>NC_139483.1:20751656-23151656 GCF_008360975.1 Lichenostomus cassidix
GAACACAGCATAAAAAGATAACACACTTCCTTGCATTTTGTAAAAGGCTCTTGACATAATTTGTGACTTATTAACTAGTGATGCTAAACTCACATTGCACATAAAGCATTAGACACTGTTTCCTGTTTCTTAAAATTTAACACTGAGGAAAATTAAAATATTTTTCATGCAATGCTTATCTAATATTAAACTTTACATTTGCTTAACAGAGCACAGTCTTCACAATAACAGGGTATATTGCCAAAGGCAGCATGCAGACTTTTTGGAATTGCTCCCATCTCTTTCGGTTCACCTGTAAAAACATCTACGTGCTCCCTAGGACTGCATCTGTGGCTAGTTTTAAAGAATGACTATCCATGCAAATAGGCATAATTTCAGCATGAAATAATCTGTAAAATCAAGACAGCAGTCAATGCTTAGTTTGCAACCAGGATGGGGAAAAAAAAAAGGGTTTTAATACTTAGAAACATAATGTTTATTTTGCAGCCTTTGCCCATGTATTCTGGATGTACTAAAAGAATTTTCAGAGATTTGGTGTCAGAGAGTTATGCAAGGGACACGATGTTTGTTTACATTATTGGTTCCTTGCATACAGGAGAGCAAAGGATGATAAAAAAATATATTAAAACCAGAAAATGTCATTAATTCAGATGGGAAATTGTGAGCCTTACACTGTTATCAGGTCACTGTCTTCAGTGATCTTTCCTTGTCAAAAAGTACATTAAGCAAGTTAGTTTGGCTACCCCATGATAATAATAAAATAACAAGGATTTCTATTGCAGGGGCCCAATTCTGCCACCTGCACACCAGGGAGCATCCCACCCTGCAAGCAACTCCCCTGGATTCCAGGGATACCAAAATCCTGTTACGTGTGAGAGGTAGGGTCAGGCCCTGCTTGGCAGTGTGTATAAACTGTCTCCTGCTTTCTCTGAATCGATGCAAACGGAATTTTTCAGGGGGCAGAATCAGGCTCTTACAATTAGACCTTCGTCTAAAAAAAAAAAAAAAACCTGAGGATTTCAGAAGGGATATCTTTGTAAAGAACTGCCTATGCCCTCAGGGGTGGAAAGGGGTGACCACCACCACGGCTTTTATGAAGGTGACACTGGCACAGAATAAGCCAGGGCCAAGTTTCACCTTTCAGTCCAGTGGTGTTCCTTTGAAAGCGATCTAAACTAATTGAAAGATAACTGAAAGAGCTCCTCTTTCTTTCACCTAAGATATCCTGAAGGCATAAAGATAGCACTTGCCAATAGGAAAAGAAAACAAGCCACGAACAAAACCCACCAGCACCAAAAACCTTCACTCTTTTCCTTCCTTTTCTGCAGTCAAGCTATGCTTGACTGAGAGCCAGCAATACGTTCCCAGACTCACACCAAAAACCTCATGTCAGGTTACAAGTTTTGCACGTTTCCCAGAAAATTCGAGGTGCCTGGCCACTGTTTCCCTCTCTCTTGCCCAATCCCAACCAAGGACACACATGGGGAGGGCTTGCTGTACCCTTGAGTCAGCAGCTCAGGAAATAGGCTGTCCTGCGCCAGGTTGGAAGGTCATTGCCATGCATCCTTCCTCCCCAGTGTCCATTTCCCTCCCCAAGCCCCTGCACCAGCCGCTGCTCCACAGCCCCCTTCTGCCACCACAAACATGTGGCAGGAGGTTCTCCGGAGCCATGTCCCCTCCTTCTCTCGATGGAAGCTGAAAGCATCGGAGTTATCATACACTTAACCTGGGTATTAAGCAACATCTCCCATTTGCCCTGGTGTTATCCTGAGCCTACAGGCTGCCAGCTTTAAGGCTTACGTGCCTTTCGGCTTAAATATGAGAAATAGTTCTACTTTAGCCTGACAAAACAGAATGTGTATTGAAGGGCCAGTTAATATTTCAGTCTCAGAGGACCAAAACCAATTCGCACCTCAAGGGAAGTGGAATGGCACGTAGAGCGGGATGCAAAATCCCACCACAACAGGGAGAATTCAAGACTGATTAGATTAGAACAGAATAAATAAGGAACTCTTGGGGAGGGGGAGAAATAATTGGGAAGTGTGTGTCCTTTATACAGTTACCAGTACTTTGGCTGCACATTGTCTCAAAATTATATTCCATATATCTGAAGTATCTGCACAGCTCTCCAGAAAACAGAGCTGGCAAGATAGCTTAGATTGTCAAGATCTACGTAGAAATCTTCAGAAGCACCATTCCTTTCCGAATTACAGAGTTTTAAATTTGTGAAGGTTAAATTTGGTTTACCCATCGCTTTCAATACTTCTCGCACGCCAAGTGTAGTTTATGTTAAATTCGCCGGCCACATCTCAAGCCTCAACTCGCACAACGTGGCTTCCTCAGAAACCGAACGTTTTCCATGCCGATGGAATTAAAAATCATGCCAAGGGCCTCAGCACTTTCTATGTCCATCCATAAACACAGCAGTAGTATTTTATTTACAAATTTACTTTCAAATCTTTTGTTTAAGGAGATATGATTACAATGTAGCTATGAATAACCTCTTAACAGCACAGTAGCTATAGATATGGGTTTATTTCATATCCATTTGATATGCATTGACATTTAAAATGGAAACAGATTAATTTCCAGGTCTCCAAGAGTTACTGTTGCCAAACCTTTGGCTAGAATGGTCTTTCAAAATGAGTATGATGTCAGATATTTAACCACACTCACTTTGAATAAATCAATTTTTGTAATCAATTTTGTTAACTCATCTTGATCTAGAAAGACGCTGATCATTTTCTCCTAGATTAATTCATACACCCACAGGATGCAAATCGGGATGTAAATTCAAACTCGCCCTCATCAGCCCCCTTTGAAGAACCCTAGCCTAACCTGAACAGCCATTAAACACACAGCAACAAAGTGCTAAACTTGACAGATATGCCTGGATGAATTCAAGGAGATATCACTTTATAGAACAGAAATTGTTCCTATCTTTTCACAAGCCGACTACTTTTGTTGGTCCAGTGTCTGCCTGCTTCATGTCAGCCCATCATGGCAATACCACGCAAGAAATTTAACATGCTTCTGCTAATAGAAATATTTAGATCTTTCACTCTAATGCATTACACAGGGTATGGCTTTGCCAGAATCAGCCAGGAAACGCAGGATGAAAATTATTCCAGTCAACAGCATTTCATGCACAAAACCACAGCTAAAATTCGAAGAACAGATGACATCTGTTCACCATAGATCTGTTCAGTGGTAAAATCACATCAGCCACTAATGAGAAAGTGCTACTTTTTAGTACAGGTCTGACACAAGTTTGTTTGGGAGAAAGTAGTACCCTTTTTTACATTTCTAACACAAGTTTGCTTGGGAGAAAAGGCTATCCACCTCCTTTAGCCGAGATGTCTATCAAGGAATTTGAAACAAGGCAGAAAGGATGAACAACTATTTGTGCAGCAAAAACTACTTTATTAGGATTCTCCATAAGAAGAAGCAGAAGCAAAAATTAATGCCGGATTTACTTCAAAATTATGCTGCTTGCTCCTTAGTCTCAAAGAAAAAAGCAACCCTTGTTTTATGAACCTGGTGATATGCAGGGCCCAATAGAGCAAGGTATTCAGCAATTCCTATGAATGCCAAACATCCGCAATTCCCATCAACTACAGAGCTCAGTAACAGGAGGGATTCAGCATCTCATTAGCTCAGGCCTTTAAACTGGGGAGATGCAGGGCCCTCCATCACGTAGCTATGCTCAGCACTGCTTGAGGAAACAGATCTTTTGCATGAGAAAAAGAAATCAAGCTGCTCAAAGTAGAAAACTGAAAACATTTTCCTCCTCTCAAGCTAGTTTGGTCCTTGTTATTCACTGATCATGAAGAAAATAACTCACATGGCCTCTGTGTAGAGACAATACTGAAACATTCTCAAGAATCCTACTACGAATTCGGCCCAAGTTTTCCAAGATATTATTTTTTCCATGTGACACGATGTCATTAAATCGCAATTCTTAAATTACTTAATTTAGCAGTTAGGCTGCACTTTGAGTCAGAATAAATCACTATTTAGAGACTACATATTGCAGTATTTACAATTCTGCCCTGAATCAAACTAAAGTTTTCAATTTCAAAATGTGTCCATTCTTATGAATATCTCGATTTATCAAGCAATCATAAAAAAGATAAGTTGTATAAACTGAAAGGCCTCAGAGTTCAACTGGCAGGGAAATTAACTGTGTATACCGACAGTGCCATTCAGCAAACGTAGGATGCTTTACAGAATAATTTAATAGGGAGCTGTTTGTGAAAAGTATATACATTGTACTTTTTATCACAGTTCAACTCCTGCAATGTTAATACTCCGTCTACCGTTGAGTAATAATAAACATTTCCTAGTATGTGATATTGCTGCTAAAGGTAAGCCCTGGACAAAAAGCAGATAAATGCAAAATGAGCTGCAGTAGTCGTAAACTTTACGTGATTGATGGCAAGTCAGAGAAAAACTGCGAGAAGAAGATGGAAAGGATATGTGCCACATGCAAATCTATGGCTAAGGAAACAGCCTCCGTATAATTCATCCTGCCTATTGCCAAACCTCTACAGGCAATGGAAGTGACAAATAATCTAAGCTTTTACACCTCACGATGACACAAACGTGTTTCTGTGCCCTGTGCTTGAGAACACAGGAACTTCTGCCACCAAGCTATGGCCGTGGATGCGTTCCACGTGCTCCCCACCCGTCCCCAGACCCGGATGACGGGTTTGGGGTGACACTAGCCATGCAGCCAGAAACACCACGGGGTCTGCTGAGCGCTCAGGACTTGTGGAAAACGAGCGGCTTCCCAAAGCTCGTCCTGGCAACTTTTGCCCGACATTCAAGGGCACCTCTAGTCTGCAGCCGTGTCCCTTGCCAGCCCTGACTGAAATTCCCTACTTTGTCAAAGACGTTAAGGTAATATCCCGCGTACCTGCCCTTCCGCGGCCGGAGCACAAATACCCGGCCGCGACGCTGGCCCCTCGGGGAGCTCCATCCCGCCTCGGCCGCGCTTCCCGCGCCCCCCGCACGGCCCGCAGACACCGATCCCGAACCGCTTCCCGCTGCTGACCCCGCCGCCCCGGCTCTCCCGGCACAGGGAGGCGGCGGCGGCCAGGACCCCCCGCGTCCCGCTCAGCAGCCGCCCCGCCCGGCGCGCACCTGCCCCGTCGCCCCTGCGCGCAGCGCCGCGCACCTGCCCGCGCCCCGCGCACCTGCCCTGCCCCGCCAGACGCCGCGCAGCGACCGCGGGGGGGACGCGCAACTTTGTCCCTCTCCGCAAAGAGCCGCGGGGCCCGGGGCGGCCCCGCTCCGCCCCCGCGGAGCGGCCGGTGCCGGGGACCAGTGCACCGGGAGCCCGTCGGGCCGCCTGCTCCTGTCGGGCCCCGCGATCCCGGCGCCCCTCCGGCCCCCGCCGCGCCCCCCCAGCGCTGCCCTGCGCGCCCCCTCCGCGCAGGCCCCACGCCCCCCAACACCGCTCCCTCCTGCGCTTTAACTCCGTGCAAACACATAGCAAAGTGCGCCGGGTCACTCAGCCGCTAAACAGAAAATCGAAAAAGCCAAGAAGGATCTCCATCAACGGCTAAGAAAGAATTAAATCTCCCCCGGAGGAAAAAAAATCAACAAACAACAACCAAACAAACAGAAAGTACCAATAATCCTAATCTTTTCCCAGATCAAGGCTCTTATCCCGCGACTTGCATTTGATCTCTTCTCATGTGCTCGCTACCTACCACTCAAATCCCATTTTCTATACATTTCCACGATTCGCAGCTCGTCCCACGCTTGGAAATGAAAAAGTAATTGCAAGGGTAAGAAGAGTAAGAATAAAAAGTCCCTGTCCTTCCCGGCTTGGGTTAAAAAGGAGAAGTAGCGACATGCAAATGACAGGCAAATTGGAAGAGACAAAAAGCAAGGCAGCTATAATAAACAGGACAAAGAGGAGGCTCGGAGGAGCGGAGCAGGAGTTTAAAGCAGGGATGGGGAACTTCGGCGGGGACGGGGGGAGAAGGAAGCTGGGAACAACAAGAAGAAACCAAATACTCGCTGCGTTTTCCGTCCCCGCAAAACTGCCCTCCAACCCACGGAATAAAATAAAGAGCGGTGGGGTCCACAAAAGGTGGCAGCGAAAGAGCGAAGGGGAAGGGGGGGAGGATCACCTAACAACGAGCAGGTCACTTACTCTTCAGCCCTGGGCAGGCTACGGTGAGCGCTCCATCGGGCTCCTTACCGCTCACAAATCCTTACCGCTTTATCTACCGGGGAATTAAAACTACTCAGCTAATAAAGTCACTGCAATTTTGCCCCCTGGAAAAAGAAGCACAGGTTTGATAACGGTGATCAGTATTTTGATCGGGGATTTCATTACCCCCCCTCCCGCCGGACCATTTAGAGCAGCCCAAGCAAGTGCGAATTTAGGGGGGAAAAAATAAAAAATTATTAAAAAACCCGAAAGACCTGAAAAGGCCGAGAAAGCGGGGAGGAACGGAGGGGGCGCGGAGGGGGAGCGGGTACTTACTCCGTGCAAAGGCGACGAAACTGAGCCTCGCTTTTTTTTTTTTGCCGGTGGAAGGAGAGAAAGGGCGACACGCACACGCACATGCACACACACCACACGCGCCCCGCACACGCACACACGCACACGCGGACACGCGCGCGCAGCCGGCGAGCCCCGCCGCTGATGAATATGATAATCGGGCGAGGGAGGGCGAGTGCGGGCGGGAGTGCGGGCGGGCAGCGGCCGCGGGGCTGCGGGCGCCGAGCGGAGCGGAGCGGAGCGGCGGAGCGGGGGCGGCGGGAGCGGCGCGGGGCAGGGCTGGGCTGGGCTGGGCTGGCCGAGCCGAGCAGCGCTCCGCACCGCCACAAGATTTACTTTAAGACACAGCTGAAGGAAACAGGAAGACTAGACGTCACACTCGGAGTGACGTGGGCCCGGCTCGGCGCCCAATCGGGAGGCTCCTTGGGACGGACGGGGGGGACGGGGAGAACTTGGCAGGAGCGGGGAGAGAGGAGAGGGGAGCGCGGGGGGGTGAGGGTCGCCCCGCCCCGCCCCCGCGGGAAGGTGGCGGCGGCCGCGCACCTGCGGCGGGGACGGACGGACGGACGGACGCGGGGCGGGAGCGCCGGAGAAGCGGCCCGACGGGGCGCCCCCTCACCTCTGCCGCGCACCGGCGAGGGGCGGACAACAGCCGCCCCGCGTGGAGAGTGACAAACTTTAGGAGAATCACCCCCGCGTGGGCGGGGGCTGCTCTGCGGTGCCCCGTGCGGTAAAGTTTTCCACGCGAGGAGGCTTCCGCAGAACGGTGCCGGGGCCCCAGGGTGCGCCTCTTTCACGCGTAAAGCATCGGGCGGTGCAGCAAACGCGCGTTTGCGGGCGCTGCCGCCCCACGCGGGTCACAAACTTTAGGAGACACGGGCCCGTGGCCGCCCAGCCCGTGGCACGGCGTCCCTCGCCGCCGCGCAGTGGCAGCGGCTCCGCCGCGCGTCGCGGGGCTGTCACCAGGAGCCGCGCGGGCATTTTCCACGTGGGAGGCAGGAAATAAACACGAAATTGAGCATCAGGTTGCGGCGCGTGGAACAACCGGTGGTACTAAGACACGGGTCCTCGGTGCTGGCGGCCCCGGCCCCCTGCGCAGCACGACCCAAATTTAGGTACACTTAACCCTATCCCATCCCGCTCCCGGCCGGCTCCGGTGGAAAGCTTGGGGTAAAAAGAACTTGGGAGATAAAAAAACCCCACAAAAGTGGATCTCCGCAGGTCTGGGCTGCGATCCGGACCGAAACCTGTCGGGCGCGCTCTGTCCCGCCTGACCACAGCTTTGCGCGGCGCGGGGCAGGGAGCACCCGCACCCCTGCCCGGCTACCGCGGAGTGCTGCCTGGCCGCTGCCGGCGGGAAGGCGAAGCTGAATGAGGGGAAACAGCCTCAGGCTTGCGGGCAGCGGGGGAATATACCGGGGAGAGGGAATAACGTCCTGCGGAAGGCCGGGCTGCAGCGGAGCGCGGCAGGGCGCTCGGCGACAGGTAAGGACGGCGCTGCCTCTCCGGGCCTGTCCGCCCGCGCCCGCCCCTCGGGGCGGCGGGAGAGGGAGTCCCGAGCGGAGGGGAGAGCCCTGGTGGGGGCGAGGGCATGCAGGGCAGGAGCGCCAAAACTTGAGCCGCCACTCTGTGCCAGAGCGAGGGGCCGGGCCGCGCCTCGCCCCCTGCTCGCCCTGCTGCTGGTGCTGCTGCTGAGGCGGGCAGCAGCCGCGGTGCCGAGCTCCGCGCGTGGGTGCGGACAGCAGGCTGCGCTGAGAGGGCTGCCCTCCGTGCCAAAACTTTGGGAATCGGCTCGGGCGAGCATACCCGTCCCGGGGCCAGCCCTGCCCTGCCCGCGGGGGCGAAACGCATGTAACCCGCGCCGGCTTCTCTCTGCCCGCCGGCGGGGCCCGGCTGGCCGCCGCCTCGGGCCGGGGGCGGCTCGGAGCTGCCTCCACAGCGGGGAGAGGGGTCACTAACGCGGGTGCATGAGTAACGCGACAAGCCACCCGCAGCCCATCGCTAAGAAATCGCTCGGGACTCGCTGAAGCGGCTGCGGGAGCTGTCGCAGGGAAGCCGCTCCGAGTTAAAAAATTAGGTGTCCCTGCCCGGTGTCGGGATCGCGCGTAGATGCGGCCGGTAACAGCCGCCCCAGAGTCCGGTACCGGTGCGAGGCGAAGCCGTTCGTGGCCGCCGCGCCCGGCCCGTCGGGGCTCGCAAGGCGGCAGGCGGGTGGCGGCCCGGCCGCTCGAAGCTCAATGTCCCCGGCCCCGCGGTACGGAGAGAGAGAGCCGCTCCTCGCCGGGGACCCTCGCAAGCCCTGCTGTGCCGTGCAGCCTGCCGAGGCCCGGCCCGGGGCCGGCGCTGGCTAACCCCGCGCCGTGAGTGACCGCGAATCCCCGGTATAACGGCGCGCATCCCGGGACGCTGCCCTGCTGTCGCTTTGCTCCCGCAGCCCGAGCGCTGGGCGGCCCCGGATCGGTGTCCGGTGCCCGTGGCGCCCTTCAGGCCCGCGAAAACACCGGCACGGCTTTGCCGAGAATTCTTTTAAAGTGACACTTTTCGAAACAGGGGCACCGGGCACTCCGCCGCCGGGGAGTGACGGGGCCGGGGCGGCCCGACGGGAAGCGGTCGGGGCTGCGCTGCGAGAGGCGGCACGGCTGTCCCGAGCTAGATCCCCGTGTGTTCTTTCGGGGCTCGGCTGGCCCGGGTGACAGCTCAGCCTCCCGGTGTAGCTGTAAGTGCGGCAGGGGCTGCGAGACAAGGGTGCAGAAGTGTGTCTGGACACACGACGAGATAGGCTAAATTTGGCGGGGGAATGTCTCGCTAGGACTCTTTCCTTTTTTTTTTTTTCTTTCTTTTGTTTTGTTTGTTAGGTTTTTGTTTTAGACGACACCGAGCTACTCGTAGAGAAGAAGCCGAATCGTGCAAATGCAAATAAATAAATAAATAGCTGCCTCTGACACTGAGTTTGTCACCACCGGGGCTCATCTTAACTTCTACCACTGTTAATTTACCCAAAGGAGAAGCTGAGGCTCTGGGAGTGAAGCGATGTCCCCAAGGTCACATGGCAGAGCAGTGGCAGCCAGCCTGGCCCCAGGCTTGTGCACAGGCTTCCACCTATCCTCCGGCCCTGCTGCCTCCTTTCCGGAGCTGCTTGCAGGTTATCTTACTCCAGCCCTGTGTCTTGCACCGTTTCCAAGTCTAAACACACCGGTCCTGTGATCTGCCGCACCAGTAAGCACAACCGGGATGAAATGCACACTTCCCACTCCCCCGCCATCTCGGGCACTGGGTGCTCCAGACCCTCTTAATCCTGGAGGATGGGCGGCCAGCCTCTTAAGGAATGCAAGCTGATGATTCAAAGCTCGGCATTAAAAGTAATCCCCCACCCACAACCCAAATTTTAGAGTTGGAGGAAAAGCTTTTTTCCCCTCAAGAATTTAATCCCTCAGGAGGGGTTCACGCCAGCAGCTCATGCTCAGGTTGTGTAGCAAGCAAAGCCATCCCTGGTGCCTTCCTTGGGGCCTGGTGGCTTGGGCAGTGGCAGGGAAGCCTCTGGCTGGCATGTGTAGTTGTGTGGCTGTTTCTGCATCTCACTGCCCCCAGTCCAGATGGACTGCAACTGTGGTCCCCACTAGTGACCTGTCATAGATTCCAGTCTGTCTGTGAGCTCCTGTAGAAGTCCTGGGTCTTTTTCCTAGTAATCCATAGACTAAAAGATAGCCACTAGTCATCTTCTTGCCCATTTCTAGATTATAAGGTAGTTACACTGTTTATTTTATAAATTATGGGTGTTTCAGATCCAAACAAAAAGTAATAATTATTCACAAAGTTTGGATGCAAAGCCCGGGTGTACTCAGATTTGTGGGTTCCCTTCTGCTCTGCCTAATGCTTGCTGCGTGTCACAAACTTCAGGTCAAAATACTACTTTGTCCTCCAGATATGGGGTTTGTCAGTTCTGTGTTTAAAAAAAAAAAATCTTCCGAATTTTGGTGCCTCTGAAGAGCAAAGTTTTGCTGCAAGCTGACAGTTTTCCATGCTTGCATTCCCTTTTTTTTTTCTTTAAGAGGAAAAAAAATCCAGATGCAAGAAACTTAGGAAAACTTTTGCAGTGTGCCCATGACCATGGGTGATTCCTCTGCCTCTTTGGAGTCTGACAACAAAATTGGAAGTGACAGGGGTATATTGTTGAAACTGCCTTTTCTTTGATCATTTTCCTTGCTGTGTCTGTTCCAACTAAATGAGAGAACAAGGCTACAAATACATATCAGGTTTTCTATTTTATTTTCTTTTTTCTTGTCTCTTTTTTTTCAGGGGTGGGAAAAGTCCAAGTATTCTTGTGCATAAAAAGAACACTCCGCAACCACAAAGGCCTGATTCTGCTCTTCTGCTGATATGAAGTAACTATATTGATATGAATAACTATACTGATATCAATAAAGCATCATCAGTCTCTGTCAGAAAGAGAACCGTGTGCCTGATGTGTGTAATTGCTGAATTTAGAGCCTTTCCTTGCTTTCCTTTGCCTGGCTCCTCCTTGCAAAAGGGAAACCTTTGGAGGAAAATGCCTTTAACCTGGGGAATGAATGCAACATAGGTGATTCAGCAGTGTGAAATTTAATTCAAGAACCTGGTATTGAAGGAAATCGAATTGTTAAAAAATAAAATAATTAAAAAAAAACCAGAAAGCGTCACAACCTCCAGAGAGGAGAAAGTGAACTAAACTAATCCTATTAAACATGGTAGCATGTTTCTGTGCAGCTCGCTGAGAGATTAAGCACAGGAAAAGGGATAAGTGCTGCTTCAGTTTCACTAAACTAATGTGACAACTTGTCATTGGAAATCTTTACAGCTTGTTAGCAGATGACTAGCTGATTCAGATATGTTTTCTACCATTTCCTTTGTGTCTGGGGGTGATGTTTTTTTCTTTCCTGTTCCTTTCTTATCCATACTGCTTTATTTTGCTTTTTAATCCTTCATGTCTCCTTCAAGTCAAAACATTTAACTTGCTTTAATCAATATTTTGTTTTGAAGATGTCCCTTGACCTTTTGTTTGTGCAAATTAACCTTCAAGGGCAACTCATTCATTCATTAACCTCAGTGGGATGCCATATCCCTTGTACATGGCATTTTAGGATGCATAAAACATTTATGAATGTTTAGACGTATTGCAGTGAATGACTGTGATACTGCTGTGGTTACAACTACTACTACGGCTACTGTAATATATTAATTTTCCTTCCATCTCCCTCTTTCTTTCACTCTCATTTTTTCTTTTGTATTTTTTGTCTTTCTCTTGCTTTCTTAATACTTTTTCTTCCTTTCTTCCTCAGCTTTCTTTTTTTCTTTCTTTCTTTCTTTCTTTCTTTCTTTCTTTCTTTCTTTCTTTCTTTCTCTCTTCTCTCTTCTCTTCTCTTCTCTTCTCTTCTCTTCTCTTCTCTTCTCCTACCCTTCACTCTTTCCCTTGGCCCTCCCCCACTGGCAAAGGCATGATCGTTGAGTAAATGGAAAAAAACATTTTACAACATTAAAGGAAGGCTGTTTAGAAAAGGAAGGCCCTGCTGAGGTGTAGAGGAAGCCTGTTTATTAACACTGGACACCTCTTATCTCAGGCAGCTCCAGATGGATGTCCCTTTGGTAATTCCCACTCTGTGCCAAGTGGGGTTAAGCAGGGTAACCACCTTGACGTGGGTTGGTGATCACCAGGGGATCATCGGCTCCTTCAGAGTGAAATTTTAGATGAAACTTAGAGTGGGGGAGGGAGAACCATAAGGCTTCAGCACAACCTTGCACGTGGCCAGATTTACCTTTGCGGCTGTAAATTGCTTGCTGCCTGGTCCAGAGCCAGGTTTTGATTGAGAGATAAAGTAGTTCAAATCTGTCAATAATTAACTGTCACTCAATTAAGGCTTTCTTAACAAATTATCACTTGGTAGCACCTAGGGTGCAGGTTTTTCATGGGAAAAGGCTGTTGGAGTGATGTTGACCATTAAGTTTGCCCACTGAGTATCAGCTAATGTCCTGCTCAGTTTAAACACCACTGTGTAAATTCCGTGGATTGGTTCCTAAACCCCATTCCTGCCAGGTTGCTATTAAGGTTAACTGTTTGTGCCTTGCTAAGCTCAACATTGCAGGACAGCACTGAATCAGAGCTATCACTGATTTGTTTTGGTTTCCTGCTGTCAGCTCTGAAGGGAGCATCTTGATGTAAATGAGGCTGTAGGTCTGAATTTCCAGAAATTGAGTGGAACTCTCCTAATACACTGCAGGTCCCTTGGAAAGGATGGATCAGAGTTACATAGCCTGCCTCCAGTGTAAGTCACTGTGATGTGTTTCTCTCTCACACAGGGCCTTGGTCTTACCCTGCCTGCTCTTTCCACTGGGTTGGGGTGAAGGTTGAAAGGGAAAACCCTTCCACCTGCTTTATCCCATAAGGAAATTCTCATCCAAACAGCTGCCACCCGGCTGTAACTTCTTGTCACTTCCAGCCTCATGTGCCTACCTAGGTCAGGCAAGACTGTTGAGGACAAATGCATTTCCAGAAACATGGCAAAGCTCCACTGATATGCTTCTCTACCAGATTCACAGAAGGATCCTTACATGGCAATAGAGGTAGTGGTGTTTCTCTGGTAACAGACATTTTGCCAGTTCCCTTTCATCCCTCTCTGAACTAGTAGTGCCATGGGTATGTCATCCCGCTCTTCCTCTTAATTCTCCAATCAGAAGTTGAAAGTGAATGTCAGATGTCCTTCAGAGCCAGCAGAGCCATCCTAGTTCACATCAGCTGGTCTCTATCCCCATGTTTGTGTGCACCACTGGATCGATGCTGCCAGGGTGGGAATTCCCTCGGTACGTTAATTCACTGCAAACGGAAGACTCTGGGAGCAGTGATCATTTGTCACTTCAGCCCTGCTGAGGAGGAATCTGCCTGTCATGAGTCAGAAAACCCTTTGCCCTCAGTAAGCATCGAATTCTCCTGGTGTCACACTCAGTTGCACCTCCAGGAGGTGTAATCGCCGAGTCTGTGGAGAACTCCAGTGCAAACTCTGGCAAATGCAAGTTCTGATTCATACTGTATTACAGGAAGGGCTGCGAGGTGGAGGCTGATTTTAGCTTCAGCTCTGATTCGTTCCTCTGACACAGGTTTATGCTCAGTATGGGTTTGGTTAAATCAGTCACTCCTTACCTAGCTGAATAGCTTTCCTTCTCTTTTGACCAAAGCACACCTTGCCTGCAGCAGGGGCCAAAGCGATGCTGGACGAAAGTTTAAAAACAAAATTTGGGAACCTTTCCAGGTTGTTCTTTTTGAATGAAGACCTTGGGGGATGCACTCTGTTGTCTCATACAAAAACTAATCCCATAAAAACTAATGCAGCTTTCTTTCTATCAGTCATATCGGAAGAGCTGCCAGAGAGGGACAGCTCTTAGCCAGCACCACCCTACTGTGGTTCAAAGACCTGAACTCTTTCAGCAACCTCCATGTGGAGATTTTGAGAGCACATTTAAAACATACTTTGTGCTGCCCTGTCCTAGTACTTGCATTAAAAGTCTTAAGAAGTTTAAAACCATCAAGCAGGAGAAAAGGAAGCAGATTTGATAGTTTAAAACTGTACCCTGTCCTGTTGAATAATCAAAGCTGGAAATGTAATTTAATTTCATAGACTTACGTTCTTTTGGTTGGTTGAGGTTTTTAAGAAAGAGGAAGATATTTCTGTGGAGGGATTATAACCTGGGGGGGAAGAATTTTGATTTTTTTTTTGTGATCTGAATTAATTTGGTTTTTATATTATGTAGCAATAGCTTTTAGGAACTTTTAAAAGATTTTTTCTAATAGTTATTCCCATTATCTGAAGAATGCATCCAATCTGTCACCTCTAAGGACTCATTCTGGCAAGGCATTGAAGGACAACTTTTTCAGGGGCAGAGAGGCATCTAATAGCATTTCAAAGCATTTGCAAGTGCTATACTATTAATTTTAATAGAACACAGGTGCCTGGGTGGTTTTGTAAGGTACTGAACAAGCCAATGGTTTTAGGAGCCTAAAGCAGAGCAGCAGCTGACTTTAGGTGTCCATATCCAAAACTGTCACTGTGGATCATCCAGCTCAGGAGGTGCTCAAGCTGCCCAGGTGCCATGGTGCTGTTTCTGTGCTTGCCAGAGCCATCCTGCAGTGGGCAGATCCCCAGGGACACCTAGGAATTGTCCAGGAGGCAGCACAGGCTTTCCCCATGCCTTCAGTCTCCAACAGAACCGCTCCTAGCCCTGCTTCCTTTGCAAGGCATCCTCGTGGTGGTGTCAATTCCCGTCTTTCCTAGGAAAGCCCACAAGTTAGGGTGTCTCCCCTGGAGGTGGGCAATTGGCATTTAACACTTTCTTTGTTCCAAAGCTGTGCAAAGTCACCGCTCTCTTCTCTCTAAAAATGTGTGTTGCCACCAGGCTGTGGGATGGGATCGTTCCTACCCCTCCTATGTTGTTTTTTTCCCAGTGGCAGATAGGGGACCAAACCATCACAAGGTCAAAAGGAGAAGAAACAAGTAAGCTTGGCTTTGTGAAAAAGGTGATTAAAACAGCAAACTGGGAGGGAACAACATTCTGCTTCCAGGACTGAATATTTTACCATCTCTACTGGCTCTGTAATGCAGACCACAACACTGGCCTGGGGAGGAGGGCCTGGGAGTCCCTTTGCCCTGGTGATGATGCTCTGAGCCTCTTTCTGCTCCTGGCAATCTGTGATCCTTTCTGAAATGCTGCACAGCTTCGCCCGAGTGGATGGATGTTGTTGCAGCAATTAACGTAAAGGCACTAACATCTTTTATGGATTTTAGCCTTGAGTAGCTGAATCATTAGGTACCTACATAATGTAAAAAATCATCCCACAGTGCCCTAAGCTCCCACTGAAGTTACTGTGTTTACATGCAGCACAGCGGGCCCAAAATAATGTAGATGCCTTTTTATGAAAAGGAAATACATCCCTGACATAAAGGTCAAATGGCATTTATAACAACATTAATAATTTCAGAGCACCATGCTATTGAATTCTAGGAAAGATTAGACCTGTTTGGCAATACTGTTTAGTTGCTTTTACAACAGAAATACGCTGTTTACCTCCTGAGAGGTTCATAAGGAAAAAAAAATTCAATCTATATCAATGAGTAAGATATTTTCCTTACCAGAGATATTGATTTAAATATTGACTTCGCTGCTGGAGGGTTATTTCACTCCATGCTGCAGATACTCATTGTCAAGTGACATGTGTTTTATGTACTAATAAAAATGTGATTTCTGGCCCAGTAATTTTATCTGGATGATTCTGACTTTTTGCATTCAGTTTGGTCTGAAGCAGTTGTCCTTCCGAAAATGGAGTACTTATTTTCTTCTGTGTGTCAATGCACCTCACTCCGTGTGAATTACTTGCAACTAAGATCAAAACAAACAAATGCTAAAAAAACCCTGTACACAGCCCCTTTGTCCTATTAGTTCATTTTCCTTTCAATCTTTCAGCGATGGGTTTAGGCTCTGCAAGACAGAAGTTCTTTATTTAGCAACAGAAAAGGTGCCACTGCAGAACCTGTTACAGCTTGTCAGAAAACCAGCCTGAGTGTGTTCTGGGACAAGGACTGTCTTTTTATTGCTGGGTTATACAACAGCTCCCACGTTGGCTTGCTGACCCTGATCAGGCCTGGTGATAGTGACAATGACAACAATAGCTTCTGCCACCAAGCAGCAACCCCATGCTCAGGAGGGCTGTGACACCTCCCATCACTGGCTGGATGTGCCAGCTCCTTTTTGTGCAGCCCAGGAGGGAAAAAACCCCAAACAGTAAAAATCTCAATCCCCCAAAACCGCCAGTTTGTAGACATGAGGATTTATTTCACTGGAGCATTGCACCCATGATGGTGCTGAACAGTTTCACTGATGCTACAATTCTGCTTACTGCCCAGCTGGTTCTTCCCGCAGAGCCTGGATCCACGGGTGTGTGTGGAATTGCACACTCCAAAGGAACCTGCTCCGGAGGGAAGCTGGCTTCACTGCTGCCATGCAGCTTGGCAGCACCGAGGTCTCCTGGGACTGGGAGCACGAGGTGGAGGATAACCACTGGAATGCTTGTGGTGTCTCTGTCTTGCTCTTGCAGACCATCGGGACAAGGTGAAGATGTGAGGCAATGGTAGCACTTGCACATCAGCTCTTTGGCACCTGCTGCAGTCACCCCAGCTCCCTGCAAGTGGCATGACAAGGGAATAGGGCTGTTTTCAGAGGGGAATTGCATGCAAAAGATTAGTCCTGGTCTGAAATTCCTCGCTAGCTGTGCCCAGACCTTCTAGGCACTATCCACTTCACAGCACAGGACTGCAGGTGCCAGCACACAGGAAGACAGGCTTTGCCTGACCAAAGTCTCCCTGTAAATCTTTTCCTTGGGAATGCTGCATTTCAGACCATACCTGTGGATCCAAGGGCTTTGCTTTTCTCAGGACAGGAAGAGGGGCAGAGACATACCCTCCTGGAGGTTGACAGACGAGAAGGGGGGAAGCTGGAAGAAAGGCAAATTTCAGACCCTATTAGGGAGCACTCCCCTGCACAGACTCTGCTAGTGGGGGGCTGTGGTGCTGTGAGCAGAAGTTGTTTATGTTGGAAGAAACAGGGGGACAAACAGGGCTTTTGGCCACCTGCAGATTTATTTTTTTTTTACTGGAGAGAATTTGCAACAAATATGAGAACTGGAACTATGGCACAAATTTATCCTGCATTTTACGAGAGGTTACTTAGCTTAGTTATGTTGCTTTCTGTCTACTTGCACACAAGAAATTTTTCTTTGAGCACAATGTTTTAAATTAAATTTTGGGGAAAGTAACGTGAAAAGCAAAGTCTTTATTAACCCCAACAGTGTAATTTCTCATTACAAGACTCTGATTCAGAGGAAACAGCGTTGCTAAAACAGCTACCGAGTCCCAGCAAAAATGACAGTTTTCCTCAATCAGTTCCTTTTGTGACCTTGATCTGAACCTTAATCTGTTTTAGCAAAATTCTTTTTATTAGCCATTCATTCTTAATCATACCACTAATTTTCCTGTTTTTAAACTACCAATTTAAGACTGCTTTTTCATGGAACTAATCAAGGCTGATGTATGTTATTTTGGCTATGAATTCTAATAATTATTCTTAAGAGTTTTTTAAGTCTGCATTTTCCATAGATAACTGTCAAAATTGTAGATAGGGGCAGAATGGTTTGTTTCTGTGATATGGCACATCTAAGTCTGCTTTCTTATCTTTAGTGAAAATAACCATTATGAGCACTGGATAGAGAATCTGAGCCTCACCTTCTTTTCTTTCCTTACATCAGCAGTTGCTTTTCATTAGTATTATTATTGCAGACAAGCATCACTGGAAGGAAGAAGGGTTTTCAGGATCAGGCTCCATTTGAGATATTTAGAATAAAAAAATAAACATATACTTGCAGCTGTCTCACAGAGATTGTAAACTGTTGTAGCTAGTGACTAGTGAATTTTCTTTGCCCACGATATTAAAGAACAGATTGTGTTACTATACTTATCTCTACCTTTACAAACAAATACATCAGGAAAATATGTCGAGCAGAAGAAACCGTGCTTGTTATCAAATGCCTAGCTACACTGACTACAGGTTTTTGTACTTTTTGGCAAAAGCTTCAAAACATATTGTGGCTTGGTTAAGCTGCGAATTCTTTGCAGCATAAAGGGAGCCTTTCTGTGCCCATCGTGCGCGCTCGGCTCTCCGGCGAAGGCAGCAGCAGCTCGCTGCTGTTATTTTTCATTCGTACGGCAGCCGCGCAGAGATCGCAACCCCTTGTCCTCGGCTTTGTACCCACCAGAGACACTTCTTCCCCCACTGAACTGATTAACATCACGGCGGGGCTATGATCTTAAAAGCCTGGCACTTCTGATTAGGTTTTTGTTGAAGTTTGCAGAGTTGACTGAGTCCCAGAGGCTTTGTGCGTGTGCAGCGGGGTGGTTGCAGGGGGTAGCACTCAGCCCCCCCAGTCAGAGGTGCCGTTGGAGCAGCACTTGGGGAGAAACTTTACAAGCATTTTCCAGCCTAAACCTCTCTCTCTGTGCTCAATGGGACTTTGTCAAGTGACGCGCTAACATTTCGTTAGGGAGTGAAGCAGATTTCTTAATTGCAAGTGAACTAAGCTTGACAGATAGGATTTTCTACTCTGAAGAGGGAGGAAAGCCAGAAACTTGGGGGTTTTGTGTGTTTGCTTGTTGTTTTTTTTATGGAAGATGCTCAGATGTCTTGGTAATAGGTTCCCATGCCAGATGGAAGGCAATGGCTGGAAGAGTAGAGGAACAAAGACTCTTCTCAATCTTTTTCCCTAATTAAATCCCTTTTTTCTGTTAAAGTGCAATGTTTTCCCCACCAGTTTGAAAGGATTGCCATGTATGATTGTTTGCAAAGCTATAGGTTAATTGTGTTATATGTATCTGTAGAAAAATTAATGCTATATGCAAAAATGGATGAAAGTGCTCAAATAGCCCGTTAATTAACTCAGCCCTATTGTTAGCAGGGTTGGCATTAGAGGAAAGAATAATGCCTTTTCAATCTGAAACCTTCCCTCCCTCCCCATCCATTTTATCTCTTCTTGTCACTTCCTATTAGCTGATCATGACATCTTATCTTTTTCCTGAAGGGTGGGCCAGAAGATTACTTTGGAGCTCATGTAAGTGACACTCCAAGGATTGGCCGGCAGCAGGTTCAGCGGCCCCAGCCCCCGGAGCTGCGGGATGTCATCCCTGTGACATGCCTGGAAAGCCCAGCTCATCCCTCAACTGTCCGGTTCCAGCAGCATCTTCGTCATGTTGCACTTCAAGTCTGTCACTGGCAGGGGTTCATGCTCCTCTCCCGGGAATCCTGCTCGCTTTTGCTGAGGACTGGGTTTTTATTTTTAACACAGAGTCCTTCACATCAGTGGCACTGAGGGTTTCTTTTGCAGGATGGGATTCTGCTGTAGCTGGGTATCCTACACCAAATGTGCCCGCATGTGCTGAGTGCTGTGCTTTAAAGCATTCTCTTTTCCATCCCTCGGTGGGAAGGAGTTTTTGGGACATCTCTGCCTGCCTGGAGATGTGGGACTGTCCCGGCAGCTTTGCCCCACACCAGCCACCTGATCCCCAGAGCCCAGGATGATCCTGGTGGGGAAACACAGCCAGAGTGCTCCCACCAGCTGTAGCCAGACATTATGGCTCGTGCTGGAGGGACTCGCTGCCGGCACCGTAATTGCAGGCTAGCTGGATTTTTGCTGTGGTATTACAAATTCCCCCAGGGAAGCCCACAACTATGACCATTTACATGGTAACATTGTCAGGCATGAGTCATTTTCTTCCCTCTCTCTCTGTCTCTGTTTCTCCTCTCTCACACACACACTCAAAAACGCAAGGACAAATCAACAAACTGGTAAATAAAATTTGAATGTTGCTTTACTGCAATATCAGCCCTCTCCTTCTGGCTGAGTGTACAGTTTGATCCATTTGATGTACTTTTTTTGCTTTTTATTTGCTTTGAGAATGTGGCCCAAAATGTTTGGGCCATGTGAATGTTGATTCTGGAATGATGACTTTTTATCTTCTGCTTTATCTTCTGTTTTTTTTTTTTTTCTGGGTTACTTCTAAGAGTGTTTTGACTAAAAGGTTAATCAGTAAAACTAATCCTTAGACAACAAATTATTGTCAATATAACAAAACAGGAAACTTGTAAAGTTAGTAACAGGGTCACTGTTTAACATTTTTTTCCACCTGACACTTCTTCATTAATACTTCAGGTCTGCAAAGTTTATTGTCACCCTTTTCCTGCACTTCTGAATGCATGCTCTGTGTATCATCTCACTGTATTGCACTGGCTACATTATCACAATTCACATGAGTAAGTACTTGCAGGTTTGGTGTCCTTGGCTGTGAACCAGCTTTCTGGTGTATTCTGAAATGTTCACTTTGGGGCCTTTAAAAAAGAAAAAGGATTTTCTGAAAAACGCTTAGGGAAAACACTGTGAAGTTGGAGGTGCCTGAATTAAGGCTGCCTTTGCAAGACACATGTGGCAGACTTATTCAGGCATCCTGATCATACTGAGCAACAGTGCATGGGAAATGCTGCTGAACCACACAGTCTTAAGCAGGAATAGATTTGATTTCTCCCCTCTTCTCTGTGTTTGTCACTCTTTCTCCAGCACAGTGCATGAAACAGGGTTTGTGAAACCAGGGCTATGAGTGCCTAACAGACAGGGTGAAAGGGCTGTACCCTAAAATATCAGGAGGCTCAGCTCAGGTGGTCCTGGGGAGTGTCAGAACAGAGGATGCAGGTAGAGTGAAAAGCAGGTGAATTTGTATAACACACTGGGTGCCTGGGTGAAAATTCTGGGTACAGTGACCAGATCTGTGTGGCCAAATGTGTGCTGAAGACACTGCCAATGACATGGAACCATGAGTTTGCCAGAGAGGCCTCAGGTTTTGCATTTTGTTAGATTTACGTTTGTGGAGTGAGCAGAGGTTGAATAATTTATGGCAGTGACCACTTAGATGCCATATGTCATGTTTTTTTTAAACCAGTATGGGTTTTTTAATACACAAAAGGGAACAGACACTGGAGCTGAACTTTCTTCATTTTATTCAAGAAAAGAATACTTAAAAATGCTTGGAGAAAGGGAGCCCTTTTTAAACACTTTAAATCTGCACTAAACCTGACTAGTCAGCATCACTCTGTTTTTGCAATGAAAAATAAATCCAGTGTTTGCACAGTGTCACACACCAGAAGAAACAAGACTTTTACACAGGTCTCAGTAAGAGACTAACTGCTTTAGTGCAGTTCTTAAGTTTAGTGAAAGCATATTTCTGTCCATTGTTTAAAAATACATATTTTAATAAATACCCGCTCAATTCCCACCCAACAGTATAGAAATGGGAGCCTTGATGTCACAAGCAAATTTTTGTAGGTGATTAGCACTGATATTTCTGGGACATTACATTAGAAATATTCTATTGTGTATTTTATTTTGCCGTGAGAAACATGAAATCCTTGCATACTAGGAGTTCACATGTCCCTTTAAGTCTTAAAATATGTTAATTTTACATGCCAAAGTCTTAAGAAGTGTTTGACTGCCCGTGGCTTTTGTGTGCATCTCCAGATGGCAGATGCCATTTTGTGTTTCACATTAATTGAGTAAATTTCCTTGCTCTTTGTACATATTGCAGAGGAAGCCATTCTCTGCTTTCAATAGGACAGAACAGCTCTTTGGCATCAAACCCTTCTGGTCTGGTGGTACTAAAACTGTTTTAAGGTGGAATTCTGAGAACAAGCTGTTGGCAATACAGATTTCCTCTATTGTAGATGAAAGTCAGACATTTAACTGTTATCTTAGAAATATCTTGAGGGTTTTTCCTGCTGAATTGTGAAACAAACCAGATAGGATAACCTCAGGGGCTGAAGACATAACAAGATATATGTTTTTTCAATATTCATTTAGCTAAAGGGAGAAAAATTCTTTCATCTTGAAGGGCACTGTTTTGGTTTTTTTTGGGGGGGGTTGCAAGTTCTGCCAGTTTTGTTTTTCCCCCTCTCACTTTCTAGATACTAAAAAAAAAAGTTCCCAAGGCCTTTAAAACACTTCACTTTGCACAAACACTAGTCCTGTTTTACGAATTTGCAGCACTGCTTTTTAGGGCACAGGTAAAGAAAGAGGGGTAAGAAACACCTGAGGGATCCTGCCCAGTGCTGGGAAGCAGTGATTGCCACCCCACTGGACATCCTCTCCCAGCACAAAGCCCATGGGATCTGGGTAGCACCACTCACCACCTAACCTTCATACAAGGGCATTTTAAGTTTGAAAGCTGTGGTGTTCAGGATAAAAAGGTGTAGCAGTTCTACAGCTAAGCATGCCCTAAATCCAGATTAATTTCTATATGGAGCTAATAGTATTTATAAAAGTTAGGTGTTTGTGAGGAGAATTTATGAGAATTTATGCACAGCGGCACCTTAGAAGTGGCTTGACGTGTTTTTATACCAAGATAAAATGAGTCCGGCAATGAGATTTTAAATCACCTTTTTTAATTTTTCCTGTATGTTCACTCTTCCAAACTCCCTGTAGAAGGGAGGCAAAACAAATATCCTGTCTGTTTGAAAAAGAATATAGAAGACAGAAGTTAATGTTCATCAAAGAAACCAAGATTATATGTCATGTTATTAATCAGATTTTTATCATGGTAAGTGGTGTCCAGATATAGTTGAAGTGGGCAGTGTACATAATAACATAATTATGGGTGTTATAGTGACGTAACAGCAGCAGGAGCTCGGCTCCTGACTCCTTTGTTTTCCATTCACACCCACTATGATCCACTGCTATATTTAGTTGTTTTTCACTGTGCTACCTAATACTGTCATCGCAAGTTGGATTTTTTTTTTTTTTAAGTAATAAAATAAAGATAAGACAGTATTGATTTTCCATGGAAGTTGAAACACTGGAATCTTTTCTTGCAGATGACAATTCAAACTGAGGGGAGGGTGGGGTTTTTTTGTTTTGTGGGGTTTTTTGATAGATTATTGTCATCTTTTGTGTGTGAAATGCAATTGCAGTCGAGGCAGAGCGGCAGCTGGTGGGAACTGTCCCAGTTCCACTGCCTTCTGCGAGCTGGGACTATCTGCGGCTGAGGAGCTGCTCCAGACAATTTAAGGCAAGCTCGTGGAGCATGAAAGAACTGAGATTATTACATAACTAAGTGGTGTTTGGGGATTTAAATAAAGGAAGTTTTGACTGCTGAATTGCTGTACTTTAACGGTTCTCAGTCTATCATTTTTGGCACAGCTCGTTTGCATGGCATTGCAGTTCCAAAGATACCCAAATACCAGCCCTGTGCTTCTCAGCACTGGCACAGTGTAGGGCAGCCCAGCTCAACCCCTGGGTGGTGTCTGCAGCAGAGGACAGGTCATTCTGCTTAAACCTCATCACAACTGTGCTTCCCATGCCCAGACATTAGGCATTTCTATTCTCCCAAAAGAAAAGATCTCATTTTCAAAGAGTAGCTTTTGTGGTTCAAATACACCTGCTGTGGTGAACTAATTATTGGTATGTGGGGCTGTACGACACCCGTCGGCATTTTGCTTTGGCCCACAACAAGAAAAAAAGAGGTTTAATGCCTCATGGAGCACTGGTTTTCCATCTATGTCCTTGTTATCACAGAACTGGCTCCTGAATTAAAGCAAAGGCTTTGTCAAACACCACCAAATCAAGTACACCGCAAGTGAAGCTTGCAATGTGAACATCAGAGATGTCTTCTGTGTTTAGCAGTATGGGAAAGTATGATGCTGTTATAAAGAATGAAACACTGAGGAGTCCCAGACTAGATGAAGCCACAAGTCCAAGAGCCCTGGAAGGATGCTGTTTGCCAGCTTTACAATAGGTTTATTCAGCAGGAGTCAGCAGGGTTGCCTATCTGTGTTCCTATAGTCAAAGCTCATTCATTCTGTGCAACATAGGTCAGCTCTGGTGCAACTATTGATATCTGTAGAGCACTTGCCCTACTGCTGTGATTTAAAAAAAAATCAGCACTGTAGTTACAAAGCATTACTGGACTCCTCTGTGTTTTATTTATTGCAACATCACAGCTCCCTCTTTCTTTAGTTGAGTACACGTACTACATCTTACCCAAAGCAGTGATAACATGTGAACAAAGATGGAGGGGGGTCTGTAAAAGAAGAGCTTTCAAAAATTGTACCCTCTTCCCAAGATCTTTGAAAAAGTATTTTGACAGCAGACAAGCAAAACTCCTCTCCTCGGTCTCAGTCTCATTCTTTGCATAAATTCAGTGACACTGCACAGAGGATCCAGATAATTCAGTATTTATTCTGATTTTAAATTACTCCAGAATAAATAAAACACTGGTCTTGCCTTCTCCTGGACCTCTTTGATCACCTCAGCTCAATGTAGGAAAGTGATTGCCATGTCTCACCAAGTGCCTGTGTGCTTGGTGTGCTTTGGAGCTGCCTGCAATGGTCCAGTGTGGTTTTTGAGAGAGAGGTGCACAATGCCATGGAGAGCTGCCCAGGCTGAGGCTGCCAAGATGCAAGATAAGAGGATCACCTGTAGCCAGTCTCTCAGAAGGCAACTAATATATTGAATAACAGTAGCACAGACAACTGATCTTTGTCTACTGCCAAGACAAGCAGTTCTGCTAATGAGATCAATGCAGTCTTCCATATGTAATAAGGCTTATGCTCAGCTTGATGAAGGTGAAGACAGAAATTCCTAAAAAGCCTGATTTTAATAGCCAAATTCAGGCAGAACTCACTTTTGCCTCATTGAGCAGTGCAAAAGACTTAGACCATAAAACAGGAGATTAGGATCTTGGACAGAGGAATTCTCTTCATCACTTTGCAAGGCATATAGCAGACCACTGCCTCACTTTCCTTGACTTCATAGTGTTGCTTTCTTTCTCCAAAAAGAGTTGTCTGACTGAATTGAGAAGCGTGAATGAGGTTCTCATATGCAACAATGCTTAAAGCCAGAGCAATGCCTATAAATATGGAAATGAGAGTTTTACTTGATTCTGGGAAGGGCTGGAACTTTCCTCGGGAGACTTTCTCTGACTTCAGGACTGGCTTCAGTAAGAACCCTTGGCAATGCAAAATGGAAGCGCATGAATAAATTAATTGGAAGATGTACATGCAGCTCCTGCCACTCCCCAAATACCTTTCCCAGCTCTGAATGCAACACAGATTTTAATCATGGAGCAACAGATGATTGATGGATGATTAATAGCTAATTTGTGGGATTCATTTAACTTCATTTTACTTATACACTCTATGTAGAATTAGTTAAGGCTTGTACAGGAAAGGAAGTGATGAACCATTGTTCCCATTAAATTATAATGACAGCCTTCCTCATCACTGTATATTTATTATGTAAGAAAAGGAAATGTCTAGTAAAAATCTGTATAGGTTAATAACACCTTCATAATATAGTCTCTCTTTTCTATTGACTTGAATAGCCCTCCTACTGACTTTTACTGGATTATTAGAGTTAATTACATCAATTGCAATATAATTGATTCTTAAATACTATGTAGGAACCTCATACAATTATGGAAAAACAAAAGTCATCTAGACATCTCCGATCAGAAAAGATTTGGAATTCCTGCACATTTAATTCCTGTTAATCACCAGTCAGTTTGGACATTAAGATTGCAGGGTTTCTTGTTTTCTTTCTGTTAGGTTTTGACAGAATTGATAGTTTTACAACATTTAACTCAGTGTGCATGGAAATATAAGATTAAAGAGACAAATGTAATTTGCTAAAATCGTTACTTCATCTCCTAAAAGTGAAATGAATTACCTGCCTGTCCATATCAAAATACAACTTGCTCACACACATGCATGCTCGAGGGGAAAAAAAAAAACCAAATAGGTATTTAACATTCAAAGTTGAAGTCCTTTATCCACAGGTGCAAGCGTTCCTACAGATCATGCTTGCTAAAGTCACCAAGGGCCTTCAATGTAATGACATGAAGCAGAGCTGAACACTGATCTCCAGAGAGCAGGAGATCTATACATGATTTCACTGAGTAACTTTGACATGAAAATGGTTTCTAAAGGATGGTTCTGTATTCCAGATAAAGATTATGGACCATTCAAAAGAAGGTGCTTTAAGATAAACCCTCTGAGGGATGCTACAACATTATTAAGCAGCAGTTCAACTTTAAAGCCAGTCAAACATAACATTTTTTTGTGACTGTTCTTGGTCAGAGTCCCCTGTGGTACCAACGTTGGAGATGTTAGTAATTTTATTTTTTTTTTAGCTGACTTTGTTACAGTTCTCCAGTGGCCTTCCAGGAGCCACACAGCGTTTTGCAAGAGTGAGTTTGCTTTGTGTTTGTGCAGCTCAAGTCCTCAGAAGGTAAATTCAACACTCTTTGTGCTGCTCCATTAAATATCCTCAAGTCAATTCGGTTGGTGTGGGGATATCACTTCAGAGTTTCAGCTGAGCAATGCATGCTAGTTCTTGTTATGCAAAATAGTAACTTTGGTTACGGTTATTGTTTTTAGTATTATTAATATTTTTGCTTTACAGCTTAATGCACACACTTAACCACACTGCAGCAGCCGGCTATCAAAGGCTTCCCTGAGGAAAAATTAAGCACTTGGAGCAATAAATTATGAAAAGACTACATCTAAGGGCACCATCCACCTTGTTCTCACACCCGCTTTAAGTGTTAAATAAATCATAACATCCTGTTCATCGTGCCGTCAGTAGGGGTTAAATAAGTCACTGTAAATGAGCTCCAAATCATAGGACGTAGCTGGCTTCCAAGTTTTTTGTTTGCAAGGAGAAACAGCTCCAGGCTTTTGATAGTTCAGGTCTTTAAGGAAAGCCTTTTTTCCATTCCAACTACTTCCTGTTAACGTGGAAATGAGAGGAAATGAACATTAAGCAGAAGGATGGGCCCATCCTTTTCCAGTCGTGTGCCTAATTTGTCAGGTGCAATATTGGCACCTGGAGGCTTGTTTTGGCTGCTATTACATCCTTGCTGGGGAAATATCAGGATACTTGTAACTAACAGCACAGGACTTCAAAGCATTTTTGTTATAGGGAGAAAGAAAAAAGGCTGCCGCCGATAGAAAATGCAGAGCTGAGCAGCCCAGTTTGTTTGTAGAGTGTGTTGTAAACAGCAGTCAGTTTGAAAAAGAAAAAAAGAAAAGAAGAGGAAAAAAATGTGTCATTTCAGTCTAAAACTAGTTGTGACCATTAAGCCTGTAGGAAACATCACCTTAACGAGGCAGAACCCATAAATTGCCATGTCTTGACTGTGTTCTTCATACTTTTGAACCTTCACATAAAACACCTTTTTTGCTGAGAACTTGTCAGCACACATGTCCATTTCAGTGGGAAGCTTAAGTGTTTTGTGGCAAAAGTATTTATGGCATTTGAGTTGCAGTGATGGTAAAGCTATTGTAAGTGACTCTGGATCAAAATCTGCAAACTTAAGGTTCCAGAGCCTGCCTGGTGTCTTTACTTCATGCCAAACACCACAGCCATACTCTCTCTTGTGGGGCCTTTCCTGGATTAAGGAACTGTCCAAGATGCATTAGAGATCCCACACTTGGCCAGTATTAGTGATGCATCTCTCTGGTTTAATCTGTAGAAAAAAAATGTATTTAAGACTCCGGTAATGTAAAGAATGAGACTGAAGTCAAACTTTTTCCATAGCAGTGTTTCAAACTCAAAATTGACTAGGGTTGGTTTGGATTTTTAGATCTGATAATGTTTTGGGCCAAAGTAACTATTCATGTGCCACCTTTTTTCCATCATGAATCACAATTAATTAGCATTTAGTGGTGGGAGGAGAAAAGACAGTGTAGCTAATTAATATTTCATTCAGGTAAAACATAGTGAATCAAGCCATGAGTGATATATACAGATCTGCAACTGTTCTGAGTGCAAATTCATTCAGATCAGTGAAATGAGATAATAGACTTGAGAAATCCAGCTGCTGTGCAGATGTTGGGTGGAATTTTCCAGGGAGAAGCAGCTATGCCATTTTTTGTGCCTGATTCTGCATCTCTTGCTCGGGAGGAGATCTCTTTTGCTGGATGGCAAAGCCACAGAGCAAGCAAACCCTGTGCCGAGGAAACATCGGTGGGTTTGGGATTCACTGACCCCTTTATCCCAGGCCAGTTCCATCTGTACCTGGGTCAGATGGAAGTCTTGAGGTCAAGCATCCAGAGCCATCTCTTCCCTGTGAGCAGGCACTGCACTTTGCCTCATTCCAGCCATCCTGGACTTGCAAGTGGTTTCAGTGTGACTGTAGAAGATGGCCATGTGTTTTAGAGTGACTCTTTCTTCACCTGAGCATTGTCAGGTAATCAATCATTTGCTTCAAGGGCACTGTCTTTGAAACCATCAAAGATTTCTTTTATGCTTCTCTTGCTTACATAGGGCATTAGACTGGTAGAGGGGACATGCAAGTAGCTTTAAAGTTCTGTCTTGGTGCACAGGGCACTTCAGCAATTTTTTTGTCAGAACCAATGATTCTTGGCCTTCATCTTCCTGAGAGTGTCCAAATAACACCAATATCAGGCTTCTTTGTTATAGAATCATAAAATAGTTTGGGTTGGAAGAGCCCTTTAAAGGTCATGTAGTTCAACCCCTGTGCAATGACCAGGGACATGTGCAGCCAGGCCAGGTTGCCCAGTGTCCCACCCAACTGACCTTCCAGTGAAGGGCACCCAACACATCTCTGTACAACCTTCACCAGTATTTTTCCATCCTCCTTGTAAATAAGTTCTTCATTATCTGTAGCCTGAATCTAATTTCTTTTAGTTTAAATACATTACTTACCTCTTGTTCTATCACTACAGGCCCTACTAAAAACTCTGCCTACATCTTTTGTGTTGATTCCCTGTAAGTGCTGAAAGACTGAAATAAGGTTGCCCTGGAGCATTCTCTTTTCCAGGCTGAACAATCCCAATTCTTTCAGCTTGTCCTCATAGGGAAGGGTTTTCATCCCTCTGATCATTTTGTCTAAGGAAAGAAATCTTCTATGGATACAAATACAACAGCAGCACATTGTTTGATGACTTCGTGCATGGGTTCTGCTGCAAAAACAATTTGGTTTAAACTCTTTAGCAGACATTTAAACTCAGCCCGAGGATTTTGCATGGAAGTGACTGAGGATTGCTGATGGGATGTGTCCTTCTGACTCAGAGCTGAGGGTGGGGGATCTTGAGCTACAGGAGAGGTACAAAAGTGGTTGGTGGTAAGGAAAGAGAGCAGCTTAATAATCCTTTACTCCCACACCTAGACATGTTTCTGCTGATTGTGGCCTAATTTATGGTAAACTGCAAAATTGCAAAAAAGCCATAGAATGTCTGGAATAAGTGGATCGTCCACTTATAGGATCATCCTATATATGCTTAAGTGTATATATGCAACTAATTGAAAGGAGATTGTAGCAAGGTGGGAGTCAGTCTCTTTTCCCAAGTAACGAGGGACAGGACAAGAGGAAAAGGTCTCAAGATGAGCAAGGGGAGGTTCAGATTGGATATTAGGAAAAAATTATTGATGGAAAGAGCTGTCAGACACTGGAACAGGCTGCCCAGGGAAGTGGTTGGGTCAGCAGCCCTGGAGATACTTAAAAGCCATGTAATTTGGCACTGCAACACACATCTAGTAAAGTCACTTAGGGACATGGTTCAGTGGTGGGCTTGGGTTTACAGCTGGACTTGATGATCTTAAAGGTCTCTTCTAACCCAAATGATTCTATGATTTTCTTCTGCTAACTTTCCTTGTTCTCCATTATCCCAGAGACACTCAGGAAGAATGAGTGCTGCAGGAGACCACAGTACCCTCTCTGCCTCCACAGATGACCATTTTACTGATAGCTCCAGCACCAGTTTGAGGTATATACATTACCAGCACACAGTGGCACTGCATGAACTGACTTCTTGCTTTGTAATTTTTGAACTCACTTATGTCGCCATCTACAAACACGGATGCTGTGAATTTTGAGGAATATGTAACTTGTCCTCCTTGTGGATGGGTGGAAGAGTCTTGCAGGAGAATACAGCCTTGCTCTGGTGACATGTTCCACTTGGAGCTCATCATCTGGGATATTCTTTCCCATTGTCTCAATTATTGCATTTCTCTGCAGCCCCAAGAAATACAAACAAACAAAAAACCAAACAAATAAACACACAGGCTTTGGAGGCAATCCTTGACAGCTACAGCCATTGTAAACTACTTAGGTCCTTCATGTCCATGAGTTCCACTGGGATCAGTGTGCTCCTCACATGCCATTTGCTCAGGAACAGTAGCATTCAGCACTTCCTTTTCCTTTGTTTTAGAGAATTACAGGACAGGTTGTGTGCTGGTGCAAATATAGCTGGTTGCTCTCTACACTGGTATCTTTTTGTACCACATGTATAGCTTTGATAAGCAGCATATGTGTCTGCTTCCCGACTATACAGTGTTTCCACTCTGATCTCAGGAGTGGAGCTAAATCAATATATCCTTTGTGATGTGCAGATGGAAATAATCTCTAGGAAGATGCATTTCTGAGCTTTGCCCAGTATGTATTTGTTTGAGAGGTACAGCTGGTTTGTGGAAAGGTACAATCCAAGACCATATGTGAGCACACTGCTAACCCAGCTCAAGCAGCTTTAGGCTGCTATTGCAGCCCCTCATGACCATCAGCAGGGCCTCTGGGAGGCTCCTTTGATGTGAAGGGAATTGCCAGCCAGGGTGTTGCTAGGCCCCAGATTTCAGATCTGTAACCAGGTGCAAGTCCAAATGTCCCCATATTCCATGACTGCTTGGGGTGACACTTGGATTCAGGTTCAATCTCTGACAGAGTTAAGTTTCCCATCCTATGATTTCAGAGTATTACATTTCTGGTATTTTTGCCCAAGTCAAGCCCCTCTGGATGCTAAATGGGTAACACACATCTAGTAAACTCACACTGGTGATGAAAAAACACTTCTGTTTCCTTAAAGGCTTTTATTGTCAAAAATGACATGATTATTTGAACCAGAATACGTGAGGACGTGGCAAATCATCCACACCTGTGAAAACACAGGCTCAGTATCAACACCTGCATCATTAATGACATGCTCCTAATAAAATACTGTATGGGGGAGATTCAAGTAACCAAACAAGAGAGACAAGCATTTTTTGGTGAGATTCACCTCAGCTGATAGTATGAGGCTAATCCTGACCTGTTTTCTCTCCATGGATTACACAGCAAACCCAGGGCAAGGAGTGCTGTACCTGAGGTACACGATGGTGGCTGTAGGGAAGAATTTGGGAGGCATCTTGACTTGTGCCCTACCCTCGAGTGACAAACTGCAGTGGATGTTGGTGCTGGGGCAGTTTGCTAAGAAAACTCCATCTGTTTGCACAGATTTATGCACAGATGTTTTAAAATATAGTTTTCTTGTGCAAGTCAAGCTGTGAACACCTGAGTTTGGGTTCCTCCCAGAGCAGTTTCACAAGAGATTTGTACTTTCTTTCCCAAAGTGGACATTTTCCATCTAATTTTACAACCCAAAAGCCTCACTCCTGTGCATAATCAGATGTTCAGGCAGATAGCTCTCCATGAATAAAAAGTCTTGGGATTTCAGCTCACAAGTTGATCTTCCAGTTACATACTGAGAGCAGCCCCGGAAAACTTGTTCTACCCACTGAATTTGGACAAATACCCTTGGAATAGTCTGTTCTCTGTCTCATGCTGCACTCATGACCATCTTCACATTACTAAGGGCTGATTTTAAATCAAGTTACATTAAATCAAGTTACAAATACTTCCTAAGTACAAGAAAATACTTCCTAAATACAAGAGCCCATTGCTCTGTGCTGGAATCACCTGGGCCCAGCTCCTCTTTCTTAGCAGTGAGGTGAGGGGAAGTGAGGCAGGAAGGCTCAATACCATCAGTTCCCTCCCTATAAAGGCCGGTGTAGGCTATCAGGAACCTTGCGGCCACCAGGACCCTTGGGGGCCCCACTTTATGCCACAGTGGGGGCCTTTGAGACCATACTCTCCCCTACAACATGCTTGCATGGTTGTGTGTGAGTCTACAACGATTTTCATTGCAGGATCCCTCAAATACCCCCTGCAGACCTTTCAGGGAGTGTCTTTTGCCGTGTGAGGAGCCCCTTGGCCCCCTGAGAGGTGGAGCACATGTGGCAGCAGGGGTCCTGCCCCTCCTGCAATGCTGTGTGCCCTGGGCAGGACTGTCCCCTTTGCACAGCCAAGCACTGTGATGTGACACGGTGACGTGGGCTTTCCAGAGGTCAGGCATCAGGCAGCAGCAGGGCTCTGGCAGCCCCTCACAGCTCTGCTGCTTGTAATATTTATTATCTGTGCTGCGATAATGCTCGAAAATGGATGCTAGTTTCTGAATAAAAGGCAAGTCACTGCTCGTATCTCAAGGATAAAAGCCTGTCTGGCTGGAAATCAGCGCAGGGTGCTGAAAATGGGCAGAGCAGCTGAGCCAAGCACAGTGGTCCATGTCCCTGGAGAGCAGTGCTTTGGTTCCCCAGAGCAGAGGCTGCTGCTTTGGCACCGAGTGGGACGGACCTCCCCTTCCTTTTGCCATTGAAAGCAGCGGTGGAAAACCCAACCCACTCTCCAGCATGGACTGCCTAGGCAAGCCAAGCCCTGCAGAGCCTGGTCCTGGCTGACCGTGAGGATAACAGCCATATGCCTTGTTTTCATGCCCTTACTATTGATTTGCCAGCTCTGCCCTCTCTACCAGCCCAGCAACCCAAGTCGTCTTCCTTCAGTTGCATTTGTTTGACGTTGTGGTCCTATTCTTGGTGTATTACCTGTGATACAGCAGCAGGAAGTTTCAGAAGGTTTTTCATGAGGTCTTCAGGAGGTTTTAAGACGAAGGCAGTAGAGTGATGCTGTTGCAGGACAGCCCATGAGGAAAGGTGCCTGAGAGAACTCACATCACTGACCGAGAGGGAAACACATCAAATCCTATCTGGATTCATGGTGAAAAGGGACAGTGTGAAATCACAGTATTTTGTTCTGTTGCAAAAATGTGAATTTTGCAAAATGTGAGGCTTGCTGTCTGAAAGGTTTTCAGTGTCCTTCATTTCAGTGAGCTCACCCCCCAGGACCATGTCCTCATTGGAATAGTGTGGCTGTGCATGCACACTCCCCCAGCACAAATCCAAAAATCCTTCCCTTTAACAAGTTTGCAGAGCCTCACAAAAACCTATGGGACTATCTGGTTTTGCATGCAAATATTTACCAAGAAAAAATGGATACTTTTCCACAGCCTCCAGTACTAGGCTTCTTCTGCAGAGAAACTGCCAGCTGTACATGCGTGCTGGTTTGGCACTGGGACAGCACATTCCCTAGAGAGTGGAATGAAACCACAAACCCCTTTTGCTTGTGAACCCCTTTCCACGAAGCAGGTGAAAGCATGCTGAACTCGCTCCTGCATTCTAGCTTGGCTGTTTTCTAAATGTCATTTGAAAGTCTCGCCCCCTCCTCCCTCCTCCCTCTGTCCCCAGTTTTATCCCTCTTGCAGGAGGCAGCCATCAGCAACAAAACCACAATGCGGGGCTTGGCTGGCTGCATGCATCCAGCAGCTGCTCTGTTCCAAGTTCTGGGCAAGCCACAGCTATCCAGATTCCCGCTTGTCCTATGTCTTCTGCCTCAGTTGCAGTACAGCATCTTGAGCTAGAAGTACCACTAATTGACCAGCTTGGACGGATTGCCAGCACTGCAGTACAGTCAGCCTGCTGTCCCCAGTTGTCTGTGCCTTTCCCCCCTTCACTACACTTCCAGCCCTTCCCGATCCAAAGCTTGTGACATCTTCCAAGTCCTCCTTGCATTCAAGACTCTAATTCGGCATGTGGTGTGCTGTGCTTTTCCAGCAGGCTGCTTTTTGTCATTATCTCTCCACCCAAGTGAATGTTCAGGATGGGTATGTTCTTTCTTCAATTATTGCAGAGAACTAAAATGTAAGCAATAAATGCTAAAGCCAGATTTTTCTAATACAAAACATCAAGCAAAATCTTTGTGTTCTCACATAATTATTCCAAAAGAGTTACAAGCCTGGAAATAAAAATACAATACTGTGTCTTAAAATATGAAGCAGTGTTTTCTTTCAGGATAAGGATAAGAATGTGATTTAAGTTTGCTTTAGCCCATTTCTTCACTGTGTTGTGCTGACATGATTGTTCAAAGAAATTGTGCTTTTGGAAGGAAAAGGTTAAAGTTTGCTACTGATATTCATCAGGAGATGGATATTTAATCTTTAATCTCTTGTTCTAGGCCCCTACTTCGGATCAACTCATTATCCCGAATAAACGATGTGTCATTCCCATTATTTATGTTTCACTGCAGCCAAAGTATCTGGACCTCGTTTTGGTAAGCACCATTCATTTCGACCCATTCAGTATTAATCTCCCTTCTAACATCTTTCCTGTCCTATGTGCTGTCCCCTATTTGCTTTTATGTTTTCCGCAGAGTGTTTATAAAAGGATAATCTTTTACAAAGCAGACAGAATTTTTGTGTATAAACTGCTCTGTTTGAATGCCTCATTGATATACCATCTAAACTGAAGTGTTCAGCAAGATTAGTGCATCCACTGAGCCACTGAACTGGGTAAAAATATGGGAACTGCTCCTTTCTTTATAGCGAGAGAGGGTAGCTAATGATGCCATCTTCTTTTAAATAGGATACTTTTAGCAGATGGACTCTGAGAATATGAATACATTGCACAAATAAAAAATAATAAACAAAAGAGGTGGCTTATTGCGACAAACGATAGGAGAAAAAGACACAAAATGTATATGTGTAAAGACCATGAGCCAGCTTCCATCTTAGTGAAACTGGTGTAAATGCAGAATAACTCAGTCAAGATGACGTGAATTAGTGGGGTTTTTTACATCATTGTCGCTCACATCAGGATCTGCTCTCTTTGTACCATAAATGCGAATGACTTCAGCTAGGATAGGGACTTGCAGTGCCTTGAAATGCAAATGAAATGTTTTTCTCTTTCTCATGCTGATACAAATTTCCAGTGAGAATATTTTGAGCACAATCCCCTCCTTTTTGCGTGAAATAAACAAATGAAGACTGCCTGGCACACATAATGTACACTTATTTCGGCTGTCTCCTTTGCAGTGTGTCTGGTGACATCGGGTGCCACTGACACACCCTTGGAGATGCTGACACTTTATGTTAGAAGAACACAGTATGCAAGTGAATCTGTGCCCATATTCCCACATTTAGATGGGAAAAATCCCAAACAGACATGTGGTAGTATCATTTGAATGGCATAGATTCTTAAATACATTTGTCACGTTGTACACTTGCCAGCTCTTCTTTGAAGATATAAACTACCAAAACACTCCACATTTTATCCGTCATGACTCCATCAACATGTAGCACTGTTTAGCATGTTATTTTAGTTAAACTGCGCTATTGTTGTCCATCTATTATGACATAAACTAGGATTGGTGCCCTTGCATTAAAATTAAATGAAAACTGTAAGAAAGAGTTGGGAAAAAGAAAACATTGAGAAAGTCATGCCATTCATTTAGCAGTGAAGGAACGTGAGGAGAAATATTAGAGAAGCAGGAAGCACAAAAGGTGTCAAGCAGCCCCAGTTCCAGCTTCAAAAGGGATCACTCCTGTTTACAAAGGGCTGCATGTGGGGCATGGTTCAGCACCACCTTTGAGGACTGTGTGCAGAGAGGGATGAGACCCCTCTGAATGGCTCCTCTTGTCATTTTTAATTCACCTCCTCCACTGATACGACCCAGACCTGACTTCTAGTAAGAAAACACTGTTCGTGGCTATTTCTGGAGTCTGTCAACACCACTGCAGGGTTACTGAGAGCAGTTTGTGGGTTGGCAAGAGAGGTAACCCAGCTTACACCCAGCTTACTGAGTTGTCACTGCTCTTTGGAGATAGTCCGTGTAATTTAGCACACAGAAGCAGTCTCAAGAAAATAATTGCCTGTTCAGTCCTAAGAAGACTGGTAATAAGAAAATGAGTCTGTCACTTTCTGGTTGCCATTAGCTGAGGTTAAAATCTTTCTGTCATAGCTGCTGTTCTGTGCCCTGTGCTGGGTGGGTGGTCTCAACACAGGAAAGGAAAAACCTTATTTGCCACAAATTGGCCTACTTACTGGTGGGATTAAGGTTGGACTGGTCTGGAGAGAGCTACTCTCAGTGCTAGGACTGATGCTCTCCAGACCTCTGTTTTCAGTGGTCAGACCTCTTGCAGAAGCCAGTGCAGTTCCCACTGTGCTGCAGGGGGCCAGGCACCTGACAGTGTGAAACAGAAGAGGTTTAATGACACATGCTTGACTATTTCTGATGTTTTTCACCAGTGCAGTAATTAAAGAGAGAATTTTTCCTTGGAAAGATGATCAGACATGACCTCCCTGGCCTAAAAATTTTAGTGACAGAGGAGTGCTTGTAAGTGTAATACATTGCCTCACAGTTTTGTGTGATTAACCTGGAAATCCCACAGGAAAGGACATTCCTGTAGGCATCAAAATCTTCACACAACTGATACAGAGATGACTTGTTCCAAGAGTCCATGGCTCTGGAATGTGTCAGACTTGCAGGTTAACTCCATGGTACATTGCATAGCTTGGGTGCAGGATGTGGCAGCCCTGTCACTTCCTAGTCATCATATTGGCAGGTCTTATCCAGAAAGATTTTTCCCAAGCACCAAATTCAAGTCAGTAAAGACTTAATGGAACAATCTTCAGTAAATATTCATAAACAATTCTAGGTGCAACAGTGTGGGGACAGATTTCTGTGTGATTTATTTGCACTTAATTAACCTGCTCTTGTCACTTTCTCTGACTAACAGTGGGCCTGGGATGAACCCACCAGGTGTTTGGTAGACAAATTTGTGGTACTAGGGCTGTAGCAGAACAAGAGAGACAAAGGGAGGATGAGTGAGAGAGACCAGAGGCAGACTGAGGGAGGTTCAGCTGGATCCCAACAGACCTACTTTCATAGACATAGATAAAGAAACCCAGGATCCCAACAGGCCTACTTTCATAGACGTAAGTAAAGAAAGGAATCAATGACTCAATAATGAAACCTCTAGGCTCTCATGCACTGAGTGTCCATGCTGATTAACATCCATGGGAAAAGCAGAATGGGCTGCTGATCAGTGGGCAAATATAAGACAAAATAAACATGCACTTAAGAGGAGAGATTATATTATTCAGTCCAATAAAATATGATATGGTATATTATATGATTGATATGATATTATATGATATATGATATGATATGATGATATGATATGATGATATGATGTGATATGATGTACCTCCGTTGCAGCAGATGTTGGATGGATCTCCAAGACATGGAGGTTGTTGGAATAGCCTTTGCCATGAGGAAAGGCTAACATCCAGCCCCAAGATACTCCAGTGGTGTACCTGTATCCACCCTGCTGATTAAACACCATGGTGTCAGATAGGAGAATGCACGACTGATGTGAGTGGGCTAAGCCCCTTTTTTTCCATGGAGTCCAGGTCAGGACTACATAAAGAATCAGGATGTTCATGTGGTGTGTGATTGTGGGTAGCAGGAGACAGACCTGGCTGTCACTAATGGACATTACTGAGAGTGCTGGTTGATCCTAATCTGGGAATACATTCACATAAATGCTAAGCAATACCTTGATTTGATCCCAACCTGCACTGGCATCCCTGGTGCCACTGCTGTGAGTTGTATCGACACTCAGGACGAGGCAGTTCCCATGCCATTCTTTCTACACCCTCAGTCTTAAACATGCAGAGGTGTAGGCAATATGAGGAGGAAAGGAAAAGAGAATGCTGAAGTGACAGTGGATCATTAAAAAATCAGGTTATCCCATCTCTTCTGAGGCATAAAATCAGTTGGAAGATAGTGTATTTTTAGGAGCCGGCTGTAGACACTGAAGCAGTATATCTTGTTGGTCTAAGGGCACGGAGATCTAGGCACTAACATGATTAATACCATGTCTCAACAAAAGGGATTTCCCACGTTTATATCACTCAGAAATTGCCTTCCATAAATTTGATATGAGTACTTGGCAAATGAAGCAGCCATCAAATACCAATAAAAATACATTTGTGATGCTTGCAATATACACCTAAAGAACCAGAGAACATTAGTATTCCAGAAGGACTCTTCAGGTACCCATAAAAATTGGATGCTACAGAGACTCTGTCAAGGTATAGAGGTTCAAACCTTAAACTGATGTAAACAATGCATGGCAAAATTTCTTTCTTCTGGTGAAAAATCAAGATTTCACACCAGCAGCATGGTTGAAGTAAGTGCTGGCTTGAAGTGAGTGAGCTAGGTGACTCCAGCATGCCTGGGATGCATTTGCTCTGTGAAGGACATATGGGAATCTTTTCCTTGTGGATTGGTTGGGTTTTTGGCAGTGAGGGGCCAAGTCTCCCTGGCTCCAAGTGCACGGGACAGCCTGAGAGGCAGAGTGTGTCTTGGGCAGAGGGGGTTCAGACTTTCTTTGCATGCATGAGGTGCTGTAAGGTGGGGCTGTGCATCCAGGGAAATCTCTTTAAGTAGGATTCTTTGTAGGGCACCATTTTTAGCTGCCCAGGCAGGGTGGCTCCATTTGAGGGTCCAGGGTGTAATGAGTGCAATTCCTTTTAAGGCTCTCCAAGTGGAGAGTCTGCACTAACTTCTACATCAGGATTGCACTTTTCCCTAACGCCCTTTCCCTGCTCCCCCACAAGTACCTCCTCTGTAAATGAAATTAAGCTCTTCTGGGGGTCCCTCTTGGGATAACCATCCCTGACCACTTTACTTTGAGAATAATTGGGGAATGTTTCCTGCAGATGCTGTCTGAGCACACAGAAATGCCAGAGTGATAGACACAGCTTAAATCCCTAGACTGCCAGACAGATAAAGATGGTCTGTCCCAAAATCTGCCTATCCCTTGTATCACCATGTCAAAATGAAGCAGAAGCCTTTCACACATCATCACTTCTGTTAGCTTAAGTCCAGATCCTTGCATCCTTACTCATGGTTAGTAATGTGCTACTGCACAAATCTCCAGGGGCCCTCCTGGAAGAAGAATATCTTTAAACCTGCAGCTGGAATCTAAGTACCAAAGCTGCAACAATTCCTTAGCTGTGTTCAAGGCAGCACTAGTTAATTAATGAACCAAATTCAGAAAAAGAAAATTATGCTGTTTACCTAACTTTGCTCTTCCTCTGGCTATTAGTGCTTTGAGGGCTCAGATAAATACAAATGAATACACTTACAGCTCTTTTTATTGTCCTCACCAAAGAATCCTGTTAGGGCTGGAAGGCAGGTTTTAAATCCCAAACAGACAGTTGTAATTGTGCTGCCTTATGTACATAGCCCAGGCCACTCATTTTGCACCCACCATTTCACTTCATAGTATCATTTCACTTATGGGGACATTTCTGCACATTTGAATACATCCCTACACAAAGTGTTTTGCCAAGTGAGATTTTTTGGACCTCATTTGGAAAGCCCCCAAAGATCTGGCTTTCGGGTTTCTTCCGAGTTCAGCAAAAAAAATCTGATGAAAGCTGAATCAGTTAACACCAAATTGGGTTGATGGGGGGATCCTTGTCTTCTCAGCTAACAGTATGAAACCAGATAAAGGGGTTGATCTGACAGCTGAATAGATTTCCAAAGAGGCGTCATTTTCTCCCATGCCCAAATAATATGATAGAGATACGCAAGGGTATGTGTGTGCCTTTCAACAGCAGGCAGAGTCCGAGAGCTTATCTCTGAACAGCTTCTCTGGTGTCCGAAGTAAAAAATGCAGAGTTTCTGAACAATCAGGGAGCAGATGCTTTTTCTGCTTTGCCTTGAGTGACCAACCACACCAGGAAAACTTATGGCCTCATTCTCCTTAGTGCTGTGTGTTTTCATTAGGAACTGAAATGCTGCAGCTCTCAGAAAATGTTCAGCACTGTGAAAGATTGAGCCTGTAAGTTTAACAGTGTAATCTTTGTGGATCCTCCACACAGTCTTCCACTGACTACCTCACACTGAGTTTATTCCGCAGTCATTGAAACATCTTGATGCACTGTTGTTCCTCTGGACTTGTCACTGTCTTTATGGAAGTCTATGGGGGAAAGACATTTAACAGTAAATCTCTTAAGCACAAATTTTTGTCTCCTTTGCACCAGCTGATGTGGAGAAAAGCCTTTGGTCCTTCCATGTGGATAGTTTGTTTTTGAAGGACCTGATGACTGTAATCTTTGTTTACTTTTGCAATTTTTATGACAATGTTGTAATTGTATCACTTCTTTATTTTTTCCTTCAGTAGCTGCAAATATGGAAGCATTTTTGGACTGTCTGTCTCTTACAGTGATCTACTTTTTCACCTGGTTTTGCTTTCCCTTCTTCCACATGTCATTTTTGACAGATAATGGTTTTGCATGTTGCACATCACCTAGACACAGTGGTGTCTTGATGTGAAACTACCAAGGCTGAATTTCTTGAATGCCTCAATCATTTTAAAGGAATCAAGTATGCTGTCATTCACCAAGGGGGAGAGACGTGGAAGTCACTTGATTAGTAATGGGATCCAAAATTGTTTAGCTCTAAATTAGCAGTGGTGGCTACTGATAGCTACTTGCCTCTGAAGGGTGAGCTCTGTGAAATAAGCTTGTGGTTTCCATCCAGTTTCTTGTGGAAAGCATCACTGCCACTGCATTCAGCATCACTGTTTGCATTCCCTCACACAATTTCAACAAAAAGACAGATGGTCTTTTTTCTGACCCAGCTTTTGGGCGTTAGTGAGAGTTCTTCTATCAGTTTCAGTGGCTCTGGATCAAGCCTAGACAGGAGCCTGACCTTCCCAAGAGCCAAGGAGAAACCTCCAGGGTGAGGGACAATGTGTGCCACAGGATATTACACTGCTCCTGTCCGTATTTTGGGTAACAACCTCAGTGGTTTCTAATCTGGCTTTGCAGTTCATTTTCAAACATGTCAATAGCTACTGGAAATTCATTTTCTAGTGGATTACTCACAGCTAACAAAGTTCTTTATAGCAGGAGAGCCACACATAACAAAACAGTGCTTTCTCATGGAGACACTTTTTAATCCCACTGACAGCAAAACCATTATAGAAGTCCATGGACAAAAAACCATGAAGGTAGAATAAGAAATTTAACCTTCTGACTTGTGAATGGAACTATATAATCTTTTAAATGGTGTCACTTCTGCTGCTTTACTTTGAAAATGAAGGCAGTATTTTAACACAGCTTGCATAATTTTTCCATGTGTTTTTATGCTGAGCCATTACAGGACTCTGCTGTGATGGCCAACTGCTCTAGCCAAAATTGTTGACCTACACACTTTTTAAAGAGTACCTCATTTCTTCTACTCAGAGTAGTCAGGAGCTTTTCTGCACACAGAAGAGTTTTACTACATCCCTATGGTTTTTGCAGAAATTAGCATAGGTTACTACCACTGACAGTGTACAAGTTATTGTAGAATCAGAGAATGGTTTGGGTTGGAAAGGACTTCAAAGACCATCTAGATACAACCCCCCTGCCCTGTGCAGGGACACCTTCCTCTAGACCAGGTTACTCAGAGCTCCATCCAGCCTGGTTTTGAACACTTCCACAACTTCTCTGGGCAACCTGTTCCAATGCCTCACCATATTCTTAGTAAAGATTTTCTCCCTAATGTCTAATCCAAACCCACCCTCCTTCACCTTAAGGCCATTTCCCCTTGTCCTGTCACTACATGTGAAAAGTCCCTCTCCAGCTCTCCCGTAGCCCCTTTAGGGCTGGAATATGCAATACTGGAATATGCAATTAAGTCTCCCCACAGCCTTCTCTTCTCCAGGCTGAGCAGCCCCAGCTCTGTCAGGCTGTCTGAACAGGAGAGGTGCTCCAGCCCTCTTGTCATTGCTGTGATCCTCCTGTGGACTCTCTCCAGCAGCTCCATGTCCTTCCCATGCTGGGGACCCCACAGCTGGATGCAGCACTCCAGGTGAGGTCTCACAAGAGCACAGCAGAGGGGGAGAATCACCTTCTTCAACTTGCTGGCCACACTGCTTTTGAAGTAAATAGCTAATAACCAAGTATTTATAATAAATAACTGATACGAGGCTGACATAACTAGCATTATTTGATCAACTGTATTACCAAATGAAATAAAAAAGAACTGGAACAATCTGGAATAACTGAAGTAGGTAAATGACTCCCAGAATTACATAGGTGATAAGAAGGAGCAGGTTCTCTCTCAGTGAGTGGCTGTGTGATTTTGAACAAGCTTGTAGCATATGTATATTGCTATTTTCTGTGGTGCAAATGAGACTGGTATAATGTTGTCCAGCTCCTAGGAGTGGAATTGTCCCTAAAGGAAGCCTTGTCCTCGAAGGAAGAGCCCTGCTCCACAATGAATTTTACTTTTGTTGTGACATTTTGAAGGTACTACATGGTAATGACACATTGCTCCAGTAATTTTTGTACAATGTCTCTATGAGCTCTCTCCATCTGTCATGACAGCATTAGTCTTGGCATCTCTGATGAAAGAATCAAAATTAAAAGGGAGAACAAAAAGTCAATTTCTAATGGGTTCCAAATACCCATATCTTACAAGCGTGAATTAAATATTGCTCTCATCTTGCAGCCTTCCAGCCATATTACATGGATAAAAACCTCAAAACTACTTAAAATAAAAAATCCTATTAAAAGCTGAAATATATATATGAAGAAAAATAATATTCAGCTGTTTAAACTAACCTGTTGATAGGCTGTCAGCTGTCATTTGATTTGCACTTCATTTGAATTAATAAAAAGTAAACCATAAGCATCATGATTTACAGTAATATAAAAGCTATTACAAAGGACCTTCATCATAAGCTTCTTTGTCATAAAGCTATTGTATCTTACTTTCAATCACTAAACACTGTTAAAAACATTTCCTAATACGATATTGCCTGATGCAATATACAAATTCCTTTGCTTGAAAGACCAGCTGTAGAGACAAATTGGAAGCTTCTTGCATAAATACTTTAAAAAAAAAAGTCACATCTTCCTTCACCTTTTCTTGAGGCCACACACATATACAACCACATAGCTTAGGTTTACCCACACTCATTAAAATACCTTTATGCCTCTTCCTTTATTTTAAATAATCCTTGGACGAACAGCACCTAGTTACTCAAATACACCAATTTGTTTGCTCCTATGAAAAGTGTCATGGACTTAATATTGATCTCCATTTCTTATCTCCTGTTAAAAACTATTTTTTCTTCTCCCAGATGTGTTGCTTTTTGGAGTAAATAGTGCCAAGAATAAGCTGGAGTTGGTGGAGGCCTAACACTGCTTCCTTTGGGGTGTCCTCAGCCAAGGTATGTGAACAGTCCCCCTGGCTCTTGTCTATACTGACCAGTCCCATGGTTTCTCATAGGAGATGTGATTCCCCTGCCTGGCCCTGGCAGCACTTCCCAGGTGCCCACAGACAGGAGTGACCTGGGGAGCACTCAGGCTCCACAAGATCCCCAGGACACACCAGGGCTGCTAGCATGTGTCTAATTTTCTTTCAGAAGACACATCTCTCAGTGTCTTCTTAGTGCTCTCTAACAAAGCTGTGCTCAGTGTATGCTGGTCCTGGCAAGAAAACCTGCCTCACATACAGAAAAATTATCTTACCTCCTCATGGGGCAAGTAATGCCTGGTGAGCTGCTTACTGTGGGCTGGGGGAAATCAGCCATTTGCTTATACCTGGAAACACAGGAAAAAGTTCATTTGAGAACAGTTAAATGTGAGCAAGAGGTTTAGACTAGATGTCATCCTGATATCCTCCCCAGCCTGAATCATCCTATGGGCCTACCTGTGGTGGGTGGTACCATGGATCAATACCAGTTTGGCACAATGAAACAGAAGAAAACTGTCCAAAGCCTTTAGGATGTGTCTGGCAAGAAAAATGTGTCTGTCCCAGGGCTAGCACAACATCCCACTCCAAGGCTATGTTGGTGGTCTTTTGCTTTCCAAAATTACCTGTGATTAGTTGATCATTCACTGCTGGAGGACAGTGGGGTTTCTCTGAGAGGAACTCGTGCCCACAGCCACTGAGAAATAAAGGACCTAGTTTTGGCCTCTAGGAATTTAGCCATGTGCTTAGTGCACTAGGTAGGGGCTGATCCCATGCATGGTGGTATGCTTTGGAATTATTTTTGCAGAATTTTGTGGAATTGTGGTGTGATAGTACCTAAAAATATGGCAGTGGACTGACACTGAGGAGCGACTCTGTCTTGCCTGTGAAGTGGTGAGTTTGCTTCCCTTTGGTTTGGTTCTCCCCGAAGCCTCTTGCTTCTTTTCTTGTCTGTCCTCACAAGTCACAGCACATCACGTCACAAAACTGATATAGCTGGGCATGCTACTTCAGGGTTTCAGCAGATCCTGTATTTGGAGTAGTTTGAAAAGTGTCTAGTGGCTTTGTCACATGATTTCTCTGTAGTGTGAGACCAGCCGGCAGAGTGCCGTGAGCTCACATGTTTGGATGGCTTAGTTTCTGCATACAGATAACGTGAATATCTGCTTGGCAGTGTTTTACAGCAACTGAACATTCCTGACGCTGCCTCTTTTCATCCTTCTGCTCCCCCTTCCTTAACAGCAGAATCAGCAGCTGTAACAACACATGGAGGACACTTGGCAGCTGCAAGACACAGATGCTGAGCTCTGTAATAAACTTCTCCTGTAGAAGAATCTGAGTGCTTTTGCTGGCTGCTTAAAAGTCCTTATTGCTGTCTGACTCACTTGCTCAACAAGCAGTTACAGTGTGCTGATGGCTGCTGCTAATCACTGTTGGAGTTTCAAGGACCAACCTAATTGTCCTTCTTGGTCCTTTAGGATGCTGCCATAGCCTGGCTTTAATAATTTGTAAGCGAATTGCATGCTTTGAAGGTAGATATTTGAGAATAAGGTACTGTGCAATGTTTCTGTGGGCCATTTCTTTTTGTGTCTAGAGATAGGCAATAGGCCTGGTTTTGATCACAAGTCACAATGTGCAAACCAGAAATAACTTTGCTGTTGTTAAAGGGGTATAAGCTGTTATAAAACAAATGTGAGTGAGGTCAGGGGCGAAGGAGAGCTTTATATGAAGTCTGCATTACCTGCTAAGGAAATGGTATATCTTTAGTATCTCAGAAAGTGGTGTTTGTTGAAATTGGTGCGTGGGTAAGGACTCATGGCAGCAGGTTAGTGTTAGGATGGGAGGCGGTCTCGTTTCAGAAAAGCCTTGCCCAAGTGTGTTTTAAGGAGCCACTTGAATTTGCAGCAAATGGCCAACTTGGAAGGTTGTCCTGGAGTCTAAAGAACACTGGGAAAGAAACCAGAAACAGATGCTTGTGGAGATAAAGACAGGAACTGGGCAACAACTCTGGTATGTGGCCAAGACAGAAAGGAGGAATGCTAGAAAGACATGGCTGGAGATGCAAGCAAGGGAAGAGCTGTAAGCATAAGGACCCATAGATTAATCTCAATGTATAACATGAGGGGAAGTGTGAAGGAATATGAGAGAAGAGTGGCATGGTCAGTGATGGGGAAATGATGCTTTTGGTCAAAAGTTCCTTCCGTCTCTTTCTGAGGAAAACTGAACTCATAAGATGGTACAGTGTGAGTGGGAAGGGAAGGACAGGCACAAGTAAGGGTGCAGGATGGACAGATGGACTCAGTGACACAGGGCTAAAGGGACAGCTTTATGTGACAGGATTAGCAGGTAAACTGACATGGACAACATTGTGATGCTACAGACTGGGTGACCAAGAAGCAGATGAGGCCTTCTTCAGAAAACTGTAAGAAACCTGATGACTGCAAGCTCTGGTCCACATGGGAGACTTTACCACCCTGGTATCTGCTGGAGGGGCAGCACAGCAGGGTACAAGCAATCCAGGAGACTTCTGAAGAGGCAGCTGATTCAAGGGTCATCTGTTCAAAAAATTATCTACCCTGACATGCAGGAAATCAACAAAGGTGGTGCAAAGTCTGTAAGTATGAACTCCTGGTAAAACTCAAACATGGAAAGGAAGCATGAAAGAAGTGGAAGCAGGGAAAAGCGACATGTGAGGAAGAGAGAAACGCTATCCCAAAATGGAAAACCAAAGCCAGAGTTGCCTTTAGTGAGAGAGGGGAAAAGTAAAAAAGAAAGGCTCCAGTTCTGCAGTCTCCAGTAAAAGGTACGAATAAACATACTGGAACAAGTCTAATGAATAAATGAGAAGGTGATCAAGGAACTGGAGTATCTATCTTGTAGCAGAGAAGCTGATGATAGAGCTGGAACTGTTCAGGCTGGAGAAGGTCAGGGGGATCGTGTTAATGTGTATAAATCCCTGATGGTGGAGAATAGAGAAGATGGAGACAGACACTTTGCAGTGTTGTCAAGTGACAAAAGAAAAAACAATAGGCACGCACTGAAAAGCAAGAAATTCCACTCCAACATAAGAAAAAGTTCTTGTTTATCATGAGGGTTTGGAAGCCCAGCAAAGGTTTGGAGTGTCTGGCTGTGGACTTATTCAAAAAACAACTGGGCACATTCCTGGGCAACCTGCTCTAACTGGCCATCTTGGAGCAGGAGATGTGTCCAGGTCATCTCAAGAGGTTCCTTCCAACCCCAGCAATTCTTTGAATGTGCTGTATAGCAACAAGCAGAGCAGGCTGGTGGCAGCTGATGGGAAATAATTACCAAAGGGGATATCTCCGTAGTGTGTGGGAGAGGAGAAGGAAGAGGTTGAATGGGCAAGGGCACTGGCACAGAACAGGTGGATGCTTCATCCAACAGCAGCAGTGTCACCTTGGCGAGGAACTACCACCTAATCTATGCCTGAGGAGAAGACTCCTGTTTCCACTTCAGTTAGTCCTGTCTCCTTCATGAGACTGACATCCACATAAACATTTTTTAACTGGGAAAGGACAGTCCTATTTCTAGTTTGCACAGGAGATGTTTTCCTGTGACCTTTTTTTGCGTCCTTGTACTCTAGCATTTGAAGACAAACAGCTGTCCCAAGCTTCAGTTGGAGGAGGAAAAGGAAGACACCATCAAGCACAAATGTTAGTAAGTCACTTTTCCTCTCATTGTCTGGTATATCTAGGATGATTTTTAACCTTAGAAACAGCTATCTCTCTGATGCCCTTACTCTTGGTATTATTAACTAGTATTGGACATCAGCATTTAAAAATTCCTTCTTTAAGCATGAGTCTTATTTGTCGTGACATACAGTAGAAACTGATGTGCTTCTTTTGTGGGTGCTCAGTAAATGTTTTGGGAAATAGCTGTCAACACTGAATTATAATATTCGGGGATTCTGGATCTAAATATAGTATATCAAAATTTAATATATTACAAAAACTCTCATATTTCTCCAAATAAACCTGAGGTCAGGCACAAGAAAATACAAACCTTCAAATAATAGGACTTAAATACCTGTTTCAGCAGTGCTTTCATGCTGTTTGCTTGCTTGAAAACATGTGAACTATTTATTTTTAATTTGTATTATCTCATTATTGCAGGTTTCCTTTACAACACGGCTCATTTCAGGCGTTAAAAAAAGCCTAGTGATTTTTATCTGAGTTTCAGATTTTCCAGTAGTGATCAGTCACACGTGTAGTGCTGGTTAGAACTGATGTAGCAAACTGGTTTTGTTTTTTCTTTTATCACATTGGTCATCCAGCGGGCAAAATGTGTTATGACAGTCGTCTCCGAGATGCAAAGATAAATGTGAAAAGGAGCCAAGCACTGTTGCAACTGAGATATATTCTGTTAAGAAGCTGAAGGTGACCACTGAAAACTTCTCACTCCTGCTTACATAAAGAGTGTCAGCTTTTCAACACAAGGACTCCCAGTCTTTTACTAAGTAGTCTCTGATTTGGCAAATACAGTCTGAGACACATTTTTCTCCATGTGAGTAGCCCCACTGAGATATCAGTGTGATCCACCAGCATCACAGGAACAGGATCAAAAGCTACAAAGAAGGGAAGTTTGGAACTCCAGAGGGTTTGCTCATCAAAATCAGGTGTTGTGGATATCCTACCTTTAATTGTCACTGTAAGATATGTTTAGAGCCTCCTCTTATAACCCTGTTTTTCCTTCTGCCCAGGGCTAGTTGTGTCTAAGCTCCTGGGTCCAGGTCATGGCAGGATGCAGGGTCACACTCCCTCCCTGGGTCAAGGAGTCCAGTCCAGCTGAGCACTCAGGCTTCTCCTTTTCTGCAGAGACCTGGGTGCAGCCTGGGATTGCACCAAGACCCGAAGGAATATGCTGGGTCCTTCAGCTTAGATGCAGCCTTACGATCTCCTCTACGAATTACGTGTCTAGTCTGTGTTGCATGAATAAAAAAGTAGTGAGTGGTGCACGTGCAGGGAAAAATTAATTTAACCCTCCCAGAGAGGGTTAAATTAATTGATTGGATTGATGCTATAATGACCTTTGGGGTCTCATCTTTATTGCCTGTGATCACACTGAGAAGTAAATTAATGAAAATGAGGGGCTAGAGCATTCCAGACAGGAGAAGAATAACAGGAGAGTGATAGAAACTGAACACGAGGCAGCACTAGTAAAGGAAAACTACAAAGGAAGTCATGAAAGAGTCTGGTGGTGTGTACAGAGAGACAGGGCTTGGGGAAGGGTGTTGGTGGATGAGATACAATAATGAGGGGAAGCTGTTTGATCGCTAGTAGCTCCTGGGTCAGTAGCAACTGCACCTGCATCACCCCTGGGCTCCCTGTGCGTTGGCCAAGGCTGTGGCTGAGAGTGCCTACTGCTGGGCTGCCCTTCTCCTGTATATCACTGCATAAATCAAACATCTGGGCTCCAGAGAGACCTTATTAGTGCTAAACAACCTTGATTCAATTATGCTACAAGATGCACACAAGATGGTATCTTTCATACAGTCTTGCGCTGTGAAGGGCTTGTAGGAAGTATGGCACTGGGGAAGGGGGTGAAGAGCTTGGAAACTCAATTATTCTTTCATTTCCACAGTTGGTGCATTGTAGTGCATGAAGGGGTGGCGTTTGGAGAGCTTGTATAACCTAATGCCAGGGATAATTTGAATGGTTCTGTGTTCTGAAGATTCCTCATTCTCATTTGCTCCACAAACACTATGACCGTATAGACAAAAACAAATTAAGGCCTGACTTTCAGGCCCTGGAGTTTGAAAGCCAACACTTGGCTATGTGGCCACAGCTACTCAGTAGTGTCTCTGCAGCTTCTGCTGGTTTAAAACTCGCTTTTCTTTCCTGACTTTGGATGGGCTAAAACCTCAGCAGTGAGTCTTTTGCAAAGTGCAGGGGTGCGAAGTGCGCTGCGCGGGCCAAATTCCACACCAGATAATTCCATTGAGGCGCTGGTTTCAATTGGGCATCGTTATCTGCACTTCCTGTCTCCTACTGCAGAGCCGTGCTACTGAGCAGCTGCTGATTTCCTCCAGCCCAGGCCTGGCTGTGTGTCACAGTGGGGCTGCGACGTTCCCTCCCACCTCTTCTCTTTGCTTGCAGGAGTCGCATGGAAAAGAAGCAAATTATGGAACGTGTTTGGAATTCCTCTGTTGAAATTTACATCTTCGGGTGTGATTATTTTCTTTTCTCTGCTATGGAGAAAAGTCGTATTTTAAAAACTTTCTTGTTGTTTCTGCAGATCTGTCATCCATTTCCATGGATACATGAGTGGCAATAAGGCAGCCAGGAGCTGTCAATTCCAGCCACTCACTGGCTGCCCAGTGAGCAGTGAAAAGCTGCTGAAGTCATTAGGATTTTACACTTGAAAATAACACAATAGTTTGAACTTTTCTGGTACTTTTCAATCAGGAATCCCCAAGTCTGGTAATGGAGCCACTACTATAAAATAATTAATTAGGCATCATAACAGCTTGGTGAGTGTGTTAGGAGGACATGGAGGCTGGGAGTGCTGCAGTGACCTGTCAAAAGCCATCCCAGGAGCTTGTGGCATGGGCAGGAATATATTCAGTTCATCTGTTCTGACACCCTGAGCTCATCCCTGAATGTATTCAGTGTAGACCACCCACAAATCAGGTTATGGAAATATACCCATCCTCATTTACTTAATGACAAAGCATCTTTCTTTTTTTTTTCCCTCTGATAATCCAAGACATCTTTGATTTCTGCAGCAGCAAGAGCCGTCAGATAATAGAAGGGCTGCATTCCTGCAGGATATGGCATATGCTAACTGTTCACTGAATGGTTTTCCCTGTCCATCATGTTGAATTCCTCAGTCAAGTTCTTGCTAGCTCTTCTCTAAGGATAAGGCTTCTGCCACTATGACAGGGAGATTATTCCACAAAGATGAGAGAATACATGCCATTATCACTGAGTCGTTTTTTCTGGACATTCCCAACATAAAATGTATCTTAGTTGTGTTTCAGGGAATGAAACTAAAGAGAAAAACAGAGGAAGGGATATTTTTTAATAAGTAAACAATGTCATTACAGCATGCTCTGGTTTGCCACGTTTGATGTTTTTCAGTATACTTACTCTATATCTCAGTTTTCAATTTCTGCTCTGTGAGGTGACACACATTAAGTGATGACTCTTTCATTCTTGCACATAATCCACTGAAATGAACGGATCTTCAAACAATTGTTTGAAGTAATTAAGGTAGGTGGAACTGGGCCCATCACAATTTACCTTCTGTGAATCCTCATTTTCTCTTCCTGAAAGACCCCACAGGTGAGTGACTGTGTCTGTTTATGGAAAGATTTAGAGTTTTGATAGCAGGCACTGTTCAAGTAATTCTTAGCTAACTTGCCATCATACTTCCCAATTTACCAGCAATACACCTGGAGTTCTTCACACTCTCCCATAATTATTGTTAAGCAAAGTCAATCCCTGCAAGCACTGCCGGGGTTATGCAAATAACTTTTACACACAGCCAGATTGCAGAGTCAGGTCCAGAAAATTATGATGGCATCACCCAAGCATCCCCAATCCCTCTACATTATCTTCTTTGAGTCATTCACATGGACAGTCAATAAAATTGGTCCCAACACAGATGATAATGGTATTCTATCATTAGCCTTCTTCTGTTCTCAGAGGAAGCTCTTTATTATGACCCTTAACAAAGACTTCTCCCTAGCCCTGTGATTATGTATTTCCCTTAACAGTATTTTATGAGGGACCTTACCAAAAACATTTTCAAAATTCAAGTAAATTAATACCTTGCAGATCACCTTTATCTACTGGTTTATTAATTTTTTCCAAAACCAAAACATTGTGCCTTTCAACATATGAATTGGCTTTGGGAAGACATACAAAAAAAAAAATTCAGATGTATTTTGACAGCTACTGCAGCAGTTTAGCTGAGCTTGCTTGGATTAGCACTGTTTTTCTGTCTGTACTTGGGAACTCTATTTCATTTCTGGCATCCCTCTCTTCAGGTCAACCACTAGTTCAAGGTGGAAATGATAAGTCTGCAGCATCTTGAGTGTGCTGATGTTAGCTCTTGGGAAGTCAAGAGGAAGGAAATAACAGTCCATAAAGTTTTGATTGCTTGGAAAAGATGTTTGCTGAAAGTATGAGCAAGGCCAGCTGCAAAGTGTTCAAGCATGAGTAGAAGTAGTGCTGCATTGTCTGCTCACTCACTTTAGCAATGAGTTCACAGATTTTCATATTGGACATTGAGTAGAGGAAGGCTATTTTTCTCAGGCCTGTTGGGGTCTGTCTCACAGCATCAACTTTTTAGCTAGTGGAGGTTTCACTTTAAAGATGGATAGAACAGCGTGATGCAGGATGGTGTGGCAGGGAAGGTTTTGGCAAAAATAGTGGCACTGAAGAAGTGAAATAAATGTGCCATGCTCTATTCCTCCCCCAATTTTAAAATATCAGCATTTTGCAAGCAATGGGCCATATGGTCCCAGGGCTTGCAAGCCAAAAAGTATAGCAACTTACTACAAAACCGCTCTCCAAATTCTACACACAAGCCAAAACCTCCTACTTGGTATTCTGCCGTCATGCCAACTTGCAGAGCAGAGATTGGGCCTGAGCAAAGAGATCTGCAGAAGAATCTCAGGTTATGCACATGCACACGTGAAGGGAGAGAGAGGCTGTGGCTGACCAGGGCTGGAGTCAGGACACTTATCCTGAAAATGCAGCTCAGGGAGAAAGCAAGATAAATTACCACTGATAGTGAGCACGTTTCCAGGTTAGAGTGCCCCCTCTCCAGAGAAGGAAGGCACCAAAGTCTACTGGGGTTGTTTCTGCTGGGCTTGTTAGGAAAGGAAATAGGAATGTGGACCTGAAACACCAGCCTCATCCAGTTGGTGCTCTGGGAGGAGCACAGCTCTGCAGCATGACAGGGACATGACAGGCTGCAGGGGCTCCAGTCCAGTTGGATGGGAACCACACTGCATGACCTGGTGTTTGGAAATAATTAACTAATGCTGGAACCAGGTTCCTGAGGAATACTAGTGCTGCCCAGAGATAGATAGGTGCTCTTCACCTGTACCTCACAGGATTGTCTGTCTATCCATCTGAAGCAGTGAAGGAGAGGTCTTTGTTCAATAATTTTCTGGGTGGCAAAGCAAGGCAAAGTTGGTCCCATCAGTGTCAATTTACTTTCAGCAGAAATGTACATTGCACTGTGGCAAGATTAATAATCTCAGTGTGTACAAGTACTGGAGAATGTCACCCACAAATGATGGACTTGTGGATATTGTCTGAAACCTCACAGGGCTGCTCATTTGCCTGTTCCCTGACCTCTCGGTGCAAGACTCTCCCATATTTTGTATACTCTATTTCTCCATGAGTACCTGGAGAGTACTTTGCTCCAGGGTTGATCCCTGCGCTATTTTAGCCATTGGCTAGCTCAGAGCTCTTCCCTCTTCTGGCTAATCCATTATATGCTCTTTGGTAGAGATTTAAAGCAGCACAGATACTTTTTCTGAACATTTTTGTGGACCCAATACAACAAAAAAAAGCTAAGAAATGCCTGTTTGAGAATCTGCACTCACCACTGCAGGCAGAGTGAATTGGGGCAATAAAATCACAGGACAGGGTGTGTGGAGCAGAGCATATGCTCTCTCTCCACCAGGAGCAAGCCAACTGCTGCTGGGAGGATGGGGCTGGGAATGGCCTCTGGACCAAACACTCGCTCGATTTGCACGCCTGCACGGCTGCTGGTGGATCCAGCTGCTCCTTCCCCCGGCTGCACCACAGACACACACAGGGATGCTCATGCCCAGGCACACAGGGGCAGAGCAGCTCCTCGGGAATCCGGGAGCAGGCAAGAGAAAAGGACCTGGTGTGGGAAAAGCGTGTTCTCTGCCCACACAGCAGTAAAAAAGCACTGTAGGTAAAGCTGAGACATGGCAGGCTGGTGCCTGAATGATAAGTTTCTGAGAAGTGTCTTGCACAAGGGTGCAGTTTTCTATGAACAGCAGGTGATAAGTTCCACCCCTGATATTGTCCATTTGAGGCTGGTGGAAGAGTTCTCAAAGGCATTTGTTGGGAGAAGTGATAAAGTAGGAGTTACATTTAACCTTCTGCTGAATGCTGTAGTGCCCCCTGAATGTGACATTTTCAGCAACAGGGCAGCCTCTTCACCCCTCCAAGGAAACATCCAGTGCTGTGCTGTTGTGAGAGGACAGCAAATGTCAGTGGCTATGATTTTATGAGGTTGAGATAAACTATATATGTTCATGTTATCAAATCTGAGAGTTAAAGACAAAAATGTGCTATTTTAAGCATGTAATTTTGGCAATAATAATAACAATAATAATTTTCTCCATAATACCTTTTTTTTTTTTAGTGTTGGTATGAAACAAACTTTTTAGAGCAATGAGAATATGTATGGAATTTTCTTATCCTACAATTGATGTCCATTTATTTTCTGCAGTGAGCAATCAAAAGTCTCCTGCAACAGTACATGAAACAGCATTGCTCTTTTTATTTCTTGGGAGACAGCCATCATTACATTGGGCCAGAGCTATGAGTCAGGCTGCTGTTTCCTATCCTGAAGTGAGGAATCTCTCTCAGGAAGTCCTGTGTTGTGCTGGAGATCAGAGCAGGTGATAATGGTCTCATCTGGCTTTGAAATTTACGAGCAGGAGATATGTCATGTAATGGAGTCATTATTTTGTTTTAGTCCATTCTTCAAGTTGCAGCACTTGGAGATGTAAGAGCCGTGTGGTGACCAGATGGAAGGAGCAGGGAACAGGGAAGAGCAGTAGGATGGTCTCCCTGTTACTGATGATCCTGAATAGAAGCAAAAAACACCGGGAAACTATAAGGGATTTTATCCATAGAGATAACTATAGAAACAACTTTAGATTATGAGAATGTAGGCTCTAAACTGAGAGGAGATGGAAAGAGGAGGGAAGGGTCAGAGAATATGGGCTTAAAAACCAAGAAAATATGAGCAGTTGCATCCCTTACAATCTCCATTTGTTGACAGTAGCTGGGGCCTCTGAATTCTTAAATGAAAATGGAAAAACACTCAAGGAACATGAACTTAAAAATAGGGCTAAGAAGATTGAAATGGATGTAAATTATGTGAAGTTTAGAAATACTCCAAATTGTTTAAAGAGATTTCCTCCTTCAATTTTCCTATAATCTTCCACATACTTCATTCAGAACTCTGGGACTCAAAATTACCAGTGCATCCAGGTTGAAATTTTTTACTTATTTGCCAAGGTTTTGTTTTCTTGTTCTCTTTAATTCCATTCCTGTTCAGTAAGTTTTGGGTTCTATTTGGAACTGTGCAAAGTAATATCTCCATCAATTCTTCCAGTCTGTCTTCTTTGTGTCCATGAGAGGAAAATGTATTTTAAAACCATTAGAAAACTGTATATGCTTCAAACTAATATGCTTACATCATAATGGACCAAAACTTAATTATAAGACAATGTTAAATTGTTGAAACTTTTCAAGGTAATGTGCACTAAACCTTTGCTTTATATAATGAGGAAATTCTGAACACTTTAATTTCCTAATTTAGTAAAAATGAGATGGAAAGGAGTTTTCACAAGGAAATTTGGGAGGTAAACTTCAAAGACTAAAAGAATAATACTGGCATGCAATCAAGTGGATGCAAGCCCATTATTAATACTTTCAGACTGGAATTTTAGAGAGATGTTTCCATCCATCCATCCAAGAAGTGATATTCTGGTACTGGGGACAGAGAAATTCATTGTTTTAGGCTGCAGTTAATGAAAACTATTGTATCACAGAATTCTTAGGGACAGAAAACGAGGCTTGTGATGTGGATCAGTTGGTATCTGATGTTTAGGTGTCAGCAGCTGAGTTTGAAAAGAGACTTGGTTGTTTATTTGCACCACTGCTTTATTCTATTAATCACATGCTTCAGGACTTTTGTTTGCAGCCTGCAGAGGTCAGGAAGGGTCATTTTTACTTTTCGTTTGTGCATTGCTAGACTTCTAGGCTGGTCTCTTTTTCACCTCTGAACCATGAAAGAGCAGGAGGTAGGCTAGAGCCCCTAATCTCTGCATATATCTCACTCATAAGCTCAAGTTTAAAGTGATCAGCAGATTTGAGGTAAGGAAGGAATTTCCCTGTCGATCAGATTGTCAGGAGCTGCTGCAGAAGAAGGGATTGTCTTTGCCTGTCTTAATTTCTTAGGATTTGCAGGAGATTTCACCTCACATTTCCTTTCTATTACAAGGATTTGGGCTATTGACAATGCATTGCATCTTGCCTTTTTGCTTCCTGGGGCTCATTAAATTTGCAGCTGCTTTATGATGAAGTGTAAAGTTTGTTACAGGCTCCTGGGGCCAGTGGTGTGTGGGGACACATTGGGCAGAATGCCTGTGGACTCTCCAGGCAAATCATCTGTGAAAGTCTGCACTTGCTCGCCCAGCTGACCCCTTCCATCCTTATTTCCTACATTTCTTACACTTTTTTTTTTTTTAAGAGCTTCCAAATGTCAATTTTAATTCAATCTGAAATGTTTTGTCTCTCATGATGTGTCAAACTGGCTAATGACTAAGACACCACTGAAAAAAACATCCTGGTCACACAGGAGCTCCTCAAGCCCTGGGTTCCTCTGTGACCTCAGGTTAGACAGAGGGGCATGAGGGCAGCAAGGACACAGCAATCCCTCCAGAGCCATAAGTCAGAAAACAGGCTGGAAAACAGACTAGAGCACTACCTCTATACTGCCTCACATTAGGCTTGGCCCTCCACTGGGCCAGGTATCTGTGCTTTCCAATATTTGGCTGCTATATGTCAGAAATGTACTGACCTAAATCAGGCCAGGGAGGAAGGGAAGCAGCTGTGTTTCAGGGGAACACTTTTGAGGGTGGTGTAGGTGAGGCACTGCTGCTGGCTTGGGGTTCAGGTGGCAATCACCACTGGCCCTAAAGCCATGCTTGGTAAAGGACTCACACCTCCTGACCACCTCAGAAGACAGAGCTTTGAAAGTGGACAGAATGGGGATTTAGGAAATGGGCAGGCAGGAGGGGCGCCAGCTCTTCTTCTGACACAACTCTCATGTGCAGAGCCACGTGCTGCACCAGGTGGCTCTGACACAAGAAAGCACGACTGAGCTGCTGGAGATGTCTTGCTGATGAATTATTTTGAAGCCACCATTGGGCAGCAGCTTAGAAATTAATCAAGGAGAAAGATGAATCGAAACTACAGTGACCTGCAAGATCCCCTTACTCTGCTTTGTAACTTGCACATGCTAAAGACATAAAATGGTTGTGATGGCTTCTTCCTTCCTTTCCAGACTAAAGATAGTAAAAAAATTCCCCCCCTGGCATGAAACAGACAGGTAAGCAGCAAGAATTCCTGTGGTGCACTGTTTAATACGTGCTGTTTAATTATACTTTTATGGCTGGCAACAGGTAACAGTGTTCATGCTAAAAATATTTAGACATATGGATTTCCCTTGTATTCAGAGTTGTTTTCATCTACCAGACTCATAAAATAGTGAAGCTACATGATAATGCCATATGTATAATAAAACCACATTTTTTCGAAGACTGTATAAATGCATACTACTAAAATACAGATATTTTGCTAAGGAAATTAAAAATGAAAGATAGGTTTAAAACATTGTTAAAGACTATAATGGGAATGGCAAGTGGCATAATGGGAATAATGCCCTGGGATTATCCTTGGGCAATAGGGAATAACCAGAATGAGATAGTATTAAGGACAATAAGTCCAATCCTGCAGAGCGCAAGCAATCCTGAGAAGTGCTGAGCCCGCTCAGCTCATGCAGAATTCAGTGGGAGCTGAGGGCATTGAACACCTCTGCAGGATGAGGCCCCAGTCAGACTTCCAACCCAAGGCTGTCATTTTTAGCCTGGATTTTTATGAGATGCCAATTTGATTTTTATGAGATGCCAATTTGGATGTCTTAGTGGGACCCTGGCACACCAAGAACCACTCAAAACAGCAGCCAAAATTTTCCAAGTGGGCCTGATCCACCTGATACTTACATTGAAGGACAGATCCCCATTGTCCTCTGTGGGCTTTGTTTTTGGCCCTGTTATCAGGAGGCACCCTAAGAGTGTTGAAAATTGGCTGAGGGAGGTAGGGAAGCAGCACATCTCACAAATGCTGTGCTGCTGGCACTCTGGTTAGGTGGAGCAAGCTTAACTCCATTTTCAATTGTGAGATGGCCAAGTTGTGCAAGTGCGTCTGCCCATTTCATTGCTTAGCACAATAAACCTCTATTTTACATGCCTCAGATAGCCAAGGTTACAGAGCTGGAAGGACAGGGAGAGTCACGTATCTTGATTTCAAGCAGTTTCCTTGGATGGAAAAACAACATATTTGATTCCCTGAGCAGAAAAATCCTGGAAAAGCTATCTTCCCACTTCCAAGAGTGCAGGCAGGTTTGTTTTAATAACCTTATTAACAAGCTCTATGTGAAATACGAGTGACTGTGGCTTCAATCCCACAGTTTTAACACGACTGTCCATGACTGAGGAGTGGAAAAGGCTGTGTGTGAAGTGTTTGCAGGACGAGGGGCTGTGTCCCTGTCCCACTGAAATCATCTCATGGTCACCAAGTGCTGTTATGTTTCCCCAGTGGCAGACCCAGTGTGCCCAGGGCAGGTGGAAGCTGAGAAATTTAGCCATTAGTGTAGCCTGGCCCCATAACCTCATTGTATTTACTTGCATTTCCATGCCTGTTTGGAGCTCTTTATTAGCTGGTACAGCAAAATCATGCATTCGGAATGACGGTAGTAAGATGCGCCCTGCTCAAGGGGCCAAAAATCTCCATGCTGCATCTCTGACCCAAACCATCTCCTACCTGCCTGAACATCAGCTTAGGAGCTCTCCAACAGGGTGGGCCTGAGGCAGAAGACTTTCAGGAGAAAGCTGTGGTGTGACATTTGTTTCTCTTCGGGTGGGGTAGATGTCACGCTGCCCTTCCGTGGCTGCAGGGTGGGGATAGCAGCAGCTCTTCCCAGAGCAGTTTCTCCAGTGTCCAGGTACACCTCCAACGTGAACAGCTTCCATAGCTGCTCCTAAAATGCTGGCACCTTGTTCCTTTAAAAGGCACCTCAAGGTACCTCTCAATTCTTCAGCTCTCTGAAACTACCCATAAATACCCTTGTTAAAACATGCATTTCTGCATAATGACAATGAGCCTAAATGCTAAGTCCAGCCTTGCAGGGAGGATGGCACTTATTTCCTTAAATGTATAATATAGAGCATCCACATTCATATTTTTAGTAGCATATAGCAGTGGTCCAGCCTTTAGTGTACTGTATGTACTTTTAATAATCTCCATAAAAGCCTGATTTTCAATCCCTAGGCTCAAGCTGACAGTGTAAATAAAATCACCCAAATCCACAGGGTAAGAGAAATGAAAATGACAAGGATTAAAATTTTGTCAAACCTCTTTCTTTTTAAAATTCTGCTTCCCTTCCAATTGGATCACGACCCTCTGTGTGCACAGCTTAAGACCAGACGGTATGCTTTCACTTTTATTCCGCTCTGCAGCAGGCTTACAGTATTTAGTGAAAGTCTGTAAAGAATGTGTGCTGTGTAGAGAGTTAATACCATAATCCCCTATCGTTAGGGTCAAATGCTGAATAGAGCAGAAGAATTAGAAAATATGTTACATACAATGGCAGAAAAAATGCATCAGCATGCTGTTCTGTTAACACACGCATTCATTACCAACAAGTAAATGACAATGAGGTAATAGAGTATATTAAGAGATGTGTACTTCAAGTCTAGTGTGCGTGTTGTTATGAGAACCTAAGACTTTGAGTGAGAATCTCACCCTGTGGGTACACACACATCACAGGGTTCTTCTTGCCACATTATTGCATCTTTCTAGGAAGCACTTCGATGCAAAAAATCAGCTTTCAAAATTATTTGGCAGGGATAAACTTTGAATACTCCTTTTTTAAATTTCCTGTGAAGTGGGATATCTCTATTTTGCTATCCAAGCATGACAGTACATCTGTCTCTAGAGAATTCCCGAGCATGAATTGTGGTAATTTTAGCTAAGGAAGTATTCAGAAAACAATCCTAGTGCTTGCCTTTTCAAGAGATCCTTAGGGGGCTAGCTACTTACATCATGTAGAATTGGCATGGGTGTTTCATTCCCTTGGGTTTTCAGGAAAAATGAGCCAGTATGTGCTGGAGGAGTGACAATTTGCTAGAAAGAGGAGAAAGAAAATACATTTTATGTGCTGTGTTGCCTGAAACCAATTGCAAAATACAAGATTCACCTGATCTAAAAATCTTATCACTATGAGTTAGCATATTGTGCCTTCCTCTAAGGAAGAGTCTGAGCATCACGAGAAGGGGGGGTGACCTTATGGAATAGGAAAAGATAGAGAAGTTATTTGGCTGCCTGTGCTGACACTAAGTAGTGTCTGATTCCCTAATTATTCCTGCTGATTTAGCCTGGTTATTAAGGGAGAGAGACAGTGCAGAGCTGGAGACAGGATGAAGGTACTTAACAAACATCTTGCAATAGCTGGTTAATGACAAACTGTGGAAAGCATGGCAGGAACATGTAACCTCAAGACTTTGTCCAGCACAGACGTTATCTTATCTCGTGACAGATCAGGTGTAAATAGTCCTGGGGCACTTCACCCAACAAGCCATGGATGGGCTGGATGGGCTTCTGGAGACACATCTGCTGGCTGTGAATTGTCACCCACACAGTGCTTCCAGTTCTGCATGATTATCCTACAGCAGTGGTTGGGGGTGGTCATGAAATTATTTTTATCTGAAGAGGAAAAAAAAAAATCTTTAATTTCTCAGAAGCTTAGGTTTGGGTTTTTTAAATTAATTCAGGAAATCCTTGGTTAAAACTCTGCATTTCCCACAAAAGCTCTCTTTTTTGTCAAAAAAAGGCCTTCCTCAAAGATTAGTTGACTGATAATCAAAGACGTTTCACTTTTAAAATCTTTCAGGTTCCTGAAGGGAGAATTATCAGGGCTGTTGTTTGTCAGAATTTGTGCATTAAAATCAGTTTCTTTTAGTTTTGAAAATTTTTAAAAATTCTCCTTGAGCATTTTTGAGTTCTCTGAATGGGGCTTTAAGCAGCTGGCCCTGTGGCAGACACCAAGTGTCAGGCAACATTAGCAGGGCAAGGTCTGGAGGTGTTGGTGTCCTGCTCCTGAGTTGTGGTGTCCTGTAGTGGTCCCATCGTTAGAGGTGAAAATTGCTGAAGGCTTCCTTTCTTTTTAATCCTCATGAAATATGTTTTACCTGCTTTACCATATTCTGACAGTTCTTCCTTCAATGTTGCCCTACTGCGGAAATAAATTTAGAAAAATTAATTTAAAAGGAGCCTTACCACTGAATCACAAACATCCTGCCCCATCTAGGTGTGTGGTTTTCATATGCATCCATTTGCCAAAGACATTTTTCATCTCGGTAAAATTCATCTTCGTGGTTTAATTTTCACAGTCTCAGGTATACATTTATTTCTAGCCCTGGGCAGTAAATGTAGATGCTATGGGTAAATTCTGGTTATTCAGTTTATTTAGCCACATTTACTATTACTGTTTTGGTGGACACCAAAGCCAGGCTTCACAGAGACTGAGCTGTATATTCTGTTTACCACTCACAGTAGTAGGAGTGCTGCATTTTCTTCTAAGGGAAGAACTTCTCACATGGAAATTGCAGAGCTGATGAGTGGATATTATTTAAATCAATAGATTATGTGTATTTTTCTTGACTCAATTTAATATCTGAGTCGGGAGGCTGAAATAATTAGAAATTATTACTAGAAAGGGAAATGGAGTGTGATAAATTAAATCAAAGAAACAAAACCTGTAATTTTTTTGGTGGCAGGAGAAGACACAGCAGTAGAAGAGAAATTCTTTGATATGGAGTTCCTTCTCCGAGACAAAATAAAAATAAGCAAGGAATTCAAGTGATTGAAGGATTATTCATATTGGTGCTCATCATTCAACAAGTGGTTCAGCTCAAGAAAAGAGGCATTAAACCTAGAGCAAGAATCTAATAATAATCATTGCTGTGGCAAATTTTAGGGCTAAACCCCCACAAAATTAGCCCTTTGCAAAGTGGCTGAAATCACTGCCAGCCTGGGGCATGAGGAGAAGGGCAGGCTGGGCCAAGCAGGCAGTGAGAGGCAGCTGTAGGGTGCTACCTCATGTTTGCTTTCCACACAGCTCTCCTGGTCAGGCCCAGACAATGAAACTGTACCGGTGGGTTCCTCGCATCCTCTGAAAGGACAATTAAAGCCCGTTCACTAGAAATGCCTGGATTGAGGTTAATTGTCCTACAGATTTATTTTTTTTTCTGAGATCTAATTTTGGGTTCAGCTGAGTGGAATCAAGCCGGAGGTTTGACTGTAGAGTGCTCAAGTCTGTGCACAGCAGATGCAGACTTTTTCAGACAAATTAGTGAGGAGGCTTCAGTTATGCACACAAACTGCTCTGTAATGATATTATCAATACCATTTGGACATTTCAGTGCTCATGATATGACTATACAGGGTTAAATCAACAGTACTGTTGGGAAAACACAAAAGAACAGTGTCATTTGCTTAAATGAGCAGGTTGTGTGCATGCACTCTGGTCACCATCAATTTGCATCTTCTCATGTGGCTCCACACAATCTTTTCTGTGGTTCAGAGGGGGATTGACTCAAGTGAATCACCCAGGAAATGTTCTCCTCTTGCAGAGACATTCAGTTCCCTTTACGCTCAGCAAAACACAAGTACCAGGAACAAAATTTCTCCCCACAGCTTCCTTGCATAACCAGTTCATGACCTGCAACCCCTTTTGGGATGAAAATTATTTGAGTAGAAGGGGAATGAACTCTTTCTGGCAATAACCATACCCTGTCCAGATCAATGGTGGCTACGTGTCTTTGAGTGCTTTGGGAAATGATTAAAGGCTGTCTGGTATGGTTTAAAAGAAAAGATGTCTACCTTATTTCACAATATTGGCCTCTAAGAGTAGAAAACTAAAAGTGACCAGTTTGGGGTTAACCCTGATGGAATTTACTCTTCTGAAGAAGTGAGGTGACAGTGTGTTTTGCAGATGTTTTTTTCTAAGTTATATTTGCTTCTTGTAGAATTTACATAGCCTCTACCAGCAAAATATCTCTTCCAAACTATGCCAGTGTCTTTAATTTTTCTTTTTTTTTTAGCCTGTAAGAAAAGCAGCTTGATTAGCATGTTTTTGTTTGCTTGTGTTTGTGCTTAGATGTTGTTGTACCTGGCAACTGTGTGTGAAGAAATTAATGAGGCAAAGTTAAGTCAGAGAGATGAGTTTTGCAATTAACACTGAATGTGGTGAGATCTATAGTTATTCTCATCTCTTGTGAAAATGAATTAACTTGCCATAGGAAAGTTGTGTCTCCTGCCTTCATGGGTTTCTCTACATTGGTTGGCCTTTCTTGGTTTTGATAGCACATACCAGCTGCAGGTTGTAATGTGATGCAAAATCCATCCATGAACAGTGTCAGGAAGGCTGGATGATCAGCTGCTTGTGCCACTGCTCCTTTTCAAAAAAAAAAATGCTGCAGATGCACCATTAGCAGAGAGAAAAAGTGTCATTTATTTGAACAGAAGGATTCTGGTTGATGTAGAAAATGCCCAGCAAAACATCTAGCACAGCATGTCACTGTCCTTTGCTCATTTGAAAAGACCAGCCATTCACAAATCAAATCCTAATATTACATTTCAGAGAAAATAAAACCTTATACCTACTTTTGAAAAGTGACATAAAGCTTGATTTCACCACATGTGCTCACACAGGCAGAACCCATCACTGTCACCACACAACTCATGTGAACGTGGTACACATTTGTTTCCAGCTGCATGGTTTTCCTGAAGACTGCCAGTTCATTGCCTTGGAAGCTACAGCCTGAGTGTGTTGTTAAACCTGTCTTCTTACAGGTTTTGTCTCTGTCCTCTCTTTTGGATTTGGTGTTGGAAAATGCTGTGTAAAACTATCCTTCATGCCTAAAGGAAAACACCATAGTGCAGAACAAAGTACTTTTTAGAAAATGCTGAATTCATGGAAAAAGTCTTCCAAGGGACTGAAGAAACTGACAATAGCCCTTGATCATATTCAGTAAATAGTCAATTAAAACATGTATTTACTGGAATTTATGAGAAGTCAAGAACGGTTTCAACTTCTCAATAAATTTCTGATCTCTCTCTTTTCAAAGCAAAAGAGTTGTTAAAGAATGTAAAGCAAACACCAGTATTAGAAAGCACAAGTCTAATGCAGAGAAACACTTTGCGCTGAACCAAGTATGTTAGAACTTCTTTTTTTCTTACCCATTTGTGCATCAGAACAAAAAAGCACATCAAAAATACATCTTATTCACAATGCCACAGCAGCCCCACGGTTTTAGGACCACAGAATCCCCAGGCCATCATTAATGGAGTATTGGCACCAATCTCAAGGCAATTTTTCAGAATATGAATTTTTCCACAGGTTTTGGCTCATTCAAGTAAGTTCCTTCACGGTGGCCTTAGGTTTCTGTTGATCCCCTGATTGTTTTCTGTAGAAATGGAAATACAGGTCATAGGCAGCCACAGACAATAAGGAAAGGAAAGCATAAATAATTGGGCCCTGATCCCACATGGTATTTAATTGTCCTGATTTTCTAGATGCTTCTATCACAAGGAGGATTATGGAGTATAAACACAGTTCTGCAATTTAACCCTTCTCTAATCTGTATCTGCATGGAGTTGAGTTCTGACTCTCTATTTCGGGGCAGAAGCCCCACTGGGACACCTGGGAGTAAAGTTTGCTGCAAAGATGTTTGCACATTTTGTATCCAGACTTCTGCTTCTTGCGTTAGATCCAGCACGGGTCAAAGTTGCTTTACATCACCTTGACTGGTTCCAAAGGAAGCCTTCCAACAAAAGGATCATTGCAACATTGCCTGTTGAAATACATCCAGGTAAGTCAGCATGGTTTAACTTAGGCAAACGAAACCAAATAAAGTTATATCCATCTTGCACAATCCAGCTTAGTTTTGCTTCCTACCTGCAGCACAGGATGCTCACAGAGCACCAGAGAATTCTTCAGGTTCTGCACACGTCATGGATTGGGACTGTCATTGCATCTTAACAATTTAGGAGATGAAGGGGAGAAACGTTAACACTTTGCATTTATTTACTTTTACAGCATGCCATAAAGATTAAAAATACATTGTACACAAGTGCAGTATTTAATGTAGCACTTTAATTACATTCAAGTGTGTTACTAAATAGTCTTGAGAAAACCTTAATGACCAGCTGTTCTACCCTCTTCCCATATGTCAGAAATGGTTTCAGAAATCACATTCTGGGACAGTAAGGTTGTATAATTAGACAGTGTATAGTTAACACTTCTAGATTTTCCTCTTAAATTGCGGGCCCTTTTCACTAACATATTGTGGTTTGGTGCCAGTTTGGCACAACACAATTATGCGATGTGCCAAACTGCAACTGAGATGTACAAACTCTCAGAGACATGTTATGATTGCACCATTATCTTTTTATATCTTTTTCATCATTAGGACTGGATGCTTTTTATGTTATGTAAGATTCAGCTTTTTATGGCCAACAAATAAACTTAGTAAATAGGGCTATAAATTTTTAATACTTCTACCATAATGCCATTTGTCTAATCAGAATTAGGTGGTTACTGTAACCCCACACTAGTTTTCACCAAAAAAGGCATCTTTCCAAGAACAGCAGCTATGGACAAAAATGTCAAAGGAGGTACCTTTTGGCCCAGTTCAGGAATGCACTTAAGCACGTGCTTAGCGTTAAGCACATGAATGCTTGTGTAGAGGCATGTGCTGAAGCTGGATCAGAAAATGGTTTATGCCAAACAAATAAAACAAACCCTTTCTGGAAGTTAACAAGGATACAGGCAGCCCAGTCTTTTGAAAAATTATCACCCCTCTTCCCGTTAGCATCTGAAAATGACGGTGTTTTTCTGGGACGTTTATTATTTTGCAGGACAAAACACACCCAGGGTTTGCAAGGTGGGGGGGAGGTAGTGGGAGCACATTAAGCGCGAGACGCCAGCAGAGCCATCAGCGCGCGGCGCGCAGAACATCCATCCTGCCCCGGCACGGGGGGGCTGTGGGAGGCAGCAGCTTCACCATCCTCACAAGAGAGCTTTATGGCAGGTTGGTTTTGTTGTTGTTTTTCTTTTTTTTTTTTTTTTGTTTGGTTTGGGTTTTTGGGCTTTTTTTTAATTATTTTTTTTTCCCTGAGCTTCAATTTCCAACGACTTATTTAGATGTAAGCAATGACAGCTGTAATCATGTTTTAAATCTTGCTTTGTATCCTTAGTTATAATGTTGTTCAATTAATATTCAGAATAATGGAAGTGATGTGCCCCTTTGAAAAAGACTTGAATGCAGGCCAAAGCTTTGGGAAACTGATTCTCAAGAGGATTAATCAGCATTTAAAACTTGCATTAATAAAAATCTGATCTTCTACTGTGTAGCATGCATAATACTTTTCATTTTTAAGCATTTTATTTTAATAGTGTGGTATCCTTTGTCCTGATTTTTAAAGGGATTTTAAAATCTAACTCCTTCAAATCAATCCTGCTTTGACCCCTGTGCATTCTTTTACTGAATATAAAAACATTAAAGAAATCCTTGGTTCACAAATACCTCTATTGCTAAGTATGAGCAAAGTACAGTGCACAAGCATGCTTGTAATAGAAATTATATGTAGCTTCCCCAGGAATTTATGTTAGGCAAAGGCTCACCTTCTCGTGTAAATTATTGACTCAATATAAACACAGATTTACACAGAATTATTTAAAAGTTTGAAGGTAAATTATACACTGAGAACTCACAAAGAGCCCTGGCCCTCCATAAAAAGTGCTCTCCGTTTTTGCGTGACTTTTGACTCTGTTATAAGGAATATTACTGTAACCTATGCCAACAAGATCGAGTCTATATCTGAAAGACAGACTTAATCTATGTTTTGTGTTGTTCTCCTGATCTTATTAGTGGGTTAGAGAAACAAGAGGATTTTGTATAAAGTTTCGCATATAAATTCAATTCTAGTAAACCAGCTAATTTACATGCTAAACAGCCAGCAGTTGGTAAGATAGTTTTGTTTCATGTCAACTGCAGAAGCGAAATGTGTTTTGTAAATACTAGGAAACATTATTTCTTCTGAAAAGGCATTTTAATAGCAAATAGCTCACTCAGGTCTTCAATGAAGCAGAGAAATGTAGTTGAGAAATTCTTGTATTCTTACTCATTATTGAAAGACAACAGTTTGCACTCTGAGTATGGACCATCTGCTTTTACTTTGTTTCATACCTAATGTGATGCTTCAGTTCATCACAAACATAATCAGTTTTCTAAAAGAAGCCAGAGGTTCTGGAGGGATATTTTTATGATCTTGCTGCCTTCTTGAAATAGAAGGTAAATATATTTTGTTCAAAAACAGTAACTATAAAATGCATCATATCCCATGAAGCATCAGAAATTGTAGTCTCTTAGGCACTGGGCAGGATAACAAGACTTTGAGATACTACAAAGAAAAATGAATCATAAAAATATGTCATCTTCACCTCCAGTGGATAGTGCACCCAACATGAGAAGTGATGTGTGAGAGAGAAAGGCTTTACACAGAGGTGCACATGTTTGAACTAAATGCCAATCTAGCTGTTTCAGAGTAAGAGGGGGAATGCTCCCATTCACAGTGCCCCCTGTCTGACTTCCCTGTCTGACTAAGTCTGGCCCAGTGGTACACAAGGATCCTGTCCCTTGGGTTGAGATAACAGGAGCAACTTCCCACTCTCCATGTACTCTGTGAGAATGGCAGGCAGGAGTTGCTTTGATACACCTTAGTATCCCATCAAGCACCACCTGTCTCTTTCTGGTTTCAGAGGATATCTCTGGCACTGCTGCTCACAGACTGAAGCATTTCCCCATGGATTCAATCCTGCCCATAAGAAGTTTATGACAAAATACACACTCACTATTTCCAACAGAGCTAGTACATTGGCTTGAGTTGATAGACACCTAGTTTCTAATCCATGAATCCTTTAGTTATTGGATAAATACCAGACATTGACTGTCATCTGGAGCCTCCTCCATCCTCACCATCTCCAAAAAAACCTCACTTCTGTCTGTCTTTGGTGCTCTCAGTAGAGGGATAGAGAAGTCCCTTTGAAATTCAGTTTGTAGTGTTCATGTCCACAACTATAGCTCCAAAGATGCATGAATGACTGTCTCTAATTTGGAAATAATCCAGATTGGGGCCCATCCTCTCACGCTGAGGTGAAGTAACATGACCTGTGTCCACAATTAAACATTTTACACACAGCGTGGTTGTGTCGACCAGCCTACCAGGAATAATGCCTGGAGTGAAGCTCTTTCCCTGCTTTCTGCTGGAGCAGACCCTGAAAGCAGGCTAGCAGCATGTCCTCACTGTGAGACACTGCTGCTCTCCAGCCAGGCCAGCAGAGCGAGGGACAGCTTTTGGGTCTCTTGCCAACTGCCTTGTACAGGGAGGAGAGAGGGAGCATCCAAAATGATGGCAAGCAACTCTTACAGCTTAGACTGAGACTTCGAAGCGTGAAGAGGGCAAAACAGCAGTCACCCAGCGTGGGGGTTTATTGTGGAAATGACTGCATTCTCTAAACTGATCTAACCCTTAGTGCAGAAGAACAAAGCCACAGTTAAGTGAGTGAGTAGGTCTGATGCATCACCACAGGGAGCCTGGGTCCCGTCATTCTCTGCTGTTGGACCACAATCCTCCTTTTGCTATCTTCTACACTTTTCTTGTTCTCTCCTCTTAGGTTCCTAATTGCCATGAGGAACTAACACCCTTCATGCAGTCAAGGCTGTTATCACTCCCACCATGGCTGCAGCCCTATGTCCTTGCTCCCTGGGGCTCTAGGTACCCCTAACCCTTCCTCTCCCTGCTCCCATTGCCATTTCCAGGCTGCCTTGCTCTGGGCTGTGTGTGGTGGTGCCAGTGCTGGATTAGGCTGAATACAAGTACCACATTCTTTACTACAGAGTCAGCACTTCTTCCTCATTCCTTGCCTGGCTGCAGCCCAGCAGGTTATTTTGGGAGTTACGCTAGCTGGCCTGGAGCACTGCCATGCCAGGCAGAGCACTAAGAGCCAAATCCTGCCCAGGATTGTTTGCCAGTGCCTGAGCCCGAAATTAAGTGCTGTTTTATTTGGGACACTGGCATAGTGCAAATGTCCTGAGGAGCAGGGCGAGGCTGGTAAGTGACCAGGACTGAAAAGGGCAAATTGGGGGAAGGGGAGGTGTGGCTAGCACAGCTTTTTCCCATGAGAAATTTTCTTGTGTTTTATAAATAAAGATAAAGTTTGGATGTTGTTGGAACAGTGTCCCAGAACTTGGACAGTGCAGGCCTGGCCAATCAGGCCTGGGGGAAGGCTTCTGACTGACCAATCTGGGTGACTTTTGAGAACTCTATACATGTGATGAAATCAAAACAATAAAGGTCATTCCTTCTTGCCACTGAGAACTGGTGCTTTCATTACTGTGCTAGCTGCTCAACAGCGACAGGGAGGCATGGCTGGGCAGCAGCCCCTTGCAGTGCCTTCCCTGTAAACAGCAACGCTGCAAACCCACAAGCTGGGGGTGGGAGGAACGGGGATGTAAGAAGGATTAAGCTGTCTGCACGTTTTCCCACCAGTACTCCTAGTCACAGACCACTGTTTCCCAAGTCAGGACAGTGCCTCTGCTCCAACATATGTGGTTCCCCACACTTCCCACTGGGTCAAGGCGAGAAGCAGCAAAACTGCAGCAGCACTGCAGGATTGTCCTTGTGGCTCTTGGTGGGTTGGGACTGGGAGACGTTGGTCTAGTATCTAAGTCATGGTTTAGTCGTCTCTTCTCACCCCGTGCTTCCCAATCCTGAGACAACGCGATCTGAAAGCCCATCGTGCAGAGACCAAGCTGTAGGTCAGGCAGTGTGTGAGGACATGTGCTGAATGGCAAGAGGGTGCAGAAGAAGGGGCAGAAGGAGGGAAAGGAGATGAGATGGAAGAAGGATTGAAAATTACATCTATAATATGGTTGGAAAAGTTAGGTTTGGTTGAGCTGTGCAGTTAAGAGTTATTCTCCATGTGCTCTCTAAGCTGGCAAATAATACTGATATATAGGTGTAAGGTGGGGCTCCATGACCAGGTACAGAACCTGCAGCACCTCAGGTGTCCTGCCTGTGATATAGTCATTTTATTTGGAACCAGAAACAGCTTTACCTTCTCTGGTACACCTGCTCTCCTTGTAAATGCTGTGTCATGCTTCAGTGCCCCCTATGCCCATGGAGTCAGAAGGCCATCAGTAATTTGTATTGTTTTTTCTGGGACACAGCATAAAATAGCTTATGTAGGCCTGAATTTCTGCTCTGGAGAACAGCCCACTGAAAATGCCTTGTGCTGGAGCACTTTCAACATGTGCCATCATGTGATACCATCACACCTTCTCAGTCCCACTGTAGTAAGGCAGGGTTTGGGGGAAGCCTGAGTTCCCTTAGAGCAGCCAGTGTGCAGATGCAGTGGCATTGCTGTGGTACCTGAGCTGCCCTATTTGCAGCCTGAGTAAATCTGCAGGGGTCAGAGTAGGTATCCTCACAACTTGCAGCTGGGTGTGCTCAGGACACAGGAGCAGCTATGTGGATGCCTAAAGAACAGCGTTAAATCCTGTGATAGAGTCATGATGTGTTGCTATCGTTTTTCTTAACCTTTTACTTTCTATTGTAGGGTTTTTGTGAAGAAAAGAAAGAAAAGGTTATTGTCATACTTGAATTTATCGTGCTGCTGGAGAGCACTGGGCATGAGTCAGCCTTGAGGCAGGAAGATGGACAAGATGAGCTTGTGAAGTACCTTTCCAGACCTCTTTCTACAAGTCTACAAGCAGAACAAAATGAACTCAAGATGTTTTCCCAGAAGTGGCAAATAAAAGAACCATTTCTTTGAATTCTGCACAAATTGAGTATGAATAAAATGAATCCCACATCTGGTCCATTTTTCTTTTTCATTTCTTTAAAGAACAGATAAAATAACACCGTAAGTACACAAAAAAACTAAGCAGGGAAGATGAAGTCAAGGATGCCTCAGGTTTTACTTTTTGTCTCTTTTTGGAATGGCAAAAGATTAAGCCCAGGAAAGTCTGTATGCCCCGCTGCTTAAACAAAACAGCAGTTACTTCTAAACCATTGTCATCCCTGTACTCAGTGCTACAAAATCAAGATCTGAGAGGGGAAAGGAGTTGTCACTGGCCTTCTGGCTGTGAGGGCTGTGAGGGCTGCCCTCACAGGGAGAAGGGCTCAGGAAGTTATTAGGCTCACAGGAATTTGTGATATGAAGGTAAGCAGCTGAAGTCTCTCCACAAAATGTGACGGAAGTTTGGTCCCTGGTGAAGATGACTCCCGGGAGTGCTGAGCAAGGACCTGCTTGTCCGAGCCAGTGGTAAAGGCTGTGGCCATCATACCAGCTCTGAGAGCCATGCCCATCATCCCACCTCTGAGAGCTGTGCCCATCATCCCACCCCTGAGAGCTGTGCCCATCATCCCACCTCTGAGAGCTGTGCCCATCATCCCACCTCTGAGAGCTGCTCACACGCCCAGCTCAGGCCAGAGAGCAGGTCTGGTGCACAGCAGCCTCTCCAAGCTGTGAATACTGAACATTCTCATGTGCCAGACTTTTAGAATGAGCCCAATTCTTGCAGTTTGCTCAACTAATTGTTTGCCTTTTCTGAATCTTGCAAGGCTCTAAACAAACCATATCCATTGGTCTTATAAATATTTATTAATTTCCACTTTGTTAGCTAATTGTTTTGCAACACAGATGACTTTATTTATTAAACAGCTTGCTAAAAAGCTATTCCACAATACATTTATTGTTAATTTCCTAATTACTTAGGAATGTATGGTTTTTGGATAGCAAAGCCACCGTGCACAGTTCCTGACAGGTTAGCTTTTAAAATTAACTTTGTGTTTGGGCTTGAATTACAAGCAGTGAGGAAGAGACTCCTAAAATGCACTTAAAAAATTTAATAAATGTTAGCCAAAAATTAATGTAGAGTCAGAATAATGCAATTTACTTGCACATTTCCTTCTACCTATTGTAAGTACAAATAACATTTGTGATTCAGATTTTTTTGTACTAAGTTTATCTTCTCCCCTAAGACCAAATTTTTATATGCTGTAACTATCTTTTAAGATTCATTTTGACATAAGCTGTGTAAAAATCATGCCTCTTAGTTTGTGCATCCATTTATTCTGTTCATGATTTTCCTTTCGGTAGCCTCCTTTTGCCATTTTTCTATTCTTGTTATGTATGTGCTTTAGAAAGAATGCATCCACATTTGAGTGGTTAATCAAGGGGAACTAACCAAAATAATCACTTCCCAGTACTTCAGAATATTCTGATTTTTTAATGGAGAACATGCATTCTTAAATTAAATATGCATAATAAATAATAAGTACTAATAAGAATAAAGTGGGCTCGGTAAGAATGAATGTTATGTTTTAAGCAAAATGCATTTGATTTGCCGAGTTCAAAGCTGCTTTGAATCAGTAAGAATCAGTGAAAAAAAATTGGGTGAGAGAGCCTCATAATGCCTATAAATTGTCCATAATTGTATGGATTTTAAATATAAAAGTTGGCAGTGGCAAAAGCTAAAAGCCATTAGGAGAGATCCTATTGTGCAACACATCAGTAATCGTAACTCATAATCTTAGGGGGAAAAAAACTAACTAGAGTTTTCTAAAATTTTCATAACTGTACTTGAGCCCTGTCTTGATGTTTACTACAATGATGGCATTGTTTGAAATGACATAGCCTAATGCATATATAAGTCCTGTTTGAAAAGAGCTACTAATTAACATGAATGGTCTTCTTCTCTGAAGGTCATTTACTGCAAAGTTCATTTTTCAGCCGAGCATTGCTAAAGTAGTCACCCCCGCTAACAGCCATTAGATTAAGAGACTTAGGTCTGTTCTTGTCCTGACACTGGGTCAGAATTTTCAAAGGAAGAGGCTCCTCGGTGCCAAGAAGCCCTTAAAATAATATTTGAACAGAAAAAGAATGGATGTAATTACATTGTAAATATTTCTGTGGTTATTGAATTAATGAAGATAATTCTATTCATTTTATCTTTAAAAAAAAAAAGCCCCACACCAAGTTTTCCTTGTCTAATGTTCCAGTGCAGCTCTTCCCCATGGGACCTTAGATTTCTTCAGTCATAACGATTCATTAAAACTGAGAGGCACCAAATATTTAGCATCTAATGTGAGAGCATGTTCACCTATTGCCAAATATTAGGCATGTGAAGACCCAGGTGCCTCTGCCTCCCCTCTGAAAGCCCCAGAACAGCTTTCTGTGTCTGTGTGTGTGCCAGCCACTGCTGCTTCTCTCCTGAGGAGAATTATCCAAATCCAAAGGGAACCAACTTAACACTGCCAAACACAACCTTACAAACTCACAACCTTACAAACTGCCACTTTACCAGGACTTCAGTGTTGCCACCTGAATCACAACTATCTAATTCTGAAAGACTGCATGTCCAGGAGCCCCATTAATACCAGTGCCATGCTATTTGCTTGGATATAGGTTTATAAACTGCTGTGACAGAGAGCTCCTGTTTGGGCTAAAGGACAGCCCTGGTGGGTTTCCTGGCCATGTCAGTGGGCACGTGGTGGTTGAAGGGCTGAGGATCCCTTTTGAGGCTGCAAAAACGCATTCATCCTTATGAGTACTTACAAACAGGTATGGGGGCTTCTGAGCTGGGGTGTGACAATACATGCATTGCTCTGGGGACACCATGGAGGTTTTGGTAAGCCTTGGCTTTCTGTTCAGCAGTGCTTGCCTCCCATCTGAGCAGGCCAAGGGTGGGAGCTTTGGGAGTCAATTGGAAATAAGTAATTCCCAAACTGATTCCTTTTATTAGGGTTTTGGGTTACTCTTGTCAATGAAGAAGAGGTTCTGCAACCCAGTGGAGTTGTGGGGATGGGGAAGGACTGGGAGCTTTTAAGAAGAGCCAAAACCCCCATGGAATTTCTTTGAAGTTACAATCTTGTGTAACAAAGCTTCTCCCAGGGAAGCCAGCTAAGGCCATAAGAGCAGCAGGAGAATCCCACAGGCCTCAGGGCACTCATACAAATATTGTACCTTGGAGTACAAGATTTGCATTCACTTCACCCCTGGCCATGCCATGGTCCCTGAAGCCAGGCTTCCTTGGGCTCCCACCAGCTATAGCAGGGCTGCTGGATATCAAAGGTGAAAGCCCAAGAAAACCCCTCCAACTGAAGGACAGCAATGCTGAGAAAGCAGCAAAGTACTCCTCTGCCCCTTCCATTCCTCTCTGTCCCCATCCCTGCAGCAGGAAGGTTGCAGATAGGATGGAGGGGAGTGGGACACCCTGATGTGGCTCAACTGCTTCTCCCTGGCAGCTTCCACAGGGTTTTTGCTCCTCTCCACTTGCGTTAGCAGAGGGGAGCATATGGGCCTTGGAGATTTAATGTTTCATGGCTTACTTGGCTGTCAAAATGTTTTACATTATTATTTGTTGCAACATTCACGGTGATCATCTTTAAGGAAAAAAAACCTGTGCGGCAGGTCCCTAGATGCCCTTGCTGGGAGCAGATGTCGGAGTAAGAGCATTGTTAAGCCTCTCTTGGATTTTTCATTTCCCACCCTTTGCACAGCCAACACAGCTCATCATGGAGCACACACAGCCTCTCTCACTGCCTGGCAGGACCCACTGCCGAGCTTTAGGAAGGCTGAAACTGGGAAACTTGCAGATTTATAGGGTGCTGAGACAGATTCGTAATCTGTATTGATGGCATCATCCCCGACCATGTGACAACCAAAGCAGATAAGCCTATGACTGAACTGAAAAGATTTTTTAAAGCTGGTAATCGATATTGAGCAGCTCAGTCTGTTGAGCTATCGGGTTTGGAGATCTCCCTGCATGCAGGGTCGGGGGGAGCTCTGGGTTTGTGAAACGGGGAGATGCTGAGCTGCTGCTAAGCTGCAGTCTGGCACAGTTCTGTAGGTTACTGGTACCTGCTGCAGGCAGTGACTTCAGCTGGCGAGGGGCTGTACTAAAGCCATGGGAAGAGTTTGATTATTATGGAGGAGGAACCAGAATCAAAGGGATGATGAGTAAGGAACCTCAGTATCGCCAATCTGAGGCCTTGACATTTTGCTATGGGTCAGGTTTTCCAAGGGTGCTGGCATATTGTCCCTTCTCCAGTGCCACAGGCTCAACAATTGAATTTCTATCTAACATGGAAAGTTTCCATAGGGGTTTCCTTTTTAATTGCCTATGATGTCCCATTCCTCAAAAGTTTTTGAGAAACTTGTGCTTCAAAAGCAGTGCCAAACCTGAAGGACTTCCTAAAAGAGATGTCCCCATTCTGTGAGTTCTTCCCAGAGCTCCTGTTGGAGTGAATCTGTTTTAAAATAAATAAAATGGTCTGATTCTTTGTAAAATATAATGACTTTACAGGAAGCAACTATTCAAACCACTGTTGTTCACAGCACATGATAAAAACAAGTCTACCCACAGCCAGATGGCCTGGGACATAACTCCCCCCAAAAGTCACTGCCTGCCTTTCTTGATGCCTTTTTAGACGAGGAGGGGAGCTGGTGTCTGTTGAGAGAAGTCATGTATGGGTAGCACCTCCTCAGAGACAGCATTCCCACAAAAGGCAAATAAATTGTCTCCAGACAATCAAGCCTTTTGCTTCGTTTCCACAAGATGACTGTATTTTACGAAGCTGGACTGGTTAGACTGGCACATAAAGATGAAGGGAGAAGCTGAGCCTTTCTATTCTTCTGTATTTATTGGGCAAGACAGCTGGGGTTCAAACACACTCCGTATTATGAAGCACCTATTAATATCGTCTCCTGATGGAAAACAGGGCATTTTTTTCCTCTTAAATGTTTAATTAGCAGGCATTGTGTTATGTCTTTACTTCAATAAATTCCAGTTGAGAAAGATTTTGGGTGCACATGTGAATGAACGCTTGTCTTGAAAGACAGAGCAAAAAGAAATTCATAATCATGTTTCCCTTGTTGTATTTACTGTTTTGCTTCTAAAGGGAATATTACTCCACTAAGAGATTCATAATTAGGAGGATGCCAGATGGGTTATCAATGTGGTTTTAAATTTTTATACGTAGAGTGCTTGTTTTTGCAGGGGATGGTTTGGTTCCGTGTACAGTAGTTAAATATAAATGTCTTCTATGAGGCGACTGCTAACTATTCCATGATTTTGAATTTGCTGTTAATTTAATTCTTCTTCCCTGCCTCGCCCCCCCCCCCCCTTTTTTTCCCAGCTTCTCTGATGGGGTAGATTAACTGAATGAAATTACCCCAGTGAAAGAATAAACCTGGAAAGCAGAACTGAAACCCATATCATCACCTGAAAAAGCCAACAGCTTCACTCAGTAAAAAGAAATGAGATGTCAGTACTTTGGACACCCTTCCTGAACTCCAGGGAAAGGAGTTCTGGTTTGGCTGGGTGCCTCAGAGGCCAGTGTGTGCCTAGTGCATCGCCATACAGAGGTGCAGTAGCATGGTGACAGTGAGGAGGACAAGACCTGAGGTTGGAGCACCTGAGGTGGGGAATGATGTGCTCACAAAACAATTTTCAAAAGGAGACTGAGAAGTTACAGGTGACCAAACAATCATGGTGTGACAAGGCCACGTACCAGACCCCACAGCTAGAATTACTGCCCCCCAGAAATCTTACACCTCCTTGGGAAGAGGGGATTCTGCCTCAGTGGTTTTATGCTTTCCAAATACAGGCTGGCTGAAGAGCCTGCTGCAAGCAGCTCTGGCCCAGACGGTGGCAAAGTCCTGTGGTGTCATTATGGACCAGCTGCTGGAGGGTGGGATGCCTGCAAAACACATGGAGACACAGACAGAACAGACAGGTGTCCACACACACGAGTGGGCGCGTGCGTGTGAGTGTGTGTGTGCGTATTCTTCACCTTTTCATTCAGCATACTTCGAACTTCTGCGCCAAAGGGAAGCTCCCCTCTGCAGGATGGATGTCAAAGCCAGCATATCTTCATCACCTACCAGGGCTCTGGTGGGGGCAAAAGGGCTGTGCCTCCTTTGCTCTCTTTTCTTCCAAGTCCCCTCTCTATCCTGAGCTTCAGGAGCTGCAATAAACACAGCATAAAGATAACCCAGATGACAGTGTCAGATCTGCATTCATTCCACGTGTAAGCGTTACCAAAGGAGAAGGAGTTGTTATTAAACACCAGGAAAGGGTGACCAGAACAGGAAAATAAACAAGGGATACTGCAATGGAAACAGAATGAGGCTTAACCAAAGACCATTAATGTAACAAAACCAGTTTATGAAAAATCTGTATCAGGTTAGGGACAAATCCAAGCCAAAACCTTAGATGTATTTTAGAAAACTTGTAGGGCTCAGATCATCATCTCTGAACGTGGTTTTTGATGAAAATCCTCACTGTCACAGTGTATCTTGGTTGAGGGAATGAAAACCTTGCAAGCTCCAAAGCTGGAGCATAGACCTGGTTCTCGAGGGCAGAGGCCAGATTGAAGGCTAGTTGATGAAAACAGATAAAAACAAATTTACTAAGGACTTTAAATTCAATGGCAGCTCATAAAATAATACATTTTAAAAGGAAAATAAAGGAGTCTGTAATACATGTAAAAGCATGTTGGGTTTACATGTGTTAATCATGTTGTACTGGTATAAATGCAATCAGGAAACTGTTGGGTTATCAACAGAAAATAACCCTTAATGACAGGGAAAATGAGGGGAAGGTCACATGAGAATGTTAGGTCATTTTCATTAGAGAAATTTAAAATTATTGTTGATAAAATGTAAGACAAAGTTGTATGGAGGAAGCTCTTACATGGTATAGAGATTGGACTGAGAGGGTGTCCATGAGTTTGTGTGGACAAAGGCAAGACTTCATGAGCAAAATTAATTGGGCCTTTATATTAGTGAAGTTCAAGACCCACAGATGCTAGCTCTGTGGCTGACTACTGAGAGCATGGCTTCATGTTTTCAAGTTTGCTTTCATGCTCTCCATCTCCTCTGGGGAGAGGTTTTATCAAGGGGATAGAACTGTCCCTCTTTCCTTTGCGTAGAGCCTCTCTGCATTTGAAGAACTTTGTACTGCTGGCACTCTTCTTCAGTTCTGTACAGCCCCAGATTACAAGCCAAATATCCCACAGTCTAACCTGGTATGTGAGTGGCAAAATTTCACTATGTGCTGTTAATTCTTCCATCCCTGTGCTTCTCTTTGGCTTTCTTCCCGCAGAGCCTCTGGGGAGGCTCCCTCCTTCCAGCACAGGGAAAGCAGGGACAGGAGATGCTCAGGGAAGAGGCTGATCTGACCTCAATTTCTGCAGCAGCACAGCCAAGAGAGTTTTGTGGAGGGGTTAGAAGTGCCCTTGGTTTGCACAGCGGTGATGAATTTTGCTAAATGTAATGGGGAACATGATGGTAATTAGGAGAAATGAAAAGATGCAGCAGTCCAAATTGAAAGAGGTAACTGGCCAGTGAAGGAATGGCTGTGTGTCTGCTTGGAGGACTGCCTATCTCACACACACTCTGCAGCTCAGGAGCTGCACTGCTCTGTAGTCTTTTCAGTAAACTCACATTTATTCACCCTCCAGGTCTGACATGAGCAGCAGGGCTGGGAATTTTTCAGACTTTCTCTGAGCAAAGTTTATGGGACAATGGGGTTAACATTCCCCTGCTTTGTCAGGTCATAATGGCAGGCGTGTGCCTTCATTGGGCTTGGGGGTCATTTCCAAAAAAATACTGCATTGAACCTCTCATGTCTTTTAGATGTGGGTAAGAGGGAGAAGCTGGGGAGATTTAAACTCCCAGAATTACTTCACTCTACAGCTATGGCTCCCTGTGCTCCTGTTTCTAATCGTGACAGTGTCAGCAACCTTCTGCTAACATGTGGGTGCAGAAGTTTTTTGAGATCCCAGAACTGAAAGACTCTTATCTGTATCTTTGTTTTCCTTCTTGTGCTAATAACAGCAGCTTTATTCCTAATAAAAATATTCAGAGGACCATGTTACGCCTGTTTCTTAAATTGCGATCATTATGTGACTAATCATAATAATAATATTATATTAGGGGGAAAAATGTTGGAAGATATTCCCTAGAGGAAAATGAATTTCTTTTTATCATCTACAGTAGTTTATTTCACATATTCATGACCCTCCTGGTATTCTTTTTTTTTTTTTATGATGAGCCATAAAAATGACAAAATACATTAGCAAAGTTCTCGGTTTATGCTAAAATGACCATATTCAAAAATAATAACAGAGACTTGTATCAGCAATGCAAAAGATGCATGAAGTAATTGGTGCTTAATTTGTACACAAACTGTCAAGGCAGTTTTCCTCACGGCCTGCATCTTCTGAATTCATTAGTCTCTAATTAAGGCCAGTTGGGACCAGCAGTTAGAAGGTTAAAGAGGTTCTGACAGCCCTAATCATTGCTCAGGAAGCTGAAAATGTATGCAAAGTCTCGGCAGATGGGGTGAGATCTGCTTCTGCCAAGTGATAACTGTTATTCCTTTGCACCTCCAAAGCTGTCATCCTAATAGGCACATTTTAAATTTATTAATGCTCTAGTTACAATGCATACACAGTCTCTAATGGTATGTCATTCAGAGTATATAAACTGAGCAATTAACACATATTACCTGGTAATGGTAAAATTATTTGTTGCCTGTTTGATTTTTTTTTTAGTTTCCTAATCCAGCAAGAATAGTCATAAGAAAAGACTTTTCTTTGTTAAAAAGGGGGGGGGGGGGTCTCAGCTGCTTGTTTTTTGACCACGAATTCTTTGTTTCTACAGACAAAAAGCTCACAAGCCATAACTAGCTTTTCTTTGATTTCCAGTGCCTCAAAGATTTCAGTTTTGGGGATTATATGTTTTTCAAACTTGAAATATAAGATGTGCGTTTTCAGCAGTTCAACTATGATTTCAGAAGGAGTTATATTTTTTTATATATATATTTAAAGCCCTTTTAAAAAATAATGGGTGAATTGCTTAGCCAATTGTTGCCCTCCCCTCCTTCCCCACTACTTCAGTGAGGTGCCCATATTATGTTCCCCTCCATGGTGGTATCTCTCTCCTTAATCCTATTTGGTTTAAAGCTGCCTAATCAAGGGAAAGGCATGTTTTTAGGTCTCTCTGTCCATGTGAAGGCTTCAGCCATGGGAGGCCTTTAATTGCATGTAGCGCTGTTGCCACGATGGGCTGCAAGGGGAGAGCCCACAGCAGAGCCTCCTGTGCAGGGAGCGGAGCAGCCTGGAGCTCAGGAACCGCAAAGAGTGCTAATCATGTGCTAAGATGTTAATGTAAGCAACAGAACAATTATGTACACAGTGACTTATAGACGGGCCAGGAACCTACTCCTCTGTTAGAATTAATTGATTTCGCTCTGCGTAATGAGCGCAGCACAAATACGGAGAGAGAAGGTGGTGTGATTGAACTGTGGGCCTGGCTCTGCATTCACCAGCCTGAGTCATGACTGACTCCAAAACCATCAAAGATTTCAAAATGGTATGATATCAGTGTGAGGCACAGTCACAGACCAACTTTCTGCCACTCTGGCTTCTCCAAGTGCACTTCAGACCCAAGCACCTGAGAGCAGCTCATTGGAGATGAGTCTCAGAGCACACCTGCCAGCCAGCAACCCCAGCCCTGAGTTTTTCTTGACACCTCAGCAGTCCTGATGAAGTCCAAGGACAGTTTTCCTGAGCGATAGACAACAGGATTTCCCAGATGGCTACAGACAGTGGCAGTGCTGTTTGCATGGGGAAATGCTGCCAAGGTGGTCCCTGCTGGAACCTGACATAAAATGGCCCTGCTATACCCCTTCACTCTGTAAAAGTACTTTCTTCAGTAGGTCTCCAAGAAAATAAGGATCGTTAGTCCCATTTTACATCAAGGGAAGCTCAGGAACAGAATGAAAATGTACTTGTACCTGTAGTGAAAAAAAAAATTAAAAATTGGAAAACCTAGAAACCCCCACCTATAGAACATACAAGAAGAGAAGGGAATCAAAGCTGATAAATTATATAGAACAACTTTGACCTATATGGTTTTCAGAGAATAGGCAAAAGCCTTGATCACCTTGACCTGCATCACTGTTGTATAGGAGAGCGTTACTCTAATGATCCTCACCTTCTGATGTGGATGTACAGCAGAGCTCTAATCCCAACACCTTTCAAGTTTGAGCAGCACATAACCAGCGTGGAGTATGCTTAAGCCTAAACTATAGATAGCCCCCTGAGTTACGGTAGCTTTATGCTAGGACAGTTCATTTCCACTGAGATCTGTCTTATCTGAATGATCTACTTTGCTCCCAGAGCATTGCTAAGTGGTGCAGTATCTCCTAGGCTGAGTTTCAGGTTACAAAATGCACCCTATCCAGGCCTCTAGGCAGAGACAGGCATTTATTTTCTTCCAAACAAAACATACATTAAGGCAGAATGAGCTCTCGGGATACCCCTCTGCACCCGCAGTTTGATGTGTGTTCCCACAAACCCCCATGAAGGAGGGAGGATGGTCAAGAAGCAGGACAGGTCTCTGGAGGTTCTTTACTTACACCCAGGCACTGCTCACTAGGTTGTCCAAGACACATCACTTTGGACTATTGTATATAGAACTGGGCAAGAGCTGAATTTTCTACAAAGCTTCTAACCCAATAAATAAGTATATTAAATTACAGTGGCATAAATGTGGTGGGGCTCTGGTTTAGGAGTGTTTGAGCAGCCAGAAGGCACACCATGTTGATACAAAGCTAGGAAACCACTCAGCTGTGGAGACACAGCTTCCCATTTCTTCAAGTACCTCTCTCCCAACCAGTCTGGAGCAGAGAAACCAGCGAATATCATATGCTGCAGATGGATCAGCGATGGATCATGTACAGCTAGCTGAGTCTGGCATGGTCTGATTCCTCTTGTGTTTGCTGGCTACTTACCCAGCCAACAGCCAGACATTTGTGGGGTAAATCATTTCCAGTTGTTTCACAGAAGAAAGCTGTCCAGCAATATAAATAAAAATTCCTCTCGGACAGGGGTTTCAGTGTTTGCCTGGGGCTCTAGGGCTCTGCTGCTTCCTTTCAGACACCCCAGCACATCTTCTCCAGGAGAAAGATAGGAAGTTCCTGCTACAGATCAATCATAGACAGCAAAAAGAGGTGCCAGCTATTTTTTCTAAATTTTTGGCGCTGACCATACATGGGGCATAAGTGGACAATGTTACAAACTGTAATAGAAACTCTTGGTCAGAAATAATGGAGGCAAATCACTTGAAAAAATGTAAGTGATTAAGTTGTTTGGTTTGTACCACTTATAATGCATAAAAATTGAGGGACTGGACACAGACAGGTGCTTTGCTAAGAGACAATTCAGACCATGTGAAAATTACTGGACGTTGCTGTGGCTTTTGCTGGCTGTTGTGTGCTGAGGAGACTCTGGGGATGGGGAAAGCTTAGCGGCGAGAAGCTCGATTTTGCTCAAATTTTGCAATTTGTTGCTCTTCCCTTTACCTTCTCCTCTCGGCTGTCCAAGGTGATGCCCTCTTCTCACCGCCTGCCCAGAGTCACACGATAGTCACCTCCTGCCAGCCAGCACAGGGATTTCTCTGCTGCTTTCCAGCTTCCCAATGCCGGTGTAGGAGGGCGGCAGAAGGAAAAGGGCCATGCAGATGATGACCCCACACTGTGCTGAGCCCCAGGTGCCATCTCTGGCCCACTGGCATCTGGTGTGGCATCGAGAAGTCAGGCCAAGCACAAAAACATATGGGGAGCTGTTGTGTAGCCTGATGGTGTTACTGCTCTGCCCTGAGTTGTGGCATATTGTCCTGGGAGTGTCCTCTGCTCACTGAGGAGCAGACAGTGCTCAAGGTACAATGGGAAAAGGTCTCTGCAGCTGGAGAGAGGTGCTGGCTTCCCCCAAAGCCCACATTTGGAGTGAGGGGTCTTCCTCCAGTTCAGCCAGTGACACTGCAGTGTGCTGCTTATCTTCTTGTTGAACCAAGTGTTGTAGCTACGTTTAAGAAATTTCAGACCCATTGCAATTTTGTAGTTATTCTGTGTATGTCAGGAAAAGCCCAACGGATTAAAAAGAATTTGAGAGTGTTTGGCCTCCTACTGTGTTTATCTCTCTGTCAAAACCTGAAAAAGTGTCTACCTTAATAACTATGATGCTTGCATAGTTTAAATTTCCTTATTTGTGACTGTTTTCTTGTGTTGAATGAACTCTCTTAGTGCTTGCCCAGTGATTTTCTTGTGGTGGCAGAAGAGCTCTCTACCACTGTTTTATCACACTCATCTCTCTCTTTCTGCTGAAAAAAAATGGAAGTTGGGGGCTGCTGAGTGAACGACCCAAAGGACTGTCAGCACCAGAACTAGACAGCACAAAGCTTCATGCGGGGATGAAACTTGGGATGTTTTGGAGCAGTTCTTCCAGGGTTGCACTAGAGCAAGCAAAGCACCTTCTTCTTCCAGGGACCCCTGGAGATCTTCCATCTCCTTTACAACAGGATCCAGCTGCCACTAGCTATGGTAAGAGGAAGACAAAGTAGTTTTCTAATGCCACCTTTTTTTCTAGTCAGTCCAGCTTGATAAAACCAGCAGAGATCTGGCCCCATGGTCTTATAAGGTATTTTAAAAGTTTTGGTGTCAAAGAAACGTCCTGTGATAAATAATGTAAATCATAAAGTAGAAAAATGAAGGCATTTATAAAGCTACAGACAGGAGTGAGTTGTTCTGCTGGAGTTCTCCTGGACACCAAGCATTTCTCCTTGGATACGTGTACAGTGATTTTAAGCAGATTGTATCTTCAATGCTACAGCCTCTGACATATAGTCATTACAGCTGATGCTGCGTGCAGTCAAAGCAAGATGTGACTTGTCTACTATACCATGCAAAGGTGAACAGCTCCGTAAGAAAAGATTCAAGCAGCATAATCCATTAGAGTCCATTTACAAACTAACAGATATTTTACAGACATTCAACAGACGTTCAATCAAATCATAATCTCAGAAACCTGCCAACAATAAAACCCATAAATTAAAATCAAGTTATATAAGCATGACTTGATGAACCTGATGTAATCTGATGGCATGAGATGCATATCCTACATTAAGTAACAAATTCCCCTTCTTTTCTCTTATCCATTAATAGTGGGGCAGAAAATGAGTAGCAAATGTTTTGTAGCCAGCAAAGCTGAACCTGAACACAAGGACATTATTTTATGGGGGATTATTTGTCATTAGTTTCACCTTTTTATTAACAAATTGATGGCTGAATAGACTTGCTATTAAAGGCAAGACAATGCTTCCTTTTGAAAGGCAGTACATGGTGTGTGGTGTGTGCTTAGACTCAAATGATATTACTTTTGTTTCTGTGTGCTCTGTGCTCCTCAAAAGCAGCAAAAGGCTGGGTCTTGTGGCCATTCTCAGATTTTTCTTCTCTGCTACAACTGCAGACTCTGGCTGGGTCTTACTCAAGGAAGAACTGATAAGCTGAAAACTCCCTCCAGAACTCCCTCATGACTGCCTGCAGGAAAGAGAGTATCTTGCCAGAATTGGGTATGTTGCCTTCATGACCAGGAATTATGCTTTAATAGCATTGCTGATCAGAGCATGGAAGGTGAAGCATGCTGAAGAGAAGGCATGAGTGGGTGTTTCTTAACATGTTTAGGAGAGAAATTCCAGCCTTTGTGAAACATGAGGGAGGGTACACAGGATTCTGGGGGCAATCATTAGTGAACAAGCTATCCTAAACTGCATGGAAAGGGCAATCCTGGAAGTATGTATTTATTACCTTGATTATATGGCTCATACACTTCCAGTGCCCTCTGCAGAAGAGGTCTGAGGGCTGCTCTTCCAGCTCTTTGCTTGGAATAGCAAATGCATCCTGATCCTGGAAAAAGGAACAAATGCCCATTTCACACCCTATCCTGTCCCATCCACCCCATGCTTCAGCCTGGAATTTGTGGAAATAGCTTTTCAGACGCAACCAGGTAGCTGAGTAGACCTAATGCAGCTTAATTGCCACATGTTTATTACATTTTCAGAGTGAAGAGCACTGCAGTCTGAATTTCTAAATTAATCCTGTGTTACCAGGCCAGCTACCATGACATTTCTAAGCTCCAGCATAAGGCAAACATAACAATTCATTTGAATTCTTTATGTCAGAAAAGCAAACCAAGGCATGGATGTCAAAGTCTCGACCTGAATCTCTTCAAACAGAAATGAGGCTTTCTCTAAACTAAGGGACCTGAATGCACCTGCAAGCTGCAGGGATTGAGCAGACTCTCCCTGGGGACACTGGGGACAGCTGGGCAGGACCTGGGCAAATGCAGCCTGGACCTTCCCCTGACCTTTCCTTACCTAAGCTGTGGTTCACAATGCTCTGTAGCTTGAGGGCTACAGCTTTCGTAGGAGACTGAAAAAGTGGGTGCTGAAATCCCATTGAAAGTAAATGCTGCATCCCTGTAGGTCTTAAATCCATCTAAAATGTTTGTGGTTGTGAGGATGAAGCTGTTGAAATGTGTCCTGCATCAGGGTGACATGGTTCTTCCTGACTCTTAAAGATTACACCTAAAAATATAACCCTTAGGGATATTTTTAGAGGAACTCTCAGCTAGGAAAAAGACAAGCTCCTGAGAAGGATAAGAAGAAACACTTTGAAAAGTAGATGAGAAGAACAATGCAATTTTATTTTTATTTAAGATGCCTAGTTTAAACTAAAGGAATTTCCTTTGCGTGCAATTTTCCTTGTTTTAAATGGAAAAGGATTAGTGACTGACATAGGCTCTGTTCTGCTCAAGTGATGAAAAGAGAGCCTTATTTACATACTTATAATATTGTCTAAGTGAAGAAGTCCTGGGTGGCGCAGAAGCTTTTTTCATTGCCATTGTGGTTATTTTCATTGGCCTAGCTTTGACTCAGAGTATAGGAAAGGCAATGGGTGCTGGCAGACAGGATTCAAGCCCTGTGCCATGGGAGAAGTTTGGAGCTCCCAGGTCTGGGGCTGGGCTGGGGACCCCACAGCAGGGGCAGAGCACTCCTGCCTTGCAGAGATAAATGAGCTCAAAGCTTTCCAAATGTTGTCTGTGTGTAATAGAAAGAATAACTTTCTCCAGGTATGTTTTGCTGAGGTGCCGCTCCTCTTTTAAATGAGAAGCCTCTTCAAAGGCATTGGCTTTTTCATCTCAATGCCATAGCAAAACAATACTCAATTCTTGGTACTGAATGTCTTCAATTATCACAATACCTTGCAGGATATGACACTAGAAAGGTTACGCATAGAGAGGATAATTTTGGTTCATAGCCTCTAAATGTTCCCAGCCGCAATAGTGTGGTGAAAGAAGATGTCTTCCAAGAAGTTCACATTACTGGCTGGAGTAAAATAAAATAGCTATATTGTTTCAGCCGGCAATTTCTTCCCATTGTCTTCGTTTTAAAAACCTAGCATACTCAAAGGCGAAGGGATGTGTTTCACTACAATTTGAGAACTGTACTGTAACCAAATATTATCTTCATTTTGCTCCTTGTTTCATGTTACTTTTTGGTCCTTGAGTTGTCCAAAGTTCATCACTGTCTGTGACATTACTGTGACTTGCTAACTTTCTCATTATTTCCCCAATCAATAGGAGAACAATATATGGCGTTATTCTGTATTTCAGTTACCTGTCACTCAGTGTTTTATCTCCATTGATACTCCAGGTACTGCTCACAGAAACCAAAGTAGGCTGTCTTGTCTTCCGCTAATCTTGAATGCCTTTTGTTCAAGAGGTGTTTTGTATTCATCAGTCAACTAAGGACTCATCCTGAAGAAGCCCTCAGTCAGCACATAGATCTCTGTGAAAAAGGGATATGCAGCTCGTGAAATATTCATAGCAAAAGGTACCTCAATCATTCTCACCTTTTGACCCTTTGAGGCTAAAAGGATTATCAGCAGTAAGTGGCAAATCTTCTGGATGTGAAATTTTCATAGGTGAAATACCTTGCCATTCCTCTCAGCCACTTTTGGTATTAAGCCTATTCAGAAGGTACATTTATCTACCCACTCTATCTGCCACTCCAATTGTGTCAAACTCAAAACACTTTTAATAAAAGTCCAAAGTTAAAATGATAGTGATCAAAACCTGGAAATAGCCAAGACTTTTTTGAGAAATGAAAAAATGCTGTGGATGTTCTCTGCTTCCTGCACTTCACTGGGGGCAATGAGGAGCCCTTTTAGAATAGCTGTAATAAATACAACATGATACTGTTCATAACCAGAAGTGTCATTTGGGGAATCAAGTGACAAGTCATCTCAATTTGTGAAGTTAAAGTCTAGCACAATAAGTGAGATTTTCTGATACTTACAGTCTGCTAAAGGAGAAAGATGAATGCTGATGGTGGGCAATTAGCTTGTTCAGGGATCTCCACAGCTAAGAGCAAGGCTGCAAAATCTGCAGCAATGACTTGAGGAATGACTGGAAGTAAAAACAGTCTTCTGAAATTTGATATCGTTTCTCCACATCTAAAAAAAAATAAATTTTACCCATCTAAATAAATAAAAGCATCTCTGTTTTGGCGCTAATCCAGACAGCCCTATCCACAGCCTGTATCCTGCAAGTAACTGGATCCATCCTTTCTAAACAGCAGATTAGCAGCATCAGAGATGTGCTACACGGCAAAGAAAATAAGCAACAAAATAAGGTGCACACCTGGGCAGAAACAAGGACAAGTTGGGGGAATCCTGAATTCATACCCCAAGCTCTACTGGGAAAAGAAGCAGTTTCTTGGAGGGGCAATCCCATGAGAAGCATCAGCACAAACAACCCTGTTGGCAGGCATGTCCCATGCAGCCCCAAGTATAGGGTGACTTTGGTGTCATTGTCACAAAGCAGGTCACCAGGCCACCCACCTGCTGTGTTGGTGATGCCCTCCATCAGCATGGATTAGCAAGTGGCTTCATGATCATCCTGGTGTAGAAGGAGCTCTTCTGGTGGTATTTCATCGATCAAGACGAACAATCAGGTGAACACCCCTTGCTTCACAAGCAAATACCAGTGACCAGCAAATAACAAACCCTGAAACATGAAATGCAGTTAAGATCCTCAAGGATATGTCAGTGGTGTGTTCACAGGCCAGAGAAAGGACAGCAAAGTCATACAAGAATGCAGAGATTACCTGTGACAAGCCACCCAGCCTGTGCCTCAGTTTCCTGAACTGCAAATCTGAGTTAGCATTAACACTTTTTAAAAAATATTAATAAACTCCCCTTTCTGTAGGGGAATTTGGCTTTCTGTGTTTTGCAGCACTGTTTTGCCTCCTCCTGATGAATTCATGTATGAAGCATATACCAGCATATACCACCGTTATTAGAGATTCCTATTGCATTGAATTTTACCTAGAAATGTCCTTGATTTTGATAACACATTTGCAGGTTCTTGCCCTAGCTTGGAAATTACTTTGGAATTGCTTGTAGTGTGCCTTTTGTGCTTGAATGCCCTCTGCCTTCTCTCCTTTCTTCCTAGAAGAGTTTTTGGTTATGCATTCACATGAGAAAGACTCATTGAAACAATAGGGGTAAGCAAAGAAAATTAGTGTGTATAACATGCCAAAGTCCTTATGCCCTCTCTCCTAAATATTTTCTTTACTTCATGAAGTAAAATGAAACAGCATGATTCAGTCCAATGTGCTTCTTGGAGTGCATGAAAAAGTATACTTGGTAAAAATAGATGGTGAAATGTTTTTTCTCTTTGATTTCTTTCAGATGTATTTTTTCAACAGGCATATTGGATAGCAGATTGACAGAAGAATACTCTTGGTTGGAGGTATCCTTCTGGATGACAAAAGCATGCTTCCCTTCAGTGATAAATAATATAGATGTAGCAACTATAAAGATTTATATTTCTCCTGCAGTCATGTGTTGTGATTGGTAAAGTTATTCTCTTCCCTATGGAAAAGCATCGGCCTGTGGTTTTTAAAACAAATTAGCAGATTTCCAGAGTTATTTCAATACTGTTGCTCTAGGGGAGAAATGAATGTGTTTTTTAAAAAACTCCCCAGCAGGTTCAACCCTTAACTCTCTTTGAGATGTCAGTGTTTCCAGAAATCTGTCAGTTGGTGGCTGAAGTTGGGAATCTAAATCCTTATCTGGACACCTGGAGGAGGAAACACGGTCTGGGAGGTGCCAAGAGTCCGGCAGTTTTCCCAGACCCTGCTGGGACTGGCTGAGTAACTAACACTGGAAATCAGAGCATGTTTTCAGGGATTAACCACTGGGTTTGAGCACATTTAACCAGAAAGAAAGAGCTCTCTGAGGTCTGGATCGTGCAGTAGAGTACATGGCTCCAGGACATTCATCCCTGATGCGCTCTCTCTGCAAGCTCCCTGGCATTCTGTAAGGGACTGGCAGAAGGGAAAAGCCTCTACCCTGCACTGCCGGAGCAAAGAGCCATGGAGTGCCCATCTCCTCCAGGAACTGTAAAATCTCACTTTCTCTGCCTGCTGAACTCTTCTCAGCCTGTGTCAGAAAACACGGGATAACTGTTTACACTCCTATGAGAGCTATATCCAGAATGTGCATGCAGAAACTGATACTCCCCAAAGTCTGAATTTTTCCCCCCATGATGGATTCAAGACCTAGGATCTGTGTAAAATGTCAAACACCTCCTGGAAAAGAAGCTTCTGCAATAGCAAATCTAGCTGTGTTTCTCTCTCTAATGCCTCCAAATATTCAATGAGCAGTTATGAAGCCAATAAAAATACAGACAGGGAGGCACATCCTGCCATTAACTTCAAAAGAAAATTAACAAATGAGTGTGCTCAGAGGGGAACCCCATGGCTTACGGAGAGGTGGGGCAATGCAGAGCCTTTCCCCTCAAGGTCCCAGATCCAATTCTAGTTGAGCTGGCAGTCTATCTCCAGGCCAACACACAAGTCCTTTAGCTCAGCTTCAGGTGTACAGACCTGCTTCTTGCTAACACTTGGAAAAATAAGCAGTGTTGAGGCATATGTCTGATCCTATCAGTTTCACTGATTGAAGATACACACTTGTTATGTGTCTGTAGGTCTGGCTCTTTACTAGATTCAGCTCTTGCCTGATCAAAAAAAAATTAATTTAACCATTAAAAACAGAAGAAAGGATCAACACAAACAAAAACAGTGATTAGAGGTGCTGGCTGTAGGCGCAGAAGGTGTAAAGGATAGTATTGACAGCTCCCTTTTGCCCCATAAAACAAAAACCATCCTTAGAAACCCAGCACAAACTTCACTGTTTTAATGCTCAAACTAAATACATACGAGCACATGCAAAGAGATTTTTCTTATAACTTTAATTAACGTATCCAATTTGAGAAGAAAAGCAAAAGCAACACCTTGCTGTCACGCATCCCTCAGTATCAAAGAGCAGCATTAGCTAGAAATGAACCACAGTGCCCTTCTGCAAATGGGCTGAATATTTTCATTTTGCATGCTGAACCAATTGAGTCATGAGGAAGCAGCAGCAAGATTTTAATTCCATATAGTACATCCCCACCTCTGAATTTATTTACCAAGTATAACATTTATTTAATGTAATTTAGTTCTAAATATTTAAAAGCTCACTTTGTTTAATATGTTTTCAAGTACAAGATGTTAAGTAATTATAGATGATGTGGTGGTCTTTTATTAGGTAGTTAATGACCATCTGGGAATTCAAGCCCCAAGGCAATGCCAAGGGCTTCTGAGTATTAGCTGGCCATTAACATAGTGGTAATGGACTAGCACACTCTACATGATTATGACTATTAACTAAGCATAAAAAAGTAACATTCAAATTAAAATAGGAAATTCAGGTTTAAGGCTTCTCTAGCATCCTTAATTTAATCAGATCATAGTGACCCATATGGCTGAGTCTTGTGTTGAACTGGATCACATGGCAGGGATTCAAGCTGGCATCTCCTGTGGCCACAGCAGAGTCGTGTTCCCAGTGCTCCCAGGTGCCACTGTCCCCTTGTCACAGTCCAGGGCCCTGCTCATGTGAAGATTGCTGCCATCCCAGTCCCCTTGCATCACATGGGTGTCTATGAAACAAGAGCATAGGAGGATGCTGCCCTTCCTTGGCATCATGAATGGAGCCAAGAGGGATGCCCGAACCTCCTAGGCACCCCTGGGGCTTGGAGGCTCTTTGCTGGACCAGCTGGCATCCTGGAGAATGGCATTACCCCAGAGCATTGGCAAAACAGGCTCGAGGCTAGGATTGTGTTTCCCTACTGCACTCTTCGCAGGCATTGCATCTTTCTGGTGCTTTCTTTTCTCTTTTAATTAGGTGATGAAAGACAAAGATATTCATTGTGAACAAATCTAAGATAAAAAGGCTCAGTGCAGTTTAATATGCTCAGGCAGTGTTGCAGCTCATAAACAATACTTGGGAGAGGAGGTAAGAGCAGATACTGATTTCATTTCGCTGCTGCCTCGATGCTGCACTACTCATAGGCAGGTATCAACACCGCTTTCACAGAAGTTAGAGGCAGAAAAGATCTATTAGATTATACTGCTCTCTTGACACGGTAATGTGCTCTGTATAGGCTTGTATTGAGTTTGTTTTGCCATCGCTTGTCATAAGGTCTCTGCAGGCTAGAATTGCCATCATTTTGCCATCAGAATGACATCTTAATATGGTCTCTGCTCCACAGAGTTGCCATGACATTATCATGAGATCATTAGACTAAGTCACATGCAAGAGAGAAAAACATGATGTTATAGAAAACTGCTGTTGGGATTTGAAAATCTGATTTCTATTTCTTCATTGCACTACATGTCTTTGGTCAGGAAAAAGAGTCATTTGAACACTGACTCCAGTGGAAACCTACTGGGCTGAGATAATCTGTGAAATTCTGTTTATTGTTATCACAAAATGTTAAAACAAAAATCTCTTTATTGTTATCACAGACTCCTTTAAAAAATAAGAAAAAAAGTGCATTTTGCTCTAGAACAGGGACCTGATTAAAGTTGGGTGTAAACAGGCTGAAATAAAACATTAAAAGAAAAAAAGAATCAATATCATAAAAATATTCTTCACAGAGAAGAAATTGCAGTACATAAAGGTTTAGCTAAAGACTTTCCATCTTTTTTTTTAATGTAGGAAAAAGAAAAGGTTTAGAGATTTATTACCCATTTATTTGTATAGCACAGTGTATTCCCAAAAGACCCAGAGAAATCTGAGCTCTTAACAAGCCATGTACTTTTGATGTAAGAGTTTCTCCACTGATGAATGCAGTCATCTCCGTGCTGAAATACAACAGTCTAATAGGACATAGCAATGCTACATGAAGCCAAGAGCCAAAGGAAAAAAATATGCCCAAGGTGTGTGTAGTTAATGCAAAATATTTGTGCTGCTGTGTCCCTGGAATACACATGATCTCAAGTCCAGGAAAAATTAAAAGGTTAAAAAAGTTACAACCAAAGAAACAACAGGACAGTGCCAAGTGAAAGGTCACAAGACAAATGAAAAACACATCAAATGCCTCACCCACTGATGTGCCCTAACAGCAAAATGACCTCCATCAAATTGTTCACCATAAGTGCAGTATCAGAAACTCTTCAAAGAATGCATGAAAATGTTGGCTTCCTAAATTAATCAAGTTTTATAGCATGCTTGGAAATTTTGGTCAGGACTTCTAAATAATAATGTACCAACTCAGCTAATACAATTTCCCCTTGAAAGCACACTTTCTTTTCCAGTAATAGGAAGGGTGTTTATTGCTGCCACCACCCCAATTTTATGGCACCCTATGTGCTCCTGTGTAGTGCCCGATACTAGGAATGATCTCGGCTTAAATTTTGTGTCCATTTGCCTTAATGATTTCACTCCACTGTGCAAAGGGGAAAGAGAAAATAAAGGTTTAATGTGAAATCTGAAAGCAGAGGGACTGCACTTTCTAACACTGTGTACTGTGCTCATCCAGAGTAATTATTATTGTTCATTACATTTCCATGCAGAAATCATTACATTTTATATCACAATATGCATTTTTTTATAAGTAAGCTTTAAACAAATTAGAATACTTAATATGCTTTTTGAACTTTTGCCAGACGTGTGCTCCCAAGCCGGTTCCTTCTATTTACATTGTAGCATTTATCCATTTCCAAATATGAGAAGATTTATCTATCAGATTCTGTGCAAATTCAGTACACAGATAATTTGTAAAAAGCTTTCTTTTTCAAAATGTTCTGTGGTTTTTCTAATCTCATCTCTTTTCTAATTTCCTAATCATATAACCTTGAAGTCTAAAGACACAGCCTGTGATAATCTGTGTAAACTGTCTTTATTGTTATCACAGACATTTATTAAAAAAAAAAAAACAACACACACACACGCATACGCATTCAAAGCTGCCTTTTAAGTAATACTTTAGTCAAAGTTCAATCAGATCCACATTACTGCTACTCATCAGATAGAAAGTGTTCGCGAGCAGGAGGGGGATATTGACTTTAAAAATTCACTGGCGAGGCGTACAGAGCCTGCAGGAATGTCAAAACTCCAACCTGCATTTTGATGTTTTTGCCTCAGGTTAGTCTTGACTGACATGCTTGGAGCACTCTTGTTTGTGCTCCGGCATCCATTAACTGTCCTTGACTCAATGTTACACAGGCCTTTACGGTCAGCTCGGTGCCTAATGGTTACGGCAGATTAGATGCCACGAGGTGTAAGAAAAGCATACGCCTCACTTTAAGGGATCACATTGGTTGGTCCCTGCTTCATTAGGGGGTATTGTTTGATCCTAAATTAATGAGAGCCTGTTAATTATTATTCTGATAACTCTGCTTCGCATGGGAGCGTGTCAGGCAAGTGGTGCTGTAAAGAAACAGAGTTTTGCAAAAGAAAACAAAATGTCAAGGTTGAGGTGTCTTTGAGTGGGCTTGGTTTACACATAAGGCGTTTCACTCAAGTGTGGATGTGGCTAGATGTGGGGAAAAGAAAGTCTCAGCTGTACTTTTGTTCAGCATTAAATGACTGCCTTGCAAAAACAGCTCGGAGAAGGCTTATCAGCCCAGCATATAGATAGGTGTATACATCCATAATCCCCTGCGACGTGCATTGCTGACTTTCCTTCTCTTTGACTTTGTCCTTCCCTGGTTTCCACAAAGTTTTTGAAAAATGATCCAATACCTACTTGCATTTGGGTTCATGGAAAGTCTCCCTTTCAAAATAGGGTAAAATGGGTGCTAAAGCAGTGTTAACATTAACAATAATTTTAATTATTCTGATGTCACTCACGTTAATATATAGAGAGAGAGATCTCTACAGTAAGTGCTGACAGGTACAAATGTGCCCATAGAAATGTTTTTCTTTAACATCAAGCTCAGATAAGCTCCTGAGGTGCCTATATTCATTTACTGGGAAGTACTGAGATTAGACAGATGTCTCAATTTAAAAAGGGAGAAAAAAATCTCATGTAGATGTGACACTCGTTCACCTGTGTTTTTCTGCCAGTCTATATAATGCTATCAGAACATAACCAGAGTTTTGATTTATACACCTCATTTGACATTGACTGGCAGCTCTACAGAGAACACATGCAAAGAGATGGTAATTTAAAAATATGGAGATCTTATTAGGCCAAATGGAAAGAAAAAAAGATCATTTCATTTTACTTCTTTTGAAATTAAATGGGGGGACAAACCACCAAAACGGAACATCTCCGCACTGAGGCGCTGGGAGTGCAAACCTGGACGGGGCCCAGGATGTGCAGATGGCCCCTGTCTCTGAAAAAGGCCAGGGAGGAATACCAAGTGCCCTAAATTCTAGCATTGGAGGGGCTTGACATTTTAATCTGACTTAATAGTTGAGGGCAATCTAGGTTATTAAATTGACCTCTTCCACTTATCTGAGATATTTCACTGGAGAGAGAGAGAGGTGCTCCTCGCTGCTCTGTGGCTTCGTGCTACCCAGTTGTTGTTCACAGGAGGAAATGCAGAAAGTGTCTCTTCAGCTCTCCAGGTCATCCACGACTATGAAGTCATGCCTAAATTTAGAATCTTCCAGCCTGGGATCAGCAAACTCCTCACATTTGAGAAGCTCTAGGCAAAAAGGGTTCTACACAGGAGCATTATTTTTTCTGGTAGTGTCAAAGTTGACTCCAGCCAGATAGTGATACTGGCAAGAGCTGGGGCCTTTTGAAATAGTGAAATGGTTTTTATTAGAATATGGTACAAATATATAAAAAAAAAAATTCAGAAAAGGAAAGCATATGTCCCCATATAAGTCGCAAGGATTTTGGTTATGAAATGTCTGGAGGTCACATGTCTGGCTCCTTTTTTTTGCTAGACCATAAATTTCATTATCTTGAAACAATGTTTTTCTTTCAACAAATAAAAAGTTAAGAAGGAATTGCAATGCTTTAGGCACAAGGGTGGTGAGAAATGTCTGTATATTTTTCTCACTTTTTTATGTCTTGCATTACTGAAGCCACTTGAAATGTCATCTGTTTATTTTCCTTTGGAGGAAATTCTACTGTTTGTGAATAATTCTCAGCTGACAGCTGTTGAAGACCAGAAGTCTTCTTCCCAGCTGCAGAAAGAAGCCACAAGGAAAAGCAGCTTCATTCAACTTTCCCACAATGTCAATCCTCTCTGCCTCAGCCCTGATCTAGTGGGTGGTCAGCTTAGTCCACGTGGAGTTTCCAGGTTTTGAAAACACTGCTGTCAGTAGCCAAGGTAGGCTCCTGGTTGGTGCTAATTTTCCTTGAAATTTCCAAAAATAAAAGGTCAAAATAAAAACAGTTGGAATTGACAAAGCAGTCCTTCCTTAGCTTGACAGGGAACTCAACATGTTTGGAGCATTGCTGGAAAGAATACTTTGGTAGAGCCAAAGCCAGGCAGCTCCCTGGTCACACCATCTCACAAGGGGGTACAGAGCATGCCTTACACCTTCTGCCAGGCACAGGAACTGGAGTGGGAGCTGCAGGAGGAGGGCAAGTTCTGCTTTGGCCACTTTCCTGCAAACCTCTTATTGTTTCTGCTTTCAGGTGTCCCACAAAGCACACAGGTACACCAGGAATGGCTGCATCAGAGTACACCAGATCTGCTGGGCCAGAGCCTGAGCTTCCTTTTCCAAGTTTTGGGACTAAGGGCAGGTGAGTATGACTAGAAGCCATCACCATCTGCAAGTGCTTCTCAGTGCTGCTGGTGGACTGGTGTTGACATGTGTGATTGCAATCCTATGTGAATATGGGGGAAAAAAGTACATTCCTGATCTATCCTGAAGACAAATCAGAATCTGCTTTACAAGCTGTGCCTACTTGAAAAAAGGTATCTTCTGGAGAAGCTCCATTTCCTGGTGATGTACCATCTCGTTGAGGCTACTATAGAAGGCAAACCTTGAGATTTCTTGGAACTTCTTTGGATGAAGGTTTTCCTAAATGCATAAAAGTATTTATATGGACAAGAACAAGAGATGTGTCATGAGGCTGGGCATGGTCTTGCTTCATATGCCCTGTAGTACTTGCTTCTTTTGGCCCTGAATCATTGTTGAAATTTCAAGGTGATTTTGAGCTTTCCATCTCTTCTAGAGGGTGACACAATAAGTGAACTCAGAACTGTGAAACCTTGATGTGTATACATACAAATTTCTGAATTGCAATGTGCTTTACCTCTTTACAGCAAAGACAAATCCTGCACTCTGCTGCTTCGTGGCATTCTCTGCGGAAATCACGTGCCTGCTGGAAGCATCCATGTGCAGAGGATTGCTTCCACAGAATATAAACGTTGTAAATGAAATTTTCAGTCCTGTCTGGAGGCAGCTTTCATTGCTGTGATGGAGGCAAGACCAGGGCAACTTGCATGGCTCCCACCTGGCCGAGGGAAGGCGAGCACGCTGGGCGCCGCTCTGTAGCTGCTGGTCCTTGACATTTGATAGGCTGCGGTCGAGTGACAGGAATTGGGACCTCCAGAGCTTTGCAGGCATTTGTCACAGTCCTATTTGTTTTGCTATGAAGTTTCCTGCAGTTTTCAGCTCTGCTGGAGCTGCTGTGGTTGCCAGATAAGTGTGTTTGGCTATGGGTGCGGCTGAGCCAGAGGAGGGTGCCATTTCGGAGGTTTTGCTTTGGGATATTTATAGCTGGAGGAATAAGCACGTGCATGAGTGAGTTTTCCAGATGAAACACATGATTTCAGCACACCGTGGAGTTCACCTCAGTGTGAGATTAGCTGCTCATAGTGGATATGAATAAAAACAAAAGATAACTTAAGTTGGCTGGCACTAATGCTGACCAGGAGCGCAGAGCAGCTCCTGCTAACAAACCACCCACCCATTAGTCTCCAATGTCACTACACGTGTGCTGTGCCCAGAAGTGAGAAAGTGATGTGTGGTTTTGATGGTGCTTTGACTCTGTCCTTTAATATGCAAACCTTCTTTCCCCTCTTCACAGTGGCACACTCTCCATAGAGGGGAGGCTGGTTAAAAGTGGTGCCCATGTCCCTTTCCCAGAATAAAGACGAGAACTGACTTTGGCAAAGCTGGAAAAGCATTGACCAGAAATCTCACATTTCTTGGGACAAATGTTTGTCATGAAACGGTGAAGGTGCTTACTTCTAGGAGGGGACTGAGGGGCTGAGTCTTGAAGTAAGGAAAGAGATTAAACTGCAGAGGTGGCACTAGAGTTCAGACAAACACAAGCTTCATACTTTCATTAGCACTGAGCAGGAGTTTTAAAGTATTTTCCTGGAGCAGTGACCTCTCAGTGCACTGCCATGAGCAGCTTTTAAAACTCCTGCCTTGCTGGTATCTAAACCCTTCATTTGACCTGGCCCAACCACATCTGCAGAAGCCTGGAAACTTAGTGAAGGAGCAGTATTTGTCAGGGCTTCATTATGGTGTTAATGTAGGCAGAAGGAAAAGTGTCCACCACATAACTGCCTGTGAGCTGCTGAAAAAGTAAACACATCAGCATTTTTATTACTGTTATCCTACACAGATGCTTCTAACTTAACCCTGCAAACACTTAACTGGTGTCAGAAGAACTTGAAAATGTGCTACTTATGTCCTCCATCTCCTGAAAACTGGACAGCCTAAAATCACCCATGCTGCCCAATTAAAGCTAAGATACAAGTCCATTTTTCAAAGGATGGCTTAAGTTAATCCTCATACATACAGATGAAAGCTAAACTTCTGTAAGAAAATTTTGACAAAGGGGAAGGGCAATTGCTGTATGAAATATAGACACAGGAGAGATCACAGATGATAAAAGTAGCACAGTTTAGCATATTAACACTCATAAATTTTAAAGGTATATTTATATAGAGAAAATTAACTGTCCAAAGATAACTGTTTAGGAAAAAAAAGGTCTTCACTTTGGGGATCTTCCTGTGTAGTTGCTTTTTGAAGCCATTTGTACCCTGGGCTTCTACAACATCACCTGGGAATAAGTTGTAAAATTTAATAGAGCAGCACATGTAAAAGTAATTTCTTTTGATTCTGCTCCCTCCTCGTTTCACCAGGTTGTCTTAGTTCTTGTGTTCTGGAAAGTGACAAATAATCATAATTATCCTCTTGTCACCGCCTCTACATTTTTTAGGGCTTTCTAAACCTACTTATTTTCCAAGACATAGAATCTGCATTATTTTCTCTCTATTCTGGTTGTATTTTCTCATGCTTTTCTATTCCTACACTTGTGCCGTTGAATTTTTTTTTGTTATTATTGTTATTTTGGAGGAGGAGGAGTGAGCAAAGCTGCTCTCAGTTCAGGATGTTGCTAGTATTCATCTCACTTTTATTTTTCAATGATTTTTTACATTCATGTTTTCTGTCTGATTATCACTGAGGCTTTTCAAAGAAACCCTGACAGGTTTGTGTCCATGACTTCCCTCTAAAGAATTTATAACCCTGGATATATATTTAAACACAGTTTCTTATCTCATTCCTTTTTACACTTACTACAAATCCAATCAGTTATTATAGGATACTCATTCTAGTTATTTGTTTCTAAAATACCTTATATCATGCCATCAGCTTGAAACAGATCCACAAGCTCCTTCTTTCAGCAGAAAACATCTCCATTCACAGTTTTTCCTAAAAACAAGTATGGATCAGACTATGCAGAAAGCTGATTCATACAGACGTGTTTATTACTTTTTTCTCATTCCATTTGCCTGGGAGTGGCTGCATGTTTATTAAACTGCTTGCAAAATTGCATTAGAGTTCCTGGACCTGACTAATCCTTGCAGTGCTTCTGTTTGTTGGTTTTTTGGGTTTGTTTTTAATTTATAGTATAATGAAATATAGAATAATAATAGACTAATAGAAATAAATGTAGGCGACAGGAACATTTCTATTCCCCTTCCCTTCGGCATCTCTTTTCACAAAGAGAGATGCTCCTTCTGAAGGTATTCCTCTAACACCAGTAGTTTTTGTCTTGAATCACAGACACCATGTGATTCTCCAGTTCCCCTTTTTGGCTTGTTCTGCCAGCACTGGAGACCTCCTGACGGAGACTGTGGAACTATTTTAATGCTGTACATCTTTCTCTTTCTGTGAATTTATGCTAGGCAGTTTGTAGGGACTATAAAGGTATGCACCAGATGTGGGGATTGCATCTTCAACTTCTTCAGATGCTTTGAGTTTTCTTAACCTGTCAGATATTTATCTTGGATTATGCGGTCAGTGACTCTAAGAAAAGTCTGATCTCAGCTTTCTCATTTCCAAAGTCTGACAAAAAAATTATAAAGCCAAATTTCAGTTCTTGTATGTTCAACATATATATATATATATACACGTTGCTATAATTACAAATATATTGAACATACATATTGTTGAATATACTGGCTATATAGTGGCTGAATTATACAAAAAATTATACATGTATTTATATATGTTTGTCCATGTATAATATGGCCATCAGCTCTTCTTCTGCATTTGTCCTAATTCCTTCAGAGGCATCCATCCAATTACATCAATATTTCCCATGCATTTCCTATTCTTTATCTCAGAATTTCTTTTTTTTCTTGGGTAAAATAAAAAGCCACCTCTCCATTATTCTTCCACCCTACACATGTACTTTTCTTCTGTTCCTGTGTGTCAGAGGCACTTTTAAAAGGCTGAAGAACAGATTTCCACTGTACCCAATATGGTAAACATATTCTGGGTTTCCTCATCAAAAGAACATACTGGGAAAAGATCCTTACTTATTTTTCTTGTGATATCTTTCATTTGTAATTGGGTAACACATTCATTCATAGGACAGTAAACTGGAATAAAGCCTACATTCTAATATGTTCCAAGTCTGGAACAAATAAATATACAACATCTCCCCCACACACACTTCTGCTAGTTAGCATGTGGTAATTAACAGTTGTTAAAATGACTAAAATTTCAAATGTGGACATGCTCCGTGAGAAAACCTCAGTGTGATTACACAGTGAGCCTTCTGTCAGAAGATAATAGGTATTTTTAGCAACCCCCGTCTCACTTTTGTATGAGTTTTGTCATATCCCAATCCAAAAAAAAGACATAATCAACTTTGGATTCTGGCAATCCTGGTTTTCAATCAGTCAGAACATCAGCAAATTCACATTCCAGAGGATTTTCACTTTGTTGTTTTCATCTCCATTTTACCAAGAGACGCTGAAATCCCATATCCCTGTGATGAAAAGGGTCTGGAAAGGGGTCGATGGGCAGCAGAGGGAGAGCAGCTGATGAGATGTTGGGGGAAGATGCTTTGGAGCAGCCCTTTCCCTATTGCATGGGTAGGTTGTGGGAGGGAGAACACTGGGGACAGGAGAGAGGATCCTTTGGTGATCTTACTCTTTTTGCACAGGCAGAAAGAACTACCAAAAGGCACAAGAGCAGAAGTGCAGGTTCAGATCTGTGTGAGATAAGAGTCCCATACCACTGGTCTGAGGCTTGCCCATCAAATAATTCCAGAGTTTAGAAGAAACCAAGAGAAATTTCTCCTCCCAAGTAAGTTCATTTTGGATAGCAATATGAAACAACTAACAAAAGGGGTAAGGATGTTTTCTGTAGAGGTCAGTGGAGTGACAAGTTAGAAAGTGCAGCAGGTTTGTGATCAGAAACTTGTTTGCTTTTATTTGATTGTCTTTAACTGAACTGGAAAAGTTTTGATGGACAAACGGGCCCAATAAGGCACAGAGGCATTTCAGGTTCTGCCCTGGCAGCCAAAGGACAACACAGCACTGTTGGGAAAGATGGCAGGGAAACATGGAAAGGTGCTGTAAAATGAGAGTTAAATAGATTTTTGACCAGTGAGCCTGCCCTAGTGAGGCAGTTTTGAGGCTCCATCCCAACCTGAATGAGAGCTGCTGCACCAGGACGGCAGTGGAATGAGACTGGCAATTATCACTGGCACTTTCACAAGTGAGGAGCTTATGGGGCTCATGTGATACCAAGTGCTCGTTGTGCACTGAGCAGTTGTTCTGGAAGCCTTGGCTTTGTTTTCCCTTAGTCCTGAGAACAAAAAAGAAATGTTGCAAGGGAAGTGTAGAATGAATCCAAAAAGAACAATGGAATTGCGCTTGATTTGTTTAATTCTGAAATCAAGGTCACTTAGAAGTACTACAGCTTTTATTTGTTTTATTGGGGGTTTTTCTTAAGGATTTTTTTTTTTTTTGGGCAACATCTTTCTTTTCATTTGATGGTTCTGTCATCCCAGAACTGTATAGGTTACTGATCCTGCCTGTATTCAAAGCTGTTATTAAGTGGAGTCTTTTAGATTTTAGAGAAATGATAATGGTTCCAAAGATGACAGAAAGTGGCAGCTGGTGACAAAAAACCCCCTTGATAAGACAACAACAGTAAATCAAACTACTGCCACTTTTTCGTTTCATGTTTGTTAATACCACCTCGCCTTTTGAAGTTTAAAGCAAGGTTCAAAAGAGCCAGGTGCTGAATCATAATATTAAAGCAAGTAAGGAGCTCCATGAAAGAGAGGAGATCTGAGAGGGGAAAGCAACAAACACGGCTTTCAACTGCCTTTTGTCGGCCTTTCTGCAGATGTCACCAGTTGTTATCCCCAGCAGAGGCTTCAAGCTTGTAGCAGTGCCTCTGGCTGATTCCAACTCAACGTTTCAAGTGTCAATCAAAAAGGAAGGACGCAGCTTAGGTCCTGGTCATTGTCCTGTGAAAAGAGCCAAGCATTTAACATTGATTTAGCTCCCTCAATATACAAAGATAGAGCCAGCTTTGTGCAGCAAAAGGGCCTTTGGCAAGGTTGCTTGTAGAGCAATTCCATCGCATCCGATGCTCCTTGGTTTAGCTGTCACACTGCAGTGTCTGGAGTCCTATGAAAAGTTATTCAGGAATGAGTGAGCAAATTAAAAAGAAATAACATGCTCTCCTAAATAGAAATGCAAGCTATAGAAAGTGCTTTTAGCATCATATAGCCCTGAAAAGCATTTTTAGTAAAAGTATTTTGTGCTTTTAAATGCCTTTTAACAAGGAGAATAAGATGTTTTGGGACAACAGGAGGCCCTTGTGAAACCCATCTCCATTGGATTGGATAAGCAATTGTACCCACAGTGTCTTGGTCAAGTGCTTGCTTATTTTGTTTTCAAGCCGCTTACATTCAGTACTATCCATCCACATACTGCATTATGCCTCCATAAAGGGGTAAAAAATGCCCCCAAACCCAATGATGACAAAAACACCCTGCCTGAATGCCACAGATGCCCCCAATTCTGACCTTTCCCTCCTTTTTCATATCAAATTCCTGCCTGCCCCCCAAGATTTTCTCAGAAACACCTTGGCAATTATTTCTTCCTCAGCCATTGCACTCCACACCAGCACTCACAGGAACCACCAAAAAGCCCCACTGGTCACACAGCACAGTCATGGAAATGACAAGTCTGTTGGTGACCACTCTTGGACTGTTTTGGCAAAGCTCTGGTGGGGATTAAGTTCTCTCAAATGTAGGAGAAACCCCACCTTTATCCTTAAAAAAACAACAAAGTAAAACTGGGTGAAACACAAATAAAGTATTCCTGTTGTTTTAAACACAGTGAATGTGGATAGATTTTCCCTTTGTACCTGGAGGTAATGGTAAATTTGTGAGGAAAATAATTACTGTCATTGTGCTTGTAAGTGTGGTTCTTCTTTATGGGGTTTCCAGCGTCTTTCCAGCATTCAAGTTGAGTGCACCAGTGGATTGGCTGAGCAACAGGCTGACCTGATATCACAGAATCAAGAGTCTTGTTCCACCAAAATTCTTGTGCATGCAGCCAGCTTCACTCAGGTGAGGAAAGAAGTTCAAAGATGGAGGAAAATTTCCCCTTTGCAGGGCCAGTATTGCTACTAATTTCTGATTTGCACAATTATTATTTTCCCCCAATATTCTCATCCTTTTCCATGCAGAAATACACATTTAAAAAATCATGGAAAATATAATGAGAAATAGAACATTTTGGCAACATGATGGCAATGGCTTTTCAGAAGGTTCCCTGTTTCCCTCCTTAAAGGTCAGTTCTCTGGTAATACCTTCCTAAGTCAAAACCACACTGACCAGTTGTACTTGTCAGCTCCAGGGAAACAATGCAGCCCCCGAAACCATGCATGGTGGTGGTTTTCCTGAATGTGGGACTGGGTTACTCCTGATGAAGGAGCCTCATTCCGGCAGATTGCCCATGCAGCTCATGTTATCTGCAGTTTAGAAATGTTCAAACAGAGGATCTCATAGGATTGGGTGTATTTTTAAATCCCTGTGTCATTACAGACACACTCATTTCTGCATTCCTCTAAAGGCATTTCCAACAGTACCCATAGCTGGCACTCCAGCAGGCAGTTTAAGAAAGTGTGACTCAGTTCAGGGACTCTTGCACTTCTCTAAACTTTCACTGGGATTTTTAAACACCTTCAATTTGATCTAGCTCACATCCTTTTCTTTTGCATTCCCTTTCTGTCACTTGCTCACAGAAAATATGTGGGTAGCCCCCTCAGTCTGCCCAGCAGCATGAGCTGTGCCAGGTGTCCACCTGACTCAATTTGTCCTTCTCTCAAGTATTAGGAAAAGCAGGACACAGACAGTGACTTCCTGCATTGCCAGGCTGGTCATCCTAGAGTATTCCACAGCCCAGCACACACTTTGGATTAGGGGTCAATGAGAAATCAGAGACCACAAATCACCAATAAATAATAAAGCTCAAATTTTGGTTGAGTTTTTCTGTAAGGCAGCAACCTGTTGGGTTTTTTCGGTTTTGTTTTTTTGGGTTTTTGTTTGGGGTTTTTTGTCTTTTTTTGTTGCTTTGTGATCTTAGCTAACAGTGACACAGCAATAGTAATAATTTTCAAATAGCATTTTGTTGGGGTCTTTAGAACTTGTTTGGAAAAAGGTTCCAGGAAAAAGGAATCAGATGAAAGCAAACAGGGAAGCAGGTGCACGTGGACATGTGTATGTGTTTGTGCGTGTGCTAGGGAGAGCAAAACAAAGGCAAAAACAAGCATTATAAAGCAAAGCTAGGAAACCAAGGGCTTCATTGACCCTAATAAAACCCACTAAAGGTCAAATTTGTTTACCAGCTTGTCAATATAAGAAAAGCACAGTTATGGTGTAGAGACAGTTTTACCATTTCATCACAGTAAGATAATGAGGAGAATAAAACAGTTAAAAAATGAAGCAAATGTCAGCTTGATCTAAGTTTCAGTCATGATCACCAAAATGCATCGCTCACACTGTGGGGTAGTGCAGCAAGGGAAATAAGGCACAATTATCAATTATGGTCTTGCTGGACTAATCCATCCAGGATATTTTTTATCCTTGCAGTCACACCTTGGTTTCCTGTGTGTGCTTCTCATTGTGCTTTTCCAGTAGTACATCTCTCTTCCCTGTAGTGCTGGGCCACATTCAGCCTTAGTTTAAGCAAATGACCTTCCCTGAGGGTGCCAGATAGCCCTGGCCTGCACAAGGACAAGATTTGATGGACCACAGCCCGTGAATTGCTAGTGAAGACCTGCTGATATACTATCAAAAACACCTTTGTTTAACCATTCGTGATCCTCTGGGAACCAAAAAATCTCTCCAACGGTTTTGCTTGCCTTGTTTGCTATTCCCCAACGTGACCAAGCTTTTATTTCACTCCCCACCCACAATAGCTCATTTCTCTTACGCCTCCTCAACCTGTTCCCTCCCAGCCCTCCTGCTCTTGTTGTGGAGACGTTTTTAAAGATCACGTATGTGAGTCATTCATTCTCCTCAGAGGTCAAAACAAAGCAAGTGACAGGAGTCATTTTCTGTGAGCAAGTAGACATAAGTACCTCGCAAACCAGTTTCAAAACTTTTTGAACAGCAGTGCCACATGCCATTTCCTGGGAGGTCACGAGCTAATGCATTTGCATTCTTCAGTATTGTGAGTGCAATGTTTCTGGTAGCCATTGTATCCCTTGGAAATAATGGCTTCTGGTCACCACCAGTTAGTAGAGGCAAAGAGACTATATTCCCAGCAACTTCACTAATGCAGGAACTATTGTGCATCCAGATGCTCCTAATTTATCCATAAAGAGTAGTTGCCTAAGTGTTTCATTGGAAAAAATGCCACAGTCCTGGGAGTGTCAGGGATGTAGCCTATACAAATCAATTAATAATTTAATTTATATGAAGATGCACTTTTTAAAATTATAATCACACAACATCATCTTGCTTAAGTTCCTGTTATTATCATTCCTAAGGGCTATGGCACAGAGAAATTACATTTAGGGTTTTTTTTTATTTCAGACAGTGGAACTCTGCATGCACTTTTTCTCCATTTGCAAAACCTCAGTGTACATTGTCTATAGGAGCACCTTCATTCATCTTTCCCACTCAAAACCCCTTTTCGATCCAGTGATTTTCATACAAGTTCATTGATGACAGGCTGGCTGCAAAATCTAAATTACAGGCATTGCCCTCTTCTTCATTTGTCAGGCAATAGGTTTGGGATGATGCCTCCAGCCAACATTTTCCACAGTTGGTGGGACTACAGGAAATATCAGTACACTGTTTTACTACTATTTTCAGCGCCTCTAATCAAAATTATGTCTCAAATTTGAATGTTGTTCTCAGGACTACCAGGAGTTCTCAATCCCATATTGAACCACTTTTGTAATTAGAAATATAAGCTTTCCAAAATTAATAGCCAAACCTGGAGGGATCCTGTCCTGATGGACTCTTCTGACTTCTATTGCCACTTACTAGTTATGTCTCAGTGGCAGGGCCATTTCTCAAAGCAAGGAGCCTCCAGCTTCAGGTACCTGCTCTAATTCAGTACCAAAAAAAGAAAAAACCCAAACAAACCAAAACCAAACAACAACAACAACAAAAAAAAACCCCAAAAAAACAAAAATCAAAAAATCAAACAAACCAACAAACCTCCCCCCACCACCAAACCAGAATATTTAGCCAGGACCATCTCTGTTTATCTGTTACAAAATTAAAGCAAAGGAAACACCAAAGAAGTGTATATTCACCTGGATAACCCAGGCTGGTCTGTAGGGTGCATGTTCCATCCCTTCACCAGTGCAAAGAGGATTAACACTATTGCTACAGTCCTGATGCTCTCATGATATGTATGAGGTATGTTTTTGCAGAGAGGGAAGTAACATGTTAAGCCAACAGATCTACCCACAATTTATCAGGCTCACAAACCACTTTTCAGATTCAGTATCAGTGTGTTTTCCAACTGAATCTATTCTGTGAAAGAGACTGCATTGGCAGATAGTTTTGGCTGCTCTGGTGCAGCAGTTTCCTCTGATTCTTTATTTTGACCACCCCTATCAGATGTATTTCCTTATGGCCATCACCAGCAAGCCACTGGTTCCATGGTAGGCATCAGACATTTAAGTTTCTCGTACGTTTGTCCCACAGTCTTTGAAATCATACGTCTTTTTATCATCCTTCTGCCTGCCAGAGTGCTGCCACCTGTGCACTATCCCTCCATTTCTCCCTGACTCCTTGCTCATACAGGTAGCCATGACTTTAAACAACAAGCTCACAGCTCATGTTAGTCTGGTTAAGAGCAATAAACTTGTGCAGGCAAACTCCTCAGAGAGTTAATAAGGTTCTGCTCAACCTTTCTGTGTGACAGCATTGAACCCCAGTCAGCCTTCTCCCTGTGAATTTGCTGGGGTTTTGGTGTGCTGTATCACATTCCCCAGGACCACCCCAGGACCACCATCACTGCACTAGGGTTTTCCTGCTGCTACTCATCAGCTGGCAATTGCGGTATTTTTAGATTCATCTGACTTATGGGTTTGCACCTTTAAGGTTCAGGGCTGGTTAGGTTTTTGTTATTTATTTTAATTTCTCTAGAATCACAAGTATCAAAAACTTTTCTAAATATACAAGTGAATAAAAGTTGCACTTTGAAGATGTTCATAGATATGCAGAACGAAAGCTTTAGGAAAAGCACCAGATGCCCACTAACATTTGAAGTGCAACTAAAGCTGTAACTGAGACAACACAACTCCGTCATGGAAAAGCATTAGTATTAAGCATGTATAATCTTAGTATTACATACATGAAGAAAGCCACGTACACATGTGATCACAGATCACATGTTAACACTGCTTTTCAAAAATAGTAATCATGGAAAGTAAAGTTGGTAATCAGCATGTCATTAATGAATCAAAATAGTTTCTATTTGTAGGAAGACTAAGCATTAAAGGGGCATTAAATGTATTATCAATATAATTACTGTATGCTTTAATCAGCTTGATTTTAACCCCCCCCAACCTTTTTAATAAGTTTGTGATAGTCAAAGTTTTTCTGCATGTGAAGCTGCTGCAAGGTGACACAGTGTGCTAGTATATGTGTGACTGTGTGGCAGTCACATCTGCAGAACAGCAAACTAGCTCAATCACTGGCATCACCAGTTCAGTTCAGCTGAGGATCTAGTCCCTACTGTGTTTATTATTAGATGTAATGGACGAGAATATGTTCATTTTCTGCTGAACTTTTTGATGGCCTTGCTCTTTCTTCCTTTCTTTCCATTTCTCATACCCCATCCAAAATTTGTGCTGCAGAAATTCAATGTTCCTGTTGCTTTCTTTCACTTGAATCTCAATTGCACAGCCAACCAGATTTCATCATAGCTTATATGCTCTTCCACTTGCTATCTGTAATCACTGTCATTGTGAAACTCAAAGCTAAGTCAAGAATTGTTGCCTTTTTATGGCTTCCTCTTTTATATATGTTGTGTTGGAGAGCGGTCGTTACCGCTTTTTTGTCATTATTTCTGGGCTTCACTCCATTAGCTACTGAACAGGCCTTCTCTCATTGCTTTCCTTCAGTAAATACTGTAACATTCAGCTTCCTTTCAGCCTTGTGCTTTTAAAGAAAATCTTTGTACAATTAAAGATATGAAATTGCTAAATACAAGGCTGCATTCATTGTTCTCCCTTTTTAAAGGTTTAATCACACTTAATGGCTCTCTTGAAAACTTGAATTTTCCATGTTGATGGTTTTGCCCCACTGAAAGAGTTTGCTAATATACTTTTCAAGTGTTTTCTCCTTAAATGAGCTATTCAAGAAGTTTTGTGCAGAAGAAGATTGAGGAAGGATATATCCAGAAACAATTATGAAAAGTGTCCAGGACTATCTGTTCATCCATTGGTGGAGATTCATGAGCTCAAGCAGCAGCCAGAAATAGGCAAGAGAAAACACAGCCCTGTCCAGCTTTGGAGGAAACATCTTGAAATATCTCATGTTCCTCCTTTTAGACCACTCTCAGAGCAACTGTTGCTCCATACTAAACCCTCCCAAGATGCAACCCCTGATCACCACGTGATGAGGATTGAACGTGGTTAGAACTGGGCTGAGTACACATCCCAGAGATGGCAACCTTGCTCCTGCATGTCTCATTCCAACCCCAACCACCGGCACATTCTCTGATAGCACCTCTCTGAAGAGCTGGGAGCTGCAGTGCTTCCAGCTCTGGGCTGGAGAGTTGTTGATACAAAGGGGGCAAGTGTACATCTTTACTCAGTCCTTGGCAATCAATTTTCTGACTGTGACTGACCAGCCAAAAGTACGCAGCCACCCCTACGAGACACAGGGTGGACATCAGTGCACTGTTTGACTTTGAAGTCTTGCCATGGCTGTTTATCACATCTAGGAATGAAGCCATGAGCTCAGGAAACTTCTAAACATATCAATCCATTTACTCAGAGGCACAAATTCCTTTGGTTTGCCCAGTGCTTCTGTCTTAATAGTCAAAGCCATTGAGGGTACTGGACTTTGCTTCCTGAGATATCACATCTCCTTCCACCAACATGACCTCCCATGACATTTGACGGGAACAATCTGGACTGTGAACCAACAGGGGAAGTTTGAGCTTATGCAATGAAATTCTCACTGCTCCTGGAGCTAGACTCCATTATTTGCTTTTATGCTTTCTGATAGTCATTGATCTCAACATATTCATTCTTTTGTGAATGAACCTTTCTTTTTTGAAACCTGTTTTTCCTCAAAAAGTTTAAAACAAACCTGGAGATTCCCAGTGCCATTCACTTACACACAAGGCCTTAAACAAAACAAGGGCAACCCTTATGGGAAATCTTACAAACTACAGGAGAAGTAGGGAGGCAGAGAACAAAATAATCTCTGCTATTTTATTTCTATTTTTAAATAACTGGCAGCCACTCAGCTACTTTGGTAATGGGGCTCATATAAGTAGGTAGGTACAGGTTTAGTCAGATGAAGATTATAAATTAAATGTGGTAGGAGTAATATTTCATCTGTCTGTCTCAGGGCTGATACCATAACATAAATCCTGAGAGACTTTAGATTATATATATATGTGATATGCCAATTTCCACTTAAATATTTTGGGGCTGCTCCCAATAAACTTAATGGAAGTAGGATCAGCACTTTATTACTCCCATTCTATCAGTGGGTCTTCACTTCCCATCAAGCAATTCATGTTTTGTATTACATTGATACAAAAGCTTCATTCTGCTCATCTCAAAGTCAGCAGGCTTTGTTTGATCAGTGGGAGCCCTGTTAGGGTATTAGTGCTTTAAACTGAAGCTCCCAGACTGGATTCCCATGGCTCAGAGCCACTCAACCTCATTGCAAACGCTCTGTCCTTACTTTAGCATGAGTAAGAGCACTCAGCTCTCGAGAGCTTTTTGCCTGGGCAGACTGAGGGACACACACAATTTTACACCATCTTTCTGCTCCCCTTGCTGCAGTTCCAGGCTTATCTGGAGCCCTTTCAGGCCCTGCTTGCCCAAGGGTTATCAAAATCTTTGGGACAGCGCTGCGTGGGGCTGGGTAAAACCAGCAGGACGTGCAGCGTGGAGCAGCTGCACTCACTGGGCAGCAGGAGAGGAACCAAGGGCACCCAACCACCACCACCAGGGGATACAGCCATTCTCACAGTCATTTTAGATTAATTTGTTCCACTTCACTCTTAGGATTTGCTTAGGTTAGAAATGGGATTGCCTAGCAGAGAGCCCAAGGGGATGCATACCCAAGGAGCTTCCCACACACAACAGATACTTAAGGCAGGAGTCAGATGTATGATCACCAACTACTGATGGCTCAGTTTATGTAATAACCCTCTTGCTGTTGATGAAGTTGGATTTTCAGTCCAGGTATCTGAATTATCACCGATGACAAATTGTGAAACCTGCCAGTCATATGAACCTGAATAGCAAATTCTAAACAACAGCCTTTTATCACTTCTGGATTTGTTACCTACAAGCAAATATCTCAGGAGCAGAGACAGGATCAGGTGATGTACATAAGCAGTTATTACCAAACACAGGTTCTGCATTTATAAAGAACTGTTCCCGGAAGATTCTTATTCAAAATTATGGCAAACAGCAAATACACACCAGCATTTTTTATTGTGAACTGTGTGGATGGGAAAAGAGAAACCCAGGCTCTAGAGGCTTCATTTTGTGCCACATTCTGTTACATTTTTACATCATCTGGTACCTGAAGTGATCCTTTCTGGTCACTGGTGCTGCCCACCAAAGTTCCTGCACATTCCGAAGCACATGCCCCACTTCCACTCATGCCAAACATGTGCTTTGGGAGAACAGTCATTTAAGGCACTATGCTGAAGCCAGCTGCCAGATTTGCAATGGAGAGGTGAATCAGCACTCAAGGTGAGGGGCAAAGCCCAGGTCTGCGACTTTTCCCTCAGAGACAGTCAACTGGCACAATACATTATCAGGCTTCTCACAAATGCACTAACACTCACTTCCCAATTCATCTTGGAGTGGGCATCATCAAACAGTGCTTTGTCTCATGTTCTGGTTCTGGTTTTCCTGTAAGCCCTGCACTGGAAAATACACAGTCCTTTAACGCTTTAAACCTACTGGGAACCTCACATGAGGATGTCTTTAAAAGCCATGTGATGTTCTTTCAGTTTGTTTTCTTAAACACAGAGTGTCTCCAAAGTTACTGATTAATTTCACGCAGCACAAGGAGAACTATTGATTTCCCATGTCTGCTTCTGACCCTTTAAGATATAAAAATGCAAATACATTCCTTAAAGAGAACATTTATTTATTCCTTGTACCTGCCACACAAAAAGCAGCCTCAACACAAAAAGCAGCTTTTGCTGGATTTGTTTCAATAAATGCAGCATGTTTGGTATTTCACTGAAACAATATGCTAACATACCCATTTCTGAGTGATTCCTCATTTCAAACTCCCCCTTTTCTGCTCTACACTCCATGACTCTCCCACGCTGCCACAGCACACACAGAGTGGTGGACCTGCAACTTTGCTGGCAATGTTTATTTTCAAAAGACAAATATTGTGCCAGTGTTAACTTCAATTAGGAGACTTATTTGACAATCTGACTACTCCATCTGATGCCTCAAGGGCAAATTTCAGCACTTTATGAAAGATGTTGGCCAAAGACTGATCTATATGAATAAAATATAGGGGAGAGAAGTTTTAATGAACACTCGAAAACAAAACTATCAAGAATTAATTGCAAATATTTACATGCAAATAAAGGGGATGGTTTACATCTATGACGGCTGGTGCATTCAGAAAGAAAGCTGTCACTCCATCCTTTAACCCACCCCGCTGAGCCTCTGTATTGCTGGCATCTCTGGTGGAGTATAATCGATGCCACAGGAGGGGCAATGTGCAGCCCCCACGGGGTATGGATCCTGCAATCCCATGGCAAGGCATTCTGCCCACCAGGAACCACACAGGGGAGCATCACCTCACCACATCTACATGGGTTTGCTCTGCGATTGACCATTTATATTCACATCTAAACAGCTGATAAAAGTTATTTTGTACTGCACTTTGATTACTTAATGGTGCTTTACTTGCAAAATATTTCCAGATCACGTAAAATGCTCCTGTGCTTTTCTGGGAAAAGGTGTTCCCATTGGGCAGAAAGTCACAGCTCAGGAGCACAAAGGGAACTGCACCTGCCCCCCTTGCAGCTCTTATTCAAGTAAAGCTCCAGGTGACTTTGGCGGGAAGTTTGCCTGAGTGCAGACTGTGCTGTCTGCTCCTCACTGCTGCTGCAAGGCTGCTGGGGAAAAGGTAGCTCCACATCACAAGGAAATGTTTTCAAAATTGCTTCTACAGCCCCACTCAGGTGCCAACAACAAGAGATAGTCCACACTCTTCTGGAAATCAGGAGCTGGAATTTGGCATCCCAGCTAGGGTAAAGCCACAAAAGTGGAGGCATTTTCTAGCCCAGTCTGCAGTCCTGGAGCTGGAAGGAAGGGCAACATCTTCAGCACAGACTTGAAGATGGCACTGAGAGAAACCTGCATGGGACAATGATCCTGGCTGTCTGCAGCTTCTCATCTCACACCCCTATGAAAGGTATGGTCAGGTCATGCACTGAAACTCCCCAAAATCATCTGCCCCGAAATCCATAGATGCGGATGCTACAGGCAGGACCACTGGCCTGTTTACCACCGAGAGAACTGTCCCCAACAGCAGGCAGATAAAACAGACATAAAGGTGACATTGTAGCACAACTCTGAGTGAAAAATTAATTTTTTCCCCTCTCTCTCACAGTGTCTGATGTGCTACTGCTGAAAAGGTTTCTGTTCCAATGAGGCCACAAAAGCTTTAATACTTTTCTGAACCAGTTTGGTCGTAATTGCAAGCTGGGAATTATTCTTATGAGAGTTCAGGCCTGTGTAAATTATTCAAAGGAGACATAACCTTGCTATGAAAGTCTTAATTACCGTCTCTAGTACTTTACAGGAAAGATACCATCCCTCATAGCTCCTTTAAGGTCAAGTAAATACTCTGGGCCTGATCCCTACATGATGGGACCCTGCACATCAGCTCCCAAGCGGTTTCTATTTGTATTTGACTGTTCACCTGCCCTTATTTCACAGCCAAGCACACGAGCAGTTTTTTCTATAGACTTTAATTCAAAGGTCTCTCGAACTACGGCAGCTGGGAATGTTCTGTTGGAATGACTTTCTGGGGGAAAAATACGCCTTTTATAAAATCGGGATTTCTTTTATGGGAAAATTTCAATTTTGCCAGAAATTTCTGATTTTCTATTAGGGAAAATCAAACTGATGGCTCCATGGCTGCTTGGCTGGAAGGCTCCTGTCGATTTTGTTGTCGTCTGCAGGGAGAGAGCAAAATTGACAATAGTCTTCCAGGCAGGCAGCTGGGGAGATGCAGCAGGTCTGGAAGAGGGAGGAGGGGAGGTTGAGTGCCCTGGCGCTCTGCCGGCCCTGCAGCCCAGCTGCCTCCCCAGCAGCCAGGCTAGGGGGAAGGCGAGGAGAAGGAGGAGGAGGAGGAGGAGAGGCAGGCATGGGGTGGCCAGCCTGCAGCAGCCTGCCGACGAGGCTCCTGCCGCTCTCCCTTTTTGCCAGGCAGCTGGCAAGCCCCAAGAAATTCCAGTTTGCTTCCCCCAGAAGAGATTTTTTTTTTCTGGAGAGCATTTACTAGGGAAAAAAAAAGTTTAAAAACAAAATTTAAAATCTCATCGTTTAAGTGAGGGGGAGAAGCGAGAAGGATAATTTCAAAATGACCATTTTCTCATGAGAAGGTATTTCGATGATACACAGAGCTCTACCTGGTATTATACTGGTAGGGATAAAAAACTTGTATTCTGTTTTTTGGTAGGAAGTACAGTGCAGGAAATAAATACACCTGCGTGGCCACCAAAAGAACACCACTAGTCACACTTAAGATTGATTTAGATAAGTCACAGAACAAGAATAAATATCTCCTTCTGTGCCTCGAAGTGTCTGGTGGGAGCAGTGATCCCAGGTCAAGCGGCAGCACTGCCTTTACCAGCAAAGACCCCAAAATTCCCACCAACCCTGTGCCTCTGCCCACACCAGAGAAACAAATATTTTAAAACCAAAAAGAAAGCAGAAATACATTGTCAAGTTCAGTCTGATGCAACTTGAAAGGGCTGCTAATAAATCCTAAAAATCAAGGATATTTATGGAATTGGTCATAGACCAATTACAATTACATAGATGGAGTACAAGGCAGTGAGTGTGCCTTGCTATAACATAGACCATAAACTGGAAGCTGAGCCCACTGCAGGCTGTTTTTCAGGCTGTGGAGCCTCTTCCATTGTGTGTTTGTCTGCATTTCTCAACCTTTCTGAATGCGTTCAAGTTATCTCCTGTTTATTCCACACTGACAAACAGCACTAGAAGCTGTAACTATAATGACAGGAGGAAAACATAGATTCACTTCCCCAGTCTACAAAGTATTTAGCCCCAGTAATGAGTTGGGGGCACGGGGGGGCCACCCTTTGAGATTTCACACACAAACACACACAAAAGCGCTCTCATTGTTGCAAGACTCATTATTCTTATGATCCTAAGCAGATTTTTGTAAAAGAGAAAGACCAAGAGTCATGAAATCTTTGAATAATAACATTCAGTAAATCAGACAAAATATTTCTACAAGCACCTCGACATAAAAAAAGTTAAATAATATTTTTCTATATTCCAATAACCCATCCCTGATTTATATATTCCAGTGATCTACCCTATAGATACTCTGTGGTCCATGACATCAGTATTGATGAAACACCAAAAGGTAATTGTATCAGCACTGAGCAACATCAGCAGAGCAGAAGAGCAAATATGAATTTAATTGTGGGCTCTCTATTATTATTTTATAGTGTAGGTTTTTTGGATAATTTATTAATACTAACAAAGATGGGTGATTTGGAGGCTGCATATTTTTTGTTTCTTAGGAGTTATTTTATTTGATAATGACATTAAATATTAGAAACTATAACAGCTGGTGTGTTTATCCTTACTTGAGTGTATTAACCTCTTTAGCCCTTTTTTCCAGAAGAAGGATTCAGCATTACAGATTTGACTGTCAGCTGCAGTGCCTGGCGGCCCGTTGGATTGGCACCCTGACAGAATCGAAAGTCCAGTGCTGCAAGTAAACATGGATGACATTGCAGATAGATAGAACTGGCTGACTTGAGGCACCTGCAGCTGTTTGCACCAGAATAAAAGCAAAGGTTGTGTTCACTGGAGTGGAAAAACACCGAATTTACCTCTAGTTATTTTGCCTGGGAAATCCCCCCCCCCTTTTTTTTTTTCTCTCCTGGTTCTACATTTTGGAACCTTTCCACTAAAAGCATATTAGGCTGAAATACCTAAGTGAAAAAACCACCAGACACCAGAGGGTTTTATAACCTATTTCCCCTCACTCCCTTTTTTTTTTCCTAAATTCATTGAACAGTTTCCCCACCACCTTCTGCCCAGTAAACCTCGCTCTTTACCGGTGCGAATACTGAGTTGCAGGGAAGGATGCGAACACTGAAGAGCCAGAAACAATTCTCAGCAGCTGATTTTTCAAATGTTGAATAGACAGAAACACTTATAAGCCAGCTGAATTTTTTTTTTAAACACAGAATACACAAGGACTGCCATAAGTGACAGAACAGCAGACCTAACCATTTTGTTCAGTGAAAAACTCTTGATCTCTTTAGCACTCCCACTTCCCAGGACAGGTCCTCAAAGTCCTTGGGAACAAGTAAGACAGCACAGGAGCTTAGCAGCAACTCTCCCTGGTATGCTGTGATGGATCTGCACAGCAGATTTATAGCCAGAATATTCATTTCTGGAGCATGGAGGATCTCGGCGTGCTTTACAAACAGCATTTAATTGCCATAATCCCCAGTAAAAGTATTATATCTAGTTCACCAGTAGATAAACTGACGCACAAAGAGCTTAGGGGACTTGCCCAAGGTCACACTCGGAGTCAGTGGTGAGCCGGTGACAAAGACGTGACTCGGGGCAGACGGCACAAGCGGGGTGATGCTGTGCCTGCCCGGCCCAGCCCCGCCGGCAGAGCCTCTCTCTCCGGAGCGAAGATCAGCAGCTGGACTGACAAACGAGTGGGAGAGGGGAGGGGAGGTAGGTATGACAGAAATGAGGTGTTTGATGGCTGGGCTTTTCCCCTATGCCACCTGCATCCCTTTATAATATCAGATCATTTACATTTTTAAAGAAAGTGTATTCTTTTTCATCATGGGCCACTGGTGAGCTATCTTTTGTGTGGCACCCCTGCTAACAGAGGTGGCGGAGTATCAATCACAGCTTTCCCTGGGGTCATACCTTGCTATGCTGGCTCTTGATCAGAAAGAAGCAGATGGTTATTTACAAACAAAATAATCAAGACCTCAAGAAGGTTGGGGTTTTTTTCCCCAAACCCTCCTACAGATGAGGCCAAAATAAGGTAAAGTTGCTTGTGTCCCCTCCTGCCAGCTTTCAAGGACACTGCTTGTCCTACCAGCACCTTTAAATGTGTTATCGGTTAAATTTGCCAGAGAAATGTGTGGCACCTGACAGAGTAGAGTTGCCTTAGATTATTCAGCGGCTTTCATGAGGATCTGGCACTTAAACTACAGTGTGAATTACTGCTAGATTATTGTGCAGGAATAGTGTTATCTGCTATACACTACATGTTTGCAATCAGTTCTTTACAAGCAACGCACAGGCTGCCTTTGAATCTTTTTCAGTAGTCATGGTCACCCTCCTTCTTTATTTAGTGTTAAGTGTTATTCATTTAGCAGTAAAAAATGAACAAAAGGGAAGAAAGCAGGTGGTCTAAGTTTACTCTACAGCCAGCTGTCAGGAAGACACACTTTACTTATTTATTTATTTTTTTGTGGCACAAAGGGGATTTATTGAAAGTGTTGGGGGGAAAAATATGAAGCATACATTCAATCAGTCTTTTCTGTAATCAATAAGGTCACTGAAGCAGAAAAAAACTATAATGAGTTGTCACAGAATTTGAATTCCCATTTACTTCCTTTTATATGTATTCAGGCAGAAAATCATCATGGAAAGCGAAAGTCGGGAAGCAAGTCCTGGCTATGACTCTTAGGTTGGGTTTGTTTTGAATTTTCCAGGTAGCATTTGACCAGCTGCTTGCAGAGTGAGAGCAGCAGGAGAACTTATAGTCACCAAGGTGCAATTTCCTTGCATTTCAAGAGGAGAAACCCCCTGGTGAGGTATGGCTGATCTTCCTTTCAGAAGGTGCTCAGCCACAATGGCACATCCACATGGGCTCACTGCAAATTCCTTACCCCTCTAAGTATTCAGCATTTCCAATCAAGGGTCTAAGTGTCCCCAGCTTGAAAGTAAAGGAAAGAAGAGTTCAGTGCACACACCAAAGATGTCATTCCAAAGGCATCTGGAGGAGATTTGACCATAAAGCCTAAGAGTTTTAAGCTTTCAGAATCTCTCTTCCGTCCCAGCACATGTTTAGAGTTCTTAAAAGCATTGCTGAAGCATGTCAAAAAGGGAGGCAACAAAATCCTTTCCTCACATCAAGGCATACTCCTAAGGATCTGAGGATCCATGGATTTAAGGCACACACTAGGTAAAATCGGTTTGGTCTCAAATATTTTTCTTTAGGAATCACCCAACATGATATCACTTGCTCAGTTTGCTCTCAGTTTGCAAGTTTACCTTGCCCATGTGTTTTTCATGTGCTATTTCTTACTTAGGTGCGTGATGTTCCTGTAGCTTCCAAAAATACTCATTTTTCCTCAGTGTTCATAGTTTTGAGGGTTTTTTCCCCCACATCTTTATCCAAAGGCTATGAGTTTTGATTTTCAAAAGTCATGATACTTTATGGGCTTGTAGCTCGTGTTTCCTAGTCAGTCTGACAATCTTGTAGCCCTTTGGCTCCATGAGTCTCTAGTCCCACTTAGAAACTGCAGAACACCTTTTTTTTAAATATGTTTATATGGTAGAGAATGGATATTCTGATCTCAGCACATCACAGTGCATCTTGGAAAAGGTAAGTAAAAATCTGGCCCACATAAAAGAATAAGACATTAAGGTATCTGAAGTCCAGTTTCTAGAAGCCAATATGGTGGCTTTTAAAATACAGGTTCCTCATAATTATCAGTTTAAAACTAAAAACCATTCTCTTGTGTGTTTGTACATATTTTAAGAGAAAACATGAAATATTCCACAGTAGATAATTTTCATGAAGCATAAAAACCAATTGGTCACCCAAATAAATGTATATGGAAACTTTGTGACCATCTCTAGCCATTGTTCAATTCTTTGCATTCTTCAAATGCTTCTGAAGTGCATTGTCTCCACCAGCACATTGTCCTTTGGTGATGGGGATTTAGAATTCAATCTAAATGGTCAAGCCAAAGTCAGACTGAAGAAAATTTTCTCTGAATGGCTCTAATCCTTGCCTGTTTCTCTCCTTGATTTTTTTTTTCCTTTCCTTTCTAATTATTGGTTTTTAATTTTTTTTTTTTAATCCAGACAATCACAGAATTGAGACAGGGAAAATACAGCACACTGCCAAAATCACATAAATTTTAATGGCTTTCCTGTTCACTTAACCCCACATCAACAGTGTGACCTTGCTAGTCTGAACCATGAACCATCAGGGTGTGGAGGCCAAGTGCAGGGTGGATCTGGCCTTGCTCCAGTGTCTATTGCAGAAAGGAAACCGTGGGGCATTTTGTGGGATATTTTTAAAAACACTGTGTGTCTTTTTCAAGACACTTGTGCCCTAATTATGTGGTAGCTGGCAATAGATTTGGTAGCCAGTCAGCATACACCTCCAGCAAGACTGACACACAATTAGCACTTGGGCAGGGAATGTTACCCTAGTTCTTTCTAATAATCTATGTTTCTTCAGCATACCCTAAATTTTTAGTCATCCTTTGTTTCCAGGATATTTACACACCCCGAAGTCCTTAATGACTTTGTTCTCCTAGGTAAGGAATTCTAATTACTGTTAACAGGAAAGAAATTTAAGAATGGAGAAAGACTTCAGGAAAGATTTTCTTAAAAGGTGTTCTAGCACCACAAGACAGAGGCATGTATCATTAGTCCAGAAAGGACAAAAGCAATGATCTTCTCTGACCTCTCGTGCGATGCAGACCACTTAACTTTCCCAAACCAGTGCATTTTAAGTAGAGCAAATCTTTCAGAAAAACATTCCATCTTAATTTTAAAATTTCCACTGGTGTAGAAAGTGCCACAACCCTTGGCAATTTGTTCCAAAGGTTAATTACACTCCCTGAGAAAAATGTGCAGCTGATTTTTAATCTGAATTTGTCCCCACAAAACTTCGAGCCTTCAGAGCCTGCTATTTAACAGACTGAAGAGGCTTCATTTTAAAAATTGCATTCCCCACGGAGGCAATTAGTGTGGGATTATCTCACTTAACGTTAACCACGCCAAAACGAAGCATCTCGTCTCACCCAGTGTTTGGGGATCCTTCTGTAACCAATTGAGAGAAACAGGCACTACCAGAGGGCAATTCATTGCTGCTATCCCTGTACAGGATTAGTTGCCCACTGGAGATATCTAACTTCTGCACTGACTGAATAAGAGGACAAAGCTATGAGTCTAAACCCTATTCTTGTCATTCACACCGAGAAAGTTGGGCAAAAACAATCCTATCATTCTGGACTGGCATCAGCTCACTTCATTAGTTTCCTGTTTTCTGAAGGAAAATTAATTAATTGATCTCTTCATGATAAATCATCTTTTGCAGTGAGCACATGCTCTTGGGGATGTTCTCCCAGCTCCTCAACTTATCAACGTCCCTCTTGAGACAGATTCACAATGGAAATGCCAATATTAGTAGTAATATAAACTCACCCTGCTCAGACCTGATGTTCTCTGCTGAACATTCAATTATGAACTTTTTTGGTAGCACACTGCACTGGAAGTTTTGTTTTCCTGATTATCCACCTGTAATGAGTTTGAAGTAATTTTAAAAGTCACACCTATTACAGGAAAGTCCTCTAAGGCCAACTTTTGCTGTTTCTAGACAAAAAGCATTAGATTTTGTCCAAAATATCTAGCTTGTTCCTTATCAGCAACAAATGCCTTTTATTATTGTCTACTCTCCTAGTGTTTGTGTGGTCTGTAATTTGTGTAGTCTATACAATCTATATAATCTATAGTACAGCACCTTTTTTTTTCCCCCTCAGGACATAGTTAGAAATGTTAAAGAGCTTTGAATCCAGAACCGTTCTCTGCAGGATTCCAGGGGTGACACACTTGCTCAATAAATATTCCCCATTTACAATTACATACTGAGATGTACCAATTAGCTATTTTTTAATGCATTTGATGTTTGCTACAATGATTTTGTAGCATTCTCCTTTATTAACCAAAATGTCAGGTGGTACCAAGTCAAATGCCTTACAGATATCTAAGTACATTACATCAGTGCCATTACCTTTCTCAACCAAGCTTGTAATCTCATAAAAATGATATCAAGCCAGTTTGACAAGATCTATTTTCCATAAACCCATGTTGAAAGGCATTAATTATATTACCTTCCTTTAATTCCTTATTAATCAAGTCTCATATCAGCTGTTCCAGTATTTTGCCTGGGATCGATGTCAGGTTGACAGGCCTATAATTACTCAAGTCATCCCGTTTAACCTTTATAAATGTTGGCTCTATATAAGCTTTCTTCTAGCCTTCTGGAACCTCCCCAGGGCACCAAGATTTGTTGAAAATCATCATTAATGGTTCACAGAGCTCCTTTGCTAGATCTTTCAAAATCCTCTGTTAGTGTCTGCAGCCTCTGCTGTGATCATACATCATTCTTGCAAAAAGGTCTGGGAGGTCCACAAGACACTTACTGCATCTTCCACTACTTAAATACCTATGCAAGCCTGGCTGGCAGCAAGCTGCTTAAAGAAAGGGAAACAGAGAAATATAAACCCATTTTTTTCCCACTCTCTGCTCCTGGGCACTTTAAATATCATTTACACACAGGAGAGCATATAAATTCACAAGGCCGTTTGTCATGTAGCCCTGCCTGGAATAAAAACATCATATGATCCTACCTCAAACTCACAAAAAGTGGCCATCATTCCAAGCAATGTCACAAATTTCTCCTGAGAAGCATGCCTAGTGCTGCAGCACAAGTCTGGTCTCACAGTCTCTGCAGTATCCAAACCCCTGATGTGATGGAACTTTTGCTCTTTGAAGGCACAGTTTTCCCTCTATCTGCATCATGGCACAGCTGAGCTGTATTCAGGCTGTGGATGTACCCCAGCAATCTGATTAGATCAATTAGTTTGTAAATATTGATATAATCAATATTTATAAAATCGTTGTGAGACTGGCATATAGATATAGACAATATAGATATAATAGAGATAGGTGTATATATGTGGGTGTATATATAAAGTCCTGTCTGAGAGAAAAGCAAATATCAGGAAATAAGAAATCATGTGGTGCACTATCTTTAAACACTGAAATAGTCCAAATATTGAGATGTAGGACATGTTTCCAAAATGCTGACACATACGAATAGGACACTGAAACATTCTTAGTAGTGAATGTTGCATTTTTCTGGAAAGAGAATTGATGCTTTTGTGTGATTCATATAAAAATGCCATGGCAGACCTATATCCTGTTGTAATTTTTTAACATTCTTGTTTAAGTCCACTTTTTACACTAAAATTGTGTTTTATGGATGTTCAGGTAGATCATCTTCTGACAGACTGAGGAGCAGGTATTGCAGGTATTTCTGTGTTCCCATTCTCTATGAACTCATGGCCTCTGTGTGGCAGGCAGAAGGGGTGTTTTCAATTCTAAGTGTGCATGCCTAATTTAACTTTGCCGGTAATTTAGCTAAGTTGTGCACTGAGATTTTTTGTGAACAAGTAATAAAATGCATGGACAATTTTCCACATAAACATTTTCTGAGTTACTTGCATGCTATCTGAATTCTCTACGTGTTCATTCTCACAGATGAAGCCCCCAAAGTTTTTGTTTCTGTTGGTTTTGGTATTTTGTTCAGGTATCCTTGAGATTAGTTAATGAATTAATTATTTTCTAAATTGCCCTGTGCCAATACAGCTTGTAGTCAGGAAGCATAAAGGGAGGGCTCTTTGAAAAGCTGACTGAAATAAGCTGAGCCAGTTCAGATGTGAGTGTATATGCACAAACATATACATACACAAACTTATAGGTAGGTAGATCTATAAATATATATGCTTGTGTGTGTGTGTGTGTGTGCATGTGTAGAATCTCAGTTGTCAGTACTATTTTTGGATAGAGATAAAGAAAATCACCCCAAATTTAGAAGGGTAAAACTAACAGAGGATATTAGTACATCTTTAAACAAATGGAAAATTTAAAATTAAATCTTACCAGGTGGCATATATTTTGAATTGTAAAGGTGTGTTAAGTGAAGAGAATTACTCTAAAAAAATATTCTATTGTTAAAGACAAATCCAACCAACCAAAAAACATGTATTTCTTAGGTGGTGTCATAGATCTGGTTACCTCAGTGAAATAGATGCAGCAGAAAGAATCATCACCAAGAATGGAAACCAAAGTGATTTGATGCATGGGCCTTCTTCCTTCAGAACTGCAGGTTAGTTCACATGAAAATGAGCAGGAGGGATTTAATGAATATTCTACATTGAATAAATCTGAGACTCCTAAATAAACTAATGCAGTAAAATTGGAACTGGAAGCACAAATGTGTTATATTTCATATATTTAACTTGTGGAACAGACACTGTTGGAGGATGTTGCTGATAAAAATAACCAAGGAGATGGTTAAAAAGGCAGTAAAGGGAATAATGATGGCATGAGCCAAATTACCACCAGTTACAAAAAAATATACAAATAACTAAATACTGTAAATCAGGAATTTTTTAACTTGGCATCCATATTTGGTGTCTTACCTTTTTTCCAGGGCTTTTTGTACTCTTTGGAGGTAAATTACCTGATTTGATAAGCTATGGGCTCATTACATAAATTTGTATGGTTTATCCAGCCCCACACTGCTAAAAGTATACAGCTACTGCAGACACACCTGTTAGCCACACCAGAGCCATGCAGTGATAACACTCCCCTTACTGAAGGAGCATTGCTTGCACAGTTGGGGCAATCAGCTCTACCTGAGCAGAGTTTGGGACCGTGAGCTAAACCAGACCGAGCTCCAGTGTTGGTACTGTCTGGTTCAAAAACTGCATCAGTCACAAATAAAAGTTGCCTTTTTGGAAGCTTTGTTTTGGCAATTCACAGATGTGGAACAACAGCTACAAATCATAAATGTCATACGTTTGTCGCCAGGATTTGAAAAAAAATCAGCAGGGCTCCTCTTTGGATGCAAATCCCAGTAGTTGCGCCTCCTGCGATGCACGTCAAAAAAACTTCTAACAGGTTTCCATTTTGGCAGCTACTGTCAAGGCAAAACTTTCTTTCAACCCTTACCATCTCATTTTTGGGGAAGGCTCTGCTTCTTCTGCACAGAGGTCTTGGTCCCCACCTCTTGCACCCCTGTCCTTGAAGCCTAACAGGTAAACTGGAAGTCAGTGATGGGTTTTTTTCCAAGCCCAATAGGTCCCTTTCTTGCTTTGCAGCAATTGCTAGCAACCTGTGACATACAAATGTCCCACAAATGCCTCAGAATAATGAGATGTGACCAATTAAACTGCATTTGCCTATTGTCAAGCATAATCCCCTTTCAAATTATTTTTTTATTCTATGTTTAATGTGTTTTATAGCTCATGGGAAGAGCTTTGTTGGCAGCCCAGGTGAGTAAAGTTCTCTTCAGCTCCCCAAACCTACTATTCACAGACTGCTGCCAAAAGGAGCTCATCCATATGGTCTCCTACCTGCCCTCAATGCAGTGGGTAGAGAGGAATAAACAGATCACCACTGCAGACCCAAACAAGCATGTCCTCCCCAGCAGGAGAATTAACAGCATAGGTCTAGGACTGAGTTCAAGGAGAAAACTCACACAAGCAGCTGTGCAGGACATTGTCCCAGAGCATCTGGGTGAGATCACCCAGCAGGCCACCACCCAAAGTCTTCCTGGGTGCACCTAGAAGGAGCTGAATGAACCACAGCAGCCTTGATTGGAATCTCAAAGAAACCAGTGCTGGGGACATTTAGTAAGACATAGGGGTCTCCACAAAACACCTCCTGACCCCAAAATCACCACCCCACTGGAGGCTGTATACTCCTCCTCCCCAAGAAAACAAAATGCTGAAGAAAACTAGTTTCCTCCTCTGCTATTTTCCTTCTGTCCTTCAGGCTGGCACTGCTCAGCCTCCACATTCAAGCAGAGTGCGTTTCCTCTCCAGCACATTTAAGGAGCACAGACACAATCATTTAAGTGCACGCTTTACTTAGCTATCCTTAAGAACACAAAATAGACCCAGCAAAAAAAGACGGTGTCTGTATGCTCATTAAAACGCTTTCAGCCCAGGGCAAGGATTTGATCAAAAGGATTCCTGCCAATGGAAGGGCATGCTGGAGCCATTGTAAGAAGTTATGTGCGAGCGTCTGCCTTCCTTTCCTTTTCTTTCTTGTGCCCTGTCCCTTCCACTGCCACCTCCAATCTCTTTTCTTCCAGCTGGGGGAACAGAAGAGATTTTACTTCCTTGATGACAATTGTGTCCTTTGAGCAGCCAAAGCAAAAGGCACTTTGAGTTCAAATGAGACTGTGACTTAAACCAATATTAGCCAAGACCAACACATGTTTATTGTAATATAAGTAACCTTCATTCTGATCAGCAGGTTTTCCTCACCCCACTGCAGTTTTACTCATTGCCTCTTTCATTCTTCCAAAATGAATAAATGAAATGGCTGCACATTTTTATTCACAGCAGTGGGTTTCAGAACTTCAAATCAGAGAGGCGTTTTGATTTTAGAAATAAACTCCAGAGGAAACAGTTTCAGCCAGAACTTTCATATATTTTTTTCACCAGTTTAAGGTAACATCAAAACTCACCTTTCCAAAAAAATGAAACCTCACAGCATTCTTTTAATCCAAATTAAATAAAGTGTCATCCCTGTGTCCTCTTCCTTCATATTTAGAGGGAAAGAAAACTATCCTGCCCATACTTTAATGGTTTTGTCTGCAAATCCTAAATGCTCTGCTGCTGCAAATTTCAAATGATCTTATACAGCCAAAGTCTCTTTGGTGTCAGCAGCTGCCCAGGTAGCAACACAACCACGAGAACGCTGCTGATCAGAACAATGAATGCCTGATCTACAGATGTCATATCAAGGTAGAAATCTTGATGAGCATTGTAGTGACATTACAAAGTGGATTACACATGCTGTATCTAGGTCAGAGAAGGAGTTATTTCAGTAAGGTCAACAAAGTACTTCTGGCCAAACTTATTTTTCAACATTTTGAGAGATACGCTTTTGTTTGTTACTTCACATTGCATCTAATAACAATGCTCTCTCTGTTCTCCTGTATCAGTCTGGAAGCAAAGTTAAAAGGAAGGCAAAACACTTCCATGCCTGGGGTCATGCAATTTCAGAGATGGGTTCCAGCTCCCTGCTCTACTTTCCTTCATGACTGGGGGCCCAGCTGCTGGTGCCCAGAGAAGCTTTTGAGCTACACCGTCAAAGTGTGTCCCCCTCACTCTCCCCCTGCCTTCACTCTCCACCCAGTGAGAGGATACAACTAGAATTTTCTTGTTTTCCAGGTATGCTGGTGTTTTTCTAGGAAACAAATATAGAAAGGTTTTGTAAGGTCCTCAGATGCTCCAGCCCACAGACAGAGTAAGTACCAAAACACTTATTTTTGGATGTGTGGGTCCCTACATGGCAAAGCTATCCCTGTACAGCACAAAACATGCCTCACCTTCAAACCATCCCTCCCAGAGATGGACAACAGGCCAAAGGCTAAGGTACCATTCCGACATGGCAGACAGGAGAGGAAGTTGCCTTATCCAGGGAATGTGGCATTTCAAAGCTGGTGGCTTACAGTACTGTGGGTGGGAGGAAGTCATACTAGCAAGATTTTTTTTTTTTTTTTGGCTGTACCAATGCCTTTTCTAATCTTAATTTTGAAACTGATTTTTTTTTTTTTTTTTTAGAAAATTTGGGGAAAACCAGATATCAAATGTAGTTCTTGACAGCTGACATCTTATGTTTCCAAATTCAATGGGCTCTCTGGGATGCTGGCAGCTGAAAAAAAAATGGAATGACTGTCCATCCTCTTCTGCTGCACTGGGGCTCTGAATGGCAGTAGCTCTGCAGCACCCATACACACTGAACCTCCTGGCTCCTCAACTCCCCTGCAGAGGACAGCCTGGATCTTGTGCCTAGCTTGGTATGGCTTGGGCAAGACGTGCATACTAAAAATATTACTGTGAGATGGTCAAGAGAGCGATACCCTTGTGTTGGAAAGAGAGGCTCTGCAAGGCAATACTCCAGCTCCCACAGTCCTTACCCAATCCAAAAGCTAGAGATGAAATTTGGGGATGCACTAGCAATCACACCAGATAATCCAGTGGACCTGCTTCCACCATTAAGGGCTTAGAAACTTTTTCCCAGTTTCAAGTCTTGACAGAAAGCTAGTTTAATACTCAGGTATTACTCAGAGTGAACTCAGATAAATTGACTTTTGTACAGGTCCTTTGCACCACAATAGCCTGCATAAAACTGCAGAGGCAGATCTTAAACTGAAGCATTGATGTCACCTCTGAACAGCTCAAACCTAAAAGGAAATATATGTCTATATATATATCAAGAGAGAAAGAATGTTCCAGTTAGCCGACCTAATTATAAACATAATCCAATTGTGTTGTTTCTTTAAGAAAAAAAAAAAAAGAGCTATTTCAACTCACTTGAAGAGGTGGCAATCCTAATACCACAAATCTGTGCATTTCTGTAAGAGTCAAAAGTGGAAACCAGATCTATAACTGAAAGCTGTAATTATCAAGGCTAACCTTTCCTGGCTGAGAAATGCAGAATTAAAAAAGATAAAACATCAAGTTAAGAAAAACCACTCAAAAGCTGAAATTAATGAAAGCGAGCAAAATTGTTTCTTTTTCCAGTTGCTATCCTGCATGTCAAAAAACCTTTGAAATCCTATGGGGGTGGTAAGAAGCCTATGGTGTATTTATTTCTCTATGATGACAGTATACTTTATTCCAGAACAGTGGTACATGTGTCAGACACATCTGGCTCAACAAGGGTATGATCCAACACCCAAGGAGCACAACTAAGATTATCCCATTGACTCCTGTAGGCATTCATCCAAGCTACTACCCTCTTGGTGCTCCATTACTTCCCTTAATGGATAATTTTGAGCTCACATCTGTGTTCTAAAACGTTGCTGGTGGTACATAAAGAATGAGTTTATTTGCTTTCATTATGGTGTATGGTTCATGCTCTATCAATATAATCCAAAGTTTAAGTCTGATGTTAAATAACCCACCTGTTTAAGGAGAGAAATTAAGGCCACCACTCTATGTTTTAATAAAGCTCTACCACATATATAAATAACAGGCACAATTTGTTTCCATTAGGAAGATAAGCTTTCTTCAAAGCAGTTCACTGTTTAAGGCTTTAAATTTTGCCAGCACTTGCACAAGGTTGCAACAAACCTTGACTTATTTACAGAGAGATGTCGAGGGGAGATAAAGCCACTTAATGATCCACCAGTTCTTGCTAAATACATTTTCCTTCCATGCCCTCTCTGAAAGCAAGTAGGATAGCACTATTCTTTGGCATATTCTTAAAACACTTGAACTAAAGGTTTTACAGAATGGTTTAATAAATGGGGATCATGGCTTCTCTGACCAAAATAATCCTCAAAGCACTTAGGGTTAAAAAGCACTTAGGGTTAAAAACAACAACAAAGTCCTCAGGCATTTATTTGAAAATAATTATAAAGTAAGAATAGAAAAGGGAACAACAATAATATAAAGAAACCAAAAGTTTGTTTTGCTTGGTGCCTCATTCAAGACCAGGTGGTTTCTGTGACAGAAACTGTCAACTTTTAGGTTTTTTTAACTTTTGTCACATTTGCAGCAACAACAGCAAACAACTGCCCCAAATGCCCCAAGCACTGAGGAGAAAATATTCCCATCAACAGAAACATTTGACCTCTGCTTGTCTGAGTGCATTCCAGCTTCTCTATGTTTGTTCATAAGGACTCTGCTTGAGTGGACATCAGCTCACAGCAAAGACTTATAAAACCAATATGTTACCATAGGGACCCTGATGTATTTATCAGAATTTCCTCTTTCCTTGTGTTCAGTTTTGACTTGAACAGGGTAAGAGTGGCCTTGGGTTTGTTTTTTATTCTCTTTTAATTAAGAAAAACAAACAAACAGACAAAAACACAAACTGAAAAACACACAAAAGACAAAACCAACCAACCAAACCAAATCACCTACAAAACTACCCTCTTGATTTCTTATCATTGCATTTGGTACAGTTCTCAGGCTGCCCAGCAGTACCTCTCTCTGCTCACCTTAGAAATGTGCAACTCCAGGTTGTCTACTGAGCCATGTCGCAAGCCCTTGGAAGTCAATGCAAAGTGTCCCTGTGCCTCTGTTGAGGACAACACTGCTGCCCAGGAAGCAAGAGAGGAGTCTCCCTCTATGCCCCTCATTTCTTTGTCTCCTCTCCCTGTAGGATTAGAGGTGGTAACCTCCTACACAGACATTTAGGAGGTAAAATGTCAACATTGACATTGATTGCCTCAACTCTATGGAGGAACTCGAAGTTAAGAAGTGAGAGAGAGATTTAACTTGGCATAATTTCAGCACTGTGAGTGACTGGTGGTGACTGCAGCAGGTGAGGCATTGTTCTGGACCCAAAAAATTTTGGAACTCTTTATTAACTCTGCAAGGAAAGTGCTGAGCCCCTGGAGCATTAGTTATCAGACATCTTACTCTAGATCACTCCCTCCAGTTACTGCCTTGGCCATTTCCCTGGGGAAATGCATCTCTCTCCCCACGTGAAGTGAAACTGACCAGGACAAGCCCTTTTTTCCCCTCCAGGCTGCTGGCAGTGAAAGCAAAGCAATCAGCAGGGTCTGTTTGCAGGCACAGTTTGAGAAAATCCCCCTCTCCCCCTCCCACAGGCTCTGCACACACAAGTGGCACATGGGAAACAACAAACACAACGTTAGTCATTTCCTCCATGCTGCCAGCTGCTGAGGGTTTGCATAAGAAGAACCCTTGGACTTCAGATTATTTCTTAAAACACCTCTCGCCCCAAATCTTTCAGCAAACAAATGCTGGACCTGTGCCAGTGAGGCCATCGAGTCCTGTTTCCTAGTGTGCCCTGCCACCTTCCTCGCCATCATCACCCTCACACACTCCCATCCCTCACCCCACAACCACATGACACACCTGCTATCTGGCAGGGACTGTATTTTAGAATTTTCCTGCCTGTACTGCAGTCATGCAGATCCAAGGCAGATGCTCAGGCTCAGGTGCTTCTTTGGTGATCAATGCTTAGGTGATAGTGGCATCTTAAAACTTCAGTTACGCATCAGGACCCATGTGACACTGCAGAGCTGAATGACAAAGGAGGCACTTTGCCCCCATAAAACAGACAGTCAACAAGTCAGTCAGGAAATAATTTGCATGGGAAAAAGGAAAATGGGTGGGATGAGCCAATAACAAAAAGAACAGATTTAGCAAAAAGTAAATAAGACAAAACCTAAACCTCAGTCTCGTAAATAAGATTGAAATTTTGATGTGACCCCTGCTCCTGGATCAGAAGGTGAAAGCACCATGGTCATTACGCTTTCAATGCTCTCAAGCATTTTGTCTTGTCTCTCATTTGTTCTGGCCTGAACCTGTTTCCTCAAGCCTTCCTTTGCCCTCCTCAGGGAAACATGCTTGCAGAGACCTGGCACTGGCTTTCACTGATCTGAGTAATTTCTGTGCTTTAGTACACAATGGCTGTTATCCCTGACATCATCATCATGTTTGAAGCCTGCTGCCTCATCTCTTCACACCCAGGTGGAACATGTCCCAAGGCAGGTGGGAGGAAGGCAGCATGTCCTGTTTCCGTGTCCACATGGAGGCCTCTCCCCAGTGTTTCTCTGTGGCATTTCCACAATGTGGAGCACAAAAAGCCGAAATGAACACCCCAGGAGGTAGGATGGAGTGGTGATCTCCTGGTCCTGTCAGCTAACCCTTGCTGGGAAGCTCAGCCCAGGGTCACAGGACTGTTGGAGAGCACTGGAGAGTTTCAAACCAAACAAAACCAAACCCGAGTTTCTCAGCTGATGCAGTCACTGTGGTCCCTCTGTACACGGTACTCTACCAGAGACCTTTTTTTCATGCCTTATTCTATGGCTCACATAAGCTTTTTCTTTCTTGGTTTCACTTCCTAGGAAGTGTAATACTGGGGTTGAGTAGCATGAGAGGTATCGTTCTTATCTAGTTTAGCTTACAAATGTGTCTCTTTGTCACCAGTTTAATCCTATTTGACCACATTTTCCATTTCTTGCTTCCACCACAATATTTTGTACAGTAAATTGGCAAATCTGTATTACTTTCCTTAACAGGAAAGGCATGTCTTGCTTCAGCCCTAATTATAAGTACGGTACTCTTTGAAAAATGGGTTCTGACATGGAGCAATCTGGTGGGAGCTTTCCCATTTTCTTATTGTTTGTTTTTCTTCCTCCTCACCCCCCAGCATCACAACCCCAGGAAGTTATTCTCTGTAAAGTAATCATCCTCTCATGTGAGCACACTGAAGCAGTGAATTTGTTAATTTTTCTGGCTATGTCTACCTGTGCTGTCAATAAGTCATGTTCACCACATCTCCTTCACTGACCCACTGTTCCTTACATACTTGAATACTTTCTTATTATTTATCTTAACCTCCTCTGCCATCTTACTGCATTTTTTAACTTGTTCTTGCCTTATCACTGTTTACAGTCTCATTTTGCAGTCATGCTCAGAACCTCTTTATAATATCTCACATATTTGTTACTTATTTGTTCATTAATCATTGGTCTTGGAGAAAAACTGATTTTCTCCACTTGCTTCCCTTTTGGAGCGAAATCACAGATCTCTCCATTTTTGCTTCTTTCTAAAAAAAATCTATCAATGTTAATATCAAAATTTTAATCTGATCTGAAGCTGACCATGGGCTTGTACTCCTCAACAGGAAAACAGCTTGCCAGGAACAAAAGAAATTAAAATAAATGATGAAGATATAAAATATGGGTTTCCATTATAAAAACTCTCTGCCAGGCTCCTGTGGCCTGTGGGTAGTGCCTCAGGACAATATTCTAAGTCTCTTACAACAAACTCTGTTTCTAGGCTTTACAGTCTTTTTTTGCTTTGAGTTTTGGTCTCTGCCTTATATCTCCTCATTGCTGGTCTTTTCCTACCTCCCCATGTCTTCATATAAGTGGAAAGAGTAGGTAAAATTCAGCACATAAGTAGAGACAGTGACACATGGAAATACCTGGGCTGAGCTATTCTCTGATATTCAGCCGTGGGATCCTGTTGGTATGCCAGGACTAGACTGCCTAATACATCAGAAAAAGGCTACTTTCAAAATATTCACACCAAAGTTGCAGATGCTAATCTTTGTAACTACCCATGCTGCTGCAGGCTAGTGAGAACCAACACGTACTCCAAAGCATGAGGGAGCACCCTAAATAAAACGTCTCTGACAACATTATACACTGACATGCCTTTCAGTACCCATAGAAAAGGGCAGCTGCTCAAGGCAGTACTGTTTATGTGTGAAGCAACCTTCCATGCTGTATTTTTTAACTCTCTTCTTCTGTTATTTCTTGTGAATTTGGGAAATAGGCTTTGACTTGATTGCTAGATTAGAAATCGCTAAGGTAAGTAGGATTTTCTCTGTGTAAACCAAGATACACTGTCAGCTCCTGATTCATGTCCAAGAACTATGGGACACTCTTGGCAATACTTGCTCAGAAAGCAATTAATAATTTCATGTTTAATGTTCATATATATGTACGTCTTAGGATAGTTTCTAATTTGCTTGATGTCCCTCCGTATTGATCAATGAGTGACAAAAGGGAACAAAATCTCAAGCAAATGGTTTCTTACCAGAATTTAGCAGAAAACATGCAGTTGAATCATCTAGTTGGAGCAATGCCTTTCATCAACACTGACACTCTTTACTGATAGGTACTGAAACAGACTTCAGGGGAAGAGCCCAGACATCCAGAAGCCCAGTGAATATGGCAGTAATGAAGGAGGTAGGAGACAGTCTGAGTCCCTGCTTTGCCTAATGCAATCAGGGACATGTTGCCCTGACATCACAGGCTGAGTGTAAGCTTCATCTGGCCTCTTAGAGATGCCTTCAATACAGGCTTCTACATCTGAGCTCATCATCCACACTGCCTTATGGCTGCTGGAGAGATGCAGGAATTTTTAGTACATGTTACTCAAGCCCTGATTATGACTGTTGCTCTCCATCAGCCGCAAGTGGAGCCAGAGGGAGTGAATCAGATGGAGAGCTCTATCCAGCACAACCTTCAGCTTGAGAAAGAACCCCCTGGACACTCAGTCAACTCCACAAAATGAAACAGTTTGAGCAGGAAAGGTAGGTGGGTTCATCCCACCTCCTACAGGTGCGGTCACCTACCTGGGTCAGCGGTTGCCTTTTCCAGGTGCTTCCTGCTGCCACACTCCAACACCATCTGCCCTTCTCTGCTGTGTGCAGATCACTTTCACAACACATTGGGAGTTTTCTGGGCAATGCCATGTCCTGATCTGCTGTTCTGCTTGCTCCTCTTGCTTTAATCTGAGGTGAGTGATGTACTTCATACCTGACAGCTTGTCCTCTAGGAAGTCCACATCAGGTCACATGCTCATATTGTAGTTACCACATCATTTTTCATGTTGTGGTTATACGTACAAATATCCACAGTCCCCTGGAATGCTTCATGGCAATCAGGTACTGCCAAGTAATTTCCTTTAAGTGACAAAAAGTTTACTATTTTCCATGCTAAAGGCTTGTCATATCACCTGTGGTATTTAGTGGGGTTTAGGACTTAGCAAGTTCTAAATTTTTACCTCATCTACTGCTGCCGAAAGAGAAGAAACAGCTCATTACATTCTTAATACCATTGTTTCCTAGCCTGATTAAATCCTCTTTCATTCTTGCCTTTTGGGATAAAAATTAGTTTTCTTTAGTGTTTCTTCTTTTGCCACAGAGACACTTATTTCTTCAGAGTGCTAATGCCATAGGAAATAGAGGGCTAAGTTTTAGAACTGGAGCACCAACTGATATACTGATATACCTGAGAGGACCAAGGTGTAAAGGTATTAATATAGCTGCCAGGGACAGCCAGACAGCCACAAAATTTAGAGCAGTGTCAGGGCTGTTCTAAAATATGCAGGTGTTCCTGACCCCCACTGAACTCTCCATTAGCCAAGGATCATTGCAACTATTAGCCTCTGCTGCTGTATTCCCTCACTAGGCTGAACTAGGATGAATTTCAATTACTGCTCCATTCCCTTCCCTTCCAGCTTTATAGCCTCTTTCAAGAAATATCCCCTATCACATTTCCAACACATTACAATATTCCAGTCAATCTTCATTAGTACAACTTTCATTTGCTTAAATTTCTTCCTGTGTCTTATGTGTTTGTGTTGCCTCCTCTTGAGCATTTTTTTCCTGGTGATAGACCGTGTCACTGGATCCTAACTACTCCCCAACTTCAACTTAATTGATCGGACTTGGCAGGTTTCCTAGAATTAGGACTGTGTAGGCTCAGACTACACAAGCTTGGCTGTTCAGCTGGCCATGTGAGATGGCAATCTTGCATTACTTCTGCAAACCCATTCCTCCACTTCACTTCTGCATCGTGGCTGTCCCAATCAATAGCCGAGTAATTAAAATCCCTCATGATCAATGTTCTAGCTGTTTTACAGACTTCTCTTATCTGTATAAACATTTCCCAACCTACTTTCTTTGCTTGCCCTGGGGGTCTGTAGCAACATCCAGGAATAGCATGACTGCATTCATTGTCCTTCCTCAGCTTCTGCCCAAACAGTCTCTGCTCTGACAGGCAAAACATTTGTAGTGTTTCCCACTCTGGCCATGGATATATACTGCTGTCTCTGCTGTGATTGAAGAACACAGCCTTTAATAAACTTTGCATCTCCCTACTCTGTTTTCAGTCCACTCCAGCTCACACATTCCAGGAATATCACACTTAGCCTTGGAAATGCATGTTTTCAATTGGTGACCTTATTAATATGCTCACAGCATTTGTATAGAAGCTATTTTCTCCTCCCACCTTTGCTTTACATTCTCATTATCTCCTACAATGACAACCAGTGGATACATTACCGAGAGATCCATGCATTCCCTCCTTTAAATTCTTCTCCTCCCACACCACTAATCTAAAAAAATGGCTAGATCATTTCCTTATTAGTGGACAATCTGTTTGCTCCCATAGGGTGTGGAATAATGCATGCCATCTCTCCTTTGACATTTTGCTTTCTCTGTTTTGTTGTTTACAACATGCCAAAGTCTCACATTCCTCCTTCTCTTGATGCCCCATCCCCTCCAAATCTATCTAATCTATTAATTTTACTGTGTTAAAATGAGCCACTTGCATACTGAAAAATACCATTACGCTGCTTTCTTCTTCCACAGGCTAGCTGAGGTGTGTAAGGCTTTCTTTTTACAAATACCTGTATATCTTCCCTCTACATAATTTATGAAAATCACCATCCATTATGCTAGACTCGTTTTAAAGCTCTTTTATCTGCCAGTGAATAAAAATCCCCTACCCCTTCTCCTGGAAGCATTTGTGTGTATTTGTGTGAGGATTTGGTGTTTTAAGCAACTGTCTGCAACATCAACTCTGCCATCAACACTTCTCTAATCTAATTGTGCTGCAGATTTCCCCATGCCCATTTCATCATTTTGTGAGACCATGTCTTCTGAATCATTAAAACTCTGGGAAATGTTCTAGGCGCTGGCACAAGCCCTCTCTCTTTATTACACTTCTTCCCTCCTTTACTACCACTTCTCAGTTATCCAGCCACTGTCCTTTATATCCTCCTGCTTCTGCAGGAACAGGGCTGCTTCTCCAGCACAAGGCTGTGCTTCCAATGCACTCATCCTGCAACTCACTCACAGCTGGTTCTCCTCCTCCTCTGTCACTCCTTCAGAGTATGAAACCAGCCATCTGTCATCAGTGAACCTCTCATATTCATTGATCTTCCCCAGCACATCAACCTGTCTTTCTAATTCCACTCTCCAGTTTCTTAGTGCCACAGCAACTGGCAGTGTGTGTACAAATGTATGTGTGCACACACAGGCATTGCTCTGCCTTTGCCATCCCCATGTTCAAAACACACAGCAGCTGATAAAAAGAGAGGGTTTTAGCTTTTTGTTTCTGAAACCAGGGCAAGGAGAGGATGACTGCAATTCAGTCACAGACAGTAGCAGACAAATTGTACATTATTTCATGAAACAATAAAGAAAGAAGAAACCAAAAATAACATGAAGCATCCCTGATTCTTGAGGAGCTGCATTTATGAGGAGTGGCGCACAGCCAAGCTCTACAGTTCCTAGACAAGGTTCTGTGATGACTTATAGAGCTTCTTTTCCCTTCTAGCATGCAATGCAGTGCAGAATGGGCTACAGAAACAGAACTGTGCACACTCTCTCTGACCGATAGGGATCCATTCTCTTTTGCCACCACACCCAACCCTTTCTCATAGTCCAACTATGGTCCATTTTCTCACCCTTGGACTGTGAACTCTTGTGCTGTGTTTGTACAGAGACAGTTCAGAGGGCCTACCTCATGGCTAGTGCTAGTAGCCACAAAGGAGTAAGAAACAACAGCAACAACAATAATAACTAGTATCAAGTCGCTGTGAGGTCAATCCTTCCACAAAACAAGACAGAAGGTGCTACTGTTGTTACATGGTTTACTGGCTGGAGTTTTTTTGATCTGTCCTAATAGTTAAGCTTAGGTCCAAACTATACTTGTGCCACCAACTCAACCCCAGACTGTTCAACACAGAAATCGGGCTGGCTGAAAATCCAGGCTTTCTGATTTTTTGGATCTATTTCTGTTAAAGGATGCAATGAAGTCCTCTGCTTTATGTATACAGTTCTGCTGAAATCAATCAGGCTCGAGGATGACAGTGACTTCTGTCCTTGCACAGCACCAAGATGTTTGTGTTTTCAAAACAAAAAAAATCCATGAAAAAGTGATTCGTCTTCTTTCACTCCCAGAAAATCACACTGCAGCCTCATGATTTCTCAACAACCGATGACATCAGATTAAACCATACAGAGGCAATACAGCTCACATCAAATATCATGGGCCTTTTTTGTAATCATAACAAAGTTCTTCTGTGTAAGTCTGCCTGCTGCATACAAACATTATATCCCTCTGCAAAAAATCCCTGTGGCACTTTTGGTAGAAAATGTTTACTGCATATGATCAATGGCTGACTGTTTTCTAAACCTTGGGTACCTTGCCTGAGGTTTTGGTTTTTTTTTCTCAAAATGCCAAATCTTTGTCAAATTCCATCATTATGGTAAGACACCTTTGCAGTTGTATAATGGAAGGAAAAGGCACATTGTAATACTCAAAGCCCTTGTTTTGCGTATCCATGCCTTGTCTTATTTTTTCTTGAACCTTGGTTTTAACTGGTAATTGTGATCTTGCTAATTCACCTACAGAAATTAGAAGAAAAAGGCTTGGCCTATGAGGAAGATGTTTTGTTGCTACAATCCAATTTACTTACCAATTATATCCAGAAATTCTTGTTTCTCTGAGAAATTGAGAGGAAAAGGAACTTCCCCATTTGGGAATTCAAACCTGTCTCTCAGGCAAGGGCTTTGGTCAAATCTGTCTTGGATATTTTCCAGGACCACCTCACCCTGCTTCTCTTACCTCCCACCATCAGCTCAGCACCCAGATATCCACATTTGCAATGAAAAAATGCTTTGGCCTGCATGAATTCAAGTTGACTGGCTTCCCCTGAAGCCCAAATCCTTAGGGGAAGTCTTTCACTGTCTTTATCTTTCTTCAGAAGGAAAACTTCATCCATGTAACACCAGTGATATGTGGCTGCAAACCCATTCGCCTCAATGAGGTCAGCAACTGCCTGCATATGACAGACAGCTTGATTGCAGCCATTAGCACATTCCAACACGACAAACTCATATTTTTAGTGAACATTTTAGTAAAAGGTGCTGGACTAACATTCCTGTAAAGTGAGATTCTCTCTTGACCTACAAAGTCACTCTTACAAATGCATTTTGTCCATTTCCCTCTTGTCACTTACTCATGCATTTGGCAGCCCCAGTGGCCAATTTCAGGCAGCCAGATTTTGGCTGCTTGTCCTTGTGCCTCTACAACTGTCTCTGTTGATGGGCATGGGTTGCATCTTGAGCTGGGTCAGGGAACTGATCTGGCTGAAAAGTAACAGAAAAAGTCAAAGACTGTGTTCAAGAAAATAGTTTTTCTTGAGCTGGTTCACCAGAGAATCGTGAGCAGTGGCTGGGGCCTTCATGCTTCCATAAGACTGTAGTCTTGGACGAAGTCCTATGGAAGTTTTAACTAGTCAAAGTCAAATCCTGCCACGTTCCACTCCAGCTATCCCTTCTTCCCATGTGTGCCAGCAGGCTGTGGACGCCACTAAAGACAGTGACACTCATCCACTAAGAACCTGAGAATTCCCACTTACTTCTTAGAGCAGTCTGATAGCTGGCTTTGTTTAACACTGAATTGAAACAAATTACAGTTTCTTCTTCCCCATCTGGTTTCTTTCAATAAAACTTGTTTCCAAATTTCTGTTCTCATGTTAAAGACCTTTTTCTAGGAATTTTCTACCTGAGAAAAATCTGATTTAATTTCAACTCCTTCAGTAAGTCTGAGGAATCCATTAATATAATTTGACAAAGATTGTCCATGCTTGCAGATGGTGTATTCAAGCAGTAAGGGAACTCTTGAAACAAAATACAAATGGGACAACCAAAAAAGAACCCAGAAGGAAAAAAACTCAGCCACAACCAAGAATATTAGAGAAGTTTTAAGAAAGGACTTTACACAAAGTCATGATGCATAACATTCATAGAAACATCACCCACATCCACATGTAATCTTTCCAGCTGTTGAACTGCTTCAGTCAAAAGAAACAAGAGTCCTAAAACAGTTCTGACCAGTTAGAGAAAACTATCCTCAGCTCTTCTTAGGCCTATATTGGATTTTCTGCTGGGATGAACTGCAGGTGTCTAATTAGTTTGCCTAATGTAGGCACCACATGCCACGGGAGATGTTGTAAGGTATTCCACCTGGTGGCCACTGCTGCTCCAGAAGGGTTTGGTCTCTCATTACCATGCCAGCTGGCTCCAAGGAAATAGATAAACACGGGTGTCTCAAATGGCAGAACAAGACTGGGTTTAAGCAACTGAATTTCTCCCCTGTGCTTAAATGCCTACTGAAGTACAAAGTAGCTGTGGGGGAGGGAACCCTTTCACCTTGGTGTCCAGGCTCAGGTGTGTGCTGTGGCAATGGGCACACAAGGAAAACCACAGGGAGATGTGCTGTAACGAGTTGCACCAAGGGCTCTATCACAACTCACCAGCCAAGTCAAGATGAACAACAAGAGGTTTGGGAACTGAGTTTTTTTGCAATTCACTCCCTTTCTCAAAGGCTGAGCACGCCAGAAATTGAGCCAGCTCTCGCACCCTGAATACTTGTTTGGCTCAGACCCAGCCATGGCAGATTGAAACAGGGTATTCTGCTAAGCAGGGTCAAGACTATCTCTGCACTGCCCTCACTCTTCAGTGAGTCTCTCCAGGGATTGTCCTTGCTTTCTGTCATATTCGAGCAAGGATGAGCAAGGATCTCAATTGTCTTCAAGCATGGCACTGAGGTCTTAGGGAAACTGCAAGACGCTGGGGTCTCCCTGTCGACTGCTTCCACCCTTAAGCAGCAAGGTGCAGCCTCATAGCTCCCAGAAATCTGGTTCATCAACTCATGCATGGACACAGGCTTAAGTGACGAGCTCTCTACTAAGAATTAATATCAGCATTACAGTTCCTCATTCCTTCCTCTATCTTCCCACACACTTATGCTTCCCTGCACATTACAGAGGAGCTTCCCTCTTGTCATTCCAAGTTGTTTCTCTACCTCACCTTCCCTTCAAAGATGGGGACACAGCTGAGCTCCTTGTAATTCATGGAAATAACCTCCCTGCAGCAACATTCACCCAAAAGTGCACCTATAACTGATGAACATTGCTAGGACAGATGGCTCAGGGAAAAGAGAGAAATATGTGGGCCATGGGTGGTGGAAGAGCTGATGGATGGAATAGATTGCTAAACAATTTAATTGCTTTTTCTGTTTTGCTGTGGAGTGTAGCAGCCTTAAGCCAGCTACTGACTTTTTTTATGTGTGTGCAATAACATACATAATTAAATACAGGTATTTGCACACTTAGTTCTGCACTATTTAAAAACTCCATTGTAGAGTATACTGTAGAGTCATACTTCATTTCCACCTATAAAGAATAAACCATATATCTCATGTGGGTGCCAGAGATCTCAAACAACTAGTCTCTATAAACCATGGAGGGAATGCTAAATTGAGCTGAAAACTTTCATTCCAGCATTATGCATCCACTTTTCCTGTTAACCTGTTTTTCCCTCAACCAGAGGATTTTGGGTTTGCTCCAGGCAATACCTACTCAGGAAGGAGAAAGAATGTGATGATATTCCTGTTCTGATTTTAAAAACTATCCAGAAAAAGAGTGTAGGAGGACACAGAGTGGATAACAATGAATATTTTAAAAAGGGAGAAACACACTTCATTACTGGGGATCGTAGTGTCTCAAGGATATGTTGCACTCCAATGCCTAGAGTCATGAGGGAGGTAAACACCCAAGTAGAGGAGTCAGTTTGGTGTATGAAAGATGGGACCTCATATCTTCCATCTGCTTGCAGTGACTTGAACCTATACATTTTCATTTCCACAGATTTGTGCTAACCAGTGGTCCATAAAACAGGCTGGGATGCTGGGAATACTCTGTGAAAGCTGTTTCACTATATGAGGAAGACACTGATATTCACTTGGCCAGAGGAATAAAGGAACATGGCTTTAAAATTCCCTGGTCATATCAGAGTCCTAGCCAGGGATTCGGACTCGATAAAGCAGAGATGGGACTTAGGGAATATCTTCTCATATTTAATTTCAACACAACACCTATTGGTAAGAGCTGAGGTGTCCACTCAGAATTGTGTGACTACTCAGGTAGAACAAGTCAGTAAGTTGTACCTCACTCTTATAGCCCAATACTTTGCTTAAATTACTTCCAAGAACTTGGGACATTAAAATGGGACTTCTAAAAGTGGCAGTCTGAAGTTCCTGAATGAAGAAAACACCTTGCAACTTCAGCCAGTGGCCATCTGATCCTTGAGATGGCCAACACTGCTGGTTGTACTTTGAAGGCACAGGGATGGACAGACTCACTGGTTAATAATGTGAAACCAGGCCTGGAAGCATCACGGTGCTCCAGGGAATGATACACGGTAGCAGTACAAACTCAAGTAATAGGGCAGAAAAATACTGTCAGATGAGGAAATGTTTGTGAGAATTGGGTATTGGCTAAACAGTTCATTAAATCCTTCATAGTCCCTTCATTGTTTCCCATTTCTTGTCTCAGTTCTGTCTCAGCCAAGAATAAGCAGCTGTAAAGCAATTTCCCAGAACCAAGAATGCCAAAATATTCCTCAGTTCTAGTACTTCATTTCTATTTTACATTGGATTAGATATGAAGTTGTTGCTTTTATGCAGAGGAAGAAATCAAAGTGTGGTAGAAGTAGCTACAGCTGCCTTAGACTCTGGGGAAAACAGTGCAGTAGGAACAGACATAAAGTTGCAACAGAAGGTATGAGAAAACAGCCAAAAAGTCTCCAGTGTTGGTTCGGATGACAGAGATTGCACAGAACTCTTCCCACAGAAAACTGTATGCGCCAATCTCTTTAGCACTCCTGACTTACAGCTAACATGGGTCATCAACAGACAATTCATTTTTGGACAAATCATGATAGATTTCCAAAGCTATGTGTAGGAGGAAGAGGACTGAGCAAAGCTTGTGTGTTAATCATCATTCTGACAAAAGGCGTCTATTTGATCTTTAATACTTGGTCACAAGCTCTATGTGACACAGTGGACGTTACAGAGAGATGATGAGTGTGGATCTTATTTCATTATCCCTGTGCTCATGTGTACGGAGAGACAGTTCATACAGCCATCTGCTCTCACTGTGCAGTCATGCAACAGTTTTTCAGATCTTTGTCTTCTGATTGGCCTTCTTTCACTCTAATTTTCTGTCTTGTTTGAGCTAAGAAGGACAAATGACTAGAAAGCAGTGCTTGCTTTTGTCTGTCAGCTCACGGTATCACAGTAGTGTATTTATACCAGTAGCAGCTCTAAAGCAATTTGCAAGTATGAAACGGGACAGAACAGCCTTAGAGCATCCCCAAAATCAGTGGAGTGAGTTATTTTTGCGCTTTTTTCCCTTTCCACCTGCATTTGGTGTTGGCATATAAGCTTAAAGAGGAGTCAAAAATAAAAACATGGTATATACCAACTCTTCAAAGCTGACAAGTGATATGGAACCACCTGTACTTTGACTCTATTAATCCTGTCTTCCACCTCATAATAATAAGTAGACACTGTCTCTTATCACACCTCTTGGCTCTGTTTTGCAGCCAAAACCCACTCTGGTCCCCACTTCGTGCATACAAAAGAGCTGGTACAAATAGTACCTTTGTATATTTGAGGTCATTCTTGCCAGATGTTAGAATTAATTAGTGCTTTCACAGCTTTTGGGCTTTTTTTTGCTGGCCACTGCACTTGGTCTAATAAAGTCAGTTAAAACAAAGCAGGTTTGCATGCTGAAGTTTCTTTTCAGCTCAACAGGGAAAGTCTTTGAGGGTGTTTTGTCTTTCCCATTCTATATCAGAACCATGCAGCTTCTCAGACATCCAACCAATCTTAATTTCATCTTGAAACAAAAAAAAGGTACCAAGAAACCCAAGCTGAGCACACAGATTTGCCTGAAAAAATTGACTAGACATGGACCCAATGGGATATCCAGGAGCAGTCTATATTCTTCTCACTCCATGCACTTTTTTTGTGCTGGATAGACAACTCGCTAACAACCTGCATGCCAATTGCTTTAAGGAGAGGAAAGGACAGGCTCAGGGATGAAAAGAGACAACCAGACAGTTATAATTCAGACTTTCATAGAGCTTTTAGACTCAGATGCTCCTGAAATTCATTTATAAAACCATGTGAACTTTCTCACTGAAGGAATATCAGCAGTGATACCATTGTAGGGGAAAGAAAAGATCTCAAGCTTTGAAAATATGACCATAAGTGCTTTGCTGAATAGCGTTCAAGTGGGTTTGAAACTAGACAAAATGAGTTTGTCTGTCCCTACTTAAAACCACAGATTAGATAACTATGAAAATATTTTCTCTGCTAAGCTATCAGCACTTGGCTTCTCTTTTAATTATAGTCAAATAATGTAACAAAGGGCAATTTCCATAACATTTATTCTAACAATTTCTTACATTTTACGTCACAAAATTATTCTGAACTTTTATCAGGACATGTACAACACCTACTACTTTGTATTTTACCTTGATGTTGATGCCTCTGAAAGAGCAGTAAAAGAGAGATACCTGTTAATTGCCTAGCACCTTGCCTTCAGAGAGCTGTTCAGAATGACTCTGTAATTCTTGCATATTTTGTACTCTTAAAAACAACTGCACAGGTCTTTGCTGATAAGCCATCTCACAATCTGAAATCACTTGATTTTTTTCTGATAATGTGTTGACTCTATTGTCTCAAATTCCACTTCTCAGCCTGGCACTTTTTTAGCTGTACACACACTGGTTTATCCATAGTTAGTAAACAGCCAATCCTGAGAAGCACACCAGTTTTCCTCACAAGAAGACTATAATGAAAAATGATGAAGACCACACCGCTTGTGACAGCCTTGAGTTGTGTCCTGTTTTCTACCAAACTTGAATCAGGTGCTTCCTCTGAGTCTGAACAAATGTTTCACAGATGGAGCCTTATTTCAATTTTCAGAGAACTTTAAATTAACAGGGAAATGCTTAGTAAAAATATTAGTGGCATATTTTTTAGGGGAGAACATTTGAAACTAAAGAAATTATATCCTTGAAACAAAAAGGAAGAGTGAAGGGTCTTCTACATTATTATTTAGAGAAATGTCATAGAAAACCAAAGCATGAAATATTTATAAACTCTGCTTTGAAGACCCCTATAAAACTGCTTCTGAGTTTCTTTAAAATGAATATGCAGCCCATGATTTCAAAGCTTACTGTATCGGGTCCTCAAGGTCTTTTAAAACAATTCATTTTCACTTCAGACATGAAAGGGAAAAATGAATGTAACAAGTCTCAAAGAAGGCTCAAATCTCTGCATTTCAGGTTATGGTTTTGGTTTGCTCTTTTTTATTGATCATTTATGTACTAATTCTAAAATGCATTGCTCATATTTAATGTCAAACACTAGAAAATAGTTCATCTAAGCTACATTTAAGGAAATAACATGTATTTTTTGAACTCATAAAATGAATTTGCAAGAATTCTTATACTTTAAAAAAAATGGCATCCAACCCACATTGCTCAATATTAGCAATAATGCTGTCGTTAGATGTCTCCTTAAAAAACTTTTGATCTCAAATGTTACTTTTATTGTTGTTAAAGATGAACTCTCTGTAATTGTCCCCTCCATTACAGTAAGAATGTCTCTCACACAGACTGAGCCAGTGGCAACAGACTTGTGAAAAGCAAAATGTTTTATGTCAGGTCTGTAAAAAGGAACGAAGGAAACATTTAAATTTGAGACAAAATCTCCCATTGCTGCATTTTCAAAGAAAAACCAATCATTTCAAGACAAATCATCATTTTTCCACAGCAGACAGGGATTTTCTTTCTGAAAGGATATTAAACTCCTAAAATGTTATGCCCTATCTGAAGCCCTGAACTCCTCTGTTCACAGCACAACATCAGAGAAGCAGTAGTTCTTTGTTTAATGGAAACAAAATCCCCAGAAAACTAGGGCTGTTCATTCTCCCTTCTCAGAGCTTTCTTAGGAGCTTTAAGATATTTTTCTGCTGATGATTTTGTGCATTTCCATCTGGAAGGCAATGATTTATTTTTCCATTTCTGAAAGGAACTGGAGTGAACATGGCTGTTTATTTTTCTACTTAGATAGTGCCTTACCATGCCAAGACAACTCTGAGCACCAGCCTCATCAATTAATATCAGCACCACTCTGAGAATGGTGTTTGCTAAGAAACTGTTGCTACAGAACAAGCAAAATGAGGACAAAACATTGGGCCAAATGCTAGAAGAGGCAGAGGGGAGCCAGGATCTGTGGATCCTGGCCCAGGGAGCACAGACGGGGTAGTGCTGTCTCCCTGGCATACTCCCCTCCCCTGCAGACCACCCTCCTCCCCACCAGCACCTCCTGGCTTTGGGCTCTACACCTGGGTGGGAGGGGCTGTGCTGGGATGCCATTCACACACCATATGGAGCCTTCCTCCATGTGCAAACCAGCATAGCTGAACGCTGATTCAGCTGGGGCTGTGAAACCGCACCTCGCGAGGCATCTGTGGCGCTTTGGGACATCCCTTCAGCTAACCAGGGCTGAGCCAGCCTTGGAAGAGACTCCCAGAAATAGCTCCCTGCACCAGCCACCCGCTTCATGTTTAATAAAAGGGAGGGGAAATAGCAAGTTCACCTTCCCAGGTTACACGTGGGATACACTGCGAGCTGTAATTGCTGCTGCTGAAACGCTGCTGAACCGGCAGTGTTTGGACAGAAAGTGAGTGCTCACCGTGACATTTGCCACAGTGGGTTTTTTCATCTGGATGGAAGGAGAGAGGTTGCTCAGAGGACTGTCTTTTCTCTGTATTAGCACACATGTAGGGCTCCAGCTATGCCTCATCCACATATTTCTTTCCCTCTTTCTGGGATTCCATATTCCTGCAGCAGTCCCACCGGAAGTGCTATGCTGGTGACCTTTAACAATTGCTTTGCTTGATCTCCACAAGTAACAGACTAAGATACCTTTTTTATGCCATCTGCAGTGGTGGATAGAGAAAACTATAGGCTTTGACCAGTGAGACATAAATGCCTTTTTGGGCCATAATTGTGAGTGTGGGCCATAACTGTGAATGATGACAATCAACTGCCCATGGAGGAGTACACAGACTAACCGCAAGGCAAACAAAATAAACACGAGCAGAGAGAGGAGGCAGGGGAGGGGGAGAAAGAGATGCTAAAAAGCAGGAATACATGATTTCTTTAAGATCCCACAGGAAGGTACTAAAAGAGCCAGAGATAAGACTCATGTCTTACCTCCCAATTCAATGTTCTGTGTATTGTAGCACACAGGCTGGGCTGTTTCGTTCTATAACACTCCACTCATTGTACACTTCAAAGTTGATATTAATATTTTCTCTGCCTCTTTACATGATACCATAAAAAGGAATCTCTCTGCCTCAATGTAAAAACTATTATCAGGCATGCAGTTGACCAAATTCTGCCCAGATGTTGCAGCGTGGTTGCAAACTATATGTCAGCTGTTCTTTTTGCTGCTCACCATGCAGTCAGCCTGTTCATCTGGCCATATGGAAGATCCATGGGAAAAAAAGAATAGCTATTTGTGCATTGGTATTGAAAGTCAGAATAATACAGCCTTTAAGATTTAATGGGTACTCAAGCTGGCTTACAAATAACCTGCTTTGTCTGCATTATTTTGTCTGTGTCTTTCCTTATGAAAAACAAAGAATAGAAAAGAAAGATCAAAGATTTCAAAAGCAGCTTTGTTTGAAAGCCAAAATGCCTTACTCCCTTCAAACAACAGTGAAGGCTTCTATGCACAGGCTTCAGACTCACACTGCACCTTGGCCCGCTGTAGTAGATGAAGGCTCCACAAGAAGTGTTCCAGCTCCCTGTGCCTCCCCACATCCTCTCCTTCCCCACAGACATGGTGCCCAGCAAAGCCTGAGGTTCAGTCCTCCTGCCAGCCTGCCTAGAAAGCCTTCTGCATGATGGAAATAGCAGCAGTTCCCAAGGGAAGGGGAACACACAAGTTATGAGAAATGGATATTTCCTGTAAAACAGGATAAGACAGACGTTTGTAACATGATTCCTAGACATCACTGAAGACAAGGGAAGATCTGAGGTGGAAACTCGAGCTTTTTATCACACTTACTGGGCATTTGCCCAGTACAATGAAGCTCGCATCTCATATGCTGGAAGATGATGTCTTGCAGGCAGGAAAGCCACCAGGGCTTGGGAGAACTGGAGCTGCAGCTGTGCCAGTGGTGGGATTGGGGTGGGGAAGAAGCTTTTGGAGGCTTGGGCACTGAATATTTAAGCAGCCAGATTGGGTACCTACAGACCATGGTAACCATGGCTGCTCCTAGGAGCAACTCAGAGAGCCCCAGTTGTGCTGGCATCAGTACTCACACCCTTACAGCACTGCCTGGAAGTCTCTTTTTATCCCTGTTGACTCTTCAGGCAGTCTAGGTTCAGAATTTAGGCACAGTTTAAAGCAAAACTGTGAAAAACCATTTTCTTCTTTATGGGCAATGGCTCACCATCTCAAAAATCTGTTCTTCTAACCCCAGGGACCCGAAGGTACCAAACTCTCTGAGACACAGCCTCCAGCAGTGCCTGGCTTCGGGAGCAGGGTCCGGCCAGAACGTCTTCGCACGTGTGAGCACCTGTTTGTACGCAGTTATCTGCTTTGCATGTGAAAGCCTGAGCCTGTGCATGGCCACACGGGCGCAACTTCAGACGTTTGATAATTTGGCCCTGGCTGCGCTGTCAGCTGCTGTCACTTTCTGTTTAGCGCAGCGTTCATAAGGCAGCAGCTAATGGGGCGGGAGCATGGGGAGGAATTCTGGCAAAGACAAGTTGCTGGGATATTTATTTGGCTGTCCTTATGTAAAAGAGTGCAAAAATGGAGCAGTAAAATATTGTAAAACTTAAGCTGATACTTCCACTAATTCGAAGTGGCAGTTTTTAAATAGGGTTGCTTCTGTTTGTCACTTTCAATCATAGAATGCCGATAGTGGTACTTAGAAGGACTTAATAGTCTTAAGAAAATAAACTGTCCCCCTCCCCCAGGAGCAGAACAAACAGAGCCATATTGTCATGCCTTGAGATAGATCAAGTGTGCCGTGCAGGGAGGGGGTGGCTGTGCGCTTCCTTCTCGGCCGACGCAAGCGAAAGTGACAACTTGTCAACTCTCTCGTCCTGTTCACTTTGCATCCTGCTCCGTTTCTTGTGCTCTCTTGCCTTTCCTTGTCTGCTCTTCCCATTTCCAGTCCCGGTCTTCAAAAGAAAAGGGCACTCCCGTGTCGGCAGCTTTTAACTGCATTTTATTTGTGCACACCCTTTTCCTGAATTAAAAATAACTCCTTTATCCCACTAGTTTCCACATGTTCACAGGACTTGTACCTTAAGTGAAGCAAGGCACAGGCATGACTTAGGCTTACTGAGGGAGGAGAGGCATTTTTCCAGGTAGGGAAAGGCAGAGTGGCAGGCGCTAGTGCTTCACCCCCTGCACACAGACCAAGCCAGAAACAAGCAACAGACCTGCCGTGAAGCAGGAGGCTCCCATGCCATGTCCTCTTTCCCAGCAGCAGGATGAATCCGTGCCATTTGCAGTTGTTATTGCAAAGCCCCTGCAAGGTGAGGGCCAGGGCCTTGCCTAGACTAATCCTGGTCTTGCTAAAGGTTCAGGGATGTGCTGCCTACTCAGGTTTACACTACATGGGGACCACCAGGCAGCTTCAGCTGTAGTATCAGAAGTCTACTATATTTTTCACATGCCCACCTCTTATCCTTCATTACACACCCTGCTCCCCCCATTCTGACAGCAGCAAAGTGCAAATCCAGTACCCTCTGTGGATGGGCTTCCCAGACTTTAGCGAGCGAGGCAAGGCTCTGCTCTGCCTCAAAGGACAAGCACAGACAAAATCCAGGTACTTCCTCCTTAATATCCTTTGTCAGCTCCCTCCACAACCTGTTCAGAATCTCTGCCTGAATGACTTTGCCGAGCAAAGGCAACAGAGTCAAACCAGCAGGGACTGCTGTAGGAGACCTGCAGGCAGCAAGCAGAGGGGCACGGGGAGAGGGGTCCCTCCAACACTGCCGAGGAGCTGTCTCAGTATGGAGAGCATGTTTGTAGGGCTGGAGAGGGACTGTGCAGCCAGGAAACACAGAGATCACCTGAGAGAGGACACAGGGGTCACTCCAAATCTCTTTCACATCAAACCTCTTTTCCCAATAAATAAAAAAGCATCAACAACAACAAAAAAGCTGCACAGTTGAACAAGAATTTCATTTGAATCAAAACAGAGAGAGGCAGATTTATTAGACTGAGTGAAACTCAGTCTAATAGCTAAGATAAGAAAGTGTGTGTGTGTGTTTGTGTGCGTGCGTGTGTGCAAATCCAGGAGAGGGAGTCAGATAAGAAAGAACGATTAAATTCTTGTGTGAAAGTAGTTAAGCTGTCATCTTAAGCTTACTCTGTCAGAATTATTGCTGTTTATTCATAAGACTACTAAGGAACAGATGTTCACCTGGCCAAGCAAACCTCCTGAAAGGAAGATATCCATATGTGGCAGTGATCAGAGTGTGCTCTGATTCTTAGAAAAAAAAAGTTTTGTTTCCTGGTACTGGTTGAAGCATAGTAAAAGAGAGAAAAGGAGAAAATAAAAGGTAGGTGGAGAGGAAAAACAAAGGGAGAGAGTGCAAAGACACAAATAAGAGCCAAGGTGAAATTACAAAAGCTTGGGGGAACTCAGGGACATTTCTTGAACATCAGTAAAAGCATTTGTAAGGACAATAGCTACACAAGAGACAGCATAATTAAAAGAGCACAAGCAGGAAAAAGAGTTGAATTTCTTTTCACAGTTTCTTTCTTTGTGTTGTTTCAAGTTAGCAGGCAAAATGTGCAAGCAGTGTCCATTCTTCTCTACTTCCTAATGTATTTTCTTTGCTTAGTCTTTTGTCTTATTCATCTAATGGATTTAGAGCATTGAGATTCTTTTGTGTTGAAGTTTCATGAATCAGCCTGTCTGCTACAGCCTGGGACAGGCACATCCTCCAAACACAGTCCAGATTATAAACCAAAGAAAACACAAGAGACAAGAAAGACACAGACTCATGGGTACCTTAGAGGTAAGAGGAATTTCATCCTGTTAAATTTCTGGAGGGCTGCTCCCTGCAGCTTGGGGCTGTCCAGGGCACAAGCAACCGGAACAAGTAGAAGAAAACTCAGAGGGGAACTGGGGATGAGGGAGGTGATACAGGGCCAAAGAAAGATTAGGGGCAGCTGCATTAACTGGGGTCCTGCTCCCTCTGAACTCACCATCTGGCAGCTCCAGAGGTGCGGGGCCGAGGAGAGCCTCAGGGGAAGTTCACTGTTTGGAATTTCTCCTCATCCAACAGGGAAACAGGACACAAGCCTCTGCCCCACCAGTAAAGGATGTTTGGGACCTGAATAATACTGTGGGGAACATGCAGAAGCCATATTCACATTTAGTATCTTTTTTAATGAAAAAAGCTCATTATACTATGGCATTGCATAATCATCCCTGGAATATACCACTTCTTCAATTACTACTTTGCAAGAATCCTATTAAAAGGCAATAAGCCAAACTGTAAGTTAATTTTGAGTGTTTTTTCATCCAGCCAGATCCCCTTGTGTTCCGAGTGATGGGTGACGAAGCTATAGCCTAAACCATGTCAAGCTGTTCTGCATACTCTGCAGTCAGTCGGATATTCCTTCTGCTGAAAAGATCACTAATTATTCAGTCGGCATTTGCCTGAATAAGGCCTCAAGATTTGGTCCAAAGACAGCAAATGTTCCTTCTTGATTATTTTTGCAAATTAAATGAGAAGAATTTAGAAAGAGAGCATATGAAGCTTATTTGTAAGACAGATGTTAAACAGACTAGCAGCTTCCCAGTATCCCTCTAATACTTATCCCCAGTACCAAAATATATTCCTTTAGCCTTTATAATGACATGAGAGTACTTAAGACTTTATTGATAGTAACCTGAATGGCTTTCAGGTCAAGAAGCATGAAATTATTTATTCCATTAATATTTTACAGCAGATTCAGGACATTTTGGAGTGGACAGATTTTTTCCATTAATAATTTGTTCACTGAGAAATGCAGTTTTGAAGTCAATCAAAAGTATTCATTAATACAAAGACACTCAAATGGGTGGGGGGTATTTTTTTAAATGCCTTATTTTAAAATCATCTCTTATATCGTCCGACCTAAAATAATACTTCCTATCTTTTGAGGGTGCTTGGACTAAGAACAGAAGAACCCAGGTACTCTTACAGGTCTGAGCCAGTCAAACCTTTGAGCTGTCTTGGGATACAACTGTAACTTCCTTATGGTGAGCTTGGGGTGCTCCACTCCAGCAGGAATGGGACAGATGTGCACTTAGTCCCTTCCCCCACTGTTCAAACCTACTTCACCTGCTCACAGCAGCCTCTGAAGTGTGTGAGATTTCACAACCGTTAGCACACAAGTTAATGAACATACACAGCCTTTTTTCCCAGCCCAGCCAGAAGCAACAGTCATAACAGATTTCAAGATACGGCATATCAGAATTGTAAAGCAACTATTTGTTAGACCTGGAGCGAAGTCAAAATTTTACTCAGTAATGTTAGGAATAGCAACTGGTATCTGAACAATATTAGGACACTAAAATAGATTTATTAACTTTTGCTTAATAAAGTGCATCTAGCCTTCTGAAAAACAGTCATGTAAATAATGAGGCATTCTGGATAATTTTTTCTCTTTGTGCGCCTTCCATATAAGCTTCTGTTCTGCTTACAGATCCAAAGATGATTTTCCCAATTGCCAACTCTGCCATGTCATCCTAAGACTTGAAAAATCTATCTGCCATCCCTCTGCTAGTAAGAGCCTCAGAACTGGTATGGTGTCTGCTGCTCAGACCTTTCTGGGATCTGTACTGGCTTAGAGGCCCAAGAGAGTCCTGCTCACTCTTCCACATCTGCTCTGGATGTTGACACACCAACAGACCCAGCCACACGAGAACTAAGTAGTCCTCCTACAGTTTGACACGGTCTGTTTTCACTATGGTAAGTACAAGGCCAGTATTTTCACATGGCTGCTTTGTTACATTTTAAACCAAAACCAGTTTTTACAGGGAACGGGACGAACATATACCAGGTCTTTGGTTGCTGTAAAGGCACAGTTTCACTAAACTCAACAAGGTTCCACCAGTTTACACAAGCTGAGAAACCATCTCACAAACCAAGGGAACAGTCACCACAAGGCAACATATGAGCCCTTTTTTAGGCTCAAACTTCCAAACGCTGTGTGTGCAATCTTAATTGAAGTGAGTCATTCTTCCAACACTCACAGAGCTCCAGCACACTCCAAGACACATAATGAACTTGTCCAGGCTCAGAACGTTTGACACTGAATCTGTCATGGATCAGATTACTTCACTGTCCTACTTCTGAAAACATGGGGACCTTATCTTGGCATTCTTATGTGCCTGTCTTGAAGAAGATAGCCAGGGCTGTCAGCGTGCAGAGGTGATGGGTGATGTTCTGCTAAGGGGATGGCACTCCCTGAGAAAAGAATTCCTGGGACACAAAGATGTAGACAACCTAGATACATGTTGCTTGCAATTACTAGCAAAACCAGAAACTTCTGGTTTATTTCAGTTTATTTCTCTTCATATTAGTTCAAATAACCTGATTTTAATAGTGTATGTCCTCTGCAACATTAATGCAATAAAAAGGATAAATACTGAAATTCTGAATGCTTTTTGTCATAGAATTACCACCACGTTCTTGAAAGGCTGACCTGAAGCACATATTAAACTAATTTCAAAAGTGAGAAAACCCAAAGATAAAAACATCAAATTTTTATAGTGATGTTTTAGTTAAACACACAAACATGGATGAACTTTCATATTTCTCTGAGCTAATATCTTTACCACAACCATTCAAACCACTGTCTTGCAATTACCAGCAATCCAGCTGATGCTCTGGTTTTCTCCAGTGTGGAGAACTAGGTCTTATCACTTCCTGCCTGTTTTGAGCCCCCTCCAACTTTGCTCCTTCCAACAGCATTCTTGATAACACCAGGGAGGGGAAATGGTCTGAAGGAAGAAGAGGCTATCATGGCATTTGAATTTCCCAAGAAATTTCTTCATGAAACATTTTTAAAGGCTCGTGAACCAACCCTGTAATATCCTGACTCTTTTTTCCTTACTGATTAGTACATCAATGCTGGTCATTTCCTCTGCCTCCCCCCCAGCCCATCCCTCTTTCTTGTGCTACCTAATCCACCTATTCTTCTTTCATTTCACTCTACCCCTCTCCCCTTTGACCTACATTCCAACCATTTGCAAATGCCTTCTTTGATGTCCACACCAGCTCTTTATCCACTGATGTACCTCACATCCAAACCTGCCTACTAACCTAAGAAGCCATCTTTTGTGTGATACCAGATCAAAAACGTTTCTTGAGGATCACATGAGTTGTATTCAGGCCTTTCCTCTGCCAGTCTTTCAGAACTTCCCTTAAAAATTCCAGTAGGTGATCTCTTCTATGTACCTACAGACAGTAGGTGCTGTAATATCATGGCTCTTGGTCTTTTTCCTTCCTTCAGACCCTGATTTATGATATTTTTCTCTTCCAACTGCTAAAATCAATCAAACCCATAGACATGCAATTTTCCAGATCTTCCCCAGACATATTTTTGAAGTACCAGCTGAATTTCCTGTAGCCTGTGATATTAGTACCGTGGAAAATGCCAAAGCATTTTTCCCTTGCTGCACAACTGTGTTTCTGAAGCAAAACTTACATGTTATCTTGCCGAGCGCCATGCTTGTGAAGATAACCTTGAACACGTTAATGGACCATAAACCAATGGTTATCTGACATGGCAGAGAGCTGGAAACTGCATCTTTGAGGGGTGTGGACAGCCCCATTCCCCTCACTGGCATGTTAATGCTGAAACAGAAATTGACAATTTAAATTCCAACATTATTAATGATTCCACTGATGATCATTTTAGCAGAAGCATCCAGCCAATGCATTTACTCCACAGTCCCAAGCTGCCTCCCATGCCTTCCCAGGTGCCAAAAGCTCCAACTGTCCCCTACCCAACTGCCAAAGACTTCAGCTTCCCCATGGCAACTCCTACAACGCAGTTCTGCATTGTCGTTACTGCGCTGAACCAAGCAGGGAGTGAACGTCAGGAAAATAGCATCAATTAAATTGATTTCAGTGTCAAAATAAATAATACTAATTGTTTTATTCATTTAGGTACTTAGTTGAGTAAACTTTTATATAAATTTAATTTAAACAAATCTGCTATTGAACTGCAGGCTGCTTCACCAGAAGGCTGCAGGACTAAGGACCCTGCCAAATAATTGAAGTCCAGTTTGTTAGAGTCCATAATCCCCAGAACAGAAATAATGCTATAAGATGCTAACTCCTACCCTATATGCCTCTTCTTTTTTCTTTTTCTTTTTCTTTTTTTTGGTGCACGTTTTTGATGCAATCCACAGCAAAGTGACAAACATTGTGCCACCAGAACCTTCCCATGAAGTCCACAGAGCCCCCCTGATCCATGGATGCCTGAAACCTGGAGCCGATCAGCTCTCTCCTTAGCCGCATATTTTCCTACAAACAGGGTCTTAAATGTGCCTGCCTGGGGTTATCCTAGCTTTCTTGATGTTTTCTACTGAAAGCAGACTGCTTCCCATCTGAACAAGTTATTTTTCAAATCTTCAGATATTCTAATTTCTTAATAACCTGTTCTGGCATGATTCTGCTTTCCTTCGGTGTTTCTTTCTCCTCCGTAGGGAAATTTATGCTTGTTTCTGACACCTGTGTCTGCCACCATTACCTTCTTTTCAGAGCACAAGAGCAAGAAGTGCATTGAATATTTTAAGCAATACCTACGTTTCCTTTCAATAATTTTTCTCTGCCATGTCTTAAAGGCCCTTCTGTCTCTTTCACAGGTCTCTTTTTTCTTGTGTACTTGAAAAAAGTCATCATTTTTCACAACCTCCTGTGCAATCTTTTTTTTTTCATTCTCTACCTTTGCTTTTCTTATAATTTTTATTACTTTCTGAACTTCACATTGTAATCTTTCTGGTCGTACCCTGTACTTGATGTTTAATACCTCACGTATGCCTCTTTCTTACACTTGATTAATTGAGGGTGGGCTTGTTCATCATAGTGTGAATGTATTTCTTTCAAGCCTGCATATCAGATGGCCCTTGGGTATATATTAATTTCAGTTCTGCACATTTTCAGTTTCTCATCAATGTTCTTGTCCTCTCCATTACTTTTCATTCAGCTCCTCCCCCAGACTTCTGAAACTCACACTGAAATTTTGGGAAATTATCTGCAAACCCAAAAGAAAAACTTATGACATGCAACACCGTTGTGACCAAGTTACCCTGGGTATGCCAAGCTCTCAGCCAATTTCATGCCTTTCCCAGGCCTAGGATCATCAGAGATCAAACTGGAAGTGGAAGGACCTTGTGGGCAGAGGGTGTCTGCAGCCAGAGAACGATCACCAGACAGAAGCACATCACTGCATTTTCTGACGCTGCTGTACTCCCTCCATGTGTTGTGAGGATGTGGGCAAGTAGGCAACAAATCAGCTAACCAGATCAGTCTGTCACGGAGATGGACAGCTCGCTGCCTTGTTTGCACTTCCATAGTGCACAAAAAGCAAGTTTGCTGGGCCAAGTCTTTGTCCTGTGACCCGTCCCAAAGTAATTCAGATCACCTCATCTCAGAGCTGAAATGGGAAGTCATGAGATGGAATTTTAAAATGTCTTTGGGTCTGCATCATTTTTAGTAGAGATGTCCAGACATCTAGAGCAGAACATTTTAGAAAAAGGATTTGATTATAAATCTAGATTTTTATCTCCACTCACTCCAATTGAAAGCAGCTGTTTTGATTATGTGATCTGGGAACTGCTGAACAAGGCAGCAGCCATGGACTTCCACACAGGGCAGTTCACCCCCACTGTCTCTGTAGGTGATGCTTCTCCCATCTCCTCCAGCTCCACATAGAAGATCCAACACCTAGAGGTGCCAGGAAGACTGAGAGCCTCCCATGAGGGCCTGTAAGGAATAAGCAGCACCCACTGCCAGCAGCTCCTTCATGTGGGATAGATTGACTAGCTAGCATGAAAGTGATTTAATATTTACAAAGTATCTTCCAACATAATAGAGACTGGTTTTCTTTTTAGATATAATTTTCTTTAATAAACACTGATCAACTGTATAAACCACAGCCCTGATTATCACAACAACTAGGGTGAGTTGGTCAGGAGCTGCTGGTCACTGCTCTGGACAAGCTTGGCATCAGACAGTGGGAGGTGAGAAATTTTGTCATAGATCTCTTGTTTCTCTTGAGTTTTATGTCTCGTTCTCTCTCCTTCTCATTACTATTATTATTGTTGCTGTTATTATCAATAGTATTATCAGTATTACTATATTTTACTTTGTTTCAACTATTAAACTGTTCTTAGCTCAACCCACAAGTTTTACTTTTTTATTCCCTGATTCTTCTCCCTACTCCAATGCAGGGAGGAGTGAGTGAGCAGCTGAGTGGCACTTAGTTGTCAGTTGGGGTTAAACCACAAAACTTACTGTAAGGTTATTACATGTTTTATAGATGGGTGCATAGAGTACAAGCAGTAAAAATATCCTAACTCTTGTAAATGTGTGTTGCAGGTAAGGCCCTCCTCCTGTACAGAGAACACAGACTTTTTTATATACTGTGAGTTCAGTTAAATGGCTCAGTACAAAAGAAGTTCATCACATAAGTACATCTTTGCAAGAGTAGAAGTTTTTTACCACACATAAATATTGTTATGCTGTTTCTTATGGTAGATGGCACAGTATCAACTATATTTTCAGCTTTAGAATAATGCTTATCTCCTTTCTTCTTCCTATCCTTGCTTTTTTTCAGAGACACAGAAAATTCTATATAAAATTGAGAACCCAAATTTTGAGGTTTCAGATTAATACTGATACTTTGAATTCTGATCCTGCTCCTTGTGGTTTAAGTCTTGAAACACTCTCATACGGATAGATAACAATTTGCACAAACTTTCATTCAGGTTCATAGTGTTCTGCACAACCAAATAACACAGATTTTTCATAAGGAATAATTTTCTGAAAGCAGCCTACCCTTTTTTTCCTAGAGTTTCCATGTGAGATATCACACTGAACCTATTCCCAAGGATTATTTTTATTGATGTGGTTTATAGTAGCCCTTTCCTGGGAACTCAAGCCACAGATTAAGGCCAGGTGTACCTAAATGCAAGAAGGAACATAGTCCCTACCTCAAAGGCTTCACTCTCTGCTGGGCTGGGTGTGAGGAGAGACAATTCAGCAATGAGTATGTTTAAGTAATGAAATAGATAAAATAAAATAAATAAAATAAATAAATCAAATCAAATCAAATCTGGGAAGAAAATAAAATAAAAGGCACAATTTATTAGCAGCCTTAAAAGTGCATTTTAAAAAAAAAACTTCAACAAAGATGGTATCTTCCTGTCTCCTGGGACCAAGATAAGAGAAAAGAAGAAGGTGGTTGTTGAAAGAGATGCAATATGGGTCATGTTTGACTTGAGTGTGGCTAAAAAAGCCCTGCTCACTGTCACATCTGCACACCCCCCCACAACTGAAGCAGATGACAGCGTAAGCTCCTCCAGTCCTTATGGCATGCAGAAATTCACCATTTTTCCCAGCTATTCTTTTTTGTCTCTTACAAAGTTCAGATTGAGCCCTGAGGGCACTAACAAAGGAAAAAATGCTTCACAGCATTTTCCCCTTGCTATTGCTTTGGGGTATGTGTAAGATGAGATCAAGTCAGGATTACATGAGGAGCATTCTTAATTCACTGTGTGGTCTGCAGGCAGACTGGGATTTGATGATTTACTGCATTTTGAAGAGAAGCACTGTGAAGGGAATTCAGGAGGCACTCTAACACATCAGCTGGGCATTTACCACATAGTCTTCTGGTAGGCTGGGAGAAAAGAAGGAAGATTTAGTTGTCTGCCTTTGGCAGCCTCCACCCTGAAAACTGAGAGAAGGCTGGTGTCGTGATGCAGGGAGAGAGCAGCTTTTGCTACAGCTGGCTGCCCTCCTCTTTCTGATGTGCCCCGGGAGGAGGGGAGGTGACAATGCAAAGGTGCAGGCACACCCCTACAGACATCACTGCCCCTGGACCTTACAGACACATCTTAGGACTGCATTGTGGTAGGAGGTTGCTTTTAAAAGGTCAACATAACCAATATCGCCACATGCTGAAGCGAGCAGCAATTGCTGGACTGTGCTTAGCAGCTTGGGGTGTCAAACCTCAAATCTGTAGGATAGTGTTCTTATTTGCAGGTGCAGACGCAGGTAAGGCGTCTCCCTTCCATAATGAAAAGGTGTTTATTGCAACAAATGCAATGCCTGTGGTCTCTTGACCAGAAACCCACAGATCAGAAAGCCACAGACACAGTTTGGTCACCAACGCTGCTCAAGAGGATCTAAAAACAAAGGGAATTTCTGTCCTACTCTGATGTGGTTCATCCACATGCCACTCCTCTCAGGTAGGCCTTTTATCACTATTTTCAGAAGAGAGGAACAGACACACACAGAAGTTTCCAAAATCATCAAGGAAAACTGTGAAGTGGCAGGAACTGGATCACAAAAACATTATCAAGTGCCCCATGTACTGCTGTCAGTACCTGTGCTTGTACAACCAGTTTTGTCTACACTCTTTTCTTGTCCCACCTCTCCCTTGCCCCTCCTTAACAAATTGTTCTTCATTTGCAAAAGACCTGGCTAATTGATTTATTGACAGATTTTGTGGCCAAAAGAAAGTACTCTGTGCCACTAGTCTGTGTTTTAGGAAATCAGAACCCTTCAGGCAGCAGTTCCTGCAAGCAAGTCCACAGCTCTGGCCAGGACTTTTAAAAAGAGAACCAGCATTTCTTTATAGGTCTTCTACTCATCTCTTTTGATTTCATTTCCATATCTGATTTCTATATATCTATTAAATTTCTAAGTGGCTATTAAAAATAAACAGTGAACCTGATTGACACAAACTCATGTTAAATTTGTAAACTAAATAAGCTGAAGAAATTGTGCTGAATATTCTGTTTCCAACCTCACTCTGTTCACATTAAAAGCATCTCTTTATCATCAGATTTAGAAATCTAGAAGTATTTTAGAACAGTTACATAAAACACTTGCTGGTGCTCCACTTTTCTTAAAGATTTTCAGGTGCAGACAAACAATAGACAACTCCAAAATGAAACCGAATATTGACATGCAGTGAAATTTCTACATCGGATTTCCTCACAGGATCAGTTTCTGACCTGCTATTAGGAGCACAGTATCTTTAGAGATGTCTGCCTCTAAAGTCCTGCATGATTATTGAACCTGTCGTGTTATTAAACAAGTCATTAAATCCATAGTGTTTTATAAACAACAAAAATTGCGTTGCTTCCACATCTTCTCCACAGATCCTGAAAAGGGTGCTAGTGTTCAGTGCCTCTCTGGGAGCTACATGACTATTGCAGGAGGTGAACATAAAGTGTGTATAAGCAGTCAAGGCTCAGAAATTATTTTCATAGTGTTGTATCTGTAATGAAAAAAACCAAAAAGGTATAATCTTATTTCAGAAATGAGGTAAAATTACAGCACTACAGACTATAACATAACAAATGAAGACTTTCCCTCCTGCAATAGCTGAATGAAAGTTGGTCCTTAATAAGCAAGGGTGGCTATTGCCCCACATAGATTTATTTAACATGCTGGTGATTCCTTTCCTATCTCAGGTATATCTCAGGTACACAGAGCTGTACAGAAAAAGTCTTATCAATTTTGCTGAATAGGGATACATTTCTGAAAAGAGGCCAACTCATAATTAATTCTCACACTCACAGCTAGCACTAAAGTGTCTGTGTCCTATGACTAGCTTGCAGTTGCCTGTGTAAAAGAGTTGCCCATTATTTGGAAAGCAAGCTAAAAGATATAGGAAAATCTCATCAGAGTCAAAGCATGTTGCATCCACAGTTAAAACATTTTAAAGGATCATAGTTATTAGAAATTCAAGTTTTTCAAGTATTAAAAATAAATCTTTAATTCCCCTACAGATTCCTAGTATCCAGAGTATTTTATAGAAACATCTGGATAAAGGAATAAAGGCAAATCCATTGTGTTTCTAGACATTCCTGGAGCACTGATGTTCTTGAGATTATGCTATTGGATTACTGGTATAAAAATAATAAATATTTTCAGTACTTAAAGCTGTAATGCTTTATGTTGGATTTGAATTTTGGTCTCATTTTAGTAAAAGGTGGATGGAGATTCAGAGTCTCTTCCTTAGCCAGAAGGATGTAGGGAGGTTATTACTTAGTGACCTATATTTTTTCTCCTCTACATTATTTGAAAAGTTATTTAGCAACTTCCCTCCTCTTTAGTCAACCTTTTAAAATAGCTGTCAAGACAAAAATACAGCTAAGACTGTTCCTCATTCCCATGACATGGGAAAGTGAGCATTTGTTAATCTGTGCTAAGAATGCTGTAAAATATCCTGGTCTGCACAAAATGCATTAATTTGTGTTTATTATTTTAAATGAAGGGCATTAATACATAAAATAAAAATAAAAAAATTTAAAAAAAGCAGTGTCTCACATAGAAGGGGTGAGAGAGGCAGCGAGGTGAGATTTTTTTATATGTTTTCCCAAGGTTTTGCAATAATTCAAATACATTTTCTGCAGGTCACTAAGCTAACCAGGAACTTAATGATATAACTGGCTCGTGCTCCTGTTTGTTAACAGAAAAGGTATACAAGCCTTGTGCCCAGAATTTTGCTCCACCATAAACATACAGTGTGGTCACAGAGCCACCCCGAGCCTTTCCCTGCCTGAGAGGAAAGCACGAGGTGCAGCAGCTCAGAGCAGGCTTTCAAAGCTCCATTTGTGCAAGGTCTTCACCCTTCCTGCTTACCATTTCCCTAGGGAGCAGCAGTGTGTTGTGGAAAGAACTGGTAACCAAAGACAGCAATGCAACAGCCTAAGCCTGATGGCTCCAGCCCAGTTTTTTCACTTTATCCCCTTTACGGTTCCCTCTCCTGTTGTGGCTTTTTTTTTTTTTGTCTTTTAACATGCAAGTTGCCATGAAAAATTTGTTAATGAAATATTTGCTTAGAAGTCTGCTCTGGGCTAGGCTGATAACCTATCTGTGTTTGAGTTTGGCTTCCCATATTCTAAATACTCATCTTCTTTCTGTTTAGCTTATTGATTGGTTTGGCAGGAAAAGCAGCCTTGTCATCAGTGACCAAGGTCAAACCAAACAAAAAGGGACAGGAGGGGAAAAAAAAAGGAAAGAAGAAGTTGGATGGATAAGCTCAGTGAGACAGGAGTGGCATATCTGACCTCCTGCAACTTTCTTTTGGGAGATGGGTCCTGGTCTGCCCAGGAGCCTGCTGGCTTTCACAAGGTCACAAGAAATCACTTACATCCTCAGAACTAGCACTCATAAACTGCAGGAGAGATGAGAGCTAGGAGTCAGTCAGAATCCACAGAGGTGGACACAACCAAACCAAGGCTGGGTGCAACTGCCCACAGAAATATTTCCTGAGAACTTTGATGCAGAGCAAATGGAGTGCTGAGTCAAATATCTCAAACATCTAAAATTAGAAACTTAAAGCCCATGTCTGCATATACAAGGAGCAGTCATCTGTTCCTAGAGGTGCCTCAAGCTCTGTTTCAGAGAGCACTGCAACAGCACAAAAAATCAGGAGTAGTGGCATTTTTTATTTCATTAAACATGACTAGGTATGGGCTTATGTATCTAGCTCTCCAAACGCAGTTTACAGATTTTGGCCTCAGCTTTTCAGTTCTACTCCTAACACCTGGAAACACAAATCTGTGGAAAATTAGTTAGGAAGTTTACAAAGGGCTAACCCAGACACATGTAAGATGTAAGCACAAGCTCTCAGCAAGGCAGTGAATATCTTCCTATCATTCCAAGCTTAGCCTTGTTTGGGGGGAGTTTTCTTTTACCTAAATGCCCCAGTCCACTGTATAGCTGTAAGGACAAAATTCATATAATGCCCTTACAGCTATACAGTGCATTCTACCTAAATGCACTGTACAGATGAATCAATGAAATAAGTCCAGAGCTGTATAAAACTCATTGGAAAATCCTAAATATAAGATTATGCTTCACTACTTCACCCTTTTAAACCACCTTGCAAAATATTCTTATGTTTATGTAATTCAGTGTGACCAGCAATGTGCAATTTCACAGAAGATGTGTGAAACTGGAAGTTTACATGATGGCTAAGAAAACTGAGATCAGCTGTACTTTAGTGTAGTAGTACCTTACTGTAAAGAAAATATATTTTCTCGGTTTTGCATACAGTACAGCTGAGGTGTTCTGAAAAGAAGCTGCAACAGAATAGACCTGCTAAATAAAATGCCTGCAATATTGTTATCTGCTACAATACATTCATGTTAGTGGCCTTACAAATGAATAAAACGGTGCCAGAGGCTAATAATTATGTGACATGAACTGACTGTTAAATCCTGCAGTCTTTACTCAATATTTATATAGTCCTGACTTGTGGGGAGTTCAGCTTGATAAATGTCAGAGTAAAAGAAGTTAAAGAGGACTAAATCTATTCCCAGGTTTCTCTTTAATCTTGTTACTTTCCTTCCCACTAAGGAACTTATTCAGTGATCACTGTGTTATTCACAGGAGACTGGAAACATTATTTTAGCAGAAGTACTTCATAGTTTATAGCACAGGACTATAGCATTTGAGAAATTCAGCTTCACTGACCCCCTCGACATATGAGAGAGAGGAGTCCAACTTCCTACCTGCCAACATGGTCTCATTAACAAACTGAATCAAAAGGGTGCTCACCACAGCAAAGAAAACAGGTGCAGAAAGATGCTGCTTATCTACAGAAGGTGATGCCAATTCATCCAGTAAATAATTCTTCTTTCTGCATCCCAACCCACATGTCTTAAAAAAAATAACATTTTTCAAGGAATGCAGAAAGCAAAACAATTTTTTGCACACAAGGTACTGGAGACAAGGTTATCGGACAACTGTCCAATTTGCATAAGCAAAGGCCAAAGGCTGCACAAGTACATAGACCTCTATTTTTAGCAAGAGCAAGTTCCTTTGGTGGATCGACGCTGAAACACATTGCGGAGGATGATTTTAAGGATGGGGTGCAGGCAATGTCTCTGAAAATTAGGCCCTGTCAAAGATGCACCACTGTGAGCTCTCAAAATCACCAGTTGTTCTTCATCCTTTGGGGCGGGAGGACCTGACCTTCCCAAAGGGTTGCAGGATGAACCTCATGAGACAATTTCAAAGGCCTCTCTAATAATCTGGGCCTATGTGTATGGTGCTGATTTCCACTGCAGAAAGATTTACTCAGGATTACCCAAAGAAGATGGAAAACTGGGTAACAAGATCAGAAGAAATGAGATGTCCCTAAATAAACCAAGGCTCTGGTGTCTGACATGTGGATTTAGCTGCCCTTCGCCAAGAGTGCTTTAATTTGTATCACTGTAATCGGGTTAAGAATTATTGTAGCCAAAGTAATTAGCAGCAAGCTACCAACCAGCTTCTTGACACAGAAAGCAAATGGGTTTCTCCTCCAAGTATTTGCCCCCCTGAGGGCTGGGAGGTAAAGAGCAGAAGGAGGGAATTAGGGGTGACCTTGCATTAATGAACAGTAACATGCTCCTGGATCAATGGGCAAACCTGGCATAGCTCAGAGAGGAAACATCAACTGTGTCATCGAAGTATCCCTGATATCCATGGGGGTTTTGCAATGGATGCTTATGCAAAAGAGGTAAACACAAATGAGGCTGGTGCAACAGTAAAAAAGAGCTACAGGAACAGAGAGAGAAGGTGTGAGGATGTAAACAAAAAATAAACAGAGAGATTGCTGTGGGGTGGTTTATTTAAAGAGTCCCTACATTTGCATTATTGGATTAAGCATTTTGACCAAAGTTTGTAGAATTTATTTTGGCCAAAAATGACTAATATGAATATTGGCCTCATGCCTGAATAAAGGAATGTAGTTTCTCTCTCTAATCAGGTTGCAACAGATAAAAGCTAAATAGAAATGAGTAATTCACCGTGACTCAATATTACATGGGCTGTATTTTAAGAGATGAATTTCAAGTGCATTTCTGTTCTTTATTTCAGCTGTGCTATCTTTCCCTCACCCTCGCCACACTGTGTGTCAGCCTGGCTTGGCAAAATGGGAATCATTTTCTTCTATAAGCCTGATGTACTTTTTAGGAGACTCTGTCTTCCTGGAAGCAAAATCAATTCAAGTATTCAGGAGGCCTCTAGTGGCTTATAGTTTCAGAGGAAGTTTCCTCTGAAGCCTAGCCTGTGAGGCTCAGAAAATATACAGAAGGTCAGGGAAACAAAAGGGACTCCCCACTTGTTGATTAATGCCATTGACAATAAATAGCAAAGCTTGGTCTCTGACTTCAGTATCTAGGAATCTGGCCCTCAAGGCCCAAGATACATTTGCACAAAACACTCAGAACGTGCAGAAGAGAACAATAGGGTCTCAGGCTTCTTGGTGTTTTGCATGTTTCTAAGCATATACTGGGAAAGAATTACAACGTGATGAGCCCTATATTTGAAACAGCTGTCAAAGGGGAGCCTATGCCAGTTTCATTTTGATCCACAAATATAGATGCTTTCTATTACTGACACTAGACTACGCAATAGGTTTCCAATGTGGTGCATGAGTGCGTAATCCTCCATTTGCAACTCTTCACCCAGTTCCCACACCAGGAGAAGCAGATAGGACTGATCCTGACTGGGGGCATTGGCATCAGGAAAGCTATTGCTGTTTCCAACAGCTGAGGCTCTGCCCTGTACCGTACTATACACAAACACATAATATTACATATTAGGTGAGAACCTGAAACACCTGTAGGCTATTTTTACATGCAGGGTTATTAAAAAAGTAAGAGAAGACTAATCACAAAAGAAGGTGAGAGAAATGAAGTCCTGCTGCTCCTCTGGCGAGTTTTGGCCTAGACAGTCAATGCTTTCTTCATCACATATGTATTTCCCTGGGCCTATTTTTATATGTCATAGGATAGTCAAAGAAATGTCCTTAATTCCCGGCTCTTTGATTCACCTCCACAAACTAAGCCTTGTTTTAGGTGACTTAGCAACCATGTGATCCACCTATTATTAGAACAGAGTTAGCCCTCCAAGCCCCCAAACTCCTGCCTCCCCTTGTCCTTATATATATCTGTCTCCTAGCAGAAAAGTGGCACATGACCTCCTATCCTCAAGAATACTTGGCACAAGTCCCTACTTCTCAGCCGAAGCTATTGTTCTAGGAGAGAATGACACAGGCGTGCAAGAGTCTTGCTGACACTTTTGACTTTAAACATGAAATGCCATTAATCAATCAGCTGCATCTGTTTGGAAAAATTAAGTGGCTGGAATCAAGGCAAACACAATAAATAATCCTTAGGCAAACAGGGAAGAAAATAAGGGAAGATATGCTTTTGACTTCTTGTTACTTCAAATTCATTTGATTTGTCTTTCACATCCTCCTTACAAATATTAGGGCTTACCAAGTATACAGTATGAAGATACCAAACTCTAAAGGCTTATGCAAAGTACTGCCACCAAATTAAAGGTGCTAAGCTTGCAAGATATAAGTGTCTGCCATGGAATTCACACATGACATGGCAGTAGAGGGGGTCTGAATTCACAGATGTGAACCAGACCAGACTCGCAAAATGCCCAGGCGTCACATGAAAGGTTGATTTCTCTTGCCATTCAGCAAAGTTGCAAATGTGATTTATGGTCTCAAAAACATGTTCATTCCTGCTACAAATGCTTCAGAGACTTAATAGTACATGGAATCATTCCTGACAGGTGCTCAAATCCATCAAAATAAGCATCTAGTAGATTTCAAACAACCCATGGTTCCTTGCAAAGCAGACACCCACACAAACAGCACCTCAGTATTTAAGAGCCTTCTGCTGTCACCTCTTCACAGAAGTAAATGGAAAAATACTAAGCTGCACCTTGCAGAGGATCCTTGACTTACACATGATTTTTTGATTTTTTTTTTTTTTTTCCCGCCCCCACAGCCAGGAGTCTAGGATTACAGTCCAGTTTTATTGGCCCCTGAGACTGGTTCAACAGGGGAAGAAAATGTGTTAAACATTGCTCTGTGCTAATCAAATGATGTTCAACACTTCCCCAAACCACCAGGCTCAGGGCCATGCAGACCTGAAAGCCTGGTATGAAGAAGACACAGAGAAGCCTCATCCCCCTGCTCAGCTGGGGGGATGAAGAGCACTACTGCTGCTGGCCTGCACAGGATGGGAAACAAAAACCTGACCAGTTTATAGTGTGGGCACGTTCAGAAACGAAACTGAGTCCACCCACCTATTTCACACAGGCCATTAAAGGAGAGCCATTTCAATCCAGGCTGATGACACCCTCAAATTTCCATCCACTACCAATTCCTGCTACAAGGATCTGCCTGAACATTGTAAAGTAATGATATAAGTGATATGAATGGGTTAGAATGACACAGGAGCAGGGTGGAAAAAAACACAGGAGCAAAGCATTGTGAGGCCATCTCCATTGCTAAAACACAATATGTACTTGGCTGACCAGAACAATTTGATTAGTCCCAATCTGAAATAAGAATTTGTTTCATTGCTGAGCTGTTTAATCCTTTTGAAAACAACATTTCAAAAATGAAAGTGTCATTTTGAACTCTACACTTGCTTTGTACTGGCTGAAATGCATATGAGCAAAACACTTCAACTTTACAGAAAAACGAACAGAAAACTGTGAGGAGGAAGCTAATCTATAGGTATTTTTGTTCCCTTACATATTCTGCATTTCAGAGTGCATTTCCTATTTGCTCAACAACACAGCTTCCCAATCTCTACTTCTTCCTGGAAAGCAGCATGAATGTACCTATGGCTTTGCCATGGATGAAGATTCAGCTGACATAAGTTTAACTTTCAGCTCTGTTGGTGTCCTTACAGAATGCACTTCACCTGTGATGCCTTTCTTGCCACTTCCACCATCATATTTAGTCTAGAAACACCTTATTGCTTTTATGTGTTTCTGCCATACAAGCCACCACAACATTCCTGTTACTGGTAATAATATCTAGATAAATGAGTTCGTAGGAAGAGCTAATACCTTTTATTAGACTAGCTCATATAACTGACAAAAGTGAACAAGTTTTGGGGTTAAGGGTCCTTCAGGTACACTAGAGAATATGCTAGAGCACTCCAGTTCCAGCAGCATCACTGCTACTGCATAGATAAATAGATAGAAACCTCATTACAGAAAATGAAGAGCACATTTGAGATATCCCTGTTACTTCCTCCAGAAACAACAGAAAAAGGAATAGAACGACATACAGATTTTTGAAGGAAATAAAAGGTTAAGAAAATAATTGTGGAGAGTCTTCTTTATCCCCAAAACCTTTTATACATGTAAAATGAATCTGCAGTAACAGCTCTCCAAATGCCAAAACCCCAAACTGCTGTCAGTCATTCCACTAGTAGTTGCCTGGGGCAACTGCTTTCACAATTATCAGTGGATTCACGAACTTGCTGCAGTCACAAATGATGCAACTGCAGTTTTTTTCAGTGGTCAGGTTGCAAGTGAGGACAAGAATATTCAGACTTTCTAATCAGCAACATATCAATATATGAGAAACCCTCTTTATATCCGGCACACCTGGTATAGGCCATGGCCAAGGCCAGGCCATGTCAATTTGACAGATATATGCCAAAATACACGATCACAGAAATAAAACTAGATTTGTGACTATGATGTTCCACACAAACAGCAATTCTAGCAAAACTAGCATAAAGCTGGTACACAAGTTAAAAGCCCTTGACGGTACCTTAGCATATTCTTTTGACTTTGCTGGTAACCTAATGTTAAATAAGCTTTTTTCTGTAGGAATAAGAAACTTGCTTTACAATTTCTGATCTTTACAAGAGCCCATTCAGGCATGAGCCCTCTTTTACCATGGACAATAAAACATACTCAGGGTCAACAAGTTCACTATAGGAAACAGCTAAGAGTTTTCATGAAGGAAAGCCAGATCCTGGATCCCAGAAGAGGGTGACATTCCTATGCACTCATCACTGCTTTGCCACAAGTGATTCACAAACCTAGTCTCTGCCACAGAACTCTTCTATATACAGGAAAACTAACATTATACCAAGTTTAATTCAAGGAAAGAAACATCCCCAGTGGATACTAAATCACTTCAACTACTGCAGTAGTCATCTCCTGTTAGTGACAGGCTTAGGGGGATTTGAATGAACAAACCAAGACTCAATGGTAAAAAAAAAAAAAAAGCTTTTGCAATACTTGTTATCTGACATGTCTGCATAAAACTAAAGGTCCAGCTAAAGACACAGAGCAATTCCTTAAGGGATGAGTGTAGCAGCCACTAATTTCACTCTGATTAAAATGCTTGGCACATCAGGACAAGATGTGAGAAGTGACAGGAAAGTTTTTTAAAGGTCTAACAAAAACACGAAGTCCAAGATATATTGGTGGCAACTCTACAACTGAACAACAACCAATAAAATCCTCAGTTGTCTTATTGAAAAGACATCTAAACTTGCCACCTTTCCTAAAGCCGTTTTTCTGGACAAAGGCTACTTTGTGATGCACATAGTAATAATTAAACCTTTAAAAATCAGTACCAAGTTCCATTAAGCCTGGAAAGAATGTGCTGCTTTGCAACTGAAGTTATGTCAGAAAATACAGAACATTCTAGAATCATAGAAGTTTCATTCTCATACAGGTTTCATTCTTATTTACAGCCACTTTAGAGACCTTTCCATCATGTTCTCACTCCAAAGTTACACAAGTTTAATGTGAAGGGGGGGAAAAAAAGGTGGTAGTGGGAACAATGAAGTGTTGAAACTTCTACACCAACTTTAATGGCAGGGCTTCATTCACTGTATACTTGCAGCCCAGGCTGGCAAGGCTGTTTGCTGTCCTCTGGAAGAGCTGCAATGTCTCAGTGATTCAGCTGCAGCCAGACACAGATCTGCTGGAGAGCAAGGAATATTGACTGGCATGCTCTTTGCCAGCTCTACCTAGTAGCATCTTTCCATGAACTGGACCAGTTGGAGAATAACTATCAGACAGAATTTTCTATCTTATTGGGGTTGTGTTTGAGTCATTTCCATTTTTACTTCAGGCTTAGTTAATTCAGACATATGCTTAATGAAATCTACTTCATGCAGATTTAATCCCTCTATTTGGTTTCTGTACTAAATTCCTCTGAATTTTCATGCTAACCAGACACAATGGGCTCCCCTAGACCCAAGAGACTATAAGTGTACACCGAGGCACATGAGTGCAGATTTCATTACACCAAACAAGGCATTCGATGGAAAGATTTATACATTCCCAGATGAAAGTCAATTTCTGCCTTCATTATTCATTATGTGGTTTAAACCTGTATTAAACACTGATTTAAGGGGCTGTAAGCCACGGCCACGCCAGCAGTGATATTTGTCATCCTTTTGCAGACCTGAATCAAGGCCCTGTGGCCAGGCATAAACCACCACTGAGGACACACAGAGGCAACTTCTGGGCTGTCACAACTCAGCAAGGCACAGGACTTGGACTTTCTGTGAGAGGAAACAATGCCTCGAATGTTTTTGCAGTCTTCAGACATATTAACCCCACAGGAATGGAAACTATTGCCTGTGCTGCACAGAGATATATGTGGGAGCTGTAAGATGAAATGACAAAGACCAACACTGAGAGGAAACTTCCCAACTACCGTGGGCAGAACCAACAAAGTTACCCATTTCTCAATTATCAGCAGAGCAGATTACTCAAGAATTTTTATTCCAACCCATTCGAGTCATGGAATGAACCATGTTAACATGTGCTTTTGAGGTTTCTTCTTAATTACAGCTGCTGTAATTTAAGCTTACATGCTGTATTTTGCTACTGGAGCAGGTTAATGTGTTTTTTCCTCATAATTACAGTGGGCTACTTCATTAAGCCTCTGTAACCCGACTGTCTTTGCTTAAAAGTTCACACTCTGAAGCTGAGCAAAAGACCTGTAAGGAGAGCACTGAAAGGCTGGCTGCAGAAGACTTTTAAAACTAAATTAGAAAGAGCATTATGAAATGCAAGGTAAGTAGCATTGTACTGGCAAAGAGACGGCCTGGGTGATCTAGCAGGTCTTTTCCATCACTAACATCCCTTGTCCAGGAACAACCCATTTAATTCCAGGCCAGTCATTTATTATGACAGAGAAGCAAAGTAGAAGGACATATATTCTACTGGGGAAAACAGCATTTTATTATGCCAACTGAACTCAGAGGACAGGCAGTGAAAACATTCTTTCATTTTGTACCATTAGCTCAGCCAGGCCTCTGCAATGTAACATTCTGTCACTTTCTGTGGATTAGCTCATTTACAAAAACGTGCTGTTTTACTGAAATTAGCACAGAGAGAATATTGCATTTCCCGAGCTGCCGCAGCGTAACTGTTTGTCAGTAGATTTATGTAGTGGATTGTTTTCCTGCAATCCAGGATAAGGGAAATACTTAAACAATAACCGCCATGGGGAGTGTGGACAAGGCAATAATTACTTTCCATGGTGTTAATAAACCTCAAGGCTACTGGCCAAAGTATATTTGCACTGAAGGAGATGTCTATGGAGATTACATAGGAAATTTTAAGATAGACAAGGGTCAGGAAGCCCATCTCAGTCTGCTTCCTCTTCTGCATTAACAGACATCCCCCACCCGCCTGTAAGTGTTCCCAGCAAGTTTTTTTTAATCAAGCACTGTCTACTGTTCACCAGTTCCTTCTTTGGTGTCCTCTGCTGAGTGACTTGCTTAGTATGCCAGCTAGGAGCAGCCTTAATTTGCTTATCCTTTTGTTTTCTGCTCAACTTTTAGTTAGAAATTCTTTAGCTGTAAAATCGGAACTTCCACTCCACAGGAAACTCCTAATTTCTGTAAAAATAAGATTATATAAGAATGATTTAAACACTTCAAACCTGAGTGATTCCTGGAAGCTCAGGTTCTGTAGCTCAATTCACTCATCATTTCAAGAGTGCTGTGCTTCCAGTTCTCTGCCAGCTCTAGCAGGCCATGTTGGAGAGCCAAAAGTTTTACCAATAATTTAACCACATAAACAAGCAGGTTCCAGTGCCTGGTCCCACAGCCTGGCACCACCTGATATATTGGCATAGAGTGGCCAATCTGTAATCTACCCAGGCTTCACACATGCTAGTATTAAGCAGTGCAAAGCTCACAGTTGTTCTTTATGCCCACATCACCAGTGAGCAGGGCTTTAAAAGGAGATTGTCAGTGTTCTCAGCACTCTGGGACTGGTTATGCCCACAGAGATCTCCAAGAAAATGTGCTTCTAATTTAAATGCTGTGTCAAATAAGCAGTTACTGAATTTGAGAATGGATATTGTGAGCTACATTCAACTGAGGCAATTGCCTTAGATGTTCCCTCACTACAGGAATGACTAATCACACAAGTATTTATTGGATAGAGCACATCCCCCTTGTTCACAGGAGTGAGCACGCACTAGCTCACACATGTTACCCCCACAGGAGCAAACAGGAATAATCATGGGAAGAGACACTCACCAAAGTAAGGGCTATGTAATCTGGTGGTAGCAACTCAACCTACCTGAAGTGAAGAACATGAAAAATTTCCTGTTGCATCATCAACTTTAGACTGGGTTTTTTCTTTCATCTGAACTGCCCCAGGTAAAAGGAAGAGCCATCTGTGGCTCTCTCAACTCCCTTGCTTTTTGTGTTGTGCTGCTGGAGCGACTACCTTCATACCAGCTGACAACTGAGCAGAACAAAGCACAGCTGTATCCTATTCCCAGGACACTCCCTGTCTTCTGCCTTACGTGGGGAATGGAGAGAACACCTGGTGCAGGAGGCACATCCAGTAACTCTCATCCTTAGAGATTCTTCATTTTCAGATTAATTCTTCACTAAAAATTGTCAGACAATAGTTGAGAAAGGACTTGGGAGAATACAAAATAATCTGGCCTCCTAAGTCTAGACTGAGGAAACAGCTCTGGAAACCATAGGGAGATTTTATAAGGGCCTTAGGAACAGCAAAATGACACATAAACATACTTGGAGTATTGCATCAAACCCCATTTTCCATTCATTGTAGCAATACTGACTTGCACCAGCTAAGAGTCAAGCCCCAGGCATTTTCAAGAAAAGGTCTGTTCTATGAATACCCAGGAACATCTGTAGAAGGTAAATAGTAAAATGCAGTATTTTAAAGGTAATTTGACTATGGCTTAGAGGTATATTTCTTACTTCCCTATCATGAGAAAGTTCCCTATATACATCCACATAGTCACAATTATTTCTCAATGAGTAAAAACATCTTGGCTTGAAGCCATTTATTATTAGTACCATGGGAAGTCATCATTGCCTTAAACATATTCCCCACAATAGTTAAGTATTTCCCCTATTTCAGGACTGCAGGAAAACAAGATATATACAAACTGAGTAACTTAAAGCCATAACTTCAGAAGCATTTTACAGTCCTTTCACCCACATTTAGTAAAACAAAGTTCACTTTCCAGACAAATTGTTTCCTTGTGAGGCCACTGGATGCTGCACAGAAGCCACTCGGATGCATTAGTAGTGGCCCAAAATGACAGACTGGTTTTGCTTTCAGCTCTCTTCAGTTCAGCTGGCACAATGATAAGACATTATTTTTCTCAATTAATATCCCATCCTGACACTGTTTGCCAGTCTTTGAAGGTCACAGGGCTGTCCTGTGTCAGCCTGACACCTTCCCCTTCCCCATATTTCTTCTTCCTCTCTGGGGAAATTTATGTCCGCCTGCAGCATCTGTCCCCTGTCCTCCTTTTGCGAGTATCAAGCCACAGCATACGTTACATTTAGAAATGTTTTCTGACCATAAATTACCTTCACGATGTCTTAGAAGCCTTATGCTCTCCTTCACTGACCTCATGGCCCTTACACTCTGGAAGCATTTTTCATTACGTCTCTTAACCTCCTGTACAAGCTTCCTTTCATTCTCAGCATTTGCTTTCCTTATCACTTTTTTGCACTCTTAATTTCATTCTGTAATCTGTTCAAGTCTTCTTCTTTCCCTGGTGTTTTATACCCTAGGCTCGGTTACTCCTCACACATCCTTTTCTGCCTGTAACAATCACTTGAACTGCACACAGGCTTTTGTTCCCCGTGGCAGCCAAGTCAAGCTCCCTCATCTCACCCACTTGCCTCATGTCCTTCCCCTTCTTTTCAGGCTTCAAGGCTGAAATTTAAGTACCAGCCTCAGCAGCTGCCTATTCACCAAAACTTTAGCAACCCCCACCTGATTAGCCTCCCTTGCTTGGGCCCTGAAGCCAGCATGGAGCAATGCGAAGCCACTGTCCAGCGCAGCAAACCGAGCTGGACACCTGGGAGTGCACTTGTGTCAGTGCCAAGCCATGCTGGTCATTCACTCACTCACCCCAGCCTTCAAACCTACCCCAGTCACTCCAGCACTGGGAGAAAAATGCTCTCCTTTTCTGGCATTTCCCAGCTGGTATTCCTCCCTTCCCACTATGAATTGTGATGTTGCTCTGAAGGTGAGTTACACAAATGTTGACCCACCATCCTTTGAAATGGAGAAGGAGTTCAGATTCAGCTTAAGAAATAATAAAGCCTCCAACTGGTTCTCATTTTCGCCCTTCCCAAGGAGAAGTGAACTAAAGAAAAATATTGATTTAGAGAAAAAATAGGATGAAGAATTTCAGTCTCAATAATGTTAAGGTTTTCCTATGGTACCCTTTTTTAAATTAGTGGGATAACACTGTTCCTATTGATTCCAAGGAAAATTAATCCAATTCACACATAAAATTAAATAATAAACTTCCCCTTCTCCACTTACATTTCCCTGGTGATGTTTTCCAGAGGAAAAATCTCTTCTACTGACTGAAGAGGGAAGCAGCCTGCAGTTTGCTGTGAAGTTAGCTTCTGTCTAAACCAACATCCTTTCAGTAAATACCATGAAGCACAAATACTGTATTGCTCACATTTCCAAAACCTTACAAAAAAGTGACCTTCCACTGGTTTCACCAACAGCAACAAGCTGCTTGGTCTTTTATTATGCTTAGTCTGCTTCACTGCCTGAGCTCACTTTAAACATTGTCTTTTTACAGTCACTCTCAGAAAATGTGAATTTGAACGAAGTTGTGGAATTGGTTAGCTGGCAGGTAGCTAATGTATAACGTATGCACATTCAGTTCAGATCAAAAAACTATTTTGCTAGTGATGTTGTTTTCAATACTTGATCAGTCAAAGACAGATCCTTCCTCTTCACCTTCTCATCAAAACGTGACAAATTTAGTCCTGTTAAATACTAGAGACAGTGATCTCTTCTGACTACAGCTGGTGATCAGATTATGCCCTGAAGCATAATGACTGCTAACACTTCTCCCTTTCATCCCAATTACTGGCCTTTCTGCCATGCACCTACCCCATTCTTCTGAGAAGCTACTGCAACAGGCAAAAAGATAATAAAATTCAATTGTAGTCTAACAGCTAAGCTGAATATATTTTCATATTGATAATTAATGTAAAATAAATGACGTTTTAAAGATGAGAGAGATTTTTCAGCAGAACTGCTGGGGCAAAAATCAATTTCCCCAAAATTGCAAAGACTACATTCCTCAATTTAAAAAATGTACCTTTTTTAAGTGTAAAACACTGAAGTTTTAATATACTTGAAATGTCATCAAAATTAACAGAAGACACCTTTGGACACTGCAATGCAAACATTTTCCACTGTTAAAAAACCTTAATATCAAACTCATTTGCACTTTAAGACTCAGGGGAAGAAAACATTTAAAAAAAAAGGAAAATACTTCTAGGGAAAATGCAAAACAGTTTCAGTTTTAAACTGGACTAGGAGAGAAGGAACAATCATCAATGAGTAATAATGTTGAGGTGTGAAAGTATTTCAAAGAAAGAGGAATGATGACAGTGTTTCAAACCAGAATGCAGGAGGTAAAGAAGTACCCTGTCTACCACAGCGGATTAGATCGGCAGCTCATCTGCTAACAGTAGCTTGAACCAATGAATCTCTAATAGCGGATCAGTGTTTGGCAGATCTCAGGTCAGACAGAGAATATTTCATCTTAAATCTTTGCCTTTAGCTATTATATAATTTTTAGGAAATTCATTAGCCAAATAAGAACCTTTTCTAATCTTTAATCTCACTGAATTAATTCTCTCAACAACATCCTGTTGCAATGACCGCTATAACTTATATGCTTTTTTCCTACATGTTTTCCTGGTATTTGTCTCCTTCCCAAGGAAGACAAGTCAAATCCTTTAATTTACTTTCATTAACCAATTCTTTTCACTCTTTCATATCATCACCATTGCCTTATCTGAAGAGTAAACACTGCTGAGGAGCAGCTCCTTTTGATTTTATGAAGGTCAAAACTGTTTTCCTTTCTTGGTTCAAAGCATACACATGTAGGTGCATTTATTTGGCAAGAAAAATATATTTAGGAACAGAGGACAGTGTGTGGCTAAAGAAATAGTATCTTTGGCTTTTCTCATGGTTGTGACTTCAAAAATCTCAGGTGGCCAAAGCACAGACTGGTGGGAAGTGGTCTGCCACAACCTAGAGGTAATCCTGAGCACAGGTGAGCAGCGGGGATTCACACAGGCATGGGAAGTGATTCCAGGCGAGTTAATCGTGAGGCAGTTCTCTCCATATACATTTCTTTGTCATTACTTGTAGCATCCTTCACTGCCACTACACTGCTCAGCCTCACCTAGCCCAAAGCAACCCACTGCATGCAGGTTTGTATAATCAGCAGTCTGCACCAACACAATACTGTTCTTTCCTTTAAACTCCTGAAAGTAAGAAACAGTGTTGATTTGTAGCCCTGCTTCCTGGGAATATGCAATAGATACCCACTTTTCACACTGAAAATGAGCTCCCTGTTCCCTTTTACTTACCCAGCACAGTGTCAGTGTGATTAAGTGTGTCAGGACAGACTGGGGTTAGTTCTCACCACTGAAGCTGGCTGCTTACAATCCCCTATCCACTCACTCCCTGGTTTGCCTGATGGCTCTCCCAGCCACACTGCCCACTGACATCACCCCTGGTCAATAGTCTGGGGTTAATTTTTGTCTCTGTGTCTTGCCATTCTCAGCCAGCTGAGCTCCAAACCATTAATCTGTTCCACACCTGCTTCTCAACAGCCTTCAGTTAATAAAATTCTTGCTACTGACCCGGTTCAGTGGGGTGACCTAACAATGTAAAGATGTTTGCTACCAAGGCCAATCCCTTGAGTCTGCATTTGACTGTTCTTTTAGTAAAGCTTTTGATTTATGTAATAATCTTTTTCCTTTATCCTTCCAATCATGAGAAGCTGTAGGAAATCCCCCATTGCCAGTTTACTCTCTCATTGCCTCTGGTTCTAAGACATAAGAGTTATACTCCAACCACAGCCTTCCAGACCATCCTTCACCAGTTGCCACAAACTACTCATCCCTGCTCTCCCTGCCATGCCACGCATTGGATTGTCCTCCTTATTTACCAAACCTTCATTTTCAGTGTAATAAGCAAACACTCACATCAAACTGCTCTGCACTAAAGATCACAGACAAGGAATTAAATATTGTATGTTCTTCATTCATCTTTAATATCATTACAAGTCTGTTAAAGGATTTGTGTCCATTGAACAAAAAAGCTAGAGGCATTACTGCAGCTGAATTCAGATTGCTAAACGTTTAACAAAGATGCTGACATTACAAAAGCTGGAGTCTCTGATCTCTCCTCTTGAAAGCTATTCAGGTTGGTTGCAGGGGAAAACTATGTCATGGGCACCTGGGCACCTGCATTTTATTCTGTCTCAGTAACCCCCTCTCAGAGGAAGTGAAGCCATAAGGTCCTGTCCCAGTAACAATTAAGAGAAACTAACGAAGAGCTGGTTTATAGCCTTTCCCCAATCCTGATGTCCTGTCTGTGTCTGGAGGGCAAATATAAAACATGTTTTTCAGTGCTACAGAAGGAAGTACAAGTAATTAGTCCTCACCACGCAATTCACACACGAGGTTAATCAGGCCCCTCACTGGTTTTACAGCAGAGGGGACAAACAGGAGGCTGAGTGCTCAGCCAGACAAGGAGGTCAGCATGAGCATTGGGGGAGGCAAATGGAAGCCTGTGTGCATCAGCAAAAAAGAGATCTGGGTGAATGTTTTTAGGGAGACTACCCTGGCCCTTTCTTCTATCCATTATCCTGCCTTTATCAGCTCTGTGATCTGTGAATGATTGTCAGAGAAGCCCCTTTAACCTGCCAGCCTCACAGCTGTGCAAAAGGGCTCATTGCCCCACAGAGATGCTGTGCTCTCTTATGGACCCAGGGAAGGCACCACACCAACTCTTCCCCATCCCCAGATCCACCAGCCTGCTGCCCTTCTCTCACCTGTGGTAGGAGGCAGCTCGTCAGCTTCTCCTCAAGTCAGATGGCTTGGCCAGAACACATCAGGTAACACATCAGGGACAGACCACATGGGTAACTGGTTTTCTCTGTTTGGAAATATCAAAAGTACAGGTGTTTTGCTTGGAATAGGTGCAATTCCATCTTAAGAGAGAAGATTTTTCTCACCTTAATACCCCATGAAGGCTGACTACAGAGTTTTCTTTCTGAAGCATTGCTTTATTCCTTCAACTTTCAGACACAAAACCAAGCTAGTTCTGTAATCTCTTATGTAAATCAAGGATTTCCTTTGAGTGCCAGAGGCTCTCATGATGCATGTGGCATGTCCACCTTCCAGTTCATGCTGAGTTTGTCCACTGTTACAGAATCTGGACAAGGAGTCCATTTGGCTCATGAAACATCAGTAAGTACCGTAAGAAACCAAAATTTCTTTGCTCTTCAGAACACACCATCCTCTGAAATCAGGCATTTTGACTAACAGAACCATACTCCCGATCCACGAACACCTACAATACCTACAGCCTTTCAACTCTAACCTCTCTTTTCAGGTTTTCCTCGTTGTAGAGCATTCCCCCTCCACAACCATCTTCAGCCTTCTTTATTAAACAAGTACAATACCCATATCATAAAGATCTGGCTATATTATCTGAGGTTAGGGGAATCCATTCAGTGCTTACCTTCAAAATCCATGAAGCTAGATTTTTGCTTTAAAAACATCTGACTCTTAAAATACAGGGAGTAGTCAGTGGCTGTTCATAGGTTAGCTCAGATGGAGCAGCTCCCTGGCTTTATGAACACAAGGTTCACTGCCTGTCTCATAAAAACTGCAATAAGAGAGAGTTTTGCATTCTGCAGAAGAACTACTCACAGTATTTTTGCAGCAAGATTTTTGCTCTGTTTCTGCAGGACATTCACAATGTTTTCTTTAAACAAGTGTGACTTCACTTTGTATCAGGCCTTAGGAAACTTATTTTTGTAGTAGTATAGTGTTCACGCAGTATTTATTTTACAACCTCATCGAGATTTCCTTATCACTGATGTATTTCTCTCAGCAGTATGTTTTCACCCTGACTTCTGTTGCCCTCAGCCTAAATAGGTAAAATCCATGTACATATTCTGTAATTGCATACACATAACTTCTTCAAATTTCTTAGCAGCAAATGCAGGCCAGTGGTGCACACAATCCTGCTAAGAAGCATAGGAAGAAAACCTAATCTCAAACTTTTCTGTATTCTGGTAAATACAAGATGAGGTGTTTCCTCTCCTTCTTTCAGACATTGTTCCCATAGTATCAGGCTCTTCCTCCCAATTCCTTTTTTCATCCTGAATAGTGTTTTAGTCCTCAACTAGTCCCATTGACTTCAGTGGTACTCCAGATAGGGTAAGGGATTTGTCAGTGAGGATCAGAGTGCAAAGCCAGGGCCTAGGATTGCAACATCTTCCTTGTCTGGCATTCCACTGTAAAGTACTGTGAGCACTTACCCTGCTCTGAGATGGATGGCCAGCATAACGATATCAGTGTCGGAAACATTCGTAGTGCTTTTCAACAGTATGCCAGGCAAGAAAGGTTTCCAATCTCTGGCCCTCACCCTGCAATCCAATCCCCACAAATAAACCCTCACCTCTGTACAAAGTACTACTGAAGTCAATGGGGCCCTAAACAGATACAGACTTTTTCCTGAGTGACACAAATGGAAAGGCAGTGAGTTTAAGGCATAAAGGGGCTAAAACCTGACAAAGGCCTATGAAAGTGGCTTTAGTTTTGGGCCAGAGAACTTTAAAAGCAAGTGAGCTGGTCATAAGGGTTTTGAATGTGACAATACAGAGAAATTGGAAGGTCAAATGTTTGGTCTCCTCCAGAAACTATTTGCATTCTTTCCCGCAATGGTCAGACACTCACACATCTCTGTTTTTTACTCCACTCCTTAGACTGAAGCTCACACATACAACATGGTCTGATCCTTTATCTGCTGCACAGCAGTGGGATGCTGATAACTGCACCCATCCTTTGAGCTCCAGTCCAGTGGAGAGCTTTTTTCCCTGTCACTTTGAGCATGGGAATCTGTGCCACTGTCATTATTAAGTCTGCCTGAGTGTCTGCAGTCAGACACGAGTTTTGCTGGATGAGTGCTCTTTGTTTCTGGAAGGCAGAGGAGATGCAGGCCTGGAAACACCAACCAGTACAGGTCCATCTCTCATTTGTCTCACTTTTATAACTTTGAAACTCTTCCTTCACTTTGGTAATAATGTAAAGTATCAACTAAAAATTGCAATGCATGCATTTCATTTGAGTTTTATTGCCTTAACAGACAGCATTAGATTACAAAAGAGGACATTTTTCTTCTCAGTTTTAGCTTATTCTTATGATTTACGATTAGATACAGCAAGAGTTCATAAACTTCCCTGACCTGCTGACAGTTTTTACAGGCTCCTTGATTTATTTCCATCTCAAACTTAACAGCTTTCATGTGACTGATATTCCTAGAGTCCTGGCATGGCTGCAGCACAGCCTGCAAGGGCTCCTCTAATCTCCATGTTACTAATTTAAATGAAGTCTTGGTCTGTTGTTTAAAAAAGACATTCGTCATCTCACAGAGGTTTACAGATCCTCTTGTAATGTAATGTCAGACACTTCTGAGATATGAGTTTTATAAAGCCTCCCGATATTGAGTGTTGTAAGACACACCAAGGTCACTTCAATATGCCAAAGAAAAAAAACATTTGCAAAACAAGAGAAGAGGAATTCCTAAGAAACTGCTTCGTACCAGGGACATTTAGAAATGATTTATACCATCTGTGAGTACATTTCAAAGATAAATCTGGTATTGAGGAGAAAAGCAGGGGGAGGATAAATTTGAATCCAGAAAAATCCACAGACACCCAGCCAACAGCTATGAGTTCCTGATAAAAAACAACTCACAGAGCAATATTCTCACAGTCATAGAGGTTGCAGCATCAACAGTTTCGCAGTGTGCTCCGAAGCTACTGTGCTAACTAAGGCTGCTCTTTCAGCAAAGATGCAGCTGGCATTCTGTTTTCATTGTACACTTTCCAAACAACAAAAAAAAAAGATACATTTTGTAATAACAAAGACCTATCTAGTAAGAGAGAGAAGAGGGAACGAGAGCGAGAGCAACATAAGAAAAGTGGGTGTCCCTCTAAGCTCACACACCACCCAGCTGAAGATATTATTATAAAAAAATTCTTTTTTTCTTGAAAATATTTAGAAACTACCAAAAGGTAAATGGCGGGAAGGTGTGTGAAGGCAGAAGGAAAGGTAAATGGAAAACATCAGGTAGTTTTTCTTTGATACCAATAGATACAGCAGAGAGAGAACAAGACCCGTAAATATCCATGGAGCTTTGGAGGTTCTCCAGTGAGTACGCTTAGACGTTGGAGGTCAACTGTGATCAAGCCTTAGTCTGACAGAAAATTGCTTTTGTAATATTTGTAGATCAGTTAAGAAATGACAAGCAACACTAGGTTATGACACACTGGAGATATAAATACAGGTTGCCCAGATCATATGATTGATTGAACCCTTTTATTTTTGCTGAAGAAATTTAGCTAGTGTTGCTGGCAACACACACAGAGCACTAAATAAACGTTACATACAGTAGCTTGTCAGAATTTATAAAAGAGCAATCGACATTTGCTTTACTGTCAAAACATCAGCCTACGAGTTTCCTCTCTTTGGAAGGAGAATGCAGGAAATAAAAGAACACTATACAGTGTATTACCTTTGAATCACAAATGCCATGTGTAAGCCTGCACCAGAAATGAGAGCTGCTCTCATGCAATGAGCTCCGCCTGTCCTCAAACCAAACAACCTGCTTGAGAGCCTCATTGCAGCAAGCCACCAGCAGCAGTTGCTGTATAGCTCAGAATATAGAGACAAATGTGGGTTTATCACAAAGCTTCCTATTCCACAGTCCAAACACAGATACTTTCACTGCAGATAGATGTGGAAAAACAGTGCTGTACAGTGCCTGTAACTGTATTGCAGTGAAGTGGATTATTGAGAACACAATGAGGTTTTATGCCTAATTTCAGAGTTTGCACACTTAGGGGAATTAAAGTCCACAGATCTCATTCACAATTACACTGAATAAATCCTTAGATTTCTTTCCATTCTTCAGACAACATAAAAGAGCCATGTCACACATGAAATAAAAACTCCCAGCACTTTATCTTTCAAGGATTACATGGTGTTTTCAATGTAAAAATCACATCCTCTGTTGGGCAAAGGTTCATTTTACAGACCAGATCTATTGGATCAAAACAAAGACCGCAGTAAATCAGCTTTGTGGAGCTATTTTCCCTTGCTGGACTATATCTCAAGAACCACCTTTCAGGCATTTGTGTAGGAGGAAAAGTTTGTTATTAGTATTACCCTGGGAGATGGGTATTATTCTCCAGGGAGTAAAAAAGAAAAAAAGCCCAGCATCCCATGACCTACCTCTTCTCACTGTGATAAGGGCACAGAACATATGTGTGCACAGACAGATCAATTGTCAGCAAGACTACCCTGCTACATTTAAACACATTGCATTAATTAACACATCTCCAAAGAAGAATTTCTGTATCTATGTGCATATTTGTCCTTTCTTACAGGATCTCTCACAAGGAAACCCCCAGTCTCCCTGAGTAGTAAACCCACCTGCACCAAGCCTCTGGAGAGCAGGCAGTTCAGAGTGTCTCAGGAGTCCACAACTGCGAACTGTAAACCAGCTGAAGATGTATCTGCACAACATCCATTTCCTGACCTCTTCCCATGGGCTTGCCAGGGGACAACAGATTTGGCCAACAGGTCAAGGACAACCACTTTTTCATCCCACATTTCTTTCCTAACTTTATCTCACTTCTTCCTGTCGTGAAAAGAGTAGTATCTGCATTTTTGGTCATGTGGAGTAAATGCTGTCTCTGGCAGGAGATGTGCCCTCCTATAGAAAGATCTGAGGTCATAAAATCAGCAGCATAGTCCACTATGTCTGTATTAACCCTCTTGTATGTTTTTCCTTCCTTCTTAGAGGAAAAGCAGACTTGACAATAACTTAGTACTTTATTGAGGACATTTATTAATGTCTCTCTTTTAACAGTAGAAATAGCAATAATCACAATTCCTGAGTTTTAGTAGAAACTTTACGTTATTTTCACTAACTCCAAGGTTTAAAAGGGTGAGTTTCAAGTACATTCCAGGCCAGACAGAGCAACTCAGGACTAAACGAATTCTTTCAAGCACTCTGAGTCACATTGTGAACAGCTTCTACCTATTTCAGTAAGGCAAAATATGTCTATCTCTGGGGCAGTGCATAATGGGGTTCAGTTCTTCCTTTAGTGGATGGCATGAGCATGTGTCAGTCTGTCTGCAATCTCTTCTATCATGGTAAGAACTGGTACCCATCTCCCAGATTCCATATCCTCCTAATGGAAAAGGTCAACAGATTGGTGGTAAGAGGCAAAGCTTGAAATAGAGTTAAGAAGGTAACAAAAGAGGGAGAAGAGAGAAAAGAAAGAATTTCAATACCATACACTAAATACCCAGGTGTTAATAAAAAAATCCTCAATGGTTACTTGACAGGGTCTCACAGAAGGAAAGCTTGAAAAAGAAAGATCTATCCATTGTTCTGCATTTTTCTTTGTCACTCAATTCTATCCTTTATATCAGTCTTTCATCTTCCCAAAGCTAACTCAGGGCATATTTACAATAAAAATAGAAGTTGGATTTGTTACAATTTGTTGAGACTGCAGATTTCCAATTAAAGGTGGTGAAATTCCTTCTGTCTGTACAGGTTTTTACTTGGCTATTGAATGTAAACTAACTGACCCTTTAGAACAGCCTCAAAAAATTCACAAACACTGGTCTCCTTGAGAACCCATGAAGGATGAAAGAGGAGAATTTCTGCTTTGTTGTCTAAGGTTTACTCAGTAAAAGGTAGAGAATGTGAGACTTCACTGGTTGTATACCAATTGTATGGCTTTATTTCCTAGAACAAAGACGGTGTTCCTTCAAAGAACACTACTAGTAGCACAGGAAAACCATTTTAATATTTGACATCCATAATATTTAACAGGGCAACTGGATTTTGTTCAAGAGAAAAGAATTTATCCATGCCAATTAAATAATTCACTGCATAGTTCAAAAGACCCTGATAAGAGATACACCCCAAACCATACTGCTTTTCCTGCTTTAATTATGAATTTGTAGTTAAAGCACATGACAGGGTTTCAGGGCTGGGCTCCACTTCCCGCTCTGTGATGGGTTACTGGGGGCAGCTTCCTTCATCTCAGCCTTCCTGAGCCACATCCTTGCTGGTGTAAATCAGAAGAGGTCCACCAACTGGAAAGGCACTCTGCTGATTTACACCAGTTGTTAACTTGACCTCTTGACCAAGAGAAAAACTGGGAATGGAAATGCATTTTCTGTGTCAGAGTTGCTTGTTGATGTTGATTAAGACATTTAAGAAGCTTCATTCCTTTTAACTAAAGAGACAAATATCTGACTTCAAAGACAGGAATAGAAAGAGGATTCAGTTGGGTATTTTAGAGCCTGTAGAATTACTAAATTGTGTACTACATTTAGCTGATGAACAACATACAGAAGAACATTCCAGGAACAAGGTACGAAATTACACTATAGAATTTTCTTTCCATTTTCTTCCTTATATTTGGTTGAATATTTTCACTCTTTGGGATCAACAGAAATAAAAATGCCTAGATCAACTCTGAAAAAAATATCCTGCTGCTTTTGCTGTGGCTGCTCCTATCCATCAAGTGTTTTAACTAACATAGGGAAAATGGCTATTTCTTACTGATGGGGCTGTAGTATGAGTAACTGAACTTCAAAGATGCCGGGCCAGATTGGATAGCAAACATCAAAAGCTTTTGACTCGTGCTGAGTAAACTTTGTATTCTGACACACAAGTTCTTATCTGTTCAGTTCCAGACTTGAGAGAGAGAGGGGCTGAATCTAACCAAATCACATTGTTTTTCCTTGCAGCTGCCAACTTGGAAAAATATCAGGGCACAAAGGAACCATTAAAAACAAAACAAAAAAAGACATGTTTTTGTTAGTTCCTAGGCAACACAATATTGCCAAGATGGTGGCTCCTACAAAAATTAGAAAATATTAGTTACACATCACACTGTTATTTATTTATACTGCTCTGTGAAGCATTATTTTTTTCCTTCCTGCAAACTGACAGATATTATGGAAAATCTGTTCTTTTGAGCAGGGTGTTTACACCACAACTGTTATGTATGTTTTGTCAGCAGCTTTTTCCATTTGTTAATTCCCATTTCTATTTTAACATTTATTTTGCTAGTTACTGGGGAAAAAAAAAAAAGCAGAGTATGAGATAGAGGGAGAGACAGAAAGAGAAGGGAGAGTGAAAGAAAAAGGAAAAAGGAAAAAGGAAAAAGGAAAAAGGAAAAAGGAAAAAGGAAAAAGGAAAAAGGAAAAAGGAAAAAGGAAAAAGGAAAAAGGAAAAAGAGAGAGAGAAGAGAAGAGAAGAGAAGAGAAGAGAAGAGAAGAGAAGAGAAGAGAAATTTAAAATTTTACACCCACCAAAATGAATCCTGTTGTTTAGATTGTAGAAGCTATTTTAGAAAACTGGAAATCCTATCCCATTACTATTAATTGCAAAAATTCCACAAGAACTTTTTAAAACCTCAGCCTGCTTGTTCATGGCACTCTAGAGTAGTGTGGGACACAGGAAACAAGTATGTTTCACTCCACCTTCTTCATTATTCAGCCACAATGCATTTACCACATGGATCCTCCTACTCATGACAAAGCCCTGATTACACTGATGATGTTCCATGCTGGTGAAAGATTGAAATTACAGTAAGGTGACAAGGAAGTGTAATAGCTCTTGGGAAATGTAATTGCAGCAGCTGCCCTGGAATCAAATAGCCACCTCTCACATTTTGTAAAGTTTTACTCAGGAATTAAGTTTATGAGCCTAGAAAGTCTGACTGCTTACTTCAGAAGGTAGAAGTCATCTTAGAAGGTGGAAGTCACACCATGCATCCTTTCAGTATTTTGCTGGAAAGGTTAAAACACAGTTGTGAATGAACAGGTTACAGCAGAGTATCATTCCTGATGGCCACAGAGGACTTTGTTTCCACAAATATTCCACATTAGTTGTAGCATACACAGTCCTTCCATTACAACTGAAAGGTAACCCCTCAGAGATTAGAGACAGAAAAGAGAAAATGGAAGCTTCTCTTATTAAAAAGTTATCATTTCCTGATCCACAGTTCACAGACCTGCTGAGACACTACAGTCTCACCACACCAAACTCCCACCTTTGAAACAGTCTGAGGAGTAAATGCTCCAAGGACAAATTCCAAGGACAAATTCCAAGGACAAATTCCAACAAATTCCAACAGAAATTTGAGGACATATGAATATAAAGCCATTTGAATATATTTCATCTGCATTTGTTCTAATAAGTTGGGTGAATGTGGGAAGAGGCCCTTAAGGAGAAAAAGGCACCATTAATGCATCCCAACAATGTATAACTCAAGGCCACAGGGTTTTCAAGGCAGCCACTGCAGCACACAGAGTCAGACCCCTTCCAAAGATATGCTTGCAAGACTTACCAGGAACCTTTCAGCAGCATTCATGGCTCAAGCAGCACTGCACAGGGGGGTGCAAACCAGAAAAGATGGTGCTGCCACTAAAGTCATGGGGAGTGCAACCTTTTCTACTGGCCATGTCTTGACCTTCCTTCTCACTCATCAATGGAGGAGAAATTCTGTCTGCATCCCTGTACGAACAGCAACCCTTGGCATGGTCTTGTCTTCAAAGGTATAAGGCTTATTCAACAGAAATGTTTAAAAACCTGATTTTGGAAGTGCATATGGCTTTGATGAAGGACATCAGAACAAATGGCTCATCTATAATCAGGGTTTGACATGAGGAGATGTGTCGCTGTACATTTCAGCTTGCTGTAAATTCACTTCCAACATACTCCTGTCTTGTGCTTTATGTCCTGAAACAGGCACACTTGGGATGATTGAATTAAATGAATGAAACAATATGAAGAGTTTTAGATTTCATTCAGCTTTAGGGTAATTCTAAACCCCAGCATCAGACTGGAAGTCTAATGACCAGTGCGAACAAACCTACCATAAGGTTCTTAGGCAACTTGGACATGGTTTCCATTTTTGTGGACTTACAAAAGTTACCCCTAAAATTAGTACAAAATTGTTTGCAGCACTTACTAGCTTGTTCCACTGAGGGCTTCTGTTGGCTTCAGCATAACTCAAGTATTTGGGAAGACCTGAGTTTGATTCATTGACCTAAATGAGATTTTTTTCTGTGGTATCAATTATAGGCTATGCAGATATTCCAGTATAAAATACTGGACTCCTACAGACACACTGTAGGAGTAAGAGAAATACTTGCTTTAAAAGAAAATTTGGGGGGCTGTAAGACAACAAGTATTAGCCACATCTTGCATTTTCTTCCACATTTACATATAACCAGTAAATCTGAATACATTCTGAGTGTTCACTGCTCTTGTGGCAAACATAACTCATGTCTAGTTGAATGATGAATTTGCAAACACACAAAATGGCCTGAAATGAACAAACAATCATTTTTCCTCCAGAGTTTGCACAGATATCTACTTTATGGAGCTCTTACAACTAAGTCAAAAATCATCAAGAGAGAATAAATATTTAGCTTGGGCTGCAATGGGAGAGTATGTTAACACACCTCTGCATGTCTGGATTTTTGCTGGAACTCTAAGCAAAAGTGTCAAGAAACCACAAAGAAAACTGATTTCAAACTGTGCTTAGATTAACTACAAGTAAGACATGCCATGAATCACTTGTTGCATATCAGTTGTATTGAACAGAACTATTCAAGACAGTAAAAAATTTGACTTTTCAGTATATACTAAGCAAAAGTGTCCAAGCACCTAAATTTATGTGATAAATCTAATCTCAGTTTGCTATGAGTCTTGCTGTGAAATAGCCATGAGCCCCACATGGCAAGTGGGGAACTAGAACATCCAAGAACAGCCACACCAAGCAACATTGCAAAGGAATTCATGGCAGAGATATGATTTAATCCAAGTTCCCTAATCCCCAGTCTGTCCCTGAAACCCAGCTTGGAAGTTTATCTCAACTGAATCAGTGGGTTTTTTTCTGATTCTTCTCACTGTACATCTCAGTTTGGAACAAACTAAAATAACAAGCAACCAGGAATAAGATAGCTCTTATTTCTTAACTACAAGGGGATAGGCACCTGCTATGAATTGGGCACTCTCAGCTGTCCCCTGCACTTAGTGTTGCCTCCCTGAAACCTTGCCCCATTCATTTTTGAAGTCTCTGTGGAGAAGTATGTCCGAGTAGTGCAAAGGCAATTCCTATTTAAAACACAAGTACCAAAGTTCTTCTAACTTGGCTGAGTGACAAAAGCCAGTTTTGTTATCCTGGATCCCAAAAGCCAGTGGTACCTGAAGGCAGGGCCAGAAGGCTCTGCTGCTTAGGTCAAGCTTTGCCCCCCTCAAGCTTGAACACGAACTTTGTTGTTTGTTCTTTACATAAAGAGTGTTTTCCTTGGGCAGGGCGCTTCCCTGGGTTTTTGTTTTGTTTTGTTTTTTTATTTGGTGGGTTTTTCTGGTTTTGGTTTTGTTGGGTTTGGGGTTTTTTTTAAATCTATAGGAAAAGTTATGCAAAGATATCAGTTTTCACACCATTGTTGACATGGTATATCTGACGGCCCTCTTCTGTAAGGATTTTGGAAAAGAACTATCACCAAAACCAGCTTTGACCCAAGCCATTATGTACTGTTTTCTCACTTGAAGGTCTGACAGTCCAGCCAGGCATGGCCTCAGTCCTGCCAATACCCCGCTGAGCCAGGCAAGGTTCCCTGTTTTGAGAAGCACAGGCACCTTAGGTGCCCCAGACTACTTAGACAAGCAGAGCCATTGTTGTGGGAGTTCAAATCCAAGTAATGTTTACAGCATCTTTGCAAGCAAAGGACACTTGTCTCAAACCTGGTTTTATATGTTTTTTTCTCTATGTTGACTATAGCAAACAAACAACTGGGTGGAAAACCTGGGACCTTGGTGATCAGGTGCTGCTTGGTGAACAGGGGTGTGTGAAAGACGATGCACACGGACACTGGCATGTGCAAATGTGGCCTCTTGTGAACTCTCAGTACTGTTTCATTACCTGAATTCTTTTAATTAACAAACATCTGCCAGCTCCTGCAGTCTGTCAGAATATACCACTGATGTTCCCTTTGTAGTGCTTTTCATAACATATGTAAACAGGCGGAAGAAAAATCGTGCTGTTATCATCTTTTGATTTTATGAGTAGCTGGGACTGTTTAAACTATAGATTAACTTTTACAGGCCCATCTCTCTCCCCAGCTACCCCCACCATGTGCGAATAGCCAACTTTCCTGCGTGGGTGTGTCAGGTAAAGAACACTTTAGTAGATGTTTAAAAGGGAGGGAGTCTTGTTTCACAGAAACTAAAATCATAACACTCATTTCATCACCCCATATGTGCTTTGTCATCTCTCCTCGCAATAGCCTCAAATGAGTCTATACTCTTTGGGCCAACATCCCAATAATGTAATTGGTCTCCTGGGTGCTACCATGATGGTAATGCTTGGCAGGGTCCTCCAGGAAATTGAAAAAAAATGTGTATTTTCTTGTTTTTTCAATGTCAATAGTTTTTACAAAGCTACACCTCTTACAGCACACAACTCCAGATCTCTGACAAAGCAGAGACCAGACTGTGAATATATTGCCTAGCCCAAATGTGAATTACATGTCCACCCAATTGTGAGTTACCTGGAAACGTTGAAGAGTGTCTGCAACAGCAATTCTTCCATCTGAGTGGTGGTGTGGGAACACTACACACACAGGTTCTGCAAGCTGGACACCTGCACAACCAAGCACATCACAGATTAGGTGCAGCCTGGGTGTTCTGCCTCTACAGCCTCACACAGAATGTTTTCTGAAGATACATCACTCCCTCACCTCAACTGACTAAGATGCTTTTTTTTTCTCACCCAGCCTGAAAATTGGGTGTGGCTGACAAAAGTGGAAAGAAATATCAGACTTTCCCTGTCTGCCTGTACTTCTCTTGCATTTTAATCTATTTGAATTGTCTTCCTTTTAAGGTTGCTCAAAGAACTAAATAAAAAAGACATAGAGAAGCTATTCTGTGTAAGAGATCTACAGCTGTCTTCTCTCACACTTCTGTACACAATAAGCAGAGCATGTACTTCCAGGATTTCACTTCAGGTGATGCAAGCCAGCAACAAGAAATAAGAGCCCAATATCCTCAGTTTAAAGTATGACACTGACTCAAAGTCCTAGTCCCCTGCTTCTTTTCCCACACAATCTTTTCTCTTTAAATACATCTCCTTTCTCTTGGAACGTTATTTCAACTTAATCTGCAACCTTTGCTTTCTGGTTCTGAACGATTCCTACCTCCAAAATCCCTTTGTGCAACCAATTCTTCCCCTCAGCACTGAAAGGAGCCTTAATACTTACAAGCCCATCTCTGCTTGCTAACCCCCTTTTTTTCCCCATTATGCTTCTCTTTCAGCTCCAGTCAGGTCTGCCATTTCCATGATCAGTTCCCAAGAGGACCTCAAATGAGGTCCCAGGTGAGACATAGACTATTCTTTCCCTGGTCACATCATAATAAGTTTCATGTACTTCTCAGGGCTTTGAAAGTTGAAAGCATTTTCTATCACTCATTAAAAGCAAAGTCAGAGGCTGATGTGGCTCAGAGGCTGAGCTAGGCTTGGATAAAAAACCTAGGTGTGCTAGAGGCAGACCTAAGGAAGGGCTTGAACAAACATTTCTTAGTTCACGAAAAGATAGAGACAGTCCCACCAAAAATACAGAGGCAAATTTCATTTTCCCCACAAATTTCCTACAATCTAATTTTTTTTTTTTTTTTTTTAATTCAAGATATTAACAGTATCTTCTCTGAGCTTGGATTAACTATCCAAGTTAACTATCAACATAAGCACTTGTGAAGAAAAGTCAGTCCACGGATACTACAGAGAGATGGTTTTTCTACATCAACCTTTTCTAAAGTGCTTGTAGCCACACAGAACATCTGAAGTGTTTGAACTTGTGCAATTAGAACAAGTTGTCAGGGACACAAAAAGCTTTTCAGAAGAGCACAGAAGCTGCCTGTATGTTATCTACCAGTGTCATATACCTTCAGCCTAGGAATCATCAGAGCCTAGGCAGCAGGATATGAAATAAAAATCTTCTACGCCAACCCTATTTCAGCAAGCTGCGATTTTTTTCTCTAATAAACCCTCTTCCCTGCAGCTTTTCCTTCTGTCTCTAAGTTCTTCTTTTTTTGTTCTCTGCCCTCTGTACTTTTTCTATTTTTCCCCCATTTCTTTGTCTTGTCCCTCCTCTCCCCTTATTTCTTTTCCGCTTTCTTTCTCTGTTCCTCACCAGCGTACGTTCTCTCCATATCCCAGTCCCTCCTCAGTCCCATTTCTTTGATTCTCTTTTTCTTTCTTACCTCTTCCCTATTCTTCTCTCTCTCTTTTTCTCTTTGACCCAAATTAGATTGTTACAGTTGTCTGTGTCAAGTCAAGAAGCCCTAACTTCCAGCCTCGTTCCAGTACACAAACCTCTTTCCTATTACAGAATTCTTCTGCAATTTATAATTCAAGTTTTTAAGGCAAAAAGCAAGACAAAAAGTTCTCCTCCTGAATAAATATCCTAAGAGACTCAGTACTTGTATGTAGCGTTTTGGTCGCATGCCCTGTGAAAACCGGGTCCAGTTGTGAGAGTCAGATGAATTTTCCCAGATTTTGGCAATGGCTGGCCACTGGAAAAGCCTCATGAATAGAAGACTTCTGGTTCTGGATTTTATACACTGGCTTTGTTCTGTATCAAAACAAAATATCTAAAATTTGAAATGCTACCAAAAAAAATTACTTTGACTCACAACATTTAGAGTATATAACATCAAAAAAAAGATTTTTAAATAGAATTGGAAATGCATCCTTCCGTTATAAATACTGAAATGGGATGTCCTCCCTGGACTTTCATCTGCACAAAATTTTCATTAATTCCAGAGGATTTTTCGAAGTGCTCACAGAAAAGGCAGGAAGAAACTGTGACAGTTTGAAGATCTTTGAGAAATGGTGCTGTGATGTTAAATGTCTTGCATATATATGGTCCCTGGGTACACACTGCTGTTTTGCAGTACATCATGACAAACAGGATCAAATGCCACCTCAGCCTTGGTGAGCTTAGCTTTAAATTTAGCTAATGTGACCTCCACTAGCACTGCAGTTATGGTAAAATTATGATCCCCATGAACCTAAGGAAATACAGAGATAGTTTGCCCAAAACAAGGCCTCTTGTGTCCTGTCTTCACAGTTTAGAGGTAATGTAGGTTTGGCTGCAACAGCTGGAGTCACTGGGTTGACTTCTACAGGGTGTGAGCTGTTGGGGAGGAATAGTTGTCTCCTGTGCCCTCACTGTCCCTAGCCAGCTGAACACCACAGAACAGATTTCAGCTAGCATTTACAGCCAGCAGGACCTGTGCACAAGCAAGCTAAGCTGCTAATTCACACATTTCATCCTGTTCTAGGCAAACATCCCTGCACAACCATTGCTGAGCTGTCTCTTAGGTGACAGGAGCCCTGCGACATGAAGAGTGGTGCCAGTAGCAGGAAGTGTCCTGCATGAAGCTTGGGGCTGTGGCCTGAGACAGTGTGTTACACTCAGCACTGGTTCCTGTTTATGGACAGCTGAAAGGACCAAGCTGCCACATGGACATCTGAGGTAAACATTTGCTTTTGGCCTATCTGAATCCAGGAGGCCCATCCAACAAGCACAGTGATTACATGTCCTCTTCCACAGTCAGGGCACGTGCTCCCACACAGCCCTGTCTGAGCAGCCAATGGCCATATGAATTTACAAATCAGCCACTGCCCAAGGTGGGCAGAAGGGTTGGGACATCTGCACGTTTCTGAGGTTCAGACTTCTGCAGAAGTCTGTCATGACCCCCATGCCTATAGGACAGAAAGCTAGGGGCAAAATAAAGTGACTATTACTCTGGATAGCAAGGCACCTCTATGTGTCCAGCAGGACTGTTCATTATATGCACCCAAAGAAAGAAGGAATTCTTAGACTCTCAAAACCCAGTGACCCCTCTCGGTTTCAGGGTCCTTCCTTCTCTCACAGCTCATCTGTAAATGGCTCTGTTAATTTCTTGAATTTTGAAATGTACTATGATGGCCCATTAGATTAAATTTTTATAGATCAAGAAAGAGAAGCAATACAGATACTTCAACAGACAATTCTCGTGGAATCCACTGAAAAATGGATGGAAAGAAAATACAGATAGGAATGGGAAAAAAGATGGAAACTGGCATGACAGAGACAAACTGGAGAGTGGGTGGAGAGGCAGTACAAAATGATCTGGCTTACAGAAGTTGTGGAAGTTTGGTCCTTACAAACTGGACAGGCCTTAGACTGTGGCCAATGAATTTCTACAAAACTTCTCATGTACTCACTTGTACATCACCAACAGAAGAAGCAAACAGCTCAGAAAGCACCACAGACAGTAAAAGCTTTGTGATTGATTTAGATAGATCATTCTCACAATGTCTTACAGGGGAGGGTATTTCTGATTTTCTTTGTTCATGAAGCACACATGCCAAAGGACCAAGTGTCTTAACTAAAGATGAGTGAGCAAAAATGCGGAGTGAAGTGGCCCTCCGGATTTCCAGCCCACTGCCTAGGCAGCAGAGGGAAGCAGCTTGAATACAGATATTGGAAATGCTGCTAAGGGATGAGATGACACCATTTGAAAAGGTTTTTCCCTAATTTGCATAATAATAAATACATGTATAAGTGGAATTAACTAGCAGGTATTTTTTCCATCTGTTTGTTTTAATTATTTCAAACTGTAGTGTTTGTAAATGTGATCGACACTAAACCTTTATTTAGACTGTGCTTTGAATAAGTGTATCCACATTAAAATTACTAACCATAACCTTTAAATCACAGGTTGGATTTGGTTATGAATGTTACAAGTGCTATTTTAAGCTTCCAAACAGAATGAATTTCTTGCTCTAAAGACCTTGAGAAGTTGTGCATTTCTAAAGCAGAATGAGATACACAACTTGGATCAGCTGTTTGCAACAGCTTTAATTTCTGAGAATTGGATTTTCTCTTTGCAGCCAGTTTAAGTACATGCTGGGAGACAGAACATAAGTTACATTCCCAACACTGCATATGTGAACTCTGCCACGAAAAGGGAGATTTTCAGTAGTAAAACTGAAAATTTGGCATCTCACTCCTTTCAACTGTCACTGAGAGCTGGATGCCTTTCTTGTTGTTGTTCTTTGTGCATCCAAAAAAAGCCTATATGTAATTATGTATTTTTATGGAAAGGACAGAGCTTGATTTCTAAATACCTGCTAACTCCTATGGTATCCAAAATGCAAAGGATACCAATTATTCCAGAGGGAGTTCAGTTTATTAGTTTTTTATTCTGTGCTTTTACTTCGGATGGAGACCAAATATCAAGATTATGTTCTCTTAGGACTATAGTTTTCCATATTGATCCTGCCTTTGTTATTATCTCAATGGCTTATTTGTTAGGCACAAAAGATATGACTAGGCATATGTCACTGTGGAATACAGGAATTTCACTGAGATGGATGCAAAAGCAAAGGACAAGCATTAACCAATCCAGCTGTCTGAAAGCCAGGGCTAATGTTAACCAAGAAGCACATTACTGTGATTCCATCAGAATGTTCTTTTATTTATTTAACTTTCCCATTTTCATTTTTTATTTGGGTAAGATAATTGCCTATGATAAGCTCTCTCTGTGTAGGTGGGAAGCATGAAGAAAGCCAGCCTTTAGACTGAAATATTTACACTAAGCCTAAGCATTAATGATGTGTAATGGCCAGACCATATTTGCATATTGAAATGATCTCAATTAAAATCCTTTATCAGATGACTTCAAAGAGAGAACCTCTCAAACTGCAATATATTTTTCCATGAAACACAGCCTATTAGGGATTTAATGTGTTTATCTGCATTTCTAGAGACAATAATTTTAATGTTCATTTCATAAGTAATAAAAGATACACTTCTTTCCTTAGGATCTGTACCACAACATTCTTTTATCTTTCTTTATAATGCACTTACTAAGCCCTGAACTTCTTTGAAGGACAAAAACATAAAATACTCCACAGAACTTGAACTAAATAATGCCTTGGCCTTCAATATTTTTTGTCATCCTGAGAATCTAAGTACATTACAAAGATTTACAATGTCTAAAAGAGATAAGAGACTTACAGGGTTCTCTTCACCACCGCTGGAAGACAATCTACTCTGAGTAGGAACACAAAAACTTTTTATGGCATTGAGAAGCAAGAATGCAAGTGAAGAGTCTTTGCAAAAAGCAATAAAGTAACCTACATAAAGAGGGTAAAATGCTTAAAAAAAAAAGGAAAAAGATAATTCACCAATTTCTTGATAGATTTCCATTCACTGAAAAAGTTTCCAGCCACGTGCAAATTTTAGACCTCATGTTTTAAGAGGTCATTTGCTGCTTGAAAAGGGAGAATTCTGATAGTCTTTTTAAGGGATTTCAGTTATTTTCACAGTATTTTAAAAGATCTGTTTGTTAAAATAAAGACAGTAGCTGGAAAACACAGCATTTTACTTATTTACAGAAAGGCTTAGAGTTAATACATGGAGGGGGGGAATATATCATTTAACATTAGAGTGAAAGTTAACCCATACAAACCATTGGAAAACTGGGTTCTGGTAACATTATTTTCCTTCTTGTAGCTGAGATCTGCCATTAAAAATCTGTGTGGAAAATACTTTCTTGATATTTGATTCTTTGTTGTTTTCTAAAGCTACATGAGTCATTATCATAGAGGCCCTGGACAAGAACTATGCCTTCATAAAAATAACCTTAAACTCCAAAGATACAAAGATTTCAGCACAAAGATTTTTCATCCAGGATTTCTCATGGGAAACTAATGCCACCTGCAACTCAGACATCCAGCAAGAGGGAAGGAATGATACAGTCCCATGATTTGAGCAACCTACCACCCCTCATAAATAAAAAACTGCCAAAGAAGAGGGTCCATTTCCTCAAATCTAATACCACATTTTCTCATGCCGTAAGGAGTGACAATCCTGGAGTCACCTATTAGGGATAAACTCCCTCAAATTATCGCACATATATCATAAGATGCAGTGTACACAGGGAAGCAGCTGCCACATATCAGCTGCTCTGGGGTAATTACCGGTGTATATTCTCACGGTAACGGTGAGGGCACTTCCTCATCTTTCATTTCAGAGTAAACCACCTTGCATTTATGACAGGGTAAGAGAATAGACAGCCTAGTTACCACCCAGGCCATGGTTTACAACAGTTTACTCCCTTGTCTATGTATTCTTGCTCCTCAGCAAACTCAAATTTAAGTCGACTTAGCTCGTCTTGAACTTGAAATTTTCCTTATTTGAAATAATTTCTTATCTCTTATGCCAAGGGTCTTTCACTAAACAAGAAAATGAAAGCTATTAAAAGAAATCATTTGTTGTTGCGAGAAAATGCAGGCAGGTGTTTGGTTTTAATTAAGTTAGGAGACAGATGAATTGCCAAGAATTTAAAAGAAAAGAAAATGTTAATTTTAAAATAAACACAAAGTCTTAGATGCTGCCTATTATGTGACTATAGCACTATACTCACAGGTGCTGAACTACAGTTCAGGTAGTGTTCTAACTATGAAATTTGAAATCATGGAGTCCAACAGAAAATAAAAGACTACAACATAATAAATTGAATCAAACTAAAAATAATGGATGAAACTTACTGTAATATGTCTCTTGAGCCACATGTGTGAATTTATGGGATCAGCCTAGATTTACCCATGGAAAAGGGTAAATATGATTGACGTTGAAGAATCTACAGTCTGAAGTGTCTCTATCTAAAGAATTCGTTTTAACTTTAGTAGCCCAAATATACTCTATACTCTATGGTATATTTAGCAATCTTATTGACTAGAATTAGAGGGTAGCAATAGTACCCAGAACTGAGTACTACCAGCACCTAGTATCAGTACCAGGTATTGATGGTACTAAATATTTGTAATAGTAGTAGTAATATTTATCTGGTGCACACACCAGAAGACAATCAGAGTAGCCTGCAAAGCATTTGTCATCAGAATACTGCTGTGAACCAGAAACAGAGACAACAGTGTCAGTGAATTTGGGGCTGAACACATCAGAAGACAATCAAGAGTAGCCTACAAAGCATTTGTCATCATAATCCTACCACTGAAACAGAAATAGAGACACCAGCATCAGTGAATTTGAGGGGGAGAGTACACATTTCCAGTGTGCTCTTTAGAATTTTTTATTCTCATACAACTAGCCTTCCATTGTCAGTATTAGGCTAGAAAAAAATCCTCCATCAGCTGAGGTAGAACACCAAGTTACCACCTGTGTTTCAGGAGGTGCAACATTCCCCTTGGGAAATAAGAGCAGAAAGAAGGGCTGAAGAAAGAAATTCTAAAGCATTTGCAGCAGAATACCAACATCCCATTTAGGTTAATGTTTTTCATTTTTTTTGGAAGCTTGAAAAACATTACCATCATTCATGCTTTGCTGTAATTGGACAGAGTGATTAGAACACCTTTTTGTATTAAAAGCACATTTTCCTTTCAATAATATCCATGTTAAATGAGAAGAATGCTGTTCACCCAGTAAGCAATGATTTATTTTTTCCCTCATTTTTAAAGCTTTTTCTAGTTTGTGGTTTTGTAGAGAAACTGTACATGAAGACTGTCAATATACAGTGGCTTTGAAAGGAGAAGAATCAGAAGAGAAGCTCTTTCAAAATGTAGAGGACCCTCTAAGGAGAAGAATTGATTACTGCCAAATAAGATTTCTGAAAATTTATCATTCAAAACAAGAGGTCACAAAGACTGACATTGACAAGAGAAAGACTGCAAAAAGCAGTATGAGAAATTCAGACAGAATATGCTTCTGCAGAGGACTGTCATTGCACAGAATAAAATGGTCTTTGTTGAAGTCAGTAATAGATGTAAATGGTGAACATCGGTTCAAGAGGGAGTTGAATATGTTTAGAGCAGGGAGCGAATGTAGCCATGCAGTCATAAGAGAGATAATTGTGCATAAGATGGTCAGCTACCATACCTGGTGATTTGTATTTTCTGCTGCCAGAGGGAAGGGTTTGATGGACCATGTGCTTTTCTCTGGGCTATTATTACTTGTGTGTCTGTAAAAAGTGCCCTCTGCTATCACAGCAGCCACAGTAATAAAATGTAAGTTAATAATATTATTTATCCTGCAACCATCACTCATGTTTACTGTTCAATCACATCTTTTTCGCTTCCCACTACACCTCCCTCCTATTTGCATTTGAAGGCTAAAATCTCAACAAAAGCTATTTAGTGTGCAGATCTTTTTCAGCTCTGGCTGTCTCAGCACTGCTATGTTGTCACATGAGTGATGCATATACACACAAATAGACACACATGTGCTCAGATACTGTCTCAAGATCTTTCTCTTCTTATCTCCTCTATCTACCTAAAACTGTGCTTGAAATCATTGCACAAGAGAGGGCCACGAGTCTCCCCATATTTGCTTCAAAAGGGGAATGCTTGACAGATTCCTCCTCAACCAACCATGGCCAAACCAGAGAAACTCAGTCAACAAAGTCATGATGTCCCTCAGATGCTTAAACCACTTTAGCCCAGCTGCATCTAAACTGGGATGCTCCTAATATCTCAAAAGAGAGTCACAGTGATGTGGAATAGGGATTTATCTGAGACACAGTCTCATCCCAGCCTGAGAAACCAGACCATCATGACTCTCACATGTGCCTAATGCTGCCTCCACCCTATACAAGCAGGAAGGAATGGCAGAACACAAACCAGAGAAAAGACTCTAGTGAGTCTTGCAGGTACACTAACATTATGACAGTGCTGAATTACACCATTTTCAATTCTCTTTGTCAAAAAACAAGGAGGTGTTCAGAAAGTCAGCAACTTCTTTAATAACAAAACCTATCTGAACCAGAGGACTGTCCCATAAACAAGCAGAAAAGCTGTCTATCATGTTTCATATTTAAATAGGAAAAAACACCTCTTCTTAAGTGGTCTGTTTGCCTTTACATCACTAGTCCCAACCAAAATAATCCTTACTGGACAGATAAAGTCTCCTACATGCAGTTGATGCAGGCAAGTAGACAAAGGAGGAGCACAGAAGTGAAGTCACACACCCCTGCCCACCCCAATTCAGCACCAAGGACTAGCAACCCTCATCCCAGATAGAATAAGGCCTTTTCCTTTCCACACCATTCAGGAAACAAACTTCACAGCTTCATTTCAGTCAACATGGCAACATCAGTATTTACCTAAAGAGAAGAAAACTGCATCCCATCTGGTTTTGGTATGAAATCAGCTGGATAGACCACTGTTCTGGTTTTGGCTGAGATTGAGTTAATTTTCCTCGTAGCTAATATTGAACTGTGTTTTGTATCTGTGTTGAAAACAGTGTTGATAACACAGGGATGTTTTTGTTATTGCCGAGTAGTGCTTACACAAAGCCAAGGACTTTTCTTCCTCTCACCTCACCCCACCAGCAAGTGGGCAGGGGGTGCACAAGGAGCTGGGAGGGGAAAGATCCAGGACAGCTGACCCCAATTGACCCAAGGGATGACCCAGACCATATGGTGTCATGGTTAGCATACAAAGCCGGGGGAGTAAGAATGAGGCAGGGAGGCATTTGGAGAGGTGGTGTTTGTTTTCTCAACTCGTGATGGAGCCTTGCTTTCCTGAAGGTGTCTGAACAGCTGCCTGCCCATGGGAAGTGGTGAATGAATTCCTTGTTTTGCTTTGCTTGTGCACACAGCTTTTGCTTTACCTGTTAAACTGTTTTTATCTCAACCCACAAGTTTTCTCACTTTTACTCTTCTGATTCTCTCCCCCATTCCATTTTGGAGGGTGTGAGTGAGCAGCTGTGTGTAACTCAGCTGCTGGCTGGGGTTAAGCCACAACTGCCTACCTTTCATGACAGCTCTAGAATTATGTGTACCTGACGCACTCACTGGGGGCTGCAGTCACCCTGGGCTCCCTCTTGCCAGTGTCTCCACATGGGCAGAGACAGGAACATCTAAGGAGCAATTTAAGCTACACAAAATCTGAATTGCTCTCTGAGATGACTGTTGTCCTTCACTGACCAAGGAAGAAAATCAGGTATCTGTCCCCTAAATGAATGAAGTTAAGCACCTTCTCTTAGCTAGGATGCACCTGGACCTATCTGAGAATATGCCCTTCCCTGGGGGAAGTGTTCAAGGGCAGGTTGGTTGGGGCTTTGGGCAACCTGGTCTAGTGCGATGGTTGGAACTAGATGGTCTTTAAGGTCCCTTCCAGCCCAAGCCATTCTATGATTTTATGATACTTGACTAGACATACACAAAATGGATTAAGGTGTTCTGCTTGTGATAGCATACGGTAGGCTAGGAAAAAAGTCATGAATGAGTTGTCACACACTGATAGTACCAAATCTCTGCATTTCTTTTGCAACTTCCACCAGCAATCATAAAGCACTTTACTGAACCAGAAGCCTTGTCTGTCTAGCAAAATTTCATCATATAGGAATCACTTTGTCCCACTTAGTGCACATCTAAGACAACTTCTAGCCATGCACACAAATGGGAAACCCCTTCACTCATCATTACCCTTGACACCTCAGCCTCAGTTTGCATTGAAGGTTCACACTCCTGCACTAAATCCCTTTAAAATCCTATTTTTTGTGGGATTTCTTTTGTCCTGAAGAATTTACAGTCTCCCTAGGCAAGGAGACTTGCTTGTGCTCTGTGGAACAGAAACTGAAGCCCAGTTCATACTCCTGTTCATACTCCTTACTAAGACTTAGAGTTGTTTCTTCACTAAAGCATAGAATTATCAAGATCCTATAAGTTAAGAGAAAGACCGAGCACACAGTTTTTCTTTCTGAAATTGTATTATGGGAAGAAAGTTGAGAAGGAAAAACAGGAAATCAAATATTGAGGAAATAAGTGAACTGCAGAAAAACCTACTGTCCTATCAGCACTTTGAAATGAGGAGTTCCTTTAAGGAAGGTTTTCTGTACCAATAGGAACTATGTTCCCCCTTAAGAATCCCGGGCAAAAAAAACCTTCCTATAAAAGAGTCCAGTGGTTTTCCCCATGAGAAGATAAGGGCTCTTCACTTCCACCTTATTAAAAGAAAAATATTTGTTGTCAATCCTCTAACCCTCTTGTAATCAGTTAAAATGCAGGAATTCATCTCAAGTAATATGTCATTTTTCTTTAGGCAAATTTATTTCCCTCTCCCACTCTAACTCTTAGACCAAGATTCACTTCATTGGTTCAAGAGATAGGGCTGAATCCAAACCCCAATTCCAAACACATTTGGCAACTAAGGAAATTCCAGTCAGTGCCAGCTTTAAAGGCTGATTCTGAAAGACATTAAGCAGTCTTACAGCAGCCACAGAATGCAAGGTCCTTTTGAAAAAAAATCCCTTTCCCTTCATCTGTGCTTATTAGAGCTCTAGAGACTTAAATGAAAGTATTACTGCACCTGCAGCTTTTCAGAGAAACACACCCTTCTTCACACTGCTATGAAAACCAGGCCAACAACAAAAAAGAAGTAAAATTTAGTCTTGAAAACAAAGAGGCTTCAGGTGTGAGGAAGGTCATCATCCAAAGACAGTACAGTTCACAAGTGAAAATGGGGACAGAACTCAGCCTGAGTTCTTTATGGTGATGGTAGATGAGGGATGGCTTTAAATTCCTAGGCAGAATTTTGAAAAACTGAGGTTTGAAAAAAACCCAAACTCAATGTCTTATTATTCATAAACTAAGTAAATTTGCCCCAGAAAGCACAAAGATGCAAACCTAGAGAGCCACAGCGTGCCATTTTAAGAGTCAGTAGAATGGTTCAGTAGAATAGTTCATGAAGGAGTGTATTAAACAACCTTCCTCCTCCGTGTAAGGACATCATTAATGTGTCTTTGTTTTAGTAGCATGAAAGGAAATTCCCAATATGTATGCCAGACAAGGATATCATACACTTCCATAGTCTTTATCTGAAAATGCTTTTTTTTTTCTTTTTTCTGAATGTACATCGTATGGATAGGAGAGGGCCTAGCAACAATGTAGTGCTCTTCTTTTTTTTTGTATGTATGCCATTACTTCTAAGTGTTATGGTCTTCTTTGTAAAGACATTTACACTAGAAAGCAACGAGTACTTTACAGCACCCTGCAAATTTCCATAAATAACAATTGGCCATGAGAGTTTCTTTTCACCTAATCCATAGAGGGGGACTTCCAGAGAAGAGCCAGAAAAGGTGGAGATCACTTTAAAATGCTTCTCTCTGTCATTTCCAACACCCCGCCTAATTCAGCTGGGCCAAAATCTCACTTGAAGTGAGCTGAAGTAGAAGCTTTTTGTGTGTGTATGGAACTGTATCCAGCTGGGAGAGCAGTTAAATGCTTGCCCATCCCCTTAACTCTGGGCATGTAAATTCAAGACGAAGAGAGCTGTTTTGACGTTCTTGGCTGGAAATCACTCTCCACACCTATACTTTAATGCATCTACTGTACGTGGTAGTTTGGCTGCTTTCTCTCCCTACCATCTGTTCCGATGGCACGGTGCCTGCTCACAAGTTGAATGATATATAGGTGCCAGGCAACAATGCTTTTTGATGGGCAGACTGCACAACACTGCAATTGTCATCTCTTGTGCATGAAGGCCACGCTCGGTGCCAGCAGCGAGGCATTGGCACTTCGCACCTCCACGCTCTTGATCACACCTGTTGATACTTAGGTGCCAGAAAAGGACTACTTGAACAAGGGAGTTGTTTAGCTCCCCATGAGGGATTAGCATTACCTGAAAGTATATCCAGCCCCTGTCCCAGTCACCATCCCATGCTTTAAGCAGACATTTTGTCAAGCCTGGAATATTTCTGTGGATTTTCACTGTAATATTTTTCTAGATCTTTATGTCTAAAGGCAAGAAGGAGCTATATGCCCACTGAGATGAAAACTGACTGACCAGGCAAGCCACTTCTCTTCCATGGTCCTATACAGACATTTAAGTGCAAGTCTATGCAAACCTTGTATTTTGCTCATGTCCCAGGTAAGGGCCTACAAATGTAACATTCATTTCACAAGCACACCCAGCTTGCTGCAGATCAATGCCAGCATCACTTCTCCTTTCCACATTTCCACATTCACATGAGCCACCACTCCAAACCTCACCTATGGACTTTATTTTTTCAGACTTTAGATCAGTCCCTCTTCACAGATCAGATTTAACCACATGCATCAATCATTCTGCTCCATGAATAGAGCTTATTCTTGTAGCTTCTCAAGTAATAACAATTTATACTGATGGAATAGAATATCAAGAAATGAAGGCAACGTGGAACTTCACAGATGAGTTAAACGTGTTTTAAAAAACAGTGTGTTTGGGGAAGGGAGAGTTTCCAATCCCTGCACTGTTGCATGCAGAAATTCAGTGATTTAGAGAGGAAAAGAACTTACGCAGACTAGCTGGAGCTAAAATACATGATTTCTTGGGGACTGTGGAAAGACCCGGGAATGTGCAGGGACTGGGTGAGAGCATTCTGCTCTAGGGAAAAAAAGGCAACAAATTTAAACCTTAATCTTAATCCTTGCCTTTAGCAGAACAGATAACTAAAATCAGATTTTTTGCATATAATTGTAGCTAAGAAAACAGCTTTGCCGAGAAGGAGAGGGTAGGGGCTGGCAACAGGGCTTTGCTGATAATATCAGGCAAAAGAAGCTGAGAAAAGAACAAGAGAGGCTCCACCAGTACCATGCAGACCCACCATCTGTGGGTTACATGTATCTTCAGCAAAGACCAGAAGGAAGCAGGAAATCAGTAAAACATTTCCCTGATGCAAAACCTCTGGGGAACTATCCAGAAGAGATGGAAATTACCTCAAAATGCTTTCCTCTCTTTCTACCCTAGTATGCCTACTTAAACTTATTCAAAATCTTATTGTAAAAGGTACTCAAAGTGCAAATTTTTGCTTATGAGAAAATGAATGCAGTTGATAATGTAGGTACTGTTTGTGCGTCACCTCAGAGACAGGGAAGCATACAGAGAGAGCTTTCCAACAATGTGGTGCCACATCCATGTAACAACTGAATTCAGAACCCAGACCTGGAGCATTTCCAGCAGGGACTTCTTAGACATTGATTTGGGTGTCAATGTGGATTTTGTCCTAGATGTACCTGCCCAAGACTATACATTTTTGTTAGACTGCTGAGTATCATAAGATTATAACTTTTGATTATTACAAGCCTGACTTATAAATACAGATTGAGAGGTTGAAAGGCTGTAGAGGACCTGATATATGCACTTGGTCAGAGGGGGAAGATCTCTTAAAGACATCAAAATTCCTTCTACAGGAACACAGCCAGTAGCTGCTGATTTCCCTGAGCAGGGCGTAGCTTACCTGGGGACCAACCACACAAGACTTGCACACCTTAGTGCACTTAGTAGGAAATAAGACAGACGAAATCACAAGAGTTGCTGTGTATTTGCTGCCAGCCGTTACCAGGTAGCTGCTATTTCATTTCTATGAAATATCATAACTATGTAAATAACTCAAGTAATAATTGTAAATGGATGGCTGTACTAAGGGAGGTGGGGGCAGGAACCATAACTGCGCAGCTGCTAAGGCTGGGAAAATTCAACCTTAAGCAGCCTAAGCATTCATTTTACAGTGTACACCACTGATTACTTAATTACATCTAAAATATAAGTCAGATCACTAAAAACTCCAGGGAGTAAATTACAAGCAGCTATGAAGCAATGTGCATGCATACACTCTACTTTGACTTAAAAATATTATTGTTTTCCAATGGCTATGAAGGATTTTTCTATTTCTGTTCTGCAAAACATCATTATGTTACAAACAGGTAAATATTTCTAAGTAATATTAGATGTGCGTGGGAGCATCCATCTTCAGCCTTTCACTGTGGACTCTCACTAAAGGTTCTTATCTTTATGTATATTTGAACAAGAAGATCTACATATGCTTGATCTCGGTATGAACCTCTGTATGACCTGATTTTGTTGCCATGGCCACCAATTAGACCAGCCTTGTTGACTGCAGAACAACAGTCAAAGCATCTCTATTAAGTTCTGAAAAAGAATGTCATATTTTATCAGCACACTACAACAGCTTATCCTTGTGGTAGTGCTGTACTGTTTGTTTCTTCCATTAGCTCTGTATTTAAGCATTTAACTTAAAAGACAGGAAAAAGGGGGGAGGGGTGTGTGAAGCAATGGCTATGTCCCTAGCCAGAAGGTTCACTTGTTTTACTGATTTAATATGTGCTTTTGTTTACCAGGTTTTGTCCTCTTAGAAGGCAGAAGACAGACAAAGACTCCCTTTGCTTCATAGAGATTAACATAAAATTTTTCCTTCAAGTTACTGTTTTTGAGGATCCTATCAGCATTTTCCCAAATGCAGTTTTTTAAAACATTCTCCCTTCCAGTTTGTGACCAATCAGTAGAGTTGCCTCAAAAGCTCCCTTGGCAAACACTGCTTGTTAAACTACCTTTGCCCTGCAGTAAGTGTGTGTAAAGATACTGAATACTGTCACATGCAAGAAAAGACAGTTCAGTGCCATCAATATTATATTTTGTTAATGCCTACCTGAAAAAAATCCAAAACCAACTTGTAATGTACTCAGTTTACATCAAAACAAATAGAGGTTGGAGGATAGCAGAGTTCTACGACAAAAATCTTTTATTTCTCAGGCTTCCTCTTCAGAAAATAATTTTCTTAGTATTGTTTTCATAAAACCTCTCAAATGCCCTAAAATAATACAGAGAAATTGGCTTTTATTTTGAACAGGATTTCTCAATATGCACTGCATCTCTTGGCATATCTATTATATTAACTCAAGCCTTAATGATACAATGGTTAAAAACAGAGTACAGATGTGTATAAATGAAAAATGTAATAGATTTCCCTCTTAATGTAATAGAATTGGCACGAGGTATTGGAAACAGGAGTGAAAGTAGTCACTCAAGCATTGTGTTTGCATGTTATTTAAATACAAGTGGTTGAGGTATAAGTACCTCTAAGTACACCTGAAAGAGATGGTGCCTTGTAATCATTGTTTCAGCAATTGACAGTTGTTTACACAACAGCAGCACATTCTCTACTGATTTGAATAATAAACATGTTTAAACACCAGCTGGATAATAGAAGGATAATTGAAACATAGTTTAAAGCTCTGATTTACAGGCATTGTGGCAACACTTTTATTTGTGGTACAATGCTATACTTCTGTGCAGCCTCTTGAAAAAATTAAATAGGCATTGTTTCAAACAACTTTGGGATATATTTAACTCAATTAATCTATCATGCATTTGTGTGCCTACACAGACAGACAGACAGAACAAAGAACAGACCATCAAAACTTCCAAAAGGCTTATGCTGGTTACCTCCCCCTACTTGTGCTCAGTTTAATTGTACGTTTGCTCAGCCCTTACCTTGTGTCGATATTCCCAAGCATGAAGTTTAGTGCTTACGGAGTTCACAAAGCCCACAGACTGCAGGAACCCAGAGGACCAAATCAGGAACAACGCAGGTAGAGAGAGAAACCATCCTCCTTCAGTCACCTGTCAGTCCGTGAGCAACAAAGGAACCACAAAAATGCTGTGGGATTTGAGGTGTTCCCCACTTCTCCTCTCTTCTTCTCTGCACCTGAGTTTGAACTGCTCTGAAAGTACTGAGCCTGTTTTCTAAAATGAAAATTCAAAGAGAAGCTGAGGCAGCCCCACTAGAAGTATACCTCTGTATTGGTTTTCCTAAAAATATCTCTCCAAATACTTTCTTAACATAAAATCTACCAGCTGAGAAGCCTAAAGATGTGTCTCTAATTTCCATCAGACTTTCTCAATTCCCAAGCATCAGATAATCCAAGGCAGTCTAGCTTTCGTTTTTCATGCTGTTTCTGATCTCTTACCCCAATTTTGAGCTACAATTAATTCACTGACAAGTATGGAGGTGTGAACAGTTTCCACACATGCATTTAGCTTCAGCTCTCTGACTCAATCTCACACTTTATTCAAATGCTGTGAGGCCTTCTTGATCCCAGTCTGTACAAAACCTACAACTTACTCAAGAAGATTACAGATACCATGACTGGCTTCTTTTACATACCAAGCCCTGGCAGTTCCTGCTGAATGACTCCTAAATGAAAGGCTTTCAAGAATCACATCAGCTCAGAACCTAACTAAGAAAAGCCTCAGAAGAAACCACCTACAGTAGCCCCTGTTTTCAGCTCCTTCATTCTTTACAGGTATCAGGTACAGACAGAAATATGGAGAGATCCAAGTCACTGTCTCCAGGACTTAATGTTTTGAATATATAAATATGATAGGCAAGACAACTTGTCTCAACTTTTAGGAAAAATGTCTGTCACTCCTACTGAAAATTTGTTTGCCTTGTAACAATATTACCAACATTTTAAAAATCAGCATGAAATTTTCCATGTCTAAAATTACTTCTTTATTACTATTTCTGCCTTGGTATTTTCTTTTTTCTAATGTTCTTAAGACAGTGGCTTTTAAGAGCCAATATTTTTTTAAACGGCCCGTTATTTTTCTCACCAGTGCTCCATTGATTTTTACCTTGTTACTGACTGAAAAAACAGGGCATGGAACTCACACCTTGTGTGTTCATGTCGACCTGTGTTGCTAAACAGATGCTGCTGCCTTTCATTCCATATGGAGCTTGTTCAGGGCATGTGACTTCATTCCTAGATAACCCAACTTGTACCTCTTATGAACTCACAAAAAGCTCAGAAAACTGTACTCTTCCAGCACAAACCCAATAAGACCATATCCCTATGTACATCAGTTTCACAGTATTAGAATTTTGAAAAGATGGGAAACAAAGCATGAAAGGTATTTCATGATAAATCCCAAAACATGAAGTGGTGGAAAGTCTTTAATGATATTGCCATGTCTACAGGTGACAAGTATACCACAAGTACTATTAAAACCAACAAAAATTCAAGAAACAGTCTGCCCTATAAATAAAAACCCACTGGCTCACTTTGGGGTCTCTCATGTGTTGAGTATGTCTAAGGATATGATCAAACCTTCCATGAAAATTGTTAGCTTTTGCAAGGTATCTACAAACAAACACATATGCCCCAGCAAATGTGGCATGGATAAGTTTGAAAAGAATAGAATCCAGATATAAAACACAGAAGAGAACAGGACACATCTATACATACCTTTCAGTTAATAAAAATACAGTCTATGGCTGCAGCTGGAAACTGTATTACATTAAGAGGTCCTAATCTCTTTATGATACGAAGGAGAGTTCTGTACAATGTTGCTAAATACTATGTATGCCATACATTTTTATTTCTGGAAAAGAATAATCACAATGAGCAAGTGCTATCACCAGATGACGGATGGATGCTCGGATATACTTTTGGAAGAGACATAAAAGAAGAAATGCACCACATACAGTGATATAGGAAGAGGCACAATAGCAGAGTGTGGATCAGACTTAGGGAGGCCTTTATCTAAGGAACTAACAAACAGAAGCTGCACTTGATAACAACATACAGTTGGATAAGATGCATGGAAAAAATCACCATGAGCTTCCACAAGATATGATGGGCAGACAATGGCGTGTTGTAGCTGTGGGACAGAGTTAAGCAGTTTCAGTAAGCTGCATGTGTTATGGTTCCTGGGCCAGATTCTGGCCCCTTTGTGCTAGGTCTCAGGAGTGCCCTACAAAAGCTGGGGGATTTTCCTCCATAAAAGGAGCACTGCCAGGTGGCCGAGTGCCAGGATGACTCACTCTGCACTACCCATTCCTTACAGGAAGACAGAAGTTCCTGAATAGGAAAGGATGAGGCAGGAGTGCACATAAATCCAGCTGTCCTGGACCCCAGAGAACAGGTCTTGCCTTGCTAGCCCTGTTTGTGATTTTGCTCTTTGAGCACCATGGGGAACCAGGCCAGTCCCTGCCATTCCTCTCCCTATCAGAATTTCTCTATATTCCTAGGCCTATGGGCACAGGGGAAAATAAGGCCCAGGGCCATGGAGGAAGCTGTACTATTAATTCTAATATCCACAGAGAAAGCAGCCTATTTCAGTAGTTTTCTGAAGTACTAAAGAAACAGGATATTAAAATTCACCTTCATGTGATGAATAGCAGAAGTTGAGAGAAAATCTGAAGTAATGGGAAGTCTAACCCTAGAAAACATACTCTGACTCTGGTCCATGGACCTATCCTATCTGCAAATGACAGAAAGGATTCACAGGTATCCTGCTTGCTTGTCTGACCAAACTCAGTGTGCAATCATGGCATTATTAGCATTGTGCTCTAACCCACTGAGCTAAACTACATAGCATGGAGGCAATGTCCAGCTCTGAAATGGCTTGCCAGAGGCTCAGTAAGAGGGAATGCTTACTGTGTGTAGATATACATAGATGTGTCTACAGAAAATCTGGCATCGCAAAAGCCTTCCCAACCTACATGCCTTGCACAGCTCAGTCCTCAGATATTTAGTAACTTAGAGGGAATCATCACACTGAATGTGTAGGAAAGAAGAAACTCACTATGATTTGATCTTTTCCAGCAAATTCATTATGTTATTTTAAATATATTTTGCTAGACATTTTCAGTCAAAACATCTTGTTTGTAAGTGTCTTAAGGGATATTAGCAATAGAGGGAAAAGGACATTTCTTTATCCGCTATAATACATATAATGTGACATTCAAACACAACAAGTGCTAAGTCACAAAAGGTGAATGGAAACACTTAGCTCTTTTGTAAAAAAAAAAAAAAAAAAAAAGAAAAGTTTAAAAAAAAGAGATGGAGACTTCTCAACATAAATATACACTTTGACTTAAAATATAGGGGAAGCAGCATTAAAAATTTCTAAGCACAAAGCCTGTCTATTAAGATTCTGAATAAATAGTAAGTCTAGATAGGAAGAAGTGTTCCCGTTAATGTAAGGTTAGTTATGTCAAGGACAGTGAATGAAGCTGTCTTTCATATATACCAGACGGATCTATCTAAACTGGAGTAAGCAGTGCCACCAAAAATGTATCTTTATAAGGTGTTACATAAGATCAAATGTTAACAAACACAGAAGAACAATTAAACAATAACTTCCCACTCCACCAGTAGCTGTTTAACTCACACGTACTGTTTATGTGATATTCAGTTCAAATGAATGCTCTAGTAAACAAGTTGTATGTGTAAAGCTACAGACCTCCAGAGAAGCCAAAGAAAAGGGATTTGCAGTTTTTAAGAAATGCCTGGGTTGAAAAACTATTCCCACACAATGGTACAATGCAACTGTAGCTCCTATGTGAGACCGTGCTCCTATCATCTGCAAATGAAAGCCAGCCAAATTCAACTGCAGAACCAGGCACATAATTTAACATGAGCGTAAATAACTGGATGAAATGGTGGGCTCATCTTTTAGAACCTTCAAATTAAAACAAGATGTCTTTCTGGCTCATACGTTCTAGCCAAACAGCAATTTGTACAGCTCCATAAAGAAGTGACTGGATGAAATTAAATGGCTTCCTCTGATATTACAATGAACTATTTTAGGTCAGCGTTCAACAAAGTGTTCAGGAATTTACGCACAGAACTATGGCTATATTTGTACGACCGGGGATGTCCCAAAGGATATCTATCTTTTCTTGAGCTGGCCACCTGGGCATCTCTGCTTAAAGCTGTTTGGAATTTAGGAAAAACAAAACCCAGCATGTGAGTCCCTGGAGAAGTTAGGTATATTCCAAACACTCATTATTCACTCACACTAGTGATGGTGCCTACTTCTTGTCAAATAATCTGGCATTTACAGCACTTATCTAATTGTGAAGTCAAAATATTGAGCCTCACTTCAGCTTCAGGCTTTTGAACCCAAGTCCCATGAGAGTGCACAAACCATGAAGATATAGAAGACGTTCAAACTGCAGCGCAGTCAGGAATGGAAGAATCATGGCTCCAGAAATATCTGATCCTTATCTTATAGTTAAGCTACTCAGCTAGGAGAGGGAGGGACTTAGGGCTCTCATCCTTTCCTTCTGAAGAGTTTCTGGATACAAGTCAATAATTAGCTACTATAAATCAGAGTCTCACTGATTTTTCTCACTCCCACAGGAGTGACCTTTTGCACCACAATATCTGACTCTGTGTATCTTCAGTTTTCAACTAACTGACAGGTTTGTTCCAGCTAGTGAGATGAAAAATGTTGGGGTTTTGTCCTCCAAAAAATCTCCCAACTGGCTGCTTTGTACATATTTCTGGGTTGTAAAAAAATGTGACACCAAATGCTACCTGGCATGAGTAAACTAGAACCCATCCTTCCTTTTCATGTACAAGAGCACAGTCATGGGATTTTGTCAGAGAGTGATTCTTCCCCTCCACCTCTCTAAGACAACAAGGCTCTCTGTCTGTAAAGAGACCCTCAATTCTTTATTTACAGAGGTACCTGCCTGTGATGCTGAATTTGTTACCATAGTTCATAGTTCCAGACAATCACCTCGCCTGCAATTCCTATCAGCTGGTGAAAGTGTCTCCAGAGTTAGGTTGCAAGTGGTTCCCTGTCTAGAACCCAAACTCTCCATCCTATACTGCTTTTGGACCCTATGTACTGATCCCAGCTCTGCCATCATTCCTGGGACTGACTATTCACTCTTTCAGATTGCCCATAGATGTCTGAGGAGCTCCACACCTTTCTTCAAATAGACCTGTAGCTCTTTAATGAAAATTGCAGTCACTTGCTTTACAGGTAGAAATGCATACCAAATTATCCAACGGTATGACCAATGAAGGAAACCTCAGGAACATCCTGTTACTCAGTTTGGCCTCTTCATCCTCTGTTTGGCTGATAGGAATTCTCCATAGCCTCAAATAAAACATGAGAATTTCCCACAGCTGGATAAAATATTCCCTTGCAAGAAAATCATGGTACCAGCTGCCTGAAAACAAATGCAGGCTAGGTCAGGAGTGATATAATCCTAGCAAATAGAGCCAGAAAGTCTGTAAGACTGTACAGGTTCTTAAGCATATATCTCACTGCTCCACTGGGTTACAGCTTTAATTACATTTTTCATAACTACAGAAGGGTTCATTTAAGACACAGTTCAGAACAGAAATGTTAAGTGTGTGTTTTCTTTGCCCAAAGCAAAATGCACACATACTCCACAGAAGGTTGTTTGAATAGCTCAGAAAAAGAAGTATACAATGTCTACTGTAATGAGCCTACCCAAAGGTTAAATACAGCAGAAAACAGACTTATAATTCAGCATTAACACTGAGACATAGGAGTGTTAATTTCCATGGCACCAATGAAATTCCGTAGTCCTGTTTTGGTTTGCATCGGACAATGTTCTTGTTCATAGTATATTTCCCTGTGTACTTCAGATAAATAGATTGTGCCTTTAAATGGAGATGTCTAAAAGGAATATTACAAAAAGAAAAATTATCTTTGAATTCTGGCAGTCTCTGATGATCTGTTGAGAAAATAAAAGTGGAATGTCTCAGCAACCATTTATCTCTTGAGTCAGAACTTACTTTCTAGGAACTGGTTCTCAGGATTCCTAATGTGCTTTCCTCTTGTTTTTAATACCAGGGGAAATTTGGGTTGCAAAATTCAGCTGGAAAATAAATCTCACCTCTGGTGTTTTCACAAGCATCCCAAGCAGCACACTCAGCTGTGCCCACCAAAAGCTGTGAAGGACTGAGTGATAACTGCTTCAGCTTCACAAGGCTGGCCTGGGCTGGACCTTGGGCACAGGTCACAGACACCATCAGTCCTAGACCATGGCTTTGTGTCATCAAAGTCCAAAAAACAAAACCCTAAACTGAATATTCACATTTTGGTAAACATCAAGAACTCTTCCGAAAAATTAAATTTTCAGGTGAATACTTCATTTGAAGTAAAATATTTCCTACCCTGAAAACAGCTTGATAGTGGCAAAAAATTCTGGTTTAGCTAAGACGTACTTACAGGATTGTGATCAACACACTCTCCAAAAATGTTACAGCAATGATCGGCTCATCTCCATGCCACCTGCCCTGCTTTGCAGGATTGTGTCCTCTTCCTTATCTTGCAGAGAAGAAATTGAGACACAGGAACAGTAATGTTAATATTTTTTTTTTTAATTCCTAGTGAGTTGTACTATCTTAGAGTTTGAACACTCAGCACAAGACACCTAAATATTATTAATCCAAATTTCCTGAAACTTTCTGAATCCAATGCCCTCACTAAACACATTGGAATGAATGCTGCCCAGAAAGGCTCACTGGGGCTGCAAGACTGACTAAATTGCACCCTGGAGTTGGCAAAGTTCCCAGTTATACCAGGAGGGCAAAAAGTGGAGTGTACACATTTCTGCACCTTCACCCCATCTGTGAAGGAGACGTTGCACTTTCTTGCAAAACAAGGTGAAATGTTCAAGGGAGTTTCCCCTTGCAAAAACACATTTTTAAAATCCAGCATCTCAAAATGGTTTTGGAATCACCGTGCTGTGCTGTTTCATTTTTCAGATGCTGTTTTCAGATATTCTTATAATCAGTGAATTCTGACAGTGTTATGAATATGGCCAATCTGAGTGTCATGTAACATTTTTAGAAGTCTTACAAAGACTTAATAAATTTTGCAAATATTTAGAAAGAGAATTAATGTAATATATGTAAAGATCTGCACATATTTGATAATCTTGAACCAATTTAATAAATCCTGTCCAGTTTTAATAAACATTGGATTAGGGTTAAACTTATTACAAACAATAAATTAATAATGAAAATGTTTAATGTGGACTCTATATACAGTACGTTTTAAATTTTAATTGTTTTTCAAAGATCAGGAAAATACCTGCAAATCATGTTACAGTTTTAAAAACTTTGTTATCCTGGAAAACATGCACACAATCCATACTGTTACCAACATGACTACTTCTAACATGCTACAAAAAAATGTTTTTCTTGCCCTTACAAAAAGAAAATCTTACTGGAATTGAAGCTGTATTACAAGTACCCAAAATCACCATGATCATAATTTGGGTGATGATAGGACAATCCAGTGAAAATTTAAAAAAACACTGAATGTGTGAATTTATAAATTAACAGAGGAAAGTGCAAATAGAACCATGTTCTTAAATCTGCCTCTGTTTACATGTATAGCCACTCCTCAAGGGCAGCACACCTGACATTATTAATTTATGGTGAAGCACAGCACATGCATAACCTTGTGTAGGGCCATCCCAAGGTTCTCCATAAGGTTCACCCTGGGGTACCTGAGTTCTCCAATCAAATGAGGAACTGCTGCTGTTGGGAAAATTGAACTGTAACATTTCTCCCAGAATGTACCATTTACAAGAAAACTTCTATTTCTATTTTCCATACCACCAGTGGAACAATTAGGTGATATAAGAGACATAAAAATGCCACAGCACATTTCAGGTTGAAAACTAACCAAATAAAACATGGTAGAGTGGTGATTTAGGACTTTTGAATGAGGATGTTTTTTTTAGTCTGGTTCATCTCAATACAAAAGTTCAATTTTTCGGTTATTTTATCGTGCTTTTATCTTTTTTCTTTTTTTTCTTTTTTTTTTAAATCACATTATGTTTAAAAAATGTCCAAGTCTCTTGGGACACCTGAAAAAAAGTGTGTTTGGTTATGGCCTGTACTTCTGGGAGGCCCTTAAGGAATAAAAATAAGGGAGGATCTAGATGAAATACAAAAGAATGCTTTGGGTAACAGATATAAGATGATAACTGAAAAGTGAAGTAAAATATAAGGTAAGGATCCAGAGAGGATCCAGCAAAATAGCTAACCTATAAACCAGCAAAATGTATGTCCAAAGTTTTGCAATGTTAGGGTATCTGGGGACTGGAGAGACCAAAAGGAGTGTCTTGAGTGATACCTGCCAGTATGGAAAAACAAGATGTAAACCAAACAGGAAACAGAAAGTATCCTACTGGCACCTTAAAAGGACTCTCTTTCACCCCTTTTTTACTAAATAATGTATTTCCTACAGCATATTAAATAGTATCTCTGCTCTAATGAGACACATGCCTGCTTCACAGAGGACAGAAATTATGTCAGGCTGGGACAGCTGCAGGGCAAGGTCCATTCTAGTCTTGCAATTTGATTTCCATTTTTTACTTCCACAGAAAATTTCTGTGTTTGGAAACCAAAGGCTTTTTCTGCAAAAAAAATCCCATTCTAACACCATGAGGAGAAATGTCTTACCCTTTGAGCAGTGACTTGATTCCTTAAGATATTCAGGAAGGAATCAGCAGACTCAGACACTGCTTCAGATGCTTTTCACAGTGGAAGCTTTCCTAGAAGTAGAGCAAGTGAGCTGGCAGCTTGTTGGAACTGAGAATTAACTGTCATTAAATAATTACAGAAAATAAACTGAGGTAATCACAGTGATTCTGCAAGCAAAAGACAAGATACAATTTTCTCTGGTCTCTTCCAGTAACAAAACAAAGTATATCATGCATATAAAAGTTGGGTGGAACTAAATATTCACCTTAATTAGTCAGAAAGATGGTGCAATATTGTTTCTGCCTCATTTTCCATTGGGTAATATTCTTCTTTTTTATGGCAGAACTACATATCTGAAACAATTCATTAGGAATCTTGGTTTATGAAATAAGAATTATTCTTAGGAATATACAGCAAAGTAAGTGGAGAAATATCTATTAATAGAATGAAGAGGAAGTCAATTACTAACTTGAAATTTCTGTAAATGAGTCCCTTAGTGCCTGAGAGTCAAAAGCCCATCAACCATAACCTCTCAATGTAGACAGAAACAACAAAGTTTGCAAAAATCTTCCATTGTCTTCCTCCACCACTGATTTCTCTAGTTCTTCCCATGCTTCCCTAGTCTCACTAACTTGGAATTCTAACAAAGCTGTTTCAGGCACATAAGCCCACAACAAAAACAATATTGATTTTAACAATCCCTCAGCAAACTTTTAGAGTGTATTCTGTTATTATATCCCACAGTGCAATAGCTCTTGTGCACCTTCAGGTATGAAGTGGCAAGAGCTGCATTTTAACAAAACTGCTCATCTGAGCAACAGCAGGGAGAGTCTTCACATCAGCATAGCAAAGTTTGCTCTCCAAACTGCTATAGATCAGTGCCTGATAAAATCTTTCCTGAGTAAATCTGTCAGTGAGAGGAACTCCTGAAGAGACTGTTATAATCCATCAGTTACAACTCTCTGCAGGAGAGGCATCTCCCCCTCACATTCCATTAAACATGTTGGCCCTTCCCATACAAACGAGCTGGAACGGTACAACAGCATTTTGCTTGGCAGCAACAGGGTTAACTCTGTAATACACCTTGATCACCAGCAGGTATCAAACTTTGTCAGGAAAGGAGATATCCTCCAAACAGGAAGAGACACAGCACTGCTGAGAATCCCCCATCAAATACAATAGAATATGAAGGTATGGCTCAGTTTTTAGCTCTGGCATCCAATAACGAGTCAGAACCCTGAGGACATTGTCTTACTCAGAGATGTGAAATGCAAATGAACAGTAACATTGACAACTCAAGACCAAGCAGAAAACAAAGGACTTGAAAGCTACCTGGAAAGGTCTTGCATGAACACACTCTTTTTTTTTTTTTCTTTTTTTTTTTTTGTTCCAGAAACATATTCATTTATGTGAAGAAGTTAAAATGGGTGATTTTACTGATCACTGGAGTCCCTGAAAGTGCTCTAGCAGCACGAAAACATTGAGATGGTACAGAAAACATTTAATAGTGAAAGTCACCAGGAGCTCAGAAAAACTAGCTCAACGTAAAAAGTTGTGCTGTGTGAAATAGAACAGATTAATTCACTTTCCTAAAAGGTGGTCACAGGACTTTGCAAGGTATTTTCCATCTTGAAGATTTGTTCCTAAAGGTGTGAAAACCTAAGGTAAATCTTCCTATCTTCCTCTAGTGCTCTGTCCAAAATTCTGCCAGAAAGACAGACTAACACTGTTTCTACCTGCTTAATTCTCCTTTGGCTCATGTGTTTGTACTCTGTAAAACAAAATTATTTAGCCTTGCCACCCACCCCCAGTAGCCCACCACAGAACCACCAACCTACTGTCCACGCAGATACCAGCAGAAGGAAACAAGAGGATAAACAGTGGGTACCCCACTCAGCACAACCCCTGTGCTGCTGAAACCTGTGAGGAGACTTGGTGACAAATCTAAAACAGGTTCTGAGTTGGAGGAATGTTACACAATGAAAAGTGGGGTCACATTTACAACCTTTTCCGTGAAAGTGGGGCTAAATTTCAGTAATCCAATGTCAAGGCTGAATTTAACTTTCTCAAGATAGGGTAGTGGGCAGTTTGTGGCTTCAGAGAGAAGCAGAACAAAACACATCATGAGACAATACTGCCTGATCTAAGGTTGAGGACATGCAAAAAATGAATTAATTTCACATGATTCCACCCCACATACAATACTTCCCAGCACCTTGAGGGAAAAGATATTTTATTAGAAACTAAAGGTAGGGTCAAACAAATTTGGCCTGTGCTATCAGAAATGTGAAGATTATAAAAACTTACAGGAGAACTCAGGAGACCTAAGACTAATAACAAGTACAGCAAATGTTTTTGTGGACCTAAAACAGGACTGTATGAGGAACAATAACTTCAAAGCTGTGGGAAGGGTAATTGTTTGCTGATAAACCAGTAGAAAATCTAGTGGAAGCGGTGGCTGGGGGAAAGATGTCAAAGAGCAGTGAACTAATAAATACATGGAAAAGAAATACTGAGAGCCCTTCCTGGACTGCAAGCACTCTCCTCTTTTTTCCCCTAGCAGCTGGTACATTTCCTGCTTTCTTGTCCTTGCATACATGTACAGCCACATCCCTCAGGGGTTTTTTCTTAGCTAAACCGCTCCGAGGTAAATTTGGAGGTTCAAACAAAATGTCTCTTTGTTATATCTCGAAGGGACAAAAGAAAACAGCGAGTGGTTTTACAGCACAAGCAGACAATTCAGCAGGGTAAAGCACCTGGTATTGACACACCTAAGAATTGTATTACATATGTTCTAGTGCAAACATACACATCTTCTTTATTCCATCAAGAGATTTCTTGAAGTTTTTGTGTCTCACTCCTTCTATCCAAAGAGACAAAATCTCTTTTTTGACACACAGGTCCAATCCTGAAAGCCAGAGTCACTCCGATGCCTGTTCATATCTCTACCACGGGCTATCTGTTTTCCATTAATATTCTCCTTTCCACAACAGGAAGACTGAGTTGTGAGCTGCTGAAACTCTCTCTGTTCAAGCAATGTTTTCCCAGTTTTTGCTTGAAGCCCACCCTTTGCCGCTGTTTGCACAGAATCCAAAGAGAGCTAGTAGACCAGACAAGGCAGGTGCGTGAAGAGCTTTGGGCTGAATGCCTCATCCCCAAAACAATTACCCAAAGTGTCTGACTGATGCCACTGATGAATTTCTCTCTCCTGGCTGCACTGACGATGGAGAGAGTGTGGACACTGGGCTGAAGTGCCCTGAACCTCGATGCAAGAGACAGACACTCACCTGCCTTGTACTGCAAGGCCAAAGTCAGGCTCTGAGCAGGGAGGTGTGAATCTAGCCCACTCAGCCCAGAAGTCTCTAAAAACTACATGTGTTCCCAACTCTCTTCCAGGATCTGATACTGAGAGAAACCCTGCACTATGCAAACAATACATCTGAGCAATTCCATGTGCTCTGCCCACAGAACGTGCCTAAAGGTCCCTTGAGAGCTGCATGGGGGAAAACACACACCGTTTAGCAGATACATCACTACACACAAATGTATTTTATTCCTTTCCCAATAAGGCCCTTTGAATTTGTTAAAAAGTATTTGCAGAGAAAATGAAAGGAGCCCCTGGCATCAGGAGTCCTTGGAGAGCAAGCTATGCACTGGCTAAAGGCTCTGCTGATCACAGTTGGAAGGACAGCCTGACTTTATCAGGAGGATCAAGGAGAGGAAGAGACGGAATATGAGAAAGGTTGGAGGAAGATAAAAAGGAGGAATTTATCCATCAAGGTCAGTCAATTGGAGAGAAGTTTCTGCATTGGGGTGGCTGGAAGCAGTATTAATCCAAGCCAAAATTTTGCCCTTTGGAATCTTGTGTGTTCCTCCTGTAAGGCTTTTACATTGCCATGAAAAAAAAAAAAAAGGGTCTATTTTGGTACTGAATCATTCTGGGGCAGGTTTTTCTCTCCATATGTTTGCATAAATCTACAGAGGGCAATGGAGTTACACCACTGCATGTTGGTATGAGATCAGAGGCAAGCTTACTATCTCTCACCTTGTCTGACAGACTCTTTGACCCATTTCACTCTTTTTTACATTGTCAGCGTTCCAAGGTCAAAGACCATGCCCAAATCCAAAGCAGATTCTAACTCTGATGCTGTATTTTAAAGACATAGGCTGCCTTTTTAAAATAATGCATTATTTAAAATACACTTTCCTTTGTGTTAGCCTTACTGCTACATCCAAATGATCTTGCCTTGGGCTAGTGGGCAGACATATTTCTGGGAGGAGGAACCCCATTTCCTTCACACCAGTTTCCATAGCATCTTCATCATCATCATCATCATCCGTTTGTTTCTGCCCTTGATCATATCCTCTGAAAAGCTGGCAGATGTGAAACCTGAGCTACCCATGGGCCTCCACGCATCCCATAGCAGTAGGTATCCAAAATGGTTCAGATCATCTCTAATTTCTCTGTGGATCATATGTCTCCTTCAGAAAAAGGGTGGGGAGCAGATGTGCAAAACACAGACAGAGATACTATGATAATCATATTTCTCTTTTACAGAAAGGAGGGGTTTGTGTATTGGGGTGGGGAGGGAGAGAGAAGTATTTATGCAGAAGAACAGCAGACACTTAAAACACAGGGATCAGATTGGATACATGAACTGTGCACAGAAGTTTCCTAGTGAGAATATTTCCTTTTGGATGATTTAACAAATGTAAGCTGGATCAAGTCTCCATTATGCAAGAAATATGTTAGGTTTCTTCTCTTGCTATGCACAAATGGCTGGGAAAAGCTGGATATAGTCCCATCCTATAAACCAGAATCAGAAATAAATTAAAAGATTTATAAATTGGAGGTGCAATTCTTCAGCTACATTGGTTTAAAGATGGTGAAATGAATGACTAAAGCATTCACTCACAGTGTTTTATGAAGCAGATCTAATGTGCAGGTTTTGTGACCTGCAGTGACTTTAACTTCTCAGTAAATCAAAAAGCTTAACAAATATTAAGATGGCAAAGATTACCTGTGTGTGCCAGATTTTATCTTTTATCCGTTATCATTTAGGAAATGAAAAGCTTGAGTCGGAAATCAGACAGCCAGTCACATGACTCGGGCGGTCTGGCAGCCCCACAAGACAAGAACCTGCAGGAGACACAGAAACTACACATTCACTGATTAGTTTTTAGTCCTTAAGAAATGGCTCTTTTTATTGTTATTATTGTTAGCAACCAATGAGCTTTAGAATCAGAGCAATTCCTTTCTAAATTCCACTGCGATGAAAATTCATTATCACAAGCTAGAGGAAGCAGCTGGGTGTATAGCTTAGCTTGTGGCCAGGCTTAGGGGCATCTCCACACACATGGGAGCTTCAGAGATGTTCAGATTTGGGGTACAGAGCACAAGCACCTCTTTGCCAACACAGAGGCGAAAGAACTCTCCTTTTTCGGTCTTGGCCCAGAGCAGCAGGAACCTGGCTGACAGAAAGGATCTTGGCTAAGCCACAGGTTGTAGATCCACAGCATGTGGGGGGATCTACCACAGTTCAAGTACAGCATGCCCTTGATTTGGTAATACTGTGCTGCAGTTCCTTCCTGAGAGCACAGGAGGAAGCTGCCCCAGCACAGGTGTCTACAGCCCTCCAAGTATGACACAAACCTTCAGGGTGAAACAAATACTTATCTCCTACCCCAGCTCCCAGCATTTCCCAAACTAAGGGCTGAGGGACTCAGTGTAAGATTAGTAACTACTGCTAAAGCAGAATTGGATTTTTTTTCAAATATTTCTGAAATATTTGCTGATATATTAAATTAACACCAAGTCTGCTGGTGGGATGCTGAGGTGGAGTGGATAAGGTCTGCTTCAAGGCCACAGAATAATGCAGAGACCTAATTGCAACAAGAATTTGAGCCTTTCTAAGGTCCAGCCTCAAATCCATAAAAAGCAACACCATCAGCTCTATTAGCTTGCAATTTTCTCTTCCTTTTCCATACAGAAATGTAGATAATCCCAAAGGTTAGTCAATCTCCATAACAAAACCAGACCTACAACAATCACATCAGCTATGGGTGACACTTCAGGAACTCGGTTTGCAGAAGTTGTCTTGCTCCAGGAAGGTCTTCCCCTCCTCCCACCCCTGCAGCCCCTTGTCTCAACTACCAAAAGCATTTATGGCCATCCCTTCCTCTTCTATCTCACAGCCATAAGTAAAAACATGTCTAACATAAATTAAAGCCCAAAGCGAATGAATAGAGTTTCATAAAATGGATGATTCATTTTTTCCTCAAAATGAAACATCTCCGTTTTAAAATGGCATCAGTTTTCTTCTGTTTGGAAGCAATACTATAGCTGTTAATACAAGGAGATGTTGATTTAAAGCAAATAAAAATCACTTTGTCCTTTCAGCTGATACAAAAACATGTGAGAAAAATAAGAAGTCCATTCAGTAAAATGAGTAATTTTACCCTGTTATTTCCTATATAACTGTCCCTCTGTGACAGCCTGAAAGGGACCATGGGCCAAAAACTGACAAAGTGAACCATTTCCATCACTTCTTGTGCACTGATAAGAAAAAAAGAACTCCAAGCAACCCTCCTGCTGGGGTTATCATCTTCATTCCAACAGTGTAAGCAGTTCATCATCAAGCAACATTTGGCCTAACATGTAATGCAAAGATAATGCTACATCCAAAATAAATTACCAAGCAGTTTGCAGGTAAATCAACAGAGCATCTCATATATTAATAAATAGAAGCCAGCAATTGACAACAACAAAACAATTCAAGTAGAAAGAGAATCAAACTTCAAAGAAAGAAACTGGGGTATCCTCTATGTTAAGTAAACTGTTATCCTGTAAGTTCAAACATGTATTAGTGTTCTATTACAAGAACCTGTAGTGATAGGACAAGGGGGAATGGTTTCATACTGAAAAAGAGTAGGGTTAGATTAGATATTAGGAAAAAATCTTTACCATGAGGGTGGTGAGGCACTGGAACAGTTTGCCCAGAGAAGTTGTGGATGCCCCACCCTTGGAAGCATTCAAGGCCAGGTTGAATGAAAATCTGAGCAATCTAATCTAGTGGGAGGTGCCCCTGCCTGTGGCAGGGGGGTTGGAATTATGTAACCTTTAAGGTGTCTTCCAACCCAGGCCATTCTATGATTCTATGATTCCACCATATTAATGCTAAAACTACCATGGAAACTCAGCCTTAATGACTAATATGTGTCCTGAAAGTCAGGCCGCATCTTGTGGAAAAGATGGAAGTGCAAGTCTCCAAGACTGTGCAGACACACATCTGTGATATAATAATCCTTTGATAATGTGGTATGTAATAGGTATACATTTGATATAATTAATTAATTATAGTGCATTTATGGAATCCTCACATCTGTCTTCTATTTTTAAACTTCTGGATTTAACATTGAAGGAAATTGTGAACTGATGTCCCTGTATTGGAGCATGAACAGAACAAACCCTGTCAACAACTAGCAAAGGGCTAAAAGGTAACTGTACAATCTGCTCTGAGCAAGGGCTGCTGTGTATCTCTTTTCTGCCAAAAGCAGATTGCAACTCAGCAAGTCAGTTTTCTGCCCTGCTCTCCTGACTTTGGGAAGATGTCTCACGGCGTGCAGTCACCCCTGCCACACGCACAGCCTGACACCTCTGGCCAGTGGCAGGTGTATGGGGATGAGGGCAGCTTGCTATGTCCTACCCACTCCTGTCTTGCTCATGCCTTATAGCTCTGGGGTAAACCCTTGCTCTCCACACCAAAAACGTGGTATCTGCATCAACCTGAGTCTGACCAAAGGAATTAACTGGCACCTGTCATACTTCACTTACCAGCCCTGGCCTCCAAAGGAAAGGTGCTGATAACTGAAGGTTAAAATAGACCAGAAAACCCAAACAACCCCACCAAACAAAACAAACAAAAGAAAAACATCCAGAAAAACAAACCAACCTTACACTGCACAGTCTCATCACCACTGCTTGACCACCTTACTCCAAGGCCTGAAATTACATGCAAAGACAAACTTGCTATAAAGACATGAGTGTCAGTTTGTGAACAGAGCAGGATGGGGTGAAATCCTCTGTTTTGTCAGGGAGTGGGACAATATTCCTTAAAGAAGCACAGTTGTTTCAGTTGGTACATGTATCTGAACGCTTGTTTTCACAGTCACTGTTTAAGCTCACTGAAGAGAGGACACTACCATACTGCTTTCTGTTCCCACCCCTCACCAGAACTGGTTTTGTATCACGTTTGCTCACATGAGCAAACATGTAGAAGCTCATGGCTGAAACATTACTAAGCTGAATCAGGAGCTGTGGCACAAAAGTAGAGAACCTGCAGAAACAGAAATAGAAACTATGTTAACAGATACAAGTAGAAAGCTTTCTTGTTCTACATGGACACATCTGAGCAAAGAGCATGGCAAGCCCATGAATACTTTGACACAAAATACATGCAGCAGTGCTGCATTCACAGTCTTGTTAGCTGCAGCATGAGTCACTTTAATTATAAAACTTCTGATATTAAATGGGCTTTAGTAACTAAATGCATCGCCATTTCTTCAGTTCTTATTACAATTTAATTTACCCATTCATTTTTCTGTTCTCTGAGTTCTTAATAAAATGAATTGCTGGCATCTTCTAGTCCTGCTCCCTTTTGTATTCTTGCCAATAGAGTAACATCACAGCATTCTGCAGAAATGTGGTTTGGGCCATTTGACATTTTTATGTCAAGTACCTTTATATGCAATTCTAGTATTTGTTTTACTCTCCATTGTTTCTAATATCCCCTGAGAATCTCGAAAGTAACATTATTTCCTTAACAAGTTTGGCCTTTCTTCCTCCTACTTAGCAAATAATTTTCTTGTGGCCTTATGACTTGCTGTTATAAAGTACGAGCAACAGCTACAAAACATTGCTGCTCACATACATCTGAGCCAGCAAAAACAATCTATAAATAAATAAACATATATCTTGTTTTCGTCTTAATTTTTGACACTCGGCAAAGGAGACCATGGGAGAGTATTTTCCCAGATCCTGAGTTGTTCACCACTCCATTAAACTTCTGTTACATTTGAGAAAGCCTTTAATACTTTGCTTCTCCAGCTATAAAATTTGGCCTGTGATGATAATCCTGTCATACCTTGTTGTTATTTCAAATAAGAGGAGGAGCAGCATTTGGTGGAAGGTCTTATGGAAACTTCTTTAAATTTTGAAAAAGGCAGGTCCTGGCAGATAAAGTCCCACATGGGAATCCAATATGCAAGATGGAAACCAGGACATCCCACTGAGGCATAATTTAAGATGACCAAGTGGATCAAGTTAAAAGAACTCATAGCTTTCATTTTCTAAGGTGCAAAGCTCAGTGCTTTTACTTTGTTTTCTTCATCTTTTTTGTTGTTGTTGTTGTTACTGTCTGGGTTTTCTCCAGAACATAAAAGTTTTTCTTTGGAAATATCTTTGTAGTTACCAAATGTCTTTTAGTCTACCAGTTTTTAATTTCAAGGTTGTGGCAGGGGGAGGGGAGGAAGAAGGCTGAGCTGAAGTGTTTATGGGAGGCAAGGCATGTAACTGAATCTCACCAGCACTCACACAAAGTGCTCAGGATGCTGCTTGCACAGGCAGAGGGACAGCCAAGAACAGAACACCCTGTTTGCATTTCACAGACCTTTGCTGGTTTGCTTCAAATGCTGCTTTCCAAAGAGAGGACCTGGGATAAATAACTCAGCAGACAGGCAAAAGGAGTCACAATGGCAACCTAATTATGAAACTCTTCGAGACACTTACAAATTAATTCATGGTCTAATGTGGTGTCAAGCTGAGGCAAATAAAGGTTAACATATTCTATTAGTCCTGATTGTCAGAAGAATTTAATAGAATTGTTTAGATTGGAAAAACCCTCTAAGATCATCGAGTCCAACCACTGGCAGCCTAATACTGCCAAGGCCACCACTAAACCATTTCCCAGAGTGCCACACCTACATGTCTTTTAAACACTTCTGGGGATGGTGACTTCACCACTTTCTGACCACCCTTTCCATGAAGACATTTTCCCTAATATGCAATCTAAACCTCCCCTGGTACAACTTGAGGCCATTTTCTCTCATCGTGTCACTTGTTACCAGGGAGAAGAGGCCAACCCCCACCTGGCTACACCCTCATTTTAGGCAGCTGTAGAGAGTGACAATGACCCCTGCCAAGCCTCCTCTTCTCCAGGTTAAACACCCCAGCTACCTCAGCAGCTGCTCCTAAAACTTGTGATCCAGAACCTTTTTCAGCTTCCTCACCCTTCTCTGGGCACACTGCAGCATCTCAGTGTCACTTGTAATGAGGAGCTCAGAACTGAACACAGTATTCAAGGCTGAGTATAGAGGGGTGATCACTGCCCTGGTCCTGCTGGACTTTTCAAACAACATGGTTCATCAAATACAGAATCTAAAAACTATGTTCCTCATAACAGAAATTATTCATATGGACATGATCTGAATAGTTGTGACTTATTAATTTAGACATAAATTTAATTAGCAGCTGATTGCAATTGAGTCTCAATTCAAACAATAAATTGTGTTGTAAGCCACATACTGGAAGCACTATCTAAAATGAAATATGGAACTCTGAGGCACAATGCTTGTTAGTGCTCTCAGCTCCTATCCCTGTCTACTGCTGTTTAAGAACAGCATACCTGTCCAGCACAGAATCTGATTCAAAAAGAAAAAAAAAAGAAGAAGAAGAAAAATGGGAAAAATCTGTCTGCCACCAAATTCCAATAGTTAAGGATCTCTCTGAGAAAGAATTGCTGAAAACTTAAGTTGGCTCTTCCAGGACAAAGAACAGGATGGAACAGCTCAGCCACCATGGATAGAAAAAACAGAAGCAATCCATGTTGAGGAGCTGCAGTAGAACACATCCCAAACTAACAAGAGGAAGGAAACTGCTAACTCTAATGCACAAAACACCAATGCCAAACTCATCCTCCTGAGGCTTCCCTTCACCATGTCCCTGCTGCAGCCAGTGGCACGTTCTGCTCCCCATAGGTATATCTATGCTTCCCTACAGAGCTGTAGTGGTCCAGGAGCACCCCACACAGCACCACCCTTTGCTGTTTCAGCAGGGCCACTTAAATTCTTCATGACTCGGTTTTCCCCTCTGTACAACAGGGATAAAACTGCAGTCTTGGCAGAGATCTGAGAACCTTAATTCATTAATGTCTATAAACCCCTCTGAGGTTCTTATTCGGAAGGCACAGCAAAAATGCTAAGTATTATCACCGATTCAAACTGACCTTCCCCTTGAAATATCACCATTTGAGCTATAATTCCAAATCCTGACTCTAACCAAGTGCTACGCTGTGGGATTAACCACATTAATGCTTAAAGCTGTTGCTCTTTTTTTTTTCCCCAGTGTTCACAAGCTAAAGCTTGTAGGGGTCTAATCTTGGACAATTCCTTAATGATACAGATTTTCAGATGAAAATTACTGCTACATTTTCCTGTCTTCTAACAGATTTTAGTCTCGCTGCACGCACAATGTTGGAATGTTGTTTAATTACAAATATAACATTTTTTTGGACAGTCTTTCCTCATTTGAGTGTATCTATCTGTCGTCTGCACACAAACTGTAAATCATTGTATTAAGAGTGATTACACACCCACTGACACAGAAAATTCGTGATCGGGTTGTGAGACATAAGAGGTTTACCAGATTGAATGTGGCATGGCCACATATTCTACAGAATTTATTATTATTTCTAATCAATCCTCCTCCTCTAAACCAAGATCCCTTAACTATAGCACTCTCGCTGTACTTAAGAAGGACATTTCAAATGGATGTATTTTCAAAATACACTTACATAGCTACACACAGCAGTGCTGCAGTCACATTTTTGAACACAAGGTTATGGTTGGGTTGTCATTGTTAGGCCAAATCTGGCTTCACTTGTACAGACCGAGGGTATGGTTTGAGTGTATGCTGGCTGTTTCTCACCAGCAAAATACCCTAAAATAATAGGATGTAAAGCAAAGGGTGGGGTCAAACCTTTTTTTTTTCAATTGTTGTTCTGCCCTTAGGCTCTGCCCAGGCAGTGCTCCTACCACAATCATTCAGGCTGTCTCTAGTAAGGTGCCTTGAACTGATGCAATTTATGAGCATTCCTCATACCTGCAACACCAGGCTGCTGGGATTTCATTAGGTGCCCAGAAATTAGCACTGGGAAATCATTATTATTATTAATATTATTATTATTGGAATAAATAGTCTTGAATCTTGTAAACCTGTGAATCTCAATAAATAAGCAGACCAGACGTGGTAAAGAACATAGTGCTGATTGTAATGATGAAAAATGTGACCAAGGGAGAAGGTGCTTCCCAGCCCTGTTATCACAGGAGCCAAGATACCATGGCAGAAATGCACTTGTTGAAAGTGGGCATAGCAGTGCCATTATGTTAATTCTACTACAGAAAATATCACCCCTGTGGAGAGAGCAGGCTGAGCCAACCACATTCCCCCCTTGGGATGGACTGCCATGTGGCAGGAAGGTTTATGTCCATCCCTATATCCTGGTGAACTTGCAGTGAGAGATGCTGTTCTGGCCACCAGCCTGTTTGACTGCTGTGGATGACCAACAATTAAATGGCCCCAAAGTCCCTGGGGGTCCCTGCACTGCACAGCAGCACTGCTGTGGGCAGCTCAATGCACAGCATTCTTACCTGAGACACGATTCAACATCATGGGGAAAAAGGGGCAAACTGACCCCCACACCACAAGCAATAAGGTAGTCTCTGGAGTGCTCTGGGGCATGGCCTCAGGGTGCTCCAGAAATACCTCACAAAGCAGAATTTGCTCTCATGAGAAGTAATGGTTAAGAAGTTCAGCTTTTCACTTGCATATTTAACTCCCTGGTTTTAGAGTGCCCAGAAACTTGGCATTTCAAGGAATACTTAAAGGACAAAGACATCTACATATTTTGTCCCAGAATCCCGGACTACAAAAGTCGGACAAAGGGACAGACAGAGGATGAGCGAGATTAACAGGCCAAGTAGGTCAGGACCAGTGTGATTCTCAGGCCAGTACAACACAGCACATTGAGAAAGCTTCCAAGAAGCGTAAACAGGAATGGATGTTTGAGACAATGAATGCCCTAATTGGATGCCCATTCTCACCGCTTCCCTCAATTAAGAAGAATCATGGATAATTCTGCCAAGATATTGATGGACAATGTAAGCATTGGCTTGAAAACTTTGCAATTTAATGAACCAAACCCTACCCAGTTGTGAATCACAAGAGATCCAAAAATAAATCCAGCAGAAAACAGTCCAGTGACAGTTAAGTCAAAAAGTTACAGAATTATTATACGTTGAATCTTAATAATTTCTCATCAGAGTTACTACAATGCATAGCTTTTGATTTCATGTGTTAGCTTCATGAAGTTTCTGAAAATCTTGGAAGACCGTGTGCTTCAGAAGACACAGCTGCGTTATCCCTTTAAATTAAGAAAAAGGAGAGTCAACATTTGCTGAAATTGAAGAGGAATAATTCCATTGACAATCTCACAAAATCACTCACAACACAGATGCTGAGCCAACTGTAGGCACCCCTGAAGTGAGAGGTAACTACACAGCTCTGGGCAGACAGATCCGCAGTGACTCGTACCTGCACTTCAGGAAACAACAGCTGAAGTCCGATTGCAACTATGGTGTGAGCCTAACACTAAAATGACACACATTGTAGATGTTTTAATCTCTTCATCAATCAGCTTGGTGTCCTGCTATGTTGTTACAGTGTGAGGACGTAGTGGCCACTTCTGTTTATCAATGGCTTTGAGGCCAAATTTACTCACTGCCCAAACTCTTAATCTGGAGCTGGTTCTTTCACAGCTGCACTGGAACAGTTGGAAAAAGTTCTGGGCTGGTCCTGTGCTTTTAGAGGCAACCAAGAACACTATCCCTGTGAAGGGAAGGCTCCAAAAACTCCTTTATGCTTCATCTGCATTTTGAAGGCCATTATTACAAAATCAGCCCAGACCTTGGCCTTGCCTACAAATTCCATTTTCCTCCTGCAGCAGGAAGCCTACAAGGGCAATGTGAGCACAATACTGTGGTTTGGTACAACTAATTTCTTTAGTGACAGGAAAAAGTTCAGGCACACAATAGATATGGGCCATATGTCTAGTGGAAGAACTTCAATGTGATATAGTCAGCTGTGTCATCTGTGTGATGCACTGGTTGTCAGCAGAATGAGAAGTGCATTAAGAAATGCTCTTCCACTGGCATTATTCAGTATTACACATGCTAAGCTCAAATTAAAAGGAATTAAACACCTTAGAGTACAAATGTTGATGTTGAGAAGAACTCAAATATGTAGATAAAAGGGAGGAGAAATTAGAAAGCTTCCAAAGTCAGAAGGGATAGCACACTTCTGCTCAAAAAATCTGCTGCTCTGATTTCAGTGCAGACAAGGCAGTATTTGGCTGTTCCCAAAGCAGAGTCATTTTATGCTAGTTGAGAGCAGTCAAACCCCTTGCTTCATAAAAGAGATGGGAAGATTGGCTCAGCAGCATCATTTAAACTTGCCCTCAAATGTTTGCAGATAGACCTTGAAAAAAAAAAAGGAAATACAAATACATATAAATAATATGACCTTGCATAATAGTCCCATTCCTCTATCATCTCTGTATAAAAACACAGGCTCACACAGATTTAACAGGACTGTATTAATATATTTTTGCAAAGTTTCTTTTCAGTCTATCTCAACCTTTTGACTTGTGAAACTTGGTGCACAGAGCATCACTGTGAGGTCAGAATGGCAAGGAGCAGAACCAACAGTCCAACAGCCAACAGTGATGTCCAACACCTGGTACTCTCACTTGCACTGCTGCTTTGTCTGGTGTGCACATAATAGCATTTAAAAATTACTGGCCCCTTGAGAAACCTGACAAATCAGCACTGATAGCATTGCAGGCTGCTGACAGCAGCAAGGGGAGATGTATTTCACACAGTACACCAGGGTGATCAGACGTATACGGTTAGAAGAACTGACCAGAAACGTGGAAAGATGAAACCATCAACAATTTAGGGAGCAGTTGCTTAAACAAGAACATCCAGAGAGCACTAATTAACAAACAAACTAAAGGGGAATGGGCAAGTCATCAAGGGGGGCATCAGTTTGGGGCACCCACAGGCCTGGCTGGCAGCACAGCAGTCACAACAAATCAGACAAGACAAAGCTGGAGGACTCCCCAGGACCCACAGCTCAGGCAGCTGGTACAAGGTCGAGGTCCATCTCTGCCCTGTGTGATGGGAAGAAGGTGATATCACACCGAGAGCGCCAGTGCTGAAGCAGGCACTGGCTGCACAGTGTGTAAACAAAGAGGAAGAAAAAACATGAGAGAAAAAAGATGAGCTGCTTCACAAAAAATGCCACAAGGTATCAAAACAAATAAAAAAAAATGGGCTTGTACCTTTGCTGACATTTGCCTTTGTGCCAGTACAGTCTTTTGAAATTAAGGGCTGTATTATTAATGTTTGAACTTTACTAAAATGAAAGGCTTGAAGTGCATATTATTAATTTGTATAGCTACATACTTAGGACAGAACTGAACACCATCAAGCATTTAAATCGTAAAAAACCCCACATGGCTCTTGGGCTTTGTGATTTAAAAAACTTGAAAGCACTCAGAAACCAAATCGCTTCTGGCAGTCATTTCATCCATACTCTCCTCTGCCTGCCAGCACACTCAGGTGCTCGTGAACTGGGAGGGGTGAAGTGGTGCAGATTTGGCTGATAGTTCATGCAAAACATTTCTTCCTGTACACAGTGCATTCAGACAGCCTACTGACAGTCCATACCCCATTGCTCACAGTGCATAAGGCTCTCCTAGAGTGGATGATGTCATTACTGTCCCAGATGGGATGATATCCAACCCCACAAGACAAATTCAGTCAAGTTCTTAAGCCTATGTCTAACCTAGGTAAAGGAGTAGACTCTTGAGCCATGCACTTATTTATTAGACAGATTACTAATTAGCTACAAGGTATGTCTAAAGGCCCTAGAGAGCCTTTAAGATGACTATGCAATCATATCTGAAGAAAATATAAATTGCATATGTTACAAATGTTCATAACAATACTTAAATTTATTCATACAGAAAGTTTGCGAGCAACTGCGTGAACATTTTTTTGTGCCCCCATATACAGAATCACCATCAAGTTTTTTAAAATAAAAACAAAAGGAAAAAATGGTCTCACAGATGTTTCCAGAAAATAAAAATTATTGCAGATAACAAAGCATATATTCACATTTTTAATTAAAATGAATGCTCTCTATTCTTACCTTGCCTAGCTCTGATGCTGAGTGTCCTTATCATATGATCACAGAAATGTTCCTGCTACCCAACATTGCTTTAAATTGCTAGGTTTGGGGGAGGAGGGCAGGTGGGTGTGGGGGTGTGGTGGGTGCGTTTCTTGTTTTTGTGTTGAGTTTTTTTAAGTCTCTTACAAATTTTACAATACACTTAGCAGAGCTCTATATACACTTAGCAGAGCTCCATTTTCATTCGTGTCCCTCTTCTATAAAAGCTGCTCACTTATTTTAAATATAGCTACAAGCCAAGAGAAAATTATTAGAAAAAGCACTATCATTAGTTTAGCACCATCAGGACAATGTTTATATGAGTTTATACTACACAGGAGCTCATATTTGAATAACACATGCATATTGTCCTTAGACAAGGAAAAAAATAATCTAACCAACCATGTAAGCCAAGTCACGAAATTTAATTAGGAAGATAAGAGTTGGGTTTTAATTTTTTTCTTTTTTTTTAGGTTACGGAAAAAGATAATTTTAGGCAGCGAATTAGCATCTTCTAATAATCTTAGACAAAAATGATTTTGTTTTGCTTTGGTTTGTAAATTAGCTCATGATTAAAGTATCTCTCTAGTTGAGCTTCATTGTCTTTTTGTGCCTATTTTCTGAATGCAGCCCTGACCTGAATACTCTTGTAGCTCAAGTACAAGATTTGAAAGCATGAGAGGAACAATTACTATAAAGTGAAGTACTTACAGTTTTACTGCAAAATCAATGAACTTTCAAGTGATTTTTATCATATTTTGCAGCTGTTCTGTTTGCTTTGAATGATGTTTATCACATCAAAAACTGTAGTACTTTTAAAGGATGCTTTATCTAGAAACTTCCTCCACCTTTATTTTCTTGCCCCACCCTGTGCTGTAAATGCAAGGATATTTTTATCTTGTGATTTTCCCTTGCCTCAGAAGTTCTCTCTCTCTCTCAACATTTAGGCCAGTGCCTTTGCTTATTTCCTGCCCTGTTCTCTCTCCTGGTTCCTTAAATTAGGGAAAGTTCCAAGTTCCCAAATTAATTCCAAGTTTTGTAGCAGTTCAGTTATATGTTCCCACTGAAAGCTACCTCTCTGACCCTTTTACTGTCTAAAGAAGGGATCCCATGGGATCTCAGTGTGCAGGAGTTCAGCCTGTCTGTCAGGAGACATGCAGGGAGAAGCAATGAGCGGCACTCCTTCTATGATCCCACATCTATAAAGTCCTGTGGATGCTAGAGGTAAATATTCCACTACTTTCACAGTCACAGCGGGTTAGAAGCACACCTCATTTTATTCTCTGCTACATCTCTTTCTAAATCCATCCTCTACCTCAAGGAAAGCCATCTCCTTCCCCAAATGGGATTGCAAAAGTAATGAGATTTACAAGAAACCCTCTTTGGTTCCCTTTCCCCACCTTGACTTTTCCAGCCAAAGCTGTATGAGCTGGACAATACTTGCCATATATCTGCTTCTCCTTCCCAAATGCTGTGGATTCTGCTGGATATTAGCAACTCAATCCCCCAAACCTTCCTCCCTGGGCAGAGCTCGCTTAGCTTTGGACTCCAAAGAACCTATGTAATTCATAAAATCATAGAATGGCTTGAGTTGGAAGAGATCTTATGACCATCTAGTTCCAATTCCACTGCTACAGGCAGGGACACTTCCCACTAAACCAGGTTATTCCAAGCCCTGCTCAGTCTGGCCTTGAATATGTCCAGGGATGGGGCAGCCACAACTTCTCTGGACAACCTTTTGCAGCACCTCACTACCCTCCTAGTGAAGCATTATTATTGTGGTACTTCACTGTATGAGCCAGTACACACACAGAGTTCCTAAATGGATGATCTCTTACCTCAGATAATTTATAATCCAGGTTCAAACCAGATCCAAAACCAGGGCCAAAACACACACATGGGGAGGTGAAAGACAAGAGAGAATGAGGTGACAATAAAAGGCAAACAAATAAACTCAAAATATATGTAGACTGGCACAGTCTTTTAAGCATTGCAGCAGAAAAGAGTTTGTTCATGGTGCTATACCCAGCAGCATTGTATCATAAAATTGTATTTCATACATTTACCAGTACATAAAATTAATGCAGCTGTGTAATTCCTATTATACTTCCTTATGTAATTCATATCATTTGTATATTTAAATCTGTTTAAATCAATAGAAATTTAATTTTACTTAAATGCTTACTGATCACCAGTAAAACCTTTGCTCGCCTTTTTTTTTCTTAACCAGAATTATTTGTTTTATAGAGCTAATACAGAGCTGTACTCACAGTTTCACAGTTCAAGTAACTGTCAGTCAGACCTACTTTTAAATCCCTTTCATTGACCTTTGAGACAACATCCTTGGATGCTTGTGACCAAGCAGATTATGGAAGTTTTGCAATGTATCACTCTGCTGCTGAACTTAGAACAGGAGTAAATGATCCTTAGTATTGCCACTCCGTGGTACCTGACCATATAGGTACCTCTGCCATGGGAAATAAGGTAAAAACACATCAACTAAAACCAAAGTGAAGGTGATGACCACAGCCCGTCTAATATATGGCAAATTGATCGTACATCTGAGCCCCAAAAAAAGAACAGAGAAAGACTTTACATGAAAAAAGTATGAACCACCTCTGTAAATTACATAAATACTTAAAAAGATAAAGTTCAGAGGAAATACTACTTTGAGGACATGTATTGGCAGTTATACCCCTACAAGAGCATTCATTTAATGGATCAGAGCCTGGAGCACTTCAACCATCTATTGCCTATCTTCTGACCAAGCAGGATCATAAAATTTCCCTTAAACCCCTCCCCTCCCCAATTAGGGCTGCCTAATTAGCCTTTATTTACATTTACCTGGTTACAGCCTTACAATCATGCTTTCCAGCCTCTGTCTTGTATCCTCTAGCTTTTCATTTTTTCACTTCTTTTTTCCTCTTTTTCAAAACTGCTGTTAACTTGATTTAACAATTGATAAACCTAGGCAAGAACATAAGAGATGAAATTTGGATTATTTGTGCAGTACATGTGATTTCAAGTGGGGAAACAAAGACATTTGAACCCTTGGAATGCAGATCTCACTCTTCCAAACGCAAAAAAAAGTCCCACGTACAACTATTCCAAATTACACTGTTACATAGGTATTCCTACAAACATACCCATCCTGATGCAAACAGAAAAAAAAAAAGTGGATGTTGGTGCAAGTCTCAAAATAAAAAAGCAGCACAATTTCATTTTTATTAAAATTAGGAAAACCTAAATTTTAGAATTTTATTGGTATTTTTCCTAGCATGTCAATATTTACAGTACATATACATACAGCTACATAACTATACTTGGTGGGTTTAGTAATTCACTGAGAAAGGATTGTGCCAGTTGCTACTTAAATCTCCTGGAAGAGAATCTTCTTCTTTCCAGTTTGGGTGCCTAAAAAGTGTTTGACACTAAAACAGGAAAGCTCTTTACTAATTCTTTTTCAAAAAGTTGGTTTTCCAGATTAGTGTAAGTTCTGTGTATATCACAGAAAAAATTTTGAAAATGTAAAGGTTAAAAAAAAGGAGATTTTTGCTTCTGACAATAATTTTAAAAGAAAAAATACATACTGTGCAAATGAGACTTGATAAACTTCATGAACAGTAGCCAAGCATAAATTTTATTGTTTATTTTCACCTCTTCCAAACTGACTGAATCTCTATTATCTCCCATTTTGAATCCAAAAGCCATGATTAAACTGCAGCACATCTTAAAGCACAACACAGAAATATTTTCCAGTGACAGAGAAACCACTTCAGCCCTTAAGTTGTTCCAACAGTTAATTATCCTTCTGATAGAAATGTGCCTTATATCTAGTCTGAATAAGTCAAGCCTCACCTTCCAACCCTGAACTCTTTTAAAACTTTTTGCTTGTGTCAGTACTCGTATTTTTTTCTTCTGTAGATAATCACTGTTTAACCTTCTCTTTGACAAATAAAATTCATTAAAATCCTTTGCTCCCTCATTCTAAACCAAATTTCCATTAAGGTAATTCTTTCTGTCACTCTTCCCTGAACTCTGAGCTTTTTAACTTCCTTATGAAGTGCGGTCCCTTGGAGCAGACACAGTAGCAACTGCTTCTCCTTAAAGATTTTTTCTTCTCTCCAAGTCAAGGGATTTGTCCTTCTGGCCACATTCAGGTGTAATCCAGAATTTCTCTGCTGGAGGCTCAGCAGATTCCCAGTATCACATAACCTGATTTGGCTGCTAAAAGAGCCAGGTGAAAGGAAACAGAAAGAAAAGTTGTTAAGAAAGGCAGGTCTGTGCACTTGGTTTGTTTCCACTGCTGCCCTGAATTCAGCCCTGCACAGGTGCAGCTCATAAGCAGCTTTCTGCAGCTTTGAGGCTTATATAGTTTGTATTGCTAATGCTGCAGTGAGAGAAGCCACAGCGGACCTGTAAGCACCAAAATCTAAGCATATGCAGCATCTCCTTCAGCAGGCCTTCTGTCTCAATTGTTCCCTTAGATAAGGGGCATAAAGAACACACCATCAAAATCTGCAGGAAAATATTCCATATAGATAGGGTACAGCTCTGGTAACGAGACCACTCTGTTTGGGGAAACCTGTTACATGGCACAAATTCTAGAGCAGAGTGCTTATTTCAGTTAGTTGCAGCACAAAAGCTTTAAAGAACATTAAGGAGGAAAATTACACTGAAAACAGTTCCCTCTGCAACATTACCTGCTCTCAGACGGGCTAATACCCTCTGTGGTTTTGCAAAGCATTAGTGAAAAAGAAATAATAAAGTAAAAAAAAATCCAACAGCAAGTAAAGAGCCTTCAGGGTCTGGGCCAGAAATTCATACTAAAACAGCATTAGTAGTGACTATAAGCCTCTCTAAGAAGGTTTCAGAAAACAGAAAAGTAGTCAAGATGCTTAAAAATTTTAATGGATTGTTTGTCTTTTCTAAGAAATAACTTGCATGGATGAATCCAAGCCCTGCAAAAGCTGATGTCAGAGGTCTTACTGACTGACTGCTCTGCGTGCTGTCCCCACAGACACCCTGGTTAGCTTGTGTATAAGTGCAGAACAAAACCAAAGCCTTTGTGCAGTGCAACACAATCTTTTGGAGGAGTTTTAAACATCTATGTGCCTTCCAAACCATTTGTGTGTATTAAAGAATCAGTGAGTCTTTTTCACATGAATGTCCTTGGTATGCTGCATACTGTCGAGTATCTTGAATTACGTTCCATAAAATCATTATACTGCCTTTAAAAGCTTCTAGACTCGATATATTGGATACTGAAATAATTGACTTGATAGAAGTTCTATTTAGAAGATAAATTCTCGGGCCATATACAGCATCTATTAAACAAGTGTAACTTATTGGCCAGAACTATTTTGGGTCACACAGACTGCTTATAAGGGAGTGGGGTCTCCCTTACTCAGTATAAAAGATGGTGGCAGGCTGTGATGGTGCATGTTTGGAATGTTAGGGAAGGCAGGCTCTAGGTAAGCAATAAATTGCTGTACATATTGCCTTAGGAGCAAGTTAGAAATCTCCCTTGTTCATTGGCATTGACAACCCCCCCAAAGGACAACGCTTCTGAAAGCACAAAGTTTAACACAGTAATAAAAACACATCTTAAAAGCCCAAACCCCTGTGTTCCAGTGCTTAGAAAAGGTGGCAGCTTGACAGACCTGGAGACTGACAGCAGCAGTGTCAGCTTTCCTCACACTTCACTGCCAAAGCACCTCAACCTTGACCTGAGGAGAAAACCACGAAGGGTTTGAGTGGGATTTCATGCCCATTCACTCTGGCATCTCTGCTGAGATTGCCAACAAGGGGGCCAATTAGTGCCTGCTTCGGAGGATGGTTTTTCTCACTGTGTGGAAATGACACCTGTCCACTGAAACTGGGCAGAGACCCACCAATTCCTGGGAGCCAGCCACTGTGCAGCCACTGATAGGGTTACTGCTCCTGGCTACTCCCCTTGCACCAGGCATGCAGCAGCTCCATGTTGTTGTCCAAGTGGGACCAAATGCATTTTCCTTTCCCAGCAAGTCATCCTTTCTGATTTAAAATAGTAGCCTCATGTTAAAGATTTAATTTTAAAAACTGATTTTTACTATTCAAGATCCTGGAGACTGAATGAAGACCAAAAGGCCAGTTTTGCTGTGCAACCAAATAAAATCCTATCAAGAACTTGCACTAGGGGAGAAGGAGATGAAGAAATAAGACTTCACCCTGTTTTATTAGCAGAGAGAAAATGAAACTTTCCTGCTGGGCTCTTTGCCTCCTCACAAGACCTAATTGGCAAATTTATTGTGTGCTTCCTTGGTCTTCAGTACAACAGCAGCTACCTTAACTGTTAGTAATAGAGAGAATTACAGGAAGGTTGTCCCCTCACCAGGAGATCGACAAGCTTGAGCAAGCTGGTATAAAACATGGGACTGTATCATAAAACCATCAATTGATCTTCATGGCCAAGAAGGGAGTAGCTGCCTCTGTAATATGGGTAGACATAGGTTTCTTTAATTTAGCTACCATAAAAGTCATTCACACTTTAATTAATGACCCAGCAGTACAGTTTGAATAGCAGCCCTTTTGCAGTGTAAACTTTGAAATATTACTTAATGGAATGGGAAACTTCATTGCGCATTAAAATAACTTTATAAATATTATCTTTCATAAATTCCAGTCCATTCAGCTTCACTTTGTCAGACAAAAAATGTAAAAGTTATTCTCTTTGAAATCAGACATCACCCTCCAGTTCATCTGTCACCAAGTCAAGCTTGCTAACCTCTCTAAGGATGTCATCTGACTAGAGTTTTCTATCATTCTTTGTCGTTCCAGGTGCACTTCTTGACAATTTTTTTAGATCCCTGTCCAGAGTCTCCTCCAGGAATCTAGAAGGACCAGAAGATTGCATCAAGGACTTGATTAAACAACAGACAACATGCCTATCCAGCACACTAACCTCATTTGGAAGCTCTCACAGTAAATGATTGACAGCTGATGCCCTAAGCAAAACTGCTGTTTATAAAGTCCTTTTCAGTCCAGCTACATTAGTCTCTCCACATAGCAGAAGTCAGTACACTGCTATCAAAACCAAGCCTGTGACTGATAATACTGAACTCTTCATTACCCCAAGTGTTGCTGCAAGTAATACCATGAGTTTGGACACCGCCGTTCAACAAAGGCTTATTATTATAAACATTCAGCTTATGTCCTGATGAGAACAAACAGCTTTGCAGCCAAGGTGAAAGGAGTGAATTGCAAATAGGTCTAGGTTATGATAAAGACAGTGCCCTATTTTTATGAAGTGACCTTGTAGCCTGGCACTGAACACAAACTCAGTGGAATAAACTAGATCCTATGTATTCAAACCAAACTGGTTGGGTATTAGCAGTTTTTAGAAAAATTGAATCATGGAAGGAAGATGTTCTTTCAAATGATGCATAGAAGGGTTCTTCTGCTATTTTAGTCTGATGTTTATAATACTCTCATTAAGGTTCAAGTCTTAGCAAAGATATGGGGAGTTTTTTATACAGTTTCTTGAATTAGATAAGGCACCACAGATAGTGTTTGCCATCATAGCCCATGTAACTTATAAGAACAGAGGCTTGTCCTGGCCTCCTCTCCTAAATTCACTTTCTCTCCACTGCAGAGGTGGCTGCATGCAGTACTGGCTGTTCAGAGCTGGCTGTGCACCAGAATCTCTCAGCAAGAGAGCTGCTAATCTCACCCCAGGTAGAGTACCCAGATTGCTCTACCTAAAGTCACAACACCCTTCTGGTTCCTTTGTCCAATCTGTATTTCAGCCGAGTTAACCAACAGCTTCTAATGATAAAAATAATAGAGAGAAGACATTACTTCCCAGAACTGTGAATACATTTATTCATTGATTGTGCTGGTCAGTTGCCCTACCAGATTTGTTTTAAGAGGAAAAAGGAACGATGAAAACTTTCATTTGACTGAGGTCCTTATTGCACTTGTGTGAGTTAAATTAATTAAGAACATCACTGGATCTGCTGATATGTTGTTCCCTGAAAATGTGGAGCAAATAAGGGTGTTTGATCTTCTAAGGTAGACTACAGCACTAGTCCAGAGTTGCAAAATGTGCTCAAATCCTGCGGAAATTCACAGAAAGCAGCAGAGACAAGCGAATCCAGGAACACACACCATAATAGAATCCCCTTAGATTATGTCCTGTACATTTATCACCTCTGAAGGGAGCTCATTTTCACCTGTCCCAGGCATATCAAAGGTCTCTTTTACCTCAGCATCTGAAAATCTCACAGCTACATGAAACATGTAATATCCCAAGAAAGTACAAGCACTATTATGCACCAAGAGTTCAGTGATGACCTCAAGACAGCACCGAAACAAAGTGGTCAAACAGGGAACTGAACCAAACCACCGATGATGCAACTTTTCAGAGGTTTAAGCAATAGGACGTACATAGCTGAAATACTGATGGTCAACACAGAGCAAAACTAACAGGGAAGTTTAGAGCCAGAAGAGATGATGAACTACTGCCTTGCCTTGCTAAGAAAAAATTATAAAGGCCAGTCCATCTCCCACTCATTAATTAAAGAAGAGTAAAATTTATTTCCTGCAGACAATAAAGCAGGAGAAAAACGTCGCTTTTTAGTGACTTTGCCTTTAGTGAAAGGTAAACCATTGTTTACGAGTTCAATGAATATCTAGATTGGAAGGAATCAATCCAACTCTAGCAAGAAATTTCTCCTGACAGCAAGCATAAGGCCAAGAAAAATATTTAAAAGTTAAACTGAAATCTTAACTTATGGAATTTTTCTGAAAAACCTAAGCGTCTTCCTGCTTGAGAAGAAAAAATGTGTTCCCAGGGTCTTTTAGTCATCTTTTTAAATTTTAAATCCCTAAAATATTTTCTACCTTATCAATAACTCTCTTCTCACCACAGCCACAACACAGGCCATTCATGCAGTTCAAGACAGCTCCCATCATCAACTTTGCCACTGAATAAGCGCCAATTAATGTGCATGCATGTTTGAAACGGGGAGTCATATTCAGCAGCAATTTCTGGAGAGTGACTCAGAATAAACTTTTTGTTGGTCCAACAGGATGATTTTGTCACCTTTAATGTCATTCTCAACTCAGTCTTCAATCTTTCCAAACAACAGGCCTGTGCATGCCCAACATAAATAACCACTGTCACTGGTACAGGCTTAACATATCCATGTGCCACAATAAACAGAGCAAGTCAGCAAGAATTGCACCTCCTGATTCCTTCAGCAGGGATGGTGCAGTGGATCCTGCCCTAGGACACCTGCCTGGCACCTTTATTTTGGGATTACCTAGTTTGTGGCTGCGAATAATAACCTCAGAGCAGAGAAGAATCAGCTCTTGAACTGCTGCAATTTACAGGCCAACATACGAAAGAAAAGTGGAGCCAATGTCAGTTTGCTGTAGTGTTCTGGTTGATAAATAGTAGCAACTCAAGAGCTGCTGGGCCATCCCCCTCTGGAGCCAGCAGTTGCAGGAGAAGGAAGCACAGGGAAGGGCAACTGTTTGGGCACTAACACTTCAGCCATGCCAGTTTAATCTGAGGCCATGAGTCAACACATCAGCTAAAGTGATATGTCTCACCAAAGACTGCACAGCCTTTTCCGCAAAGATATGAAGGTGAAGGTAAAACACAGAGAATGCAGACACTGTCAGAAACAGTCTCACCGTCCTTACTCAGGCAAGCCATACCCTGAAGATCAGAATGCCACCTGAGTGAGGACAACATGCATAAGTAAGAGAGCTTAAGGTATTTAAGGTGCTGTACTCATTCTGATGAACAGGTAAACACCCAAGCAGTTCACAGAACTACATGATTACACAGCATTGCCCAAGGCCTCGCATCAGTTTTGCAGTCAGTAAAACAGGGACACTGACTCACTGAGATGCAGCTGGGAATCCCTTAAGGATATTTGGTGAAGGTTTTGGGAGGCTAAAATGCTATGTGCCTTTCAACTGAAAAATATTATTTAATATGACACAATTACTAAGAAGCAAAATACACAGGACCTCACAAAAATGCCAGAGTTGCCTCTGTGCAAAGGCAATGCAGGCAATTGTTGGTGGCAATAAACTGCCAGGGTCAGCAAAACAGGCAAACAAGGACTTCACTACATCAGTTGTCCAGAAAACCAGACCAGCTTTTTCTGTCTCCAAGAGAAATATCTCAGTGCCTAAGGCATTTTCCACTGCTGAGGACAGGAAGAGGAGTCTTAACTCAGGAAGAGCCACCACCTCTCCCAAACCTCCTGTGAAGAGTCCCATCACTGGAATTAACCCCACATGGCCATTTCTCATGCCTCTTTCCCTCTGGGGGCAGGGGTGGCTTCTCTTGGTTTTCATGCTACAGGCATTCCAATTCATTCAAATTTTACACTGCTGAGAAGCCTTGAACCAAAATTGCATGTAATAATTTCCTATGTCAACAAAGTTATTCACATGACTCAACCATGGCAGTAAATACTTTGATTCATGTGACAAAAAAACTACTACCCAGACTAAGCATTATAGGATCAGGTTCACAGATCATCTGTGATGGCCCAAGCAGTGTTTATGCAGTATCTGAAATAGGCATGTGAAGAGTTTGCAGCACAGGGCCTCCATCCAGCAATCCATGCTGGCAGACCTGTAAAGGGGTTTGGACGTAGTACAATGAATGATAACAGTAAACAATGGGAGAGAAGAGAGTGAGGGTCATAACTGCAAGACCATCTGGTTGTTTCCATTTGCTGTGTACACATCTTGCTAGTCCTGCCGCTAGAAAGGCAGAGAGGGTTGTTGGAATAGCAAGTTACTGATGAATAGTTGCATTTATATCTCATATACCATTTTAGATTATTATATCACTAGTTGTGGCAGCATTTTGGATACTGGTTTCTGAAGAAGGCCAAAGCATGAATGTTTCTGAATGGAAATATATCAATATGCATAATAATTTGGTACATGTGACAGTTTTCTTACAATAAATTTTAAGCATTATTTCCTTTTCCTATAAGATTGTCTGTAAGAGTTCATAACTCCCTTGCTGGGATCATCAGCACTTGTATGATCAAGCCCATAACCAGCATCCTAGGTACAAGGAAAAAAGAATAAATTACGAAAAAATGAGGAATGTTGTATGCTCTTTGGTCAGACACGTGAAGGAAACTCAATTGTTTGTAATTAGTCGATACGGGTCAGTATTTGATTTATCCTTAATGAATCTCCACTAAGCTTCCAAATCAATGAAAAGAACACAGATTAGGCAGATGTATCTTGCTCTGCACTCTACCTGCAACCAGATGTGGGCTTTACTAAACCACATGTGGGAATGAAAACAGAGCCAAGGGCCCTTCTCAGAGAATCACCTGCGACTTGACCATATGGTTTCAACCTTGGAGTCAGGTAGCAAGGGCATTCCAGCCTTTTGCATTCTGTGAGTTGACCTAGTGGGAGACATGCTCAGAGATACTGTGAACTATCCAGGAGGGGCAGAACCAGGACTGGAAGTAGAGAATGGCACCTCTCTCTGCTGAAGAGAGATTTGAGCATCTCCTCACTTAAATTAGTGTAGTTTGACAAAAACTCCAAAAAGGTCAAGAGTGCAAAACTATAAAACTGCAGGAAATAAAATATTCAATGCTGAAGTCTGTTTGAGCATGCTCCATCTGAATTCTGGCAAAGTTCCCCAGCTTAGCTACCCAGAAAACTTACTCTAATCCATAAAAAGTAAGAAGTGAGAGGAAACTTGAGTTGCTCAGGAGATGAATCCCACTATCCATACCACTATTTTAGCAGACAAGGGGACGCAAAACAGACTGCCAGGGAGCTTGAAAGGCTTTATTTCCTGACGCTCATTTTTCATCACCAATCCTGAACAGACCCCAAAACTCGGACTAATTAAAGACAAATAATTAAGCACATTCAGACTGTGAAGGTTGGCAGACTCCCACTGTATTGTGAGACCACCTTGGCATTTAAATGGTTAGGGACTATATCCCACAACATCATGCTCATCTCATTGTGGTAGAGAGCTCTTGAGAATGTTATTAGCTGGGTGTTCGCCTTGCCGTTTTTCCACATGAGGCAGATGGGTAATTACGAAGCTAATAGTCTGATTGAGAGAAATCAGATGCAGTGGTTTGCCCAATTAGATGATACATTAGCTTCCTTCTTTGTAAGCAGCTAATGTGTGAAGCAAAGTGGTATTTTTGAGGGTCAGAATCCTTAAACAAGTGCCGAGTTGCAGATTATTGTGTCTCTCTTTTTTTTTCTAATGGAGGAAAAGTGCTAAGTCTTCATTACTAAAAGCATAGAAAATGCAAATCAGGCTCTGAAACAAAAGAGTGAAGGGACAGGCGAGAATATTTGGTGTCCAATGTGTCAACCTACAACATCAATTACATTGAAATGCAATGCATGGGAGCCTAATCAAGGATAGTATAATTGTAATAATTGCATGCTTTTGTTGGAGAGCTGCTGCCATTGTTATTGTCAACCATTTGTTTTTCTCTATTGTTTAAGGGGAGAGTATTTAAAATATATATATGTGTGTGCATATATAACTGTGTATAATTGTCTGAAGAACAGTATAGGTAGAAAGTTCTGCTACTACACAGAATGTGTTGAGTCTTATTCCTGTTCTTTGGATGTTGGAAGCCCAAGAGTCTGAACTCAGCAAAGGCAGGTAATGCTGAAAACTGAGAAATGGACATTGACCTAAAATCTGTGCCAAAAAAGGAGAGCTAGTTTTCCTTTTGCTGACACATCTCCTGGTCCAGGGAGGTGAGTTACTCCCAGTGACTGGCAAGTCATGAAGTGAGCCAGCGATAAATCATCCAAACAATCCCTGACACACCTCAGGTCTGCCTTCCTTCTTCAAAATAAAGAGAAGATTTATTTTATTAAAATAAATATTTTGTCTTGCTGTATTTCCTCCAGAGCTGCAATCTCTTTCTGCCATTTAAAAGGATTTTTAAATGCTTCAATTTTCACAACAACATTCAAGATAAAAGAACACAAGGGAGAGCACTGCATGGGAAAAAAATGACAGCATGAATTTACTAAAGATCTTCTTAAGGGGGAAAAATGTAGGAGCCTCCTTAAATAAAACAGTGATATTTTCTGTATCCCTAAGTTAGGCTGGAAATTCTTCTTATAGCAAAGTGCTCAACATTCAGATCAAATGAGACGTTTATTTTCTCGCATCACTTGGGCTTGCCAATAGGTTGAAACACAGGCACAATAGAAACAGGCTAAAACATTTAACATAGCTGTTAAATCTCATTCTCCACAGCTAAAAAAGAACAATGCTGTACCGTCTTTACTGAGAATACACTCTCCTGCCATAGGAGGCTTTTCGTGTATCTCTAACAATCCTGTACATACTCCAAAACTCACACTAATTAAAAGCAAATAATCAAATACATTCAATTTGAAAAGTTGGCAAACTCGCTTGTATTATTGTGTTAGCACCTTGGCACCAAAATGATCACATCATGCTAATCTCATTGTGCAGGAGAGCTCTTGAGCATGTTATTCAGTAGGTCTGCTCCCTGCCCCCCAGCTCCCAGACCCACCCCATCCTCCTCCACCACCAGCACTCTCTTTCTTTAACCAGATAAAGAAACTAAAACATTAGCAAAGATAAGAAAAAGAAGGACAGTATTTTCATCATATTTCACTCAGAGGTAACCAGAACTTGTGTTACATTTTACAGAGATTTTGTTTTGTCCTTGTTTAATTTCATCACCACAGATGCAGTGGGTAAACCTGAGAGATGTTTTTAAATCAACTAAGTAGACTGCATGTGTTTCTCACTAGCTCTCATATAACATTCTCGTATTATTGCCTAGAGGACTTGCCCCCACAGAAATGTGAAGAGTATAGATGCAATAAACAAAAGTCTATAAGTTAACAGCTTAAAGCTGACCAGGTAAAGAAACCCAGAAAGAAGCACTTAAGGATTTCTTCTCCTTGCAAGTTTTCTTTTACATGTAAAAGTGTTTTTCATTTGCTGAGCAATAAAAGCAAAACTGGGTATGACCACGAGCTGGGTAGGTACAACCATTCAGCACTAGATTTTCTGCCTTGTTGAAGAGATAGGCTACAACTGATGTATTTCTCCCAACGTTTTCCTCTTCTAGGCTAAGGGAAGCATAATTCTGTCCCAAGTTTTATACTGGGGTTTTATGTCTTTGCTTGGATATGTGTTTTGTTATTAAACACATATCCTTATCAGTCCCTTCCTGCTTGAGATATTCCATGATTCTATGGTATGGCCTGACATCCTCCATCCAGCACTCGCAGGTGGTAGATTTTTGCCTGGGTTCCAGTACCTCTTATGAGAAAGAAATGGCTCTAAAAGACAGTGCATTAAAGATCTGCGTCAGGAGAAATGCCTTTTTTTTTAATTTCTTGACATTTATTGGATAAAAACAGATTAAAATTAGGCAAGTGCTGCAGAAGTGCAATGCTGAAGACCACACCATTTCATGGGGGGAAAAAAAAGAAAAAAACAAAAAACCCACCAAACAAACAGAAAAAGAGGTTGCTGCAGGACCTTTCTGACAGGACTGGAAGGGTCCCACTCATCTTCTAGCACAAAGGTACTCACAGTGGAACATGGCACTCTAATAGTCTTTAATTGAGGAGGGTGCTACATAAGAGAGTCTAATTAATTTGTGACCTTCAAGACAGTTCCTATTCATGGCTGAATAATGAAGAAAGCCACATGGCTGAGCCTCTTAGAAAAACAACCCAAAAACTGCTGGAGAGTCAGTTCCACTGTGTAGTCCCTGAGCTCCATAGAGGTGAATGTGCTGTCCACACACCACCTCATATGCTCCATCCCAGCTAGCAGGATCACAGAACTGCCCAAAAGCCTGAGACCACAGTGGGCCCATGGAGGCAAAACCAGACTCATTTTAGATTGAGGCAGCACAGGATTCCTACATTGTGCCACAGCATGGTAAAGAAGCACAGCTTCCATATACCCTGCTCCTCTAACTAGAGGTTTTAGGCAACTATAAACCTGACTTCATAAAAAACATTCATCTTTCTGTTGACTTCAGCAGGTTAAAATCAGGCACTGTATACGGACAGGCCAAAATACGTATACTGATGTTATTTACATTAACTACTATTGCATGTTCATAGTACAGTATTTTGTTTATAAAGTTTGCAGTTAAGTATTGCTAAAAGGTGAACTGTGATTCATAACACATTAGTAGTTACTTGACTAAGGAAGTTTTCCTTTGAGTTGTTCCTAAATATCTGTCTGTTGTAAAGAAAAGTTAATACACAAACAGAAGTATCAAGAGTAGCATCCAAGCTTGGAAAGCTCTGATTCTCCACAGGAAGAGCTCCCATTGACACTACCAGGAGAAATGCTTGTAGACATCAGGATAGCATATGGTCTCTGAAATCAATATTGGTTTGCAGCTTGACACATGGATGGATGGATGGATACCACAGAGAGATTGAAAGAAATATGACAAGCTAAGTCATACAAAGAAAAACATGTATACACAATCACACTCGAACAGATGCTTTGGCTGAAACAGGTGATTTAGAGGAACACATTGTAGATCTGAGAAATGGAAAAATTAAACTAAAACTTACAGTAGCATAATGCACTTTTGCAAGCAAAACTGAGGGAGAATTCAGAGAAACCCCTCAGGGACAATGTTAATAGAACATACTGGCGACAAAGTTGTTGATGAACCTGCTGTAGATTTAACAGCAAATCTAACAGAGTACTTCCTTCCCCCAGCTTCCATATCAATTGGAACAGAGAGCTTTCAACAACACAGCCCCGTAGCACAAAAGAGAAGGAGAAGGTAGATTTCTCCTAGGCATTAAAACAGGCTGATGCAAACACTTCAGCCTTGTTTGTGGTTTAATGCATCACCCCAGAGAGACGAGTGTGAAATCTGGACCTAAGGAAGAAAATCCTCATTTAGCAAGGAAAGCACTGCAATAGCTATGTGTGAAAGTTCTGCCAGTACTGTTTTCTGCTTGCCATATGGCCAACTTCACCCACATTGAGAGCAACTACCGAGTAAAGCCTCAGCATCTTGAAAGAGAGATACTGAAAGAAATGCAAGTGTTTCATCAGCAAGCATGGCCCAAGGAACACTCCATTGTCTATTTACATCATTGCTTCATCTTTGTTTGACGCTGCTAACAAGAAAAAATGAAGTATTGGTCCCATAACATTTGGAATAACTTACATACTTCAGTGGTTTTCTAGCCAAGATTTTAGTTTCAAACAATTTAAACTATTCCAGTATCTACTGTTTCAGATCTAGGGACTGTTAGGAGGTGTCCTGAGGTCTTTCTACAGACTCAAAGTTCAGGAGCTAACAGAAATGTTAGCCCTGTTTCTGTTAAATATATATACAGACATAAGCCATAGGGAAGAGAATTCCCCCAGCCTCCCATCCCACAAAACCAATTCCTCACCCATGTTTAGCCCTGATAGTCAAGGGTACAGGAGTGGTTTTCAGAGGAAATACATAGGCACCATTCACTCAGACTCAGAATGCCATGAATTTATCACAATGAGAAGAAAAATCTTTGCCTCCTTTTTTTCCAGGAATTCAGGAGATTATTTACTGTCAGCTGAGTCAGAAAACAGGTTCCTGCACCCCTCTAAAACCCAAATGTAGCACAGGGAAGAGTGTGACCAGCACTTGCAGCTGCATGGGCAGGGATTTTCCCTGCTCCAGACAGAAGTTCCCAAATCTGCTGGCATCATGTGCTCAACAGCATCTGAGACTATAGCCAGCCTCGTGTGTCCTGATTATCTGACACATCATCTTTCACCAGGAAGACTCCTTGGCCGGGACTTTCAAAGGCTCAACTTTCACACTGCAACAAGTCCTGAAACAGAGAAAGTTCTGAAATAAAAGGCCTCACATATCACCTATTGTTTTCAATTGCTTTCTCTTTACTCTTTGCCAATTATTGCTGCTGCTAATACCTGAGTATTAGCCTCCCATTCCCTCATTTAGATATCTCAGTGAAGCCAGTGTTGGCAAAGAGACACTTTAAATGTCACAGCCAGGTAGCACTGGAAGTTCATTGACACAGCAGTAGGAAGAAGTGCCAGCATCAGTTAATAAACAGCTTTTTACTGTTTATAGATTAATGATGTGATGAATTTATAGATGAATTCATGTAGATGAATGCTGAAATGGACTCCAACCAAAGAAAATCAAAATCTGATTTATCCAGAGGGTAGATAATCCAGAAACAAAGCAATCCTGTCTGAAACTGCCCTGCAGGAACACTTCTTGGTCCTGAGCTACAGGAACCAACTTTAATGGCTCCATACCACTGAGATTTTCCTAAAAATTTTCCATTGCTGTTACTGCTGATGGGAACTCTAGCATAGACAAGATACTCATCACTTCCAACATTTTTATGATTATGTCTTTTAGTCTTTCTGTTTTCCAGGTTGGATGATACTGCTTTGCTTATTCATCACTTTTACTTCAGGGAGCTGTGCTTGGACCTATTTGACAACAGCAGGTAATTTTAATGTAGAAAAATTCTGCTTTGCTGCATTGCCTGCTTAGCCCCTAGCCTCCCTGGTGCGAATATCAACAAAGACAGCAGCTAAAGTAATGTACAGATTAAAAATTAAACAGAGACCACCCATTCATTCACCTGCCTCAATGACTAACCTTCATACAGTGTAATAAATTTTAGACTCACAAGAAGGCTAAACCAGCTATGGTTGCATAATCCATCCCTAACTATCCAGGTCCTAGGAAAGTTCTTTGCATAGGTGTAAATATTCTCCTTTAGAATGAAGCAGAAATTATAAGTTTGTGTGTGAAAATCAATGCAAACTAGCACTGGTGCCATTCAACTCCAGATTGTAGTTATATTTTGTGTAGTATTTGGACAATTTTTCAGTTTTAATCCTGGCAAATAAGAAAGTAAATTACCAAGGTAAAGAACAGCTATGTTCAGTGAGCACTGAAGCCTGGTAAATATTCAGTTTTTAATGGCATCCACTTCTATTTTGTTCACTGAATTATTGGGCTGACCTTAAATTAGAGATCTGGATGGAGCTGAATTGAATATTGTGAAGATGAGTGTAATTACCTTGCTTTCCTTTATTCTAATTCATTTTATTTTTTTAATTCTTCATCTGTGTGACAAACTGAATGTCAGAGTGCTTGTGGATTTATCCTCACAGTAACAGAGAGCAGAGCTGATAGTGGCACAAGGGAAGATATATCTGCATTGCAGTCAGGGGTGTGACTACAGGACCTTCCTGCCTTCCTCTTCAGGAAAGAGCTGGAGTTGTATGTACTGTCCAGGTGTCAACATAGGCCAGATAAGAATGCCAGGGTTCTAGCACCTGCAAATGAGGCCCCTGCCTTCCTGGGAATTTCATCAAAACCAGCTACACACCGGGCTAGAGTAGCAAGGAAAGTGCATCTGCCCACCTCGATCCACAGCAGAGGCATGGCCTTGGGAAGCTTTTGGAGTTGTCCTCCATTGCTCCATAGAGCCACTTCAGTCAATATTTCTTTGTATCTTCTAATTTACTTCCAAAACTTTCTAATGTATTTTTTTCAGGCATATATTTAAACTTCCAAGTATCTCCTGATCTCCCCTTGCTTTTAGCGCTATCTGGCCTTCCATATTTTGTTGCTGACACCTTCTCTCACAATTACTTCTCTTGACCTGACTCACTTCATTTTGTGCAAATAGGACTCAAGACTCTTTGATAAGTCATCAAATAACAGCAACCTTCCCTAGTCAGTCAGGAAAGCTTGGAGTCACCAGTATGTACACAGTCACTCAGCAGAAGTAGATGTAGAAACAGAGAGACTCCAACTGGTTAATGAAAATCTGTACAGCAAAAAAGGAAGAAGGCCAACAGGAGCTCCTGATAGCCCTAAGAAAATGTGCAATGGCCCTAGCTGTGTTTGATGGTAAATGTGACATCTCATGTCAGAGCCTGCCTGGAAATTACCCCTGAAGACCATATTGCCTCAGAAGTTAAGTATTAGCAGCTGCATGCATGTCATTAACCCCTCACCTACCGTGCAACTTTGCACTTGCCGAGGGCCAAAGACTTTAAAGGAGGGTTGACTGATTTTCTTACTGGGGGTAAGAAAGCTGCAGGGCATGCAATGCCCAGAAAAAAGAGTCCATGTATGTGTGCCCTTTCATAGGACATTTATGGTGATAGCACTGAGTATTTCAGCAGTTTCAACTGATTTGAAGGACAATAAAACACTCCTATTTAGCCAAACAGCTGAATAACAGGCTACATTCCATGTTCTCTCAAATATTTTATAATTATATTAAAGCATACGGCTTTATCATAATACTAAAAGTATGGGAATACTTGTCTATGTTGCCATCATGGCTTCTTGCCAGTGTAAATTTTTTTATTAAGTAAACTTTGGAAGCATGTCTTGACCCATAGTGACTGAGGTAAGTATAGAGACAGTGTCACTAAGATTCAATTACAATGCAAAGGGCAAATCTGAAAAACAGTTGCACTGTCCACAATGAGCCATTTGGAAAAACCAAGGACTTCATCATCCTAACCCTCAACATGAACCCAGATTTAGTCCACAGACAGCAAATTGAGTAGTGAAAGCAACCTAGAGAAGGGCATTGGGCTCATAATACCTAATGTGAAAATGTAGAACTATCCATATGAACTCAAACCTGAGAGAATGTTCTCATAATTTAATGGCAGCATAATAGACTGTGTCCAGGATTTTCTATTTTAGCCTTCCCATGACATCTGAGACTTCACAACCATATTTCTAAAAGTACAATATACTCTCTTTTGCCTGCTATTCTACAGAAACTTTTTTAAAGTTGTCTAACTAAGGGCCATGGCCATACACTTTGATCCACAAATGAATTCATCATAAATGTGAAAGAGTATGTGAGGAATTTACACTGTCTAACTTGAAAGTCTAACTTCAGGTACCCACACTAAGACCCTCTATAATCAATAGAGAGAGGTGAAACAGGCTCTTCCAGAAGGCCATCCAAAGGAGTGAACTCTGGTGTTCCACAATTACCTCTAATTTTTTTTTAAGTTTTGATTCTATTTTGTCTTTTCCATTTTAAAATTGTATTTTAAAATTTAAAAAAATATCAAAAAGAAGTGAAGAGAAATAAAGAAAATGGCAAACTATGAAAAATGTACTTTTAAAATTGAAATAAAAATTTCAATTCCAATGAAGTCATAGGAAAACAACTATTAATACTGACTGGTAATTACCTAAAAGTATTTTCTCATGAAAAATGTTGGTCTTCAGTGAATATACAAATGGAAATATTTACATATATGGCTGGAACTTTGTATTACAGCTCCAAGTAACAGAGGAGACCTTCAAGTAATCAATTGAAATACAGTTAAATCCTAATAATCACATGAAACAATCAGAAGAACTGATTTCAAACCCCAAAGTGCAGAAGTCTCAACAAAAACCAGTGAAATAAGACAGAATTTTCAGACATGTTAAATAGAAGAATACTGGAAAATCACAAATGCAGCAGTCATGAAATGTTTAAAAAGACAGAAAGGAAAAGTTTGTTATAACTATGAAACAAGGCATTTGTGGCTAGCACAGTTTTTCCCATGGGAAGTTTTCTTGTGTTTTTGTAAATAAAGATAAAGTTTGGATGTTTTGGAACAGTGTCCCAGAACTTGGACAGTGCAGGCCTGGCCAATCTGGGGGAAAGCTTCTGACTAACCAATCTGGGTGACTTTTGAGAACTCTATAAATGTGATGAAATCAAAACAATAAAGGTCATTCCTTCTTGCCACTGAGACCCGATGCATTCATTACTCTGCTAGCTGCTCAACAGCGACAGGCATTAGTCATATCTGACAATAGTAATGACATTAGTACCTGATTTCTGAAGTTATTAAAAAGCCACTTCTTCCACAAATCTTACTAAGTTGTCTAGACCTGAAAGAATGGTCCCAATACACACTCTGCAATAGTTAACGTCTAATATCTATCAGCCTGTACAGGTAAGAGTGATACTTCAGCGTCCATGTTTTCAGAACATCATTTTTGGGCTCCCTGATTCACACCTGTACTTTCTTTCCTATCATGTCATACAAAATCCATGTCATTTCCCTCATGTTAAATGACCTAGCATGGAACTATTTTGGTGTTGATAAGGATGACTGCAATGTGTTAATTTGTTTTATCTCTTCCTAATATTCTGCTTAAAAAACACACAGCCTGATCTGAACAAGGGAGAGATCTGTCTCTTAGAGACAGAATAAATCCTACTCTCAGAGAAGAAAGAGGAAATAAGCAGACCTTCACTGACCACAGAATACCCAAGACAAGAAGGGAGCTTCAGGACATTGCTGCAGACAGGAGGTGGAAGAGAAGAATCAAAGCAGATCTAATTAATCAATACAGCAGGAAGTGCTCAAAACTGGTGGGAAAGTGTCAGAAGCAAATAAAACTCAAAGAACATGCGTGGAAATTATGCATAAAATCATGTAATTTTGCACCCTTGTTTTCCTCAAAATCTACTACAAGCTTTTAAAATGTGATTACTGCATTTAACATAATAAACCTGTTCCACACCCGAAGTTATTATTATTAATGGATCTGAACATGCTCAGTAATGTCACATCGCTAAGCACTCAGTGCAGAAATACTCATTTCCAACAAGCCCAACAAACAAGAAAATAGCATCAGATCTAATTCCTTCAATTCAAAGAAGCAGTTGCACAGTTCATCATCTTTTCTAATTCCCATTTAGCAATCAATGGATAGGCTTTTAACATATTCTTTTGGCTTTTTCGAGAGCAAAACAGGAAATAACTAATAATCTGGGATTTATTAACAAAACATACAGGATAATGTTTGAAAACCCTTATTTCTTCATCCTCCTTGGATGGCTGACTCACATAGAAGCAGCAAAACAACTACTTTCCAGATAACAACATTCACCAAAACAAAATTATTATCTACTGCTTGCCCACATGATAAGCTGCAAGTTTGCAGTCTTACATTCATTCAGGTACTCAAATTCAGAAATCTGCCTCAAGCATCTGAACCACAATGCATTTTGCATAATGCCACATCCTATTTGAACACAGGACCCAAGTTTTACAACAAAAATTCATCAGCTGACATAAGTACAGGGCTGCAGATGCAATCCAGGCTGAAAAGTCTTCCGTCTGAATCCAAGACACTGCAGTTCAATCCAAGGCACTGTTCTGTTCATCTGAGCCCTTCCTGCCAAGTCACTACATCTGGCCCATCAGTATGTGCAACTAGAGGTTTCTGGGAGCAGCTTTCCATGGCTTTGGGGTTAAATTGCAAAATCTGCATTCTGAATCAACAGATCAGATTTATAAGCAAATGCAAGCACTACATTGTAATGCAGTTTGCTCTGTCAGCCCGTATGAAAAAGCACTCACAAACTCAGGGCATCTACTCTTACCCCCACAATTCTCTTCTGTGTTGCCAGTAACTCAGAAAAAAAGGAGATGGCTCTTGAAAGGATTTTTGTCTTACTTCTACCTTGCCAAAGCATTAGTTTGTCTTACTAGTTTCATAATTTCTCTTTGAGTATCACTAAGACTTTAACACCAAGCAGTAATCTTCAAAAACAGGTATTAATAACTACTTTGCCAAGAGTTTTTCATCGCAATGGCGAAAAGATGGCCAAATGCTAAGCAAGTTAGGCAACTTAGAATGTATTTCTAATATTCTAATATTCTAATATTCCAGTAGCCATTCAGATCTCCAAGAAGGAGGCTGAAGCCTGGGTTAGAGCCATCCAAGCTGGCTACTCTGGAACATCTCAAGAGTACACGCACAGTCCCACCACAAGACCAGACTGACACTTTGCATTATCAAATCTGGGCATTTTCAAAGCTACCTACAACCTTTATTTCCTTCTCTGCTGTTCCAAGACACACCAAACATATGGGAAGACAACTCAAAGATTTGTAGGTGAAATTCCAGTTTGTCAGTGGGACAGCTTTCTGTCGCAGGTACAGATTAAGGGGCATTTTTTTGACTTCTTAAAATACAGCGTGATAAACTGAAATGTGTGTAAAAGAACCTGCTTTGGTCAAGCAGATTCACACAGTGACCTGAATTATTTTCAGCATTAACCTGTGTTATCACAGTGGAATTATTGGGGTGAGAGTGAGTTCACACTTCTGTTTCCCTTTGTTCCCTATGGTCATTGATATCAAAAGCCATCCTGCATGTGCTGTGAAAACAGATAGTGTCATCATTGTACCAGGCATCATTGAGATGTATCTAAACAGATATTTTCCCTAGCAGATGGAATCATAGCCTAAATTCGAGACATTTCACTGATTTGAAAGTGCATTTCACCGATTTGGTAAAACAGCAAGTTCTGTCTGTCTGAAAACTTAATTTTTTTTTTAAATTATATCATATATTTGTTATAACCTATTATAAAATTATGTTAATATCATTATTTCTATACTTATAGTTTTAATATAATATTATGCATTATAATTTCCATTTTAACCCCTTTTCTATTGTAGCAGCTCACCTGATAAAGGTAAGACCTGTCCCTTCAAATCTTTCAGTCCTCTCTAATATTCTCAAACTATCAGAGATATAATCCTATACTTCATGTCTTTTTAACTAATATACTCCTTCCATTTAAATAAAACCAAAATAAGTAATAGAAAATGAGCTACTCCTTTTGTAGTAATGGACAATATTCTGAGCTTGTTAACGATTTTGTACAAACTGAATTGAAGAAAAGTTATGTCAGCGTAAAAGAGAGCAACCTGGTGTTCACAGCCAAGCTTGAGCCAGCAAAACCAGTAAACACTGAAAATCTTGTAAACAGCAAGGATGAGTGAAAGGGTCACCTTTAACTCTCTGTTGTTAATTGGGAGATGTCTTTAATAGTAGTGATGGTGATTCACACCACTGAAAACACAGGAAGAGATGCAGTGCATTAGATACTTTGCCAGAGCCCATCACTTTAGAGGGCAGAAAGCTGAGATGGACAAGGAAATTAAGTTATGTAAAAGCCATGTATTTCCATTAATGGGGTTTTGGAAGAGAGTGATGACTCCCCAAATCAAAAACCATAGATTTTTGATTTGGGGAGTCATTGTTCTTGTAAATATTCATCTGGCTTTAAATGTAGCCAAACATATTCTGCTTCTGTGATTTCCCAATCTGTATCCAGTCATAAGAACTGCAGCAAACCCAGGCTCTAAATAAGAGACATTGAAGAAATCATTGTATCTCTACCTCTGCTTAAAAAACTATACTGTATCTTAAGATGTTGGCTTCTGCAGAGCGTGAACAAGACTGTACAAGGCTGAACTCCCATGCTCTTTCAGTCACATCCATCTTCTTGTACATCAGATTATTTCTGCCAAGCTGGCTATATTTTTTCCAAGCAAACCCTAACTATCAGGGAGGTCTAACACACTGTTCCTTTACCATCAGTTTTGTTTTCAAACATACAATGGTTTGGCATGACTCCAGTCACCACCAGGTGATTTTTGGCCCTTGCCCTTTTTATTATCTGGTATCTCTTAGGGAACCACAGATGAAACCAATAGAAAAGGAGAGAAAAAGAAAAAGCAGGAAAAAAAGAAAGACCTTCTCCTTTGCTTTCCTGGTAATGTGACATCTTGCCCTCTTGCACTGTATATTTCTGTCCAGCTGATGCTTTGTCCTAGTGGAATCATGGTTCTGGTATTAGCTCCAAATGGTAGGCAGGCATTTTCATTAAAAACAATTACTATTTCCAAACAGGAGCTGGTTCCTCAGTTCCAGCCATTCTTGCTGTAAAACGTTCAGCTGAGAGGAGCAGATTGTTCCTGCTGAAAATGAATGGAATCTGGCAGGAAAACCTCATGTTTTTCCAATCCTAGTTTTTTACAAAGAAAACACTGGGATCTTGTTGAAAAATTACAATTGTTTTGGTGTGCACATAATTTTTCTCAGTTGAACTGTTTCCAGCTACAGGAGACAAGTTTTGTGCATACATATGTGCATGTGTGTGTGAATATATATGTATATATCTGCACAGGCACACAAGATTTTGTATCTAATTGCTATGTAAAAAAAAACAGTAATAAGTCAAGGAAGAGTAAACACTTTTTTTTTGTTATTAAGAAGCATTTATGCAAATTGATTTTTTAAACAGCTTCCACATTATGAACCTTCAAAAGAAAGTCAATGAGTAAAATACTATATCACAGTAACAGCTAGCCTCACTTTTAATACTAGGAGAAGAAAGAGGCCAAGGTGACTGAACTGTTTATCCCTTGGTTGTTCTCAGTAACTTAAAAACATTGTCAGACTGAATTATTCTGATGAAAATATCAAAGAAAAGAAAACAGAGGGGACTATTACATTCACAAAAGGAACAAGCTGCAGACATCCCCATATTGATCACCTGTTTGGATGCTGCCATTTGGTAATAAGTGGTTTTGTTTACCTCAGACAGAAAGAGATAATATGTCAGGCTGACCTTGTGTCCATATGAGGGTGGAAACACCTCCTCCTAGTCAGTGTTTTTTTCCCTTCCATGTGAAGCAGTCATGCCAGACAGGTTGGATGCTGGTGTGTCTTGTGGCTGCTGCACCTTGAGAGTGTCAGGGCACTCCCCAGGCAAAGTTACGACCCTCTGCACCAGCAAACAGGCAGGATCCTGACACTTCAGCTGTGGCATCTCCAGCCACAACCTTCAACAAAATTCAACTGCCTTCACCTGCACCTAACAATCAAAAATGCCCAGAATTGGGCAATAAAACTTGCTCTACCAAAAATGTGCAACAAACTAGTACAACAGCCCAGAACAGCCCAAAAGCTGATCACTTCAAGGATGTGGTGCCAAACCCTCTGATGCACTTCGATCACAGCTGCAAATATAACAAGTCATACAAAACACTCTTGAATTTTCTGAGACTGAGAAGTTGAGTCCCCAGTGGAGCCAGCTGTAAATCATTGATTTTCACCAATCTTTTGAGTCACCCACTGATCTTACACTAATAAACCACAAAGGAAATTATAATGAAAAGGATGACAGTATTACAGTAACTGCTCATTTTATAAGCAATCACCTGACAGAAAAAGGAGAAATGAGAAGCATTTCCGTTTTCTGTTATTGTCCAGCTAGTAGAATTTATTGTCTCCCTTTCAGTTGTTCTCACCCCAAATTTCATCATTATATCAACAAAATTAGGTAAGTCTACAGCCAAAAGGAACCTCAAGAGATCTGCTGGTCCAGCTCCTTGCAGCCAGGCAAGATCAACTACACCTAGACATTGCTGATGGATAGCTGTTGAATTTGGACTTAAAAACCTTCACAGAGGAGTCTAAAACATCCCTTGTGAGTTTGCTGTTTCAGTTGTTTGTCCTGAAAATAAGCATGCAGATTACCCACTCAGCACAAAAGCTGCCACAAAATGTAGTGTTGCTCCTGCACTCCCTTCCATCCTCTGGTCTGAGCACACAGCTTCATCTAAGCCCTAACACCTCCCTGGCTGAGCAGGGGTCAGCAGCTTCACACTGTAAACCTGTGGCACACTTACCACAAGCCCAGCCTTAAGATCCCAGCTGCCTTGTATTGCACAAGGGCCACAGTTTCATTGCTCTAATAGGATATGGCACTTCCCAGTCAGAATTTGAATAGCACAAAGTACATCGAACAAGTTCACTCTTCTTCTCGTAATTTAAAATCAGACACTAAATAAGGTGTCAGCAGGCTTCCCACAAGGATCTAGCTGTAAAGTCTTTATTGTTGTGTTTGCTTTGAAGTTAAGAGGAAAAAAATTCTTGTTTGCCAACTTATAATTCAAAAAATGCCAGAAGAATCTTCTTTCAAACAAACAAGATGCAAAAGAAATGCTGGCACCAAAGTGGTGCAGTCTTGTGAATTATGGAGTTATGGAATCATTTAGAAAGTAAATTGTATGCTACATAAATGTTCATGTAAATAAAATTAGATTTCTTCCACAGAGGGGGAGATACAGATCAGAGATACCAAAACTGTTTGTGGTCAGCCATCAGGACTGTTTACTTGGTACACAGGCATGGAACACATAACAAAAAGAGGACATTCTAGTGTTGAAGAACTATATAATAAAAATGAGGGGAAACCTCTTTTTATAAAACATATCTGAGCCTGGAGTCCTACAACACATCCAGCATAACAAAACTATTTCTGTCACTTGCAAATCTAGAATCCTTCCTTTGTCAGCCATTTGCACATGTAAGGGATCAGAGCGGGTATTGCACAAATGAATCAGTCATTTTCTTGTGAAATACATTAAAGCCCTGAGCCCTGCTTAAGGAGTCCTTTTGTATTGTTCCAGCAATTTTGTTATATATTCCATTTATTTTGGGTTTGTCTGATTTATAGCATGCTCCAGTGATTGAGCCCAGCAGCATCCATTTTAGAGATAAACAAAACACTGTAGGGGCATTAAAATGGCAGATACCAGACACCAACCCATCAGTTCAGTTCCATACACCAGAGCAGTCACCAGCACCTGAGCACAGCTGTGTCCACCAGGGCCTTGCACTTGCATGTGGAAAACACCTCATTTTAAGTGCTGACTCAGTTTCTATTGTGCTTGTGTAATCACACGTGTTTCTCTGTGAGCACCTAGTAGGCCTGAGGGTGACTCTTATGCTTAAGTACAGAAAGGCTGTATCAAAAGTTGGGAGGTTTGCTGTTTGAAATGCCATTTTGGAGCACTACCAAAACCAAGCTGTCAACAGAAGCTGCGTTAAGGTAGAAAATGCCAGATGTGGCTGCTGCAACACAGCTGTTGTGAGGTACCTCCCACCCTCTGAAGGTGCACTGAGCACGAAGCACAAGAATGTTTTACTGCCAACCTGTCCTGCCAGCAGCCTCAGCCTGTGACACCAGCTCTGTGGGAATACCAGGACCAGCAGAGAAGGAGCACACGGAAAAGAATTTCCAACATGAGTGTAAGATCCTGAGATCAAAATTCTCACTTAGCCTTAAGAAAAAGATTTGATTCAGGCAAGCTGTCAAACCCCACAGAGCCTTCTATGCATGTAAGGTTCTTCCATTCTTTCTGAGAGGAATTAGCTGTGCACACAGCTCTGCTAAATAGTGACCTTCAGCACATGAAGAAGCCACAAGGTGGTGGCACTCTTCTAATGACCTATACTATGGGCACATGTCCTTTTCCTGACACAGAGTTAAACACTCACAGCCAAATCTGTGCCTCCTGGTTTTTGCTTTATCTTGATCCATGGGCTCTGCAGTATATGTGAGCACTCCCCAATTCACTCCAGGTGAAATATTTCAGCTGAAACCACAATTTCCAGTTGTGTAAACTAACCTGGCTAATTTTCCCTTAAACAATTTAAATAGTGAGGAACTAATGACCTCTCAAGAGGAGGGCACTAATATCTTCTATGCACACATTTAGATTTAGAGAAGGATAAACTCTCTTTGGCCATAAAGGTGAAAAATCTGCAAATCCATAAGTGGAAGACTGAGTTGTTTTTCTGCAAGATATCTCCAATCCTAAACTCATGTGGAAATCAGACATCACCAGTCCTGACCCCATTGAAGTCAAAGGCAGTTTTGTCATTGACTTTAACAAAACTAGGATTCACCCGAGGGTAAGGGGCATTGTGTTTTTCAGCAGCCACTCATGTGGAAATTTTGCTTAGATGACTGACTGCCTGGAAGGTAGCAGTGCTAGGCCACAAAATACCAGAAATGTTTCTGTTAACCCATATACTCCAGCATTTGAAACTGCAGATGTCAGAGTACACTCTTGTCCTCTAAAAAGAGTATGTTTCTATACCCTTGGCTTCTTTACTCCACCTGAAGCTGGTTGTGCACCTGATGTACCTAACCCGTTGTTCAGTGGTGCTCCTGGGTCTGACTGTTTATCAGGAAACATCAGGGAGTTTTTATGTTCTCACATTGTAAATAATGTGACAGACCTTGAAAATATAATGTGTCTTTTTATAGCTACTGTATGCATTGTGAATTATAACTACTCCTGAAAATAGAGTTGAAAATAGGCTATTACATTCCTGCTTCATGTTCACTCAAATTCTGATTTTAAAAAAACCACTTAAAATGTATGTTGAGAGTATAGGAAAATTGAAAAATATATAGTAAGACGGAATCTAAAAATTAATCCAAAAGCATGCCTAGAAAATTCCTAAACTAATTTCAGGAATTCATCTTGGTACCTAGGCTCCAGGCTGAATAATCATGTGAGCTCAAAAGAACTAACATACATATGCAAGGATATTCCAGAATTTCTCTGAGCTGTGAGTCTGAACAAAAGTTCTTCTTATTTATCATGGTTTAACCCCACTCAGGAACAGAAATACAACAAAAGTCCTTGGCAAGATTGCTTGCTTGAGCATTGGCTTTTCAGTATAAGAAGTCCTACACTTGGTAACATGCATTTAAATTTGTACCTCTGCAGATATGGTTTGATATTAAAGCTGCCTTGAAAATGCGCATTGTGTAAAACCACATTGCAGTACAATAAAGCTTATGCTCAGCTGAGCTGATTTTACCTGCTGCAATTAGAGGGGGTTCGCATAAATAAAAGATAAAAATCAGAGATAGAAGCAAAGTATCAAAAAATTCAAAAAGGTTGTTAAACAAAAAAAAAAGACAGAGAGATATCCAAATACCAGGCTTTGCATCTTGGGGTTCTTCCTAGTTCAGAAGCATCCATGAAAGCTTCCCCAAGCTTTTTCTAATTTCTTCAGTCTAGAAATTAGAGCAGAAGAGAAGGTGCCTCACAAAATTTCCATTTCCTGCTTCTCTCTTCTGCAATGGGTTCCTTCAAAGTGCTTCTGTGCTTCCACTATTGGGTCAAGCCATACAACAGGGCCAGAAGGAACCCTAAATTTCCTGAACACCATTCCTAAAGCACAGGAAGGGCCCCTTGACTCCTTCATGTTCCTGCCCCCGCAAAGAATTTTTCCATCACTATGGAAATGAGGAAAGATGGTCTCATACATCCCTATCCCCACTTACAAACTGCCTCTCTTTAAGGTATATTTTATATCCACCATCCCTCTTGAGCTGCCAAAGAGCTTTCCATCACAGTATTACTGCCTTGCAGAGCAACCACAAAATCCTGCAGTACAACAGAGCAGAGGTTCTATGGCCAAGACAACTGCTATTTTCATCAATTCTTCAGCAAACCAGCTGATCATAAAAGCTATTCTTGACTAGGCTGCCTTTGTAACACCAGTCACCAGGAGAACACTGCACTTCCTATTGGCTGCAGCCCTCACTAAAAATACACTGCATTCTCACACAACAACAAAAACTCCCACAAGGGCCAATGGACAGCAGACTAAAAACAGTAACCAAAAGCTTTAAATTGCACAAATTACAAAGGTAGAAGAACTGAAAGCAGCATGCCACTAAAAGCCATCTGCCATCTTGGCCCGCCCATGTGTCCCTTCTCCCCAGCAGTGTTTTATATTAGTAATGATGTCTCTGTATTATGTATGACAGAGTCTCTGCTGCTTTGAGCAAGCAGTAATATAGATGCTCCTTCAGTCTGGTGCTTTGCATATATACACTAGCTGCGGGAGCAGAAGATCTACCTCCCATGTCTCTCTCTCTGGATGTAGTTCAGTTGGAAGGCAACATTCACATGCATATATCTTCCAAATCCCATGTATATGCTGTATTATCAGGACTCCCATGCACATTAATAATACACAAAAATACACAGAAATAAGCATGGATTCAGCCATGATGTAGATTAGATGAGACAAGAATGGACAACATAGAAATACAGGAAAAAAATCAGCAAATGTTTAGTCTGTTTATGCCCAGTTCTCGGAATATAAAACATGGTTTAAGTCTTTTTATTAATTACCTCTGTTAGTAGGTTAATTACTTTACCTGTCACTGAAGCTGTCATTTTTAAGAGTCTTTGAAGTGAATTCTCTGAAGAGTTTTGTAGGAAGAGAAATATGAAGCCAGCCATTCGAATAGCCTTAAAGAAGTTTTGGAGATTGATGTGGAGCCAAGGATGGGGCACAGCAGTCCTGTAAGGAGAAATGCCCAAGATAACTCTCAGTGATAAAGAACAGGTACAAGAAACAGTTTCCCAGGTTAACATACCAGTAAAGGAACAAGAAAAAGAGACAGAAAATCTGTTAGGCCTGGGAAGGAAATATAGCAATCTGTAAAAACAGCTCTCATTACCTAAACTAACAGGCTAGCTCAGACATTTTCAAGCAGCCCTGCAAATACCATCCAAGCCAACAGGCTGTACTGAGAAAAGACAATGACCAGGGACCAGAGAAAAGACCATAATATTAATCCGAGAAGAAAGCTTATCAGGAGCTGGTTCAAGTGAAATGACTACTTTTGCAGCTGACCTTGGAAACCCAGAAGTAGGTTATTGGCAAGTTGGCAGGAAAGTTTATTTGCTAATTATACAAGTTCATTTATTCAGAGCACTTTGCAAAATACTCTGCCTAGCCCAGTTTCTGCGCTGCTGCATATTGGAAGTGTGTGGTTCCAAAATGGTTTAGCAGGGGTTTAGTGGGTGTTCTCACAAGATACAGAGCTTGCAGCTCTCTGTTACCACATGACTACAGACATTAGTTAGTTGACCTCCAACTATCTGTTCATAGAGATCTCTCCTTGCTCCAGTAACTTACTCAGCTTTCCCAGGGCACTTGATGAGACCTTGACAGACACCCAAGTAACTGTGAGGTTCTGCAAGGGATGTCCCATCACCATAGCTCTCCTTGGGAAACAGGTTGAAGGCAGGAGGTCCAGGAGATATCCAGGGTGAAGGCAGGGAGGATTGAAGAGGTGTACAGGACACAAAAGAGGTGGAAAGATACAAAAGCAAAGGAAGGAGGAGACAAGGAAACTGCACAGAGAGAAAGAGGAAGGCAGAGGAATTACCAGAGAAGTAGGAAAACAGAAACCCAAAGCCCAGCATTTAGATCATGTGTAACTGTGGGTAACCAGCAGCTTAGGGAAGAACAAAGTCTACAAATAACAGGAGAAAGGCATGGAATGGTTGAGTCCATGAGGACCCAAAGAGGAATGAGCTGTCCAGGTTCAGAAAGGCAACAGCAGAGGAGATGTAGTAGAGGTATTTTTCTATCTCCTTGTTAGAGCATTTATCACTGTTAGAGCAGACAAATAGCTCATGAGAATTGTTCCACAGCTGAGTTGGGGATCCCAAGCCAGTGTAATCTGAGCACAGGACATATTAGTAGATGTCCTGATTTGCAAAGGTCCCAGGCTTTTAATCATAAGTCTCACACCTATCAAAGGCAGCTTCTTTCCCCTGAAAAGCTGTCCTGCAACAATAAAAGTTATTTGACTGGATTCATGATTTGGACACATCGGGCCCCAGCTCAGAGTACTTCTGGACAAGAACAGCTATTTGGCTAGCACACCGTGTGGGAAGAAGGAGATGTGAATCTGCTCTTGGACTTAAAACTTTTCAGGTATTCTCCCAGGCAACCTGCTCAACTTGTGGCACCTCATACTTGTGAGATGAGAACATCTAATTCTATAAATCCCAGGAATATTGGCCTAGATTTATAAAGTGCAATGAGATCTTCAGAAGAAAGGAGTAATTTTAAGTCCAGAGAGTTGACATTTACTTGTTTTTTCCAATCTGCTGTTTCTTAGAACACCAAATCAAAAAGGATGGGATGGTGCAGGCAACTGGCGATATCATTGTCACAACAGCGACATCATGGCACAGAGAGCCCCAGCCCATAAGGCAGGAGGAAGCACACGAGTTGCTATATAAAAAAGGACTGGCAGCACAATGCACTGTGTGAATGCCAGATTCACTGCTCTCTGAAAGCTGCATTTTCAAATCCAGCATTCGCCTCATGTTTGAGGTTAAGCAGACTGTAATAGGGGAAAAATATATTAAAATAAAATATTCTGAGGCTGAGACTTTGTATTGCTCTTGATTCTTGCAGCACAAGGAGGAAATAAGCAATTTTGCACTGAAATGCCATTGAAGTGTTGGTCTGAACTGAGCTTTCTCTTGGCATTCTGGCTGTTCCTGCCTTTGTAAAAACTATCAGGCAAGGGTTTGTTTCTTTGTCAGAGATTTAATGAAGCCACAGATATCCATTTTAGCCAAAGTGATTTCATCTGTTTTTCCTCCAAGGCTGCCCAGCTGAAGAGTTATCATCAGAATTTTTCTCATCACAACTGCCAGTCACTAGTTGGTGACCAACCTACTATTCACTTCTTCCAGCCCCTCTCCAGACTCGCAAACATCAAACAGTTCAGATGCTGATCAGGAAAAAAAAATTATTATAAATAAAACCTAGTAGAGAAAATAAAAACTCCCGCTACTCTTCAGAGATGTGTACATATTTTACTTCACACTGAAGGTATTTAAGACAGAATCTACAGGCTACTTCCTGACTTCTGGGGATGTTGAGATTCAAGCTCATGGTTTGGCTTCATTTTTAGCCAGGATAGCACAACTACAGGATAGAGAAAGAATTGCTTACAGATCCAATTACAGGACTGAAAGCCAGGAAACTATGAATATCAATATTATCACCAGAATTTTCCCTTGTAAATCACTTAATTTCAATGCCTCCTCATTCCTATGTCTGTATGAAGACAGACAGACTTGCCTACTTTCTCAGAGTTACTGTCAGAGGATCCCTTAGCCCAAAGTCAGATTTGATTCTTGACCACTTGTCAGGAATTGAATATGCAAATTACCAAGATTAGAAAGATCCATTTCAAGGCAAAAGAGGACCTCTTTGCAGACTCTGAAAAAGCTTTGGGGAAGTCCAAACAAGTTCAAGATTGATCTTGTAGGCAGAGAAGTCCTTTTCTTACCAGCTTGAGATTTATGTTCTTTATGTATCACTGGACCTCGGTTGGAAGCATTTTCTTTCTGTCATTTGGGAGTGCAAAAAAAGTTTCACAAAAAATTGTTCATTCGACAGTCAAAACATTCCTTTCAGCACTGAGAAACATAATAAACATTTAGCAAAGACATCCTAGGAAACAGAAATATTTCACTTATTTACACAGGGCATTGTTTCAGAATAGAAAAGCTAAATGAGAGTCAATATCAGAAAATATGCTCTTAGTCGTTATCTCCCATGGGGTAATACACGGAGTTACTGCATGGGCTATGATATTGCAAGCTGTGCAGGCTTAATTTAAGATCAAAAATTTGCAGAATAAAAAACACACACAGAGAGATAAAAACACCTAAGACAAAGAATAATAAATTTTAATAATATGCAAGCTTTTCATCATCCATTTTTATCTAGTGAGACTGGCCCAAAAGATGTGATAATGTACCTGATGTACTCAGTACAGAATGTCTGAACTGGTAATCAAAATAAGTCAAACGCAGGAGGAATTTTTAGAAATTCCTCATAAAGTAAAATTATTTGGCAAGATTCATTACTTTTTAAGGGTATGTTACAAAGTGACTTTGCTTGATGTAAAGTACAGCTATAAGCAGATATTTTATCAATGTAAAAACATGGATCATCATTCCACCAACATCAGAGACATCCTGATTTACTTAGATCAGTTGCACTGCCAAAAGATGTGTCTTCAGGATGATTAGGTCCTGTCTATAAGCAAGAGGAGCAGCCAACTGCATTTTCATTAAGATCCCTAAATGAAGCAGGAAGATCAAGATGATGATGCTGGAAATTGTGTACAGCTGATTTAAATACTAGTAGCTTTTGCTTAGGGGTGAAAATAACTGTAGAAGCCAAGTCAAAACTAATGGAGAGTTTGTTTCAAAAATTTACTTTTCATCATGTACTGTTACATTTACAAAGATACAGTCCAAGTGTGGAATACCAGTGGGGTATAAAAATCCCGTTGCACATTTGGAAAGTGATCCATCTCACACCAATGCAATGTAAACAAATATAAAACACATAACAGTGCAGGTCTCTCGTTTATTTAAACGAGCTGTATTGCAAACTAGAGAGGTAGTCAATAATTCTATAAAGATAGCTTAGAGAAGCAACAGAATTAAACCCGAAAACAAGATAACACTCATCACTTATTGGAGAAGTGTTTGATGAAAAACTAGACTGGTTTCTCCAGCAGTGTTGGGAAAAGACATGGGCATTAAAATAAAAAGCAATATACATTATGAAAAACATAAGCAAAAAGGAAGAGATTATGTTCTAGTCCCAGCTGAAGTGTTTAGATTACAGACAAAACAGCAATTTGTGATACACGTAATTGCTCCCAAAAAGCACAAGCAGAATGTGAGGTTACAAAATCCTCCAAAAATACAGAAAGGCTGACAGGAGACATTGCTGAGAGTAGTAAAGTATTTGCAGAAATCACTACCCTTAAAACCACAGATGTCCAGAAAGAGTCTAGAACATTCCCAGTAAAGCTGGGGACAACACTTCCTGTTTTCCAGGCTTTCAGAGGGCCCCCGGTAGCTGCTGCCTCAGCTAAGCTCACAGAAAATTATTAAAGAAAGTGAAAAAAATAATAAACTAAAAATTAAAGGTGAGTTGAAGAGTCCTTAGAATAAATCATAAATTAATAGTAAGCAGTCACTTGAATTAGAAAATACATATTCAAGAGCTCCAAAACAGAGATGTTACTAAGTTACTGATGGAAGTCTGTAACCAAGACCTCAATTCTGCCTCAGTATCTGAAGAAAGAATAGGCAAAAAATGTGAAAGCATTGGTGGGTTTCCTAAGGGCTCCATAGAAGAATGAGGAAATGAGATATCAGGAAACCTGACCTCTGCAGCAGATAAACTTCTAGAAACCAATATGATTAATAAAATTAGTAAACACATATAAATATGATGTTTTGGGAAAAGATCCAACAGTTTCTGCAAAAAGGAGTCACGCCTCACAAATTTGTTGAAGTATTCAATGAACATATGGACTAAGACAGTACCAGGTCAATGCAGTGTGAACATCTCCACCTGCAGTGAAGCCAAGCATTCCCAGAAAAAGAAACTAGTAGCAGAAATTAAACTGTACGATTAGTTTTCCCAATGGAAAAAGGTTTCAAGCATGTTCTTCACTGTATTCGTAAACAACCTGGGAAAGCAGTACGAGTGAGGTGACAAAGTTTGCTGATGATACACCATTGCTCAGAACAGTCAAAGCTGAAGCTGATTGTGAAGAGCTGCTGAAGGATGCCATGAACTAAGATGAAACTCACTGGTGGTGAATGGCAACTAACACATGTGGGGAGATATAACACTGGTTATAGGGACACAGTGATCAGCACTGCTCATGAGAGAAATATTGGAGTCACTTAGAATAATTATAAAAGGTCACAGCGGTGTCAACTGCTGTCAGAAATGCCCAGAGGGGCTTTTGGGAATTGCTAGGGGAAAAAATGAAAGAAAAATAGAATGAAAAAAAATCCATCTTGTTGGATAAATCCTCAATGCACCTGCATCTTGAGTACTTCTAGTCTCTATCTGAGAGCACAGAATGCATACAAATGTTATAAAGAGGGGAGGAATGGCTGACCATAGGCACAGGAGAGCTTTTCTTGCAGTGAAGATTGAGACTCTACCTCATCAGAGTGGAAAAAAAAAAACAAAAGAGGGATGTGATAAAGTTTACAAAAGCACAAATGGTATTAAGAAGGTGAACAGGGAATGATTATGTTAATACACAGAGTTGGGGGCACTCAATGAAGTTATCAGATAGAAAAGAAATTTTTTTTAAATTATTCTTCATGCAACACAAATTCTGATATTTGCTGTCACAGGGTGTTGTGAAAGCCAGAAGTATAAATGGGTTCAAAAAGGGATTAGAAAAATTAATTGATAAATAAATCTATCAGGGACTATTAAATACAAAGCAGTCAGAAGTTTAGAAAGTTTCTAAAGTCCTGATTGCTGAAATCTTGGAGAGTAAATCTTTGTGGTGCCTCTGAGTTTTCAGAAAGTGATGCTATTGCTGCTTTATATTAGGCTTCTCCTCAAAGCTCACCAGTAAATCCAAGCTAGCTCTTATGCTAATATGAGCTTATGTTATGTGTACTCACATAACAGAGATGTTCTCTGTTCTCAAAAACATATCCTGTGTGGGGACAAAATCTCTAAAAGTCAGGATACTCAGCTCCAATTCGCTGCTGAATCTGAGAAAACACAACTCTGGATTTACATTTTTTTATGTTTGTTTTTTTTTTCATTTACACTGTGGGAGTTACCACAACTGTACATGAACTCCAAATTAGCTGAAGGGTTAAAGTGAGCAAAGACTAAAAAGTGGAAGTGCTTTATTTTGACAACACTTTTTAAGGTCTGACTTTAAAATATAAGTAAGACACTGTTCACTGAAAACTTCCCATGCCTACTAAGGAAGTCTAATATCATCAGCTTTAGCTCTAAATGGTAACTCTAGTCATAATATTGTAAACAATCTCTTGTATGGGCCAGAGAAAGGTTGAACAATATTGCCATATTACACAGGCTAATAATTTTCAGTGTGGTTGCTTTTACTAGGTAATCAGAAGTGATGGAATTGGGTAAAGGATAGAAAGATTTTGTAAAGGGGACTCTTGGTTCCCAAGAGTGCCAATAAGATGCACAAATAGTTTGGACCTATTTCACAAAGTAAGAGAAATAATCAGCCCATAGGAATACTTCACACCACAGTAAAACCTGAAGTAGCAGATTTGTAGTCCAATGATGTGAATTGAAGAAACCAGCTCAGATGAGGACTGGTTGATGCTGAGTGAGCCATGGTTTGGTGCACAAAGTGGATTCAACTGTGATAAATACACCAAGATTTAATGGCACTGTGAAGTGACTTAGATCCTCCTTCTGTTATGCACAGGAAAACCATGTAAAGCCATAAGCTCTCAGTTCGGAGAACAGGATCTGAGAGCCAGCAGCTCCCAGCAGGGACACTTCTGATGGTGATCAGCTAACTCCGGACAGGCTTCACTGAGCAGCAGGATTTTCTCTCTGACTAGACCCAGGTGAAGGCAGTGCTGCTAAGGATAGGAGCAGGCACCCTTTCCCCAGAGAGGTATTGGAGCCAAGCTTCAGTGTACCCCAGGCTGTAGCACCACAGGTACTTGCTGACACAGGGCTGCAGGCATGATTTGACACAATGGGAATGGGAAGAAGCCTGGTATTACAACCTCTCTTACTGGCAGCTTGCCATGGCAGGCAGGACACCCACAGAAGTTAAAAGTCAAACATGTTTCACTCTTCATTCACAGGTACAGCTGCTGAACATCCAGAGGGATGCTCTCTTCCCTGCTTCCAGGAAGGATTTTCTGGTTTTGCAGCCAGGAGGAAGACCATGAGCATGTTTCAAACAGATCACAGGTGATGCATGGAGAAATAAGCAACTTTGGAACTGACCTGAAAGGAATCAACACAGTGCAAGATGCCTAGTGACCAATGAGGAAGTAAAACAAGCCTTCTGTTTCTGTTATCTTTTGCCCCTTCCAATTAATAATTTCCCATGTACATCATTCTTTCTTGCTCAGTATCTGATATCACTTCTTCCTCACTGACAGGTAAATACTCACCATCTTAGATTCCCCAGGGTGGATTCCTGCTAATGCCTGGAGAAAATGGTTTCCAGGCCTGTTTAAAATGCCCTAAACTGCTTTGACCTTCCTCACTTTAGTTTGTCTGCATTGCAAGGCAATACTTCTTTTTCCAAAGATGGAAATCATTAAAGGCAGTAAACAAATAAATCATGATAGAAGAAAATGGAGAAATCAGAATCTTTGTTCAGTCTCAGGTCCATTTATATTTTCAAGAGAAACTTGAGTTCACATGGATAAAAGTAATATATTGAGAGAAATTGCATCTAAAACAGAGCATGAGCAATAAGCAGAACTAGTATTGTTGTGCTGCTTTTCATCCCCTGTCAGCACAGTGTCTCATAAGAGAAAAAAATGTGTGGCCTCACCTCAAGTCCTGTGTGCGGCTTTGAGTGCCACAATTTCAGAAGGGTATAAAACTGTTAGAAAGTGTTCAAAGGGCAATGAACATGGTGAAGGATCTAGAGGGGAAGCCATACAAGGAGTGGCTGGGGTCACTTGGCTTGCTCAGCCTGGAGAAGAATGAGGGGAGACCTCATTGCAGTCTACAACTTTCTCATGAGGGGAAGAGGAGAGGCAGCACTGTCTCTCTGGTGACCAGTGACAGGACCCGAGGGAATGGTCTGAATTTGTATCAGGGGAGATTGAGGTTGGATATTAGGTTGGATACCTAATATCCAACCCAGAGGGTGGCTGAGCACTGAGCAGGCTCCCTCACCATCCCAGAGGGTGGCTGAACACTGAGCAGGCTCCCTAGGGAAGTGGTCACAGAACCAACCTGACAGAGTTCAAGAAACATTTGGACAATGCTCTCAGGCACAGGGTGTGATTCTTGAGGATGTCCTGTGTAGGTCCAGGAGTTGGAATTTGATGATCCGTCCAACTCAGAATATTCTGTGATTCTGTGATCCCAGATATCCTCTTTCCAACTCTCGCAAATATGGGTGAATCTGAAGTATTTGTACATCTTTCTTGTGCATGAACACAATATTTTAAAATATTCAAGCAGGACAATCACTGCAAGCACCTGAGGGTTTTGATTGCAATTTCAGAGTTGTATATCAGCATTTTGGAAGAGTACAGCCAAATTACAGGCACAGCACAGCACAAAGCAGCCTACAGAGTCCCAGCTGCAGCAGGAGAGCAGATAAAGACAGATGAGAGAATACTTCTTACTGCACACAAGAATGGAGGTCCCAAGGGAGCTGCCATAAATATTTTCACTCTAAGACTTTGACCCTTGTATTTTTACACCCTTCAGGGTGAGTATCCCCAAAAAATGCATTGAAAAAAATAGCAGTTTCACAAAGAAAACATAGGGAATTCAGATTTAGAGTGTTACATTTCAAAAGCACATTTCATATCTGGATAAGTCTGCTCTCATTAGGGAAAAGGACCCCATTTAACAGGGAAAAGCTCACAAGTCAAGCCAGTGTGTGTGGTAGAGAAAAAGAAAGAGGCCTATTTTCAAGTTCAAAACAGCAGACAAAAGCAAGGTCATGTTTCCAGCAGTTTTGTTGGGGTTAGGTTACATCCAGTTCCAACAATGCTATACATATCAGACTTTAAAATAATACCTCACTTGATCTTACTCAATAGAAAAGACAAACCACATGAAACAGGTGCTAGACAGCAATGCAGCCTCCCCACAGTTATCTGGTTTACAAACAGCAAACTCTTTAGCCCTATTATTGTTCTCTCATTTGCCACATTCTAGCTCCAAAAGGCACTCTAGTTCTCTAAATTGTTAGCAGCTTTTATAGCCAAAGATAAGTATCCATCACTTTTAATTTTCATCGTTGCATCTGTTTTGTCATTTAGCTGCAGCAGGTTGTATTACAATGATTAATGAGGAAATGGATACAAACATTTTTATTTCAAATAGCAGCTCTAGGACAAGATCTGGAAACCAGAACCAAGCCATATGACTGTAAAAAAATAAACACACACACATACAAAAACCTAAACAAGTGGGCATTGTGCCACTATGTGTGAACACCCTAGAAATGGAAATCTCTCTAGAAAGAAAGAAAAATGTATCTTTTTCACAGTTGTCCATGTGATGGTTTGTTTGCCCGTTTTCATTGCAGGGGGGGGGGGGGGGGGGGGGGTTGTTTTGTTTTACTATTAATTTGGCCCCTTTTATTTCACATAAATGTCCAGCTCAAGTGTGGCACATCAACAAATGAGTTCATTTATCTTTCAGGGAAAAGCCAAACACTGCCTTTCTCTTCAGAAAAGGCAGCATATATAAAATGTACTGCTAATAGAACAGGCCTTTAGCATGAAAAATAATCATTTTTATTGCTCTCTGTAGGACAATTGCTGTAAACATAGTTCATCTGTAATTATATATTTTTTTAAAGTATTATAGTCACCTACAAACCTAGAAGTCCAAAAATATTTTACAGTTCCTGCTGGATGGGGAAAAGATTGTAAGTGTTTTTTGCAGAAAGCAGAGAAGTCTTTCAGATTAAACCCCCTTTAGAACAATCCTTCAATTCAGAAGAATTAACCTTATTTCCTTAATACTGGTATTATATTCTCTTAGTTGTAAGGTTTTTCTAGGAAAACAATAAATTTTATAAAAATATAGTCATATGAAAGAACTATTCATCTAACAAACAAAATGTGAAAAACACAGATGAAGACTATAATATTAGACCGAGATAAATAATCTAGCTGGAGACCTATTAGATTCTACACTTTCATGTCAAAGAAGCATTTGGCCTACCAATGTATTTTTGCCTACTCTGCCAAGCAGGGCTCAGGCTCTGCAGGAGAATACAGCCGTGGATCTCTGCAGGAAGAGAAGACCTTTTTTTCCAAGTAAAATGTTCCCTAACTCTGCAAGGGAGGTTGGCAGTAGATCTCAAACTCTGGCCTGTCTTTTTAATACCCCTACAATAGCTCAGTTGGATTGAGACCAGCTGTTGGTGCATTACCATTTGTAAATGCTTAAAGCAACTACTCCTTGTTTTCTTGGCAACATGTACTGTGAAGGGGGAGAAAAAAAAAAAAGCACTTTCATTCAGACATTAAGACTTGCTAGATGGCAGCTCTGGCTTACACAAGCTATTGTTTGCACAGCTCCCTTCAACAAGTTTTCACCAAAAAAAAAAAAATCTTGTAGAGATAAATTGAGCCCTAAAATTCTGATTTACACCATCCACTTCACTGGAAACAAGATTCCTTTTTTCAATCCAACCATTTAAGGTCACAGGTTTTTCTGAGTTTCAGCTTTCACACCACCCCCACAAAATCAACCAGATTGTCTTAGGAATGAAAATTATAATTTTCTTACTCACTGTTTAAAAATAACAGTGATTTTTTTTCCTGCTAATATAAGCATAAAAAAGAGGTCTAAAATCAGAGTTTCAGCATATGGAAGCTTGCTTGCAGGGGGGAAAAAATACAAAAATTACGTTGGGGTTATACTTCACCATTCCAGAAATACTGTGAGTCTCAAAATACCAGATTGATAGATTTGGTTGCCACAGTAAAAAAAGCCTAGTCACAGTAGAGAATATACACCAACATTTTTTATTATTATTATTGTTTTTCTTGTTCAGATGAAAACAGCTCCAGTGACCTTTCATTGCCTCATCCTTTCCAACCACCCCTACTAGAGCTTGGTGTACTGGAAGTGTCTGAGCATGAATGTGAGCATCTTGGTGGTTGCAGCTGCTAGTACAATAGGATTAATTTGCCATCCACCAACTCTAATGCCCTTCTGTTTCATCTTCTTTCCCCACCAGGGGCAGTGGTGACAGCATCTGTTCCACTGTTATTTTAGTGGCGCCTTTCGTGCTGTTATAGTTAAGGGTCTGTCAGCATTTCCATCACACACACACACACACACACACACACACTTCTTGAGGAAAGGAACAGCTCAAATCAGCCTCCAGAAAATAAAAAAAAAATTAATGCATTGGGGTTGACAATGGTATGAGAGTGTCAGAAAAAAGCATTTGTATGTTTAATTTTATGGCATTATTTGAGAAAAAGAAATGGAGATACAAGAGGTTCCAAGTAACCTATTTTGCATTTGGCAATGGGAAATAATTGTGAAAGTTGATTTGGACTGTTCTATGACCTTAGAGAAAGCAACAATGCCAAAAAGAAGACAGAGGGAAAAATCCTACACAAGGTAATTGTTCCCTACCTAACAACTCCTTTTAGGTAATTAATTTAGATGATAGGATACTACTTTAAAAGCTTCTCAGACAAGATTCACTGAACAGACCAGCATTTGTGGGTGACCAACGCTAAATACATAGGAGGAGCCTCAGATCTCTAAGTTGAGAGTGGTAATCATAGAATCAAAAATGGTTTTGGTTGGAAGGGATCTTAAAAATCACCTCATTCCAACCCTCCTGCCATGGGCAGGGACACCTCCCACTAGACCAGACTGTTTAAGAGCTCCATCCAGCCTGGTCTTGAACACTTACAGGATTGGGGTATCCACAGCTTCTCTGGGCAACCTGTTCCAGTGCCTCACCACCCTCACAGCAAAGAACTTCTACCTACTATCTAATCTAAGCTACTGCCTCTTAGTTTGAATCTATTCCCCTTGTCCTGTCACTGCATGCCCTTGTAAAAAGTCCCTCTCCATTATTCTTGTAGGCTCCCCTCGGGTACTGGAAGGCCACGATTAGATCACCCCAAAGCCTTCTCTTCTCCAAGCTGAACAAAGCAAATTCTCTCAGCCTTGCTGAGAGAGGGTTAGAGGGATGCTGCTCCATCCCTCTAACCAACTTGGTGGCCACCTCTTGACTTGCTCCAACAGGTCCATGTCTTTCTTGTGCTGAAGACCCCAGAGCTAGACTCAGTACTCCAGGTGGGGTCTCACCAGCGCAGAGTAAAGGGACAGAATGAGAAGGACATGTTTCCTGCAGGCAGTCAAGAACACCAAGGGGTAAAGAACATCTCCCACTGCTAGGACTGGTTTGAGAACCTATAGGTGGGTGTTCCCAGCCCCTCTGGCATATGTGGGACATAAAAGGTAATGCTCTCTGCAGTCTACAAGACACAGGCTCATCCCACTGCTGCTTTGTATGAGCTGTTGCCCACCTGCACATCTGACTCATGAGCATTGCTTTCTATCCACAAAAGTGAACAGAAAAAATGCAAGTGCTGGGGCAGTAAGAGAACAGGTCAGCTTATTTCAGCAAAGATGATAGGCATGAGGTTAAGCAATTTAAGGCTGCTTCACAGACCCCACAGGTGTTTTCTCTCCTCAAGCTATGCCAGATTTCCCACATGGGATTATTGTGCATGCACTGGTTTCCACCTAGTCCAAGAGAATTCTGAACTAGCACACCTCATCTGAATTCTCATAATAAGAAGAAGCAGCATGCCTCTTCCTTAGCATGCTTCACTACTGCAGACAGGTAAGACTTACACAGCAGAAGGTAGGAATTATGTTTTCCTAGAGATCTCTCCTTACAGAGAGAAATTCACAGAAAATTTGGAAGGTCAGCACAGGTCTTTCCTAGCACCAGAGTACTCACCATAGGATTGATATAATCTGTAATGCAAGATGTAAGTCTCCCCCTAGTCTTTCCAACACACCACCATTTACAGCACTTTCTGCAACTATTTCCAGCATTTTGAAGTTATAGTGATTATTTGTCTCGCAAAATATACAGACAAAAGAGAATCAGAGTTAATTGGGGACTTTCAAACTCACAGCATACTAGGAGGGGAAAAAACAGTTAAGCAATTAATTTGGAGGTAAGGCTTTGAAACCATGCAAATTTCTTTAGTCACAACGATGGTAAGCACAGTCCAGTCTCTGTGATGCAAAATGGATTAATAACAAGATGTTTCTTTTTCAAGTTACATTATGAAATACCTAGGTGTCCTTTGTCACATCACTTAACTGCTCTGCATTTCAGCATCCTCATCTGTGAAATGGAATAGGTAATTAAACACTCATGAATGCTTTGGGACTCTTTGGTGGAAAGAATTATTATGGTGTCTTATTACTGTGAGACAACATGCAATTGTCTCAGGTCTCTGTAACAGCTGAGCCTAAACAGAAAAGGAAGAAAAATCTAAAAGCTCAACTGAGATCTTCTGCCCTATCCTCTGCAAGATGCAACTGCTGCTTCAGTCCATTTTCCATGCTGGAGAAATTGCTCTGATCACATTGTGAAAATATTATCATGTTGCAGGACTTTCAAAACTAGTCTGAGAAAGGATAAAAGAAATAACATGTCTCCCAGAAATATTACATCCATGAATGGTAGGAATTAAGACATGACTGAAAAGAGGAAACTCAAAAGAAGAATACACAACCTAAATCCTTCCCCTCAGGAAAAAAAAAAAAAAAAGAAAAAAAGAAAAAAAAACCCCACACTAAACCAAAAAACACCCTAAAAGCTGCAGAAACCCACTCCCCACTATACAGACAATTTCTCAAAAGCTCACAGCAATGGAAAACATTTTATATTGCCCCAAATCATGCCAGCAGAGAGATCTAGGTGGCTACTGCCCACCTCACAGGACTAAAAAAGCAAGTGCCCAGTGGGTATCATTCTCCATTATCTCTCAAACCTTTGCCACCAGTGTACAGATAGAAGTGACGAAAAAATGAAAAGTGTGTATATTGTAAGCGTTGGTTAAACAACCCCACAGTAATTCTTATTTGCTGGAGGTTTTAGAGAGCAGATGCAGGATTGGCAGGGGCTGGGAGCTGGCTATATTGTTCTAGCACATTTAGAGCCAACATGGAAAGAACACGGAAAGCTGCATTTTTTTGTGTGTATGCATGTGAACGTCTGTGTGTACGTGCATGTGTGTGTGTTTGCCTTTTGCCATCAGCTCATCTAAGGTTTCTTGGATTCACACTGACACATAACAAAAAAAAAAAAAAAGCTAGGTTGGTTCTCTTCCAAAAGAAATATGACTTATATCAGCTGCTGCATGAGAGTCTCTCAATTGCCACTACTAAGCTGCCTATTTTGCAGTAGCAAGTGGCCATGTGCTGTAACACACTGATTGCCTGCTTTGGTGGTATCGGTTGCTAGAATAAGGGCAAACAAATGGGGAACCAAATATAAAAAGCAGCCAGCAGCACTGAAGAAGCATTACAGCTGCCAGGCAATAACTTAGATAGTTACAGCTGCCATCACCTAGTTCACGCAAGCTTTTTAATATCTTTTGGCAGCGCTTGGTGTCACAGCACAAAAGGAAAGTTGGCACTTCCTAGCATACTTTGTTTGACATAACTGTAGGCAGAACCCAGCTGATACCTTCATCAATGTGTGTGTGTTTGCTCTTAAGGTACGTTTTAGCAGATCAAACATTGTTTTTCTCTTTCTGTTGCACACACCACTGTTAAATCATAGGTTGGGAACCACACCAGATAAATGGGAAAGAGCTCACTAAGCTGCAGCACACGGCCACTCCCAGCAGCACCTCAGATAAGGAACACAAAAAAACCCTGAAAAAAAAGAAAAATATAGTACAGCAGGAGGGGCTGTGGAGGGAGGTTTAAAAAAAATAAATATACTGCTTTGCCAAAATGTTCTCCTGCCTCGCCAGTAGCAGCAGCAGCCTCAGAGCCAGGCCAGATTCTCTTCTCCATTTACCGTACTTATAAAAAACCCACAAGCAAAAACACATAGACCATCACATACACATAATTAAAGCATCGACATCCCTTACTGTGATTTACAATCCACACCACCAGAAGTACACAGGCGCTCCCAGGATTTCATCAATGTCTCATCTGGTGCTCTTGGCAAACCCAACCTCTTCCTTAGACACAGCGCATGCTGCACCTCGTTCTCTCAGAAATGGGGATGCAGAGCTCTTCCCCTTATGTGAACTAGGGAAGACAAGCACTAAATGTGTCAGCACTGGGTGATTTGCTGCTGTGGGACCTCATTTTGCAGGAGATTAATAAAAGACTAGCCTGCAGCATTGACTCTTGAGACTGCTTTCTATCATCATGAGCTTTCCATGTGGCCCACGAATTTGGGTTACAATATTGTACAAGGAACTGGACAGCTTCTGCATAATAATATTATTTTACAGCTCTTAAAAAAAAATATAGAGAGAGAGGAGAGTCTGCCCCCAGGAGCTTCCATTGGCCATGAACAACACAAGCCCATAAGCCTCCACCTGAAATCAGTCCATTGTTGTAATAATGTATTGAATTAATTCATTTGTAATTCACCCCATAAAACAAATGAAGTTATCTTTTAGGCCTCTGGCACTTGAATGGTGTCAAAAAGCTCCAGGATTGAAACAGTTTTACAAGATTTTTCTGGTGCAACACCACCATGAAGAATAGCAATTAAGCTGACAGGAGGAAAGAAAGGAGAGAACAAATATCAAATACCAGTATTTCCATTTGAAAATTAGGAAACTCAGGACAAGAATGTGAGATGGTTGGTCCAAGCCTGACCCAGACAACAGGGACAGAAGGTTGACCATCCGGAGTTCACATTCAACGCCTCACCACCACATGCCAATTGCACCACTGAACCACAAGGTGAAGTGGGCCTCCCTTCAGGGAGAAGAAATGGAGTCTTGCCCCAGTCTTTCAGCAGATCCATGGAAGCTGAGGACTTTTGCTGAATCCAACCCCTGAAACACCAAAGGGTTATTAAGGAAGTGCTTGCATGTTTTCATAGCACACAGTATCTATAATGGACATTCTTTGGGTAAGCCAGACATTGACAACAAAATGTAGAGGCATGTCAAGAATTGCACCAATCTGAATTATTTATTTGAAGCTGATCTAGGAGCAAACTGTTTTAATGGCAACATACAGTACAAGTGAACTGGCTGTGGCTAGGAATGGATAAAATGCATATGGTGGCTAATGGGAAGGACAAGAAGTTGGTTTTTTTTTTGGGACCCCAGATGATCCTTTTGCAGTAGCAGAAAAGGAAAGACGATCCAAAAAACATGCACGTGTCCCCCCAGAATGGTCCAGGCTATGAATATATTTTGGAAGCTCCTAATACGCTGCATAAAGAAACAATCATTCATGTACATGCACATGAAAGGACATTCCCAGATTTACAGCCACCCACCAAGGTAGAACAGGTGGCTGTAATGTAGTAAAAATGTATTGCAAGGAACTTGTCATGAATTTTAAAAACAAAGACGCCTACAGACATAATAAAATTGATGTGACATTCAGTTAAAGCAAAGCTTTCACCTATCTTAATAAAATGGCAAAGCAGGGGAATTCAAGGAAAGGGATCGTTCCCAGCAGCCCTTACAGAACAAAGTGTTCCACTCAGTTTGTGCAAATAATGTCATTGATCTCATCAATGGCATGGCTTACACCTGCTACATGGGTAGGAAATCAGCACCAAAGACACCCAACAAAATCACCCCAGACAATTGCTGTCAAAAAGAAATGCCTCAAGGTCCTGGCAAAGAAAGCCAAGTCCCTTCCTTCCTCTACCACAGGATATTACATCTTCTTTTCCTTGATTATTTTAAACATTTCAGGGGAGCTAATTCCAACTGTTAGCCAAGAATTGCTTCCTCTTTCCTTGATTATGTTTTCAGTGACAGCACATAAATTTAGAAATACTAGAAATCCAAGTCACTGCTCAATAGCTTGGGCCCAACAAACTGACAGACTCCCCTGAATGAAATTGGGAATTAAAATGGGAAAAGAAAGAAAACGTAGATTTAAATTTTGCAGGCAAGGTATATCCACCTCTATTAAGATGTGGATCAACAAGTTAGCCAGTCTGATAGCAGTTTATCATATCTTTTAACTGGGGGGAAAAAACAGTCAGGTGCAATGGGACAGAGAACAGAAAGAGACTGGGATAAAGAATGAAACAAGGATAACCAATTATGATAAACTGGTTTCCGAGGTAACTATATTTATAACTCTAATGATGTTGTTATTCTTTTAGTGATGAACGGAAAGGTTTGGTACAAAGTTATATAATTCAGGCATACAAATCAGCATCTGTTCCATTGGTAAAGCTGAATCCATGTCTTAACAGAAGACGACGAACATCAAAAGGTTTGTAAATGCTTTTAAACGGCTTCCAAATGTTTATAAACTTTCTCCTAAGGACAGATGAGCTCATAGTGCTGAATTTCTATCCCCACATCTGGGCATGGCTGTATGTAATTACCTCATGGTCTTTGAGCCTGGAATAACACTCCAGCACAAGAGACAGCAGGCACAGGAGCAAAGGAGAGAAAGAGGGAAAAAAAACAAATGAGAAAACCTTGGGAATTATATTTGAGTTGTTGAGCACTTAAGTGCATGTGACCTTTACCAAATGTTGCCATAATTGTACATGGCATCCTGACTGCTTCCAAATATTATGTTGGTAAACAGCCCCTTCATTGTGAAAATGTACTTGAATTCCCACTACTGACATCTGAAAATTAGGTCTACTGATACCTCTCACTGCCATTTTAACCATTTTGAGAAGTCCATGGAAATTCCAGTATAAATTACACCTGTCCTATAAAGGGTCCCCACAAGGAGTCACTTTAAAGAAGTAACTGGGGGCAGCACTTAAATGAAGGGTGTGTGCATCCTGTTGTTGTAAATCTGTGATCCTGAGAGCAGGTCAGGTACAGGAACTGGCTTCCTCCCTCCACATATTCCCAGCTTTTTGCCCCAGTAAATTCCAGGGCTGGAGCACGAGCATAGTTGATGCTCATTTTGCATTTTGGAAAGAAATAATCCTCCTGATGAAGTACACTCTGAGATGGGGGCTGCCTGTGTGCCTGAGTGTGTGAAATGCAAGCCTTCCTTGCCTTACTGAGGCAGGCTTTTCAGTTGGTGCTCAGCACTGACTAATGGAAGCACTACAGCTCTAGCATTATAATGCTCACAAATTTTACCCTCTGCTGTCTCTTTAGGCCATTGCCCCAAAGGCTTTCATGTTCCTAAAGCTGTCATTTAAAACATTTGTGAATCAGGATGTGTGGACAATAGAAGAAGCTGGTAGAGCCAGGGAGTGCAGATGTGAAATAATTTAATCAACAGCAATTTTTTCCATTTACTTCAATGGGCTTTGGATCACCCGCCTCATGAGTGGAACATGTATTGAGGAGGAAGCAACCCGAGCCAGATAAAGAGCCAAGATACCAAAGTAACAGAGTTCCACCAAACAAGAGAGTCCACAGCAGCTGCAGCTTGAGATGTATGATGTAAACATGAATCTAGACTCAGCTAGCAGACTGGGAAAAGGATTGGAGAGAAAACAGAAAATAAGCAAGGATTTAGCCATCAAAGAACAGAGCCATGTGAGTTACTACTAAGAATTTTTTTGTGGCAGGAAACATTACATAAAGTACGAGCAATATTCAAAGAGCTTTACAGAATTTATCTGACGAGGAAATGAAGGCACAAAGAAACAAAGCAAAAACCTCAGAACACAGATTTTTTTTTTTTTTTTTTGCCAAATCAGAAAAAAAAAAAGCCTGAAGCTTTTTATTCCCCATATGACATAAGTATCAGGCTATGATACTCATTGTGATAGTTATATCACACTGTGGTGCTGAGATCATTGTGTGCTAGTTGACAATGCTTTGCCCTAATTGGCGCCATTAAGTAATAAAATAATAATTGTACCTCAGATCATTGGCACTTCAGAAATGGCCATTTCCAAGCACAAACAGTGGTGTGTCCCTGTGCACAGCTCAGTGCTGAAATGGTTAACACCATGTATTATGTGTCAGTAATGAAAACTAGCACTCAAGCAAGGAAATTCAAAGCTAAGGCTGACACATCATCGTTAACGCAGCCCTTTGTGCTTAGCTACCACAGGAGTCTTGGAGCAGCACATGGTGTTGTACCCCACACAATATGTGCTACTACAATACCGCATTCACAACACAATGAATTGAGGTCAAGTGAGTGACCTTAAAAAGAGCTTTCTTTTATTTCTTTAAAGAAACACCCCATGATATGTAGGAGCCCATTAAACAAAGCTGCAAGAAGATACAGTAAACTTTAATTAGCAGTGAAGGCAATAACCTCACTTTATACTTCATAATTTCTCCCACCATGTTTTATTACATGGAACAGTCATTTTAGTACCTTTGTACCTAAGGCAGCATCCATGTGGTGTGGAAAGGGATGTGTTGTTGGATATTTATTGTAATGGGGCTTCATGTGGTTGGAGGTCAAAGTGTAGGACTTTCATTTGTACATCACTGCTCTACTATCTGCTCATGTCTCTGGGTAACCTGATGTTCAAACCTTTTGTAAGGCAATTGCTGAGGAGGTTGTTCTTATTGTTACGAGAACTTGGAGAAAGGATGCTGGGCCCTGGCTTCGGCACAAGCCTACTGTGTGACATAGGGTACTCCGCCAAAATTTTTTCTCACACTGATCTCAGAGTCTTCCATTTTTAGGGGACTCAGGTGCAGCTCCCAGGGACTGGTCTCAGAAAGCCTGGGAATCAGTAGTTCCTATTGGCTTCTCAGGACCATTCAGAACCAAGTTTGGAAAAATCACAAATTCATCTCCCCACAAATTACTTACAATTTTGAAATGTTGCCTTTTACCTCTCTGCCCTTCAAAACATCCCACATCAAGCTGGAATGATCTTTTCTTAGCAGCTTGCAGTCTGAAAGGGATACTGTAAACTTTTCTTTGTCCTTGTTTTGTTAACTATTTATCTGATAATGGGGCACAATACCTGAACTCCTTGGGAAGATAAGGACACTTATCTGCAGTTTACTGGTGGAAAACCCCAATGCACAGAGTTTCTGGACTAGACCCACAACAGTGCTTGGAAAGCTATAACCCACCTGCATGGCAAAGATATAAGCCTCAGAACACCCAGAAGTCTTTTGGCACATCAATCAATTGCATTACATTTTCCCCAGTTTCCACTGTTTTGTTTCTATGCATGCCTAGATAATGCTGTCTTGAACAGATTCAGTCACTCAACAGTGATCAAATACTTTTGCCCCTGCAGGTATCCACACACCTCCATCTACCTCGGAAGACCAGCCTGCTCTTAAAAGTACCTTTGGAACATTTGCTGGAAGGGGCTTCCATGCAAAAGCATCTCCATAAAACTCTCCATTTCCTATACACCACTGCTGCAGGAGGAGGGCACACCTGACAGTAATGGCAGCACTGGATTTCTGTTACCTGTTTCACAGTCCTTGCCACACAGCCTTCCTTTCCTAAATAGGTGTGCTCCCTTCTGTGCTAGAGTTAAACTTTTCTTACATCCCTTTTCTATCCCCAGTAATCCTGAATTTTACAACAAGAATTGTTTTAAGAAGCATGAAGAGTGTCTTGTCCTCTCATCTTGCCTATGACTAGCTTGATGTGTAGGATCTAATTCTGCCAGAAAAGAAATACAGGAATTAAGGTAGGAGAAAAGGAAAGTGAACTCAGATGTCTTGGATGAACATACAAACCAGTAAGATAGCAGATAAATTACTGCTGTCTTCTTGTTGGCTCTTGAGAGAAAACTCAGACACTGAGCTAAACCCAGGTACAGGGAGGTGACAAGTAGTGCCGATTAAAGAGTGTATGCCTGGAGGGCAGCACCATGCAATGGTCTCTCCCTGGCCAGTTCCCAGACTCTATCTAGATTTTGCAACAAATCTGCACACCTATCTTCAGGCTGCCAGTCTCACTGTGGGCACTGTGCCACTGAAGAAAGGTGGTGTGGCTCTAGGAATTGTGGCATTCAGTGTTGTATGTGTGCAGTGGGGCCAAAAGACCTTGCCAGAACCAGTACAGAAAATGTTCTGGAGGGATAAAAGATATGACTCCAAATGTCCCAGTGCCATGACTAAGACTTACACACTGGATCAATCTTTCCTTCTTGGAACTTACTCATTTTTCTTACTCAATCTTTCTTTCTTGGAACTTACTCATTTCAAACACACGGTTGCAAACAAAATTCTGGTAATAAGGGCGGAACAATCTCCTCTAACACAATCTTCTCTAACATATCTGTTCGACGGATTAGTTCCTGGTCCACTCAGTGCTTTCTCATTATGTAACTACTTTCCCTTGGTGCTTTTCACACAACAAAGAAAATAAAACCACAGAAGGAAGAGTTGGAAACCATGATACTCAAAAGCTACTGGGAAGCCCAAGAACCAGGTCTAGGAACTGAACTTGTTCTAATTCACTTGCTTATACATATTTCAAGCTGACTGTGCACTTTGACATTCGTTTCTGGTTTTAAGAAAACAAAGATTCCACTTTAACACAAAATGTCAATGTTACTTCTTCTTCAAAACATACATGTTTCATGTATTATGAAGTAAAAGGTCTCCCCATTTCCTTCTGTCTGTCTGAAAATATCTAGAAAGAGTAACATGCAGTATCAATGTCAAATAACATACCATAAGGCCTGATTCTCTTTCCCCACCTTTATCCATGCTGTTTAGTATCTTAATCCAGGAGGATATGACACAAAAAGACTCATTTGCTGAGAGGGACAAAGAACCTCAAAGGTAGACAGGTACTTACCACCCTTTATCTGAGTTTGCTGATGCTTTGCCCCTTGTAGAAGAGAAGAACTAGTTCTGTCCAGGTTCATAGCAATCAGGTACAACAATCCTCTTGTGGATCTGAGACTACACTCACAGTCCCTTAGGACAAGTTTAGAAGATCACGGCCCACATGAAATAACAGGATATGGATATACTTGTGCACTTCATGCTATCCAAGATCATCTTTCCCAATGGCTTTATCTACATGAGCTGAAGGCCAGAATTATCAGAGCTCAAGCATGGACACACGTGGTTCTACAGAGGAGCATGTCAGGAGCTTCAGCCAGCTGGTGCCTGCCCACACAAACACACACAGAACACAGAATATCCAGAGATATGATGTAGGTAGCTGGGAATGGGACAAAGTGGTTTCTGGATTTAGAGCCCCTCTGAAGACTCTTTTGTCTAAGCAGGGCTGACATCACTGAATCCACTCACAGGTCTGCCCTGGCACAGTAGCTTGAGCCATACCTTGCAATCGCAGGTATCTGCAGGCATTCAAAAGAAAATGTTCAGGACAGTATTATGATGTGTAAGGAAAGCAGAAAGGCACTTTAATAAAGTGCTCTCCATCACTCCAGTTGGTATTACTTAGCACAAATGCAGTAACATACCACAAACTGACATATCCCCTCCAGTGGTGCACTGAGGAACAGTCAGCATTCTAAAAAGGGAGCCTTGAGGTTTGAGAAGAGAACAAGAAATTTAACCTGTAGATGCTAAGTCTTTACATCTCTTACTTTTCATCTAAACAATTCATCTGTAAAGTTCCTCAAATCTTTCTGCTGCAAGATGTTCAAGGATTGAAAAGAATAAGGGAGAAGAAAATACAGAAATACATATGATGCTCCTTTGCCTTTTTTTCATTCCTCCTGACAACCTATAGCTGAAACCCTCAATAATAATAATGGGTGAGATATTAACAGTCTTTATTTTCCAATTCTGGCAATGGTAGGGCTGTGGTGCCATTTGACTCCACCTGAAAGAAACATTGCAAGCAGCAGCTAGAATAAGACTGGAGGATTTATACTATTTCACTCAACACAGTCCTTCAAGAGTTTAAGCATCCTCACCACCCTCTGACTTAGAAAAGCAGCACTCCTGAGCATCTGGAAGGCTATATACCTCAACAAGCATGTCAACAGCATGTAGACCTGCCTGAGCAGCAAGAGCAGAACACCAGGCAGCATGCCCTGCATGAATGTTGGGCTGGATGCTCTGATCGAGCACAGGCTTCTCAATTGCCTGGAAAAGTGGCTTTCTTTGAGCATGTTACAGCAGCCTACCCACATGGTGACAAATACACAGAAACTGCCACAACTTTATGAGACAGGAAAGAGTGAAATCTGGACAACCCAACAGAAACACAAGAGGTGTGTTTATATGGAAGCAAAGGAGAAAATTCAGCAGAATTAATACAGGATGCATTAGACTTCTTTCATAGCTTAGGCAAAAGGGAGTAACAATTAATGGTAGTTGTATTTATCTGGTTTATTTTTCCCACTTTATGAAAGGCACCACAGTGACTCACTAGGCGCCAAGTGAAAGCCCTATTGGGATAAACTTTTGAAAATCTGTGCTGTGTGCCTAAATCTTCATTGCAGTACCAGCAGGCCAAATTACCACACAGCACCATCATCTTGCTCTACAAAAAAAAAAATTGTAGAACTCTGCAAGAGTTCCAAGAACACCAAAATCATTCCACCATAAAACAATATCATCAATAACTCCCTTTTTCACAAAACCTTTATTCCTAGAAATTATTAAAATGTACTTTTTAGATTAATCCTTGATGCAGCACTACAAAATTTGTCTGCAACAAATTTGTATCAGGTGTGATTTTGGCCCTAGAGCAGCATTCAAGAAAATTTCAATGCATTGAGGCTTAAATACACCAGGAGGAGAAACAACCAATCAGCTCCAGAAATTCCAGGGATGCCTTCATCTCTGTGTTTTTATAGTATTTCATTGCGTATGAGTTACAAATGTGGGAAAACATTAAAGTTGAGCCAACTACAAAATAAGCTAATATCTTGTGTTTTCTAAAAAATGCAAGCCTAATTAGAGTTTAGGTAATTAAAGCTTTCACAGTTATAAAAAATACAATACATTCATTTATGCAAATCTGCCACTGAGTGTGATTTCAGTAAAATACCATGTAATGCGCATAACGTCAGAATTTTGCTTACAATTGAAACGTCTGCAAAGCAAGTCCTCTTCCTAAATTTCAGGCACATGCACTGTAATTCTCTTGCATTATGGATTTAAAACTCAGATTGCTTTGTCTTCATTTAAAAATGATTAGCAGTTTACATCGGATTTATGCGCTGGCATAGCCTTTGTATCATTGAACAACTACAAGCTGATTTACAAAAGCTCAGATACACTATGTGTATATCTATGTAACTACAAAGTAATATGTGATGGCAGGCATAACCAGCAGACATAATTTATAATTAAGTGATTAGCAATATAAGCCACTATTATTAATTAATGTGTAATGCTGACATTGTGCTTGGGGCTGTATAAACTACAAGTGTAAGGCAATCTCTGCCTTGGAGTGTCAAGAGGCTAAAATGACAGGCGATGTCTCCCAGTCCCACAGCTTCTGGAGAGCTGGGAGAAGGAAGCTCTTGAGTCTTCCTTCTTCAGCAGGAAGAAGCAGCAAGTCTCCAGCAGGAGTCTTGATGCTGGTTCAGCACTGCTGGAGTAGCACAGGCAGCCACAGGCCACTGCAGGCTGCCACAGCTACCAACACCTCTGAAATTACAGCAGTGGCAAAAGCTTTTCTCTAGTCCTTATTGCTAGTCTTTTTCTCTAGTCTGAAAGCAACCAAGAGCAACACCAAATGCATAAAGGTTCTCCAGCCCCTATAAGCCTGGGGGGGAAATGCAGTAAATATACAGGGAAAGGCAGACCTAGTGTCTTTGCCTCTTGCTTGCTCGGGAGCAAGTTGGAAGAAATCTCTTTGGGAGATGCACAGATGACCTTTTTGCTCCACCCTGTCACTCCATAGGGTTGAGATTAGCTCTTGAAAGCAAAAACCTCACTATGCTTCCCAAGAGATCAAGAAGGATTCACAGCATACGAGATCCCCCAATACCATGACAGCTAGTTCTCATGAAACAGCACCTAATGCACATCTGCACAGAAAAATAGAAGTCAGGAAGGTGGTTCAGAAACATTGCCTGAAAAGTGAGATGCCACAACCAGAGAAGTTAATCACAATATGTAAGAGCACAAGAACAGCCACTAAATGTTTGAGGGAAACAGGGCTTTCCAGTTAAACCAAATATTTGGGGTTGATCCTTTCTTTCCAATGTAGATTGGGATTTAAACAGAAGCAGCACATAAGAGAGCTATTTCTAGTTCACAGCACTCACAATATTGCTCTGGGAGTAGTCACATTTCCTTGAATTCAGAAGGCCAAAAGATATGAAACTTCTTGCCATGAAATCAGTACCTTTCCAACAATGGTTAACACCCAAGAAGGAATAAATATGCCTTTCCATATAAAGAAGGGTGGAGAGAGATTTTAATACCTACCCTATGAATCAGCCAGGTGAAGTTTGCAGTAGCTATAATTTGGGTTAACATTTTGGGGGGGTAATTAAGGCTTTAAAAACCAGGTCTAACAGATACTGTCACTAGTTTTGAAAATCCTCTGTTTCTTTCATGCTCAGCAATCTAAATGGGAAAAAATCCAACCTGGAAGTGTCCTTCATCATTATTTACACAGAGCCTTACCTGCTCTTTTGTTGATAAATCGAAAAGCTGTATTTGCAGCAAAATAATGATAATATGCAGCTGCATGGGCAGATTACAAAAAGCCAAGCAACCAGACAATCATTTACTGTGCCACTATAAGACAGGCACTAACTTTCTTTACATCAACAAGTTTTAAAACTGTCACGCAGCTTTTAATTGCCATTAATAAGGTAGAAATAAAGCCCTCTGGGTCTTAATCCCATCATCGTGGTGTCGCAAGTTAATGATATGTTAGCCAGTGCTTTGTATCACCAGCTTACAGAAGGGTCAGGAGGAACATTTCATCCTAGGCCATCAAGACTGTATTCCATGGGTAACCTCTGACCTGTTGGGGCTGTCAATCAATGAGCACTATGCATGAACACCATGCTCCTGGTAAATCTCCTTTCACACCTAAGAGTTTTGTCAGTCATCATCCATTATTAACAGTTCTTTCAGCTGCTACAACTAGACTGAGTCGCCAGATCTTTTTAGAATAGCGGAGGGTGACTGGCTATTGATCTTATCTCAGAGAATTAGGGATCTACTCTTGGGCTTGGGCTAGCTGATGGCACTGTGAAAGGCAGAAGATTGTTTGGCTTGCTTTGAAGTACCTCAGAAGATTACAAGAATACAAGAACTGTAAGAAACCTGTAAAATATTAAAGGGGCTATCAAGGAAACAGCTTCAGATGAATTTAGCTAAGGATGAACTGGGATCATAAAAGTCAGGTCATGGAAAGTAGCTGGGCCCCAGTAATGAGCAGGACCTCTAAAAGGTATTGTCATACAGATAATAGAGATCTGCATCCAACCTACCACAAGATTCATTGGCACTTTGATCGGATCTATGTCTCCTGTATAGATAAGGGCAAACAAAGAATCGAAAGGAAAGGCCATTTTCCCTAGCTTGCTATTGAAGTCTTTTTACAGAAAAAAAAATACTCTGGAGACCAGGGGCTCTGTTGAATAGTTTTACATAGGAAATAGGACTGGAAGAGTCCTCCCAGGTCATCCCCTGCTACGTCTGACACATCATATCTCATTGATATCACAACATCACAATCTCATTGATAAATTTCTCAAGTTTTTTCTTGAAACCTGGTAGTTTTCTTGCCCCTGTGACTCCTATTGGAAAGCTGCTACAAAACTTCACATTATTAAAACCTTCATCCTTTTTCCAAAGAACATTTATTCAGTTGGCTCCTATCAATTGTTCCTATGGCATTCAGTACACCCCTAATTTATCCAATTCTCTCACCACTTACCCTAATAATATATTTATAGGGAGTATACACTCCTACTCAGTTTTAATTTTTCTAAACTAAAGACATGGTCCTTTACTCCCCATTTCCTATCGGAATTTAATTTCCCTTCTTCTGGATTCTGTCTTTTTTTGGATGTCCCCAGTGCCTTGTACAAAAGTAGTCAGGAATCCCACATGTTTCCTGGATACACTTCCCCTGATGCAACATCCAGGAGAACATCTCAGGGAATACTTCCCTTCCCTGCTGTTGTAGAGCCCCAGCATTTGTCAATCATTGTGAGATTCAGCAAAATACTTCTCTCTTACTTCCAGCTGATGAGCCTCCTGCTCAGAGCAAAAAAACATCTGCATGACCTTGTGGTTTATTAGTACTTAATTTTATCCGTTTTCCATTTCTCCTGTTGTCAGGGTCAGTCCTCCTCTGAACTGTCAAGGCCTCTCAGCTTTCTGTCTCTTTACAGACTTTGCATTTCCACAGATTTTTTGCTGTGGCTACAAATAAAAATGTTCAGATAGGTCAAAAGACTGATCATTAATAAACTTTGCTAGTTATTGTTCTTGTCCCTTAGCAGTACTTTCAGCTCAGTTCTCAGCAATCTTTCCTTAGCCATTTCTTTACATTTATTGTGCCATATCTTCTCCAGCCTGAATTGTTTCACATACTGCTGTATTAAACATTTTACAGAAATCTTGATGAATTAGAACTATTATATTTGTCTTGGTCACAAACTCAAGGAAAGCTATCACAGCAATGTGACACAATTTATCTTTGGTAGGTATCTACTGCTATAGCATTTGTTAATTAATCTTTCTTCCAATACATCTACACAAAGTTCACTGTCCATGTATTATAATGCCAAAAAAGGTCAGCTGCCCCTAATGTCACTCTGCTAGAAATTAAGAGCTTAAAAAGTTAGTGCAAAAAATAGATATAAGAACTTATCCACCTTAGAACATGAGCCATAGTGTAAACCCATGACAATAAGATCATTTCTAGAGACTGAAAGGATTTTTCATCTCAAAGTCATGACACTATTTATCCAGGATCAAAATATTATGAAAGGTCCCACCAGCCTTTGACATGTCTTGAAGTTTGTGTCAGGAAGTATTGTTGGTCACTGTCCTTAAGCTAAGAAAATATGGTTCAGTTGCATACAACTTCTTACCCTGGAGTCTGCAATGAGAGTCTAGCAAAATTTACTGCATTGTCCTAAATCATCTTTAACTTTGCCTCAGCAAATCCCAGGTGCTAGCCCCTCTCTAGTTATGACCTTGTGCTCTGCAGGACAGTAACCTCAAAATTACAAACATGTACTGAGCCCATGCTGCTATGGGCCTTTTCAGTGAGCTACTCATGATGTTGATGGAAGCATAATATGGACAACTGGCTGAAAATTACATTCCTTTGTGAACTCCACTGTCTTACCAGGTCAATTTAATTATTCAGACAAGATTAACAAAGAGAGAAAAGAGTCCCATCACTAGACTGCAAACCATGTACCAACTACATCCATCTGTCAGGAGAGAGGATGATTTTGACTAAAACAGAGCAGAGAGACTTACAGTGGGACTCTGGATGTTCTTCATGACATTGGGTAAGTCACTTGAGCTCTGAGGTGCCTCAGTTTCCCCACCTGTAAAGTCTCCATTGTGATAATACACATAATCACAGACTCATTCTGAGACACTTTTAGATCCTTAGATGAGAGTTGCTAGAAACTATTACTAACTCAGTAAGAATGTTAGGAAGCAACAATTCTGATTTTCAACTGACTCAATAAAGCTGCACCTCATATAAAGCTCTCAGCATAGCTGAGCATAGTTCTTAAGGGTTTAAAGAGCCTGAATTACAACCTTGTTGAGGTAGCTTGGAAAAACAATAGCAATGTGAACAGCATAGTAAGTGTTGACACACTTGTCACTGTAAGCCAGTAGATTCAGGTGAACATGAAGGTAACAGCAGACAGATACCCCAAACCCTGACAGAACTGAATGGTAGGAAATGTTTTAGTAACGATCTGGCATTTGCCTACAGGCCCAACACTACGAAATGCAGGGCACAGTTTCTATGACAGCCATTCACCTAACCCTCAGTTTTGATACACTCAAAGCTGCCTAACCAGTCTAAAACATTACCTTTACAGTTACACAGTTTCTTTATTTAACTTCTCAGGGCTTTTATGAAATCCAAGAGCAGCCACCAAAAACTCAGCATGTAACCTGCTGACCTGTGCAGTAGGCTTGACTGTCTTCCTGCTAGGTGTGCACAACTCCTGTTGTCCAGTCTTCTCTAGAGAAAGATGGCAAGAGGAAAGTTCATTGTTTCCTCAACAATTTCCAAGAATATCTGAATTAAAAATTGAAGTTTTGTCATTTGCATAGCAAAGAGAGCAGGGAAAGAGAGGAAGTATTGTTAGGTATTGGTAATGTAAAAACGTAAGTATGCTGTTATTTATGTAATTAGTTATTGCTTTCATTATGGGTGCAGTCTTAATGGTTATAGTATTTATGTATAATTACCTTAATATTCACTGAAATTTCCAAGTAGCTCCCTAATTAACTGTCTCAAATATATAATTACATTGCATCTTTACGCAAGACTTGCCTAATTAATGTAGTTACACCACTTCTTTGTGAATGTGCATTATTAAATGCTCTTCGCATCATTCTTCTGACTTCTTGTAATTCACTCTTTACAAAAATTAAGACCCTGAATTAGAAACCTTCATGAGCAACCAGCTCCAAAAGCAAGCACCAGATGATCTTTTCTTAACAAAAAACAAATCTTACTAAGCCTCATTACCACTCCCTTTAACAAAAGCTTTCCATCTGGATCTGAAAGAAATCCCAGGTACCATTGTCTTTTAAGAGGGCATAGAAAACATGATATACATACATTTAGAGAGAAGAAGACTTTGCTGCCATCAAGGGTCCAAACTCCTGGACTTCCTAACTCATCCAACAAGCCCATGTGGCAAAGGAATCAGGTGACTGCTTCATAGCACCCCAATCACTTGACAGTGTCAGGTGGCATTTTCAAAATACAAAAGATCTTGGGAGACTGTAATCCTCCTCCAAAACTATGTGGGACACGGTTTAAAGCAAGAGATTTGAAATCCTTTTTGTGTACCACCTCTGTGCTCGGCACACCACCTGCCACCCCAAAGTGCCCTGCATGTCTCAGGTTACCAATGTCTCACACCCTGGGGGCTCTTCTCTAGCATTCAGCTCCCAGCTCCATGGGCAAAGGACTGAATGCCACTATCAACCAACATATCTGAAGGGAAAGTTTCTGCTCTGAAGAATTTCATTGTATTTATAGATTGAATTCCTCTGATCCTCAGCATACTGGGCAGCTCAGGAAGTGACCAGAGAAGAGCATTAAGAAGAGATTCTGGGACCTTGTCTTATGGCAAAGTTTTTTTCAGGTGCCATTTATGCCCATATTCAGTTGAGGACATAACCAAGGTCCTGAAATGGCAGAGAGGTTAGGCCAGACACAGTTTCTCTGAACAGGAGTAGATGCTCTGGGAACTAGCAGAGCCATGGGTGAAACTTTGGATACACTGCATGCAGAGAATCTAGCTAGGCATAAGGACATGACAAGCCTTACCATACATTTCAGTTGCAGTGGACTCAACCTTGTTCAGCTTGTTCAAAGGCAGCACATTTTTCATACCCTAGGTCTTTTGAAGAACAATAGGGTATGCACCACAGACATTTTGCAACGATGTACGTACTGGTTAAATGGTTACCTCAACAGTTGAGATTTGGAGAAAATCTTCCCAAGTGTACTTGTAGACTGTACAAGTGCTTCAGCTAGTGACATCCACCCACAACATGAGTGAAGTGTGGGAGGAAACATGCTTCAAGGACATTTACTTAGAAAATGTTCACTTGCAGAACTGAGGGGAAGGCTGACAGAACTATGACAAAGATAGTTGCTGTCAGTTCCAAATAACCTGGTTTTTATATTAGTTGTCCCTTTCCAATATGAAATTTGTCTTGACACATATTCATGCCTACTAAATCTCAGAGGTAAATTGGCAAACCCTCTGGAGCTTAGGACCCAGGCTTATATGTATTTACCTTTGCAAAGTTTTCAGCAACGAGCTGTCAAGGAGAAACATTACAGGTATGTAAAAGGTGCTCATCCCATTTCAGCTCCCAGAGCAATCACTACGTACTAGCACAAGGATATACCACATATAAACTATGCCATACAGGAAGAGAACCTGACCCTGATAAGTCTGCTTGGATATAGACATAATTACTTTGGTAAGCAAAGAGTTGGCATAGCTGAGCTTTACAAGGCAGGCTGATATTTTCAAGTGTAGAAATACATAATTAGTCACCTTAATAGATATTCTAACTTCTGAAAGTCAGGTTAAGAACTGCTGTGTGCATCTTCAAATATCCTGCCCTACGCCTGTGTATTTTGGTCATTTAATAAGTACATCATGTTTTTCCATAGAAGTCCACAGTCCTAAACTACCTATATCAAACAAATCTGTGCCTAAACAGGTTCAAGCACTGAACAAATATTAAATCCATCATTGTTAGCAAATCATTGCTATTTTAAAAGAGCCTCTTGCTTTTTGAAATAGCAGATGCCAACTCATACCCTGAATGGATACAATAATTAAGCCCTTTGTATTGCAGTATTTTAGATAGATGTTCAACGTATCAGTTGAACGTGTTTCAGCCAACGTGTGACACGCGCATGGAAAATACGCTATCATTCCAATGTGGGGTTTTTCCACTTGCCTTTTTTTTTTTTTTCAATTCTGTAGTACGCAAAGAGTTACTGAAATAGCCAGCCATACAACATCTGGGAGAAAAAAAACACACACAGGAAAATGCAGCAGAAGGGGAAGATTCATGAAAACAGGAAACATTAAGAGGAGAGTGAAAACATGTCAAAACAAAGGAGGTAATAGACTGTCAGAACGAATGAGTTCACTGATCGGCAGAAGTTCCTCAAGAGCCTTCAGAGACCAGCCAGGTGACGTCTGCCACTCCTGACACAACAGGACAGCAACCTTTTTAACCTCATTTTGCACACATACAAAGGATGGTGGTCTGCCCATGGACATGCTCATTCCACACAGAAAGGTCAATTTTTCTAAGCCTGTGCCTTACTCTGATAGGAAAAAGCAACATTTAAAGAATACTGCTAACAGCAAATGCAGATGGCCACAGGTGCCCAGCAAAGGTGTTTAGACCTAAAGCACCAAGCACAACATGCACATTGCAGAGGCCTCTTGCTTCCAGCTGTGTCCATACCCTTTTCACCAATGGTGGCACAAATAGCCTTTTATTTGCCCAAAGCTTTGCCAGTGCTTCCGTCCTCCCAGGCAGACAAGCTTCCATCATCTTCCCTCATGTTTCCATTCAGAACAGTTTAGTCATTCACTCAGATGCTATCGATAATATTCTGTGCATTGAGAGAGTTTCACAACGGAATAAAAAGTGGTAAATATCCAAAGTGAGCAGTCCTCACTCAGACTGAGCACGGTTCACCCAAGCTCAGGCAATGTTTCAGTGACAAATGCAAGTGTAGAAATCAGGACATGGTGCAACATGAGGAGCTGTGAAAGCAAAGGCCATTCTGCAAGAGATTACACAGACTTTAAAGCCCGTCAAAGCAAATCTCCCCCCGCCTTTCTGAGGGGACCCTCAGATAGAGGGAGCCTTTGTAAGACATCATCAGCTCTTGAATCTCTATAACTTTAGACAGAAAAGCAGACAGGTATCATCTGTACAAAGACAAGCTCCTTGTGTGGATTTTCTCAGTCTTCTTATCACAAAACTATCTAGGAGGATTTCGACTGAGGAGATGAGGTATCTCAATGCTTTGTAACAAACCAATTCCCAGCCTGGGAGAAATGAAGGATGTGAAGGCAATTTAAGAAACAAAAAAAGCCAAAAAAAAAACCCCCACAAAAAACAGTTCAGTGTAGCCTCACCCACTCGCTTTCTTTATCACTTGCAACAGATATGTGGGCTCTACCCATTTCACAGTATTTCCCTCACACACAAAGGCCATTTAGATGTGTAACTCCTGTTGACTTTCAAAAGAGAATAAGCACTTAAATGCATTTGTTCCTTCAAAAATCTCCCCCTAGTGACACAGCAGTAAAATTAAGTCTCCAAGACTTGCAATAAAATGCATTCACTGCTGCCCTATGAAACACCCCAAATAAAAACCACACTTGCTCATGGGAATGAAAGCAATGCATGGAGTAGGGCATTACTTTTGCTTTCCCAGCACAACTAGCCCTCTGTCTTCACTGACAGGAAGGGGAAATGATCCTGGTACAGGATTTGGTCTGCCCAGGGCAAGTGTAGCCATCAGCTGGACCCCACTTCTCCCTGGGGCATGATGCTCCTTCCCCTCTCACATAGGGGAAGGAGTGGGGAAACCTTGGGATCAAAGCCACAGTGGACATGGGCACTATGGAAGGTCTGAGGGGAGGACAAGGAGGACAAGATGGATGCTGGCAGTCGTACAACAGGGGTTCTGGCCTAAAAATTCCATCAGCTTCAGTCCAAAAAGCTGCCATCTGAATCTCATCAGATGGTGAGATCTGATGAGATTCACCATCTCCACGAACCTGTATAAACACATGGCCTCTAAAAAGACTACCAGAGAGAGATTCCTTGGGATAGCTGCCCCTCAGGTGCAATGCAAACACTTGTTAGATGCCAGCCCTGGCAAAAGGTGTGCCTCCAGTTTGTCTCCTTGGAAATTGCTAGCTTGAGCTCTCCCTCAAGCATTGCAACTGCTCTGCCATTCCCATGGGTGTTTCACTTTACTTCGAAAAATTTTAAAGACTTTTACAAACTCTAGTTTTGGCTTCAGAGGTCCCCAAAAATCCTGTGTTCTGAAATCAAGATCTAAACATGATCGCAGAGTAAAGTATCAATCCTGGGCATCTGTCAGGCTACAGCAGATGTTGGGCCAAAAGATAAATGACTACAGACTCTGAAAGTTCATTGTAATCCAGGACCATGTCTTATTACATAAAGCCCTGCCCCTCTCTGACCATAGATCCCCACAATAATTGGGCAAACAAGGGATACCCCAACTCCCCCAGATGAAAGACCTATAGCAGCTGCCAAGGCTGCCCTATAAATATCCAGAGAGCAGCACACACTTCAGACCCAGCCATCAGAAGGATGTGTGACCTCACTGCAGCCCCTGCGAGTGAGCAGTACTGAGGCACAGCACAGTGCTCAGCAGGACACCGGGAAGTGAATCCCTAACCACACGTCTCATTTTTACAAAGTTAATGTTAACTATTACCTGAAAGGCAACTCTTCCACAAAGTGTTGATCATTCGCAACAACAATGAAATCAGGAAACATAGAGGGGGTTAGGGGAAAAAAAAAAAACCAAAAAAAGCCTCTTAATTACATACAGTGCTGCATGACTTCACAGAGCAAAGCTTTTCTTTAAGATCTTAAGACCACCCACAAGCATAACACATGGCCTGGAACCTGAAGAGAATATCTGAACAGGGGTCTCAGCATAAGGATGGGAGGGGGGCAGTTTTGCTTGAGCATATGCAAATGTTTGCTTCAACAGGATCAAATAAAAATTAACTATTTGTTGTGTCTGGTTATCATTTGTCAGAGCTAAGGGCTGCTTAGTAAAATGGGGAGAAATAAACCTTTAAAACCTGTAATACAGGAGGATTATTTGTCTGTGCAAGGCTTTAGTCACGGGTTTTGGTGTTTTATGTATGGATGTTGTGTGGGAACAGGACAACAAGGGCTTTGTTCAACTTGATCATCTCATCAAACAAGGCTAAAAGAATAAAAGTTGGGATGCAAGACTAAATGGATATGATCTGAATGCATATTTGTGTTACATCTAATACAACTAGCATCATAGATGAACAAGATCAAATAAATGGTAAAACCTGACAAAGAGAAGAATAGATGGTGTGTGGAGCCATCTGTTTTGGAGGACACCCAAATCTGTCTGAATCAGGAAGGCCAAACTACCAGCTATTCTAAGATCCTCCATTCCAAGAGTGGCCTAATACGCAACTACACAATCAGCTTCTCTCACCATCACTTTGGCTGCAACTTTTTTGTGCAATTAAGTAATTTATTCCTTTCTTCATCCTCCTGATTCTAATGAATCCAAGCCACAAACAAGCCCCAGTTGCTCCTATTCAAGGAGTCTGATTGCATCTGGCAGTAATTGCTGAAAATCCTGAAGAGGAAACAGGGAAGGAAAGCATATTGTTTGTGGGGGTAATAGGTGAAGACCTGCCTCTCTTGACCTATAATACATTAGTGTCAGTGAACATTTGGCAGCCTTCAGATGATTAGCAATGAAGATGAATCAAGCAAAAAAAGAGGTAGAAATCTGCCTCATCTGAATCGCCAGAACTGCATAAATTTGCATGTTGATTAGCTGTTCTTTTGTCTGTGTTCCTAATTATTATGACACATTATGTCTTCATCATGCAAGATTCTGATCTGTCTTGTTCAAAATGCATGTAGAAAAAAGTGCTGTTTATTGATTCAACATGTAACTTTAATTTTTATGTTTGCTTTAATTAAATACATATTTGATTGTCTTTGACTGGTGTCTCTGATTTTTTTAACTCTTATTTACTTCATCCTGTTGACAAACAAACAGGTAACCTTTCTTTATTCTCAGATCACTTGCTGATTGAAAACCTCCCTGCCCCCACCCTCATCTTCGCTCACAACAACCTTTGCTTCCTTGTTAGAGCAAAGATTACCAAAAAAACTCCTTAGGTGGCGAAGTGTGATATCTGCAGCACTGAGCAGGATTGAAAGGACCTTAAAAGCATTGACAATGGGAAAGAAGTGCACATACTACAGGGTCAAGGTAATTTTCTTATACCACAGATTCATTAGCAACAAGCGCAGGGAAGTACCTCGGTCTGCAGACTTTCTGATTCCCAGGATTACTCACAACGGGACAGATCCTGCACACACATTTTTCTATTCACTTTCATGGTAGCAAGCTTAAACTCCAAAGTTCCTGACCCCAAAGAAAGTAAAGTCCCCACCATTCCATTGAGTCTCCTACCCGCTTCCAATAATCACGACATTTTTTCTGTTTCTGGGAACTGTGAAACTTGAAACTGACATTTTTTCCTTCAAGATTTGTATAAGTAGTTATAAGCAACCAAATCAAGTCAAAGCCAAATCAATAGATAATATGTAATCACAAGCTGCTTTGACCCAAAATAAGTTTCCAGAAGTTTTTCTTTATTTAAAACAAAAGCATTCACCAAAAAAATTGGCAAATTATACCATTCCAACAAAATATTCACTCAAAAACCCCATAGTTTATTTCATATTTCATCTCTTTCATTTTACTTTAAAATAAACTGGAAATAATTTTGAAGATTAAATAACACTTGTAGCTGTAAAATCAAAGTATTTCACTGTAGAACATGTTGGAATGTTTAGAAATGCTGAAATGAAACAGTCTTTTGGGGCATTTTTTTTACCTTTTTTCCCCAAATTGAAATAATTCAGTAAAAACAACAAAAATTCATTACTCTCTTTGTTTGACAGAAAACTGCCTGTTTTAACCAAGAACTCAGTTTCCGATTAAACATTTGACCCTTTCCTCTGCCAGCTAATATTAGTTTACCTTCATTACATGTGTGCTTATTGTGAGCTCTGACCTGTTAGTAATGGAGCAAACAATACTTTGCTGGAATTTTTGTTTGTTAAATAAAAATAAACATAGTATTGTAATATGGAAGACTAAATAGCTCACAGATCTTTTCAAATAATTCTTCAGATTCTGGGTCAAATATAAGGATCATCAACACTGACTGACTTCCTCAAAACATGAATATTAGGTAAATTTTTTTTTTTAATTTTCCAAAATCCACCACTTGGACAAAAAACAGTGAACAGCCTATTAACTTTTCTCTAATGGCAATATGAAAATGCCATTCGGTGTACAGATATGAATCAAAGCTGTGCTGATAAAGATGCCTGAAGGTGAAAAAAACCCTGTATATTCAAGCAATTGATTTAGCTGTTATTTTTTACCATCATACCCTTGCCAAACCAAATGAGATTTGAAACAACAGTGCCTGCCGTTTTTCACTGTTAATGGCACAGGATTGGCTGCAAGCGTAATCAGTTGCTTGGTACCCACTAATCATCTTGAAACACAGGTAAATGTAAATCCCCATTTGTAAGAATATAAACACGTAATTAACATGTAGCTGCAGAAAAACTACTCAGACATAAAGACTTAAAGGCTTTGACATTGATCCATAAAGTAGGAAGGAAAAAGTTTTGTATATTCAGGCTATTCACATTTATTTTTGTTCAGTGCCATGTGTTTGGTCCCAATTGCCCCACAGACCTCCATACAGTACCAACAGCCAGAAAGAACCAAGGAGCCAAAAGAAATCTTACACATAGACACAAAGGATCACAGGGAGCTCAAATGAGACAGCTAACAGATTTTCTCTTTTCTGTCATTTTCTTGCTGAGGCACTTCAGCACACACTGATCTGCACAAAGGCACAGCAGCTCTGGGCTCACCCAGCCTCCACAGCAACCAAGCAGAGCTGTGCAAGCTGGGGCAAAGTGCAGTAGACAAGTGAGCATTCTTTTACATACGGTCAAAGTTATCTTCATTTTAAAATCCTAGAAAGTGTTCTCACCTCTTTGATCAGAGGAACAAGTGCTTACCAATGTGTTGACAGGACAGGGCTTTTGGCTGCAGTGACTGCACCTCAGAACTCATTCTTGTTCTAGATTTAACCCAGCAATGTTGTCTTGCTTCCTCATGCTGCCATCTGCCCAAGATTGTTCCAGAGCCCAATCCACAAGGCCAAAGTCTTGAAAGAGGGAAGATGGGGACCACCAACTGGGCAATTATCAACACACTGGGAATTGACTGTTACCCAGCCTTGAGGAAATCTACCCTGCAGACAGACATGAGCTCTTCCTAACCAATATCTAAGAGGGTTCCCAATTACCAGGAAAGTTCCTACGGCTTCTAGCCAAAGGGCAGCTTGAACTAAACCTGCTGGAGGTGAATCTTTTAGATCTGTCACAGTCTGGATTCAAGCCAGGACATGGAACTCAAGCTATTCAAGTGGCATTGATGGATGACACCCTCCTGTCAGTGGAAGGAGGGTAGGCATCCATCCTCATCCTCCTTGACTTGAGCATTAACCATGAGATATTGCTGTCTTGCCTGATGGGTGGCAAAAATCCAGGGAAATGTTCTAAAATTGTTTTGAATCATTCCTGCTGCTACACACCTCATGCCTTGTGAAGAAGTGTTATCTCTAGCATTACACTAGTACACTAGCATTACACTAGCATTAGACTCCTCTCTCCCATGAACTCCTGATCTGTATTCTTTGTGGTGCCTCCCTGTTTCTACACAAAGCTGCTGATTGATACGGCATGGACTGAATTGCCAGAAACTGGCAGGTAAAACACAGTTATACCAAATTTCTCTCTATATATACACACATTGCTACCACCAACATGGCAGTGAAAGAAAAGCAGCTGGTTAAATCTGAGCAAAACAGAGATAAGACAGATGGGAGACAAGAAAGCATCTCTGAGAGCTTGTCACTTGAGTGCCCTATGCCTGGCTGGATGGTGTATTCCCACAAGTGGTTTATTGGTTTCGTAATTTAGGAGTGCTCCTGGATTTGCTACTGATGCTAAGTTTTCCCGTAGCAACCTCTGCAAGAAACATTTCTTTTCCCTTGGTTAGGAGGCTCTGTGCCACCCTGGCAGGTGATGACCTTGTCTCTGTTATTCATGGCTATGTCACTTCTCAGCTGGACTATAGTCATTTGAAATATGCAAACACGCAGCATTCACGCTTAGAAAACTTCATTTACGGCTGCAATGCATCTCTTCAGTGACAAAGGCATATCAAACCTGGCATTGGGCCTGGCACCAGCTTCCTGTGGAATTCCTAATTGAGTTTGTTGTCTTCATTCTTATCATCCTCGTCACATCTATCACTGTATGAAGCTGCAGCGAAGGAAACTTTTGACAGATTTGCTCTACCAGCCCTATGAGCTCTCTGCAGAAAGAACCACACACATCTGTCCATAGGCCTCAGCCTGTGCACTGAACACCTTCAGGGAATGCAAACCTTCACCAAACTTCCCCTCCATCATGTGGCACAGCTGACTTGCATAAATAATAACACCAGAAACATGGAAACGAGATGTTCCATTACATCCACTTCTCCCTTGGCAGGAAGGTGGGAGAAGGAATTGATGTGTGACTGATGAAGGGGTACAAGGCTTCCTGTGTGGCTGTTATGGGGATGACCCACATAAGCTCATTCCTCACCAGCACTACTGACCTCAGCCACCAACAACCCTTTCCTAGGCCTCTCTCCCTGTAACAGTCCTCTTGTTGTGCTGCATGATTCCACCAAAAAAAAACTTTTTCCACAATACCTGTTCCCCATGACAGACCTTCTCTTTGCAGGTAGCACCAGTCCCGCCAGCCAAGGCAAAGCTTGGTGGGCATGGTGCAGCTGGCTTGGCATGAGCCTGGCATCAGCTGTGCTATCACCTGCAGGGAAAGGTGGCCACCCAGGGGGAGCCAGTGTGCAGGGCACACACTCAGGTCAGGGGTCCATGTTGGACCTGTTGTGCCTGGGAGTTAGCCTGGATCTGACTGGAAAGAAACCAGATCTGTCTCACTCACAGTGCATTCACCATTTCTATTTTTTTTTTAAATATCATTCCAATTCAAATAAGGAATTTGCATTAATTCTATACCTTGCCAGCTCCTTAGGATGGATGCTATAATTGTTTAAACTGAGAGTTTATATATTCTTCTCAGCATAGTAAACATGGTTTTAAAGGGTGCTGGCAGGTCACTTGCCCTTTAAAATAATGTATTCTTCTCTGAAGTATGAACTTTAATCCAAATAAGACTTTTTAAAATTGATTTTTCAAGTCCTTCAGTATTTTTGGAGCATTATTGTAAATCCCACCTTCAAATACTGAGCCATCTCTCAGTCCTGAAATCTGAAAAAACCCTAGCAGATGATGGTAAGCTGGTAGTCATTTTACCAGGAAGCGCATGGAAATTATTTACAGTACAAAAACTTGTAAATATAGTGAAGATATGCATAAGGGATGAAAGCACATTGCTTAAAAGCAATTTTCAATGAAATTCACACTGATTAAATTATTGTGGCAACAGTCTCTTCTTAGAGGCTTGTTCCCCACAGCTAACTTATGAGTTGCTCATAATGTGATTCTTCCTAAGTATGTTTATATTTCTATTATATTTATATTTCAATTTAGGGAAACTGCACCTTTTTTTTTTCTGTAAACACTCTTTATCTTCAAGAAGGATTGACGCTTTTTCCATACTCAAACTTTTAGCAATATAACAGTCAGTTAGACATACTTATTTTGCCAGTGAATTCAAACTAGTACAACTCCTAGTGTACACCAGAATAGAGTACTTATACATTACAAATCTACTTGTGTTTAAGTAAGAAATCAGTAACATAAAGCATCTTTCTATCAACCAAACTGCACTCCCACAAGGAAGGTTGTGTTAATTTAACCAGGCTCACATGATCTAAGATAGATTATGCACAGCTTGCTTTAAGTGACTGCAGCTACCTGCTTGTGGTCTTCCTTGGGGAGAAGGATCACCAAAGTTCATGTTAGCTGGAGCATTTTCAACTATTTTTGTTAATGTGCCTTGCTGAAATTTCAAAATCAAATGAGAGGGGGAAAAAGCCCGAAAGACCTTTCCTCACAAAGGTGATGAGACCTGTGTTGAAACTGTGGAAAACAGGAGCTGGCCAGAAAGTTTGCCAGGTATGATCTACCCACTCAGCAGAAGAAAGCTCAGGGTCTGGGGGACATGGCACCTCCTGACCTTCCCATATCCCTGCATAAAGGCCTTACCTGGTTTTATGCACCGTTGTGCTGTCAGAATCCTGTCACCTCCTGCTCCCCTCTTTCCCAAAACCTGGAACAGATCAGAGAGCACACAGCTGTTTCATTCTCTGGATAATCTTATTATTTTTTTCCTGAGGAGAAATCTCCAAAAATCTCTGCCATAGTCCATGCCCTGCCACCCCTGGCCCTGAGGCAGCTGGAGGGGCTCTCACCTCCAAAAGGAGCCATGGCCCCACTGGGGTGGGGACAAGTCAGCAGGTTCAGCTAACCCCACCCTCCTTTTCTGAAGTTTTGGAAGGAAAGGGAAAAACACAAACCTGAATCTCCTCAGGAGCTGATGAGCACAATTGCCGCAGGCAGCTGTGTGGGTGCTGGCTCTGGCAGGGACAGTTAAATGTTCTGAAGGACAGAGTTACAGACAGAAATATACACCAATAAGTGGTTGTCACATTCCTTGAAAGTGGAGGATTTGGGGGGCACTTTCCTTCTCTCACGAGTCCTGGGTGGCCCTGGAGGGAGATCACCTCAATGGCCCACACCTGTGTCCCCAGGCAGGAGGGGGACTCAGTGACATGGCCCCTGCCATCAGCAGCAGTGAGAGACACCGCTTTGGGGTGTGGATTATTGTTCCTCATATTCCTTTGTTTGCCATTGTAATCTCGGCAGTCATTCTCCTTGATAAACAAACAAGTGAAAAGATGCAATGAGGTGTAAGAATAGATTTGCACAGGGCAGACAACTGAACATTTAATTTATTTACCTCTCCTAACAGATACCTGGGGTGACATTTATTAATAAACGGCATTATCAGGTGTCTGATATGTAGCTCACAGAAATTAATTACCCAGCCCATGGTAAAACCATAACAAGCCTGCAGTGCTGTAACATTTGTGCTAATTGAAAATGAGATAAGTGCTGTGGGTGCAATTTGCATTCAATGCAGTGTATTAATTATCTTCAGTTCTCTTCATGATAAATATACCTGACTGAACCACTCTGCTAATTTACTGGGTAATAGAGTCATAAGTGGATTCCCTTAGGTGACCAACTACAGGCACTGGGCTCTCTGGAACATCAAGGCCTTTCCCTTTCCTCAGCACTTAAATGGGTTAGCAACCATGGATCACTTTTCTTGCAGGCTGGGCTGGAAGTACATGGCAGAAAACACTTCTTGTGACCACACAGCCGCTCAGCACAAAATCGGGAAACAACACCCCCTCACTCCAAAACTTCTGCGCTTTGGGAAGCTGAAGAGGAGGCAGTCTGCCTCTGTCGATAGCACACCATGGTGTTTGATGGCAGCTCCATAAGGAAAGGCTTTTCCCACCCTGCTCCTCACTCCCCCCCACCCCCTTCATTTCACAGTCAGGTTATCGTGGGATTTAATTACATTTTGTGTGAAATATAAATTAATTGACTCTTGTAATACCCATAATGATCAGGAAAATTCAGATTTAAAGATACTGTGTAGTTCCAGTAGATTAAGGCACTAATTGTTCTGCTCTCACCAACTATGATTTATGTGGGGATCAGGTTACAAAACCAATATGTGCTCAAGTTAAAGCTCTGTGGTACCATACAATTAGGGCTAAAGCTTTTTGTAAATGGGCCCAATAATGCAAAAAAGCTCTTTGCTAATCCTGGTCTTTTAATTCAGAGGTCACACATTGTCTAAGGCAACTGCTTATACTGTACACAGTCACTGTCCTTTATTCACCCTCCCCCTGTGTAGCTTGGGTATCTGAATTTGCCACTAACCTTGGACGTGCTGTTACTAATTTCAGGGTAGGTGATGGCAATGCAAGAAGATCAGGGCCAGCGCTTTGCTGTGCTGCCCCCGGAGCAGCCTGGGCACGTTGTGACTGAGAGGTGATATCTGCCTCCCCCAGCTCCCCTTCAGTGCCCAGGCTGGCGACGGGGTCAGCTTTTGGGCTCTGCTGTCACGCAAGCAGACATCCAGGGCAACAGACGGATGGAGGTGACAGTCACTCTCGCAGCTGAAGGGGCCAGGAGGTGGTGCAGGCAAGGAGAAGGGGCAGCAACAGAGGAGGGGGCACAGGCTCTGCTCCCCTTCAACCCGCCTACCCCACAGCCAGCAGCACTTTGTTATCTTCATGCAGACGAATGCTTTTCCATCATTTTGTCCTTGTCCCTGGGGTGCTAAAATTCAGCTTAATTTTCCCTGCTGAGCATTACTAGGACAGCTCTTCACCACTCTCCATCAAGTACTGGATACCCGTGTAGGAAATGTGCGCCCACAGGGTGGGAAGTGGCATGGGATGAGCACACAGTTCAGTGTGCCACAGGAACTAAAAGGTGAGAAAGATCAGTTCAATGCCAGAGGAATCAGTTTGCTTTTTCAAAAGATCATCTAAATAATAAGAGCAAAACAACTGGTGAGAAGGTGTGTGTCTGCCAAAGACATGTTCACATGTTTAAGACAGAGAAAGTTCTCTAAGCTCTTACTGTGTTTCTAAATATATCAACAACAAATACAAGTTAGTTTCCCAAAGATTTTGTATGGCTGCCCAAATACTCCTCGCTTATTGAGTTTGGTCAATTTAATATGAAAGGAGCACTGTAACATTTTGGAACTATTTTTAAGGTACTGATATTATCTGTGCCAGAAAACTTAGCAGGGACATCTACAAAGGGGGCATCAGTTATATCTCCTCATTCTCATTCTTTAGTAAGGAATTATTTGGAAGAATACGGTCAAAGAAATCTTATTTCTTAGAAAACTCTGTGTTAACATAGCAGTATCACTTGGTTCAAATGACAGCCCAAAACCAGATTTCTTATTTTTCCCTTCAGTGGGCAGAGAAAAGGAAAACCTGATGGAGTACTGGTTCTCCCAATCCAAAGCTTTCATAGTTATCTCACTATAAGGACATGGAATGAAGAGGAATCATGTAGGGGTAGAGTACTGGGGTGGTCCTCAGCCCAGAGCAAGGGCAGGGCTATCTCACCCACACCAGAGCTGTCTGACATCGCTGACTTCTGGAAACAAGCAGGCATGGGTACAACATGCACTGCAGCCACCTTTGCTTTCCCATTCACTCCTTGTAAACTCCAAGGTTCAAGCTGGGTTCCTCTCAGCTGTAACTCCCTTTATGGACTATACATTCTTTTTCTGGAGAGGAGGAAAAAAGCTCAGAGGGGAAGGAGAGCCACAGCACATCTGCAGTGCCCAAGGGCCCCCAACACAGATGTCTGAGCTGGCATCCCTGAGTGAAATGTGCTGCAACACCTGCCTCTCTCACTACCACACAGGCCACCTGCATCTTTACCACCATGGAGTCCACCAGCAGCTTCAGCAGTGTCACAGCCCCTGCTGGGGTGAGCAGGATGGCTGCTGTGGTGTGCTGCGAGGGTGTCAGCATCCTCACCCCTTGGGCAAGCAGGACACAGCAAAGTGCAGGCACACAGCTTGCCTAGAGTGCTCAGAAGGCTGCAGCAGGGCTCTGGCAATGCCCTGCCCTCCTTCGTCCTTGTTTTGCTCTCGACGTGCCAGGCCTCACTGCCTTTGCACAAGTGCAGTGGACAAAACACTTTCCTGCTCGTTCAGAAAAGCCAGCACTGCACAGAATAGGACATGAGATGTAATAGAAATCATGGCAGGGAAAACATGAACAAAAAAGTCTTAACTTTTAGTGTGAAGTACACATTTGCTAAATAGAATCCTAATGGCGTTATTGTAGCTAAAAACAGAGACTTGAAAATGCTGTATACATTATTATGTTCATTATCTACCAACTGCAAGAATGCTGTACTAAAACTAACTCAAAACACCTCAGGTAAGGTAATTGCTACTAATGGATTTGAAGTGTGCAAAATTGAGCGTTATTACACAGACATCACATTCTCAACTTGGTGAAGCTGTTGCATATTGTAGCTACCAGCTCACTCATCTCTCGATCGGGGAGAGATTTGAGGAAAAGGGCAAGCTCTCTTTCATTCGGCACTGGAAGGAAAATTCAACAACACAATATTGCAGCAGCCTGTTTGCACCTCTGTGGTTAAGATGGGGTCAGTGCTTGCTTTCTGAACCACTGCTTCAGAAAAACACCTACACAAATTTGCTCTAGGATTAAATGTCTCAGGAAAGACCTGAAAGTAGACTTTGCATTTATAAACTTTTGCAACTTCAAAAGAAAAGAATGGGAGAGGAACCTGCAAAATTATGAGGGGACCCATAAGTCCTATGTCATATTCTGATGCAAATTAAGGGCTGGCTCTCCGAGATATCCTAAGCCTCTATGAAGCCCTCCTGCGTAACAACAAAAACAATATTAATATATTCCCCCCTATGCTGTCATATGTCTGTGGGTCAATCACAGCAAACCTAAACTTCAGCAAAGTCCAGGTGTGTTTGAAACAAGGTACTTGATTCACCTGCTGGAAAAATCCCACATAACAATATAACTAATAAATTTCATTTGTTTCATATCTTGGCTTTCAGGGAGGGTAGAATTAATTTTTTTAATTAGTGACGCTGCATAAAAATCCATTATTCCAATTTAACTGTTTGTAGCTACATCAGTAGCCCCCAGGTTATCCTCAAAAAAGGGGCTCCCAAGAGTTTTGCTCTCTTTCATGAAAACAAAAATTGACCTCTACCAGAGCAGATGCTTTCCTAATCTTTGAGAAGTTGTTACTATCTAATAAATTATTTTAGCAGTAACACTAAAGCTATGAATTGGTGTTCAGATAAAATTATGTAAACCATTGTCATTTCAGTTAATATGTAGAAAAAATATGTGGTCAGGACCTAGTAAGTTTCAATTCTGTCTGATTGTGTTGAGGAAAAGAAATTAAAAAGGCCATGTATGAACATGATTAAAGCAGTCTCTATCCAAGTACAGAAAGCACAAAGAAATTTGAACTCACAGCTGCAACCGAAGGCAATGGGAGCTGTGCTTTGAACAGATAACAAACTAAGTCCTCTGAAAAATCAGACCATGCATCTCAGATGGGGAACTTAAAATTAGTGAATACTTTTGTACTTAATCTCTTTCTGCCTCAGTTCTTCATCATGAAATGGGGATAATACTACCACCCAATGCCACACTGCAGTGCAGTGAAAATAAGTTCATTAATGTTTATGAAACATTCAGTTACCATAGTGATGAGTTCTATAGAAAAGCCCATGTGGAAATTAATATTTCTGTCTTCAGAGCAAGGTTTGAATAGAACACATTTAGTAAGGCCTGGGGCCACACAATGAGGAGAAAAGTAAACAGTAAATAACTTACCATTGAAAGATAAAAACTATAATCAAATCAAAATGGCCTGTTAAACAAAATATTTTTAATACAATTTTTTTTCTATAAAGTTAAATACTTAAATCTTGTTTTAAATTTTTTTACCAATTTCTTGGCAAAAAGTCCAGATTGTTTTGCTTTTAACTTTCACTACTCTAGTCTTTTGCTTTTGTCTTCCTGGTCTGGGAGAGAGAGTTATTTTGAGGACATTATTTAAATAATCTGGAACACTGTCTTCCACTTTTCACAAATCAAAAGTTTTACCAATTTGCTTTAGCAAAATACATGAAAAATTAGTGACATTGGTGGCCTCAAGTTTGCCAAGATGAGTTCCTGAACAACCCTGACCCATTTAATCCAGCAATTCTTCTCACCAAGTCATTTTGCGAAGTGGGGGCTATAGGGTTTATATTTTGAACCATAAACCCAGGTTCTTGGTTTGAATTGGCTGCTGGCATTTCAGGTGTCGATTGGGATTGTGATCATGGCATTCGTGGCGTCGCAGCCTCGTGTTTCACAGCCAGCCACCCCATGCCGCACAGAGGGAAGGCTGTCCGGAGCTGAGACACGCCGGGGCACACGGGCGCTGGCAGGGCACTGCGGCAGGCAGTGGCACTCGGGGGACGCGAGTTGACGTGGAGGCGCCACGAAGAAAGAAGTGCAGGATTGCAGTCTGTGGTTCCAAGGGAATTTGTTAGGGTCCACGGGCACAGGGCGAAGGAAGGCGAAGAGGGACGGAGAGCAAGCGGTGGAAAAGGGGCAAGGAACCCAGAGACTGCGAACCCAGAACAAAGGGATGCAGAGGGTTAAAAGGAGAGGGAAGAGGGGAGCGGTTAGCTCCCAAGAGTCAACCAGGGAAAGCCAGAGGGGAGGAGATAAGGAGGGGAAAAGGGGTTACAACCAATAGGTTTACAGCAGAGGAGGGTACAAACTCAGGAAACCAATAATACACTGAGCTAGGGAGAGATTTCTAGAACATAAACCATATACAGAATGGGGGCGGGGGAGAGCGCAGGACCACTGATATGCATACCCTAAATCCTGCTAGCACACTGGAACGGCAGTCAACACAACTATCTCTGAATTTGAGTCATTAACCTGTTGGTAAGAAGTAAATCACATGCAAGCACAAGATGACTCTGTGTAACCTGTGCAGATAAATATGTAGATGAGAAGACACCCCACTTTAAGAAGAGAGCTGGCGCTGGCAGGAGAAGAGTCTTACAAAAAGCAAAGAAGAAAAATCTAAATACACCTACCTTTCATTGACATCAATTATTCAAGTCTTTCTCCCTCTTGTCTGGTTTAATTATTGCCTTCTCACACATTTCTGCCACTGTGTCCAATAGAAATATTACAGACTCATAGAATGCTTTGGGTCCGAAGGGATCTTTGAAGGTCATCTAATCCAACAGCCTTGCAATAAGCAGGGAGCATCTTCAGCCAGACCAGGTTGCTCCTGGTCTATCCAATCTGATCTTGAATGTTTCCAGGGGTGGGAGACATCCACCACCTCTCCAGGCAACCTGTTCCACTGTTTCAGCACTCTCATTGTAAAAAATTCCTCCTTATATCTAATCTGAATCTCTTTTAGTTTAAAACCACTACCCCTTGACCTGCCACTATCTGTCCTTCCAAAAAGTTTGTCCTCAGTTGTCTTGTAGCCCTTTAAGGTTCTTGAAGGTGCTATAAGGTCTCCCCAGAGCCTTCTCTTCTCCAGGCTGAATGCCAACTGTCTCAGCCTGTCTGCATAGCAGAGGTGCTCCAGCCCCACGAACATTTTCACGACCCTCGTCTGGACCTTGTTTTCCATGTTCTTCCTGTGCTAACACAGTGGTAGAACCTTCCACAGCAGCTTTATTTTCATTTAGCAACAATGCTCTTTTCTGGAAAATGAAATTTCAAAATGTTGCAGAATGAGAAGACAGAGGCAGGGAAAATAAACTACTGGAATTATTTGTTGTGCTTATTTATTGAATTTGATACCAAGCTCGGGCTCACCTGCATTTTTCTTTCTGATGAGTAACACTGTTGTCCTGTTAATTACCAGATATTTTAAAGCAATGATTAATGCTTTTAAAATATGTAATAATAGAATTAATAGAATATATTTCTAATGTATCCATGTAGGATGCAAAGGAACTTGCTCATTCATGCAGAGCTTCCAGAAAGCCAAAACACCAAGCTGCATGACTACAACTGCTCTGAAAGCCTTGTTGTCCTCACTTATCTGTGCTGGGAGGTGCTTCTGCCCTCTTCATTAGCACAGGGTGACTCTCCTACCACACAAATCACTGTGGAGCTGAGCCTGGGAGCCAGCGCTCCAGGCAAAAGACAGCATTTCTAGTTAAGCACAGCATCAAATGGGCTTGTGCAATCCACAGTCACAAAATCCCCTTAAAACCAAGACATTAATGGGATTTTAAAAACAATAAATAAATATTTAAAACCCAATAAATTTTAACAACAGTTGAAGCAGATCTAGTTAAAGCTGTTCTAGTAAACAAAGGTAAGACGGGTATAATCTTTTGCATTTCAAAGCCAAGTCTGAAACTAATTGGACTTTGCAGGGAACTCCACCTACAAGAAAGTTATGTCACAGTTCTTTATTATAGAGATGCAATTCTCAGGCAGGCCTAGTGCTGAAAAACAGTGAACAGCAGGCAGTCAAGTCAGTGAGTAGTGATTTTATTTCAGAACACCTATGTTTCTATATGGCACCTAAAGCTGAGGAAACAGCAGCATCACTAGTGGTGTGTGTTTGCCGTGACATGCAGGGGGGAAAGAGCAGGTGTGCCTGAAGCCTTCAGTCTCGTGTTACAGAAGTGGCTCTGCCTCACCAGCAAGGACCAGACCAGTCCACAGTTCTAAACTTGTCCTTCTGTGACAGAGAATAATGCTGTCCTTTCTCACAAAATTCAGGGAGCTTCAGCAGGATTAGATAAGCTTTAAGGTTTTGCTTTAGGAAAAGCTCTTCTAAACCAAGGAAGCCTAATTATGAGACCTGAGTCTGCTACACAGAGCTCTTGTACCAGAAATGATGTGAGGGCCAATTGCCAGGACTAAACATTTACTGCATCAACAGGTGTTACATGTTATGCATCAATGAGGTGTACATCACCGAAACATAAAGACCCAGCAAGCCAACAGCACAGCTATCAACCAGAACAACACAGCCATAAAATCCTAATTAGCCTCATACATGTGTTATGGACATTTTTATTTATTGACTTGGTCAAATTAACAGGCAGCAGCATTTATTTTTAATGATAGCCTTGAAATCAGCCCAGGAAGAAAGTTAGCATTAGTGTTCAGAATACTGCATGCCATCCACATTTTTCCAGATAAATGTATATTTTAAAATAATAATTAAATATTGTCACCCTAATTAAGTTACTTTGAGCAGGTGAGAGAAATCCTATTCTCAGTCAGTGAAAATCTTGTTTGTTCTATTGTCAAGCTGTACAGGAAAACTACCCAGCAGGAGAACCTCAGCAAGCTCCATGGTTTTAAATGTGCACTTAATTTAGGTGAAAGATAACCTATGTCTATAAAGATTTGTGTTGGTTACCACAGAGTGGAAGATTCCTGTGAAGCAGACAAGATGTAATTGCCAGTAAACATTAGGGCTAGCTTGGCCACACAATAGTTACAAAGCAGGAGGGAATATCTTGGTGAATTTATTATTAGAGTGGGGAATTTCGACAGTCACCCTAATCGCTCTTTGAGACCGGTAAAGAGAAGAGAACTGGGCAGCAGCACAGTTATCAACTGGGTTAGAAAAAGCACACAAAGCAAAGGAGAATGAAGAACATTTCATAAGGTATTTTAAACAGGTTTATATTTGGATGAAGATATTAGGAGTTTTTGGAAATTAGGCACTTGTGGAAATTAAATCATTCCTTCATGCATTTAAAAGGTACTCACTAGAAGTGCCTTCGCAAACCAGACTGCCCATTTTAAAAGTTCTGGTTTACCCACCTTAAACAAGAATATTCCATAAATTACAAAGAAAGACTGGGAAATTATCTGTGTGTAATAGCTGAACCAAGCAATTTGCATATTTTCATGAATTACTGTAATGTGCTCTGCTTGTTGGTAATTTCTCTTGTATACAAAGGATCACAGTTGCAAAAACTACCCACATCCCATGTTCAAAAGCAATTCAGGAGTCTAATTTCATAGTCCAAAATGCTGAGACACTTAAAAATTACTAGTTGAAATCATTGTTCACTAGTTCAGTGGTTGAAATCATTGCACTAGAAAGTTTTGCTCTAAACACTGCTCAGTGGCCTAGATACAGGCTGAAAATTGGAGGAAGAGGAAAGCACTGTTAGAGGTTCCTTGGTGCTTTTGACTTGGCATTCACACATTTGCATGCAGATAAACCCAACACAATCTATTAAAAAAAAACAATCAAAACAAAAGAACTAGAAAAATCTGTTTTCTCAGAAAAAATTTGTTTTTTTCAGGGAAGAAAAGGCCTTAGGGTTACCTGAGAAAGAGTTTCCAGAGCAAATTTATTTTTTTAAAAAAAAAGGTGATGAACGACCCACAGTGAAGGTGGGAGAAGGATCCAATTTCTGCCCACAAGGGAGAACAGTGAGGGCAGGGTGGGCATCTTGGGCTGCAAAAGCAGGCACAGGATAGGGCATAGGCAGGCAGGGCAGCTGCCTGTGGCTCCTGGCCAGTCTCAGCCTCTGCAGGGTCTCTGAGAGGGGCTGAATTATTGTGCCCAGGGAGCCCCCCCCATCCTAGCCAAGTCAGGAGACATTTTTATATCCTTTCTTCAAGTGATAGAAATATCGGGGGGGAGGGCAAAAAATAGGGGAGGGGAGAAAGGGAGGCAGTTTCCAGTATTTGTCATTATTATAGGTTATATATACAGGAAGAAAGTTAATTAAGCTTTAAAAAATCCATCACACATCAATGGGTGCATTTTAATGAGTACAAAAAGTTGAGGTGTTTACTGCCAATTAAAATGGTTTTTAAATAAGCATTAATTAACACGGAAATTCAGAAGAAAGTTATACCTTGTCAAAGAAAGGCCAGTGCAGTCTATGCCCACTTCTGCTCCCATTCATACTCAGATAGTAATTACCACCAACCCTATATTTTCCATAATAATGAGGAGAGGCTGTCATGGCTGTCAAACAAAAACAAAACAAAAAATAAAGGTACTGCAAAAAAATACCCTTAATCTGAAGTAAACTTTTTTTTTTTTAGTGCCAGAGCCGCAGGAGACGGCAGTGTGGAGGAAGGCAGCGAGCAGGGCAGTCAGGCAGCCATGCCAGGGGCAGCTGCACGCACATGGCTCCTTCTTGGGGAGCAGAGACTTTGGAGCACAGGAGGAAGCCTCCCCAGATGGTCCAGCTGAAGAAAGACTGGAAAAAAAGCCGAGGAACAAACAGTTGTTTCATCCCTAGCACAGTAACTCGTGGAGGAGCTGATTCCCTTGTGAAAGCCAGAGGAGTTGTTTTTTTCCACAAACAAGTGCTGACAGACTCACTCCATGCTTCCCAAAGTCAGGTCAAAGCAACCACTGCAAATAAGTTCAGCTTGCACATGCACTTCAAGCTGGTGCAACTGGTGACATGGAAAATGGTATGATTGTCACTTTTGTCACTTCTCCATTCTTGAAGGATTTCTTAATAATTGTCAGGAGTTTCAGTTCTACTTCAGCTAGTGTCAAACCCTTAGCAGAGAGCAAAGGAAGTGAGTTCTCCCATTGTTAGTGAGGTAAACATTTAAATATCTTAGGAAAACCTTCCTTCCCTCAAACGCATCTTAGGCACAGAATAAGGTTTTCAAACTGCCTTATTGAGAATGGTTTCTCTCCTCACTTCCCCAGCTGTGGACAGATTAAAACTGCACTACCTTTTCAGCCAAGAGAAGAGGCAGGTCCCATTCCCAGTAGCCTAACAAATTTTAGACATATATTTGGTGTAGTGCTTTTAAAGTTAATTAAAAAAAAAACCAAACAAAAAAACACTAAGAAAAGAAGGATGTAGATATGCACAGACTCCTGTTCCTGACCCTTGGCATGTCACTCAGACAGTGTGCAGCCTCTCTACAGAGTACATAGCTTGTGTCTATCAGGGAGTATCTGGGAGCCTTTTTCCTACTCTGCGTCCACAGGCAATATCTGCAGTGAAATATAAAAGGAGAGCATTAAAGGCCATGGAAGTTTTGTTGAACTTAGCTGGACAGGGCCTTCAGATCTTGCACTAATCTTTCTAACATATCTTATGGGGCTACAGGGGAATATTTTATTACTAGAAATAGTTGAGTGATTACTTCAGAGAAAGGACGGACGTAACACAAAAGAGTTTCCAAGTGCCGACAGGAAGGAGTGTTGCTCATGCGAAATTCCACATTAGGTGTTAAAAAAATAATAAAAAAACCCACCGGCCCTTGTGATGTCTGAACTCCCTGACACTGATATATGGACAGGGGAACAGAGGAGGAAAAAGACAGGGAGAGCAAAGCAAATACACTGGGATGCTTACGAGCAGAATACAGGAGCCAAGTGTCACAAGTTGACCCTTTGTGTTTGCACTGAAATTTGACCACTCCAGACAAAATTCCCTTAGTGGTTTTTACCTGGTTTGAGTTTGGTTGATAATGGCTATTCTTACAGTATTGTAACATTTACTGCCGTTTAATCAAGATTTCAGAGAAGTAGTTACAATTTTAATGCCTAAAAAAACCACTGTAACACATTTATGTTTTCCTTAGATGGATTTGACCCAGCTCTGATTAAGGGCTGGAATAAATAAGCATTGTGCATACAGTGGCACACCAGGAACACAGCTTGCTTTGTAACAAATGAGCTGCACACATCCAAGGAAAACACTCTCTCCATGATGACTGCAGAAAAGCCCTGTGGTATTGCATGCTAGAAAATCTCTCAGACTTCCTGAAGCAAAGCTGCCCAGTGCTCAGGGTGGATGGGCTATCCATCATCCTCTGGGACTCCCACTGCAGCAACACCTGGGCAGCAGCGCAGGGGGGTTTCATCATTCAGAAGCAAGGAAAACAAGAAAGTTGTGGTGGATATAAATAATCTACACCTTTCTTGTTAGGGTGAGTGTGGCACTGGGCTGGGAAGCATCTGGTATATATCAAGCACGTGAAGAGAGACAGAAGAGCTCAGTCCCAGCAGGACCAGTGGTACCAAACATTGTGGATTCAGCCCCATTTTTTCAGGCCCTCTGATGTGAGGCCATTTGCACTGTCAGTTCTCTGTGGCTGAGGATGTTCCCTCCTTTAGGCTTGCACGTGGGTTGTATGAGACTGCAACATAATTACAACACAGTCGTTTCTCAGTGAACACAGAGCAGGATTTTTTTCTTTTATCCATCAGACTTTTGGTCTGGTGTCCTTCTCCAGCTGGTCCAATTCACACTTATTGGAATGAGGACCATACCAGCCCCACTACAGGCAGGTATTCTTGGTGCTTTGGGTTTTACATAACAAAAAAAAGTTAGCCTCCAGCCAAAAATCCTGTTTAAAAGAACCAACGGGAACAACAGTCATAATACCAACAGCAGGCTTAATAGGGAGAGACCTGAAGAAACCCGATTTGTTTTCAGTCATGTTCTGGAAGCTCTACTGACCCTGCTCTGAAGGTGGACTTGGAATTCAACTGATGGTGTCAGAGCTCTGTAGTTAGTCTCTTAAAATGATGAAAGATGAAGGACAGAAAAAGTTTTTTGTTGAAAAAGGCCTCTAGCTGAAGGTTGACTTACCCTCTAAGCCAAAAGTGCTTCTTTCTTCCAAAGCTCCTAATCTAGTTCATGGTATTGGGATTTTTTAAATATTTCTCATTCATCTGAAAATATTTTAATAGCCACATAAACTTGTACAGCTCTCGAGCCTCAACATACAAGCTATAGGTATGTACTTAAAAGAAGGGAACATGCCTTTAACATGTTAGAATGGAATGAAAGCCAATATATCCACAGCAAACCACCCTTTTGGTGGTTAGGAGTCAAGACAGAACCAAGTCCCCTTAGAAAAAGAATGAAAAATAAATGAAAGTCAAAACTGCTGTCATGTGAATGATAAAAACAACATTCGAGGAATTACTTGGTTGTAAATGGAACCCCCTCAGGAAGTACATATATGGAGAGACAAGGAGGAGGTGGTATTCCCTTGAAAGTAGTGTAGGAGCTGTCCAGACTTGTAAGGCTTTGAGTGAGGCTGCCTAGTCTAGCCAATACACAAAGCTGTGCCATACTCCTAGGACTATTTTATGCTGCCTTTTTTTTAGTTAAATCAATGAAAAAAAACTTACCTGTACTCTGAAATCAGTGGAAAGCTGATTTCTTTGCATGCTGATCTTTGCAGCCTCATCAGACACAGCTGGCCAGGTTAAGTGTCCTTCCATAGGGTACAAACATCATCACACAAGTGTGACTCTCAATATAACCAATGTCTTGCACCGACACCAGTGCTTAAAAAAAATGGAAACATCAGACAATGTTGGCTTTCCCTGCACTTGCCAGGAAACTGATAAAAAGTCTCAAAACCCAGCAGCCCCGCCAGGTTCAGCTCCATCAGTAATTACAGCCATAGGACAGATAGCTTGCCTGTACCAACCACTTCAGGCATGCACAGCATTATTCATGATCCTGAAAGAAATGCACATCTCCTTCACTGCCACATAAATATACAGTGACCTATTCGCTAAAAACCAACGTGACAGTTTACTTTTTTTGCACAACTGGACAAAAGGTTCCCATTTCAGTGAGGCCTTCTCTTTTGGTCACCCCTCAATAATGCACTTTTTGATTAAAAAATCACACACTAGAAATATTTTGAAAGGATTAAAGAGATGCACACTGTAAAGAGGGTCCAAAGAAAATCTCAAAAGATATCTTTCTTTTTTTCCCATTGACTGCGTGGCAGGAGCCCTGATTTACACCGCTCAACCTATTTAAGTGACAAAGGTCAACAGAAAATTTCCAAAACGGAAACAAATCTTTAATTTTAGATACAACATTTCCAGAGATGAGGCCAACAATGTGACAAGATAGTATGCTGGTATGAAGGTGGATATTATTGTGAAATGGATGGGAGGTCAAAAAGCCACCCCCTGAGCTACGGACAGGAGGTGACCAGTAGCACGAGTTCCATATCCCTGTGCCAGAAAAGCCAAACCAAAACACAAATCCTCACGTGTTTTCACACACATGCTGCAAACCAAGGTGTGGGACTCCTAAAGGGGCTGTGCCAGAGCTGGTGTCACATCGCAGACAGGACCTAAGGTCTGCCAAGAGAGCTGCTACCTCCATCGTAAAGACAGCTTGCCAGATTTTTATTATTTGAAAACCAAAAATTACATACTTTCTAGAGAAAAAAAAAAAGAAAAAAAAAGAGGGAAAAAAGAGAAAAATCTAATTGACATAACCAAAAAAAAAAAGAGTACTGTATTTCCAAGAGGGTCTAAATAAAAAGACACCCTGAGAACCTCACGTGAAACAGCTCTCAGCACTTAGAGGTTTCTCATGCATTGTATTGTAAAACAGCAGCTCGTTCTTTTCAGAGCAGCAGAGGTAAGAGCACACAAATGATTAAACAAGCAGGTTTAACTATCTTGCACTGACGAGGAATTTGTCAACATGGGCTGGGTATTTATGCAGCTCTGCAGCAAATACTGTATGGCTGCAGGAGTCAAACATCTGTCTGTCAATAAAGCTATTCTCCTCGCTGGAACATAATAGCACAGACTCAACATGACCCTCAGAGGCCTCTTTAAGCTGCCTGGCTGTCTCCTCCTTCCCCATCCCTCCAGAGTCCTTCACCAGCAAGCTCTGAATTAAAAGGGAGAGGAAAAAAAATAAAGAAAGTATTGGAGCCTTTTCTATCCATCTTAATATTAAAAGTGACTTAACCCTGGGCAAGTCAGTCTGCACGCGCAATCCCGAGCTAAAGCAAAGTTAGGGAAAGACAGCTTTGATTCACCACACGTGAAGGGCTACTGACAATCCTTTTTAATAGAGCTTGCAACATTAATGTAGCCAGAGCCACATGTGACACCCATTAGGGCCAGGGAGAGCTCCCACGCATATATTTCAAGGAAGCAGTAGATTCCCCGGTCCCAGAAGCTGTCTTCATTACAAAAGTCTAATGCATTTTTTATTATTCAGCCTTCAGTGGAAATGTCACCTTTCTAAAGCAAGCTGTTATCGTGTGTTTCCCATGCCAAACACATGGCCTCTAAGGAGAGGGTTTTATCTCTACATTTTTAGTGATTTGTATTTCTCTTTCAAGGAGCTCCATGCCTTAAGGCACCTGAAACGCTCACAGCACAAGAAGGTGAGGTTACACGAGATGCTGCCGAAAAGGACAAAAAAACCTGGGGCCGGGAGCCGGCGCAGCTTCCAACGGTAGCTGCCCTACCCAATAATTCACCTCCTTTAGCAGATTTAATTATTATCCCTTCTCTTGGTTGGGACCACATCCTCAAAGAAGCAGGGCGCCCACCAAGCGCCGCCACCGCCGCCTGACAGCACAGCCAGCACCACTGCCCGGCGCCTGCCAACCAGCCAGATGCTGCCACATATTGGCATCTGGGGCCTGGAAAAGCAACTGCGGGCTCCGTTTGGCGGCGAATCCTGACCCCGACAACTGAAGGAGACAAAAGGAAGATAGACGGGAGAGGGGGGCGGAAATCTCTCTTGACAATTTCACTGGTAAAGATTTAGACAAAAACCTATTGTTTCATTGCTCTCCAAATGAATAAGTTTCAGGGAGGAGAAGAAAAAAAACCCACCCGGCATTTTCTAAATGCTGTCAGAGTCCAGGGTGCAAGGACAAGGGATTATTTATGAAAAGAAATAATGAGGAAACCAGATGCCTGCCTTTCTCAGCCCTCTGTGCTCCAGTCACCCTAACGGGGCATGTGCAACCCTGCTTATCAAAGACTTCTCAGCCTTAAAACGCAGGGCAGGCTCTCACTAACTCTTCCCATCTCTGCCACCATGCAAAATGCCCTCCCTGTTTTACAGGGAGGCCCCCACAGTAAATCAGAGGCACAGCAAAGGCTGAGGGAAAAGACTTGCAGACCTCATGCCAGCCAGGGACAGTAATTGGACAGCCATATTAACTGCACCCACCAGAATGGCAAATAAATTAAACCAAAACAACATTAAAAAAAAAAAAACACCAAAAAAACCAACAACAAACAACCAAATGACAAAAAACGAAACAAACAAAAAAATCCCCACGCTTATTTCACTAACACCAGGACTGAATCTACATGGGTGTGCTTAGAGTGGGAAAACAAACAAGCTTTCTATACCTGTTTCCATTAAATTGGCTCCTCTGTGTAATTGAAGGGTAAGCTCCTGACCCCAGCAAAGTCAATGGGAAAACTCCCAGTGATGTTAATGGGGCTGGGACTTCACACTGTGCAGTTACTTTACCCTAGAAAGGTGATTAACCCAGGACTCTGCAGAATCACAGAGCACCTGCCGAGGGGCCTGTGAGGAGCCTGAGGAGCCAGAGCAGCCAGGGTCCTTCTCAGGGGAACTCCCTTCTCATCTCACCCTGCTGTGTTTGCTGGGGCTGGCAGGAGCTGGCCGCAGAGGAGTTCTCTGAGGGCAAGGAAGGCGTGAGGCTGGAAAGAATGGAGACCAAGGCAGCAGAGTAGCAAATTTTAAAATCTGAAGAAAGGATATGTGCCACTTGGCTCATGATCCATGCTGTTGAAGTAGCTCTTCTCCATGCCTGGTTTGTAAAGGAAGATTATGAGCTGGAAAATGTCAGACTGCAGAGCACAAGCAAGACCCCAAGTGGAGCAGAGCTGGCCAGCACCGTGCTCTAAATCATGGCACACGACAGGTCCCTCTCATGGATGCTCCTTCCTCGTTATCCCACCCCTGCACGAGGTGCCATAAAACTCTCGTTACTCACACGCTGCTGGGGGAACCAATTTCCTAACACTTTTACAACCCCTGTGCTTTCACTTTTTGGGAGTAATCCTCTCTCTTTGCTTCACCAGTGTATGGGGATAACAGCTGCATCTAATAATCCGCTCCTGTGTCCCAGCATTTTGGGGCAGCATTTCAGAATCAAGGGCACAGAAAGGGCAAGAAAATCGGTGACCAAGACTGAAGGATGTTACACAGGACATGGATGGAGAGAGCTGAGCAAACCTAGAAAATACCCTGGAAATAAACAGCTCAGTTCATGGAAGGAAATGGGAGAAACTGGCACAAGTAAAGCTGTACCAAAGCAAAACCAAGGCAAGGCAAAAAGGCAAAAGGCAAAAAGGCAAAAAGCAAAAAGATGTTAGTAAGGCTCTGCTGAGAAGGACCACTGACCCCAACATCTGCTTGTTCCTTGTCTGCTCCATCTTTGTCCAGCTCCACCACTTGCCAGCAGCCTAGTCTAGCTTATTGCCCCCAGAAGGACTTTTCCCAAACTTGCCAACCTTACGATCTCAACAGCAAAGCGTAAAGGCGACCACCCACAGCCTACCCAAGATGACACCAATTCCCCGCTGCCCACAGTCGCATGCCTCCCCAGCCCTCCTGCGCATCACAGAGCCACTGCAGTCCTCTGGCAGCAGCTCTAATCCCTCCTGATGGGTCCCTGAGCCAAGAAGATGGAGACAGAGCTGCCTTTGGAGAAGGAGAGCCTCTGATCTGCCAAGAGACAGTGAGGTCCTGTTGGGGCAGCACATCAAGCTGTCACCCGCTGCCAGGAGTCTGGAGCATCCTCTCTGCTGTACCCTGATTAGCCTCCTCTGCCCAGCAGCAGGGGTGCAGGAGATTTCACCACACAGCACTAGCAGGCGGTGGGATCACTTCCACCGCTTTGCCACTCACAAGTTGGGATTTTCTTGAGGACACTGCTACCTTTGGGCCAGGGCTCCCCAGCTCTGCTCATGCAGATGGCTCGGGCAGCAACCAGCCCTCCACCGGCCCCGCGGCACAGCAGCCAGCCCTGCTCTGCCAGTCTCAACCACTGCTGCCAGCAGCAGCTGCTCGGCACCTTTTAAGCAAGTCCCATTTCCCCTCTGGGAGTTGGCTCTGCCACCCCTTCCCAAACGGCAGCTGGAGCCACATGAGGCACCCAGTCCTGGGGGCTGCCTGAGCCCCTCACGCACACCCCATGGCCTCGCTGGGGCTGCCGGCATCCCCCCTGCTGCTCGGCCCAGTCTCCCTCACTCCCCCACCTCACCCCACACCCATTCCCCAAGCAGGAGCTACACCCCAGCCTGGTGACCTTGCCACAGCCCTCGTCCCCCTGCAGCACCATGTGACACCCACAGCGGGTACAGCCCTGCAGGCACAACCATACAGAAAGTCCACCGTCACCAGGGTGGCCAAAGCCCCAGATCTGATCCTCACTATGCCCCAACCTACCCTTTGTTGGTGGGCACACACCGAACAACCAGGATTGATGAATGCGCCACAAACCACTGCAGAGCAGAGCCTTCAGGGAAGCCTGGGCCACCACAGCACTCTGAGGGAAACAACAGGCCCTGGCTAAACGAAGGGCCTCTCCAGCAGCATCTCCAGCAATCTCTCAAGGACACCACTCAGTGAGGGCAGCAGCCCTGAGGGAGAGCAGCACCGACGTGAGGGAACAGGCCGCAGAGGCGAGGGAATGGGCAACACTCAACAGAGCGCTGCTGCAGGCAAACAAATCCTACCCACCAGACTTCTTGGGGCCTGCAAAAAGCTGTGGGGCTCTGATTTGAAAGCCACAGGTGGCTTGAGGTGCACAGAGCTGAGGGCCAGGGCCCAGAGATGCTGCTGACTGGAGGAGGACACTGGGGTGCTCAGCCACAGGATGGCACATGCCAGGGCTGGGGAAATGGCCCCTCACACAGAGCATGGGAGCAGGCAGCAGCCAAGAGCCACAGTGCTCATCTCACAGCAAAGCCCTCACAGAAAGCACAAGCCCAAAGAAATCAACAAATGTACTCTGTCATTTTATTGCTAAAATCCCTATCATAAATCTCACCGCAGAGGAAGTTTCTGTTTCTCCAGCTTCCTACTCAGTGTCCTTGAGAAAACAAATGACACCACTCAAAAAAAAAAAAAATCCCGTAGTGGTTTACTTCGCACTTCCCTGTACCTTGTTATGCTGAGTGCTTCATTTAGAGAGGGCTGACCTCCCCAGCCTTCTTCATCCCAGTGCCCTTCGCTGCAGGGACACACCAAGGAACAGGTTAGCACTGGAGAGAGGAGCCGGGTGGATGTTCCAGCGCGGGTAACCCTGCCAACTCAGCATCCCAAAGGTGCGCCGAGAGTCAGCGTGACAGTGACTGCTGTCTGCGAGGTGATTTTCACAGGAGACACAGGAGCTGTGCTACAAGAACAGAAGCTGTGAATACAGCCATTCAAAGTTATGCCCCTTGTATGTCATGAGATGCAGTTTCTCCTGTAGGTCCGAGCAGGGGCCCAGGCTCACCTCACAGCAAGCCTTCAAACATTTTGTACCCCAGTTTTTCTTAGTAGAACACATAATATTACAGGGTGGTTCCACAGGGTGCAGTGAATTACCACTTTGAGATGCCTAAAGTGCGTCATCTGCCTTACCTGAGCACCCACAGGAGAATAGGAAAATCTATGTTTATTTTAGTGAGTTTTGCATAGACTGTCGCTAATTCCTGTGGAAAAAAAGACACTGATTTGTTTTGCTATTAGCCATTAAATGTAACAGAAGGAAGTGGGAATGAACAGTCATCAAAATGGAGATGGGCATCACAGGGCTTCGTAAGAGGCACCAGAAAGAAAGTATCTGGAGCATTTCAAGTCATTAAAGCCAAGGACAAAAAGCACTGTGCAGGTGAGAAGGTCAGTCTTCAAGAATAAATGTAAACTTCAGAAAGGCGAGGTCTGAATTAGGCTTGAAATGTTTTGTTTATTAAAGAAAGACATGTAAACACCAATACAACATAATACATGTTCAAGGGGAAAAAAAATAAAGAGAAGCAGGTTTGGTTTTGTGTAATTAACTCCAGACTGTGCTTCCCTTGACAAAACAATTATCTGAGTCAGTGGTAATGTTACAAAAACTTGTAGCATCTCAAAGGCTCATTTCTGGCAAGTCATATTGCCAAATGCCCCATTCCCTCCACTCTCCATGATCTAGATTTCCTCACTACTAACATACTTGGAAAAAAAATATTTTGGTGTCATTAACTGAACCGAATGCTTTGCAGTGAGAGTGACTGATCATGTAGTTTCTGCCAGAACAGGGTTTTCCTTCTGCTGCTCACAGAGACCAGCTTGTGCTCCTGTGCCACCTTATCCTGCCTTTGCTTGCAGCCAGCACACAGGCACAACCTGAACAAGAGAGCATTTCAAAGTAACACGGAAAAGACTTTTTTGTACAGTTATCACCAGGCAAATGCAAGGGGACAGATCAACACAGGCAGTGGCATTATCTGGTGGCTGGGCTAGAGAGCCCCAGGGAGGGAGTCAGGTGGCTGAGGGGAGGGAGGCTTTCCTTGAGCATCGAGCCCTCTCCAAAGTCACAGCCAGGGCAGTGCTGGAAGGAAGCTCGGGATCAGCTTGGTCTCTGCATTAGAGATTTCCGACCCGCTCGGCACAGGAAGTTGTTCCTGTGGCTCACCTGAGGGAGTTCCTGTTATGAAGCCAGAGGGTGGTGGGTTGAAAGGCAGTTTCTGAAAGTGATGTAATCTTGGACGGCACTGGGTAGGCAGTGATACTGGTGACCTGGTTACAACCTGCAGTGTTGTGACAGCCCCTCTGCTGGCCTGGTGATCACAAGAAAGGGAAAAAAAAAAAAAAAAAAAAAAAAAGAGGGGAGTGGAATAATTTAAAAAGGAAAAATAAGTTTCCAGATTTCCTTTGTTTAAGTGAAGCATTTTCCTTTTCCACTTTATTTGAATACACTGACCTGGTGTCTAACAGATGGAGACTGTACAGATGCACTTTTGGGAGTGCCCATAAAATACACTGCTAAAATACAAATGGAAGGATACTTTTTTTTTTTTTTTTTGAGTTGTAAATTCAATAATCGTTGCTGTCACCTCACTCTCCCAAAGGAATTTGCCCTTTGTTCTCCGGATAAAGCTGGGCAGAAGAAGAAAAAGAGGGGGAAAAAAGAATGCAAGCGAAGGGAACATTTAGGAAAAAACCCACAGATCCATAATCTGTACGCTGCAGTGTACAGCATTTGTACATTGGGAACTTATACAGGCATGGCTGCTTAGCAGCAACAGCAGCACTCAGCAAAATATTCTGCATGTCTTATATTCTTCTCCCATTCTCCAGACGCTTCTAGCAAACAAACAGGTCAGCTAATTGGCTCCTGCCCAAGTCTTACCCACCAGGGTTTGCTCAGAGATGTCACTTAGTCATTTGGCATGAGCAAATCCCAGGCTTCTTCCTGTTCATGCAACAGAGTGGGTGAAGGCTTTCTTTGATTTATTAAGACTATTAACAAACAAACAGGGGAGTTCAGAAGCTTCCTCAAGCACAAGAACACAAGCAGAAAGGTTTTTTTCCTGAAGTACCAGCTAAAAATAGGACACTTAGAGGAAGGAAAGTTCATTAAGTGATAAAGCAGTGGCTGCAGCGATGAGAGAAGAGTTTTTCCTTTTTTATCTATATATTCATTTAGTGTTGTGTGTTCTTGCTCCTTATTAGAGTGCTAAAGCTGTGTTTATCTGGCTGAGGAAAATACTTCCCTTTCTGCAGTGACTTTAACACGTAGCTCATCAAATACAACAGAGTCAAGAGTTTTAAACAGACATTGCCAGCCAACAAAGTACAATATTTGACAGCATTATTTGCCTTTTATATGCTCTTTCCAGAATGGGAAATGATATGCTATTTTCAAGACACATTCCACAGTATTATGCAACAGCTTTCTTAATTTTTAATGGATATATTATTTTAATGTGTCAACTTTTGCATAAAGCATTTTAGTATTTTATTTAGGTTTTTTTTTTAGCATATACCATTAATAAATTATTTGCTTCTTCCTTCCCCACCCTCCCCCAAAAGCTGCACTTAGCATAGGGAAATGGTCTAATGACACAATAAAAAAATAGTCTCAACTGGCACTGTCTATAGACACTTCCATCACCAGACAAAGCACCAAGAGGACATTCCTGCTCCTGCTTAGCTGACAAGCTGGCAGTGCCAAACATGCTGCCCAGGAGTTGCCTCACAAAGCTCCCTCTGATGAAAGGGCTCACACACACATAGCAACCAGCTGTGGTAAAAATAAGCCAGCACCCTGTACAAACAGTGATTCCTGTTAAAAGTGTTCACTTTTGGCTCCTTTGCTCCAGCATCCTTTAGCCATTACGTCCAAGTGGTTTGAGACATCCAAAGGAAGCGAGTCAGGGTGCTCCTGTGCCAGAGAAACTTGTCCAGTTGACCTGAGTTTGTTCAGAGGGCAGGAGTCTCTCATCTCTGCAGATCTGCCCATTCTATAAGGGCAAAAAATGGATGAGATTTGATGTCTTCAACACCAGCAACGCCAGCACCAAGACGCTCTGCAGGATTAAACTGCAAAAGCTTGACATAAAAGAAAAACACACATGATTCAGTGAGTAAGAACAAAAACAACTGCTTAAAAGTTCCAGAAAGGTCTAAGGTAAGGGACATCCTACCGTTTTCCTGCTCTATGAATTACTTTCAAGAGTGCAAAAGCATACTTGAAATTCCTAAAATCCAGTAAATGGAAGAAGACTCTCCTTTCCTTGAGTCTCAGTCTTACAGTCTTCAGAGACTACTGATCACAGCATGCAATTCCCTGAAGCACTGCACACTGGGACTTCATTTTAAGTGTAACCTCATTTTAAAAAGAGACAGCAGCAGCCAGAGCCTGCATCAGTAGAACTCTGGACGCTGCGTTTGCTTCATGTTAACCTTTGCTCACACCACTGTGTTATGGCTACATCAGGGATAGTGGTCTGTAACTTTCCGTTTCATAAATTGTGAGCTGGTCCTAAAATATCAGGATAACATAGCCAGCTCTCCATTTCCTAAAAAAAAAAAAAAAAAGTTTTAAAGAGTCCTACAAATGGCTTAAAACTAAAAAAGCAAAACCCCAGTGAAAGAAACAAAACAGTGTAATGGCTTCATGGAAATTTCCTGAAATTCAGTACCTCGTTTGCTTTTTAGTTGTACATCACATGCTGAATTCATGTGAAAAGGAAATCACAATATTTACATCTGTTTAAAGATACCAATCCATATAAAAGGGAATGCAAAGGTAAACTCCAAAGAGACTAATAAAGACACACAAACATATTTTGCAGTTTTCAAGAACTGTTTATACTCTATTCAATTACAGTCAGTACAAAGGCACGATCTCTTGCTTGCTTTTTCTGCAACAGCTAATAGGATAACTTCTCCCAGTTGTCACTTGGAAAAATGTGTATTCATATCTTGATGCAGTCAACATCTAAGTGAGTCTACATCCATAAACATAGGAATTTACACATTTTAAGATGGCTCTGCTATTTGCAGTCATAGTGTCACATAGTAAAAGTAGCTTGCTGACAGTGAATGGTGCTGCTCTGGTATCTCCCACAAGCCAGCACACACAGACGCAGCCAGGGTGTCTCTGCCTTCCCCTGAAATACAAGTAGCACCAGCACAGGGAAAGCAAGAGTGGTCACTTATTTTCTGGAGTTGGCCCAGGAGAACTTTAATCTTAGGAAACTAATGTAACACAAACTGCAACAGATACCTATTGAAAAGTCACATTGCATATTTTTGGTAGTAAAACTTGAAGGTTCCTGGAAAAAAAACCCTGAATGCAAAATACCAAACCAACATCAAAAACAACTTTATCTTTCACCAGAAATAAACAGATCTCTGTTTTCCTAGATGCTGGCTAAATGAAGAAGATGTTTACAATGAAGTCACCTGGACTGGGAGCCACAGCAGGAGACAACGCCTGACACAATTTTCTGTATAGCTGAACACTGATCCCGGAGAGTTATTCTGTGATGTTTTGACCTGTTTACCCTTGGCAGTGGGGGGAAGGAAAGTCGCAATGACAAATTGCTATCCATGCCAAGAGAGCTCTCTTCCTTTTCCTGACAAGGCTTCCTCAACAATGAATGGCAGCTTCCTTGGATAGTCACACAACAAAAATGTGATTTACTGCTTCATATAGCCAAACCTCCACCAGATAAGTCACCACCCTACACTAGACAGATTGACCTAACAGGCACTGGGGAGACTGTTCTCTGAACAGATATGGCCTTGTAGCACAGCTGTGAGTGGCAGAAATACACTTACCACTTAATCCACCAGTGGCAAAAGAGACATTCTTTGGCATATGTGAAAATAGATAATACATTAGTCTACAACAAAAAACAATCCTACACTGGCAGGGACATGTGGACTGGACGACTTCATTTGTCTTTTAGTCTTAATGGAAGGAATTCCCTTCATTAAGTGTAGTTTTCCTTTCCCTCAGCCATTTCTGTGTTATAGCATCTGTGGGTGACAGTAAAAATTTGCTACCATCCAACTACATATATGCAGATTATATAAAAATGGAATTTTTCTTCAGTCATTTCCCTTTGTACCTTTGCCAGAAATACACAGACACGTGCTTTCACCTTCAGTGACTTCATGTCACCTAGTCAAAATAGGTGGTGTCCAAACATACAGTTCCATTTCCACTAATAATTTCACAGTAACAGCACAGAAATCAATCTGTCACTGGGTCTTTTCACTCACTGAATTTTCAAAATCTGTTTCCTTTGTTTTCTTCAAGAACTACTTTTTCCACTCTGCTCTATTTAAAACTACATCCAAGTGATGCCATTATTTATGCATCCACTAGCAAGGCCCTCTTCAAAGCTGAACAGCACGGTTCACATGTATCACTTATTCTTCTCACGTGGAACAGGTCAGATCTAGGCACCACTTCCACAATTACGTCAAAATTAACTAGAAGGAAGATGGCATTAACTGAATTTCAAGACAATGTACTAAGTTATGACGACCTAAAGCTAAGAGTAAACTAAAACCATCGAACAATACTATTCCCAGTAATTTTAAAATGGTGTATCACTCTGGAAGCTTGTCTATATGTTACAGTTTGCCTTTTGATACTTTGATACTTTGCTAAGATACTGCTTATCTTCTGACTACAAAAGTCATTGGATTCACCATTTAAAGTACTCTTTAACAAATGGCATCCAGAAGGTTTCCTGGAGGAGAGCTACAGACTTTCAACCACAGCAGGGTCATAACTTCTAATCAGTGTGCTTCAGGTTTCATAGTACTTTGAGCTATCTTGCTGAATTGGTATCAGCAGTTTTTAGTTTAATTCTTTACAAATGTTTCCATGAACATTTAGGGCAGAATTCCTAAAATGTTCAGGTATCACCAGCAGGAGTTTCCAAAGCATTTCCCAAACTTGTTCTTTGAACGAATGGCAAAGCAGTCCAGTTTTCTACAAACACAGTCGGCAGCAGAAGTCAGTTTCCAGATGCAACAAGACAACTGGGCAAAATTCATCAGTGCTGACAAAAGAGCCATCCACATTCCTATCAGCAGCCTTCTGGTTTTACATTTACTTCAGCAGAACAAGTCAGGTAGATAAGTATTTGTCCCATCCACACATGTACACAGAGAAAACAAATTCTCCCCTCACCTACCTGCTGAATCAGTGATCTGGCCTCCTTCGATACATGGTCTGGTATACTCAAAGAAGTGTGAGTGTTTATTCCTGATGGATGGCACTCAACCAGAGACTGGAGAAAAAAAGGAAAAAAGAAAAGAAAATCAAAACAAGCAGGCACATTTATTAATTTCAAAATTGCAGTGTTGGATTATCTCCTAATACCCATGCAAATTTAACATAGAAAGCTAAAATTCAGTGCTTCCTAATGTGAAGTATTGATTCTGGGACAAATGTCTACAGGTGCTAATGACCTCCCTGAGATACAGTTTTAGAACACTTACATATTAAAACTTCTGTTCTATTGCTCAAATTTGAAGAGCCTGGGAATTCAGTGGACTTTGCTTTCTTTGTGCAGAGCTGTCAACCAATCACCAGTTTGATTTGGCCGAGCACTCTTTTGTCTCAAAATACTGAATTAATGTGTAACAGCAACATATGGCTTCTACACAGTCCCAGGAAATAATACTGAAATTATTAGGGCAAAAGTTTTGTACATGTACAGATGGGATGTTAGAGAACTTGGATTCCACTGTAGTTAAGAGGGCAGCATAGTTTTGGGGTTTTTTCAGTCCTTAGTTTGGTACAGCTTTATTAAGTTGTTCTGCTGAAGGTTGAGCATGTTTTGTTTCTCTGGTCCCATGCAGACTAAGCAAATTGAGAGTACTCAGGCTGGCAATGCTCATCTGACAAAGACAATCAAGAGAATCACAACTGGACACACCACTGGTGAGAAACTGCCAGCCAAGAAGTCACTTCTATCGAGTCACCTGCCCCCAGCCCTACCTTGCCAGTGAGAAGTTCGAAAAGAATGGCACCCAGGCTCCACCAGTCACAGGCTTCTGTCTCTTCTAGGATAGCACCAACCTCTAAACATGAGACATTTCAATTAATATTAAAAAGGTCAGTTACACCTTCAAAATTAACATATATTTACAAGGTGACTGTTTAATGCTGACAGAACATATACTAAATACCACAGAGCTTTCATTATGCCTGCAATTTAGTTAGCCCTTTAGCCACCTACAGATTGCATTGTTCAAACACAGCAACACTATACATTTCATGCATAATTTGTCTTTTCCATGCATACATAGGCACTTTCAAGGCTTGGAGGCATTACAGTTAGGATTCTTCTATACTGGACAAAACTGGACAGTGACAGACAGTAAAGCAAAGCATATTCAGAGAATTTACCCTCGCCAGAAGAGCTGGACAGACCAGAGTGGCCTAAAGCATCCATAAAAGTAGCACAAGGGAGGGTGTAGTAGTCTACTGCATGCCTTAGCTTTGTCTTAGAGAACAGGATTTGTCTCATGGCTAACCCACACCCTTTACTGGGATCACCATGGGAGGCTTTTCACAATGGTCTCATATAGATACCAAATCTGCTTCCCACAGCATAACCACAGCCAGTAACTGTGTATTGCTACAGCTCAGCCCAAACTGTAAACTGGTATGAAAAGTTGTTTCCCCCTTGCATCTAGCAAGCACCCAATGCTGCTATCACTGCACATGCACAGGGGACAGCAGGGAGGGGAGATGGGAGTGACAGTCCCTGGCCATAGACACACACGTACTCAATAGCATGATGCATGCAGAAAACTTGGCCTTCACTGACTCAGGCTTTAAACTACAAAAATAATTAAATACAAACACACCACACCGTCTGCTCTAAAACAGGCAGAAAACCAGATTGCAATGAAGATTAAATCTTCATTTTGACTGTCAAAAAACTGCAGAAGCTGCACTAAAATAGCTTTGGTGGCAAAAGCCACACCAGCTCTCCAGCAGAGGACAACCATTAGCATACAGTCACATAGCTGTTGCTGTGAAAAGCAGTGCAGAATGGGCAGAAAAGTCTTGCTCATCATTTTACTGAGCTTAGCATGAGCATGGCCAAGGAGAGCTCCAGATGAGTCACAGTCCAGGGTCAGGGAGAGGGAGGCATTTCCCCAGAGCTCCCCAGAGGCAGGGAAGCACAGACATGCTGAGCACAGGGATGTGCAGCTGCCACACAAGCTGGAAGAGGCTCAGCACCTTACAGAACTAAGCTGAGGCTGCTGTTGCAAGAGCAACAAGGAAGGATGGCTCAGACATTGTTTCTTTAGGTAGCACATCCCTCACATTGAAAAGTTTACTGTACTTAATGGCCTTTGAACAATCGACACATCACTGTAAGGGTGCCACACACCAGAATTTATTCCACTCCTTACAGATTAATACTCCTATCAGCACCAAGAAACTTTTACAAAGATGTACTGGCAACCACATGAGGAAATGTATCAGCATAACTACATGCATTTTTTAAATGTTTCAAGATCCCATGCAAGTACCCAGATGAAGCTGAAATTATGGTAAATTGAGAGAATTTGTGTAAAAATCAAAATTATTCTTGCAATTGAATTTTAAAGGCCTTTGGAAAGGCAGCCCTTGTAGGTAACAGTCCTTTAAAAAAAGTAAAAAAAAAAAACCAAAAACCCGAATTTGAGCCTCTCCACATGAACCAGCTGGTGAAAAGTTTTCATAGCATTTCTCAGTGAAACCTACTAAATGGAAACACCTTTTCAGATCAAGGGAGCTTTATTCCCAACAAGTGAAGATTTTTATTTTTAAATTAAGTTACACACTTATAACAGAATAAGAACAGCAAAGTCAAGAATTAATAAGATTGACTACCATGTTCTCAGTTCCTATACTACCATTAACTATCCCATATTAACATCTTAAATTTTAAAATAATGTCACAAAAGGAAATAATCCATTCTTCCTAAAGATGTCCAGTGAGAATGGGCATAATGAGTTACAGCCCAATATTTAAAATAAAAAAAAACCAACACCTAAATGTGAAAAAAAACATAATTCAGAGCACAGGGAAAAGAAATTCTACCAAAAAATTTTTTTTCTCAGTTTTCGTATTATTTCCTTTCATGTTGGCAATCAGAGATGATCCAGTTTTCTGAAGAACCAAAGTTATGCTGCCCTCTTTCACAGAACTGCTCATTAGAGAAAGTAGTACTGATAAAGAAAATGGACACATACAAAATAAGAGTCAAAAAGCAAACCGGAGTCCACTTCCTCAAAATCCAAGCTCATATTTTCAAATGTAAGAACACTTGCAATATATGCCAAGCCAAAATAAATGTCACTGCAGATCTCTGACAACAACAGCACTGAACTCTTCCATACACTTTTGACCATGACCAAAAGGACACAAGTGGAATAAATTAAGAACAGTCAAGTAACACAGATTTCTCCCAGGGCTGAAGGGCTCTGCCTGGGTTCTCATGAACACAGCAAAAACTGCATGACAAGTCATCTGAACCAACATAGGACAGAAAATGGAAAACTCAGCTGAGGACAACACCTGAGTCCCCTTTTTGACAAAACTAAATTTTAGCTCAACTCTTTTCCTATTATGCAATGTCTGATTCCTACTGATTTCCCTAAATTCCAAAGTTTCCTTATTTCAGGGTAAAATAAATGTTTTCCTTAAAAAAAAAGAAAAAAAAATCACTGGGTATACTAAAAAAAACCATGTGTTGTTTACATTTCCTTACTTCAAACAGGTCACATGACTTCTGATGCAATACACTGATCATAATAAGTTCAGGATACCACATCAATATTACTGCATTTTATCTTGACTAAACATCATGGGAAAATTTAGAAACTGTAGATTATGAAGTGCTTTTGAGGGACACAGAGTAGCTGGCTAATGTAATATACCACACAGGGCATATGCTTTTTTTAAAGCTTCAATATTGCAATAAATCTGAACTACAATATCTGCCTTCACTAAGAAAACATTTTCATCCCAATCCATCAGCAAAGTAATTTAGACAATAAATGGTAGTGACACATAAGCTTAAGTGAATAACATGGGGATATTTGTGCCAAATCTTTCCTTCGTGAGCCTTGAAATCAAGGACCTTACCCGGATTTGTACAAAAATAAACATGTGTACGCATGTACACAGTGTTGGTGCTTCTAGGACTAGCAGAACAACGTTTGCAAAAAAAAAACATTTGTATCATCCTCAAATAGAAAATCAGAGAAACAGTACAGCAGGGTGAAAAAAAGTCAATAGCTTTTCCAGCTTTAGTGCAATTTCATTAAAGGGAGAGCTTTCCCTCTTTCTCTCTTCCCAAAACAATGCCATGACATCCAGCACCAAGTAGCACAAGTCAACAGCAATGCTAAATTCCTGCACAAAGCAATTCCAACAGCAGCCACTGGGACAACTGAAGGGAAGGAGATTTGTAAAATGCTATGACGTTTAGTCAGAGACAGACGGTACAGGTAAACACCTTCACTACCCTGCACTGTCCTTCTTCCAGAGCAGCTGGTCTCAACTGAAAGGCCATTTCTTTATGGTTTCCATACTTATCTCAATATTTGCATTATACACAGCAATACCTTGCTTCCTGATAAGGGATACATAGCTGGCAACACTCTGTATTTTAAACAGAAGTGTCAATTCTGAAGTAAAAAGCAGAACTTCACCTCTCCTGAACATACTTTCTCAATACAGCTATTGACAATAAACCAAGGCTCATTTTCTCATTCTTTCTACAGCACTCCAACTTGAAATATACCCTTCCTGCTGAAGGATTTCAAAGGCTTTTACTACCACAATTGCCACATTTTCTTCCGAAAACAGTTTCCTCCAAGGCTGACAATAATGCCTCATGACCAGCACACACAAACAGTAGCTAACATGGAAGAAGCCAGGTTTACAGGAGGCCTTAGACATTCACTGTGCAACTCAGGCCAGATGGCTTGTGAATCACCAAAAACAAAAATTTAATCAAAAATTTGGTAGAACAAACTGTAATATCCGAAAAAATTGCATCTCAAGTCAGCTCACAGAAACACTGGCTCTAGGTGGATGTAGTGCTTCCCCAGTCACCTAGGAGTCAGGAAAAGCTTTGCACTGAGATGGTTTCCTGGAATTAAGAAGCGTGGATTGATGAGAATTTCAAAACCTGAGGAGGGCCTTACCCTTACCCCACACTTCAAGCAGAAACAGCTGAATTTCAAGTGCCATTTCTGCACTAGTAAGAAAGCAAGCAGACTCATCTGAGCTACTATCAGGTGTCTGAAAATGTTCATGAGGAATTGGATTTGTTCAACATCCTGAAAAGAAACACAATGTTTTCCCCTTCTGTGGCCATTAAGATAAACACTGCACAAAAAACCATTAGAGACACTTTGGAAATTCTATTTACTTTACACTCATTTAATTTTAAAAGATTACTGTTTTATCATATTTTGATATCCATATATGTAAAGAAACATTTGCAGAGGATCAAATAAAATAACTCCAACCTAATTCACTCTCATCAGACTCAGTCAGCCAAGATACCATAAGATACAGTCACTAAATAAAACATCCCACATGCAATCTGGCCATAATGCTTTGCCTAAAATGCTTGAGCAATCTGTAAAACACAGTATTGAACCATCTATATTTAAGTATAAGACTTTATCATGGTCTTTAAACAATAAAGTAGTGAGGCAAGTCCAATGAACACTTGCTAATATCAAATGGAGTATGCAAATAGGAAGTTTCATTTAAAAGTTATTAAAAAATGTATAAGCATCTATGTTCCTCTTTGGGAAAAAACAAACAAACAACAAATAACAGTGGGAACTGTGTTCTTTCTTTCTTTTAGCAGCCCAAGATGGAATCAAAACTGCCTCTAAAATAATCATGTGGCAAAAGTGACAAAGTTTTATTACTGTTCTGTTATCAAAACAAATCAAACATTAATTAACCTCATAGCTAGCTCCATTTCTTTTCACAACACATCTTATATACTATCTTCAAGTTTTAGTCCCATCTGTTGAAGTAATAATAATAACAACAGACATAAATGAACACAGGTAAAGTACAGTTTCTTCTGGAGTTATCAACTGGCTTTTATGTAAGCCAGAATAGAATATCAGATTTTTACAAATCAACAGCTTGGGTACATCTTACTGCTTATTCTAGTTACAGAATCTAAGAAAAAACACAAGACCATGTACATCACCTGAAACCTGTAGTGTATTTACAACAAGCCTGAATGCAAATGAGATCAGATTCTTTTCAGAAAATAACTGATTTTCTCCCCAAACCTATGCTTTCAATCACCAACTCCAAGTTCATGAGATTTTCTATTCTGGGAACAGTCAGTTGTCATTGTTTTCTGTAGGACACTCAGGTGTCTTTGCAGAGCTGTCCCACTCCAAACAGTTGTTGTGGAACTGTTACTCCCAGTGTCACAATAATGAGTACTTTTTCTGCACCTCCAGACCTTATTCACACCAGCCATGTATTTTTCATGGTAATGTTAAATCCTGTTTCCTAGTGCCAGGGTTTTTCAAATCAAGCTACACCAATCCTTCTGACTCTGATGCCCAAAGCTTCTTCACCTATCCAGATTTTTTCTTTTCTTTTTAGGATAATCCTCAGTCCTTATTGTTACACGAATATCTAGGACACAGTCAAAGACAAAAAGCAGAAAGTCCAGTCTTACACTACAACCATGAGACCAGCCCACCCCTCTACATCTCTCAGGGTCAATGGCACTTTAATCTACCACAGTTATTTTGCTTCTTAAACAATCTACTCAAATTAAATTACTATAATACAGGATAGCAGATTTAATGAGGGCCTGCAAACTCCTACTGAAAAACACATACACAAATAACATACAGGTTTTTCGGCATCAAATGTCTATTTGGTAAACAGAGGCAAATAATTTTTTTCCTTATTCAATAAATAAAAATTATAGCATGCAGTCTAATAATATAAATTATCAAATTTTATTTTCATGCTATACATTTTAGGTGATCAGCTGCATTTTGCATCTGCATTTTTAATTGTTTAAGAGCAGAAGTGACATCTTCATTTGGGAGTATAAAAATCAGGTTGCACATTGAAACATTTTTGTCTTTTTTCCGAACAAAATCCTTTATACACAAAGCCTTCTTTTTGCTTAGGTTTTGCACTGTGTACAAGTAACACCAGGTTACATAAAACCAAATTTACCATATATTTATGTGTAGGCTTCTGTGAAGGCTAGTTTGTGTAAATAAGGCTTGATTATAGCACACAGCTCATGAAAGCATCAGAATAATACGATGCATTACTGATGGCCAGTTTCCTACTTTACATTTTCTATGAAGCTAAGCTCCCTTTGGCTTTAGGACCTCAAGCAGCAAATCCCCAGTTTTCAGTAAACACAGTCTGGTGAAAACTTGTTGTTTAAACAAGAAAGAAAAAAGACTCTAAAGGCAGCCCAGTACTGAAACCTCGTCCTCCAAAAACACTACAGGGATGCAACAGAACCCATCCCTGCTGCTGGAACAAGAACTCGGGGAGTGTAAATAAAACATCTCATTCACACATCATATTTACACAAGATGTCAGACCAGCAAGACGCTTCTACAACATGACACTTCACAGGTTAGACAGAAAAAAGTACCTTAAAGATTTCTCTTCATGAGAAAATCCTCAACTTAAATCTGTTTTGGCTGAAGACAGTTGTAATTAGGCTATGGCTGTAGACAATTTTGTCTTTCTCGCATACTGAGAAGGGTTTTTAAAAAAAAAAAAGTTACCAATTTGATTTTTAAAATTGTGACTGTCAAGAATGGAATACAATTATTACTGTATTTAAAAGTTAACAATTCTTTATATTTAAGATCACAATGCTGGCAAAACCAATACTTAAAATAACAGAAGGTGATAATTTGCATTTCAAAATTCATCTATCTTGCTTTTCCCTCAATTAGACCAAAACATGTTGATTCACAGGTTTGTGTGTGTGTGTATGTGTGTGTTTCTTTTTTAAACTTATTTATAGAGCAGAATAATGGCCCCCCTGCTAGGCTGGCATTTGCTCAAGTTTCTGTCCATGTAAATTGAATCTGTTACTGGAATTTTCCCCCCTTCAGAATACCAAGGCACATTAACCAAGAGATAAAGAGATACATGCTGATACTATCAGCCACCAGGCAGGTGGATAAAGCAAGGGATTTTTTGTTAGCTTTTGTGGGGATTTTTTGGACAAATATGTGATAAGAGTTCTCAGGGGGCATGGAGAGCAAAGGGCTGTTTAAACAGAAGTGAATCATTCTCATCTGATCTGCTAATAACTTTGTATTCAGACATCAGCTGCTTAGCACACTTTAAAATGTTCAGAAAACAAAATTACCATAAAGAGGAGGAAAGTTAAAGGAAAAAAAACCATATAAACATCACGATAGTCACCTTAGCCATATTAACACAGCAGAAATTCTCAGTTACAAGTGCTTCATTTCTTCTTTAAAAGCAAATAGGTTATTCTTGGCCAAAACCCCCACAGTTTTACTTGAAGTGGTGTTGAGTTTATAGAGCATGATTTATAATCCAACATTTCCCTAGTGAATCAGAGAAACAACATTTGACTTATCATAGGTGAACAGCAAAGATTTCATTTGGCCATTAATCAAAGTACAGCACAGGCACTACTTTTAAGCATCTGCAGACAGCTTTGCTGGTGCCCGAGCTGCTTCAGCAGGAACTTTAGTTGTTTTAAACTGAGCAGAACTATACAGCAGTGAAGAGTTACCCAGCCATAGCACCAGATTCAACAGCACCATAACACACCACGACTCGGAGCTTCCGAGGACAATTCTTGATGTGCAAATCATTACAAACGAGCCGCATCTTCCGTCTCCAGTCCTTAGGAGAAGTTAAGCAAATCAGGGGCAGCCGGAGCGACAGCAACATCCATTAATGGTGCAATGCCACCTCCCGTCGGCTGCGGGGAAGTGCCACTCTTGCAACAGATGCAGCCCTGCTCCTAATTTATGCACGATGTACAATGACAATTGCTATTTCATACAAAACTAATTATCCTGCTTGCAGGGAACGGGATGCAGCTTTTTAAACTATTCCCTTCCCTCGTCCTTCTGACACTTCTGCATTTATAATGGTTGCAGTTGTTCTGTTATTTTATATATTCACTGCATAATGTCTTTTTGACATATGCAGTCAAATTGCCTTTCCACTTTTTGTAGGATAACAAGAGCTGAGCAAGTTCCTGTGCTTCGCCAGGGCACAGATCTGATCATTTTTACTGTACCAACACTGCCTTGCTTTGCCTTAATGCAAGGCTACACTCTGGGCTACTGAAAGCCTTAAACACAAAATCCTAGACTCTGCAAGCAAGTTCCACATAGATGGACCTCTATTCTCCCTTGACTCTGAAAAGCTTCCACAGTAATACATTATTATCTCTAGCCCATCCAGCAATTAGTTTTCCGTAAATAAATTGCAGGATTTAGACTTCATGTTTTACTTCAACAAATAAAACTTAAGATTTAAATACATCTTCATGCACTTCACTGCAAATCACGTAATAACTTAGGCTGTAGAAAAGCAACATCTGAAACCTCATCAATTGAAAACCTGTAACTGTTTCAAATACATGTTTAAAATTGTCACATAACTCTGCAATACAATTTCCTACCTATTTTAAAATGAAGATATCCTGCAGTCTCTTTAAATTTCCCATTCATCCTCTTCTTTTTCTGCCTCCAAAATTTGCTCCTCAAAAATCAATGCAGAAAGAGAACTGCAGCCCTAGACTGTTCTCAGCCTCTGACTGCAGACTCTAAAAAGCAACATTTATTGATAAAGACACCTTCCCTTTCTTGCATACTTTTAAAAAGTGCACTTATTTAAATACCAAATTGATGAAATCAGGTAGCATACAAGTTATCCTAACCAAATCTATTCTACCTCAAACTCTGTTTAAAACACACAGCAAGCTAAACACAAAATTTTTATAAGCCAAGTTTCACTGCATCCTTCAGACAGGAGAGAAAAGGAGAGGGAAGGTTGACTACCCAGAGGCAGGGCAACACTGCACATAATCCTGAAAACACCAGGAAAATTCAAAGCAAATACTCACTTTGAGTCACTTATTTTAGACACTGTGTTTCATTACGGTGAGAAATCATAAGACCTGATAAAATTTTGTGAAGATAATTGTTCACCTCTACAAAACTACAGCATTTCTACAGCAGAAAAGAAAACCAAGTTGTGAGAAACATATTAAAAAGCAACTTAAAAATAATATAAAAGCCTTAAAACTTGTTCCTAGAGTACTGAACTGAAGCAAAAACATAATTTCAAAATCCTTATTCCAACAAGCAGCTGGAGGAGCAATGCTTTCATGATAAAGGGGTTCCAGGGATGTGGTACACGCCTCAAAATGAAAAGAATTATCATCCAAATGAAGCTTTTTTTCCCCCCTTGTATACTGGAACCTAGAGGAAGCCTATTAACATGATTTTTTTTTTTTTTAACATTGGTCAAAAGTTCTGAAACAACATTTACCAGCAGCGGTAGCTCTAAGAAAGCTGCTTTGGACTCAGCTACACACCATTACTGAATCATTCCTAATAACAGAATGGCACTTGACTCCAAAATGTATTTCATGCAGCTAAGTTAGACCAAGTATTACTCTCCCACCCAAAAATTGACATGTGATAGCTACACTAAAGTACAAGCACGCTTTGCAGAGATAACATTAGGATCAAGAAATATGAAAGGCAAGAATCAGAGAGCAGTGCCAATTCATCCACCTTGAATATATCTAATATTTGCATTTGCAAATCTTCACCTTGCAGCTCACCAGTTGCAGACACACAAAACAAATGCAGCCTGGGGTAGGGCAGAGAGGGCAGAGAGGGCAGAGAGGGCAGAGAGGGGAGGGCAACTTCACCAAGAAAAGCCCGGATGGATCCTACACCTGTGCTGTGAGGTGGAAATAATGACCGTGTGGAAAACTTTATTCTTGCATATGGGGACTTCTAAATATTATTTCAACTGCTCCCTAAACACTTCATTACTGCAGGAGTTGGCTGGCTGGGGCTTAGGGGGCAAAAAAAGCCTCTCTTTGGATCCTCATTAAAGTACAGAAAAATTAAGCTTTGACTTTCACAGCTCATTAATGATGACAGGGTGGGAAAAGGCTGCACTTCCATCTTTGCTACAACTCAACTGGGGAGTGCTTTGTTCGAGTCTGGGTTAGGGAGGCAGGAAAACACCTCTAACAGGTTGTCACACATGTTGGCAACCAGGACAACCATCTATTTAACAAACACAGTAATTGCTGGGATTCCCCAATTATCTTGTTCTTAAATGAAAGTGGCAAGAGGGTAGAATGAAGGTGTTAGATTTACTTTGATAGGTAAAAAGAATTATTTTCTGTAACACCTGCCCTCTTGACTTGCACCTGGATAGAAAAGGTTTTATTTTCTATTTATCTCAAGAAGCTGACATTCAAAATTTGTTGAGACCCTACCACCTTTATTCACAGAGGCAGTTTGTTACTGCATTTAACTTGCAGAACAAAAACACAGAAGAAACACCTGATGCCAAACTAAATTCAGAACTTCCACTGCTGGTAACTCTTATTCTAAATTCTTCTAAGCACATTTGCAGACTGTGAGCTTGACAACTACCTACATGCCAAGTTGTAATGCCTAGCCAGACCACGCACTCAGCAAAAATTTATGTTGGCATTTCAAAGTCAGAATAAAAACATAGTAATTTGAACTCTAAACCAAGTTTTTATAAGCTAGCTATGAAATTTTTAAAATATGTTTTAAAATACGAAGCTGTACGTGAAACACCAGATTTTTGGCTGTCACTGCCAAAAATCACAGACCACTATATTAGCAGAAAATAAATTGGTAAAAGGAAAAGAGGGAGGGCTCAGTTTCAAGTGCCATCCTTGCTATAAAAACCCAAGAGATATTGATTTTATCACCCTCATGATTGATGAAAGCAGTTCTAAGAAAAGAGCTCTCTAAACTATTTCAAAGCCCACTGTAGCTCATCAAAAATGTCACAGGCATCTCTGAGCCTATTAAGGTTGTATTTTTCAAGCCTCTGTGGTTCTCCCTGCAACCCCCCATGTCCTTTGTGTGTATAAATTTTTGTATTTTTAGGGGTCTTAGTGACACCTTTTCAGTCTCATTTGCTCTTTCCAATTACCAAGATGTACTCACACACAGGAAATAATGGCAAGAAAACAGAACATTCGTTAAACTTGCTTAAACAAGACATTCAGAACAATCACACATTATGGAAAAGACATAACAAACACCACCACAGCTCAACAATAAAGCAGTTATGAGCCCTGTAGCTTTTTAAGACATTAAGGAAAAGAAGCAAAGAAAACTCAGATATTGCATAATCTCAAGCTCTATGCTACAGAGACTGCATGAGAAAATGAAAGCTGCTAATCTACTTTCCAAGTGAAACATTGTAGGTGATTGCTCTAACCTGGGGCACAGTACATTCTCTCTATGGCATCGTTGTCACAGGAATCTTCAACCTCCCTCCACCTGCTAAAATACGTTAGCTGAATGTGTCCTAAAAACAAAACGACAGGAGAAATCAAAACATTTTTCCCTTCCATTTTCTGCAGAAGTGAACTGTAATTACTCCTTTTGTAGCTAAAAACAGTATCATTAAGAATAATGGCATCATTAAGTACTAGAAGCTATTACTGGGGGTGAATTTGCTGCACTGATAATGAAGCTCTAGACAGGAAATGAAGATACTAATTACAAGATAAAACGCCTACTCAGTTAATTGGAAGCAACAGCGAATAAAAAGAAATGCATTTGCAAAAGTTCCTGACCTCTATCATTCAATAAGATGTTGTTTGGGTTCAAATCGCGGCACACAATTCCTTCTCTATGTAAAGCATCAAGGGCTACCACCATTTCAGCTGCCCATCTTTGAATGCAATCCTCTGGGATATGAAACCTGGAGGTTAGCGCTAATCTTTCATCAAGGTTCTGAAAAATTTGATGTATTTCCTTCTGCCCAGCTCCTGCTATTTTGTCTTCCTTCTTTGGTGCAGTCTTTTTACTTTCAGCTGCTGGTGACAAAGCTGAGTCTGTCTCCTCTTTCCCACCATCTTCAGCTTGATTGGAAAACAGCGACACTCCTTCATTTCTTAACCCGTCTTTCTCCAAGCTAACATCCTGAGCACCTGAGGGTGGATTGGAAACACAGGAACTTTCTTCTTTGCTTGTCATGCTTAAGGAGCAGGCCCCAAGCTCTTGAAACAGAGCCCCATCTTCTGAACCACCTACCTCTTGGTCAGACGTAAAGAGGGTCCCAAGAGCTCCCTGAGTGACACCACTTTGCTCATTTGCTTCCTCGTGGGAAGGATCTCCCACTTCTGGTGCCACATGATTTGGCTCTTGATCAAATTCTTTGCATGCCTCTGCAGAATTATTTAATTGCAAGACATCAGGTGTTTCTAACAACTTTACTTCTGACACGTCCCTGTCAGATTTTGTAAACTTTGTTGGCCTTGACACAGCTGGCTCTTCTGTTTCATCAGACATGCCAGGTAAGTTTATTAGGAGATCAGGCCTTCCTTCATCAATGCTATTCACATCATCAAAAGCAGCATCCTTAAAGGAGATAACTGGCACAGAGTCATTTGAACCCCTGCTCACAGTGTCATGAGCTTTCACACCCATTTTGCTCTCCAGGGCATCCAAGCTTCTTTCATGATCTGGGACAGAAAACAAAGGCTTCAGAGGCTCCGATTTCAGGTTACATAATTTTTCTCCAAAATCAAGCCCTAGGAGCTCACTAGTGCTATCTTTGCTGTCTATCCTGAAGAGTTCCATGGGGCTGTTCTTGGATCTAGTTAGCGAGTCCAATATCCTAGCAGGGCTGGCTATTTCCGACTCAGCATCATCGATGAACAGCTTTCGTTCCTGAGGTGCAATCTGGGAGGTGAAGCTGTCACTGCCAACAACACTGCACTTCTGCAAGCAACTCCTCTCTTTGGTGTGCAGCGCTTCACTCTCCCCTTTAGCCACTGGTTCCTCATTTAGGGAGCCAGAGTCAATTTTTTCCTGCCCGTACTCATTGCACAACGTTAAGTAACTAGTGGTGCACTCTTCCTCTGAGCTGGATGCAGAGTCCATCCACTTGGAACTCTCTTGGCCATCTTCCTGGTTGCTGCTGTCATCCTGAGAGCTTGGTGTTAGGCTGCTCCTCAGTGGGACCACCTTCAGCATGCTGTCCCCATAGCTCTCTCTGGAATCGGTGCTGCTACCAGTTTCTTTAGGACTAGGTGTTGGCTGCTCCAGGTAAATTTTAGTTGAACTGGATGTTCTGGATTCAGGAATTTCAAAGCTTTCTTCAGGACTTCTGTTTAAGAACTTACTGACATAAGACCACAGCTTCCCTCCTGAAGAAAAAAAAAGAAAAAAGAGAGGGGATCTCTTAGTTTCACTCAAAATAGATTTTTTTTTAATGAAACAGGAAAATATCCTCACTGTCACTATATACCACATTCTTATGCCCAAAAGAATTAGTTGGATCCACTACCTCAGCAGGAAATAATTACAGGGACCACAACTTGCTTTTCATGTAGATTTGTATTATTACATAAATATTTAAAGAGTTGCATCTGAGATTAAGCAGCTGGTTTTTGTTTTTAAACTTCACTAAAGTCTCATTTCAGAGTGTGTATCAAGTTGAACAGTGGTCACTACTCTCCACCTGCTGTCTCAAAAGAAGCAAAAACTAGGGAAGATCAAATGGTTTAGTGCCCATCACCACTTCTGCCTACACTGAATAATTTTGTATCACAGCTCTAAACTCATGAGTAACATTAGTAGAAATGGACTGAAAACTAAACAGGTCAGTAAGGGGAAGGGAATTAACTCATACTAGCAGGACTTTTTAAGGGTCTATATCTCCCTTAGAAGAAGCTGGGGTTTTTGAGTTAAATATTGATATATTTCTTTAACTTCATTATTTAACTTAGTTAACGTCAGAATTGAAAAAAACTTTATGCTTTGCTGCACACACAAGGATTTATCAATACTCTTAAGTTACACTGCCAAACAGTTCCTTCACAGCATCTAAGAAAGTTAATCTCCAAAAATAATAGAAACATTTTAAAAATGTAAAGCAGGACTCTTTATGTTTCTGAATGCTGCACATATTAAAAAAAAAAAAACCTTACAGATTTCCAAACATAATTTTAGCAAAATAAATCAAGAAGTTACAGTACCTCTTCCATATGCCAAAGAATTCAGCTTAAAGCTAGAAAGTCTCCTTTGATAACTTAGGGAAAAATGCAATGTCAAGACACTTCAATTTAAAAGATTGTACAGAAATTCTGGAAAATGCAGGAGTTCTAACAAAATCTTTGTAAAAGAAAAAAAAAAAGTATTGAGCCCACTGGGCATCTGCAAAGTTGTGGAGGTTTTGTTGGAGTTTTTTTACTTATTTGGATAAAACAGAGTTTTATATTTTTCCAAAATACATTCTTTAATAGTTTGGGGGTTTTTTAACACTATCTCTATCAGGCAAAATTCCTTTAAAAAGTGCAATAAAAGAAGACAGTATTTATCATTGCCTAGGAACAGATTTTCTATATTCCCAGGTATTTCAAATAAAACTTATCAAAGACAGAAAAACCTTGACACTTTAAAAAATTAATCTGAATAATATAATGTAGAGTTTTCCTGCCCTCCATCCCCCTGGCTAAGACAAGACTTGTTTTTCAAGGGGAAAAAGTATCTCACTGGTTGTGGTGAAACTAAGTATATTAAAAATACTAAGAGGGAATGCTAACCGCTTGAGTCCAACGGTTAAAACGACAATTTAGGTCTGTTAACCCACATGGTTTCTGCCATAAGCTACAAATGGATTTAGCACCAGGTCAGGATGACCCTTGCAACCTTCCAGAATATGATGAGAGCAGGTAGTAGGTATATGAAGAGGAGCAAAGGGAAGCAATGCTCACAGAGAAAAGGACAGGAAGCACTATACTGACCACTGTATGGCACAGGCTCCTTAACTACTCACCCAGTTTTTCACACTTTCATCCATAACAATTTCTGTTAAAATTCCAATTAAATTACTTCAAGTAACATAATAAAATAACTTTGAACAGTTTACTAACTAGGCATGGAATTATTCAGGTCCATCCCACACCAAACAATAAAATCTCATTTGACAACCATGTCCTTACTGTATTTAATAAAACACATTATTTAATAAAAAAATTATACAGTCTTCCCATGCCACCTGCATCAGATTAATTAGTACAAGTCAAATATTTTCATCTACATATTACTAGCATGTATTATTTGTGCTTCACAAATTTCTTATAAAAACATAAATCTCAGGTTCCAAAGCATGTTCACAAACCATGACCCATGAAGACTCACATAAGATTTCTGGAACTTTGGGAAGTGCCTGGCGTAACACCACCTCAGCCTCCAGGCATGGCTTTAGTGCAACTCTGAGCACCATCAGTGCTTCCTCAGATGGAAGCAGTAAGAAAAGCAGAGGCCTGCCTTGAGCTTTGACCCAGCGATTCACAAAGCTCAAAACCTTCTTCCTGTGATTTTTTTGTCACACCTTTTTTCCTGTGTCATTACTGGACACCAGGTGTGCTTTTACATGTGACCCCTGAACAGCTCTCAGTGACCTAAATGTTTTGTAGCACTACGCTAAGATAAGAAAGAAGGGGCTGGGCTGCTCAGCAATATGAAAAATGCAAGAATTATCCTTGCACAACTTAAGTTTTTCACCTATTGACATGTCAAGCTGCTCTCAGGACAACTCCTGTCTTCGGCTCGCACCACCTCATTTCAAGGAAGATTTCATGCAGCCTCCATTACATTTTGACCTCTACTCAGAGCAGCTTAAAAAAGGAGACCAAGATGGATTAAGGAAAGAAAAAGAGACATGGTGGGATCAATCCTTCAAAAGTCCACAGAAAAATCACTGGAAGATTTGAGAGGTTCAGTAAACACAAAACTTGAAAAAAAAAAAAAAGCAAATCTCTTTATTCTTACAGTGTTCAGGAATTCACCACTGTCCACTTGTGAAAACAGGGAGAACTGCAAAAACTTATTTTATTTTTGCGAATCTATTATTTTAGGTTTTCAAAAAGAAGTTGCACTTTATTAGTGACTTGTATTTACAAACTACAGTGGAAATGAGTACTTACTGCAACTTCAACTTAAGAGTTAAACACAAATAAGCAAAACAAAAGAAAAATTATGTCCAAATATGTTAACATACAAATATTTGAAAACTGGCCTCCTGGTCAAGTGGAAATACGTAAATAAATGCCATTCAATAATTGTGTTCTGTAGTGAAAAACAACAATTTTATTCCTTTTTGAAAGCATCCAATCCAGGGTCAAACAAAAGTGATATTTGTATCTGTGTATGTAATTATGCCTTTATGAATGACATACTAATAATCTTTCCCCCTCTCCCCATGTGTTGTGTAAGATCAAGAAAACCCATTAGCAAGCCATGCTAATACAGTATCAGGAATCTATGAAAACTAAAATTACAGAAATCAATCCAAACAAGTAAGCTTCAGTCACTGTCAAATAGTCCAACAGACTAAATAACTATAAAAGCTACAGTATTAAACTAAAGATTACTAGTATTTAATACTATTTCAGAAGTATATTATTAACATAACTAATTATTAAGTTTGCTTTTTTCTACTATGAACTGATTCTACAGCCAGTCCTGACTGAACAGAAAGTTCAATCTTTCTGGTTTTATAAGCACGTGAAAATCATCAGGTTCCACATTCTTCTGCAGTTATTCAATGAAAAATTTCATATGAGCAGCCATACTTAACCATATTTCCAGCATTCTGGAGCTTATACCTCTGCTTCTAGAGGCAGAATCTAAAAAGTTAGCATCCAAAATAACCAAAAGGAAATTCAGCATAAAGTAACCAAGTGGTGAAGCTGACTAGGAATCTTTTATATTCTGTCAAACATTTCTGCAGTTTTTTTATTAATAGCAGTTGATGCAGGAATATCAGAAAGAAAATACAGAGACTATATAGTATATATGACAGGATAAAATGAAACCTAACAGATCAGCAAATTTAGTATCCTAAACATGTTTTTGTTCCAGCTGACAAGAAAAATTCACGACCAGTTGGATTTTTCCTCACCCAGTGCTCAGACACTTCCCATTTCAGCTTCCCATCCTGCAAGACTGCCTGGCTAAGGAGACATATAAAAAAAAAAAAAAAATCAGTATCTTTTGCTAGCTTGGCCCATGAAATTATTCCCAAGGATGAAGTACTGCAATTCTTGCAGAACTGGAATGCAGTTAAGAATGAAGCAGTCACTGTATTTAGGAAATCCCAAAACTAAGTCAAAGTGAACAACTCAGGCTTCCAAATAACTGTAATCTGATAGGGAAGAAAAAGAGAGAGTGCTGAAAGACGTGCTTGAATTATTCTCCAAAACTGGGCCCAACTCTCTACATCACTGCATAAGAATTTGTGTATGGCCAGGAGTAGCAATCCTAAACCACGCACGTCATGAGAATTAATAGCCTTCCTTGCTGGAAAAGGAACGATTTTATGGTTTTCAAAGAATCACTGTCCTCCTTTTCAGTCGCAACATGTCTACTGGTAAACGTCATCACGTTAATGCAATGGCTATCTAAAATGAGGGCTGCACAGTTCCCAGGCCAAAAGCAAAAGCAGACATGCAGGCACTGCCATGGTACAACAATAATATTCCACAGCATCCCAACAGCAGCCACAGTGGAGTTGCAGCTCCACATGAATGGGAAACTGATCTCCTGCCTAATCTCTAACATGACAGTAGTTACAAGCACCAGAGTCCTGTATCTGCAGCCCTGTATTTCCAGAGCTGCTGGTGAATCTCTGCTGCAAAGTTTGCTAGTTTAGGCAAAGCTCCCACTTCCCAACGCACTTGGAACAAAAGCTATTATTCCAAAGCAGCCTCCTGAAAAAGTCACTTGCCAAGGAGTGTATCACCTTTCCTACATTTTCTGATTGCTGTCAAATATTTGCTGCCAGCATTATCTCTTTTCCTAACAACAAATCCCCAGCTTTGCAAGCCAGAGCGCTACCGTGGTGTTGTCTATCAATTGCTGCATGCAGCAAGCCTCTTCAGCGGGAAGTTTCTTGAGTGCTCTCCAGATTGATAGGAACTCCAGCTTGTTTATGCTTAAAGAGATTTGACAGCTTCTAACAGCCACTTAAACTTTGATGTCCCATGGAAGCCCCCCAGCCTATTTTTGAAGCATCTGTTTCTAAAATTTCTGTAGTTAGTAGTGCCAGGAAGAAGCGAGGCCTTATTAACATCAGATTGGCTCTCTCCCACACTAGAACTTGCCAAGTGCTTTCCAACAAAGCTACAAGATAACTTTATGGACTTTCATGCTTCTGATGCATCTTTGAAGCCTCTGACCATGGCCAGGAGAAAAATCTGTGTGAGAACCCAAGGCCTCTCTGATCGATTCTGAGCATGTAACAGCATCACGATTTACCAAAACAAATCAACAAAAAAAGTCTTCTAGTGTCTGTGGGCAAACTTGCAGAATTCCATACAAAACCCAATAGTGCTCCACTTAATAATACAGTTAAAATCTACTCTGAACAGGAAACAGTGAGCCCTTTAGCAAACGCATGTTGTCCACTCATAACATTAAAACCTCTAAATTTGCTCCAGTATGAGTCACCACCCATTTAAATTAATATTTTACCCTTGAACTTCCCAATGGTGTACCTAACATACCTAACATCATAATAAGCACCACTTATAAATCTGACAGTCAGAATCTTCTTTCTTATTGGAACAGAATTACTTGGACTATGAGCATTCATAAAGTCATGAAATAAAATTTCAAGAGACTATCACTTAAAAAGTACTGTCCTAGAATTTTTTATCCTTTTCCAACATTAACTACAAGGACCTTCATTATTTATATCTGATCTGAGATGGATGAAATTTTAAGATAGCTTTTGTCTACAGGGATTCCTGATATTATCATCCTTGTAATTTAAAGGATGAGTGCTACTAACATATGACTGATCTGAGCAAGACCATCATCAGTGGGGTGAGCAAGGCTAGTCTTTGCATATAGTGCAGCAAAACTTTAGCCCTGTTTTTATTTATCCTTTATTCACACAGAGTTAGAAGCCTTTCTCCTGAATCACTTTCCAGCATCAGTTTCATATGACAGGGTGAGGTGCACTGGCCATTGCACCAGTTAGGGATTTGGGATTAGGCCCTATATCTGCAATACACTTATTGTATACATTCTCAGGCAATTTACTCATCACTTTGTACCCCAGCTATCCCACTTTACAACAGAATATATCCCTCTTACTCTCCCTTTGGCTGTTTTGAGCCTTGACAGTAGGTTTAAGAAAATGAAAGAGCTCTGACAAGCAATGTCTCCATTTTTCTCACTGTTACCACAATAAAATTAACATTTCCAGGAGAGCTCACATTGTCAACTGCTCACATTAGGCCTTGCTTAAAATTTTTGTTCTTATATCTGACCACTTCTCCCACAAAATTTCACTATTACTCCACTCACTTTTCCTTCTGTCTTGAGGAAGAACATTCTTCCTAAAGAGAAGAGCAAAACGGTAGGACTTCAGAAACTGCAGAAATATTAGGAACACATTTTTTATTTATTATGTAAACCCTTCTCAAATCTCTTGATTATGCTAGCCTTAAGGGCAGTTGGTATCTGACAAGGTTTGTGGGTGGGTTTTTTTGTTTTGGAGTTTCTATGGTTGTGGGTTTTTAAAAATGCTTTCTTTCCAAACGAAATAGACCAGCTTATGTAGAAATTGTAGTTCAGGTGAGAATCTCCTAATTATCCTATGTATTATTATACACACACATCAAGAAAACTAGCACTGTACGGAGCAGCACTGTAAACTCCCAAGATCACCATCAGGCACTACTGTAATGGGAGGCTTTTCTTCATGCATCACTGCTCAAGGCAAAACCAACTCACACATTGCAGAAACAGTCATTCCTGTTGCAAAGTCAACTTTAGCTGGCCTCATATGACAAGTTGTTCATTAAAAAAGCCAAAATCTAAGTTATTAGGGAAAAAAGAAATAATATTCAATGTAATAAAATTATCTTCTCTATCAATCAACTTAGCTCCTTCACATCATCCACTCTGTCTGAGTTATTAACATTTCCTAAAAAAAAGAACTATTAGCAATCCCAAAATTTATATTCTGCACTCATTCTAAACAAATATGGGTAATTACATTTAGGGAATATTTAAATCCAGGTGTTAGACAAAAAAAATCAAAATGTAATTATTTTGTGCCACCTGTTCCCTGTACATTTAACAGGAATTTTATAAATAGTTTGAAGGCACAACTCTGTGGTTTTGCTTTGAACTCCTGTGTGATGCCACTAGCTATTTTCTTAAAAATCCAGATCAGTGCAATATTAACCAACGGGAAAATGTTCATGGGTTTCAGCAGAGCTATTAAATTCTTGTGCAAATACTTGTCATTTTAACTAGAAAATGCTAAAAAGATTTACCAGTCAAAGTTTTCGAAAGTAGCCAATGACTTTATCTCTGAGAGCTAATTGCAAATAATGCGGATAGTTGCTGCAGTCAAAGCACTCCCTCCCCTGTAGAAAATAAACAGTTGGAAGCTTTCAATATTGCTACAATTCAAGTAACCCATCAGGATTTGAGGCCATTTGAAGCAGGAATCAGATCCACTGTAGAATGAGAAGGGAAAAGGGGGAGGGACAAAGGAACGGAGTGGGGCGTCTTACATGACACCGCTCTGGCACACTAAAAATATTTTAACTGGATGTGTGAGAGATTAATTTGACAACAAAGTGCACCATTGATTAAAACTGAAAACCTTTGACTATTCTCACCAATATGCTTAAACAAGAGACAAACCTTCTGCGTGCTGCAGCACAAGGAAGACAGACTCCTCAGAGATGATGTACTTGTGCAGACACACCATGTTGGGCACGCAGCGGGGGATGATGGTCGTTCTGCTCCTGCTGCACTCACTACTTTTCCTTAGACCCTGACAGAGAACAAAAAGGTCAGTTGTACCCTCAGTTGCCTTTGGAGCCTGCTGTGCTCTGTGTTTATCAACCAAACTAATCTATCCGAGTTACTCTGGGCTTCAGAGAAACCACTCATCTGCTGCTCTATGCCCCTCGGTCCCCCGAGGCTGTGCTGATGGCATCTGGCGCATTTCCAGAGAACAGAAGATGGCACAAAGCTGCCATTAAAATCAATTACATGGGTCAATGTTTTTATTAGAATCTCTCTCAAACTAAGTCATCAGGATGACACTCAGTTATTTCCCTGTGACCTTTTTCTAAAATTTTATTTTTGCGTGTGACCAAAAGATACTATGAAAAAAATTTAATTCAAGTCCTAAAGACAAAAGAACGCCTTAGCCTTACAGGTAATCCTCACATTTCCATTCTACTTTACTAAAGACTACAGCCACCACAATAAAAAGGAAAGGAAAGGATTAGTCTCCTTGAGAGGCAATGATTTTTGGGAGGTAGCGCAGGGATGAAGTTGCCAGAAGTGAAAGAATTGATGTGGGAGGGTGAAAGGGGGGGGGGAGAGAGAAAGAGAAAAAAAATTATGTCAATAGTGTGACCTATTACAATATTGATAAACATAGGCAGTTACATGGGAAATTCAATGGTACCCTATCTGTCAGTAGATAATGTGAGGTTCTAATATACAATATTCACAAAAAACCTTTCTGAGAAACAAAAAGGTTTGCTGTGTCCTGCACATACAATTTCAAAGGCCAATGCACAAAATTAAAGTGGCCTGTAAGCCAGATCTGAAGCAAGGTTACCAAATATTAGCAAGTAATTAGAGCTTCATGTTTGGGACACAGCTTTTTTTTCTGTCCTTCTGCCATGAGCAGTGAAATTCATGTCAAGGGGAGCCTGAAGTAATGGCCACATTAACAATACTCATATCTAAACTTATTCTCAGCATCACAGATGCTCTCTGTGTATTGAGGGTCTTGATCTAAACACTTTCTGAAACATGTAAGAGTAGCGTGAAAAATTTTATCCTGACCAACTCACTGCTCATAAATGTCATTCATTAGTAACATTAAACTCAGTTTTCTCAGACTACTGATGTAAAACATAAGGAAACTAATTTGAAGAAGACCAGTCATACATTTTATCTGAAACCCACTTTGGCCAGTATGATATTCTTCAGCTAAAGAAGACCAGATACAAAGTGCAGTGGATGTGCTTGGATTAAGGAGAATTTTCACCTTTGTCAGTAGCCCTGAGACACCAGGGCTTTACAGATGTTTTAAGCAGCATATTAAATCTGTGATTCTTTACCAAAGCCTGTGAAAGTGTTGGCCTCAATAACCAGAGACAGCTCAGGTGACTAAACCAACACATCTGAGCACAATGGATGTTAGAGAGAAAGGAAAGGAATGCAACCAAATGCTGACAAAAATAATTCCAGGGCACTCAATATATATTACCATAATAACAATATACTGCGGGGATAACTCTTAATTACATACAAATTCATTTTTGTGTGGTGGTGTAATTTAGGAGGCCTCATAATAAAAGATTATTAACAAATAATAAAAGATTTTACTCACCTTCAATATAAAAGTCTGCTGTGTTCTGGTGTCCATTACAAGCAAAACCTAAGCAAAAATTATTCAGAGAATTATTTAAGATTCACATGAGTAAGCTAATAAAACACAGATCTTAAATCTAATGTTAAATATTCTTACAAAGAGAGCGATATAAGCAATGATTTTAAAAAAAAAAATCAAACCCCTGCAGCACATAGACTTGATAACCAACCTCTTTTTTAGCAAAGATGACCAAGGATATAGATCTCTGGTATTCAGGTAATAACAACAACAAAAAAAGGATTTGTTTAGAGAAAAAAGTGTGGGTTTGCTGCAGAGAGAATACCTAGAGCTGCAAAGAACATCTCTGTTAGCAGTGCATCACCTCTACTAAAAGCACTTTAAACACAGCAATAAGAGAAGCACTAAATAGCCACTACACTCTTAGCAAGCTCCATTTGTTTATGTGTCGAAAACAAAACAAACAAAAATACATGTACATACATTTAGGAAACAGCATCTTCAGAAAGCTGGAACCCTCCTCCTTCAAGTCACTCTGCTCAGGAATTAACTGTTTTCAAACTCTAAGAACACAGATGTGCTTGAAAAGCACCAGCTGCAAGACAGCCACACGAGCAGCACAAGCACGAGCTCAACCCTCCTCCAGGAACAAGAACAAAATTGTGCCCTCACTGTTTATTTACAGCAGACATTGTAAACTTCAAGTATAAATATTCACATACAGTTATACCAAAATATTTAGACTGCAAAATCCTACTTCTAAAAGGCTTCCTTCCCATGCTGGCACTGGGGTTACCAAACTTTGAATTTAACAGACAAGATGCAGCTCCAAGTGAACAGACAAGGTGCAGTGAAGACCAAGTCCACTTGCATCCAAAAAGACTTCTTGCAGAGGAATGACATGTCAGGAGCAACATGGCTTCATCAGGTGGCAGAAGGGCAGCACCATACACAGCTTCCCTTACCTCCCTACTGTGAGGGGCAATGCAGCCATCCATGCTCTCTGCTGGTTCTGAAAGAAATAAATCTTTGCTCTTTGGGATGGTAGCATTCAAAACTTACTCCTCTCCCCATTGCATTTCAAACAAAAGGAGGAGAGCTGAAGTCTTTTCTAATCATTTCTCTCTCAACGTATTTCACCAGAACAAATAAAGTGACAGATTCTTCCCCATCTCAAAGACCTCCTCTTTTATTAAGAGTTGTACCCAATTTTAAAAGCTTTTCTATCTCTTCGGGGGGGAAAAAAAAATCAGCATAAGTTGGTGCGACTGAGATTTTTTTGACAAAGGAATGACACAGTTTCCATGTCAAGGGCATAGTAAGGAAAGATAAATGTGCCCAGACCACTGAGTTTGCCAAACAACTTTTTACACCTGCTACCTGGGCCTTCCAGAAACAGTGGAAACCAGCTCAATAAATAGCAGCTGTAAAACTGGTTTTGTTATCCTTGCTTAACCAAAAGGTGTAAAATTAAAATTAAAGAAAAACCCAAAATCACACCAACCTACCAAAGAAAACCAACAAAACAGAAGAAAAAGAAAAGCCACTTTACAAGAGGTGCCAAAAGATGGTAAAATGGTTTGGAAACATCTGTGTGTTTACAATCACTTTCCTTCCTCTTCTCCCAAGTTTGTTTTCAACTAGACACTGTTCACATTGAGCCAATAAATACGAGAACATATGTGATTTTTTTTTAAATGTGCCCTTTGACTGTCAATATCTCCCAAACAGGTGTTGGCTAAATGATTATAAATTGGCCTCTGGATACACCTCTTCAACTGAGCCGTACAGGACTGGCGATAATATAATTAGACCTAAAAACATCAGGCTGGTGAATGCTTTCCATCTGTTTGGCAATAATGTTTAGTTAACAATAGTCTTTAAAAGAAGCACCTTCAACTTCAGTTCTTAAAAGTTATTTATAGGGCCATTCTTAACACCCCAGCACTCTTGCTAACAAGAGCTTTAGCCACTTGGAAATTATTAGCCATACGGCTGTATATGAAAAGGAATGGCAGCATTTAACATCTGTATCTCTCCAGATTTACAAGCATCAACCTCATTTAAAGTCATTTCTTAATGAACAGTTCTGTGGTCTGTATTAATATTATAGTTGCATGCACAAAGATCATAAGGAGCCAAACATTTTTTTAATACCAACAGTAGGCCAATCAGTAATGAAGCTGTCAGCATAAAGGACAGAATAATAGCTTCTTTAACCCTCAAACAGGATTTGTTCATTTGTAGAGTAGAAGACACCAATTTAAAAACTGCTCATGGGTTTGCTCACCTTTATAAAGACAAAAATCTAATTTGGTACTAATTTGATACAATTGTCTTTCCAATAAAAGGCTCCTAAAGCCATCTTTTATTCCATGATAAAACAACTGCTATAACTAAAACTGTCATGAAATAATTACCTTTGATAGCATACCTTATTGCACAAATACAATTAATGTATTCCTCCCTTTCATTTTTCACACTTGCTTATCAGCACTGTATTAGCATATGGTACAACAGAAGAGATTACTGAGCCCTTGCCCTATAAGTTGATGTATAGAGGGAGGACCACTAACACAAATAAAGCAGGCAGCAGGTCCCTGTAGGGTAACTTCATCTGCTGGGATATTGCAGCATCAACATGAAAGCAGCAGCTACAGTTTTATACCTGCAATAACAACAACTAATATCCCTGTGCCTTTGAGGTTAACTACCTCGATGGACTACCCAGTCCAAATAACCAGATCCCAGATCCTTTCTCTTTGCTTCCCATCAACCCTCTTACATTCCCCGAGTGATTAACACCTCATTTACAGCTCCACTTTATTTTAGGGACTGTTATTTCTTTGTTGATTCAGTATCAACCTTTGGCAAGACTGTTTACCTAAAAAGGGACTCCAAGAAGCCCAGGAAGAGCCACAGAAGTAACTTTAGAAATTCATGCAGTGATGGTCCAAATGGACCTGCCCTGGCAGACTGCAGACTTTACATGGGCCCACCAAAAACTTGTTTCAAGGGAAAGCAGCCTGCATGAATTATTACAAAGATGTGGTTTAACCATTACATTACAAAGATGTGGTTTAATTATTATCCCAAATAATTAAAGGACTACATGAATGGGCACATGGCTATCAGAAAACTATTTCAGGAAGGGGTAAGACCAGGTAAGAGAGGGTCACAAGTATATTTGCTAGAGTTTTTATCACTCACCCAGAGCAGAGAAAGGTCAGCAGTTCTTGGATGCGTTACAAGGCTGCTGCAGAAGGGCAGAACTGTACCCCTGCCACTGACTCAGGTGCCAACTTACTCTCCACACCTCACGCTTTACAACCAATTTATAGACAGCAGTGCACCAAGTCTTTCCTGTTTGCATTCCTTCCATTGCAAAAGTGCTTCTGTAATTCTAAGATTTCTTTTTAAAATTCAAAGTGACAAGTCCTTACCCTAAGGGCACAATGGGACAAAACAGGATTCCCCAGAGCATTCCCTGGGACAGAACTCTTTTACTCCCCAGAGCAGATCACACAGAGATGCTGGCATTAGACTAGGCTGCTTCTAGCCCACATAAGCTGACACAACCTCTTTCACCACGTAAGTTGTAATATTTAACATCACCTAACAACGAGCTGTTGGCTGTAACATTCAGCATCCTGTCTCAGAGAGGAGGGAGAAGAAGGCACAGCAGGGGCACTCCTGGGCACCAAGCAACTAGAATGTGACACAAAAGGAGACAAGGCAAAATCCTATTTGTAAAACTAATGGATGAACAGAGTCAAGGACCACGTATCACTCTGGCTCTTATGGCACTATTGCTTATTCATTCTTTTTTTTTTTGAGTTGATGACAACCTCAACATGGCCAAAAACACTGACACACAAATAGCAATTACCACAAATAAATATCTAACGTAAATAAGTGTCTTCAGCAGCACAGACATCCTAATTCTGTACAAGCACTGGAGCTCTCAGGCACATTCCAAAAAACAAGTGAACGCAGTAGCACTGCATGACAGCATCTCACTAAAGTGAGACTGCAATATCCCTCTGCGATGCCAAATAGGATTTCCTACTCGTGAATTCTCTATTTTTTCCCAAAGTCAAGGGTTAATTCTGATGCTGACAGCAGCTACTTAAAAAAATTAGCTTCTTAGATTTGATTTACAGTGTATCCAACAGCTTAGAGGAAAATAAATTAAATTCAATTCAATGTAGTAGGTACAATTAATTGGAGAAAAATAAAATAAAACTTGCCTGGTAAATAACTATAGTCTAGCTTTAAGAAAACAGTTAATTTTAAGATCCTTTAAATGCACAGAAATTAGCAAATGTTTCAGTATGCTAATTTTTTTTAATTAAAAGATATTTCTGCAGTAAAAGCTCTTTCATATGCACTACTGATTCTTCATCAAACGTGAAGTTTCCAACTTAACACCAGTATAGCCGGTGGCAGCCTGAAGGTTTACCATCTGCTGCCACCCAAAGTCACGGTGGCCACCTTCAGAACATATGCATCAAAGCCCTGAGATAAGAGACTGAAGGAATACTGCAGAAGTCAGCATAAGGGGGAGCACAGACCCAGGGGCAGGCAACAGGCAAGTCACCAGGAAAAAAGAACATGGTGAACCAGCAGTCACCCCACCGAGCACCCAGCCAAGGTCACGGGGGACAGCACTGGGAGAACTGAGGACTGCTCTAAACTGCGCTGCTCTGCTGCGGGTGGCTTCAGCACTAATGCATAAACCCTATCACGCTGCAGACACTTGCTTCCCCAGTTCCTTTCTTTTCTGGGATTTTTTTCCCCCCTCCCTTCTCTCCTGCCCAGCATCTCACACTGATTTTTCTTCTTAGTCTCCAGTCTTTCAGGACATACCTGTGCTTTTTATTTACTGGAGCAGCTTTTAACACTAATCAAAACAAACACATCAACACATTTGCTTACAAAAATGTGACTTTAATTCACTAACACAACTGAAAAATACCTCCTGCCTGATCAAAGAAAATGGAATAGGATCTCTTACTGCAGTACCAGACAGCAGAAAGGTTTCCAAGACAAACCAGAGCTAAGGGATTACTTTAAAGCCAGCTCCATTTTGTTATTAAATTGCTGCTCTACACTGAAAACACATTATCTAATATTGTCACCAGTGGGCCACCTATTAGCTCTGGTCCTTATTTGCTAAACAAATGCACTCTTCTCATAGGATAGATACTCTAATAAAAGTCCTATGAACTTGAGTATGTATCAGATGATCACCTAGGATTTTTTTTCTTGTGTTTACCCTACCAGCTGGAAAACCCTGTAGTGACAGATGACAGGAAATGAGACAAGTTGTCCACCTGATCCTAGGCATGAGTATTTGGGAGTGTAAGGAAACCTCAGCAGGGGCTGGCACACAGCAGGGTGCTGCACTCAGGACATAGCTGTGTTGATGGGCAGGAGCAGGGGTACAATTCCTCCTGCTCTCCTCAGCTGTACCGGCTGTCACAAGGCTACCAGGATTAAAAGATCTACTTAACACAGATTTATTCTTGTCACTTTTCAGATTACACCACCCAGACTCTCACTCGTCTCCCTCTGTCGTTACAGAAAGAGATTACATTTGGCTAATATGTATGAAAAATGTGATTATTCCTTATCCTTGTACCTGTGCAATATGAATTATCTTCAGTTTGCAATTATTCCTCCTTTCAAACCATTATTCTAAGGAACTTACAGCTCGTATATTCTGTGACTTGCAATAATAGTGTACTTATAAGACAAATGGTGCAGCTTTAAATAATGAAAATGCTAAGAAAGCAGCATATATTCAAATTCGAATTTTTTAATACTTTGGAGTTAGTTGGTAACACCAAAGAAAGTCCATTTTCTTAGAGTAAACTAAAAAACTTGCCAATAAATTACAAATGGTGAAATATCAACCTAGAAAATATATCTGGCAGGTTTTACTAGTGAAAGCATTTTACAATATGAAATGCCACTGGCATCCCAGAGTAATTGCCCAGCACCAATTATGTACTAAGCAACTTAGTAACAGTTAGGAAGATAAATAATTTTGGCTTAAAATATCTCAATAATTTATTTCTTTCTGAAGGCCAGAAGATACATATAGTTCAGCCTGTATAAGAATGTCCAACAATGTAATTTCTTTTTTCTAAAGGCAAGGGCAAAATTTGCATTACTCTACAAAATCACACTCAAGTCAAAAGAAATTTTAGTGAGACAAACAAGAAAGAAGCGAGGGAGAAACTAAGGGTCAAAACAACAAACACTCAGAAATGTTCAGATTTGTATAAATGGAAAGATTTCAGGAAAACATGTAGCAGGTATCTCAGGGCAGAGAAGAAGGCACAGGACTCCTTCTAGCTGGCAAAGAGACTACGTTTTAAAGCTGAGCAAGCTTTGTTACTTGGGGCTTGAAACCTGACTGTAGTTTAGGAATAATCCCACAGCAGTAGGGAAAGGAAGGTAGTGAGCCAAGAAATCAGTTTCAGCAATAACTCTGTAGTTGATTTGATTTTGTTGGATTTGGCAAGCCACATAAGAAACCAAAAGGTTATCAAAACATAAAACCAGATCTTAAAAGTTTATTTGTATAAATAGTTACTACTATTACTCAGTTTCAGATTTTCACCCTTTTTGCCACTGCTGCTTTCCATTATGTCCCACTTGTATCAACATTACAGCTCCCTTTCCCCCACACCTCTTAGGCACACACAGCAATTCATTCAAATCCATAAGATGATCTAAAGATGCTTGACAGAGTGCACCTGAGAGCCAGGGAAGGGAAAATATCTGCTACGGTAAACTCAGTTTCACAGCTGCAACAGTGTTTAATCTCACCTCAAAATAAAAGGCTGAATGTTTAAGTTACTAACAAACACTAACAGGACATAGTTAGCTATGTCTGGTTTTCATGCACAAAACACATGCTGCCATAAGAAGAGCTTATTCCTCCTACCCCTCTCATTAAATTTCATTAAAACTAGCCATAACCTGTTTGGATTCAGCTCAGGGTCTGGAGATTATGCATGTGAAGTTGATATATAGTCTACATATTTCTACTTTTTGGCACTTTCACTCATTAAGCAGACAAGTAGTAATCACACTTTATAAATAATTAATAATATTGATTTGGTTCTCTCACATAGTTTTAAAGTCAGTTCACCAAAATGTACAACCACCAGAGTTAAGACTTCTCACAACAGCCTGTGAGACACAAAAAACCCCCAATATTCAAGATTAACAGAATTGCTTCCATTTTCTAAGAACAGTCATCTAGCTCAGAAACTCCCAAAATTATTTTAGCAAGGCCCTGATGAGGGTATGTTATTTTATTAAGTTTCATAATAAAGCTTAACAGTGTATTGAACAACAAGCTCAAATGTAAGGGCAGCTGTGAAAGAACTGAACACAGCAACAACAGTGCCAATACAGACAGTGTGCCTTGATGGGGGACCAGGGGAGGGGATAGAAGAGACATAAAAGACAGCCATTGGTTACAGAGGCATAGTTATTACTTAATGCACTCTGCTTTCAAGATGAATCTTTAAATTGAATGAATCTAAATAACAGAGGGTTCTAAAGAATAAGAAATTGGGTTTGAAACAGCATTGTGAAAGTATCCAGCAGCACCATAACAAAGTCGTTTCTTTAGGGGCTGGTTGTAGCTTCAAAAGAAAGATTTGCCTAGGGCAGAAACTCAGCGCAGAACCTGCAACCTTGATTTTTAATTAGGCAAATTTTGAAAGCAAAACTCTTTCCTATTCCAAAAAAGAAGTTTTCTACTTTAAAGTACATGAGCTGATAAAATAATTGATCCTTTGTGGTCAGTGATAACCAACAGCTACAGTATTTAGGTATTTGTTTTCAATGCAGGACCTCTGGTAACACTAATAAGAGCTTCGCTACCCAAATAGCAGCACCTCAGATTCCACAACATTTGCAGGACAAAAGCCACCTTTACAATTAGATTACACCTCTATTTTCAGAAACCTACTCACAAGCAGACTCTTTCCATATTAAACATATAAAATACCTGCAAACACCATCTCATTAACTTTTGACACCATTAAGTGAGCAAACACAGCAGCACCAGAACTCAAAGAAAAAAGAATGGTTTCCTCAAGCAAAACCTAAGTCCTCTTTGGTCTACTAAAATAGTCGGATTTATACTACAGCCTTTGCAACAGAGCAAAAGCAGAAGGATGGGAGGCAAGGCAGATATGAGCATTCTTCACTGAATTTTCACAATAATTTAAGGAGTTTAATAATGGTAAGATCTCTAACTCTCTCAGATTTAGTAGAAAAGGATCAATGCAACAAATATTACTGAGGTGACAAGGAAGGTGGAAAGGGCGGACAGGGAAAGAAAGATTGCACATTGGGAATAAACTAGGCTAAAATTAAATATCTAATCATTCTGCCTAGTCTAAAATAGTTTGAAAATCCCAGAGTTTCAGGTAGCAACAAGCATTTTGTCTGTGAAAATGAAGCCAATTCAAAATACTTCAAGAGGCTTCAAAAGAAGAACAAAGAGTGACATTACTCTAAGGGAAAGCACTGAACCTTTCAGCATTTGAATGAGGGAAGGTTAACAGCTGGTTTTCTCGAGGCAGCACTGTAGCAGGCAGACACCACTCTGGGCTTCAGCACTGGGAGAACAAGTCTGCAAACCAACCAACACCATTTTTATGTCAGTGTGTTTAAGCCAGTCTTGCACAGGGTTAGTCAAGCCAGCAGTTACAATGCCAGTGGCTCATTACTACCCACACACCCATTTTCTGCTGAAACCAAAGCAGCTACCTTAGGGTTAGAATGGAAGCTTATTTTCAGGCAAAACTCTGCATGGTGCTGAATCAGTTACAGCCTTGTGCCCAAAAGCATGGAATCTTCAATGCTGGCCCTGAAAATCAAAATCCATTTTCAGGAACAAGCACGCTATGTCATCTACTTGGCTCCAGCAAGGATACTTACACATTGATTGGATTTCTCCATGATGAGAGCTTTAGGGCATATGGAAGCAGTGAAGGAGGCAAATGACAGGGATGGTAAGGAAGGAAGTGAGATGGTGCTTTAAACCAAAGGCAGGGGCATCACCTCCAGCCCACAGATACATGTGCACATTTTCGCTTCATATTCACATGCATTTTTGTGTATGCATTATAAAACCAAACAAAACATTCTCTGAGCTTAGAGCAGATTTTCATTTGCCTCACTACTTTACAAACACCTAGAAAATATATGATAAAGAGCAGCCTATTCAGAATAAGGCTAAGACTGTGACAAGGAGAATCTGGAAGTAGAAACGCAGAGTACAAAGACACCTGAAAGCTCCCTTTCATACACAGTAATTAAACACAAGGTCTGAGCCCTAGGATACTGTTCACGTATGATCATTCCAGCTGTATGCACAGGACTTTGACTCCTTGCATGCATCTCCAACTCTGAGAATCTTGTATTTCTGTCATCATTAGAATCCTGATTCTTCCTAACTCTGCTCCAAAGATTTGGACATGTTCAGCTCACACCTGGGACACTTAACTGAAACTGCTCTGAGAGAGCTAAGGAGATGTGGTACCACCAAGGACTCCAAAAGCTTCATTCTGATCAACCAGTCTTCTCCAGTAGCTGTTCATTATCCTTACACAAGAATGGAGATACTGATAAAGTCTGTCTTGATTCATTCCCACCACTTCTGCAGGCTCATTCTGTCAGACTCATTCACAAAATCCATGCCCACTCCATCCATTTAGTGGCTACTAATTCGGTTAGCACCTCCTAACAGGTGCTACAGATAGGTGATCTTTCCAACATGTCTGATACATATACAGTCTAAATTCTGGTGGAATACAGGCTAAATTCTGTACTTGCAACTGAGGAAAGAAGACACAATGAATACGAAGTCAGAGCTTAGAAAACCTTGTGTGCTATAAAAACAACCACAATACCTAATGTATACAGCCCTCTGAGGAGAAGTTATCAACTTATGCACACAATTACAACAAAACAGGCAAAGAAAAACAAAAACCAGTCCCAATAGCTAGGTTCAGTCCAACAAGAAAAAGAAACCAAGAAATACAGACCTCAAGGGATGAGCCACAGGTTTTTGATGCACGTTACAAATGCATAAATTGACCATGCATCAGTAGCTCATGCACAAACCAGGGACTACATAAGGAACTATCAAAAAGCACAAGGGATTTGGCACAGCAAAAAGGAAATGAGCCATTACAGTCTGCATTAGCCACTGTCACGCTGCTGAATAATACATCATCTTAAAAGTATTTGGTAAGGTGGTAACTAATCAGCATTATCAAAACAACCCAACAATTCTTCTGGTCTCTTAATTAGGCTTGCAAAAAAATCCGTATGGTCCTTTACTGTTTACAGACGGGTATTATCCTGGGATTTTGGAAGACATTATTTGCATGACTCAAAAATAAGCTTGGCTTCATTGCTGAATCTCTGTCTTGGCAAGGGATTTAAATTCCAAATTCTCAGGGAAGGAGAACAGTCGTGTGTGTCCCCAGTTCCCATTTCAAGTAAGAGTTCAAAAGTAAGAATTTGTACCCTTCTATATTTCAAGTATCCACCAGATTGTTCAAGTGAAAACGTATCAACTTGTCCTTACCCCAGAACAGCAACCATGACTTCATTTTTGAAAAACAAGCCTCATCCGATTGAATGCTACCAAACATGTACCTTATCCTTTAGCTCAAATACATTTTGCATGACCTTACATGAATTGCTTAGATAAAAGCCTTTTTTTCTTCTACTTTTGTTATTTTAAAGTGCAGATGCATTTGAGTCATTTTCCCCTTTTGTTTCATATCCTTAAGATCCACAGCTTCAAAGACAAAATGTCAGCATGCAGTCGATTTATGACTGAATTCTTGAAGAGACACTGAAGAATTACCTTGTCAATCACCCCAAGGACTCTGAAGGTCTTCAGTTCCTCGGCAGGGCTCCTTAGGTTCCAAGAGGGCCTTGAACTTAGTGATCCTGGAGGCTAATGGAAGATATCAAAGATTATACATCAATCAGGGTGGTACTTGAAGGAAGACTGCCTGCTGAAGCAAATGCCAGGCCGAAGGAAACTAAATTTATCATAAATCAGAGAGACTGAAGATGAAAGGAGAAGTTTTCTGTTTGTCCTTAGTGGGGGGAAAAAAAACCAACTTGCAAGTAAATAAAAGTCAAGATAACATGGAAAACAAAAATTTAAAAAAGAAAAAAGCAATGAATTTTTATATTTTCTACGCTTAATGGAACCCAGCAATTGATTACTCAGTTCTTACCACATAATAATAATCAATCAAAGCCTTACAGGTATTCTGGGTACAAAATAATTCAGAGATCACTGAGGAGGAGAAAGCAAATTAGAGGCTTTTTAAGTCTGAAGAACATAAAATATAGAATTATAAACAGGATTTTCTTGCTCTCTGGTGGGCTTTATGAAATCCTTTTAATAATAAGTGCACAACAGAAATTATTCCTAAAGCTGCCTTAGAAAAACGTAGCTAGCTATGTATCGTTAATCTAGAAATTAACACCACAGCAAGAAAATTGGCAGGTGCTAACTATTCAAGTAGTTAATATGCTAATAAACATAAATGTTTGTCCAGACTATGTTTTGTAGTTTCTCAGAGCAAACCAAAGCTTGCATGTCAGAGGGGGGGGAACGATGTTTCAACTGGAAGTCTTTTGGGACAAAGATCAACCTCTTAAGCATCCCATATACCTCTGGCGTGTGAACAAACGTTTTCAGCAGTTTCTAGTTGCCAACTGAGAGAATTCATTAGATCTTCCTCCAAAAATTCAACATGTACCTTCTATTAGAACCACAGACCCGGATCTCTTCCTCACAAATAAGGTAACTTCATTTACAGAGATGCTGAATGCCAAACTCCTTTTAAGCATAACCTGGCCTCCCCAAGTACATTCCTATCACACAAAGGTGCAAAGGAAAAGGAAAGTGCTTGATTTCTAGGCTTCTAAGAGAAAAAAGCTGGTTTCCAAATTTGTTGGCATTCTGAGGCAATATTTAACAATTATGTCACAAAGGAAAATGGCTGGTAAGCAAATATGCTGTTGATGAAATGTTTAACTATCAGGGAAAATAAAAAAAATTTTCTTTGTGATGAGAAACTCCAAGATCCTGAACTGGGCAGAGCCATTTCCTGCCCCTGATTTTTTCTCCCTCAGACATCATTACTGTGCTATCCTCAAAGGCCAAAGCAACTCCTCAAAGCCTTCCCCAAAACTGGGCCCATTCACGTTGCCAGTCAACAACATTCTCTCCTTCCATATTCCTCTGTAAAAGTCAGTACTTATTTACGTACTGATTGCCCACAAAATCCAAAAGAAAGGGCCATAAACACCCATTCAAAAAGCATGGAGGAAAGTGTGCTTTTCTGGGCTCAATGTTTAAGAGTTTATTATTTATCTTCATTTATTTGTCTGGATCTGATAATTGTTTTGTCATGTAAACCCTGCCAAGCAGGAGTACCAACAGCAGTTAAGAGAAAACAGCCCAGATTCTACAATCTCAAATTAAAGGCTTTAACAGCAAGAAGAATAAAAAAAGAAAACTCTACATGAACTTCTTTTCTCCAAGCCTAATTTCAGTTCCACATTCCAGCGAGCTGGTGAAAGTATTTTGAGAGTGTGCAATTTTTCTGCAATAATGAAATAGTCCTTTTGAAACAAAGAGTTGTGCTAACACAGTTTATTCATGACAAGATTTCAAAAGCATTCTAAGGAATACGTTTAAAGGAAGAGACCATTTCCTAATCCTCTAGACTACTATAAAAGATTTTCTCTTCTATCTGCTTGCTATTACATTTTATAACCATTCCACAATAATCATGCTTTTAGAATTTTCTCTTATGAATAACATTTCAACCATGAATTAAGTTCATACATATCTACAGAAGTTAATAGTTGTCTAATAATGCTATACAATCAGATTTCTTCACCCATCCTGTCCGAAGAGACAAAAAAACCCCAGTATATATATGTATCTTTTAGGTCCTTCTCTAAAATGTGACCAATAGCGGCACAGTTAGTAATACTGTATACACACTCTGTTTTTTATATATGTGCTCTACAGTCACTTCTTACCTTAAAAGGATTTACAATCACATCCACATCTCCACAGCTCCCAGTAGGCTCTCCATTTTTATCAGTTTTGCTCTTTACAGTACTTTGGTTTCACTGTTTCAAAGTCTAATAGAAGAGCCCAATGATGGGGCTCACATTCTGTTGTAAAACAGGCTGGAAGCAAACTCCAAATTCCCAGAACAATTCCCAGAACTACAGTAATTAAGCACTCTATGAAAGCCTGCTCCTCTGAATAGAGTAAAAATCCAAGCTCAGCATCTAGGCAGCAATAAGAAAAACAACTAAAAACCCCCGCTCTCATCAAAAAGCAGAGGAACAAAAAGATAGACAGGAAGGAGGACAACAAAAAAAAAAATCAAAAGCTTAATTTGCCTTTAGAAATGAGATAAATATTCTAAACAAAGTGGCAGGCTACCTCCAGAAGGCTTTCAGCAGCCTGTCCAAATGCTCAGCATGCTGCTCAGGTATGCCAGGAACTTCTCTCCTCTGGTCAGGCCCTTTCTATTTCCAGACTACACTCTGGATTTATCCAGAGTTAAGACACCAGCTCCTCTCCTACCATCACCTTTTGGTAACCATGTGTAAATTTCAAGTAGGAAAGGATGATGCTGATTGTGGTGATCCTGCAAGGACTCAGCAACCTGTGGCCACTGTTTGGAAAGTTCTGGTTTTGCAAGCTACACAAGGAATATGGCCACAGCTCTTGCCTCAGCTTTGGCATCACTACCAGCAAGTAGAAGAGCAGAGAGAGACACAGAAGTACAGCACCAGTCAGGTAATACAAAGGGCACCTTGTGTGAGCTTCATTTAAGGCAAGAGCACTATCCCTAGCTCAGTGATACAAATACCATTTGATGGGAAATCATAGAATATCCTGAGCTGGAAGGGACCCACAAGGATCATCACATCCAGCTCCTGGACTTCTCCTGGCCAAGAGCCACACCATGTGTACATCTCAGGCTGAGGGCACCCCAGCATCTGTTGTGGGGGTTCCCCACACCCCTCTACATCCTGAGATGCAGTGAAACATGAGGAATGGTGGAGTCCTGGTCCCTCCTCGGTTGCTCAAAGCAATTCACGTGCTCAAGCAGTGATGGCCCTTGCACTGGTCTCTCAAAGCTTTCTCAGCACAACTGCTGTTTTCCCTAAATTTCCCTCTAATTAAGTATTTGACCTTAATTTTCACTTCTTCATTTTTTCACTCAGAAAGCTCTGCTAATTTAACTGCTAATACTGCCACCTTTAACACCAGTCACCACAGATCCTCCGGATAAGAGAACTTTCATAAACACCACTGCAGATCTGTATATAAAAATGTGACCTCCCCTTGCCATTCAGAGGTCTGAGTCTGATGACTTCAATAACTATCTACCTGTAGCACTGCCAGATCTTCCCCTGCAGCAAGGAGATGCCTTGTTTTGATGCAGATACACTGGTATCTGCCTCATGGGTGTGACAGTGCCTCCAGCTCTCCTGGTCTGGCAGAACATCCTGGCTCCTTCCTCTCTCTGCACCAGAAGAAAACCAGGTTGGAGTTCTGCCTGCATCTGAACCAGACAGAACTATATTGTGCTTCAGAAGGCCCTCAGTGAGCACCATCTGGGGAATGTACCTTTCCTGAAGCTGGGACACACCTTGGATGTGATCCTAGAAGCCATGAGACAATTTCTTATTTTATGCTAAATCTGTATCTCACAGAACTATGGCACTGCATTTTCTTTATACTTCATGTAATTTTCATGCACATTTAATGAGAGTTTTACGAAGATATCTTATGGAAACCACAAAGACTGCTTCTGTTTGGGCATCAGGCTTGCATGTACCTCTTGCTACTAAATTGCTTTGAAAATCAAAAATAATTGACATTCTAAAAGACAACAGCTTTCATAACGGTGCAAAAAGAAACAACTCTGAATATACAAAGTTAGGCGTAAGTAGAATCAGAACTAATTTCAAAGAGGAAAAAAATATGCTTTATAAAAACTACCCAAGTTACAATGGCCCCACAGCCTGTACAAGCACCTGAGCTGGACTTTGCAGCTGACAGCTACAAAGACTGCGGCTTTCTCATGGTCAATCCAGTGTGGCTCAGAGGCTGTTGCTGCAGCTCCCACTTAGGCTTGGAGGTGGCTCCCCCAGAGATGCTACTTAAAAAGGGTCAGAGGGGGAAAATGTGGCTTGAGAATCTGCAAAATGACCCAGTGCTGCTCTTACACAGCACGCTGGAGCACTTGCCCAAGAGACAGTCCTTGAGGCTCCAGTGCTGCACCAAAGGAAGAAGAAGAAAAGGACAACATTTGCTGCAGCCCGTTTTTCCAGAAGGTCCACATGCCTGTTTAAGAGTTCGAGAAGCTGCCTCCATATCTCCTGCTCTTATGGGTCACAGCACATATGGGTCACATTCTCACTGTTTACAAGACACTCAGATGAGTTCCCAGCTCAAGGTCACAATTGTGTCAGTTCCTTATGTTTCTTTTAAGCCCCCTACCCACAATCTTTCTTTAATAATGCCAAGGGTTCTCCAAACACCACCTTCTTGTGCTCTTCACCACTTGCACTAGCCAGCAGCAGGGTGGTTGCTAAGGATGCTATCCTTGAGGGTGACACTGCTAAAAAGTAATAAAGTACTGGTGTTCTTTGTTTGGTTACCATGGTATCAAAGACAATTTTGCTTCTCAGCTCTCAAATACCAGACTTTTGTCTTTTTTGGGGAAATCTGGTCTTTGAAGAGGCAAGGGCCTGGGATTTCCAGCCACGAAAGAATGGCTTGCTTCCTCCTGCCCCAAGCCCCCAGGGAAAAGTCAGCCTTTGTGCTTTACCTTCATGTGGTGTTCAGATGGCAGAGGAGTAGCTTGGGGCACATTTAGTGGGCATATTCTTTTGAGACTACTGCAGGTGGCTCAGCACATGGCTGGCATCCCAAGCCTTTGGGAGATCTGAGAGGCTGGCAACTGCAGGACAATAGCTGAACCTGCACTTCTGAGCTAACCCCTTCCCTTGCTGGACAGTTCTCTGGCCTGGTGGAGGAGAAGGAAGCAAAATTCCATGTGTGAGAAAGACAAGATCAGCCTAGTTCTGCTGCTAATCTCCATGACTGCTTTTTTTAAGGGCACAATGGGAAACACAAAGCCACCTACAGCAGATAGGGTTGACAAAGCAGTTCTGCCCTGTGACACCAGGTCATGAACAACAACCCTTTGCCTTAAATGCCTACACTCACTTACTAGCCAGACCTTTTCCTCCAAGGTGCAAATGGTCTCAGCACCCCACTGCCCATGGCATTCCCTGCACTGAACCATGCCCTCCAGAACAAAACTGTACTCTGCCAGTCCTAACAGGGGTCTGGCTACTGCACTAACCTTGCCCACTATGGACTTAATGCCTTTATGAGAAGGACACAAAGTATCTGCAGACTTCCTCTGGCAGCTCCCACGAATCACATTGTATGTGGATGCAGGTTCTTCCAGTGCACTTATCACTGTCCACATGGGGTGGAATAATTCATCCAAACTCCAATAAAACTATCTTAGGCAGTAAATAAGCAGTAACCAAGGTGTAAGAATTCACGTCTGCTCAGCAACCAACATGGAGGATCAGTCACACTCCTCATTTTCTTAAAGATACTAAGCCAAAGCACAAAGCATGCCAATTCTTTGTGGTCCTTACCACTACCCTGACAATAATTTTGGGAGGTAAGTCCTTCCCCCAGTTAACTTTCAGCTATGAACTCAGAGACAAGCTGCTCCTCGCCACAACCATTGTGACCCATAAGTGCCATCTGCCCTTGGTATCACCAAATTCCAAAGCTCTAAGATAAAAGTAAAATTTATGCCTTATGAAGGGCAGCAAATAAAAGACATTAAAATACACGTACAAACTCAGGAAAAAAACAAGGCTAAATCATGGCAACCTGGCCTTTTTTTGTAAACAGGAGAATCAGCCAGGTGGAACACTTCATGCAAAGTAAGATTTGCCATAATTTGTCAATTTTCAGTTTCAACACAGAAGGAGAATGGTTTTATTCTCTCTGCTTTTTTTTTTTTCTTGTCTTATCCCAATTAAATCTGATCTTCTTCGGATCTGCAAAGAAGGCATGTGTCTTATTCAGTACAGCATAAAAGAGGAAATACTTTACCTCTCAAGTTCACATACAAAAATGCAACCTATTTCTTCCTCCTTCCCAACCACAGTTAGTTTTTAAACTTATAAAAGGGCAAAAATAGGTTGTTCGTGGGTTTTTTTCTCTTGTTCTTCAGTTTCCAAACATACTGAGGATTCCATTCAATATAAATTCTTCCCCATTTTCAGGGGTGTTTGACCCAAAGAAAGAATACCTAGTAGGAGTTCATATCTGTCCAAAATATTAAATTGTTCAAAGTACAGTTCATAGCAACAGCAAGACTCCAAGCCTCACAAAATATATCCTGTTTGGAACATCCTCAAAATTGTACTTGTGGGCTCTCAACATGAAAAAATCTACCCTTAAAAAAATCAGTGTCTTTGCTTTTTAAACTCACTTATTAGACAGAAAGCTTTTAGAAGGCTTCCCATTTTTGCAGCAGTTGTCTCCTTAAAGCATTTTTAGATCTGTGCAAAGTAAGACACAATAATCTTCTATCCCTTTTGTTCTCCCTTGATATAAGACAGACAGGAAGTTCGGAACTTATATACTTACTGCAATAGGGCAGTCATTGACAATAGCACATAGTTTAACACGACTGCAGTAAAAGTCTAAGGTAAGAACAGATAAACCCAAAGGAACTGTTTAAGGAAGGGCAAGGTAGATATTTATTGAGGGTATCTTGAAACAAGCTTTGTTTGTCTTTTGTACAAGTACAGATAAGGGTATTTCTGCTCAAGAAAGTGGGAACAAGCACAGAAACTTCTTAAAAATCAAGAAGGAGCTGATCCCAAGAGCATACCCAAGCGAATATTTTCAAAGGATCAGGAAGAACCTTTGCTCTATTAAGTACTTGTTCTGTGGAAAATTAATCTGATCCCCTCTACCCTGTTCTTGATCCACTTCTGATACATTACTATGTACTAGGCTAAAGAAACCAACAGGTTTCTCACTCCCTACAGGACCAAGCAACATTCTCATGGAAAAGTCAAATGAAATGTTACATCCTAGTGTGGTTTCTTGTTTAACCTTTAGGTTCTTCAGCATGATGAAAAATGTCTATATCATCAACCATGAGCAGTAGGAAAGCATGTGAAAACCAGTCCTATATTAAACCAAGCATTCCTCATAATGTTATGAGGAATCAGAATGGCTACTTAACAGAAACACCAACATCAAAATACTCCTCAGGCCTCCCAAAAGAGAAATTCTAGACAGTTTTTGAACCTTACGCTTGAATATGCTTTGCCACTTAATTATACCAAACTGTGGTTCAGAAAAACAAATTAAAGCCTACCATAGAAACAGATGCATCTTCAGAGGTTTTATGGTAGAGACTGGAAATTTTTTCAGCACGCATAAGGTATTCTGCAGTCTTCCTTTTCACTGCTTCTCGACGAGTTGGACTTGATTCACCTCAATGGAGAAAAAAAAGGTTATGTTTTCTATAAAGAGAGAGGTACTAAGTAATCAAAGCACATGACTACTTTGATTCTACCTTTTTGATTTCCTTTGGGTTATTCATAATCAATCCTAAAGACATGCATCTTCTAAATATCCAATACTATGATCTCAAGTGTTCTATAAAAATAACAAATTAAGCCTTGCTATAGAATAAGGTAAATAAAAAGTCTTTCCTAATATTTCTGTGATTTTATATATGTTCCTATGGTAACGTAAGTAAGAACTGAAACAAACCACTGATCCAAATGCTGCATTCCTAAAAGCAAAATCAATTAGGAAAGACAGAATAAGATGTTTACAACAAAACGACAAACTTATTTTTTCCTCAGGTTTCCAGTATGGACTCTCCTAAACATACATGAAGTCTAGAAATGCTATTAAAAGCAAGAAGGGAACTGAGGAGAGACACTAAGAACTTCTGTTGATAGCTTTCCAATGCTAGCCATTCCTTGCCTCTTGGCTTGGGATAACATAGGACAAAAGGAATAAGCACTTGCACCCACTACTTCACTTTCCAGACGGTTAACAACCATCTGGATTTCTAACCTACCCAAACTCTTGGTGAGAATCCCATGATACCACACAAACTCTGTATTCACTCTAAAGCTTTCAGTTCATGTTTAGGCATTTACATCCTGAGCGATATATTACTATAACAGATTCAATTTGTGATGGCAACACCCAACCAGTCAACCACCAAGCAAAGATAGGAAACTGTTAGACGCAATTGTTGTAGCAGAGAAATGAGATTACTGTGCTAAAGAAACCATAGAGACAACTGTCCCAGAAGAAGACTGAAGGACAGCAGAGACTTGAAAGCCTTGACTGTGACAGGCTCTGCACTGCCAGGTGCAAACCTCTCAAACCAATGATCAAACAGGGCAAGGAACTGCAAGGATATCTGCCCAACAGCTACTCCACATGAAAGACAAGGCAAGGAACAGGAGAGGCAATAAATTAAACACACAAATACACAAACTCCAACCAACGGCAGATAACAGACAATAACAAAGACTGGAACTCATAAGACACCGGGCCATGAAAGGAACCAGTGTAACCTTGAAGGAGTTCAACCAGAAACTTTGTCACTGATAAGAAAAAAAAAAAAAAAAGGATTATTGCGGGTTATCAAGAACGAGTCTCATAAAAAAGCAAGTTTTTTATGGAATTTCTGACAGAGAACTAACTGTGTGAATGCTTGCATTCAGAAATTACTCTGGGAGGTGTTCAGGGGGCAATTGTGGCAATGTGTAAGACATCGTAAGATTTTTCAAGGGCAGAATTAAATAAGGGAGTCTCTATTTTAAAACAATCTACACCTTTCATATCACAGCTAGAGACCACCTAAACACACAGAACCATCACACCCAGACTCCATCAAGTGTAAGCAGAAAAGACTTTGGGGCTACTACAAGATCTGTGGTAAGTGATCTCTTGTAAATGTTACTGTCCACCTCACAGCAGGAGGGAAAAGTGATTGTCACCTCCTTGGATATAGACACAGACTGCTCTGCAAAAACCTTTCCCTACACTCAGTTTGGGACAGTCAGAAATTCAGTGCACTTTCAGCATACAATATTATGGATATATATCAATTTCTCAGTAATTCCTCTCATTCTAAAGACCTAAGGAACTTTTTACCAAGATTCCCTTAGGTGAGACTGCCAGTCTTATTACCATCTAGGATTTAAAAAAAGTAACATCATTTCACTCTTTGAACTTGAAGCTGGCAGTATCAAAGGAAAGTAGAGACACAGTATTTTTTTTTTTTTTAATAAGCGTGTGTTGCAATTTCTTAAAACAGGAGTTACACTCTTCTTTCATCTCTGTAGGTAATGTTAAAGCACCATAAAACTTTCTCGTACAGATGCACTGGTGAGCACCCACATTCTCTCAGACACATGAAGTGGCAGCCGCTCAGGGAAAACAAGACATCTGCACAGCAACAATAAACTCTTCAGCCAGCATTTCCTTCAAGCAGGCTGGTAGAAATCTGCTAGGTTAGTGTCTAAGGCTATTGCAAAAGTCAAGCTTACTGCTTTAATTGTTAGTTATGTGTATTTAGTTTGGATGTTTATTGCTTTTTTCCAATGCTTCAGTAATTTTACAGTAATTAACGCAAACCAGCTAGCATGTCCCCTTAGAGCTGTCTTTGTTCTCCCTACTTTCACAAGACATTAATTTCAGTTTTCCTTCTACTTTTCCTTCCTGAGTAATTTGTTAAATAACCTTTGCAAACTGTTTCCTCATTAAAATCTTCAGCCATAAAAAAGGGTGCAGATTCACAAAACAACATTTATTCAACAAGTTGTTGCATCGAATTCGTGAATAAGATCATTAAACAGTTCAGCCTTTGAATACTTTAACAAGTGGATGATTGAGAATTCCATTTATGGAAATAGGATTTTGGCTTTTTATTTTTTGCATTATTTTAACTAAGACAGTGTAAAAAACTATATTACAATACAAATTCCCATTTAAACAGCCAATATCTCACAAAAATCTGTAAATAAATACAGGATATAAATTTAACAAACAAATAAATGCTACTTAAAAAGCCTCAAACACAGGGAATAACAATAAAGACCCCATTAAGATAAAAATAATCTTTAGCATTTATGCCAAATTCGAGGTCATAAAACTGTTCACTTAAAACCAAATAAATCACTAAAACACAGTACTAGAACAAATCCTTATATTTGACAGATGTTAAAGCTGTGATTCAGACTTTGTGCATTTTTTTAAATGCAATGTTACATTTTGCCATGAAATATTCTTTTAGTAATGCAAAATGTGTATTTTCAAAAGAACCAGTTTTATTTTATAATAAATTAGTAATAATAATTTATTCCTAGATAAGAACTTTTGATTTAAATATTGTGTGAGCATATTGAGCTTCTAGTTCCATTCTGTGGTTAGCCCACAACAATCTAAAGAGGTATCTCTCTAATTACAATTTAAACTTGAAAGGCATTTTTCTTTAAATGGCAGCAAACAGGAAATGTTTAAACTGTGTCAAAGCCTTTGATGAATCTTTACAACTGCTCATAAAGGATCATCCTGCTTAAAATAATATTGATTTTTCATATATTTTCCTAGATACTAGAAGATTTATGTTTCATCTGATCAGGATCAAAGCTTCTCCCCCCGCCTGATCACTGGGATTAAATCAGCAATGTCATTTTACACTTTTAAAAACTACACTGCTAAAGCAAGATATAAAAGTGTAGCAAGGCTGATCATAGAGACCTTAGAATAAAAACCCCTCAAGATTCCCCATCTCTCTCTCTCCCTCTGCATTTGCTACAGAGCAGCTGTGCCTCACACAGATTCACATGAATGAAAATATTAAGGCGAGAAACCACCCACTTAGTTTATTTTCCATATGACTTTCCTGTAATTATTTTGTAAACTGTTCACACAACAATATATAAAAACATCTGCAAAAACAGGTAATTAATGTGTCAAGCCAAACTAATGCATTTTTTATGGTGTCCATGCTTCGTCAACTGTAATTATAACTCTTTTTAAGCAAATGATGATGTGTTTGTTGCAATGTGCAAGTGGTTATTTTAGATGCTCTGTTTACTATTACTGCAAACAGAATATAAAAACTCTACAGCTACTTTGTTGTACATATAAGCCTTCATCCACACACACAAGTACAACCAACCAGGCTGCTCCCTCATTTTCCAAAGGCTTTCCTTATTTCAAAGAAATAAAAATATCTTAAAATGAAAATTGGCTTTCGAAAGGCTGACCAGGCCACCCGCTGACCAAAGTAACAGTAAGCCAGGACATTAGGACAGCAGCCAATGATTTAAAATTTGCTCTTTAATTTATATTTCTAAAGACAGCTCAGCTAAAATGTATTTGCAAAGACAGACATTCCTAACAACATTCAAATGGTTTTGAGAGTTTGATAGAGAAAAACCACAAATATCACAATAATTGTGCCATTGAGTTCTTCTGCGACTTGCCTGATTGTTTGCCCTTAGTCCACTGTCATGAATGAGAAACACAAAGCAGCAGCACTTCACAGTGTACAGCAGTGGCATCTGGAATACTAGCAGTATTTTTGTTTGTGTTCTGCTCAGAAAGTCTTTACTCACACCTCACAGTACCTGAGAAGGGGACACACCTTTGAGAGATCAGTAAACTCAAAGCTGAAGTGTTCAGCTCAGTTTACTGCTTATTCACACATCAAATCTTTTGTAGTTCTATCATACATGAAAATTACTTCTATTTAGATAGTAATAACAAAAAGCAATTGAAAGGGCACCACATTCAATAAATTAAAAAAAAAAAAACGTTGTCAGTAAAGACCATGAAAAAAATTCTGTCCTTTTTCCCCAAATAATCTGGGATACTACCAAGAGAACACATCTCAGACACACAGAAATGCCGTCAAACTTGCTCTGGTCCAGAACTATTCTCCTCCACAGAGCCAGGATGAAGTCATGGGGAAGATGCATTTCTCTCATTTCTCTTTGAATAGCTCTAGCTGCCACGTGCCACTAACATATACAAAAAAAAAAAAAAATTAAAAAAAAAAAATCAGTAGATCACAATATGTAGCACCCACTCAGGAATTCTAGATATCCCTTTCTTTGTGCCTGACCAGTTTCAAATCATCCCTTTTAAGGTGTTAAGAGATTTTCCTCAGGAAGAGTTAATCTGTCAGGGCAACATGGGTGCACTCCCTACCTAAGTAGGTGCTTGGCCAGGATGGGGATATTTTCACAGAAAAAGTAAGGCCATAAAGTTAGCATTACCTGTCCCAATCCTCTATGACCTCCTCTTCCTGCTTTTCTCTCAGACTTACTAAAAATACATGTGGGCTGCCTTCCTTTAAAGAAGATATCAGAAGAGATTTGCTCCAGGAAGGAATGTCCTCTTGCAGAACAAGCTACAAGGAACTTGTGTGAGACTGCCTGTTGTGCTAGCCCTAAACTCCACGTTCTTAACAATTTAAACAGTAAAACTTTCTCTAAATACTGAAATCTTCAATGAAACATTTATAATTGCCAAATCTAACAGCTATAATACCATTTTTTATTTTTAAAAGTTTCTTTATCTTCTTCACAGTCTTCCTGCACATATCACCCAGCTGGATTGCTGAATTTTTCAAAGAATTGCTCTCTATAAAAATGCAAGGGAGTAAGCCTTAAAAGATTTATTTCTTCTCACAATGAAAAGAGGTTTAGCAGCACCTTCCTTATTAGTGGGTAGCCCAGCTGTTATTTTTGCCTAATTGGTTCAAGAGGACCTCTGTTCTTCTTAGGGCAAACACTTCTTACATCATGTGAAGCAGACTCCTTTGTCCATATTAGCCAAACAAAAGCTCAGGCACACCGTAAGTGACAATGCGACTCATAATCCAGCACAGGTTTGTGATGACTTTGGACACAGTTTTATAACCCCAAAATTTATTTCAGGAAGGGGAAAAGCTGCTGATTTTGGAACGAGTCTCCACCAACTTTCACAGGAGGGTGGGTAACCTTTAATTTTCAAACAATTACTTAAGTGAAATGTGGCAGGTGCTGGGGTAGACGAATACTGCAGCATCAAGGGAAGAGCTATAGATTTTAGCAGCAGGTGGGGGTTTGGAATTGTGAAATAAGCCCACTACCTCATCGTCTCTAGTATGCTATACATTATATTAACAGCAAGTTCCTTTGAGGTGCTGATCAAATTCTGCAGCTGAAAAAAACTGTAAATATTAAAAAATAAGACAAAGGTTAAGCCCATTATGGTAAAACAGCTTGAAATGATCTTTTTTCCTCTTTCTTTTTCCCTTAACATTTTGAGAGAGTCAAAATTTATTAAGATGCAACACATTTATCAGAGCCGTTCTTTCTTGCTTTTTTGAAGATTCAGGATGGTACTGTACTCAACCAAGAAGAAAAGCCACCTAAAAGTTAAACCTTTCAAGCTGAAGCACAAATTTTGTGACAGTGAGTGAACACCTACTAATTCTTCTTCCAACTTGCCAGTGTGCTCAAAACTATTATGTCTATGTGTTACATACATCATCTTCACTGCAGGTTGACTGAAACCCTTACAGATCTACATTTCCTAAGACGCTGCCAGTTCTGCATCTTGTAGAAAACCTACAGTTACACACCTGTTATGTAAATGTCTAGGTAAACATCTCTCTGAGGGAAAAAAAAGAAGTTGGCATATTTGCCAGAGTTAAGATTACACTGAAGAAAGGTGTGGGTGAAATGTGTTTGAGTGACCAGTAAAGCAGGAGTCAATAATACAGAAGATAAGAAACGTAACTTGCCAGAAATGCTAACCAACAAACAGCTGCTTCAAGAGAAACTCTCATGTTAAACCCACAAGGTGGTGGGTTTTCAAGTGCGTGTGACTTCCTGGAAAAAATAAAATGAACAGCACCCAGTATTTCAGAGAGGAAAGTCCTAACTTCTTTCTGCTAAAACTTAAAGTCTTAACTGAAAGGCATTTCACCAAAATAAGAGTCAGTCAAGAATAAATTCAATATTCTTGAACATTCTTCTGCTGAACTACTTAAAAAGGGAATAAACCCTATGAGTGTTTCAAGACAGAAGGACAAGTGGTGGCATTCCAGCACAGAGAAGGAAACAAAATGGTGACAGCAGCAGTAGGTCCTCCAACACAAGCACCATGGGAAGAGGGGACGAGCATTGACAGTCAGAGCAAGGAAAGAAGTTATACAGGCCACCACCACAGGAGAGAGGAAAATTTCCAAGATCACTGCACTCTTTCTTCTTAACTGAAAGGACAATTTCAAATTAGAATTAGCATCCACAAACATCCCTTGCTTCAGAGCAGAAGGAACCCAGGCACACAAACACCTACCCCTTCAAGTAAGAACAGTTTGAAGTAAAGTACTGCAGGGGAAAAGAAAGAAAAAGGCAGATTAAAAAAACCAAATTATGAGATTCATAAATCCTGACAGTTTAATACTACTCATATTTATGTATTAAATGCAATTCATATGTACTTTTATATACTGCTATGGGAAATGGTATTTTTCCCCAAGCAATCACAAAAAATCTCTAAAACAGAAGAGCCAGCGGCAGGCCTTGTATAGATCAAACCTATACTAGTCCTTCCACACAGCTCTGAAGCTAAAGAGGCTATTTTAAGATACTGGAAGAGTTAAGAGGGAAAGAGGACAGGAAAAGAGAAAAGGAGGATGTGAAGAGAGAGAAGCTGTACATGCAAGAACTATTTGGGGGAGAATCAGAGCACTGATTATCATGCAGCATCATGCCCTTAAACAGATCTATGCAATTTTTCTCTTCCAGCCAGTAATTTGCCTCAATTCACCTACAGTGCCTGAGGCATTGAATTCTGCAGCCAGAGACTTCAAATTTCTCACCTGCGGACAGAAGCGGCACTGTAACCTAGATCAGTCTGCCCTGTCTACCCTGCATGCTGCAAGAAGTGTGGCAGCCCTACTGCGCCTTCTGATGGGAGGTAGAAACCCCACACAGCTACAGTCACACAAAGATTCCTGCACTTTGCAGATAAGTGTTGTAGCTAACAACAGCTGAGATAAGAGGCAGTGCAGGCAGGAAGAGATGTCTGTCAAAGAGGCCAGGTACAGGCAGCAACCTAGCAAGGAACTGCTATGAGGAAAGACTCAAATCTTGGAAAGGTCAGATCAACACCAAGTCAATGCAGCTAGCTGGGTCCCTCAGAAGAGGGAAGACAGAAAAGATTTCTAAGGCTCACCAGATCACATTTTTATTAATTCTTTAACAGCCACATGTTCAGTAACCACATTCAGACTCATCTCTGCATGACACCCCACACGCTGGCTTGCAGGTATTGCTACAATTCACCTTCACATGTATTGCAAGGCTCTAAGCTGTGCAGCAGGTACTAAACCCTCAGACCTTTATTAGCCTCCTGGTGTAGAGAAGCAGTTTAAGTGGAACTTTGCCTTGAGTGCTCCTTTACACAGGTGAATCTGGCTGTATATATACAGTAACCAGCTTCTGGCATTAACTACATACATTAACCATACTTACTGGCATAAGCTGTTATTTCATTGCTTTGCCACAACAAAGTGTCTAAACCCAGCACTTTCACATATGGAATGACATCACTCAGGGTAGTCCATCCAGCATCTACTGCACAGTGATGGATCCTACAGGACTAATTTGCTCTAAAGCTCTGTATGGTCTGCAATGGGCTTGGAAGACAACACATTCCAGTTATGAACAGTTCATAGTCCATACTAGCATGTGTATCAGCATCACTGGCAGCACAATGAGATATGACTTTTTTTTAACCAACCACAGTATTTCCAACACCCCTTCTTAATCCAGCTGATAATCAACAGGCAAGTCCTCTCACAAACTTTTCTTCTGAAGCAGCAGCTGTGATTCCAAGGTTGTATGAAACACTAGAAGAGAAGGAGCACTTTGTACCATTGTTCAGAAAGCTCACCCCAAACAGTCCTATAGCATCCTCACCGTCCAGTAAGAGGAAACTGAAATAGTTTTCAGCTCCTTCAGCAGGAACCCGGGCAGGAATTGTTTGCCGTGACTGGTTCCAGCCTCAGTGGAAGCATAAAACTACAACAGCAAACAACACAGGAACACAGAAGTGTAAGATCAAGTGGGGGAGAACTACAGTTCCATCAGTCATCTCATCACCAACCTTCCCCTGTGGAGCCCAGCACAAGTCTCAGGGCTTCCCTGAAGACATCAGCTCACACAGCAGTGCACCTTCTCAGAATGCAGGTTTGTTGTTTCCTTAAAGACGTTGCCACAACCAGACACATTTGCTGGGTAGCTCAGAAACTGTTAAAATCAATGAGGAACACTACTCAGAGGACTTAACAAGTCAAAGGAATTTAAAATAGCTACTGTGGGGTAACAGAAGTTGTCTTCATAAGTGCCATTCAACAAACAAGCAAAGGAAGCCAGAAACGCGCTGGTGGAACGCCATGGCTGTTTCCCTTTTCATAAAGTACTGTCTTCTTGGCATTCTGTCAACCATGCTCCTGTTTGCATCCCTGGCTCCATCACAAGTTCAAATCATAGCCCATCATAATCCCAGTAATTAGACACAAGTTGGTTTGTTTTCAGTATATCCAAAAATATCATCTAGTTGTCCAAAGTATTCCCAGCATTTCATTGTATACGCATTTCTGGGTTAAAAGTCAAAGTCATTTTAGCAAGGTTCCAGTAATTTGTGTAATTTTTGTTCCAGCTCTGTTTACTGGATAAACATTAAAATAGCACGGAGCAGTGCAAAACTGACATTCACAGCCTGCTTTCAAAGACACCAGCAGCTTATTCAGAACTTGCAGATACTAAACACAACACAGAGATACCTGGAAAACAGCTTGTGGCTGCTGACACTCCAGAGGCATCACATACTTCATGCAACAAGGTTCATGCTGCCTAAACTAAATCAATATTCATTCCACCTAGCCGCAGCTGCTACACATGTGAAAATAAACATCCCAAAACTCTAACAGAGTAAATGGATCATGTCCCTTCAGATGTTCATGTGCAACATGAACAGACCAGCAATGAACACATTTGCTTTCTAAAGCACATGGAAGAGATCTTGTACCGTTCTACATGAATTAGGCTGGCCATGCTGCACAGCATTCTTGCTTCCTCACGTGCCTGAAGCTATTATTGAAATGCAGCAATAAGCAATAGTGTTAACTCTCTTTATCACACACCTCAGACTGCCCAGATCCATAATGGATGTAACTAAAGAATGGCTGGAGTCGCAAAAAGAGGAGAAATTTATACAAACAGGACTCTCTTCTTTATATACAAAAAACTCTCCATAATTTCAGCCTCATGATGTTTGTTCCTAACATAAACTATGCCCTATACCAAAGTCAGGGAATGCACTACTTTGCATAAAACAGAGTTAACTTCCAGCTAGAAGTTGGTGGCTTGCTATTGATTAGTGCATTTTTTCCATCACTAGGCCTGAAGCAATGCACTGACCTCAAAGCGCTCTGACATGCTAACAAAACAAAGGAACACCTATAATTGTGAGCTGAAGTTTCTATCAGTTAGCATACTGCATATGCTTAAAAAGCAGAAAGCTTGAATTCTAGAAGGTTTCAGCTCCTACAGAATTGTTGAACCATCCTACACAACCCTTACAGACCTGTCTTCCAAACCCTGAATGCAGCAATGCCCAGACAGGACAAGAGGAGCAGCAGAACTGGTATTCAGAAGAAAAAGGAAATTATGGCAGCTACTCCCTGTAACTGCAAGCAAGACAGCTCTGCTATAAATGAAATAGGAAAGCACAAGAAGTGCAGTTCAAGGGCTATACTGCCAGTCCAAGAATTCATTCTTCTTCCCACTGATAAATGCTTAATATTAAACACATGTATGGAGCAGAAGTTGGCCCAACATGTATAACAAGCAAATGCCCAGAGTCCAAGGTATACACCAGTCTCTGAGTGTGCAGGCAGCATTCATTCCCCAAGGGACATAAATTGGGTCTCTGAGCAGGACTATGAATAGCACATGAAAGGATTCAGTACTAAACTCTGCAAGAGACTAGCAAAAGAAAATACACAGGCACCTTGCTCAGAATAATTAACACCACTGTACATCTGAGAGCATGTGCACACAGCTCAAAACAAAGTCAAGAGGGCCATTTCTCAAACACATCACACCTGCCTCACCCAGCACTAGTGCCAGCAGCTCAGAGGACGTAACAGGCTGAAGTGTCCTCAACCGCCTTTAGGGAAGCCACCTACGTCAAACTAACCAGCACAGTCTCTAAACTTGCAGCAATTCACTTACTAGTACATGACTTTGACAAGGCAGCCTTGGACAGCAGATCTTGTGCTGACCCTGAACGAGTGACTGGTAAGAGACACAGCCTCACCTTTCAGATACACCTAAGCAGCTCATACCTGAGGCAGTGCACTGTTTCAAATCCCAGCTTCGAAGCCCGGAGGATGGGTGATATTTCTTCCCCCATCTCAGTGCGCTGCTTTTCCATTGCCTGGTTCCAAGCACCGGGTGCCAATTTCTATTTCCTTGGCGCCACCTCGTGGCCAAAGTCTGTATTACCGCATTACTGTATTCTTGCGTTTTCCAGGGAAAAAGCCACCTGCGGCCCGTTCCAGAGGGAACAGGGAGACAATGGCACTGCACGCGTGTGTAAGGATCGACGAACACTGCGTTTCACCTTCTGCTGTTACGAACTCTTATGTAGATACAATAGGTTGAAAATAATCAGTGGCAGAAGACCAGAAGCATTTTGTATTAATTGCACCATCCCTATCCTTGAAAGGAGTAGGTTATTATCCATGTGAAATATATAATCGGGGTGTTTAAACAACTGAAGTGATTGGGTTGAGGGTTTGTGGTTTTTTACTGCAACATACATGGAATGTTCACATATCAACGCTAGACACACCACCTTCACAAAGTAGCTACATTAAGAAGTTTTGTTGGGGATTATTTTGGCTTTTTTTACTGCCCTCATAGATCATGAGATGGTACATATTTTAAGGAAGGCATTTGGACCAGCCCTGTCATCATAAAGAAGGCATCAGTGTCTTCCTGCCACCTTGCAGCAGCTTCAAGGAGAATGGGACACAAAATGAACTGGATCTACCCAAATCTAGTGTGAATGCTCAGCAAAGGATGAACATTCTTTCACAGCTATGCAGGGTAACACAGAGAAGTGAAAAAAGACCTGACTGCTAGGAACCACCCGGTGTACAATTACATTCCCAAGGGATAAGATGCCAGCTAAAATGCAACTCATTCCCATTATTCCCTCTTGGGTGCTAGACAGATGCAATGTCAGGGACTGCAAAGAAAAAGTTGCAGGTGCTGGCTACACGCCTCTTCATCCATAAGGAACACCAAGACACACCCCACAAGCACCATCACTGAAAATGTATTAGTAACTCCCACTGTACTGAGTGGCATCAAGAAACCAGGCAGAATAGCATCACACTTTTCTAAGATTCCTTGAATTTCTTCCTAGCCTGAAAGGCAGGGATAAGTGGGTGAGAGATTAACAGCTATCTGAAGCAGCTGGAAGAGTGGCTAGTCAACAGCAAAAAAGTCCTTGGAGGGAATTCTGGCAAATATAAGTAAGAAGTTCAACCCACTCTGGTTTAACAAGTTAGTACGCATGAGTTGAGCAAGTCACCTACATGCAATAGAAGTCTTTCACAACTTTCAAGCAAACATATTACCATAAGGATTACCATGAATTCAAAGCCAACATGTTTAACCACTGCTACAACTCAAGTATATACAATAATTACCACAGGAAAACTGATGTGCAATAGACTGACTTGTTTTCATGCCCTAACAGTTTGAAACTCTTTAATACAGAAAGCTTTTGAAGTTGAACTTTGAACTGTCGTTCAAAACAGCATCATGGCAGCCTTGCATCATGGCTGGCAGACAGAAGTGTTTATGACAAAATAGGATATCCTTCAGAAGATCACAACTGAATGGCCCAAAGGTCTATGAAAAAGTGTACTAGCAAAGAAAGAATAGCTGGGCTCTCCAACAGAAGGACTGCCAGCATATTCAACACTAAGAATGAAAAACATTTTGACAACACAGGCAAGGAAAGATAGGATGCTATTGAAAAGCCACAACAAGCAGCAAAGCAGCAACCCTACTGACATCACTGAGGCATGAAAAGAGGTGGATTTACTTTCGCCAAAAAGTATAAGACACTTTAAGCAAAGGCTATGCACATATATTGGCCCACACCTCTAGCTCTCATCAGTAACCTACCCATTATTTTTGCCAGGCCCCATTAAATCAGCTCAGCAGGTAACTTCCATTGCTAGAACTGTTCAGAAGGTCTGGACCACTACTGTGCATCCCACTGGGCTGTAGCAAAGGCTTCTGCTTGTGTGTGTTTGGTACATTCATGTCTAAGTCCAGATCTGGAGCAGCAGAATGCACCTGTGCTGTACACTGTCAAACAAAGCCACAATTCTAATCTCACTCATTTGATCTGTATGGGACAGAAGCACAATACACAGACACTGAAATCACTCCAGGAAAGAACAGATCTTTCCCTGTATTTTACAGTTTTAAGCCACTGCTGGACAAAATGCAAATATATGAGTTTATCACTCGAGATTCTCAAGAAATAGAGGAGGGGAAAAAATTTTCTCCCTTACTGACAAGGTGCAAGGAGGCACAAATTTGCATGTAGCTGCATCCAGTCTATTAACAGCTTTTGCAGACATATATTGACAGACCAAAGTCTTTTGAAAAAGAAAAAAAAACCCTGTTCTCATTTAGCAATGCAAGCATGTAAGTTTCCAGGCACCCTTTAGCTAGAGAAGGAGAACAGTTCAGTGGAAGAAACAAGAGGCTGAGAGACAAGAGCAGTTCTAATCCTGTTGTGATCGGGAAGTTAACCTGAGTCTGCCTCTCCCCAAGCGTAAAATGGGGATAATTAATCCTTACTTAACCATGTAAATTAAATAATGTTTCAACAGTGCTGCAAGTGCCACATATTAATTAAAGCCTAGGCAATAAAAAGGAAAGAGGCAAAAGCAGAGCACTTTGCTACTTACCTGCAAGTTGAAGGTTGCGCAGCAATTTTAACAGAGGAGATACTGGGCACTTGGAAGATGAGACCCTAAATTATCATTCCATCTCAGAGAGGAAGATTTCTCTCTCTCTCATATGCACACAGCTATCAAGTACATGAAAGCCAAGCACTTGTATTCTGAATTTCATATCACTTCTTTGAAAAGCAGTAAGCTGATGTTACCCATGGAAATGCCATAAACAAACACACATAAACAAAGAGAAGACAAACATCATGGGAAGATCCATACCTTGAACACCTTCCAGAAGCAGATCAACCCCCTTTCTATAAAAGCTTAAGGCAGTTTCATAATCTTCCTCCTCCTCCTTCTTCAAGGCCAGTTTTATTAACTCGCCTGCTTTCTCCAAGTAATCTTGTTTGCCTGGCTTGGGTTTTAAGCTTCCAGTAAACAAACCATGGCTTTCCTTTTCTCCTTCCGGTTTGCTCCACTCCTGCTCAGGTGCCAGTGTGCTTTGTACTGGGGGTTCAGAAGTAACACCAAGGCCAACAGCTCTACTGGGAGAACTTTGGTTGGATGCCATTCCATCATCTACCTCAGCAAGAGAATCTACATCGACTGTCAGAGAGATCAGGTCGCTGTCACTGGAGAAGCCTGAAAGTCAGAAAGACATCCATTACCCAGTATTTCTCATATACTTTAAGAGCCTCCAAAATTCTTTACCCCATGAAAAAATTTAGTTCTTTTCACTTATGCAGCTTCCTCAGAATGCCCACAGAAACTCCCTGATTGTCATGCTGTCTTAAAAAAGTTTAGTACCCTTAGAAATACATTTTTAAAAATTAACTACAAACTCTGCAGAACAACTGGTCTTCATTTCAGTACTGGGAATGAAGAGACCAACATCTAATACCCAACTTAAACTTTCAAAGCAGCTCACCATCGGGCTCCAGGAAATTACAAAACTAAAGCCATGCAAGTGCTATTAGAAAAGTCAATCAGCAGGAGCCAAATTACTGTTGCAAGACATCCCAACATACTGTTTTAAATCAGTACAATGAAGCATCCTCAAAACAGTAAGTCAGGAGATCGAATTAACACAAGTTACTGTCAGCTTATGTATTATGCAGCACTCAGCTCACATTTAACACATACAGCCTTCTTTCATTGCTAACATGTGGTAAAATAAATTACTTAACACCTCTTTCACTCAAATTCGAGCTAACACATTTTATTTTACGTTTGCCATAAGTCACCATACCCTTACTGCAAGCTAACCTTCAGTAACTAAACCACAGGAACTTTTCATGGTTATTTGGGAATAAATGGCAACCAAGGTATTTTACACATATAGCATATCATTCCTAAGGATTATCAACCACTAAAGGCATTCAATCAATTATGACTTCCTAATTATTTGATTTCCACAAATGTAATGGAAACAACTTCTAGATCTCACCTCCACATTCCGACTGGCTCGTAAGTGTCACATCATCAAGCCCGCTTAAATCCTTTCGAACTGGAAAGGACAAGAATGACAAAAATGTTTCTGACATCCTTTTGTACAACAGATTACACATTCACTTGCCATCAGAACAAAAGAGCATGACCCTCCTACAGGTAAAACTACATTACATGAAACTGCTCTTTGGCTATTACAGATATCTATTTGTTAACACACCATTAAAATGGGACAGTGGTATTAGGTTTGCCATTTCTCACTGCTTACAAGATTTAAAAACAAAACACAAGTCCTTGCTTGGGAAGGGGCTTATTCAAACCTCACACTCCAATCCACCTAATTTCAACAGCAGCAAGACTGTAATCCCCATCGCTCTCTGCTCTGACAATTTATGGCTAAGGAGACTTAACACAGTAAAGTTTTCAAAGCTGGGACCTACACACCAAGATAAAACAAAAAAGAAAGCCAGCTTTCAGTCTCAAAAACATCATTCCAGAATAGTACCCTGCATGAGACATATGGAGCAAGCCACAAATTTGGCAGTACCACCTGGATATCAAGTAGCAGTTTGTTTTATCACCTTGGCACATGTACCCACCAGGGCAATAAAACAGGCAACAAGGTCAAGACATTTAGCTGTTTGCATGCACAGAGAAAAGTAAACTCTGAGCTAAAACCTGGTGTCTGCTTTCTCCTCTATTATTGTAAGAGTGAAGAGTTTATCCACATTTCCAGGTAACATTTTCTGACTTATTTTCAAATGCACGTGGCAGCAGCAAGCAGCTTACTCAAAGGCAACTAACTCAAACTTTCTTTTACCTTTTGCAACGGTAGAGTTTTCAATTTATGGAAGAAGAGTAAGAAGGCACTGTAGAAATACTGTGTTTCTAAATGCCAGCAGCTCCTTAACATGAGTGAGAAGATAAAGATATGAAGGAACAAATTACCAGCCACTCTTTGTCTGAAAAGTAATGGTCAGTGATACTTATGACACTAGCCTACTTGAGAGGAAGGGACAGGGTGCACAGAAGGCAATGCTCCCAATGTTCTCATTTAAGGGACATAAAGTGAAGTGTTCATACAGAGAAGAGAATTGCCTGTGTAGCCCCCAGTCCTGCAAGAAAGAAGGAAAACTCACAACAGAAAAGTTGGAGGAAGATAGAGAATTCATTAACTAGTGTAATAATAATGGCCCATTCACCTGCTCAGTTTAAGGGCAGCAATATCAAATTTGGGGATGGAGGACTGAGCATTTATTAAACACCATTTAGAGGAATCAGGTGGTGGAAGCAGAGCAGATTGATGGACAAAGAGTGCAGAGAGAGAGCATGTATGGAAAAGCTGGGGGTTTTGGAAGGGTGTTCTTGCCACCCAGATTAGATGAGTTAGAGCCCATCCACACAGCAGATTTCACACAGACTCAAGTTCCTCTCCCTGCAGGCCAAACAAAACTATATTTGCTCTTGTCTTGTAGCCAACTGGACCAGAAGCTGTATGAACACAGCTAGCATGGCACACAGCCTGAGCTAATAAACTCTTCTTTAGGTCAGGTTTAGAGCCCAGAGCTGGCACCACACAACAACAGTCATGAAGCATCCAGTCAGTTTATGGGGTAGGAAGCATCTCAAGTGCACAGGCTTATTACTGGGAAGATAATGTGTACATGGTAAAACGGAAAGAGAGAGGAAAAAAGGGAATGAAAAAAAAATTAACTTCCTGATTAAGTTCTCTAAAGAAACTGGTAAGGTAAGTGATATGGAAACACTTATGAAGAGAAAGTTGGACATCTGAACATCATCCCATGTACTCAGAGAAGACAACAAAATGACTGGTTGTCAGGAATATTAGATGAGAATAATGATGCTGAAATTGAACACAAATTTCTGTACTTGTCTCTGCCTTGTGAGATTTCACCAGGTATCTAAGAGGTAAACACAGTTTCCAAAAATTGGTGGAAAGCCTGGGTAACCTGGCCTCTTGAAAAGCAGATTCTTATCAAAGCATGAACTGCCAAACTGCTTTTACAAGCAAGATAACTGTTGCTTGTTTTGGTACAAAAAACATTTCTACTACTGTCAATTTGCATCTTGTATCACTAATACGCACACCTTCTGCAAAATGAACTTTGTCTGGAAAGAACAGATAAAAGTGAGAAAACACAACCCACCCTCAAAAGCAAACAGGAGCACCTGTTAAAGGTTGGATTTGCAACTTCTCAGTACAGCAGCCTGAAGGAGCAGTAACCACGTGGAGGCCCCTGGATGCTCACAGAAAGTAACACAGTGACCAGTCACAGTTAACTGCCATAATCAGACTGGGAAAACCAGATGCAAGCAGGAGGCCCTGAGGAGAGGCAGGGAGAGGACTCAAGGCAGAGTGTTGCCACTGCCATCTAGAGGCTTTACAGACAGATGTTTCCTCTGTCTCTAGTCTCCCCCGCACCAAAATCTGCTTGTCAAATATAAGAAGGTATGAGCTGGAAGACACACAGATTTTTAGAAAATATAGCTCCACAAAAGTCACATTCAGCATCTCCAAATCCTGTGCTCATAGTCGTTCTAAGTATCCTGTAAAAGCTCTCCAGCCGATTCAGAAGGGTATCAAAGAATTTTTCTACTTTACAGCATTTTTTTCTTTTCAGTATTTTATCTGACATAAAGGAAGTGGTTTTCTTCTGCTAAAAATGAGACCCTTGTGAATAATGAATAGAAATGTTCACATTAAGCACTTTTAGAAGCACTCTTTATTTTAAAAGGCACAGTGTAAAGTGAGTACATTGTCAGAATCTGGAATGTTATATTTCAGAGAAATCTTTAAAACCCTTCAAAACTAGTTAGTGGTATTTATCATAACTACTCTCTGCAACTAAACAGCTCTATACCTTTCCCTTCACAGAAAAAAAAATATTTTGAGGACATTAGTTTATTAACACCTTAGAAGATACTGCAAAATAAAATACAAAGCTCACCTCCCACATAGAATACATTGAACAGCTAAGCACAAAGTTACTGGCATAAAGAGATCCCAGTGGCAAGTCATACAACCTCAAGAAAAAGAATAAACCAACCACTATTAGAAGACAAAAGCAGATTTTCTTATGCAAGAATTGTTTTATCAAAGCAAATTCTGTGCCAGAAAGATCAAAGGAAATTCATTAGTCAAGAAAAAAATCTCTTTCCAAATAAGCTTCGTGTTTGTATAATAATGTGGATTTATACATGAGGGCTAAACAGTTCCGAAGGAAAACTTTGGGGTTGGAGAAGAATTTCCTAGAAATCACAAGGACCAAGCATAACTCAAAAATACATAAATATCTAAAAGACTGCATGGTACAGAGATGTTACTTAAGCTAGCTCAGCCTGAAGGGGCAGGCAAGAAGCCCTAGTACAGTGTTTATTTGGGCTGACTGACCCTTCCTCATAGCTGTTCAGTGCAAGTGAAGTGCCACTAAAATTACTCTACACATGGTATCCAGGTCAGCTTGTGCATCTTTAGAAGCAAACTTCCAGAAGTGCAGACAGGGCTCTACTGAGCCCAGCTTCTCTTCTGTCCATCCCAGCTCAGCATTTCTGCCATACCAAACAAACAAACCACATGCCAACGCTCCATGGAGAAATACAACACTTTCATTTATGAGCTGCTTGAAAACAGATCATGCTATGGGGTTATGTGAGGAGAGAAAGCAAACCTTCAGAGCTGCAGTCAGACAGGTTGTCAGTCAGAGAGTCAGACAGAGGCTCAACAGGACCAATCAGTTCAGAGCCATCATGCACCTCTCCACCCTGAAAAGAAAGAGGGAAAGGAATTACTCAGCTGCTGTGCTTTGTGGAAATTCTCACTGTATAGATGTGATAGCCAAAATTAAATTTCCTTATCAGTGAATGCTCCATTAGAGTTAATGCATTTAATTAAACCATATAAGCCTGTAAATTAAACCAGGATTTTTGGATAAGCCACGTTTGGTTGCCGCAGACTGTCTAGATATCAAAATATTTAGCCTACTGAAGCTTCAGAGCTCTGAACCACACAGACCTGCACACCCAAGTCTAACAGGGAGAGAACAGTAATGCTCCTGATGTCTTGTGTCACATACAGCCTGTGCTCTTCAGTGGTGCTCCCACACTCAGCAGGTCCCTCACACAGGACTGCCCAAACTAATGTCCCACCCATGACCCACTATCCTGAGTTCAGTCACAGATGAGAGTTAAGAGGAGATACAAGGAGGACATTCCTTTCCAAGCCTGAAAGGAATCAAAGGTAAGAGAAGTGACAACAAATAGCCCTAGAAACCACCTAAATGTTTTCAGAGTTTTTTAAATTTGTGCTTCACATATCAGGTGCACACTTTCCATGCCACTTTAACGGAAACTTCACCATTTTCAAGGCCATGTTACAAATTGGCATTGCTAATCTGTCTTGAACTAGCCCAGCACATTTTCACACAAGCCAGCTCATTCTTCTGAAGTTTATAATAAATAGATCCAGAGAGCACTCCCTTCAGATGTTTCTAAGAATTCGTTGTCCAAATCTCTCTCTCCACAATTATTTGCACAAAAATCTGAAAAGGAACAAAACCACCTGTGAGCAGAGCTAAAGGACACAGGCTGAGCTGGTGACAGACCAAACCCAAGGCAATCTTACAGGAAAACATGACACCACAGCAGCTAACAAATGAGTCTAAATTATTGCATTTGCATAACTCCCCTTGAAGACATAGTTTCTCCTCAAGATATATTGGTTTTCCAGTTTTATTCATTTTCTTGCAAAGCCAGAAAAGGTCCACTGGGAGGCTAAAATTAATACTTTTATTAAGAAAAGGAGGGAAAGAGAGGTCTGAAAAAGTACCCAAAACCACAGAAGTATTTCCAAAGAACTGAAAAAATGCAAATGTAAATAAATCAAGAAGTAAGATAGTCTAATTCAGTCTCCCACTCATTTATTACCACCAAAGCTTAAGAAAATTATTTTAAGTATTTTAAAGAACACTGCAATAACTTCATCATGAAAACAAGTGAAGAAGTTTAAGCTTTGATGTAATTTTGCTTTTGCATATATATAATTTAAATACACTTAACACATTAATATGCTTAAGTCCCATCTCAGCCAGATGAACATATCCTTAATTACAGAGAGTTACTATCATAAGTTTATGTAAATTTATGCTCATGAGTTTGCAGAACATTAGACCAAGCTACTGAAAATAAAGAGCTTTGAAGGAACTATGGAAAACAAGCTGCTTCAGCTGTAATAAAGAGGAAGCCCATATCAATGTATTGTCCTAAAATTTCTTATGGAGACTGGTTCTCACAAACTCCAGCATGTAGGACTAACTACATGCCAAATTTGCTGCTGTGGACCTGAGTCCCTAAAAGACCCTAAGGAAACAGTGTAAACAGTCTTTACTCCTTTGGTTTGGAACTATAAATACCTACTTAAAATACAGAACAGTGATAATATTTTTATTACCTCCCCACTGAACACCTGGATTTATCATCACAGGTTTTGCTCATCATTCAATAAAAAAAATTTCAAATCCCTTCACCTGAAGTTCCTGTAAAACTTTCCACCTTGTAGAGGTGTGGCATAGGTTTTCTTAAAGCCACATTTCCAAAGTGAACGGAAAAGTCCAAGTCCCTTCACAAAGCATGTCAGACCAGCTCACTGTAACTCCATAGTTTATAAAATGAAGCAGAATCAGCACTGTACTTTAGTCATGTCGTTAAGAAGCAAATACTTCTGCAAATACTAACCAACCTTAAAAAACTCTTCCAGCTGTTTGCTGTTATAGAGAGCAGGGATATTGGCAGAAAACTGCAAGAGATCTTCAGCACATTGCCTTCTTTCTTCAATCACAGTTTCGTCAAATCGCCCTGGAACAGACACATAGATTGACAGTTTTAGAAATAATTACACATTTATTTTGCAATAATAACTACAAGGAAAGAAAACAAACGAGACAAAAGCAACCTTCTGGAGACAATGCCCTGAGTCTATGAAAGTCACTCCAACGCTTCAGGAGAACATAGCAAATCTTCAAACTTCCTATTCTCAATTGTCCCTAGAGTCCCGTCTTCTGCAATCCACTCGGATGATGAAAGCTGGCAGCTACGACAAGAATCCTTCGCCCTCTCATCGTAAGAATATGTGAGGCAACACTCTTGATTAGCCAAGAGACACTAACGGATGTCCAGTGTTATCTGACAATAAATGATACATGCACAATTTGACAATATGCCAGTCAGTGTCAGCCTTGATTATGGCCCAAATCCTGCAAGGAGCTGAGCAATCTTCACGTATTCTCAAGAACAATGCACAATATGAGCGGGTAGTAAACAAAGTATTGCTAAAAGCCCCCAAACAGATCTTCAATTCCAAGGTGCCATTTATGGAGGAGACAAAGTATAGGGGAGATGGTGAAGCCCTGCTACCAGGCACTGAAGCTTTCCTCTGAAGTAGCTCCATGCAGACAGGGTCTCATCTCCTTCTGGATTCAAGAGGTAAACAGAGCTGGGAGGCAGCTCATTTACTAAAATGTATGAACATTCCTTTTTCTTTACCCAGCACCCAAAACATTCCAATTAGAAAAAACATACTTAAAAAACAATCCCACAGTTCACCTGAAGAGATTTGCTTCTCAGGAGAAAACCCTTGGATTGCTACCTTAAATTCACATCCTTCACAATTGCACACAACTTATTTTAGCTTTTTATATCAACATCACTTTGTTGTTGAAATAGTTACAAGTTTACAAAAGAAAAAGGGCAGAGGTTAACAGTAATAATTGGAGGAGAATAGAACAGATATTGCAACAGCTATACAGAGGGGAAAAAAGGACTGGGAAGACAAGTTCAAGAAACAGTACTGCTATAACAGCATGACCAGAAAAATAAGAACCACCTGTGACAGCTCTGTGGCATTAACCTTTGAAGAGGACAAAAGAAACATTGAATACAAAAGCAAAATTCATTTATACTTAGAGCAAGCAAAAAAATAATCCCAGAAGAAAGTAACAAAGCAGGATTCTTTCCAGAAATTCTTCAAGTAAATAGCTCCTGCCCATGCGGTACCAGAAAAAAGAAAATAAAACTAAAAAGACACACACATACTCGCAAGATCACAAACAAAGCTTTTGGGGCTTATTTTTCCCATGAAAGAAAAAAAGAGACATCATTGAGCTAATTTTCAGCTGGATTGGTTCCGTGCCTTGCTCACCCTGCCGTTTCAGCTGTACAAACAGGAGCAGCTGTACAAAAGAGCGAGCAACAAGCAAGCAGAAAGAAGGCAAAAGCAATGCTACCACATTGAGTGGCAACATTGAAATCAGGGCCTATTAAACTGCTCATCAAACTTCCTAAGTCTTCAGAGCAACCCTGGGGGTGCATTAGGGCTCTTGGTTCATTCCATGCAAAATTGGACATCATGGAAAGAAAACAACTTCCCTCAGCAAAGCGCCGCAGCATGGGCCAGTTAAATGAATCTACAAAATCCCATGCATACCAATACAATGCAATAGAAAATCAATTGTGAAGAAGTAAACACCTAACAACACCAGAAACAGACAACTTTTGCAAGAAAGTAATTCCGTAAGACATTTTTCCTCATTTGTCAAGAATCTGTCCCTGTTTCCTTTCACCAAACTCAATAAAAAGTAATTTTCCTTATCCACATCTTCCCAGTATTTCCACTGGGCACCAGATAGGACACATCAGGAGCAGCCCTACCAGGCTGCCCAGTGTGCATTCACTGACTGCCAGGCAGCTGCAAACCTCACAGGTATGAGCTGAGCCTGCCTGGCCCTCAGCAGCTCCAAAGCATGTGCTCCCTTCTCACTCAGCTGCCATTTCACAGACTTTGCAGAAATATAATTACATTTGCAACCACCTTCACTCTCAAATTTAGCTGATATTAGCCATACAAGTAAGGTTTGACTAACAGCACAATTACACAAGCCTTAGTTTCTTAGGAAGCTGAGCTAAAAAAAAAAAAAATACACGTTTGAACAGAGCTGTTAAAACATTAGTCACTGTCACATTTTCCAGCCCGTTAGCATCATGATGCACTACCAGGAAAACTGCTTCTAGAGCTATAAGACTTTGGGGGAAGGAAGAACATAATTCAGTACTGGTTCAGTTCACAGACCACCTGGCATCTTGCTGGCTGGCAGTTTAATTCCCAGGCAATGCTGCCTAACTTCTTTCTCCTTTTCTTTTTTTCAGACTTTCAAGCAATGTTGTATTGCTCAACACTTTCATAATCACTCTTCTCAAGGAAATGCTCAAAGGTGCTTACACAGCTAGCTGACTCTTCAAACATTTCTATCAGGATGTCATTCTGCATCTAAATCAAAATTGTTTCTGCTAGTCTTTACAATCTCCCAGACATAAACTTCATTATAGTGATCACATCTTTCTGAGATTTTTAAGAAGTGTCAACTACAACTTTAGCATATAACACAGTTGTTATTCCTCCAGTGATGATCCATTCAAAATTTCCTATTTACATGGAAACCAAATGTAAATTTCTGTAAAAAGAATTCACAATTAATTGTGTGGAGCAGACCTGAACAGCAGAACACCCAGCAAGGTTTGTGTTCATGCTTCAGTTAGTTTCTCACAAGACTTCCTACTGTACACGACACCAAATTCATAAATATGTTACTTCATTCAGTATCTTCAAACACAAAAGGCATCCTTATGTGAGCTTTATAATGTAAGTCATCTTCCTGACTCACTGCTAACAAGTTGTCAATATCTGGGGGTTTTTTGTTTCCTTTTTGGTGGGGCGGAGGAGGTGTAGTGTTTTTTTATATTGGAGTACATTTCTGCAGTTGTTAGATACGAAACATGCAGATTTACCCATATTTTGGTAAAATGCCATGTATAGTCAATATATGGAAATACTTTAAAGTGTCCAACAACAAAAAGGAAGTAGTTTGAAAGTACTGAAGAAAATAGGTTGATGCATATTAGGGTAGGACAGTAATCATGTCCCAGATACAGGTATCATAATTTTAGCAGCTGGATATGTTAGGGCATTTTAGGTTTGCATGATCAAGTTCACTGAGGTTTCCCCTATAAAATGGGAGGAGAAAAGGTTCAAGCGAAGTACAGAAAAAGTCAGATGGTTTCTTTTTCCCATCCATAGCAAGTTTCCTGCTTTGATGCAAGCAGTTCTACTGCAACAGCATAAAAATACACACACTTTGTGGCAAGATTTTAGTTGCATGAAATACGGAAGCATAGCATGACACTTGTTTTTAAACACATCTCAGTTTTCCACACCATCTCCTGAAACTCTGAATGCTGGAGATGCTGCTCAGGTTTAACACTTCTACTACAACTAAGTTTGACAGAACCATCAATGCTCATTTTGCAAAGCACACTCTCTGCAAAACAGCAGGTACGTACGTTATTTAAAGCACAGGTACCCAAAAAAAATTAAAAACCCACCAGTTGACAGCAATTCTCCTCAAAATTTTAATTAGAGCCTAGTCTAAAAGCTGCAACAATTGTAACATCACCACGGGGAAGAAACACTGCAAAAATGCTCCATCACAGCAGTGTGGAAACAAAAGATCTTGAGAGAGATGGGCCTCGCAGGTCACTAACAGAATGAGACTGAAAACAAGTTTATCAAAACCTTGTTATCTACTAAGACTGTACTTTTCCTCCAGTACAAAAAAATACTAGAATTTTTCTGAAAATAAATGCTTTAAATTAAAATAAATCACATGGCAGTTACTAAGTGTAGAATTGTGATGAAAGGATACACAGTAAAATTTTATGTTGTAAATTCAAAAGTAATTTTTAAATTGTAGAGCCAGACAGTTCTGTTCCTTTCAGCTGTGTACCCATCTTTTAAAATTTGTTTTTACACTGCCTCCACTATTCTGTCTTCTTCTGTGGCTCAGTTTCATTTAAACGCCTAGGGGTTCGTTTTCATTTAGTTTTAATTTCAAAGAGCTTTTTTATAAATAACTGCATTGAATGTTTCTGTGGATTTCCTTGTGTTACAATGTACATTGCAGTCACTTTTGTTCACTAAATACAATAGTAGAAGGATGTTTTTCAGAAGGGATTTCACTCAATTCTTCCCTTGCTTAGAGAGCTGGTGTAAAAATCTTTTATTTGCATTTTTGGCAATTTTAAATCATTTAAGATACTAGAAGCCTATACTCTCTCCCACTCTGATTTTCTTTTACCCCTCTCTTTTCTCCCCTATGAACAGCTATCATATCTTCCACCTGTAATTAAATTATCCTTCGCAAATACTAGCTTCGTAAATAATTTGTCAGAACTCTACTCTGTAAATCAGATATAAAATCCTGTCAGAATGAAACTAATACCACATTCTCTATTTAACCATTATTGCCCCTGCTCTGACATAGCACCGAAACTAACACCACTTCCAACTTCACAAATATGCAAAAATAAAATTACATAAAAGATGGGTATAATTTGGCTGGTGTGAAAGACCAATTTAAACCAGGAATTTTACCCAGCTCTCAGCAGAGAACCACAAAATCAGAGATCAGCTTCACAGATGCATGCCAACAAATGTGAAACATGCTGGATGCTAAAACCTACCAATCCGAAACACACAGAAAATTTGGGAAAATAGGTTCCGGATGAATGTCCAACACTGCTAAAAAAATGCCACACAAAGAAAAATGCCACACAGCAAAAATCAGCACTAGATATGCACCAAAACACACCAAACGCTGTCTGGTTGCTAAAACGGGCACAACACATCCAAACCCTGCAAAAACATGGATGACAATAAACACAAAAAACAGGCCCTACACATGGAAACTGCAAATACACTTAAAACATGAACTACAGGTGTGGCAAAAAATGCTAAAAATAGGAAAGGAAAGAAAAAAAAAAAGCGGTAGCAAGATTCAAAAAGGAAAAAAAAAAGCTAATCCCATGCTGAAGTGTGCTGTATGTTTAAAAAACCACCAAAACATAATTGAAACACATGGCAATGGAAAGCAACACTGCAGTAATGCCTAAGAAACAAAAAACATTTTTTAAAAGTGCACAAAGCGCCACCAAAAAAAAAAAAAAAAATCAAAGAGCACATGGAAAATTCACACCAAAAGATGTCAAACCTACTGGACATCCAAAATACCACTGCAGTAATGCCAAACATACTGGGACAACTCTGTAAGAACCAAAACCCACACCAAAAAAACCATGCAAAACCCAGACTAGAAACAAGAGCACATGGCAGGTGCATTCAAAAGAATGCCAAACACAAAACACCACACAAGGTGCACGGAGAAACCATAAACGCAGACTGAATGCTAATTTAAAAAAAAAAAAAAAGAAAAAAAAAACCAGCCACCAAACTAAAACAACTTGTAAAAACCATGAAAAGGCTTTAATAACCCCAAAATACCTTAGATACTGACAAGCCTGCCCAAAAACACCTCAGAAACTGAAAACCTTGCCCAAAAGCACATTATTTTTTTTTTTTTTTAAAAAAAGAGCATCTGGTAGACTCATGTCAAAAAAATGCCAAACATGTCCAAAGATTAAAAACCATTAAAATGCCCAACAATTGTACACAGCAAATTCATGGCAAAAAAACCCACCAAATATATCAGAAACACAAAAAAATCCCACTGAATAACTCTTTAAAAAGCACACTGAAAAATCATACTGTGTATGTGTGCAAAAAAATAACTCCAAAGAAATCCTGGACAGAAATAGCCATGCTCTAGATGCTCTAGGAACCAAAGCCACACCTAAAAACACTCCAAATCCACACTGGAAACCTTGCCCAAAAAGAGAGCACATGCCAAAAAACCACCAAACATGCTGGACACTAAACATCATGAAAATTCATACAAAAATATAACACAGGCTGGATACTTACAAAAAAATAATGCAAAACTAACTTGGAAAACTCTATGGAAACGCCTTAGTAACCCCAAAATCATCTGACAAACCAAGAAGTCCAACAAAAATGCCTTAGAAGCCAAAAAGCCTAACAAAAACCACAGAAAAAGACCATGTGGTAGATTTATGCCAATAAAACACCAAACACATTGAAAGCTTAAATTCTGTTAAAATTACCAATAATTCTCTCTGTTAAATGCACACAAAGAAAATCCAAACTCAAGCTGGACATTAAGAAAACCCAACAAAAAAAACAACTCCCCAAATACAACAAACTAAAATGTACCACCAAACCCATTCCAGAGTTAGAAATTCCTCAGAAACACCTGAAATCACACAGTAAATTCATGCCAAATAAAGGTTAAACATGTTGGAGTCACTAAAAAAATGGTAAAAACTGTTTAACAACCTGCAGTATATGCACGAAAAGAAAACTGCTACACCTGAGAAATGGTGCATCCAGCAAAAAAATCCCACATAAAATGCTGCAGCAATGCATTAAGAACCAAACATCTTGCCAAAAAAATCAAAGAATTTACATCAAAAACTTTGCCAAAAGAGTGGGCACATGGTAGATGTTTTCCAAAGAACACCCTACATGCTAGAGGCTCAAAACTATGCGGGAAAAAAAATAAACCAACCACAAAAAAAAAAAAAAAATCCAAAACCCACACACCACAACCACCACAGGTTTTGCACTTTAAAAAAACTAAAATTCACTAAAACAACAAGTGCCATAGTAATCCCAAAAGCACTTTAGAAACCAAAAAGCTCATCCAAAACCAGACCAAATGCATGTAAACAAATGTCAAACACTCGTTGAACACCTTAAAAAAAAAACCAAATTTTAAAATGCTTGCCTACAAGCAGGTGGTAAATGCACACCAGAAAGCAACAGTCAGCAACACCTTCAAAATTCAGAAACACTCAGAGAGCATGCAGTAGATGCATGCAAAAAAGATGCTGAACATGCTGAACACACTAAAAAATTGTTGAAAAACACTTAAAAACCCAATGGATATTGCATGTTATTGTGTGATATATATGTTCACCAAAAAACAGCTGAACATGAAGAACACACACTAAAAGAAGTTTATTTTATAAACACAACATTGCTAAAAAAATTGTGTGGTAGGTAGAATTCTGTACAGTCACACTCCTTCACAGAAAGTCCACCTAGCTCATTCATGAGGACATACACATCAGGATTAAGTTAACACCTATAAGAGAGCTAACTCCTTTTTGTCACTTGTTTTTCCTGCAGAGTCACAATCCTCTTGCAGGTTGTTTTGGTGAAATATTTAGCCTGGTATGAGTAAAACTCCTCTCAAAAGCCTAGCTAGATAAAACTGACAATAGCAATCCAATGCCTAAAATAAAAATTCTTTTCTGTAACAACCACTTAATGCTTTACTGCAGCTCATCACTAAAAATCAGACAGCTCATATGTAAAACATTTTGTTCATCTCAAGTGCTGTTCACAAAGCTAACACAGACTCTATGCTCCTGAACACAGGGTATGCATGTTGTAAAGATACAGAACATATGCATCAATAAATAGCCACTAACATGGAGGCAAACACATAAATATCTCTTATACATTACAAAAATAAATAAAAACATCAAGTTATGATACCAGCACACATACAAGTTGAGTAGTAAATGCTCATGGAAAATCTTCCATACAGCTACATAACAAGATGTATTTATAGATATTGAGTTATCAAAGAATTTCAGCAGGTCAGGAAGAAATTATGCTTACCAAACACTATGGCTTTGGCAAAAGGTGGAAAGAGCTCTGTGTGTCTGCATAAGTTTTTATGAATTTGCCAGAGATCTTTGTGCAGTCTCTTAAAGTCACTGTATCTCTTCCAAACAACTATCTGGAGCAGAGAAACCAGAGAGAACTATTAGTGAGGTTCATTGTTCATATCACATCACACCACAAATACACTGGTTTAATCACATCAGACCATTAACATCAGCAAATTTATTTAACAAAAATATACAATTTGAACTGCCAACTGTAACAAGCATTAAAAAATTGTCATTATCTGTCCCCAGCCTGCATTTTGGCTAACAACACTAGAGTGCATAGAAAAAAATTAAGCAGAAGCTGAAAGGAGAGCAAAGGCAGCACTGCTTCAGTCACTGTGAGATCCAGACCTACACAGAGAGCCAGTAAGAGAGGAAAAAATGCTGCACAAGAGTGTTGCACTATCCAACATTCAACAGCACACTGTGCCTGGTGCAGCTACAGGTGTGGGCAAGAGACAGAACAGTAAAAGAAAAAGCCAGGGAAGAGAAATCAATACAAGCAAGGGATTTTAAAGAATGGTACGTTAAGCACCCAGGACTACAAAACAGCTCCTAAGTTGTGTATCTAAAGTGTTGGTCAGATGTAAATGCAAGCCCCCATTTTAAATGGATTTTCGTAATAACACCAATAAAAAAAAAGAGTATGTTCCTTTTGTAATCTAGACGAAAACTCCATTTTAGGAATGTAAAGACATCATTGGTTCATTACACCAGTTATTCCTGATCTATCCTTTCCAGATAGAGGTAGTCTTCTCCCAGTCAGATATCTACCTTATCCTTCTTCCATCCCATTCTTTCCTTTAAAGAAAAGAGAACCGAGTAGAAAAACTAAGCCAAGGAAAGAAGTAACCAAAAAAATTTATGCTTGATTGCTAACAGGTTTGTTATCAGGATGAAAAAAAAATAACAAAGATTTTTTATATCCTGACCTCATTTTTTGGTCAGACTCACTAAGCCATCACAATAAATCTCAACACTAATGCAAAGTGATTAAAGTAGAACAGAAGGAAAAAAAAAAACCAAGGAGAGACTGCATGTATTCAGCAGCTGATTCCACAGCTGCATCAGTCAAATGTCTCAATTAACTTAAGACAACTAACCACAACTTAAAATATTCCAACTATTTCTGAATTATTTAACAGGTTGCCTTCTCATGAGAAATCATAATTGAAAAAGTCGATTTTTTTCAAGTACACCAGATTTAGAGCTAAACAAAAGGCTGAGATTTAAAGCATTTTTGCTGGTTTTTTTAAATACGGCAGTCAGAAGCCTTCTAAGTTTCAGCAGATGCAAGTCCTACCTAGAGAACAATGTAGATGTAAGGTAAGAGGATTGTTAGCAGTGGATATGCAAAGGTTTAGTATGGCGACACTCTGCCCACCTTATAAACTCAGCTATGCTGATACCAGCAGTCCTGATTCAGACTCCCTTATTGGCAGACATTTTCATTACTTAATTACAGCTGGTACTCAGTGAAGTGTAACACACAAGTGAGGAATCTCAAGAAGGCAAACTAGTCATTTTGCTATCAGAAATAATAATTTTTCAATGCTGTATTTCTATCTAATGCAATAGCCCGAAAGTGGATGATTAGCACTTCTTGAGCAGTGTGCATATGGAACATAAAATTGCTTAAGATGGTGAATTCTTTAAACATTAAGTTAATGTATTGTCAGTACTTGGAGACAACATGAAAAGCTGCCAGAATATGAGAGCATGAGATTTCAATCCACTAAAAAAGGATCATTTTTCACTGCTACAAGTCAATAGTCAAGAGGAAAAAAATAATTATCCACAAGTAACTTGCATAGCAAAAGCTGTAAAGGTTATCCTAAAACCTTTCAGAAGCTCATGGAAAACATGCATGCACGTGGCTTAGCAAAGTTAGCAAAGTTCCCACTCTAACACAGTCATTAGAAATTAGATTTGGAGGAAGGACACATTGTACTTTGAAGCCCAGCGAAGCACAGCAAGTGTATCACAAAACATATGTTAGACTTGTAATGCAATAAGGTGCTTGTCATGGCTAGAGCCAGTAGATCTCTATTAACTCATGCAACTCATCTGTTCCACAATGAACAAGTCTTTCTCCTAAATAAAAACAAAAAAATACACAGGACTACCCTAGATGCAATTGCCTTCCACGCCACTTTGCCGCCACAGTCAGCAAGGAAATTGAAGTTAGGTCCACGGGCCTTTCTGTTCCTCCACACAAAACTTCACATGAATCTCTTCCTTTCTTTCTTTCAAGAAGGAAGCCCTTACAAGGTTCTCTTCCTTCCTGCTCCAACAACTGGGATTACACTGAGTAGTAACTGGCTGCAGTGGGAGAGGTGCTGTAGCAAAAGACTTGTGTCTCGAAGGGCAGCCGAAAGAGGTGACAGAAAACTGCAAGCAGAGTTGAGGTCACAGCACACAGCCTTACGAGCAGCTGCACATATGTAATGAATATATTAACATCACAGCAGCGGCATTCAGAGACTCCTGAAGGAGGAGGCAGGCACAGCTAAGTGGTCCTACATGGATGTGGGATGTGGGTTGCATAAGACATCCTAACGCAACAGGGTGCTTGTGTGCACACAATTTTCTCTTCAATTTCTAATTGAGCATTCTGGAAAAGTGAGGCAAATTTATTTTCAGCTGGGAGCTGGTGAGTGGCATGTTCTTTTTCTTTCTAAGGCTGCCTACAGTTCTTTCCTTATCATAAGAGGCTATGTTACAGAAAAGCTCTCAACACATAGGGTTTTCTGACTACAATTCCCCCTTATGGCAGCTACCATCTAGGACATTCCTTGTGATAATCAACTATTTTCAGACACTTGCTTATAACAGAATCACCCCACACCTAACATGCTATCACATGCACAATAATTAATTTGGTAAAACGCAGGGTGGAAAAGGGCAACTATCAAGAAGTTTATCTCATATTTATGTCCTCTTATTGTCTGTCTAGAGCATGTGAAACTCTGCATGAGTAACCTATAGCCACAGATCAAAGCAACAGCTAAAAGATACGGTTTTGCTATTGTGCCAAAACTACTTAACATATATTCATGCAATACACTAGCTGAAAGACACTTACAATATATTTTTCTGATGAATGGACTCATCAACAGCTCTTATAAAGTGCTTTTCCTCACAAATGAAGATTAAGGTAATGGCAGAATGTGCTCATGGATAGGTTCAATTCGGGAGTCTCCCTGGAAAAGGTGAACAGCAAGCTACAAACTACAGTAATGCAGTTCTAAACTAGATCCATGACCATCTCTGATTCTGATAGATTATTTTAATTTCCTAGAGATTTAAAAAAAAATTTGCAAAAAGCACAAATGCTCATGCTTGCCTGATTCTCAAGATTTCAAAGAAGGACGCAGTAAAGGGGTGTTAGATGTATTAGCCAATTCTCACCTCTGCCAAGCCACTAATCAGTAACTCAGGTTTGACCATGCAGAGGTTACAATTAATTCATTTATGAGCTCTTCTTTCATCAACTGTGCACATTCTCCTCAACTGTAGGAACTGAGACTGCACCAGAAACTGAACAAATGCATATGGTACACGATGTCTGAAAGGCCATAAAGGTTGTGCTTTTGGGGGAAGATTTTGCAGGTACATAGTATAATTAAACGCTGTCAGGTCATTAATCCAGAAAAAAAATTCAAGAGAGGGGAAGAAAAAGGTTTCCTAATTAAAAAAAAAAAACAAACCAAAAAACCACAAAACCAAACAAATGAAAAAAAACCCAAAACACACACACACGTGGTGCATTTTTCTCTCTCAATAAATGGCTCCTGTGACACTTTTGAGGTATTTAAGAGGCACAAGAATAGAGCAGACCCTTATTATAGCCTCTTCAGGACAGGCAAAGAATAAGCAATTTTAAAGTTTTATCTAAGTATATCACTGGAAAATACTAAAGGAGCCTCAGAGAGATAGGCATAACATATATGACTTGCAGTCTAATCTCCCTCAACTACTCCTACATTCCTCCATTTTCCCTCTTCCCTAATAGACAGTAATGGTGAAGGCTTTTCAGTGAAGTATTGGTTAAAGAGGAAAAGAATACCTACAGCTGAGACCTAAGACTTGGATTGTGGACTGATCTCTAATTTTACCAGTAGGAGTTAAGTAACCACCAATTTGCCAATTCCAGCCCCGAGAAAAGAGCTTGCAAAGTTATCAAAGCAGTTTTGTCATCAAAAGACACTTTACTCCCTAAGACTTTGTTTCAAGTCACCATTCATCACTGGGGGATGAAATGCATCATATTATACTAGCTACTGTTTTTAACTATGAAAGCTAAAGACAAATGGAAACATACGAAAACCGTTTGCTCAATTACAATGACAAAACACACAGAAACTGCTTAATTACATCAAAGATGCTTCAAAAGGCATAGTGTGATACATAAAGACATTTGCACAAGTTTAAACTGTTACCTCCTGGACATCCTCTGGATTTTTTCTTGAAACAATCTGAAAAGCAAAACAAAAGTGAAACCACGTAAGTGCTTGGATGTTCAGTTTGGAAAAGTTAAAGAGTAACATTCAATGATTTGTTGCTGAAGAGAAAAATCTGGGAAAACGTAAGCAGCTGCATGGTCCTGTGCACTCAGAAAGTTTTCATTTACTTTTAGAGAAGTCTAACACCCAGCGACAACACAGTCATGGATTTCAGCAGCAGTCAGTCATAATCACAAATAAAGACATATATTCTGGGCAAAATAACACAAAAAGCATCTCTCAAAGCAAAGCTATGTAGAACACATCTCCTATCATCTTTCCAGTCTCTTCCTATAATTTCATATGAGGGCCACATTACTCCCAACAAAAGGAGCTTATTAAGGCTACTTGGCTTAATACAAGCTGCACACAACCTCACTGTGAATGTGAGGATTTGCATTTAGTAAGACAGTATTTCCACTTTACTTACAATCCCCAGAGTGCAGACATGTCTGACTATCCTCGCGTATTTGTTTCTCCTTAAAAACTCTTTGCCTAATTAATTATAAATGACTTTGTCCAGGGGAAGATTGCAGTGAAAATCAGGCTTGGCTGCACACCATAAAGAAGACAGTTATTTCGTCAGGATTTTTTTTTTCTTTAAATAAATATTGATCGCCAAAGCCTTTGTAATCCAAGTTTTGTACTGGTCTTATAAACAGCAATAAAAGCATATCCCCACAAACATACAAACCAAACAGAGACATCTATAATTCATAACTGCAATTATCTTGTGCAAATCAGTATATCCTTCATCATAAGAGCCAAAGCTGTTTAACAAAATAATTAGTCTATTGTTAGCTAAAGCAAAATAGGGCATTCTCAATCCAACTGAGACTATCCTCAGCGACACACCCTGGAATAATTGATGCCCTGAAGAGGTGATGCGTGTAAGAAAGCGCAGGGAGCCCACACTACTTGCACCCCAGAGACCCACACACCATGCCGCTGTACTGCAAACACCATGCAGCTGTTGCTCTGAGATGGAAGCCACTGAATCCACACTTCCCTCTTCCTAAGTGACAATAACACACCCCTTGTATTCCCCACAAACTTAGCCATCTTTCTCTCTTCCATTTTTCAAGAATTCTTGCCAAAGCCTGCGGTACAGATTTTGTACCATCAGTTTACTACAGTCCAGCCACTCATCTTTGACACATTGTGGAAGAGACAAGGCAGAAAACAGAAGTATTACCTTCTCTAGCAATCTCCCAGAAGACCTGAAACATATTCCTTCACAAGTAAGTCTAAGTTCTTTCTCTCACCTTGCACACCAAAGTCCTCTTCTTCCAGCGTAGTCTACATTGATAAAACCCTTCTCCACTTTCCCTCACTCTTGAGTAATCTAAGGTTTGGCAACTTTACCAAATGTTAACCTTGGTGGCTGTTGCTCTTTCATTCACTACCTGGCAGTTTTTAAGTACAACTGATGAAATATTTCTAACCTCCTTTTCTAGTAGCTGGCATACTTGATGCAAGGAGCCTGTAGAGCTGGGGGAAGAAAATATCACAGGCATGGCTACACATCACAGAGAACACCAAAGGGCAGACAGCAACTGCTTTGCTTTGCAGTTCACCTTTAGTTAAAGCCTTGCAACAGTTTTGGCAGCCAGGTAAGTTACCAGATGGGCAGAAGGAGACCCAGAGAGATGAGTAATTACCCAGCCAGTTAGTAAGAATCTGGAATAAAACCCAGAGGCCCTGTTTCACACTTGTTCTTATGTTACACCACCTTCCATATCTACCAACCATGCCAACTTTAAGTCAGTATGTAATAATTTATGTGTTGTCCTACTTTGTTCTTCACATCCTTTTCTGAAGGTCAGTCTCAGAAGAGGTCTGCCCCTTCCATGCAACCTATAATCAACCTAGAGACTAGGCAAAGATGACCCAATCCCCCAAATTTTCCATGTATTTTTTTTAATCCTTCCACAAGGATCAATGCGTCAGTTCCTTCTGCAAATCTGTAACACAAGCAACTTTAACCTATTTTCAAAAATATCATTAGGATAGCCACCAATGAGCTAAGCAATGCGTAATTAGTGCACTAGGCTCTGAAGACAGAGATCCTACAAGGATCCTCACCACCTCACAAGTATTTCAGATTATCCCATTCTTCATCTGACCTGCAGATATCCAAAATAACTCCTCAGAATTTTAATTATCATTAATAATATTAATCTTCCCAATTCTCTATAAACTTCTATTAGTGGCCTATATTTTCATGTCTCATTAAAGAACACTGCTCATATCACAACTTGCTAATATCTCTATCTGTTCCTTAGCATTTGGAAATGGGTATTAAAAAGCCACTATTCATTTAATTTTCTCCCCATTTACAATTATGCCACAGTTTACAAGTAAATAAAATATATATTCTCTGCTATACAAACAAAACTTTTAAGAAATAAAACTGCAATAAGGATAGACACCCTTAGCACTCAGAAGAGACTGCATGGGGAGTTATGCCTTGGGCCAGATGTTTAGGACAAGCTAAACAAGTGCTTTCTCATCCATGATTATTTATCTATCATTACACTGAAAAAGAAAGTTCCTTTAAATTCATTTCACAAAGGATTCACTCATGTACCACACTAAGGAACCACAAATCTTCACTAACACATACTGACTAGTCTAGACCTCAGCCAGAATGATATTCAACACAATGGGAAGATTCACCTCACTTTTTTCCTGGCGGTCCCCCAAAGTTGCTGAGCATCAGCTCAGCAAATACAGCTGGAGTGCTGTGATATCAACTATGGAGCCAGATCACCGCAGGAACAGGAGGGAGGAATAGGGGGAAAGAAACAGAAAGGGTACCTGATATGTACATTGAATCATTTTTAAATCATTTTATTCAATTTCCCAAATCCTCACTTCAAGTACTACACAACAGATTACCAGTCAGAGCCTTGCTGAAACAAAAGTGATTTATATTTCTGCATTTGTGAATTCAAAGCATTCTTTGCTGGAAAAAAAAAAAAGAGATAATTTTTCACTTTGAGGATTTTAGCTATCAAAACACTGCATAGAAGTGATGATCTCTGGTTAGGTCAGTTGAATTTGGACAGCTCACAGATTAATCAGCTCCTTGCTCTGTGCTAAATCACGGGTGGTCAGCACACCACCTGATTCTGCACTGCCTCGCCTGGAAAGGCACCAGAGCACCCAGTTTATGGGACAAGGACAGAGAATGACAACCCTAACTAGTTAGCCACAACTTGTTTTGGTTTCTGTAGAATTGTTCAAAATCATCACTGACAAATTTAACTGGTTTTAGCCAATAAGAACAAAGTCACCAGAGTAAAATACGCAGCAGAAGTCAGGGCTCATTCTTATTAGTCCCTATTGCACTGACACAACTTTTTAGTACCTACGTACACTTAGCCCATCAAGAGCTCCTGCAGAAAGATTTGATGGCACTGTTCTCCTCAGCCTGTATTTCAGGAAAAACTTTTTAAATGAAAACATCATAGGAAAAAATAACTCTTGTTTCCTCTTGGACTAAAAAGAACAGCTTAAACGTATTTGTCACGTTTTTGTGTCTGGTGAACTTGGATATCTATAGATTCGACCAAAAAAATGTTAACAAAATATTTTTAATTTTACAAGTCATACAAACTGATCATAGTCTAACAACCCGACACTACAATATATATACATATACGGAATACTGCATTCTTTGAATTAAGAGAAGGGTGCATTTAACACATGTTATTGTCACAGGCAGGATATCTACAGCTGCAGTAACTACGAGATCACAGCTTATTTAAATAAACTCTGTCTGTGACACTTTCTGATGCTCTCAGTATGTCCCACCACACCTGTGAGTTAAACTCCCACTCCTTTCGCACCTAACCCCACATATTTACTTACTCTCCTCCCTTTTTTGGCTTAATAGGAAAGTGGAAGAGAAAAGGAAGCAAGGCATTTCCCTAGGCGAACAGACAGAGCTTTCAGCAAAGCCAGCGCCACACCAGCTCTCCCAATACCTGCAGCAGCTTTCCTGCTTCCCCACTAGGCCTGAATCCCCCCGAGCCCCGCCGGACCCTCGTGGGGACGCTCCGGCTCCATGTGCGGCTCGGGCGGCTGGCGCTGCCAGCGTGGGCGTGCTGAGCCCCCGCACTCCGCTCCCTCCAGGCTCCTCCCGAGCGCGCTGCTGCGCTGCCAGCGAGGCTGGCCGATCCCACTGCAAGCTAGCCACGAGATTTGGGGCAGAAGAACGGGGGGGAAAAAAGAACGAGCTGTTTGTTTTTCAGCTGCTCTCGCGTGCTCTGCAGCGGACAGCAAGGAAATTGAGTTAATTGCAAAGCGCCTCTCAGGCCATTACAACGTTGTGGGGCTACAAGTTTGCAGGAGGCGAGAGGGGCTGGGCTCGGAGGGGCCACCGTGTCCCACCTCCCCTCCCTCCCTCCCACCCGTGTCCCTCACAGGGGCTTCCACGCCGCGGCCGGGCGCGCCAGGATCCGCACGGGCACGGCAGCCGCGGGCGCTATTCCGCACCCAGCGGCGCCTTTCCAGACCGACTGCGGGGCAGGCCGGCCGCGGCGAGCCGCGGGGGCGAGGGGCTGGGCGGCGGCCGCCGACTCACCCGCGCCGTGACCTTGTAGACGGTGTGGCCGCGGGGGTGGCGGCGCGGCTCCGTCACCGTGTAGAAGCGGGCCAGGTCGGCGCCGCGCTCCCGCGGGCTCAGCATCCTGCCGCTGCCCCCGCCGCGCCGCCCGCCCTCCCGCTCGCCCCGCACAGGCGGAAGCGGCGCCCGGGAACGCCCCGCCCCGCCCGGGCGGTGCCGGGGGCCCGGCCCGGGGAGCCCCGCCCGGCCGGCTCGGGATGCTCGCGTTTCAGGAGCCCCTGCTCGTGGCCTTTCCCCGAGGCTGAGTGTCCGCGCCGCGGGGATGAGGCCGAAGCGTCACGGCCCAGACATGGCAGGCACAGCTCGGCGGCGCGGTGGCCCCGCTCCAGGTGTCTGCGAGGGCACGGCCGTCGGGGATTTACGCTTGGGGGGACTGACCGCCGAGCACCGTGCTAACACAGGCGCCCGCGGCCTCTGCAAATCCGCAGTGAGACCCTGGTACGCGGCTCCCAGCGTCTGCCGTGGGCTATTTTAAGCTGTGCTGCCCTAAATCCATAGGCCTGTAACGCAGCAATGATTCACGAATTTTAAAGAGGAATGCTACCAGAAAGGCAAGTGTGATGGTTATTGAGTCACCACGTATGTGTGCTGTGTCTCCTCCAGGTTCTTAAAGCTGTACCTGGAGTTCTCCCCGCGGATGGGCTCCCGTGCACGCACGGCTCTGCGGAACACCTCAGTGTCAGGAAGCTCTCCAGGGTTTGAGGAGCATTGCTTCAGTTCTAAGGAGCATAACTTTGTGCTTTCATAAGATTGATTACCTTAGATTTCTTGTCTGTAGTGGGATTCACACCACTGCAGATCTCACACTTCAGATTATATGAACTGTTAAGATTTTTTTTTTTTCAAGTCACTGTGCTTCCATTCATTTAATTGCAGATGTTAAAAAAACAGCTTTTCCTTGCCATGTTGTTAATATCTGGTCTCATGCATGTTTTTGACATAAAGTATTTAACAATACTTAAATTGCATGTCTTTGTGAAAGATGAGAGTCTCTTATACTGAAGTTCATAGCAAGCAAGTGCCTCTCCTTTGAGGAACATTTTCTCAAGGAAGGGGGAAGAAAGAGGACATTGGTTGTTAGCAGGTCACTTGTCACTCTCACTTGTCTTCTGAGAGAGGAAGAACGTGTCTTTTACATCTTGTGCTGGTTCATAGAACTTCATGGAAGTTACATAAGTTGTCAGAAGTTTGCAAATTCAAGTACATGGGGGAGAGAATCAGTGAGTAACTAAAGAGACAAACACATCAGGCTTAGGAAATGTACAGAGCTGAAAAAAGCAAGAGGCAGGGAGACTGTTCATTTGAAGTTTGCCCAGCCCCTGCACATTTCTAGGCATCTGCTGCTAACCACGTTTAGAAAGCAGGAAACTGAGCTCAGTGGACCATTGATCTGAGCCACCGTGGCTGTTCTTATGTGCAGCGTAATCAATCAAAGCATCCCTCAGTGAGTCAGTAGCCTCCATTCACTGGGGAGTTTCAAAAGCTCAAATGACTCATAAAATAATTTGGCTTCTACTTACAAATCAGAATTTGGAGATACCTAATTCTGAAGAATATCTTTTTGCATGGTATAGCCAGCACAAAATAGTAATTAGACAAGAATAAAAAAAATCCACAATTAAGTGTTATTGGGTTATTAAGACTTCTCTAGGTCAAGGCAAGAAAATCTAGCAAGACTGAGATGAGAGACAATTTGCATTATATTAATAGGTCAATCCTTTTTTTATCTTCTGTCTATTACACAACTTTTATGCTTTTCAGCACATCTTCCTTTTCATTAAAACCCCAAGCTACAGTGATTTCTTTTTTTTTTTCAACATCACTACTGAGATTACTACTATATAAAAACCTTTGAAGTGACAGATCAATTTGGGTGTCCTGTGTAGGTCAAAATAGAGAAAATAACTGCATGCTATGTGTAGATTCTGCTCCTAGAAATAACAGCTGTTGTTGTTGCTATAGCTATGGCTTACTGTCTTCTGTCCTAGAAATACATCTAAAGATAAGGATACAAAAATTCAGAAAAGAACAAACCACCAAAACAAGATGGTCTTGAAAATACAGTTGGAAGATCCTTTACTACACATGTATTATAGGGCTAGTAGTTTCTCTCTCGTATTATATTGTAAAGAAATGAACAGAAAATGGATGGGTTTTTTTACCTTTCACCAGTAACTTGTGTCCAAGAAATGGAAAACCCAAAGTGGATTTGACACATTGCCTAACTAGCGTGCTCATCGCTGCATTATTTCAATTCCAGTCTTCCCTACTACCCCTGGGAAAACTTCAAATGTTACTTAAAGTCACTTTTATGACACATATAAAAGGAATGCAGAGAAACTATACTTTACTTGATTGCAGTTCCTGCACAGCATCTGCACTATTCAGCACTATAATTTCTCATATGCGTTGTGCTACGTTTCCTTACAGTAAACAGGGCCAGCATTTACTCTGTCCTCAGAAGACCTCGAGAAAGCGTTTTAAGTGCTTATTCAAGCACCATCGGCAGAGCCAGAGGATTGTTTCTGCAGCTGGTAAGCAGCGGTGGGTCTATCAGCAGGGTCTGCAGGACGGGCAGCTCTCGCACCCATCCCTCAGGCCAGGTCTCCTCAGCAGAGCATCTTCAGCTGCGCTTTAAAACCTGACAATGTTGAAGTATTTGCTTGGGTGAGTGGGATTTGGGGTTTTTTCTGCAAACAATTAAGGATGGTACTGCTGACTTTGAAATATACGGCACCTTGAAATGTACGGCAGCTCTTTCTAAGCGCCTTTGATCCTACAAGAACACAGGGTAATGCCAGGGAGAAGACCACGTATGAAAGCTATCACAGAATATGCTGAGTTGGAAAGGACCCACAAGGATCATCCAATTCCAACCCCCGGCCCTGCATCAGACATCCTCAAGAGTCACACAATGTGCCTGAGAGCGTCGTCCAAATGCTTCTTGAGCTCTGCCAGATTTGGTGCTGTGACCACTGCCCTGGGGAGCCTGTTCTAGCGCCCAGCCACCCTCTGGGCGAAGAAACTACTGCATGAACACAGTGTTACATCCAATTAAGCGCTTCAAAAGCCCGCAGTCCGGCTGCCTTCACGCCGCTGTTGCTGCGCTCTGGAGCGGGCGCGGCCCCGGAGGGGAGCGCGGGCTCGGGGGCGGCACCCGAGATGGCGGCCGGGCCTCGGCGTCGGCTGCCCCGACTAAACATGGCCGCGGGCGCGGCCCTTGGACTACAAGTCCCAGGAGCGAGCGGGAGGGCGCGGCCGCGGCCCGTGCCGGGGATGAGGCGGCGGCGGGGCGGCCGGAGCGCGGCGGGCGGAGCTGGCGCTGCCCTGGGCTGACCCCCTCGGGGGGCGCCGGGGTTTCGCGGGGCCGGGAGCGGGGCCCCCCTGGGCCGGGCCCGGGCCCGCCTGGAGGTAACCGGGGCTGGGAACGCCGGTGTTAAATGCCCGCCGTTAGGCCGAGCAAGGCCGCGGTAAACAGAGCGCGGCGCGATGTGGGGCGTTCTGCTGCCGGCGGCGGGAGCGGTGGGGCTGCGGGTTTAGGAGGGAGCAGCTTCTCAGAGCTGTTCTGCAAAGCAAGGGTTTCGGGAGGTTTTTGTAAAAAAATGCTTCCTCTTTCTGCTCTATAGTAATGCTGTGATGTCCTGGGGGTTTGAGTGTCTGCCGGACTATGTGTGGTGCGCTGTGGCGGAAAAGGGTTGTTTCAGGACAAGCCGGTTTTGCTGAAAGTTGTTTTAGCGATCAGAGAATGTCCAAAAGAGAGCAAGGAAGATGGTGAAGGATCTAGAGGGGAATCCATGTGAGGAACGGCCGAGGTCATTTGGTCTGTTCAGCCTGGAGACCTCATTACAGTCTACAAGTTCCTCGTGAGAGGGAGAGGAGGGGCAGCACTGATCTCTGTGGTGACAGTGGCAGGACCCGAGGGAATGGTCCGAAGTTGTGACAGCAGAGGTTTAGGTCGGTATTAGAAAAAGGTTCCTCACTAGAGTGTGGCTGAGCTCTGAACAGGCTCTGCAGGGAAGTGGGCACAGCACAAAACGTGGCAGATTTCAAGCAGTGTTTGGACAATGCTCTCAGGGATATGGTGTGACTCTTGGGGTGTCCTGTGCAGGGCCAGGTGTTGGACTCAATGACCCTTGTGGGCCCTTTCCAACTCAGCATATTCAGTGATTCTGTATTTCGGCTTATTTGCTCAGCTGAGTGGCAGCTGGGATGTTCTCACTTCAACTTCAAGCACACCAGACTTTGCTATCTTTTCCTTTTAAGCTCAAAATGCACCATTTTATTTAAACAGTGAGGCAGCTGAGACAGATTATTGTCACTCAGCCTTCCTTCCTGCAGTTTTATTGAGAGACAGATTTATTTTTTCTTCACAAAAAAAACCACCAAACCTTTTTTCATGGGTTTAGTTGCTGAGCTGTGGTTTGCCTCTCTGGAAAAGAAATAAGAATACAAATTTAGTCTTAAGCTGGTGCTAGTGATGCTTTGAGACTTACTACCTTTATTTCCCTGTCGTGTTGGCATTTGGATTTGAGCCAAACCAGTGGCTTTCAAAACAAACTTCTGACTGCTTGCAGGAAAGTGATCTTCTGATTCCTTATGAATAGCCTTATGATAAAGTTAATGCAGCATGCAAAAATGACCTTTTGTAAGGATCATTTGTCTGGGTGCTTGAAGATCTGACACTTGAATTCAACAAGGCAGGAAATAAATTGTAAATAGATAGAAAGGGTTTGGACACTAAATGGCACTTGTAAATATGATGGGGGAGGAATGGATGCAAGGTCACTTTGTAAAGTCCCATTTTGCATATCATTTAGATAAATTTTTAAATATCTTGTATATATCAATAAGTGTTTGAATATCTTGTATATGTTAACTTGTAGAGGAAGAATATCTCGTGTAAGTCCTGCTCTGATGACTTACCTCTACAGCATTCTACAGGAGGCTGTAGTTGTGTGCAAGTAATGAAACTTGTGCTTTTCTGGCAGACACTCCATGCTGCCCCGCCATGTGCAGAGGCTGGGCAGAGACTGGATCACCCACTGGAATGGCTCCCAGATCCTAGCCTTGAACAGCCCAGTTTCCAGCTGTGTGAGATGGGCCGGACACTATCCTCCTTGGGCCTCCTTTCCACTTCCTATTTCAGCTGATTTCTCAGCGAACTGGAGATTCCCTTCATTTTTTGGACCTTGGAGACAATTTCAGAACTCTAATTGGCATCTTGATAACTACACACAAAGCTGTTGGTTTCACCTACCCAACCCCAGTATGAAATCTGAGGGAGAAGAGCCATTGACGAAGAAGAGAAGACTCAGTGGCCAGGATGATACTTCAACTCCTGAACAAGAAACAAACTTGTCTGATCAGAAGGAAGTATCTTGTCTTTCTGTAGCACGGAATGAAGAAAAACATGGCAGCAAGAAAGGTAAAAGATGCTCTTTGCTCATTTTCCGTGTTTATTTGTAATGCTAAATACACCAAACAAGTTAGAGTTACGAGCAGTATGGCCTGCTCTTTTTGAGTTGTTTTTCTTGGCACCCCTGTCAGGAAAACATGTCTTAAAAATGGTCCAGTTTTGTAATGCTGTTTAGTCTGTAAACTTGTCTTTTGTGCAGTCAAACAGTCTACCAGAGCTAGGTTCACTGCATTTGGCAGTAGAACAGTTACTTTTGTGAAGGATTGCCCAACCTGGAGAGTCCAGGGCTTGGTTCAGACCACTCTCTCATGTCTCTGTCACCAGATCATGTCTGTTAAACTTGGAAACTCTAAAAACCAAAAAGATATGGCTGACTTGCTGTAGGGCTCAGCTGGGCTGGCAGTTGTATTGCTTGTACTTTACCTGAGTTTATAAGCCCTGCTGGACCTGAAGTGGTTTCTTTCCAGACCAGTTGAGTTATCTGTGACCTAGAAAACTGAGAATTAATGGACTGAGATTTGACAGTGCTTGCTTCCAGTGTGATTGTGTGATTTTGTTTTTACAACTTCATTCTGCCGCTGGCATGTTAGCAAGTTTTGAGTCATATCACATCTGACAGAGCAAGCAGCAAGTGTGCTTATCCAGGAAGAAGTGCAGAGTTGTCTACTGGGCTCAGTAACAAACTTCCATGAAACTTCAGAGTGTCTGTTAGCTTATTACAGATACAATCTTCTACATAGCATCCAAATATTTTACTGAGTTTTGTGCATATTAACAGTTTTGTCTACTGTGAAACAAATAGAAGGACACAGTCAAAATTATGGCCCTCTTGCATAAATCACTTCCTTAGCAAAAAAACCTGGAAATTGTATTATGGCTAAAGGGGGCAATACATGCTATCAGCGTCCCAAAGGGATTTTTGGACACAGATATCCATAAGGCTTAGAAACATCATATCCATCTTCAGGAGTCAAGGGAGGGGAGTTTGCTTTGTTCCCTTATTGCTGAGTCCTCACTTAACTCTGCTTGACATATGTTTATCTGAGAGCATGGTTGGCATTGTGGTCCTTCTTAGTCACCCTTTGCAAGGTGATGGTAATTAAAGATACATTTAATGTATCTTTACTGAGGAGCAATGTGGCTTCTCTCTCACCATAGAAACAGAACCTAAAGCCTTGCTGTATTCACTTCAAACACTATAAAGTCTCAAATAATCTGAGCACAGCAATGAAATTTACTACCCAAATAGGACAAATGTTAACAGCTATAGCTGCAGTCTACCACTGATTGTTAGCACAGGTAACTGGGCCTCAGCTTGCTCTCAGATATGTTCAGATGTAAAGGGTGAAAGCCATTTCTGTTGGTGAGTTTTTAAGTGGAAAAATACATTTCTTAGAAAGTAATTGGACGCTTAATAATGGGCATATATGTGGTTTTGAATTTTTGTACTAGTAGTAAGTATGAAATTAGAAATGGCAGAAGGGCAAAGGAGGCCATTTCAGAAGTTCTTGGTAATTCTGAGACTTACTAATTTCTAAATTTCTCAACTCACTGAGGAAAATGGTGTTCAGTATTTGTTTTGGGATGCCTGTAGTAGACCCTGTTGCAGCTTATGGGTGAGTTCTACAGACTGTGCACAGGCTAGAGGTAGGTGATTGATTGATTCCTAACCCTTGTTTAGTCATGGGTAGAGAGATCAACAAGATGCCCATGTACTGCTGTAAAGAGTGTATCCCAAACTGACATACACCATCTCTGCTGAGGAGGCAGTGGCAGAAGGCAGCATAAGACTCTCAACAGACTGGATTTGGCTTCCCAGTTTGACAGTCCTTCTACAGGAGCAGGAGTACAGTCTGAGTGCAACAATCTCTTTAGAACATGCCAGTTTCCCAATTTCAAAGCAGTTGAAATCCAGGGTATGTAATGGTTTTGTATTTTTCCTTTGGGGTTGGGGTTTTTTTGGGTTTTTTTGTTGGCTCGTTTTTAGGTTTTTTTACTGATGCTGATATAAAATTCATCTTAAACAGAGGGTCTAAATCACTAATTGAATAATCTTTTGTAATTATTTAAGCAATGTGAAAGACAAATATTGTCAGTAGAATGACTTCCAAGAGCAGTAAGAAGTCATTGTCTAGTACATAACTTTTTTTGCTTCATGTGCTTTTTTAACAGGAACCATCAAAAGACACTGGGAGTATTTCTGTCAGCAGAGTAAAACAATGAAAATCGCTGAAAATAAAAGATCTGACCAAAGCAGTACAGAAAGTGAGGCAACATTTGATTTTACAGTCATGTCCTACAATATTCTCTCACAGAATTTGTTGGAAGACAACTCTCATCTGTACAAACACTGCAGACAGCGATTGCTATTCTGGACATACAGATTTCCCAACATCCTACAAGAAATCAAAGAGCTGGATGCAGATGTGAGTAGAAAATGAGCATATGGATATTTCTTAAGAACTGATAAACTGAAGTAGCAAATTCTGCCACTCTCTATTGGGGTCTGAAAAAACACTGCTGTGGTTTTGGTTGATTGTAGAGGTTATTGTTTGTTTTTGAGGATACATAAAGTATTCTAAGTCTTAATCAGGAAGTCAAGTCAGTAAAATTTTGCTTCAGTCATTGTTCAGACCAAAAAAAGTTCAGTGATAGAATCCATCCTGTTTGTGTCGGAAAACAGTACTGGATAAAAGTAGTTGTATTAGGGAAGCCACAGAAGAATGGTACACAGCCTTGTACCATTTGAAAAATGCAGTTATGTTAGTATGTATCCAGGAATCTGGAAATTAAAGTCCCCTTCAAGCTCTTCCTTTCTTCCTAATAAATTTATACATACTGCATGCTTATATCTTTACAATGGGATACCTTAAATAGCTTTCTGAGGGGAGCAGCTGCTGTCAGACCCTTGTAGGTGCAGGTGCCCTTTCCACAAAAAAATTCCTTGCTGAAGGACATAGATTTTTAACTGTTTCATTGGTTGGAACTGTAACCCTAATTGGAGCAGACACTTCAGAATGTTGCTTGAGATTTGACTCTCCCTTGGGACCCTGAATGAGCTAATGACAGCTGGCCAAGTGGACTGTGTTGCTGCAGTTCAGCAAGCCGAGGTAACTTGTTCCCCTTTGGGAACCCTGTCTTTTATCCCAGTGCTAAGGGGCTGTAAATCTGTGTGTTACTGCAGTCTACAGGGAGAAGGCTCAAAGATGCTCACAACTAGAGTTGGACTTAACGATTCTTGTGAGTCCATTCCAACTCAAAATGTTCTGTGACTCTGTGAACTCTCTTAATTGAATATTTTGAGTTTGATCTTTGGTTCAGGTTCTTATAATATGGAAGCTTGTTTTCCACCCTGTAGTATGCCAATGGCCTCTTCATCCTTTCTCTCTGGCACTGAGCATTCCCCTGAACTGCTGAGAATGTAGTAGCAGGTTACTATTTTGATTAAATTTAATCTCACCACTGAAAATGTATATCTGAGGGCGGGAGGAAGAGGAGCCTTCTTCATCATCTTAAGGAGCATTTTCTATAGAAGAGTGAATTCTTTTGTGGGATTATGGAGTCAAAAAGCTTTTGAGTTTGTTTGGTTTTTTTTTTTTTAATACCTGTACAGACTGGCCAGCAGAGATATGCTGTGGTAATATTTTGATGTACTTACTAATACATTTTAATTGTAAACCTTTGCCTTAGGTGCTCTGCTTACAAGAAGTCCAAGAAGACCACTACAGGACAGAGATCAAGTCAAGTTTGGAATCCCTGGGTATGATAAAACTCTTAGGACCAAAACACTGTCTTCTCCCCTGCAGGGGTAACTTGTTACCCTTTCAGAATTCAGTACTAGTTTCCTGGAAAAAAACTTTCACAGATTATGGAATCAAGTCTTTTGCCATCACATGCAACAATGTTGTGTATCCTCTTTTATAAATTCATGAAGTGCTCTCCTGAAACTACCTTGATTTTTTTTTTACAACTATTCTGTTGAGTAGCTCTTCAAGGGCATGTTTTTCTGGCTTGAAACCTTCCAGATATCAGCACTAAATGTTATCCATGGTCAGTATATATTCATCAGTATTTATACAAGTGCTGTCAGTCAGTCTGAAGAGACTGTCTTGTCACTCTCCCTCACATGATTTTGGAAGGAACACCTTGTAAGGGTTTGATTCCATGGTGGTTTAAACTGATCTAAATCTCTTGTGCCCTGCATTGCCTCCCAGTCCCAGGGCCCTGCTTCCATCCTGGCACTGGTTCTTGTCTGGTGCCAGGAGGACATGGTGAGGGAACAGCACTGGTCTGATACTTTTTTCTTTCTTGGTTAGTTGAGGTAGTCTAGCTTCCAGAACTGAGTGTTTGCAAAGAAGATAAGAGTAATGGCAGTGCTGATTGAAATCCACTTGAAACATGAAACAACTCTGTGAGGCCAGGCCTGTGTGGGCAAATGAGTACTAGCTACTGTACAGGAGCATCTAGAGTTTGCTTTAGCTCTTTCTTTCCACATCCCTAACTCCCAGATGCATGTCCTGCCCCTTATCCTGGGCTAATTCTGGCACTCATTAGTAAAATCCACCGGTCCAGCAGAATACTATTCAGACTAATTTTATTTTTCTGGGTTAGTTTTCTGCTGGCTTACTGAGTTAGCAATAAGTGCTGCAACAAGGGCAGGAGCAACATGGCCTGAATCTTGAAGAGGGGGATTCCCAATCCCCTGCTCCAGCACTGGTGTGAGCTCAGGTCAACTTAGCCTACTTCACTGAGGCTGTACTTCATGAATTCATGTGGTCTGGGAAGGGCAGAGAACATTTAAAAATGGCAAAAACTAGATACTGTTTCAAGATCTAAAGTTTTTTTCTTATGTAGATAAGGTCTTGTTTAAATCATATCTACATAAAATTAAGAAATTGACAAGTCACTGTTTCTACATGGACTTGTTTGAACTCCAGTGCTGTCATTTGATAAGTGTCTCTGTTTCCTTGGTGAAAGCTTGCCACTTGCTGCTCACTGGATAATTGCATAATTATGTAAATCTGTTTGAAACCTTTGTTCTATAAATCATTGTAGACATTGACTAATGACTTAACGTGATTAAGGCTTTTGATTGGTAATGTTTCACTGGTATTATTCCTAAACCATTCTTGTAACATCCAGAAAAAAATCTTCAGTGCACAAGGCCACTTTTATGTCACTTGTGGGCTTTCTTTGTTGGTTTGGTTTGTTTTTTTTCCCACAAGGAGATAAGAACATAGCTGGTATCTTGCAATGTTTACACATTGCAAAAGGTATTAAACCAGGTTTCCTGTCCTGCCTTGCTTCAGCTCAAATTAGGGCAGAAAGAAAAGTGAACATGAGACTATGTAAACTTCATACAGACTTTGGTGCTTCAGACTGGCTGTTGACTATTATGTAAGAAAAGCAGCATGAGATTTTTCTCATTTTTTTGCTTTGATATCTTTATTTATACAACAGTATTTTATGTTTTTAATTGCCTTTCTTGCAGGGTATCACTGTGAATATAAAATGAGGACAGGGAGAAAACCTGATGGCTGTGCCATTTGCTTCAAAACCTCCAAATTTAGCCTGATTTCCTCAAACCCTGTGGAATTTTTTCGCCGTGATATCCCACTCCTGGACAGGGACAACGTTGGACTGGTGTTGCTGCTGCAGCCCAGATTTCACTCCAAAGCCAGTGCTGCCATCTGTGTTGCCAATACACACCTGCTATACAACCCAAGGAGAGGGGACATCAAACTGACCCAGCTTGCAATGCTCCTGGCAGAGATTGCCAGTGTTGCCCCTCAGAAGGATGGTTCCTTCTGCCCAGTTATCATCTGTGGGGATTTCAATTCTGTTCCTGGCTCTCCATTGTACAGATTTATAAAGGAAGGAAAGTTAAATTATGAAGGACTTGCTATAGGGAAGGTAGGCTGTGTTTCTCATTTGTCACCAAAAAAAAAATGGTTAATGCTGATTAAAGAGAAGTATTTGACTGGTGCTGTGATTGTTTTCATTGCCGTGCCTATCTTAGTGCCCTCTCTGCAGCCTGCAAAGCAAAGGTTACTGCACAGTTACTCAAATAAGTTTGGGTGTATTAGCTGTACCCTAGGGAACATTGTATCCTCTTCCAGCATTCTGAAAGGAAAAACTCACCAACCATCATTCCTGAAATGTAGTGAAACCACAGGGTTTCACCACAGGATTGTATCACTGTGTTTGGATGATTTGATCACTGTGTTTAAGTGTCCCAGTCTTTAAGTAGGGTAAAATAACTACTTAATGAAAAACCTACTGTGTGCTCTGTGGGAAGATGACTCTTACTTTAGATAAACTTGGTGGCTACAGTAATTGTAAAAGCAAAGCTGCAATTAAATGCTGAACCTCAACTGTTTAATGTTAAATGATGTCTTGTTGTGAGCCCTTGTTTGCAGCTGTTGGATGTGTCACATGCTATTTAATAGGAGTGACTGAACTACATAAAATGAGAAAACATGATAAAACAATAGCCCTGCTGGTGTTCTTTGCTAGTGGGTAGTTGATTCAAGCCCCCATTTGACTTGACTTGCTCCCAGAAAGACCAGCATCCTGAAGCTGAAGTGTCTGCTGGGTAGCTCTGTGTGCTGAACCAGTCCTGTCACATTGCCAAAAGTGTCCTTGGAAGTCTCTCAGTGTCACAAGAACTGTCTGAAAAAATCGGGTAGCTGCAAAGAACTTGCTCAGAATAAACAAAGGAGGTGTACATATGGACCTTTTTCTTTAAACTTTACAAAAACTGTTCACTTATGTCAGGTTTGTTTGCTGTTTTTTGAGGTTTTTTTATCAGACTTCTGTCTGAAATAAGTTCATGTTGTGTTTTTCAGGTGTCTGGACAAGAACAGTTTCCAAGGGGACAGAGAATCTTATCTATTCCAATTTGGCCCAAAAAATTAGGTATTTCCCAAAACTGTGTATATGAAATAAAACAGCAACAAAAAGAAGAAAATGCAGGTCAGTTTTTGGATTAATGAATTTTTGTGAACCTTTGAAAGTATCATTCAGGTAGTACTGAACACCATACATTCTTTTCTAGTGGGGGAAAAACAATGAGTCTTGAGCTTACAAAACTTCCTTGTTGAGCTCTTTAGAGTGTAAAGTGATTTATTCAGGTAAACTTTGCAAATTTAAATCTTTATAAGATAATAGTTAGAAATTACCATTAGGAGTTGGTGTGTAATGTTTAAATTTCTGTGTTTGCATCGTGAAAGCAGTTGTGCTGTGACTGAGAAGGGAGAGGTGAAGGAATGCAGCACATGGATGTATTGTGAACCTGCATTCTGCCTCAGTGTTTATGAATTATACTGTTGGCTCTCCATGGAACAGTTGGAAAAAGCAAGTGATTCCTTGCTGAGTATGGCTGCATCTTTCATCCACTTTTCTTTGACAGAAAAAACAGTTTTAAATTAATGGTAAATAATGTAAAAGAGTCTAGAGGGGATGTTACTAATGAAACAGAAGAATTTAATCCAGCTTTGTGAATTGTCTCTTGCCTGCTGCAAAAAATAAGTGTAGTTACCTTTTTCCTGTAGTGTTTCTGTAGCTCTTCAGTATTGGTGTCACTTATGTACTATTTTTAAGTGTAAATTGAATTTATTTTTTTTTTGCAGGAGAAAAATTGGAAGCAGCAAAACCAGACAACACTCAGGAGATTGTAATAGCACCTCAAAAGTATGTTTTGGGGAAAAATATGGAAGCCTTTGGCTGGTTCCTTGGGGGTTAGTTTTGGTTTTAGACCAAATTGGTATCTGATTCTAGCTGTGGATACCTGATGATCAGTCAACCCAGTCTGCCTTTTGGCAAAACCATCATCATCCATTTAAACATGGAAAGGCTTATCAGACAGCAAAAGGCTAGAACTGGCAATAATGGAGTGTGTGTTCTTTCAGGATCTTGCAGGTATTTTTTCAGAATGCAGGGGTGAGGTGTCAGTGCTATTTAGAGGGTACTTTCTGTCTGCTCATTAAAGGAATGCTTCTGGCATTTTTTGTGACTTCTTGACATAAACAGGACATCATGCTCTGCAGTGACACTGCAAGAAACATGAGAACTTCAGTCCAGTTGCAGAAGCCATCTTTTTAAAGGAGGGAGAGGAAAAGAATAAGCCAGTGTTGTCCAGTTGCTTAAGTGTTGGCACTTCTCCCTCTTTTTATTGTTTTTGATACACTGGTTTATGGATGTAGCAAAATCTTATCATACAGCATGAAACTAGGATGAAGGAGGGAAAGGAACTGGAAAAGTCATAAAATCTTCTTTGTCATGAGTTCTGTGGGAGAATTTAAGTTCCTTGAGTCCGAGAAATATAGATTACCATGGATTTGGTAATGCAACTTTCACTCAGATCAAAACATTTGCTTGTTAAACTGAAGGAGGAAGCCATGGCTAGAATGCTGAGAAGGAAAATTTAACTGCTTTTTGAAAGGAAGAATATATTTGCATTTACCAAACTGGTAAAGGCATATAAAGTAAGGCATAGATGAAGGAAATTGCCCTAAATGTATATATGTGATGTCAGGCTCCAAGTCAGACATTTCTTATCAGAAATGAGATCTTGGTATCACTGCAGATACTCACATCATCACTCTTGGTGATGAAAAAGGTAAGTCATGGCATGTCTAAGGAGTAGATAACAAACAGGAAGCCCTATGCTAGGGTTTAAATCCATAGCATGCTGAATGCTTCTTGCAGGGGTTTTTCCCTCTCATCTTAAAAGGGATGTCATGTAACAAAAGCAGAAATTATTAATTGTCTGTGTTGTACCAACTGGCATATTTGCTCTGAATCAGGCAGGTAACATGCTGATTTTTTTTTTTTTAATTGCTTGGGTTTAAACCAGAACATGTTGCAGCTCAGGTTTAAAATGCAAGATGAGGCAGATACAGCTGAGGGATGGATGATTTGCAGAGATGATGGAAGCAAATGTCTGGGAGACAGGAGTTCTTTTGCTGAAGGGTTCAGTTTTGCAGTTCGTTTTCAAGATTAAAAAGACAGGTAAGACAAGATGGGCTGAACTGAAGAGGAACACACAATGGAGATGCAGAAAATGGGAGCCTGAGTAGAAGAAAGATGACGAGGCATAGCCTAACTTGAAAGCACTTGAAAGCTCTAGTTTGGGGGAGAAGAAAAACCCTAAAAATCTGAATTTCTCTATATGCTGAAGGGCCTGGTTGGATGAGTTTGTGCTTTGTTGCTTTCATATAAGCTGTTTTCATGGGCATATTTGCTTGTATGTCTGGGAGAAATTGCTGAATGAGGACACATGAATACTTACAAAATGTATATGGAGGTGAAAGCTACCTATAATTAAAGTGTCATTTAAGTCAGTTCTGATCAGCTCTTTTACCTGAAAATGCTGCCTGCATTTTGCCTTCAGAGTTCTAGGCCTCTCACCAAAAGGCTATGGGATGGCTTGCGAAAGAGAAACACTAGTTTACATATCCAGATAATTAATTTTCTTTGTAACCAGGAACTATTTCTTCATTGCTTATTCCTTCTTGGTAAGGCAAGAAAATTAAATTCTTTTCTTTGATTTCTCTTTAGGTTGTCTTCAAAGCTGCGGCACCATTTTAAATTGTCTTCAGTATATTCTCATTATTTCCCTGAAACCGGGGTACCAGAAGTGACAACTTGTCATTCCCGAAGTGCTGTCACCGTGGATTATATTTTCTACTCTGCAGCAAACGATGACACTGCTGCCCAGCCAGGTAAAGAAACCAACTTTTAATTATTTTTCATGAATGCTAAACAGTAATATTTGTTAGCTGTTGTAAGATAATTTAGTCCATAGGAAGTACCTCAGAGGTTCCTGGTAGTGCTTTGAATGTCAGCCGTTACCTGAGAAACATGGCTGGCCTTGTCAGCTCACCACAGCTGGCCTAGGAGTGCCACACAGGGCAAACCTTTTCATCTGACTGAACATTTCTATAGTTCCCATCTCAGCATGGAGACAAGCTGGAGGTATAGGAAAGCAGCAATGGAAGTAGCACCTGAGAAATACTGCTGTCAGTAATGCAGGCCAGACCTACAGCAAGGCAATATTTCCAGTCACCTAATCAACACAATGGTGAACAGCAATTTATGATGTGCATTAAAACCGATAAACGAACTGTTTCTTGGCAATTTGCTTCTCAGCTTGTCTTGGAGTAATTTCTGCTTAGTAACACACTGTGTCCTCTGCTCTGAGCCCTGTCACTGGCACAGGCCCAGCTGTGCCTCTCTGGTTTGCAGTTGCAGCTAAAAGTCACCAGATGGTGCAAGAAAGTCGCAGTACCTCTGTGGGAATTTCGTGATGGGTAACTGCTTATCTATCCTTTACTGCACTGGGAGTTCCGTGGGTGCTTCTGAGCAGTGTGCTTTCCATGCCCTCGTGAGTTCTGTGTTTTATGCCATCAACAGACATCATTCCACAGTGCAGAGCTAGCAGGTAAATGGCTCTGCAGGACTTGGAGCAAAGAAACCTGGATTCTGTTCCTGCTTCCACTGTAGATTGCAACTGACTTTTTTACAAATTACATTGTTTTCAGCATCTGGAATGAAAACACCACCTTCATCTCTCGTAACTTGAGACTAGATTGTTAAAATTCATTGAGTTAATTCACAAAAGTCTCATTTGTCATAACATGTGCAGTAAATGCTACCTTAATGTAAAATAGCAAATACAAAAGCTTTGGCTGAAAAAACAGGATATGGGAAGTATTTAAATGACATTTGAATGCCATGTGATTTAATAGAGTGCTGTGTGATTTCAGAGTGTGTCACTTCACAAAATTTAATCCTAATTCACCTGTTCATATATTTTTTGCACCATCATTGCCCCAGCAGAGATACAGCACTTTTTTCTTTTTGCACTTGTTTTTCAAATAGATTGTTCCCACATCAGAGCACAGAATGTGACCAAACTTGAATTTTCCAACTACTTTAAACTGGTACAGTTTTTATTCATGAGCTCTTAGAAACTAAGTGATAGCTTGGATTTTCAGTTTTCTAATTACCTGGGCCTCTGTATTTAAAGTTGCCAGAGTCTGAACAAGTGAATATTAAACGTGGTTTAGGCTGACTGATTGGTTTTTTCCATTTAAAGGGTTTTATTTTAAAATATTCATGCTTTCTTCTGTAATGTTTAGCCAAATATTTGGGTTGGTATTCAGGACTTGCATGTACCAAGGGTTCAGGATCTGTGTCCTGCAGGTCACAGTTTTGCTGGTTCAAGAGTGTTCTGAGCTGACGTTAATCACTGCATGCAGACCAAGCTCTCTGTGGCAATAAATTGCTCCTTTGTAGATATGCAGGTGCTGTCCCAAATGATAAATTTGTCTCAAGACCTGGTGGATTTGTGCTCTAGAGCTGCCAAGAGATCTTTGCAGTAAAAAAGCTTTTCTTTTGAGCAGCAAACAGCTGCAGGGTTGTTAAAGGGCTGGAAAGCTGGCAGATGGCAAAGGATGAAGCTGTTGAACTCTGAGGAGTTCAGCAGTTGCTGGATAGTCCTTTAAACTATGTCTTATAGTAAGCCAGTACAAGTTTCAGCCAGGGGGTTCTGAATTTGCTGAGCACTTTCACACAAAAAGTATTTCTGTCAAAAGTTACAGCTGCTGTTTGTGCTGGTCCTGAAAGCACTCAACTTGCTCAGTATCATCTCTGCGCTCTGAAAGCAATAGGTAGGTTTGCTAAATAGTTGTCTGACTTGAATGCATTGCTCAGGAAATCTAAACTTTACACATAATGGAATGTCAGCTCTGTTTAGCAATGCTGTTTTGCTAAAGTACAGGACTGGATTATGCGAGGCTTTTTCAGGGGAGTTAAAATGAACAAATAAATCCATTTTCCTTTTTACCTCCATTTATCCCTGTGCAAAATAGCATCCTTCTGAATACTTTATGCTCTAGTGATTATACTCAGTCACAAAATAATTTCTGAACTGTCTTATTGGTGATTTTGCATGGAACAACAACAACTTTGGATTATTGCCACAATACTCTTTTCCTCCTTCTACATATGTATGAACATGTGATGTTTAGCCCACACTGATGAACATTTCCTTTTGGTTTGTTTTTTTTAACAGGAGCAGAGGATTCTTTTTGTGGTGGTCTGAAACTTCTTGGCAGGCTAGCACTTCTGACAGAGAAAGATCTTTGGACTGTTAATGGTCTTCCCAATGAAAATAACTCTTCTGACCACCTGCCACTGCTAGCGGAATTCAGGCTTATTGAACGGTAATAGCCAAAGGACTTTCTGTGTAGGTAAAGTTCCCTTTACCTTCTCTCTTCATGGGATGATTATTATTTTTTTAAAAGATTAATTCAAGCACTGCTGGTCCGGTTTAAATAAGTTTGCCTGCATGCTGATTTGTTAGTGTTGTGTAAAGCAGACTTTCTAAAGGGACTTTCTTTTTTTACAAAAAATGTTTCATTTACTTTATGAAGTCTTTTAAGGAGAAAAAGAAAAGGTTTTACATTAGCTTCGTCTTTGATAAAGGAAAAACATCTGTGCCAGACTCAAAATGGCATTATTTTTCATGGATATGTGGTAAATTATTTTTATTGTAAATCACAGTAAAAAGGACTATTCTGAAAACTGTGTGTTTCTTCAAGCAAAGGGGAATGTGTTTGTGTGCCTGCAGCATCTTATAATGAGTAGAAAATGTTTTACTACAAAGGTACTCTACAAAGGTGGACACTTCTATCTTAACACTTCTGCAAAGGAATTTACTCAGTGTTGTCAGTGTAGAGGCTGCAAGATTGAACTTTCAGAGGAAGAAAGGCATATAGGCAAACATTTATGCTTTAAGAATTTGCTGCTTAAAATTCTAAGGGCTTAAATATAGGTAGTATTCACTGAAAACTTTTAACAAATACCTGAAATAAAGCCAAGCTTAATGACCGTACAACATCACAGGAAACTTAATTGATCTATTATAGGAGAAAAAAAATTAGCCCTTGACATCTTGAGTCTTCATACATATTGAACAACAGGTGACAGGGTGCAATTTTTTTCCATTTAGTTATTAAAAATGCCAGGTTGTATCTTGACAGATCCTGAGGTACTAAATGATTAAGATTTTATATTTACTCTCATTATGCACTCATAAACATTCTGTGTAAAATACAATTTACAATGAAATTAAAAAACCACCAGCCTGCCTGAATAGGAAACTTAGAGGGGCTGGAAACAAATCTTGTAACTTGGTCACACTACATGTGGATATGTAAAACCAACTTTGAAGTAACAGAGTTGTCTTTCAGTGTAGTACTGGAAAGCCTGCACCCATGATCCTGAAATCCCATTCAGACACATTTGTCTCCTAGAAGCACTTGTGAAATTTTCACTTGTGTTCCCTCTCCCTGACTGCAGACAACTGCAATTCCTTTGTGCTTGGAGAATAAAGCAGGAAGTACAGTGGTAGTAATCATGAAACTCATTGAGTTTTAAAAGTTCCTCAGTGTTCCATTACACAATGTGACCATCTACCAAAACATTCAGCTTACATTGCTGAGAATTTGGGGTGGGCTACTTTTGTCATACGTAGTTGTAAATAAAAATCTTTCTTCTACCTGTTAACAGTCAAGTTGATCCTGAGGATGACAACCTATTTGATACTGGATGCAGTCTGGTTTCAAGTATCTAAGTAATCTCACAGATGCCAGCATACTTAACTAGATGCAACAAATTTCTGGGTACAGACATGTTACAGCTCAAAACATTCAGTTGTAGCAACCCTTGTTAAGAGCAAGGACAAAAAAACTGTAAGTCATAAAAGAAAAAAAGACTACCATGATACTTTTATTGAAGTTTCATGCTGTGCATATACAAGTGATGAGAAAAAGTCCAAGAAGTCATGCACATTTTCTACACTATCTGACCACTTTGCTGTCACTTGAACCACACTTAAGACAAATGCCAACATAAGCAAGTTTCAAGAGAATATTTCAGCAGAACTTTAAAACAAGAACCAAAAGCATTTTGTCACACACCTCTACAGCATTAAAAAGCTTCAGTATCAGTTAAGAGAAAATAACTCAAATTGTGCTGGACAAGGGTAGAAACTATATACAACCATTATTTGAGCTGAAGTAAACCATGATTTCATAGAAAAACTTGCAACATATCAGGTAATGTTGTGCTACAGGATACAGCTGATCAAAAGTTTTTTCACATTATTTTATCCATGAGGAATCATTAAAAAAATTGTTAAGGTCACAAGACACTGGGCAGCACAAAGTTTAAAACCGAAACTCTGCAGCTGATGTCAAATTACACAAAAATTTCTACCAAAAGAGTGTTTCTCTCTCTTCAGCTTCACTCCTTAACCAAAAAAATCCTTATTGTGAGTACAGGAGTGGAAAAGTTTAGAGGGATGGGAAAGGCCTTCCTGTAATTGATATGGTAAACTTGGATAAAGAAGTGTCACACATTTGAGAAGTTTGCTTTCTAGAGCTTCTGAAGTCTAATTAGTAGAAAGCCTTTCACTGGCTGAAGAAGGTTGCTGGGTCTTGGCTTCCTCTTCCTGTCCTAGGCAGGTGAAATTCACTTTTTTGAGCAATGAGGTCTGTGTACAGGCAAGTGTCTCCTTCTGTATTCATTCATTTTATAGCTGACAGAGGTGTTCTAGGAGCTTAAATCTGAGTAAGCATTACTGTCAGTCTGTAACAGCATCCATCTTCATTGAGATCCCAAAAAAGTAAGTGCCCAGGAGGGGACATACACCAGGCCCATGGCAGTATCATTTATGAGCACAGCACGAAGGGTAGAGGCTGGACTTGTACAATAATCCAGTTTGTATTTAGGCACCTAATAAAACATTTCCAGGAATGCAGCACTCAAATGCTTCCAAAGAACTTCATTAAGTCAAATGGTGAACCCCAGCGAGTCTTACCGCATCACTTGAGAACACTGCTGTCCATCACAGGTCCTTAGCCAAGTCTTAAAACGAAACAACTGAGCAGAGAGGAAGCAGACAAGCTTGACTTTCATCTCTTTCAGACATACTTCCTTACTAAAGTCTGACTAAGCAGTTGTTACTACAATATATGTAGGAAAAATTCCCTGCACAGCATAGCAGAAGGTTGACTTCAGGCTGCCATGTCTGATTTAATACAAGATGTCAAGGCATCACCATCGGAGACCGCTCAGCCTTTCAAAGACAAGGTTCAAATTTACATGTAAATGTGGAGAGAAAAGCACATAGACTCAGGTTAGTATTTCTGACAGTTTTTCCATTATTCCAGGTACTACATATATGGGAAAAAAGCTGACTTGTCTCTACAAAACAGTAATCTCCATGTTTTGTGCTTCAGCGGTGTAGTTTGGAAAGACTAAAAGCTTGTGACAAAAGTATAAAAAAAATTATGAAAGTTTAAAAATTCATTGTTCATCAATTATCATCATTTAAAAAACCTCAAACCTCGTATCTTGCCTAACAAGATGTCAGTATTAAGAATACACTTGCATATTACTATTACTTAACATCTTTCGGCAACATGCAAAAAATAATAATACAGGTGGCAGTAAAACATCCAGTGCTGTTTTAATACTCCCAGTAATGCTGGTAAACAGTACAAATCAGTTAGAAAACAGTAATACTGACAGTTTTGCATATCTATTAAGTCTAGTGAGGTAATATTGATACTTTAAAAACTTACGCCACTTCTTTTATTGCTGAATTAAAGATTAATAGTGAATATGATTTTTTAAATTGCACTGCACTCCAGCACATCTTAACACTAAGAATATGATTCCTTAGTTATTCCAATGCTACCACCCAGCACAAGGCCAAGTTCAATTAACACTTGTACGGGGAAGTGATATTTGAAGAAACTCACACCACTGGAGTCACCTGCTACATGATGGGAGAGAAAAAAAATCTCATATCCTGGCAATTCTAATTTTAGGTTCTCTTCACTGATGCCTTTCTATAAATTGAAATAAATACTGCCACAAAAAAAAAAAATTACTCCCTATTTTCTAGGTTAAACTTTTATTGTGGGAGTACATAAGTTAATAAATAGTCCCATTCCTTTGTCCTTCCAAGGGAGTGCAGGTAAAGTGCAGCGGCAGCAGCAGGAAGCCCTCTGGAGTCCGTGGTATGGCTGTGTCAGATGCGGAGCTGGTAGCCCACCTCGTTGAGTGTAGCCAGGTCTCCTTTCTTGTCCACCACCGCCGGCCTGTGCACAGGGGACAAGAAGGGAGGGAAGAGGGCGCTGCTGACCAGCGATCCTGCACCGCCGTGCAGGGCTGGAGGGCACAGCAGTCACACAGGGCAAAGCTTGCCTCAGTGGAGGGCTGGCTGGACCTAATGTTGTCATCCTAAACACAGTCCTGCTGAATCTGCCCCAGGAACTACTGTGACTGAGCTATGTGTGTTGCCTCTGAAGTCATGCACCAGGGAAACAAGCTGTGCCATGCTGGGGTCCAGCATGTGAGCCTGGAAGCACTCCCTCCTCCTGACTTGAGAGAGGGCCTAAATGAGTAGCTCAGCCCAGACACACCCCAGTCTGCCCCAGAGCAAGACCCCAGCTTTCAGAATAAAGCTGAAGCAGCTGAGAGCAAACAGGCACAGCCTCTCACATGGTCACTGCCTGGTGTTTCTCCCAGCCTGCCCTTTCCTCTTGGCTGGGTCTGTGTGAAGGGCTAGAGCCCGCCAAACAGAAAATACAAGGTGACTCCCTTCAGTCTCCTGGCATCCAACATTATGATACAGTCCAGCCATTCCCCTGAGTAGTCACACACACAGGATGCTGTTAGGCCATTTAAGTATACCAACAGCCTGGACCAAATGCAACCTAGAGCTATCAGTCTCTTTCTTTTTAGCAAGCAGTGAAAAAGCTCCTGCAACAAAGCTGTCAAACCAAAACAATCAATCTGATTTATAGTCCATGGAAGTGTCTAATCTGAGAGCTTATTGCAGGCTCTTGGCTGTGTTCACACTAAGCCGTCTGTTTGCTTTTCTAAAGACAGACAATGTTTAAAGCACACATTTCTCTAGTATACTCTACAGCAGAAACCCAGCTAAAGCCCCAGTAGTACAATGGGAGGCTGATCATGGCTCAGTGCTCTCAGCTCCTCAGCTCTAGTTTCCAGCTCTGTGTGCTTATTCTTTGCTCATTCTGCAGCAGATGTGACCCTTGAATTTGCACAGCCAGGCTGGCGCTTATCTCCCTGCTGCAGGCTGCTGGCCCATTCCCACTGGAGCTGCTCAGGGCAGGCAGCAGGACCCCTGGAGAGGCAGCAGTGCCACAGGCAGGCTGAAAACCAGGGAAAGCCCAGACCTGCCCATGGCACACTGCTGGGGCACACACCACTGGAAGAGCTGTACTGTTGCAGCCCCAGGAGCTGCGGGTGTATAGCTCACACATACACATGTGCAACAGAACATACGAAATGTTTTTTAATTCCTTGATTTAAGAAAGAATTTTTTAATTTTTAAGAGCAGAATTGCTAACACCAGATCCCTGCTGAGAATCTGCACAGCATTTGAGAGCTGGGGACATTGCTGTGGACAGCTAATGCTCTTCTGCCTAGTGGCACATTGAATGAAACCTGTTGCTTTGCCACTTATCCAAGCACCTCTAATAATACTACTATCCTCACTGCAGTACTGCCCTGGACCCTGCCTTGTGTTTGTCTCAGTTTAAGTACTTCACAGAAGTGAAGGAGTCTTCACTGGTCTCTCTCGCTTGCAGGAAGGGATCACACTTAAATCACTTTAAGATGGTTTGGACTTTTCCACTTTCTTCCTTCATGGCAGATGGGATTTGACTACCAACTAAACAACCTACAAGCTGCATCCCTCAGAGCTTGCATAGGACCCAGCAAGAGACGCACTGTATGAAATTTCCAGTGTCCTTCCTTCCTCCCTCCCTCCAATTTAGGAATCCTCCTCACACCTTTTTCTCCCTCCCTTTAATTAAAGTCAGAATATGGTTTTAATTAAAGCATGCCTGGATGCTTCTGCCTCCTCTGATTATCCAAGAGAGATGAGGAGTCACTGTACATCCATGGTGACATGCCCATTTCCACTCATCCACCGTAATTCTCTGTAGTTTGTAGCCACCAACAGACTGTCCTCCATAAGTTTCATGAAAAGACAAGACTTGGTTGGACTAGAGGAACCACAGATCCCATACTCTTTATGTCAGATGTGCCCTCTGAGGCGAGGGGCCTCTGCTGTACCCATCAGATCACACCTCCTGTCCAAAGTGCCCTAACTATGAGCAGGGGAGCAAGCTGTGCCCAGCTGCTGGGCACACAGTATTCATGAGCTCTCTGCATCTGCCTGATTTTGCACATCCTAATGAAATAGACTAACAGAATTTCCCTTGCAGCAGCTACACTGGGCTGGAAGCACACAAGGCCAGTGTTGCTGTAACACTCATGAGCATAAAAGTGTTAAGCCTCAACATGAAATTGAAAGGAAATAGATCTGGTGAACTGACATTTAGGAGCAGAGATTCTCCAGGCTGCTCCTAAAGAGTGGCAGCCCCTGGACACCACACTTGGATCGCTGGGAGAAGTAGAGCAACCCAGAAAACAAGAAGCTAATAGCACTTCAGGCTTTTTGATGCCTCCAGGTAGTTGGGATGTAATCTGGCCCCATCATGCTTGAAGAATCTTCAGCCAAACTGCCCACTATTCTTTAATGAGATGCATGAGGCAGAGAGGACACAGCTTAGTTTCATGACCCTGCCTTCCAAACTCAGCAACTTCCCAAAGCTCTCCAGCTCCAAGCACTCCTAATGAGGATGAAACACTGCACTGCCTGTTCCAGAACAGGCTTGCAATTTACTGCACCCCCTCATTTTGGGACTTCAGAGGATGGGCAAGTGCACACAGTAAAGCTTCAGACCTACCAGAGAGACTCACACCACCCTATCTATATCCTCTGTATTCATGCAGGATCACACCAGCTATGAGCTAAGAGCACAAGGACTGCTGCATAGCTCAGTTAACGAGCTTCAATTTGACTACACAGCAGCCTCCTATGCAGGCATGCACTGGGCATTGCATTGCCACCTGTTCTGCAATGTGCCCCACCTGCCTTACAGCTGCATTTCCAGGCTAAAAGACTATCATGAGCTTGCTGGCAGCCACCACTAACATTTACCTAGTAAACCTGAAGGAACAAGGATGAAAAGTTAAACATTTGAGGCTGTAAAATCCTCCTCCATCCTTAAGCACAGTTTCAGCCTTTGTCCTTCATAAACAATCCAGAAAAGACACTCAAGTTCACCACTCCACATATTCTCCAGTGGGAGATTTCTCCCAGCAGGCTCATATAATTTCACTGTTGACAAAACCCAGGCTATAATAATGGCTTGTCATCAGGGGAAGCCTTTCAAATGGATGTGTTATTCAGCCCCTGCCAGCTCATGGGAGCAAAATACTTCTCTCCCCCTCCCCAGCAAGCTCAAAAAAGCTGTAATTACAGCATGTGAGTAAGGGATCCACAAAGAAACCAAACATGGTGTTGATAAGCACAGCCATTCTTTAGCAAGGATTCCAGCCTAAAGCCAAGCAAACCTGAGTCTTTCCTGTTGTGTGTGTAACACAAAGGCCTCTCACTCCATCAGGTTCCCAGAGATCCATCAATATGGAGGAGAAAACACCCAATTTATCCTCGTGTATTTCTCACCCCATGTCAACTGCTGCACATTCTGCTACATTCATTCAGCTCATCCCTGCTCAGGGGATACCATTCCCCCTTCAGGGTTCAGAGCTCATAATGCTGTAGCTGGGTCCTGGATTTTCTATCATGGTGACCCAGGGTTTCTTTTAGAGTAACATATCATTTGCCCTTGATACAGAGAACCACTGAGCAGGTAACAGGTGCTGAAGCCACTGCAAGGCCACCTGTACACTACCTGTTTTTCTGTCCTGGAAGAGCAAAGCTGCCAAGGAGGGATCAGTCACTGCAGAGCAGCCACATGCCCAGCAGCTCATTCGGGAAACCAGCTCAACTGGAGAGTCTCCAAGCCCAGTGACACTCACTCCTCTCCAGAAATACATGATCCACTCCAGCAACTGCAGGAGCACTATCACAAACCCAAAATGAAACCATCCCTCAAAGAGAATCGAGGAGGTGAAGAAGCCTGAAGCAGCTGAGCCCATTACAACTATAATTATCTATGCACTAAACAAGGAGCTCTCAGTGATGAAGCCCAAAGTATAGCATCATGGACTGAGTGTGAATGAACATGTAAAAATAAAAGCTTGCTGTGAAATCATCTGCTGCTAACATATCTTGAAGTTATCTTTAGAAGGTTAGTCTAATGTCTTTGTTAGCTGCTTTAAAATAAATAAATAAATGCTGAGACAGTAGTCTGGGAGCCTATTTAAAAAGCAATGATCATAAATATGTGACTAATCTGGGTTATGTATAGGCTTTCACAGTTGTCAGCTTTCTGGCATGGAGCAGCACAGCTAAAACTCAACTCTTCCACATCTAAGGTAAGGGAGTCTGAACTGCCAGTGGCTTTAAAAGGCCTGTGGATCTGGAAGTTGTTTTCTCCATTTAGAGGTATTGCACGCAGTGAGTCCATCCTTCCCCACACAGCTAAACAACAACTATTAGCTGCAAGTAAAGTAGTCTGGGGTTTTTTTAAGCTGATTAAAATCAAAGAATACAATCCAAGTGATATTTTCACTGTGGAAAGAGAAAAGGGTTACTTTTCCACTATCCCTGTAAGCTGGACAGTCCAAGGACCCTGCATGGAGGGGCCCTCAAGCAGCAGGAAGCCCAGCAGGAATGCCAGGACATCAGCAGTGCCAGCAGCTTCTGGAGCCTTTCTGGTAACTAAGGTACCTGGTGCAGTTTTCCTATATGTGCCAGTGAGCATGTGAGCTTTGTCCAGCAAAAGGAACACATCACCACCCTCCCTCCCTCCCTTTCTGCCCCAGCAAGGATGGTGGCAGGAATACTCACGATTTATCTCTCCTGAAGACACGTCTCTGAGGACTGCCTTGCCTCCGGCGAGGGGACAGCGACTTACCCCGGGATCTCTCCTTCTTCGGAGAATGGGCACTTGCGGGTTTCAGAATCTGTGAGAGGTGGGGGAGGGAAGGAAGTGGCCTTCAATAAAGGCAATGATTCACTGCAAATAAAAAATTAAAATAAAGGGCCTCATACAGTAGCAGGGGTAGCACGCAAAGAGCCTTCAGTCCCTTGGGGCTTATTCAAACCCTGCCCAGGTTAAGAGGAACTCAAAGCTGTTATCATGCGATAGCTGTTCAGGGGCCCTCTGCAAAAATTAGTTGGTGTCACCAGTTCAGTTCCCAGCTGAATACTGTCTCATCCACAGCTTTCTTCAGAGCTAGCAACAACAAGAGATAAGAAAAATGACTCTGAGCCTCAGCTGGAAGAAACTCAGGCAGCCAAATCACCCTCTCCAGCTTTTCTCTCAACAAAAAGAGGTGACCATCTCTCAGGCTGGCAGTTGAACTCTGAGAATGAGGCTTTTCAGTAGGTCTCCAACTCACTCCTATCCTCCAGGCCCTCCAACCTCAGAGGGCCATCAGCATTACACTCACACTCTGGACTGTTTTAAAGACCTGATCCTCCAAACTCAGCCCACTCACAATGGAAGCCCCATGTAGCTCAGACTCTGTAGTAACTCAAGGGAAAGGCCACATGCAGGGCTTTCAGCCTTCAAGGGTTCAGGGATGTGATCTTGGCCCTGAGACACTCACAAGGACTGGATCCAGTGTCACAGCTTAGGACACAGAGAGCTGCTCCCTCTATTAAAAGCAAGTACAAGATTCAGTAAGTCATCATCCACCCACATGGACTTCTTCAACTCCAGCCTGCTTCACCTGTTTGCTCTCTGGATAGTATTATAAGTGTATGAATAGTGAAGGAGGAAAAAAACCCAAACAATTACACCCACCAGTAATCAAGCCCATATGCTTAAGGTGATAGCATGGTACAAGATGGCCCTCAAAACTCCTTGACAGGGCAGGAGAGATGGCAGCAGAACATAGGGGCTACGATGCCACTGGCATGGCTCACCCCAAGGTCAGGGCAAGGGGGCAGGTGCCTCAGCCAAAAAGGCACGTGGCTGCTACGTAGGAGCAGGGAAGGGGATGAGAACCCAGAATAACTTGGACACGAAGCCACATACCTCTCCACAAGAGCCAGACCCATACTTAGCAACACACCTGCTCTGCTCTCGCTGCTGGCAGCCAGCTGGACAGGCACCAAATCTGCTTCCACCATGACCACAAACAGCTCCTCGCCCATGCCAGGCTCAGAGGCACGGTCAGGGACACCCCTCATCCCCAAGGGCAGCCAAACCCTCCGGCCCCTGGCAGCCTGCCTTGTCTCCACGTTGTTTCCCAATGAGCTCTTCAGTCCAACCAGCCAGCTGGGAAGCACCAATCTGTCAGGGAGTCACTTTACTCACCCTGCCCCATAACCTGCTCTGTGACTTAGCTGAGGGTGGTGGACATGAGCCCCCAGTATGTCCTGCCAGGAGAGGCCATGAAGAGGACACAGATATCCCGTGGCACATCTTGCAGCTCAGGTGCAAAAAGCAGAAACCCCTACCTGCAACCAGGCTGCTCTTCCCACCAATTCCAGTCCCAGCCATGCTGATTCTTCCCAACCTCCTCCTTCTGGAGTTGTTGAGAAAAGCAAAGTGGCTCCTTGATGGCCAGGGACAAGTGTGGGTTGAAGTATTTCCCAGGATGAGATCCTCCAACTAAATAGCTATTGGGGCTTGCAAACACACCAAATCCTGGGGACACAGCACCAAGACAGATGCAAGCACACCCCGAGCCCATGTGACACTTGTGTGATCTCAAGCTGGGGTGAGTCTGCTGACACAGAGCAAGACCCATCTCTGCAGGATGGGCCAAGGCACAGCCGCCTCCTAAGCCCATCCCCCATGTGCACAGACCTACCTTCATCCTCAAATCCCTGGCAAACTTCTCCAGCTCCTTTCTGACTTCTGTGCGCATCATTTTGGACACATTGAGGACCAGCTGTTTCCACTCTATGGGCTGGAAGCTGTGCGGCTCATGCGGGACATACAATCCGATTTTGACTTTTTTGACTGAATGCAAGTACTTTTTATAGGAATCTTCAAATTCGAAGATGAGGTCGCTCAGAGTTCGGTAAGTGAGAGGTTTGTCCATCAGATCCGATCGCCTGCTCATGCCCAGCGAGCCATAGCGGCCGTTGCAGTAAATCCCAAGCACCACGTGATGAAAATAGTTCCCTGAGAAGTGGGTTTTAAAGCTGATGGGGAATCGTTCCACGGAGGGCTGCCCGTTTGTTAAGTAGCTGGGGTGCACTGCATCAAGGCAATAACGGTGCTGGGAAAGCAGCAGTACAGTAACACCTGTAAAACATCCTCAGCGGGTTTGGGGTTTTTAACTGCCAGGACAAAGGGCTTTCTTGGAAACACAAATTTGTTCTCACTGTCCCTCAGAAACAGCCAGTGCTGCCAAAGCCCATTTCACTGCTTGGAAAATAAGATGCAATGGTTCAGACAGGGAAGAGCATGACTCTTAATCACACTTAGGGGGAAAGATAAAAACCACAACACTGTTCGGGTCAGCACACCCAAAGAGAGACCACCCTCCCTTGATCTGTGGAAATTCCCCATTTGATAGCAACAGCAAATTCCCACGCTTCCAAAGGGAAAAGTGTTTACCTCCCTTTCTTGAGGGTTTGATACAACTTAGTTTACAGAGCCTCCTTTTCTCATGTCTTCAAATAGTACCAAGAAATTTGGATTTATTCCTCTCCAAAGTGACAGTCTACCTTTTTTGCTGTAAATTGGCCCTCAACATTGCCATTCCTCATACAATGTTTTAGCATGTTACCCTTGTAACATATTGTTGAGAGGAACCAAAGGAAAGCTCCAAGATGGATAATTAATTAGATAAACACAGAGACATGGTCAGAAACAACGCTTTTAAAAAGCAAACCCCGTCCCTGGAATCGCTGACTGGCCATTTCAAGGGCACTACGTGCAGAGGCCAGGACCAAGCTCTGTAACAGTGTAGTGTGTGTGATCTCAGAGGGGAACTACGTGTAGGACACCTCCTTGGGAGGCTGCTGGCCCATGCCAGGGAAAGGACAGGCTGAGAATCCCTCACTCAAGCAGCTTTGCGTCAGCACCTACGTTGCATGCAGCTCCCTGTTGCTAATCCTGGACAGCTGAAACTCACCCTGGTTCCACGTGCTGGCACCTGGCCCCTGGGACAGCAGGTGCCCTTCCCTTCTGCAGCTGAGGCCCCCACCCCACGCCTGAGGGATGACCAGAAAAGGCTGTAGCAAAACACTCCAGCCTAGGGTTACTCCATCCAGAGGCACCTGCTGTAACCCTGAAGCCATCCCCTGAGGCAGTCTGTCATGGTGCTGCCACTACAAAATACACCAGCCAAAGGCAGCACTGCCAGGACAGTGTCGGGGCATCCTGACAGATGGAGGAATGGGCACACTTCCCACTGAAGCTGCAGGAACCTGCTCATACCAGGATTCTGCTCTGGGGATCTCCACCATCCACTCCTCTCCCTACCTCATGCCCAAAAAGGAGGTATTTAACAGCAGTGAAACAAGAGCTACTGCACAGCTGAGATATCCTGGGATGTTTGTGACCAGCCTTCCTCCCCTGCCTGCATAGCACGGCTGCCTGACAGCTGCAGAGAAACTGAGAGCACAGAATGCCTTTGTATAAAGACTGTAAAACACAGTTTGGGCTCAGTTCTGGCTCTGCCCAGCTTGACATGCTACCACCTCACCACCAGTGTGACTCCGTAGGATGTTGACTCCTGCCTGCACCCCACATTTCACCTCTTCATTCTACAGGGATGCATGAAAAGCATCCAGTGGCTCTCATCTCCAAATCATTTTCTCAGGGGGATATTTCACCCAGTGTTTGTTGAATTTCACATATTCAAACTTTTGGCCTCTGGATAAATGCAGAAAGCAACTAATAAAAGGTTCATGAACTGCCCAGAATCTGAGGTCAAGAGCAAAGAGTTACACAAACATACAAAAAAAGAAAAAAAAGGCAAGAAAAACGCATTGGCAAAAACTTTTAGAACAGCTCCGGGGAAGCTTTTTGGTTCCATGTCAAACATGTTTAGCTGCATTCAGTGCTAGATGTCATCAGCTTTAGCAGCCTGGAGAAAATGTACTAGAGGGTAAAGGAACAGACAACACTCTGGGCTCAGCTCACGATGCATTTCGCTGTCTCTATGACCATGAGTCTGGAAGACTGCAAAGTAGAGCACAGACCTCCCTACCACAAGCCCCTGTCACCCAGCCAAGGCCATGTACCCCCACCTCCTGCCCCACTGCCATCAAACACAGACACACTGCAGCGACCGTCAAAGCCCACCCCAGCATCATCTACACCAACACACAACAGAAACAGCTCTATTTGCCTTAGGTGATCTCCCTGGATCACTGTTGCCTTAGGACTAGCTTCTTCAAGAAAAATACCTCCACCCCACCATCAGGAGATGATTTATAATTAAAGATTATAAATACACTGCAAGGGCAGAATGGGGCCTAGCGCCATTATGTCAACTGGAAAACTCAGCACACACTTACCTCATTTAAAAGGTCACCTTGCTCTGGGCCTTAAAAGGTGCATCCTGTGTACATCAAAGTGACGTTACAATAATTTGTGTCCTACCGACAGATTCTTGCAGAAGCCCATTGTATTTATCATTCTGTGTAACTGAAAAAGCACTATCTTTTATTAACACCTATGAAGCTTTCAAACATCACCACTATTTTTCCCCCTCATTATGAAAGGGTTTTCTCTCTGCTCCCCGAGTGCCTTTCTATTAAGTCCATACAAAGCTTTGGTGGCCACCTGCCACACATACACACTTCTGCCACAAGGTCTCAGAGAAGTTGCAATTTAATCTCATTAAATACTTAGTAGGAGTAAAAGAATCTTTTGAGGGCAGAAATTACCCACCATCAAATAACCCAGCAACAACTGCTGTGGAAATTAACCTTTAGGTACAGGTTGCTTCTGCTCAGGGACTGGTTAATGAGAGTCCCCACCCGAGATGAAATACACAGCAAATGGGCTGGAAAGGCACGTCAGATCTTCCCCTCTGTCCATGCATCATTATTACAGCTTTTCCTTTCTGCTCTGCTCAAGGAGAGCTGTATTGTGGCAAACAAAAGGCAACCACACAGCAATGCTGCAGCTGTAATCACACTTCTGAGCTGGGACTCAGGATAACTGCAGGATGGAGAGTCAGGGAGTAAATTACGTGCCACAATAGAGAAGCAGTGCAGAGCAGGAGAGGGCAAAAGCAGCTGCAGCAAAAACTCAGTGGCCTCCTGATCCTGGGTCCCCATGCCAATCAAGATGAGGGAGCTAAGCTCTTCTCAGTGGTGCAAACCCACAGGACAAGAGGCAACAGGCAGAAACTGATGCACAAGAAGCTCACAGGTTGAGCACAAAAGAGTTCTAGTGAATGAGTAGCGTCAGCCGGGAGTCCAGTCACTAGAGGGGTTCTGCAGGGCTCCATCCTTGGCCCAGGTCTCTTCAACATCTTCATTAACAGCTTGGATAGAGGACTCAAAGGAGTAAGTAAGTTTGGGGACAGCACCAAATTTGGAAGAGCTGTCAACTCCTTCAAGGGCAGAGAGACCTCAACAAATTGGAGAGATGGGCAAACACCAACCACATGAAGTTTAACATGGGCAAGTGCTGGAAGCTATACCTGGAAAGGGGCCACCCTTGTTGTGCGTATGAGCTAGGGAATGAGAGGCTGAAGAGCACTGCCATGGAAAGGGCCCTGGGGGTCCTGGTCAAGGGCAAGTTGAGCATGAGTCAGCAATGCCCTGGCAGCCAGGAGGGCCAACCCTGTCCTGGGGGGGCATCAGGCACAGCATCACCAGCCAGGCAAGGGCTCTGCTCTGCACTGGGGCAGGCTCACCTTGAGTGCTGGAGGCAGCTTTGGACACTGTAAGACATATAATAAAAATATGTCATATAATATGTCATATAAATAAGACATGAAGCTGTTACAGATTGTCCAAAGAAGAGCCGTGAGGATAGTGAAGGGTCTGGAGGGGAAGCCTTATGAGGAGCGGCTGAACCTGGAGGAGACTGAGGGGAGACAACATTGTGGTGTTCAACTTCCTCATGACCACTGACAGGACCCAAAGGCAGCAGCGAGCTGGAGGGATGGCAACAGGCTGAGGAGCAAAGAGGCAGCTTTAGCTCCATCAGCAGTGCTGAAGCTGCTAGCACAGAGCAGGATGTGGAGCAGGAGGAAAAAAATGTTGCTTTTCAAAACCATCTGATAAGGCTTCAGTAAAACCAGAAGAGCTGTTTTTCCAAGGAACCCAGCAACTGCTCAGAGGGCCCCCAACCACCAGCATTAAACACTCAGAGAGGTTTCCAACTGGAATCAGACAGCATTTCCCACAGGCTCAGGATTGCTTAGTGGGAGGCAGAGTGCTACCAATCCCACATCTGAATGTTGTCTACACAGAGGGTCCAGAGGTCCCCCTGGCAGCTCCAGTGTTCATGCAGGAAAGGCTCAAGCAGCTGGTTCAGCTTCCCAAAGTAGGACTACCAGGCTGACATCCCTCATTTTGAGAAACCTACATTCCAGTGCCTGGCTGCAGTCAGAGGTGACAATCTAAAGATTAGACCATGACAATCTAAGCAGTTAAAAGCTCTCTCCCAGCTCTTCACGGCTACCAGAGGGGCTGCAGATACGCAGCAGGATCCTCCTTTCCCATATTTCAGTTAGCAAGTGGGTCAAGCTGTAGACAAGCATGCAGGAGGCACTACACAGACATCAATATTCTGCAATGACTGCAAGACACTCTCCCCCTCACTGAAAACACTTGCTCCCAGTCCAGGGATGTACCTGCTGGGCTGGAGGAGCTGGGTACACCCAGGTCTCCAGTGATGATAAACATCATCCAGTGACTGCATCCACAGAAGGAATTGTGCAGAAGCTATTGAACAGTTTCTCACTCCTGAGACACTTTTGCTCCTCTCTTCCTTGTTTAATGATATTATTGGCCAGGGGGTCTAATACCCTGCACGGGTCCAAGCGTTACCTCACATGAACTGGGAGGAGGATGCTGAAGGCAAGGAGTGAGTTATGTTCAGCCAATGCGGATGCACTCGGCAAGACTCCCTGAGGAGGGATGCAGTGTGTAGCTTCCCTCTCCCCCTTTGATATTTTGCTCTCCACGTTTTAATAAAGTGCATGCAGCGCAGATAAAATTCCCTTGGCACTTTTTGGTTTACTATTCCCTTTCATGAGCTCAAATCAACCGGATCTTTGCTCAGAAAGAGTGGGCTGAATGCACCATTACTCAGCTGATTTACAACTGAACTGAGAAATGCCCTGGGGAAGACAGCAGGAGGAATGCTTCTGGTTAGGCACTGACAAGCGTGTTAGCAGAGAGATATGAAGCCAGTTCAGACAGATACACAGAGGAAGAGAGCTGTGCAGACTGCTGCAAAATAATACTGGAAGATCTGTTTGAGCTTTCAGCCACCTCAGAGCAGCTGCTTCCTTGGTGCATGCAGACAGGGTAGCTCAGTACTTTACCTCACTGCCCTATAAAAAGGCTTCAAGATCAAATGCATAGGCAATTATGCAAAACTTAATTCTGCACCAAGAGGGATTATAGAAGCATTTTATAAGAAGTCACACAGAAAAAGGCAATGGCACAAGGCAGCGAGCAGCTCAATTAAAGTGACATCTCGCTAAGCCGCTCTGCGCGAGCTGGCCTTTGAAGGGAGGCTCACACCGAGGGTCCGCTGGAGTGGGCTGTGCTTTTGCAGTATCCAAGCAACACAGCAAGGCCTCTGTGCCAGCACACAAACTACAAGCAGTACCTTATTTCCAGAGACATGGAATGGAATCAGAGGTCAACACATGCAGGGCTGCTCAGCTCAGGCCTGTGTGAAGGATGTACTTATCCTCTCCTGAGTGGCTGGACACGCAGGAGAGGATAAGCACATCTTCTTGAGAAACCACCTGACCTTGGAATGCTCCTGCCCTCACTGTGTCTGCATCCAGAGGGCAATGCTGAAGATCAAAATTTGCTGGCTGACAAAAATCAGCAAACTTCCCCACATGCCATGACAAAGATGCCTCCCAAAACCCCTCATGGTGCACAGGCATCATGGCACAGGAGGTTCCACATGGGCTCCATTTTAAGGCCAGATCAATACCTTCACAAATTACTTGGATGCAAGACTCAAAGGTATACTTAGTAAGTTTGCTGACACAAAATTGAGAGGAGCTGCTAACTCCCCCGAGGGCAGAGAAGCCCTGCAGACAGACCTCGACAAATTAGAAAGTTGGACAATCACTAAGTGTATGAAGCTTGACAAGGGCAAGTGCCAGATTCTGCACCTGGAACAGGGCACACCTGGTTGTGAGGACAGACTGGGAAATGAGAGGCTGGAGAGCAGCACCAGAGAAAGGGAATATGAGTCAGCAGTGCCCTGACAGCCAGGAGGGCCAACCCTGTCCTGGGGGGCATCAGGCACAGCATGGCCAGCTGGGCAAGGGAGGGGATTGTCCTGCTCTGCGGCAGCCTCACCTCAAGTGCTGGGGGCAGCTTTGGGTGACACAATATGAAAGAGATATTAAGCCATTGGAGAGCATCCAAAAGAGAGCAATGAAGATGGTCCTTGAGAAACCACACAAGGAGTAGCCGGGGTCACTTGGCTTGTTCAGCCTGGAGGAGACTAAGGGAGACCTTTTTACAGTCTACAGCTTCCTCCTGAGGGGAAGAGGAGAGGCAGACACTGATCTCTTCTCTGTGGTGAACAGTGACAGGACCTGAGGGAATAGTCTGAAGCTGTGTCAGGGGAGGTTTAGGTTGGCTATCAGCAAAGGGTTCTTCATCCAGAGGGTGGTTGAGCACTGGGAACAGGCTCCCCAGGGAAGTGGTCACAGCACCAAACTAACAGAGTTCAAGGAGTGTTTGGACAACAGGGCCTGAACTTCAGTGGTTCTTGTGGGCTCCTTCCAACTCAGGATATTCTATGATTCTGGTTTCTCTTTCTGGAAGGGCTTTGAAGAAGGTTTGAGTATCTTGTTGACATCAAGCCCCTAGGATCTCAATCGCTCTAGCTGCATGCAGAGCTTGTCAGCATTCCCAGGGGAAGCCCTGTAAGCCAAAGCCAACTCTCAGACTCAGACCCAAGGCCTATCCCTGGCACACATTGCTCAGCCCACATCCCCTTCCCACCCCTCAGCAGCCACCCAACTCCCATAGGCACTATCTGCCAGGCTCTGCCGGCTCCTTCTCCCACGGGAGGGGGCAGCAGCAGCCAGCAAAACACTGTAGAGACATCCCAGGAGATGATTTCCTTCGGGGCTTATTCTGGGTTGGGATTTGTTTTAAATGAAACACGATCATTTCTGACAAGATGTGACTGGCAACTTGTTCCTGCAGCCCTGCCTTGCCCTCCTCCAGTGTTTCAGGATGGTGCAGGTTGATTTATCAATGACAGCACATGAGGGCGGAGAAGCAAAATTACTTTGTCTAAATGACTGAAGACTGAGTAGGAAGCAAGCATTATGTTAATGTGAAGCTTAAATGTTAAACTATAATACACATGTTTCTGCTCAAAGTACAGCTGTGGGTTGAGAAACAAAAGCTAACATGACTTGGCCATGTAAACATCAGACAAATACAGAACAGAACCCACACTCCTCAGGTGTTACCAAGCTCCAACAACACCCAACAGAGAAATGCTAGCAAAGAAAACAAGGACTGTGTAGACAGGTACTTATCTGGGCACTTTGGGTCAGATCCTGACATTATGCAGATTAGCAAGGCAGGAGGCAAAGCCTGCATGGCCAAATTATAACACTTGTGAACTGGGCACCTACAAGCCCAGACAATTCAGCAATTTGGTGAGGAATACCAGGGCAGCTCCCCAAGTACTCACTTTTGACTGTGACCCTGTCAAACACCATCCTGGAGGGACAATGTATTTAACAGAGCTGCAGTGGAAAAAGTCACAGGCATGTGAAAGGATACATCCCCAGGATAACTGCTTCAAGGCATTTGATAGGTAAGGACTCCCTGGTCATTTCTCTTGCTGTCTCCATTAACCTAGAACAGAAACAAAACAGTTTTCAGTCCTTCTAGCTAGAGCAGTTGACAGAAATCAGTGTTCTCTCACAGACTGAGAGCCAGGCACCTCCACTTCTTATCTCAGCAAGAGCTGGTGAACTTGAGTCTCCCCTTCAGTGACTTGTCAGAGTCCTGGTGGATGACTGGGGGGAAAAAAAAGTGAGAGAGGGACAAAAGAAAAAAAGGTGTTTGGCATCCCAGTGCCTTCCAGCTTCTGAAGGTGGACAGGAGGAATGCAGTCCTCTCTGCATCTCCCAGCAACTCCATCAGCACCACTTCAGACTGTAACACAAAACCCTGATGAACTGCACAACCTGGCAATCATGTCAAATCCCAGAGAAGAACTGAGTTTAGTTTATCTTCAAAATAACCCTGGCTCTTCCTTCGGGGAAGAGAAAAAAAAAAAAAAAAAAAGCAACCAGGGGAGAGAGCATGGTTACACAGCCCCCTGAAAGCTACAAACAAGTGCCTCCATAATCCCATAGCTATGGCTGCAGACCAGAACAACACAGACACTTCACACCAATGCAAGCTGAGTTACTGTCTTGCTGCTGCTCCATACCTCCTGTGGACAGGGAAAGTGGCAAAATCCACACAACTTCCTGCAGGGGTGCAGGAAACTATGCATGCCCAGGATTTTGCATGTTCACAAACTTTAGTTACAGAAGTTTAGTACAACCTAGACTCTATCTCTGGAGTACAATTATTTGACAGGGACAACACTGTGACAAGCAACAAGCAACCTCAGGTCAGCTGAAAATGCTGTTGTGCCAGACTGACACTGCACTATTAACCTACAAGGTAACCTATCCCTTTCCACAAACAGATCCTGAAATCTCAGACAGTTTGAAAATAAAAGTCACATCCAAACACCGCCCCCCCACCCCCAAAAAAAAAAGGCAGCTGAAAACTAAAACTAAGCCATATCCTTTCCCTGGGAAGAGCTTTGTAAACAGATCCCTACTCTAAGGAAACACAACATTAAACAACAAAAATATTTTTATTAGAGAAGATTATGAAAATATGCATCTGAAACCATCAGAGTCTGTCTCCCCAACTTTCTGATTCACCCACCTCATGTATTTTAAACCTTCTGTTGAGTGCAAGTGACAACAGAGCTTCCACTGCTATTACAGCCTGTCACAGCCATTCCATGTCCCATTTATCCAAGTTAGAAATTATCTTTTCATTTGTAAACAACCACCCCTTACACTCTGCCTGCAGTACAGAAGACTAATTAGAGTTTGCCTGCCTCCTACACACTCACAATCAGCCACAGAACCCCATAGAACTGCTGGAAGCACAGAGCAGCCCCGGCAAGGGCACACAATGGGGCTCCTTCATCTCCCACAGAGGCTCCCCAGTGCTGGTCACAGCAGTGGCCACTGCAAAGCCCTGCCTCTGTCTCAGAAGTGTTATGTGAAGATGAGGCATGGGAGGTATCCATAAACAAGATAATCAGATAATCCATTGAATTTCCTATCTTTTAACTACATGAGAGTTACAAAAAAAAAAAAAAAAAAAAAAAAAAGACAGCTGGTTATGAATGTGCATCATAAGGTAAAACATCGAGTTGTAAAGTTATTTATCTCAAGCCATTTACAGTGTGACCTATGCCTGGCTGACATGGTCTGAGGGACAGGGGAGGGCCAGCATCTCCTCCTCAGGCACACACAGTAACCTGCACCTGGATCCAGGAGCTGCAGCAGGACCTGGCAGCTCAGAGACACCTCTGGAGCAGGGCAGTGATGAGGGGCTCTGCAAGGGGAGCATCGCTCAGGAGGCATCTCCAGTGGTCAGCAAAGCAGTGTCCACCTGCACCCACGGGGCAGGCTGTGCCCTCACACACTTCCATCCTGGAATCCTGGGAAATCCTCTGCAAACAGTTTGCTTTCTCTCTGCATTTACAGCACAGACCACAGGGTTTGTGAGCATGACCCAGTTCAAGAGCCACTGAGAGTTTTTCTTCCACTTTTAACAAGCTTGAGTCATGGCCTTAAACCCTGTGTTTGCATTGGAAGCAGGGCCTCTGGAGAATCCCCAAGCCACTGCTCTGCCCAAGGTAGCACAAGCCAAATCTAAATCACTCCTCACAGATTATTTTTCAGTCTACTTTCAACTGGCTTCTCAAAAGCCTGGGAACCCACCAGCTAATCTATCCTGTACTTAACCTTGCATCTAAGAAGGTCCCCTAATGTTTAAACTAAATCCTTCCCTTTTTGCAAATTAAATCACGAGCTATTTCTGCTCTCCACAGTAGGCATGGAGACCATTTATTATCTCTCCTCTTGCCACAGACATTTGTATAAGCAAAAGACTGTAATCTACCCTCTCCCTCTGTAAACATGAGAAAGCAGACACCAATTTTTATTTAATTCTTCCTTCACTCCCCCTGAAAGCTTGCCCCTTTGGTTATGATTTTAGGACAATATTTGTTTCTTTCAGTTTTAGAATCCCTTCAACCAACTCACTTCTCACAGTCCTTTGGCTAAGCCCACAACAGTACAAACAGACCAATTTCCTTGTGAATCCATCTTTCAGTACATATTTGTAACCAAGCCAGTGTGCTGTTGGCTTTTCCCTGTTGGCCCACACTGAATTGGGTTCTGGTGTTTTTTGAGGGGTTTTTTTGGTGGGGTTTTTTTGTGCGTCGTTTGGGAGTTTTTTTGTTAGGGGTGGGAATTTTTTGGTTGGGCTTTTTTGGTGAATTTTGTTTGGTTTCTTTTATTTTTTTAAGTTCAGCTTCTTCTTTGCAAAACTAGCCTTTTGTTCTCCACAGCTGGCTATTCTCAATGCAGCTATCCTCTGCTTTTGCCCTTGCTAAATTATTTCCTGTTTGTTCCAGCCCAAGAGATCACTCTGAATATCCCAATTTCACCTTTCAAAGCCTTGTCACCCCATCCAGCCTGGACAGCAAACCATCCATTAGCAAACAGTTAGCTTTACCCATACTATTCAGGAAAAATCTGAGCTGGGACAGACACTGCACAGCTCAACTGACAATCTCTGCTAGACAAGATTGGTAAAGTGCCACTTTCTATGTGCTGCTTTTCACCAACTTGGGTCTTTATGTTAAACAGTTTTATTTAGGCTCAAGGTCCCTACCTTATCTGTAGAGATTAGATGTGGCCACACTAAAATAAGGAGTTATTACATCCACGTCTTCTCCCCGGCTGACAAAAGCACTTACACCCTCACACAAGGAAATTCTCAGAAGCAAACTGTGCCCAACAATATTCATGTTGCCTTTCCCTTTCCTTGAACTGCAGATAAACTCAGAAAGTTCCTAGACTTATCTTTTCCCTTATTCTTTTTAAAGGCTGCTATCTTTGCCTTCCCAAGCGCCCACCCTCCCCACGCTCTCTAACACAAATATTAATGATTGGAGGCTGCTTGCCAGTTCTCTAAGGGACATGTGGGAAATGACCTATGGCAAATGACAGAGCATTCAGCTTATTTGAAAATAACTCATTATGGGTGCTCTTTGATTTGTCCTTTCTTTGTTTTCTTTCACTCCTAAATTCTCACCACGCTGTCTCAGCCATTAACAGTGACCAGAAAGTCTGCACAGTCAAACCTGTGAAAGGAGATTTAAGGAAGGTGGAAAAGAATTAAAAAATAGCATCAAGCATTTCAAATCCCTGCCTGAGCAGGGTTTGCTTCTGGGATTTTCTCTAAATCTTGACAGCTACCTGAAAAGATTTCACATATATGCCCATTCTTCAGAGTCTTATATCAGACAGCTGGAACTGGCACCCAGTCCCCCTCTCCACACACTCCAATGGGCACGGCAGGCAGCCTGTCTCTTCCAGGAACTCCATAGAGACTGCCACAGTCTGAGACAAGCACCTTCCAGTTTCCTCTTTGTAGCATTTACACCACTATCTGAAGTGTGCCAGGCAGATCTCTACTCCAGAGCACAGTGAACACTTCTGCCTATAACAAATGTAACCAACAGGAACATGCTGCTTGTTCCTCCCTCAAGATCTAGTCCTTGGCAGATTGTGACATTTCATTGTTAATTGATTCAAATTTCTTTCAGTGTTTTCAGGAGCCCACCTGGACTAACTCCCTTGCTTTGTGCAGTAAGAGAGGGCCTGAGAGGAGCTGGCTTTGCCTCTTTAGGATGCTTTCTGATTAAAAAGCAGTGTCTGCAGACAACTCATGGGAACCGTGAATTCCTTTTGCTGAAAGATTTTTCACTCAAACACTCAATTTTATATACATCTTCAAAAAATCTGAAAACTTTTTAGAATGCCCAAAACTGGAGGATCTCACCAGCTAGCACCCATCACACTGGAGTCCCTTCAGAGATGACCATGCTTAGGGGAGGCTCCCCATTACCTTCACCAAAAAGACTCCTACAAGACTGAAGAAATTTTTTATTAGTGAGATCCTCCAGCACATTTTTCACAAAATTCTCCTTCCCCAGACCCATGTACTTTGCACGAGGTCTGTAAAATCCCCCTCTCCTGAGTTTTTCTAAGCCTCCCGACAGTTTCATTCATGATAATGAAGCCAAGGGAGAAGCAAAAGGCACCAACAGGAGCAAAAGGAGATATAACAGCAGAGCAGATACTGATCATATGAATCTTCTCAAAAACAGTGTTCCAACAGCAAAAGCATTTCCACCACACGCTGAACACCACACCATATCTGTAACATTCCCCCTTTGTGTGAGAGAGAAGCAGATGTTCAAATGCCTTCTGCAGTCTATTGTCTGCAAATGGTATGGGCCCATTTTTCTTCACAGCCCCATCAGTGTTCCTTAATAACATGGTGTGTGGAAGCAGTATTATTTCCCATCTCCCCTTCCCTGTTATTTGGTTGCATCGCTGCCACGTGACAGCTCCTATCACACTCCTTTATTGCAATCGATTACACATTATATCTGCAGCCACTGAATGTCCCTCCTTCCTCATAGAGCAGATTCTGGGCTGTAATTTCTCCAAGACAGAACCTACCCAAACATCAGTCTCTGCTTCAGTTGTAGGTCCCCCGATCAGCTGGCACTTAACTGGAGGGAACAGTGCAATACTGCACCTGCCCAAATACTCTGTGGAGGACAAAGATTTGTTTCTCACTGTGCCTCACGCCTGCATCGTAGAACAGAAGCTTCCAGAGGGCTTATCACTCCTTGTAAACCCAGTAATAACAGCTTGTTGACATTGAATTCACAGTTACAGATACTACTAGATAGCCAGACATACATTTTTTTCCTAAAGCTATTACATGATCCAAGCTCAGGAATGGCTATGTCAGTCAAAAGTACCATTTTCTATCAGACTGGTTGTACCAACAAAAGTCGTAATATAGGTTTAGCCAGCATAGTCCTGCATGGGAAAAACAAAACCAGTCCCACTGGTGTCTGAAGCATTCATATCACATGCATACACACATGGATCAGCAGAGCTGAACTTGACAGGGTGCTCTTTACCTACTTAGTACAAAAAGGTACATCATGAAGCCTTTGAAGGGCACGGTCCTAGGTCAGGATACCTGTATGCTCCATTAGCAAAGCACTCCTATGGTGGATGTAGCTACACCTGTAAATTCGGATTTTGTGCAAATACAGCCAAATCAGGCGAGGTGAGAACCAGACACATTTTCATACACAGCTTGCCTGAACAACAAGAACAGCACACAAAGTTCACAGGTTCACAGCTCTGCCACCCCGATTCACACAGCTACAGCAACAGAAATCTAACATTTCCAAAACTGCTCTCTCCAGTCTAGACAAATCCACATGGTGTCTGGCACTCTAAAAGTTAAATGGATAATAAGAGTGACTTTTTCTTAAAGAGACTGTAAATACTAAGTTATAGCAAGACTATATCCCTTAATGAGTTCCTACAGATAATTTATGCTCTTCTTCCTACGCTCAGCCATGCATTTTTATTTTGTCATACATCACACTGATGCTGGCAGTAAATCTCTAAACATCTAGTCCTCCCTCCATAACAGAAGAACTCATTAATATGCCCCAGCTGCTTTAGGACACTTTCACATGAATTTATGAATATTCAATTTCCATCTAGTACTCAGCTTCTTTGTGTCCAGCCAGTGCTGTCTTGAAGAGAGACTGCCAAAGATCTCGCAATGCTTTTATTAGCTTTGAGCCCTCACATTATGAAATCAGCAATATGTTTAGTGTCAATAAAGCTCTGGGAGCAGCCTCATTTTAAGAGCCAGTGGCAATTGGAGGCTTTCAGCATCTTGTCCAACCAACTTGCAAATGCAAACTTAGTGCTGCAGCAAGTGAGGCCTTTCACACCACAGAAATTTCTCAGAGCAGTGCCTGTCACCTCGGCACAAGATGCCTGTTGTTGCCATGCTGGGAGCAGATTTCTTGCAAAGTAGAACAAACCTCCCAGAAAAAAAAACAACTTGCAGGTGTAGGCAATTTTTCAGCTTTGATGAAAACTGGCCTGCACACCAGATGAAGGAAAGGAAAGCTGGCAGGCACACCTCAACATTACAGAGCAATCAATGCATTATTCACACAGAATCACAGAATGGCTGGGGATGGAAGGGATCTCTGGAGATCATCTGTCCAACCCTCCTGCTAAGGTAGGTTCATTTAGAGCAGGTTGCACAGGTAGGTTTTGAATATCTCCAAAGAAGGAGACTCCACAACCTCTATGGGCAGCCTGTTCCAGTGCTCTGTCACCCTTAAAGTAAAAATTTTTTTACTCATACTAAGGTGGAACTTCCTGTATTCCAGTTTCTGCCCACTGCTCCTTGTTCTGTCACCAGGCACCACTGAAAATAGTCTGGCCTCATCCTCCTGACACTTGGCCAGGTAAATTTAAAAACATCTGAAATTTAAACCAGAAACTGTAAGTTTCATAAAACCAACAGGAATTTTGATTTCATAAAAATGACAGGAACTTGAGGCAGCCTTGCATGTGTTCCCCTTCTCAAAACTGGAGAAAACCAAGACCAGGCAAGTGTTTGAGCCCCTCAGCTGTACAACAGGATCTGGGCAGCAACATGTGCTCCTGACAGCTCCACTCCTCCCCGCACTCCCATCAACCCAATCCAGGAGCAAAGCAGCACAGGCCTTAAGACATTACACTGTTCAAGTCCAGCACACACCATGTTCAGGCACCTGTGCCTGGAAAGCTGGCAGCCCCTGAGGGGTTGGACCATTTCCAGGGGCACCCTCCTTAACTCCACAGAAGTCCTGCCACCCCATTCCAAGTTGCGCATGGAAGTCGTAACAATAACAAGGCAAAGAGAGGAGTCAAACACTCATCCCCAAGCAAACACTAAGGCTGACAAATAGAGGAAATGGTTCCACTTAGGAGAGGATTCAAAGCCACAGGCACATCTCCAGCTGCAAGCACTGTATCTGTTCCCTTCTAGGAAAGAGCACCATCCTCATAAGCCAGGCTTTTATCCAGCCCAGGATGATGACGACCTTTTAAGTGGTAAGTGCTGAGCATAATTCATTTTCACCCTTCACTTCCTTTGAAAAAAGTAATGGGACAAATTTAAAAATGAGTGAGCAGCTTGAAAATTGGTTTAAGCTTCTGTAAACCCATCTATCATTCAAGGCACAAGATTTGTTTTAAACTAGTTCTACCAGAGCAGTGAACATTAGATAAAGGAGGTGAGAAAGATTGCTGTCAGCAAGATGAAAACCTGAAGCACAAAGCTGGGATGGGAACTGGAATTTTACAGTAAGGGATCATTAGATAAATGACAGAGAGCTGGGAAGAGCTAGAGACAGGCCAGTCTATGGGAGTAATTATATTCTGCTTATCTAAATTTCACCCTAAAATAAAAGCATAATGTTGTCAACACCACTTCCTGCCCCAACCTGATAATTTACTGGGTTCTGTTAAAGAGCTGTCCCAAGTATGATGCAGTTCTGACATGCAAGAGACCCCAGTCCTCTGCTGCCAGGCTCCCTGGGCACATGTTCATACTTGCATTGCACAACTCATCACCAACCAGCAAAAGTCCACCACATGGAAGGAACAGCAAGATGAACAGCAATGGGAGAAGCATGGACACAACTTAAACAGTCCATTGTGAGCCTCCAGGGAAAATGACTGTGCCCAGGATATCAAAACTCCTGCTGCATTTTGCACAGCTAATTCCTTCCTACCACCCGCGAAGGGCATTACAGCACAACCAGAATATCAGGACTTCCTCAGTTTTCAGAAAAACAGCCCAGCCCTCCCATCCCAACACCAACAAGCAGAGTTTTCCCACTCCTGTGCATGCAGCTCTGGCCTGCAGCCAAGCAGATCCCACGCAGCTGCTGAGCAAGACCAGCCCTTCCACTTCTTGGCTCTCGATGGTCCATTTGCCACCCAGCAGCAAGCTGGGACTGTCCTCACAAAAGCAGCAACACAGGCAGCTTTAGCCCTGCCAGAGGAGCTGTGGCACAGAGATAGCCCTCCCACACCATGGTGCTGCAGTGCTTAAATGCCAGGTGATCAGGGACAAGGGCATTAGACCAATTCCAGTGATACTTACCCACTTAGAGGTCTGGTTTTTCTGATCTCAAAGAACTGTGTTCCTGTGTGATTGTATCTGTATTTTGTCTGTTAAAGGAAAGTAACTCGAACAGTCAAACAATAAAATAACACTGCTCAAAAGGTGAATTTCAGTTTTGAGCTCCTGCAAAAACACAAAACAAGCAGTAAAAGCCATTGACCCTTAAATATGAAATGCTGGCATGTGAAATAAAGCACATGTTTTCATATGTCTTTTTATCCAACCTATTAACCAGCACTAGGTGCAGAGTAAAGTATTAAGGTTGTCCATCTAAAATGACACTCAAATTTGTCATTTGAAGGTTATAAATCCTCTTTTCCTCAAGGTCCCACTCACTACTAAGTTTAAAGTTAGAACAAAAGTCTCCCACTTGGGCAAGAGAAACCTTTCATAGCCTACCCAAACTAATCAACATAATTCATGGTTTGAAAAAATTTATTTCCTTTAGAATTCTTTTAACTCGATCAGCCACATGGCTCACATATGACCTGTAAACCAAAACCATTGCAGGTCCAGCCATTTACACTTGGGAAATATAAATCATTCTCTAAACAGTAAGATGCACTTGAAGTGAAAACTAGTTACCTGTAACTCAAGCTCGTTAGTTAACACTGTGAGGATGGGAGAAAAGTTAATCACAAATTATGCCAGCTGACAATCAACCAAATCTCAACAGCACTTGCCTAGAAGCACAAGCTAACACAGCAGCATTACCAAAAGTAGCCTCTTCCCTGCCCTTGAGCATTGCTGTTCCAGCAGTGATGCAATAAATCAGACCAGGAAATCAATCTGTTCAGTAAAAACAAAAACAAAACAAAAAACCCAACAAAGTTTTGTAAAAAAAAACAAAACCAAAAACCAAAAAAAACTATCCTTACTTTTGCTAGGTGATGTTTCCAGTTGAATCTCTTTCCTAACCTAGTTCCCAAATTCTATTCCCATTAGAATGCTCATGCCAGTAAAACTGGCAATACCAAGGCAGATACCAGGGCAGAAGCAGGTGACCCCATGGAAGCAAAGAGTTGCTTGCAAGGCACAAATAGCACAGCTGCTGAATGTATAACCATGGCCTAAATAAAAACTCCAGCTCACACCAGGATGCTCTGAACTGACTTCAATCAGACTTCAGAGTTCCCCACAAACAAGGCTTTACTTCCCTCCTGTCTTCAAAACCTAATTCATGAGGCCCTTTCAGGGTGCTCTGAACAAAGCACACATCCTCCTTCAGCCCTCAAAGGAAGCCCAGACGCTGCTCCCCAGCCCACTTCTAAGCTTTTCTGAACACAGATCCAAACCCTGTGCCTAAGGCCTGCTCCAGCCGCATAGCAGAGTGCAGGATTTCAAAACCACTACGGGCTGAGGTGAGGAAAAATGTAATTTTTGGAGCTCTGCATGAGATGGTATCCTCTCTGGCACAATTCCAGCAAGCAATAAGCCTCTTGTCCTGGCCAAGTGGCTGACATACAGAAGAGAAATGCCCTGTCCCCCTGCAGAGCAGGCAGGCCCCAGCCTCCCTCCCCACGGCAGCTGCTGCAGCTCCAGGCCTGGCTGCTGCCTTGATCCCAACCACAACTCCCCAGCAGGCCAACCGCGCCTGCTATTTTTGGATGTTCTTCCAGCTGCCACCCATATCCTTTCTTAATCCTTACCAGGACTTCACACTCATTCCTCATCCCCACAGCTTCCCCCCACACATGTACACATGCACACAAAAAGGGAGAGTTTAGGAAAATGGGAAATGGAGAAGCAGCGTCTGGGCCGGCAACCTTCTCTTCCCAACCTTCAGTTGGGCACGGGGCAGTGGCAGAGAGGCCAGCCAGATATGTGGATCCCTGATGAACTCCCCAGGCAAGGTGGGACACCTGGAAGGGAGATTCCTTTGGTTAGTTCCTATGTCACAGGCAAGCCTGCCCACCTTGGGGTCAGGACAGCTGCTTGTGCCACTCACCCCAATGACAAGCACTCCCTGCAAGCTGAGCACACAGACAATCCTTAGGGAGCCCTCAGGGCCTGCCAAGGCAGAGGGAGAAAGGGTTTGCCACAACACTGGCCCTCTCTTAGTGGCTTTATGACAAGATGCCATATTATTTCTCCAGGCATCATGATCCGATCATAATGTCCTCATAATTCAACCTCAAAATAAGCACTTCTATTCCCACCAGCATCACTTCAGTTAAATTTTTCAGTATCATTTAAAGTTAATTACATCTCCCAGAGGATTGCTATGACAAGCTCAGTGCTGCTGGTGCTATCACAAATCCCTGGAGGTGTCCTTTTACCCCCAAATGATCCCAAGCCCTCACTACCAGCTAATGCTTCAGTAAAGCTCTGTTAATTCACACCAGGCACAAGTTAGCCTTCTTTCCAGAGACCACACGCTCGAGAAGGATACTGCAGCATCTTCATGTAGGTCTGTATTGCCTGGAGCCATTCTGGGATTGACATGGAGATCTTGTAGTATGGCACTGGCGGCACTGAGGGCTGGACACAAGAAAAAAGATAAAGAGGTTAGACAGCCAGCGCTCCCCGCAGAGCAGATAAGTGATTTACTCGAGCAGCGGCATGTGCTTAGTGCAACACAACACGGCAGCACAGATGGCTTAAACCCCACGTGAACTCCAACATCAGGCAAAGTCATCCTGCTGACCACAGGGGCGGTCCCAGCACCAGAGCCAGCGCCGTCCCTGCACAGAGAGGCCATGGCAGGCTGATCAGAGCTGCCAGCATCCCTCAGGCACCACCCTATGCAGACAGGCAGTCCAGCACAGAAAGCCTATGCTTCTCCTTTTCCCCCCCACAGCACAGGGCAGTTTGGATGAGCAGAGTCCCAATACTGGCTCCACTGGCCTCCCTCCCCCAGGAATTCATTTCAGATCTAATTTCTGGATTCCTTTACCACAAGAGAAAGATAAAAGGAGACAAGGATCCCGGGCTGCATAATTTCCCATCTGCCATGTGTCTGCAGCACGCTTGCTGGGGAGGGAGAGCATGGTACCTAGAAGACCACCTGGGACCCAAATATTTAATGACATTAAGACATTTAAAGATATAGACGGACAACATAATGGGATTTTTCCAAAATCTCATAAGACATCTGCTTGTGCCTAAGCATTTTAAGAAGGCGAGCCCTCAATCCATGTTTAATCCCCACAGCTATTTGGCTCCTGAGCCTGCAGCCATGCAGGAAAGGGGCACATCCTTGTCCTAGGTCCACTTATTTCGGGGTGAGAATGCAAAATAGGGAGTCAGCAGATATTAAAGTGGGAAGCATGGCTAAAAAGAAATTAACACAATTCTCACAAATGCAGTGGAAAAAACATTTTATTTGAATATTAATGCAGATTCAAATTCAGGAATGAGCAATTTGGGCAGCTGTGACAAGGTGCAAAGAAAAGCATCTGTAGGCCCACATCATCATAAACATAGTTTGAAGGTCATAAAATTACACATCCCTGTTCTAAATACATTTCAAGTCAGAAATTACAGGTAAGAACTGCAAGATCAGGTAGTATGGGGCCATCTCTGCCACAAAGACTTTCCTCTCTGGATCCCACCTCCATTACGATTGTGTGTTTGCTTTCAGAGAGTGAACACTGGTAATCCTAAGGCGACCAAAACCCAGCATTTACTACAGTCACATAGTAAATACACTTCAAAGAAGGGGGGGAAAAGCAAAACCAGAGACTCCCTCACTGCTGGCACACAGAAACATACTGCAAGTGGCAAGCAGATGGCAAGGCTTCCAGCTCACTCCTGCCATCCCAGTGCTACCCAGGCACAGGCATGCCTGCACACAACACATGGGCTTTCTCCTCTCACCAGTGGGAGTTATGAGCAAGACTCATTAGCGCTTCTTAATCATGATTTTCATGCCTAAGCTCTTCATTAGAGGCATTTTTTTGGTTTCACAGGTTTCTTTCTCACCTAGCCTCTTCAGTCTGGATGAATTATTCACCTGTCCCTTCCAGCACTGAGGCAGACCTGGACTCAACATACCAGAAAAGGCTCAAGTTTCAGAAGCAGCAAGGAGCTGACAAAGGGAATTATGGTAGGGCTGTCACACTTTCCCAGGGGTGGCCAATTCTGCTCCAATTTATTCAATTCTTCACTTCAAAGATACAGAAGCTCTAGGTGCACGCATTGCACTTACACAACACATCAAGGTAATGGGAACCCCAGCCAGTGAGGAGCCTGACTGCTTCAGAGGTGGGGATTTCATCCTTTTCTCAGCCTTCACCCAGCTGTGGGACCCAGGATAGCATCCCACACAGGGATAGCACCAGTGTGAATGGACACAGCCCCTCCTGCAACCCAATGGCCACCCTCACCAGAGGGGACAGGTTTGGACCCCAAGGTGAGGTGCTCCCCACCTCCAAGGTGGGTGATCACATCATCCAAGGAGGATGATCGTGTCAGACACCAGAGCACAGACTGGTAAAGAGAACCAGGGTTTTCACACTGGCTGGCACATATTCCAGTCACTTCAGCAGGTCTGCTGAACCAGGAGGCCCAAGCCTCTCCAGATCTCAGGCAAGGAGCCTGAGCCCACACAGGACAGCACTGCTATCCTCTCTCCAGTGCAGGGCAGGCAGTACACGCACAATGCCCCCAGCCAGGCCAGGGGGAGCCACATGCCACTCCCACTCCTTCCAAACATTTTTCCCTCCCTGATACCTGCCCCAGCTGCAAGAGGACCGATCCTGGCACCCACCCAGCACAGAGCAGAAGTCAGGGCTGCATGATACCACACGTAAAGGAAAGCACAGTGCTGTTGTGATTGAGGCTGCAGCCCTCCAGCTCCTGGTATTCATCCACAGCAGCAAGGAGAAGGCAATGGTTTGTAGCAGGAGGTCATGGATGGCAAGAGGAAACGCAGACACAGCACTACAGACCATGAATTTGTAAAGGGAGTGAAATTCAGAGACGAGTCAGATGAAAAACCTTAACCTTAAATCATTCTTTCCAAGAAATTGCAGCCCCAGAGACAGTGGAGCTGCTGCAGTGCAAGACCACATGGCAGAGCTGGAGACTCATCCCATGGCTGGAAACGCCATAGCCTCAGTTCACCACAGACATCCTGAGTGAAACTCATTTTGCCCGATTCCACTGTCTCACTTAATGACCAGAAAGTCATGTCCTATTAGCTCCCCCTGCAAGCACACTGTTACTCAGCACAGATAAAGCTGACAGGCAAGAGTCCTCAAAGCTGCTGAGAGGTTTAATTTATTAACATCTCCAAGATCACAGAACAGGTAAAGGATTGCACAGCCCTTCCAAACCATGAGCCTGCATTATTCCCAGAGCTCAAGCCAACAGTCAGAGGTGCTGATCCCACAGGTTCCAAAAGTGCACCCCTTGCAGACAAGCCAGCTTTTTGTGAGGACTCTGCCTCCCGAGAGAGATGCAGCCCTGCACCTCTGCAGTCTGCATTTGTTCCAGTAAGGAAAACCTCACCGACACAGTAAGAAGCTACTTACCACCCTGTGTGTATGATTGCTGAGACTAATACCAAGATGATTAGAGCAATCAAGTGGAGCTTCTTGGGGAGGGGATGAAAACTCTCTCCCATCACCAGGGATTAAGAACAGATCAGATGCAGAAATGGAGCAGTTGCACACGCCACTCATCTCAGCCTGAACCAACTATCAATGCAAGCAGATTACAGATCATCTTCTCACAGGCACAAGTTTCCCTCATCACTCCCAGTCAGCAGTACCTGGTCTTTTGCAGGGTGACCCATACCCAGCAGCACAAGCCAATTAAAAAAATCTGTATCACCATTTAAGGAACAAGTCTCTCCTTACATTCCCACTCTGACCCAAAAATTACTAGCAAAACTTTAGTAATCCACAACCACTTTGTGGCCAAAAAAACCCTGCACCCAATCTTCATTTGCTCACCTGATTTTTGTTAGCTGTAAAAAGGACCTCAAACTACCCTCTAATCCCAGAGGTCCCACACTTAGCCAACAAGGGCTGCTTAGTCACAGAGGGCACCAGGTCTTCCCACCCTTGAAGAAATTAATCACTGTAACAGGGATTTTGCTTCCAGGCAGTGCTGAGGAGTACAACTCCTACAGCACTCTCCACTGATCATCACTGATTTGGCCAGGCAGATTTCAAAACATTTTTTTCTTCTGCCCAGCTTCAGCACATGCCACAGAGAATCAGCCCAGTGCTGTGGCACTGAGGAAGAAGCTATGGGCAAGGCTCTCTGGGACATTCCCACAGGAATACAGTGTGCAGGCCAGCACACTGGAGCCACTGGCATATCTCTCAGCAGATGCTTTGTCAGTCACCACGGGTATCACCAAGTAAAAGTTACTTGCTCCAGACCTGGGAAGTAAGGGATCACAGTCAAGTCTAGTGCGTGCTTTGCTATCTCTTAACACCAAACTGGTTTGCAGGCCATCTAGACTGGCATAAGCTGGTCATGCTGCTGAAACGTGAAGTTCTGCCCTCTCCCTGCCCCTTCACTTCCACTTCAAGTGCTGGTGCAAGTCCAAGGTGAGCCACACCAAGGAACTGCAAACTCAGCATAACCCGATTATTCTTTAGCTGGATATGCTCCCCCTTTGCTCCAAACAAAGGCTGGTTCCTGCACAAGGAGTGCAGAGGGAGAGAGACTGCCTCTTTTGCACCTGCACTGAACCAAACATTGCATAAGAGAGATGAAAGGCCTTTTCAGCCTGCATCTTATTTGACAAGCACCTTCTCAATACAGCCCTACTCAATAAAAGCTTTCAACTTCTCTGTGCACAGAATTTCCTTTCTACTCCATGTAAAGAACAGGCATACTGTTCATGTCAGCGTCACTGACAGCCCAGACCATGACAACAGCAGCCCAACCATTTCACCCCAGCTTGCACAAATCAACCCAGACTTTCAGCGGTCAGCTCAGATTAATGCTGCTTGATGCAAGGAGTGAATCAAGCTCAAAGCCTGCCAAAGCAGAGAATGTTAAAGGCACTGTGATCAGAAATGCAGCACAGTGTCGAGAAGCCTTGGAACAGCACACAACAACATTTTATTTGCTGGCTGAAGGAAAAGGACTTGGGTGAGGCAGAGCTGTTTGGGGCTTGTACCGAGGAACGTACAAAAGCATTTGGAATCTTTCCACATCCTGAAAATTAAATGTCTAAGTTTTAAATCCCTTGCTGCGTTTGAGGACCAAGGCTGTGTTTTAGGAAATGCCCGTATTCCAAAAGGAAAAGAAAAATGTTCTTCAAATTGCACAAAGCGCTTCACTTAGTCCCTGAAGATTTCTTTTAACTCTTGTTTTCTGCTTTGTTTCTCCCCAAGCTAACAGGAGTAATTTTCTTCCTACTTGTTCCCCAGAACACCAACTCCAGCCCCTGAGCACCCCGCAGCCCCCGTACCCCGTTCTGGGCGCTTTCGGACAGCAGATGCCCCATCCTTCTCCCCAGTGCCCCGAGAGCATCCTCCGGGCTGAGGTGTCACACCTTCCCACCCAGCCCCGGAGCCTCCCCGGCCGCTCGACGCGTACAGAAAGCGGCAGCGGCCGGACCGGAGCCCTCGGGCTGCGTGTCACCCGCTCCTTCTGCAGGAGGGGACACACGGGGGCTTCGCCTTACCCGAGCCAGGCGGGCGGCGCTCCGGATGGCCGCCACCACGGCCCCGCCGTCGGGGTGCACCCGCTCCACGTGTCCCCACATGCGCTCCCAGGTCTGCCCGTCCATGGGGAAGCCGCTCTTGTTCACCAGGAAGAGCGAGCCGCCGTCCCGCTGCTGCTCCTGCTCCTCCTCCTCCGAGCCCCCGCCGCTCCCGCCGCCGCCCGCCGCCCGCGGCTGGGCGCTCCGCGACCGGCCCACCTTGCCGGCCGCCGCACGACGGCTGCTCCCGCGGCCGGCGCCGCCGCCCGCCGTGCCCGTCATGGTCCCGCGGCCATGCCCGAGCCCGGGACCGCTGCCGGGATGTGCCCCGCGGCCTCGGCGCCGCCCGGCCGCTCTTTATGTGTATCTCTGTATGTGCGTCTGTGACAGCCGCGCGGAGGAGGCTGGACGGGGACAGCCCTTCGCTAGCAGCGCCCGCCTGCTCGCTCCGGGCGCCCCGTCCCGATCCCGGTACCGGCCGCGGCCGCGCTGGGGGCGCGCCCCGCACCGCGCGCCATGCCGCGCGTTACCGCGCGACCGGCCGCCCGCCCGCCCGCGGCGCGCCCCCATTGGCCGCCGCAACAAAGAGGGGCGGGGCCAGCGGGGCGGGGCGGGCCGCCACTGGTGGAGACGCCGACCGGAGGCGCCCCCTGCCGGGCGACCCCAGCCACCACAGTCGGGCGGTGCAGTCCGACCGCTTTCGCCCTCAGCCGAACGCGAGCCGAGCCCGGCCGAGCCGAGACGAGCCGAACACATACCAGCCAGGCCGAGTCCAGCCGAGCCGAACGCAGCCCATTCGAGCCCGCGCCCAGCCGAACCCAGCCGAGCCGATCCCCTCAAGCAGAACCCGGCCCAGGTCGAGCCCAGCCGTGCGTCCCGATCCGCACTGCGTGACGGACGCCTGAGGCCGAAACTCTTCCTCGGACAGAGCTAGGCTGTTCCGTTCTTCCCAACAGAGCTGGGAAATCCCGTGTGGAGCACTGGGCGTTACGGTGGTGGCAGGGAGATCCCAGCCCGAAGGCAAAGCGCTGCCGCGAGAGGCACCCTGCTCTTGTGAGGGGTGGGCAGAGGAGCGGCCCGGGCCCGGGCAGAGAGCTCCCCGGCGGTGCTGCCTTGTCCAGCACCCACTGTGCCCTGATGGCTATGGCCACGCTCGGACGGGAATTTCCGCCTCTTTATATCAAGCACAACGGTGCCAGTGTAATACAAATCCTAGAGCTAGGAGTGACCCCCCACCCCATCAGATACAAATAGTCTGAAAAATGCTGCCCCCATCCCCTGCCCTTGCACTCAGACACTGCTGCCACTCTGATCTCCCCTGCTCCAGACATGAATAAATTTCTGCAGTGCCATAATCAGCTTCCCGAAGGCTCTCAGGAGCTAGGAGTGTATGTTGAGTTGCTAATCACTCTCCGCAGGAGCCGATGTCTCTCTGAGTCCTACCGCTAATCCTCCCTGCTGTCCCCTGGCCACATGGTATGCCAGAATCTCATCAGGAGGTTTAATAGAAGGGAGGACAGAGAAAAGCTGTTCCATCAGCTAAAGCAAATCAAGGGCTTCAGCTTACATGGCTTTGCCCAGTGCCAGCTTTCAGCCCCGGAGACTTTGGTCTAGGAAACCCCCTGAGCTGAATGTGGGGACTCTGTGTGTAAATGGCAAAGCAGTCTGGGGGAAAGGAGAAAAGGTCAGAGTAGATTTAGAGCTGCTGTGGAGTCTTCACTCTCTCCACTATGTCATGTATTTCCCTAATTGTCAAGCAAATACTGCAGTTGGAGGGGAAATGTGCATGCAGGCTGGGCAGAGGCAATACACACACACACACACACACACACACCCTGCTGGGTTTGGAAGCAAGATCCCAGGGGAAGCACGGTCTCTCCTTCTGGAGCACAGATGATGCTGGGCATCAGCAAGATGTGAGAGCACCAAGATGAGTTCCAGATGGGAGATGATGAAACACAGAGACCTAGAGAGGCTGCAGATGGCTGCAGACAGAGGAGAGGATTCTCAAGGAGCTAAGGGAAGCTCAGGCAAGACAGTGCAAGAAAAGGAAGGCTGAGAAAGTCTGCAAGTTCACTGAAGCAGAGCCAGGGGAAAGCTTGAAAATAATTCAGACCTGGATCTTAGAAGTAATGGGACAGTACAGGTGGTGGCATCCATGTATGAGCAGCTGAGGGGCACACTGTGTGTGACAGAGCCTGGAGAGCTGGGATTACACAGCAGGATGTCATCCTCAAGGATGCTGATACACAAGCTGGCAGTCATATATGTCCCAGAGCCTTGTTCACTGTTGGAACAGGCAACCATGTTGAGGCTGTCAGAGCCTTGCTCAGTGCTGCTTCACTGCCCAGAGCAGCCAGGATCCTTCAGATCCTTCAGTGCTTTCCTTAACTCACTCACTACAGAACCACCCCAGAAGGGTGAAGATTAGTGATACTACATGCTTTGCAGTTCAAAGCCTCCTGCATCCACCATGTCAGGGTGTGCTCCATGCAAGAGGGAAGGAGTCTCCCTGGCCAGACAGGTAAGGGGCACGGCAAGTTTGGGGCACCACAGCTCTGTTCACAGCAGCCCTTTGTGGCACCCAGACCACTTCCAATCAGGACTGAAAGAAAGAAAATTCTTACCCAGCTCCTCCTTGATGCACAGGCTGAAGTGTGACAAGCCGAACTCCCAGAGGTCAGCCAGTGTGTCCAAGGCCAGCTATGGGCTGGACAGGCAGGGCAGAAGTTAGCTGAGGTCCTGAAGCTAAAGGTAACTTTGAAACAACAGCCTAATGAGACAAAAGTAGAGTCCCTACAACTATGGGAAAGTCTTAATAACCCTCTTGCCAGTTACAAATTAAGAGTAAAAATAGAATAATGCTGCTTTGGATTAGCCAAAGCTCTCCCTGGTATTAGTTATGAACAGACATATTCAAGATGAGTAAAAGCAGGATGGGATATGCAGCATGCCCCCAGTATCCAATGGCTTTCACCTCGTGGGGTCGCCTAATTTTGAAACTGTGACTCTCAGCAGAGCTGCCTTGCTCCCTGCTCTGTTTGCAGCTCTTCCTCTCACACCAGGTTCCTGCCCAGCCTCTGTCCCAGAGTGCCAGACCTTTTCGACTTTGAAATTCAGTCACTTTGTATGGATGTATTTTTCTAAAGCTAGCTCTGAACAGCACCTCAAATCTACAGTCTTACACCTAATGCAGAGCTCATCGCTACCACAGCTGCTTTCTGGGTCAAAGGAACTAATTTGATCATAAAATTATCACATAAGAGGGTTTTAACCTTCATTATTTCCAATTGCAGACTCATTTAAATGCAGAATTCAAAAGGCCCTGCAGTGCAATTACACAACCAAGTGCAGGAAAATTAATAGCTCTTAATTTGTACCATGACAGGAAGGTGGTATCAGCATTGGCACTTTTTCCAAGCAGACTTCTTCTGCCCACACCCCACAAGGAGTCCTACTAGCCCCTTTCTCAGCAAGAACCCTCTTGCAAACAGCAATGAATTCAGCTGAGCCATGTAGCAAAGCCTCACTGCCCTGTTATATTGCACAGAGGAAGTTCATTCATGTATTTATTTGGGCTTCTCTGGGAAAGCACTTCCTCTATTACCCATTGTTTCCAAACAGCCCTTCTTGGGCAGGGAGCCAACAGGAGAAGGCTTTCCTGGGCAGCAGCTCCAGCCTGGCCTGGCCTCAGAAAAGGGAACTGCAGCCAGGCTGGAGAATGACGACTGGTGTCATTTGCTGTCTCATAGCCTATGAGGCCATGCACTGCCCATGTTCCTGCTTTCCTGCTTTGAAATTCGGTGGTTTTCTGCCTGCAGATCTTTTGGCAGCACAGCTCCAGCCTTTTGTAAAGCCTTGTCCAGACTCTGCTGTCAACAAACCTTGTTATGTGAAAATACTTCTCACTGTGAACAGGTTTGCAACTCTGTGTACTACCAGGGCCACAAGTGGGGCAACAAACCCAGAAGTGAAATAAGACCAGCAGCAGCGCTGCAGAAAAAGACGGGCTGGTTGGCTGCCCTGCCTGCCCAGCCCTGACTCTTCAGCCTGGACTCCTGAGCTAGGTTGTGGCGATTCCCCATGTCCCAGTCCACATAGCACCCTTCTCAGTGCCACAGCCATGTCACAAAGCTGGTCCTGGTGCATTTGCTTTGATGCCTCTGCAGGCAGACAGTGGGGAGCCCAGCCAGCAAGGGCAGGAGACACATTTTGTTCCAGCCCTCCTAGGAACAGATGAAGTTTTCTTTTGTGTAAGAAGGGAGTGTTCAAATCTGTTGCCATCCAAGGCAGTGCTGGGAAGCAAAAGCTTGTTTATCTTTTCTTTTTTCCTTCCATCAGATAGATGGCAACAGGACAGATCTGGAGCTGGGCTGTTTCCCAGGTCAGCAAAAGAAGACACAAAGTGCTCTGCACTCAGTGGAGGTCCCTGTACCAGTATCAGTTACTGGTGGAGCAGGAAATGTGCCCAGTAGCTCCAGCTGGCAGCACTCGGAGCAGCAAAACCCTGAAGCCTGGGCACCTTACAAAGTGTTCCCAGCTTGGGCACACAGTTCTGCTGAAGTCAGGCCAAGTGATCTTAATGGCCTTTTCTGCATTTAGGAGCCAGAAGAGCAGCTGCAGTCCGAAATGGTTAATCCCACAAATGTGCTTCAGCTTTGCAGAGGGAAGTAGAAAAACATAGGTCAAGAAAGTTTACCTGCTGTAAGTAAATTGCATTATTGCAGTGAAAACATTGGCCCGTTTCCTGGAAAGACCATAGTGACCTCGTTTGATCCTTGAAAAGGAAAATAATACTTGTTTGTTTGGGGCTTTTTCCTAAATTGAACATTATGCTGAAATGAGATTCTTTTTGGTAATTAAATGAAAGGTCAAACTGTGATAAGGATGTAACCATGGCAATATGGGAATGGCTGTTGATACAAGTTTGCAGGAGTGATACGCATAACCAATAAGAATAACTTTCTGTATTCATAAAATTTCCATGTGATCACTGGGAAAATAAATATGCAAAGCAGGCTTATTAAAAAAAAAACCCAACCAAGCTATAAAATAAATGCTTGAGGGTGTGCTTCCTTGGAGCTTTCCCCAAGGCAGCCCTTTCTGAGAATTCTTAACACACTATTTATTTTACAATGGTCTAGTAGAAAAAACAGCCATCAGCAGCTTTGGGCTGCACCAATGAAGAACTTGAGCAGCATGTTTTGATTTCTGCCTGAGCAAGTCCAGGACCTCCTGCAATAATTCTACTACAAAAAAATCATTACTGTGCTTATTTTAGATGGGACTAGCTGGACTCCAGTTGTTCTCAGACTAATCCAACAAGCAAGATTTCCTTGCTTTAAAAGAGATTTTTAAAAGCAGTGAAAAATTTTAACCAAAGTGTCATGAAGAGCCTATAAATGGGGCCTTCTCCAAAAAAATTTGCAAGTGGTTTGCAAATTTGCACTTTCCACTCCCCATTGCAGGTCAGCATATCCTACTAACCTGACTGAGCCTTTGCTGACAGTGAAATAGCCTTTTCCATACTTCCTACAGTCACCTCGCTCTGGGCTACAAATGATGGCATCAGATACAGGTGAAAGGGTTGTTTCTGAGTGGTACATCAGCATCCCACTTAGCCTGCCTTTCTCCTTCTGTCTGGTTCCAAAGTTTCAGTCTCAAATAGTGCCGCAGTTGGGAAAATAATTACATTAATACAGTTTGCTGTGAAGCTCTTACCTGACACTGTATCACATGATTTTTTCTCTGCAGCAAGCCCTGCTTACAAGAACAAGAAAACACTAATGTAACCTTCCATAAATATTGGCTGCTTTTTTTTTTTCCCCCCAGGGTAACTGCATAATAAAATTACAGGTAGTAAAAAAAGGCAGTGGCTGAAAAAAATCTGCTACTTAGAAATGAGATTTCTTTTCAGCAATCGTCAGCAGCCACAGACCTTGTCACAAGGGAGCTGCCAGTGGAGGCACCAAAGGTGAGAGTCAGGACTTCACTGCCAAGTGAGCACCTGAGTCATCCCTGCCTGCATGGAGAGAGGAATGTACTGCAATAAACCCCTCCCCGCTTAAGGTTAGAAGTACAATTGTTGTTGCTGTTCAGAAACAAATTAAGCAATCTAGGTCTGCTATAGAATAACCTGTGCCCTCTAGGAATAGTAGGATGCTGGTTAGGAAACACTGGCCAAATGTCTCCATATGTATTAAAGTTCTTCAAATGAATTTTCTTTCCAGGAAGAAAGAAAAGTGGACTAGAAAAGTTAGTAAGTCTAGCAATAGAACATGTCACAAACCCAAACACCAAAAGTCTTTGAATTGAGATGCTGTGTGAAACCTGCAATGAGAAATGTGTGATTTACGGTTCTCAATGCCATGGTGCAACAAGATGTCATCATGACACTGATGATTTAATCAAACAGTTTTTGATCTGAAGCATCACTTCAAGCATCCCTGGGAGGCAGTGCTCTGCAGATTAAGAGTCTCCCTTTCCACAGAATGATTGAAAAGTAATCAAAACACTGCAGAAGTGCCTGAAGGTGACAGTAAAATTCAAATATTGTTGTCATTTTAGCAACAAAGCTCTTAAAGGAAATATAGTAATATGGAGAAAAATTGGGCTTTTTTTCAGCCATCATTATTTGATTATCACATCAATGATTGTAATTTCCAGAGGTAATTAGCCAACTGAAGCTTACAGAGCACCTTCTGATTTTGGAATCAAACCCAGGAATGCTGTGTCATCACGCAAGCTACAGACTTTGAGGAGATTCTGTAATGCTCTTGGTGCATACAGCTATTTCAACCCTCATGAGGTTCTCACAGTTCAAGCTTGAGCAGATGGAGTAGATCAGAGAAAAATCACTCTGACCATGGGGCATTTTGTTGCCCAAAAGCTGGAGGACCTCTGTATCTCCCCTGGCAACAGTCTGGTTTGGACAACTTTGTCAAGCTCCCAAGCCTCTTATGGCTCTTCTACCCTTTTGAAGCTTTAGTGGGGCAGTGACAAGACGAGAAATCATGGTATTTCTAGGCTTTAGGCAATAGCCTCTAAGTGAATTTCAGGCTTTTAGCATTAGGGCCCAAAGTAAATCCAGTTGCTCATTGGGAGCAGAAGATAACACCAATTCAGGCCCCTGGAGCCAGTGAATGATCCCTGGCTGAGTCATTCTCACCCCAGTGGGACAGAGCCTCTTCATCCTGCACATGATGTACATTCTGTCTAATGCCTGCAGGGCTGTTCAGAACCAGCTGATGAATTATTCTGAGAAAATCAAGTTACCTATTTAATGCAGAAAACACTGTGCACAGCCTTAGAAACTGCACTGTTACACATTAAGTTCTTTTTCTCTTGACAGCAAGCTGGACAATTGGATTTCTAAAAGAATAACTAACCCTCCACTCATCTGCAGACAGCTGCTCTTTTACCTTATCCAAACTAGTGATCAGCATCTGAGAAACCTTAGGACTGCCCCGTCCTGAACAAAGAAATTGGGAACTCTCTGGTTCACTCTAATGCAGGCTAGTAAAACTTCTGAAGCCTTCAATATTTCCCTGAGATTTTTCCATCTGCATGGAGGTTTATAGCTTTTGTAGAATCTTGTGGCTATTTCTGGAAACTCGTAATACAAGGCCACAATACTAACAATGCCCTTTAGATACTATTTACTGCCTTTTTAATGGTCTAAACATTCAGCATTCTAGAGGCTGAATTTTGATTCCTGATATGAAGCAGATATTAGTTACTCACAAATATATAATTACTTACAAATCAGTAATTATGCCTACCCACTGCCAATACTTAGCCTTTGTGACATATCTGCTGAAGTCCTTCCTACAAAGTTCAGGATATTATTGTTTTGTTTTCTGAAAGTTGTTGTTTAATAAAGCTATAAATATTAATTTAGAACATATTCAGATAGGATTAGTTCATTGTGAAGCACAGACAGAAGGAAATACAGCAGACGTCTAAGAAACCTTTCCACCCCAGGAAGCAGCTGGACTGTTAGGCACCTGACTATTTTATTCATACACAAACCACATCACTTTCTGGAAGGGGTAGTACTTGTTAGCTTTGGATCACAGGGCCTCCTCCCAGCTATAGAAATTATTGTCTGACTAATCACAGTCAGGATGGCTTCACATCTCCCATTTACCTGATGACAGTTCTAGTGTTTTCTTTCAAGAAAGACTGAGAATCTGACAAAAATCAAACCAAACCAAACAAAAAAAAACCAAACCCCAAAAACCAAAAAAAAACCCCAAAAGCCCCCAACAAACAACAACAACAAACCAACCCACACACAAAAAAAAAAACCCCACAAAAAATAAAAAACAGAAACACAAACTGACCAACCAACCTAAAGAAACTTTAAGGCAGTAATAATTTTCTGGGATTGTTCCTTCCTAGCTGTGGGAATGTTTAAATTGCAGTGCTAAATGGGGATGTAGCTTTCATAGAGGTACCATAAGAGAAGCACAACCCTGTGGTCCTGGTTGTAAAATCAAGAACCCACCTAAAATTTCAACCCAGGGTTGCACTAGGTGTTAGTGTTGCTTTATGACAAAAGGCTTGTGTTTGCTGTGCTCTGCAGCACCTGCAACCTCCTTCTGTGAAGCATCTCCTAGACCAAAATAGCTGAGAGAGAATCCCAGCTTTGTGAAGTGAGATAAAAAAACTAAAACATTTTCTTACTGTGACTCTACTCTTTCTGAAGCAGGTTCCTCAAATTTTCCTGGCTCACAGCTGGGCTAAATGCCTGAGAGTAGGTGACAGAACCCTTGCAGAGTATTCACAAGGGTTCTGCTGTGCTCCCACTGAAGACAACCCTGGTTTTAGCCATAACTGAATGCAATGTCTCACTTTTATCCTCTCTAAGAAGCTATCCTATCCTTTCTCCCCAGATAATCTCTCTGCAACCAAGTGTTTTATTAAAATAATATTTGCACTACCTTCAAGAAGCTGCCTTTGGATCGCTCTGCTTTAGGGGTTAACTTGCACTTCCTTTTCCTCACAAATCTTTTCCAAAGCAAAGGAGAAATCTCTGTGCTAGAGCAGTGTGCAACTCGACTACTAATGCTAGTACTTTCATTCCAGGCCCCGAGAAAATGTCTCTAGATGCCAATACTGTTGTGTAGAATAAATTTCTACACCCTGCATACATGCACTCTGCATGTTCATGTCCATGCATGTTTATTAAGGACACAGTAAGTCATACACTTACACATTTTCCCACATTAAAAGGCAGATTCTAAGAAAAAAAAAATCACTTTTAGATTAGCCACTGTATCAGCAGCTGTCAAAAATTATAATCTTGGCTCCAATCAATTTAGACATTATACACTTTATTAGTAACATATAATGGTAAGGAATGATGCCATCCACATATACACATACATACAATATTGCAATCAGAGAATACTCATTAAGAACTTTTAATTTTCTCTTGAAATAAAGAACTGGACACTTACAAAACCAAAATATTACTGCAAAACATATTTGTTGTCTTCATGAGTAGAACAGAGACATGAGCAGTAAATTACATAGGTCTTACACAGAAACACATTTCTCTTAGGAAAATTTTTTGCTTTATTCAGTCTAGTTCCTGCATTAACATCACTTGTCCCTCTTCACTTCAGACTTCAGGCCGAATGGTGGGGCTGGGGGTAATCACATATTATTGTGTACAGTGACAGCTTGTGCTCCATGAAACATTAGTAGTCTAACACTTGAGAAAGAGGTACATACACATTTTGAAAGACAAGAACTGTAAAGGTCACACATTCCCATTCACACAGGAAAACTAGTGAGTTCACAAAATGTTAAAGGAAAACAAATGTTTACAGCTTAACCCAATTTCCCTTGGTTGCATATGCACAAGATAGTCCAAATATTTCTCAAAAAAAACATTTTTCCATCAAGCAACATGGCCTGGCTCCTCTAATTACACACTGCACTGATTGTCTCTGAAACAACAGACTGCCTTGAACAAAAGAGATGGATGGCACAGAGGCTGAAGTTAGGAAAGCCCTATTAATCTGAAATGATTAATCTGTATTCTTCCTACTTCTTCCCTTGTTCTCGCTTCCTTGTAAAACATGGGCATTTAGAAACAGAAAGAGATGTTACTAAAGACAAGACTCCATCTGTAAAATACTTGTTCTGAGGGACTTATCTATGAGCAATTCCAGACTATGCCTTACAGGTCTGGTATTTTCAGACCCAACCTACAGGCACGAGAGATTTAAGGCCATGGTAGAATCCTAAATAAAAATGGGTCAATGTTCTCCGAGTCTCTTCCACTGAAATTACCAAAAGTTGGTAATGGCATGGAAGAAACATAAAGATAGGAGTTCATTTTAAGGCTAACCTCTGAATCCTGTAGCTGAAAGTTACCAATTGCACACCCTGCTGGGCTGCTGGGAACTTGGGGGCAGCCCCCATGTTATGTTCCCCATTGCATGAGCTCTTTTGCATCCTCTAGAGCTCTCTTGAAACACTTAAAAGAAATGCAAAAGCTGATTCATGGGATTGGAATGCCTCTGCTCACTTGGTTTTCCACACCATCCTCTCCTAGGTGACATGTAATTCCATTTCATGATACGATTACCTGTTTAAACAGTTAGGATTTTTAGCCCCCAATTCTACTCTTGCTGGAGGGCTGAGCCAGGATCTCAAGGCTAAGAATCAGAAACCTTATTTCCAATTCCAGATGCATGTGGAACTTTCAGGCTAAGAAGGTTGCACAGAGAACTCGTATCAACCTTCCAGTATCTGAAAAGGGACTACAGGGAAGTCAGAGAGGGACGCTTTGTCAGGAACTGTCGTGACAGAACAAGAGGGAATGGGCACAAACTGAAAGAAGGGAAATTCAATTTAGATATTAGGAAGAAATGTTTTATTGTGAGGATGATACGATACTGAAACAGGTTGCCCAGGCAGGTTGTGGACGCCCCAGTCCTGGCACTGTTCATGGCCAGGCTGGATACAGCTTTGAGCAACCTGGTCTAGTGGGAGATGTCAGGCAGGGAACTGGCAGAGACCATGGCAGGTGGGTTGGGACTAGATAATCTTTAAGGTCGCTTCCAACTTCTTAACATTCTCTGATTCTTTAATTCTGTGTTTGATTGAATGCATGTTGTCTGCTAAAACCTGAAAATTAAAAGCAAAAACCACAAAGCCTCAACTACTCCAAATCTATTTCTGCCATGAGCTAGAACCTCAATTTCTTGATAGACAGATGGTAAGGTTATCACATAAAACATTGATTTGTTCTTTATTTGCACTTTATTCTGCTGCTGAGCCTTCCATTTAAATACTTCATCATTGCCTGAAAATAGCTCACAGGTGTCCAGCTTTCAAGCTCCTTTTAGAAAGAGAATATTAAATCCAGGATGTAATTAAGCCTTCATTATTAGGAATATTTCTTTTCAGCGACCCAGCAGGGTTTCCACCATACCAAAATCTTGTTTGGACCTTTTCAGAAGGTAGCCAAGTAATCTGGCAGAAGATAAAAAACACAAGGAGCCAGAACTAGAATATTTTTTCAATAATCAGCTGAACATAACTAAAGAAACTGGAAACTAGTAGTGAAAAAGGAATTAAAAAGAAATTTTAAGAAAGGAAAACAAAGACTGAATCTTTGAATTTTAACACTGTGTACTGAACAGGTCAGCAAACATTCTGGATGCTGCCAAAGACTTACTATTGGACATTTGAAAACAATGCCCCAAAACTGCAAAAATATTATCTTGTTAAGATTTTGCAACACCAAAAGTCAACCATGGGCTATGAACATAAATATTTTCTGAATCTGTATCTTGCTGAAAAACATATATGTATTTTGGCACACATTATAATCATTTTTCCAAAGGGAAGATCCACCCTCGTAAGTAACGAGGCAGTGTCTTTCACTTTTCTCACTTAGGCTTAAAAAGTGTACATCCCTTAATAGGGCAGCTTCTATCACAGCAAGTCATTAAATTACTGACATAATGAAAGCATCTCTACTTCCAGTCCTATACCCTTGCCTGCTGGTTGATCATCCAAGAGTTACTTTTCTATATTCAGCTACTTCAGCAGTGGACTCTTCTAGAGCTCACCAGGCAGCAAGGCCTGTCCATTTTCTATAGCACTGGACCTGGCAAAGAGACATGAACCCTTTTTGGCAAGGCAAGTGTTCCAAGTGTGTTTAGTTTATTCTGATATGTCTTCCCCTGTCTAAACCATTTATCATACAAAATATTTAAATCAAGATCATCACATTTAGAGGCTAAGCTTAGACAGATAAGTTTTCAGGGTCCTTTTTATACAAAAGGATTCTCTAAGTCTACAGTGAAGTAAGAAAAGCATTTAATGATATTAATTGTACTTAAATGTACTTTAAACAAAATCTTGGAGTTTGCTGTTGTTCAACCCCAGCCATCCACCACACCCCAGGCAGCCACTCACTCACTCCCTTCCCCACCAATGGGATTGGGGAGGGAATCAGAACAGTAAAACTGATAAACTCAGGGGTTGAGATAAAGACAGTTTAATAGGGAAAGCAGAAGCCATACACACAAACAAAGCAAAACAAGGAATTAATTTACTGCTTCCCATGGGCAGGCAGGTGTTCAGCAATCCCCAGAAGAGCAGGGCCCCATCAAATGCAATAGCTACTTGGAAGAAAACACCATCACTCCAAACATCCCTCCCTTCCTCCTTCTGCCCCCCACTGTATACACTGAATATGATGTCATATGGTCTGGAATATCCCCTTGGTCTATTTGAGTCACTTGTCCTGCCTGTGTCTCGTCCCAACCTCCCATGCACTCCCAACTTCCTCGCCTTTTCTGACGTATGAAAAGCAGAAAAGACGTTGGCTCTGCATAAGCCCTGCTCAGCAACTACAAAACCATCTCTGTATTATCAACCCTGCGTTCAGCACAAATCCAAGACACAGCTCCATTCCAGCCACTGTGAAGAAAAAGAACTCTAGCCCAGCTGAAACAAGCACAGAGTTAAACAGTTCCCCACACTCAACTGTAACAATCTGTGGAAAACTTCAAAAAGGATTCCACCTTCTGGATGGCACTGCATCTGTGGGAACTCCAAGACACAGCATCATTGATGGCACTGAACTTGCAGGCTCAGTTTACTGAGCTGAATATTAAATGTTTGCAAAAAAGTCCACTAACCCAGGCCTGACTTTCCCAGCAACAGTATTACTGTAATGCTATCAGTTCTGTGGGTGTGTAGACAGAGCACAAGGTAAAGGAGAAAATTTTCAGAAACACTACAGTGAGAAACACCCCTCCTAAATAAAGATAAATGCAGTAACAAAAACTGAAGGTTAACGAAGACTGTTCATTTTGCAGCTAAGATGGTATAAAAGCAAATATTTGATCAGAGAAAGTGAAAATATCACTATTTTCCTTTCAGTCATCCTTATAGCTTTTAACAAACTGCAAAAGACATGATTTACATTACAAAAGCACAAGAATTTCACATTAGACAAGTGATACAATTCATAAAAAGGACAGAACACATTTTCTGATACTCCACAAATATTCAGATAAGGTTTAACACACAAATGGAATTACTTCAGCAGCACTGAATAAACTCAAGATGAGGCAGGGATCTTCTTTACAAAGTAAAGGCACCGGCTCTTTGTAAACACAGACTCCTCTCTCTTTAACTGAGAAAGCACTCAAAATATTCCATGGAGGAAACTTGTGTGGTAGTGTTCCACTGCTTCTAAATACTTCACAATAGAGATAGCAAAGGCCTTTCTCCTCCTTTTTACTATATTTAATAAGAAATGTTTTTTCTCCAGTTTATCTAGTGAGGAACTTTTTCAATTTCCCCAGAAATGCTACAATGAAGCTATAGAACAGTGTTTTCTCTTATCTGCCTTCTGATACCTATAAAGAAGTTTCAAGGCAAAAGAAATGTCAGATGCCAGTATGAAACACATACATCATCTCTTGTTTTCTGTATTGTGCTATCACTTTCCCAGAAGGAATCATTGGCTTATATTAAAATACAGATACATTTAGAATAAAAAAGGAACATCCATTGTGAACATCCTCCTGCTGTGCACCTCCCTATTCTTTGATTTTTCAAATGCACCAGCAAGACTGAACAAGAAAAGGAGATTAGATACTTCTGGTCATGACAACTGGACATCAGGATTCCTGATTTTTTCAAGTATGTATCCTGAATGCATGTCTCCCTACTGTGGAGAGTGTTGACAGAGCTCCTTACTAATGAAACTGCGAAACTTGCAAACCATTAAAGTAAATATTCCATTCAAAGGTGAATTGTTTGCGTCTTGGGCAAAATGAACCGAGCATCTTCATATCTTCCAACACAAAACTACCACCAATATCAACAAACACATTTTACTACTTATACACACAAATCCAGTGATTACACTAATTTATATTGTTCCGTATCTAACCAAACTTGTGCGTTTCTAAGCCACCTCACTTCAGCTTTATAAAACTGACTGAATCTTTAATGTAGTGCTTTCATGTTCTACAGGACTGTCAACTGGTACCTGAAGAGGGAGATAAAAAAATAAAAACACAACAGGAATTAAGTTGTTAATCAACAGAACTATTCTCAAATTCAGTATTCTTTGGTAATTATTAGGTTAGCCTCCAATAGTATATATAGTTAATTAGCCAGATTAAGCAATTACAGAAAGCCCTATTTTCCCTTCTTCTTGTAATAAAAAAGAGAAATCAAACACAGAATTTAGCTTCTTATTATAACTCTAAAGTATATATTTACTGCATAAAAATATTTGTCACTTGAAGATTAACTTAATTTTTTTTCTCCATTACATTTAACCACAGCAGAGTCTCGATGAGCAAGGTTCTGTATTAAAGTAATATTGAACATTATTAATACAGGCAGGTCCCTATTATTTATGGCAATATCAGGGCAAGGACTCCAGCTTTTCCTACATCCTGGCCAATATAAATAAAGCTGTGTGTCAGTCTAGGCTAATTAAGAAGGTGATAATGGAAAGCAGACAAGTCATGTACATTCCCAAGAGAGCCCCAGCCTGGCTGGGAAACCACAGGATGGCACACTGAGCACACACAGCTGCACAGGTTTCAGGTTCAAGTTAGCTCAGACACCACCAGCTCGGAAGTTTCTGAACCTCATACAGATACTAACTGCGCAGCTGGTCACAGATGATCAAAAGCTGCTCTACATGCAAGACACCTACACAAAAAGAAACATGGCAGAGGATCTTGCAATATCTGACCCCCAAAATGTGCCTCATATCTTGATCCCAATGATCAAAAAACCCACAGCACTGAAAAAATTTTCCACTGAGAGCCTTATTTCTACTAGTAACTGTGGAAATTTGGAAAAGCTGCTGAAACATGGAACCTTATGATCATCAGAAAGTGCTATGCTCAACTCTTCATTTACATTGAGAGGGTGCTCAGCAGAAGAGCAAATCCAGCTCTTTATGCAGCACAGTATAGAAACTCCAGCATGACTTTTGTTTATCAGTGAAGTCAGTGAAGACACTGACTTCATTTGAAGGGACTGCAGGTATTTTAAATAAAACACATAGTCAACAGGATGGCCTCATAACCCAATACACAAAAAGGCTTCACAATTTACACTGCTACCTGCTAATATGAAAAATCAAGCCTGAAGCAATAAAATTGTATTATTAGCCATTTAAAATGAAATATTCAAAAAATTCAAAAATTTTTTAAAAATCTGAGAGCAGAAGATTTTTAGTTCTTTTTCATGGGCATTAAGGAGAAAAACAGGTATCTGAGGGCAGCATCCTATGTGGCTCTGTTGTTCAAAACCAGTATGGAAACAGTAATGAGATTTTGTCAATTACTCTTTTGCAGTTAATATTGTTATGCCAATAGAAGCCAAGCATTCAAGTAGGTAATAGAATCATGGTAAGAGTCACCACTTACAGGTTTAATATCCAAGTTCATAATCCCTGAATTCACATTGTGTCTTCGCAAATCTGATTTTATTAAGGCTGGAAAAAAAGAAAAAGGAAAGGTGGTTCACAACTTTGCAGTGACATGTACTTCAAGGGAAATGTTTGCACAATGCAAGCACACAGAAGCTGCTTTCAGCACATTTTCAAAATAGCCGTATTCACTCTTTGCAATTTGAACTCACTGACAATTTGAACTTGCTCCTCCCAAAGCACACAAAGCAGGTAATGACAACAAAATCTTTCAAACCACAAGAACTTAAAGCAAAACTTGCTTAGTTTAAGCACTTTTAGCACATTTGTAAGTCAGCATGTGTAAGTCACTGGTACAGTTCCAAAGTGCACCAGCAGTTTCTTGCATTTGGAAAACTGCAAACTGCCTCCATTTATGCATTTGTTTCCATTTCCCATCCCACTCTGAGATGGACATCTGGCTCAAATTCAAGATACATCTCAAGAAATGGGGGTCAGATGGCTGCCCATATATTAGCAACATCATCCTAAAAACATCCACATTTTTACATTAATGAGAAACCATTACTTGCATTTGTAGTTACCTGTTAAAATAATGCCCACAAAAATCCAAGCACAAAGAAAGATGTTTCCTGCACGAGGACTGTAGTCTGTTGTGAGCTTTCCTTGAACAAGTGTAAAGACAATTCCAAATATCTATAAACAAACAAGTAACTTCATCAGGATCACACAGAAAAGAGTCATCATTTTATCTTTGAAAGTTACAGCTCATATCTTATAGAAATCAAATTTAAATAAGTTAGGACTATAACAACACAACAGAGACTTAGCTAAGTCTAAGAAAGCCTTTCTAGACTCGAGCATAGTGGCCTTCCTGAACATTACTTCACTTGAAGAAATAAAATGATGTAACCTGTGCTGATGCATTAAGGAGACCTGAGGAAGTGCCTTCAGACTCTGGATATGTAATTTCCACAGCAAATTCAAACCCAAGTGGAAGGTAGCCGGTCATGAAGAACCTGTTGAAGAGGAGAGTAAGAGGATGACAGGTGTGGCATTTACCTATTACTACACCTAAGAAAACCTAACATACACACACGGTATTATGAATTAGCTGGTATGCTGAACTGTCATGTTTTCATGACTTAACATAATTCAGTAATTCCAAATAATGACTACTTCCTTCCCTCAATATGATCCAAGAATTTTATCCATACATCTTTCTCTTTAGGACAAAGTTGTTAAACATGTTTGTCCTATTTCCCATAACCACCTGCATTCCACTCCAGACATAGGAAACAACCTTTTCTAAAGAGTCCACAAGCCACTCAATACTTGATGCCAATCACTTATACAAGAAAGACATATACAAACATCATCATTTGATCAGCCCCAATATCCATGCTGGAGGACAAAAAGAGAGCATGAGTAGGGAGTAGGCTGTACACTGGAACACCTGCTGGAAGCTGCTATGGAAGAAGCTGAGGGGACCGATGAATGATGGGAAGAGAATGGGCTTAATGCATCTGAGGTTGGTTGATTGGTTTTTAAACTGAAACTCTCAAGACATTTCTGGTTTTATCTTGACTTCTGTGTCTGAATACAGCACCATTCCCTCAGCACCTTTTGAAGCTTTTAGATCCAGTATCTATGAGCACAGCGAACAAAGCAACCAGCATGTTGCTTGGGCTATCAAAGTACAGATTAATTATGCAGAGAAGCCAGTCTTCCTAGATCTGCTCAGTTAAACTGTAATCACCTATACACTGGTCAAAAGAAAGCTTCAGCTTCATTGCAGAGAGCTTTTTGAATTGGAACCAAATGAACTGACCACATAGAGACCTCTCTTAGGTCCATAAAAGTGCCAAAAGAAATTTACTGAAAAGTGGGTTACTTCAGATTTATTCTGATGTAACAGAAGGTGAAACCCTACTAAACACTACATGTACTGTGAGCTGTAGGCACAGGCTGAGATCACAGTGACAGAATACACAACAGAATCACCCAGTTAAAACATTTAGATATGTTTCTGACCAGAACTGCAGTAAGTCTTGTAGTGCTCTTTAATTGCTCACCCAAGTATTCCTCCAGTCACGAACACCACTATAAGGTATCCGAGGTCCAGGGTGAAGGTAAATACCAGCAACCCAATGAATGAGAGAATGTAAACAATCAAAGTAGTTTGCCTGCAACCCAACAACAACAACAACAAATTAACATTGTTAACAGAAGGCCATAGCACTTTGCTGCAGCATGGAAGAGTAACATGAATATTGCATACTCTCTAACAACTGACATTCTAAAGCTGTAAAATTTGCCTCATGTAATTCTGAGTCAAACATAGCATGCAGTGAAAACATATCCTTCCTGAACTCTCAATTGACTTGCTTGACTTATCTCGCTGCTTCACTCAAGGCTAAGGACACTTACTCAGACTCTCAAAGAGTGAACAATCACAGCACATACTGCTACCTTAAGACTGTTTTAGTTCCCTACTACATTGTACCTCTTGGCCATTCTGCAGCACTGCCCATTATGCAATACATCAACACAGGAGCAGCTGAGTCCAACACTATTAGCAATAAAAGTCAGCCTACCAAGAGGCAAGTCAAACAAATCTGATTACAGTGTTCTATTTATTTTGAATCTGGAATAAAGGATGTCTTCCAAATTCTTAAAGCACATATTTATAAGCTGAAACACATGCAGAAACAAAGCCAATCTACAGCATTAACATCCATTAGGCTTGCAGAGGCACATAATGTACTAAGAGTCACAGGGGAGAACAACTCCATCACAAACAGTGGTCCAGAGCAGTGCTCACTCCTGGGGGCACCACACCATGGATGATGGACCCAGGAGCTCCCACCCCAGAACAGAGCTCTGCTCCATGGTCATCTCCTGAATTAAAGCAAATATTGCACTTACTAATAGGATCAGGAACAGCATAAAAAAAGTGATTATCCATCAACTGGCCATTTTACAAAACAATGCAGGGTAGGCTTTGAGACTTTATGCTTTCCTAGGAGATGATGCCCACTGGGCCACTTGGCCCCTGTATGTAGGCCCTACAGTGCTTTCCTGGTTAGCCTGACACTCCATAAGAGACAGAAATAGATGGAAAAAAAACATGAATCTTTGCATTCTGCTCCCTCGTTTCTTTTTGCCCATAACCAGTAGGAGTCTCAAGCTTTTGCTGTAGCCTCAGAAACTTGTCTCCATCAAGGCCACTAAAAGATCAGGGATGAACTGCATTTCATCCACAGTTTATTTCAGCCCTTACATTGCAGTATTTTCCTAATGCAATTGCACCACTCTCCTACCCCTAGCCCCACACATGCCTACCCACACTTACTTGTATGTTTTAGTGTAATCCAGCCACAAACCACAAATAATCGAACCCACCATTCCTGCCACCACCAGTGTCAAGCCAATTCTCCCAGCGTTCACTTCTTCTCCCTTTCAACAAATATTTATATGGTGCTCATTAATAACTTGCTTCCACTCAGAGTCAAGTTCAGACCTCTTGGCAGTCATAAGTGCAAACAAACATTCCTATGACTCCCACAGCTGTATGGTACAAGAAACTGTACAGAGGTATAAAAGAAACCAAATGTCTGAGCACACACAGCACCTAAGAAAAAATAAATATCGCCTCTGCAAATGTACAGTGAAAAAGACAAAGATAAGATCCAAGAAACTTACCTCATAATGAGTTACTATCATCTGGTTTAACAATGTGGAGACAGAATAAAATGCCCCAGTCATAATACCTGCAGTACCAAGAAAAAAGCTTCAGTCATTCCAGGTGCAGCCATGCAGATCTGCTACCCTAAAGAAATAATCTTACAATGTTTAAGACTTGCAACACAAAACCTGTTATGTGCCAGGTAAAATCTCTGTACTGGACCTATAAGTCATATTTTGCATCCTGACAGATTTGCTAGCACTGGCACCAGAGTAAACAAAAGCTTGACATTTCCTCCCCCATAAAAAAGAAACCCCACAATTCAAACTCTATTTGCTTTCAGCCCATGTTTGAACTGATCCATCAGATTACAGGCAGGCAGCAGCACCACTTACCATAACTGATCAGCAAAAGTATAAATGGAATATTTCTGAACAAGTTAATAATGGACTTTTTATAGGAGTAATCCTCAGGAGGTTTAGTTTGCAGGACTGCTTGAGAGTGACTAGGAGGGTATTTGGGTTTTTCTTCAAACACTGAGGAAAAAGAAGAAGAAACAATTTTTGATTCATCTCTATCAAACTAATGCGCTTTTTATGCCTTTTTTAAAAATGTTTTTCAGCTTGATGAATTTCAGAAGATTTACTTGTAGTTTTAACACCTCCATGAAAAAAATATTTTAGATTTTCTCATAGAAGAATTATGTCACGTCCACAAAGGATGTGTTATTTGGTCACATCTGATTGCTACCAAAATATGGTTAAAGACAGATTTCATCTGCAATGTGTTGAGACCTTTATATCAGAATTGTAAGATTAACAGAGTGAATTCACATTATAATGTCCTTGTAGCAAAGAAATTAAAAGAACTAAATATTCTGAAGAGATTACCCCATGTGAAGCACGACACAGAGTGAAATTGTTGTTTCTTAACCCTGGCAAAACAGGTAAGTGAACACAAACTGGAAAAATTGTAACCTCAACCACTCTGAGTGGTCAGCTGCTTTAAGTGAGATGCTGTAAACACTCTCTATAGTCAGCATGTAAATTGCAGTAATTTAAACACTCACCAACTCCTGTTAAGAAGAACAGAAGTGTGGACACTATTGCTGTTCCATAAAACATGATGCCAATGTTATGTGCCATAAGATCAATATCATTTGGTGTATTTGGAACCAAAACAGGGGGCAACAAAAAGCCAATTGCAGTACCAAGCTGTAAAGCAAGGAAAGAAATAAAAAAATCATTTCCCTATGAACACAAAAATTAACAGAAGTGAAAAGTCTTACCAGGTAGAATGCAGAATTGTTACCATAATAAGCATTAATAAAACTTTAGTATTATTAATGAGTAATCACACTTCTGAGCCATTAGTTCTCAAGGATGTTTTACAACTGGATCTTGCATAACTCATGTTTTAACCTTTTCATTTCTTAATTAAACTACTGCACTTAGTAGTATACGTAAATACTACACTCAGTGTATATATTTACACTACACCTAGTACTTATACAAGAATCTTTCACAGGAAAGTACCACACATGAACATAAATTTGTATAAGTCATCCTGCAACTGAAGGGCTAGAGATGGCACAGGACTCCAGCTACTCTTGTAGGAATGCTCTTCTCCATTTGATGTCACACTCCTGCCACTACAGTAACAAAGGCTGGCTTCAAGGTTTACTGCAGAACAGATAGAGCAGAGCAAAGCAAGAGAAAAGAAATATCCTTATTAAGAAACACAAAACCAAACCAAATAATTATTGCCAAGGAAATAAAGAAAAAGCAGAGAATGAAGTAGTAGTGGGTGTGTATCTGGAGTAAAATCCAATATAACAACAGAATTTGTATTAAAGAGACAAAAAACAGGGACTGAAATTTTGGGTATATATATAAAGCATTTTAAAACGTGAAGGAACAAGTCGTGGACTACTCTCCAATTTCTCTCTTCTGCTCCTTGAAAACTAAATGGCATTTTAAAGTGATAGAACATTTATTTTAGGTAAAATTAAATGAAAAAAGAGCACCAAAGACTGTTAGAATACCAAGTTCAACAATCAGAAAGTACACACATTAGAGGCGTGCCACTGTGCTTACAAAGCATCCTTTGTGCACACCCTGATGAGGGTTTTGCTACCTTTGCTTTCCCCCACAGACCATCGGATTTACATCAGTATCCAGTTGTCATGTGAAGAATTTGTCTCCTTTTGTCTTCACCCTTCAGTACATGAACCCTACAAACATGAACTGAGTACACAGTTACTTTTTCTTTAGGTACAGTTTTTCCTCTCCCAGTAGGAGCCAATACGGTACCCACAATATTCCAACAAAGTTGAGTGATACCATTTCCCATCATTTACATCTAGAGAGGTTAAGGCCAGAAGGAAGTGTTCCGATGAGTCTGGTGTGCCTCCTTTAAGATGCTAAATACTTGCACAGTTCTGGCACTCCTAACAACCCTTGACAGTACATCGCTGGATTCCCAGCGATTTGTGTTCCAGTTGCAAATGATCGGCGTCTCAAGAGGTGAGATGCAATTTTTGATAACTGCTCTGTTCCTCTCCTGCCTGCAGTGCTGGCTCTGTTTGCTGTAGCTCTGAAGTTACACGCAGTATCTGATAAGCAGTAGGATAACCAACAGTCCAGTGGGTTATAGCAACCTGTTCTGTTACATAGTTCACCTTGTGCAATTATCCAGTACAGTGAGACCCAACGGGGATGTGTATGCAGAAGGGAACTGCAACGGGATATGCAGACAACATTACTTCTAACTTACAAGTGCCTAATTAATCATCTCACTACTCTTTCAATCTAGCCTTTGACAGTTTTGGGGATTTTTTTAAGGAAGCAAAACCTGAGAATAGAGAAATTCTGTTGTTCTATCGGCAGAGGACCAGCAAGCACTTCAGCAGGCACACTGAGATCAGTCCTACCTTCTCGAGAGGAATACACTCCAGAAATAACTACAGCTTACCTTTTTCACATCCTGACCCTGTTTCCCTTGTCCATCTTTCTTGTGCTTCCTATCCACACAATCCCCACTCTCCCGCTCCTGCCCTGTGCCACTTCAACCCCCACATCTCAGCATCACATCAGTTTCAGGCTCCACGCCGGATACTTGACACTCTATTGCAGAACTGAAAACCCAGTAACCCCTTGCTACTGGGAGGGCTGGTGCATGTCAGGAAGAGTGGAAATCTAGCTGAAGAAGAAACCTTGAACCTGATTCCAGGGTGCAGATCCAAAATTTTTGCCTAACTGTTGAAACAACCAACAATTTCTGAAATCTTCAGCCCAAAAAGGACAGTTGACTTGTCCGCTGGAAAACTTCAGTGCAAAAAAAATTGGTGTGGAAAAACTGCAAACAGCCAGGTATGAGTTAATGTGGAATCGGCTAGGTTACCACCCTAAGTGTAAATATATAACATAATTATCACCGCTGTAATAATCCAAAGTGCACAAACATAAAATCATAAGACTCAGATGAGAAAAAAAAATTCCCCATTACCTTAACTAAACTCTACCTATGACCTCAGCCTGCACCAGTGACACTGATTTGAATCTTAGCAATTTCTTGCCACAGGAGAAAAAAACCCCAAACGTGGGACAGTGGCAGAAGATGAGAACAAGGCTATAGAAGGAAAAGAACAAGTATCATACCTGCACTTGTGCTTTCAGATGCACTTGTTCCAGGTCTCTGAAACTGGCCAGGACCAGGGAGCTTGAGGAAATCCGTGACTCAGTTATCAGCTCCCCACAGTGATGTGAACTATCACAGCACTACACAAAACTTCATGAGTCACCAGGGTATTGACTACTGGCACCTGGCAATTAGAGGCCATATTTTAAAAAGCAGAAACTAATATATGTTGGCGCTGGGGCTCTTCATGAAAGTTCACGTACTTCACACTCCTCCAACCGGGGGTGGATTCAGTCAAATGAATCCAAATGCCAAAATGCAAGAGGAAGTGGAACAGGACCACTTCTGAAAAGGGTCTCGACTGAGGTACTGCCGGAAGCTGATGTGAGCTGCCACACGCTGCCACATGGCCAGGCTCCTGCACAGCCAGGCTGGCTGGGCAGCGCGGGACGCAGCATCACCTTGTGCTTCGCCCCGCTTCCTCACCTGTCCACTCTCCCAAAAATATCTCCTGGAGAAAGCCTTTTACCACTTAAGCACCTTATTTTTAACTCGATACCGAACTCCAAGGAAGCCCACTTCTCCTAAGCCCCCCTCGCTCCCCTCCAACCCTACCTGGTTGCCCAGCACAGCCACGGCGCAGGCGGTGGAGACCTCAGTGGGGCCGAACCAGACGGAGGCGATGCGGGAGGGCAGCCCCAGGATGAAGACCTGGGCGACGGCGCAGACGGCCTGTGCGGCCAGGGTGAGCGGGTAGCGCTGGGGAGCCAGGCTGCCGCACTTGAGCCAAGCGCCCAGCGCGTTGAGCCCCGAGCCCAGCAGCGCGGTGAGGCGCAGACCGCGGGCGTCCAGCAGCCAGGTGGCCGGCAGGATCAGCGGCACGTAGGCCACCATGTACACCATGGAGAGCCAGTCGATCTGCGTGAAGGAGACGCCGTAGAAGCCGGCGAAGACGTTGCTGAGGATGCTGTACTGGATCCACTGGAAGGCGTTCACCAGAGAGTAGCAGCTGAAAACTGCCAGCACCGCCAGCCGCCGCCGCGACAGCCTCGTCTCCAGCCGCGTTTCCGGTCGCCCGCCGTCCGCCGCCAGCATCGCCTCGGCCTCCGGTGCCGCCGGGGCTGCCGGGGCCGGCTGCTCCCCGCCGCCCGCCGGGGCCGCCCGCCCGCCGGCCGCCGCTTCCTTGCCGGGCAGGAAGCCATTGCAGCGCTGCAGCGGGGCCGCCGCCGCCGGCATCTCCCCGCTCTCCCCCTCCGCCTCCTCCTCGCCGCCGTCCTCCACCATCTCGGCCGTCTCCCCACCCAGTTTCCCCGGCGGCTGTGGCGACGGGAGCAGCCCGGCTCTGCCTGCCAAGGTCACTTGGCTGTGGCTCCGCTAGCCGCCGCCCCGCCCCGGGGCCGGGCCCGGCAGCCGAGGCCAGCGGGCGGGGCGGGAGGCGGCCCGGGGGCGGGCGGGCCTGGCCTGGCGGGGCAGGGAAAGCGGGAATGTAGCCCGGGCTGCCGGGATGTGTTGGAGGTGTGTGGATGTGGATATACAGAGATAGAGATGGTTGTTTTGGTCATACCTCTGCTGCCGTTTTCTTTGTCCATCTTTCTCGTGCTTCCTTACCTGCACAGTCCCTGCACTCTTGCTCCTGGCCTGCTCCACTTCAATCCCCTCATCTCAATATCTGAGTGATGTATGTGTGCATACACACACACATACACACACTTCTTTCAGTCTTTTCAACTGAACTTACAAAGGCTGGGTGACTTTGGCTGGTGGCATGAGAACCATATGGAGATTGTTATGATGTAAATAATGCCCATGACATCCCCAAGGAAGGGGCAAGGTTGCCTCCTTCCTGTAACCATTTTGGTGGCTGATGTGTCTGGCCCAGGCAAGGCTGGGTGGGCACGGACTGGTGCTTTGTGGCTCATCCCTCACCCCTCTTCCTAGACACAGGGCAGGGCACCTTTGTACATGGGCTGCGCCACTCCCTGCACATTCTGGGAAGATCCCTGGCCTTCCACTTCTATAATAAGATTTGTCTCTTTGCAGTGGTGATGTAGAGAAATGTACTGAAGTGATAAGAGACGGATGGGCAGAGACAGAGGCCCAAATTGCAGCAGAGGGTGGCCAGTATAGTGCATTACCAGGGTGTGCACATCCACTATCCTTCATCGCCTCCAGAGCCGCAGGCAAAACATTCCTTGTTTCCACTCGACCTCTGAAATTTGATTTGACACATACCCCAGAAAACTGGCTGTCTGGCTCATGTGCATAGGCGGGTAGATATCACTTAAGTAAGCAATCTTCCCTCAAACCCTGCTCAGTGTGTGTCTGCTCAGGAGCAGTGTCTAGTAGCCCCTGTCACAGTTTGTAATTCTGCTGCAATGTCCCCTAATAAAAAGACAGATTGTTCTCCAAAGCATAATAGGAAAATACAGAAATATGTAAGTTTGTTAACAATGTTAATAGTATTTTACCGGTTTCTGTGGGAAATTGTTTGGAATGTGTTCGGCAAATAACACACTGCACATTGTTCATGGGTATGTCAGAGCCTAATCAGATCTGTCTGGGTGGTGGATACACTTAGCCACCAGTCTTAAATACCCTCACTAATTAGGAGTTGGCATTTTGCTCAAGACCACTTGACTTATGTAAGCTCCAGTTCCTGATCTTATTTATAGTATGGATAATAATATGGACACATGCTTCAAACTCTTAGTTTGACTGTTTGCTTTCCCTGAGCACTTAGCTGAGCAGTAGTAGCGATGACTGCAGGCACTGTCAAATTTTAGAGACTACAGGAAATAGTCCTGAATTTGCAGATAAAGAGGTGTGTGCAAGAAATCTGCTCTTTAAAAATAAAGTCACCTATGTCAGATTCAGGCCCTTCTTGCCTCTATCACTCATGCAAAAACAAACAAACAAACAAACAAACAAACAAAAAACCCCCGCCTGATTTATTTTTACTTTTCCTCTGTAAGATCAGATACTTGGTAAATTTCTCCCAGTTCCTCTGCCTGGTTTGTTCTAAGTAGTGTAGTAATAGAGCTTTTCTTAAACAAGAGGAAGAGGTGTAGTGGGAACTGAAACAAACATTATCGAAGCAACAGAATAGCTGGCTTTCCCTTTGGGAATATATGTCCATATTACACATTGTATGCTGAAAACACACCTGAGACTATGTCTGTGCCAGTACTTGCAGCAAGCAGTGGCCCTTCATGATCTCTGGGACAGGCTGTGGCTGGCTTTGGGGTCAGGAAAAGGGCTGTGACACTTTGGTTAGTGTAGTGTCCTAAATGGCTCTTGTACTTTTGGAAAAAAGTGTGAACATCGATCTACTCCTGATTTCATTAACCATTTTCCCCTTCGAACTTTGGATGATCTCAAAGGCCATCCAAAGATAACATTTACTCCTTAAAAACAGAGGAGAATAGGCTTTGTTCTCCCATTCTTCCTTTCCCTACATTTGCACCCTTGGCTATATACAGCAGGCGGAGCTGCTGCCGGCTAATACCCTCGGGGAAAGGCTCGAGTACATCCTGTGCTAAGAGTGGCTGGCACATCTTGGGTTACACTGCTGCTGTGCCCACAGACCATCATCTCTGCCCTACTCACCCGACGGCTCCCCACACACAGTGTCAGGTGCTTCCTGCACGGAAGTGGTAACTAGACACCAGGAACTGTAGAAAAAGGGAGGGGAAGCCCGGCAGTGGGAAGAAGACCCGGGTGAAAGCCTGCTCCTGTAAGGAGAGGAAGCTTTCTCCAGAAATAAGCAAGTTTATTCACGACAGATCAACACAGAGGTAAATCCACCTTTGCTACAGCTGCACTGGACCAGTTGGATTTTGATGAGATACAACCAATGCATTTGCATCCTGGGGACATAAATGTCCAGAAGTACCTTCCTAAAAAGAAATGGAAAGGCAAACCAAATTGACAGCATGAAGGCAACGCTTTGATATTTATCTCGTGCTGTATTTCATGGGCTTCATGAGCATTACATCTGATTTATAGCCATTTGTGCGAAAAGTGGGGCCAAGGACAAAGTTTTCCAGCAAGAGAAAATTACCGCAGGAGAAAGATCCATTGCAGGAATTCACTTAAAATGCGAGTCCCTGGATTTCTACATTTTGTGGACAACTTATAAAAATAAAACCAGAACACTGGTATCAAGGTTTACAGCATCGTTTAGCTTAAGGCTGATGATATCCCTTTTATATTTACCCTCTAATTGAAAATTTAGGCTCTCCTGAATACTCCTATTAGTGACAGAGCAAGAAACTTCTTATTTATGCCCAAGCATTAACAAAGTTGTTTCCCTGAATGCTTTGAAAATGCCAAAATACCTCTTATGGATCAGTCAGTCACTGGGAAGTAGATGATACTAATTTACTCCACAAAAATTATTTTCTTTTATCCAAATTCCAGAAGCCAGGCAGGGGTCTAACACTTAAATTTTCAGGCTGTAGAAGGTTCAAAAGCAATTAGAAATGCAGTGTCCTTACTTGCAGTGGTGTTACTGTTCCTTCTGTAGCATATGTTCCATTAAAAGAACAGTGTATTTGCACAACTATTTCAAAACTTAAAATTACCTTGCAGGTACTGCATCTGTGTAGCAAAAATGGCTCAGAAGGATCCTTTTTGTTTCCAGTCCAGGCCATTTCACAAAATACAGGAAACTCAGCTATTGAGTGCTGCTTTCAGGGTGTTATTAGTGTTTGGACATCCCTAGCTGGATTATCTCAGTGATATAAATTTCTAGTTATATCCCTCTTCCAAACATCAAAAAAAACCCATAAAAACCATAAAAAACCCAGAAGTCCATCTTTGGAATATGTGAGGCCAAGGTCAGGAGTCTGAAGTGGAGAAAGTAGAATCTTGCCAAAATTCCAGCAATTCTAAAACAGCCCTAGAATTTTTAGGTACATCAGACACACAGTTAAGACTTCCAGATCTTCTGGTTTTGATGTTTCAAACCATGTATGTCAGTCTGTAAAGAAAAAAAAATTAAACTTTATTTACTTTATTTTATAATGCGTTTAACTCTTGGTTATGATTCTCAGTGCAAAAGTTGATCTCTCTATGCAAAGAAAACGTATATGACAGGAGTTCACCAGGTCTTTGTCTCCCAGACAAGTTGTTTAAAAAAGAAAACCACACCAGCTTAAGAAAGGGATTTCAGAACAAAAGATCTGAAGTTCCAACTGAGCTAGAAGTGAACTATTTTAGCTGGATATTAAACAAACCTCAATTAACTGGACTTGAAAGAAAGTGGTTGGAGAGTCACATGCCTAAATATCTTGATGGAGAGCTCTGAGAGAATACAGGGGAAAATGTAAACATCCTCTTCCTCCTGTGCAGTCCTCATTCCAGCTACATTTGCCCAGTCTCCCCACAAGATAAAGCCAGAACCCCAAGTGAAGAAAAAGCATTTGCAACACAAGGCACTTGCCTGAAATTTGTTTGTTGCTCCAGGGGTTTGCCTAGTCACCCCAAATTGGGACTATGACTGCACACAGTAGGCACGTTCGCCAATGACCTGGGTTCAATTTTTTGATGTACTGACAGGATTATATAAGTGCAATTAAATATCAGAGAAAAGTTCTGAATTTTAAAATATGGGTAATGAACCTCTCTACTGTAAACAACAGAAATTTGTGTTCCTGGGTGTCTCAATCCATACAAAAAATGCAGAAATGTACATCTGGTGCTTTTGCTTGGCTGCCATCTGCTTTTCTTTTTGCACCTAGCTATCAATTTCATATATGTAATGGAATTTTACCCCTGAGTTTCCTACCAAAGCAAGCAGGGGAAAAATTACAGACACAAAATAAATTTCATATACAAAAAAATAATCATGCCAACAAATATGGTTGGCAAAATTTATTGGGCTCTTATTCTCCAAGATTAACAGGCTCTTCATATATTACAAAAAATGTAACTTCCATCTGAATCCTTTATACACAGTAAGGAAAGTGTATATGCTAACAAAAAAAAAATTAATAAATGCATGATCTGTAGAAGGGTTGTCTTAGATGAACATTCTCATTTTTGATCAGCCCTCATTCACTGGAAGATTATTAAATTTGGGGAAAGGCTTGGAGGCATTTTTCATTGTTACATCACAGATTCCTTCCACTGATACACCAGCACAGCTATGTGCTGTCAGGCAATCGTGATTTCTTGGGTAATTTCTTTACTAAAAGATAACAACAAAGCTCTTCAGTGAAAAAGATTAAGTACCATCAGCCTGGACCATCAGAGGGCTGTGGAACAGGAGGAATTGGAGAAGCTATGCAGATGCAAGCAGATCCATTTGTGTGCATTCCCCCACAGCCCAAGGAAGTGCTGGGCTGCAGTTCATCCCATCCCAAACAGCACACCTGGGAGATATTACAGGATTTCACACTCCAGTTGGCAACTCAGCTTACAAGAACTCGGTGGTGTGAGAATTTTCTCTGCTGGCTATAACAGGACCAAAAGTGATTAAGTCAGAGGTAGCCTTCTGTGGATGCAGAATGGCCCCTGAGAGCTCCTGCTCCCTGCCCATCTGCATAGGAATGGTGAAGCAATCAGCTGGTGAAACCATTCTTCAGAGCAACAACAATAACATCTTCACTTCTAGGACGTCTCAGAGTTACAACAAAAAGCACTACACTTTTGAAAAAACAGCACAGTGTAACTCTCTTTCACTGCCTGATTAATTACACCTCACCTGCCTGGTCCATGCACACAGATCCTTTGAAAATTAAATGGAAGGGGCATGTGATTTTGGAGCCACTAAGAGCCTGGTATTTTAGAGACAGATTGCTCACCCAAGCTTGAAAATGTGGCTACTTTCACTATTGAGGAAAACCAAATATTTAGTAACAGCTTGAAGTTCCCAGGTTCTCTCTGAAGAGGTTATCAGCAGGAAGAGAGCCTTTACATATCTACATGCATTCAATGGAGAAGATGCTGGCTAGCTTCAGCTTAACTAAAAATCAGCAGGAATTTTTTTGTTTAGACTGAATAACAATAGAAGATGCCTGCCCAGGACCCTAGCTTCAAGAGTACATTATGGAAAATGCATTGACATTCCAGCAGCATTAATCATTTTAACAGGAAGTCAGATAGACAGACACCAGGGACTCTCCTTGTTGGAGCTTCTGCGTTGGGAAAACACTTCAAGTGTTCTCCAAAGACCCTTTCGAAGAGTTGTCTTTTGTATCATAGCTACAAGATATAAACTATTTCAGGTCAGCTGCAAACCCAGAATCTCACGGAAAATTCCCTCCCTTTTATTGTCAGGAGACACAAACGTAGTGCCCCTATCAGCCTCCGGACAGTGGGCAGCTCCTCTGCCAGGACAGCCCCAGAGCATGTAGAGCTCTTTGCATAGGAGTGACAACATCTACTTCTTCCAGATGTTTGGTGAGCATGGGAGAGCCTGGCCTTCTGCTCCCACCTCCAGCCTGCACACTGAGCAGCTCAGCACCACGTGCAGCTTCTGATGGCACCACAGGGAATGGAGGGCACTTCCAGCACTCACCCAGAGCCTGACATCCCTGAGGTGTCCACAAATACATTCCTCAGTGTGTTTTACTGGAGCAGCAGACATATGATATCAGCCCAACAGCTGTAGTGTCGACTTAAAAATTGTTCCTCTATCGTGTGAATACCATGTGGTTCTCAAATATAGAATGACAGAATTTATTTTGGAAAAGACCTTTAAGATCATAAAGTCCAACTGTTAGCACTGCCAAGTCCACTACTAAACCATATCTCTTGGTGACACATCTTCATGTCTTTTAAATACCTCCAGCAATGGTGACTCCACCACTTCTCCTTTCAGTGAAGTTTTTCCTAATATCCCATCTAAACCTCCCCTGGTGCAGCTTGAGGCCATTTATTCTTATCTGCATCAGTGCAGCCAGGAAAATAAACATGATAGAATGGCCCATGAGAAGCAGTTTCACTTCAGCAATCCATACAGCAACATGCAAAATATGTGCCAGCCCTGCCAGAATGGAATTCAGACTCTTTAAGCCTTTGGAGATAATCCTATATTTCCAACGAACTGCAAACACAGGGTGAACAGAGTATTTGTGTCCCTTAAGACCTCAGACAGTACCAACGGTTCATAGCTTTTAGAAACCTTAGGAGGGGAATGAAGTGGAAATAATTTGGGTCCTGGGAATAACTTTGCTTTGAGTGCTAACTCCCGTCTGCTGGCTGTACAACAACCTCGGGAGCTATGCTCAGGACAAAGGTAATATTGGATGCCAGAAGGCAGACTCACAAAGCTGCTGAAACACACAGGGCAGTTTCACATGCTGGTGAAAGACCATCACAGCCATGACCTGGCTGGCAGCTTCAGAGTACCATGCTCAGAAACATCCTTGCATCCCTTCTCCCAGCCTAAGTGAAGAGATAGGGAGAGCTCAGTATTGCCTCCTTTTACCTAGGCAGGTTTGGCAGTCTTGGTGACTCTCCTGTCATCTCAGCCATTGCCAGGATAAATGTCAGTGCTGGAAGCAAAAGGCCTTGTTCTCCTTCCTCAGACCAGAGGGAGGTGACAGCCACTAGAGCCTGGGGCAAGACCAGAGCTGGGTGATGCTGGGATGGATGGTGGTGGAAGGGGAGTTCCCACTGCTCCCTGACAGTGAGAGAGGTGGGAGAGGTGGCATTTTTTGAGGAACTGAAGGTACTTACATGTTTGGGAAATTTTCTTTTATTCACAAACACCAAATAATTTCACTGAGAATGTCATACTGAGCTTTCTCTTAAGAGGTATGGAAATGTTTGTTTTTTTCTGGGGAATACTGAAAAATAAATGTGCCTCTAGTTTCAAAATGGGCAGTGTTGTTTCAAAACAACAGCCTATAGAAGACTTAGCTTCGAACTGCTTTGTGACTTCTCTTTCTCATGTTTTTCTTCCAAAATAAAAAAAAAAACCAAAAAAAACAACAACCAGTGTCTCATTATCACTCCAAAGGAAAACATGGGCATTGATATGTTTCTTGGCAGCCACAGCCAATTCCTCATCCCAGCTAGTATCACTTTTCCTTCTACATTGATGGAGATACCAGGAAATGATAGTTGGAGGAGAGGGCAAAAGGCCAAGGCTCATGCAATCCAATTATAACCCTGCTGAAATGACTTCCAGGAACTCTGCAAAGACTGACCTGATCAAGGCTTGTAATGGCAAGGGGAAAGAAAAATAACAGCCGAAGGAAAAGAATAATAATAACTAGCTTTTACCTTTTTTCAGGAAGACAGACTGTGTCCCAGCAAAGTTATGGAGCATTATGTCCTGAACACCTATGATGTACATATGAAAGCCAGGGAGCTGGGATCAGACTGCAGAATTGAGCAACCCAAATCCTGTGTATCAAATTTTCCTACAGCAGGATGAGAAGGCTCCAAGATTTTAAGCAGTACTACAGCCACTGTAAAATGCAGAGTTTGGATTTGTTAACCCTGCCCTCCTTATGGTGAAATGGCTGCTGAGATTCCCTCAGCCAACTGCTAGGTAGGCAAGGACCACCAAATTATCTTACCAGTCATCAAAGGACTGGTAATGGGCACATTTTTCAGTTACCACCTTCCTGGTGCACAATGGAACTTGCAAATACAGGGAAAGTCTTTGCTGTAATTGCTCAGCTGCCTCTCTTCCAGGTCCATGGCAATATTTCTGTTCTATTGTCTTCTGTCATGTTTTATTTTAAGCTATTGCTTTTTAATGAGTGGAAAGGATATTTTTTCCCCATTAGATGAGTAAAATTTGGAATATACATATCTGCTTAGAATAGTCCACAGGGAGAAAAAATACCAAATGAAATCATACTTGCTAATCCTAATTTTAAAATATCCCACTGTACTGGTTAATGCTGTGGCAGTTGCTCCACTACCTCCAGCATTCCTCCCCCAAAGTTACAGTGCTTTCCTTGGTCTCTGTTTCACTAATTTTCCATCTGCCACACTTGTTCAGATGTACTTGGAGATTCCTTATGTTACTAGGGCTGTACTAACTAGCATCCCTGAGCCACTGAGATGAAGAACCATGAAAAGAAGTTTTCTCTCCTTTGGGAGAATCTTGAGGAAAAGGCTAGGAAGTCTCCCACATCCTCATCAGAAGCACAGCTGGAAAGGAACAGTTTTCTGGTTTGCTTTTGACAAAGACACCATGTTCCTAGATGTAAGTACTCACAAGTATGGTTATCTTTTCATCTTAAACCATTGAACACTTAGATTAACTCAAACTTCAAAACAATCACTGGTGTTCTTTAGGGGATGCCTGTGGAGCTGTGATGCAGGAAACAGGTGTTGAGCCCAGTTAAAGTCCTATGTATGAAGGAGACACTGAAATTTTCTGACTCATACAGGCAAGTCCAGTTGTTTTGCTTTGCCAGCTGCTGCACAAGGGCTCTCTGCTGCTCCTCACATTGCTGAGGCATGGACACAATCCATGGAGTGAAGCCCAGCCCAATCCACACAAAAAGTCATCTAAGACTTCATGAAATGTGATGGACTTCAAACTGTGGGGATCTAATGCCTTCCCTATCTTAATTTTCTCAGGAGAGTGACAGAAGCTCTTATCAATGAAGAAACAGAGCAGGAGACAACACCCTTCAAAAGACAACAAACCTGGAAATATAGTAACATATAAGTATTAAAAATCAAGAAAATGTGATAACAGCTACAAAAACATTCCTGGCAAAGATTAAAGTAGCTTCACTAGCTTCCCTACAATGTCTTCACTGCAGGAAACCAGCATTTCAGAAATCTGTCAATATGTTCCACTTGTGGGATTTTGCAATTTTCATTTTACTCCTGCATGGATGTTTAGCCAGGAAAAGAAAGTTTTGGGGTTTAATCTCAACTAATTTCTTATCTATCCATGCAAAGAAATGTAAGCACTTGGAGGTTACAGTGAGTTACATGCAGCTTCAGACAGTTTCCACATAGCCAAATTAAGCACACTCTGATTCTACAGAAATCAGAGCAGATTACCTCGTCAATGGCTTATCTTTGTGCTTCTTGAAGAGCAGGACAGATTCCATGGCCCGTAATAAACCAGCTGAGCCATGGCAAACAAAGCCACAATACAAAACTGTATTGTTGTACAACTTGAACAGCAGACCATGAAAACTCTGTCCAGGACAGAGGGTTCTGGTCTCCTGTGCTACTGACAGCTTCTGAATAACCTAATTGCTCAGCCCTTCGAGAACAAAATTAAAAGAGGCACTCAAAGGGGGTTGGAGGGATGTTATTCCAGGTAGCTCTGCTAGCGAGCAGAGGAAGAAAGGCCCCATTGTTCATGATTTGGCTGAACTGAGCCTCATCTTCTAAGAGATGGGAAACCTCTGAGAAACCTTTTAATAGGTCACTGATAGTCTGGTCCTGAGTGGTGTCCTTTCCAGAGGAAAGGCAGTTGTCAGTGCCAGGGAACAGATCTTGTTGGACCAACCTTCTAGACCAGTCCCATGAATCACTGCCTTTTCAGCCAAGCCCTTCATCGCTTCGGGCTGTTGTGCTGGTTTTGGCTGGGGTAGAGTTAACTTTCTTCACCGTGGTTGGTACAGGGCTGTGTTTTGGATTTGTTTTCTGCACAAAACTGTAAATAAATAAAATACCTCAACTCTGTGTGTGGACTGACCTCTTGCACATGAGGTGAAAGAAAGTGAAAGAACCTATTTTTGGACAACAGCAGCTTCCATGTGCTGGTCAAGAAATGCTGTCTTTGAATAAGTGTCACACACACGGATTGTCAGTGGATGTGCTGTGCTCACCAGGAGCACAGGAGGCATTATTTTGGACAGTGCTGACATCTGCTTGTGCACATTATACACCACATCAGCCCTCTGCATGTGCACTCACAATCGCTTCCACTCAGCATGGAGGTCCTGTGGAGTACAGAGCTGAGTTTACCACCCTGATTTTTCCAGGCAGGCATAATGATCCCTAGAGGAAAGGGAAGTTATTAGTGATGTTGTGATTGGAACTCCTCACATGATGCTCCATTTAACTTGTTCCCACAGCACTCCATTTGTTTGCTTCCTCACCCTTTGTTGTGTGTCCAGAAATGATCTGAGCACAAAAATGCTCTCCCTATATGTTTATAACAATAAGCCACTGCCAATCTGCACTTCAAAGCTGCCCTCTCCAGGCAGTACACTTCAGAAAGACAGACCTTCCTGCTAGATAACCCCAGGTCCATTTCTCATGTTCACCAGTGTTCATACACTGGGCAGACCTAAGAGGCTCCAGCAACAGGTCTAATTCCACCTAGGAGAGGCAGCATCCAATGTACACACATTTCCATGGAATTCACTCAATATGGTCATGCTGTCCCTTAGTCCACATCCACAACTCTGAGTTTTTGATAATGGTCAACAAAATTTGGCAGAGGCAGAAACCTCTTGGAGATACAAAGTCCCTAGAAAATTTGTGGGAGTTTGTGGGCATGTAGATGACACTGTCTCCATTCCCTTTCAAGGCCACCAAGAGGAGTCACACCCCCAGCTGCTGAGTCTGATGCCAGCAGCTATCCAGATATGATCTACCCAGACTAATCTTGCCTAAATGACAATCCAACAAGCTTGAGAGAGCACCGTGGAAGAAAGATGGGGAATTACAGGGAGGTCACAGGGACACAGAAGAAAGCTCAGGTACTGTGATGGGCAGAGCCCAGAAGGTATATGAAGGAGCTGGTGGTACCATGACAGGGATCAGGGAGACACACAGGGAACTGGAAATGCAGCTCTGGGAGTGCTGGGCTGTAAATGGGAGCATCACAGGACATGGGTAGGAGATTAGGATTGCTGTGGTGAGGAGATCATAAATCCCTGGGCCAAAAAAAGCATCATGGGTTGTGCTGCTTGTGAAACAACTTCTATCAGTGTGGGATCATGTCCTTTATCTAAGGTGCAGTTGGGCACCAACAAGGAACCAAGCAGCTGTTTGCACTCTGGTGACAAAGCACAACAGCCCTGGCACAGCCCAGAGAGTGGATGCCAAGTCCTTATGGGAATAGTGGACAAGTCAAACCCAGTGTCCACACTGTCACAGAAACACAAAATACATGTGGGCACTTCACGTGGGCTGAGGCACTGCACTGCCCATCTGCTCTGCTCTGAACGGGCAGAACCCCACAACACACAGTGATGGAGTCAGGATACCTTTGGGGGTTGAGGAGGCAGGGACACGTCAGCTGCTATTCCCTGGCACCAGGGAGGCCCAGGTGCAGGAAGTGCAAGCAGCCACGGGGATCTTGCAGCAGATGGAGGGGATAGTGGCCATGGGGAGTGCTCTGCTGCCCCTGAGCAGGGTGGGGAGCACAAACAGCTCTCCCTGCACTGCAAGCAGGCTCTAGCAGCCAGCCCAGGCACAGTCTGTGTGCTCACCCAGCTTGTCTGCCCTCCATGTGACACCTCTGGGGCAGCAGGGGCTCAATCACACTGCCAATACTGTCCCTTTTCCATGTCTTGCCCCCTGCATTTCCAATATGGGGATGTGGCTCTGCTTCCCCATGTCAGTGCTGCTTCATGGTCATTCGGGCAGCTCTGCTCACCCTTGTACTGGGCAGCTGAAGCTTTGCTCAGCCACAACACAGCTAGTGCTCTGCCATGGAGGCTGGGGTCATCTAGGGAGATGGGTATCAGCTCCTGCCCCAGGCATGGGTTCATCATGGGTTCACCATGATCCTCACTATGGTTTCTCATTGTTTTGTCATTCACAGTAGCTCAAAAGGGCATAAAAACTCACCAGCCCCTGGAGGAGGCACTTGGCACTCACTGCATGGTGGGGCTGCCACACAGTGCACTCGGGGTTATGGCCATGCCCCAAGAGATTCACACTGATAAAAAAGCCAAACCCAGCAGGGAAAATGAACAGATGGATAACCACCTGCTGAAGAGGAAAATGTTGAGACAACTGGGTGCTATGGCAATTCATATCCTTTCTTTGATCTCAGTGGTACTTTGTGCTGCATATAGAAAGCAAAGAGGAGAACAATAAAGCTTTATGCTAAGCCAGTGACTTTCTCAAATTCACTTTCCTGCTCCATAATGGGAACAGAGGATTGAACCCCAGCCTGCATTAATGAAAAAACAAACAAAAGCAGAACTTCATAAGTGATGAAAGCTGCATTTTCAGGCAGTTATTTATTTGCTTTTGCCTCTGAAGAACCTATCTATGCATTGCATAGGACTCTGTTGGAAGCACCTCCAGTAGAAGTCTTTAGTCAATTTGTCTAAACTCTTATCATGATAAGCAGCAGGAATAAATAGCATTTCATCCACTTGGCCTCGTCACCATCTCCTCACTTTTTCCCATGTCAAAGTCTGGAAAAACCCAGAGCACTTTGTCCCAGAGTTCAGGAGATTCAGGCCCTGTTAATCCATGGCTAAAAACAAATGTCAGGAGAAAGGCTCTGGAAGGGTGATCCAGTTGCAGCCCTCCAAAGACTATTTTAAGTGGTTTTTTTGTCACTCCATATACATCCTGCAAGGTAAAGCGACTGGAGCATCATGCAAAGTTCAGCCAGATCTGCTGTTTACAGCATCCCAAGGAAAGCTGATGGCTGAAGGTATCAGATGGAGCTTGGACCTCCCACTTTCTAAACTGCTGCAGACAATCTGTGCCATTCCCCTCTCTGAGGCAGAGGTTGCCTGGGCTGTTTGTTGACCCCCAAAATTGCTGCACTGCTGAAAAGAAAACTTGGGCTGCCACTAACTTTCCCAAAAGCTAAATTTGCACTGTGTCCTTCCTCCAATACCTCCTTAGCCACTTCAGTGTCCTGTGCTACCTAGGGGAAGGCATGGTTTATCCAGACACCCCGAGAGGCTGCAACAGCATTCAGCACACACTCTGATGTTGCTAACCTTTGTGGGGATGGGGGGCTTCACATGTGCAGCCACACAGCTCCCCCAAAGCCATCCTGCCTTCCTCAGCCCCTCCAGGCCAGGTGTTAGCCTGGGATTGAAGGCAGAAATCCAAGCTCTCTGTTAAATTCCCCTTTTCAGGTAAATTTACAGAATGACTGCTGAGGATCAGCGATCTTTTCCAGCTCAAAAACCACACTTCCTCCTCACTGCACAATAGTAGTACCAGTCCTGAGTGAGCACCTTAAAAAGTTGGTTTTCTTGTGCAGAGCAACCACTTTTTTTCCAGTGCCTGGTGCCCACCCCCAGCACTGACTGCAGGGACTGGGGCACAGCTCACAGAGCCAAACCAGCAGCACTGGGAAAAGGGTGCTGCTTTTGATCTTTGTTATGTATCAGGGATGCCAACTGGGGCAGGGTGGGAATGACACTACAGTTTCCTTTTCTGGAGCTCCAGGTCACCTACTCCATGACTTAGCTCCGGCGCCGCAGGTCTAAGGAGAGGACAAAGCCAGCTTGTTTTGCCATGGGCCTCCTGCCAGCCTCACCCTGCCCACAGCTGCTGCAATGCCAGCTTTCCCTGGCCCACGGGGAAGCAAATCCATGCCTCCTTCACCAGCCCAAACCTCACTCCTGCACCACCAAAGCAGCTCCAGGCCTGCTGCTGCAGGGCCCAGGGACACAGGCTGTCCCAGAGCCCCCACAGCCCACGGGGAGCTGCCCAGCCTCAGCAGTGCCCTGCCCACACTGTGAGCGTGTCTAGAGGTTTCTGCAGCAGCAAAAGGGATTCAAACACTCAGGAATCATCCTACTGCAAGGCTGAGGCTGAACCAGAGCAATGCCATCCCCCTGCAGAGACATGGATTTTGAGGAGATTACTTCATATCTGCAAAACCAGCATTTTCATCCAATGCTAAAAAATCCACAGAGAAATATAATTAGGTCAAAACTTTGCAAACAGTTGGATGCTGTCTGACTTCTTACCCGGAGCATCTCTGTGCATATTTGCATTTCCAAACAATACTGGGAGCCTTTTCAACACACAGGCAGCAGGAAGCATGTGTAAGGCTGCCTCACATCACACGATTATCATCTCCAATGATATGATTATTAATCATTAAGTAAGTCACACCCATATTCTGAAGACTACTGCATGCCTGTTTCCTAGCACCATCTGGAGGCAAACTCTGTCCTTTGCCCAATTTAGTGGAAATAGTGCATGTAGATCCAGGATAAGGAATGGCTCACACTCTGGATCAAACACTCAGCAAAGATCCAGGTGCTTGCTGCTCTAAATACACTTTGTAATAGAGACAGATTATGCAAGTTTGGTTGTTTGCTCCATGCCAAAATCTGTTTAGGAACATATGTTAAAACCTAATAAGCTACCTCTAGTCAAAAGGCAGACCAAGCTGTTCTGATAAAGAGAGCAAAAAAACCTCCTGACAATGTGTTTTTAAGAAACTGAGGAAGACAACGTGGAGGAAAACAAAACTTTAAGATGGGCATCACTTACATTGCAAGCTTTTGCCCCTTATCCCCCCCAAAGTGGTCAGGAACTAAGTATTTTTGTATTTTCTTCATTGACCTGGTAAAACTCCCTGTAGAGGGAGAAAACCTCCACTTCCTTAGTGGCCCTCAGAACACTTGGGTGTCATGTAAAACACACCTCATCCAATTGCTGGTTTATAATCAGCAAAGTTTTGATCAGTATTTCCCAGGCCCACATCCACACAGGTGTCATGAGGGAGCATAAGATTAAATTTTCAGGACAGTGACCAACACAGCAGAATCCAGAGACCACTTCCAAGATACCACAAAATCTAGCTTCTCTCCCTTTCACACCCCTTATCTCTTGACACCAAGCAGTGTGAAGATGAGTCCTTGAACTAAGACCAAACCCAGGCTTTTTTCTTTAAGCACAAGTCAAAAAATAAAATATTTTAAAAAATCAAATAAAATCCTTCTCAAAATAGCCAAGATTTCAGCAACTGTTAAATTACTTTATACAAAGGAAAAGGAGAGAAGAGCTGTAATTCTTCCCATCCAACTGTATTTTGAAGAGATGTTGCTTCTGCACTACTCAGAGTCAGCACAACATACAGAGTATGTCTATCCAGCTGGGTTCTTTAATAGCTCAGAAAGGGATGTGTAGTCTGCAAGTTGTAACAGGAGCTTTCTTATCATGGCTGGGTCCACAGCTTGTGGCTTTCAGTCAGCAGAAGTAAGGAATGAAGGGAACATTCAAGAGTTTAATATGGTGCACACCAAAGGCCTTTGAGAAATTCCCTATTTTCATCCTATCCAGCTATATAACACTGCTTGCTTCTTGAACTTTCCAGCAGCAAAACTCCACTTTAACACAAGATGCAAGTTGGTTTTATTAATTACACCACAAATAATACTTTCTGCAATATCATATATTTCAGTTTCTGACTCTATATCCGAAGGAAGTTCTGAAGTTTGGGGAATACTTTCAATGCATTCTGTGTAGTCACTTCTATAACTTCTGCAACTTGAATTCCTTTAATCTTGGCAATGTATTCAGCAGCAATGTAAATATTTTTTGGTTCATTTCTCACCTGCAAAACAAAGAAACCAACCAAGTTACAGATCTCCAGAGATCACAAGTGTTTCGGATTCAGGTACTTCCTAACACAACTTCAGCTACATTGTGGCAAGTGTGGCATAAAAATGACATGTATCCATTCTTCTAGGATTATGTTCCCTTTGTAGCCTCTTTCCTCTTGTATCCATGCTTACACTACTTCACTCCCCTGTGCCAGTAACAGACCTCCACAAGGTGGGGGTTTGGATACAAATACACAGAAGTCCCTCCTTCCCATCATTTACCTGTTTTTCAGGCCCCAGAGCAGGAGAGTCAGTTTCCAAGCACATATTTTCCAGAGGCAGCTGTTTCACAAGCTTCTGCTTCTTGAAGAAAATAAGACAGCTGTTAAATGCTTTATGCACTTCAACCTGTGGCGAAAAATCATGAAAGGAGGGTATCTTCCACATTTAAAGGCAACATCAAAAGACTTTGGTGACACTGTCTACATTTTATCAACCATTTCTGAAAGGAAACAACACCAGCAGCTGCTCAAGAAGCCCCTTCAAATTAGGATTCTCCTGGTTTCTAAATATCCGAAGTACTATTATCTCAACACTGAATTCATTGTTATTTATTAAATCATGCACTTATATGGCACAAAACACCGAATGTTTAGAATTGCCAGTGCAATTTTAATTTGCTGTTTTCCATGCATACAACATTTGTGTATCTTTTCCTAATCTCCATGTTTACTTCTCAACCCCAGCTTGCTTTCCTTCCTCCTAAGTTCCTAACCTTATCCCCCTTTATATCCATCCCTCATACTCCCTGCACTTGAATCAAGCCCTTTTCTCTCTTACATTTCCTGAGCTTAGCAGAAAAACCAGACCTATCACAGGAACTACTCCTTCTCTATACGTCATGTCCCTACTCTAAAATAGTACAGCAAGAGAGGCTTCCAAAGAAGTTCACGAGAAACCACAATAAAATGAGAAAAAAATCCCCCTTGTTTCTCAGGAATAGCTGAGCTGTTTCAGCCAAAATTCCTCCTCAGAAGTCCAGCTAAGCCTTAGGCAGACATTTAGCTAAAGTAAAAATGTGCAATGCACTGAGAAGGAGCAGACCCCAGCCAGAACTGGGACAAAACATTACCTGTTCACTCCTTATAATGGAAGGAGGAATGGAGAAGTAATATCCAGCTTTCACCCCTTCCATCGCTACAGATGGCTTCCCATCAAATGCATGGAGCAACACCTTGGTAGCACCTTGGAGAAGCAAAGCAAACGACATCATCAGCAGGGTTACAGCAGGGCTGTGATCTCAGCTTCCAATGGGACCTTGATCCCATACAGAATGAGCACAGAACCTCTGCTCTATTGCTCCTGAGTTAAACATACACAAAGTGATGTGAGGACATGGCACAACTGAAGGAATCCTGTTGCCAAAAGCCATGGCAGAGCAAATGCATTAGAAGTATACCTTGTTCCTTCAAGAGATTAATGGTTGGTCTTCCAGCTGAGCGGGAATGAACATTTCTGCACAGCAAGGAGAAGCCCAGCATTAGGAAATTTAGCCAAATACTATTTTTTTGCAAACACACACAAACTAACAGTATCTTGGGATGAAAATAATTAACCTATATTATACCTTTTACCAAGAAAAATACCCATATGTATGAATCATTTCAGCAACAGTGAAGATATAGCAATAACACAGCAAGGACACATGACTGTACAGAAGTGCAAACATAGAGAAAATTCCATAATTAAATCTCAAACTGGAGACTGACAGGACACTAATGCCAGTTTAATCCATTTAAGAAAAGTTATGTGGGCACTTAGTAGCCATAGATCCTGGGAAGTATTTTCACATGTTACTGAGATCTGGCAAATTCTCCCTCTAGTATAAACAAAACCTACAAAGGCAAATCCAGTCTCCTTGCCAACTCAATCTGCTTGATCAAAACCTGTCTTTGTTCTTCCTTCTGTTCATCAGTGCTGGCAAATCTGGGAGTGAAATCTAGTCCAACCTATGGTACAAGGAGAGAAGGGAGAAAGTTTTACAGACCCAACAGTTGACAAAACCACAATTAGACATACAAAGGTGTAAAATGCTTCAAAAACTGCAAAGCATTTCAAAATATGTATACTAGAGACTGCAATTAAAATGAGCTCAACTGTAGCTTAACTCAAGAAAAGAATCCATTCTCAACCATAAGCTTTTCAACTATGAAAGCATTTGTGGGCAGACAACTACTAACAAGGGTATTTAACATTTTAATCTGTAACTAGTTTTCAGTTTTCATAGTAATTGAATATTATGTTAGATTAAGTCTCAAATCTGCATCTCCAATACAAGTAAAATTTCTGACCTGGACCCATAGCTTTAGTCCAATCTCTAGCAAAAACTACCCTTTCATTCTATTTTTTAAAAATTGAAACACGTTCAGGCAAAATTTAAAGTTTGTTGAAGCAACCCCATTCACAGTTACACCAACCAAAGTCGTTCATATATAGTACAACAGGGCAAATTTAGCCACAAAGCTCTGCCAAAACCTGCTTTTTCTGCAGCCACTGCAGAACCAGACATAAGTTCTTCTGGTAGCAACACACAAATAGAGGCAGACTCCATCCTAAAGCCTGAATGCATTTATAAACAAATGTAAGACAGCAGACAACAGATGGATACAGACAGATGAAGGATTAAAAAAAAAAAAACTGTTCAAGTCAGTGTGGTGTACTGAAATCACAGCTTAGCCTAACTTTGTCAGAAAAGAAGGCAAGAAGGATCTGCCTTTGGGTATAACTCGAGACAGCATAAGTATGTAATCTTCCTACTACTCCACCAGCACAAATTCTATCTATTTTCTAACAATGATAATGAAGCAAAAGAGGGAATCAGGCAAATCTGTAAAGGAAAGCACATTAAGAGAACTACCAATCAGACTTAGTGCTTGTCCAGGCTGATGGCAATTCTTGTCACATACAGAAAAACAAGCATTCACTCAGTTTTTGGAATTCCAGTGACAGCTGTTGCTGGAGAGATTTAAACAAGTTACAGAATTCTACTCACTTCTCCAATCCCCACCAATTTGTCTTTGTAAAGTTCTATAAGAGGCAATGCAGCATCCAGATCCTGCAAGAACAAAAGATGCAACTGTCACTGCCCTTACAAGAGGAAAGGATTATGAACCCAGTGTTATGATTAAATTGGAATTTCCTTCACTGTTCTGAAATTCTGTGCTTTAGAACTTGGTATTACTGGAAGTTGTACAGTCGGATTTTAGAAACCGGAAGGATTTACCTTCTTTGTTTAATAACACTTTCATTACTTAGATATACAGATACATACAGATATATACATATATATATATATATATATATATATGTCAACTTTATTCTAAATACTCCCACTTCTAAAGTAACTTTTCACAGAAGCAGAAGAGGGAATTAAAACAAGGCCCGTAAATAGCCTGGGTAACATTAAATGGTTGCAGACAGCTCCCTCAGATTTTTGGGATAAGGCTGAACGGTTGCCTTCCAGTTCCCATGTTAACAAAGGGACATCTGCACACGCTGTTTGCTGTAAGCAAAGCACACTTGGGATTTTGAAACCATAGCACTGCAGCAATACAGCCAGATGACTGTAGTGAACAATTCTGCTTTAAGGACTAACATGGACAAATGGATGTGATAAGAGAGCCTGGGATTTGGTCCGCTGGGTCTCCTGCATTATGAGAAACCACTGGGCAGACCTGAAGCTAAATCAGGCAGATTCGGAGCATCCTGTCGTCTGTTCTGAAAAGTCCCAGCAGTGTTTTAGAGACCGTGCTTTACCTTCAAAGTAACACTGCGCTGCTCCTCTGGAGAAACCTCTTGAACGGGGTGAACTCCCAGGCATGGCAGGACAAACCCCGGGAATCTGGGCACGGAATGGATAGTGAGAGGTGAAAGACCACAGCGAACCCGAGTTTAACGCCAAGCGACCGCAGAGATCGCAGGTTTAAAGCCAAGAAGGGCCGGCCCGAGCGAGGAGCGCAGCGCATCCCCGTCAATCCCCAGGCGCCGCGGAGCCCGCGCCCGGGACACGAGTGGCGCCGGGATCCCCGCCGGCCTCGCACCTCTGCGACAGCTCCACCACGCTCCGGAACTCGCCCGCCTGCTCCGACACCACCACCAGCGCCGACACGGCCGCCTGCGGCACACAGAGACCCCCGGCCCGCTGAGACCGGCGGGGCCGCGGGGGAGCGGGGAGAGGCTCCCCTCAGGCCGGCCCCGCCTCACCTGCTCCGCCGCCCGCACCACGGCCGCCACGTCCTGCAAGAGACACGCACCGCCTCAGCGCCGGGCCGCGCCTCCCCCCGTGCCCCCGGCCCGCCGCGCCTCACCGGCTGGAAGCAGGGCGCTGCCAGGTGGCAGTGACAGTCCACCGGCCCCGCCATGCCGCGCCGGGCGGGAAGGCAGCGGGCGGCCGCGGGTTCCGCTTCCGGGCCGGCATTTTCCCCGCGGCCCGGGCGGAAAATGGCGGCGGCGCCTCCGCCGGGCCCGGAGGAGGCGGGCGGGGCGCGGCGGGACCCGCGGGTGCGCTGCTGCTCGCGGCGCGGGCTGGGCGCCGTGCTGGAGCTGTGCGCGCCCTTCGTGCGGGCCCTGGCGCACGGACAGCCCGGCGGGGCCGCCGCCGAGGCAGACGCGCTCTGGGTGAGCGGGGAGCGGGAACCGGGAGCGTCCTGCCGGCACGGAGCCCGGCGGGCCCGGCGGCAGCGCTCGGGTCAGGGGGCGGCTTGCCCCGGGCAGGGCGGTGGGGCGGGAGGGGTCCTGCCCGCGGGATGGAGGGATGGATGCATTAACGAATGGAAGGATTCTCAGCCTGTCCCGTGTCTTGCAGAACTTCGAGACAGCGGTGCGGGAGAATGTCACCATTAACGGGCAGCCCTGGGAGGAGGCCGCGGATGACTCCCTGCTGCAGAGCGGTAGGCGGCGGGTTCCCTTCCTTCCCTGCTGGGTGGGTTTGGTTTGGTTTAGTTTGGTTTGGTTTGGTGTTGCCCAGAGGTAAAAGGGGGCCTATTGAAAGGTATGTAAGGAAGTGAAAACTCACTTCCTTGATGTAAAGAAGTGAAAACTCACTCTTAGGATAACAGAGCATTGGAAAAGGCTGCCCAGAGAGCTTGTCTCCAGCCCTGGAAGCTTCCAATAACCAACTGGACAAAAGTGTTGTCATCAGCCTGGTTTGAAATGGGCATTGACCCCACTGGGAGCAAGAGGCTCTGGAGAGTCCCTCCTGCCTGAGTGTTGGCGCTGTGACCGAGATCTCTTCCTATCAGGAGACCCTAGGACGCTGTCTGTTGCTGCTATTTATTATACAAATTAAGTGTTGAAGAGTATTTCTATATAAAATAACATATTTATATAATAATGATAATAATAGTGGTGGAGATTCTTGGTGTCTGGTGTCCAAAGAAAATTGCAGTGTGGTTCATTCGCTCACCTGTGTTGGCATTTGGTGATCTTTGTCTGCAGCTTGATGCTTTTTACAGTTACACAAAGCTGAAAATACAGATACATGGACCTAACTCTATGGAGCTGTTGAACTGAAAACATGGAACTGTTTTTTGGACAGGAAGCTCTGTGCAAAGGTGGGCTCTGCGCAGTATGATCTGGTTGAAGATGTACCTGCTCATTGCAGGGGGCTTGGATTTAAGGACCTTTAAAGGCCCCTTCCAACCCAGAATATTCTCTGATTCTGTGAAGCTTCTGCAGTAGTAATTCTAGAATGCTAAAATTCCAGCTACTTTGGCTACAAGGTCAAAAATGCAGTGATCATGGGATGCAGAATGTGAAACAGAGACACTGTCATCTGCCCACAGCTGGCATAAAGCAGGTGTAAAGATTGTATTGTGCTTTTTAATTTGATACAGATTTACTCATATGTCCATGTCCAATCCAGTGTGAATCACCAAGAGAGTTAGTATTTTATGCCTTACATGTTTATGTTGACCAGTAGCTTAAGTCTTTCCTGTCAATACTTAAATGATGTCATAGTGATCCTAAAACAAACAACCAAAACAAACCCCCAAACTCTTAAAACCTAGATTTTTCCTGTTTTGCAGTCACTTGATTATGCACAGAGTGACCCAGAGAGGGTGCTCAAAATCCATTCTTTACCACTACATTGCAAACATTGCATGGCTTGCAAGCTGTACTCAACACACTAGTGGGAGCAGTGAATTTAAGTGTTAAATTGTTAATTTGTGATCTGTGTGATATAAAATCAGTTAGGCTTCAAATTACTGTTTGTACAGTTGGAGTTTCTTTAATGCTTGTAAATCACACAGATAAGCCATTTTTCTTGCTGCATCTTGCATTGCTTTGCTTCAGTTGTAAAACACATTACCTCAAAAGACAGTCATTGCCTTGTAAGGCATTCTTCATAGATTCAGAGTTCATAGGGAAATATATTTTTTATTTTTTCCCTGGATGGTCCTCTGCCTCCCCCTCCATCATTTACTTCAAAATAACTGGCCAACATCTAAGTTATGCTCCAAGTTCTATCCTGCCTTAGCAAGGAGATTCAAGACATACATTTATCTGTATGTTGATAATCATACGTGATTTTTTGATTTGAGATCTAAAGCTGCTTTTTCCTGATAACTTTGTGTCAAAAAAAAAAAAAAGTGTGAGAATTCCACAATAACTTTGTGTGTTTATTCCTTTCAGATTCCAACATTAAAATTCTCGAGGATCAGTTTGATGAACTAATAGTAGAGACAGCAACTAGGCGTAAACAGTGGCCTAAAAAGATCCTGGTGCATGTTATCCAAACCTTGAAAGCAGAGCAAGAGATGTTGGTGAGTAACCTAAGACTTCCAGAAAACCTCTGCATGCAGCAGCTGCTGACCATGTATGCCTTGAAGAAATTAATCATCCATCCAGTGCTGGCCTTTAATCTCCTTCCCATGGTTGCTTTTGATTCTTTATGATAAAGTGAAGTTGCTTTTTTTTTCATGAATTGGTTTTGCAGTAAACTAAGGGTTGCTACAAAGGCTGTGTATGCATTGGGTCTGTAGCACAAAGAAATCATGAGTGGTGACCCATGACTTACAAACCAGTAGGCACCTGTTTATCTTGTCACGTCCCAGTTCCTGAAGTCCTTGGCCAAAGGCTCGTTGAGGTAGTAACCATTAGACTACATGCAAATACATAGTATCAGGTGCAGTGTATGACTTAAAAAGAGGCTTCCTAAGCACTTTTTTAGAGCTACTAACTACATTGTCTACGTACTTTCAGTAAAGCATGAAAAAAAAGGCAGTGTGGATTAATGAATCAGTGCAGTCATTTCTGTGGGATTTTTGACACTCACTGTAAATTAATTACTGGTATGAAACAACATTCCTTGGTTGCTGAGTTTCTCCCCTGCAGTTACATTAGGCCTCCCTTTTGCTTAACTCCTGAGTAATTAGGATTCCTTTGGCAAAAAACAAGAGGCAAGAGCCTGAGGCAGAGTCAAACACTGGCACAAATTGCTTACTGAAACTGCAGTCTTCATTCTCTGAGAGATTCATGGAGATACTCAAAAATTGACTGGATGAGGCTCTGAGCAACCTGCTCTGGTTGGCCCTACTTTCAGGAGGGTGTTTAGAGGACCTTTCCAACTTCAGCTGTTCTATACTAAAGAAGACAGGGACTTTTGTAGAAAATTGTGGAAGAGCCTGCATTGCATTTCTGAGCACTAAAATTGGCAAATGTTAACTCTCTAGGTTAGCCAGGCAGAGATGATTTACAGTAAGGCAAAGTGCATGGGTACATATTTGTCTTACACCTGAGGTATTTCCTAACATATATTGCCTTTTGTGATCTCTCTGTTTTGTCAGTATATCACGTATGTAAAACAAACAAAATCAACTAAAATAAAATATGCTATTACCTAACACAAGGATTTAACAAGACCTTTTGATCTTTCTGCTACCTGAGTCCCACAGTGGATTAGTTATTTAGAATGCCCCTCATACTACCTTTTTTCTCTTGCTGATCTCTTCAAAGTTTACACCACCACAACTAGATGATTATTTTAATTAAAATTGTCTGCAAAAGTTTAGTTTATCCCTGTAAGAATATATAGAAATATATGTAAGAAATATAGAAAACTTAGTTTATCTCTGTAAATGAAGTGTATTTTTTTCTCTCTCAGCTACTTCTGCAAAGGTACCAATGGTTTCTTTGCTTTTGGTTGAGCATTTCCTGTGTACTTTCATGACCATAGCTAATCCTGTGATGGTTTGTGAGGCGTTAAGAGCAGCCATGGAGACATGATTTATCTGGAAAGAATCACTCATTTATTGTGGCGATCTCCCTGTAATTGCCAAAGCAAGAGATCATCCCATGTGTTTTCAGTCAATTTGTTCTGAAGAGTTTAAGTCTCATGCAAGCTATGTTTATTCTTCTGCTTGGAGCTGTTACTGCAAACTTGCTAAAATGTGTGAACTGTAAAAAAATTTCTCTGGCAGAACTACAGGGAGGAATAATTAGCTTTCCCCTACTTTCATTTGCTTGAAGGGTTGAGGGACAGCTCCTGAAGTGGAGAACACTAACTAAATACCAGTTGTATTAATTTATTATCTGTTTACTTCATGTCTCAGTTAGCTGATGTCACAAAACTCACAGTTTGTGAAGCCGAGTGTTCTTACTTCTGCATAAGTAATTGCAGGGCTAGAGTGTAGTTGTTTAAGTACTTTTCCTTAGCTTTTTGTCTTAATGTACCCTTTGTTGGAGTTCGTGGCTCTGTGAAAGCAAACTGGTTCTGTGAATGGCTTCTGAGAAGCTGGAGCAGCTCTTTTTCCTCACTCGTGCAGCAGGTGGCAGTGCTTCATCCAAAATGCCTCGATGTCAGTTCTCATGCTTTAATAATTACAATTCTGCAAACTAAAGCAGATTCTGGAGTTGTGTTTACAGTGAAAGTCGCTGTGTTAACCAGAATACTATTTTCAGTAACTATCTATAAACTATACCTCTAATACATTCTTGATCTAAATAACTCCATTGTTCTGACTGCTATATGTATATTAGATATCTATTAAACCAAGAGAGTATTCCACAATTTTTCTTTCTTTTTTTTTTTTTTTTTTGAACATGCAGAAGCTCTACCAGCCTGTGGTAAAACCAGCAGAGATAAGATCCCCACCTTCTCAAGGTAAGGATTTTGTGGGGAGGGCAGCTGTACTGAGGAAACACTGCCTCACTTACTGGCTAGCTGTAAATGTTTAAAAACGTTTCTTCCTGTAAGCTTGTTTAAAATTATTGGCTGTTTAAATAATTAACTAGAAGCTAGAAGTTTGTCATAAGTGAATGTATTGCTGCCTGAGTTTTACTGTGTCCATTTCTCTTGTTCTGAGTGCTGCCTGCAGTTAAGCACTGTACTTAAAGGCAAAAAGCTGGCCACTCTGCCTGTGTGTTTGAGAGAAATTGTCACAGAGCTACCCCTAGAAGGTTTCCTGACTTCTTTTCTTTACCAGTGTTGGAGGCCAGATGGGGAACTGGATGGATCACTGACATTATATTTTGTCTGTTCTTGTGTTCCTTTTACACGAGTACTAGAAATGCTTCAACCTCTCTTTCTAATCAGTCAGTTCCTTCAGGGAATTGAAAGCTGTTGGGTAGGACTCAGTGGTGGCAGTGTTGATTCTCCTAGCTTGCAAAAGGAGGACACGGATTTTATGATGTAAAGCTGGTGTAACAAGCAGTGCTGCTACAAGTTTGAGAAGCTGAGCTGAATCCTCGGTTCTGATCTGACCCTGCTGATCTGACTTCATTCTGAGCATCATTTCCTCTTTGTAAATGGGAGACATTGCTCCCAGCGGTGCCAGCCTGAGCAGGAAAGCAGCTAGGAGGAGCAATACAGTGTCACTTCATATCTGGGTTCCTTTTGGTTTCTTAGTGTCCAGATTCAGGCTTTTCTGATGGGACTCAACTGCTTTCAAGTTAGTAACAGCTTGCACTATGGTATTGTCTTTTTAGGTTTGGTAACAGTAAAGTTGTAGGAGTTTGTGCAGGATTTTAGTTTCATGTAGTCTTTGGGAAGTTTATGTATCCCAGTTTAGCAAGTACAGTGGCCAGAAACCAAAAATGTTTAGATTACTCAATACTTTTCATTTCCTTGTTTCATTTCCCTATGTTTTGGAAAGCCTTGAACACTGAGGAATATAATGCCATCTATGTCAAGCTGAACTCCTGCAGGCAAATTTCATTTAACTGTGTGTCAGTCTTCCTGTATAATAATCCAAATAATTATTTCTGCTCTACCTTAACTCCTTCCTTGCTATTTCATAAGGTCACCAGTCTTCTCATCCCAATACTCTACTGTTAGAATGCTTCATTATGGATATATCCTTCTTTTAGAGAATGCTCATCCATAGGGCTCTGCGATGTGTTTAAAGAGGCTGCTGTTGGACTGTTTATTCTTCCAAACTGAATGATGGTGCATTTTAGCATCCATGTTCACGTAGGGATCATATGTTCCTAAAGCAGGTGTGACCAGCACACTGGATGCGTGGACAGTTTAAAAAACACCATCTCTTGGTGGCTACCATGTTTTAGCAGGGAATCACTGTAACCCTGTGCTAGAATGCAGTGATTGTCTGACTTAAATTACCTTCAGCAGCACTAATAAGATTGACTTCAAAACAGAATGCTGTGTTTGACCCTGACAGGGTTTAGGGGTGTGTGCACCACCTGACACTGTCCTACTGCATGCACTGGTGAAACCCTACAGAAAAGTAATAGTAGTGGAGGTGAGGCTCCTTACTTCCCAGAAGCATGCTAGTCTGCTCATTTTAAGTGTTGTGGATGGTGGAGAACATGCAAAACATTTTCATAATAGCCTAGAGTTTAACTCCTGAATACAGGATTAAAGTATTGAGGATCTTGTCATATTGCTGCTGCAGTCAAATATATGCTGTATTCCCCCTGGTGTTCTGAAGCACCTGCTGCCTGCTTCAGTGTTCCTGAAAGCTGCTTGTGCTTTCTTTCCTTATTAGCACAGCAGAATTAATGCAGTTCATATTGTTTATGCTTGGTTCTTTTTGGTGTTAATGCTTTGGTAAAGCTGGAAGACAAAAAAAGTTGTCTTTAATGTAAAAGCCAACTTGTTGGAGATGCAGGATGATTTATTTCCTCTCCTTAAAATGGGTTTTCTTCATCTTACATTCTCCACAGTTCTGTTTATTCTCGTGTTTCGTGTGGTTTTTATTAAATGTGTTTGTTATGAGCTTAAACGTTTTGAAAACAAATCTTTTTGTGTAATTATTTTTTTACAGCTGTTCTTTTCTGTCAAATACTGGCTTTCTGTTTTCTAGGTAAGAACTTTGGGGCTTTCTGTAGTTGATACTGCTAGACTCTACTGCAGTTTGAGTGATAAAAAATAATACTAGTAAGATAAACCATGCCAGCTCTCATCCTCAGCGTTAGAGTGAAAGGGATGTGCTGCAGGCTTACATTTTGTACAGGGATTTTACTTGTTTTCTGTTTGATTTCTGATGAAAAGGAGTTATGTTTCAGAAGCTGATTTGGGCTCTGTGTTTGTCTCTAGATGCTTGCATTGCACATCTGAAGCAGGTGACAGAAGTGGCATCCAAACAGATCGGTGAAGCAATGCAGGTGAGACCTCTGGGTGCTCCAAAATATGTTTTTATGTTCTTGGTCTGGTAATATGTCACAAAACAGGAGTTGTAACTCATCTTCCTTAGGGTTTGGTAGAAGAAAGTCTGTGTGTATACTTTGAAGCAGGTAAAACATTGTGTTTGTAAAGCATTCCCCCTCACATGGTGGTAAGGAAGATTACTCTGTGGCTGTAGGAAATACTGTTACAAAGATTTTTGAACCTGCAGCATCTGAAAAATAGAACATATTTTGAAGACCTGTACAACCTCATCTGGAGTATGACATTTATTACTTCATTACCTGCTTAGGCATCAGCTGTGGTGTTCCTATGATACTTCTTCAGCTTAGAGATGTCATGAGGGAGCACTTCAGCTTGGCATACTCTTGGCATGGCTTCTGAGTGCAGTCACCTCTCTACTGGGTCCCCAACCCTCACCCACCATCCTGAGCATCATCTCTGCAGACACTGAAGCTTTTGTGCCTGTCAGAATCTGATGAGCATAACGCATTCCTTGTAACCATTACTTTCCCCATGTAACTTGAGATCCTTGGGTTTGTTTTTGCAGGCTATTCCAGCACTCATAGAAAAAGCAGAAGGTTTCTCCCAAGCATTAACTTGGCAACCAACCTTGGAACTCTGCAAGCTGCGGCAAGAAGTCTTTTCTGGTTGCAAGGCGAAGGAGGAAAACAATGCCCAAGATTTAGTACCAGCAGGAGAAGTCACACCAAAAGAAACTGTTACCAGTAAAAATCCTTATGTTTTGCTAAAAAAAAGAAAAGCTGCAGCTTCCCCCGAAAGAAGGCGCTACCCAGTGCGACGGAGGAAGATTACTCTCAGCGCATGAATTTCTCAATTTCAGCATTCAAAAAGGAATCTCAGTTGTACTTTTGTTCCATGTGTTCCATCTTTTTCCTCAGAACTCGCCTCCCCTCAGTGCTATACATGGGAACTTCTTTAATTATTCTTTGATCCTTTTATATATTTCTATTTTTACTGTCATACTGTTGGTATATGAAAGCCTACACATACCAGTGACATCCAATATCCAGCAAGTGTATTTGCCATTTAACTCATTTTTTGCTCTTATATTGCAGTTTTTAGCTTGAGTCCTTGTGCTTGTCAGAGTTTGTGGGCATGCTTTATGTATGTGGGCAGTCTTTTAGGAAACCACTAACTGCTCATTTACATTCAGCATATTTCTAAAGAGGTTGGAGCATGTCTGGTTTCCCAGTGCACCTTCATTAATTACTGAGGCAGGTGGCTTTTATTTTAATAAATTAATTGACGCTGCAGCTTATTGAAAACACCAGATTTGATGCAATGTTAAAATTTTAGGAAAATCCATGCACAAATGTGACATTGGTCCCTGCTGTTCTACCTTTCCTGAATGTAGGTCATCTATGCTTATTTATAGTCATGGTTGTTGAAACTTGGATTTTTAGTAATTGTATGTATTTACTTGCAGTGTGCTCTTCTGAACAGGAATTCAACCATCAACATCTTAGGGTCTGATATTTCATTTAATGTAATCAAATTATGCAGCCCAGGGGTTTCCTGGACAATATTTCTACACATGACAGGATCTTGACTTGGGCTGTGTTTGCATCTGTGTTGTTTGACTAAACTTTAAAGATCAGTACAGGCTACCAGTCAATGGTATTCACTTGAGCTAGCTTAACTTTTGTTTTCTTTACTCATTAGTACCTAGAGGATTGCACAGTAGTACTAAATTGAGCATTGTGCCTTAATCATTTATAACTTTTTCTAGTTTATGTTGCAAGTGCCTGCAGTAAATACTCATGTCTAGTATTTAATGTATTTCTTACACAGTAAATGGAGGGGGTTTTAGAAGCTTTATTAATGACATGTTTGGTGCTAAGAAGATAGGTCCAACCTAATGTCTAGGAGACTGAAAATTCTCAAGAAAACAGATTTTAGCATCATTTATTTTGTAACAGTGAGCATCTGTACTGAGACTTTGTGTCTGTAATAATTTGTAAATATTTTTCCTGTCCTTGTATATACAAATGTGTGTTTTTATATGAAGTAAATTAAATCAATTAAGGAAGATCAAAGCTTCAGATAACATTTTCAGTTCTAATCCTGGAATAGATGGTGGCTGAGCAGTGAGCATACTTCAGAAGACATCTGTGTTAAATTCTGGCTTGAGTAACTAAAGTAGTTCCATTTACTGCCTTTGAACTCACAACTGTTATTAATCTCAGGGCTACAAAGCTTCTCGTGTAAGAGAGGACAGGATGTGAGAGGGACTGGAGCTGCAGAGCTGTGGAACGTGTGGCTAAGGCAGCTTCTCACACAGCCACTTGCTATTTTGAGTGCTTGTGCTCTGTGCGGCATTGAAAATCCCCGCTACGGCTTTCTTCACAGATCCTGAGTGTTGCTAGGCTAAGGTGAGCCCTGCAAGATTTTGCATTGCTACTATCACAGTATTTGGACATTTCCTCTGTTAGTAGGAAGATGCTCTGCAAATGATGGACAAGTACAGAAAATAGATAGGAATAGGTGAATCTCCTTGAAGAAGTCCCATCAAAAATGGCTGGGGTAGGACAAATGGCAAAAGAAATAAGAAGGGAAAGCACTGTGATTTAAGACTTAATAAATAAACTAATGATTCACACTACAGTGCTTGTTTCTATTTAGGGACTGAGGGATAGCTGACCTGTACAGGATTTGTAGTAAGTGGGAATGGATGCCCCGAGCTAGAGCAGTTGGTCTTTGTTCCATGGCTCTTGTTTCAACTGCAGCTGGGTGGAAAAAGAAAAATGCATCTGGAAATGCTGGGCAAATGGATTGTGTAAAGAAAAAGATAAAGCAATCAGGATTCCAAGAGCAGCTTATAAACTAGGAATTTAAAAACCTCCGATGGTTTCTTTTGGCCATCGGCACTGGAAGATGTCAGAGGACCTCCCTTTAAATGCAAGTTCTGTGATGAGCTAAACTCAACACTTGAATGTTCAGCAGTTTTTCAAATGGTTATTAAAAATTACTACAGCCAGTGATGCTTGCAACTAGCTGGTCTTCCTATTGGCAGAAATATACACAACACTTCATTTTTTCCCATTCCAGTAGCCTTTTGTCCTTTAGTTAACTTTTCATAGGAATTGGCAGTGTTGTGCAAGACATGTCTAATCAGGCTTCTACTGAAATGTCACAACAGCCAAACTTCTTATTTTTAACTTGGGGCGAATTGGTATTGCATCAAGAAATGTCTGGTAGTTTTTCTTTATATAGCCTTTGAATTTTGTAAGACAGCTCAATGGTGATGGATGCTTGGGTTCATTTACAAATGGAGTTTGAATTTCTTGGTTTTCAGGGACAAGACGGAACATATCGCTGTTTGTTAGTGTGTCCTGTCTGCAAAGTGCTTATTGCTCATGAGGCTGGGCCATCCCCAGCCAAGAAAAACTTGCAAATTGGAGCAGCATCCACACAGGCTTTTGCTGTGTGTATTTTCTCAACAAAGGGGATTATAAACGGTAAAGGGAAGCTCCTCTTGCAGAAATCTTCCCATGGACTCTGACATCTGTTTGGAAGCCTGAGTGCTCTGAGACCCAGTTCTGACACGTGCCGTTCTCCAGAAGAGCTGTGCTGTACTAAGCTGTGATCAGAGACTACAGGCTGCATGTGTGTAGGCTGCTTCAGTGCAGACAGAAATCACTGATAAACTGCCATTATAAAATGTAAGCTTAGCTGACTAGGCTGCTTTCTGGGCTGGTTTTCTCTCCTGCACAGAAATGCTCTGCCTTTACTGCTTCACTACCTGGAATTACTGTGTAGGCATTTCTAAAGATTTACCAGAGATAGCTTTAATACTAAGTAGAAACTTGTTCCCACAAGCAAATTTTGACTTGTCATTTCCTTTGTCATTTGTTCTAACAAGAACACTGTATTCAGGCTCAAGGGGACTGTCCCCTGGCTTGTTCCATGCTTGTGTTATCCTGGAAATCTTATTCTGCAGCTGCTGGGAATTATTCAGTGGCATAGACATTCATTCAGGACTAATATATTCTTGGTGAGCTGCTCATGATTTGCTGCTGTCAGGTAGCTTGTGCAGGTGCCATTCATGGCAGCACTGCTCCTGGAGCACGGAGTTCACAGTCCCTCTGTAGAAGGGGACTTTCCCACAGATCACTCTAGAGGGCTGTTGAGGTGTTTTATCCACATGGTTCATAGGGTTTATTGCAAGAGAGCATACCTGTTCCCTGAGCTTATGAAAATACTGGCTTCTAGTCTTGTTAATTTCAACTGGGTTTAAGCTACAAAGGCAGCACAAGCCCTGTGCTCTCTTTTTAAAGCAGCTGTCCCAACCAAGTCTCTGCTCTTGCCCACACATTTACTGCTCTCCTTTAACTGCACAAGGTGTAGTTAATGCAAGATAAGGTTGTTTCAAAGGAGCAGTTGTGAGCAATTCACCCTGCAATAACTCTCTGCCTGGTGGCCAGGGCTGCTTTCCAGGAGATGCTGGCTTGGATCCCCTCAGCTGGATAATGGCACTGAACCCATACCTTCTGCTGCCTCCACGAGCAGCCCTTGGTGAACATAAGATGAAAGAGGAAGGGAGAAAGAAGCAGGACTGCTTTTAAAGAAACCAGGGAATGCCCTCTGAGATGCTTGGGAGACCCAGTGCAGCCAGGGGATGCAGGTGAGGTCAGGGTATATTGGTGAAGGTGTGCATCCAAGTTGTGGTCCCCGTGGCTTTTAGGTTGGGAACACTCACAGGGACTCAGTGCTCCAGGGTCAGAGGAGCTCTGATAAAGTACAAAAAACAAATGCATGGACAGCCTGGAAGGTGCAGACACAAGCTGCCTTGTGGTGGAGCAGCTGGGAAGAAGTGCTTTGAACCAAGGAAGTCATGTTCAGGTCTTTCAGTCATGGTCCCAGAGCATATCAGGAAACCTGTGGCAGAGCACAGACTTCAGTTTGACTCTTGGACTCCCAGGGAGCATGGTTCCCTCACCTTTAGCATGAACTGTTAGCCACATCTTCCTGGAAGGGACAGCCTATATTTACTCAGTTTGCCAACTCTTTAACTTCATCTAAGCTGGATGACTCAAGCTGCTGAGGAAACCAGAAAAATAGGGAAGTGTCTGATTTATTGAGATACCTGGGGCTTTATGACTGACTGCTCTGCAGTTTGGGGGCATGTACGCTCCTTGCATGGTCATGTGTTCACCTCTGTGTGTTGAGCACAGCCAGGAAAGTACATGAGTTACAAATCCTGCAGTAGAGCAAGGATGTTGAAGTAGCTGTCAGTACAAACACAGTATTCAGAGCATACGGCCAAGGTAACTGTGCAATCAAAATGCAGGGAAGGTGTTCCGAGGGGTAAAAGAAACAGTGTTCAGTCTATTAAAATACACTCGACAGAATAGTGGAACAGAAAGATTTTTGTCTGCAGCATCTGTGTTTTCAGTAGTTCTTGTCTGGCTTTGCCTTTACAAGAAGTCTGTCGCATTTCCTTATTATTTAAAGGAACAGGGTAAGTAACGAAAGTGAAAATGGCTTTATCCCAGCACGGATGCCATGTCCTCACACCCATGACCCCGGGCTGAGCTGGCTGTCCCCTGTGTGGAGCTGCCGCCGCTTCAGAGAGCCGATGTCTCAGGAGCGCGGCGGGCAGGAGCGGCCGGAGGTGAGCGGAGAGAGACACAGGTGACACGGCCAGTTCCCGGGGGCTGCCTGGGGAGGAGAGACACTGCGGGGAGTTTATTTCTGCAGGCGAAAGAGCGAGTGTGGCCTCCCCGAGGGGCGTAGAGCCCAGGCGGCCCCCGGAGCTGGGGCTCCCCGGGGGGATTTTCCGGCAGCTCCTGCCCGGCAGCGCCGTGCCCCGGGCTTTCCCCCGGCTGCCGGCGGCTGACTGGAGCCGGCGGTCCCGGGGGGCGGGCACGGCGGGGAAGCACTGCGGGCCGGGGCGGCCGGGTGGTCCCGGGCTGCCGCTGGCCGGGCGCGGTCCGGCGGGCGCCATGTGACAGCCATGTGGGCGGCAGCTCCGCCCCGGCACCTGGCAGCGGCACCCCCGGCCCGGGGCGGTGCGTCCCCTGCCCCGGCCCGCCCCGGCCCGCCCTGCCCTTCTGCTGCCTGCCCTGCGCTCCCTTGCACTCGCAGCCCCCGCGGGCCGGGGGAGCCCTGCGGGCTCGGCGGTGCCGGGATGTCGTGCGCCGTCCCGGCGGGAGCCAGCGCGCTGCCCCGGGGCGCGGCGGCTGAGGGCAGCCAGCAGGTACGGAGCGGCCGGGGGGCTGCGGGCGGGCACATGGGGCTGGGGCATCCGGGCAGCGCCGTGCCGGGGGTGTTCGCTGCCCCCGGGCATGGGTTCTTCTCTTCCCGGGAGGCAGCCGCCGTGCGGGCTCTTCCAGGTGGGAGAGCGGGCGAAGCCCCGGCGGTCGCGGAGAGCTGCCGGGGCATGGCGCGGTCCGCGGATTCTCCCCAGCCGCAGGCAGCCGGGAAGGAGCAGGGCTTTGCTCCGCGCTGCTCGCACCTCCGCCGCGCCGGCCGCGCTGGGGCGAGGCGGGTGTAAAGTGCTGCCCGCCGGGCAGGGCGGGAGCGCCGGTCCGCCCCGCAGGTACCCAGCTTCTCCCGTCGGCGGTAGCGCCGCTGCCCGCGGGGCTCTGCGGCATCCCCCGGGCAGCCTGTCGGCATCCACCCCTCCGCCTCGGGTCCGCCTCTGAAGTGAGGCAGGGGGATGCGTTGCCCTTTGCAGGGACCGTGAGGTCTCGGGGAGGCTGGGGATCAGCGCTGTGAAATTGGAAGTGTTTGTTCTCAGAAAGTTACGCGCCCGACTTCGGGCACCTCTGTGTGCATCTTGCAAACCAGCGAGGTGTTTCTGGCTCCTGTCTTCCAGAGTAATGAAGAAGATGACAGGAAGGTACGGAGGAGAGAAAAAAATCGAGTTGCTGCCCAGAGGAGCCGGAAGAAGCAAACTCAGAAAGCAGATAAACTTCACGAGGTGAATGGGTACTTGGTGTTTCACAGGCATGACTTGGGTACCAAGCACGGGACTTTACGATAAACAGGAATTCTTAAGCAGGTGTGGGCCTGTCTTCACACTAATCCTGCTCAGAGAGTTGTGGGTGAGATGCACAGAAAGGCGTGCTGTAGGATGCCTGGTCAGGAACTCCCAGACACTGATGCTGCTGTTGGACAGTGCAGCTGTACCTTCAGGGATGCTGCCATGAAGGGAGAGACATAGCCCTGCCCTTGCCTCATCCTCCCTCTTTTGCTCTTCCTGTGACCACCCAAAGAATGGGATCACAGGGCTCCTTTGGGCTAAACCAAAACAATTTTCTTCTGTATTAATTTTAAACTTGTCACATTTGCTATGGCAGTGGATGAATTCTTGCTGTCTTACAAGGTAGAAGGTGATGGAGGAGGAAGGGACCATGCAATGGCAATGTTGGCTTAAATCAGTTCTAAAATTGTGGTGTCAGCACTGCCACCCAGCAATGGGGTCCCCAGAAAGACCCAGTTGAAAAGGGTTCTTAGGAAGTTAAGAATGTGCAAGTGTGAGAGCTTGCCTTGGCTAGCTGTTACATTTGCATGCTTTGATAAGTTACAGTGGGTGTTTAAAAACAAATAAAATGAAAGTAACTGATTCTTCCAGAAGCTCTTAATATCTCAATGTGATGTGATGTTACCGCACAAAACAACGCTCTTCTTGTAGCCAGGTAAGTGTCAGCTTTTGGGGTAAGTGTCAGTTTTGCTGCTGCCATTGTGGCAGTTGCTCAGCTCTGAAGGTTCATCACAGGCTTTTTTCTTTCTCACTGTAGAAGGATCTGCCAACAGTTAGCAGAGACTAACAGGGACAATGTGGGGAGTTTTGGGCTTGGTTTTTCCCAGATCTCCTCTGAGTCAGCGCCTGAGAAAGCCAGGTGCAGGGTACTTCTGAGAAGGGGTAACCCCTGGCTTTTGTGGAATCATTTCTGGGCCCTGTGCCATCCTGCAGCCTCTCTGTTGTTCCTCCTGAACTTGAGGATCATCCTTGTGCTGGGAATCTTCATTCTGAGTCACACAGGTTTTGCTGGGTGTACGCAGATCTGGTTGAACAGACATTTGTTCTTAGCAAGAACAATTTGAGAGTCTCACCCCTGAAAATGGGACAGAGCAATGGTAGAATAATGCTCATTCCAGAAGCCAAGACCATGGGGGTTTGGGACAAGAAGAGATGAGCAGAATGAGAATCAGGGTTGGACAACTTGGCTGGAGTTTGGCTACAATACTGTTAGGAGGACTGTGCCTATTTTGTTTTGTGAGTGAGAGGTAGTGGAAGGGTGTGAGGGAGGGCAAGGAATCCAACGTTCTGCAGTGAAGGGGAGCAGAGGCAATGCCAGGTTGCCCAGAAGAACATTGCATGAGAGGCTATCCCTGCTGCCTGAGAAACAAGCCTTTTACAGCATGTGTAGGCTTTGAAGTTTGCTCTGAAGCTTTCCCAGGGAGGTGAGATTGAGTGGGTGGATGTTGAGCTTGGGGCCAGCAGTGAGACATCTGCAGATTTTCAGTGGGCTGGCTTTGAACCTCTAGCTCTCTTTTCTTTGGGATGAGAAAGCTTAGAAGCTGAGACACTTGAGACACACAATTATCAAAAAATGTGGCACAGGAATCTTGCATCCATCGCAGATACATGCTACAGAGCAACTCAAAACTCCCCTGCAGTTACCAGCAGCCTATTTATTGCCAGAGAAGCCTTAGCTCAAAAGCAGCCAGGTCAGGGATAGCCAAGGCAGTGGTCTGGCTTTTGGTGATGAAATGAGGCTGGCAACACCTGGCATGATGCTTCCCTCCGGAGTTCTTGGGCTTCTGAGCAGGTGGCTGCAAGCTCTGGCGAGCCTGGAGGAGAGCACTGGACCCATTGTGCCTGCTTGGATAAATGGCTTTTCCCTGCACTGCCCTGGGGCAGGGGCTGTCTTTCTCTCACCAGCAGTGCCAGGCACCAGGTTTTCCCAGCACCTCTCGGCTCTCAGTGCTTTCATTTTCTCTGATCTCACAGTGCAGAGTTCATTTTGGCCCTTCCACCTAGCCCAGGGTGGAAGCAGCCACCATGGGGACACAGCCATCCATGCCTGCAGCCCTGGGCTCATGGGTGACTTCTGAGGGCCAGCAGCACCTCCTGGTCTTCAGGGCCGTGAAAAGAATTGCAGTGTGGTCAGGGCACAGGTCATAAAGCACTTGCCCTGTTTCAGCACCCAGGCTGCATCTGTCTTTCCTTGGCACTTGGTAAGTTGTAGTAAGAAACCACACTGTTCTTTCTACAGTTATGTGAATGAACTCAATGTGGAAGCACTGAAAGGAATGTTTTGACTATAAGTTGTTTTTTTTCCTTCATCTCCTTTCAGGAGTATGAGTCTCTTGAGCAAGAAAATACCTCCCTGAAAAGAGAAATTGGAAAGCTAACAGATGAAATGAAACACTTGAGTGAAGTGTTGAAGGATCATGAAAAGATCTGTCCTCTATTGCACTGCACCATGAACTTTGTGACCATACCAAGGCCTGATCCACTTGCCAGCTGTCTACCAAGATGAGTGCTGTCCTCAATCACCTCTAAATGTGATGTGTGAAAGTGCTATTAACAGGAAGTTTGAAGAACTGCCTGCTTAGGGTGCAAGTCTTCCATTGAAGAGGGCTGGACTTGACCATGCAGCTCTTCTCCATGTTGAAGTGTTATAGCATTCTGAATCTCAGGAAAACACCAGTATGGAAAAAAAACCAAACAATTTGAACAGCAGCTTCTTACTTGGTAGACTCTTCAAGCCATGGTTTTGCCTTTGAAAATGTCAGAGTGCCGTGCAGCCCACTATTGAGCGATGGAATGTAGACAGGGAAAAGTACTGACCTCGGATTGGGATGCCTTTCTCCCACACGTCCACTGCCAGTAACCCTTTGTCACTTGTCACCCATGTATGTCATGATCTGGCTGCTGGGTTTTATCTCTCTAAACAGGTTTGGTTAATAAAAGTGATGTCTCATCTTTATTATGTTCTCCACCTTCTTCAATAATCAATGTCTTTATAGCAAAGCCAAAGTCTAATGCTGATCTTCCCGTCAGTTATTATCTTATTTACTTATCGCCTCTTCATTGGTTTCTCTTTTCAAGTATGTGTAACAAAAGAGTTTCTTAGTCTTTAATATTCCAAATCATCAGCCCTGTTAGCATCAGCTCTTGGAGTGTTTTATATCTTAAAATACAGCTTGGCCAGTTTCTGATGATGATTGTCTGCTCTGTGTGGAAGAAAAGTAGAGTTAGATGGTTTTACACATTGTTTTAAAAAGCAGATTTTAAAATTCACTCTTATGAATTTTAAATTTTAAATTCCAGTAATGCACCCACTGGAAACAAACAAATACCTTTATCCTTACTTAATCTTGCTTATTGCCTCTGGAAAATTATGTCTGTGGATAGAACAAATTGAATTTCACTAAGCATTTTGTTCTGTGTTCACACTGAAGATGTTTGATAATTGCTTGAAAGAAAAGCTTTCTCTTTTCTTTAACTTTTTCCTTTTAGTTACAAAAAGGAAGTATGATTGCAGTGTTACTGAGAAATACACAGAAAAATGTGTTTACTTTCTCTAAAGATTCCTAGTAGTGTCAGCCTCTAGAAATGTGGATGCTGTAGCTTGGGATGCAGCAAAGGGTCTTTTTCTCACAGTATTTCCCAGTCAAAGAGCACCTTTGGATAATAAAAATCTCCACCCTTTTGCCAACTCCCTCACTTCAGCATTTGGATTTTTTTCTGTTAAACTCATGGGATTAATTTCTCCCCTCACCAGGATCACAGTATTTATCAGCAGAATATGATCTGAAATGTCTGAATTTTATTTTTATTTTTTTAAAGTTTTTATTAGCTTCTGTAGTAGAATGGTGCACTGGTGATCACTGCCAGGATAGGATTGAGGAAACCATGTAGTCAACTCTGCCTTCTAAAGGGCTGTTTTGTGCAATTGTCTTAGTCTACAAACTCCAGATGACATGAGCTGTTGGCTTCTTTAAGTTATTTGTTATGTTGTTCCCAAGAGAATTTCCAGAATTTGCATCTTCCTAAATGCTGTCTTCAGAGTTCCTTATGGTCTCATAAGAACTGAGTCATCTCATGAAGAGAATCTGCTGCAGTCCCTGCCTAGGAAAACAAAAGTTTCAGTACAGTGAAAGATACACATTTTGGATAATGTCCTTGATACTGTTCTATGTGTCATCCTTAAGAAAGGAAGTTATCTTACATATATTCATCCACACACCCATATTCCTTCAGGCCCTGGATGCCACTGTATAATCTGGGCTGAACAGAGATGTAATGCAGAAGCAGTAGCATGGTGGAAAGGAACAACATTCACTCTGGGAAAATCCATCACAGTTTAGGATGGAGGGAGAGAGGGAGTGTTTCACATCTCATAGCTAGGTATGTGCAGCTGACTTGAGACTGGAAAGTATCTAATTGAGGTCAGGGCTGGTGGGAAAAGCATGGTCTCTCTCATGGAGCCCTTGAGACCCTCAAAAATGAGAGTCCAAGAGAGTCTATCCCAGCAAAATCCTTCTAAAGATTTTTGTCTTACAGATGCTTTCTTCTCCCTGTGTAAAATCCTCCTCCTTACATATTTATTCTTCTAAACATCTGTCTAGAAACTGACTCCAGCTTATCACTTGGTATCATATCAAAGTTCTTTGGTACACTCCCCATCAGTAAGCACTGTTCTTCTGCAGTAAAAGTTTTAGTCCATGTTTCTTTCATTGGAGTTAATGGGTTGGTTAATTGTATAATGTCTGTGCAGAACATACAGGGAAAGACAGCTGAATTCTCAGCAGTGTTGTGGGATGGAGACAACGACGTAAGTCCAAGCATATGTTGCTCTTCCTTGGAAGGTCTTGGAGTCCTGTGGGAGCTCTCACTGTCCCCACCTCCTTCCCACAACTGCATGGTGTAGCTCCAGCCTGTGCATCATGTCCATTAGAAACAGGAGGTCATGGATTGCTTCTTCCTCCATCTCTTGCATCACCTTTTTTCCCCCAGAAATATTTCCAAAGAACCTTTTGCATCATTCTTCTATTTGATAGATTAAGTAAGGCATCTCACCAATCAGTATATTGTATGACTAATGTTCAAAGGCAGCTCAGAGCCTCAAGTAAACCAAGTGAGCAAAAAGAGTATCCCAAGCCAAATAAGTCCAACATTTTGATATATTTATAGAATTAATGTCATAGCTGAATCATGGGTTGACAAGGACAGTGAACTCTTAAAACACAGGCTTATGTGTTCTGACACAGGCAGCAATTACGCTTTTTGCAGGTGCTGTTTGTAAGGATATTGATTTACAGGAACTTTCAAAACAGAAAGTATGTTCTGGAGCCTGGGATAATTTTTACATGAATAGGGAACCAGAAAGGAGAACAGAAAGGAAAAGGCCCATTTCTTAAGGAAGCAACAGAAAGATCTTTTTCAGATCCAAATGTCTCCTTTTGCATCAGTGTTACACCATCACAAAAAAGGTTTCACATCTATATATGGCTAAAATCCCACTTGATGTACTCTAGCTTTAGAAAGCTTCCAGTTGGTGTGACTCGTTCCCCACAAAGATGTGGTCTGCATTATATCCACATGACTTTCAGATGCAGGTATATAGGGAAGATCTTTTAGATATTCAGATTATGGTTCATGTGAGGCATACTGTAAATAATTGCAGTGTTATTTGTGGATGTGTCATGCAGATGAGGGTTGCTAAGAAAACTGGATTTTGCCTCTTAGGTTCACAATGAAGGTTACAGTTTGTCTAGATCCAGCTAGTGTGGATTTCTTTCTCTGCATTTTCTATGAGCCTAATGAAGAAGCAAAGTGCTTACTGCAAACTTACAGAGAAAAGTATTCATTCCAGGAGCAGACTGGGTCCAATTAAGCTATTTATATATTAATTTCTTTCTGGTTTTGTTGGGTCAGATTTAAAATTATTATATTTTAAAAATTAATTTTAGCCTCCAGAGCTAAAAAAACCCAAAAGGCAAAGTCAAGCTTCCCAAAACTGCTTGTGTAACAAAATCAATTGTTATACCTCAAGAGAGCTTATTAGAAAGTCTTGCTCCTTCCCACTGATGTTTTGCACTCATGTCTGTGAACATTTATAAGTGTCTTCATGTACTCATCCAGAGTCTTGCTGAAAGTAAATATTTTAAAAAACATGTTTAAACCAGCCTATTCTACAGGCTCTCTGTTCTTTGCCCCGGTACCAGTTAGTGTAATGTAGTGCTCCTTCTGTAATGCCTCTTGATCTCATCTGCATTTGGTAATTGCAGTAGCCTTTGTAGTCTCATTATTTCAAATGCCACTTTTTTTCCCTTCTTCCTGTTTCCTTCTGTTTCTACATAGCTTGGTGACAACGTCACTTAATGAAATCAGTATTAGAAGATCAAGGCTAATCTGTAGGGCCACGTAGAAATTGCACTTCACTGGCCTGTATAAGATTGAAGGTTTTTATATGTGCCTTGTTTTGTCACTTGAGTATTAAGGAAGGTGTCTGTGCAGTCTTTTAAAATGTACTTAAAAGTGGCATAACCTTTACTGTAGCCTTTCAAACCCATACTGTTTCCTGTCCATAGATGAACGTTTTGCTGCATGGCATTTGGGGTTTCCATCTGTGAATCAGTCTAGAATTTCTATCTCAGTGAAAGTGATAGATAAAACAACCATTTAAAAAAAATCCCTTCTCTTCCCATCAGGGCAGTGATATAATTGCTGTTACAGGAAGGAAGCACATCTGATAAGCAGGAGAAGTGGTGGGTTTATTTACTGTCACAAAGACTGAATGTTATTCTCTTTATGGGAGGGTAGGAATTTTCTGTTTGTAAACCCTGGGTTGCTGTCAAGTGGTCACTGGAGAAACATCTTACATGGACATACAGCATGTGGTGTGGGCACACATCCATAAGGGAGTGAAAGAGTTTGGATTCATTCTTTGCAGAAATGTGGGATTTACATTGATTTCACTGGAAACAGAAACAGTCCTACAGCTGCCTCAGAGGACGTGCAGCATTTTGCTTACTCACTTGGGTAATATTTAACTCAAGAACAGTTACAAGCCCAGTGGAAGTGGGTAATTCTTAATAAAGAAACCGTAGTAACAATCATCCTTGGGATTGTGTGCTCTATTTCTGGCATTCATTCAGGTATTTTTTTCCTGTATAGCTCCTAGGGGAATAAAACATAATGATAGAGTAGGAATTTTTTCTCACTGTAGAATTTTGAAACCATGACATCAAATGTATTGGGGAAATAGCTGGCATAGCTTTTGCAAATAACTTGTTTTCTGCTAGTTTGTGTTTAGTCTGCTGTCAGGGAATCATTACTGTTCTCTTTAGAAGTGGAAGAGCTAAACCACAAAGGTCTTGGTGAAGAATGAAAACATTAATTTGTAGAGTTAGAACTGAATGGCTGCCATGCTTCAATGTCACAGTTTATCTCATCCTGAACCAGCTTCTTCATGTAGCCAAAGAGAAAACAACATCTGTAAAAGGTGTGTTTGCTTTAAACCTGCAGTAGGAGAGCTTTTATTGTATGTGTTTAGTGAGTTCTGCAGACTGCTGGTAGAGCTTGCTGCACCCATACGGATGCAATCCAATTAAGTCTACCCCAGACCATTCCCCTTGGAACAAAGTATGGATAGAAACCTCCAATTAGGTGAAAGAACTTTCTCCTTTAACTGTCTCATAATGAGCTTGTTATCCTGTTTTCATTATTCTAAATTATTAAAATATCAAAGCTCTTTATAATTCTAAGCAAGGGTTATAAGTAGTCTCTCTTGGGATAAGCAGACTATTAAAATTTGTCTTCCCATTATGAACTAAATCTTGAGAATATTAATTTATTATCTGTCTTAGGTAAATAATTGACAATAAGGAATAAGCAACAAGACTCTGCTTAAATATTTGATACAGTGCCATACAAGATACAATTGCTTCAGCTGGAGAAGTTGTGCAAGAATTGAAAAATTGAACTAGCTATTGAAACAGGAGAATTAGCTGAAGGAAAATGGCAAAAGTTATTTTGAAAAGGGAGCTATCAGGCTAACAAATGGTTTATAAGTGGACGTTCTTGAGGACTGATCACAGACCTCTCTTGTTCAGTATCTTTGGTAAAGACTTTGGATAAAAAGAGGCCATTGCTACCGAAGAAGACTGAAACATCATGCAGAATACCCTGCATGACCTTGCAGAAGAGAATAGAAATGCCATTACTCATTGAATTGTAGAGTCATGGAACAACCTGTTTTGGAAGAAACCCCAAAAGATCATCTGCTCCAGGCTTTTGGGGGGCAAGGGAACCTAGATGAGATTATCTAGTACCCTGCCACCATGCAAATTATCCAGTCACAAACTTGAAGAGCTATTCACAAAAATTTCTGTCACAAGGTAGAGACTCATCAGTTGAAAATGCCAATGGAATGAACAAGGAAAGTATGTTAGCAACTGATGCTGAGGCACCAATGCAGTGGAGAAAAAAGGAAGAAAAATAGTAACTCAGATGCACAGTGATGGGGTTATTTCTTTATTTGTGTATTTGTATTCTTAAAGAGACAAATAGCTGTGTAATTATATAAGAGCCTTACCAAACCTCATCTGAAATACTGCATGTATTTCTGCCCAACCATGATAAAGAAAAATTAATCAAAACTAGTACAGGTGCATAGAAGGGCTGCTGGGAAGGTTAGGAGAATGAAGAATCAACTTTTTTTTTTTTTGAGGGTTCAGAGACAAAAAAAATCTGAAAAGTCCTGGGACCATTGTCTATGAAATAATATCAGAGTAAAAATCATGTAAGGGAAGAAACTCTCATAGAAAAGTAGTAGTGTTAGCAGAAGAATAAATAGGTATAATTTGTACTTGTTTCTGAGCTATATATGTGAAGAAGTTTCCACCTGTCAGAAGAAAGATGTCAGAAAGCCTTCCGGCAGAAATTATGTATATGAGCAATTTTGTAGGTTGGCATGTGCGTGTGCAACCCACTTAGTTTTGGGATGAAGGTCATGGATTTCATGTGGGATGAATTGAGTACACTGGTGATCCAAAATATTTCCTCCTGTCCCAATGACCTTATTCTCTTTGTAAAAGGCTTGCAACTCATCTTTAAAAGAAAGCAGATCTTAAAACAAAGTAGTCCCCTGAGAATTCATTATCCAGAAACTCATTTTGACAGGAGGTCTAACACAGATGTAAAGTTTTGTCAGAGGCAGTCTCTGATCAAATTGAATTCTTTTATTAGATCAATGTAAGGAAAGAGCAGAAAAGAAAGGGAATTTTCTTTTCTAAATGTCTGCCATTGAACCATGGTATGTTCCCAGAAAAAAAAATCAGAACACTGTTTGCAGAGAAACAGAAACAAAATGTAACAAGAATTTGGGGAATTTCCCAAGCTGTTTAGCTGTTTACTTTAAAAGCTGAGTTACTCCAACTTTGCAAATATGCATTTTACAGAAGATTTCAAGCCATTTTTGTTTGTCTTATATCCAGTTCATTGATTAAATATATAAACAGGATGTCTTTAAGAGCAGAAAGTTTTAAAACAGGATTTGATACTGAGCAAGAGCTCTTTTAGTTCCCTTTTAGCTATTTGAGTTTCATCTTTGCTTATCAGAGCTGTTTTAGGGTACAGTAATTTCCAAGTGTACTATTGGGTTGCGAGGTAAATAATCTCTAGAGATGAATATAATTTTTTTCCCTTTTCTTACTGTAAATGACAATAGTACATAAGGTAGAAATTTCCCTTGTAAATTCTGGTCATCCCATTTGTTTGCTAAGTTCCAGTATGGACTCGTGGCCTATTCTGTCAGTGCACTGAGAGGTTGTGCACCCTTGCTCATGCCTTTCTAGGGGTAGGTGATTCATCAGCCTTGTTTAAGGGCTTGATTAATAGCCAAGAGCTATCAAATTTGAAGGAGTCTTTTTGATCATACAAATTTCCTCATGTAATTTCCTCACTGACCACAACTTATCTATTGTTTATGTAAGAACAGAAGTCCTGTGTTCCAGGTAAATAAAATGTTGAGGGACCCTTCCTGTGTTTTAACCTTTGTCCTGCTGGTACTTCCACACTTCTGTCTGGAGTTTCAGATCAAAGAGTCAGTGAAGTTGGCCCACACAGAGCAGCTTGCAGCAAGGACAGGATCTTCCTGTGGACACAATTCAAGTAGAAGGGCATAAATGAGAATATGGGTGATTGAGGGCTGTAATATAAAGTTACATAACCAGTCAGGCTTTTTATGAGAAATGCTGAATGCCACTCACATGTGTTACGAGACTCTACAATCAAAACATTTTCTCCACAAATTATTAGATTATCAGCTTTTTATATAATTTTGATTGACATTTTGCAAAACTCAAAATGTTCTATTTAATTCACATGAAAAACAATTTCCACAGTTTTCACTACTTGGTTTTCCATCATCTTTTTTTCTGTACATCTCCAAATACAAATTCACAAAACAGCAAACATTTGTAGAGAATTGCTTTGATATCAATTTTATACATTTTACAGTGTTTGGAAAAAATTACTTATTTTACTTTTAAAGTACCATCTATGCACATTTAAAAGAAAACCAGATGATGTGTCTTCAATTTCACTTTTGTCTCAGTATCTTACATTAGATTCATATGCAGAGAGTCTTAGCTGTCATTTTCCTGTTTTGCTCTCAGAAACTTGAGGAATATATTATTGCAAATGGTTACACAAGGATATTAAACTGTTGCTATAATAAATGAATATTTATTATTTACAAATAATATTTTCTAATAAAAATCGGATTGCATGTCTGCTGCTTGTTTTATACAGAAGCAGTGTTTTATATGAAACACTAACATTCCAAGAGCAGTGATTCAGTTACTGAATGTAAATTAAAAATAGCAGAGAGTGAGAAAGCAAAAATCTATCCCAAGTCAATATGCAGAGTGTCTACTTTTTGTGGTTAGGAACATTTCAATTTCCTTAAGAATACTGACTATCTTTTTTTCTTTTATGCTGTGCATTTTCAACTCCTGATTAAAGAACAAATGTTCTTTATTTAAGTCCATCATGCTTTACAAGGAATATTTCTGTTTGTCATTTAACAGGTTAACTATATCTCTTCCCAGTACCATCTGCCCATTTTACCAACTAATACAAGTTCTTCAAGGCAGGGGATTTATTGCACTGAGAAGCAATTCAGAGAAATGCTCCAGTACTTTCCTGGCCTTTCCATGCCCTGATACACCTGAACAAAACTCCTCTGATATTACTCGTGTTTTCTCATGCAATAACGATGGCTGTGGGAACATCAGGCTGTATCATGTAACCTGGAATTGTTGGTTCTGTGTTTTATGGATTGAGGCTTCCTAATAATTCAGTGATGCTTTCCAAAGCCTCTTACCTTTTTATCAGCCATATGCCCTGCCAGTGACAGCTGATCCTCTGTATGAGTGTGCTTTGATTTATTTTTTCTTGCCATCCCTAAAGAATACATAGTGTCTGTTCATGCTTGGCTCAGGTTGCAATATCTCAACTGTAATAATTCACTGGGATTTTGTTTTCACTGTCCTGAAATACTTTCTTAACTACAGCAGAATTGTGTCCATGTTGCACACAAATAGTGCACATTTCCTCAGATTATCTCTGCTCCTGCTTGGAGCCCCTTCACCACTGGGGTCAGCAAGGCCCTCATCAGCCACATGACACCCAAAAGACAGGCCATGGAATATGGCATCTCATTTATAAAAATTACTGCATGGTAAAAAAAGTGTCCAGTCCTGCAGCTGATTCAATAAGCTCAGCACATCCGTAAGGTGACAGATGTTGGCAGAACTTGCTGCTCTGTCACAGGAACATAGCCTGGAGGGTTATGCCTTAATGTGAGAAACAAAAAAATGTAATTTTCTGCCTTTGGGGTTCCTTTGTGTTGTTTAGAGGCTGGATTCCTGCATTATAGCTGTTCTCTCTAAAATGGTTTTACAGCACGCAATGTTTGCCAGCACAATATTAAACAGTCCCCAGACACCGTTTAAACTCGCTTGTCATGTTTTCTACACTATACCTCACTTTGTAATTACTGCCTCACATTGCCAATAATTCATGCCCTCCAGAAGGGCCTGTTTAGGTCTGAGTAATAAAATACTGAGAGATTAATATTCAGTTGATGACAGATCATTTAATGCAACTCTTGACATAACTCTCCAGCGTCTAGGAAATTGGCAGAACAAGGTTGATGGCTGCTTTCTGATGTCATTCAATTAGCAGCCCAGGGGTAGTTCTCTGAGGTTATTCTCTGGAGTTTAATGGAGCAGACTTCTTTTCAGTCTTCAGTCCACTCAGAGAATTGTATGAGGTGAGTTTAATTCATGTGTCATTGAAAGTGGACCTTAGATTGCAAAAACAAGACTTGCTGTTAAAAAGATTACTGTTTCAGCATTGTAGTTAGCAAATTAAAATATTTTAATTTAAGTGTGTGCTGATACTCCCACTGAGAGCAAAACAGTTTCATGCACAGATCCATATTCAGACTGCGAAGCTGCACATTACAGTCTAGATTTTCTCAAAATCTTGGGGATAATTGCAAACAGCTGCATATATTGTTAAGTGCTTGGATGATTTGCCTTACTGTTCTCAAAATCATGGTCCTACCAACTTAACTAATAAAACAAAACATCACACCTGCTTCTTTCCCTATACCCCACCTTCCTGCCACCTTGGCAGTACAAGGGAGTTTTAAAATGGGTGTGGACAACAGCTAGCTTACAAATTGATTTCAGTAGGGTGTTTTTGTGGGTACATTCCAGCTGAGTAAGAGCACTGGTAAATTGCTTCTGGTAAATGTAGCAGCCACAGTTTTGACTGCATGGATGTCACTCTGCTCCTCTGCCCATTGATTACCAGAACTGACAAAAAAGGGACATACCTCTGCTTAACCCACTTCAGTTCTCACCCAGATGTCTTGGTTGCTTTGAAAGGCCACTGAGGCTTTAAGGTAAGACATCACAGTATGCTTACTTGTGGTTTATTACTGGCGGAGTGAAAGAGTGAGAAGTTTTGGTTTTAATCTCGTGAGAAGTGCCAGGGTGAAACTTGCTCCTCTCCTCCCCGCAGGTCAGTGGTATTTGTCATCAGGGAATGCCTTTCTCCCAGGGTTTCAACCAAGATGCTCAGCTCCTACTCAGAGTGGGGAGGGAAGAAGGGAAAGGGCAGAGACTTCAGCCATTCAGAGGGAAAAATGAGCTTTAGCTGTGTCTGAAAATTACACAGGCTAGTATTTCAATCCATTGCCGATCTCTGTGAGAGAGTAGGTGCACATGCAATTTTCTATATGGCAACATCATCTAAAGCAGGTTTTAACCTCTCACACCCACCCTTCTCCCATATTGCTGCTCTCCCTCTGTTGGCAGCACAATGTTTATAGGCTGTGTAATAAACCTCGTCATTGAGCTGTAGATGGCTGAAAAGAAATCTTGTGTGAAAAAAAGAGCTTTTTTGAGCACCAGTTGCCTGATCCTGTTTGGAAGAACTTGACAAACAACAGAAATGGCACAGCTGAAAGAGGGAGCATTGCTATGTCAGAGAGACAGAAGTAAAGGCTCGGGAATGCCTTGAATTAGGAGGTCGTGCTTTCTACTGAATACATTGTGTTATGAATCCCTTCACCCTCATTTGGCATCCAGCATTTGTATACATAAACTGGACAGATCATCTGTCATTTGATAGCTGCATAAATATCTCAGCCGGCTTGTTAACATGCTTGAGTAATAGCTGAACTCTTGGATGCTAATAGGCACTTGTGGTGCTGTCACTGATCTCCTGAACTGACCATCTTCACACAGATCATAGAATCCCAGAATATCCTGAGTTGGAAGGCACCCTTCAGGATCATCGAGTCCAACCCTGGCCCTGCACAGGACACCCCAAAAGTCACATCATGTGTTGTCCAAATGCTTCTTGAATTCTGTCAGGTTGGTGCTGTAACTACTTCCTTGGGGAGCCTGTTCAGTGCTCAACCACACTCTGGGTGAAATACCTTGTCCTGATATCCAGCTTAAACCTCCCCTGACACAGCTTCATGTTTTTTCAAGTCCTGTCACTGGTCAGGAGAGTGAAGAGATGCCTGCCTCTCTATTTCCCCTCATGAGGATGCTGCAGACCACAATGAGCTCTCCCCTCAGTCTCCTCTTCTCGAGGCTGAACTAGCTGGTTACTCAGAGCTATGCTCTTAATGGTCTGTGTTCCTCTGGAACTTTTTTGATTCAGATTAATAACCTGAAAAAATTCCTTTCCTTCACTTTCCTTCAGGAATTAGCAAGGTGCAGAAATCCTTGGAAGAATTCATTACTGATCTGGAAGTTTTCCTGTGTTTAGAATGAAGACTTCTTTATTTCATATGTGGAGATATTTTTTATGGTTGTATCTTCTTGGGTATGTTGTGAACCTTTAGATGTCACACAGAGCTTTATTTTCAAAGAAATTTGTGCCTTCAAGAGAAGGCATTAAGTCATAAATCCTTTTCACCTCTATCTTAATACTTGCTAAAGCAGTACTATCGTAGTGCTCAGTAAGAGATTACCCTTCATAGTTGTTCTCAGCATTTCAAAACCCTAAACCAGCCTTTGCAGTAGTGCAATCACAATGTGCACACTGCATTTGAATCCCATGAATCAGGCAGGATAGGCAGTCCATCCTTATGCCACTCTGCAAGAAGGTTTGCCAGCACCAATAAAATGGAATAAGCTCATTTGGAACCTAATGCTTCTTGTAGTTTCCTCATGCAGGTTTTATTGCAGAAGTTGCATCATGTACAGTGGAAAATTCATGTCTTACAGCATCTGATATACAGAACAGTGTACCCAAGCAATGAGTCAGGGCTCCCAGGTGAGACATGAGTCTGTGACGTGCAGGAATATGTTCCACACTATTCCCTTGGGAACTGCAAAACATTAACTATTTTCTCAGGTGACGTTCAGCTCCCCAAAAGGCACTCAGAATATTAAGTGTTTTTACAGAATCGTGTGTACTTTCCTCTACATACCCCATATTTCAGTTCTCTCTGATTTTTTCAGTGATAATTATGGTACAAAAGAAAATCAGTGGGCTAGTACAAGTTAAGACTTGCCCTCTATAATACTGTGTAAGGGTCTGGAACAATCACACGAAAAGCAATGCCTAGGGAATCCTTCCAGGGTTTACAGCCAACTTGCTGCATTGGGGGACAGTGCTGTAGCCCCTGAGTGTGTGCCATTCTTGCTGAGTAGGCATGATCAGTGCAGTCCAGGATTTATGTGTTTCTCTAAGGGAACTCCAAGCATTGACTGAAAAGCAGTGAATGAAATGTTGGCTACAGACTGTACCAGTAGCTGCACAAGTAAAATATTAAAAGCATTAAGATAAAGCTGTTTAAAAGAGAAATTGCACTTGATATTAAATACATTCTGTTTCCAAATGAGAGAGAATGCTTTAGGATAATTTTTTTCCATTTAATCATTGTGTTAGTGAGTTTACATGCTTACTTTTAAGAAGAAGTTACAAGTTCCTTTGGTCATAATTTCAAAGACAATATGACTTAAATCGTGGAGACCACTCTTGTCAAGATGACCTTGGAGATGTTTGTTGCTACCTTCTTGCTAGAAGTTTCCAGGTCCATGGCAGAATCAGCAGACCAGATTATTTTTTAATAGTGATCAAATCATTCCTTGAGCTGCCTCCCAATCTTTGTATTAAAGTGACTACCAAGAGATAATGTGATTTGCTACACATACTCTCTTCTGAGTTGCTTACTTTTTAAATCACTGTGCATCCTTGCTCTCTGAGTGCACCCATAAGCCCAAGATCAAGTGTGCATGGCACAATGCAGTGTGCAATAAATGCAAAAGCTCTGTGTGGGAAGCAATGCAGATGAATTGACAGGATGGGATAGTTAGCCTTGCTGAGTAGCAGAGCTAATAATAAAGGTTTTTGTTATTCTGGGCTACATTGGAACAGTGCTGGTGGGGAAACAACACACCTGTGCAGTGTTTTCAGTTTTGTGACTTTGGCAAGATTGATGGGTAGCAATCCTTGTGCTGTAAAAGTTGGTGTTTGCTATGATGGCCATCCCACTCGGGGGACTTCAGCTGGCACTTCTGCACATACTCTGAGGACACACGTTAGAGGTGCTGGCTCAGGGTTTGCAGTCAGTCTGCGATTCTGGTCCACTGCTTCCATTTAGTGCGTACACATAGCAATGGTTGTGCAGCTATCACTGGAGATGCTTGGTGTCTCATGGGTTGTTTTAGTGTCTTATCCATGCAGTGGAATAGGCCCAATGGACACAATTTTTTGCCGCCCGTCACCTTCATGCTCCACTCTCGCAAAGGCAGCTTGCCGGGCAATACCTGAAAATGCCTTCAGAAAATCCCAGTGACCCAGTGATCGTTAGTCACAAAATACAGTCTATAAATGGCCGTCGGGGACTCTCCATCCAGATAACTCGCAGGGTCAGAATTTTCATTTACTGGATCCGGGCTGGCTGAGACGAGGGGAAGTCCCAGTGCGTGCCTCAGCGCGGCGCGGGTCTGACATGCCTGGAAGTCACACGCTGGGACGTGCGGCCCGTGTCCGCGCTGACACGCACCGCTCCCACGGGTGTTCCCCGCGCAGGACCACCACACCAGGCTCCGGACAGCCGCCCAGAGCCCCCGGGAGGCACCGCCGAGAGCTGCCGGGTGACCGGGCTGTGGTGTACCGGAGCGGGAGGCGAGCGGGGCCGGCAGCGGCGCCTCCAACGCCCGCTCTCCCCTCAGGCTGATGGAGGGGCTGCAGCCGGGGCTGTGAGGGGCCGGGCCATGTCCGCGGACGTGGCGGTGTCCGCGATGTCCCCAAGCCGGGCCGGCGGTGTCCCCAGGCCGGGCCCGCAGTGTCCCCAGGCCGGGCCCGCAGTGTCCCCTGGCGGCGGCGCGCACTCCAGGCCCCGCGGCAGCAGCAAATGAAAGGCTTTCGGTGCCAGGGGAGAGTTTGAGCACCACGGGGAAGAGCTCGACACCGATCCCGGGCTGCATCCAAAGCAGTGCGGGCAGCGGGGCGAGGGAGGGGATTTTGTCCCTCGGCTCTGCTCCGCCTGTACCCCTCCTGTAGTGCCGCGTCCAGCTCTGGGGTCCCCAGCACAGGGTGGACATGGACCTGTTGGAGGGAGTCCAGAGGAGGCCGTCAAGTGGATTAGAGGGATGGAGCACCTCTCCTATGAGGAAACGCTGAAAGAATCGGAATTGTTCAGCCCGGAAGAGATGGCTTTGGGGTAACCTAATTGCAAGCCTTCTGGTACCTGAAGGGAAACTACGAAAAAGATGGAGAGGGACTTTTTTCAAGGGTATGTGGTGACAGGACACGGGTGAATGGCTTCAAACTAAAAGAAAGCAGGTTTAGATTAGATATTAGGAGGAAGTTCTTTACTGTGAGGATGGTGGGGCACTGGAACAAGTTGCCCAGGGAAGTTGTGGGTGCCCCATTCCTAGAGATGTTCAAGGCCTGGCTGGATGGGACTTTGAGCAACCTGCTTAGTGGAAGGTGTCCCTGTCCATGGCAGAGGGTTGGAACCAAATGATTTTAAGGGTCCGTCCCTTCCATGATTCTATGATCCAAGTGCTTCTTCCTGGTGAAGCACGGGGGGAAAGCTCAGGCCAAGCCCTGGCCCACCCCAGCCTACTGGCAGAGGGTCTCCCTGCCAGCCAGGGAGGTTGGCACATCCCTGTGCTGCCATAAGGAAACCTGTTGGGGGATTTGGGCCAGAGTAACCAAGGTTTTATTACTGGATAAAAATAGAAAATGTATAAACTGCCTTCCAGCCTAGCCAATTCAGTCTGACTTTTGGGAATGTGTTGAGCTTTAATGATCTGCTTTTGATGATTCTGCCCAGCCTGCTGCAAGCAACCAAAACCAGCACTGTTACAAGAGAATAATCCTCATTCCAATAGAAATTCCAGCAGCCTTGGTGTGAGTAGGCTGAGTATCTGCTTAATGTTGGCTTAGTATTGAAGAGCCAAACTCTGCACAGCATACTGCATGCAATGCTGTTTCAAATTAACTAAAATACTAAAATCACATCCAGATGACTCAAAACAGACTTATATTTTAGTGCCTGAAATATGTAAAGGTCTTGTACAAGCGCTGCAAAATAACTGCATCTTTTTGGCGCCAGCACTTGTACTTGTCATTTGCTGACACAGTGCTGAGTTAATCTAAGAAGCAAAAAAAGCAAAGAAGCAAAAAGTATTGTGCTTGTTGTTTGGAGGATGGGAAAGGAAATGGAAAGGCTACTTAATATCACTTGGATATTAAGTGATAATGTGCTGTCCTATCTTTAGTCAGTGGGGGAGAAGGAAAGGGGCTGCTGTGAGTAAAGTGCATTTGAAAGCTTGTTTCAGTTCTGCTTGGTGTTGCCTACTATGCAACCAGCAAATATCTGGTTACTGTCCTTGAGCTGTTCACATAGGCTGATCTGCCAGTGGGTTGATTGAGAAACACATGTTGGAAATAACACATTTCATAGAAGGAGGCTGTGATAGAAACCCTGTGTTTGGGTTCTATCTTATTTCTCACTATCCTTACTAGAAGTGAAATAGCCCACAGCTTTGTGATTCAGCGTTGTGCTGCTCATGGCATGCTCACAGCTTGTGTTGGAGAAGCGGAAGTGCTATGCATACATGTGAGTTAAAAATTCTTTGTACGAACTAGGCGTTTCTGGGTTTGAGTGATCAAATTATGTAAAAGAACCAAGCCATGTTTTAGAGGATTAGTAGAAGATTGGATTGCAAGAACTGAATTTTGCCTTTTGCTGTATCCCTCAAAATCAGGCATCAGTGTCATTTGTGCTTACTGTCTTACTTACTAAGTACTATTGTGTCTGTCTTACTAAGGGCCAAAACCTTCATCACTCCTGTTGTCTATGAAAAGAAATTGTACCATGTTATACACTGTCTCTATAATTGTCTGCAGTCCCTGATACTTATTTTCACTATCTTCATTTCTGTGGATGGTGGCTGTTTTCCTTTAAAAAGTCAAGAGAGATGCGACTGTCTAGTTCCACAGACTGCATATTCTGATAATGGATTTATCAGAAGTGAGGGTATCTCAGGGAAGTATCTCAGAATTTTCTTCTGGGAATGTTAATTTCTAAGGGGGACCTGAAATAATTTTTCACTTTGAATACTTTTTTATTTCTGCCTGCAGATTATGTTGCTGTTTATGTCTGTTTCTATTTAAAAAACAGATGAATATATTTTCTTCTGCCTTAAATAGTTGCATACCTTTTTGGCATAATTTTCCATTTTTACCACCTCAGGATAATAGTCTTTAAATCCCAGAGCCAAACATCAGTTTCTTGACACATTTAGTCCAATAAATATTTAAGGAATGTCTTTGCAGGAGATGTTTACCACTATTTGTTATCTTTTTTACTCTGGTAAAAATATTTTCTCTGTTTTGTTGTATTAGGAAACTCATAACCCTAGACCTAAGGATAGTTAATTACCCGAAACTAATACCAGTGTTCTCCGGATCACAAAGATGGAAAACCACCAATGTTTGAAATTTACTGCAATCATCTTGGCTACCCAATTACAGCACCTGTGTCCCTGGAGTGCGAGGCCGTTTAGATAACTCAAACCTGACACTAGACGTAGCACAAACCTCAACACTAACCATAGTTTAATACCCAAGAGAAATACCAGCATTCTACAGAACACAAATATGGAGGAGTAGTAAAGATAAAATCCTACCGTAATTGTCTTAGCCAGTTATTTCAAAGGGCAGTATGCCTAGAGCATGAGCCTCGTTGGATCTCTTAACTCTAACCCGAGGCGTAACCAAAACCATAACCCGAGTTAATAACCAGAGACAAACACCAGAGTACTCCAGTTCACAAAGATGGAAGAGCAGCAACATTGGAAACTTGCCAAAATTGTCTTGGCACGCAAAATCCAGCGCCAGTGTGCCTGGAACTCGAGGATCATTAGACCTCTCAACCCTAACCCTAGCCGTAACCCTAACCCTAGAAAAAGTTAAATATCAAAAAGGAATACCTAGGTTTGCCAGCTCACACACATGGTGGACAACGAATATTGGTGTCCTCCTGCAATCATCACCAGAGGTTCTTTTAAGAGGAACTGTGAATGGAGCTGGAGGCCCTTTAGATCTCTCAACCGTAACCCTAGCCGTAACCCTAACCCCAGCCCTAGTTAATTACCGGAGCCAGGTGCCTGTGTTCGCCGGATGAGAAAGATGGCGGAGCAGCCATGTTAGGGCCTTCTCGCAATGGCCTTGGGAGGCTCTTTGCAGCGGCAGTGTGCCTGCAGCTCCAGGCCCTTTAGATCTCTCAACCCTAACCCTTGAATTTCTGAACTGTAGCTTCAAAGCTAATAATTTTGTCCCTGTTTAGTTTTTCATTTCTACGTTGGAACTCTTTATATCCCCCACAAATGCAGATTTTTTTTTCTTGGGATCCTGAAGTAGTGCATTCTTTTCGAGCTCTTTTTGCAACCCTCCAATGAACCTGATGATTTAGTATTCTACGTGTTGTGATTAGGTACATCTGTACATCCTAAAGGAAGTGGTTAAGCACTCTCTTTTATACTTGAATAATGGTGGCACTCCAATCACATTTCTGCTGGATGTTAAAGGGGCAACACAACCCTTATATAAGAAAGGGAAGAACCAGGGGGCTACAGGCCATTCTGTCTGACTTCTGTGCCTGACAAGATCATGGTGTTGATCCTCCTGGAGACTGTGCTAATGCACGTGGAAAATAAGGTGATTTGCAACATGGCTTCACTGAGGGCAAATTGTGCCTGAGAAATCTGGGATCCTCTGCTATTCTGACAGGCTGAGAGAGTTGGGGCTGCTCAGTCTGGATAAGAGAAGGCTTTGGCTCTCATGTTCCTGTAGTTAAAGGGGGCTTCAAAAGAGCTGGAGAGGGATATTAGACAAGGGCAGGTCATGACAGGAGAAGGGGCAATGGCTTTAAACTGGAGTACTCTGTTCAGTAAAGGAGGGTGTGTGAGGTAAGGATTGGTCTCTTCTGCTCTACCTACTCTGAGAGGACAAGAGGGAATGGCCTTAAACAGAGACAGGGGAGATTCAGATTAGATATTAGGAAAAAAATTCACACTTAGGCCGGTCAAGCATTAGAATATGTTTCCCAGGGAGGTGGTGGTGTCACCATCCCTGGTGGTGTTCAAGATGTATCTGGACCTGGCACTGGTTGATGTGGTTTAAGGGTTACAAGGCTGGTGCTGGGTGGACTGGATGATCTTGGAGGTCTCATCCAACCTTGATGATTCTATGATTGCATGAAAGAAGATAGGATTAGATTAGATATTAGAAGTTCTTTACTGTGAGGGTGATGAGGCACTGGAACAGGTTGCCCATAGAAGCTGTGGCTCCTCCATCCCTGGAAGTATTCAAGGCCGGGGTGGATGGGGCTCCGAGCAACCTTATCCAGTGGGAAGCGTCCCTGCCCAGAGTACAGGGGCTGGAATGAGATGATCTTTAAGGTCCCTTCCAACACAAACCATTCTGTGATTCTATGAACAACTGTTTACTGACCAAAATCTATGATTTTGGTTCTCTAGCTGTGTGTAACCATTGAAAAGCTTACAGACAAGAGAAAGGTTCTGATACATATTAGCAAGAAAATGTCACTTTCTTCTGGGAGATGAACTAAACCACAGATGCTCCAATTAAAGCCCAGATGGGTCAGAATTTGTTTGAAAGGCCGAAGGGCATAACTTTGCTTTGGTTTGTTTCTGAACAGATTGATGAAAGATGAGGCAATAGGAAGCATTTTGTCTTTTCCAAGGCTTAAGAACCTGAGTTTGAGCTCAATGGGTGCTTGCTCCTGGTGAAGCCTTACCTGACAGGGGTTTGTTCACCCATGTCCAGTGGGAACAGTTATGTGGCAGTTAGAGTTTATTGAATACTAAAACTGGTATTGTAAAACAATAGCAATAGGGTTTTAGTGCCAAAAATTTGAAACAGACTCTTTTGCTCATTACTTCTTTTTTTCCCCAAGATTTTTTTTTTTTTCTATTTAAAAACGAAACAGTTTTCACTCTTAGTAATGAAATGTTCCACTGAATGAGAGTGTGTGGAATACTGTAGATCTCACAACAAGCTTCGTGGGCTGGGCTTCCTGTCCATTTAAAATGGGAAAACTACCTTGTGATCAAACTCCTTGGTCCTCACTCAAAAATTGGGAATTGAAGCAACGCTTTGTACTATGTCTGTTTTTCTCTTGACAGGATTTTAGCACTTCAAAGAACGACCCATTACTTTGTATTTGTCTGCTGTTTGGTGGCATAAAAAGCCACAAATTTATGTGTGGTTTCTAAGCAGCGCTTTTTACAATGAAGACTGAGAAAAGCTTAACAATTACTTATATTGTGGTGTAAGTTTCTCATTGTGTGTAAATTATTGTTAAAGAGGAACATGTGATAAAATGTAATAACTGCAGCTAATTCAGCACTCAGCAAGCATGCAAACAAGTGTAATGGAGATGCTTGAGAGGAAGAAGTAAGGGAAGATAACCTATATATTTGGGGGGGAATGTTAAATCTTAAACTCTTCTAATTCGTTGTCCATGTCACCGCAGGCTGGACATGAGGTGTTTTTGGAATAATTGCTGGTAACCATGCACTCAGCCTTCCTGCAGAACCTATGGAGAATATGCTGAGGGCAGCACCACCAGGAAGTATGACTCAGTTTGGAGGAACTTGTTACACAACAGGTTGAACTAGGAGTCTTGGGAACTGCAGGAAAGAGAATTGGTTGCTAAATATGCAGGGGGGTTGTGTTTTGAGTAGGGAGGTCGGGGCCCAGAGTAGGAGGGGAGGCTGTGATAAAGCTAGGGCTGAAAAAGAACCAGAGAGGGAAATCTGTAGTTTTCTAATTTCTCTTACTCTTTACTGTCATACTGCCAAGTTCTGCTGACCCAGAAAGACAAAAAACAAAAGAAATATTTTATTTCCCTCTTGTCTTTGGCTTTCATTTTTTCATCTGCCAGAAGAGTTTCTGTGACATTGGGATCATCAGGCAGATAATACTGTATTCATTTTATAAGTCTGTACATATTAAATGTGTGCAGGTGCCTCTGCTCCGCACCTATCTATGAACAGTTTGTTATCTGTAGGTTGATTCTCAAGTTACATACCCTGAAGAGTAACCACTGAAGCTGATAATTTACATCTCTTGGACATCAGCATTATAGTTTTTACCACTATTTAGTCACTGTTAAATTTGACACATGCAGTTTTTGGAGATGCATATGCCTACCCTGCTTCTGAATTTAGCTCGCTGTACCCTTACTAAGTAAAAGTCTGGAAGGGACAAAAAGAGACCTCCCTCTGAAATTTAATCCAGATCACACATGTGGTGTGATACAGAACAAGAACCACAGAGTCCTCTGCCAGTCCTAGATCTTATAAAATATAAACACACCAATAATCACTGAGGTTATTTTTAAATGTTTAACATGACTCTCCAAGGCACATACACATTTAACATCTGTATCTCTTTAAATAGTTATTTATTCTAATGTATCACAGCTCTGGCAGTAATTTTGTGTTAATTGCTCAGAACAGGCTGAACTTTGGAGGGTTATAAATTTAAGTATGACATGTACTGTGGGCTTGTTTTTGGGATTTTTTTCCCAAATTTATATATATTGGATAGCCAACTAACCTGACATCATTGGGAGCTCAGGATGGTTGGTGTCTGTCCATTTCACTCCACACGTGTGGATTTATTGCCATGAGTCATGGAAGTAGAATTACCTTTTCATGAGGTTGGAGTGATCTGTCTTTCCATATAAGATGCTTCTATGGTAATGTTGATCATGTTACTAGGGTGACGTAAAAACATTAACCAAGCGTTTTACACAGAATTCATTTTAAAGGAAACTGAGCATTAAATTCTGTTCCCTTACTAATGCATACACTTATCCATACTTAGAAATACCCTTTAGTACTTGAATTTTAGTCCAAGTACTAAAGCACCTTAGTGGCGCTTAAAACCCCCAAAGGATTTAATCCATAATTCCAACTCTCTGCTGCCTAACCCTAAATTTCTGTTCTGTTTCTGCCCATGCACAAACACCAGGATTCATTACTTGCATTTTCATTCTGTGTGGTTGCACACACCCTTGGCTCCAGGAATGTGCTCTGAGTGGGAATCTGCCTACCTGTCTGACCATCAGGATCTCACTTGGCTTTTATTTTGACCACACACGTTTCATGGAACCATGGAATGGTTTCAATTGGAAGGGACCTTAAAGACAAGCTAGTTCCAGTCCCCCAGGAATGGACAGCGATACCTTCCACTAGACCAGGCTGCTGAAGGACTCTGGCCTTGAAGACTTCCAGGGAGGGGCATGGAGCTATGCCGTGGGAGCTGTGTGTTTATTTAGAAGGCTTGCTTAAAAAATTCACACTCAAATGGTTTTTCCATGATGACTACATAGATGGTACATGGCAGTGTGGGGGCTACGAGTGTCAAAATCTCTCTTTAAAACTCAAGGTTCTTTATCAACAGTAGCAGGGTTTTTTTTGGTAGGATGTCTTGTCCAGCTCCTGCATTCATATCCTTCTTTCATTTGCGTGCATAGGAGTAGTACACTAATGCTTTACTACTTAGGGAGCAGTCTGGAATGCCAGACATAACTGGATAGCCTCTCAGCAGCTACAACACTGATTAAATGTCTGTGAGCAGCAGAACTCAAGGCTTGGCAAAGAGAATAGGATCCTACAGTGCATTCAGTGTCTGTGAATATTCAGAGTGAAGGGGTCAGTTACGAAAGAATTTAATTTTTTCTGCTTTTTCTTGTGACAGATCAGCTTTCAGAGGGAATCCCTTTTCCAGGATGTAATATTTGCATTGCTGTTTCTGAGCTCATAGTGTCCAGAGTGGTCTTTACTGTGCTTTAGGAAATTGTTAAACAACTGTCCCAACAATTGTGATCCCTGGTGGGGTACTGTACAACCAATCTGGACAATGAGACAATGAAATGCATATTAAAGAGCCTGAAAAAAACCCCACCAATCTTTGAATGCCTTTAAATGATGGCACTAAGTTTTTGGGAACAGATAGAAAATTGCCTTGTCTATGTTCTATGTCCTTCTTCTCTGATGCACAAATTGCTGTCCATGGAAAGTGTACTAAGTTTGTGTGGCCAGGTTTTGGTAGCATTTCCTCCTTTTGCATAAGTGCTTGTGCAATTTAATATTTGCTGTAGCTTCCTGTAGGATTGTTTCCCTTCTCTTTAAGGCAACTATTTAGCTGTGTGCTATAAACCAGTTTTGTAACATTCTGTTCATTTGAGTATCAACTCCTAGAAAGACGGGAAGTGCCAGTGCACAGAGGGCAGGAAGGTAAAAAATACTTTGAGGAAACTCAGATAAAAGTAACAAAAATAAATGTAAAATAGAGTGCTTCTTGGTGCTCTTTTCTAGGTGCAGAGAGGCATGGTATTATTTCAAAGGTGGGTAATTTTTAAAAATTAACCTTTCTTTTATTTTGTTACTAATTTTAAAGATTTCATTATTTGAACCCAGTATTGGTAAACACTTCAGAATCAGCACAGATAACTGGTTGCTCTAGTCACCCTTTTCTCTGTCCATAAATAGTTTTATTGCCAGCAGGGGAGTGTGGTATGACCAAGCTCAGACATTCAAAAAAAGATACAACACACATCCATGCACCAACAAAAAAAAAAAAATAGAACATTTGCTTCTAAATAGGAAATGTAAACTATCTAATACACTAAATTTCTTTTATTTTCTACAGGTTTCTGAAATTAGTATGCACAAGTAATTTTTCCAAGTCTTTTTCTATGGTCATGAAGGATGAGGATCTCACACCATCAAATCTGGGCTTGGAGAATGTGTGATAAACTCACGGGGGTTAGCTACAAATGTGGGAGTTACAAGCCCTGTGTAATCCAGGTTTGATGGTTGTAGTAGACTAAAATATGAGCATCAGAGGGCTGTGCTTCTCCAAGCCAGGTGAGAAAGGATCCCTGGTTTTAGCCACTGAAAGGTAGCTGCACTTCATTCTGCAGAGAGACTAATGTACACTAACTTTTTCCCAACTAATTTATCCTCTTCTCCTCTCAACTCTCAACCAAGCAATTGTCAATGGATCGAGAGTTTGGACTGTGGTAGTGGTTTGGATAACAGCATCCAAGGCACATGTGCTCCTCCTTCACAGAGAAGTGTCTTCTGGGTGCCCAGGAGAACTCTGACTGAATTATTTTAGTTCTACATGTGGGCAATTCTGCATGTAAAATAAATCCTTTGGAGGCAGGAAAATTGGCCAAATGTACATTTTCCACTTAGGTTACGAAATAGCCTGTAATTGTGCTGTAACCTGGGTAACTGATGTTCTATTTGTTTTATTCAGAGGATTCTTTTATCTTTTAGTGCACATTTGATTCATAGACTGTTTACACCCATGCTGTCAATACTGCTGTTAAAGATAAAAAGTTTAAAACACATGAACAACAAAAAAACCCCTCACCCAAAATCCCAAACTCAAACAAACAGACACAAACCCCCCAATACTAAGCAAAAAGACCCCAAAACACTCTTTTCCTGGGGATAAGTGGAGTACTATTTATTCCTGGTATTTTGGATGGTTTCACTTGATTGTAAGTGGTAACCACATGGCAATAAAATTTACTTTTCTGTTCAGGAGCTTTCTGGTGGCTTGACACAATTAGTTAATCTTCATGAGGCTTGTTCAAAAGACCCGGTCTTCAAAAGTAAGGGACTTTATTTTCTTGGGTGAAAGGGCAGAAAAATGGTATTGGTTATTATCCCTGTCTTTCAGATGGAGGAATTGAGGTATTGGGTAGTTTGTGTATTTAGGTTACACAGCATGGCAGGAATTAAAATCAGATAATTAGATGTGTAATGACTCTTTAATGTCACAGAAAATCTTGGAGTAGCTAACAGACTGTAAAAGCTCCAAATGTGATTGAGGATGATGCAGACCCCATTGCAGAGGACATTCAGGAGATGGCACTTAGGGAAGAAGTTTGTCAGAGAGAAACTGGGGGAATAGAGGGGCTAAAGGAACTGAAAAAAATACTAAATCATCCTTCAGATGTAATAGTAATAATTAACTTGTTAGAAAATCTAATGAGACCTGATAATCAGGGTATGAAGGGAACACTCAGAAAGCTGAGAAGCTGAAGAAATAGAGCTCATTCCCCAGCCAGAACCCTTTCCAGCATAGGGCAAAGAGAAGCAAAAAAAGCAGAGGATCTGTCTGAAACTGAAGTGACTGTGGATCAAGTTTTAGAGAGGAATCAGAACTAACCAAATGAGTTTTCAGTAAAATGCTCAAACAAAACAGAAAAAGAAATTGCTGAAATACTAAAAATAATGGATGACTCTCTCACTGTCACTCTGGCTTAATCTTTCTTGGTATCCGAGGACTGGAGTGTGGCAAATGTGTCACCAAACTTTATGAAAGGTTCCAGGAGAATCCAAGGAACTATAGGCCTGTAATCTGAACAGGCAAACTAATGAGAATTAAGATAAAGGAACTATCACTCATTATTACCTAGATAAATACAGTCTATTTGAAGAGAGTCAGAATGCATTTTGTAAAATTAAATTTCAGCTTGCAGTCACATCTGGAGTTCTTGGAAAGGGTTGGCAGATGCGTGGATCAGGGAGATTCAGTGGGTGTACTTTATGACACCTCTAAAGAGATTTTAGTAAATTCCCTCAACAAATAATTTTTTAAAGAAACGGAATAGTTATGAATAGAGAAAATGCATATGTGTGAGTAAAGCCTTGATTGAAAGGTAGAAAAGAAGGTAAAACTAAGCTATGAACTCTGCCATCAGGGGCAGGTCATCCAGTGATGTTCCACAGGAACCTTTACTGGGACACGCACAGCTCAACGCTTTCACAAAGATCTGGTAAGAGCATAAGTATTGTAGCAAGAAGGTTGATGATGGTACAATTTTACACAGGACAGACTGGAGAAAGGCAGTTTCAGAAAACTGGCAGGAAGACTTTGTATTTACATTTTGGAAATTAAAATGGTGGATAAAATTCAATGTAAGTAAACACAAGATGGTGTATATAGGAAAAATCAACCCTGGCATCATATATGAAATGTTGGGCTTGAGTTTACCATTGCTACTCAGGAAGGAGATCTTGGGATTATAGTAGATAGTTGCATTGTGTGAGAGTTAATGCTTGGCAGTTATCAAAACTGCAAACCTCATTTCAGGAGTTCTTAGGAAAGGGACAGTGAACATCAAGATCCTTCTGTATCAATCCATGGCTTGACCACAACTTGAATACTACATGTAGTTATGGTTCTTTTGTGTTAAATGTTGAGGAAAGAGTTAGGGAAAGTGTTTCCTTTACCTTAGGAAAAGCCACAATTTTCTGAGAAAAACTGGGTAACAGGAATAACCAAGGATGTAAAATGGCTGCCAAAAAGAAAAAAAAAAAAGGAAAAAAAAAAACCCCTACATAAGCCAGGGCAAGTAGAGTTACTGGGAACAGGGTCAAACAAAAAGGAACTGTTTTCTTCTTCTAAGTGGTGATAGGCCTATGGAACTTGCTGCCAAAAGTTACTGCAGATGTTGGTACTGTGGATGAGAAACTGGTCAAACCCTTGACAGAAAGATTTGTGGAAGGGTACTACCTAAAGGATTCATGGAAAGCTTGTGTGACTTAGCAGCTGAAAATAGTTAGTGTGGGAAAGCACCCAGGGGAAGCATACTTGCCCTGCTCTTATTCTTCCTTGGACAGCTGCTTTGGATCAGAGCTGGAGAAAGAGACTTGGGCTGGGTGGGCCCTTGGAGGGAGCTGGGGGAGCTGTTCAGCTGGAATGCAGGCAGCTACGTGACGTGCTAACCTGGGCGACAGAACGAGACCCGAGCTGGCTCCCAGTGAGCCACCTCAGATGCCAGCAGCAGCCTGAGCTCCGGCTGCACGGAGAGCTCATCCTCCCGGTGGCATCAATCAGCCTGTGCTGAGATTCTTGCTGTCATCACTGGGATGTTCCCAGCACTGAGCTGGCTTTTATAAAATATTGCTATTCCACACTGCTATTTGCTGTGTGGGCATTCCCACTGAGTGGGCATGGTCGTGCACCAATTATTTTGGTGGAGTTTACAAATATAAAGACGCTAAATTCTCAACAGGGGAAAAGTATTCTGGCTTTAACTCTCAGTTCGTTCCCATTTTCTGTTTATTCATTTAATAGATGTAATAGTTTTTTTCTGAGTGCCAGCTCCAGTACACTTCATTTTGGGTCTGAAAATCATTAGGCTGGGGTTTTTTTTGGTTCATAGATCACTGTCAGCAATAGTAAAAATTTGCAGCCAGAACTGATGCCGTATTAAGAATAGATTCCAGTGTATTCTCTTTTTAACTGTGATGGCTTTGAAGATCTAATACCACTGAAAATTAGCAAATAACTATTTTTATCCCTGGAGTCAGCGGTTCTGACTAAGACTGTCCATTAAGGAAATTAATTTTAAACAACAGGATTAAGAAAAAATATTGTCACTCATTATCTTAACTATGCTTAAAAAGAAATGGCATCTATTATAGAAATGAAAATATTCTATTGGTGTAATTACAAACTAATGAAGACTGCTACTAGGTAATTTTGTTAATTAATATTATTTCATGTTTAATGCCGGGGTGATTCTCGGGGTCTCCAGCTGGGGGCACTGGGCAAACATGGAAACGGGGCAATGCCCAGTGTGAGTGAGACTTGTGCCTAAACCAGTACTCTGCTAAAGGGGAGAAGGCAGGGAAACAAAAACCACCAAGGAAAATGGGTGTAAAATACAGTCATCATTCTGGATTTGATAATTTCCTGGGATGAAGTAGATTTTGTTTCCAAAACTCTTTTGCTACTGATAAACCACTGTACTCTTTTGTTTTCATCACCCATAAATCATCCAGGTTTTTTTGCAAAACTATCCCTTTAATCAATAGCTTCAAATCCCAGTGGTCCCACATAGAAAAGTTATTGTAAATTTAAATTTGTTGCCAGTCAGTTTCATTGAACATTTTCAGCCTTGTATAAATCATTGTATCTACCTACCTACCTTCAATATCGCTATTTATTCAGTAACATCAGAGAAAAATCTGGAAAAGAAATAGAAGATGCTCCTTGTCAATGTACACTGTAAAGGCCAGCATGCTTTAAGGTCTACAAGGGCCTGTTAACATAGATTTAGCATCTGGAACAAGACCTGAGGTAAAGTTATGGCATATAATTGCTCAAGGAATAGCAGTTATTCTATTAGGAGTATGTCAGAGACCAATGGTGGTTTCATGGTTTCAACTAATACCATTTTAAAAAAAAATTATAAAATACCAGTTCAGGAATTCATAGCCCTAATTCTGTTGATAAGGTTTTCTAAACCAGGCCAGGAAGATGGTTTTAAAATCTACCAATTTAGTGTTGAATTGGGTATTCAAAAGCAAATTTAGATAGCAGCAATAGCAGCAATAGCAGAATGCATGAAAGGGTGAATATACCTATGGGAACTAACTGCACAACTGTAAATGGATGGACCAATAAGGCAAGCAAATATTCAGCATTGCCAAGCTCATAATAGCCTAGATCTTCCTTTCAGATGATATTTTTAACTGGATTTTGCAATAGAGCAATGGATTTCCTGATCCCTGGAGCTCCTGGCCTTCTAGCTGGCCTCTGTATTGCTGCTTATGACTGTTAAGTTATGACTGCTTGCAGTGGGTTGAAGCCAAAAGTTTTTGTCCACATCACCGGCTGTCAAAACACAGGGACTTCTGTCTGGGTGTGTAGATACTTAGTTTTGGAAAAGCAAGAGGGAACATTTTGTTCATCTTTCCTCATGTTTCTCCCCAGACACACCAACACACAGACACAGAGGAAAAAAAACAACAAAGCCCTAATCATGCCATACTTCTTTGGTATCTTCCATGCAATTATAGAAAGCAATCTAGAGATATTAAAGCTTCACAACAGCAAAAGCATTAAACTCATTAGGGAATCAGGAAGTTAAAATAACTATCAGCTGGTTGGTTGCAAGGTTAGGAAAGATTTAGGAGTTCTGTTTTCCGGTCCTTTAATCTAAGCTCTAGGCCACAAATAAGAAGTTAGCCTGGAATTCACAATCAACCTTGCAATAACAAAATTTTGTTTATACCTTGACAAACAGTGAACGGTACCACTTTCACTTTATAAGACACTTATTGTTTCAAACCTGTAGAGTGTGTTTGCTTTTTAATATCTCAGTGTTGTTTTAAGAAAATGGAGTTGCTCCTGGACCTTGAAACTTAGAATGAATTAAATGACACATGAATAAATATATATTAATTCTTTTTTATTAAAGTATCAAAACAAACTTGAGAATAGAAAACAAACTGCTTTTTAATGCATTTTAAGGGTTCTCCTGAATAAAGTATTCTTTAAGAAAACTCATGCAACATACCATTCCTGTCTAGCTGTTTAAACACTCTTTTCTTGGGCACAGTCAAGTGACTTCGAGTACCATCAATTCCAGAGCAGCGTGCAGGAGCACGCACACACACACTCATACAAAGGCAATACAGAGCAGCTATGACTGCACATGTAAAGAAAAAAAATAGATTATCTTCTGACAATAGTAGTGGTACCATATCAACATTTGGCATGCTGAGTAAATAAGATCAAGCAACAAAAGCATGACGCCTGCGTCACCGGTGATATGGTTAAAAGCAACCATACAAATTCCCTAAGGGAGACACTTGAATTCTGTCATTATAGGCTCTGTGGGAACAATTTATAACCAATTATGAGACAAACAGGTCTGCTGGTATTTGAGAGGCAAAAAGCAAAGCCAAGGTGAATGATATGGGGATGACGCCTTGGTTTTGTATTTCCACGTTACAGAAGTCAAATAACGTTGTTTGACAAGTTTATTGTAACACACTTCATGTATATCTGTTGTCTGGTAAACAACTGGCCCAATTACTTGTAGAACTTGCCCTTTAAGCCAGAGAAGTTTCCACAGAGGCTCCAAACTCTGCTTACAGGGCACGAACAAAACTCTCACTGAAGTCAATGGAACCTCCTTCCAATACACAGAAAGACAGTGGATCCTTAAGACAGAATTGGACCTGCTATGTCATCTTTGTAATACATTCACTTTTAAGATACATGAAGTACATACCTTTAACATATGATATAGGACATTACAATATATCCAGATCTTAGGAATAGGTACTAAGTAGTTCTGTTGCAGAATATAGCAATCATATAAGGATCAGGTACAATATGTGATGGATTCATGCGAGACTTGCCGAGTAAGAAGCTCATGGCTGAGGTATCTTTAATTTAGCCTTTAGAACAACCACACAATTTCAACACTGCGGAACTGGTGTAAAATATTATGCACTGTAAGCTCCACATATATTCTGCTTTGTTTAAATTGTGACATGGAACAGTCAGACACCACTGATGGAGATACAGAATTTTGGGAGGTACAATATCTGCACCCAATCATTCAAGATACTCAGTGCCTCATCTTCAAAAAAGATGAAGGATGAGTGTTTTCAATAGTGGTATCTCAAATACAACTGGTGAAGTTTAGGAATATATAATATTAAACACCAAGAGATAAAAGTAAAAAGACAGTGCAACACTTGTGTTTTCAGTTTTATCTTGATCGCAGTATTTATTAACTCTACTCATTATATTAGTGATAAATAAGGATAATATTTTCTTTTACAAAAAAATTGTAAGGGTATATTTTATAGAAATAAACAATCTGAGAATTTCACAGAAACATCAGAATTTAAACACTCATAGCTCCAACTGTTTTGTCCAGCAGCTCTTCTACCAGTTCAAAAACATCCAAGGTTAGTATTTAATAAAAAATAAAAACAATTATTCACTACATCAAAACTCTTGCCTCCTTTAGATTCTAAGTAACACTTCTGATTGGCTGTAGTTGCCACTCAAATGTAAAACAAAAGTAGCTGCAATCATAATTTTTCCCTCTGAATCACCTGGTAAAAGGAAGTAGCCCTTACCAGGATGGAAAAAGCTTTTTCAAGCTCTTATGCCTGTAAGAGCTATCTGCATGAGCAGACCCACTGAAATCCATGGAACCCTTCTGTGACTGAGGGGTAATAGCATTAATTAAGGCTTGTAGGATTAGATCCTATATGAATTTAAAAGAAAAATAAATTCTCAAGGTTCAGGAGTCTGAGACTCAGTCCTGCAGTTCTTTACTTGAGCAAAACCTCTATCAATACCCCTGCACAGTTAGTTTCCTCTTTCCAGTGAGTCCCATTCACCAACTGGTGGTACAAGCTTCTCTTCAGCAATTCAAGAAAAGATTGTAGTCCCCAAGGGATAGTATCTGGGGTGATAGCTCATAAAATACAAGCTAGACTACATAGATATTTTGCAAGAAACATTTCTTTGTCACACTTTCTAGACTCTTCAAATTCATTCACTGAGATGAGTCACAGAAAAAACCCACATGAGCGCTGTGAAAAAAATTACAAAGCTTAGCTGGAACTACAGGGGTTTTTTTGTGTGTCTGTTGGGTTAGAATGCAACATTACACATCAGTACATTCTGCCAGAAACTATCCTCCTGGAAACTTCAAAAATACTCAGTCTTCTTTCCCTACCAGCAACAAGGAAAAGTAGTGTCCATCCAGCACAGCTGTCTGTACCACGTGCATCACTGGAAGTCATAGTGTTCTAGCACAAACCTCATGAGTGCAGATACTGTGTACTAGCAGAGAGCTAAAACTTCGGAAGCTGTTGTCTGTAGCTCCTAGGAACAGCAAGTATGACAGGTGCAAACCCTATATTTGAGGCAGAAGGCTCTTCAATTTGATTGAAACCAGATCTTCCAAGGGCAAGAATCGCTGTCCAGCCAAAATGATTCTTTCCTCTTGCAAAAGCAATCTGCCCTTCCTAAAGGCTCTTGACTAATAGAATCATACACATTTTGTCAGACTCCCCCATGGATTCTGGTAGCTGTTAAAAACATTATAAATATTTCCATGTTTGTCATATCACTTAACCTTGCAATGTGCCTTCTTTGATCTGTTGAATAAAAAGATTTCTTTCATCTTCAGGTGTCCTTCCGTTCTGTGCACGGACTATACACGTGGGCCTGTGCAGGTTTAGCATGTATATCAAATGTTGCTTCTCGTTCTTCAGCTCCTCAATCTGGGCTTTCAATTCCGCATTGATCGTTTCCAGCTTCTCTGATTCCTGGCACAAAGGACAGACACAACTTTTACACCGAGAAGTTCAAATAGTCAGTTGCAGTGTTTATCTGATAGTTGTGGTCTTTTATTGGTGGGAAGGCACATGGCTGGCAGAGAAAGAAATCGCATGTTCTTAGTGTGCTGTAATGATGAAACTATACTTTCCCTAGTCAGTAATAGTTTGAAAACCAGATTGAGAGTTACCTCCTTTGGCATCAAGAACATAATGGAACTTGAAAACCAAATTCAGACTTGTATTCACTTGTGGTGACAGATACCCAAAGCATTATTGCTATCTTCTGCAAAATTATTCTGAGCTTTTTGGGTCAAAAATTTACCCAAAATTATCTCTGCCACTTCTTGGCCCCCGGAACACCACGTCACATATCTGTAAACCCATGTTAAGCTAACAAACACTGTTTTTTTCCCTGTCCCTAGATATAGGAATATACAGGCCTGTATACCTGGTGCTGCTGTAATATAGTTTTACATCACAGCACAGGAGGTGAAGATGTGACTGGGGTTCTTGGACAGAGAATTCAAGCTACCATACCACTCTGTTCATAAAGAAGTCAGAAATCACTTGTAGGTGTTTGCAGGCTCTTCACAGTGAATATTTTATGAAATGTGATTTTACTTTTAGTGTTCACTGTACACATTCAAATTAACATTAACCCCATGGACAAGACTGGCCACTGAAACAGTAATCTCTTTTGACTCCTATCATGCTTTCATTTTGTTACAGTTTCAACCAGGTTTTGATTTAATATATGGCATCTTTATTTTTTACAACTAATGTTTTGAAGGGTTTACAGCATTTTGGGTGACAACTTTCCATATTTCCTACTATGACAGTACCCTGTGCTATCTCTTTGGATCCTGGCAGGATGGCAGATTCAGAGCAATTCTAGCCAGTCACTTACTTTTTGCAAACATTCTGTTTTTTCCTTCTTTTTGTTTCGGCACTTTGCTGCAGCAATTTTATTCCTTTCCCTTCTTCTTTTTTTCCTTTCATCCTCTTCAGGGGAAAACTGTCCCACAAAAACAGATACACACAATATATTAGATGCTGTAAATACAAGAACTGTATTCTGAAGACTACTGGATTTTTAAAATCAACATGGATAGTGTTGTCAGTGCTCACATTGTGAGTTACACAAAAATGTGATTCTGACCTTGTTTGCCATACAGTAGAAGGGTAGTAATTTCATTAGAATTGTCAATAAAAACCTGACTGGAGTTGGGTAGTATGTAATCTGTATGATGGCTCATTTTAAACCAGTGGTACTCTCCCACACGTCCATCTCTCCTCCATTTCCCAGGGAGGAAAAGGAGGAGGGACACAGGGAGCAGAGTGGAGGATGTGTCATGAGTGAGGCAGTGAGACTGAGTGAATTAAAAGCAGCACCAAAAAGGGACTATTAACACACTTCCTTTTGTTTCCTGTGGAGGCTCAGACCAAGGTGTAACTCTTTCCTTAACTGAAGCTATTCCTCCACATTCAAAGACTAATGTTTTTCATGGATAGTATTATTCTTAAGCAAAAACAGCGTGGATATAGCAGGTTCAAGTCTTAGTCTAACCCCCACAGGTTCTGCTGGTCTGTCCTCAGGGAAACAGAACTTCAGCAGTGACTTGTTCCCAGTTCAACCACCACTAGGCAGGGAAACCAGATTAGCACTTGCTCTAATCACTGTAAAACACTGTTGTCCATAATCAAAAATGAAATATCCAACTATGAGAAATACCAGAGGGTGTCCCTGAGGAACTCAACAGAGAGCCAAGCAGCTAGCTTAAAGGAAACAAACATGGTACAGAGGGTTGTCTATAGTTAATACAATTACTGGCCTTGTGGCAAAACTTTGTTGGAGAATTAATCATTCACACCAAGATTCTATTGAAAGAGCCCTACCTCTGTTTTCATCACTGGTGTTTCAACTGGCCTTTCAGAAACAGTGACCGTGTCCAGTGTGGAAGACATCCTGTGAAACTGACGCTTGTTCTGAATGGCAAACCTCAGCTCCTCCTTCACCAGGGGGGTTAAATTTGTGAAATCATCAAACCCCAGTGACCCTGCAGGGGACAAAGTGGGAACAATTGCCGAGGCGCTGACTTCTAATGCAGATACCTGGCCTGAGTGTTGGACCATCATTTTGCTGAAAGATAAAAAGAGATAATAATAATAGTCTTTCAACAACTTTAGAAAGGCAAATATCTCTTAGAGGTATATGTCATACTGTGTATAATACTGTAGTTCTTAAATTGCTTCAGTCCCCATTCCTAGTGTAGCCTAATCTCTCAGCAGAGACAAGCAGTTAAGAATCTGGATGCTCAGAAAAACTTCAACTTTATGTTAACTCAAAGTTAGTATTTAAAAGTAAGAATAGTATTGGCACATGACACCATTTCTAAGTCTTTCTGAAACTTAATATTTTAAAAAAATTGTGTGCAAGTATGTATACTGTTAAGTTTTAGACTGGTAATGTGTGGCAAATGAGAATTAAGTGAATAGGAAGGAAATAAGAATAAAAATCAGAAAGAAAATAAGTAGCATTATTATTTGAAGCATAGAAGCAGAGTATCTTCACCTTCAGAGCCACATAACCACAAATTCCAGCTTCAAATGGACAGAGCATAGCATACATTGAGCTCAGCTACACTTATCTCAATGGGTCCTACTAGAAGCTGAAGCTTGCTAACCACAACAGGATCTGTCACAAAACTATCACACTCAATTTTACACACAGTTGTATATCTGGCTATAAACTTCTGAGAAATAGTTAATGATAAGAGCTGGCACAAAGGCAAAAGTCTATACATGCTCTGGGGCTCCACAGCACAGGCTGAGTTGGAGAGATTGACTCATGAAAAATGTGAAGCCGTTTGTTTCATTCCTTTGCTCTTGTAAAATTCGAAACTGTCCTTATGTGCCCTCTACAAGAGGCTTGAAATTCTTAAATATTTATGGCTGGGTCTTCTGCTGACATAAAACAGTGTGATTGAAAAGACTTTAGGGGAATTATGCAAATGTAAACACATGGAGAAACCTCATTTCTAGTAGATTACTGAAGAAAATGAACACATCCAACAGTGCTCTCTACTTTTCTCTTTTTAGTAATTTGTTTTGGGTTTTTTTTTAGTCAGTTTTGAAGGGAGAGAGGCCCCTATGTGATTTGTGAAAACGGGTGGCTCCACTGAGGAAGAAAAAGGCAAAACTCAGCAGTCAGTCATCCAGACACAGTGGGTTAGCTGATGCTCACATCCCTGCAAGTCACAGCCCATATCTCACCCAGCAGAGGTGAGATAAGAGGTCTGAAAGAAAACTGAGCGCCTTTTGTGTGTGGTCCCAGGGAAAAAAGGTACAATTGTGCAGGAAAAGAGATTGTAATACTTCCCTTCTTCATAAAGCAACTTGTGTTAAGTTGGATTTTACTACATTGGTTTTCCAGCTTTCTTTGGTGTATAGAATTTGTTGTTGTTGTTTGTTTTGTTATTTTTAATAGCTGCATGAATAGTTACAGTAGCTGTTATCTACTCTGGATTAGAACCACAATAATTACAGAAAAGTCAATTGTAATTAACTTCGTGCAGGTAAGCAAACAGTTGCCTTGGGGTAGCAGCGTGGGTAAGCTTAATTTCCACATGGTCAACCCAGAATTGCATAGTTCCCTCTACGTTACTTCTGGAACCCAGCAAGAAATGTTTGGGGTCATGTGCCTTGACAAGAAGATAGAATTTGCTCAGAGATATCTAAAAATACACTGTAAATCCACACTGGTGCAAATGGGAATAGAACCTCGTTCATCGCTAAGTGAGGTAAACATAAAAACCATAGGAGAGTGAATTGCCTGTTGCTGGAAAATACCATGTGCAACTGCAGAGTCTTCCTCACTTCTTCCTCACCCAGTCACCACAGAAGGGCTGAACATTTCCCAGAGTCGAAAGGTAAAATCCTGACCCCAGTGAAATCAAGAGGACTTTTTCTGTTGACCTCAATGGAGCCTGGATTTCACCCGCAGTTATTCAAGATGGGGAAATTATTTGGAACAATTTGTTATTCAGAAAGACCTTGGGAAATTTATGTAATTCTCTTCAGAAAGCCCCTGCTCATGAGTCACAGTTAAAGTACTGATACAGTTTAATCCTATAATCTCAGAAAGCTAGCAGTTACTCTTTTCCAGCAAGTCAGAAATGGCCCTATTAATTTCCAGCTGAAGTCCTCCCAGTATTATTTACCATTTACCAACATTCAACCATGCAACTAATTTAAACAGGCTAATTCCAGATGACACTGAACCCCTCATTGCTAGCAGAAATTTCAGTTATTTTCACTGACTCAGTCTCCTTGAATGCTGGCGATGGCTTCATTCAATAAAGTTAATTCTGTGTAATTGAATCCAACCAGGAGTCTTAAATTAACTGTAAAACTGTTTTTGGCCTCCAAAATAAGTAGTTGGGCAAATAATTTTTGAACTCTGATGGTTTATTCAATTATTGTTCAGCTTAGGTGAACTTTTAATTAAGGTCAGCAGCAGCACCAGAGGAAACCAAGAATGTGCCTGAGAAATTGTATTAATTGTGGATTTCTAGTAGTTAGTGCTAAGTGTACCATAAGCACCACAAAACCCTACTATAATGGCTTCAGGTCCTCTCACCCATCTGTCACTAGTGTGAAAAAGAGGAGTGGTCAGGTGCCTAGAGCAGGAAAAAATGTTCTTGACCATAGATACTGGCTGCTCTCCTGCCCGGACAGCTCACTGACCTCCCAGCCATCCTGAAAGGCACCTCTAATCGCTCACACTTTCAGGGAGGGAAAGCCTACCCTGAGGGGGCTGAGGCTTCTGTAAGGATTTCTGCTGTGACCTGAGTCCTGTTTTGTAGAGCTGTTTGCCACTGGTTTGCTTTCCTGGGGCTCTTCTGAGCAGTGCCTGGGGGGGCAGTTTCCAGTCTGCCTCTGGGATTGTTAGGAGCCACCACCATAGAAATGACAGAAATAATCAGCCTTATGTCAAAGCTCCTCAGTAAACAGGAGAGGTTTTCCCTTTTCAAAACAAGGTAAATGTTTTCCAATTTTTGAGGAACGAACCTGCTTTTAGAAATGCTTTACAAATAGGAAATTTAGATTCTACTATTTTAAAAATTGCAACAAGTTGCCCTTCCTTGTCCCAGTATTTGTACAAATTGTCCCTCTCTCTATAAGCCATAAAGAGCTCTATCTTATTTCCTCTGGGTTTGTGAAGGCTGGGGAAACAGTAGGAATAAGACTATCAAGCTTTAAAATGGGATTCCATTGTGGCTCTTCTGATACAATCTCTGTTTACTTTGTTAGACCATGCACGTGGACCTTTTCTGGAGTTACTGCCACTGGAGATGCTGAACACTTCACAGACCTGCACTGTTACCAGCACAGCTTGTTCCCGGGGTGAGTTAATGCTTCGTTACTTTATCCTTACTTTTGGAATTCTCCAAAGTGAACAGTTCTACTATTCATGGTACCTTCCCAATTCAGGTAAGTTCAAACAACTCAATTCATTCGTTCTCCCCCTGCTTTTTGTTTGTTGTTTTGCTGATGATTCATTTAATCTACAGTGAGCTTTTACATCTCATCTGCCAAGATTTTAAAATCGGAACATGCTTCCTGGCTGTGCACTTCTATTATTTAAGGACATTCTTGTTTAATATTAATACTGAAAGTGACTACTTTCAGTTTTTTCTTGCTTAACAGCAGATGACTGACTGTGCTTCTTGGTTTTATTTCTTCATACCAATTCCTTTTCCTCTAGTGCTGATGCAATAAACCCCGATAACCACTGAGGTTAATCTTAAACAGCATTAAGAGCAATTACAGTTCACAACCTCTGTGCACGCTAGTTGACCTTAAGCTTTCTGACATCCCAAATCGCTCCTGAACCATTTTCTGCCACCTTCCAGCTTCTCAAATGCTGTTACTAGGAGGAAAATTGATTTCCAACAGGAAACTCCTTCTCTGTAACAAGTTTGCTGTTGTGTCACGCCTGATTTGCTTAGGCAATAGTTTCAACTGATCTACCTCACGTCAAGACACGGAGACAGAAAGTGAATATCCGTGGCTCGCACGAGAAACTCCCCCTCGGTTTATGGGAATATCAGACATAACTCTGTGCGCGGCAGTGCGGGTTTGTCATCGCCTGGGCTGTCCCGCTAAAGTTCCCCTGTCGCTGTCCCCGCGGTGCCGCCGCCGGCTGCCTCCAGCGCTCGGGCATCCCGCCGGTGCCGCTCCCAGTGCCGGTGCCGCTCTCGGTCCCGGTGCCGGTGCCGATCCCCCGCCTGCCGCCACCGCGCGGTGCCGAGCGGCGCTGCCGGCCCGGGGCCAGCCGGGGCTCGGCGGGCTCCCCCCGGCGCTCACATCTGGCGGCAGCCGGGCGGGGGGTTCCCCCAGATGCGAGCGCCGGCAGGGAGCTAGGGCGCTAGGGGCTCCGGCGGAGCTCGGCGGGGCCGGGGGCTCTCCCTGCCCTCCCGGCCGGCGGCGGCACCGCCGCGTCCGACTCCGCCCGGGGCGGCGAAACTTTTGCCGGCGGCGTGCCGCGGATCCGCCGGCGGGCATCCATCCCTCCGCGGCGGGACAGCCTCCCGCCGAGCTCAGCCGCTCGTCCCGCCGTGCCGGCTCCTCTCCTGCTCCCACCTACCTTCCTGCCGCTGCCGCCGCTTTCCCGGCCGGAGGGAAGGGGCTCCACAGCCGCCCCGCCGCTCTGCCGTCGCCGCTGCTCCGCCGCCTCCTGCGGGAGAGCAGCTCCCTCGGCTCCCCGCTCCTCTGCCGCTCGCCTGGGTTGCATCACCCCCCTTTTATAGCCGAGCGGGCAGCGCTGGTATTTACTCTGGCGGCGAGTCCCTGGCTGATGTCATGCTATTAATAGCCTCTCCGAAAGAGAGGGAGGAGGGAAGCGGGCCCGTGGCGGTGATGCAAGGCTTCCCCGCCGGCACGGCACGGCTCGGCACCGCACGGCACGGACCGACACCGCCGCGCCGAGCCGAGCCGAGCCGGGCGGCATCGCGCCTCTCCCGCCGAGCAGCATCTCTCGGCACCCCGACAGACCCCTTCTCCTTCCCTCTTCACCTCTGTCCTTTTCTTTTTTTTTTTCTTCCTACTAAAACTCCGAGAGTTTCTTTCTCCCGGCCTTTCTTCTTCTGACAATAAATCAAAGTCCCTCTCACGACAGAAAAAAGAAAAAAAAAGAAAATAGAAAAAAAAAATAAAAAGAATTGGCAATTGTGTATTTTCCGACAGGACTAAAAAGTGTGATCTTACTCGACAGGAAAAAAATGCTTAATGCCCCCTCCCGTTCCTACCATCCTCCCCCCCCGCCTCCCCCCGCTAGTTCAGATGACAGCTAAAAGTTCATTTCACACAAAAAAGAAGGCTTCGGTTTTTACTGTGAGGAGGAAAGACCCGTTTAATGAAATTAGAGAGGGCTAAAAATAATACGGTTTGGAGTTTTTGTTTGTTTTGTTGGGGTATTTTTTTTAACTTTTCTTAAAACACAGCAGCACGCTATTTCCTTATGATCTCATGAAAAAAACAGGGAGTTCCTACAGCAGAGAGGGAAATACGGTTGTGACTGTGGTGAAGGGGTTTTTGTTTAGTTCTTTTTTCCTCCCTAGTTTGTTAACTGACAGAAATTACCTTCTAAAAGCCCTCAAAGTGCTAGAAGATAAGATGTTTAAAAAAAACCTAACAAAAAACCACCAAAAAAGCATGTTCCCAGGGGAGACACAGAAATTTTACAAAGACAGATGCACAGGATTATCCAGTATAATAATATTTCATACATAATAAATGCAAACATGTTATTCAGATAGTCTGCAAGTCTCTGTACTTGGCATGGAAAGACCAGGACATTTCATGTTTGAGGATATTCTAACTAAACCAATATAAAATGAATACCTTCATATATAAAATGTATATTCAAATCAAGTGCTCCAAATAGTTGATTAATTTGATAACGTTCAACATGCCAGTTTTGATAATACATACTATGTCTCAAGTGGCATATTCTGGGATATTTTAATTACTTGGAGCATTTTGTCTAGGATATAGGTTTCTAATACCCGCTTGAAACTCCCTCTGTATGTCCCTTCTGTGTGCATGTGGTTGCCTGGATGTATATGTGTGTGTGTGTCTGTATATATATATATATATATATATATATATATATATATGCACAAACACATACATATGTACATACTGGCCACACAGACAGAAGTAGTAAACTTAGCTTTTTTAAAGCCCCAGTGCATATGATCAACTTTGCAAATTTAACACTCCTATTTTACATTTAATTGCCTGCTTTTGAAAGAAAAATACTAATCTGGTGGGGAAGGGAAGGGAAGGAGTCTGGAGTAGTGACGTTGGTTTCCCTCCTGTGGAAGGTGCAGTCGCACCCTGTTCTCTGCAAACAATGAAGTGCACTTTGTGAGGGCAGGAGTGAATTCTTCTGACCTACCTGGCAGCTCTCCATTTACAGCTCCTGTGAGCTGCAAGCTTTTCTTTTTCACTCACCTATAGACAAATCATTCTCAGCTCCATCAAAATATATTTATTGCTGTATTTTCATGAATCTAGGTAAATCAGTGTCAAGTATAATGCCAGGCAAGAACTTTGCTCTTCAGAAGAGTCTACAGTAAGCTTTTTATTCACTTTGGTGCAGCCTAGGAAGTCCTTTTTGCTTCAGAGGCATAATTTTATAATTCATGCTGTGCTCAAGGACAGCTGGCATCGTTTTTCTCAAGCCTAGAAGAAAAAAAAATTCCTCTCAAGCTGAAGCCAAATGTGGAAAATTTCTTCCCAAAAGATAGTTGGTTGGAAAATTTTAAGCATGAAGTTACTGTGGGAATGTGTTAGCAACATCGGTTTTAGTGGCCAAGAACAGGTGCCTGCTGTAATTATGACAGAAATTTAGCAATGCCTGTCCTTATTTAGGTAGTTGTATCAGAAGTGGGAATGTATTTAGAGTATTTTCAGCTAAGCAGAGCAGTGTTGCAGAATAATGGAAAAAAAAGCAGCTCCCTCCTTCCATGTGGGTAGAAGTACCTTGGAAATCCAAATGTTGCTATCCAGTTGTTGATGGTCACTGGCATCTACTTGTTTGCTACACAATGCTGCTTCACCACTGCTGGTACCATGATTGCCCACAAGCTGCAGCCAGCACTGAAAACTGACAGCAAACCAGTTGTGTTCATTCTTGAACTTCTCCTGAAGTGAGCCAGCTCCTCCCTGCAAAGCAAACAGAGAAAATATTCCTGTGAGTGTTTGAGATTAGGCCACTGAAACATGTCCTGGCTTGAAATTCTTCAGTGAAAAAAGAAAATGAAACCACAATGAAAGATAAACCCAGTTCCACTGTGTCATATAGGTTTTACCCTGATCCCTCTTGAAATCAAAGCTAAATTAACCTCAATAAGGGCATGGGATCACACTCCAGTTTAAAAAAAATATATAAAAATTAATAATTAAGACTAGAAGGAATTTAAGTAAAACACATTACAGCCACCAGATGCTCTCATGTTCTTTCCAGTTTAATTTTCCATCTCATAAAATATCTTTCACTTGTCTCCCCCTGAACATTTACCGGTCCTTTTCCAATCCATTTCTCTCTTTTGTCACAAACTGCAGGGGACAGTTCCCCTGAAACAGCATTCTTTTAGCAGAGGTAACATCCATGTTCTTAATTTCTGTTTTCTCTTAAGCCAAGTACAGCAGCTCATCACCCAGACTGACATGAAAAGAGTTCTTTTCCCTCTGCAGAGAAATTAGGCTGAATACCACCCCACAATGTGGTCCTTCCAGCCCTCCAGAAGTCTCCAGTGTAGAGAAAATAATCCTTTCCTTTACCTCTTTCTGACCAAATCCTGCCTCCACATCCCTTGACACTACTTCATACACTGTGGATATTTGATTAAAACTAAAATATGGTTGTCTCATTACTAAAAAAAGCTATAGACACCGTTATACAGAGGAACAGACTCCCAACCTCACAGCAGAAGCTTTCTCCTGACTTAATATTTATGCCACTGCAAGATCCCGTCAGAACAACACAATTAAAATATCCATGTCCCATCCAGATCCTGTTGGTTTATGGTTGTGCAGTTCCATTAAACCTGTTCAGTCTGATGAAAATACAGTGAGATGTAAATAAATCAAATGTGTAGTGATAACATGAGTAAAACCTGCCTCTCTGTGTGTTTTGTGGTTTTAATTGTATTAAGTTTTGAAATTACTGTAACCCTAATAAGTCAAAATTTTTCCTTCACAGCACATGTAAGAGAAAGAGGTTTCAAGAATTCAGAATTATTATATGGTAAAAACAGTACAGAATCAGGTTTTCTGCCTAAAAAATTATTCTCTACTTCTGTGATGGAAAAACCTTCATAATAATTTTTGCTATGTGGTACATTCAAGTCTGAATCTATGTGGTAAGACTCCCACTGTTCATCAAAACATGCACTGATTTTGAGATAATTATCCCATTTGACTGGACTAACACAAGAGTTGAAATGTGGAAATAGTTTTTCCACAATGAAGGTTGCTACTGCTTGAACTATGGGAGCAATCAGCAATAAAAGTGGCATCAGCCACTTCCACCCAGCCCAGAGTTTTTCAGCTGCTGTCTGGGGATTCTTTGGGCATCTGTGGACTACTTCCAAGAGTTTCTCCAAAAGGTGAATAAAAAAACTCCAAACCTACAGTAGCACGGACGAAATTCACTCTGGAAGGGCTGGATCTCTACGGAGCTGAAAGATCCAAAAATGGAAGGGAGTTAAAAACCCCAGGGTTAGGGGACAGACACTCACAGAGACTGTATGGCAAACCCTGCTGTTGTCTTCCATTTAATACTATTCAAGCAGTTGAGTATATGTCTTGTGGAAGGAAATAAGTGCTCTGTTTTAGTTTCTTTTATTCTTTAACACTGAAGATAAAATTAATTTTGTCCTTGCTTTTCTCTCTTCAGCTTACCTATTTTTCTTACTTCCTTTTCCCATCCCACTCCCTCTAAATCCATTTACTCTTCATTTATTCTCTCCTTTTAAAATCCCATTCCGCACTCTCTTTTGCTTTGTTTCCATAAGTCACCTTTCCCATTTCTTTAAAACAGCAGCTTCTCCTTTTATTTTGCCACTTCCCTGTTTCTACTCTTCTCACTTCTCTCTTTTCCCTCCCTGTATCCCTGGATTTCATCATCCTCCTTTCTGTTCCTTTTTTCCCAGCAACTTTTCACCCATTGGTCCTCCTGGTTCTGCCTGGAAGCTTCCTAAACATAAATGAGTCATTTTTAATTTCTCTTTTGCTTTCTGTCATTTTCCTTTTTGTTTCTCCCTTAATGAGATGGAGGAACTGATAACAAAATTTCCACTAGGTGAGAGAACACGTACATTTCAGGACTACATTCTGCTGCCCAATACTACCATGAATTTTAGTGCAATTTTACTAAATTAAAGTTCCAGAAGGTTGTCAGTCATTATTATAGACAGTGCTTCAGGAGTGTGGGGTGGAGGGGCAAGTTATGCAAACATCCCTTCTCTCTGGCTAAGAGACAGCCCTGACACTGGCCCAGTCAAGTATATCTTTAGCTCCCTTTTGCTGAAGCCTTTCAAAGTTGTTTGTGGTTTTTTTATCAGATGGACTTTGTGCACCAGCCTAGAAGGTGACCAAGCACAATAGCCTGCAATTAAAACTTCTTATTTATTTGCATACATCCAGGTACTAAACTGCAAGAAAAAGAGATCCCACATATGGAAGAATCACTTCTTAAACCAGACAGAATAAAGCAAACTCACTGGTTTCACTGAAGAAGCAAAATGATAGGTCAGATATATGAATTGCCCTCAGGCAAGGGTAAATTACATTTCCTTTATAGCGCCCTTATAGCCCCATCCATTTAATGGCAAGAAAAGCTACATGTCCACAGATCCTGCCCTTCATCTCCCTCTCCCCATCCTTTCCACCTCGTAAAAGCATCCCAGATTCTGTTTGAGATCAGTTACAAGCTCATTCCAAACTTCATCAATGTCTTTACGTGTAAAAAAATGATCACTAATGAAAGTACTAAGACCTGATCCAACTGTAATTTACGTCAATGGAAAGATTCCCATTGACTTCAATGAGAGATAAATTTAGCCCCCAGGGACTATGAGAAATCAGTATTTAGTCACACTGGTTCTCGGCATACAAAACTCTTCTCTTTAAATAACTTGGAAGAAAGGCTAGGAATTACTTGCTGGAGGTGTGTGCTTCCCTTGGGTGGACTAATGTAATTATGATTTGTGTTCTCATTGTCTTCCAGGTGAACACCAAGGATGAGAGGAAGTAAGAGAGAGAATAGATCTATATTTACCATGCTGAGTTACAAACCATTTTGACACATTATGGAATTAATCAGGCTGCTACACACAAATACAAACACACACACACATACCCCCCATACAAACTACCTGTTCCTATTGACTGCCCTTGGAACTGTGCATATACATAAAGAATACTCTGGAATTTAGTATCATTTATGATACTTTAAACAGCTCTTCTCATCTGTCTGGTAAACATGTACATTACAATTTGTCATAACTATTACAAATGCACATTTCTAATTATTAAACATTGATTCCTACGTAAATATAATTTCAAATAAAACCACTGTATGGCACAGGCTGCAACCTACAGAAGATTACAACAAGGCTGCCACTGCAGCTTTCACTGTGCTTATCATTTGTCCTCTCACGTACTTCCCATGCGCCTTGCCATGAAAGGAGCGCATGAATGATCATAATGTTCATTCAGCCTCTTATCTTCCTTGGTTTATTTTTTTGGCTTTGACTGTACAGTAACTTGCCCAGATAATGAGAACAAAGTGTAAATAAAATGAAGCCAATAAAGCTGCACTCGGTTTTAAAATTAGACTGCCTTGATTGCAATCACAAAAGCACTCCCTGAGCCCAAATCCTGCTTGCACTCTGGGCACGTGAGGCTGCTGCTGAGGGCACCTCAGCAATGGGGGAAGATGCAGGGTGTCACTACACCCACCTGAGCTTCCCAAGTCACATCCGTCCAGTGGGGATGCTACCCATGGTGGGGTAGGGTCCCTCTTCTCTGCAGTGAATCTTTGAAGCAGAATGGTTACAGAGAGAGAAAAGCAGGCTGCAGGATGCCCCTTGTCCAGGGCATGTCCTCACCACAGAGCTGAAAAGTCAGGCACCATCTGGTTTACTGTCTAATCAGCTTGAAACTTCAGGATAGGACAGCTTGAGTGAGAGACATCAAGAGTAAGACTCCTCAAGCAGCACAGATGATCAGTTTGTGGTTACATCATTCCTCCTCAGAAAGAGGAGGCACGAGTTTCACCCCACTCAGCCAGGTATGAAAACCTAACTCAGGTCTTTCCCCCCAGACCAAGTGTTCACCCTGATGGGGTTTTATTAAGAGACCAGCTCAAGCCCTAGCCCAAGTTTAGAAGGGAAGTTTGGGGCCAGGAATGTCCTGATCACAGCAGTGCTCAACTCCACATTGCAGGTTAGATGGTTAAGTGGAAGAGATGGGAATTTATTTTCACCATGCACAGCCTCATTCTGTGGAACTGGCTTTAGTCCTTCTAACCTGGAAATAATATCCAGAAGAGGATAGCGCTGCTCACTGGACTGGGAGTTGGGAAATTAAAAGGGCTCCTTATTCACCATCTTTGTGAGTCCAGAAAACCTAATGATCTTCCTTTTGTTCTGTTTCCTAGGCTTTGAAATGGATAATAATATTTGATGATTCAGGGTGAAGTAGCTGAGATTCCCAAATGGAAATAATGGATAAGGCTGCTGTATTTTATTGTCATATCTAATTTTAATTAGCACTCTAATGGGCCTTTTTTTTGCTGGATGCTTTCTTGATGTGTTATTTTCTATTCTTACTATTCAATGTGTGTGTTGCAATAGAATTTAGCAGTCCCAGTAAAGATTCTGGGTGTGTTTTTATTGTATATACAAGAGTTTTATTATATACACAAGAGTTTTATATTAAGCTCTAAAAAGATGACAATATTTCAACTGCCAAACAGAAGCCCAGATTCAGCACAGCAATAAAATACATAGCTAAATAGTCCCTCTCCAAAAGCCTTGCCTAACTTAACTAATATTAACAAAGATCTCATGTAGCTTCTCTAAATATTATTTCTTATTTATGTGGAATTATACTTCTTCTCACACATTTTGGACGAGAGCACCTGGCAAGGTATAACATTGTGGTCTCTTGTCAGAGACAAGACATTTTCTTAATTATATGGGTGGATCAATTAATTAATTGCAGATCTTTGAAGAAGAATAATTACTGTTATTTTTCTAAAAAACCTAAATGTTTAGAATTTTGGTAGATCCTGGATTATTTCCCACAAAGAGAAAGCGCAGATCAGTACTATTTAGATTTACTGGGGCTTTTTCCCTTATAAATCAAAGCTGATCAAAGGAAAACATGCTCTACCATTCTATTTTGAAGAGATGTTCTGGAGGAGAAGGTAGTTTCCTTGTTAGTGAAGGAGAATTTCTTTCCCTTACATAAACCAAGATGTTCCACACTCTATAAGAAAAAATGTCAGATAAATCATCAGCTTCTCGGCCGGAGCAGAAAGCACAGATATGACAGAGTACCCAAAACAAGCCATGAATTCCTCACAGACATAGATTGGTGTAACTAATTTAATTTCATCACCCAAAGATTTGACTTTGGATGGTCTAGCTTGATATTTTTTGTTGATGATTTGTTTTGTGATTAAAGTATCTGTATGAAGCAGAGAGAACACGTAACCTAGCAGGCAACACTTATATTCACCAAGGTTTTTTTCACAGGTGACTTGGGCTTTGAGAAAAAGTGAATGTTTAGGCTCCAAAATCTTCTCCAAAATTTCCTTAGTGGTCTGTGCAGTCTCTTGAACTCAGGCTGTAAATCAGCCACATGTTATGCAGCGAGTGCTTGCAGGGAAAACATGGTTCTTACTGCAAGTATGAGGTGCACACTTGCTTTCTTTGCAGAGCAGGGGCATTAAACTTGGACTGAAGTTGCTGGGGGTTGGTTTACAATTATAAGGGTCACTACATTTTAATATGATATGATATATGATGATATGATATAAAATTAATTTTTCCATAAATGCTCTTTATACTTAAAATATTCACACAGATGTCTAAGCATTTGTAGGTTTCATCACCAACTTGAATATATGTTTCAACATATGCCTTTTTCCTCTTTTAAAATGCCTGTTGTACATATTTTTACAAATATATAAAGTGATGTAAAAGCAGCATTCCTGGCCACAGCCCTGCTCCTCAGGAGATCCCAGAACACTGATGCATCATCTTCTCCCCCATCACGGGCGTTCCTACCCTAGGGTATTGGTAGGAGAGACTTCTAATGGACCTTCCCTCTAAACTCATTCCTGTGAACTGTGTAACAGAAGGACTTTGGCATCCTTTGGTTTGCTGACAAAATCTATTCATTGAATCTTCCTTACCTGTGCCTGCCCTGGAGAGACTCTCACAAAACCCAGGGGGCTATGATCACCCTTCTACTACCCTAGCCAAGATGATGTCCATGTCTCTCCCAGCACCTGCTCCATATCTCCCAGAGCTCAACAGGAGGCTTGTTGGGTGAAATTCAGCAGACACAGGAGATGAGACAAAATGAGCTAATAGTCACCAACTATTATCATCATGGTGACGGTTAGCACCATGATTGCCTACCAGCAGAGTCATCACCTATTTTCCAAATCCCCTCTTTGGTCAATACTACAGTCTTTGCCCTCAGCTCGCAATTTCAGTTCATTTTGTCCCCAATTCCCTTTTCACTTCCTTAGGTGAATTCTCAGACTCCAGTTCAGCTGCAGTTCACCTGCACTAATGAAAAGAGTTGAGCTTGGAGTCCAAGTTCTCAAAGACCTTGGCCTAACATCGACTTACATGTATGTGATAAGACATCTAAATACCCTGCAAGGTAGGAGAGATAAGCATTTTCTCTTGGCTACTCTTCCTTCTACTATGGCCTGGATTATTTTAGACTTCACATGTATACCTTATTCTCACTGTGACCTGTGAGGCCACATTTCCGTCAATGTAAGCATAAAATTGGTGGCAGGGTTAGAGCAAGCCCTAATTATATTACAGTTTAATAGGGAAACAGATCATGTCAAGTGGGAGGTCAGCAGCATATTTTTGGAGCACGTCTCAAAGTTCACCCAGTACACATCCCTTCCTTATACTGGAATATTTATAGTTTGTTTGTTTTACACTGGAAATATGCCTTCTGTGAGCTTCTCCTGAGAGACTCCTCCTCCTTTTCAAACTCTCCTGGGATGGATTAGAAGGGGAGCCTTAGAATGGACAAGCTGTAGTAACCAAGCAAATCCCAAGCTCGTTTATACAAAACCCTTTCCCAGGGCTATAAAACACCCTGGCACCCAAATCCCATATGTGCTGCAACCTTCATGTTCCTACACACTCAAAGTTTCATTTCTGCATGGGTGCTCAAATACATCTGCTACCCAGTTAGGAGCCTTTCTCAGGAAAATGTCTGGTGGGTTCCTGGTACTAAATCTTTCCCTAGGTCCTCTGAAGTATATGTTTTCCGATGGTGCCCATCCTATGCAGTGGGAGTGAACAACTGCATGGTGTAGTTATGCCTTTCTAGACCAGGTGCCTTTTCAGGCACTTGTTCTAAAGGACTGAGAACAGGGCTATGTTTCTGCTCTTAAAAAATGGCTTGTGTAAAATCTTGGAGCAGTCCTGGGAGTGAGAACCAGAAAGAAGAGTCTCCTCCTCCTGAGCCAACTGTCCTATTTTTTGTATAGCCCCAGCAAGGAGCATGGAGGGTGCTCCTGTCCCCATTTATAGCTGGATAGCTCAGGTAACCTCCCAGACCAATGGACAGAAGAGATTAAACCTCATTAGACAGCCAGTGGAATTGTACCTGGCTTTTACATGTCCCTACTGGATGCTTAAAGGGAGCAGAATCACCTCATCCTTCCACCAGTGTTCGCAAGAAAGGAATGATGCCTTGCTAAATCAAAAAGGCCAAAGCACAGGCAGGGAACTCAGGTTTGTGTCTCTCAAGAGGACAGAGGTGCCTCCCTACAACGTGAGGGGCAAGTGGTCCCCCATCTCCTGCTGTGGAGGCTGAGCTGCTCCCTGCATCCCTTGATGGCTGATTTGGGAGCCACTTCAAGGGGCTGAAGTCTTCCAGCTGAGAATCAAGTAATGTAAGACGGGATGTAGAGTCAGGTATTGCTGTGACTGATTTTGGGTGGCTGAGGTTTTATGGGAACTCTGATGGCTCCTGAGCCTCTCCAGTAAGTTTACACAGTTAAGAACAGCAACTACTGACAAGGTGGGAGAAACCAATTTATTTTCTACTGTGATGTTCCAAGTGCACCATGACCAGGGACAACTCTCTTTAAGAAAGCAGTGGGGAAATGTTCAGAGAGCAGAAAATCTCAAGGCTTCTGTAACCATCTATTTTGAATTTGTAATGTGACAAAGCTATCACGTGAACATTTTAATGAATGATTTAGCGAAGTTCAGTACCACTTGTAAACAAAATGCATATTTCCATGCCAAAGTAAAATACTGTTTAGACTTTTTCTGAAAACATCAAACTCGTGATGACAGAAAAATGAAATGTACCCATTAAAGAAAAGTTCTTATTTGAAACATGCCACCTTATTCTAAAATAACCATATTCATCCCAGCTGATACTCAAAGTGTTAAAAGTAAGAATTTCTCTTCCCTACTAGAAAAGACAGACACTAAGGCAGGTAATCACAGTGTTGGAGGGTTTCATTTTGTTGAGTATAAATTTGTTTCATAAGCTACTTTGCCTATCAAATGACAGTAAGTCCCTTAACATAAATACCACTAAAATTTTATTACATGAATGAGTGATTATTAGTTTGTTTTTTCCTTTACTCTAAACAAGTGAAAGAATTTGGAAATCCTGACCTGAAAGTGTTTCACGAATGCTTAATTTTAATCAAGCTCGTAATCCCAGCGAGTCTGGTAATACTCATATGTTTAATTTTAAGCTCATGCATAGGTGTTACCATGACTGGCCTTTAATATAGTACAAAATCCAATGTCTAGTTTTCCAGCATTATAATTTATGCATTGATAAATTCATTTTTCGAAGAGAAGTCATTCTGTGAAACATATTATAAAAATAAATCTGTGTCTAACATATATTTTAAATGAGATACATTAATACGTTAATATAGTTAATATTTCTAAGTATATCTATTACAATATATAATTTTTCTGAAAAGTACTGAGTCACACAAGGGACCTGACACATGAAATCACAGCAGAAACCCTTGGGGAGAGCATTACTGAGAGCCAGGTTAAGAATGGGATGAAATTATTTTCATTGCTGTTGGCATGGGTATGTTCTTCCAACACTTTTCTGCTGCTGTTTCAGAGTAACATACCATCAGTTATCACCAAGACAGCTGTTTTCATTGCAGGAACACTGAGCCTTGTTATAATATACACATACTTTGAAAAGTCATAAAAAAATTAGTATCAGCAAATTTTCCTATATTTTAGAAAACAAGCCAAGTCTTGAAAGAACTGTTTACTTTTATATGCTTTCTACAACCAGAATGACTTTCTGTACTGAATAATTGCCTGTGAACATTTTGTTTTGGGAGCTCAGCTTGAACAACAAGTTAACAACAACAAAACCTAACCAACCAGTAAGGGCAAGCAGTACTTGCAAGATTTTATCAGTTACTTCCAGAAAATGCCCCTTAGTGCCTATTTCACTCTGCTGTTTTAAGTTAATTTGCAAAGCTTTGACATGGAACAAAGGTTAAATACTTGGAATTTGCACAGGTTGTGTGTTTACTGCTGAATACAAAACAAATGTTACCAGAAAATTGTAGTTCCTCCAAAAAGAAAAAAGGTGGGGCATGGGTACAGCTGCCCTGAAAATCATCGTAAGAAGACAATTCTTTTAGAGCCAAGTGGGAAAGGCAGAAGTAGAAATGCAGACTATTGCAGAGGTATTGCTTTCAAGACTGCCATATCTGGGGACTCCCAAATTCATTGTTAGGTATGGAGCTGAACAGAACTGTGTTACAAACACCTCGTGTCTTGTGTTACTCTTAGGAATAACACCTGAAGTACAGGAACCTGCTCTGGTAAAACTGGAATACATTTTAGCAACCTGAACTGAGGCTTGAGCTTCGGAAGTTAGGGATATTGATAATTAAAAGCAGTGAAAACAGATGTAAATCCAGTGGCACTGCATGCTACAAGGTGGATGTTTGTAGTTATGAAACTGCAGTCCTGGATCAGCCTATAGCAAATCAGATTAAATTTAAGACTGCTAAATTTTGCTGTGGGAATTTATTTCTGTTGATAGGGCTTGGACTGTTCTGTTTATGTTGTGTTTGGGTTCTGCTGGCTGATTTTATCAACATGTGTTAAATACATTCATGCTGGTCATTGTAGTAGCAGCTGGAATGCAAAGCCATCTCCACCAAGCCATCCCTTAGAAAGTAAGAGGTGCCCAAACTGAAGGAAACATTTAGAGTTTGCCCATTGTCCTGCAACATGAAAACCAAAGGAAACAGAAAACCTGCAAGTCCTGACACTCCTGGCAAATGGGGAATGTTGTCAGTACAAGGTACTGTGGCAAACCTTTCCCCCTGCAGCCTTCCTCAGCCTTGAAAAACTTTTTTTTCCCGGTTCTGGTTCTCATCCAGCTCTGAGAGTCAGTGACGATAATCAGAGCATGCCAAGTGTCTGACCTCAGCAGATTTTCTTGTGAAATAAAGAGCGCAGTGTGATGTGCAATTTTCTTCTGAATTCTTCAAATATGTCTCCTGGAACACATTCTTTCTGCTAGCAGTTCTGCTATCAGCACTGTTTTCTGCATTTGACTCTCTTTCCTACTTGCATTACTGGGGTATTTTATAAGGAAGTTGTAAAAAGGTTATTTTCTATTCTACTACTCCAGCAAATTGTAGTAGATTTGAGTTGGTATTTCAAAATTAGCTTTCTACCTTCACAGCTAATCCTCATGGGATGTTTGAAACCAGTGATGTTCTCAGTACATTACTGAATTAGGCCTCATCAGAAGGATATCCAGCCAAAGCAGACAAACTTAAAAATACAAAGTGACCGAGTTTCAGTCAAGAATCTACTTGTACACAAACAAAGTCTGAAAAAAGTAAACTATTCCTCAAATTACTTTTAAAAATCTTGAGAAGTCTGTACTTTCTAAAGATTTCAGGAAACACTTGAAACAAGTTTTGACTACTAGGATTTTATTATATTTTTATAGTTTTTTCATATGGCATAAAAATTTTGTATTTACTATTTATGCTACTTGTACAGAACATATTAACTGTAATTCTTCTCTGCACAGATACTTTAATTACCAAGAAAAGCTATCTCATTGTGGTAACAGCACTCAATTTTGCTATATACTTATTGGTTTTCTTCTTTTGTGTTATTCCCACACATATGGTTCAAAGCACTTGTGAGATGATCTCATTTTTTTTGTTGTTGTTTCATTTTGATCTTGTTTTCCTGGCTGAGAGGATGTGTGTCACTTGTGTTTTGAAATGAACTCTGGTAAATACAGCCGCTTCTTGAAAAGATCACTGCTCCCCTTTGAGCACGACTCTGCCATAAATATGCAAGTGGGAAGAAAACTATGAAGAACTTGTTGTGTGAACTACCCACGGGCTCAGCCTTCTCCTCGTTACAGTCCTGCTTCTGGATCCTTCCCCACAGGGCACACGACACCTCCCAGCCCTGCGTGACACCCAGTGCCAAAGAAGGGTAATTGTGTTATAAGACTTTTTAATTCTCCAACTTACTTCAGCTGTTATCAGCAGCTGGTTACTTCAGCTGGCTGATATGCTTCGGTATCTTGTAAACATTCGGTCTAGTGCTGTGCATTACTCATAGCTGGAAAATCACTTTGACTCCTGTAGCATAATTATGTTAATGTCAAATGAGTCACAGGGAAACAGAAAACTTGTATCAGAGCTGCACCTCAATGCCAGTTTCTGAATGCTCTTGTTGGCACGATAGATGTAGGTTAGGGGATTTAGGGGAAAAAACAACTTTCATTTAATGAGTGATGTGAAATTATGATAATTACTCACAAGGAAGCTTATGTGACAATCAAACTCAGACTCACCGAAACATAAAATTGGTAAGAGAATAGCCTGCCTGATTATTTATAAGAGCAAGAATGAAAAATACTGAATTTTTAAACAAGTTTCCATGAAAACTTCAGATATCTTTCGCACATAAATGAAAGCTTTTCACATTCATTATTTAGTTCCAACAGCAGTTATTTCTTTAAATTGACATCTTAATTAGATTGTATTTCAGAGCCAATCCCCTTTGATATTTTATTAATTTTACCTCTTTCTTGGCTTAATTAATGCTAGTGATCAGCTAGGAAAAAAAAAAAACAACACCCTTTCAGCTCACTTTTGGATCATAACGCAAAAAGCCAAAAGCCTTTCAACAACGTAGAAGTTCTTGTAACATATCTTGTCCCAGCATAAAGCAGATGAAGGGCCAATGAGAGCAGAATTCATTCCAAAGTTTAAACACAAGGGGATAAACATCTGTGGCACACTGGCTATCTCAGGGCTAAACTACAGCACTTTTTTCTTCTGGAACATAGAGAAGCAAGTTCCTCCGGTATTTGCCTACTAGGATTTTACATGCTCAAACATATATCAGTATTCCCACATGCCATCCTGATGAATAGGATGTACCATCTGAATGTAAAGGGAAGCTTTCCCCCCCCCCAGATGGCTGAAACATCATTCTCAGAACACAACAGTTTTAGTATTCTGACAGAATCCATACTGTTATTCAATTAAAAGGCTCATAGCTAAGCAAAGGTAAAAGCTGATATGAAAACCATAACCATACAATTTAAGTCAGGAAAAAGAAATCATTCAGGACAATGTAATTAAAATCTCTGTTGACAGATAACTGTATTTACATTAATGTTCTATTTGAGAGGCAGACAAGACTTACATTTCTCTGGGAGCTCCATCCCTCTGAGCTTTTCCCCTTCATCTGCTCATCTCATGCCTTTTCTGACTTCTCTCCACTTATCCTAGAAACTGCTAATAAATTAAATCTCACATGTCCTATAAGAAACCAACTGTTGTTACTAAATTGAGTGGGAATATAAGGTCATGCCATAGGTGACTAAGTACCCCCCAGATTTCCCTACGAGCCATGATCTAAATATGATGGTACAGCATCATCTCGACCTTATAATGAGTGAGGGGCTTTATTTCAGAGCACATCTCCCTGACCCAGAGATAACCTACTAAGGACAGCACCTGTAGTTTGAAGCCCTAAGCTCCTTGGTTGAGTTAAAAATTTTTTGTGAAATTTTTATTATGTCAGACACGTTCATGCCTAACGTACCAGCAGAAAACCTTTATTTGTATTTGGTGTTTCATGTGGGAATATACGTGAAACACTTCAAGGGAATACATCAAGGCGTTTCTTTGTAAATCAGCATGGTTTTATTACAGATGTGCGTTTGCGGTTTGCCCCACGGAGGCGGCCAGGCGCTGTCCGTGCGCTGCTGCTGCCCTGGGGCAGGACCCGACCCGGCGTTTCCTTCTCCCCGTGCCCATGACTCTCCCGCGTTCCCAGGCCGCGGGAAGCGCTCCGGGGAAGCGCGGCGACAGTCGGGAGCGGTGATGGAGAGAAGCGCTCCGGCCACGCGCGGGGAGCGTCACCCGGGGCTGCACCGCCCGGGAGAGCCGGGGCACGCAGCCCCGCAGCGCGGTCAGACCCGCATCCCGGGGAGCCGTCCCGGGCGGTGCGGTGTGCGGGGCAGAGCGCGGCCGCCCCGCGCCCCCCCGGCCCGCAGCTGCGCCCGTCCGTCAGCGCCGCCCCCCCGGGCGGGGCCGCCCCGCGCTGCCCCTTTAAGGCAGCGCAGCCCCGCGCGCATTCCAGCGGCCGCGTCACCGTTCCGGGAAGCGGGTGGCGTCATCCCGGCCTCCCTCCCTCCCTGCCGCGGCGGGGCGGGCCCTGGGGAACAAAGGCGGGATAAAAATAGACGGTGAGGGAGCGCGGGGAGCGCCGTGCCCGCCGGGCGGGGCGGGGCCGCCATCGCGTCGCACGTGACGTCACGGCGCCTGCGCGGCACCGCGTGGCTATTTATAAGCGCCGCCGGTGGGAGCCGGGCGCGGTGACGTCATGCGGGGCCGTGCGTGCAGCGTCACGTCACGTGCGCGGCGTTGGCAGCGGGCGAGCCCCGCGTCGCTCTCAGGATGGCCGGGATGGGGAGCCTCCTCCCGGGACAGCCGGGCCCGAGCCCCGCGGGGACGGGGAGCCTCCTCCCGGGACAGCCGGGCCCGAGCCCCGCGGGGACGGGGAGCCTCCTCCCGGGACAGCCGGGCCCGAGCCCCGCGGGGACGGGGAGCCTCCTCCCGGGACAGCCGGGCCCGAGCCCCGCGGGGACGGGGAGCCTCCTCCCGGGACAGCCGGGCCCGAGCCCCGCGGGGACGGGGAGCCTCCTCCCGGGACAGCCGGGCCCGAGCCCCGCGGGGACGGGGAGCCTCCTCCCGGGACAGCCGGGCCCGAGCCCCGCGGGGACGGGGAGCCTCCTCCCGGGACAGCCGGGCCCGAGCCCCGCGGGGACGGGGAGCCTCCTCCCGGGACAGCCGGGCCCGAGCCCCGCGGGGACGGGGAGCCTCCTCCCGGGACAGCCGGGCCCGAGCCCCGCGGAGGGGCGGCCGCGGAGCCACGGCAGCTGCCGGGGGTCTGTGAAACAGCGAGAGCGTTCTCTGTGCCGTGCCGTGGGTTCGCCTTTATTCGGCACCAGCAAGGGAGCCAGCGCGGCGGCTGAACCTCCCTTTGCGGGGTACTGAGCGAAAGGATAGCTCTGTATCCCGCTGGGAGCGAGGGCAAGCAGCAAAGCGAGCTGATCATGCTCCCTGCTGTGCTCTCCCAGTAGAGAAAAACAATCCATTACCCCGGGGGATGGTTTCTACGCCCACTGGAACATGACATTCCCCACAATTAATTATTACATAAGTACCATGTCAGGGATGCCATTGATATTACGGTCATTCTCTCAACTACAGCAATGACAGCAGTAGCTTATATCTAGAATCTTAAGAGGATGCTGGTTCATTTCTGTTCCAGTTGCCAAGTCCGTCTCTCAAGAGAGCTGGAGGATGTTCCATAGCCTTTGTGGTTATGGACTCTGTGAAAGACTGAAATTTGCGATTGTTTACACTGCCCTCCTAGAGCTGGCCTTGTCTCTTTTGTCTTTTTCCTAAGAATCAGATAATGTGAAAGGATTTTAGGCCACATGTGTAAGCTTTTAATAGTAGAATTTGGTAGACAAGGCTCACACACTCTTTACTGTAACTCTTTGTATTTCAGTACTGGCTATTAAAAAGCTGCTGGGTCCTCTTTGATCCCTTCTGAATGTGGAGGTTTTTTTGTGGGTTGGTTGGTTGGTTTCATTGGGTTTTTTTTTCTGAGATTGTTCATAGAAGTCAATGACTTTATGTCTGTCTCCCAAAGCTATTGCTTTCTGTAGACAGACCAGACAGTAAATAGGTCTCTGATTTGAGATGGCATCTTCCCAGACTGTTTGAGTTCAAGGAAAATGTGGTGGGCCATGTGAAAGAAGAAACTATATTGTCAACAAGTAGCTTCTGGCATACTAGTCACTGTGAGTGGGTGAAACATCTAGAAAAAATTCACTCAGAATTATTCAATAAGCATCAAATAAAGCACCAAATAAAGGTCCTTGTAAAGGAGCTGTAGGTTGAAATTTCCAGAAGTCAAAACTGAGTGTGCCAAGTTCTGTGCCCATAGGGCTGATGTGGCTGCATCAGCATGCTCTCACCCTTAAATTTGGGGTTTTACTTATTTGAAAGATAAAAGTGTTGAACTAAATATAGACTAAACTAATCTAAACTAAAACTAAACCAGGGATATTTTCATTCCACAGTTTACCTAAATAGTTAATTTGGGATTATTCCCAAATGGTTTTGGGTAGGTTTAAGTCTCGACTGGAAAATTGAAGGAGCTAGAGGTTCAGGCCTTTTTGTGTGGCAGTGCACTAGTAAAGATAGTTCAGTGTTGGCAATCCTTCTTTTTCAGCCTTTCTTTGTGGCACAGTGGCATCTGTTTGTGGAGGCTGTGTGTGCCATTTGAAGGGCTTTTTTGTGCAGTGTAGTGATGGTGTGGTGCAGTACAAACCTGAACTAAATTGTGCTGTCCTAGAGCATTCCAAGGGAGGATAGTGTGGTTATTAGAGAGTGGCTGTGCCTTTTATTAGATTGAGTCATACAGAGGAAGAGAGAAGTGGGCAAGCTTTCAGGAATACAAGCCTTTCTCCTTCAGCTGCTTTAAAAAAGAAATTCTGGAAAACTGTATCAGCAAATTTGAGCTGTTCCTAAAACTGTGTTCTCCATCAAAAGCTTGGATTACTTCATTAGCTTCTAGAAATGTAATAGCTGCTATTTTTCCACTAAGGTGTTCCTGATTACATGCTGCTGTGGATGCACCTGTCAGACAGAATGGTGTTTGGACCCATAAATGTGCAGTTACACAGTTAATTGCTCCAAGTACAGCAAAGAGCCCTGGGATATATTGTCTGGAGATAACACTGCATCACCTCTGAAGGGGGCATTTGCAATGCTTACCTCACCATTTAGTCACCTGGATGACTGCATGCTGACAAGAAAACAGGCTTCTGAACGAGCCACCAGAATATCATTGCAAAGCTTACTGAAACTTGAAGAGAAAATCTGTATTGATTGTACATCTCTGCAGGTGATATACTAGGCTATGCTAGAACCTCCCTGCAAAATAGTTAAATAATCTCCTTGTCCTGGAAAAAATGTCCTGTGATTTGAACTGAAGCTTTCCTGGAATTTTCCATTTGCCCTTCATGGCTTTGAGGTGGTGCCCCATGAGAAACAGCCTTCCAGGAAGTCTGTGAGTGCTGAGCAGTATCAGACTTGGTGTGAGCCTTGCATAAGAAACACCCTCAACAGCAGAGCTATGGATTCTACTCATTCCCATCCCAGAATGTATTTTCTCAGTGTACTGAGTGTCCTCATGGAAGTTATTGGGATGAACTCAAATAGCTACCAGGCCCTGGAATGGCTCCCATGAGCTGAAGGGCAGAAATGGCCTGTCAGCAGGAGAGAATATTTTCACAAAGCAATCTGAATGGACTGACAGAGTGCCTCCAAAACATAAGCTCAGAGCTTAGCTTTTTTAACCCAGGGGACACTTAAAAACTGTGGTTTCAACAGAAACATAAATTTGGTACCTGATTTTGTAATTTTTCTTCCTGTCAGCCCTTTGCTTTCACACAGGTAATAATTAACAGCTGTTATTCAAGTTTCATGATGGTTCCTCTTCACTTCTAACTGTCAGTTACCCTTTTAACTGAAAACATTCAACTTTTTAGCCTAATCAAGGCATTCTAATTCTTATGAGACTTATGAAGGTCTGCATGCATTTAACAACTTAGGTCTATCGATCTTATTAAAAAGAGAAAGGCACCATATATTTTCTATTGCCTTCTATATCTGGAAACCATTTTCAGGACAGACTAGAAGTAGTTTCTGATGGAAGCTGGATTCCCTGATTCAACAGGGCTCTTTGTTTTCAAGGAATAGAAATAAAGAGGATCTCTTTTGAGTTTCCTTTAATTATGAGCCTGAAGGCACAGGGAAAGGAGGAGCTATTTCTATTTCTCAATATGGTGTCTGTGATTTAGTTCTGCCTAGGGGAGTTGCTGTTTTGTTGCTAAATGATAATTGCACCTTTCCTGTGGCTGTAGAGGAGGTTTGGCAGTGTTGCATTTGTAATTTGTGGGAGCTCTCCAAAAAGTTAAGTGGGAGTTTCTTCTGTGACTTGTACATGCTACTCTTCTTCACAGTCACAAGGATTTTCTTTTGGTATGAACCAGGGCTGAATGTCAAGTCAGTTCTTGCAGTCTGGCTTTTTCCTACTGGAGAAAACATGATGCATTTGAAATGTATTTGAGATACCATTTTCTCATTAGATGGTTACGTTATGCAAGGTGGAGAATGGCAGTTACCCTTAAAGCTATTTATTACACTCGTGGCTGTGAATCTAATGAGGGAAGATGGGATTCAAGAAGGGACATGATAGAAGTTTTTGTAGAAGTGGGGATAATCTGGATGAGGAACGTATATGAGAACATGAATGTTTTAAAAAAGGTTATAAATCCCTCAGTGTGGGCAGTTCTGCCATTACTTATGAAGAGCCCTTGATCAGGCATAGGCACTAAGTCAGTATCCTGTAGTTTTCTTCATGGGAATCTCCTGGGTTTCTAGCAGCACCAAAGTAAAGTATTCATGGCTTCTTGAGAAATGAAGAAATTACTTTATCCTATTCCTTGGGTGATAACTTCCTTTCTCTGAGGAGAGCAGAATTGTCAGTGATCATGAAGATTCCCCTTTTCAGGTAGAAAAGAGTAGCAAGAAATTTAGGATCTGTGCAGTTTGCCACAGGGTGTTTTGGCTAAGTTGTTTAATGCTTTCTGACAAGGACTGAAGGTGTATCATGCCCACCAGGGCAACGTGGTGAGCAGAACGTTAGGTCTGTTTATCATGTTAGTACCTGAGATAATTAAAAATTGCACATTTAAAGGCTTTACCTGTTCCTTTTGACTGTTTACTGCTTTCTGCAGAACAGCTACTGCAGCATACGTATGAACTTAAACAAGGTAGCTTTTCACAGATTCTGCTGTAGTCCAATAGTCTCACAAATGTATTTATTCCACTTGTGGCATTTGTTACATGATTGAAAACTTGGATGATTTATCCAAAAATGTGCCGTTTTTATTTCTGCACTCAAGTCTTGGTAAGAGTTCAAAGCATTTAGCTCTAACAAATTTTGTGATGGTTTATTGTAAATTAATCAAAGTTTAATGCATTTAATAAGGCTATCATAGCTTTTCAACCTGAAAGTATTTAATAAGTCTATTAATTTCTAATTGACATTTTGTCAATTGACGTAGTTCTTCCACCAGGTCGGTGCAGGATTGTTACCTGGTAGTGTTTGTCATGACAGAATGAATTACAGAATTTATGAACTTTTTGTTGTTGCCACTACTGTTTTCCGACAGTGCAACTTTCAAGTTTACATGAAATGTGGCTCTCAAAATTCAGAAATAGATTAAGCCCTATTGCTGTGTTCTATTCCAATCCTGCCTGTCCTCACCCACCTCACTCTCCACCCCTAGATCAAAGTTGCCAAGAGTGTAAAGTCAAAATGTTTCACATAAATCTCCTTGATGCAGCTCAGGCTCTTTGAAACTTTTGTTCTGTTCTGTTTATTTCCTCCAAAACTTCTTGTTGCTTCCTCTGTATCCACTGGGTCCATGGAGGTTTTTTTGGTTTTTTTTTCCCTCTGGAGTGTTACTTGCCTTTATCAAGGACTGTCAGTGGTCTGGAACTCTGGTGTTCCACTATTAATTTAAAAGTGTGGATAGCTTTACTAAGTTCACAATGAAACAGCTGTAGTATACTGTAAATCACAATGAAAAATACATTTGCAAAGCAGGCACAGTTGTGTAAAGAAGTTTAAAACCAGCTAAAACCTCATTGTTTTCCCCAAAGGCTCCTGTTTTTATAACTGTTTAGGTTCGTGCATTCTTTAGAATCTGTCTTTTGTTTTGGAATGCCAAACTATATATGAGATGTTGAAAATGGGCTCACTAGATCACGACTACCATTTTGAAACTTCCGTAAACAATGGGGCACTGTGCATTGGGGAACATATCTCAAGTGAACACAATGCTTAGCAGAAATCCCAAATCTGTTACTCATTCAGCTGAAATGCACAGCAGAGGCAAAACCATGCATGAACACATGTAAAGGCAATAGATTTAAATGTTATCAGAAGTTGCTCTGTGATGTTTTAATCTTTAATTTTGTTGACTTTTCTGCATGTTTAGAGATTAAAATATTTTTTTAATTGAATGATTCTGAGATGGTATCTTCTTTCTGCCCTACGTTTGTAATGCCTACAGAAGTAGTGAAGTAGTGCCCTACAGAAGTAACGAAGGTAAGGTAAAGTTGTTTTCCAAGTGGGGCGTGACCCTGTCCCTGTGGAGCTCAGTGACATTTCTTGCTAACTGAAGTGATGCATGACTGGGTGTGTAGGTTTTTGGGTGGCAGAGTTTGCTCCTTCTTGGTTTCCTTTCTTCACACAGACTGATTGTTATGTCTATGTTGTTATAAAAGCAGGGTGTTCTAAGGCTTGGTAATTAGATCTTGTCTAATTTGGCATACTTTATGGAACTGCAGAGATTTCCTACAAAAGCTTGGTTCCTCCCTCGTCCCAGTAACATCACTAAACTACTTTTGAAAAAGCATTTCAGTGCTACCACATGCCTAATTACAAGTTGATTTTTTTAGCGTTTTAAATTTGATTTGTGTTACAAAAATTGAAATGTTTAAGGATTGAGTTGCACAGTGCTTGAATGTTGCTCAAAACTCTACTAAAAACTTACTTTCATTTAATTTTCATATAATTTATCATTGTTTTATTACCATTTTAGAAACATTACTTACAACAGCTTGTCATGGTAGCTAATGTCCTAAAAGCCTATTGTAATCTGGAAAAATAATGGTTTGTTTTAACGTTTTTGCTACACTAAACAGAGTGCTTAAAACTAAGCCTGATTTTGCTTTAACTTCTCTGATTCAGATTGCTTTTAATAGCTGTGATTACAGTGTAATACTCTGCCTACCTCCTGGGTAGTTATTCTGTCTTTAGTGCAATCTTTATAAGGTCTTGAAAATGCAGATGAAGAAAGTCAGGCTTTATTCTTTTGCTGCTTGATGACTGCTGCATAGTTTTGTTGTTGTTTCATGATTGCTGTTCTGCTTAAATGCTAAGTTATTTTGCACTGAAAAGAAACATTTTTCAGCTGTTGAAAGTAACAGTGCATCTGTAATAAGGGTTATTATGATTAATTTTTATGCTTGCTGTCAATTCTCTGAAAAATATAATCTCAAATCTAAAAAGGCACAGGCTTGTTTACTAAATGATCCGGTAGGATATATTCCTGTGTCGCTGAGATTAGTGATAACAGGATGAGGTAAGAATTGATTATGCAAGGTAAGATTCATAGAGAGTTTTAGCTCTAGTGGATGATATTCTGCACCAAATAAAGTAGAAATTATCACTTATTTGAGAATTAATTTGGGCAAGGCTGAATTTGCTGGAAAGGTCTGTTTTCACTCGACTTGGAATATGAGGATTATCTGCTGACATATGTATTTAAACCAAACTGGTGTGAATACAAACCAGATGTTTATTTGGAACATTTTTGTAGTACATTTGAACCATAAGACAAGGTGACACATTTTTTCAATCAGTATTCCTGATTGTGAGTTGAGGAAATGTGTAAACGTTACTTTGCTATTTCTAAGTGGACAAGAATCTGCAATCTTGTACAACATTAAGTGCTGCAATGAAAACCTAGATACAAAAGAGAATGACCCTCTGTATAAAAGGAAATAAATCACATTTGATTTAGAGCTTTAAAACAAATAAGAACTCTTTTTAAATTATTTTCAACAATCATTTTAAAGGCTTGGTTAAATCTTGATTTCCATATCCATTCTCACTGAGCACACAAGAGGCTGTCAGCAAGTAGCTGGTGATGTAACAAAGAATCTAGGACTGAAAACTGCTTTAGTATTGTAGAAGTGTTCCACACTTAGTTTCATTGATTCAGGGGGACCTTCCTATTATAAAACTTTCACTGTCCACTAATTTGCCTTCTGCAAACCCTCCAAGCATGCCAGTGGTGATAACCTATGTCCCCAATCTTACAGTCTCTTCTCCTCTCATGCTTCACAAGGCCAAGGCAGAGGTGGGACATAATGGTATTGGCATGTGTCAGTGCCATAGGTGTAGATTTATATAATTTCCAATAAAAGGAGCAAAGGATGTTACTTGAAGTTGTTTTTACTTTATTTCCCTCACACAGACTCTTAATGTTCCTCAAAGATGAGTTTGGCAGTTTCTGGTTAATTGTGTTCTCTAGCATTCATAACTTATTTTATTATGATGATACTCTTATTAAAAGTAAGACCTACAATTTGGACAGTTCATTACTGTAAACTGTCCCTTTAATGTGTTGTAATGCTAACTCTTGAATCATTCAGTCACAGGAATGTTGGTGTTCATATGTTTGGGAAGATGACTCTCATGGTCTTTGCCTGGTTTTGCTAAATACTTAGATTCATCAGTGAGCATTTCTCTCAGAATTGAAGTAAGTTAAAGAAGAGAAGTTACACAGAGGAAGAAATACTTTCTACCCCTTCTTCAAGGTCTCCTTTTGTTTTCATCGTATGGTTCAATATACAGAGAATATGCTGAATACCACCAGTACTCTTTTTGGGTATCTTCAGATACCTTTTCTAAAAATCTCAATGGTTTACCTTTATTACATCTGACACTGAAGGTCAAATCAGTCCTTTTCTGAAGTACACTGTGGATGTCTATTCCATCTCATCCTGCACATGGAGAGTTCCCAGAGTTCAGAGTAAGCTCATGGTATCCATATGTCATGACAGTGTGTCTAGTTTGGCTCTTTGAGGCACAGTTGGAATATACAGAAAATATGCAAACTCATATTGCATAGTGTGAACTTAAACATTTTGAAACCAGGAAGTTCTGGTTCTTTGCCTCCATCCTTTTCTATACATGTGCAATAGGCTTACCCTACTCCATTTAGAAAAATTTGGTAACAGCATAAACTGGCCATAAAAGTGTAAAAACAACATGATCCTATACACTGTGTTAGAGATATGTAGTACAAAAATGCAGTTGGCATTTAGGTACTTATATAGCTTTGTCAGTATAGTTCAGCTGCATAAAGGGTGTGTTCATTTAGCAAAGGGTTGAGGCTGCTTCTTGTTTAGGTTTGCTCAAACATTTTTCTCCCTCTACTTGGCAATGTTAATCCTTTGCAGAAGGGCAAGAGCATGTTAGATACCATGAGTTTGTGGGGTGAATAGACCATAGGTATTAGCAGATGCACTAACAGGTCTCTAGTAGTGACAAGGGTTTCTAGCATTGTTTGCAAAGCCTGGGTGTATAAACTTTGACCAACGTGAAACTGAAACTGCTGTCAGATTTACTGGCAGTTTGTCAGAGACTGAAATAGTTCATGCCTCAAACATTGATATAAAGTTTTGCTCATTATAACAAAAACCGTATAAAGATGCTACAATCAAAGAAACCTCCCTGAAGATACCTGACTGGGACTTTGGACTGAGTCAAACTGCTGAGATTAGATAAAGGGAAACCCTAGTGTTCAATCATTTCAGGCTGAGGGAAAGGAATGCATGCCCAAAGGCCAAAGCCACTAGCTGCACTAAGGATCATCCCTGGCTGAGTTTGGGGTGAGGGCAGAGCACAGCTCACAGAAGCCAAGTTTACACAGACTGGCCCAGCTGTGGAACCCCCAACCCCACAGGCCACATCCACGGGACTTTCACGTGAGAGGCAGCTGAGGGGGAGTCACAATCCATCACAGACCCCCCAGAGTGCTAGGCCTTGCACCACAGGAGTGCACGTGATGCAAGCAGAGTCTGCTGCTAGAGGCTGCCCCTCCCCTGGGGGGACATGCCTGGACATTGCCCCTGGCCTGAGTGTATATTAACCCATGGCATCCTGTGCTTTTGGGGGGACCACCACCACCGAGAAGACTGGCTGGAGAGGATCAACGCAACATCGTTGGGATCCACGGATGGTGATATTTTCTCTTTCCCTCTTTCTGTCCCCCCCCACCTCTTTTCCTACTTCTCTTTTTCTTTTCTTCCCTCTCCCTCTCATAATTTCTATCAAATAAAACCCATACTATTGACTGGCATATGTTCTTGTTTGTACCTTAATTCGGGCAGAGGTATTTCCAAAGAACCTTAATAATTGGATCATAACACAGTTAACTCTTGTTTGTGAGTGCTCAGAAGTCTGGGAATCTGGCTATTCACAGACAATATGTCAGTTTGAGAAATTCAGTCTTCCTCATTTAGCATGTACCCAAGGGTTTGATATAAATTGTTTTGGGGTTGGGTTGCTTTTGCATCGTGGCTTTTTTGATCCAAGTGCTACTGAAAGCAGTACAATTCTCTCCATTGACTTGGATTAGTGGGTCACTCTGTGACATAATAAGCCTGTGTTGATTAATTCCCTGCAGTTCCTACTATGAGCCCACACATAACAAATGGAGAACCATTAGTGGCCGTTGTCACTGTTAGTCAGTTCCCAGTCACACCTCGTTTTATTTTCAGGCTGAAACCTCCAATCCTACACAGTGTTATAAATAGGCCATGTAAACAAGAACTTCTTTTCACATTATTAGAATAGTGGATGCAATGTTTTCTAAATGTGGAACTTTCCCGAAGTCATGGTCACAGATTCATGTGACATGTTACAAAAGTTGCTGATTTCATTGTTTGGTTTTTGAGCACGACTTTCGACTTGTAGCCAGTTGAAGGTTGCTGCAGCCTGTAAGCAAGAGGGCACAAAGGGCGGGGTATTGCATAGATTTGTAACTATGACTCAGCTTTTGCAGAAAGTAATACTCATTTCGCTTCTCCTGCTTCCCCCTGCTTATCAGGAAGTGCCCTAAGCACTGCAGTAAGAGAGCACTGCCCGTTCAAAGAACACCTTCAAAACTTACTAGAAATAGTGAACTATAGAAAAGTAAAGCAGTAACTAGTAGTGTTCCTTTCTTAGCCGTGAAATTTGGGGGAAGTACCCATGCTACAGTGTTATTTCTTATTTTAGGGGCATAATGTCTATAATTTCTTCTATATAAATGTCATAAAACACTGGGCAAAGTTGAAAACCTCTAACAGATGTTTGCTGGATAGTATTGTCTTACTGAGGAGATAAAGTGTCAGCTTGTCATGTGATTCCAGGCTACCTTGCTATTAAATTACCTAAATTACCTTAAAATTTATCAATGGCATGTACGATATAGTGGGGAAGTCACCCTTTTTTGTAATTCTGCAAACTAATTACTTGGTTACCCATTTGTAACCAAGTATCATTGCAAAGCACTGTCACTTTGAGGGTTGATGCAAGTTTGTTAATGTTTGTACCTCCTAAATAGACTCTGATTCCCAGGATGGATGAAAGTCATATAAAGAAGAATTATGAACATAATCAGAGTATCATTTCCTTTTTAGAATTTTCTGCTCTGTGGGGTGTCTTCTGCCTTTTCTTCCATCTCAGCGTGTATATCCACCAGTAATTTCACATGATGGAATAGGGAACAGGTCAGAGTAGTATACAGATAAAATTCATTGTGAGGAACCATTGTATCTCTTAGGGAGGATGGGCTACTTTTCCTGTCACAGAAATACTTACTATCTCTGATTAATGTTGCTGTTTTCTTTAAGCCTAGGAAAAGAAATGTATTAAAGTAGATTGTAGATTGCATCTTTGTTCTGCACAGTAATGTCGCTTTAATTCTTCAGGAGAGGCGATTAGATAACAAAGCATGTCTTAGAATATTGTACTGATGTCTCTACTCACAGATTAGGCTTTTAGAAGGAAAATTTTGTGATGGAGCTTTTTTATCTTAGGTATCAGTGTTTTCCTTGCTTAAAGTCTCATTTCCTACCTAAGAAAAAAGAAACAGGTAATAACTAATGGAGGGAAAAATGTTTTGTGTTTTTTTTTGATAAAAAGGTCTCGTCCTTCTGCCTGTGCACTGTTTCTCTGTCTCCTCTCCTCATAGCCATTACAGCATCCTCTGCATTCCTGGCCGTGTACATGGCCTGAGCACAGGAGTCATTTGAGGAGCAGGAGCAATCAGAATGCTTTTGTGTACAGCCAGCCAGCTCTCCTGGAATAATTTATAAGGACTGCATCAGGAGCAAAATCAGGGAATTTGGAGGAGTGCCCTGAGTTGAGCTGGTGGTTGTACATGACCCTGGCCCTCATTGAGGGTGGCACAGGTCACCTCCCTTTACATCCTTCTACCACTGCTGGCATAGAAGAGCAGTGGATCTGAGTTGGTGTGGGCAGTCTGTAGGTGTTGACAGAAACCACAGGGTAAGGATGACCACTGTGAACTTCACTCTAGACAATGTTGCTGGGGTTTTTTTCTGCTGTGTAATTCGTGTCCTTGTGTTAGCCCAAATAGGTACCACAATGCAAGGAGGTGGTGAGATAATGTGTCTGGACAAGAAATTCACTCATTTTTGTGCATCAGGGTGAACTCAGGTGCACATTTCCTGGTTCTTTTATTACACTGGATTTTACTGCTGTCTGAATTATTAGAGGATTGCTTATTCTGGAGAGGTGGAAGTCATTGTGAACATCTGTGAAACACTAATAGCATATGAGTATTGTAAGCAAGTAACCACACTAGGAATTGGTGGTGTGGACAACTGATGAGTTGTGTATATTGGTCTTTACCTGTCCTCTAGTTTTCCAGTGCCATATCAAGCTAGGTTGTTGGGGGGTTTGATGTATAGATAGGACTTAATTTAAGGTCAATATTTAATTCACAACTTGAGCTAAGATTACAACAAAACTAAATCTAACATCAAATTTCAAAGGAGCCTGAAGGAGAGTGTTGTCTCTTAGATCAAACAGCAATGGTTGATCTGACATTACAGTCTCATCCATAAGTGGCCCTTTTGAAGAATGAAAGTATTAATTCTAGTAAGCATAAAGGCAAAACCTAAGGAAGTGAGGGCACTGACCTTCCAAGCATGTTGAAGGCTACAAGGAAGTGTAGTTATAAATTTGGTTTGCTTATCTTGTGTAAGGATTTAAATGGTATTGTTTGTAAAGTATTGTTGTTGTAAAGCTTTCAGTTCCATTGAGCTTCTGACTGCCCAAAATAGACCGTTTTGCCAGTCATCTCTGAGCTCAGTGCTGCCCCACCTAGATCTCTGCAAGTATCCCAGGAAATTATTTCAAAGCTAGAACAGGCATGTCTAGGTTATGTTGGAGCCAGTGTTATGACTACATTTATAATTACTGTGAGTTAACATAATTCTTTTCTTTATGAGGACAGCTCTTGGAGAAACTTCTCTTTCTCTTTGATTTTATTGTTTCTGTTGGTGTAAGATAAAAGCCACTCAGACTAAAGGAGTATAAAAGTTTTTATTTTAACGGAAAAAAATGGTTTGCCAGTATGAACACATCTTACATGAAACCAAAAAGTATGTCAGTTACAATTCACGCTTTTAAAATTCTAAGCAATGATGCATACAAGAAGTTTTAAAATAACTTTAAAAAGGACCCTATGATGCATACATCTTGTGTAATTCTGGACATTCTAATTACAGAATTATTTTTGCACATACCCAGATTTAGTCATGTGTGGATCAACTCTAGATAGCTCTGTAGATGCTTTGTGGTAGGGAAGTGACATAGCAAGCAGTATAGAATGTAAAACAGAAATGGCCATATTGAGTTACTCTTTAGTGTTTGACTTGAATTCATAAAGGATTTGGTTACACTCTTAAATTCACTCATTCTCAACAGGTAAGAATTTGAACATTACTATGTATAGTAGAAAAAAGAGGCTTGCTAAAATACTAAGAACTGAAATTTTCTAGCGTATCATTTAATCTAAATATACCTATCAGTGGCTCAAAAAAAATTTTATGTTAAGCAAAACTACATTCTCAAAAATCACTTGTCTGAGGTCTGGTGTGTTTAGTGAACAGCCAATTTAGGACCAAATACAAAAGACCACCAAAACAATGGTTTAATGCACACAGTAGTTTGGCTTTATGAGAATGCTCTTCTGGGAGCTGTTGGTGTGCAGAATTTCTACTGGTTTCCCATGTGAAAGTGACCTCTCTTTTCCCTTCACAGCTGAGCATCTATATCCATGGCCATCCTCAAGAGTATTATTTTACCTCTTGGCTCCATGCTCTGGGAGGTCCTGTTGGCATAAGTGAATATAACTATGCCTGGGAAAATAGGATTTCTGGATTCTTGTTGTTCCCTGTACTGGATGTACAGTGCCTGTTTCTGTATTGCAGTGAATGCTGAGTACACATTGCATTCAAATATTAATCATACTTAGATAAATCTTCCTCCTAGGTCAGCAGGAATGTTCATGGAAGGGCTCGATACAGTTCTGCATTTGTACTCTTAGTTACTGTTCAAATGGCCATCTCTTTTACCTGATAATGTTAATTTTTCACATGAAATCAGGCAGTTCTTTTCCATTGATGATATCAGTTCAGGATTTAAATATTTTTCTTAACACCATGCCTTATACATTATTCATAATTATAAAGTATAGTTACCTAGTTGAGTACATCTCAAGATACATACAGAACTGTTCAGAGTAATCATCCTGTAATGCATCATGTGTGCCTATGCTAATCTAAAACCTTATCTCTTCTGCCAGGTTTTTCACAAAGTAATGTCAAACTCACTGTATTTTGCATAACAAGTTATTAGGATTTTTTAAAAACCACTATATCCATTTTTTACCTGCTCTAGATAGGCACCAGTCATACAGTTGGTAACAAGTAATTTATTTTATGCCTATGTATGAATACATATAAAAATATTATTTATATCTGTTACTTACTGCTATTCCAATGGATTCGATATTTTCTATTGGTTGTAAATTAGATTTCTTTTAGAGTTTAATATTTTCTATATGGCTTTCTAATCAAGAGTTCGATCATGAAGAAAAAGAATCCAGGGAAGTTATTAAAAACTACCTGGCACAGATAATGAATTTATTTCCTTGTAGTGGGTGTTGCCCCATATTGTCATGTGCAAATGAAACATTTTTTACAAATGATTGATTTACAGTATGGCAGAGCATCTTACAAAAACAACAGTCATTTACAGTAAATATTTAGTTTTCGGTCTTGTGTCAGGTAAGGCTCTTTGGAAAGTAAACAAGAATTGGGATTTTGTGTGACTCACTGTGGTAGGTAATTCCTAATCTGTGGAGAATATACATTCCCAAGTCCTTGGAAAGTACACTGTTGGTTGTATAGGAATTGCATAATGGATTCCCAAACACTTAATTAGTAAATAATGCTGTACCTAAGTGAATGTTGCTTACAGAGAAATTCCATGCTACATATGGTATACCACAGACTGAAATGTAAATGAGAATGTGTTTTGTTTTTCTCAAATCTGTGACCTGGACTGACAGCATAGAATGGAGTTATGCTCTGCCAGAAGCTCTTAGTAAAATCCAAAGCCTCCACAAAATACATTGAGTTTCATGTTTTGTTTTGCACTCTGTATGTGAGCAATGCTCATCCATGCTTGCAAATCTTTTAAGAAGATGCCGCTGTTATTACTGATGTGGATGTCTGGAAAATGAGTGCTGAGTAATGTATACAAACATGCAGAGGACATATTTCTGATGTTGGAATAATACAGTTAATGAAATCACACCATTTTGTGGCAAGACCAGCAAAAAATGTAATCATTCAGAGGCAGGGTTGTGAATTGTTTTGGTTGGGTTTTGGCATTAAACTTGAAGTTTGTTTCGTGAAGCAGAATGTCTGTGTTTGGAATGAGATATATGTAAACTTGTTCACAGCAGTTCCTCTTACTACCATTCATTCTTATACCATGTGTTCTAAACTAAACAGTCCAGATTCCTGATGAATGCTGCTGTCTACAGTACAAACATCTGCTTTATAATCCTTTAGTACTGGTAAATTATTTCCTCTGTTCAACTCTGAGTTGTCTGTGGAAAAATGTTCTGTCCATGAATTGATCAGGTTGTGTTTTGTCAGTCTCTCTGGATGCAGCACAGTACTTCACCATCCAAGATGCAATGTGGGTATTTTAAATCAAGCCTTGCTCTGTTAATAACATTTAAAGTTGCTACTGCTCTTGACAGGACTGTTTCAGGATTTTCATAGGTGAATGTACTAGATAAATTATTCAATTTGGTAAAGCAGGTTATAAAACCCTAAAAATCTATTAAATATATTTTTGCTTTCTCTGGGTTATTCCTCCTCCTGTAATCATGTATGTCTGAAAATTAGCTGTAGAAACCTCTAAACTTCTAGAGTGACTTTCTTCATGGAAGTCACATCTCATATTTAGTTGCTTACTTCATCAGGCTTACTTGCTTAAATGCTCTGCCCTGTCAGTGCTTAACAATTTAATCCTTTACAACACTTAAGTATTGCATCACCCATATAAGATTTAAAAAGCCAGTGACCAGGCTGGATAATTCTAGGAACCCAGTTTCTGTACTAGTCTGATGAGAACTGTGAGTTAATGGTAGTTTTCTCAGAAAAGTTAAGTTTCTCTCCTTGTTTCATTTCTGCTTTGAGCCTTGGAGAGTTTGGAGTTTTCTGAAAAGAACTGGAAACAGAGATTGTTCTCTGAAATACGTGAAGAAAGGAAGGATCAAAGTTTGTAAATAAGAGTTCTGCATAGAATCAAATACAAGAATTTTATTGGACTACTTGTTGAGGTTTTGCATTACAGTTGTGAGATTAAATTTGCTCTATCAAATGATAAATAAATTACAATCTCCTTTATGTGAGGATCTATCATCCTTATATAAGCATAGATCAGATCTTTCTCTGAGCTGTTATCCAGTGGGTTTTTTTGGTCACACTTTTTGTTTCCTGCCCTGATTATCTATCAAGAAGGATATAATGAAACAAATTCTTGTCATCTTGTTGAGAAGCAGATGAGCTGCTTCATTTAAGTTTTGTTTTCCAGACAAGCAAGCAAGAGCCTGAGGGAAGTATGGAGATACACAGTTATTTCATTTACAGAAGTGCAGCTATTAAGTCTTTATTTTCAAGGCCTCTTTGTGCAGGAAGCTTCTGGGTTTGAATATCAACATTCACTGCTTCATGTATCCCAAACTAGAAAATATTCCACACATTATGTCTTGTAACATTTAGCAGTGAGACAACTTACACATTGCTCTGTGTGCAGGGTTTCATTTTGTCACTGTACTGTGGAAAGAGCTATTGCCATTAGCCAAACAGTTTGGATCAGGAAGTTGCTTAGAAATCCATTAACTGCTTGCAGTTTAGGCAAGAACTGTGAAGCTGTATACCTTACGAAGCTATGTCCTGCTATTCCAGTCCTTTTGGCCAACACAAATGGTTTTATGTGGATTGGCTGACTGGTAACTCAGTTATGTCAGATATATTTCATATGTCACATTATGCTTTACTGTTGGAAATAACCTACTTCTGACTTGTTGGATGAAATGGTTGAAAAATATAAGCTGTTTCTGGCTTTAATGTAGTTGGCTTGTTATGACCATGGTCATGTTACACATACAGTTTATCAGTCTCCAGCAATTTGAGCAAGGAATTGTGAAGCTTTCTAAGTTGGAAAATGAAATTATGCCTTTTTTGGTCCTTCTAGATGTAACCTGTTTTTCACACATTTTCCACTTCCTAAGGAAGACTTATTAATTAGATGGAGTTTAAAAGTCAGAACACTATATATTTCCTTCATGTTTCAACATTTCACAGAATGGTAGTAATACACAGACTATTGATGTAAAAGTTACAGGAAGTTAACAGTACAAGGATTCCTCAATGTGTGTGTTTCCAGGAGTTAAAAAGAACAAACAGTCCATCAGCCTCACGCTTAAAATAGGTGCTTGGTGCATATGATTAACTGATATGGCTGTTGAAGTTTTTATCACAGTGCTTTGATTTTTATGATATTTTGTGAGTCAGAGTTCATTAGCTTCAATAAAAACTTGGATTAGAAATGTCCAGTGACCCTGTCTGTGTTTTAGGAATTAGTATTAGAAATTCAGTATTTGGGGTTCACACTTCGGGGAAGGTGCAGTGGAAAGCTATGATACAGAGATGTCTTGAAAAGAAGCCATTTGTGGTCAGCAAAGATTCTTTTCAAGGTTGGTAACCTCTGTATTCCTGAATTATGTTTACATAGCTGCCTAAATGATTTATGCAGTTTCAGTTGGAATATATTCCCCAACTAAAACAGTTGTGACGTAGCTGTTACCATTTGCCCCATGGATGCTCACCTTTCAGTTAGGGCTTGAGTAACCTCTGGGTAATTTCTAAGATAGTTGCAATAGTTAATTCTCCATTCTCATGTGTTTCAATATTAATTAGGCTTTAGGCTTATTAACATTATTATTACTGCATTTTGTCAAGACGTAGGGCTCTCACCCAGGAAGTCTATTTGTTGGCTTACACTAGGCACATTAACTTGACAACTGTTTTGCTAGAATCTGGAGAACTTGTAACCAACTATTGTTGCTGAAGTGTTTAAATCTGTAATGTAAACACACTGGAAGTCTACAAAAGATGCATAGTTTTTTATTATAAATAATTACATTTCAATCTTTTTAAAAATTAGTGTTTTGTGCAACTGAAACTATATAATCATACTTTGTTCTGTGTCATTTTCTCTTGAAAATACTCATGTATTTTCCTCCTCTCTTAGCAGTCATAATCTTTCCTCAGAATGACATGTTCACATTTTAGATCTTACCCAAAAGTTTCATGTTCTTCACTGAAGAACCACAACATGATACATGGTGAAGTATTTTGAGGTTAGTATAAACTTGAAGGCTAATTTTTGTGATAAATACCAAGTCCAGATTTGTGCAGTGAACCTGCCTCTTACAGAAATCTGTGTCAGCCCATTTTGTCAATTTCTGCTGTTATCACAACCCAGGTGTAAGAAAGTAGGGAGTGATTTTTATCTTGCAAGATCTTATGGAGTATGTCATATGAATTAAGGTAGTATTATTTTGCTTCCCTGAAATGTGTGCTTGGCTGGAGGGACTTGAGAGAACAGTGATAGATGTTCCCTGCTGAACACAAGAGGAGATAAATTCTTAACTAAGTGCCCAAGTGAACGGCATAATTAAAAAGGAGGCACTTCAGTTTCCTAAAGCTCAAATTACCTTTTAAGAGCAAATTCCAAACTCCTAACCACTGGAATTTGTGTAGTAAGTGTGACACTGACATTTTGTACTCCCCATAATGAGATGAACCCACAACTTAAAGCACTGACCACACCTACCTGTCCTGTATTTGACCTGAGTCTACCTGCCTTGGAAGTGTCATTTCCTGATCAAAATTTCATGATTTAGCCAGAATAATTTTAAAATTGCATGAATAAGAACCTTTCTGCAGTATGCATTTTCGAGTTCTCTTCTAATAGTTATTTTGCCCTTTGCTTGGCCTTTTTATTTTAATGGTTGCAGAGGTTAATGAGATGTCCTGTGTTCAGATTTTAACGCTACATTTATATGGCTGAAGAAAATAGCTTAGCAATGCAACCCTTGTATTTGTAAACCTGAGGAAGTATAGAATCCCTGGAAGTATGGGTCAGTTGCAGTATGTAAAGGCTCTTCACTCAGAGGCACTTAAATTTGAATCTTTTTAATAGTTGCATGTATTGTTAGAGATGCACAATTTCCAATTTCCCCCCCTCCCAACCTTGTTATGATGTGCTGTTGAGCTGAAAATAAGAACTGATGTTCCCCTCTTGGGCTCTGTTCCAGCAGTGCTTAGGACCTTGGAAACAGACACTTCTTTCTCCTACTGTCTGCTGTTTGCCTGGAGTTGTTTCCCAGCTCTTTAAATCACAGCATTGAAGTGCCAGAGATTCTGCTTCATTTCTCCCAGGCAGTAATGTGATTTGGCACTTACTTACCTATTCTTTGACTGGAACTTTTTAAGACATCTCCATCTGATGTATTTGGAATTTCTGTAAAATACTTTATATGCTGTAAATGAAGATGTATCATCTCAGAAATGAGAATCACATGTTCAGTTGCAAATGACTTGGGTTTACTGCATTCTGGTGTAATTTTGTGATGTCCTCACCCAAGAAACAGCACATGATTATTTGTAAGCTTGCCATGCCTGAGAGGAAATTTGATAAGGCTTTCAGAATCTGCGTTGTAAGGCCAGTAATTGCTGTGATCCAATAAGGGAGAGCTCCATGGTGGCATCACTCGAGAGAGTAAGCGTGGTGTGACTGCTGCTGCTTCTCGGATCATGCTGCCTAATGAAAGATTAATGACGAGATGATGCTCTGTAACAAACATCTAATACTGCCACCAGGTCACAGGTTTGATTTGAACCAATCAATACAGTTCATTCTCCTAAAGGGAGCTAATGATAGCATGCTTATGAGAAATGAAATGGCCTGCAATCTAAGACAGCCTGCTTGTTCTCACTGTGTCAGCTTTAAAGAAACAGTATTCCTTTTATAGCATCATCTAAACCTTGGGAAGAAAGGAGAGTTTAAATTCTGAGGCAAAATGTTTAGAAAACTTTTATAAAAAATGGAACTCAAGAAGGGAATCCTTATATTAAAAATAAATGAGAATTAAAACTCAATGAAATGTAAGCTAGAAAGAAAAATATTTCAAATTCTCTGAGTCAATAGTATCAGAAAGAGAAAAGAGTTTGATTTGACCATGCTGTTTAAAGATCAGATATACAATTATGTGTGTGTTCTTAATCCTTAGAGTGACTCATTTGCCCATGAAAGGCAGGGGGTCAAGTGCCCCCCTATGTCATATTGACTCATCTGAGGAGAAAAGGAAAGAAACTGGAGTATCATTCTTCTTCAGGTCCAGATAAGTTGCAGATTGAACCTACTAAGTCTTTTTAATTCCAGAAAGCAAGTTTATAGGACACAGAGGAGGGTCTGCATTCAAGTATTTCCCTCAAAGATAATCCTGTGAGAGACTGAACTATCTTAGAATTAGAAGGCAGAATGAGGAAACGCAAAAAGTTTTTCAAGATTTCAAGATTCAAAAAGATTTTCAAGATTTTTTTCTGAACTTCTCTCTAAACCCTTTGAGGCAGACTTTGCATTCTTGCTTTTGTCTAATAATGTGCTGTGAAAGTGCTGGCAGTAAGTTACTGTAGCTACACATGGGGTAAGATACTGTAAAATATTAATAATGGAGCTTGAATTTTGAGCTCTTGGTTATAATACTTCAGTTTTCTGAGATGCAGAGTATGCACTCCATACTTTTCTTTTAAGAAAACAAATCAAACCCCCCTGAACTCAAGCTCAAATTCTCTAATGAAATGTTCTGATTTTCATAGCAAAGTAGAATTGCTGTCCTCTAGGTATGAACAGGACCATACTGACCTGGCTCCAGTTACTTCTTAGGTACAAAATAGTATGCTAAAAAATCATGATAATTTATTTCTGAGATGAAAATAGTATTTGCTCAGTACTTAGGATACTTGCCTGTGTGCTACTTTTGTTCTAGATTGGTAGCATCATAAGCTCTGTAAATGTTAGCATTATTGTGATTAACAATGTTACATTCCTAACAGCTGGAACAAATTGTAATTGCTATTAAAGTACCAATTTGTAATCAAAATATCAATAGTAGAAAAGACATTAAATGTTCATGCTAACATAATTTTCCAGGAGCACAGATGCACCAAAACACTTCCTTGCAGTGACTAAGCAGTGTTTGGTGAGTAAGGCACTTCCTAAGCACTGAATAGCAATTCTAATAGCAATTTCAGACTTGCATTTTGCCACTTCGACACAGTTGTAAGAAAAATATATATTGTCATTAGATGACATTTCTTAATGTTTAGCTTTCTAGTTTTCATCGTACAGTAGGGGTGAGGACAAATTAGTCACCCCAGCTGCAATTTGAGCATCTCTGCTTCAGTCACTGGAGCTGTATCTGTTTTATTTGATTTCTTCCCCCTGTATTGATTACATTTTCTTTCCAGACTGTGCTGTGATCAATTGCTATCACATTTCTTGGATTAACTTGGATTTCTCATCTTTTCAATTTCCTCTTTTCTATTCCAGTAAGTGCTTTAAAGTTTTAAATGTTTAAATAGAACCTCTTTCCCATAAAGCCTGGAATTCGCCAGGATCCCTTCCTCAAGAGGAGCATGGTCTAATGGTGAACAAGCTGAGAGATGGACATTGCTGTGTTTTTATCCCAGCTGATTTACTTTTTTGGTCTTAGGTAGGTCTCTGAACTACCTGCCAGGAGAGCCATGAGGATTAATTGAACAGGCAAAGTGCTGTGTAATGCTTAACATTTTGTCTGACTTTAACAATAAGTGTACATTTACTGCCAGTGTTGAAAACAAAGCCTGTGATGTTAGTGGGTGAAATTGTTGGGTTTTTTTCTTTTTTTCAGTGATCTTGCCTGTAGAATGACAGTAGGATTCCTGACTCCAGGAGCACAAATTCATAGTTGCACAGACTTCAGGAAAGAAAAACTCTGACATTTCTGTTTCTCCTTGGTAACTGATATTTCTGCTAAAATTTCCTGTGGCTCTTAGAGAAAAATACAAGTTTTTCTGTCTTGTGAGGATTCATGTTGAAATGAATTTCAAACTTGTTGCTATCCATAGTCCTGGAAGAGAAGATGAAAAATAAGATATCCAGAAGAAAACTATGCCAAAACTGATGCCTAGAGAAACAAAGTAGTACATAATGCTGGTTGTTTTAAATTGTAATTATTTCTACATAAAGGATATTGTAAAAGAAATGTTCAAACTATTGAATTTTGTCAGCTTGTTAATAGTTAGGTCAGACTTTTCTTTCATAAGAGTTGATTTATCTGTATCTTTAGTGTTTGTCTTATTTTTATTACTGTGTCAAACTTCTCTGTAAATGCCCTGTATTGATTTAATTTTTCTTGAATATGAGTGGCAAGGTCTTGCATGTGTTATGTTTCATTGTGATTAGCACTTTGTATTCTGACACTGTCTTTTCTGGCAACATCTCACCCAGAACATCCCACTGTTCTTTGTGCCACATCACAGTGATTGCTCATAGTCACCTTCTGATGCACTAAAAATGCCCTCTTCCTTCTCCTCATTCGTAATTTCCAGCTTGTCACAGGAATTCTTACTCCTATATGGATGACCATGCACTTTATCTATTTTCCTTCTGTTTCTGTTGTTGCAGAGTTGTCTGCTCCCCTTTGGTGTGGAATACAGCCTTTCTTTGTACTAACAGCTTAGCACAAATTTAGTTTCTCTGCCAAGGTCACAAGGGAAAATACTAAATATGTCTCGAGACAGATACTTGAGGAATTACCCTAACAGTTTCTCTCTAGCCTGATATTGGAATTGTTTGAATGGTTTTCTCTTTAACCAGTGCTGTAGAAATATTAGGGCATATATTCAAAATTTTCCTGTTACGTGTGTACATGGATCTTAGATTGTATAAATTGTACTGAAGCAGAAAAATGGATCGCCCTACAGTGATCACAGAAGTCTCTAAGAGTTTCTAGATGTTCTTCAGGTGTTTGCTGAACAGGTCCACTCAGTCCACTGTGCCAGCACAAAGATTTCCAAGCCAGGCATCACATTTAAGAAAGTATCACTGCAATTGGTACTTGCTTCCACTCTGCCCCCAGTGTCACCAGGGCTGTGATGTGGAGCTGCCAGGGGTGGCATGTGCTTTTGAGCACCTTTCTGCAGCAGAACAAGCCAGTGCTAGTAACTGGAGTTCAGGTTATAGCATCCATATATACATACTCAGAGCTTTATCTAGTCAGGTCTGGAATACTGCCAAGGATGAAGCATCTGCAATCTTTGGACAACCTGTTCCAAAGTTTGGCTGGTGAGTCGTGTTAATTCTGAGCTCAGGCTTGCCTGAGAATCATTATAATCATATTTATGTGCTGTTGCTTAGGCCTGATGCACTTAAGTTAGCATGCATATGGCTATTTTAACTATATCTGCCTCTGTGTCCTGATTTATGTGTAGAATAGGTAGTCCATCCAGAAATTTGACTGAGATATTGTCTGTGGACTGACTGTGGGACCTCTTGGTAAGTGGATATTTGAGTCTAAGCGCATCTTTAGTTCATCTTTTCCAAGGCAACCTCCTGCTTCTATTTGGGAAATATAAATCAAGTTGTTTGGCAGACTTGTTTTCTGATGTCATTCACAAATAAAGCAGATGTTTAAATGATCCTGTTTACCTTTGCAATAGTAGCATAAAAGGTGAAGGAACTCCTTTAAAACTAGGCCCTGAACATTTTGTTCTTGAGTTTCAATTGAAGCTGAAACTTTTGGAAAACTTGCCTCTGATGTCAATGGGAATGAGATGGGGCATGTTTATAGAATAAAGGCATTATGTTGGCTGTTAGTGGTGCAATGTGTATGAATAAAAGTAGTTTATCTCACTAAATGTTAAGAGGTTTGCCTGAAATCACTTTCAATATCTTTTCTTGTTCTCTATACAGTAAAGTATGTAATTAGGGAACATGTTATACAGCAAACTTGGTTTAAAAAATTGATTTTTAAAGCATAAAAGAGGCAGTGACTGAAGTCCTGCCAGGCTCTATCGAATACTCACATGTATTATATTGTAAACATAATATGGTTATACTGTATGTTGTCATAATAATTGGCAATGGTACTGGAGTCAGTCATTGAGTGCTTTGTTCATGTGGTAATAGATGACAAGGGCTACAACATTTGTTGGCAGCAAAGTTGTTTTCCTATCTGTTTCTCTTCGTAAATTGGTTTCAGAATAGTTTTGTGGGGTTTTTTTCAAACTGACTGTCTTAGGATCCAGATGGCTTTATTTCTTTTTAATGAGATTTGGGATATTTTTCTTACAATTGGTGTTCACTCAGCGCTGCCACAAAGGCTGCATTCTTCATTTTTCTTAAAGCATGGCACTGTGACGAGAGAGAGAAGGCTCAGCAGCGACCCAGAGCACAGAGGGGTGGGTTGGGATTCAATGGGATCTAGGCCTAAAAGGTAGTCTGAGTGAGGAGAGAATATAAAAAATTGGTCTGGAGGCTAACAAGTAATTTTAGATTCCTGGATAGGAACAGCCTAGTTAGTTAGTCTCTGTAGGCTTGATTCCATGACCCTAACTCATGCACGCCATGTTACTGGTTTCCAGCAGGCTGACATGGGATGGGAGCTATTCCTTGGGAGTAACTGGAAAAACTGCCCTATCCATTTACAAAAGTTCTGAAGGAGCAGTCAGAATAGAGAGCAGCTGGGAAATGGGCATTTTTCCTGCAGAAACTCCCAGAGGTTTTTTTGTTGTTAGTTGCTGCAGTTTCACAGGACATGACTCTCTTCAAATTATTTCTTTTGAGACCCAGACCACATGTAGGACAGGGCTCTGCAGGATCCTGAAAGACAATTTGTGGTGGCTTCAGCCATTCACAAGTAGGCATGCATTTCAGTTGTAAGCGAGTGAATTTCACCTAATACAGGTTTAACAGCTGAAAAAATGAAAAAAGGTTGTCTGTACTAGCATTTCACCTTCCAAATTCAGCCTGTAAACCTCAACTTTCTTAGCTTCAGATTCTTGTTAAATCTGCACCAACACACAACCTGTGCATCACCATTCTTTTACCTTTAAATCTTTCCCTTTTTGCTAGTTTGAATCAGCTCTTCCTGACTTCAGTTACACATGATGTAGTCATATGCTTCTACCCTCTTCAGGCTCCCATGCCTTTTCTTGTACTGTTTATGTCCCTGTCCTTCTGTCTCTGTCTGTGTCAATCATTGTCCATCTCATTTCACATTGTGTTCCACTCTCTGTCTGAAAGCCCATTTGTGTCTTGTCTCCATTCTCAGTGTTTTTGGACTTCCAGCTGCAGAGTATTCCACCTGCATATATCTCTGCTTCTGACAGCAGGACAAGAGTCACAATACAATCAGTTCTACTGGGATGTCTTGGTCCTACAAAGCAGACATCACTTGATTATGTTTTGCACTGATGTGTAGGATTTGGCTTTCTCTATTGTCCACGCGGGCATTCTGAATCTGTAGAGCTGCTGCCAAAAATCTGAACCTAGGGCAGGGCTGGTCTAAAGCTCTCACTCAATCCATAGCAATATCTCAACAATTTTCACATAGAAAGCACACAAATTAACGTTGCAATTTTTTTAACGGTGTAAGGATTTTTATTTACTGGTGTCTGATGAAATTGCAGCAATTTTTTCTTACTAAAATGTAACAACATGTGCATGTATAAAGTCTATTGCACAGTGGATTCTCATCTCAGATATAATCATTGCAAACTGTAGTTGTCACAAAGGCTTTTCAATATTCTGATTGTTTGTTGTGTGACTAACCTGTCACACAAAATTTAAAACAAAATTTGCACATAAAGAATATTGATTACGACATGCTAACAGGTCCTCTCCCTAAACCTGTGCTCTGCACAGTAAGATGTATTGGCTGCATGGGATCAGAACAGAAGCAGAACAGGGGAGTTTTCATAGCACACAAGGGAGTTGAAAATGGTTTTTCAAAACCACTATGAATTCTTCTTGGTGTACTTTACACCCTGTGAGGGGAAATCTTCATGCAACAGTGCTCAGTACTGTAATTGGGCTGATTTAGTTTGTACTTTAACTAATAAAAAAGTCCTGATATCTGCACTTTTTTTTTTTTTACTTTTGTCCACTTTGCTGCTTTAGTAGTCAAGCTTTACAAACCATGAAAAATCTTGCAGGTATTAGCCACACCTCTTACTCTGGGGGAAATGGCAGAAAGGTTTCCTGTACTGGAGCCAGTAACCAGAAGTTGGGCCTGTTTGTATCCTCTCCATTGAAAAATTCAGAAAAGGGTAGTTTTGACATTCCTGGGATTCTAAGGTTATATGCTTGAAAGCACACAACAACCTAGCCTTAGGAAAATTGCCTCTCCAGGTGTTTTCCAGCTTTATCAAGCCTTGTAGCAAAGAAGGAAAGGAGCACACAGGCACAGCTTTTCCTTGATGAGTCATCTTATTTATTACAACTCGCACTTTGATAAAATTATTTGCAAAAGAGCCTTGAAGATCTCGTTTTCTTCAAAGTGGCACTGTTTATTAGAAAACTGAAAGATTGTGTGTTGTCTTGTACATGTGCATCTTACATGAGAGATCATGTAAGCTGCTGCTTCTTACACATTGCAAATTCACAACTGTTTTGTTCTGGAGGCTGCTCAAAGGGCAGGTGCAGAGTTTGTCAGCATGGATTGGGTGGTGCACCACTTTGGAATCATGCTAAACTCTTTGTCCTTCATAGTACCCTACCCTTTCAACAAGTGCTGTGGAAAATGTTGGCTGTCATCCTTTAAACAGCCCAGTGTTTGCATTTCCCTTGATCATCTGTCCCAGAGCAAAGTTCAGTAGGTTGAGGAAGTACTGTATAAGTGCAATTGATCTAAAAATATATCAAAAGGAAGACTACTGTATATGAACAAATCATGGAGAGGCTTTATATAGGCTTGCTGATATCTGTAAATACATGAAACAAGGAAGCAGCAGCTTATGACATGGTTATTTCTGGAACAGTGGAAGGTCTGACTGTTATTGTTGTACCATGCACAGAGCCAAGAAGTTGCTCCTGAAGAAATTGTGAATGGAATTAAGAACCCCAAAATTAGAACTATTTCCATACGGTTATGAACACTCTGCTCCAGATCTTGCTGCTGCAAATCAGTGGCAAATCACATTATTAATGTCAATGGGATCGGCTTAGGATTTCCACTTCCCTCTACCGGCACCCTTTTCTTTAAACAAAACCCTTACCTTTCCAGGGAATACCTGTTCTGAAATAAGCCCGAGGATCTGACAATCTTTGGTGAATTCTGGCAGATCTCAACGTAGAATATCCCCACATTAATGGTGTCAGCTCAATTCTTCAGCCAAAGAGAGAAAAATATATTTACAGTATCCATGTGGGGATAAAAAAAGCTGGAAGGAACTGCTAAGCCACTCAGTTTGCTGTGTGTATCATAGGTCATGATTACCCAGTTACCTCTGTACAGGGCATTTGATGTTTAACTGCAGTAGTAAGCAGGCAAATACATGCTGACCTGCAACACTCAAAAAGGTATCCAGCCTTGAAAGCTTCCAAGAACTGAAGTTGCCATTGAGAATTCCCATGGTAATTGCAGCTATAAATAACTTGTTTTTTAATAGGCCATGTTTCTCCATGAACTTTGTGTTTACACTAAGTAACCATTAGGAACCAGCATTCTCTCTTACATTAAGTCAAGCTAGTTAATAATGTTAAAAAGTGAGTCTTTCCTTCAAACATGTCACTGTGAGACATTTTCCTCTTCAAATATTTTTTTTTCTTTTTATAATTCTGTTTTTAAATAGTTCTTTCTAAAATGTGAAACTTGGTGGGGTGATTCACAGCATGTTTCACCAGTGAAAAAGCTGGTATTGCTTTTTGTCCATACACAAAAGGAATGCATTAGGACTGGATTTTAGTATGGGGTTTTTAGCTATAATGTCAGCTGTTTGTCACCTGTAATTCTTGGTACTTTTCAGACCATGTGTTTTCCAGGGAGAAGACTTGGCTGGTGGTGGAGCTTTTGTTTCTACTCCCCTTGCAGTTGGCTCTATTAAGACATTTTTAATTAGACCTGGCTGAGTTTATTAAGGGATTCAAATTGTTCTACATTACTATCTTCATCTTTCATCCTCACAGTTTTATTGATCTCACAAATCTTATTATCAAGGATGCATATGTTTGTTTTCGTCTCACGAAAGCCCTAAAGTTTATGTTGCAAGTCTCCATTCATTATTACTTTGTTAGATCTTTCAGTTTTCAGTTCATTTAATACATTTTTCTGATATTATTGTGCCAGTGTTCATAATGAGAATGTCATACACTATTAAGTCAAGTGCTCTCCACAGATATATTGCAAATATACAATTACTTTCATAATCCAAATGCTTGTCTCATCAAACAATGCAAAGACTTACTTTACAAGATCTATTTGTCACAAAACTGGGTTCACTGGGATGATATTAATTATATTCCGTCACTTCCATTCTTTATTAAATTTACAACAGCTTTATTACCTGGAAGTAAGGTCAGACTAACTGTCCATTAGCTCTGAGTCATCCTGCTGGCCTCTGTTATTATTGGCACAACATTAGCACTTTTCCAGTCAAATAGGATTTCCCTGGAATGCCTTAATTTAGTAAAATAAACATGATTAGCTCTCAAGTCTTCTCTGTCTTGGTTTATAGGTGTGAGGTAGATGAGTTGGCTGACTTGAAAATGTTGATTTCTAGTGCATGTTGTTTAACATCCTGCTTGGTTGCCAGGGTACTGGAAAATAGTTCAGCTTCATCACGTGACATAAGAACAGCTGTCCAAATATGGAATAGAAATATTTCTAAAAATGTCTGTCTCTTCTGCATCACTATTAAAAGTTTTATAATTTCCATCTGGCAAAGGGTTCCTATAGCTGCCAGAGTGTTGTAGTCTTGATAAGTTTTAGGATTTTTTAATTCTTCATGTTAACTTGGTGATGTCAGCTGTGGACTTTCTGCTGATGTTTCTAACTTACTGATATTTTTCCCTTTGTAACTCTTGATTCATATGGATTATTACTGTTTATCTTCATTATTATATAGTGCTTTTTATTATGAACTTCTTCTTGCGCTTGAATAGTGAAAGAAGACAGTATTTTTGGGCAGAATTGTCCTTTCCTTAACTGTGGAATTACAAATTCATGACCATCCTTAGATTTCTTCTTGAAAAAACTTTCCATTTCTGACTTTCCTACATCAATTTCAACCATAATTTTAATTACTCTGATAGGATTCTGAACTTGCAGGTGACTGACAACTGCAGCACATTTGTCACACTCATGGCTTTATGCAACAGTGTCTCCCTCATCTCATGTACTCATTATACCTTGTTAATGTGTTTGTTGGATTTTTTAGTGTTTTAATCAGGCACATCATTGTGCAGTGTTCACTAATAATAATGGCATCATTCTCTTGCATTGGTGATAATTCCATGTTCTCTGGCTGATCACCTCTTCCAATCTCAGTGTGTAAAGGATGGAAAAAAGTAATCTTTTAACACTCTCTGCCATGCTAATTCCATTTTCTCAGAGACTGAGCATGTAGTGGATTTGCTTTCTTACCAATTTCCTCAGGTGTTGCTACTGTAACATCCTCCTGCCTATTCCAACTGATCTCCAATCAAAAAGAGGTAAACACTTGATAAACACTTGTGCTCTCCACTTCTTCAGTTTTTCTGAGGTAATGTTACCACAGGGAGTGTATTTGCATTAAAGTCCTATTAAAGAGGTCTTCCCAAGTCATGCACCTGTTTGTTTCCCATCTGACCATACTCATTCTGAGGATAATGTCATCTATTCCAGAAGTGATGCTGCAAAAGTGAGATTTCAGATAAATTTAATCACATTATGTTCTCTATGCAAGATGTGTCAGCTTTTTGTTCCAAACCAGTGTATATTTTCTTCATTTAGAATAACATGTAGTAAATTAAATGGGATGATGTAAAGGGTATATAGGGAGGGAGCTATAGCATCCAGCTATAGCTGGGATGAGGGAGCTATGGCATCCAGCTGGTTTGTAAGTGATGTTAAAGGCTGCTCCCAGGAGTAGAGCACACTGCATATTTTGCAGTGAGGATTCACATTTAGTCAGCATTCTAAAACAATAGCTGTTCAGAGCTGATAAACCAAAAATGTGGCTTGGACATACCTCCTTGCTTTAGTATTTTAAATCAAATGCCTTCCCAGGGCAGGTCCCTTAGCATGGTTCTTCCCTCTGACTTCCTCTTTCCTTCCTGAAATATAATCATCACTGTAGGTTCTCTTGTCTCCTGTACTCTCAGGAAAAACTGTTTCCTTTATACATGTACATTGCAATTAAACATTTTAAACCTTATTTTAGTAATAATTATTTTAGTAATATTCCTGCCTAAACGTGCCAATTAGCACACACTAAGAGGAAACGAGAAGTAAATAATTACTTCTTTCAGTATGTTTTCCTATCAAGAATATTAATAGATAATGAGCAGAGGAAAAGACAGTTGGCAAAATTGAACTGTGCCTCTCATTTCATGGGCTTTCAGTCTGCTTTCTAACCGAGGAAGGAGAGGAACAATAACCAAGCAGATTTAGGATGTACAAAGACTTTGAAATGCAGGCCTTAATTTTTCTAATTCTTACCTACTTTATACTCTGTCAGAGTGGTCATCTTCTTACACATACTTAATCTCATGTTTTCTAGTGGCAGAGACTAAAAACTTAATGATGCCTGAGTGTTACACATTTAACTTTTGATCTTGACATGATTTGTCCAGATCATGCTAAGGAAATCTTTAGGGTCTCATGAGTACATAAGAACACTTATTTCTTTCCTGAACGAAATCACGGAGGGACCCTCAGTGATAAACCAGTACAGCCCCACTGTAGCAGCAGTGTTTTGTCTGATATGATAAATGCAAAAAAAGTACTAAAAAAGAGTCACAGTGGCTAAGCCACGCAGTCTTTCTGAATCCAGACTTGTTTGGCTGTTTTGAAAGAGAAAATGAAATTGTCACATGGTTGCTGATTACATAGTGCCTGAATTGTTTGAAACTCGTGTACTTTGGGAGTCTGCAGCTGGGAAATCCCCAGCATGTGACTGGTACAGCTGTGTTTGGTAGTGTGGTTAAATTTTACTGGGGGCCTGGGTATTTCACCACGTTGCATCTTCTACCTGCTTGTTGCAGCATTCCAGCAACTGCCAAACACTCCTTGTCTTTCAGAATTTGCATCAGCGTTTGAACATCTGAGCTGCTTGAACTATGCTAACCTTTTGTTGATAAAGCAATGGGGAAACAGAGTCCCAAGTGAGGCAAAGGCAGATTTCTCATTAAGGGTGAATACAGAAGCTTTCAGTCATCTGCATTTGTGCCACACTGCCAAAAGATATAAATCAACTGTTAGGAAAAGGGGAACTTCTGGACTTCTGCTTTTCTTCAAGCTATTTTTGTACTTATCCATCCCATCTTGTTCCTGTGTTTCATCCTCCTGTGGCATCTTGTCAGCAGTGGGCATGTTGTGTTGTTTGGGATGGGAGCTCTTTGTTACTTATTGGTGCAGTGCCAAGGATAATGAGACACAATTCCTTATGGGGTTTATAAGACTTTCTATAATAATGGAGAATGGTGCCGCTTTAATCTTTCTGCCAAAGCTTTGCATAACATTTAAAATACATTTTCCTCTTGGTGTGTATCACCTTATGTTACTAGAGACCAAGTAGGGCTTTTTATCTGCTACTTAATGAATTACTTCAAAATGCCTAATTAGGTGAGAGATTGCTAGTAAGTTCCTAAAAGGATTTTGGTAGTGTTTGATTTTATGCCTGAGATTTTTCACATGTGGTGGCAAAAACATCTGTGGTGCAATACTGTGGCACATTAGCTTTGCCTTCTCTAATTCTCAGTATAAGTTGTGTTTGTTGATAAAGTTCAGTCTTGGTACTCAGGGTTGCTTGTTATCAGCATTATGCTGTAAGGGGCAGAAAGGAAAGTTGTACATGTGTTGTTACTTTTTAAATATAGAAGAAGATTATCTGCAGATTAGTGTATTATTCATATGATATTGTTTATTTTTAGAGTATTTTTCAAACACCTATCCCTTTGTGAGGGCATTAGGTCTTCTCTGCCTTCACTCAATTCGTAACAAAGAGCAACCTATGCTTTAGTGGATCTGGTTAAGTAGTCAAAGGGTAGCAAGAGATGACAGAAACGTTTGAGAAATGTAGAGCATGTAGTAAGGATTAGCACAATAGCAAAGAATATCATGAGATGAGCTATTATTATTCCCCCAATTTGTTGGTTCCTGATTTCCATATGTTATTAATACTCCTCTGTATTTTGTTTGAGGAAGTAGTCAAATGAAAGGTCACAACTGTTTTCTGAAAGTGGGTGAATCATGTACTGATTCACTGTGTACAGGCAGTGAATGCTTCATGTATTTGTGACTGTGCATTCCTGTATTATTTTGCCATCTGTTCTGTGGAAACGTAAATTACTAGAGATGAAGAGGGCTGCAAATCACTGAAACAGAAGTGGTGGTGCAATATAACTTGATGGACTTGACCAGGAAATTGCACAGTTCATTTAAATCGTATGCTCAGTACAAATTTAGGCTGCATCTGCCCCCCACCAGCCCAAAAGATTCCTCCCCAGATTCACACTTTAAAAAACCCAACTGGTGTTGGGGTCAGGGTCTCTGTGACAGATCATGTGACCCAGAACAACAGTTTTGCTCTTGCTTTCCCATCACTGGCACTGGAGATGGGAGAATTCCCACAGCTGAGGTTTGAGGAAGACAGGAGAAAAATCACATTGCAGGCAAAAATTTGGAGCAAAATAATCACCAAAGATTATAATCAGGATGATGGAAGAGTCTGGGTTAGTTTTGTTTGCTTTTTCTTTAGGATTGTCCAGGAGCAAAGTTGACACATTGTTAAATGCCACATCTGCTCAGTCATTTGGCAGACGTGCCTCCTTCTGTTACCACCAAATTATATAACGCGGTGGGACTGAGCCAGCCTCGTGCGCTTCACCACAGCGTGGTGGGTCACTTGACAGGATGAGGAAGAGAAAATGATGATCAGGGAATCTTGTCTTTCTTCTTTTTCCCTCCTCCAAAGCAGACAATGTCGTGCTTGTGGGAAGGTGTGGCAGATCTGGGAAGTGATATGTTGTCCCTGAGCAGACACCACACGTGTTGTTACACCTCACACTGATCCTGTGCACACTTTCCTCATACTGACAGGACAGTCAGTATGACTGACTGTCGTGGAAAAGCAACCTTTAGATCTGAAAAAACAGATCAGGTCAGCTTAGGCATTTTGCCTTTGTTACTTCACCTTCTTGCCAAGACTGGCAAAACTTTAAAACTGGAGAATTCCCTATAATTTCAGCTGGCGCAGACAAGAGTCCATCATATCAATACTGATGGAAATGTGGAGGCCCATCTGCTAGAGGTACTCCCTTTTACTTGAGGCAATGAGTGTAATTCTCATAAATAATGTAGCAGACAGTTTTAAAACTGGCTGATATTGCTGCAGGTGCAGCTGTGGTAAGGGCAGAGGGCTGCATGGGCATTAAGCAATCCCATGGCTAGGTACTGCTGCATAGAGTGAAGTAAAGAGAGAAACAATCCTGCTAGAAATGCAGGTGAATCTGCTGTAAACTACTTGGAATCCCAATCCATATTTAGGATCCTATCTAGGAAAGTACTGCTGAACTTCTGTACAGGATTCAAGCAACTGAACACTAAGCAATTTCATTGATACATTTCTGGAGTGAGGCCTGAGTTTCTTCTAAATGACAAGTTTAATTACAGCTCCTCTGCTCTGACCTTTAGTTGGCTTTACGTAGGCATCCAGGCTTGCAAGCTGTACATTTTACAAAGGGAGCTCGAGTTTGGTTTTCTCTTACTACACCTACTAGTGGAATGCCAGTCTGATGCACTCAGAAATGAAAATAAACACTGAGCAGAGCAAACAGAAGCACTGTGGGACACAAGGGTTCCATATAACTTCATTTGTATAATGCCATCCTGAAGATTGATTTTTTTTTTTAAAGCAGAAATAAGTCTAAACAAATGTATTTTTCAGCCTTTTCTCTTCAGCTGATACAGGATTAATTTATGTGGTATTGAGCACATTTTGTAAGTTTTACAATGCATGTCTTTCTAATTACCTTACAACATATTTATTAGCTATCATTCTTGATGCCACTGTGTTTTCTGCAGCTAAATGAAGGATTAAAAACCTGATTTGAAATATGAACTAACAACAGTGGGAAGTGAAAAAATGTCTCTGTAAAATATCCGTAACTTCTTACTTTCAAATCTGCAGGCATTAGGCGATATAGGATCATAAGCGTTTTATCCCTTCTTGATAGGCATGGAGCTTATCTCTCATTGAGATCAAAATGTACAATATGCAAGGGGAAAAACTAGAGCTACTGATTCTCCCTAAGTTCTTTTGGTTTTGTTTTTTTACAATTATTTGTATAAAATCTCCCTTCCCGTGACCAGTTTAAGCTGTTTCATATTGACTGTATGCAAGGGGAAGAAGCACCTGGGCTAAAGAGATGTGTTTGTGTGTGCTTAAATATTCTGTTATTAACTGGTGAGGTTCTTTCCTGAAAACAGGAGGTTTTACTGATGCCCTTTATTTCTTGTAATTTTATGTTAGAGAAATGATACTGTGTTTCAAAAGATACTTAACCATGTCATCAGTTCTGGGAAAAAAATTAGCAGATGCTACTTGGATATTTGAGCAAATTGTACTGCTGGGCAATGTTAAGTCATCTTGAGGGGGGAAGCACGTATGCACAGGGATCTGGGTTTGGAAACTTAAACAGAAAAACCACAGAGTGAGTAGGAAGCTTATCTTGGGTAAGAGTGAAGAAAAGCCGAGCAAGAGCTCTCAGAGCAGCATTCTTCTTCACCGGCTGGGGGCACTTTCAGCTGCCTCATTTGTTTGATTCTTGCACAGCTGGAAAAGATCTGACTCTGTTGAAAGGGCTTGTTAGTTTTATCTTGAAAGTAGAGCTGATATATAAATTGGGAGGGGGTGAAAACAAACAAAGGGCAGTCAGTTCTTGTTTCTGCCTTCTCTGTGTGGGAGGTTTCTCAGCCTTCGGCTGGAGTGGAAGTACTCAAGGAGGTTGAGTACCTGTAGTTGGAGCAGCTGAGAGGATGAAGCTGCGGTGTGGAACACAGCCTGGAAAAAGTGTCAGGCGTCTCCTGAGAACAGTCTGGCACTGACAAAAGTTCCTGTCCTTTCAGCAGCGCTACAATGAAGAGTCCCACTGCTTCCCTGGCTGCTCCCTCCCGTTCCTCTGCTGTGGCAAAGGCTGATCCAGCAACCCTTGCAGCTGTGCTGTGAGTGGTGGTGCAGTGTGGAAGTGGGTGACAGCATGAGAGAATGGTGCAATGCCTTGAAATTAAAAATTAATGCTGGTTATTAAAACTAACAGTTAAATCTAATTATTACTTGTGATCTTAGTAATAATTACGCCAGCACTATTTTTGAGTTAAATTCTGTACCAGTATCTTCTAGCTGGAAAGACCACCTGAGTTTTGGTGAGGTGTTCAGGTTAAAATGTTAAGAGCTGAGCAGTTTGACCGGTTGAAAAGTTAAATGTGCTTTCACAGTGATTAATGACCAGGCTCAGCCTCCACGAGAATGTGGTTTCACAAGCCCTTTCTGATAGTAGTGTCATCTATGTGTCACTCATTCCTGCCTGCTGCCACCGTCACCTACATTTTCAGTTTTGCAATGTAACAGTTGATAAGAGTGCACAGTGAATTAGATTGGGAAATTAATTAATTCGTTTTTTTAATCTTTTTTTGGTGGGGAAGAGAAGGGGTAGGAGAGGTTTGTTTTCCTTGATGCAGTTCAATATGTACCTGTACCAGGAGTTGTCCTGGCACAAGTAAGGTTGTGGTGTAAGGTGAGAGTAAACTGGAAGAGACCAAGTTGGTAAAGCCAGGACTGTTACTGAGGTGTCTGTGAAAATAAACCTTGTTTTGGTGCAGAGCAACAGGAAAGAGCATGTAACTAACTCTTCTGGGAATTGCTAGGTTTTATGTGGTTATTTTGCTCAGAACAGAGACCTAGTTCTGAGTGCCTGTGGATCCCTGAGGATTCAAATCCCTCTTTTCGGTAGCAGGGTGAACAGGAATCTCATTGCTTTTGAATTCTGGAGAAGCAGGCTGTGCTAGAATGGAATGGATGTAAATTTATTCACTGGTAGAAGGAAAAAAAATGTAACCAACCTGAAATTTTCTGTATTATACTGTTGATCTTCAGTGCAGTCATCTCATGTCCTTGTCTTTGCTGTGCCCTGGGCACTGCTGTCACAGGAGATGCTGCAAGTGGCCTGTGGTGCTGCACAGATGTGTGTCCCTTCCAGGTGTTGGCCTCAAATCTGCCTATCTTTGTGCTGTAAACCACCCCTCCTGTACTATCTTCTTCACTGCACAGCTTGTTCACTCTTTGCCTGGGTATTTCACGACTTTTCCTGAACTTCAGTTCCCTCAGGTACAGAGGTTCCTTGCCTTCCTTTTTCCAGGTGTAATATAATAAGATTCTGCTCCTTATCTAGTGCTTTCTACTTAGAGTTCTCACTGCTGGGTTTGCATCTTCTCATTTCTTAGGGAGGAAAATAGATAGAGGTGACTGTACCAGATGGATACAATCACATCCTGCTCTCTTATCAGGGCCTGGAATAGTTAAATAGCTTTTCTGGCTTCAGGCCACTGCTCAAGTCATCTGCATTTGAGCAAGGGACCTTCCTTCTGGCAAATTGATTTGCTTATTTTTGTGTATCATGTTTCTGTGGCACATGTTTTCCTTCAATATGATTAATTGTGTCGTTAAATAAAGTTAATGAAAGACAACCAAATTCTGCTGTATATCTGCAGGCATCTTGCACTGCATACCTGAGACCTCACTCAGCCATATCATTTCTCCAGTGCCAAGTTCTTCCTGGGCTGTTATTGCCACAGCACACAGTGCTGTACTTATGCAATGTAGATAGGTACCTGCTAAACCCCTGTGACACTGGGAAGCTCATTTCACCTGGGATCTCAGGAAACAGACTCATCTCAGAGTCAGAAATCAAGAGGAACCTGCACATTCAGTGACATGACTCAGAAACCTACATGGGATCAGGGTTGTGTGGTATGACACAATGAGAAGCTAGTGAGATTAAAGAATAATAATTATCCCTGATGCGCTCTTTATTAATTTTATTATAAAAACTCATTGATCCCTTCAGTTCTCTGCATGATCTGTTAAGTGGGAAACTGCTAGAAGCCTTTCTCCAGATTTTACTCAATTCTCAGGCAATTTTCCAATCAAAGTTGATGCCATTATCTTTGCTGTGCTTTATGTGGATGCACATCTATGTCCCAGTAAATCAGCAATGTGTCGTGCTTTTCTGCCTCTCATTTTACTACACGAAACCCTCTATCTTCAGTTTGCCAGATTCCTAAGCTGGGTTGCGTCCAGGAGTGTCCCCAGCCAGCAGGGAAGCGTTTCCAGAAGGTTGTGTTCTGCCGCCTTCTCGTGGTGAATATTCCGCTTGCAGCCTTCTCTCCGAGGCAGGCGCTGCCAGGCACTGCCCTCTGTGCTGCTCACGCCTTAGCGCTGTCCCTGAAGGGCACTACTGCTGTTCTGGCTCTGGAAAGGTTGCCTAAAAGTGACAGAAACATTTGGGAAGAAGGTCCGGAGGAGAATCCAGTGATGCTCTGGAGCACCTTCCCTGTGCAGACAGGCTGCGAGAGACGTGGTTGTTCAGCCTGGAGAAGAGAAGGCTCCAGGGAAACCTCATTGTGCTCTCCAGTACTTAGAGGGAGCCTATAAAAATAGGTAGAGAGACTTTTTACTCGGGCAGATAGTGATAGGACAAGGGGGAACAGTTTTAAACTAAAAGAAGAGGGATTTAGAGAGATGTTAGGAAGAAATTCTTTACTGTGAGGGTGGTGAGGCACTGGGTTGCCCAGAGGAGCTGTGGATGCCTCATCCCTGGGGGTGTTCAAGGCCAGGCTGGATGGGGCTTTGAGCAGCCTGCTCTAGTGGGTGGCATCCCTGTCTAGGACAGCGGGTTTGGAACTAAATGATCTTTAAAGTCCTGCCCCAAACCATTCTATGACAAGTTCTTAACAGAGGAACTATGTAACCAAGTTGATTTGAACAGTGATGCGGGGCTTTGATAACATAATTCAGTTTCAGGCTTAGTTTTCAGTTTGGTTGGCTGTCTCAGCAATCATTTGGGTTGTTCCTTGAACTCAAATGGAGTTGTTGGAAAAGTACAAAACATCAGTTAAAGGTATCTGAGTTGTTGCTCTTTAGATGTAGCTTTTTTCCTATCATTTTCTGTATGGAGAATGGAGTGTCAAGAGCAGTTACTTTATCATGGTGTTTGGGGGCTGTTCATTGAAACGACATCCTCATTGCAAAGAATGTGTGCTGTAAACACCAGGAGTACATTTCCCAATAGAATAGGACCCAAGGTCTTTCAGAGAATCCTGTCTGAGTTGTATTTTTTAAATGCTTGCACAAAATCAGTGCAACCTCATGCCAAATATAGATCACCATTTAAAATTGTTTTTTCAAGTGAATTACCACAGATTCCAAAGCAGATGTAGACTAAGGAAAAATGTTTACTTGCCTTTACTTTTCATGTAGGAATATAAGAATATGTTTTTTAACGTGTTTAGACCTAAGTCATTAAATCATTGATTAATTAATTAGTTGTTGATTTAACCTTTAAATTAAAAAGAAATTCTTTTGAGATAACTAGGAAGTAATAATAATAATTTCATTACTGTCTGGTATCTATCCAACTGTAGTGATGCACCAGTGAGAGGAACACTAACTGTGGTGGTGTACAGGAAGAGATTAATTAAAGACAGAAAAAGAGATCACCAGTCCTGGTTCCAGCACTGATCCAGTTGATGGGATATCAATCCTGGTTTCAGCATTGATCCAGCTGCATCAGTCTGGCCGAAGGGATGTCCTGGGGATGCTGCCCAGGCTTGGTGGGATACCTTTTTCTGGACAGGTTTCTTGCTTTCTAAGCAAATTAATAATTATGCACAATGCATTCTTTCAGGCCTTTCTGGACATGGGTCAGAGGGCTCTGGGGCTCTTTGGTGGTCTTAATCCCACCCTATGGTCTGTGGCCTCTTCTTGGTCTCATTCCTGAGCTTGGGCTGCATTGGGTTGGGTTTCTCTCCAGGAACTACAATGAGGATATTTGTCCCAGAAAGTGCTGCCCTATCTCTGCATGGTGCCCCTTGTCCAGCCACATTTTGTTCTTTCTCATGGTGTGTTGATACCAATAGCCCTTGGTTATTACCAACAATTCTTGTCAGTTATTAATTACTAATAATTACTGGGTATGTCATTTTTTTCATAAGTAGCGCATCCTGCTAATTTTGGCTCATCTCATCATATTCTCTGGTTTTACCCTAACTGCATGCAGTTTTCTTTTAAAAAGGTCTTTAAATACATCCCTTAACTGTACTCCTACCACCTCAGCCTGCATTGTTGTAAGTGAAGTCAGCAATTCCCTGCCTTTAATTCTTCACTAAATACGGACTTCACTAAATTGGGACTTTACCTATTCCCTACTCTTTTCATACAGATCTTGCAAGTTTCTAAGGGTCAAGCCCTTAAAAAAATTAATTACTTAACATGTATCAGTAACAAAATTGATTTTTCCAAATAAATTACTTCTAAATTAATATTGCTAATGCTAAGTGAAAAAAAATCCTATTTCTTTATCTTGTCTTCAGATTTTTGAGTTTATAAGCACTTTTGTGCTGATTTATATTTCCAAATAAGTAGTATTTTTATATACAATAAATATTTTAGATATGGCAGTAAAGACAGGGAATTTTCAATGACAAATACTGTAGATACTACTAATATATATATATATATATATATGTCTATTAGTGAAGTTAATAATTTGCTTCTCCTTGCTCTTACATAAGATCAAACTACTTAATACTAGCATTTACAACCGATTCTCTGGAATTTTATATCAGTATTAACTGGGAACTCTATTTACTATGCAGATAAAAATAAGTACTACAAATAGAGTTAAGGTTAAAGAAAATATTTGAATAGAAGATAGTAGATGTGAAAAGTACATGCCTGAATGTCAAAGCATTGGAATGAGATCTTGGATTAACACAGACCTTTATAGCTTCGTGGAAGTTAATAGACCTATCCCAATTCACATGTAGGATTCAGAAACAAAAATAATGAAGTTAAGCCTCAGAGATTTATGGGTGAGAATTATGGGTGGGAGAATTATGGGTGGGACTTTGAGAATGCAGTGAGGAAGTATGTAGGTTGCATGAAAAATGTACAGCAGAGATTAAAGTAGTGCTTCTGCCACTGGAATTTTTTTTTCTCTGGTTCTGTATGTGTGATAGTTGGCTCATAAATTTTTTCTTACACACACAGCGTCATGGACTAGCAAAGAAAATAGCTGAGTTTGCCTCTAAGTGGTGCAACCGCTGGAAGTCTCTCTTGCTCCACTTTCAGGGATCAGCCTTTCAGAGTGAAGAGCCTACATCTGGGAAAGATAAATGGGTCACTGTGAGAAGCCAGCTGCTCACTGCTGCCCAGCTGACTGTGATGATGTGACACACCAGCACAACTCTCAACACAAGAGATTGTGAGATATCAGCAAGATTAACAGATGAGAAATGCAGTTTTCTTCCATTATAAGAGCACTTTTTACCCACCCCATTCTCCTCAGTTGTGCTCAGTACCACTGTACTAAACCTGCTGCCAATAACTGAATATTATTTAGGAAAATAAGTTAAAATCAGTAATGTCTTTCTCAATAGCTGCAGTATGTAGAAAAATACTATGCTAGGCTGGATAGTAGAAATGCACCAGGTAAATGTTCTTTTGTCATGCCAGGGGTTTCTGGCCCAAATCAGTTAAGCTGGGAGCAAGTTCATATAAACAAGAACTACATTTCCCTTTTCTGGAAGAGTCTGCACTCTCTGCTTTGTCTTTTCTGGAACAGAATTGAGAGAGGCATACATTCAGAACTTCCAATGAAATCCTGCTTTGGAAAGGTAGGCATTAGGAGGGAATTTTGGTTCCCTGTGCGAGTCAAGGCTACAGGACCAGGTCTTTGTCTTTCTCAGCTGCGGTTTTGAAAAGCAATGGAAATCCTTCTGTATGCACATTATCAACTCTTCTTTTTTTCCAGGCATCAGAAATACATGAATGCAGCAAAACGCTTCAGAAATTCTTTTGAGATTGAGAACCTCAAGGTGTCTGAGTTGTGTAGAATCAAAGAGTTCTGTACTGCTTGATAGCACAGAGCTGTCAGTGGTGTGGAATACAGGGGAGAACAGAGTGATGCCTCAGGCAGTGCTTTCAGAAGGACCCATGAAGGTGAGTGCAGGGAATTTTGTGTTTCAGTGATTTAGCTAGGCTAATACGGGAATTTGGGGTTAGGCAGGTTTGTAATAGAGATCTTTAAGTTTCAAGGTAATGTGATGATAGTTTTTCCCATTCCTCAATTCTCCACACTATTTTCATAAAGTTTCATCTATATATTGTGAAATAGTATGTTTCCTTATATTTGTATTATATGGTTAATTCTTTAAGTTAAAAAACAACTTAGATTACAAATTCTGAATGCTAAAAGTCTGATATATTTCAGAATTTTGCTGGATTTCTTTTCCTCTATATTTTTTCTCAGTATGTATGAGAGAAGTTACATAATTTTGACCTTAGTAGTTGGCCAATATTTGAGCTCCTCTAGTTTATTTATGTCAGAAATGTTTATACAAAGTGATATATCTTTGTGTACATTCTTTGTAATCAAAGCAGGATTAAACCGAGGTCCTGTTTTCCTGACTGTAGCAGGAAAAAAAGACAATAGGAAACAGCTCCTTTGGCAGCAGCCCAAGCCTCTCTTTTCAATCAGGGCTGCACTCAGAAAAAACTCACTCTCATTTTTCTCTCTTTGTGGGCATTCATGATCATTCTACAAAGTGCTTCACTGATCTGGGGTTTTTCTTACCTGTATTTGTAATATTTCTGAGTGGGCCACACAATTTGGTGTTTGCATCCACATGGTTTTCATGGTTTTGCATCCAGGTGGTTTTTTAATTTGCTTGTCTTGGGGCTGGTGCTTGGGAGGCAAATACCTATTTGTCTGCATCTTCTCTTTGCCATAGTTATATTTCAGTTCCATTTTCCTCTCTAGGACTAGAAACCAGTTTCATTCCACTCCATTTTCTGTTGTGTTTCTCTGAGGCCGTTCAGGAAAACAGGCAGGGAAAGAAGTTTTGGTCTCTCTTATCTCAGACAGTGAAATTTAAGGAATATCAAAAGTGTTAACGGTCTAAACTAAGCATTAAATAGGGGAGGTGCTCATTGCCATGTTCTTAAAGTCTGGGGCAGATAAATCTGCATTTCACTATATTAGATATTTAAAGGCCTTTAGTCCATCTGGATTTTAGCTTTGCCAAGCTTGTGTTGAGAAAGATCTTTGCCTAATCCTGACTGTGCATAAAAACAATAATCAGAAGTGGTTATTCAATGCAAGAGCCAGATTGCATGGTTGTTATCTTAGACTGGCAGTGAAACCCCTGGAGAGCTATTTAATTATGTAAATTACCATTAAATTGGAAAATTATGTTTACTTTGAATTTTTGGGGGGATGTTTGGATTTTTTCCCCAGGAAAATCAGAAATAAGCATCATCAAAACATATGGTTTGTTTCTATAGCTTTTAGCTAGATTTTGCAATTTCTTCAGAGTTCATAAGTAGTTATCTTGTACTGTATCTTGCAACAATATTTGTCAAAAGTCCCAGTAGTGTGGATGTCTTAAAATTCTTCAAAAGAAGAAATGAAGGGAAAGGGATAATAATGTACACAGATGTACTGTGAAATACAGAGCTTTGAGGTTCCAAAGTTTTGGGGTTTTTTTGACCAAAAGCCAGTGTCCATTTAATTCTAGAATTGTGGAAGAAAAGTGGATCTGTAATTTTGTTCATAATCAGAGAGGTACTTTTTTGGTGTTTAATCCACATAATGTAAAATATGTAGGTTTTTGAGCAGCGTAGAAAACATGAAAGTTGATAATGTCGGAGGTTTTTGTGGTTCAGGGAAAAGCAGGGGGGACTGGGTTCTAAAATAGTGAAACTCAGCATAGCTCAGTTGGAACGCTGTATTTCTATTGATGTACACTAGTTGAAAATTGGTTTATGATTTCAAGTTGCATAGAAACAAATCAAACAAACAACAACAAAAAAAACCTGTTATGAAAGCATCCATCTAGGAAAACATTCAGGGGAGAAAAATACTGTGAAAACAGCACTTCTTTCTAAATTAAATTTACTATTACATTTAATAAAGTTTCCTAGCAGGGAGTTCCTGGAAAATGTGGACTGAAATGTGAAGCAAACTTCCGTTGCTCTTTTAGCTGCCATGTTGCTATCTTTACAAGAACTAAATTTCTTACTTTATTTTCATTACTTCTAAAGAAGCTTTCTAGAGAAAGAAAAAAAATAAGCTCTATAACTACCTGGAGGAGCATTTGCTGTGATTGTTTTCAAAGGAGCATCTTAAGAGTTTCATGAATATCAAAGTTAATAGGCTCCTAGAAACAAAGGAGATTGCCTGTAGGTGATTTCTGCTTATACAGAAACAGCTACTCTCTGAAATGCAATCTTCTCTAAACTTTCTCTCCAGGCCTGTTGCTTATTACTGCATATTTTGCTGTCCTGTTCCTACTTCCTTTAGCTGTTTTGAATCAACAGTGGGTAGAGCAATACTTATATGAAATATACTTGAGGGTAAAACACGATCTCACAAATTACAGAAAATAAACAATATTAAGTGTAGCTTGTGGCTATAGGCAGGTCAGAAACAGTCTAATGGGAACACACTGGGTTTTGAAAATGCAACAGCTATGCCACATTGTCATAAAGCCCTAGTTATGGCTGGATTTGAAGAAGAGAAAATCTTTCAAAAAGTGGCTTCCAGAAAGAAGTCTGAGAAATAATATCTTTTTCTTGTTTTGAGTTGCTATTTGGTATGCAGTAGGAGATGCTTGTCCTTTATTTTTGCTGTCTTTTTTTTTTCCTCTTGATTTTTATTCTAATTTTAATGGTGTTAAGGCACTTAGCACTATTGATAACTTTTACTAAAAATCATTGTTTTCTGCATAAACAGGATAATATATATATGCCTCATAATGGTCATACTTGGAATAAGAGCACTTTTCTCTCCTTAAAGGTGCAGAAAAATGTTATAATATTACACAACTCACAGAATCATGCTTAGGAAAGGATATGTGCAATATTAAGAGACGGATGAAGGATATGTGCAGTATGATACTAGAAAATTGGGATTTCATAATAGGCTTTGAGTCCTGGTGGGCTTTCTGCTGCCAGAGCCTTAAAGCAGCCTAAAGGCAGTAGAGTTGATTTTACAGAAGGCAGCAAGAGGCTGAAACAAGGGTGAGCAGTGCTGGTTTACAGCATGGGAAGAGCCTGGTGAAAGCTGCTGTCCCCATCCTGCCCACCCCAAGGAAGGGCAGGTGAATTGTGGTTTAGTTCACAATATTGCATCCCCATTTGGGATGCCCATTAGATACAAGTGAAGAGGGCCTAGCTCTGTTCTTCTTTAATGTTCCATGTTTTGGCAATTACATTTTATGTGCAGACAGCTGTTCATCATGTTAGATATTTATATTTCACATTCCTCACGTTTCCTAAATTCTTTGTCGGTGGGGAAAAAACATTCATAAAGTTGTGGTAAATTTCAGAAGTCTGTTATCTGAAGTTTTACCCAGGAGCTTTTATACAAATCTTTATTTTTGAACGTTGACTCTGGAAGTACATTGTTGCTATTAACACCTTTGGGGGTCTGGTTTCCTTTAAAAAATAAATGTATGCCTCCTTAGCAAAGATCATGTTGTAGTCTTGATTGAAGAGTGAGCTCTTAATTCCCTCAACTGCTGTTTGTTGACAAATCCATCCCTGGTTCTCTGTTGTGCAGAGAGTAGGGTAAAATAAGGAAAAACATTTTTTCTCCTTCAGGCAACAAGTAAGCCTCTCCCTCCTTCTGTCCATTCAGCTGCAGTTGAACAAAAACCATCACAGGAACTTCAAAGGAAAAATTTAATCCAATATGTATTTCTTCTGATCACTAGGTACAGTATAAAATAATACTTAATTCCCAACAGTTCACTCTAAAGCATGTGTTTCTTCTTTCCCCACTTCACTAGTCTGAAATAATGAGGCAGGAACCAGCCATGCAGTGAGGCTGGCTCTGGACTTCTCTTACTCTACTGCGGCTGTCAACATCCAAATTTCTATTACTTCTCTCTCTCTTGATTGTTGGGGTTCTTCTCTGCTCTTCCTCTCTTTTTTTTTCTCTGATTCTTCCCTCCTCCTCATGCCACTCTTTCATTTTCTGATTTTCCAACAGCTTTTCAGTTTGCCCCACACTGGCAGGATGGAGACCTACTGTATATTTTGTTCTGCCTGACTGGGGAAGCTGAAACTTAGCATCCTTTGGATTTCTCTAAGTTGCTGTGTGCAATTGAATTGTCTAGAGTGTTAATCATCATTTGATTATTCTGACATTCTTTATGCAAAAATATGTACATTAAAATAATAATGTAATTACGCAATTTGCTTTTAGCATGAATAGATTTCTTCTTAGTGACACTGAAATTATTTGCTATTTCCAATATTTATATATTGTTTTGACAGATATGCAGTGGGCTATGAGTAATTTTAAGGTGGCACAGTTTATTGCATGCAGCTTAAAAGCAAGGATTGTCCCCCTCCCCTTTTACCCCATCACATTTTATTATTAATGGACACATTTGAATTGTCAGCTTTCCCAAAACCTTGGTGTATTGGCTGGAATGATCAGATTAATTGCTTAACCATGTCATCACTAACCAGGAGTACTGAACACCCTCTTGCTCTTGCTTTATTTTCTCCCTAGCAGTTCTTTTGTTTGATTTTTCAATGTTTATCCTGTTAGTTTAAATATAAGAAATGCAAGCCAAAGTGGAAATACAGGCTTCCAGGAGCTGTGTGGGCTAGGAGTAAACTTTTGACTTTGTGTGGAGGCAGGATGCTAAGGCAGCTCAGCTGGCAGGTTAATGGTGATTGTAATGAATATTAAATGACAGAACCAAAACAAAACTCCCAGAGAGACACTTATGCACAAATCTTACATAGCAGCACAACCAGCTCAGACAGCTGGCTCTCTGTAGGCTTTCTTGAAAGAAAACAGTGCTGAGGCATATTAGGGTGATTTTTCTAAACCGGAAAGCCAATTTGTGATGCACTGTTTGAAAGTTAGAGGCCTTAATGATTTATAGCTTGAGGCAAAAATCTGTTTTCTGAAGTAGATAAATAACAGGTGAATTATATCTGTGCTGTCCTCCCTTGGATTAAGTGCTTGAGAATATTTTAGAGTTTTGTGCTGTCTGAAAATGCGTAAACAAATGTGTACAAGCCTTAATGTTAAAGTTCATGCCAACTCTCTGGTGTGCAGGTATAGTCCCACTTTCCCCTCTGAAGTTCCTCTAATCCCTTTTTGTTTTGATTTGGTTTTTTGTTTTAGTTTGGGGTTTTTTTCTCTAAAAAACCCACATTGCAGGGCACAGAATAATAAATTACATTTGGGTTTGTTTCTGTTTTGTGATTTCTCCCAGACAGGGTAAGAACTTGCTATTCACAGAGTTCCTCCTTTGGCTCCTGTGGCATAAAGCTACCTCCAACTACATGGAAAAAATTGCAAAAGAATTAAAATTCAAGAAGCCTGGATTTATTTGAAGTAACACCAACATAGCTCTGGGATGATTCCATTAACAGCACTGCAGTCATGCTGTTTCTAGAAGGATATCTAAAGGTGAGACATCCTCAAGGGCCTAGAGAGTAATCTTTGTTACATTTTAAAGCTGGGAGCAGATTCTTGCACATACCTTCCTTGACTTTTATGGTTATGTAAATTTATACCAACTTAATATGTGGTTCAGTGATTTCCATACTCCAAAAGGAATGAGCTGAAATAACAGAGTAGGTTTCCTCAGATAACTGCAAGTAGGCATGACCCATTTTGTGGTGTTATTCTGAGTATAAAAAGATAAAGTAAATCTAAACTATATTTAGGTGCAATGAGTCAGTCTAAATGAGTTGATGGAAAAAGATAAAAATGAAAGGACAGTCCAGTTAGAGGAAGTTAGGGAGAGTAATGCTTTTATATAAACATTCTACAGAATTCATTTGGCTTTCCAAACTCTGTCTATAAATCAAGAAGTGCTTTCCAGTAGCTCATGGAGACCTCTCAAGTCACATGGTGCTAGCTGTCTTCTTAAACTACTTACTTCAATTCAGTTGAAAACAGAATATATATATATATATATATATATATGCATATTAGAATTTTAAAAGTATTTATGTAAATAATTGATGCAGGTATCCCAGTGATTATTATGTGACTACCAACAGTGTGCACAATGAAAAATACAGGTGGCCAGCAGGTTCCCAGCTGTGAAGAAAACACATTCAGTGAGATAATTTTTCAGCTAGTACCAGGAAAAACCCTGATTTATTTCTGTTGATCTTAAATCAAACAGCCTTGTTGGAGGTTTTTTTTTTAAAGATAACATAAAGCAGATACATTTCAAAGACTTAGACTAGTTTATGTTTATATTTTCATTGTACCATAACAAATTTACATGCACTCCCTCCGACAGGCCTTGCAATAAAACAAGCTACAATATTGTAGAACAATAGTTTGTAACTATTTTCCTGTATATTAAAGCTTCCCACAAATAGGTATTACTTGGATCAACATTGGTAAACCATACTCACGTTGGCTGAAAGATGAAGCATCACAAAGTGATACCTCTTAGGAGTGAGGAAAGTAAAATTAGAGTTCCATAAAGTAGCATTCTTGATACTATAGCCAGCTTGAGGGTCCCACCAGCCCAAATGTCCAGCCAACATTCGTCAAAAGGCTGAAAGTCAAAACAGGGATAAAAGACAAAAGGAATTCAAGGTAAACACCAGCTCGTTTAACAGCTAGGAAACCTATCATGAAGGATGCCAAAGTTGTAGTGGAGCTGAGAATTGTAACTTCATTTCTGTGTCCCAGGTTACCTTTTCGTCAGCAAAACTCCAGCCTTCTTTCTTCAGCTGGATTGGGCATCATTTAAAGACAAACTGGGAAAAATTGATAAGTTATGGACTGAATAGCAGCAGTATGATTTTCCATGAATCCAGGCACCTGCAAGGTATCAAAATCAAAGGCATAATATTTTTAGAAAACAAGAATGAGGTTGTCAAGCAAGGAGCCAGCAGTCACAAACTGTTTAATTCATGCTGACTTCCCAAGAACTGTATCCAAGGAGGATGTCATACTTTTCTGTTCTCAAGTTCAGCCTTATCTCTGAGTGCATCAGCAAGTTTCACCTCTTCTGAAACACTACTCTCCTGTGAGTTATTTATAATCTCCTGCTGCTTCTTCTAAGCAGAGTTTCACTCCCCTTCCCTCCCTCTGCCTCACATTGCTGTATTCCACTGATACACTGCTGCTTCACATATAAACCTTTCAGCAGCCTGTTTTCTTCCAGCTGCAAGACATGCTAAACTCAAAGGAGACCATTCAGAGGAATGGGAAGGAATTTAGGGACAATGTTAGTATTTAATGTGTAGAATCATAGAGGCTTAGCACATACCAAACATCCCTGCTAAGCTCATGTTCTTCAAATCCTTTAAAGTTCACTAAAATGAATAGCTTGGTCTTTTGCACACATTAATACTGAGAGTTTTTCAGATATCCCTACACGCTCATTTCTGCCTATCATTTTTGTTGTTTCAGGGTATTTGTGACCTGTTCAGTTTAAGAAATACATTTAATATAACATGTTTTAAAAGACCATAAGATTGTTGGCTTTGTCTAAATTGCCAGATCTGTCTGTTGTGTACCTCAGGTGCATATTTGCCTTTCTGTAACATGAAAATACCTCACAAATGCCTTGTCACAAAGTCCTACTGCCCTATTCATAAAAAATACTGCATAACTATTAAAAAGTACAGAGCACAGTTAAACAATAAATAAGGAAAGAGCCATTAAATGCCTGAGGCACTTCCAAGACATGTTACCTAAGAATACAATCTCAATTTAAACATGTAATCCCTTTGATTACCACTTTTGCCTTGAGTATACTTAGGTGTCATGCACAGTTCAGCAGTTAAGAATGAATACTTTGCTTTTGTGTGAGGCAGCATTTATTGTTATTATAAAGTTTTTAGGAGTTTTGCTTAAAAATAAAAATTAATAATGGGATAAATGTAATGAATAATTTTGAGTTTACCTGGACTTTATTGGTGATCACTACTAAAACAGCACTCCAGTGTAAAATAAAGGCTATGTAGCCACAGCCCCCAACAAGGCAAATAACCTTCCTTGGATACTTTTGATCTGCCATGGCTATTTTGAACCAGTTATCAGTTTAATCTATAAAGCTACCCTTTAGGCAGTGAATTGCTTGGTAACTAAGTTCTGTGTATCCAACACAAATGATTTTAGAATCCCTGCAAAGCAGCACAGAACAAGGTCACAAGGAAGTTTTCAGTCATCATCTGTCTGCCCAAACTGGCTGAAACAAGTGCTAACTTTAAGGGATTCTTTTTCTGACAAAGATTTTGTTGTTTACAAAGAAGGGTGAAAGGCTCTAAGTTTCAGCTCTACATTCAGACATTCCTACTAGCTTAGGCCTGGTTTGATTCAGTGTCTGGGTTTGATTCCTTGTACTCCACTATCTGTGTTGTTGTAACCTTTAAAGCCCCAGGAGATACACCAAGAAGTGGATTAAAATTTTCACAATGCAAGGGTTAGATTCAAGTCTCTGCCTTATCTGCTGCCTTTGCACAGCATTGGAAAACTTCCAGCAAAATCAGGAAGGTAAAATATAGACACTGGGATCACTGATTTCTTTTCTTTCTTCAGAGAGATTTCTTCAAGTAGAAGGAAAATTAGATCATATTTTGATTTTTCTTGGCTGGCTGATGTCCAAGATGGCTTGCACCCTGTTTCTTCTAAACTTTTCACTTCTCAGAAGGACGGTATCTCATGTCAGAATGATAAAGGATCATGTCAAGAAGTACTGCAGAACACTGTAATCTTAACATTCATTAACAGTACAGAATTTCTGATGACAACAGCTACAAATAACTTACAGGAAACAGTAATAGAAATTGTTTATTTAAGAGTACTTCCTGTGGCTCTGCAGTTCATCCAGGTGCAAAAGCTCTATTTTTCACAGAGCATTAATCTGTTTCACTTAGTTTGGATTTCTCATCAACAGATTACCCAAGCCAAGATCTAAGCATAAACTTTGTACACAAGTAAATCAGGACTCACACTTTCTACTGAACAGAAAGAAAAAACCTAAACCAGAAGCTGTTATGTGACACCAACAGATGGATAAGGTTACTAGTTTGCATTGTTATCACTGACCATATCTGACAGAAGCAAAAATAGGAAGCACTGTTATCAGATCTGCTCTGCCAAATCTACTTTGCCAGTGTAAATTGTCCCAGTAGTTTCAGATAAATTCTCATTTCCCACCTATTCTTCTAGGTTAGGGGGTTTTTTTTTGGACATGCCAAGGTCATGCTAAAAGTACTCTATGCTATTAGAGTACTTTTAGCAGTGATGCCCACATATCATACACCTAGTTCTTTGAGACTCTGACTGAATAGAGTGGGGGAAAAAATCACCTTTTGGTAAGCACTGATTTTTCTGCCAAAGCAGACAGATAGATTGTACATTATAATTGTCTGAACTGGCATTCACAGACAGAGCTCTGAGTAAAGTGCAACAAATCTAGAAGTTTAGTGATTTTTTTGTTTGCTTGAAAGCATTCACAGACAAGGACTAGTTTCTTTGAAAACTGTATACCATGTAAATAGCTTTCAGGTTATAGGTTAATGTGCATTTATATAAATATTACTTATGGAGCATGGATTTGTCATATAAATTGCATAGTTTGTATATTTTTTTCCTGTATGGATAGGAAAACATTAGGCAAAGGCATAAATGTATGATGGGTAACAAAGTGTGATGATTGTTATCAGTTACGACAGTTCTGGGATTTCAAGATATCCAGTGTTCATCTGAAAATATGCAAATACTAATCAGAGCTGCTTAGCACATCTTCCTGATGTGCAGCTGAATCCTTCTGAATGGCAGCTTTTTCACTCACAAAAGTAGTCAGATGTTTTTTGACTTTTTTTCCTTTCACTTCAACCAGATCAGCTGAAAAATTTGCATTGGGCTTCCTATGTGAAACTTTCCACATCTCTTCAATTTTCTCTTAAGCAAATGCAAATTACATTGAGCCCATTTCAGATTAATACATTTATCTATAAAAGAGACAGAATACATATGTAAAAGTAATTTAAAGCTTTTTTTTTTCTTTTTCTACAGGTTCCTGGGAATCTTGCAAGGGAAAACTGCAGCAATTTAATGCCTTTCCAAACTATCATTAGTTGAATATATTGCCTGATGGTGAGTTTGAAGCAAAAGGAGGTGATTAACAAACTGTGTTGAGGCTTCTCCCATTCCAAACTACCATCCTCAAACAGATAAGAACCCTCTTTCAATTTTTACTGAAACATGGAAATCTGGCATGCCTGACAAGTGCAGTCTGAAATGTGATCCCATGTGGATTCCTACACTGATGATGTGATGAATTCACAGCCAGTGGTATCATCAGACCACAAAGTTAGTAGCCTAGGCTGCAGTTTTCAAAGAAACACAAGGCCTTTTCTGCAGAAAAAAACTAACACAAAAACTGATTTGTTTAACTCAATGAAAGACTCATATTTTGGCAAAGAGCTACAAAAAGAATGGTGTCCATATACACATTAGAGATAGAAGAGAAATAACTATGTCTAATCCCAAATTCTTGGGAAAATCTCAGCTGCTCAATCTGCAGGATTCAGAGTCCCTGCATTCTGGCATGTGGTCTCGTTTGGATTAGGATGTAATAACTAATAACGCATTCTTGGTAGGGTTTCTCTTCACTGCAATCTTTACAACTGCAAAAAATAAAGATAATACTTTGATTTGCATTTCATAACCCCTTTATTGAATTTTTGTTGCTTATACTAGTAGTCCTAATGCTTCAGTTGTTAATAAGAGAAGTCCTTCTCAAAGTAGGGACGATAGAATCAATCCTGTCACAATAAGAATGACATTTGCAAAGTTATCTGGAAGCAGCAAGCAAATTGAAAAAAAATTCCACACTCTCCACAGGAGGTGTGGAGTAGGAGTGCTACAATAGGGCTTTGCACAGCTTGCTTGTTTTGAGTGCAATTTATAGATCGTGAAGGCACCTGTTTTACTGGAATAATACAGAGGTCAGGGAATGCAGCTGCCTGAACAAAACAGCCATAGCAGACAGTTTGCTTTCAAGCAAAATAAATTTCAGACCGTTGGCAAGTCAAACAACCTTAGACAATAAAAAAATGTTGTTGAATTAGCACTAAAAGAAATTCTGTGGTACTCTGAATGCATTTTTAAAAAGGAGTCAGTGAAAATGTGTTAAGGATATGTCCACTTATTATTGTAACACTGAGTGGGAACCCCAAGTGAAATGGCCTAGGAAGTGATTAAATATGAAACTTTCAGTTTCCAAAAAGGAAATGTTTTGCATTCTAAAGTGCACTCAGTTGGGATAACCTTGTCTTTAATGACAAAAAGAAAGGACTAAAGCATTTCCCTCAGAGACATGAGTGAGGGTAGGTTGTATTTGCAAGAATCTTGCATTACAAAGTTGGGTTTTATATCACCATTTCCCATTGCAACAGGAGCATTTCCTCACTGAAAAGAACTCAAAATTTAGTACAAGTAGAAGCTGAGTTACCTGCTTTAACATTAAAAAGGTGACTTCATAGAGAGAAGAGGAAAAGCAGGGAGAGAGCAGGAACACTGAGCCACTCAGCAGGGATGAGCTGCAGTTGAGCTACCATGTTTTGGAAATGCAGCTGGATATGATGATCCCAGATGAAGCAAAGACTATTGCAGTAATCACAGCAGCACAACTACTGAAGCTGCCCCATCAGGGAGCATGAAAGGAAAGGAAGAGAAGGGCAAAAAAACCAGCAGGCATTGGAAAATTATTTGTGAAATGCTGGCAAACAACCAAAAACCATTACCACCAAACCCACATGCATTTCTATAAAGACAACAGATACCATCAAGGAGCAAACTACCAGCTGCTGTTGGTCTCTAATCAAAAGGTCAGCAGTAATAATAATAAATAATAACACAAAAATAATTATCTGAAGCAATAGTAATTTCTTAGATGCTGATTTATTTCTTTTACCTAGAGCACCATCCAACAGCAGCAGTGGGACCATGGAGTCCCTCTTGCAAATGAAGTGGTCTCATGGTAAGACACAAACCAAGTGTAGAACAAAATCTGTCACATTGTGAAAGGATGGGCAGATACATAGAAACAGCTTTTCTAGTTATTCAAGTGACAGTTAGCTGTCCCCTGCAAACTAGAAGGTTTAATCTAATAAAATCTAATAAAATCTTCTCTTCAAAGAAAATTGCCAAAATGCTAAAGAAATAGAATAACAATACAGAATTGTATTTTTATTATATCTGTCTTATTAGTACAGAATTGGGAGCAGCTGCTTTGTTTTTCCCATATAAATTCAAATGGTCACAGTGGCAGATAAATCAGTCTACAGGGCAATTCACATTCTACTTAAGTTAGTGAAAGTCAGTGGTTAGCAGCAATTTAAACAGCTCAGGCTTTGACAGTCCTCTTGTTGCTGAAAGACTGCCAGGGAACCACCATAAAGAGGTCTGCTTTCAGCCTACAGGACCTTCAGTTTTATAACAGGCTAAGAGGAACTGCATGCTCACTGCATGCTTCATTAAAACAGCAGTGATGAAGCCAGAGTAAGAAAAAAGTAAGTGACATAAAAAATAAGAGCTGAAATTGTTAATATAAAAATGCTAACAATATCCACAGCACACTAAACTGTGATAATAAACTTGTGCTGTAAGAGTATGTGCAAATAGTGGGCTATGATTTCCTCTTTTTGTCAGAGAAAGTTAGAAGGAAGCTAGAAAAAAATCATCTTAATCTAATATAGGTGACATCTTTGATAATTATTTTTAAAAATTGATGTGTTATTTATCCAAAACTAACATAGGAGTCTTATTTAAAATGTCACAGTAGTTCTCATGGGGGAAAAAAAGATTCATTTTTCTCACTTTACAGCTGTAGGCTTTGCACAAATACTCCACAGTAAGTGCATTTTAAGAGACTGAGTGTCCTTATATCCAGTATTCTCAAACCTATCAAATATTAAGCCCATAATGCTTTTAAAAATGTAAGCCTCTATTGTACCTGTTTGTACTTCTGATACCTACACTCACATGAAACACAGAGAATTTATGTTAGCTTGTCAAAAAAGTGCATTACACTTTTCCAAAGAGTGGCAAACAACTTGGGACTTACAAAAAGACCAGTCGTGTTTCAATTATTAAAAAATTCCTTCTCTCTTCTAAGGAATGTAATTTTACATTATACACTTCCTAACAGAGAAATCCAGGCAGAAAGAACTTGCAGGTTAAATAATTCCCATAATTCCCACCAAACAGCCCAAGTGTATGACACTGCCACAGATCTGTTTCCTTCCTCTAAACTGTGTACACACAGATATATTTTCTGAGCAGAAAACTGACTCATTATAGCTAGTTGTTGTAATGAACTCCACAACACAGGGAATTCTTTTAATGTTGTGCCCCTCCCCAGGCATTCTCTAGGTACAAAAATGTTCCTCAAAACTCATCTTTAATGCTGAAATGGGGCTGATCTTCAGGTTTAAAGTCCAGATTGGGGCTGCCATCCTCATTCAGAATTCTCCGAGAAGTATAGCCAACAATTGGGTATTTGGCCTTGTAAACATTATTGAAGATGTCATCCAGGGACTTCAGTTCCTCTTCTGTGAGTCCTGTCTAAAGGAAATAAGGAAATGAAAGTCCTGCCTCAAAGAAATAAAAATAGAGGTATTTACATTGGTTTTTTTTCATGATTACTATAAACCTTAAGGTCAGCTTTTAGGTTTACATTGCAGAGCATGATGAACAAAATTGATAGTACAGCCTGTAATTTTTTTCTTTCCATCCAAATTCAGCCTTGACAAATTTTGCTATATTCAGGTCAAACAGGCAACAACCCATTGCCAAAGCTAGCATCCACTGCCATGTCAGTGACATAGGATACATCAAACCAATTGACAAAGAAAGGGATTTACTGTCTCTGTGAGCATCTTTTTAAACAGCAGGTGATTTCCCTTTTACATACATACAGAAGTTGTATTGATTCCACAAATTAAAAACTTTCTTCTTAAAGGCTTTTAGCACCTCTCATGAGCACTAAATAGATACCCATTTTATGTATTTAAAGAGTACTACTACATTTTGGTTTAAATATGTGAATCAACTTCTATAAATACAGGTAATTTAAAATCATCATTTACTGTCTTGTATAATAATAATAATTTGCAAAATGGAATTAAACTGATGGCCCATTTTCTTACTGTGTCATGTGTAAGATCTGCTGGATCCAGAGACATCTTTGCAACTCCTCTTGTTGAGTCTTTTCCAACCAAAGCATTGTATGGGGCTCCTTTTCCATAAAATTCTGTCAGATTTAAAAAGAAAAAATAATCCAGTGATGATTTGACCATGTACAGGGTATGTTCAACTTCTACCCTTCACCAGCCTGTTCCATGTCAGTGAACTGAAAACAACAACCCAAGTCTAAGACTCTTCTTTCCAGAACTGACTTTGGATTAAATACTTTTTGATAATATATCCTAGTCTAAAAAAAAAAAACAAACCACCAACCAAAACCAGCAAAACCAAACAAAAAACAGGGTGTGCTTATACAGCTGTTGAACTTTCTACACTGCAGTCTTAAAATTTTCTTATTTTTTAGGGAGCTGTGCTTTACATTCTTATGAGATGTTTGTAGACTCCAGAATTTGCAGTGGCAAGCCTTGTCTAGCTTGGGATTTGAAGATCAGCCAACGTGTATGCCCAGAGAACCTGCATTAACAAGGTTAGTACAAACAAAAATCGAGCCATTAGTTTACTTCTGATGACATCAAGGGAAGTGTCTAAGATCCTCATGGTCCCTTCAACCTTTTTAAAGCAAATCTGGATTAAGTTGCAGGAGTTCAAATCAAAACATTTGTAGTTCTTAGGGGAAATACAAACAGCAAGGGGTGTGAACACCAGCACAAGAAAAGATGCGGCTGCAGCAGTGTTGATATTGCACAGTGCCATATGGGTACATCCAAGTTAGCTTTGATCTGCTCAGTTCGTGTACCCAGGGCAATAAAATGCTATAGCAGCAGCTTCCATGTGGCCTGGCAAGGACTCAGGGGTCTGGGCAGTTTTCTTCCGTGTTTCCTGTGTTTCTGTTGCCCAATCTCCCTGGACAGTGCTAGCTTGTCTGTCAACACGTAGACAAAACCTTAGTAGGGCACTTTTTAAAAACAGGATAAATTGTATTCTTTTTGTTGCAATTGAACTCCAGGCTTCCAATACATTGGGAACAGTTAAAAACAAATGACTGAGTAGTAACATGAAAACAAAGTAGACAGCAGAGGAGAAGCCCACTAACCTTTTCCAGAGGTGACATCAAACACTACTCCCTTCACCGCCAGGTAGATGGGCTGTCCTTCCTAGATAGAAAGCCATCAATGCATCCTCAGCATTTAAGCATAGGCAAAAGGCGGTCAGTTTCAGCTGTGAAACCCACAAGCTCTCAGGACACAAATTCTCTGTTGTTTACTCTTGTTATACCAGCACACATGTTCCCTCTCTTGACATTTCTTGCTTGTGCTTTAAACTGTCCCCGATACTTTTTGAAGATTGAACCATATGCAATAAGAGAATCCTTTTAATATAAACCACAACCACAGAAGATGTGTCCCTCTTGCAAGTCAGCTCTTGGCTGCACACTAGTCTGCTTGAAGATTATCAACTGCGTCTTTCTAGTCCTAATGCAGATGGATATTGCCCAAAATAAAAGGGTGTGTAGCCAACAGCATTATTTGATTAAGAAACAAAGATAAATACATAAACACACGTAAATCTCATCTGCTGACATCTGTTTTGCTTAATAAGCCAGTGCTTCTGCTTTGTGTTTTGTACATAAGATGTAATTTTAGTCAGACATTGGTTAGCCTCTTTCAAGTATCTAGAGACGACCATGAGAAGGTCAGACAGCGTTTCAAAAGAGAAGCAGATGTGTATCAATAAGGGACTTGATAGTTTTGAATCTAAAGTTCTGCTGGGGCTTCTGAATCACAGGAAGTGAAACACTCCTAAGTTAAAACTGTCTGTTATTCTGATAATCTTGTTTAAAAAAAAAAAAAACCAAAAAGGGGGTGGGGGGGGTTAAGTATAGGGTTAATGAATTACTGAGAGAAAATTAATTTTGGCTCCAACTCGTGGTAATCTGAAATTCCCTGGCAGGCAGCGAGTAAAATGGGCACATGGCACCTAATGATCTAATTGTATGTGTGCAGCACCAAGCCCGGCAGCTGCCAGCCGGACCGAGGAGCAGAGGCTGGAGCACAGGGTGCCTGCGAACGTCTCACGAACTGCTGCCTAGAAAGCGAGCGATGCCCAGAAGGACAGGGAGGGGAGGGAGCCAGCAAGGGAGCAGCGCTAAAAGCCGAGTTTCCCGGCGCTTGCAGGGCACCGAGCGCCAGGGAAGGAGGCAGCGCTGGGCCCGGCCCGGCCTGGGCGCGGAGCAGCGGCCCCCGGCCCTACCTGCTGCCCGTCGTATCTGGCCAGCTCGGGCTCGGTGAAGAGCCGTACGGGGGCCTCGGCCGGCGGCCTGAAGCGCAGCTCCGGCTCGGCGCTGGTGCCCGGCAGGAGCAGCAGGAGCAGCAGGAATGGCTGCGGGAATGGCAGCGAGCTGCGGGCCGCGGCGCCCGCCATGCCGCGGAGCGCGCAACGCTCCCCGCCAGAGGCTCCGGGGCAGGGCGGCGGGATGGGGCTGGAGCTACAGGAACACGTGTGGAGAGCGCCACAGGAACAGCCACAGGAACAGCCACAGGAACAGCCACAGGAATAGCCACACTGCCTGCCGAGCGCTGAGGGGGATGGGGAGCTTAGCCTGGGGGAAAGGAGGCTCGGGGGAGCCTTTTCGCGTCCCACCGCTGCTTGAAGGAGGCCGGAGTGAAGTGGGTCGGCCTCTTCTCACGGTAACAATCCGTAGAGGAAATAGCCTCAGGCTGTGCCGGGAGAGGTTTGGATTGGATATCAGGAAGAACTTTTTCACGGAAAGGGTTGTCAAGCCCCGGGCAGTGATGGAGTCACCATCCCCGGAGGTATTCAGAAGAAGCGTGGATGTGGCACTAAAGGATGGTTTAGTGATGGACCTGGCAGTGCTGGGTTAGTAGGTGGACTCGATGGGCTGAGAGGTCGTTTCCAACCTAAACGGTTCTGTGATTCTCTTCCATGCGGGATGCACAGCCGGCTCCATATCATACTATCTAATAATAAAAGACTTCTCAATTTTCCTCCTTTTCCCCCTCTTGAAGTTTCTCTTCTAGCTGTTTTCAATGTTTGTTGACAAAACCAGCACACACAGTGCAGGCTTCGTCTTTATAACTTTAAAAATCCAGGCATTTTTAGTCTAAGAATGGAGAGAATAAATAGGAAATTTCAGATTACATGTTTTCCCCATGATATAAATACAACACGGGGGAACATTCAGGACTGGCAGAAGAATAAGCTTGAGGTTTATAATTCCATGAAGAATTATAAAAATTAGAAACCTTTTACAGATCTGTACAGTTTACAGATACGTATATCACATCCTTCACTGCAGTGCTGACAAGTGAGGATCTGAAGGGTTTAAAGCCTGAATGTTTGATCCTGTGGCACCCAGTCTTCCTGACTACAGTGCTGTAATTCAAATGTCTAATAGGATTGTTATTGTCGAAGGACTTCAAACCTTGGTTATTAACCAAGTAGGTGTGGGCCTTAGAGGGAAACGATCTGCTCAGCAGGGGCTCCCTTTCTCAATGCAAAAAATGTTGCACATGCTCTTTCTTGATGATGAAACATTAACAATTACTTCCACGCTGGGGAAGGAAAAAAATAGCTGTGTCGGTATTTGTGGCCGGGTGGGTCGTGAATCAGCCCTTGTGTGGTTTTGGCTTTTCTCTTCCCGCAGTGCCCATTGCTGCGGGCACAGCGTGGGTGTCCTGCAGGAGTTGTCTGCTGGTCAAGCACGCCTGTTGTTTCGGTGTTCTGCTAACAGCCTTGAGTAGAAGAAAATAAAAATAAAATTAAAAAAAAAAAAGGTAACATTTTGTGCAGCCTGGGGAGAACTGGCAGAATTATCATAAGCTGCTTTTCCCGTCTGGCTCATGCTTGTGTTAGCAGAGTTGTGAAGCTGGCGGTATAGAAAAGACTTTCCTCCCCGTGAGCACCTCTCGGGAGGGCGAGATGCTCCTACAAACCTCTTCAAAACCCCCTTGCGCCGAGCAGCCGGCGCTGTGCTGCCGGAGGGCTGCGCTGTGCCCGGACTACGCCTCCCGGCAGCCTCGGCAAGGGGCGGCACCGGCCGGCCACGGGAAGCGGCCGGGGCGGGAGGTTCGGGGGTCCCGGCGGCGCCTGCGTGGCCCTGCCCGGGCGGGGCGGCTCGGTCCGGCTCGGCTCGGCTCGGCTCGGTCCGGCTCGGCTCGGCTCGGTCCGGCCCGGCCCGGGCGCGGTGTGGCTGCCCCGCCCCGTGCGGTGCCGGCGGGCGCTGCCCGGCCCCCGCGGCGCCGCTGCCGCCGATGCTATGCCAAAGCCAGAGGTGTCCGCATCCTACCAGGAGGTACGGGGGGCCGCGCAGAGCTGGGGGGAGGCTCGCCGGGCGCTGCTGCCCGAGCCAGGGCTCGCCGCTTGGCGCTGTCGCCGGTAGCTCGGCTCGGCGCTGTGCCTGCGCTGGGTACCTGGGGCGTCAGGTGGCACCTGCGCTCCGCAGGAACGAGCGAGCGCTTCGGGTGCGCTCAACTGCGTGTTTTACCTTTGAACGTGGCTAACATGATGGGCAGCAGTTGTTCGAGGTGGGTTCAGCTGGACTCTGTACCCGGGATTTGGTAACAAGGGGAGGGTCTGTCGGGTGTGAGAAGCGACTTTGGTAGCAGAGCTCCCGCATCGGAAACTGAAGGACGCTTTATCACCCTGCCAAAAGCCTGAGGCAGCGCCTGGTTTGCATATCAATGTACAGACTCAGCAACCCGACTTCCTTGCTCCTTCCTATCTCTCCTTGTAGACATGCAGGCTATTTGCGCCAAGTTCAGCAGCGGTAGAGAGTTACAGCAGAGCGCTTTTGTTTGTATCTTGCAGGCAAAAGGAGTGTAGATATTTTCCTTCCTCTGCACGTGACACGTAGTTTGAGGCTCAGTTTTAATACATTCTAATTTAGCGTAGCACTGTCTGTTTAGTTTCAGCTTCTGGTTTTTGTGCCAGGCTAGAAGGCAGTGGAAGGTGATGAATCAGTGGACCAGCAAAAGGCCTGTATGAACAAGTTCTCCTTTTATTTGATGGGGGTTTATCCAGTAGAAAGGTTTTACCCTGTGATGAAATTGACTTGAGTGCTTTTACATAGGGGAGGTACTTGAGGGAGTTAATGAAGCTGCATTGGTGCCTGAAATATGGACTGGACTATGCATGGTTTCCACCTGGAGTATCAGCTATCAGTGACACTGCTCCATATATTCGGGTTTATCCCAAACTGTAGCACAAGTCTGGATAGGGTGTGTGTGTAAGTGCAGCACCTGTGTTTCCATCCCTTCTCCAGCACCTGCAGCAGCCTTTGTTGCTTCTGCCCCTGGCAGAGATGCTCAAATGTCTGGAATTGCTTTTTCTGAGCTTCTGTTTGCTCAATGTGCAGGGCTGAAAAGGAACTGCTGCGACATGGGCAGGCTCCTGCAGTTGTTTCTCCCTCAGCTGTATGTGCTGAACCCAGAGAACTGCTGAATGAAGGTCTGTTTCATGCCCTTCCTGCCCTTGACATCCATTTATTTGGTTTCTTTCTAAGGGGTGCTGAAAGGTTATGTTTTCTGAGCTTTTCACAGAATCATTTAGGTTGGGAATTACTTCTAAGAGCATCTTTCTTCTCCTACATGTTGAAAAAAAATCCTATAGGTCCTCTTGAGAGGATTGGAAATGTTGAATATTTTGTTCTTGTTTAAACTTGCGTTGGGATCTCCTTGCCATCAGGAATAGAATTCACCCTCCAAATAACCTCAGTCAATGCCTGTTACCTGGTGAATCAGAGAGGTGTGGGAGTTGGCTGAACAACTGCAGTGACTTTGTAACTTACATTAAATTTGTTGGATCTGCTCTGGTGTCAGCAATTTTCATGAGTATAATTGGAACTGACTTCTTAGCTGATTTAGTAACCAGTACCAGAGTGAGTACTTTCCTTGGGTCAGAATAGATTATTTTGGGTCAAGTAAACAAACAGAACCAGAATGTTTCTACTAAAAGGAGCAGAGTGTTAATTTTCCCTATTTTATGATGATAATGAAAAGGATATCTTCAGTTGGACCCTGGTAAGGGTCTTGCATGTGAGCTGAGCTTTTAGCCTATAAGTTACGTGTTCACTTCTTGCCTCATGCTATGGGAAATCATGCCTTATTTATGTGCTAAGCATTGAAAAACAACTGGGCAACTGCTTTCATCTTGCTTTGCATGGTGGAAATGAATACAGAAATACAGCAGGAGGTGATGGAGACTTTGACGTCAGACTTGGAAGATGTAAAATGAGTGGACTCTTTCCCAATAGGTGCTAATGATGATCTGGTGATGGTATAATGATGATTTCAGCCCTGAATTAAAGTTGGGTGAAATAGAAGCACTTCCTTATGGACACATGCACGTTACTGTTGAGTAAGTTAGGGGTGTAATGTTTAATAGCATTCAGTGCAGCTTCTGCATTAACTGTGCCCCCTTTTTTTCTTGAAACAAGAGCAAGGTGAATGTGATGTGCTGCAAGCTCATGCCTGCTTTGCATTTTTGTAATCTCTGTGTCAGTTGCCACCATGAAAAAAACTTGGAAAACATATAGGAGATACTTTACACTTATAATGTTTAAAAACTGTGGTACTTCACAATCCCATGTGATGTGTATCTGATGTGACAACTTTCTGACTCTGATGGAAGAGGCCTGGCAGTTTGAGCCCAGAGCTCTGAATAGCAAAACAAGAAAACATCTGGTCTCTGTTGGTGTTTCAGAAACACTGGAAGACTAATTAGTTGCATAACCACTAATATATAATAATCTGCACAATGAGATCAAATAAGGACCAGAAATACAGAGATGCTTGGCTGTTGTCTCATAATGACCCACCTACCTCGTTGGCCAAAACTGTATTTCATGCCTTGCTCTAACACCTGTCAAAATGCATCTTCTGCTTTTTGCACCTCTTTATTAAGAAGCACTAATGCTGTGTTTGCTGGTATGTGCTGTGGTTTCTTTATGCCTAAAAATATGTTCTTCAGTGACAGAATGAAGTTCCTGCTTATTTCAGGGAACACTGTCCTAATTGGGGGTTTAAAGGGTGTTGGAGCTGCCAGGGAAATAATGACTTTGGTCTTGAATGGAAAGGTGATGCTATTGTTGAAACAGCAGGGTAGAAGTAGGTTAAATTTGCGGCATGCAAGTCACCTAATTTTTGGCTCTAAGTCTCCAGAAATGTGGCTCTTGTCTTGTGAATAAATAGAACAGATGTTGGGTGCTCTTGGACTGGGGGGCATGCTTTTGTGTGTTTGGTTAGTTGGAGCCTCTTTTATTTGTACCATAGAAATTCCAACAATTGCAAGTTGAGAGCATGATTGGAAATTGAACCACTGTTTTAACTACACAGCTGAGTGAAGATGTGGAGCAAGTATCTGAAAACCCAACAGATGAGAGAGAAGGAGAGATGGAAGTTCATGAAGATTCCAGCTCTGTTATTTTACCAGGTGAGAACTATTGACCCAGAAATTACTGGTTTTTAGGGCCTGTTAGCTGCTGCTGTGCATGGCTTTGGTTGTCTTGGTTTTGTTATTTTATTGCAATTCTGAAAGCAAACAAAACACTAGATTAATTATTTTTGTGAATCAGTATTGATGGAAAGCCAAGGAGGTTTTCCAAGGACTGATAGGAGAACATTTCTTTGCCATGAGCTATGCTCAATCAAAACAGGTTCAGCACATCTGACTCTGAGATAGCTTAGCTTGTCACCTGCCTTCCCTGAGTGGCAGTGGGTTGAAGGCAGAGTTTGTGCCAGATTTACATGAGCAAGATGCAATATTGAATAGATACAGTTTTAAATAGGTTTTTATTTAGACTGTGCAGGCTGCTTTTGGAGAGCATGGAGCAGTGCTAACTGGGCTTATTGCAGCTCAGGTGTAGGCACTGAGGTCAGCCAGCCTGAAAGGAGCATGGCCTAAATGCCTTGCAGCTGTTCAAGACATTTGTTTCAACAGTGCAATTTTATGCATATTAATATCCTAATTGCCTTGGCTGCCATCTCCTGGCACATAGCTTGACCATGGGCCTTTGTAAGCAGTTATGTGTGCAATAGGATTTACTAGAAGGCTCATGTTTGCTGTGGGGAGGAACAAACACCAAACCTACTATTAGAGTTAAAGAGCAGTGTGTGACCCGGCCTCAGAGGGCCTGACTCATTAAATGACACCACACACCAGAATCAGTATGAAATGTGGCTGCTTATCTCCTTTCTTATGTGGAGTTTTAATGCTCCTTTTGTGTGTTCAGCTGTGTATTGCTCATGGCCAAAATGGGGTGTGTAACTCAAGAGTACAGGAACCTTTTCCTTAGAAGTGTTGCCAAAAGAAATGGCAAATGCAAGGAGTATGGGGAGGGCAGTGTCTGTGTGTGAGTGAGACTGGTCTGAAGATCTGCAGAGAATAAGGTTTGAAGGCAGTGAGGCTGTGGGAGAATTGGGTTACTCTTTTTCTAGGTGTAGATGGAAGAATCCTTCTATGAAAATTTTTAACATGCACAAGGAGTTATGAAGTAAAGAGTAACAAATATCTGTGACTTCTACCATGGTGAAGATGCAATGCAGAGAGCTGGGCATGAGCATTAGAATATTAAATATCTGCTTTTGCATATGCTGAGTGTGTGAAAGAATCACTTCAGACTGGAAATGGGGGGAAAGGCGTTGTTTTTTTCCAGGAGCAAAGATTCACCATCAACAGACTTTCTTGTGAACTTTAAACTTTGTTTCTGAGTTGTTCTTGAAAGTAAACCTTGTTTCCTGCCTTAAGCAGAGTGCCAGATTCTGGTAAGCAAAAAAGAGGCACAATCTTATGATGATTACACCTTGTACTTGAGAAGGAAGCATCTGTGTGAATGATAATCAAAGCCAGAATTAGCTGTGGTTTTTTAAATCAAGCTGAGGTTGAGGCTTATGTTCATCTCACGTGATTGATCTTTAAATGGAAATTGAGCACAAATATCTGTATTTTAAAGTCCCAATCCATATTGTGTTTGGTTCCAGATGGTGAATTGGGTACCACTACCCCTTCTTTGCGTTTCAGCAAGACCTGCCTAAAGAATGTGTTTTCAGTAATTCTCCTGTTTATTTATCTGCTGCTCATGGCTGTAGCTGTGTTCCTTGTCTACCAAACCATCAGTGACTTCAGGGAGAAGCTCAAGCACCCAGTGATGTCTGTCACTTACAAGGAAGTGTCCTTGTACGATGCACCTGGTAAGAGTGGTAACAAGCAAAATGGCTTAAGTCCTTGTTCATGTTTTTCTTGGATTGTTTTAAATTTTTGGTGTTCATTTGCCAGGGCCCAGAGTACATATAGGACTTTGACCCAGATCTTTAATTTCCTCTCTCTTTAATCTAAAGTTGTGTTAACTTTGCACAGAAATGTTAACACTGCATGGGAGATTTTTGGGAGCTTTTGTGCCAATAAGTGAATGACAGAAGCTGTGGAGAACTGTGCAACTTTTGATAGATAAGAAGTGTTTTCAGACTCTAGAATGAATCCTCTCTTAGGGGAGAAAGATAATTCCTTTTGGAAATATTCCACCAACTGTATCATTCAAACAGGGTGTGTTTCAGGAGGTCAGTACTGCACTGGGCAGTGAGATGCCATTCACAGTAAAGAAGGTGAATTTCTCAAACCAACCACAAGATAACCACAATGCCACTTTCTGCTTCCATCCTGCCTTGTTTACAGCGTGGTTTTACGTCAGTAGGCAATGATGTGACTGCAGGGAACAATGTTGGCATAAAAATGCAGTGTGGCAGCAGAAACTGTGTTGCAGTTTGTGGGAGGAATTGCTCCACAGGAGCATTTTGGAATAGTGAGTTCTGTTATTATTATTTTTTTAAATTGTCCAGTAGCCATTCATAAGTAGAGCCATGGTAGCAAACGCAGCTTAGTCAGTCATCAGTCAGCTTCCAATTTAACAATAACACTTTTGTTTGGAGTGTTACCACATTTTACAAATACCCACTTCAGTAATTGTGGCTGAAAGGTGAGTGTTTTGTGTTGTTGCCATATTACAGTACTTGTTTTTCTCTATGGCCAGCTAGGCTCAGCTCTGGAAGAAGTGCCTTGTGTTTGGACATAAGAATCTGACTGTGAGAGCAAGCAAACTCAAACCTGCCCCCCCCCCTTTTTTTTTTCCCACATGAGCTTTTCATATAGCAACAGGAAGAAAATAAGCAGATTTTAAATAAGCAGAGCAGCATACATATAAGTCCAAATGCATTGTTGGACTTATCAACATTTTTATGGACTGCCAGATCAGAGAACCTAAATTAACACAGTCCTTTACTTTATTGCTCTATTAAAATGATGAGATGGCAAGTTGCAAGCATGGAGCTCTGAAGAAAGGGATAAAGCATTTATAGCCTGATATATGCTGAATGCTTTGACACTTCACATTTTGGTGAGCAGGACATCTCAGTTGTGTGAGTTAATTATATCTAATAAATCATACTCTCTTTTTTTAAAAGTTGGACTACATTATCTTCCAGCAAGCTTGTTTCCAGTGATAAGTATGGCATATGTGGTGTAAAAGGATTCTGAGGTTTGGGTCTTATATTTTGCTAGCCTTCCAAAGCTGAGGTGGCTGAGGTCCTTTGAATGCACTGTTGGACTGAAAGAGGAGCTTATGGTATTTCTGAGTTTCCATCCATTTGGAGTAGTAGTCTGCCTACCCCATGATGGTAATAATAAGGGATAGTAGCAGTTAGTGTGTTTGATGGCTATGATTTTTATCATGATATCACATTCAGTTAGCAGAAGATGCTGAAAAGCATGTTTTAGCCTTTATTAGATCAGCCAGTGATCTTTGATCTGTCATGTATGGTTATGTACATTATACCCAATTAAAATCTGATGCATTAAATATTAATATCTGAAAGCATGAACAAGCTGAAGCCCTACATGTCACATTTGACATCTCCTAACTTGCTTTACAGATTCATTTGGGGTGAGAGGGACTGGTGGATTAGCTGCTGGCTTCTGGGAAGGCTAGGGTGACTTGGTAGCTTCTGTGAGCCTTGAATTGTTGTAATAGAATATGAACCCTGATTTTTGTCAAAGCATGGTGGGGGTTCTGTCCTGATGCAGTTGGTGCTTTTGTCCTGCTCCAGAAAAATGTGGAAGCACATAGTTTAATTTTGATTGATTTGTGGGTTCTTAAGGATAGCTCAGTGTCCTGTGGGATTAAATTCCAGAATGAAGATCTACGTACTCAGGAAGGAAATCTGTGCTCTCCAATGTTTATTTTCTCCCCAAACAGGTATTGCCTTTTACCCAGGCAAGGCTCGGCTGCTTAGCTGCAAACATCATTACTATGATCACATTCCGCCTCTGATAAATCCAGGTCAGCCAGGAGACATTGAATGCACCACTCAGAGGATCAACTACTCAGATCCTTTTACTAATCAAACTATGGTAATAATAATAATAATATAATAGAACAAAGCTTGTTCAGTGTGGGTTTCTGCTCATAATCTTACTGGGAAGTAAAACTATGTACTACATGCTGTAAAATAATCCTTGCTTCTGGTTTGGGTTTTTTGTAAGCCATCTGTCATTTTTTTTTCAGAAATGTAAAAGACCCCAGTCAGTGTGTATATGTGTTATGGAAGATCAGCTGTCCTGTGGGTGTGTGCAGTACAAAAACCTTAATGGGATAAAATAAGTAATTTTTCACAGTGAAACTCTTGCTTCATTTTTCTCCTAAATGAACTGGGAAGCATTTTCCTTGATATTGTAAATCTAGCTTTGATTGAAAGCAGTATCAGTATCCATTAAAGGAGGATAGCTAATCTCTTTTTGTATGTTTGCTGGGAATTTGTGCAGGAATTCCTGCTGGGAATTACACACTATGTTTGTCACACTTGGAAGAATCTTAAATGGGCACCAAGTGTTTCATTACACTGAAATGCTGTGAGCCAGCAGGATGGGTACATTGAGTGGTAGTCTGTCTGAAATTGCCCTTACAAGTGCAGGAGTGCCTGCTTCTGCATAAACAAATGTCCAACCCCCACAAATGACCATATTCAATGCTTAAACATTAATATTTAAACAGTGAATCTTGATGTAAAGACCTCCTTTTCAAACTTTTAAAAGGAGGGACTCAATTGGCATTCTGTCTAGGTATTTTAATAGATATGTACTTAGCAGCAGCCAAGAAATTCTCAGTGTGTATTAGATTTCTATAGAGTATTAGTGCCAGATGGCAAATTAATGCACAGGAAATGAGGAATCCTGTGCTCCTCTCACCATCTCTGTTTGCTTACAGAAGTATGCTTTGGTTGTTCAAGGCCCTCGTGATGTGAAGAAAAGGGAACTGGTGTTTTTGCAGTTCCATTTAAATGAAACAGACCAAGATTTTAGTGCCATTGACTACCTTTTGTTTTCTTCTTTCCAAGAGTTTGTCAGCAGGTATGTAAAGAGGGGATGAGCCTGTGACTGCATTGAACTTGCTGTCACAATACTTGTGAAAGCAGGGGTGTTTCAGTAAAAATCAGACAGACTTTTATGTTTTGGGTTGGTTTTTTTTAATATTTGGACTATGTTGGTGCTCTTTCGTGTCTTTGCTAATCTGACTTTTAAAAAAATGCAATGGGGGCTTTTTCAGTGTCAAAAACTGTTCTTCAGCTGTGCTAAAACCATTTATTGCTGCAGTTTCTAAAAGTTTGGAGTTTGTGCTGGTTTCCTGCTGTCTGCTGCTGTGGGTGATCAGGAAGTGTGCTGTCCTGGGGAGTGTGTCAGGAAGTGCACCAGGAACACTAATATTTCTGTACCATTTGGGGCTTTTTAAAGCAATTACTCTAAAGGTCAGATCCCTAGATTGATTTGTTGTGGTTTCACTGAAAGATTAACTCTGTTTTTTCGTATTACTGGCTATATGTAGGCTTCTACAGAATGATATAAATTCATGCATGGGGTTTTCAAAATTGCTTTGTACTGGTTTTACATTGGTGCTATTGGAGTAAATAATCAACCACCTTCTAATACAGGAAGAGAACCAGCTGTGGGCAAGAGGCCAGTGGTGTCTCTTTTGTAGCATCCTCCAAAGCTTGGTACAAATTGTGTGGCTTGTCTTTCTCAGTGCTCAGTTTGCTGTCCTGGCATCCCAGGGCATGAGCAGGATGGGCTCAAGGCAGGGAGTCTACATTTCTCCTGTACTGTGAAACTGCACTGTATATGTGTGGAGAGCACTCATTCTGTCCAGCTTCCAGCAGAAGAGAAAATAGAAATGATTTCTTATTCATCAGCAGATGCTAAATTTAGCTGATGGGAAGTCTGGATTAAGATATCTGTAGAAACTGTTGTGAGTCCTTCCATACAGCCTCTAAAAACTGCAATTACTGGCCTCTGGTGACTACTTCTGACAAAGTGTCTCACTGGTTCTGAGAGCCCAGCATTAGCACTGTGTGCCCAGCAGTTCATGCACAGTGTTATCAGAGGTGCCACAAGCAGTAAAAACATGGCATCTAGAGACTTGTACCTTTAAGAGGTTTTTTGTGGTGTAGTAGGTGCTGAGGACTCGAGCAAGGTCCAGTTGTTTCTGTCAAGGGCTTTATTCTCTGCTGCTCTTCTGTTAAAATTGGATCAGACTCCATGAAACTGGCACTGCTCACTGGTTTTGTTCTGGTCTTCACAGAACACTGCTGCACTGTGTGCTGTTGCTGGCCTCTGAGACAGAGGGATATGCTGCTGGCTCCTTTTCTTCTCTTTTTTTTAAGGCAGTGGCAGCTGCTGTCTGTACCATATTAATCGGAGGGAGGGGAATAATGAATCCTTTGCGAATTACCCAAAAAGTGTGGCTAAAAATACAAGTTCCTCTCCTGAGCTGTCATTAGTATAATACATGGGGTTTAGAAGAAAGTCCTCTGAATATACTCCTGGCAAAACTATTGTTAGTGTAGCATGTCAAATAACTTCTGGTCCTGTGAAACAGTGGATACCAGTCTGAACAGATCAGGGATTATTTAAGGCTCTAAACAGAGCTCCATGTCTCTGGTCTGGATTGCTGCATGCAGAGAAGTATAACATAGAAGGGTTGAGACTTTTGGTACCACACCAACCTTTATTAGATGCCATGGCTATTTGAGAGTTTCCTGGTCTGGGGAAACACAAAAGCAGTAAACACAAATTGGGTTTGACCTACCAGTGGGTTTGGCTCTTGCTGTTGCACTGGAATCTGCTGGTGGGATGTCCTGAGCTGCCTCTGCCTCACGTGGGGTGGTCCATAGAGACTGGTGTTACAAGGATCCACTGCAGCACTACAGCCCAGTCCAGAAATAAGTTAGTGACTCCCACAGATTTAAAAAAAAAAAAAAAGAGATTAAAAAAACCCCCAAACAGCAAGAAAAAAAAGCCTGTGTGGGTTGTGTGTCTTTACTGCAACGAGGGAATTAAAAGAAACTGCATGGAGAACTGGTTTTTATCTTAAAATCCCTTGCCTGTCATGTGTTCACTTGCTGTGTGTGGTTTTAAAGCTGAGTTATTTTCCCTCTGCTATAATTTGTGCAAAGCTTGTGTCTCTCTGCTCTGCTCCTCCTGTCCACCCCCTGCTTTTTTTCCCCCTCACTCTGTGGCCGTGGTCTGGATTATGAGCACATGCATGGAGATGCCTTCTCAGATCACTTCTCCACAGCTTCTCCTAAGATATTATTAATCCTTCATTTTCAAGCCTACAATTACTGTCGAAGGCAAAGTACACAAAGCATACAGTTGTGGCTGTAATGTTCAGCTCTGTGTCATAACTTCCTGCCTCATTTTTCCATGTTGGCTTGGAAAGCTTTTCTAGGATGCTGTATTTAGCCAGACATTAGGCATATGACTGGCTGGCAGAGTGCTAATTATGTATGTTCCTCTTGAGTGGCAGAGCACTCCAGTGCTCCTCTGTGCTGTTCCCTCAGCTGCTGCTCTGCCCACATCCCAAGGGGGGAAGCAGAGCAGTGTTCCTGTGGCCCTAGTTTGTTGTGGTGAGGAGCAGTCAGGCCATGGCCTTTGTCCTTAGGCTCTGCCCACATCTTTCCTGTGGGAGGTAGAGAGGTGCCATCCTGTTGGGGTCACTAAACAAGCACCTCATGTCACAAATAAAGATATTCCTAACTTCCTAAAACACCCTTGGAACAGCATCTGTCTTGATGGGTAGCAAAGCATGTTAGTTTTTCTTCCCAGGAACACTTCTCTTTTCTGTGCACAATGGAATTCTGTGCTTGAGAGCAGTGGCTTTGCTGGGTTTTGCCTTCCCATGGACGTGTGTGTATTCATCTATTAAGCCTGAGCAGGTGGTGTAGTACAAAGTAGCCATCAATGTGATATTTTTATCAGTGCATCCTTTTGCTCCTTGTAGACAAGGCAAGTTGGTTTGCAGGAAGAGAAGTAGCCCAGAGCTTGAAAACTAAGAAAAAAATACAATAAAAGTGCAAGTCAGTCAGTGCTGGACAAATCTTCCTGATTGGCCTGTCTTGGGACAAGAGCTTGCTTCTTCAGCTCTGCTTTTCTTTTTTACTTCTTTGCATCCTTCTCCTGAAAGACCAAAACACCTTAATGTCCCAAAAGAGATTATGTAAACCCTGTGCCATACAAGCAAAGAATACCCTTTACCTTCTCCTAGGCAGATGGATTTAGTCTGGATCAAAATCCTCTCCCTTCTTTTAAGGACCAACACACCCTGGCATATCTCTACAACCTGAAATCTATCTTTAGTAAAAGTAAGCTTCAGTGATTCATGATTTATGACAGTGGTTAGCCCCTTCTTCTCAAATGAAACCTTTTTGGACAAGCAGCTGCAGGGCTAGGCTTATTTCACAGGGATGACATGAAAGTGGCTAAAATCACAGTACTGAGGAGCTCCAAGTAAATAGCATGGTTAATTCACTACGTCCTGTGCAGCTGGTATAGTGTTTCCAAAATAATAGGAATACTAGGAATATACTGAATGTAAATTCCAAAGCATTTTAAGTATGTCTGCCTTGCAACTGGTTTATTGGGCAACCACTTTATTTGCATGCCAGAAATGAGGTGACGCAGCCTGTCCTTCCTCTAGGCTCTTCCTTCTGTCTCTTGCTTCTTAACATGGTGATGAATTGTTTCCTGAGGTCCTGGCTCTGCTCCTTTCTGTCCCAGAGATGAGCAGAGCTGAACTCCTCTATGAGGCAGAACAATCCCTACAGCCAGGCACAATTCCAGGGTCATAGGGCACCAGGTAACTCCTCTGCAGTTAAGGATGCACGAGTGCAGTGCTGCCATTAATGAAAACATCAATGCACACGATGTTTTAGATATATTGAACTTAGCAGGATAAAAGGAATTGTGAACATATTTTGAAGTGCCTGTAGGTCTGACATTCTCCTGTCTACAGTGCTCAGTTTGGTCAATAAAGTAATGCTCTTTTTCCTTCAGTCCAGAAAAAGCAAAATTCATGAAGGACTGTGAAAGTTCCTACTCCAGCTGGAAGTTTTCTGGGGGCTTCCGAACTTGGGTCAAGATGTCCTTGGTCAAAACAAAAGAAGAAGATGGTAGTGAGACTGTTGAATTCAAACAAGAGGTAAAAAAAAAAGAAAATAAGTATTCATAATGTTTTGGGAGTTGGGTTTTTGTTTCATTACATCCATTATTCCACTTTGCAGAACAATTGCTAAAGGAGTTCTCTAAATAACAGCTGCTATTGGAAAGAGGTGTTGTTTAGGTTGCCACAGGGACTGATGTTAGGATGAAGAGGTAAATGTAAGCTTTGTATCCTTTGTAGCATTCTCATGTCTGCTTTTTGTTTGGGTTTGGAATTTTTAGCTGTTGAGTGTCCTTAGAAACATGGAGTAATTTCACTTGTTGCATCATTTAAAACTAGGAAATATGCAGGTGGAAGATGCAAACTTATCTAGAGAGGAAATGAGCTTGACTTTCATTTCTGTTCTATTCACATTAAGGGACAGGAAAATAATTGTGTTTTGAGTTTGTTTTGCTTCCAGTGTTGGTTGGAAAGGAAGTGTCTCATTGGTGGTGAGAAATGGGGATTTTAAGAGCAGTCCTTTCCAGAGGGTGTCTCTTTCAGAGGCTGTACTTTCTCTCAGTCCCTGGTACGCTTGAAGAGAGTGTTCTGGGGAGAGCAAAATGCAGCAGAATCTTCAGTTCTATCTTTAGTTGTCACAGTTAGGGTGTTGCATGGCACAGCCTTAGGGAAAGAGCAGAGCTCTGACTGTGAGGGGGTACCCTTCTACTCCCCTGGAGGACAGGAGGCAAATCCCAGAGTCATGCCAATCCCAAATTATTGCCTTGGTGTGGAGGAGAGGAAAGAATGCATCAGTCTGCTGCTGCCATGTAAGCACTGACAGCAGCTGTCTGTCTGTCCTTCATCACCTACAGCTCTGTATCACTTGCCATTTGGTGCTTACCAAGTATAGGATTTTTGAAAGTCCTCCTTTGTGTGCCCAAGTCTAATGTGTCTCAAAGTGGAAACAAAAGGCTGGCTCAAACTCAGAAAAAAATGAGCTTTTTGTGACCATAAGCATGTATTTAGTTCAGCAGTTTTGGACTCTGATTATGTGTGTAAGTGAACATTGTTGGTGGTTTGGGTTTTCTGTTTGTTTTGTGGATTGGTTTGTTTGTTTTTAATAAAACCTGGGAACCAGGAATCAGATCCCTATTAATAATACAGCAGAAATTGAAACAGCTCAGACATAAATTGCACTTGCTTTGTTTGACAGTACAACATCTGCTCAAATTGCACCAGGAAGTCCATTAGCCTTTCAAATGCAAGGCTGGGAGCTGGCATACTGGAAAGATGGATACAAATACTAGGTCAGACAGAACACTCAGTCGCTCTGCTAACTAGCCCAGCAGTCATTCATTTGTATTTTCTTCCTTCCCATTGCCTTCATTTGGCCTTGTGTGCTGTTTGTTTCCTGGTGTGCAGTTTTCTTGGATGAGTGTAGCTGGGATGCTGGTACCCTGCAATAAGGAAAAGAGCTGTAGAAGTGTGGGGCAAGTTGGCAGCAAAGGTGTTTGATCAGAAACCAGGAGGTGAGGAAGCTCTCCTAAGGTCTGAGTGGCCATAAATAGCATTCTAGCTCCTGCTTCTGCTTGTTTGCAAAATCTGCTAAGGTTAGAGACTGTGGAGAAGACTGAGAGAAACCCTGAGGTATTTGTAAAGAAACTGCATCATGGTAGATGGCAGACTTTTGTGGTAGGCTTTTCCTCTTACAGTGGAAAGGCTTGCAAGGAGGTGAACAGAGTGGTCTGCTTAGAGACTTCCAACTCAGCCTTCCTCTGCCTGGAAAACTGGACTCACAAAACATGGAAAAGGCATGTTCTTCCATCATCTGTCTCTTCTTTGTCACAACCGTGACATGAAATCACGTTGCTGCTGGATTCATTGCTTCCAGTACAGAATTAAACAACTGCAGGATGAGCAGCAGTACTCCCCTGTGCACACACCAAGATGTAAACACTCCTTTTAGGGCTGGAGAAGGGAGAAATCCTTCCACCACTGTGCTTTCCTGAGGTCACTGTGTGTCTCTTGGGCAGTTTGTATTGTCCCCTAGGAGCAGGGGCAAGTTCAAACTGTGTTAGTTACTGCCCGTGTACAAACCCTGTGTAGTTTCCCTCTGGGCTGGGGGCAGGTGATACAATACAAATGTTTTTCTGGCACCTGATGTCTTAATACTTTCCTGGTTGTGGTTCTTGAGACTATGGTTTCACGTGGCTGTAACATAGTCTGGTATCCTAACCCAGTTCCCTGTTGGAATTGTGTTACAGTTCACTGCTGGGCAGCATTAGTTTCAAATGGTGACCTAGTTAATGGGAAGTATGGATTTGGTTGTTGACATCTGGGCTTCTTTCCTTCCATGTTCATTCTGCACTTGTTGGAATCTTCTAGTTTGTTCTACTGTGGATTTTTCAAAAATAAGGAGTCTTCCTGCCACCATTGTGGGGTTCTCTGGTAAATAAAACTAATTGAAGATTTATTCATGAGAACTTTCCAAATGTCATATTTGGAAGTAAACTGATTTTGGAAATTAATTTCCCCTCCCCTCTTTGAAAGGCAATGTAGAAATGGTATTGTAGTGTGATACCGAGTGAGAAATAGGAAAATTATATGAACATGAGACAGAGGGAGGAAACTGGCTTTTCCATATTTTGGCAGTCCATTGTTCTAGGTAGAAAGGTAGAAAGGCTGAGGTGGAAGTCCCTAAATAGCCTGCTATTTTCACCTTCTTACAGGCCTCTTCTGTTGCACAAAAGACTCATTGTACCTCTGAAGAAAGTAACCTGCACTTTTCTTTCCCTCTCCCCAGACCAGTGTGGTTAACTACATTGACCAGAGAACTCAATCAAGGAGTGACCAGCTGTTTTTCGTGGTGTTTGAATGGAAAGATCCCTTTATCCAGACTGTTCAGGATGTGAGTAACCCTTCTTGAATCACTGTCTGACTTTGAATGCTCATGGTTAGTGTGTGCATGCACTTGGCCCTGTTACCTCACTCCAAGCAGAAGTGCAGAGGAAGAGTGAGGCTACTTCTGAAATTCCAGGCTAGGTTCTTCCTTATGTCCAGTAAAGTATTGTGTGTGGAGGTCAGGACCATCTGATGCTTTTCCTTGGGCTGGTGACACTCAGCATTCTGCTTGCAGCTAGAGGTACATGTAGCTAAGAAAAGCACCTGTCCCCTGTGTTCTAGCAAAGGGTATCTTCAGGTCAGGGCTGAACTTCTTGCTTAAATAAATCTGCTTGGATAAACTGATTGAATGACTTTTTTTTTTTTTATTAATTGACAAGCAAGAAACCTAGGCTGAAATAAGAATAATAAAAACAGCCTAGTGTATTTTTTATCTATTATTAGAATAAAATGTGGTACTGTATTTACCAACAAGCAAGGTCCAGCAGCAGCAAAATCTAGACTGTTGTTCTTTTCTTGCCCAAAACTAGAGTGTTTTGACAGTTGTTGCTGTTAGAAGCTGGTTTATCATTAAACTGCTGTCTTGGTAAAGCTTTCCAGTAGATGCTTATCCAAGCTTTGTCTTCTGGAAGATCTCCTTCCATGTGACTGCTTCTTTTTGGAAATACTTAAATAATATAGTAAGTTTAATCTATAATTTTAATGTTAGCAATTAACTGTACCTCCGAAGTTTTAAAACAATTCAATATCCTGAAATATTCTAAAAGGAATTTAGCACCAGGAATTTAGTGCAGTGTGTTTTCTTCCTGATGGCAGGAATCAGAAAACCATGTTGTGGGGAGAAGGCACTGCAGCCCACCTTTGCAGCATAAAGGAATACACTGCAAAGCACTTGAGTTTGGAAACTGGAATTGTTTGGCATTGAATAGGGTGATAGATGTGGAATCAGATGAGGGGGCTAATATTTGTCATCTCTTTCAGATTATCACGGCAAATCCCTGGAACATGATTGCCCTTCTTTGTGGTATCTTTCTGGCTCTGTTTAAGGCAGCAGACTTTGCTAAGTTAAGTGTTAAGTGGATGATCAAAATCCGAAGAAGGCATCTGAAGAGGAGTCGTCAAGCAACAAACCACATAAGCTGAGACTAAGACTGCCTTTTAACTGTTCATAGCAGGAGGGATAGAAAATAACTGGAATAAACTTCAATCAGCAATCAAAGCTGCAAACCAGGTATGTTCTCTTCCAGGGAGGTGCTGGCTGGAGGAACAGCCTAGTGAATCTGCCTTTGAACTGCAGAAGGAGCTAACTCTAGGACAGGTCTAACAAACTCACGCTTTTCTAGTCCCAGTTTAACAAGTTTACCTCAGTGTATGGGGGAACCAGGGAAAGAAGGGAACTCACTAATGTTCAGAAAGTCATCACTGTAGTAAATGGTGTAAAAGTGGACAGAGTTTGAATGCTTCTCAGACCCTTTAGTTTCTGCATCAGCTGTGAGCTGCATCTGCTCCCATAGCAGTCACTGCCTTGATGGTGCTTAGTGGAAGGTAAAGCACTCTGAAAACATCCTGGCCTCTCTTCTCCAAAGTATGTGTTTAAACAAAATACACTGGAATTCTATTACATGTCATTTTTGATTTAAAGTACTATAACTTTAATATTAAAAAAAATACTTCAAGTAAGCTCTTGTGTGCCTTCTTTGAAACCACCTGCTCTCAGGTTCAGATGGAACTTTACAGGAGGCAGGAGTGTTATGGCATGAGGATAAAACCAAAAAGCTCTTCCTGATCAGTTCAGCTCAAAGGAAACTCAAGCAACAGGACAAGCTGGGGGGCTGAGCTGGTGGTTGATTTCAAAGTCTATCTCAGGCTCTTTATCCCTCTTTCCCCCAGTCTTTCCTAATGAAGTGAAAAACAGTCTTTCATCAGCATAGCATGAGCATGGAACTGTGATTCTGTGTTACATGGGGAATGCCTGCTCACCAACTGTGCTGGGGTGGTGGTGTCTTTTTCTTCCTTATAAGTCCCCTGTTAGTTGAGATGCCTGACGTGGATGTGTGGAGTCTACAGGGAGCAGGGCACCACAGTGTTTGCTCTGAAGGCTTTGCTGCAAGGATGCCAAGTCCGAGTTTGCTTCTTCCTTCCTCAAGAGGCCTAAGTGTATCAAAAGCACCCCCTCACCTTTTCTCTTTGTTTTTGGCATCTGAGGAAACCTTTTGGAACAAAATTTACTACTTTCAGCTAATTTCCAGAGCAAATTAAGGCACTGCATTGACCAGACACAGCCTTAACCAAGAGAGCAATTCATTTTAGTAAGATAAACAACACAGCAGCACTGGCTGTTCGGGGGAAAATGTTTAATCTGGGGACAGAGTTGTTTGTATGGGAGAAAGGTGTCCAGTCACCACCTTATCTTTGGTGTCTGGCAATGGTGACTGCTGAACAGCTTAGCCTGGTGCACAACAAGGGAATGAGATTAAAGTGGAAAGGAGCAGCAAAGGCCAAACTCTGCCTGGCTGAAGCAAATAGAGCTACTCCATCCCTGGGCGATGTGGAACAGGACAGAAAGCAGGCAGGGGGTGGGGGGTGGATAAAATCCCCCATGCTTAACCCTTCCACATCAAGAAAACCCCCACTGATTTTGCTACCTAACAGGTTGTGCTATGACAACTGAGCTTTCTTGATGCCTCACTGTCAAAGAAGCACCCAACTCTCCCTTGAACAAATGATATTACAGCAGCTATTTCTTGGATTTAAAAAAAAAATTGAACAGGTACTGACAGATCCTACTGCTTTTTTTCTTTTTTTTTTTGCTAATGAGGTCAGAGAAGGTAAGCTGGAAGACAGCTGCAGTTACGGGGTGAAAAGAAGGTATCCCTAAATCAAGGATAAACTCTTTTTTCCAGTATGTACTTTTTTTCCCCCTCAATAAACTCCCACAGCAGTCCACTTCAGTCACTACATCTCAGCTGTCAAGATGTTTTGTTTTATAAGGAAATGTTACAAGAGCAGGCCAGTGATCCCAGCCAAGAAACCTTTCTTTTACATACCTATTTATAGGAGTGATTTTAACAGCAAGTGTTGCACAATTTGGAAGGGTAGCTTACAGCTCCTGTGTTGTTTTTTTCTATTACTTAAGCCTGATATCCAGATTTATAATTTTGGAAAAGCTAATAACAATTACAAATGCCAGTGATTTGTTCCTTGAACCCCTGGAAGGTGTTTGGTTCCCCAACATTTGTGTAAGTTATTTCCTTTAGGCTGTAGGACAGCTGAAAATAATGTATCACACCCTGGGAACTTTATTCTTCTAAGGGCAAAAAGGCACTAAAGCAAGGTAAGATGTGCCTGTGTGACTGTCTTCTCCCCTCAAGAAGTATGATGAAAGGTAAAGGGGTTTTTTTTTCCCCCTTTAGTTTTGGGCAGCCAGCTACCATGGCAGTCTACTTTAGTCAGCTGATTCTCTACTCTTTTTATGCAAAACTGACAGAGAGGAGCAGCTAATTGGATTGATCCAACAGAGCAGTTGGAAGAACAAGCCCTTGCAGGCTGTGCTAGTCCCACATCCTCTGTGAAACAACTGAGACAAAAATGAAGCAACAATAAGTGTAATACAGTTGACTCAAACAGCATAGCAGAGACTTCCCCACTTTTGCCACTCAGTGAAAAGCCTCTCTGCACAGTTAAAAAGGTTGGTTGTAACAGCCATTCAAATACTCCTGGTCTTCATGAACACAAAGATGTGAGGTACAGCACTAAATACAAACATAAAGACTTTATTGAATGCTGCTCAATTCCCCAAAGATCTTTCATTACAAAATTTTTCCACACAACTGCAATTTAAGAGATTGGAATGGTACTCTGATAAAAGATGTGAAAAAATACTTGATCAAGTAAACAGACAAGACTTCTATTGTCAACTTTCCACCTTTAAGCAACAGACTGCATTTTCTTTAAAGAAAACAAGGAACTATTTCTTGACATCCTCCTCTCCTTACTGAAAAAAAGATATAGTAATGCCAATTTTGGTCTCATTCTTCACTCCACGAGATGCTAAAACTAACACAGAAACATCCAAGATGGGTCACTCTCAGAGGCTGCACCACTCTGGAGGGTCCTTGGGCTGATGAGGAGCATCATTGATGGGCTCTCCAGAGGAAGCTCCATCCTCAGCTGTAGCAGGAGGAAATCCCTAACTAGCCCAGGACCCAAGAGGTAGCAGGAATGGGGTAGAGGCACTGGCCACCCCAACCTGTTGCAGCTGATTCTCTCCCTACCTCACCTCCTTTCTAACGTGAGCATTATATAAATCTAAATCTGAATCCAATCAGGAATCCAAGGACAGCACTGTATCCGAGTTCCTTTCACTGCTGGAAGGGGCATATACTGAATATCTCAAGTTACTGGTAACGTACCTTGGTTTTATTTGAGAAAATACAGCACAACTAGAAGCCTTTTCTATCATCTTAACCAAAGTATGCAGCAATGTGAAAAGCACATAGAAAACAAGGAAAAATGTGTACGTAGCAAACTATACCACCTATGTGCAACACAATCAAAAATTCAAGTCATAATTCTCACCACTCCCGTAATTATTTCACTCATTAAGGATGATAATTCAGTTCTATGAAACATTGGAAGTGACAGTATATCAATAATTAGACAAATTTACAATGTGTTGTGGTAATGACATCACTTAACTGCTGTATTTAAATTCAAATCTTTACATTTGCCAGAGAAAAAAAATGGCTGTTTCTGTTATACTGATGAGGTTTCTTTTGCAAATCCTTATATATTTCAAAAGGGTACAAAAAAAGAATGTCTGCCGAGTAGAGGTGGTCATTTCTTTTATTTGGCACTTGTATTGTGTGCATTGAGCACATTGTGAGTGCTGTTCTGCTTTTCTGCCATCGCCTTCTTAAGCTTTAACTCCTCCAACCTTCTCCACAACTCTTCACGTTCCAATTCTTTCTTTTTCTCTCTGTAGAAAAGAGTGAAAGATCAATTTCAGATGTGTTTTGAGCACAGTCTGGAGACACAGTAACTTAGCTGTGACTTTACATCTGCTAATTCCTCTTTAAGGTTTTTCTCCAAGGCTATTTTTAGAGGCAGTTACAATTTCCTCAATTAAAAAGTGAGCATAACAAATCAGTAACGGTGAGAGGTGAAACTGTACCTTTGCTCCAGCAAATGCAGACAATTGCTGTAGGGTGGCTTTGCCCAGATGGCTGCAGTTCTAAGAAGGTTCTTTATCACATGCACACAAATTAAGGGACTGAGCATCTTTGGGGAGGAAAGAACACAGCTACTGCACAGAGGCTTGGCAGTGGTCTCAGCTGGCTAAGGATCACCTGTGCCCTGCCTCCCTGCCTCCCACAGTGCTGCTTAGTAGGTTAGTAGGGTAAGAGATGTTTTTGCTGAGCTATGAAGCATTCTCCAGCTCAGTTCTCTTCAGACACCTGAGGCAGCACAGCCAGCAGCAGCTGAGCCTGATTTCACCACCAAGGAGTGAGCACATTCCCTGCCCAGGAGGGAATCCAGGCAGGATGGGGAGCTGGGGCATTCCTGTGCCCTTGCTGGGCTCAGCTCCCCCACAGCACTGCCAACACTGCCTCACTCACAGCACACCCAGCAGCAAACAGCTCCACTGCAGAACCCCACAGCCACAACAGCAAAGCAACACCCACAATTACAGCTTGGATCCATATTGATCAATGGGCACTTGGAAAAAGGGTCATACCTTTGCCTTTCTGCTTTGTACGAGCTTGTGAGTTCATCAAAAAGCTTGCCATTCATTTCCATCAGGGTTTTCAGCACGTTATACACCAGTGCCACAATGGTTCTGAAACAGGAGGAGCACAGCCATTAGATTTACTCAATGACAAAATTAACTTCAGTAAACAAGCATTTGATTTCTTTTTTGCATTCCAAGCTTCTTATTCAAGATACTACTGTAAGGTCAGGGAGTTTGTGAAACAAAATCCTTTCCATTTTATTAATTTACAGAGGAAATTATAGTATAGTTAAACTTTTTTTTTTTAAATGCCTATTTAACATTAAATTCCTGACTTCTCTAATTGCACAGGATGTAATTATTCATGCTGTGGCTGTACTTTAAAGCCATTCAATTATGTGAACCTTTAATAAACCAAGTTTTAACAACAACTCTGCAATATTTGAGCAATGAAATATGAGAGTCTAGAAAAATAAAACTTCTGGCTCACAGCTTCAGGAAGGCAGCAGACAAACCACAGGTTTAGTGTGGTTTAGCACAGCCATGCAAAGCTCTCCAGCAGTGTTTCTGGGCAGCAGGAGTCTTGCTGCACATGCCCCACTAGAGAACTGAATAGGGAACATCAGATAATGGTTTTGGGTACCTTGGTTTCCTTAAGAAACCCAACAGCTTGAGCAGTGTTACATGGCTGCCTGTATTTCTCCACTACCCTTCTTTTTGTGGAAGGATTCATATTTCAATAAACAATCTCAAGCATGGTGTTACCACCTTTAAATCCACTCGCATTTATACAAAGAAATAAAAACCCCAATAAAATTAAACATTAAAATGCCTGTCATTAAACTTATCACTAATCAGAAAGTAGGTAAACTCTCTTCCCTGTCTTCTCCCTCACTTGGCAGTTCCCCACTGACCGCAAAGCTGCAGCCCTGTGACCTTGAAAAAGGAGTGGGGAAAAAAAAACCCCAAGGAAGTAACCAAAGAACCAGGTTTGGGTTTTCAGTGCACTCTGTCCATTGTGGCACTAGGAAATCTCCCAGCTGTTCATCAGAGCCTCATGCTCATTCAAAATGCACAGTACCTTTTGCTTGTTCACACACTAATTTTTTCAATTTTTTTTTTTTGGTACACTGGCTTTCATGTGGCTTGAGGTCAAAAGCTTATTTAAGGTTTTGGTTTTCTTTGAGGAAAAGTTTGATTTTGAGCAAGTACTTGAGTCCATATCAGACAACCAGCTAGATAAAAGGTTCTGCTGCCCTCCAAAACAGATTAAAATCACAGGATTAGACTTTGTTCCCCAAACTTCCTTGTCCTCAAGTAGGCAATTACCCTTTGTCTTTTACTTCCTTCACAAGGAGCAACCTCTGGCTGCAGACAGGGAAAGAGGGACATCCTCCAAATTTGCTGATGTCCCAAATATATTGATGCTCCAAGGACTATTCCCCAAAGTCTATATTCAGTCTCAGCTGCTATGCTTGCAACTAGACACACCATCTAGATAAATGCGGAATAATTGCAAAGCCTCCAAAGACTTAGCACAGGACATCTGTTTTACTCCAGGGCTGTGGGAGGCTCCTGCTCACCCTGGCTTTTGCCTGTACAAGCTTTATATTCTGCACACTGACTTGCAACTAAATTCAGGGTGCTGGCACCAGCAAGCTTTGCTTTTCAGTATTTCAATACCATGAAGTGTTGCTTTCAAACATAGGAATACCAATATTTAACTTGCAGCACTAAATATAAAATGTAGTAGTCACTCATTTCTCAGTCCTACAGTCCTTTATAAGGGTTGCTCTTCTCTGGTGGGATCTTTTTCCCCTTCTTATCTCACTGGGTAGCAATAAAAACTTATGAAGACACAGAATTTTATTCATCTGAAATAGCAAAGGACAGCAAAGCATAAATAGAAGCAACCTTTGGAAATGGTTTTGGTGTAAGTAGCATTAATTTGCATTTTGAAGTGACACATAGGATCAAATGTAATTACAATATAAAGACCATCATCCAATTTCCTCACACATTTTCAATAAATTCCAGGTCTCCATCATAACAATGCAGAACAGTGAAAGCACAATGTAGCTGAAAGTGACACTCATTTTAGCACCAGAATGTCATGGATTTCATCTAATTTAAGTAAAAATGAAGTAATATTTACAAGTTCCCAACCCAAATGTGAAAACAGTGGACAGTTTATTTATGATACTGCAGATAAAGGGAAACATTACATACGGATTCCAGTGTTCTTTGGAGATCTTGTACAAACTGCCAAACATAATTGGTAGAATTTTATCAATGTTCTCCTCAATCAGGCTAAGAATATATTCGTTATTCCAGAAGTACAAAGCTCTTTCTGCAACCTGAAACACAAAGTTAGGGGTCAACCAACCATGGAATAAGTTACTACAAGGTTTGTTAGGGTTTTTTTTGTACTTCTGTTATTTACCTGAAAATGTGAACTTGACACACTCTTGGATATTTGCTTAAATAAAGGCTCTTCTATTTTTTTGAATTGTGTTGGTTCTATTACATCTAAGATTTCTTCAATTTCACCTAAAAACATTACCTGTTTGTTTAAAAAGGAAAGACAGATAAGAATGTTTCATGTCACTATTGTAAACAGAAGCAAACAAAACACAGCTTATACATTAGTCATAAACCTTGCAAAGAACACCATGTGTCATTATAAGACATTTAGACATTCACAGGGGTTTTGCAGCCTAAAAGAAGTCAATCATCACTCTCAGCTACCAGGTTACAGCTGTCTTCTTGGTGTTCTGTTGTGTAAATACTGAATACTTCACCAAACTGCTTCTGCAGAAAATACTGGGGTTTTTTTTTATTACAGCCAAAAAAAAATTAGGGCATCTTATTTCAAGAATGGTTGCAGAGATTATCAGAGATCATCACAGTAGTTTTTGAAGTGGTAAGTAGTTAATTCCCATATAAAATTGCAAGCAGCAGAACTCTGTGTAGCTGGCACAGAAAAAATTAACATCACTTGCAGAAACAGGGACAACAGTGTTAAGGGACCCACTTTTAAAGAGCTGTTGGGGATGGAATCTGCTGGGATAAACCAAACTCCTGGTTTTTGAACTCGTTTTAACTACAGAGAAGAAACCAGGCCGAGTCACATGACAAAGGTGAGTGCCTCAAGAAGCTTCAAGAACTTCAAGTTTTCTGCAAGATCTCTTGAAGTGTACAGCAGAGGGAAAGTTTGTGAACCTGGTCCACAAGATTTTACATCACAGCAGACACCAGAAATGAGACACAAAACCAACCTCTTTCTGACTGCATGTTTTTGGCCAAAATTTGAGCAGTCCTCTGATTACCTGTATGAAAAATACAAACAAGTTAAAGCTGAAGTTTCTACTACATACTTAGTAAGATAAAGTACTAGTTTGCTTTTCCTTATCCAGGGGTTCAATGAAAACTGAATAAACACTCATTTAAATGTCTGTCTTGTTTAGGTTATCAGAATAACTTAGACCCTTATCACTTTGTTATGTCTGTGATTATCTGTTCACACTCTGCTCCCACCCCAGTACTTACATTAACTGACAGGATGCTGATCACATCAAAGCATCCCAAAGTGAAGTTAACTCCCCTGTAGCTAAATTTCACTGAATATTTTTTGTCTTCTACTCATCCATACTTTGGGGAGCACCTGCCTTGGCATCAAAGGTTTGAAGCCTGAGAGGAAACAATATATGCTGACAGAGCTCTGCAGAGGAGCCTTGGCCTCCAACTGTTCCTCTTCTCTGCTACAATTTGACATGTTAGACTGGAAACTAAAGTAATAAAGATGTGAACTTACAGAGAAAATGTATTCTGGTATCTACATTTGAAACTACCTTACACAAGACTGGAAAAAAAACCCTTTGGGAAAATTAATTGGAAAGTACAGCCCCCAAGAGGAATGGAGGGAATACAGCAAAGAAAGGCTGGAGGCATTTTTCCTAGAAATAAACATCTCACATGGCATCTAAATTACAAAATGAATGCTGGCTTAAAAAAAGAAAAAAACAAGCTGTAACTATTTTCCAGAAGCAGAAGCATTCTCAGAGCCTTATAAACTTTGAATTCTGAGGAAAAGGTCTCTATTTTTATGATACAGCAGCACCTAATTGATCATATCCAAAGGGAAAACTTAATTATTTTAATACCTTCCACATTTGCTTTTTGTCATGTTTTTTTCCTTCAGCTTTCCAGCTGGCTGCTTTATTCACAGCTACATATACTATCAAAAGTGGCTTTCCAGAGAAAAAGTTAGTATGACTAAAGTGCACTTTCCAGCACATGTTACTGCAAGAATTTTTGAATATACTTTGCTAGAGAGACCCATATTCTCAACTTGATAAAGAAGTAACATGCTCTGAGTATAACACTGCACATCTCAACAAGATACCTATTCCTTACCCCTCCTTGCTGGAGTGTCAGTTTCCAGCTTGACTATGCTTTTATACTAAAAAGCTGATACATGCACATTTATGTTCATGGACTGCTGCTCTTACTACACAAGATTAATATTCTTCCCTGAGCTACAAGATTCCCATAAAGTGGCTTACAACCATAGGCACCTGCTGGAAAACTCAATTCATGTGCAAGGACTGCACGTTCACCCTGATTTCCTCCATGTAAAGGCCATTGCACTCAGCAGGGTTAGGTAACAAACTCTTCTTGTCAGCTCTGCAAACATCAGGACTGACCTGAGGCAGACTACCATAGCTACAAGAGCTCGGATTGAATGTCCTCCAAATTGACCCTGAGTGACAATTCCTGCCAGAAAAATAACAGTAAGGTATGTGTGAAGACAGCCTTCTGATGGAGTTCTTAAAATATTACTCAACCTAAAGCCAAGAAAAATTTCCAGTGCTATCTCATCAGCTGCCCCAAATTTTAACATTTACTTTTCAAGCTTTTCAGAAAGTTTCTCAAAGCTTCACTTCTTATCTTATTAATTCCTTTATAAAGCAACTTTTACCATACACCCAGAGTAGCAACCAAAGCAAACACAGGCAGTGACTCTGAAGTGAATTATTTTATCTTCTCCAGTCTGAATTCACGTTTAACTGATTCAGAAGCAACAACTCTACAGACCTCAGTCCAGACAAGCCCCAGAACTGCACTATGGCACTACTGTAAAGCCCTGCCTTCTTCACATCAGTTTGGGCTTGGATCCTGCTCCACACTTCCACAAATTTGTGTCAGCAAGTTCTGACTTTGTCACATTGTCACTTCATTCAATCCTGCAGGTTTTTATGTAACACTACACATTTTCTGCTCCCATGTCAACTTTAATTGTCAGAACGCCTGGGTTGTTTTCTCAGTTCACTTAAGGAATAAGGGCTACACAATTCCTTTCTCCTTGCCCTATCCCACAAAGTAGGCTTTTTGACCAGTGTAGCTGGGAACCTTGCAGCACAGGGGGGAAGAAGATGCTTCAAGCACACAAAGCAAATTTACAGATACCCTCCCCTCCACCACAGAGAGCTGATGAGGAACATCAGTGCTGAGGTGCTGTGCTGAAAACAAGCTTCCACTGAAAGACCACTCAGTGAAGATCAATGCTGTTTTCCCAAAGTTATTAATATTTTTTGCTTTATAGAAAAAAAAATTTGATCTTGCATAAGCTCTTCATTTTTCCATTACAAAAGGGGTAAAGTATTTAAATATCCCTAATGGAGAGATTCCTGATTGTCCAACTAAACCCAGTTTCTGTTCTAACTGGCCTGACATCAGCCTGTGTCCTCATGAGCTGCTGCACTGCCCTGAGCCTCTGTTCTTCTCTATGGACCCTGCCAAAGCCTGTGCATGCAGCAATGCAAACCATTTTCAGCTGAGCTGTCAATATGTATCACGGGAAATTCAGTCTGGCAAAAGCCAGAGATGCCTGAAGCACCTGAGTTCTGACTGCCAAGAGGCACCCCAAGGAACTGAAGAGGCAGGACAGAAACACCACATTTGGAATTTCAGAGTTCTTTCTGTCTAAAAGAAAGAAAGCAAGTGGTTTTGATCTTTTCAACTTTTATTTTGGGATTGTTTATTCCCTAAAATATTTCAACTTCATGCAGTGGCTAAGCACAAGCAATCAGTACCAAAAACATTGCAACTTTAGTTTTTATGAGGAGAGAATACAGTCATTACATGCCTTCTCATATGGGGAGCTTGCATGATATCAGCAGCTCCAGTTCTAGTTAAATCTGTGTTCTATTTGCCACAGGTTAAGCAGTAAGTGCCCTTTCAAACCGAGAATTTTCTCTACTGTTCCAGACTTAATTTTTTCTCCCCCCGCAAAAAAATCCCACCTATGGATCTTTAATCAGGATAACACACACAGACAGCATTGCTGTACAGTTCTAACAGGTTACACTGAAATATTTAATTGAAATAAAAAATAGAAAGACATTCAACTGAAAAACACTTACAGGCTCTGTTAAAGTTGTATCTTTTTCCAGGAACTGTACAACACAATAGGCGAGCTAGAATGTAAGTCATATGGGTATTTAGTTCAAGCAGACACTGTTTAGACATTGCAGCATTACTAAGTATCACAACTTCTAATGGAAGCACTTCAGATCATGGGGGGAAACCCAACCCAAGACACCCCTACACAGCCATTTCATATTAGTCCAAACTAAACAGAACAGCAATTAAAGCAGCAAGATATACAGGCCTGCTCTAGCTTAAAAAAACTTCCTGCACACCAAAAATCATCTTTTCAACCTAGAAAATTATTTTTAAGCTTGGCAGATATTTCCCTGAGATCCCATATCCAGACAGATTTTCCTTAGTATTAACTTCTGTATTAACATTACAAAGCTATCACTTTCGAACATTTATGTTGGGGTAAAAAGAAAGCCATACTTCCAGTAAAAAAACAAGTTTTAACATAGATTTGACTGAGCACACATTGCACATTGCTCAGGTACCAGACATCTACAGCACACAACATTCAGTGGTAAGATTACAAGTGAAAGAATTTTAAGATATTCCAAGGCCACAAGAGATCAGGCAGCTGCTGTCCAGCTGAGTGTCCTGTCCCAGTACAGCAATGGCCAACAAGTGCCTGTGGAAAGGTGGAAGAAGTGCAGAAGATTAAGTCACCAGCACTGCTCTCCCAGCTCCTAGTGCTTCCTGTGCAGGGGCTGCTCAGGCCAAGGTGTGATATTTAATGTTGTATAATTAGTTATTAGTTTAGTTACTTAGCACATAGGTGAGTAAGTAAGCAACCATCCCATGCAGAAACCATACCATAATCCTATTACTGAACTGGTTACAATCCTAAATTCCATCAAGACTGATTTTAAAAAGTCACAGTATTTCACAATATAAGGCAAAGACAAAAATTACGTAATAGGCATTACATTTCAATATTCAGGATACTTGAATTTAAGCACTCCCTTTCCTTTTTTTTTTTAATCTGTTATGCCAAAGCAGATAATTACAAGGCTGTAATTGCAACAGGTCTAATTTATTTCTTTTGCCCTTAGGCTACTGATACACTTATACAGATTCAAAAAATAATAAATGTCACACATTAATCTCATAAAATCCCATTATATGTATATATACAGTACAGTAATGCTTTATTGTTCAAAGACATAAAACCTCAAGCTTAATTCATCTCTAAGGCTCAAACTTTTAAGGGCAGGCTATACTTTACTTAGCAACAAAGCAACCAGGCCACTTGGGATTGCAGTGCAGGTTTAACACTGGCTACACTTTCAGGATAAAATGAAACCAGCAACACACAGTGCTGTGTGTGCACCTGGCACTAGTGTTTTATGAAGGGACAGAGGAGTGGTCTGGTCAGCAGGACAAATGCTACTTTCAGGTACAGCTGAGTTAATAGAGCCCTCTCAGTACCCATGAGCTCGATTAAATGTATCCCAGAAAAAAGGGCAGCTTGATGTACTGATCTGTCAGTGGGATCACCTTTGGGAGGTGACTGGGCCCTTTCATTTCACTGACTCATTCCACGGAGCAGCAAGGCTGCAATAAACCACAAAGACAAGTGATTTGATTAATTTTAAGCTTCATGTGAGAATCAGGAATTGAGTCCTTCACTTCATCCTGTTTGTAGGCTATACAGTCATAATGATTTCACTTTAATTAGAAACCCATTTTCTTGTATCTTTAGTCTGTAAGGAGCTGTATTAGTAAGCTAAGTTACAAAGCAAATTTTAATCAGCCACAGCAGAATTACTTCCAAGTCTGCATCAACTGCATTCAATACTTAAAGTGCCATATGTCTGGAAAGGATACAGATTATTCCTCCAATGAAATGCTGAATTGTCTGTGGCAAGTATAAGAATCAAAGTCAGCTGAAGAGCTGCAGCATTCTGACAGTGTGTCATGGATCTACATAATTTCTGGCTGATCCAGAGAGCTACTGTGCATTTCTGCCATTTATAAATGGCAACAACATTCTCATCCCCACCCCATCACTGGTACAGCTTTAGAAAGAAAAAAACCACTTCTGAAATAAGTATCTGGCCATACCCAAGGTTACTTTATACACAGCGTTTAAGTTACACAAAGGAAGTGACGACACCACAAGGTCCTGGGATTCAATGAAGCTTAAATTGTGACAAGACTACAAACAAAACTTCCTACTTCAGCTGATATGTCTTTGACTCACTGGTACATTCTTTCACTTGTAATATATGCCAAATATTATCTCAAAATTAACATTTAGATACAAGATCTGGAAGGTTTGTTTTTAATGAATTTGCAAATATTTTAGAATATTGATATTATAACACATAGTGCTTTAGATTTCATTAGTTTCAAATGTAAAGACAAAAAAACCCCACCACTCTTAAAAATAGGCAAAAGCTTACCTGTGCATGAAACAAAGCTAATCCCTTAGCAGTATGCATGGGAATCAGAACTTTCATAAGGAACTGTTTGTGTTCTGCTTTCAGTGGCAGTGCAAAACCATTGATAATACTGAAAACATGAATAAGCAGGATTTATTTTTATTCAAAAAAATATTTTTTTTCCTAGCAAGTCAAGAATTTCTGTAAGTTCAAGTGAAACACCATTTCTGATTCAGTTTTTAAACCTGATTAATTTGAAGCCATAAAATGCTCTACATGTGCACAACCTTTAAAGTGCTGGTATTAGGAGAATTTAGACTCTTGGTAGGAACACCAGAGAACCACAGCAGAAGCCAAATAATACTCATTAGATGAGCTAAAGTATTTTTATCATGACCTCCATTAAATAAAATCCTCTATAGTAAGTCTAGCTGTCTAATTGTAAATCTTAGACAAATGTATCAGGAAGCTTATCCATTTCACCCACAATCACCAGCAACTTACAGAAAAAAAAGAATAGATGATACAATTTTAACAGTGCAGTTTGAACATTTGTTTTGAGATTGAACAACCTTTCCCTTTAGAAACAATGTTAAAAAGTTGTGTCATTGACTCGGTCGTCTTATATTTAAGAGTTAACAAGCTATAGAACAGGCAAAAGTCCTTCAGGAAAATGTTAGTTTCTTCTGCCCCATGCATTTTAGGCAAATCTGAGAAAATGGTATCCCTTTCACTTTATTTTTCATGAAAATTTGTTCCACAATAGCATTTGTATTTTCAGTTAGACCAGTAATACTTAAACATTTTTTTCTTGTGAAATGTATGACAATTTTGGAAAGGCAGTAAAAAAACTATGAGAGAAAAACTTCAAAGTTAAAAATAAGTTAGTGAAATAACATCCAAAAAAAAAGGTAACTAAAAAGCCCTAGCACTTGCAAGGCTTTCCTGAATAGAATGGAAGGAAAACCAGCCTCCTGAAGATTAAAGCATTTCACTCAGCAAGAGGGCAAAAGTTAACATTCATTTTCTGAATCAAAGAACAACTCATCTATCAGGTAAAAGATAAGCAAGAGTAGATAGCTCTGACAAACAAGGACCCTTGAGAAACGTTTTGCCAGTCATCTCTAAAACTTGCACTGAGAAAAGAATGATTTATTCTTTGTGTTCTAATTTGATATTCATGTGGTAACCCAGACAGTATTAGATTATCAGTGACTGCACTTCATCACTCGTTACTATAATAATTCTCTTCCCCCCTCTTTCCCAAAGCAGAAAAGCTGAAGCAAACATTCACAATAACATTTTATATTTTTTCTGTGTCATATCAAACTTACCTTCCTAATATCTCAAGAAGTTCAGCAACACCATTGAAGTGCTCTGTTTCATATATAAACCTGTTACCAAAAGAGACAACCATCAAAAAGTGACACAGAAGATCAGAGGTTCCAAAGAAACAACCTTTACTAAGCTTCAAATATTTGAAAGCCAGATCACAAACCAAACTCAGGTCTTTTATTTCAAGGATAAATCACTGCAGACCCAGACCATGAAGATAAAATATTCCTTAACCTAGTCACACACACACAGAGCATACCTGAGGAAGATGTTGTTTATCTGTTTCCTGATGAATGCTCTTAAACCGAGGAATTTTCCATAAATTCTATGAAGAACTGTCTTTAGGAAATCACGTTCTCGTGGGTCTTCACTGTCAAAGAGCTCCAACAACTTTAAAAATTAAATTGAAATGTATTACTTTTGAAAGACTTAAGATTTTGTTTTGTTACTACCTGATTTGAATTTCATCTTTCATTTACAAGATTACATTAGAAAAAAATAGAATCAGTCTAACTGTACATTTTTAGATGTTGATAGTACATTTTCAAAATTGTGTTTTTAATAAAGCTGACTTTTTAGTAGACTCATCAGCTTGATTTCTTTAAAGAGCCTGTATACAACAGACACCAAAGTCATTCCAGCAACTATTTAAAAATAAAAATGAAATTGCAAAAATGAGATTATCAAACCATAGGTAAGTAGTTCACACTTGTTCCTCAAGAAATCAGAATGAATAAAATCTGTATCCTATATTTACAATTTCTTAATTAAAATCTTTTACTGGTTATCTCAAAAAGGTACTTGTGTCTTCATGGCTAAGCAAAATCATTCCTATTCAAGAAATTTTACAATTAAGGAGGGGGTCATAGAATAAGCATAAGATATGTAATTATTAACCAATTCCCTATTAATACAGACTAAATGCTGCAATAAGCTAACAAAACCTTCCACACACTTTTTTCTTGTAGAAAGTTTTCCAATGATACAGAAAAGACCATGCTCACTCAAAGACATAAAAAAAACTCCAATCACATTATAGACCACAATTTTGGGGATTTTTTTAAACCCTGCATGTCTAAGCAACAGCATATCAGAAATGTTAGCTGCCTTGAGCAAGTTAGTTACAGCTCAAGCAGTCACCAGAGCCTCCTGCTCAGGTCTGAGCTTAGGTATGTCTGTACCAAGCAGCACAAGGGACTGGAAGCAGCTGTTCAGGAACTTGGTTCAGGCTCATTTCAATTTTATATTTAGCAGGAATTTCTCAGGGTCACTACTCCACGTTTTTTGCCATATATAGCTAGCTGTTGGTTGCATTGTCTTTATCTTGTACTCCAGAGAAAGATCAAGTGAAATGTCAGAACAAACTCTGCAATGCTGCTCTTAAGGACCACAGGTCAATTGGTAAACTGGATACCCACAGCCAGTAGTTCACCAGCAGCTTCAGGCTTAAATTTTGTGTGTAAGCTGGATACAGCTGAGAAGGAGGAAACACTTGTAAACAAGAACAGTAGAACCAAGTAAGTAGAAATTACATGCATTCACTCAAGGTAGGGAGGGAAAGCACCCATCTTGTGGTTTTACTTTTCACTGCTGTATTGTGGTGGCCTGCCAGCACTCACTCTTCAGACACTGAGCAAACAAGTATTTTGACAAACAAAATCTGGCAAATATTTCGACATGGTGACAAAAATCCCCCCTGAATTCACCTTGAACCAAAAATTGTTATGGCATTCTACACCATAATACCTTGAGAAGTTATATTTAATATGAAATCTCACTTCATTTTTCTTGTTCATAGTTGCTTTGCATGCTAAAGCATGACCTTCCTCTGTAATTTCTTATTTGATTTTCCTTTTGTAGTTAATACACAATAGTAAAGAGAATTACACTATCTAGACACAAGTTACAAGGTGTTGAAACACATTTTGTGTACAGTAAGTACTTGAATTTTTACAAGAAAAAGGTTTGCTGTAAGTCTTCCCATGAGAAAACTACAAAAAACCCAAACATAGAAGGACTACAAAAATATAATTAGCACATTGTTGATTTGACTGGAATTAAGCTACAAATCATGGAAAACACAACTTGTGTTCACAAATACTTTGCATTGCCAAGCACTGAGGTTGATATCTGAAAACAAAGTGTTCCTGAAGTTACTAATTACATATAGCCCCCATGGTACGATGTGCTGTTTATTTAGTGTTTGGCAGAAACCACTACTGGAACAACTGAAATTTACCCTGTGTCAACACAAAAGCTTTAACAGTCCATCTGATAAATTAAGCTTGAGAGGTGATCTTTAAATCCCACTTTAAAACTGCCCTCTTACCTGCTGTACAAATCTCTGGTCAATGTATCGCTTTGCAATGCTGGGCTGAAAATCTGGGCTCTCCAGGAACCTCAGGAAAAATTCATACACCAACTGCAAACATGGACATGGAAATTCTCAAGTTAGGAAATACACCATAAGACAGATCTCAGCCCTGTCACCACCAAAGACAGTGGGACTATTCACATGCTTAAAAACTACAAAAGGGAGTCAAAAGCCTAACACATCACTGCTTTACCACAGCCTCTACTGGAATTTACTGACAGAATTACACTAAGTATCCAGAACACTTTGATTCCCAGTAGAGTCGAAGCTTAATAAATAATCTACTGAAAATATTACTAGTGGACAAAAACCAAGTTCTAAATGTTACATTCCTGCCATGTTAAGAATTTATTATGTAGAAATAAGTCACCAAACATTTAGCAGAATTGAGGGTAAAATTAAGTGCTCTAACATTAAATAATTCCTTAAAGAGATAAAGAAAAATCTACTAAGTGTTTCTAAAATTAAGTTTTGACAGCCAACTCCAAAAATGAAAAGTCAATGAATTCACAAAAACTGAAAGGGTTTAGATTAAAGTTAGGCTTCCATATCCTGGAAACTCAATTATAATATCCATTATGGCTTGTAGCATATTGTTTCTACTTACTTTGAGTTCCCATTTGCTACAATCCCACAATGCCCACAGATAAAAAACCTGACAGCTGGGGTAGCAGAAAGTGGCACGAAGAGGCCAGAGCACAAGTACCATATTTTGGGGTTCAAAGTCCAAGACACAAAATACTGTACTTCTGTAACAATGGCAGATTAATAAAACACATAGAAAGCATCACTCAAAGACAGAATTGAGAGGAAAGATGCCTTATGTTTAAAATACATTCAGAGCTGCTTGTATTCTCAATGCCTATGTCAAAACTCCATGTAATTAAACAGCTGATTAGTAATAACACTAAAATGCAATTTAGGTACATAATGCCATCACTGACTGGGCTTCTAAATAAAACCCATGCAGAGCTGTGCTCATACTCACAGGCATGAATTCCAACTATTACCACTCTGAGTACTTAACTAAACTGAGAGCCAACACCTGAGTAATTCACAATTATAATTAGGAACCTTACTTGAGAGAAATGCATGACAGTAAGTACTTTTATGCAGAACATCTGAACTGACAGTTACTTATGCATAGCCTCAAGGAGGATGTGCTGTATCTGCAAAGCAGAAGCTCAGAAACACAAGCTACCCTTCACTTTCTCCCCTTCTGACAGACTGCAACAAGAGCTTTTCATATCAGCAGTTTACATGGAGTAGCAGAATTGTCAGGGTTGGGAGCAACCTTGGGAAATCATCTAGTCAAGGCAGGGTCACCTAAGGGAGGTGACAGAGGAACAGGTGGGGTTTGAATGTCTCCAGAGAGAGAGATTCCATGACCTTCTTGGGCAGCCTCTTCAGTGCTCTGCCACCCTCAATCTAAAGAAGTTCTTCCTCATCTTGTGTTTCAGTGAATGGCCATTACTCCTCCTGTCGCTGGGCACAACTGAGGACAGTTTGGCATCATCCTGATTCTACTGAGCTTTCTCAAACTAGCAACTGGATAAATTCATATAGAAATGGGAAACATACGGCCAGAGGGAGATTATTAACACAGCTCCATAGGGACTCATTTTGGAATTAAATTTAATTCAAGATTTCTGTAATAAATTCCTATATGGAATATTTCTGTCAGTGAAAAAAACAAACAGCCATGTGTGGTAACTACTTAGGCAATGCCACAATATTGGAAGCTACCACCAGAGGGGAAAATATACTTTTTTTTTCCTATGTCATGTAACCAACAAGAAAGGACAAGTTGACCCTGAAGCCCTGGAAGAATAAATACAGGATGAAACTCAATGATTGCAAAGTCACACTTGGAGTTCCAAGAAAAAGCTCTGCTAAGCACTTGCAAGCCCTTAAGCTGAGAAAGGGTTAACCATAAGATGACTAAGATCCATCCTCATAATGAAGCTATGGAAGTGACAGATGAAATCCTAGGATATTCCAGGAAGATACTGACAGCACAGACAGAGATGCACAGTCCTACACGTGCTTGAGGGAATTTATTAAAACCTGAAAGGATTCAGAGAAAGAGCCACTAGAATTGTCACGGGGTAAAACACTTTTTAAGAGTGAAAACTAAGTTGGCATATTTTGATTTTGCTAAAGGACAGGGGAGGAAGGATAATTACAGCTTCTTTCCATAAACAGATACAGCAACTGCAACAGACATCAAGCAGAAGAATTAGGTGAAAAGCACAATGCTGCAACATTTTGTTGCTCTCTGATTCCATCAACTCTGCAACTCCCTAAGCTTCAAAATACAGAGTGGCTTTACTGCCAACCAGCTCAACCCAGTTAGGCTGTTACAAACCATCTTGAGCATTGCTTTAAAGCAACATCTTTCAAGTGGCACTCCAGAGTCTTTTGTTGTGGCTACACACACTGGTAACTTACTAAGCAATTATGTCAACAGATTCAAGCAGGGAAGGGTAGAGATTCAGATTTTTTTTTCCTTCCTCTCCCTGAAAACTGATTACCTGACTGCCAGATAAGGATAGAATTCTGAATTTGTTTGTAATTGATCAAGTACAAACAAATCATAGCCAGCAAAACATCCACACCTTTCCTACTTAAGCAGTCCTTTGGACTATGCCAAAAATAATAGTGTATTTTGCTGGGGAGGAGAATGGTTGTGCATGGCCCTTCTTCCACACGCAAAATCTGACATTTTCAGCAGCTTTGTGCTCCTGAAGGGCAATTAGCAAGTTATCCAACTCAGTCTTCTATGGTCCAGTAGCACATACACTGTAAAAGGACAGTGGAAAACACAACCGTTTCCAGTGTGCTGCAAGGAGCAATCTATTCCAAGGACAGGATAAATAACACATGGAGAAGGGGGAAATCCACAATCAGTGACCAGACAGCCTGGCAAAAACTCCATTAGAAAAAAAGCAAGGAAAAAATCTGAAAATAAAATTTCAAATAATACCACAGGCTACAAATCTCTTTCAATTTCTCTCAGACAAGCCTAAGGCACAAGTGGACTGATCACAAAATCCACAGGTCTTCTTCTATGAACAAGACTAGAGTTTAATTATGACCTAAAGTGAACTAAGCTAACATTTGGAAGTTTTACCTGTGAGACACAGGGGCATTCAGAAGTCAGATGGTGCTGCTACTGACTACAAAAGACATTTGCTTAGCCCTTGCACCCTCCCACCCAATAAAATCAAGCCTCTCATCTAGTCCAGCTATAGCCATTTCTCCTATGAATTAAAATCAGCCACATATAAGAAAACAATTTTCACAGCCTTTAAACATGCAGAGTTATTTTTTCTGATAACTTAATCTTGTTTAAGTCTCAAAGACTACGCTGAAGACATACTTTTCATATCCAGTATTAGATGCCCAGTTTTTAAATAAGAGCATTTGTTGATGCATTAGAACTGTAATATTATAGAGGCAGAGTAGCATTTTAGCTCTCAAGAGGGAAGAGAAAATGGCATGCAGATGTGCAGCAGCTTTTAATCTTCTACCCACACTAGGAGTTGCTACTTCACTTTCCTTTAACAGATAAATTAAATTCAGCAATGAACTACCCGAGATTTGTACTTGGACAATTACAACTTCTAAGAGTTAACTGAAAAGAAAATTCAGCAGCATTTCCAGTCAATCACATGATTGATACAGCAGTGCTATAAAAATCACGGGATTGGCACAGAAGTGCAACAATGGAATAACCACCCAACTGTTACCAAACAACGCTGATATTGTAAAGTTTTTTGCATGGAGGGAGGGGAAAGGGTGGGAAGAAAGAGGGGATTTCTATTGGCTCAAAAGACAAATAAAGGCTGTTACTCCATTTTTTGTTATTGTCACAAGAAACTGAACTGTTAATATTAACTTATATTTTACTGAAACCACACTAAAAAGTTGCTCGGTTGCAGAAAACAAACCTCTTAGGTAAAGAACGTAATTTCCTAAAATATGCACAATTTTAAGACATATATACAATTTAACTACAATTTAACAGTGCAATCACTGTTTAAAAATAGTATTTAAGCCATTTAAAAGAGTCACATTCAGCCATATTTATAAATGCTAAAAAAACACCACCTTTTTTCCCCCCTCAAGTATAAAAACTCAATTGGATTATAAAAGCCATTTTTATGTTCGTAACAAGGGCACAACATTACTGAAGTATTATTTCTTGCCTTACAAGAAGGCTTGAAAGTAAAGGAATCCTATACCTGTATGTGGGGCCATGAGGCTTCAAGAGTTGGTTCATCTTCTTCTGGATCAAAATCTGGGTTGTCACTAGGTGGAAGTGTTCTGAAAATATTAGAACTAATCTGCAAGCAAAAAAAAATTGTATCACTGTTTCAGCTTCCACAGATCATATGCGGTAAGGTACTGCATTTATCCTAAAATCAAACAAAACAAAATCACCCCAAAAAAGTAACATAATAAATCACTTCATTTTTTTCAAAACTGCAAAACACAAACAGCCAAATGTCTGTAACAGGTCAGTGAAAATGAGAAAGTAACTTTTGTCTCAAGTGCTTTACAAGCTTGCAGCTAGACGTGGTCATATTCAGAAATTTTCTCTGAAACTAAGGCAGTTAAAAAAATCACCTTGCCTATATAAAAAATAATTTTTAACTATGTGACAATTTTTCACTATGTGCTGTTTTTATGTAAGACCACAAATAAAATATATCTAATCAATTATGATTTAAAGAGAGCTCTCTCCACATGTAAGGCAGACAAAACTTTTCTTATTCTAAAGTTCTTCACTTTACTTGATTTCAAGGTATTTGTTTACATTTTTCACTTTTTCACTTTTGAAAATTTCAAGATATTTCAAGGTTTTGGGAAATTAGAAATACATAACCATTCTAACTTTTCCATTTCACATAGTAGCTATTTTTTCTCATACAGTCACATCAAATCAATTTCAAAAGGACAAGCTTAAAAAGATTTCTTCAGGGATTTTTGAAGTATATTAAAAGTCTGGATAGAAGACCATTCAGATGTCACAGGAAAAATGTCATCTCTTGCACCAGATATAACATACTGGATTTAAATCTCTAACATGAACAAAGGAGAACATGAAGTTCATTTTGCTTCTGCATTTTCTACCATTCCTTCAGGAACAAGTTTAACCTAACTTTACCAACCACCTTTCAAACTCTTTTAGTCTTTTTGATCAAATCTGTTTCAAGTGGCTGCTTATCACCCAAGCCTACTAAACACAAAACAAACTGACTGTAGAAAATCCTCCTGCACATATTCCATGGAGTCTTCGAGGTGTTTGCAGAATCTCGCAAAAGGACTTTAGAAAGATCCTGAAGTCACCCAGCTGGCTCTGCACAGAAAAATCAACTGCCTTGTTAAACAAGATGCACAGCTATTGCACAAAATGACTTTTCATTTCCTCCTCTGCCCTTCATTCTGTGTCCTGTCACTGTATCCTGTTGGGACATGGCAAAGCTGTGGCACTGCTGTCCTGGATCAGAAGGGCAATGCAGCTCTGTGTGGATGGGCACTACAGCTGTCTCCAAGCTTAATGCACAGGAAAAAACAAAAGAAAAACCCAAACCAAACAAAACCAACCAACCAACAAACAAAACCTCCTCCATGAAAAACAGTACAGTTTTCCTTTAATGTTGTAAACACTGGGGATTCCAAAGCACAAGAACAAAAGGCTGGGTGGGAGAGGAGGGGGAAATAGGAGTCAGAGAACAATTATTTGAGTCAAGCCCAAAACCCAACATATTACAATCTTGGTTCTCTTATCTGCTTCATCTGCTCTAATTAGGTACTCAACCAAAACCTCCAGCATAAGAATCATCTCCTACAGAGAATGGTTCTACCTCTGCTTGCAAGTGTTCTGGTAACATCTCTTGAAAATGCTTCTTTTTCTTTCTAGGTGCATCTTGCTGAACTGAGCTTGTCAGACCTTTAGCACAGAACCTGAGAGTACTGAATATGGTTCATGCCCAAAACAAAGGTACTAAATACACTTCTGTAGCAGAAACAATTAGCGAGCCTTGCAGTCAGGCCTTTGGAAAACCAGTTGTAAGATTTTTCAGAATATTCAGTATTTCCACTAACATTACTCATCTCCCAAGAATATACAAAACTTAGAAAAAAACCTTGCACCCTTTTTATGTACTAGCCTGTCTCCCTGAAAAAATGGTTAATTTACTTTATTATGTTTGCAATACTTTCGAAAATTCTTCTCAATATCCTTTCATATTATTTAAAACTTTCTTTTTCTTTCGTAAGTGGTGTCTTACCCAAAACTGTTATTTCAGAAACACAAATCATAAAATATTTCTAAAGCTGGATAGATTTCCAGATAAATCCAGTGTCAGCCTTCTAAATTAAATCTCAAAGTTTTCAAAAAATGACATCAGAAAATGTGCCAGTTAATATACTGAGATACAACAATTACATTTTACTAAAACAAAAAAAGAAAAAAAAGGTCCCCTATTGTCTGTACACTTCTCCAGGATCTAAACATTTGAAAGATACTAGGTTCAATTCCAATTTCTGAGTGTGCAGACTGAGGATACCTGATTTATTTTAAATTCTGAATTCACAACTCATTTAGCCTGTTAGGACAATCTCATTACACTGAATTTTTATATGCTGCTGGGTAACGAGAGGAGGTTGATATGCACCAGGAGACAAAGGAGTTATGTGCACTGAAGAGACATTTCTGTTATGCTCCCCAAAACTGATAAAAGGTAGAGCTTTCTAACTAAGTTTTAAAACTTAAAATATTCACAATGCCAAACCCTAATTTGCTGTTAGCTTGAGAGTACTTTTAATGGAGAATTTCCAGAGATGACCCAGAACGGAGGTGTACTGACTGCTGTGCTACACCTTCAAAACTATTTGTACACAAAACTCTTCAGCTGAAGGAAAACCAGGCTGCCCAGGGCACCAAAAAGATAATCTACAGCATGTCCTGCACATCTGTTTCAATGAAGACTTTTTTGTAATGATGTTATTTCATCCTCAGTGTCTTGAAATGACAATTGGTATCATTTCAAGCTCCATATGTCTGGATCCAAGCAGAGCAGAGACAACCACAGGAGCCATTACTGTGTGGTGCTGGCCCAGCAGCTATTCTGAAACAGAAACCAGTGAATGCCAGAGACCTGCTCACCTGCACAGACCTTGCCTCTGCACTGGTCAGAAAGAACACTTTATTTCCCCTCCTGCTGTCTCTAAGGGATTGTTGACTTAGCCTCCTCATGGCTTAGGCAACTCCAGGGAAACCTGTTTGTAACCTGAGGCTCTTTCCTCTGCAAGCTGGAGGAAAGGTGTCCCAGGCCTAGGGAAAGACAAGGGGCTTTGGAAAGAAACTGTCTCTCCTTCTGCCACTGATGCCACTCTGGCTTTTTTCTGGGAATTTTTTACTTTGCCTATCCCCTACTACCAGGTGGATTTCATTAAGGCCATTTCTATTTTTTCATCCCAAAAAATTAATCCTTCAAACTCTGCAATAAAACTCAAATGTTTTTTCCTTTTAATGTAGGAACACTGAAGAGCCTAAAAACTTAAAACCCAAATAAACCAAAAGTGAAACAGTAACTCTTCAATCTCATACAAATTTTGCTACCAAGAAAGGCCTCGTGCCTGACACAGGTGTTATTTGGAGGGAGAGAGAGACCCATGCAGATTTTTTTCTGAAAGCTGGTACGTCGTCCTAATTCACAGGAAAGGCCTCTTCTGCTGCCAGTTGCCAGGGAGATTAGAAATACTATTCAAGCTTGGAGGGATCTTTTGTCTCAAGCTCTCAAAAAGCTCTCACTGAGCATTTAAAGCTCTCACTGAGCTTCTTCATTTTCTGTCATTTTAGGAGAGAAAAGGAGATGGAAATTTGTTATGGAAGGAAAAACAAGCATCCACAGAATCCAATCATTTGCACAACAACAAAAACCTCAAAAGAACAGCTCAATACAATCTTATCTTCAGAAAAAGGAAACAACTCCAGTATAAAAGAAAACCTCCCTTCTACAAGTACGATGGGCTAGTTAGTATATTCTTTCTTCCAACAAGAGGCTATAGAGGGCACACAGAATAAGAAAATACTGCAAGGATTCAGGCTGCTGCCACCAGAGGCGAGGAAAAAAAAAACCTAAGAAGAAGTGAACATACTTTGTCCATTTTTTTTCTTATGTAAAAAACATTTAGGACAGAAAACCAGGTCTTTTAAAAAACAAAACTATACAAAAAACCCCAGTGTCCCAGATTTTTTGTAAAACTTAATAAGCATCTGCTGAAACAGCCAAAATGATTAAAAGGGTTTCAATAATCCTAGCCCTTCAGTATAATGGCAAAACTTCCATGCTTATTTACATTAAATATCTGATCTTCCCTATCAGCTGCTCGGAAAGAAAACCCCAACCAAACAACAAACAAACCACCAACCAACAAACAAAACAAACTTTAAGAAAAAGCTAGCTCGTACTGTATAGAGAACTACAAAAGTTGCAGGCTGTGTATTTGAACTGTTCTGCTTATGTCCCCGAGAGCTCTTTTCAAGTCAGCATTTAACCCATGTAAACTTAACCAAAGTTTAGAGAACTATTAACATAAATGCATGGGCACTAAAGCCCTTCTTTTCACATTTCTAGTAAAAAAAACAAAAATAACCAAATCAGATTATTCTCACGTGTCCTTCAGTTGCATTCCCCGTACATGAAGTACAGGCAGATCAAAAACATTACTTAAGTAGCATTTGAAAATGCACATAAACACCTGGGAAAGTCAGCATATAACCACAAATATTTAGTTCATTATTCAACAAGCCATTAGTAGAAATTGCATGGGATAAGTCATCCTGTGGTTTATAACTTCAGCAAACCACTTAGACTACTCTAGCACAGCTAGAGAGCACAGTTCTCCAAGGCTCTCCAGGGCCAAAATAATAACAAACAACCATATAAAGTACTTACAAAGTAGACTTGCTTTCTTATACTGATAAACCTTTCTGCTGTCACTAGAACCTGCAGCAATCACTACCAGAAAAATTTAGCCTAACATTCCAATGCCACTGGTAAATTAAAAAAACAGCGCGGAAATATTGCGATTTTCTGAAAGAGAACAACTTTAAAGCTTACCCAGACTGCAAGTATCTGCAGTGTACCAGTACTTTCATTTTAATTAACCTGAATGCATCATGTTTCAGCTAATAATTAAAACTTGCAAGTTGTTTGTTTTTACAAGCCTTTCTAAGCCAAGTTATCATTAACAAATTATATTACATTATATTGTAAAAGCAGAATAACCAACCACAATTCTGAGTTAAATGTCATCAGAGTCATAAACTGATTAAGATAGTTTATTAAAATTCAAACTATAACAAGAGCATTCTACTTACCATTTTCACTATGTCAGCATAAGCTGATTCAACAATCACTCCACGATTTGTTGAAACATATTCAACCAGTTCATTCAGTGTTGCTCTCTTGATTTCTTTGCTTTTCAGGTCTGAAACAGAGTCCATGAAGTCAAAGAGCACACAACACTGTTGCAACTTTTGACAGAAAAGATCTTGCTGTTCATTGAAGGTGGCATCTAAAAAAGAAAATAAACACCAAACACTTAAGTCTGTAGAAGCAAATACAGAACTTATAAATCTATTTTGTTGACAAGAACTTGCATAGCTATGACTTGGTTTTTTATGGGGAATGGTGTGCTCTATAGTCAGCAAATTAATAAGCAATTTTGTCAAAACTGAAAAGATCTGTTTAAGTATGTTAGAATGGAAAACCCGCCATTCACACCTTTTCATACATGAAAGTGGACAAACACTGAGCAGTAAATATATTTACCAAAAATGAGTTCCTGAGTTAACTTTGAAATACACAGACATTAACAAGTCCCAGCTCTCCCTCACCAGAAGTCATATACAGAAGCAGTACACCATACTAACCTTCCATTCATCCGATTTGTCTCATTCTGTTCCCTAATCCTTTATTATGTAACCTGCTTAAAAGCTGTAAAATCTGCTTTGAAGGAACCTTGTCTTTTTACCCCAATGCAAAATGCTTCACATACTTTTGACATCATATGATCAATGTTTCTCTTAAGAAAAAATTCCAATATTTCAGAAGGATTAATCCTGAATTTTAATGCTTTGGTCTGCATAATTTATTACAATCTTAGTCATATAAGGGTTTTTCAGATTTTTTGGCCTATTAAGACAATGTGTTTGGCTGTGACTTAGCATTTTCATTTTTAGCATTTAGTACCTCTGTAATCTGATAAGCAAAATTCCTCCATTAGCATTTCACATTAATTCCAAAACAGATGGATTATCAAGCACTACACTCTTCAAAAATTTAATACATCCTTAACATGTTGTTCCAAAGTTGCAACAAAAACAGTCATAGTTTTAAATTAAAATTTGGTTTAATGTGCCTTTTGTTCTTGCTTTTAACTTTTTGTAAGGGTTCAAAGCTACTGCAGCAATATAGCATCACGTCATCTATCAAACAGTTGGGATTTCACTTACTCTGATAAAAAAATCGTATTCCCAATTCTATCCCCAAATAAAGAATGCTCTCCCCTAAAGAATTTTCAAGACTTGTCTACAGCCTGACTACATCCCTTAACATAATTAATTCACTGTAGTTTTGCGGTGAGCACTGTTGTTTCATCACAGAAAAAATTATCCAGACAAGAAAAAGGTGACTGCATTGGAACACTGAGTACTGAAAATCTTAAGTCTCACTTTAAAACCTGGACAAATCATGAAATATCTCATGCTTCTCTTTAATATCTTAGAATTATTCTAATCAAGCAAACTTCATTAAGTTTGTACCTTTAAAAGTTCAAAGATTCTCATAATGCCCGTTTCTCAAGTTTCTTACCAAAACACCTTTCATTTAGTGGCTGGAACAACAATAGTTAATTTAATATTCAGTAGTTATCTGATAGAATTGTTGCTTTTCCATAGGCAAAAAGTAATTACTGAAACAGACTGACACGCCTCCACTGTAATCCATACTGCTTGCTCTGCCCTGGAAATTCAGGCACCAGAACACTGTATTGTGTTCCCTTTCCCCACCTGACAGTTATGATCCTATTAGCTGAGCATAACAACTTCAGGGAGCTTTCGAAAGAGCCAGCAATTACTACTCCCTCTGAAGAACAAGTCACACTTTTGAATGTCAATTCTGCAATTTTAACCATTTTCCTTTGAATAAAAACCCTTGCAAGATGCTTATTTTGCTCAGATAACTACGAAGACACGGATTGTTACACTCTGCAAAATAATGAACATCAGCTGTAAAAACATTTGTAAGTTACATAACATTTCAGCTCAGATCTTCTAATATTCTACAGCGGATTGCATGAGTAAGTATTGTATCATAGCAACAAAGCAATAACAGTGACATGCTGAGGAGAAAATCCAAAAAGCCTAATTTAAGGAACCAACACAGGGAGGGCAGCATTTTTCGTCGTTAGCCCCAAGCTGATAGCCAGACTAACACAGGAGCTGAGCCTACTCTTATTTTTCCTCATTACAAACTCAACTATACTCCCAAGTTACAAAGGTCCACAAGCGAGGCACAGCTAATACAGTGTAGTTAGCTGATGATAAAAAAAATTTTAAAAATTAAGTATCACTAAGCAAAATTTACCTAGAAGTTTCAAAAACCAGCAGACAGTACCTGAATACATCTAACCATTGTTCAAACAGACTAAAGACCTAAAGTTAAAAGCCAGTAACTGGAATGAATACAAAATAATTAAATCATTTATTACCCTCCCTAGAACACCAAATAAATTCCTGTATTAGCCATTTTTAGTTAGAGACTAGAGTGACAGCAGATCTCTCCCCTGCCATGCATCAGCAGTCCATTTCATTAGCAACCTGATCTCTCTCAATTGGACATGTTTCCTCAAATGAAAAGCCTGCCCATTAATCTGTTTTGTTACAATTAAAACATTTGAAATAAAACCAAAGAAGTATCATCTTCTCAGCATACATCCTTTTTTTCATACTTAAAGGGGAAACAATTATTTTATCAATTTACTATTTTAGTCATCTGAAAGAGATGTGTGCACCCATGGCAAAAAACATAAGGTAACAAGAAAGCCAGTTCTGTTCTATCAGCAAAACCTGTCTCCATGTGCTCAATCCCTGCTTGACACTTGCACATTTGTCCCAGGAATGTTATGAAAGGTACCATGGGAACCACCAAGTGATTGGGGAAAATTTGTCACAGAGTGTTCTTAACTTTTCAAAGCCTTGCCTTTAACTATGGCAGCACAGTGAAAGGTTGATAATTTTATACCACAACAAAATTGTATCACAATAGTTTATTCTAGTTCTAGGAATAGAATAAACTGTGCCACCATAATTGCATAAACACTGGAGCTTTTAGCTTTAGTAGTTGAACAACCCATGGCATGATTTTTAAACCAGTTTCAATTGAATATTCTATGAAGATTTACATCATAAGTGTGCAGCTCAAGACAATTGTTAGTCTTCAAATAGCCTAAATACCATAGAAGATAATTTAGGTTCAAAGGAGACAGTAGATGCCTCAATGAAATAATCCTGAATCAAGCATGATGATGGGAAATCCCGAAGACAAAACCTTAACATCTAGCACCAAAAGAATTACTGCAAATTATTATTCACTTTAATCATGACTCTTCCTTGCCTCTGGTCATTTCTGTGATAGATAGTGAAGTGTTTGTACCTGATTAAAATTCTTAATTTGATTGTTGCACTTCATAATACTTAAATTCTCCATAGACTACTGCTACTGTTTACAAACTCCCCTCATTACAGGCAGTAGCCACAATATTAAAGGATAAAAAATAGTAAGCAATTGGACTTGGAAGTTTTAAAACATTGAAAATGCATGATTGTACAGATTTCTTTCTAACTTGAATGTTTTCAGATTTATAAGGTCATCAATGCAAACCTAAGCATGGAATATTAAGTTAAGAGACTAATCTTTCTAAGGAAGGGCCAAGCAAAATATGGAAAGGGAAAGTTCTCAAAAGCCACCTCACTGGTATGTAACTGGAGACACAAACACACTGTAACAATGTCTTCCCTACAATATATTTATCCCTCATGTTTATGAGCCTTCCTCCTGAAGGGAAAAGAAAAATAATTCTCCTTTCTCAACACAATTGTTTACCCAAGACCTTCACTACAAAGCCAGAGAACCTAACATAATCCTTGATTCATCAGCAGAAACCAGACTCAAAAACCACAAAACTCCTTCAACTGCACAAATGGCAAGTTCAAAATTCAGTTTCCCTGCCAATACAAAACAACCCCCCCTCAAACATTTGCAACAATTTTCCTTTTTTTTTTTTTCCCTAAGTCTCTCTAATTAAATATTTCTACTTTTTCCTGAAAGAGCTACCCCAGGAAGATGCAGAAGCCAGAGAAACAACTAAGGAATTTTTGTCTGACAGCATCTTAAAGCAGTTCGTTCACAGCCCTTTCCAGTACTTAGAGAACAATGATATTAAGGAATAAAGCACCATATATCTCCTTATAACTTAGTGACAATTCTACACTTCTACATAATTCCCTGACAAAAGGAATACATGAAAAGGATCATGTCATCATTATGTTGCATTCCACAGCGCAAAGTTTAGGATTTAGTCTCTGCTGCCTGGTTACATTTACTGCACTGTATTCAGCTATACTCAGTGGTGGAGGGATCTGCTAGAGCAGCACGAAGCCTTAACACTGACATGGAGAGAGGAGCATGTGGACTGTGAGACACCAAATCTCTGGGTTTGCTTTTGGGGCTGTTAACTTACCAAGGTGAAGGAATCAACATTATTGTACAGACTACTCCTTTCAGAGATCCCATTAGCATGAAAAGGAGTTAGTGTGACAAACTCTGTCCCACCTACATAAAACAAGCACAGGGAGTCCTATCTGACCTAAATTTAATATTTGGTTTTGTCCTGGAGAGCTCTTGTGTACAACATTGCTGTGATCCCTCCCAGCATCTGAGTGCCAGTGCTGATGTTACAGGCATGGCAAAGCATTGCTGAGATGCAGTTTTGATGCAGTTGATATTACAACAGGACACAGAGTGTTTCCAGGTTCTTCAAAGTCTTCATCTGCAGCCTGACAGCAGCAAAGTAGTTGGCTGACAAAGAGATTGAGAGAGGTCTCTCTCCCTGCTATCCCCTTTCCCATTTACTCCTCCCTTCCCCTTCTGTGTTCCAGTCACATCCATCCATCAGCACCAGCTCTGGAACTTGTCAGGCTCTTCCTAAGCTGCTTTAACTCAATAACATGGTCATATTAGTGAGGTTAAATGGCTTCTGCAGGGGCCTGATGTGCATCAGCTCTGGCACAGGATTAGAGATGGGAGCAGAAGCTCTCTGCAGCGAGCTGCTAAGTTAGTTTACCATCTCCTCTGTAACCACATCATCCAAATATGAGATTATGTGTAGGTAGGATTTTTCAGTTAAGTTAGATACTTTTTAGGAATAACAGATTTTGGATATTTTGTTTGTTGTGGAATTTCACTGGTTGGGGGGGGAGGGTCAGGTTGTTTTGTTTTAAATAACTTAAGGATCCTTTTTAAAGAAAAAATGTAGCCCCTGTATACTTGGCTACACTGGTAGTGTACAACATTCCCCAGTAACTCCATACACCCATAAGAGAAGTTCCCACAATTCCAGCTTTTGGTAGCTCAACAGCCCAACTGAAAGTGATGAGCTCTGAGCAGCACTGCAGGCATCCAAGGAACTTTTCATCAATATTTCCAGGTTTTCCACATAAAATTTGTCACCCTAAGGAATTAGTATTATTTTTTCAGTAGACCAGGTTTGTAGGTTTTCCCTCTGCCCCCTCCAATCAGAGCTCAACAGGATGTAATTTCAAATTCCCTGTTACCCCAAAATCTATAGCTGTTGCTAGGACGCTGGAAGGGGCTGAGTAAATGTTTCTGCATATTGTCAGTAAACAACTGACTTTCCAGGACAGATAAGGGAGTCAGATAGGATGACATCATGTATCTTAAAAGTTAACCAGCTCCTTATTCAATAGTAAGTTTGTTCACTAGAGGAGGAGGTTTGGAAGGCAATGAAGTAAAAGGGCATTTTAAATCATTATTGAAAAGAAATTTATAATACCTATAGGAGATTTTAAAAAAACAACAAACCAACAAGAAAACAAGACAAAAAAACCACCAAAACCACACAAAACACACACAAAACAAAAGGACTTGGTACAGAACTGCCAAGTTGGTCAGTCCTGTCTAGGACCCATATGCTCATACTAATGTTTAACCTCTTCATTTCAGAAATCAGGACTGCAAAGGGACAATCAAGATAACAAGCTGAGCTTCTCCTGTACTTCCATTTTTAAGTAAACTATTCTGCAGTCTTGCACACTGTGGAACCCTCCACATGGTAAATCTCCATTTCCTTTTGAAATAGCTAAAAAATCAGAAACTTTGCTCATTGGAATACTCTGAATTTAAGATTGTGATACATACGAGGGAAGCGGAAAAAAAGGAAATCACATAGTCCACATATTAGAAGTAAAACTGTATGAAAATAACGATCAACAATTTCTTTTATTCACATACAGCACTGTGGTTTAGAGAGTTAGTCACAAGTCTAAGTTACAGATAATTTGTAAGTCATTTAGTAAAAGTCACGGCTGGAAAGCTGTCTCCCACCCAGTAAGATATTGTTTCTTCAGAGTCTCTGCTGCTGCTCCACGAGGCCAGCAGTTGACCTCAACAAATCAGTCCAGAGAATCTGAAAAGCCCACGCTGATCTAACAACATCTGTCACAAATTCTGTGACATGGCTTCTTGCAATGATAATAAACTGCAAGTGTCTTATCTAGATTGTTTCTACCATCTTCCAGGCTTTCTTATAACCTCATATAGTTAAGAGTCTCCAGCTACTACCATGTTAAATCCCTTGATTTTAATTAAGATTTGAGTTAACTACGACACTTTAGAGAATAAGAAACTACCCCAATGAAACGCTTTCATACTAATAGCCCTATTTCCTACTGTTTAATTACAGAGGACAACAAGCAGTTGGATGCAAGAAGTAATACAAATTATCATCTTGGTCCTTAAAACGTTAGACTAGTAACTGGGCCTGCCACAATTCACCTTATTTCAAACATACTTACTTAAAAAAGGAAACTTAAAGCACCATTGATTTTTAAACAAATTTATACTCACAACGCATAGCAATCACTGGAACAGTAACAAAAAACACCCTTAAGTCACCCTTAACAAAATGTACAAGTTTAACAATACAAAGGTTATCTGAAGAGCATGCCAGCAGTTCAGAATCTAGCTGAAATTCAGTTCCATGCATGTTCCATGCAACAACAACAAAGAAAAGCAGGGAAAAAAATTGTCCAATGGACTGACACAGTTGAATCAATGTTGATTTTAAAAGTAGTGAGTTGAGCAACTTGCACATGGCTAACCATATGAGGTTTTGTTCAGAGTGACACTGAATTTATTAGAAAAGGCAAAGAAGTTTCACTTCTTACACAGTTCAAATGTTATGTTCACAAAAAACAGTAACCCCTACTCCTCTTATACTTGAAACAAACTTCCTGTAAGTCAACCATTATGCTCTGCTACTCTATTTGCTGTCTTCATTTAAAACCCATAAAGCAGTTTCACTGGCTGATCATATGGCAGGGTGAGCCTTTTTTGAACATACCCAGAGGCTCTAAAAAATTAATCTAAAATAGGAACCTGCCTCTTTAAGGAACATGCCTCTAAATTTAAGGTTGATAAATCCTATTGCAGGATTCATACACACAGCCAGGTCATTCAGTTGGGAAAAGGGGATAGTAATTAATTTCTTGAATGGGAAATTGTTTCCCAGAAGATGTGAATAGGAGATAAATAGCAACCTTTAACTTAAAATTATAGAAATCAATATAAAGGCCGAAGAATTAAAACTGCTTTCCCAAACAGAAAAGACAATTCCTCATTAACTTTTTAAACACTGAAATGCAACAAAGGTTTTTATTATGGTAAGGCAAAGATGGTTTCACGAAGTCTTCCACCAAGCGGGCAAATAAAGGTAAGGTAAAGCCCTGAGTATGTAAAAAGGTCCTCTCTTTAAAGTCTAACTGAGGCTACACTGTGTGAGCCACAAGGTGAAAGCCCTCAGAGAGGCTGCACGCAGCAACTTGTTACTCCAGATAACTCCTGTGCCGGGAAAATGAACCACCAGCAAAACCCAAGAGACTACAGAACTGGAAGGACACTACAGACCAAGCTTCTGAGAAAGAAAAGTTTCTGAAAAGATCAGAAGGGATAACTGCTACGATGCTCCCTGTTCCCAAAATATGAACTTATTTACATTTTTCCACAAATGGAAGCACTTGTCCTTAAAGAAATACTATTTCTCCAAGGGTAACAGTTCAACAAAATTTTGGATTTTCACAAATAGTTTTGAAGATGCAATAAACCCCTTGAGGATGTGACAAGGCGGACTCAAGGAAGCATTTCACATCTGCTCTGCTAAGAATTAAAAGAATAATCTGAGCAATTCTGCTCCCTATCTTGCCCCTCAACAGCTGCAGTGCTCTGCACAAATTTTACCAGGGCATGCAGACAGCCAAAAAGCAGATGACAAAGTTGTGTGCCACAAGGCTCAGTAAAAATTTCAGCTTAATAGTCATTATCCAGGACTGCATTAAAAACATTTTCAATTCATAAGAACCTGAACACTTCGCTTGACCAAAAGCAATTGATTTGCACCTTGTAAGACTAAAAGGACAGCAACTGTATTTACAATCGGAGTAAGTTTCCTTTACCTTAAGTCAACTGCAAAACTCTTGTCTGACTGACATTACAGTAGTTTACAATTACTGAGTGATAATTATGAAGTATGCCATAAGTGGATCTGGTGTGTGATATTATTAACAGATTAAAAATCTATCAACTTGTATTCTTCCTCCATCCTTTCTTCAACTTATTCAAAGTATAAAATTAATTTTGAGTAAGATGAAGTTGCTCCAGTTTGACATCACAGGAGAACATGCAAGCCAACATTACAAATAAAATTTATTTATTTTCCCAGAAACTGAAGAAACACCCATGTTATTTTCACATGGCAGTATTAGCACTAAGTGCAATATAAAAACACCCTTAATTTGTAACCAAGGGGTAGCTGTCAAACATTATTTCACAGAAGTACAAAAACTCATTTCGCAGTTAATTTAGCACTTAGCTGTTTTAAATGTGAAGAAGATGCATAGAGGAGTAATTTAACAAGAAATGTGTGCCAGAGGAAGCAGTCAATCTAACTTTTCAAAAGACAAGGAAAACCCACCTCTTCCCCTGAATTCCTGTGTAAATCTGTGTGGAAGTTACAAGTACTGGATTAACTCCTTAGATAAATATATACTTTACAAATTAGCTAAACCAGTGTTTCTTACTTTTCAAAGTCTTCTCAGACAAATAATATAAGGAGATACTTTATAATTATGTTACAGTAGCAAGAACTATGATTAAATTAACAAAGGGAACACAGGTGAAATCCTGGTTGTGCTGCATTCAGTGACCTAACTCCCACCATCCTGAATGAGAACGGATCATCCTGAGCAGACAAGTATCAAGCACTTGCAGGACCTCTTTGTTTAATTTAAGTGAAGTAGGCATTTAGCCTCATAAGTAAAAGGTTGAGACAATTTTTTCACCAATTTTAACCATACTCTAACAGTTACGCTCTTTCTACCAAAAATTGTAAACATGAAGTGTACGGTAATGACAGATCCCGCACTTGAAGTGCTCTCCCATTTGGCAAAATCTCTTGGCTATTTTTAAATTCAATTTACATCATTTTGATGTATTCGGTTTCTTTTGATCCTGCTTCCTACTCTTAAGGGAAAATGAACAAATATGTATTACCAAACGATGTCCTTCCTGACTTTACTGTGGGACCAAGCCCATGTCTCTCAAGAGGGTTCTGATATTCACATCTTAACTTTTCTTCTCAAAACAATAACTCTTTTCCTACAGAATCCAACTATGCTGAAATGCACAAGTTTATCTCCCATACATAATTCAAAACATAAGTTCAGTTCTCATTTGTTGCTTTACATACATGTGGAATCAAAATTTTTGCTGCTAAACAAAACTTCAGTTTTACATGTATGCCATATTTTAAGCACAGAATTTTTAATGGAAAATATGGTACACTTTCAAAACGTTTTACACAATTACACTAAATTAGAACTCTTTTTTTAAGAAGACAATTTTTCCCTATATTCTCCCATATAATTTTACTTGGGACAAAATTAATAAAATAAAAACTGTGCATTTGTATTTTGAAGGACCAAGCATTTACAAAAACAAAGCAACCTATTAAATCACTTCTAAATATTCACTTGTTTATGCAGTGATGCACTCTGCTAATCCTCTAATACAAGTATAGCAGAAATAAAGCTGTTTCCCCCTTCATATTTAGACACACTGCTGTGACTTTTTATTCCTGCTCTTCTTCACATCAGTCTTCCAGCCCCACACTATACTGTCCTCCTCTAAACTTGCTCAACCCTCCTCTTCTTTCAGTTCTGAGAAAATCTACTGTGCTGCTTTCACTGTCTTGTTACCCACAGCTTGTCAACTCTCCAAGCGTGTGATGGTCTCAGATATAAACTTCTAATCAGCAATTTGAAACTTGTATAACATATGGAAAGCTTCTCTCTTATGGTAGGGAGTATCTTTACTGTCTTAAATTCTCAGTGTTTCAAAAAATGACTTATTAGAGATATAACATCTTCCTTTTGCAGCATTGTTCTTCAGTATACATGCACAAATATAATTTTTGCTGTTACTCCTACCCTGACCTCCCAACTCCACAGCAAAATTTGTATTTCTCTTCTGAACCCTATCATATCAACAAAGCTGACAAAACCCATCCATTTCACCAAAGCTTCGCTTGGTAAGGTGAGAAGAAACAATGGCAAAGAGAAGAAGCTTAAGATGAGAATGAGATGCATTGACTTTTACTATTGGGAAAATACATGTAACAGCACAATTTTTATTTTTTAATCTATAGTCTTTTCACCATATCTATTGCAGCAATACATGCTACTATTTTAGCAGGATACAGGTCTGCTGAATCCTGATCAGACTGCTGTTTGTTTCCATAGCCCTCATACCCTTAAAATACTGAGGCTTAGTATCCTGCATTTGCATTTTACCAGCCTTTCCTGGCTTCACTTCCCACTCCCATCCCCAAATGTACAGATATGCTCTCCTCAATTTCAAGTTCTCAAGAAAAAACATCTCATTTGGTGAAGCAACTCATCTGCAATCAATTCCTCATGTCACATATGGAACAAAACCCCTATGCCTGTGAAGCCTCAGGAAGATCATGGCAAGCTCAAAACCATTGGCTGCAATGAAAAGTTATGAAGAAATTAGAACAGACTATGGTAAGAAACATTTCCAGAAAGTTTCACAGCCAATAGGAGCATTGACACTCCAAACACTGAGCTCCCTGCAGCCACTGGAGAAGTGCTAGCTTCTGTCCTCTCTTCCCAGTTAAGCTTCTCCATCAGCTCACCAGTTCCATACCATCCCTCCCCCTGGGAGTACTCCTAGGCTCTTGCTTGTAGAGAATGACAAGTTTTCCACACACTCGGCTGCTGTCCTAGCAGTACTACAGACAAGAAACCCATGGAAAGCCACATGGAGCAGCCTCACCCAGCATGGCAGATGGGAACAGCACAGCAGATCCTAAAGGATCTGTACACAACAGCTTAGGAAATACCAACTCATCCACCTTCCTGCTGAGCTGCAACTCCAATTGGACCAAACAAGAATTTGGACCAAATGACACTCATTTGCATTAAGAACCATGTGCTAAGCTCCAAAGTACAGCAACCATTAAACCTCAATACAGCTTTTTTTTTTTTTTTTAATATTGACACTATACAATTTCTTTTTCTTCTAGTCTTCAAAGTAGTTTGAATTGGTTTTGCTGAAACTAAGAAAATTAGCCTGAGGAACAGTTGTAAATAAAACTGTCCATACTTGGCATGGAAAACTTCAGTCCAAACAGCTCAGCAATGTTGTAAGCAGCTGAGAATAAGGTCTCGTGAAAGAAAACTGAAGGCAACCTTAACTGTGATGAGTTCTCCTTTTAAGTCAGAAATATACCATGAAATAGGCCTCTTGTAGACAACATTATTCACTGGCCACAAAGTCAGCAAAACCTGAGAGAAACTAGTTCTGTAATTGTCTGATACAATCAGTGATTCAGACATTAAAAAGAAGCTGTCACCATCCAGTTTCTAGTAGAGAATTTTGCTAAGGGAGTCCTCTAAAACAGGTGTTATTTACTACCTATTAATCTAATTCAGCTCCAGCTCCAACCTCCCAAATGCACATATTGCTGTGAAACCATAATTTTAACCTGCTAGATTAAAACAGCAGACAGGACAACAATGGTATAGAAGCTAAATTTTATGGTCTTCTCAATGAAGTGTCTTTTTTTCATCAGAACACAACACATAACCCCTTGGTGCTTAAAAGAAATATTGATCTGTCCAGAACTGCTGGTATGACACCTTTTCGAAAGCACTGAATGATTTTAAGATAGATAGATGTTAAAAAAGCCCCCAAATCTATAGACTGAAGTAATCATCTTCTGATCAGATAGCCTGCAGCAATGACATTCCATCTGTACTTCCTACAGCAGCTACCATAAAATTCAGCACCTGCAAAACTACTATCTGACTAAACCAGAAAGCAATGAATATGGAAAAAGAAATCTGATACTAAGCTGGCACACAGAAGATGTGAAAGATTTAAATAGAAAAGTTCATGTGAAGACTGTCAATAGGCTCTATATTTAGGAGTTGCTCTTGATGGAAGTATATTCTAAGACCAAAAATTCAAGTCTACGGATAAAAAAGGTCAATTTGTTAAGAATTAAAGACTAAAATGTTCCGCTCCATAAACTAGGAACAAGTTCCTTAATATAGAAAAAAATTCAAACAGCTCATTTTTCATGGAACTACTACAGCTTTTTCATCTATTATAGGTTGTTTATTTCTTCAGATTGCAACTTCACTAAAAGGGAAGTTTTGACTACTTCATAGTGAACCCTGCTGACATTATAATAAGAGTTAAACAAACTCCTCACAGAACATCCTCATTCGTCATCTGAAGTAAAGATTCTCACTTTTAAGGAAAAACTCATACAAGGTGATCACAGTTGCAAGGGGTGTTGAATATGAAAGGTGGAGGATGGGGGACTACAGAAGAGGAAATAACAATGAATGATGAGGGATACAAAAAAACAAGTGCAAATCTGAAAGAGAAAACTGTCCTTTCACTTACAAATATTTATTAAGGCCGTCGTAAAAGTAAACCATTCTAAAACTTTGAAGCACATTTTCCCTTGGGGAGCAAAGGCAACTTAATATGACAAGAAAATTCCTCTCAGCTGTTTTTAATTCCACTTATTTATGTTACTCTGAAGCATACACTATGTGACCCAAAACCAGTCAAAGTTTGAGGTTTGAACTGATCCTCAGATTTAATAACATCGAAATTTTACCTATAGGTAAGGTTATTAGGCCTCCCTGTAACACTTCCACAAAAGCTTAGCTTGAACACAGCAACTGGTTTTCAGTCAGACCCAAGCTCTATCTCAAGGGTTTAAGTAAAGGAAATACCAGAGTTGGCACCTATTTTAAACCCTGTGTCTGAATGCTGACACTACACACTGGGATGCCTTCTTAAAAATGTCTTATTCCAGTACACTCCACCTCTGTAACTCTCATCCCCACAGAGATCACTGTAACTATTTCTAGTCCATGGCTGAAAGATTTCTGGACCACTTTCCAGTTCTTCTGCTGAGAGGGTGAGAGGCATCAGGAAATGTTTATTCTTTCCAGCTGCAGCTGACATGTTTGGTACACAGAAAAAAATATCCATTTGCTTTACAACCTGACAGACCATATTAACTATACTAAATAAAAGCAACAAGTTGTGTTTTCTTTTCACCACTTCCCACCGGTATTTCTACATGCTTCTTCAACCAAAAATGACAGAGACAAGCATGCATACATCTACTGGAGAGAGTCAGACCAGGTTCAAGATCAAGCTGTGTATTTTTCAAAAATGAAGGTAACTGCCATGTTCTATTGTAGTTGCGTAAAACAATTTCCTATTGGGACAAAATTATCACTTCTTAAGACAACAACAATAACATTGGAAGGAGATTAATCAATCTTTTTTTTTCTTTTAGATATAATCACTGTGTCCTCAGTATTTCTTACTCAGTATTTAAATAATACAGTAAAATGGACACTCTCCTGAGTAACACACACTTTAGGAAATCTGCTAAATTAACTGAAGAACAAATTACTAATTTATTTGGAGTAGCCTACATCAGTCAGGTTTTGCTGAGCTTTCATCTAAACAGGACAGATATCATCACACACAAAAATAAGCTCAATGTTAATGACAACACATATTCTTAGCATCCCTCCCCTCAATCTCACTCCTCCAACAACACCTCTGAAGGGAAGAGTTCCTGCTGCTGGGGTACTATTTGGGATGGCTACACAGCAATAAGAGATGTGATCTATCACTGCCAGGAGAAGAAACACACAGCCAAACTACAGAATTTTGGTAATTCAGAGCAGCAGTACAATTAACTGCAGAAATATGTACTTTTAAGATTATCTGTCTAAAAGCTTTGAAACAATACAAGTCTAAAAGTGTGTCTCACAGTCTGAGTTGGCAATTTCAGTGGCAAACAAAACAGCCTCTAGAGAAAAGGAAAAATTCCACAACACTCTACCCAATAAGGTAGTTTCTGAAGCTATGGGTAATTTCTATTTCTCTTCTGGAACATCTCTCCCTCCAGTAAAATAGATGCAAGTGTTTTAGGCCAGTCTGACAAACCTACTGGGAAGTTTCAGAACACTGTTTATACTTACTTTAGAATATTTTCCCTTAAAAGCAATGAAACAAGACAACACCTATAAACAAAATGAAATATTTTACAGCAACATAATACCAAACTGCTTCTTCATCTAAAAACCTCCACTTTTCTGCCAATACAGGTTTGAAATACCTCAGGTTTAACCATTTATTTGAAGACGTCTGTAAAAGCAAAAACTTATTCTAATTACATAAGAGCATGCTGAGCACCCGTAGGCATTAGTATAATGACTGTACTTTCCTTTTTCAGCCCCTCCCTGGGAATTCTGGCTCATGACTCTGTAGATGATACTACACTAGGCAGCATCTACACTGGCAGCATCAAAACTATTACTGATTTCCATGTCAACTTTAAAGGATAAAGCAAAGCTTCATCTTCCCAAGACTTGTGCAATTAGAACAATTAGTTTTATAAAATGATCCACTTACAGAGAGAGCAGACTCTTTCTAGAACCTTTTTTGGTTTCAGGGGTAGGAAGGTTTAAGAAGAAAAAGGACAGTGGGAGCATCAACAGATGAAAAGAAACCATCCTTTTTCCATAGCTACGTTCAGGACAAATTTAACATCACAAACCTATGGGAGAAAAGCAAGCAAAGGAGTGCTGCTTGACTTTCTGCTAACTGGCTACTTGGGACACTACAGCTCATAAAAGTATATTTTGCCCACAATTTGTGTTCTGAAGCAGGTCTCCAAGGCAAGACTTTACATCTGAATCAGAAGCATGAAGACTGATGGGATTTTCCTTTAAGAACTTAGGGCAATAAGGCGACTAAAACTGAAATAAAACTGTGGATAACTGAAGAAATTCCTCTGCTGGCTTATGGCTTCAAATTTCCAAACATCTGAGCTGCTGATGCCAGGCAAAATTTCTCTGTGTTATAAGTAAGTAAAAAGCTGTAAAATGATGCTCACGTAACTACAAGACTTAATAATACAGAGTTAAAAATCTAATATTAAAGTCCCAGCTCAGCAAAGAATGTAAACTTGGACATTTTGCTGATTTAAGCTGGAATTACTCCCTGCATAACACACGTATGTTTAACTGTTTGCTGGACCACGACTCAAACTTTCTGAAGTCTGCCACCTATGTGCAATATTTCCCAAAGGCCTTTACCAGGTCGAGTGTGGTTTTCTAAAATTCATCTCTGAGGAAAACATATCGTTTAAACAGCAAAGTAACAGCAGAAACTGAACCTTGATTTCAAACTAGTTATCCAGGTTATAAATCCCTCAAATCAAACTAGTGCACCAAGGCAGGAGACAACTTCACAGAGAAAGGAAAGCCCAAAACAAGCAGCAAGAACACCCCTGCTGTTGTTAAAACTAACACCCAAAACCACTGCAACAAACATGCTATAACCAAACAAACAACCCTCCCCTTGCTACTCCCCTGCCTAAGCTTATTTCTAGTCAATAACACTTCTGCTAAGAGCCAGATTTATGATTCATGTACATCTGCCACTCAAAAAGCAGGAAAAAGTGACTGTCTTGAAATACTATAGACACAATTGCAAATGCCATAAAAATCATATTGAAAAAAAAAAACCTTAATAACGAGGAATATTTTAAAGTTTGCTATATCTTATTCAGATTTTGGATATTTGCTTCAAGTCAGGGGTTTTTTTCCACCATCATATGATGCAGCTTCAAAAGCCTTAAGACTTTAAAGCCAGTGGAAGCAAAATTAACATGCTAGGTCACGTTAAGGTAATCACTCTCCCTTATTTTGCAGCTCCGTGACAAATACTTTAATAACAAGTTTGTGTTCTTGGCCCAACAAAAACTTTTTACAATTTTTAAAATACAAAGAAATTTATTCTGATCTTCAAAGATGTAGAAGGTTGTCATGAACTTCGCTTCATTTCTGTGACCTAATGAACTGATCCTTCCCAGACTGTAGCTGCAGCACAGTGGATAAAAACCTTCACTGTCTATTTTCACTCCAGCAATGCCAGCATCCAGAGTTCTCATTCACTTGAGAGTGTTTCCATACAGCACTATGCAGGGAAAAGTCTCCGAGGCAACTCGTGAAGAGCAGCAAAACGTCGTTCAAAGGCCGTCCAAAGGCACCGGTGAGCCGAACGCAACTCCCTCCGGTAACTCAGGATGTTGTGCCACGGGCAGAGTTCCTCTTCGCAAAATCCCCCGTGGGAGGAGCCACCGCTTGCTCCCAGGTTTTAGAGCTCAATTCCCTGCACTCCTGAACTCAACTGGTCGTCTACCTTTTCCTCAGAAAGACCTTAGAAACACCACGCGAAGCAGGCAGAGAAGGGGGGTGGCGAGTTAGCGGGGTCAGCGCCCGGGACAGCGAGCGAGAGCCAAGCCGTGCGGCTCGGCGCTGGTTCGTGCGAGCAGAGCAGCAATTCCTGCCGCGGGGTCCCTACCTGGAAAGCACCGGGGGCAGGGGAGGACACGGCTAAAGGGCAGAGGGTGCGGGGCAGGGGCCAAGCCAGGGCAGGCGGCGTGGGCAGCGGCACCTGCAGCCGGAGGGGAAGGCGAGAGGGCAGGCCGTACCTTTGAGCTGGGGCAGCGGCGAGAGCTCCACCGGGCTGCCCTGGCTGCGGAACTGCGAGGAGCCCTGCGAGCGCTTCTGCCTCTGCGCCTTGCGCACCGATTTCCGTGTGAAGCCATCCACCTTCTCCGCGGCAGAGATGGCCGCCGACATGGCTGGGCGGCGGGGCGGCTCTCCACGAGCATATATTGTACCGGAGGGAGAAGCGGGCGGGCAAAAAAGAAGGGGGTGGAAAAAAAAACAAAAAACAAAAAACCCAACAACAAAAAAACCACCGCCAAAAACGAAGTCCTAGCTGCCCTCACGCAGCACACCGCCGAGGAGAGGAGCGGAGCGGGCTCTGCCGGGCGCTGGGGAGGCTCCCGGGTCGCTCCTCAGTTCCTGCTTCCCTCGCCGTTTCCTCCCCGCGCGGAGCCGGCGGGGGAGCGGAAGGGGGGAGGAGGAGGAGGAAAGGGAAGACAAACAAACAAACCCAAAGACAACTTTGCCCGGCGGGGCGGGGGCGGGCGAGTGCCAAACTTTCCCTCCCGGGGTCCCGCTCTCCTCAGGGCAGGCGCGGCGCGGCGCGCCACGGGACAGGCTCGGCGGCGCTGCTGCCCCGCTCCCGCCTCGTTCGCTCCGCGTCCCCTTCAGCGGAGCCCGCTGTCATCGGCCGGACTAGCCCCTGGGCTTCAGCCGCTCGCTTCCACACGCCCCTTGTCCGTCTTCAGCCGCCGCCGGGCGCTCCCCGCGCCTCCGCCGTCATCCCGTCCCGTCGCGCTCCGCCGGGGGCCGCTGCGAGTGCCGCCGCCAGAACCCGGAGCCGCCAGAACCCCGAGCCGCCGGGCAGCTGCCGTGCAACTTGGCGGAGCGAGCGGAGTTGAGTGGAGGGAGGGGGGAAGGGGGCGGAGCTGGGGCGGAAGCAGCGCCCACCGTTGGCGGTGCCGGATGATTGACGGCTCCGAACAGCCAATGGAGCGAGAGGACCGCGGAACATCCCCCCGCTCCGCCCGGGGAGAACGCGGGAGTCGGGCCGCGCGCAAGGGACCAGATGATTGACAGCCAGCCCCTCCAATCGGCAGGCGGAGAGGCGGGGCGGGCGGGGTTTCCCGCGGAGGGAAGGGGAAGGGGCGGGGCGCGCTCCGGCCAATCCCGCGGCGCACGGGGAGCGGCGCGGCGCAGCGGCGCGGCGGGTCCTGCCGTGATCCTCGCCCTGCGGAGCCGAACGGGGATGCTTCGCACGGGGACACCGTCCAAAAGGTGTTTCACCGGGAGCCGAGCGCGCCTGGAGTCGCGGCAGCGCGCGGATGCGCTCCGTGCCATCTTCGAAGTGCCCCTGACCTTTTTTGTTTGTTTGTTTTTTGCCCACCCTCCCGACACCTCAACACTTCATGTCCTTCTGACATCTCCGCGTGGACCCCGTTGTTTGCCGACGAGCCCTGCCGCGGTGTTTCCCCAGCGAGCCGCAGGCGGGCGGTGCGGGCTGGAGGCACAGCACTGCCTGGAGCGAGCACGTGCTGGGCTTGCAGGAGTGGATGTGCATGGAGCAGCTGATCCTGCTGCTCGCTGCGGGCTGTGCGGCCGTGGGAAACGAGGATTGTGGCAGCCGCAGCACGCCAAAGCCGTGGCTGTGTGTGCACTGCGGGGCTGCACTGAAGTGTGACTTGCAGCGTCCCGTTTCCATATCCAGCCCTGCCCCCGGCTGGAGCTGCGGACACGTGGGAATCCTTGCCGTGTAGCCATTCACGTAGATCTAAGTTTTGTGCACATCAGCACATTTCTTTTTGCTGTGTAGTTTTAGACACCAATTCAGCAAATAAGTATTTGTAGTATTTTAAGCGCACACTCGAGCTGCACAGTAGCTGTGGTAGGGCATAAATACAGTCAGGTAACCATAAAGGTTTGTAAAATGGCTTCACGAGTTGGACTTTATTCTTTATGCGTATAAACCATAAATCAAATGCCAAATGATTATGGCTTTATGTGAGCATAAAAGGCTAAGACTCTGGAAGACTGTTCTGTAGAGACTGTTCTCTCTGTTTTCTTCTGTGACTGTTTTCCTTTGTCAACAGTCGCTAACTTGTGCACTTCCCATCTTTTTTGCTTTTGGTGAAATAATCTTTGGTAGAGAGAGGGAGTGTGGGCCATTCACTTAAGAGTTGGACTCGATGGTCCTTGTGGTTCCTTTCCAACTCAGAATATTCTGTAACTCCTGTCTGCTGAGCTACCTGTGAGAATTTTTTTCTGTACACTTCACATTAAATTCAGGATACAACATACCCAGAAATTACAAAGTACCAGTGTTGTATACTGTTGTATTTCTTGTAATTTTGTAGACTTTTTTATTTAATTTTTTAAAAATATATTGCAAAATCCATTTTACAGACAACACAGCAGTCTTTAGACACTTGTCCTTAAACTGCCAGCTCCTGTATTCATTGCAGCAAGAGAGATCCTTGCATTCCTTACCTGGTTAATTCTCACTTCAAGGACCACAGCTCCTACTGAGAGATCACTGGGGCCAAGCCCCTGTATCGGTGTGTTCCTCTCTTCCTGCCTGCCCTCCAACAGCTGTCATTTTCTTCTGCACCCATTTTTAGAAACTGACACTGCCCAGCATGTCCTGTGTACTGTTTATTGGCAACTCAAGCCTTCCTGCCAGTTCCCAGTGTAAAAGAGTCTACCTTAGAGTTTCATCACAGTTTATTAAGAAAGCCTTATGCAAATTCTAGGGAATGTAAAAATGTTTTTCTGAGGTTTAAAATATTTTCTTCAAGGTTGCTTAGGCTTAGAAATGGTGTTTGAAACTGTGCTTTAAAAATCTGTTGTCAGTTGAAATCCATGACACAAACACCTCCATACATAATAGGTGTAGTCTTGCAATGATGGGATTTTCATATTGACTGCACTGAAATATATTTTCAGACTGTATCTTCATGTATCATTTGTAAGAGAAACACTGATGAAATCTGAGTCAGCTACACAAAATGAAACTTTTATTCTCTCAAATAAATGGGAAGTATTTTTAGCCATTGAGTTTTCTTTTGCCTTTTAAATATAACTCTTCTGTTTCAAATGAGAATGAGCAGCATCTCTAGAGACCAGCTACACTTTCTCAAACTGAAATGGTAACGTTTGCATTAAGTTACACTTGAAGTCAGGGGAATTACATGGATGTATGAAATCATTGGAACATACAGGCCTGTGGGACTGGGGTATTTTGAGTTGAAAAATGAAAGTAAGAGCTGTGAGTGGCAGTGTGAAATAACTGTGTTTCAGAAGGCTGGAGATTGCTCTTCCCCGCTTTCTGCACATACTGCTTCCTACACAGCTGTTGGAGCTGCTCTGAGTCAGCTTCTGGAGCCCCTGGTTTTCCGAGTGTGTTTAAAAGCACGCAGGGACCATGCCAGATTGTAAACTGCTGCCTCCAGATTCAATTCATCGAAGTCCATGATGTCCACAGAGAATGTTGGGAACAGTAATTTTATGCCAAGTTATTCCCACTCCTAGATCGGGGCCCTCAATATGCACTGAAGCCTCAATTCTGCAAAACCTCTCACATGTCTCTAACTTGGAAGAAGGCTCATTATCATTCATGATCATTATTCAGAACGGAGAAGCAACATTCTGGAGCAGATTTCACTGAACGTCACATTACAGTTCTTTTCATTTAGTCACAGAGGATTATTCCCTGCACCTTCTCAGCATGTTTTTACCCAGGAAAAAAAAACCTTTGGAAAGGTGAACAAGAACGTGACGCATCATTAGCTTGCAGAATCCTGGCCAAGTTGGCTTGCAAGCATGATGCTTCAAGTACCAGGTTGCTGCTGGGTTTTTGCTACAGGGAGCTGCCTGGCTGCCAGCAGATGAGGAGTTAACCATAGCTCTGCTTTCCCATTCTTCTATACAGATGCTTGGAGGCCAAGCTGCCAGAAATCTAGCTCTTCTCAGAGACAGTGGGAGGAATATTTTAGTAAAGAGGATGTCCTAAGTGGGTGAACTCTCAGCCAGGAAGGTTTGTGGAGGAAACTTAATTTTATTTCCTTCTCAAAATGAAAGTTCGTAGAGAAGAGCCCTGTTGACTGCAACTGTACTTATATTTACTACCACTCCAGGAGTTTTCCAGGGTATTTCATGGAACCACAGAATGTCCTAGGTTGGAAGGGACCTTAAAGATCATCTCCTTCCAAACCCCTTGCCATGAGCAGGAACACTTCCCACTAGAGCAGGCTGCCTAAAGCCCCATCCAAGCTGGCCTTGAACTCTTCCAGGGATAAGGCATCCACAGCTCCTCTGGAACAGCCTGTTCCAGTGCCTGACCACCCTCATAGTGTTGAACTTCCTCCTAATATGTGATTTAAATCTACCCTTTTTCAGTTTAAAGACACTGTCACTTGTCCTGTCACTACATGCCCTTCTAATAAATCCCTCTCCAGCTGTCTTGTAGATCCCCTTTAGATTCAGGAAGTGCTCTAATGTCTCCCTGGACTCTTCTCTTTTCCAGGCTGAACAACTCCAGCTCACTCAGCCTGTCTGCTTAGGAGAGGTGCCCAGTCCTAGCTTAAAATGCTTTCTGGACTAATGCCCCAGTAAAACTAAGTGAGATATTCACCTGGTTCAGGTTAAATTGTATGTTTACATGCTCTGTAGTCTGTGTTGGGTAGTTGCTGTCTAGCATAAGTGTTCCCAAGTCTTCTGCTTGATAAATCCTTAAATAATACAGCATTAGTTATCTCAGGGCCATCTGTCACCTTCCTCCCAGAACAGAACTTGAAATTCAGGGATTGGAATTCAGAGATTAGTTGGCAAGATCTTCTTTGTAAGGGTCCTGAGTTTGATTTCCTTCAGCATACCTATGAATATGTCATTACAGTCTTTCAAGCTAAATCTATGTATATGGTTATGTGCAGGCAATGGATTGTGAAAACTAGCTCTGATTTATGTGTTATTTTAAAAACCTTTAAATTGAATCTTCTGTCAGACAATCCAGTATGATTGTGTTGCAAATAAAAAATGTATTTTAAGAATTTTGTATGCACAGACACACATACACTGATTATTGTAACTGATAGTCCAATGAAAATATATCCCAATTTAAGTCCTTAATTCTGCTTGTGTCTTGAACTGTCATTTTGGGTGTAAACAGTGCTGTCTGAGAATTCAACAGCAATCTTTCTGGCTCAGTAAGATACAAAGCATCCCTAAGGGATATAGGTTTACAGCTAAGCTTTCAAAGTCAGTTAGCATCTTTGCCATAATGACATTTCCTTAGCAAGAATCCACAGAACATGAGCATATGTGTATTTATTAATCTGTTCTCTGTGATGAAGATTCGCTAGCATTTTATAAATATAAAATGAGTAAAGATCTTCTGCAGAAGTGGATTCATCATATTTTTAAATGGAACAAATGGTACCTGCATACTCTGAAAAGCAAAAATGACACCAAACTCAGCAACTGCCACTGCCAACAACAAAAAACACGGTAACCTTTCCACTACCACTTTCTAAATGCTTTTGTCTGTGGCAAGTCAGACCTCTGTAAATGCCCATGAGCACTATCTTCATCTTTACAGTCTTCTATAAAGATTGTTCAACACAGCATTTAGGAAATAAAAGGGAACTGCTTCTGTCATGAAATGTTTGCATGTAAAAAAGAACACCTGGAAGCCTGCGTTCTTTCAGAAATAATTCCTAATGCTCAGTGAAGGGAATTAAACAAACAAACAGCAAGGTTTAGTCTGTCAGCTTCTCAGCAGGCTAACAAGAATTACTGGCTGCTAAGAATCAGCTGCTCTTGGAAACTTAATGAGTGTGGCAGCCAGAAAAGTACAAAATGTGGCCAAGAGTTGCAAACTGGATATATATAGGCTGCAGTGAAGAAAAAAGAAGAGGATAGTGTTCTCTCCCTAAATCCAAGGTGGAAAGGCTTTGTTATATCAGGGTTTCCAAGCACTTAGATAGTGTAAAATACTTTCTGTGAGGAATTTGGTCTGCATCTAGACTTGTAATTCTATTCCCTTGTAGTTCCATTATCCTCAGAGAATAATAGCAGAAAAGTATTTTTACATTTTCATGTGTCTCTGCTGTGATTTAGCAACTGGAAACAAAGAGCCAAGTCAGCCAAGCAGCCAGTTCTCCACGGCCCACTGGTGACTGGGCTGGCACCCATTGCCTGCAAATCTGCCCTCAAACCAGGCTCAGATCCCAAAAATACCTTTTCAGCAGCATTGTTTAACCTCATTTTGCAAAACCAGAATGAGTGCTACTAGGAAGGAAGAGTCCTAAATATTGATTTAATTAAAATCAATCCTTCCACTCCCTCATTAATGAATGAAATGAAGTCACATGCCCTTGTGGATACTACTGATTGTTGTATGGGTTACAAAGTTTTTGTGTGCAGTTGTTTCACATTTTCAACTGTTTTCAGAGCTGCAAAAGAGACTTGAAAGAGACAGCTGTGGCTTTTATGTAATAACATGATTTCCAGAGCTGGATCTTTGAGGAAAAATTTAAAAAGTAAGGTTTGAAATAGAGTCATAAGTGTGGATAAGCACACAGAAGAGATTGACATGAGCTTTAGGGGAATGTAAATAATGTTTATAGTAATTTAGTCATTTGTCCTTTTGTCTGTGGCGTCCAAAAGTATCTATTTCTGCAAGCAGATGCACTAAATGGTCTTACTGGTGTTTCAGAATGCTGTGCCTCCATGTTAGGACTTGTCTACCTCGGGGAAATGTGCTGCCCTTCCTACAGCAGCAGAGCCGTAGCGGTTGAATCAAAGCAGCGCAGCAATGCCCGTGATTTTTCCTTATGCAGATGTGCTCTGAGTCACGAGGGTAAAGGCAGCGGAGCTTGTTCCTGCCCCAGTGAAACGTGACACTACAGCAGGAGCTTTCCCTCCCAAGTCACCGTCCGGAGCGGGATCGCGGCGTTTCCCTGCGCTTGCTGCAGGATGGAGCACCTTCGGTGACCTGGCGTGCTCTCCTTGCAGCGGATCTGACACCGCGATCACGAAGCACAGACCGTGCGGCAAGCTCACTTAATCCTCCCCAGCGAGCACATGAGCCACAGTTTGCCTTTCAGTCTGTAAATTGTTCTTTTGTTTTGCAGGCTTTACTGAACACAGTTTTATTTCATGTGACTGTGCTATTTATGGAGGAGTAAATATTGCCGGGGGTCTATTTAAAAAGGCCAATGACCTGGATTTTTTTTCCATTTGAATTATCTCCAAGAGTCAGACATGTTTAACAACTGATTTTTTTCCCGCTTGTTTCTGTAGACTGCGATCAGTTGTAACATCTTAGATCAACACCAACTAAAAAGACAAAGATTTTGAGTGAAATAAAACCGTGTGTGGTATGAATGTGATCAGACAGTACGTGACCTTGCCATTTTTGGAAGAGCTGAATTCCATCCTGATTTACCGGTCAACAACATAGCATGGTTTTAACCTCTGCATATTAGCCTTTTTGTACTGTTGGAGTAATTTGAGTTTATAACTTTGGTTCGTTCCTTTTATTATTGTTTTACAGAACCAATTATCAAGTGTGTTTTCACAAATTGGAAGTAAATAAATAAACAAGACATGTTTTCAGAATGGGAAGATTTAAACAGGCAAATATTTTTGCTGTTCCCGCAATCTAAACAGCAGTATACCTTTGCTTTTTAAGAAAGAGAAAGTCAAACATTACAGGGGAAATAGTGCTATATTTTCACTTTCAAGAAAGAGCTTTGTGAATGCAAACAGGTAGCCAAATATCTGGAATACTAGATAGAATTGAGTATTCTTAGAAATTAGAAATCCTTAGCCAGCTATATATTTTTTAATATATATATTTTCTTAACAGTATACAATGAATTGATCACAGTAAGTATAATGGTCTTCAACCTGAAATTTTGCTGTAGACATATTTATCTTTACCCAGTCCTCTAAAAGTGTGAAAAGATAGAATTTTTATTCTGAATGCTGTTAAATATATGTTCTAAAGTTTATGGTGTTCACCATGTCATGAAAAGGTACCCTGGCTTCAGAGCAAAGCTGGCTTCAGAAGTCACAACCTTTTCCCCTGCAGAGGTGGAGCAGGTGGACAGGGATGGGATTCCCTCAGGCTGGTCTTACTACCAAAGCTGTCATCACACCTGATTACATTTCTTCAAAATTTCATCTTTACTGGGGCAGGAGCATGCAGGACAACACTTAGATAATTCAGTTCTCTGATGATGTAAATGATGAGCACATCTTCAGTATTATTCTGGCTTGAACCATACCACACTACACCAAGGAGTAGCCATACTGTACAAGCTAGCCCATATATATGTACACATTATATATATACATATATATATATATACACACATGTACATATACTAGTCCTACCAGTCCTCCTTTCCCTTTGGGAAAATGCTAAGAAGCAATGCTAAATCTTCTTGTCCTGTTGATGTCTTAGGAGAGACACATAGTTCAAGGTGTTGGAAAAAACATTCCACACAGCCAAACTAATAGAAACTTGCACTGATATTTCTTCAAATGACAGAAAACTGATTCCTTAGAAAATATGTTTTACAGAGAAAAAAGCCTTTTTTAAACGTTTTCCACTTAAGCCCACCACTTATGACTTCAACCTTTTAATTTTCAGTGGCCCTGTTTGAACATTGGAGTTTGCCAGCAGGTTATTTCACACTTTAAAAGGATGTTGTCTTCCTTGAGTAAAAATGGTTACTGTGAAATGAACTGCTGTTAGTGACACCTACAGCCTCTATTAAGATGAGAAGTACAAGTGCTGTTTCATTCTCAGTTGTAACATGTAAAATTCTTGTTTGTATTTCCTAACAAGAATTTTCAGATTCTAATTCAAACCATCTTTCAAAAAAAAATTAACTAAAGCCTTAATTAGCCAGCACTGGTGAGAACAGATCACAGTGACTGCATATGCTACTTGGTCTTTGTTAAAAAGCTGACAACTTATAAGAAAAGAAAAAATTCAGACTGTTTTCTGTCTTAATAGAACCTCAGAACTGTCTGAGGTGAAGCAGAATAATTATAGTATAATCAGGCACCTGCTCTAATTCCTTTGTAGATTATTAGATTATCTGCATGCCCTCATGCAGGGGTTTCTCAGATTCCCCTTCCAGTTTTCCTTTCCTTTAAAAACTGATGGCCTGATTATCCTCTACTCTAGTTTTTGGAGACCACAGAACCACTGAAGTCATCAAATTTACATTGACATAAAATGTACTAATTCACATCACTAAGGACAAAATTGTCAAATGAGCCTGGAGGTCAGATTTTATAATTAAAACCAAAAGTTTCCATTTTCTGAAGTTAAGATTTCTTTTTAAATATTAAACTTTCCTTAAGAAATAACATTGAAGTGGGCTTCTGGATAGTAAAGCCATGGTAGGAAGCAGAAGTATGAGCTGATATGTAAGTAAAGCTCAATGCTGTTCTAAGAGGATTTCTAAACTGATTTCTATAGTTTCTATAAATAAAAGATATCTTCCAGTTTAAGTCAGTACAGGCATAGTCAACTAATTTTTTTCTAGATCACTTCTTATGATAACTTTTATGAATATTCACCACATTTCCAAAACAATGTAGACAAATTGAGGTACAAACTGTATATATTTGGGTTCTGTGGCTGGAAATGAGTCGTTCATACCTCTGAATATATGTCCTAGATAAAAAATTGTTTTCTATCTTCCACAATTTTTACCACAGTGATTTCAGAGGATGAGTAAATTCTTGTCTTTTTGAGATAGAAGTGTTTTTGCTGTAGTCCAGTGTTGAATGTACTGCTGTCCATGCACATAGTTACTAAACACTACAAAACCATTGTGACTGAAATGTCTTTAGTATTTGTTTTCCCTGTCCAACAGGGCAGTGGGGATTTCAAACAATTTTGTTTCTGCAGCTTTATTATTTTTTGTAGGGAAAAAAAGGGGAAAATTCAAAATCATTCTGACCTAAGTCTTACTTAAATATCTGTGTTAATTGACTTGGCTGGTCAGCTGCTGTGTATGAGGTTAAAATAGGCTCTGTCCTGTACTCTGTCTTAGAAAAACCGTAAAATATCCCTTTCAAATAACATTTAAACTCTATTTGATCCCGGAAGTATGGGGTGGCCTGCATGTTCTACACGTGAGGAATTTTGGATAATGTTATTGTAAATGTCATGTTTTTTGCTGCTGGGTGTATACCACACATTTGTCAGAGGGATGGAGAGCCATGAACTTCAATGGCTGTACCAGAAAAACTTAAACAGGAAGAAGGAGCAAGAATTAGAATACCAGTTCCAGAGGGTGTCACAGAAGGAACAAAGGGGAAGATTTACAAGTCCCTCAAATGTTTTGAATTGGAAGGAAAGACAATTTTTTGAAGCAGGAGAAAAGGGCATTTAACTATGAGACACTACAATGACAAAGAAAAGCATTTTGATTTTGAGGAGACAAGGGGAGGGTGAGGACACTTGTGGATACTGCACAGGAGATGTGACCTATTGCCAAGCAATACCATGGAAAAAACACTTACAAACCCGGAGCTATACCAAAGGATTGACAAAAAATCCTTATCCCAAACTGCAAAAACTGTCTGTTCTTTGCTGCTCTTTGTCCAGCTGCTCTCCCTGTAGGAAGGGATGCTTCCCTCTTTGTTTGCTTCCCTCTTTGTTTCTCACACTTTAGAAAGTGGTTGCCACAGCCCAGATACCTTATGCTTTTCAGGAGTGTTATTACTCCAGTCTGAAGAAACTTGGAAATCAGGAGGAGAGACTGTCAGCAGCACTTGGAAGAGTGGGGTTATTTGCTTTGTAAGTACAGTACTGGAATTCTCTGTTCAACTGTTTTATAATAAGCATATTATTTAAAGTATTTTTCTTTTGTTAGATAATGCAAAGTGAAAATAGTTTTCATTAATTTATGTTTTCCCCCCTAATTTCTGCCCCTACTAATTTTCAGTAGTTGCTTTGGGCCACTTTTTTAGCTCCATTACATTAAGGAAGTTCATCAATTTCACTGAAGATATACTGATTAACATTAGTTGAGGATGGCAATTTCTTCTGTCTTTTCTTAAGAAATTTCCTTTTTTTTTTTTCCTGCCCCCAAGCCATATTTAGTTTTTTACATTTGCTATTTTCATTGACCACTGAAACTGAGTATTTAACTGCAAATACTCTGTCACTGTGGGAACTATAGCACTCTGTGATTTAGTGCTGCTTTTAGCTCTGCAGACCAGAGTTGAAATTATTTGTAATGCTTTCATAGGCCAACTCACGCTGGGTATCTTTAATGAAGATTGCATGGTGCTACCATTTGGCTATGTCTGAACATTAATTAGGCATTTTGAAGAGTAAATAGTTTAAGTACATTTAGGTAATGTTAATAGCCTGGTAAGAAAATGGATCTTTTATGGACCAGGTAACCAGAGCAGTAGGAGCTACTTTCCAGTGTACAAGCATCTGCAGGTAATGAGGTTTCACTGAGTACAATTTGGTAAATGTTTGTGGTTCTGTGAGGAGGGACAGAAAAACAGAAACTGAGACAGGACAGTAAGGAAGGGATCATGGCAGCCACAGAAGCACCAATAGTCTGGCAGTGTTAGAAATAATTTAAAAAGAGAACCTTTGGGCAGATTGTTATCTATGCAGGGTATTGGATTTGTAAGCAAAGCCTGTCTCTTCTGCTGCTTGATTCCTTTTGCATTCAAGGACACAGGATGTTTTTCCTTCTTTATGAGCAAACAGAACTGAACACAGTAATACTGGTTTCAATTTCTTCTTCTACGGAAAGTAAATTGTACATTACCAATTCTGGTTAGGAAGTGGTTAAAAGAAGCAGCATCCTATTCTCATGGTTGCTGTCAAAAATCAGAAACTTTCCATTTCCTCCTTAACCAGTCCAGTTGGTGATGCTGGGCTTTCTCAAGGGCACAGACCACATCGTCCTGTGGTTGGTACCATAAGGTGTGATGCTTTCCAGAAGATTAGGGTAGCTCTTTGCAGAAAATACTGGTGGGGATGGGGAAGGCAAAGAAATACACTTTTTTATGATGTTTTCAAAATTAAAAAATGTTATTGTCAACTATCTGCAAACTGGTGACAGTGTGATTATCAGATTTCCCTTGCTGCTCCCTTCAGTGTGAAGGATTAATGGTTTGCTAAGATGCATGTGCATCTTCACAGGAAAAAACACTGGAAAACTTAAATTCTTTAGTTTTCACTCATTGCTGCATGTGAGTTACAGGCCTAAAGGTCTAGTTCCACATAAAATTCCAAATAGAAACAAGGCAATAGTAATAAGTAAAATGTGTCTCAGAATGGTAATCTCCAGATTATGTGAGCATCAGAAGTTGTATTAGAATAGCGTAATGTTTCCATGCTATGTCAGTGTGATGCACTTGAAACTATCAGACATTGAAATATTGACTTCTTGATAATACTTTCTTTCTCTTACAGTACAATTAGCACATATAAGGCAGGTGCCAATTCTGCTGGATTCTGTAACCCTCCTTATCTGCCCCACAAACTCTATAGGGGCCAGGAAAGGTCATTAATCTGTGGTTAATCCTTACTGTGTTCCCAAGAAATAACGACCTTCGGCACTAATGACATCCTGACTCTCAGATTTGTCCCAGATTGGGTCACCACCTCTGTGTAGCACAATGACCCTCTACTCAGAGACAGGATAGGGACATGGTTTTTGAAATGAAAAGGCATTACCAGTGGTGGTCACAATTTGGCTGCTTTGCTGTAGTGCTGCTTCTGGTCTGAGAACAGAAGAAAAGAAGATGAGATATGAACAATGTATGCTGTAGGGGGAAAATGCAATATTGTTTGGAAAATAAGCTTACAAAACTTGCTGCTCTGTTTACATAGTTAATTTAGTCTATCAGCGAACAAATTGATTTTTCAAATTTGCCACCACAGCTCTTTCACTTGTTACAATTTCCTGTTCCTCTTTGGCAGGTAACGTCTTCCATTTATAATGAATGAAATTTTATTACCACCATGAGTTTTGCAGAAGTCTTCTCTACCATTATTTGTTTTTAATGAGCTAGTAAGGGTTTTTTGGTTTTGTGGACACAGAATTTTGAAAATATAACTGTACACATTTCTTGTCAAGATAAAATTGCCAGCTAAATGGAAATATATCTTTCACACAAGTTGTGAAGCACCACTCCTCTGAAAAGGCTTGTTTCACTTTCAAGGAGAGTGTGCTCTTAAGTCAAACCTGCTGGTTATTTTAAACAAATGCAACTGATTTAGGAAGATACATATGTTGGATACTGGAGACATCCCTAGTTTATGGAGTTGCTTTATTTCCACTATATGCATTGCCAAATGTGTTGCAAGATTAGCAGTGAAGAAATTTGAAGTTTCTAGATGTTGCAGCTACATGACTATGTAAGAATCATTATAATTTTCTGTGCTAAACTTGTGGAATGTGCATGCTTGAATTTGGTTTTATGCATGTCAAAAACCTCAATTCCATATTGTAAGGGGCTTGTCTACAGTCACTGTAGGAGATTCTTCAATCTAATCAGCTTTGGCTGTGTGGTATTAGACAGCTGCCTATGCAAAACTAGATACAGCCACTTATCAGTTTATCTTTGAATGATATTTCTGTTAAATCAGACTTCCAGTGTGGGAAACTTTATATCTTAGAGAAGCCATGATATCTGTAATAATTTTGATGTTAAAATCCACCCTTATTTATTTTTCTCTTGCTTTATCTCTATGGGCAGCAAGAAGATAGCATCTTTCAGTGCTTGCTACTGCCAGTGCCATTCGGGACCAAACACAGGCAGTAGTAGTGTTCCCACAATCTTGTAGCAGGAGTCAGAAGTCAGTCTTGCAAAATAACTATAAGGAAGGAAAATTGCAAGGTAATTAACTTCTAGATTCCTGTCATCACGTCCAGGCAATGAAGAAGTTAAAAACTGATAGCTCAGAGAACTGTCTGCTTCAATATCTGTCCACACCAATCAGTCAGAACTTGCATCACATCTCTTTTGAAAAGAGAAGGGACTGGTAACTTCACAGCAAACCATCACTCTCTGTGAACTGTTAGGTTGGGAAGAAATGGGATTTTAGAAATGGGAACTAGACTGTACTTTTAGCTATTAGGTCAGTTTGTCCAAAGTCCAGGAAATTTAAATGCAGATAGAAACTCACTATGATTCATAGTGTGCAGCCACCATTAGTTCCTCATGTTCTAACAAGGAGCTGCAATGTTTAATATTAGATCCATTTTTATAAGAGAAGAATAAAGCAGCTGGACTGTAATGCTATTGTGTAGTCTCCACTGAATACTGCTGCCCTTATTTGAGTATTTTTGTGGATTGAAAGAGTGGTGTGATCTTTTATACATTTTTTTGTTTCCTTTTTTGTTTGCCTGGGTTACCGCCTTGCTCTGTTTTTAATTTGCTTTTTAGTGGCTCTTTTTTCTTGGTCATTTATTTTGTTGTCTGATATATCTCTCTCTGATAATCAGCTGGCCTCACTTCTGTGTTATGCCATCCCAGAGCGTTGCTTCAGCAGTTGAAAAGAAGTGTGAATTTCAACACCTCATGGCTGCAAGCAGGTTTTAAACAAACAAAACAAAATCCTTGGAATGTGCTGGCTGTCTTACTACACAATAGCTGTACAGAAAAAAAAGCAGATGTGACTCCAGGGCCCAGAAATACAGATGAAGGTAGTGCTCCTACCCATAGTGGTGAAAAGACTCCATCCTGTTGAATATTGACCTCTTCTCACTATTGGTAATAGGGTGTAGGGAACAAGTGCTCTTACCAGGTTTGCATTTGTTTGCTCAGATAGGAGAATTTAGGATCCAAAGCCACCCCTTTCAAAGACCTGGTGTATTTGTTTTCCATGAAGCCTGCATCTGCTGGTGGGGTTCTGAGATGCAGAACCCAGCTGAGCCTGCCAAGCACCCCTTGCCCAGGGCAGTTTTCCTACAAGGGCTCGAGACTCTGCATTTCTATACGAGCCATGCAACTTCTGCACACTGTTATTTTTATCTGTATTCCAGAATAGCTGCAGACCCATTCTCCTGGGTGCTGGATAAGCCCACAGAAATACAGTAATTATTCAGTAATTTATGTATATATTTCAAATGGATTCATGCAAACTAATCTTGAGCACAAAAGGTGCCTGACTTAGGGATCTATGCTCCCTCTACAGCCAGTGGAGATGCAGTTGACAGATGTGCTGAAGTTGCATTCTTGCAACCTCTCAGTGTGGGGATGAGGAGGCATTGATATTTAAGACACTCAACTAACTTCTGGAGTGAAACTGAGTTAAAGTTTCCACCTCTGAAAGATGCAATAAAAAGAGAAGGAGCAAGGTAACTGTGTCACCTTGGATAAAATGCTAATTTGCTTGCATTGTGCAGGCTGTGTATGCACAGTCATGCTAGTGCAAACCAGGAATTTTACCAGAAAACTAGGAGAGAAGCAATACAGGTAGGAGAAATGGGAAGACAATTGTATGTCAGGCCTGCTAGAGTCATGGTCAGATGAAGGCAAAGAAAAAGAGGATATGTCAGAGACAGATGAGGTCTGGGTTGTTTGGCCAATGTCATGTTTATGGTAAAAACTGTGGATTTGTTGTTGCTGCCTTCTGGGCTTGAGGGGAGATAACTGGAAAATGTTTGAAGGACAGCTAAGTAATGGATTGGGAATACAGTCTGTGGAAGGACCAATGGGGGATGGCCAGTTTGGGAAAATGTATAAAGATAAAAAGCAGCTCTCAGTTCTGAAGCTGGGGTGAGGATATGAGGATGGGAAGCCTCCAATGTCTACTTTTGCTGGGAGTGCTGGGGCAGCTGGGGAGTCTAAAACTTGTACAGGCACTGACCTCAGCCCGTTTGTGAGGCTGGTGGGGCAGGTGAGCAGCTCTAGAGCACCATCAGAGAGGCCAAAAGGACCTTGACATGTCTTTGTTTCTGCTGCAAATACAGACAAATATGTATCACGCCTGTTTTGAATTACTAGAGTATCTAAAATGTTTGCAAAACCCTTGGTAATGATTGTATTAGCTCGAAATAACACATTTGATAATTGCAGAAATTGTAGGTAAACCATATGTTTTGGTTATAGTTTTGGTACAGTTTGTTCTGCTCAAATTTGAAAGGATGTTATTTTTCATAATCTCTTGAGGACACGTGAGCGCTATGTGAAGAATGAAGGAACTGATTCATAGGTTTGGAAGTAATCTGCTGCTGCTCAGCTCTGTAATTGATTTTTGTATTCTTAAATATTTACTCTTTTTATCTGGGCTTCTCTTCTGTGTGTGTTGAAGTCCACTGCAGCTGAGTGATTTTTGGGGTCCAATGGCTTTGTGCAGAGGATCATCACTGCCTGAAGTTTCTGAAAGCTCAGGTTCTTTGGGTCTTTCACTGGGCCAGCCTTTATGAATAATGTAGGCTCTCTCCATTTTTTATATTCCCTAATTTGAAACTGAATAATGTTCTCTGAGTCTCATTTCTGAGCAGTCATTTATTTGGGTGACTTGGGACTACAATGGCATTCTGTTGGACATTCAAATTACATTCAGATGAAGCAGTTTTCTCACCTGCTTCAACATTTTAGCTCTTAACCTCCTAAATCCACACGGCAATTTCTTAAGGTGAGATGAATCTTTTCTGTACCATGTATTTACTCTTGCAACAAATTTCTGAGGGTACAACCAAGGTAAGTCTTCCTTCTAGAGTGTCAGGTTAAGTTAAATACTCTAATAAAATTTCTCCTCCTCAGAGATGAACACAAACTCTATATAGCACTTACGTACTACTCGCTCAAAATTAGGGGTTTTTTGGATACTAAGGGATACACAAGATTTGCAAAGTGTGGTGGATTTAGCTCCTAAATCCTTGAGGCCCATTTGTGAATTGATGTATTTGCAAAGAAAAGCTGGTAGAGACCAGCCACCTTCAGAGAGTAAGTTCTGCCATGAACATAAGCAGGGTTTTCTTATTTCAAAGTTTCTTCGAATTCAGATTCCAATTACCTTTTAAAGCTCAGCTTTCTTGCAGCAAGGAAATTTGGGTTTAAAGTCCATCCTGATCCATCTGTCTGTTATCATAAATAGCCCAAACCACTGGTGACCTGCATCTGGGAAAGTGAGAACAGTCCAGAAACAGAGAGCCCCACAGTGCCAGCAGCTCAGGAAGGTGCATGGCAGACCCCTGGACATCCACTGGGCTCTAAGGCATTAAGGCACTAAGCCCTGTGCTTTAAGGCATGGCCTTTAATATAACAAAAAGCAATTTCCTCCATAAACTGTCTTGGCAAGATACTGTTGCAAGGCCCAGGCACTGCAGATTTTTCTCTTTTGATGTGTAATAAAAAAACCAAGATGAAATCCCTCCAAGATGAAGCCTTTTGCTCTGTGACTTGCTAAGTTCAGTTTCCAGGCATCTCTGAGTTAGGAAATGAGTCATATGGTTATTATTTACTCATCAGCTCTGCAGTTTCTGGTGTCTTAATCTTTTTGATTGTAACTGGGAGTGTTACCTTCTTCAAAATAAAGGCTTGAAAGATGAGCAACTAATTGCAGTCTTCAGTCCTCTGATTACAAAACAGCAGCATTTACAGGGCTGGCAGCCATATTAATGCCAAGGATGAGGTACTTTCCTGCAGTGTTTAGAGGGATCTCCCAAGTAATTAGTCTGTAAGGAGATTTAGAAGAGATGCAGTCAGTAATACAGGTATATCCAACTACAAAGCTATAGCCCAAGGCCTTCCAGTGGCCTGTGCCTGGGTGGACCCCGAGCCCTGCTGCCTGCTGTGCTCACAGGGCTCAGAGGTGTTGGAGCTGCTCCACAGAAATGCTCCAAAACTACCATCTTGTCTCCCAAGAGTTGGATGGCCTTGCTGTGATGCATCATTTTTGGTGATTTGTGACTTCTTAAACAAGAGTTTAGGAAAATCCACTTTTCTGGTCCTTTATGGTCTGTAATTCTGACAAGCAGTCTCTCTCACGGCATGACATCCCTTGCAGTCTAGTCCCACTCACATGAAAATGGAGAAAGAGTGGCAGCTCTGTATGAAACACTTTCTAAGCCTGAGTACACCTGGGGCAGCCACCGTTGCGGTGCCTGAATACCTCAAACATCATTGCCACAAGCTCTAATTGCTGCTGACTGCCTTGACATAGGTTAAAGAAGTGTGGTATATTTAGGGGCTATCTGCAGTTTGAAGTGACCCACAACACTGTCTAACTTGCTTGTGTCATTTTCCTTGTTTGTGCAGCACTGAGCAGGAGCTCAGTGTCTCGTTTGCCTTCTCTGTCAAAGCAGTGTGGTAGAGGCACAGGATTTCTGCAGAGGTTTCATATTCACCCACAACTGCTGGTGCTGGAATTGTTCCTTTGCTGTTAGTGCCTTATTTGCTGTCACTGTCACTGCCACAGAGCTGTACTTGATGTCACTTATCCTTGGATTACTAACCTTTTCAGTAATCATTACACTTTGTCACTGCATATCCCTGTAGGATTTTTCTTTTTACTTTTTTTTTATGGAAGCAGCTACAGGTGCCCAGTGAAATATAAGAGCTGTGGTTTGAATCCTGTATGCAAATCCATAAAAATAAGTTGCCCCTGCCCCACTTAAACAGCTTACAGTGTAAATAAATTAAAAAATAGCCTCTGATTGGAGAAAGTTAAGCCATTTCTGTACTACTACATTTCTGACATTTAGCATCCCTCTCAGAATTGTTGGCAGGATCAAGATGCTCTGAGAGTGTGAGTGCTGGCTACAGAGAGGCTGAGAAAAAGGGGGGAAAATAAATTCATCCGTTAGCTAAAGAGCTTCTCTTTATTGCAAAATTCACACAAACCATAACCCAAGTATCACACCGTCATTAAGTCCTATCCACTTACCTACTTCATTAGTTCAGGGATTGTGTTGCTTTTAATCTTTGTGATCTGGGTCACCGAAGGATTCAGGCTGATGTTTGAGTCAATACGAGGCTTCAGTTTCCTGCTCCTACCACCGTGTGTTTTGCAGTGTGTCTGCTCTCACTCAAGTAAATACGAAGGAAATCAGATTTTGAACCTTGGCTTTTTTCTCTTTTTTCTCTTTTCTTTCTTTTTTTCTTTCTTTTTCTTTTTTTTTTTTTCCACATCAGTTAGGTTCTTTCCTTGTTTTGTCCCTAGGTTGTTTAAATGACTGACATGAAATAATCAGGGATCAAACCCCCACCATACTCAGCACTGTGCAGCCCTTTGCCTCCCCAGCTCACAGAGACAAAAGCTTGAAGGTGTTTCAGTTGAAAGCGAGTTTTCTTGTCTGGAGTTGCAGATTAGTTCCCTGAGTGATGTTTTGCAGCAGACTGGTACCTACCCCACCCGCAAGGAGGACATCAGTGAAATGCAGGCAGCTCTCCAATGTCCTTCCCATGCTTCTCTTGAAAATACAGCTGCTTTTGCAGCTGACACAACCAGCAGAGACATCACCTGTGAGTTTACAAGTCCGAAGAGTTGCAGGACTTCTCCCTGGACAGTCAGGCTGTAGTTAACATAAACAGACAGCTCTCTATACTAATTTGTAATAGATGAGCCTGGCCTCTCAGACTTCTCATCTAACTGCCAGTGCCAGCTGTGGCATGAAGATGTGTTCAGAGGTGGTGGCTGCCTCTGCTTTGGATGGAAGATTCTCTCCCTTTTTGCCTCCAGCTTGTGACTGCCTCTGAGAAGGACAAGTTGATGTGTTCACAGGGCCTCGAGGGGATGCTGACTCTCTTCAGGAGGCATGGAGGAGTTATTCCAGTAGGGAACTCCTGTTGTTGGGAGTAATTATGGCACTGCTACTAGAGAAGAAGTAGGGAAGATGATAGATGTGCACATGTAGGTACCTTACCCAGATCTGTGGGGTGGCTGATGATTTCTGATTCAAATGCCTGATGAATCTGAAATGTGGAAGAGCCTCAGAGAGAACTTACATGGGGAAAAACAAGGTCTGTGCTTAGGGAAACCTCTTTGCAATGGAAAATAGGCTGGTGAGGCAGTCTGATGGTAAGAAGAAAACTACCTCTCTCAACTTGTATTCATTCCCTCCCTTTCTATATGAAAATGCAGGAATAAGCAGGTAACAGTATTGCTTAACATCCACCTGTCCTGCTGGAATAACCGGGCTCGTGCTGGCCTCCTGCTCCAGCTGGTTTGTGAACCCAGAGGACAGGAAAGAAGAGGAAGTGAATGTTGTCAGGAAAAATGGAATTTAGATGATGATACATGTAGGTTTGATCTGAAAATTATGCAAGAGGACTGGGAGGAGTCAAGCCTGGAATCAAACCTGGGAAGAGGTTTGGCAGCTGCAGCAGCACACACAAAAGTGCAGCAGGGAAGGCAAAGGGAGGTCGTGATAAAGAGATCCCCAAAGAAAACCCCAGAAGAGGACATAGGGAAATAAGGAAGTTCAAGTAAAGGTGAATTTAGTTGGGACTAATACCTAATTGACATAGAGGTTTTGTTAACAAGCATATCATTTTTCTTTTGAGAGAGAGATATATATTGATATATAAATAGACATATAGCCAGTAAAATCTGCACTCTGCATGCAAAGGTAAAAAAAAGTATGCCAGCATAACCTGTTTTAATGTGTGTAACTGGACTAAACTGTACCAGTATACTTGCTGCTGTGCCAGAAAGGCATTGTGCTGCTCTGTGTTAGCATAATTAAAGTAGCAGAACTGGTAAGCATAGATGAATCCTTGAAGACCTTGGAATGTTGTTTGGAGTCACGTGGAGCTGCTGGCCTCATTTGTATTGCATTGCTTTTTAAAAATCTTTTTCTGTTTTGGTGTTTTACCCAAAAATATTTCCTTATTGCCATATAATCCCACTGAGAGTATTGTATGCACTTAACAGCATATGCTGGTTTGTTTCTGACAGGTTTCTTTTTCAGTGTGCAGGGCTGCTGAAGCTTTGAAGTGAAATCCTAAATCACTTTTTTAATGAGGTGTGGAAAGCGAACTGTGGGAATGAGTGGACTTGGCTGCACTGCAACTTCCCTAGATCCCCTGGGAGTTTTGAGTGTCTGAGAGATGCAAGAGTCCAATGTTAAGAATATCTCAGAAACATGAAGTTCCTGAAGGAAATACTAATCATCATCACATGCATTCTAAATCCTAGCAGCTCCTGAGTTTTGGAGCATTTAACCTGTACCTGCTGCTTCAAAGGAAGTATGCCTGAAGGGAGTAGTTAGTAGTTAGAAGGGAGTAGTAGCACTCACAATAAAGTCCATAAATGTTATAAGGCAGTAAAAATACGTTCTAAAACAATTAGTAATATTAACAGGAATAACCTGTCTCAAGTCACTGTAGCTTCAACAAAATGTATGGGGGAAGAGCCTGACCTCCCTCATCCTTTGCAAAAGGCAAAAGGCAAAAGAAGGACCATTCTAAACACCAGGGAGAAGAACAGCCAAGGATTGTCATGCCTCGGCCCCTGGGAAAGATAAGCCAGATTCAGAAGGCATGGGAGGCATTTCTACACACGTCAGTGCAGAGAGGGGACATTTCTCTGAAGCACTTGAAATATTTTATCTGTTTAGGAGGAGTTATAGCAACAGTAATCAATGAGATATCAGCTGAGAATCTTGTGAAGTAACCTGGAGGATTTTAGATGGAGAAAATTATCCTTGGGGGCCTAGAGGTATACGTGCAAACATCTTTCTTTGAAGAGAATGAGAAATGGCTTTTTTTCTGTGGTTCAAACAGTGCTAAAAGCAATGGGCCTTGTGTTTGCTCCAACTAAAAGGATCTTGCTTCTCTAAGCAGGAATATTTGGATTCTGCCTGGGAGGCTGGCACGGCTTTGCGTGCTCTGTGTCTGCTGAGTGCGCAGCTGGATACCTGCGAACTGCTGGGTGACCACAGCCTCATTTCCATGTATACTCCAGCATTCCTGTGGGAGGAGAGGCTCTTAATAAGCCTGTTCATAATGGACATGTAAGCATGCAAGCTTTATTACCTGGCCCTGCCAAGTCACCAGGAAAGTATGCCATTCCTGCACCGACGGATGTGTAACCAGGGCTGTCTAATTATCATGTGCTGTGCTGCCAGAAGCACTGGCTCACTCTGTCCTTGGGCTTTTCACTGATCTACACAAAGCAGGAGCCTCTTGCTCACTCCTCTGAATTGCTGCTGGTCTTATTGCAGCCACTGGAGAAAGGCAAGGATGTACCAGGAAAGAGTTGGGCTCACTGCTTTATGAAGAAAATTGAGGAGACGCCGATGTCAGTGCAAATCCTTGGCTTAAAAAGTCTGTGTCTGCAGTATGTATGACATTTGAGATATCCTTAAAAATGTATATTTAAAGGACTTTCTACAAACACAGTCCATTATAGTAGTTTAAATGGCAGGATTTAGAGACAGAGGGTTTTTCTCTGCCTCTTCCAATGCTTGCAGGCTAATGCTCTGAGACAGACCTGCAGTGTTGCCTTTTCAGAAGCTGTGCAGAAGAAGTCTGATTATAGAAACACTATTACGAGCTTGAGAAGCAAAAATAAAATACAGCAAAAGAAAGTTGAGAGATTAAGAAGAAAAAGAGAGTACAAACTCCAGCCAAACCAAAGCCACAGGAAATGGAATCTGAATGTAAGAGCAGGATCTAGACAGAAAGGGATTTGGCAGGAGAGAAATTGTTGCAAAGAGTTCAGGAGAAATATAAGGCCCAGTCCTGTAAAACTGTGCTTGTGATGAATCTTTATCTCTGCAAATGAACTCATTTGTATGAGACTACTATTATTTTCTAGGTCTAGGGTCTCAGAAAAATATCATCTGTTACAAAAGGGTAGCAACACTGAAAAGATAACGAGGTAGGAAGAGGGCAGTGTATAGGGTAGAGGGATTGCTTGCTTAAAATTCCCTTTGGCTGGGCAGCAAGGATCATATCCACAGAGACAGGTAGTGGCTGTTCTTTACCAGATGGATAGGGTGTTTGTTGGGAAAACAGTGGCTCTGGTTGTGACAAAACGGGGTACGTTTCACATATGCTTATTTGCCAGTTCTTCTGTTTCTGTCAGGATACTCTTTGTGATGCTGGATTCCTTCCCAGCCTCCTGTAGATTTTGGAAAGTCTCCCATTCAGCTGCCATGTAGAAGGCTTTGAACTGAAAATGAGAACAGCCGAAATGCACCCAGTGCTGGGGGGACCCTCACAATCCTTGTTCCATTTCTTTCTTCCCCACTGGGACCACCAAGAAGGTGGCAGGCGTCATTCTGGGACTAGCACTGTTGGCAGTGAGGAAAAGAGGGGATTGCAGTGCAAGGTGAAAAGTTTTGAAGATGGAAGCTTGATGTTTAATTGTGGGTCAGTGCCTGATTAGTTTTTAGGATGAAATTAAATCTCTTTGTGGAAAGGGAGGCACTTGCCCACAAGTGAGGTCCAGCTGTGCAGGGTCCGTTGAAGGGACACCTATTTCAGAGCCATAAGAGTGGAAAGGCTGAAGAGAGAGGTATTCCATTGCTGTGGAAAACCAGGTATCATTAGAAAATTTTTTGTAAAAAAATCAACAAACTACTTTCCATTCAAGGAACAGACACACTGCTGAAGAAAATGCCATGTGTGCATCAACTCCCCAGTGAAAATAATTGTGTCTTAGGTCAGGAGAAACAGAACTGCAAACTATGGAGCTGATAAGGGCAAGCAATTAATTTACCTGTGGTGTGCAAAGGTAAGCCTTACACCAGTGAAAATCGTGTACAGCTAAATCTGGCTCATTAAACAAACACAACTCTGGGCAGTTACTTGGCAAAGCCTATCCTGCTTTATCCCCTCTGAAGCATAGTCATGGCACTGATATGCAACAGTTTTATTTGTCGATACGTCTGATGTTTGCATGTAGGGTCTGAACTGCAAAGACAAAGAGATGCCCTGAGATGTGATTAATACTGCCCTCAAGACCCTTGATACACCCAGAGCTTTGTTTACCTCTCATAGCACGTCTGAGATCCCCTTCTCACCAGACTGAGGAGCTCCAGAAAGTTGTTGATGTGAGTGAGACAGCACGACAACCCACTTTCTTCATTTCCTTCCTTACACTCTTGCGTAAAGCTGTGGTCACCAGCACAGGAATAAAAATAATGCACACTTTTTTTGGTCCTTCTTTTTAAAGGCTTTATCAGGCTTTTTGCCTGATGTAGCAGAATTAAGCTTCAGTTTGCTGCAGAGACCTTCCTGGTTGCATGGACTCTGCAGAGCTGCAGAAGATTGTGCAAAACACTGCAACTCACAGGGACAGGTGTAGCTAGCCCAGTACCTCTCTCAGCTTGCCTTGGGATGGAGGTCAGAACAGATTTCAGCAGTGATGTAAAAAAGTGTCCCATCATTTTACAGGGATGTCTGGCAACTTCAGAAGTGGCTGGTGTGTGATAAAGGATATCTCGCTGAGGAGGGGTTTGAGCCACACAGGAAATTTAGACGTCACAGGGATGAGCACTCTATTGTTGTTGTGTTTGTGAAGTTCAAACATCCAAGATAAGAGCTTTGTTCCTCTACAAAATACAGGGAGGGGGAGCAGGATTTTACACAAATACAGCTACCCATCTTCTTTTTTCCCTCCAGTGCATTTGAAAAAAAAATTCTTTTAGTTTTGTTTAAAAATCAGGTTGGTTGTCCTGGTCAGAAAAATGCCTTGTTACTAAAATTCTATCACTTGTGAGATATAGATACTGTGATAAAGGGCTAATTTACAGATGAGGGGTACTGATCTTTAAAAAGTCATCCTTCAGAATATATCAAGTTTACTGACCCAAGCCTAGCTTAAGGAAATATGCTCTAATCTGTCATTTATTTCTGTAATGTGGAAAAATGAGTAGATTTTAGGCTTGAAATGTTTTGTTATTTTCCTTGATATGACCTGTCCAAAGTGATAAGACAAAGTGATATTTTCCTTGATAAGACCTGAGTGAAGGAAGTATAATGCTTGACTTGGCCAGTCCCAGTGTGTTGTCCTGTTTGTATGTCCCATCAGTTCATAGATGTTCCTGAAAGAGCACACACACTCCTGGCCAGATGATGCAATATTGGGGCGACAAACACAAAGCTGCCCAGATTGGTGGACTCATCTCTTACTGTGTGTCTTGAGAGTGCATTTCACTCCATATCCTTTAGGAAACATTTACGTACTTGTTCTACCTCACTCACCCTGGAGAAGCAATTCTGGCACAGTGTAGAGATGCTAAAGCAACTTGGGAAAGGAATATCACCTTTAGTAAAGTAATCAAATTCAGCAGATTACCTGAGATTCATTTTTTTTCCTGCTTGAATCTCTGCTTGTCACTTGTATTTTGTAGGTACACAGTATCTAGGAGGAGTAAAAACTCTCCACTGAAGAGAGGTTTCTGAAATATATAATTCACTGCGGGCAGTCATGGACAGAAATTGCAATGTAATACTCTCTTTTGCTGGGATTTAGTTTTCTCTAACATGTATGGGCCAGGTCCTGGTGACTGTAAGGATATTCTTCTGCTACACCAAACTGGGAATTGTTTGAGTCAGCAGCATTGATTACACTTTATGTAAACACAGTCATATCACCTAATATGTCATGAGGGAGAGGATGATTTATTGATGTAAATGATGCAACAGGAACATTTTGGTGCTACCAACCACAGAGGAGAGCTAGACTGCTGCTGCCTCTGGACAGATGTGTCAGAAGTGCCCTTTGCTTTCCCAGCACATTTGCCCAGGAGAGAACCATCATGCTATAGGCCAGCTAGTTTCACCCCCTCTCAAGGCTTTGTCTTAAAAACAAGTATTAGTCATGTGAGAGGCTTGAACACTTGTGCTGGAAAAAGTGCATAATTCAGGACTTTCTAAAGCAGGCTGTGTATCCATTTCAAACTACAAAGCATTTGAAAGATCAGTGGTCAGGGATTTATGAAATGATTTATTGTGTCAGTGACCATTTAGATACTTCATATCAATGAATTGTTTTTCTCTGTCACAGGAAGAAGGTTTGTTTTCATCCATGGCCAAAACCTGAAGTAATTATTAATTTTATTACTTAGGCAAAATTCATATCAAAGACTTAAGCATTTGGCTTAAGGTTCAGTATTTCAAAGGAGAATGCATTTAGAATAGAAAACAAAAGAAAGATCTTTCTTTGTGACGTCTCTTTAAAATCATTCAACAAACACATTAAATCTTTTGCAATGCAAGCAGAGAAAGTTAATTCAGACATAATTCCCACCCTTCTTCCCTGCCAAGAGATGGATCTGTTTACTCCTTGTGGAGATAACTTTGCTTATGCTCTCCCAAGATAGCCTTAGCATCTCCCCTCGCACCGCCTTCATCAGATGTGAGCCCTGCCAGCCTGCTTTACCCACCCTGTGATGCTTATCACCTTGGCACCCAAAAGGATCTCAAATAGCCTCTGAGTAGAAACAACTCCAGCAACAAAGGCTTTCAAGTGTGCTGTCAGTGAACAAATGATGTGGTCACTGAGGGAGCCTAAAATGAAAACAAACAGCATACAGATTTCAGATTGGCCTGAGGGCCCTGAGAGAAAAATTGAAGGAAGACAGTGCAAGCATTGCTGATGTGTAGTGGGCATACATAGCCTCTCCTAAATCAATTAGAGAAGTTGTATCTGTATAAATACAAGGTACCAGCAGATTCTGCAGGTATGTTTTCAACTTTAATTTGATACTTTTAAAATATGGAAGCAGCATACTTGTAATAGGTTATACTTTCATCAGTCAACTAGATTTGATAATTCCTTAGGGCAATAATCTCTGGTTGTGGTGCACACATGGATGACAATTAAAAATTTAGTAATATGTGGTAGATCTGAAAATTACTGTAATTGGCTCTGTTTTTCTGAAGAGTCTTAAAACTTCTGCACACTGAGACTGCAGTAGCTCTATGTTTGTACAGTGGTGAGCTATCAGATTTCAGAGATCAGTTTTCAGTGTTAGAGTTTCCTCCTGTAAATGATACCACCTGCCATCCTAAAGACACATTTTCCCTCTCCATTCATATATCAAAGCTTAAAAAAGACATTTTCCTTTAAATTCTCAAAATTAAATTAATGAACAGGAACAGTTTAGGAAGGAATGGCCTACGTTTCTAGTCAGAAGAAACTTTGTGCTATCAAGACCTAGTCCAGCTTGATAGCACAAACACAGAATGGCTTTCTTGAGTATCCAAACCAGCATGCGGATGAAGCACCTTCACTTGGTACAGCCTTAAGATTTTGAATTCACACCATCCAACATGATCGATTGTCTGATAGCTCAGAATGCTGTTTTATTATTCCACAGTGAATTTCCCCCCAGTCAAAACATCATTACCTGAAATGACACCCTTGGCTGTTCAACCAGAGATAAATGTGTATAAAAACTAATTTTACCTCAACTGCAGGGTGAATCTGAGTGGATCTCAAACACTGGTGCACAGATGTGAGGCAGATCCATCATTCAAATAAAAAGTGCATTTGTTAGGGAACTTCCTAGTCAAAACCTTGTAAAAACCATCAGCTGTGTTCAGATGAGAATATTTCCTCTCTCATATTCACCAAACAGTTGTTATGCATATGGACAGTTGATTTGCCCAGAATTTATTAACCTGGACAGCATTGCATATTTCAGCCATTCCAAAATAAGTCTTTTCTATGTGATCTGGGAAAAATAGGTAGCAGTGATTAATGACCTTCAATATACAATTGACATATTTAATATACACCACACATGGAATATTTAATGTTCTTTTGCTCCCTCTTGTAAGTTGCAAGGGCAAGTGCTCAGGGCTGTTGAAGTGCCATATAGATATATTCTCTTTTTATAAATTTTTTTAATCTGCCTGTAATGCATAATTCTGTCTCTTTGTGCATCTATCAGCACAGCCTCCAACTGCTAGTTTTTGGCAAGTGACTGGGCATATTTTCCACATCTAGCTGCACTAAAGGGATTTTCCCACTTGAGCCAAGACGAGCCTTTTGGGAACAGGGTCTGTGCCTCTGGGGCTGCCCAGTGGCAGTGTGAAGATGCCGGGCTGGTGGCTTTGTGTGGCCTGGGAGAGCAGTGCCAGCAGCAAGTGGGTGACCTCTGGATGCAGCAAAGGCAGCCAAGCCCAGCACCCTGCCACCTCATTTGGGTCCATGTGCTCAGGCAGAGATCCTGTAGCTCCTAAGCTTGCTGTGCCTGGACTTCTGATTGTCCTTTGTGCTGCCCAAAGGAGCAGCAAGCCCAGCTGGGAGCAGACACATCCAGCGTGCTTGGTCACTGCCTGTACCAAGGGGCTTTTGCGAGCTTGGAGGAGAGATAAAAAGTGAATTTGGTTTCCAGGGCAGCCTGTAGGTCACCTGTAATAGGTCACCCTTAACAAACAGCGTTGACACAGAGCTGGAACAGTGGCAAGTGAATGAAACTTAGCTCTCTCCTATTTGAGCAATGGAATTTATTCCCAGCTCTGACCTTGTGCAAACCCTGTTACCATATTTATCACATGGAAAGAATGACCACAGCCTCTGCCAGTACTGTGGGTAGGACCTCTCATCAGCCAGGTCCTGAACACTGAGGAGCCAAATGACCACAGTGATGCCGGGAGATGGAGGGAGGAGGGATGTCCTCTGCTCTCCCACCTGTATCTGGGGATGTTGCAAAAGGCTGCTGAACCCAAATGGCACATGGGGCTGGGTGTTGCTGCTCCCCAGGGTTTCTCTTCCCTCCTCCTGGGTGCCTCTGGGTGCAGGAGGGCAGTACCCCAAGCTTTGCCTCCAGAAAGGGGGAGGAGAGCTGGCCCCAAGTGCCTCTCTCTGCAGCAGTGCCACTGCAGCCGAAGGCGGCAGGGCAAGGTGGTTGTGACCTTCCTGTCACCCTCGCACTTGAACCCAGCAGCTGCATCTCTGAGGCGCGGGTTTGCAACAAGAGATGCTGTGCTCACTCTGCCTGCCTCTCAGGAGGCCTGAACGGAGCAGAATTCCTGCATGAAAATAATTTTTCCCTTTGAATCCCCTGTGCTGTCAGGGGCTACTTAGCTCCTTATACAGAAAGTGCCCATCCTGCACTCCCTTCTGTCCTCTATTCCCTTCTCTTCTGGGAATGCACTTTACCAGAAACGGTGACTGACCTCCCCGAGCATACAGGAAGCATCCTGCTAAAAAAAGAAAGCAGATCATGTGAACAGAGATGAACTTCCCACAAGGTGTAATTTTGCTTCGTTTGTTACTTTTAAATGCAAATGCATCATGGCAAAAAGACACAGAGGAAGTATAAGGGAGCAGGGGAAAGCTCTTTGAGCCCTTGGGACCAGTCTGCTTTGCAATCAGCTGTCCTGAGCCTGGAGAGACATTTGTGCTAAAGGTTATTTCAAAGTAGCTCAAAGGGGAGGCTTATTCTTACTTAAGGGTTTTTGTTAATCAGCTGTGATGTGCCTCAAATCATTCACCTCTTGGGGCTTTATCTGAAATGTCCATGTTTTTCCAAGTCATCGCAGTGGAGGAAGGAAACCTGCTTTGGTCCTGGGTAGGTTCTGGTAAATAGCAGTGGGGCTAAAAGCCAAGCCCAGGGTGCAGGCACAGCAGTGCTGGCACTGCTGCTTGGCAGCCCCAGGGAACACTGGGACAGGATTTGCTGTGCATGGGGGCTGTGGGGAGGGATTCCCTGGCCCAAGCCTGTTTGTTTTGGTGGCTTGTGGTAGCAATGCACAGACATGCAGAGAGAGAGTTTTTTACTGATTAAGTGTTTATTCATTTGGACCATATGACTCTTTCTGGAGGGCTTCAGCAAACCTGAACTATTATAACAAAATGTCCACCATGAAGAAATCATCCTGTGAAGCAAATTCCTTTTTATTGCTTTAAGATGTTGATTTAAATATTATTTCACAGTCCTCCTGTAGTGATCTTTTTCTGGGTTTCCCCTCCCCTCACCCACTGTGAGATGCCAGAAAGGAGAGTTCACCATGAGGCTTTCTTTTTTTTTTTTTGCTTCCCCAGCTGTGAGCTAGAAAGCCTGTAATTATATTAGCTCTTTGGATTTGGGGGGGCAGTATGATTTCTCCTCATTCCACCAGTTACCCTGGAGCTGTAAAGTGCAGCTCCATAGATGTCCTTCCACGAAGTGATGTTAAATCATTTTGCAGTGGGAGATGCCAACAGCATTAGATAAAACAGAGAGGAACAGCTTTACAAAGGAGGAGAAACAAAGAGAAAAATGTCAAACAGCTTGCAGAGAACTTGCTGCTGGCAAGAACAGGGCTGAGCTCCAGCCTCTTGTCCAGAGGGCATCCACAGGGGTATGGCCACCCTGCTGCCCTGGCTCCTCAGGGTGTGACTGGCATGAAGCAGCACACGGGGCTTGTGCTGGTGGGTCTAATGACTCATCTGCAGGCTTGCTAAGCAAAAACCATTATCTGTGATAATGCAGATGATAGCTTCCTGCTATACGTGATAGATACAGAAACATAACACGCTACCAAATAATGGCAGCCGTAGTAAAGCAAAATTTTGTTGTGTGTTATGGCTTAGTGAGCAAGCCTTTCCTTTTTCTGTGGGTGGTTCAGTCTTCTTTCAAGGTGTGGCTGGGTGCTACTGCAAATTTCACTTCCTCGCCATCTGTTTGCATCATGATTGTGTCAGAGCTGCCCAGAGAAAGTAGAATTGCAGCTGAGATACAGCTGAGCAAGATTAAACTGCTCTTTTTGTTTGCTCTGTTTATCTTTTCCCTTGCCAGTGCACTTCCCTGCATTCCTCTGGTGCACTTTGGAACAAGTAAGCCTTTTGAAATGATTCTTCTAGCACAGAGAAAAACCACCTCAGGCAGTCATCAAAAACCCAGGCTCAATTTAAGTGAGGCATACTGGCAAGAAAGAACAAAGGTGAAGCTTTTTGCCTTGAAAAAGTGTGAAGCTGACTGTTGCAGTCTGCAGCAGAGGAGATTTTATTTAGAAACACACACAAATATGGTCATGTAAAATATCACAGAAGATGTTCATAATTCTACTCGCAGCACTTTCTTGCTAATGATTGTTTGAAGCTTAAATTGGACAAGAATAATATGTGATTATTTACCTACTGCTTTTCTGTGTGGCAACTGGCTTCACAAAACATTGACTTCATCACTCCTCTTGGTATCAGTTCCCTTCTCCACAGTATGGCCCTTCCACTTACCCCATGCTCTGGCCCTTCAAAAGATTCATAAGAAGTGCTGTAGATCTCTCATATTTAAAGATGAATATTAATTGTATAAAAATACATCAGTTCTTAGAGTTGAGCCGGAAAATATGCTTCTAAGGTAGCATTATTTTGCCATGAATAGGATGCTTACATATGAAAGTTTGATTTAGCACAGCATGACTTCAGTATGGAAAATGAGCACTGTGCAAGCACATCAGCACAGGGCACTGAGAAAGCAGCCAATGTTTTCATGCATTGATCTGTCTGATTATTTGATAAATCGGTATGTTCTGCCCTTAAATAGCATAGAAGAGTTTCAGAGGCTAAAATCTGAAGATGCTAGTCTTTTCCTAGGTGAGATTTTTGTTCTCATTAACTCAACCTTCATAGTTTCCTTAGGTGGAAAAGTTTCCAGTTTGATGACGACAATGCCCAGACTGGATGCCGGGCCAGGAAGGCAGGTGACAGCAGCGGGGAACCAGCTACAGTTACACTGGGAACTGCCACCAGTGGTACCTGGGATACAGAGACCCTATGAGGAAATGATCTCTCCATGTGCTGAACCTGCTTGGAAGTAAGTGTATGGAAAATAAACAGCTCTGGTCGTGCCAGGTTTAGTTGGGACTGCTTCCCCTTTCAACAGCTATTCAAATGCCAATCTATTTTTATCATTCAAAATATTTTTACAGCACAGTTTTGGCATGCATTTTCATACTGTAGTTTGGAAGGGCTAAGCTAAGGTTTTGCTTTTACTTTTTAAAATGAAACCAGAGCTATAATGCACCACCCTCTTCAGCCACGAGCCTGCCAATGAATGTGATTTACCTTGTAGTGTGATAGAGAGTGAGTATAAATTAGAATCTAACACCTGAAATACAGTGAGCAGCACCTTCCCTTAGTGTAAACGAGCAGAGCTGTGATGTCAATGGAACCTGACTGATTTATATCTGTGGGAGTCTGGCCCTTTGCCTGCATAACTCATATTGGCTGTGCCTGGCAGGTCCCAAAACAGCCTCCTTTTCTGCTTCTGGATAGAGACTTTCCTCTGGCTGTCCTGTAGGACTCAGAGGATATGTCTTGCACAACCAGAGCTAGCCCACCAGGGTAGTGGTTTCCTTTTCTGCCTGACCCTGATCCTTGATCACCTTGGCGTCAAAAATCACTTGTCCTTGCAGGTATGTGCAGGGCTAGACCCTTGTTTTGGTTCCCTACAGTTAAACTCTGCTCTGTTTAGTGAGTCAAGCTTTAATGTTGAAATGTTCACTGGTGCCAAAGGTCCTAAGAACACAAACTCCTGCTTTCAAACGTTTCTGCAGAGCCTGCCTGGAAGCTCAGGCAATGCAGGCTCCTCAAGGATTCAGGCACTCCTGAAGATGAGTGGGAAGGTGGGAACCAAAAGCTCCGATTTCTGATTCCCTCTCGTCCTGCCCACATTGCAGTGGCTGATGCTCCCCTGCTTTGTTCAATTGTAATGCTATCATTTTTTTGTTTTATTTTTATTAGTTCACCAGGGTATAATGTGAAGCAGGGGTGATTTGGGTCGTGAGCTGCCAGTGAGCTGTCTGTCAGCAGCAATGGATGTGTTGTGCCTTGGTCCCTGTCAGCTGATATTGCAGGAGCAAATCAAATGGTTTTTTGGGATGGTAGCACTGCACCCTGACCCAGACCACGAGACTCAGTTCTGGTGTTGACAAGAATGGTGAATCACCATGAATTGATGGTAACCCTTTCACCTGGTCAATATGAGATTGAATTAATCCTGCTGTGGGAGTTGGGGCTTGCAGCACCCGAGTGTGGCTGAGCAATGGAAAAACTGTCAGATGTCAGAGCAGAAAGGGGCTTTTCTACCAAGGATAAATCATCAGCAGGGTTATAGCCTATTTGGTAAATAGACTGAGAAGTTGAAGCAAAGCTAAAATACCACTATACAACCAGAGGTATCCAGGAAAGCACTGTTATGCTACAGCTTTGTAAAATGAAATAGCTGCCCTGTCTCGCCCCAGACGTGGTTAATCTTCAGCTGCAGATGAGACACTTTGTTTATGGCAGGCAAAGGCAGCGTGCAAGGGCCTTCAGTTAGATGTAGGACCCCTACTGTCAACAAGAATAATACTTGATTACCAAGAGCTGAAGTCCTTGCCAGGAAGAACACGTCTCCAAGTTAACACCCTTATGATCAGAAGGATAATCTATCGATAATCCATTTTTTCTAAGGAAGAACTGGAAAAGCTGTCTGTGAGCAGCTGAGACTGCATTTTGTTGGTTGCCGGTGGTGAAAGGATGTATTATCACAGTCCTGAGCACTTAATCATTGAGTGGAGTACACAAAAATAGCCAGGAAAGTTGCAGGCTGGGCTGAATGGGTTGAAAGGTTGTGGGAACATGTTCTGGCACACTCTTGTGCTGTGGCAAGATACACGATGAGGGGGAAGGGGAGAGAGCATTTCAGCAGGCCTGAGCAAAGGGGAATATACTCTTGTTTCCGTATAAACCCTCTTCTCTCTTTCACTCAGCATCATTTTGCTTCCTGGAGCAGAAATAATTTCCATTAGTCATTCAGGGTAACACGTTTCTAATGCATACCATGTGGAAATGTCTCAGCAGCAAATCTATGGCCCAGTTCAAATGTTGAGAAAAAGCTTTAGTATATTACACAATAAAATATTTGTAAACACAGATGACTTGAGTTGAAGAGGAACTTTGGTCAGCTGGAAAATAAACCAGTACAAAATTACAACACGACAATAATTGAGCCAAGTAGGGAACCTGCCTGTGACACTTAAAAAAACACCACCATTGCAAGAAAAACCCAAGGCCATTGTTGGAGCAAGTAGGGGTGGAGATACCCCAATGAAATCAGGACAAAGAGACATTTGGATGGCTACCTGTGATATATATTAAGAAACAGCCCATAAACCCCAGTCATTGTGCCATGGTTAATATCAAGTTAGCTGCCTTGCTGCCAGACCAGCCAAGGCATGAATACTAATGCTGCCCTCAGCTGCCACAGAAATTGTCTCTTTGCATAAGAGGAACGAAGACCTTTTGTCCTTAACTTGCTTATGCCAGGACTAAGCCAGGAGCTCCAGCTGCATCTGCAATCAGACAGGCTCTGCTTAGCAGCACTGAACTCACAGCATTATATTTAAAACTCACCCTTCTCCGCCTCCCAGGGAGAAAATGAAAAGGAAGGCTGCACGCACGCCCTTTGGTAAGGGTGGCCCAAGGTGGTGTCCCTGCTGGGTGCACAGCAAGCAGATAAAAGCACAGCCAGAACATGCTTTTTTCAGCATTTCAGCTGTGTGAGCACAGTAGGGGATTCACTGTGAGCCCTCTGGGGCAGCAGCAGAGACAGAAGGTGGTAGGAGGCTGCGATGTGGGGCTGTGCTCAGAGCTGTGGGGATGCACGCACAGCCTCCATCCTGTGGGGCTGGGAATGCAGCCGCTATGGGAATGCCCTCATTCCATGGGGCTGCACGGGGTGGGCAAACGGAGCAGCACGGCTTTGTACAAATCCATAAGCGAGGGGAAGTCTCTGTCACTCGGCAGAAAGGTGAGGAGGGCTCTGCCCGCAGGAGGCAGGGGCAGCAGCAGTGGTCCCTTCAGCTTTAGATGGGCAGGAGCACAACAGCCAAACCATAGGCTGTGTGACCCAACACCACAGCCCTTCTCAGTGTCATGCTTTCTAACTGATATGGCTGGGGGTACTGAGATAAGAAAATTAAGAAATTAATTTTCATGGAGAATTTTTTTTCCTGCTGCCTTCCTGCGTGAGAGTATCCTTGCTTTTATGTTATACCACTCCCCCAGCAGTCTCGCATGACTTTCTTGAAGATTCGCCTACATGGTGGAGCTAATGTAGGGCTGTTTGAATAGCTGCTTTTTCAGAATAGCTGTTTCTGAACAACCCAGTGCAAAACCAGGCTTTTTCTGAAACAAGAAAACCTTATTCTGGTTAATCTTAATACTCTGTCAAAACTGACTTCTTTTTAGGAGCAGATTAGGTTAAATCAGGGCAGGTGGAAGAAGAGTATCCACGAAGAGAAGGATCAGGAATGGCCTTCAAATTCACATGCTCTTTTGAAATCAGAACGAAGTGGCAAGCATGGACAACTGTCCCATTGCACAGAGGGGGGAAAAAAATGAGTATATAGATGTGAGTCAGATACAAAGGTGCAGCATGGGCCTCCCAAGCCCTACTCTTTCTTCTAAGCATGTAACAACTGGATGAAGATTAGTTTCTCCTGTCAGTTGCCTGTCTTATGCAATGTACTTTGTTCTTTTACACTTACGGTGATTGTTTTCCCTCCACTGACTTGTGCAAACATCAGCTTTCTCTTTATCACTCCAGTCCTGCTTCTTCAAACAACTGGATGTGCACAAACAGCCAATTCCTTATGATATAACACTTCAAATTTTCACATAATTGCCCCGCTGTTGACTACCTGCAGCAAATCAGCCCATTCAAGCAATTAAGTGCTCATTGCCATTGCATTTATGTCAGTCACAGGTTGTTTTCAAAAATCCAAGGGATCTCTTGATCTCAGTATATAAACTGTCACTTCCTCTGTCAGTGAATCCATGAAAATCAGCAGAACAAAAATAACAGTGACACTGAATAATTCAGTAATACACTCTGACAATATCTACTAAACTGCTGTCAACACAGCCTACCTTGCTGTTGCTGGAGCTGGCTTTACAGTCCCCTTGGACTATTATAAGTCTGGCTTTTGGATACTTAACGCCTTTTGCAAGAATAGGAATGGGAGAATAAGCTGATATTTTTATCATGTTACAACTAGAGGGATAAAACCCCAACCAAACAGGTTAGTCACAGTTCTGGGCAAGTCGATGTAAGAATGATCAGCTCGACTGGGTCAGCCTTGTCTTTGCTGCTTGGGCTTGTGTCCATCTTCTCCTCAGCCACACTCACAATACAACATGAGAGCACACTTGTGAGGCAACCAGGGAGTTACATAATTTATGACCCAAATGAAAAAATCCAGGAATGGCACAGAAGTGGGTGGTTGAAGATACTTTGCTGAAGGATTCAGTCATTCTTCAGAAGAAGAGAGAAGTAAACCATAAATCTGAGTGAAGGACAGACATGGAGCAGCTTTGGTGTTAATAGAAAATTAAGCTACTACTGTGGCACCTTAATGTGAAGGAATGAAGCACTTTCTTGGCTGTTTTGGGTTTTGTATGTAAAATCTCTTTAGCTCATGAAAGAGGAGAACAAGAGGTATTTGTCTCATGTTTAGGCTTTCTACAAATTGGATAAAAGATCCAACGTAGTATACATATTTTTAACCCAGACCAAAAAGTGAGTAAACTAAGCTAACAGGCAAAAGACAAAGCTAAACAAATTCAAAAAGTCTGTCTTTTCACAGTATCTCAAACTCTAGAATAACTTATGTACAGCTTTAATGGACCTGTAATCATGTAAAGTGTTTAAATCAAGACTGAACAACTTCAAAAATAAGAACTGCTGTAGCTTAAGCAGAGTTAAAAATACCATATTGAAAAATTAAGATGGGATATTCAGACTTCATTATACATAATGCTTTCTGATCTTTGAATCTTTGTCTAGCTGCACAAGACTGGAATAATGTGTCTTCCTGCTGTACTTCTAGTCCCTGGAATTTCTCCATAATGCACAAATTAAGATGGAAAGTTAGTTATTCTCATTAGAAAAATATGTAATTCAGACTGAGGCTTATAATTGAAGGGTTATCTTTGATTATAATTTTGCTTTTTTGCTTCTGGGCTCACACTGTCCTCATATCAACACTGCATTGTTCTACAGAACAGTTGACATGAAATGTTAAAGTTATTTTAAAAGAAATTACATATGGACTCTTTCATGTTCGCTTTCCCCTCATCCATGCTTTGCATTGTATTTGGCATTTTGTGCAGTGCAGATGAAGAGCACTTTATTATGGGTAAAGCTGTTCTTTGAAGAACACATGGATGCTATACAGTAGCAGGGTGTATTTTATTTATTGCAGACTGGGCTACACATAAATCAGAGAGAGGGAAAAAATGTGAACCATTGGGTTCTGAGTTGTGTGTAGAGAAACAGAGAGCGATAATTTCCACTTGGAAAACTGTTTAGGTCAGCTCCAGGAGGGAAAGAATGAAATTTGATTGTAGTGGACCTGAAGATGAACACCGTTTCCTATTTACTAGCAAATAAATATTGGTGATGAAAAATTCTTAACATTTGACCTTGAGGAGGCTCTTTAAAAGAGTCACACATAAACCCTGGAACACCCAGCTACCAAAAGCTTTTGGCAAATTCCTGGCTGAAAAGCATCTATTTCTAAACAAAATATCTTAAGAAATTATATACCACATACAGACAGCAACTAGAACATTTTTTGATGCCACAATGGTGTGTTTTCTTTCACCTCAGCAGTCAGTTTACACGGTGGTGTGGACACTTGATAGCAAGATTTCAGCCATGTTCAGTGGCTGCAGAAACAACCATGCCAGAAGAAGACTTAGGCACTCCCTGACCAACAAGTGGCCAACTCTACTCATAAAGAGGCATTTTAACAGCACAGTCCCCTTGGTGGCATTTTTGTCCCCACACATTGACACCTGTCCCCTCCATGGTTTTGGTCTATAATTATTTGCTGAGGCAGGGAACTGAGGCAATTAAATTTTAGCTTTTCTTGGTAGTTAGCTTCCCCAAGGGACTCATGAGTGAGTGCTCAGAAGAAATGCTTGCCCAGGCTTGCTGACCATGCATCTGCACAGATCCTGGGAGCGCCTGCTTGGTTTTGCCAAGCAGGGTGAGCTCCAGTTGCAGTCAAGCTGCCCTCAATCCAAACTGGCTGGCTGCTGAGATCTGAGCAGGGAGAGGCACAACTTCCAAAAGAGCAGCAGTGACAACTACTGGATATAGCACCATCAGAATCTGCTGTGGTCAGTCCCAAATCCCACTTGGCAGTCAGAGGGTAAACACTGAGGAGGGAGACAAGACATCAGGAAGCACTATCATCTGCATGGAAAAACCTGTAAGATACTTAAGGTGGGATTTACATACCTATATAGGATTTGGGAATAATACTTTAAAAGGCTTAATTTGATTATAAAACATGAAGGTCAGAGTTTCTATAAATCCTTTGGAAGGAAAGAAAATTCAGAAGCGTAGCTTGCTGGCTCAAAACAATTCAAAGCAGCTCTCTGAATGCTTAGTTTATCAAGCTTCTCAGATGAAGACAGCACTGGTTACCTTGAATCACCTGACATACAATTGTATGTATCAGCAATTTTTCTGTGCTTTTGCAATTTTGATTTTATCACAATAAGATCAAGGTTGTTGGACACAGAAAAATATGTTTCAGTTAATTCTCCTAGACTCTGACCCAGGGTGACATCAGCTTCAGATGAAAAAATAAATGCCTGGTGGTCCATAAAACAAGTTGTTGCACTAAACAAGTACTATCTGAAAGAAGAAAATCTCCTATCCCCACAGAATATTATTCATCCAGGTGGTAATCCATTAGTGTATCTCATCTCTAGGTAGCCATTTACAAGATATAGGAGATAATGGTTTGGCTGCAGAACTTTTCTGGAGGAGGAAAATACTGTTGAAGAGTGAAGAAACATGAAATCCTATTGTTGAAGTGTCTGACGACTCTCATGTACTTGAATAGGGTTCACATCTCCTTATTCTGCAATGTTTTTTACAAACTGCATGGAAGAATCCTGCATGAATATCTGGCTGTAGGCCAGGCAGATTGTTCCCTACACAGTTGCTATAATAATTAAAATTAAGACAGAATTAAATCTCAAACCTACTTATTTTAGGTTATCTTTCTACTACTTACATCTGCTTCAATATCCAGAAGTAGGTTAAAATTAAACCAGCAGATTTTTTTATATTCCTGTTTTGCCTAAGATACTAGATCTATTCAGATAACCACTTTTTAAAAATCAATTTTTTTAAGAAGAACTATAAAAGAATGCCTGAAGCACTACATTGCTTTTCATAGGATGATGGCCTGTAAATCAGTAAACAAGAGAAAGCTGTGTCCCTATTTGTACCTGAGTGCTTCTGCTAAAAGATGCAACATGATAACTACTCTTTTTTTAAAAAGAGCACACTAGACATTTACTTTTGCTTTGTAGCTGTAACAAAAGCCATTTTCTCTCAAGTAATTTATTTCCTTTCAAAATACAATCTACCACATAAAATACAGACCAGCATGTTTCCTTCTAATCCCTTTAAGTTACCATACTTTCCCATGTTACTGTAACATAGATGTTAAAATATAAGATAAAAAACATAAGTTAGTTCAATCATATTCCCTTCAAATACCTCAATTCTTCCGCAGTAGAAAAACTTAAAAGGGATTCAGAGGGTTTGATTGGATTTGAAGTTCATAGGGACTATTACACCAGAAACAGAGTGGGTGCTCCAACCTAAGATAAGGATCTTCAACTAGAAGATCTTACTTCTGCTAGAAGATCCTGGGGGAAAGCATGGCTGAGGAATTAGTGTGATTAGGCAGCAGGACAGTGATCTCATTTCAGTGACCTTGTTCCATCAGCATCAGGGATGACTTACAGTGGCAAAGCATTTAATATTAATATGTAAACACGCTCAAGTGCTTTCTAAAATGTCAATTACCTCTCCCTCAATTTACAAGGTATCATTTTGTAACTACTCTATTACAAAGCTGTTATGAAGGTATGTTATAAGTAGCTACTAATGCTTTTGCTACAGGCTGAATCTGTAAGAGCTGACTGGCAATGGGCTGTTGTGGGATGCCTATTTAGGATAGATCAGACTAACTCTTCTAACACGCCTTGCCAGTATTGTATTTCAGAAAAGTGATAAACTTTTGGTCTTAAGAGCTGTAGTGCTGATGGTTCAAGAGGCAGCTGAGTACGTAAATATAGTAGTTTCCAGAGAAGAAAGGGGATAGCAAGGGGAGTACAGGCATTACATACTTGATTATATTTTGTCTCTTCTTACACCACAGTCACCATCAGAGGGACACAGGGTGTCTAAAAGTCCTTTAGATTTAATTAACACATTGCTAACTTCCCTTCTGGAAGCAGGGAGTTGCTGCAATACTAGAGGAATGACTGCAGAAATGCCATTCAGCATGAAGAGGCTCAGATGTACCTCCAGTAAGTTTCTCTACAGACATTCCAATGCTTACTTTTCAGGAGGGTGTAATGATTTACACACTATTCTGCAGCAGAGGCAGTTTGAACCACAGATTAGTAACATAAACTGACACGCTGTATGTGCCTGTCAACAATGTACAACAGAGCTGTTGCTGTCTTTGGACTAAAACAGCTGCCACGTAAAAAATACTGTTTATAAAAAAATACATACCCTAAGTCAGAAATAGCCATGCGTAAGTATTGTGTAGATTTTACACACTCAATTCACTTCAACTGTTAACAACTTTAAAAACAGGAAGACTAAAACCTCAAGTCTATAAAGGTCTGACAACAAATTGTGTAATCGTTGTTGGCATGGTTAACTCTGGTCTTGATACCTCCGTGTCAACATCCCTCAGGTGCAACCGCCCCATGCTGCTTCAGTCATTCTGTGGCTTTCTGTGGAAGTATGTGCAGATCTTCCTCATGGAAACTGAAGTGCTTGCAGCCTAGCAAGAAATAAAACCAAAATCAGCATGAAACACTTCTAGGTTGACAGCTCATATGCTGCAGGAGTCTCCCCTCCATCACTGTTCCAGTTTGCTCAGCTTCCCAACTAAGAGAGTAAATGAAAAGTTCTTTGCTAAAATCTGTCTCATAGATAAAAGGCTTACAACCTACAGGAAACACTGCCTAAATCCTAGGGTTGTCTACTGCCATGACAAATGCACTTCAGCTGCAGTTTCAGCTTCCCTACAACAGGTAAGAGAACTGCAGACTTCCAAGACACAGCAAATTCATTGAATGTTGTTGGGTATTCCTGGCATCTCCTCAGGCTATGAGAACAACACAGGAGCATCCCAAAATCTGAACCAGAGCATACTGGGCAGTAAAAGTAATTGTTATAATCTCTCTCCAGGGCAAATGTCTCCGTCTTGTGTTTAAACATGTGCAGCATAAAGCACAAGTAGTCACAAGTAGTTGTAGGTTTCCTATAACCAAGATTTCTTGGTACAACCACAACATGAAGAGTCCAGCTGCCATGAATAACTTAAGGAGTGGTGGCTTGCCCACATCATTATCTGATAGAAGTGTAGGAAGAGATGAAATTGTGTAAAAAATGAGATACTGAAGTAAGCCTGAATGGTGGCAATAACTTCTAGCATCAGATATTCAATTAAGAGCACAAGTAAAATTTGATGATTGAAAATTTACCTAACATTTACTGAAATAAGACTCAGTCAAAGACACTGGAGGACTTGGGAGTCCAGTTTCAGAGATGAGACAAGTTTGGTTTGTTTCAAAAAAATGTAACTATAATTTCCTAGTTTGCATGTTAGACCCTCATGCCAACATTTTTAGCTGCTTTATAAGCTTAAGTTTCATTTCAGATCCTAAGATGAACTCTGTGCCAGGCTTCCTGTACATCAAAAGAAGGATGATATAGGTCAAATCATGCCCTCTCACTCTTGCTAGTTTTCCATTGAAGGAACCGAAGGTATTATTTAACCCCACAGTTTTAACATGGGTAACAAATTCTTTTGCAACCTGAGACAGAATTCTTCCAATGCTTAAGTGGCTTTCCAGTAACATAAACAGGCAGATGTGATGATGAACACATAAACAGGAGATCTGCCAGGAAAGCTGTTGGCATTATTGTGCTTCTCAGAGTAGAGCTATATTTAAGATGATGGCTACATCCTTCAAACATCCAGCTGGGAACTACAAGGATCTCTGAGCTCCTGCGTGCCCTGAGTCCCTTGAAAATGAAGGACATGTAAAAATCCTGTTCCTGCATGGAGGGGATTAATAGATAACAGCATTAATGTATCTGGCTTATTAGGCCAGAAATCATCCCTTGTGTCCATAGTCAAAGGGATCAGATAATTCTTTGTGTCTGAGCAGGAGAGAACAAACAAGGGGAGAGTGGCAGCTTGGGATAAGTTCTTTCATGACAATGTTGTTGGCTGCCCTACTTACAGTTTTTGGCGAAGTGGCCACTGCCACAGGTTCTTGTCTTTTGGCACCAGGACTGCAGGATGACAGGGGGCTGTTTGATGTGCTCTGGATGCCAGGTCTGCCAGTCCGTAGCTTCTCTCCCAGAGCAGACAACCAATTTTTTCTTTCAGGAGAACTGTTCTCTTTATCTACTACCTCAGTGTCTTTCCCACATGGAGATCTGAAAAGATGGGGGGAGGTTTGAATGCCTGATGGATTAATATGGCTTCCAGAAAGGGAAGGCTCTTTCAGGCTGTGGCTAGAGCCTTCGTGGTTCTTCTCCAAGTCAGCCAGGCTGAGAGAGTCTTCATCAGAAGCTTTTTGGTCTGGAACTAAGTGACATAAATTAAGCTTGGATTTCTTAGCTGCATGGTCCAGCTCAGTCACACAGCTGCAGGCCTGCAGACACTTCTGCCCCACATCACCCTCCTTGCTGCAGTCAAGCCTTCTCTTGGCACGTTTTTCAAACTGGGAGTGTGGGACTTTAGGAGGGCAAGCAGCTTCCAGGAGACCCTGGGTGACTTCTGCCAGGGCTTTTCTAGGAGAAGGAGCATTTTTCTCCACTTCTGGAGGAGAAGAGCACGGAGTCCTTGTAACCCAGTGTTTGATGGACATTTTGGAGGAAGGGACCAGCTTGGGAGAGGCACATGGGCTGGCTGCAGGTGGCTTGGCTGGGGTGGAGGCTGTGGCAGTGTGGGTTTTGAGAGCGACCGTGGGAGTGTTTGTTGCCAGCGGGAGGTCTCCGGAGTAAGTGGGAGCACAGGCAGCAGGCCGGGGCGAGGAAATGCACACGCTGCCTGCTGGGAAGGCCTTGGCAGGAGTGCTCTGGGGGCTGGCTGGTGGCCCTAAGAGGGGAGAAATAAGTAGTGTGATGAGGAACACAGAACAGCGGATTAAGGACAGTCCTTTTAGAATCACCCCTTCCAACCAGGAGATGAATCAGTGCTGACCCTGTGTCACAGACATATCCTTTTGAATTAAGAAGTACTATAGATCCCTCTGATTTCGGTAAAACTGGTACAAGTCCTTTATAAAATCCTGTATTGCACTGGTAAAGTATAATGCAGTACATTTGAGTAATGTCTGACATCTCTCCCTTCTGTAATGAGCACTGTTACATGAGCTACAGCCAAAACAAATCTTGAATCTTCCAAGTTTATCTAGTTCTGACGAAGCTCTGCATTGGTTGAGTCTAGACAGCTGCCTGGGAAAAAGGCTGGACCCCACCTGCACTGCATCTTTGGCAGCTGCATAACTGAGCTGAGGGACAAAGGTACTGTGAGCAGGTCCCACAGCAAATTACAATACCAAGGAAGCCTTACACTGTGATGCCCTACCATGTGAATAATGATCCTAGTCACGTGTTATTAGTTGCATATTTTAAAGATTTTTTTTTTTAGGTGTGAGAACAGTAAAGGACATACTTTCACTCTCTTGTCTTTTTGCTGGAGGATTTTCTGCCATGCTGTATTAGAATGGAGGCAGTACTTATCTACCACACCCAGGGAAGTGTGAGCAATTCTTCATCTCCTGAACAAGGACTTAAATTCCAAAGGAAATAAAATCTGTCACTGTGGTACGTTATTCCTTTAAAACAAATGATTCCCAAATAGGTATTTCACAGTGGGTTTTGAGCTCACTAGCCAAGACGTAAATGCCCCTGGCTTGTAAAACAGAAGTTCTGAACACCCAGAAAACAGCAGTCATAGGCAGGGGCATAAGGACCTCACTAACAACAGTGGGAATCAAACAGAGCAAAGATCTTGGTCTGTAGCACTATTAGAGGAGGTTCTTTTAATTTTTAATTTTTTTTATTTCCAGCCCCCTTCAACAGAGCACACATTAGTGGGTTTGTTACGGTGCCTGCTTTCTCATTCACCTAACTCACAGTGATGCAATTAAAACTAGCCTTAGTTACTCTGTGCACTTCCACTGCTGGGCACAAGAGCACGAAACATTTTGTGTATACCAGGGGTTTAATCCAAACTCCCCACTCACAGCATTAGCACTGCACTATAAAGCACTTCATTAGAACAATGAGAAGTCTAGTGTGAATAACCTGCCATTTTCTTTTTCTTTACAATGCTGGACTTTCTCACAAACATGTTGAGTGAGCACCTACATGACTAGTTATATACCACACTAAGCCTCTTCTGATCCTTCCTTTTATTGTATTAGCTAGTATCCAAAATACAAGTACTGCTGCATCAGAACAAAATGAAATAGGATTCCATATTAAAGGATTCCACTACAAGTCACTTTAACACACGAAACAGAGTTAAAGGCTCCTTTTCTGATAAAATATTCTACTTCGTAACAACTTGCTTCAATATGGACTATGAGGAAGTAACTGCCAAGATTTTTTTCTCCTAATCTTTACTTTAATGAGCACTTACAAGACAATAATAACTCAGCTGGGAAATTAGTTGCACTCAAAAATCTAAGCTCCTAGGGGGAGAAGAAAGTAGCAAGCTCAGCAACTCTTGATTCATAATGACCACTACAAATTCAAACAGCAGAAATATTGCACGACTAGCTGGATATGAGCACTTTGAATTCCAAACCAGTCTGAAAGTTATGCTGTGGACACATTGGATAATGGAAAAAGAGCTATCCTCAGAGCTGGATGAACATTGTGGCAAGAAGCAAACACAAATTTGAGATAAAGAATATGAAAATTGGAGGGTTTTTTTATTTTTTCTAAGACTGCATGCATTATTCAGGCTCCTACTAAGCCAGTTTCAAGCTGTTTCCATTTATGCTGCCATTGCACGTAATACAATACTGCAAATATCTGCAGTCCACCTGCATCACACCAAGGCAGGTTATTCTGCATGTTTCCTACCTTCTCTGCCACAAATCTTCTAGAGTGGTATTATCAGTCTCCAAATTTAAGACTCACAAATTGTCCATGCACAGACCTGCTTCAGAAGTTTGGTTACACAAAACCACAGAGAAAGTAGTACAACTTAAAGAAACCACAAAAGTAATTGCCCAAGAAAAGGAAACTCTGTTTGCTACACTTGATGATATAGGTCAACAATCGATACAAAACCTTAATCTCACAATTTGTTCCATAGAAATGGATGGGGAACTGCCTAGATCCATCCCAGCAGCTCTGAAATAGTACTTTGCTTTCCAGCTCTGAATGGGTCTCTGCAGATAACTCCTATACTCTAACAGCACATGTTTTGTGTTCAGGAGCCAAGGTCAGCAGGAAGCCTGCTGGTGTGTTTGCAGTGTCTGTGTACTTGCTCCTCCCTCCTGTGCTTCTTTAATGCAGCAAGAGCAAGGAGGAATAAGTATTTTTTCTGGTGTTATTGGCAACCCTGACCTGTAAAGTTTTAGTGTATAAGACACTTTAGTTTTCACGTTTCTGGTCTAGACCTATGCTTACTTCTGTTCTTCTGAGACTAGTACACAAAGGGATTTTTGATCCCTCTCTGAGGAAGAGTGTGCACACACAAAAAACAATTGCTAGCTATTGAATGGACCTGGCACTCTCCCTCCTATTGTCCTGCAAATTTCCTGCTAGACTTGTTACTGGCAAAAGGTTAGAGGTAATGTTATCCCATTAGTGGGATTTGGAGGCATTCAGCCTTTATTTGTGTTAGCCAAGATGAAATTCATTTGGAGGGTGGCTAGAAAAGATAGGTGGAAGGCAGGAAGTCACGGCAGCAGCTGCTGGGAAGCTATTGTATTCTTAGTTTCAGAGCTACTCTACAGAGAAGATGATCTTACTTCACTTTGGGGGGAGGGCAGTTATCCTCCTTTCACCTACTCTACTACAACAAAATGCATGTTTCAGACAAATCAAAGTAGTATTGTGATTCAGGGTTCCTTTCTTCTGGTCTAGGGTACTACCTACCTACTGATTACCCTCTCTGCAGAGCCCAGACCTGCTTGCTAGTTCAGAGCATGCTGTACAGCTTGTCTGAGTGCCCAGGCTTTGTAGAAAGGTACTGCAGCTGTTCAGAAGCCTTAACATGAGAATAGATGATTAATTCTGGGATATTACACTCCCATCATGATTGTCTACATGTTTTTTTGAAGTACTTTCACTGCACAGCATTTGGCCGTATACAGTCAGTACCACTAACTGAAGCTGAAGACAGATAATACTGAGCTGCACCTGAGAAATCTGTGCAGTTTGAGAATGGGCAGAAGGAAACAGTTCAGAATTCCAAGGCTGTCTGTGTGCTGTCAGCCCTTTACTGGGTAAACTATCAAACTGGAAAAAGTATATGGCCTTACTGCTCTCAGTTATTATTTGATAAATAGAAAAAAAGATGTGTGACTTGTTGCCACAGTGACATCTCCTTTGGCTGTTCAATTGTTGAACCCTGCTGAAACCTACTGAAGATCTGGCTGCTCAACAAACTCTGTCAATGAATACTTGCTTTGCAGTCTGGCCATACAGACTTTGCCATACTTGTAAGCTATTTCAGCCAGCTTGTCCTGTTGATGACAGAAGTATTTACAAGTAGAAGTGCTTGTCTGGCTATATGAGTTATTGCCTAATACGACAAGAACCTCAGAAGGTTAGTAAGACAAGCCAAAGGCTTTTGCTGGTACAGAGAACAGACAAAATTCAGCAGCCGTGTTGCAGAGCAAGATAGCTCAGGGGCCTTACCTGCTCCATGTTGTTCTTCTGGTTTCTTCTGAGTGACCCAGCCCACCAAGCTGTTTTTTCTGGATACTGATTTCTCCTCCTCAGGACAACGTCGTAAACGCCAAATCCTCACAGTGTTGTCATCAGAGCATGTGGCAATCTACAGAATCAATTTGTCTGTTTGTTACAATAGAGTAACCAGGACACATCCTATGGATCACTGGCTGAGTGAACTGGAACAGCTATATCTCACACACTGTGCCAATATGAATGATGGTGAAACTTGGCTGAAGGGGTACAAGACTGACCATTTAACAATGAAAAGAAACCAACTCTCTTTCATTTCTGTACCAGGCAGCAGTATTTGCTTTAAAGCAGGCACGGGTGCTGCATCCATCTCTTTCTACTATAGAAATCTCAGTCACCACCAACCATTTGCCTTGCATGGCTGTGTAAGAGACACTGGTCTGCTCAGGAAGGGTCATGGCACATTTTGAGATTTCAATCCCTTGGCAGACAAAAGCAGCCATGCTCTTTTTTGCACCTGCATCTTGATCTGCCTCTGTTGCTCAGGATCTCTTCTTCTGCTTGGGGAGAAACATTTGCAACACACCAGGAAGGTGACATTGGAAGGCTGTTGCACAAACTGTAAGTGCTATCTCTTCAGAGACAGATATCAGCATTATCTGGCACAGAATCCAACTCTGCCAGAAACATTGTTCCAGAGTCCTGCCGCAGCATCCGGTGCTCTGGAAGGATCTCTGGAATCCAAACCAAAGGAACAGCACCCATCTAGCCCATGTTGTATGGCTCTTTTCAGACAGATTAAGTGGTGACTCAATCGGGAACCAGTAGAAAGAGAAAGGAAATGCTGTGGTGAAAGTTCATAGCAATCTCAATGGGAAAGTGTCTCTGCTCTGACCTTTGTCACACCAATGTTGTCTGTACAGAAAGCAACCTTGCCTCTCCAATTGCTCCAAGCAGCATCTGAACAATGTCTGACTATTTCTTCCCTGTGTCAGGAACAGTTTTAAAGGCTGAATTGGTCTGCATTTCCAACACATCATGATCATGATGCTGGGCTACCTCTAGATCACAGATTTCATCTGAAATGCCAATTCTCATTGTGCCTCTTACACAACTAGAACAATTCCTCATGTTTGCCTGCAAGACTCACCCTCCTACACTGTAATGCTGCTCTGAAGCCCTGATGCTGCCGTGCAAGCTAGGGAAAGCAGTGGACCTCTTTAATACTGTGGGGTGGAAGAAACTCTTAGGACACTGTTCAGGATTTTTCAGGGTTATTTCTAGTTTTGAGCTAGGCCAAACATTTGACCCAACTTCCTACTTCCATTGTTTTCCTTTTAGTGATACCTGGTGCATAACTACTGACCCAATTTCATTGGAGGCTCTTTTTGAAATAAAAACAGCTCAGATTTTGAAAAGAGGTCACAATGAAAAGAGTTCATATGTTTTTAAAGGGCATTCAAAAGTTCTTGCCACTCTGTACAAGACAAGCAGATGTATCAATGCTCAGAGAGAAAGGAAGGTGTGAATATGGAACAACAAAACAAGCCTCTGGCTTCTGAAAGCTCTGATTAAATGATTTCACTCTTTTGTCTCTTACAGGTAGTATCCCAAGCTCTCATCAGGAGAAGTCTTTGCTAATATGCAATTTCTTACGACTTATTAAATAGCCTAAATTATTTGAAAATAATAAAAGAGTTCTGATACATTGTACTCATATGATAAGGCTGGGTTACTGTCCCCTGAAAATCACATTTTTAGAAATTATTGGCTAAAAATTTCCTCCCAAATTAACAAATGCTGCTGCAGTTTTGAAAAGCAGATGATGTCCCATCACATCTATTGTTTCACAGTAAAGACCATTTTGCAAAAGACAAACCTTAGTGAAGTCTGAAGGACACCAAGCAATGGAGGTAACTTCTTGAGTGTGACCAAGGAGTATCCGTGGAGGAAGGCTGGGCTCAGAAACCTTAAAAATTCCATAGAAAAACAAGCAAACAGTCAGAAGACAGACAGCCTAATATAGACCCTTAAGAAAAGACCCCATAGCCCACCTGTGAAGCACGTGGATACTTTCCATTTTTCCCGTATGAAATGCACAAATCAAATGCTCTCAGCCTGTTATCATGAGACAACAACTGATGAAGCCCTAGGCAGCAGTTCATGGAAACACTTGTTCAATTCCTGCAATACACAGGAATTCTGCCTCTAGAGTTGCCAGCCCAAAACATTTTAAGTATCTCTACCTAAGTTGAGATTTTAAGTATCTCTAGTTCCAGTTAAGATGCTTAAATGTTGGGAGGCTCATATTTTGAATCAGGTTAGGCAAATACATTCTGCTGCCATTTTACCAATATTCCAATCACAGGTCAATGGTTTATTAAAAAAAATGAAACCACTGCCAACAAAATCCTATAGATGAACCTTCACTGGCTTTAAAACTGGCGTTTGTGCAACTGCTAAGTGCCTGTACCTCCTCCTACCAATCAGCTGGACCCAAGACCCTCTCAAGAGCTCATAGAAAAGCTCTCAAAATCACCCACGTTCATTCAACTGATCTCCATTTCTCTCACACTCTTCATAACAATCTTTTTCCTATTCTACAGTATTGCTACTTATCTTTGATTCCAGCTCCTGTAAGTGACAGACAGAGCTGAAGCCAGCATTAAGTGGCCCAAAGAAGAAAACACACACACATACACATTCTATCCAAGTTTTGCGCTTGCTTCCAGCAGGGAATCCTTTCTGGAGCTCTGAGTCACCATCACTGATGTGACATTATAAGGGAGATTTATCAAGTGGATTTGCATAAATGACTAAGGGAATGAACAGCTCCTTTACTGTGTGGGAAAATGAGTAGACATTATATGCATGTTTCAAAGGAAGATGCAAGACTTTGGGGACGGCTGATTTACACGCAATTTTCTCTTGTGGATCATCTCCTACAACAGCCTGTAAAACTGCAGCTAAATATCCAGCTTCAGAACTCAAATTGTTCTGATACAAACAGGTTCATCTTAACAGGACGGTTTCTTTTCCCCCTGGCATGATAGAGGCAATCACTTGACTAAATATCCACTAAATGCCTTGGTCAGAGCATTCCCTTCACTGCCATAACATACAATGCCATGGAAATTAAATCCCTGTTTAGGGAATAAACAACAGATCTTGGTGCAGAGAACACCTTCACTTACATTTAATAGCAATCTTGCTATTATGCACTCATAGCAGACACAACAGTGGTCCAGTGGCCACTGATTGCTGGAAGGAAAGCAGAGGCAGGGAATTACTCTTTCTAGGACATGGTGGTTTTACACTATAGTAGAGTAAATTAAATCAACGACACCCAATTTATATTACTGTGAAGTGAAAAAGGGTGCAGAGTTATGGCTGTGGCCACTGGTGGCAGAACACAGTTGGCCAGTCTGTGCATGTTAAGTCAGGATTAGCCACAGCACAGGCTGCTTCTTTTTCCTGATTTGACAGGATATTGTAGGGGAAGTGAGGCCTATTGTGGAAAAGTTAAAAAGAGAAACCTAGGAAATGAGCCTTTTTTTAGTTACTCTACTCACTGGAAACAGCTGTTACATCCATCTTCAAGATCCAGCATTAAAATGGTGTCTATGTTTTTATGCACCATATGACACAAAAGCATGGACATTCCAGGATGGGACAAACCAAAGCATAACTTAATATGGTTACCTTGGAGTGATCCATATCAAAGGACTGAAAGAACAATAGAAGTCCATGTCTAAAAACAGTATTTTTTTATTTCCAGGAAGGTACCTTAGATAGGTACCATCTTTGTGGAGAAAAACCTCTCTGCTAGTTTCTCAAAGAAATAATCTAAGTGGAAAAGGTCTTCCTCTGCCTTTCATTCCTCTCTACATACAGAAAGAGCTCTTCATTAAGTTCCTTACAACATTACCTATTAACTGCTCGTGCAACATCTAAACATGATTTTTTTCACTGCATAGTAAGTCCTCATGCCATGAAAAGATACATATGTTTCAGAGTCAAATCTATCAACATTTAAATTAAGAAGCCTCTGAATATGAGAGATCTTGAAAGAGACAAATTCACTGGAAGTCCCACTTTCTAACATGGCTATGGGATTAAAATAAAAGTAGTCATCTGATGATTTATTTTATAAATATGCAATACGATCTGTCACTCATATGCAATAGCAACATAATGCATTCTGTACATGAATGCATTTTAAATGTGCTTAAATGCTTAAATTTTGAGATATAATGACATCCTTGAATACTCTCAACTGAGTCCCAGCCTGTGTGCCAAGAAAGTATCATGAAGCACATGAATGCAGAATGTGCAACTCAAGTTCACGCAGCCATTTTTGCTGAACTTGCAGAGAACACGAGGAAGGTTAAAATTACACTGCTTGGCATAGTAGTCATGCTACCACACTCCTGCCTCTGCTGAGGGAGCAACCCAGCTGCTTACAAGTGTTCTCCAAATTAAAGAGGCTACAGGCTACAGGCTCAAATCACAGCCTAAGCAGGCTGACCCCCTCCTCTGAGAGGTTTGTATTTTACTTTTGAACTCATTGTGAAATGGACACACCAGTCAACATCGCCTAAAAATGATCCCAAAACTGAAATAGGCAGCCACCTGTAGTTTCTGTCTATTCTACTTCAGTAAATCTACTCTGTTCCCATATGGGGAACATGGAGAACAGAACTTGATGCATGCCTTATTGTGAGATCCCTGCTATTATCTTGGTGACATTTGCATTTCCTACACGTCACTGCAAGATGCTGAGAGACTAAGCATCTCAGTTGTCAGACAGTGCTTTGGAATTTTGCTGAAGGCTCTGGCTGAGCCCTTTCTATAATACAAAGGCGTTACTACTGTAAATTAAGCATGAGAAAAAGCTCCATCTGAAGCAGGAGCTGGAAGAGGGAGAGGTGGATGGCAAGAGTGCCCTTTAAAACAGTTAAACTTTAAGGTTTCTGCTAATGTGCTCCATTGCTAAATATGAACGGAGAACTGTCTGTCTACTTGTCGTAGCTGCCTGAATCAACAGGACTGAATGAACATTTTAATGCCCATTAAAACCAGACTACGAACAGCAACTTGCGATAAGCAGCAGTGATGAGACGTACTGATGGCAGGAGGTTAGCTGTTTTACATTAAACAATTACACGCAGCCTTGACAGCAACACACACACTCCAAGCACAACACGCCAGGAGCTAACCCCACGCTGCTTTGGGTAGGATTGGGAGGCAAGGAATGTCCTGTGTGGACATGAAAAGCAAGAGCAGCTCCAGGCTGCATGCTTGGGTCTCCCCCCACTGCCTCACCTTCCAGATGTAAGCGTTGCAGTCACTGGAGCCACTGACCAGGAACTGGTCATCTGGGCTGGTGCTGGATTTGACATAGAAGGTTGAATTCTGGTGTCCACTAAAGACAGCCACTGTCAAGAGAAAATTAAAAAAAAATTTAAAAAAGAAAGAAAAAGGAAAAAAAAAGAGAATAAAAGCCCCACTCAATGCACAGCCCCACAGCCCTGGAGTCAGTTATGCAAGGAAGGCTGATCTTACAGGCTTTTCCTGCCTAGCCACATGTCCTTTGGAGAAAGTGGTTGCACTGCTCCCTCGCTCTGGGGCTCCAGCAGCAGGAAGTTTTTATTATTCAGCTGTAGCCCTTCAGGCTTCCCAAACAAAGCAATGGCAGTTTCATTAAAGCTTTAGCTTGACCCATATCACAAGCAGGCTCAGCCATCACCTGGGCTGCCCCACTACTCTGGTTCAGGTTTCTCACCCGTCCCATCACTTCAGCAAGGGCAGTCCCGCAGCAGGGCCTTCTTCCACCCAGGTGGCAACAAAGGCACTGGCTGCTCCTTCCTCCGGCTGCCAGCAGCTTTATTTCCTCAACAAAACTTGCATTCTGTCAGTCATGCTCTCCTGTATTTAGAGCCTCGGCAGTGTTTGCTAAAGCCTTGAAATCACCTCAAATGGCTGACATTCCCCCTACTGAGGGCCCTCAGAGCTGGCACGAGAGCCAAGGATGGATCTGGAGTGTCTGGCTGCACCATGTCCTGTCTTCTCTTGGGGCACAAAGGACAAGTTTCCCAATGTAGCACCAGGAAGGGCTGACCCCCTCTCCTCCAGCCCTGTTTTAGCAGTGGCTCTTGTGAAGGAAACAACCTACCGAGCAAAGGACACATGGCTGCCTTCAGCAGTCTCGTAAGAGTTACAAGACCCCAAATTATCCCTTGATTTTTTTACCCACAGCTCTCTCAGTGCAGCGGCCAGCAGACAGCAAATCCCTTCTAAAACCAGGCGGCAAGTGCTGTTAGAGGGAGGATTTCCTGCCTCAGCGCTGGCTAAGAGCAGCTGCAGCTGCGGTGAGGGCGGAGAGGAGCAGCACAAGGGCAGGCAGGCGCTGCCCTCTGCGGGATTCGCTGCACTCCTTGCGGCTGGATGAGCAGAGATGAACGGAAAATGTGCACACACAGGCCAACAGCTCCATGAGGAGGCCGAGGGGTGCGCTGGTGAGAGGCTGCTCCTGCGAGGGGACAGGCCAGGCAGCCCATTCCCACAGACTGGCAGTGGCACCCGGGGTTAACCTCAACAACCGAGCTATTAATATTTACTACTTGTGGCACTTCTCCGCTCTGGAAGTATTCCCACCCACCAGACTGCCTTCCTGAAGAGCAGACAGAAGGACACATTGTTCATTTAATTTCTGCTAACTGAGAGACTGAGAAAAGGCAATGGAAAATAAATTATGTGTCTGGCTGGAATACATCTAACAAGTTCTGTCACTTTCTGGGAAGTGACCATTGGCCTATGACAAAGCAGCTTCGTGCACCAAAGGCTCTGGGCCATCTTGTGCATGGAAAGGTCACAGATGCAGAGCTGAAGGAATCTAAAAGGCTGAAGTGTTTCACGATGCTGGGGATCCTTTCTCCCACAAACTGTGGTAGAAGTTAAATTCAAAAGACACCTTAAAATATCTGAAAACAACTCCTCAGGTGGTCACTTTCAATGGATTCATATCTAAAAGTCTGACAAATCAGTGACTGCCAGTAAGAAGAAGAGTCAAACTTGCTTCAGGCAGGTAGCAGCTGGATTAGCCATTCCTCACTGAATAACTAGAGCCAACACAAAAACTACCATCAGTCTCTGTCTGGGTGAACCAGTATCTGCACTCATAAATGTTTTTGTGCTGTTAATTTTGTGTGGACGGCTTCATACAAAATGTGAATCTCTCCTGCATAGCTTTAGAGATAAGAGCATAGAATAGGTTTCCTTTTAAGTGTTGAACCTGGTCTCTATGTCAGAGGGACAAACTTGCCTTTCTACACTCAGTAACATCTGGTTTTTTGCAGCTATTTCCACAGATGTCAGGCTTACCTGGAGTGGTCATTAAACTTGTCATATTGAACATGTAGATACTGTCATCAGTGCAGTTAGCAAACAGATTAGCACCAGTGGAATCCAAAACCAGGCTAGAATATCCTACAAAGAGGGAAGTTCTTAGTAAGAAAAAATAATTTTGGAAAAGAGACATTCTCAAAGAAATGCCCAGAGAGGGAGATTTGGAAAGGATCTGTAACACATATGAGATTGTCATTGGCAAGTTTTTATGTTTGACAGAGCACTTGCTGAAGAAGAAATGCTTCTAGAATAATATCTACATTTTCTCATGAAAATTCAGGGTGGTATTTAGAATGGAATTGCACCTTCAGAGCAGGCATGTGATTTGATAGTTCCAAACAGATAACAGGAACAACCAATCACAGAAGCAGAGATCAAAAATAAATAGAAATCCTCATGTTTTGGTAGCCATTCTCTGACTTGCTAGTGATTCAAGTTCAAGGAAAATCTTTCCCTGCAGGCAAATTATTTCAGAACTACCTCCCTGAGGATTTCCCTCCTGTTCCTGGGACTCACACTGACCATTACCATGTCAAGACAGTTGATTAGACAAGTCATCAGGAATTACTGTGTTGCATCAGAGCATTGTAAGGCATTAAAGACTCAAAGGAGGCAGAGAAACAAGTGTGCTATTGTTTTCAATATCAATTTCAAGAGGTGATATTATAAAAACCCAGTCCAGTCCATTGTCTTTGCAAGATACAAGGCAAAAAAAGTTTAATCCGAATTTTACTCATGTATCATCAGTTCTTCATCAAAAGTTCTACTGTTCCCTCATCTCTTTTTACAAAAATGCACTGCTGAAGCTTTTGCAAGTTTTTATCATTGGTGCAATGATATAAAAGTGTGGCACTTTTGCTCTTCAGCTTGAGAATTTGGTACTGGCAATGAAAATCCCCTGCAGAATTTCCAAGTCTGCATCAACAATTGGCTATAAAGATAAGAAATGTCACTGTAAGTACTTCTTAAATTCACTCTGCACTCTAACAAATGCATGTCCAGTGCCTTACCAAGCCTGCGAGTGCTGGTTCCAGGGTAGCAGAAAGACCTGAGGGGCAGCGGGTCCTGACGGAAGGCAGCGTAGTTCCTGCGCAAGTCCCACACTTTGATCACGCTGGAACAGAAAAGAATGAGTGTCTCCAACTTCCAAATTTCTCCTGCCATGCTGATATTTCTGACAAGTAGTTTTAGTTTGTAGTTTTAAAAATTAGGTCTTTCAGTTTTTTTCTTTGCTTTTTGGGAGCAGGCCTCTGTCACGAACCATAGGCAGGAGAGTCAATCTCATGTGCCTCAGAAAGGCTCTGACCACATAGAACCTGCTGAAGAATTGGGTCCAAGAGGGTCATTTCCATGCTAATCAATAAGACAATTGAGCTCCAAGATGCTGCAAGGGATCTGGCACCTAAGAGAATTCATCTTTTGTAACTCAAAGCAACATTTTCTCAAGCACGCCTACACATATCCAGGCCCTGACCACCCACTCACACCCAAAAAAGGCTGTCTAACAATAGACTGTCTATGTGTGGTCTCATAGGTCCATGAGAATAGAGAGAGAGATAAGAATTGCTCTCGTTCTACTTCATAGCTAAGACACTAAAATGAGCATTTACCACATATGCACAATTTGTCCAGTGCTGCAATCTCCAGTAAGGAAGTAAAGCCAATGCAAGCTGACAATATAGCTGTTAATTCCACTTAGCAGTAACTCTAGCCTTGTTGGCCACTGAGTGATCTTAGAGAAAAAATCTCCCAATCTTTTTATGCCACTGAGCACATAGAACAGACAGAAAAGCAGGCATCCTCCCTCCTTACCCATCAACAGCTCCTGCAGAGATAAGAGTATGCTCATCCTGAAGCAGCACCACAGTTACACTTTGCTGGAAATCCTTAAAAAGAAAAGAAAAAATAACTTTATTTTCTTTTAAGGTCAGCAAGATCTTGCTGCTTAGTTCAAGGCCATGTGAGTACAGGGAAAACCTCCTCCTAGCCAGGCAGAACCTAGAAATACCAGATGTCATTTAGGACACAACAATCCTTTGAACACTCCCACCAGTGAAATTGATAAGTGAGAGATAAGTGTTTGGGCAGCAGTTTGAAATGACACCTTTCAGGTCAGAGATAAGAGAGTTGCCTTCATCATAAGGTTTAATAGATTAAAAATGATCAGATCTTACTCCAGGTAAGGCAGTAATTTGTCTGAAATTAAACTGGGGGGAGGGGGCAAAGAAAAAAGACAGGAAAAAAAATTACAACCCACCCTAGCTTCCCCCTCAAAAAAAGGAATGCTGGCCACTCCTTTCCTCTCTGGGGAAAAAAAAAATTTAAAAAAAAAAAGTATTTTCACATAGTATTTGCCCAAAGCTGGCTTTTATAGCACAGGTTGTTAAACTAAGCAATGTCTAAAATTAGCCATAGCAAGTGACCATGACACAAAAACCTATCTCTGCAAAGATAAATGGAAGCATTTACCACATACTTCTCACTTTATTTACTTAGGAAGAATTCTGTGAGTAACACTGTCCTCAGAAGAGATATTTTGTTTGTTCCCCAGATACCTACCACCAAGGGAGCAAGTCCTCTCAGGTTCTGCCTCTTCTTCTTCGGTTTGGAAGGAGTCTGCTTGTCAACCACATTGTGTGCTCCACTGATTTGATTCACCTGCCTGTAAAAACCATCTGAAAGAAATCAAAGACATCTAAATTAGTGGTTTACATGCAATTTTGTTATCACCTTAATAAAACAGGCATCGGCTTGGAATTAGTCCTAAAAGGTGGCTGGGGCTAACCTTCAAAATCATTACTGTATTCTAAAAAAAAAATTGTTACTTACCTACCAAACCAGTGAGAAGAACACGGTGCAAAAAATTACAGATGTCAATGTAGCATGACATCTAAATGAAATCTATGAAACTAAAACTGATCTAGGCAGGCTGCCTTTGGAAATCATTAACTCTTGGTCTCATTTCCACATGCATCCTGGTCTGGTTTCACCTCATCCCAAGCAGAACTGCACTCTCTGGAAGGTTTCCAGTGCTTTCCCCCTATATTTTATAATTTTCTGTTTAGCCTTTTGTCTGTTACTTCTCATTTTATGAAATGTACTGCTTTACTAGAGTAATGCAACTTTTCTACTTTTTTTTCCTACTTCAGTAGTGTGGAGTCTCTTTTCCTCCACTTGCCTGTTTGAAAAGCCAGGGAACCTGGGCCAGATGGAAGAGCAAGACATGTTCAGGCAGTGCAGGCAAGCAAATTGCTGTGGCAGAGCAGGGAACTGGGAAAAGGCAACGAGAGAAGAGCTGGGGAAGGAAAAGCTCCAGGAAACAGAGAGAAGAATGAGCTCATACTGCATTTATAGGTGTTCCCTATAAATATATTCAGTAGCTGCCAGCACTCACAAGCTCTTTTTCTTCTGCACTGTCTTCCTTCCTTCTCTGGCAGTAAAAGTCTTTCCAGCTTTTCTTCCCCACCCAAGATGGTTTTGACCTAAGAAGTCCCCCATCTCATCTGTTTTTGTACTGTGCCAACAAGGATGCATCCCCTCATGTCCTTACCAAAACACAGGGAATTATCAAGCCAGCCTGTGTATCATGCTGCAAATCTGGGACTGCTGCAAAGTGGAAAAATGTATTATACATAGAAGAGATACCTATTCCATTGCTTTACAGTACTAAAGCAGTACAGTTATCTGAGAATCCTATGCTTCTTCCTGAAGTGCTGCCTATGTTGTAATTAAAAGTACAGGTCCAACAAGTCCATCTGAGCAGTACTTTTACATGAGATCCCAAGCTTTTCTGATACACATCCTAAAGTTTATTTACCTTTCTTGTTGCATCTGGTATCCCAAACCATGATGTTTCCATCTCTGCCTCCAGTACAGAAGACAGCTGAGAGAAAAAGAAAGCTATTAGCTTCCAGAAGCATTAATTTAATTAACTGAATGCAGTAAAACGCCATCTATGGCTCTTCTGTCCCAACACATGGGATGGCAATACAAAACTCAGGCCATTGTTTTGTCATGCTTTTTGACTAGTTCCGTCACTCTTACTAATTTTTTTTTCTTTCTACTAGAAACCAGCTTATGAAAAGAGTATTCAGACATTTATATATGAAGTAGAAATCCTAACTTTGCCCAAGATGAGAAATGTGCAGATTTTAGCATCAGGACACCATCAAGTTCCAACGAGTCAGTTTTGCTTTCCTGGCTGGGCTGCTGCTCAGGCCCGTGCTACTTGTACCTGTCAGTTTCCAAAGCCCCTTTTTAGCCCTGAAAGTACTTTTCCAAGAAGAAAAAAGAAGGAAAAAACAGATGACAGGGAATATCAACATTTACCTTTCTCATATCTAGAAAAAGCAACTGACTTGAGGCTACATTGGTGACCTTTGCATATGCCAAGAAGCTCGCCAGCTCTCACATCCCACACCTTGGCTGTCTGATCTCCTGAAGCAGTGACCTTCAGAGGGAAAAATAAAAAGCTTTAGTCATTTTCTGTACACAGTTGCCAAAGCATTAAAAATAAAGTTAGATGGGAAAAGACTGCTTACAATCCTGTGTTCCCCTGGCACCCAGGCAAGATCAAATACAGCATTTGAGTGAGCCTGCCATTCTAACAAGAAAACAAAAGCCAAGATTAGTTCAGTGCATTGTAGCATGATATTTTGTAGAAAACTAAATTACATCAGACATTGAAATCAGGAATCTTGTCAACAGTTTGCCTTAGGCATGAAAAACAACATAGAACAATTCATCTACTGGTGTTTCAAGAGCACATTCATGCTGCTGCTTTGCAAAGAAGACTCAGCACAGTATGTGGAAGGATTTAAGTACTGCTTACATTTATGTTTTAAGGACTTGCAAAAAGCTTTCTTTGATTCCAGCAAATCCAATACTTGTCACATCAAATGAAGATCACCTTGTATACAACATTTACCTTTAAAGATGAGCTTGTTGGTGGTCTGTGCTTCAGTATCATACAGTCTAACAAACCCTTCTTCATTTGCAACTGCCAGTACATGCTCCAAATTTGGGGCTGAAAACAAATTGAAACACATTATATTATGTAGCTAATACATAATCATGCCCATGCTCTTTGTGAAGGGCCACAGATGCTTTGAACAGGTTATGCAGCAAACATATAGCTGTGAAATAAACAGCATTTACATAGCAACCTAAATGTTAAAATACAGAAACGTTGGCAAGCATTTTTTCCAGATGTTCCATTCAGGAATGATTATACATAAGCAATCAAATGGCTCCAGGAGCAACTTATGAGATAATGCCTGTTTCACCAGCTATAATAGTTCTCTAGTTACAGTTTTCTGTATCCATAGTACATATCATCTATAGCTTTCAGTTTTCTACGATCTGAGTTGGAAAAGCAGGAAGCCACCTTAGAGAAACATAAAATCTTATGCCAGAACTAGAGTACAACGAATGAAAGAGTTTTGCCCTAAAGATCCAGGAGCTTCATTGCTTACTCCTTCCTCCCATCATCGGGAAATGCTATGTGTAACGGCCTGGTGACACCCATCCACCTCTGATTTCCACCTAAGGTGTTCCATCGTGTTATAGCTTTTATATATTTTGAACAAGGCCCAGTTTTTCACCTGTGTAGCCTCACACTGTCACCAAGAGGACATACCTTGAAACACAGGAAACAGAGAGACATTAAAATAAATGCTTTGCAGTTGCTCCTTTAAGGGAGTGCTTTCCATCAGTGTATCAAGGAGCACCACGATCCAATGTTTATCGTGTGTAGGAATAAGCACACTGCCAGCAGCTCACTTTAAAACAAGAAATTCTGCTGACAGCAGAGCCCCGCAAAAGGGTTTCAGAAAGTGATTTTACCTGTAGAAAAGGTGCAGCCGAAAGGAGGGACCGGCATTCCGGTTTCCCCGTAAGACAGGTGGTCATCTTCGTGGCTGCACTGGTAGCTCTCCAAGAGATGCTGCAGGGGAAGCGCTGAGGACCGACCTACAACGAGACAGACGGACCGTAAGCGCCCCAGACACCACAGGCTCGGGCGCCAGGAGCCGCCAGGCGGCCGCCGCGGCGGTGGAGGCACCCGGGGATGGATCGGGAGGGGAGGGAGTGCGGAAAGGCGCGGTACTCACGGGCGGGCGCGGCGGCGGCGCGGCGGAGCAGAGCACGGCACAGCATGGCCACGGGGACACTGCCGGCGCGCCGCGCCAGCTCCCGCCAAACGACCGGCCCGCCAAGCGCGCCGCGCGCCCTCATTGGCCAGCGGGGAGAGAGCCGCTCCGCGCCCGCCTCCTCTGATTGGGCGGCGCGGGGGCGGGGGCGGGGCCTACCGGGGCGCATGTACCGCCGCTTCCCGCGGCCGCGCTGGGTGGGCGGGGCCAGGTGCACGCCTGCGCGGGAGCGGCGCGGCGGCGGCGGGAGGCCGGCTGCGCGTGCGCGGGGCCGGCGCGAGCGGCAGGCATGGCGGCCAGCGCCAAGTCCTTCCTGGCCGACGCGGGCTATGGCGAGCAGGAGCTGGACGCCAACTCCGCCCTCATGGAGCTGGACAAAGGTGAGTCTGTGCGGGCTCGGGGCTGGCGCCGGCATGGCAGCGGGGCCGGGGCGGGAGCTTGGCTTTGTAGCGCTTTATCCGCGGCGGCGGGCGGAGGAAGGCGCCGGGGCTGGAGGTACCTGCGGTAATTCCCGCTGTCTCCTTTAGGCCTCAGGTCTGGCAAGCTCGGGGAGCAGTGCGAGGCCGTCGTTCGTTTTCCCAGGCTCTTCCAGAAATACCCGTTCCCTATTCTCATCAATTCGGCGTTCCTAAAGCTAGCGGATGTTTTCAGAGTGGGGTGAGTACTGTCGGTCAGTCCTGTCCATTCGAGTCTCTCATCTACCGGAGCTCACTGTGCCTTGGAGTGTCGCTGCGTTGAGCCTGGAGTGTTGTGTTTGCCTGGTAATAATGCAGTGGTACCCAATCTGTTGAGGTTGTGCTTGATTAAAACTTGTTTTCCACATCTTTAGTGAGCTTGAGTGGCTGTGAGTGATAACGACACAATTCCTTTCCACCTGTTCACCTGTCCTGATTTGAGGATTCTCTTCCTGACTGATTCAAGTTCAGTGGTTTAAGTTTTGCTCCAGGGGCATTGAAATCATAATTCATTAATGGATGAATAATCATGTGAGCAAATCTATTCTTTAACAAAGCTCGAAGTATAGCTTTTCCAAGTGTCTGCTGCCTAAGTGATGTATATGATGAAATAAAAGCTACTTTGTAAAAGCTTACAAAGATGTATGTTGGTGTTGTGGAATCTTCACTGTTGTCTTCAGGAAGGAAAATATATTTGCTCAACACTTGACAGTGGTAATTAGACTTTTCTGTCTTAGTCTTAGATGTGTTTTTCTAGTAGAGTTGGATCTCTAAGTGTGCACAAACTGGCTTTTGCTTACTCCCTTTCTCACTGGTGTCAACAGGTTCATTTCCCTGGAATTGGGCTTAAGTTTGATACTACCTGAACTAGAAAATAAAGCAACAGTATATTGATAGTCTCTTTTACACTATATCTGTCTACTCAAATGTTTCTAAAGCACAGAGATTTTCTTGTTTTAATTTGCTCTCAGAAGTTGAATTTAAATAATTTGGTATTTAAAGTGCTTGTGTTTTTATGACAAAATAGCCTGTCAACGAAGTGTGTGTGTGTTTTCTTATAGTAACAACTTCCTGAGGCTGTGTGTGCTGAAAGTTACTCAGCAGAGTGAGAAGCACTTAGAGAAGATCCTAAATGTGGACGAATTTGTCAAAAGAGTTTTCTCAGTAATCCATAGTAATGATCCTGTTGCTCGGGCTATTACACTCCGGTATGTATGGCATGAATGATCCTGATTTACATCCTATCTGTAGGGAATTATGAAGGGGCTCATCTGGAATAACACCAAGTGAAGGGTACTGCATCTGGGTCAGGGTAATCCCTGGTGGAGATGAACAGATTAAGAGCAGCTCTGCTGAGAACTTGGGAGTGCTGGTGGGCAAAAAGCTGAACATGACCCAGCAATGTCCAGAAATCCAATCATGTCCTAGGCTACATCAGAAGCAGCATGGGCTGTGGGCCAAGGAAGGGGATTCTATGTTCTCTAGTGATGCCTCTCCTGCAGTGTTGCATCTAGCTCTGGAGTCCCCAGCACAGGAAAGACATGGACCTGTTGGAGGGAGTCCAGAGGAAGCCACCAAGTTGATTAGAATGATGGAGCACCTCTCGTATGAGGAAAGGCTGAGAGAATTGGATTGTTCAGCCTGGAAAAGAGAAGGCTGTGAGATGATCTAATTGAAGCCCTCCAGTACCTGGAGGGAGCCTACAAGAACAATGGAGAGGGACTTTTTACAAGGGCATGTAGTGACAGGACAAGGGGAATGGATTCAAACTGAAAGAGAGTAGGTTTAGATTAGACATTGGGAAGAAATTCTTTATTATGAGTGTGGTGAAGCACTGAAACAGGTTTCCCAGAGAAATTATGGATGCCCATATTCATCCCTATCCATGGAAGTGTTCAAGGGCAGGTTGGATGGGGCTCTGAGCAACGTGGTGTAGTGGAAGGTGTCCCTGTCCGTGGCAAGGGAGTTGGAACTAAAAGATCTTTAATGTTCCTTTCAACCCAGGCCATTCTATGATTCTGTGAATGAAATAAAGGAGACTTTTTATACATTGCTCATAGAGTTAGAAGCCAAGATGTCTGTCTTTAAAAGGGGTGAATGATAAGGATAAGGATCTGTGATAACAAGGACAAGGTTATTAACCATTATGATAGTGAGAATTTTGTGGATGGTCCCAGGCAAAACAGAATTTGCAGTGTTGAAATTTTGTGTACTCCAGAGAAGGACACTGAATTTGTTGTAGGCATAACCTAGACAGTAGCTATATGCATTATATCATGTTGCCTGTGATACGTTTAAGTGGAAGTGCTTCCTTTTGCATCAAAGTAGTTTTTGTTAACTTGTAGCCGAAACTTACATGACCCTTGTTACGCTTTCACCTATTTTGGATTTATTGTTGTCCGAGAAGTTTACTGCTTGTTGGTCTCTGATCAATAACTTTTAAGGAAGTGCTGTTGTGTTACTGATTGCTTTGAACTTCAGGGAATCAAGTGAGAAAGCAAATAAAATTAATCTGTCTTTCATGTCACTGTCCTGCTGGTTTGGTGTGTGAGTCTCTAATGCTATCCAACATGATCCTCTTAACTGCATCTTCCAGCCCCTGTGCAGGTGAATTCAAATGTAAGGAGAGCACTTTTCTTTCTCCCTTTATATTCTTTTTTTATCTCCATCTAGAACTGTTACTGATTTCACTGTTGGGAGATGGGAGACATTAACAGGGGTTTGATTGATTAGCTCATATGTTCATTTCTTTTTTCGATACTGTGTTCGAGATTATGCTTTCATGCCCTGGTGTCTCAGAAATCTGTAAATACAGTATGTCTGCATGTTTTTGTGTAGTTTCACTGCAGTGTTCTGACATAAGATTGCAGTTGTTGACTGGCATTGAGGGTTATTTTTGCAGACTGCTACAAGTCCCAGGAATCCTCTCAGTTTGCAAAAATATTTAAATTACTAATAAATTCACAGGATATATCAAACAAAGTCGTAAAATGGCTGTTGGTTCAGCAGTTTCAGTTTAAAATCTTCTGTTGGTTTGTTTTTGTCCTCCTTAAATTGTGTCAATAAGGAAGAACATGTTGCAAGAAAGAGCTGCTAAAGCAAAACTTTATCTGTGGAATTTTATTGCCAGATAACTGTGTGTAAATATTTGCACAGAACTCTTGCTAAAATTACCATCAGGATAAACACTGCATTAATTCTTTTAATTGCATTATGCTCAATATACCTGAAAGGTATCTTTGAGATATTTTTGGCAAACTATAGGTTGTTTTGCTACTTTTTTAGCAGTTACACAAAAGGTGTTCCACTAATGACCTTATCCTACATCAGTGAAAGATCTTGGAAACAAGTCATGCTATAGTTCACTCTCAATATTAAAAGAATTTTTGGTAGGTTTCTCGCTGTGCCAGTTTCAATCTAAAAGGTACCAAAATGTAATTAAATTTTTGTCAAACCACTCACATAACCCACATGACCAAATTTGCTACATATAATTATATGCTTGCTTATAGCATTTATTACTGTAATGGACATGAAAGAGCAACTGCTTATATAAAGGTAGCCTTTTAACCAGTCCTTTTACATTTTTATTTGGTTTCATCTTTTCTTCACGATGATTGTTCCTCCTGATTTTGCTGTGATTTACTTCTGTAGGATGTTGGGCAGCATGGCATCTATCATTCCAGAAAGGAAGAATGCACATCACAGTATTCGTCAGAGTTTGGATTCCCATGATAATGTGGAAGTTGAAGCTGCTATATTTGCTGCTGCCAACTTTTCTGCACAGTCTAAGTAAGACCTATTTTTTTTTCACTTTTTCATATTACAGAGAATGGAAACTCCATTAACACTGACATTCACAAACCTTACTGTTTTCTGCTGTTGTGCTGTTCTTTATAGCAAAGCACTTACTTATGTGCAATAACAGTATTGTGAGGAAATCAGAATACAAGTTTAGCAGATTTCATTTTTTTCTTAAATGGAAAGCTCATAAATATGAGAATGCAAAGTGGAACAGCAGATTTAATCATGAATTATTTTACAGAAATTATATTAAGAAGCAAAATGTAGCACTGCTTGTCAGTTTTTGAAAGCCTTCATTGTATTGTTTGATCATGCCTGTGTGCAGGGGTTCTGAAAAGACTTAGGTTTTAGCAGGCACTCTTTATGAAAGTTTGAATTGTTAAAACACAGTAATAGTTCAGTTGATTTTTTTTCAAATTTAATTTTTATTTACTTAATTTTTTATTTTTCATTTCACCTGGTACTTTCTTTTCTCCACAGGGATTTTGCTGTTGGAATATGTAATAAAATCAGCGAGATGATTCAAGGTACATGTGTATGTTGAATGATAAAGAGGAAAAGCTTTAATTTATCTGAAAATTCTTTATTATTCATATTTACATGGTAGATATCAGAATGCTGTTGCGCTTATACTCAGATGATTCCAGTTTTTAAATTAGCTGACCGGTAATCTGTCTGGCTCTGGTGTCCTCTTAAAATTCAAGTTTTCAAAGCACCTGTTTGGTACAGAATAAAAGCTTATCTCTAGTGTGATGGATAAACTTGCATAGACCCTTACGGGTTGCTTCAGGTGAGTTAATTTGTGTGTTATCTGCAGTGAAGCAAGGAGCAGCTTTCTCTAGCAGCCATGAAAGTGCTTGATTCTGCTGTTATCACACCCCTAGCTAGGATGTGAGATATTTGAAGCCAGTGCAGACATGTACACAGTCTGCATTCAACAGTGGTAGCAATCCAGACATACTCTGTGCCTCTGAACTGCCAAAAGGCAGCCCAAGGACTAACACTCTGCCTGTGTTTGTTTTCCTTGTTGCAGGTTTGGCCACACCCGTGGACTTGAAGCTGAAGTTGATCCCTATTCTGCAGCACATGCACCATGATGCGAGCTTGGCCTCCAGCTCCCGGCAGCTGCTGCAGCAGCTGGTGACATCCTACCCCTCCACCAAGATGGTCATTGTCACCCTGCACACCTTTACTCTGCTTGCTGCTTCTTCTTTGGTTGACATTCCCAAGCAGGTAATTCTTCCTAATGGATGCCTTCAACTTGAAGTACATAGTAGATTTAAAAAAAAAAAATCAGATTCTGGCTGATGAAAATATGCGGTGATGGCTGTGCTAGGTTGGTTGCTCCTGTGTGCTGTTGAGGAACAGTACCCTGAAAACTGCTGCTGCTTTCATAATTTTTGCCCTTTCTGGTTCTATTTTCAGGTGAGCCCATCAAACACACTAATCCTTTTTTACAGATCATAACCTGTCTTTCTCTATATCAGCTGGGATTCAAATCAATTACGATAGATCAGCATGCAGGAAAATAAACACCCTGACTTTCTTGAAAACACTTCCATTTGCCTGTAGAAGCCAGGCTTCACTTCACACTTCTGTATATTATCTTGGGTTGTGGGTGTGCCTTTTGCCTTTCTTTCATGCAAGCAAATGAATATTTCAATAGCATAGAATGCATTTAAAATGTATTTCTTGGAGAACTTCAAGAAATGTGTATCTGTTGCTTAAATTCAGGACTATAAACCAAGTAATGGAAAAATACAATGCTTTTATACTCTGATAATGAGCTTTGTGGATGTGATTTATAGAGCAGGTTTGAACACAGTGACACTTGAGACTCATCCAACTAATCCTTGTAAAGGAGTCACGAAAATCTATTTGCTTTCCTTCAGCCCTGTACAGCCGTGGAAGGCTGGTGTCTGTGACTGTTAGATAATAGCATTGATCTGTCTGAAACTCTGGAATGGCTCACTTCTGTATTTCAGATGATGCTTTTGATGGTACCGAATCTAAGTCTACTGAAACAAAATTAGAACACTTAATGGGCTGCTTTTATTTTTTTTAATGGCAGCAAGCTTGGAGATTTAGGCTGTATTTCTGCAGCCCAACAGACAATACTGCTTAAAACTGATGCAGCCGGAGTGGGGGTGGAGAGCAAAACCATGGGTGGCATGTTCATGCTTTTTCAAGTTAGTTTTGGCTCAGTATCCTCAACATTTCTTCGTGAGTGCTTTTGAAAATACTTCCTTCTACTAGCATCTTTCTTAAACAATTAATTTATTTTCTTGCAGATCCAGCTTTTGTTGCAGTACTTGCAGAATGACCCCAGGAAGGCTGTGAAGAGGCTTGCAATCCAGGATTTAAAGTTGTTGGCCAACAAGACACCACATACATGGAGCAGAGAAAATATTCAGGTTTGTACATTTTTAAGCTAAAGTTTATTATGAAACCTCCCCATGAGTTGGAGAATTCTTTCCAGAAGAACAATTTGGGAGGTAAATAAATGACATGCATCTCCATATCCTTAAGTTAGGTCACTCTGCCAAGCAGGGTAGCCAAGTAGATCACAGAATGTCTTCAAGTGGATAAGCTGACACTCCAGGATCAAAGTTGAAATATTATTAGTGAGGAGAGGCATGTGGCATGCAGTAGGCCTTTGTACAGTGAGGAAGTAGCTTTTCCCTCTGACAAACTCATCTCAGGTAATAGACATGAATGTTTACACTCATCTTACCACACTGAGCCCGTTCCAATGCTGTGGTGCAACACAGAGACTCTGGGATTTGTCAAAACATGTCATCCAGCGAGGTGTGCTTGACAGGACAAATGGAATTTTGATTGCATTTCTTAGAATTAATGGCTTATCTTCAATGGTAGCCTTGAGGTTCCTGTTGTATGAACAGGAAGGTGTTTATAGTGCATCTGTACTATTTGGGGAAACTAGTGTTATAATGTAAATATTACTGCTGCCTTCTTTCAATCACAGTTGCATATGAGCATTTTTTCCTCCTTTCCCTTTTTCTGGTAGAAATGACTATGGAAAATAACTTCAGTTTAGATTAATGGGAGAATAAATATTTGAAGAACTTAATGGCACAGGGTTACAGCTCTACTTTTTCCTGGGTCATTTTTTCTTTGCTTTTGTTACTGTTGGAAGCTGCTTTTTGTTCTGTGCTGTTGGAGCATAAGGAGGAAAATCTATGCTGGTTTTTGTTAACAATCATTTGAGAAATTAAGCATGTTTTGCTTTGTCCCCACTTCTTGGAGGTAACGATTTGGAGTGTGCAGAGGTTTTTGCTTTAGTGAACTGTTTTACTCTTCATAATGGATTAACTCTAGAAATGTATTTTCTTTTAGGAATTTTAAGGAATTGCTTTATAGATTGTTTTATGGATTTTTTGCTGTCAAAATGCTATTCTATACCCTTATGTCTGGTTAGTAGTTTTCTCAATATGGGTGAGAGACATCAATAACATGCCTTTCATTGTAATGCAGTGTCTTGAAGTTAAGTGGGTGTCATGATGGGTGAAATGCATAGGGAAAAGGTCCACTGATGTCAGAACTAAACCACTGACTAGGTTAAAACAAAACTAATTGTTTGAAGCTTGTTGTTGCTTGCTGAATGGTCTGCAGGAATTGTTAGAGTTCTTCTCTCTTCTGAAATAAAAAGTCAACATTTTGAGTTGGGAAATTGTTCCCAGTATATTTAAATTATTTAGTAATGTTTATACAGTGGGAACTAGAGCAGATCCTCATTTTCCTACAGCAACACCTGCCTCTTGTACCTTTTTACCAACAAACATTGGTTAGTTTGTTAGCATTTTAGGTCTGTCCTGTGTAGGTCAGTTGGGAAGTTTGATCTTTTGAATTGTGGTGGCTTCACTGATTTCTAGACATCAGCTTCAGAAGCTGTTGCTGTTGATGCCTAGAACAGTCCGTCCTGCTAATTCTTCTGTGCTCCTGGCAGTGTTCAGTTACTATTTCAGATACGCCCTGAGAGCTGATCTAATAGCACTGGAGTAAAGCATCCGTGTCTTGGGAGACATTGAGACTCATTTTCAACCCCAATCATTGGATCTTCCTCTGTCTGTTGATGCCATACTATTCAGTGGATTAGCAAAATACTAATTGGTACAAATCACAGATGTATTTAGAACTTAATCCTTACACAATACATATGCCTGATAAGAACACCATTGGGGTTTTTTTGTTCTGTGGAACTAATTGTGTTGTTGTTTTTCTTTATTCAATTACTTGCTCCTTGTCATTCAGCTTTGGCACACTCTAAAGCAGAATATACTTATATTTTTCATTTGTGTCTCATATTACTGTCTCTCCTGTTGACTAAAATAGCATCCAAAATAGTGAATGACTAAATTCTGGGCAGTGTTGGCATTCGGAATTGAGAGCAATGTGCATTTTAAGAGTTATTCAAACCTAGATGTGATAAGGCCTGATGACGTCTGGCAAAAGGCACAAAAGTAAGGCAGGAGCTCTACTACAAATGAATTAACACATAAAATACACTTTATTGTATTTATCAAGAACTTTAAACTCCTGTTGGACACCACTATTGCTAAAGGAAATGACACTTGAAAGTTTGCTCTTCAGAGGAGCAAAACCTTGCAGATTGTTACAAGGCAGAATAATCAGTATACCTCAAACTGTCTTAAAATCTTTTGTAATGTTTGGTCAATGAGACCTAATAATTTTCTTGCCACTGATTTTTTAATTATTAAATTACTTGTTATTGATGTTTTCTAGCAGATAAGACCCCCTGCAACTTTTCTGCAAACATTTCAGTCCTCTAAAACAGGTGCTGCAGGACATGACTTTTGATTTTAATACAGTATTTTCTGTCGGAAATCTTGACTTTCAAACTTTTCAGGAAAGTGCAACTAAATTTTTGGTACAGATAGCTCATGGGACTTCTTATCTCTGTGTCTTTTCTCCTGCTGATCTTTAGGCACTCTGTGAATCTGCTCTTAACACTCCTTATGACAGCTTGAAAATGGGCATGTTATCTGTTCTTTCCACGTTATCAGGGACCATTGCCATTAAACAGTACTTCAGCAGTGCTCCAGGTAAGAAAACTAGGTTAGATGGTTACCTTTGGCATTTTAATAGGTTGGTTTTCTGCTGATGATCAGTTTCATCTAAAAACTTTGTAGCATATTCTTATACTATTTTTGAACGGCAGAATAATGTGAATCAGACTTGTGTTCATCATCTGTAAACTTCATCTGGGATACTATATAGGCATGAATAATCATGGGCTCAGGTTTTGGTTCACCGGGTGAACCTTCTTGTGACAGTATTCTGGAGAAATTGTAGGAAAAAAGTAGACATTTAAAAGGAATTCAAGATATCTTGTTCTTAAAGTTATGATCATGCCGTTTTCTTTTATCTTCTTGAAAGCCAGACTGCCCTAATAAGTATTATGAGCTCAAATACATGGGCTGCAGAAATGGAAAAAAAAAAGTACATCCTCTTCAGTCATTCTGGCATGGCTTAATAATTAACACACTCACCAGCTTTTTTTTAATCAGACATAATATTTCTTAAGCCAATATTTCTTTGAGTCCAGAAACATCAGCCTTTAGGTCCAAATGTTCTTTCTCATGTGTCTAACTTGTGTTTGAGAATGGGAGAGTCTCTGCTTGTGAAGAGAGATATTTTAATCTATCATTTAAAGATAAGAAAAAACCCTAAGTCAGTAGGGTTTTGCAGAAATGTACTTGAAGATCTGGGGTATATTTGTGGACTGTGCAATTTGTGGACTGTTCCATATGCCTTGCTTTTATTTAGGAGCAGCAGCCACAACTGCAAAATCATATGATTTGGTAAAACTAGCACAGGAGTGCTGTTACCATAATAACCGTGGCATTGCAGCTCATGGAGTGAGAATTCTGACCAATATATCAGCCTCTTGCCAGGAAAAAGGTAAGAGAAAGCAAGGGCAATGAAGTGGCTCTGTTTACAGTCAGGCTTATGCACTTAACATGTATTAACTTGTCCTGTCTGTGAACCTGGCTGTAAGTCTGTCTGATCCCTCATGCTGGTTAGGGAGAATGGGGCTTATAATCTAGCAAGAAATACTCTGTGATTTTATGAATGGTTGGGAAGACTCCATCTTTGTCTAATTTAGAGAAAATTACTGGGCACAGTAGAACTTGTGCTAAATAAATGCTTGTTGTACCTTTGCTGTAAGACTGCTGAATTGTTTGTCAATCTCTGAAAGCCCTTTGCAAAAAGTCTGTTGCAAAATAATAACAGGCCATTTAGAAGTCTGAGTCCCAAGACTTATGCATGCTTTATAAATGTCACTGTGACTGCTGAATAGTTACCCAAGACATGGAATGGCAGAATTGTTTCTCATCAAAGTAAGGTAAAGCAGAAGTGTTAGGAAGATTCTTAACTGTCATGACTGCAACAGCAGTGCAAGCATTACACTAGCTATGGTCAGAGAACAGAACAGAGAACAAATTAACTCCTTTTCTTTTTGTAGATCTTCTGCCTTTGGAGCAAGATGCAGTTTTTGGCTTAGAAGCTCTTCTTGTTCTTTGTAGTCAAGATGACAGTCCAGGAGCTCAGGCGACCTTAAAGGTGACATTACTGTTGTCTTTCCCTTCACAGCTGTAACTTATAACAGCTTGTGTAACAGAGGCTGCTATGCCGCAGATCCTTTCTGGTAGAAGCATAGCAGACTGGAATGAAATGAAAATTTTTCTGGTTTGCCCATAATCAGAGTTCAGAGCAGTAGAGAAACTGAGCATAGCACAACTCCTCTCAGCTCCAGCCTAAGTGAATTGTTGCAGGTGGCAGGGAGCATTACTCTCAGAGGAACTGCTGTAATAAAACATGAACATTGGATGGAGGTGTCTCTGGAGGACAAACTGAATCTTGGAGAGAACTTGCTTTTTTGAGATGGAGATGCAATCACAACACTTCTATAAATAATGGTTCTTATTTTCCTGCTTCATAAACTACCAATTTTTCTAGTTATTTGGCGGTAAAGACTGGTGGTTTGAGAGACTGCTCATGTTTCTTGAATTAGTGATGTGTTTTTGTGCTGGCAGCTTGGCAGCAAAGGCTTGGGCTCTTAGAAAAATCTCATCTTTTGTAGAGTACATGGTTCTGAAAATACCAGATCTGTATTTTTGCCATCATACCTGCAGATAAGTAAGTGTCCGTGGCTTTTTTGGTTTTGAAGACATTGTGTTGACTGTAACTGTTGGTTTTGTGAGCTGCAGATCACGTTAACCTGCATGGTGAAGCTGGTGAAGTGCCGCCCTCACCTGAGCCAGTCTGTGGTGGAATCCCTGCTGACCCAGCTGCACAGTGCCCAGGACAATGCCAGGATTCTCATGTGCCACTGCTTAGCAGCCATTGCCATGCAGCTGCCTGTCCTGGCAGATGGAATTCTAGGAGACCTAATGGACCTCTATAAATTAATTGGACAATCTGCCACAGATAAAAAACAGGAGCTCTTGGTAAGACCTCCCTTGATGGATGAAATCTGTACCAACAACTGGGGTGGATTGTATTTAAAAAGGCAGCTAAGACATCTGTTATGGTCAGGTTGATTTGCCAGTCTGTAGCTACTATTTTCAGTTTTGTATTTTCAGCTACTATTTTTGTTTTAACTTTTGACTCCACATGTCAGTGTTCAGTGTAGAAATACCTCCTAAATGGAGCTGTACTATGCAGTGTATTCAAGCAGATTTTCCAGCAGATGGCACTGCTTAGGCAAACCTGGCCATTGAAATTATTGGGGTATCTCTAAAGTAGTGGTTAAAGACCAAATGGCAGTTAGCTCCATTTATATGTGGTGCTCTGAGGCAAATGACTTAATGTACTGTAACAGAGAAAAATGCTTTCATCACATCTATTTGGAGAAGAATTTGAATTTAAAAAAAAGAAACTACAAGCTTTCTGTTAATTTACTTGGAGGATTTGAAATATCTCAGCTAAAAGGCAGAGTAGAGATTCTTTACATGAAAGTTACTTTTATCTACAAGAACTACTTGGACTGCTGTAACTACTTAAAAGATATATGGGTGAGAAGTTCTGCAGTTAAAATATATATATGTTATCTATGTAGTTTTGAATCCAAAATAAAATATAATTGGCTTTTTTTTCTTCTTTAGTTACTGAAATACAACTTTCTTCCTCCCTCTTCCACTCTCTGCTAGGTTTCTCTTGCCACAGTGATATTTGTTTCCAGTCAGAAAGCCTTGTCCACAGAAATCAAAACTGTTATCAAACAGCAGCTTGAGAATGCCTCCAATGGATGGACAGCCTACAGGATAGCCAGGCAGGCTTCCAGAATGGTAAGTGAAAATACCTGGAGAAAAATGGTTTGTTGTGATTGAAGGGATGCTAGTGATATCTTTGAATTGGGTAAGGGAATAAGGAAAATTGTAGGACTTGGGAGGAGGAAGTGAATGGGGAAAAAAAATAAAAATCTTTCCCTCTTAATTCCCTGAAATGCTAAATCAGATATATATCATTTAGGACACTCAAACCATCAAAATTCCTTTTCATGTGTGTTTTTGAAGTATTTGAGAAGGAAGTAAGCAATGACCTGGCACTTTCTTGAACCATACGTAATCTGTATTGTCTGACTGTTCTTCAGAATGTGATACAGGTCATCTTGATGTATGCTTCTCTTTCTTCAATGTGAAGAAAGAAAAAGATAATGTTTCCTTTTTCCCTTCGGTAAATTCACAATTGGGGTTAGAATTACACAGAAGAATGAGATGCTGAGATAAAAGTAAATTTCAATATTTGTTCTCATCTTATTGAATTATCTTGTGTAAATAAATACTATATACAGGCTGGTGTTTCTATAAAATAGGCATTTGTGCGTTTATTTATTTTTTGGTTTGCCATGATTGAATGATTGGACAAAGTTGCACTATTTCTATTTTTAAGCTGCGAGTAGTTCTGGAGATGGTTTTTCTTATTTGGGTATGTTTTGTGGAAATCCCCAGCCTTCTTTCATGTCCCCTTTCAGAAACATTCTTGTCATTACAGGGCAACCATGACATGGCCAGAGAACTGTATCAAAGCCTGCTGACACAAGTGGCTTCAGAGCACTTCTACTTCTGGCTGAACAGCCTGAAGGAGTTCTCCCATGCAGAGCAGTGCCTGACAGGCCTGCAGGAGGACAACTACAGCTCAGCACTCTCCTGCATTGCCGAAGCTTTAAAATCCTACCACAAAGGAATAGCCTCACTGACGGTTAGCACACTGCTTTAGTGATGATCTTTCTGGGTACTGCAGCATGGCTCTTTGGGTTCTGTTCTTAACTCTGGAAAGTTTTTTAATATGTCTAGCATCTGCCAGACTCTGTTTCTCTGCAGGGATCTCAGTTGTAACACACTGCATCTTCAGAGAGAAGACCCTGTAGCTCAGCCAAGTGTGATTAGGTAGATTTCTCTTTGCTTTTTCGTCTCACTCCACCCCTCATTTCCTGCCTTGATCAGATAGTGTGAAATGTGACAGATCCTGTTTAATTAAAGTTACAGTACTTATAATTTTCCACTCCTTGCTTTGGCTGAATAAAAGCCATTGTAATAGTCGAGCCTGGGAATTGGCCTAAATTGGCTACTGTCTTCTTGAAATATAGAGAAGGATTCAATTGTGTTCCTCCCTCCTCCTGAGTTCATGTTGCTTTGTATTTGACAATGTGATCTCATGGAATCCTAACAGCAAGTTAGTAAGAAGAGGGTAGACAATTCAATTTCATTAAATCTAATTGGTACCTGCTTTTATGCAAATGCTTTTTTCTTCTCCAAAGTGTTAAAACTAACAAGAAGCTGTGTGAGGTCTGTGAATGTAAACAAAAGCATTCGTGAACAGGGACCTTCAGTTCCTACTGTAAAGTTGCTTTTTAACAAAGGATGATCCAACTTTACACAATACTTTCGTATCTTAGTTTCCGTGAAGAACACTTTACATACAGTTTTCTGTATGCCTTTTCAGTGAAGCTGCTTTGTTTTTTTAGTTACTAGACTCTTAGGGTCATGACAATTCAGACATCAGTTTTTAATAAAGTTCAGAAATTACTGTTCATTAATAAAATGCCCCTGAATAAGCAGAAAGGATATAAATTTTTACACTTTTGTCCTCAGAGAGAAAGACCCATCATTCCTGAAGTGTTTGTCTTTAAATGTTGGCTGAGTGAATAAGGCTTTTAATTCAACACTTCAAGATTTCTCGAGGACCTCATCTAATTAGATGTTAATATTTAATACAGGCAGGAAAATAACTTGCTTAAATAGGTCATTCTGTGATTCAGTAATTTAATTACCCTTCCTCTGGAGTTTGGGGCTTTTTTCTGTTGAAGGACTTGTGTTCATCTCTTCTGCTGATTGCAATTCCTGCATGTTGCACATAGTGCTTGTCTGGGTGCAGTGCCCTCCTTGTGGATGGTTGTGGTCCAAAGGAGTAAGTACAGGTTTTGTAGATGAGAGATGGGGAAATTGAGCTTTACTGCTGCTTGTTGCTGACTTGTTGCATCACTCTGGACAATTTCCCAACCATGCTTGAATGTATCAGCTGTAAAAGGAGCCACTCACTGCTTGTCCCTGGAACTCAGCCTCTCTGAGGGGAGCAAAGTGCCATAAAATGCACGACAGCCTTCCTGCTGAAGGCTTTTGCTGTCTCTTCCCTCTGACCTGAGCTTTCCTGTTGCTGCTGTTCCAGTGCAGAGCATGACTCAGCACTGCTGGTACCACAGAGCAGTGGTGCATGTGATGAACCTTGTGTAGCTGGAAAACACAGTGTCAGTAAATCTCTTGCAGATGTTCAGTCAGCCTAGTTTAGCAATGATGAAATATTCAGACAGTGCCTGATCTTGTTGGAAAATTTCTCCATTCCTCTTTGATATACATAAAACTCTGTCTTGCACTGCAGTGTGCTCTTTCAAGGGGAGTTAGTGCACTTGAGGGAAAGAAGTCCCACTACTTCATGCATAAGAAGTTCACCCTGTGGGAGGATAGGGACTTGTCAGGGAGCATGTTGACTACAGTCCCTATCTGTTGCTGTGTACTTGGTAGTAGAGTTAGCAAAGGTTTTGAATGGGTCCTGCTCTTTCTGGTGTGGATCATGTATCTCATTGGAAGCACTGGGCTTATTTTTCGCTGCTGGTAATCTAAAGAAGGTAGAAAACTTGAGCAAAGCACTAATACAGCCATTGGTTATGCAGCACTAATTCCAAATATGTCAATATCAAGTGGTGGTGTTTGAAGAACTTGGCTGAGCCAAAGAACTCTTTCTGACACTTTCAAAAAAGAATTGTAACTCATTTATTGCCCATGGCAGATAAAGTAAATTGCAGCGTTAATGAGACAAGCTTGTATTTCCATTTACAAGAATCAAGTTCAATTTGTGCTACTAAAAATGTCTGGATTTTCTGATATAAGTACTTTACTCTTTAAAAGCATGTAGTCTCTGTAGAGCAATTAGAGAGCAGAGTAGCCTTCTTCCACAGAGGGTTTTCTGAAACCGTCCTTGCAGAATAAACAGAACAATTCCAATTCAAAAGGGATTTTTTTGTGCCCTTGAAGAAGGAAAAGCAAAGTGTTAGATGAGAGAGGCTTAATGGCTCGAGTAAGAAATAGTCTTATTTTTTTCAGCTGAAATCTAGTTCAGTACTAGTTGCAGTGGGCTGATGTTCCCTCACTTTGGCCAACAGTGGGTCAGTTCTCAGATGATGTGATGCTTTGTGAGAAACTAGTTAGCTAGTTTTCTGCCAGCAAATAAATGGTTCTTAGTAAGGTTTGGGGGTGGATTATAACTTCTTGCTTTGAGAAGTGACCTGGTAAGGAATAAGAAGCACTGGGGAAGATATAAATGAGTTGACAGACTTCCATGCTCTGAGTAAGAGAAAGTCCTAGTGCTTTGTTTTGCAGAGGACTTGTTCTTCTCAGAATCCAACAGGTTAAGAAAAATATGCAGTGATTTTTGGCCTAACTAGTATCAAACCTTGAATTCTGCAATTTGCCCCTTCCCGGATGTCCTAAGATGTCACAGATGCTTCTGCAGGTCAGATAAGCTCTTAGGGAGCAAAGCTTCACAGAACTGTATTTTCTAAACAATAGCAGCTTGTCTACACTCCTGGAGTTCTGTTATTTACTGTTCCTAGTTACCACTTGACCATGTCTCTTGCCTTCATCAAATGTGAGATTGAGTGCCTTCATAATGTTCCCATACAATTCACAGTTCCAAAAAAAATCACCCCTTCCTCTTCTTGTGGGTAACTTTAGCCAATTCTTTTTCTTCTGGCTGATGCACAGAATCACTTTTTCAGTCCTTGTTTGTCTGTTTGCCATCCAATTCAGTGTCCTTTTTCTTATGGTAAAGACTATCTGGGCTAATGTAATTTGAATCCTAATGGCTTGGCCCTGGAAAAAGAGGAAATAGGTGCCCTAATAGCATTTTAACAGCTTAAGTCATATTTGTTACAAGGGTGATATGATTGGAATATGACTTAGTAATTATGTAACTTCTATGTCATTTATATTTAGTATGATTGAAATTGAGCAAACCTGTTAAATGGACTTTTGAAAAAACAGCTTTTAGAACTGAACTTAAGGATTCAGTTGCCTGATTAGACTGTTCAGTGACACTGCAGTGTAATTTTATCATTTTTGCTTTTGACCTAGTTTGCCAACATTCCTGTTACTCTGTTTCAGGCTGCTAGCACGCCACTTAATCCTCTGAGCTTTCAGTGTGGATTTGTGAAACTCAGGATTGACCTTCTGCAAGCTTTTTCTCAACTTATTTGTACCTGCAACAGCCTGAAGACAAGCCCACCACCAGCTATTGCCACAACGATTGCTATGACATCAGGAAATGATCTCCAGAGGTGTGGACGCATCTCTAACCAGGCACGTGTTCCTGTTCCACTCTTGGGCAGTTACGTTTGACTCTGGTATTAATGGTGTTTCTCAGCAAACATATTTGGCAAAAGAAATGAAGAGTAGTTGTGAAGTGGGTTTTTTTTGAACAGTGGGCTTTGGTTTTCGCCTGTAGCTATGAAAACATCTCCTTGTAGCAGACCGTGTTTTGAAGCTGGATGTGCCGTGTGTGTTTTCTCCTCCATTCACACACACAGCTTCCAAGGATATGCTCATAGCAAGTCACTTGGTACATTCAAACTTGCAGCAAGGCTTTTCACACCTTGTTTTGAAACACTTCAGACACTCTGAGTACACTAAGGAAGAATATATATAATACCTGAGGATCATTCCTGCACCTCCTTTTGCTGAGTGTTGGCAGCTGTTTTGATACCATACGGAACACCAAGGAGGTTTGCTTCTAAATGCATGTAGTCTGCAAGAAGGAACCAGTGGGTAGTCTTTGACAGACAGAGCAGTTTGATTTAGCAGTAGGGAATGGAGGAGGTTGTTGATGGAGTTTTTTGGTTTTGCTTTATTTTTAACCCAAGGAGGGTAATGTTGGTGCTGTGTTACAGGAAAAATACCTGTTTAATGCGTGGATAACAGTCTGTCAGATTGGTAATCTCTATCTGTATGAAGCAGCAAGAACTTCATAATTTTTTCTCAAATATGCCACCTTATCCCTTCAGTGGTGTAGTGTTTTTCTGGAAGTCTGGGGTTTGGTTTTTTTCTGTTTTGTTTTGGTTTTGCCTAGTAACATTGTCTCAGCAGATGAAACACTCGATGGAGGAATTCAGAAACTTGGCTACACGCTATGGAGATCTGTATCAGTCATCTTTTGACGCAGACTCAGCAACTCTAAGGAATGTAGAACTGTATCCTTTTAAAAATCTTAATATTTGTCCACTTCCCTTCTCATGTGGACAGCATGAAACTTCACAGTCCTCTGTTTTATGAAGACTGCCACAAAGTAATTTTGAAAGTTAATAACATAAAAATTAGCTGCCAGTTGCTTAAAACATACCTGAAAATAAACATTACCATGCTATTGTTTGGAATTACTTCATAAACAAGTTATGACACAAAAATTGGAGCAGCATATAACCTGATATTTCCACAGTTTTTTCTCTTTGTTTACTAAATGAGTAATGACTGTAGGATTACTTCACAAAAGCTGGAGAAACAAGGAAAAATGCCACCCAATACACTGCATTTCTTGCTCTAGGTGCCAACTTTTGTAAGTCTTTTAACTCCTTAGTATTAATATCAGACAACAGCAGAGCTGCCTGTTGATTTCACATGCAATAGAAGCTCTGATTTTGGATCCAGAATCTGCAAGGTAGGTTTGACAGTTTACTGCATACTCCTTTTCTGATTATTTCTAAATCCTTGGAGCTTTAAACCTAGGAATTCAAGGAATGTTCAGAAAGTTTCTCAGTAGACCCTTTTAATTATATTCTGGGCAGGCTTGAGCATCTGTTGCTGCTGTGCTATACCTGGCAGGCCAGGCACTGTGTTGTTCTTGAGAACACTAAACTGGACTTGTATTAAATATAGACTTGCACTTTTAATCTCTCCTTTAGCCACCTATTTTAACTTGTGTCACTGTGTGGTAGATCCCATACCTGTTGTTTGCACTTGTAAGTGCACCTTAGCTTCTTTCAAAGTTGTGAAAATATATGCATTAAATCAGTTCAGATTTTTAGTGTAAAGCCATCACCTCTGGCTCTTTTTTTAAGTGAACTTAAATCCACCAGCAAACGACGTTGAAGTACTGATGAGTTGAATCACTGTTTTAAACTCCCAGGCTGAGATTAAATGGAAAATACTGTGGATAAAATCTCTTTGTGATTTTATAGCTGGTAATAAAAACAAACATCCTAAGTGACTGTAGTAGTTATTATGAATTAAGCATTGCTTAGAAGGTGTATTAGGCAAATTTGTATGAAGCTGGGTGTCTAGGGGATGGAATTGTATTCAAAGCAAGAGATTAGAAACTTCCAGATTTAGTCTTAATTCTGACTGGCATTCTTGATTTTCTTTTTGTTGTGAGATTTCCATAACTGTTATAAACACTGCAGGGTTAAATAAAGGCCAGGGGAAGTAAGTAGGCTGAGTCTGTTAAACTTGTCACTGCTTCAAGTGAGAGGGTGGGGACAGAAACTGGTGAATAAGTGGTAGTTAAGAAAGATTTCAGTGTAAAGGGCAAGTGTTACAGTGGGGGAAAAAAAAGAGTAAACCGTTTAAAAGACACTTGTTGATGAATTTCAGGTTGTAATGGAGGATGGTCTTGTTGGGTAGTGTTCCTTCCAGGTTATGATGAGGAAAGTAAGACATAATGAAAAATTTTTTTTTTTTTTTTTAGTTTCCAGGAATATAGCTCAAATGGAACAGCTCATGTTGAAAGTGAATATGAAAGAAGAATGATGTCTGTATTTAATCATGTACTAGAGGAAGTGGAATCTCTCAACAGGAAGTATGCTCCTGTGTCTTACTTGGCAAGTAACAATTTTAAATGTGTATTGTGTAGAGAAAGGGGCCAGAACCCCAGCAGCTCCATATATCTATGGTTGACAAGAAACTGGGAAGCATTCTTACAAGTACTGGCAGGGCTCTGTCAGACCCTTCACCACACTCACATTCAAACACGAGCACATTCTCTTTGTTCGTGTTCTTGCTGTGAAGGAATTCTCCCACTCCCACCCACCAGCCTAGCTTTGGTCCCTCAGCTGGTGGTGGTTGAGGCTGTGCTTTGTAGGGATAGCATTTCTCTTATCAGTGCAGGTCATCAGAGAGCACAAAGTGGAGTGTGCTGGATGCAAACAGTGAGCTGATAATGTTCTCCTTTACAGGGCTGCTGGGTTTGTCTCTTACTGCTAGTGAACATCATAAAGCTGAAGTGCATGTTAGTAGTTTGTTTGTCATGGTTGGCTTCTATTTGCCTGGTTTCTAAATTAAACAGTCCTTACCAATTCCAAATAGAAATGAAGAATGAGTCATGTAAACCACAGCAAAGGTAAACCCTGTAAACTCAGTTGTGACTTGCTCCACACCAAGGCAGTGTGGTGACTTCAGTGGCACTGCTTGTGTTCATCTGAGCCAGAGGCATGGCGCAGCATAGAAAGGAAGGGTAGACAAGAGGCATAAAACTTAATTATTGCATTGCATTAAGTAGTGATTGATGCCAGTCTTGTTTGCCTGGAGTGGAGTTGTTTTTTGAGAGTTTGAGTGTATGAGTGTTTCCAGCAGATCCTGCTCGGCTGACTCTTAACACCAGGACTGCAGATATTTGTATTTTTCTTTTTCTTGGCCTCCTTGTTCTTTCCAGAGCAGAATACCTGCTTTAATAAGGGACAGAACATAGACAGAAAGGCTGAATGTAGTCACTGTCATCTTAATTTAGTGGTTGTAATTCTATGACTTTATTAATATATTTTTGGACTTACAGTAGAAATTTCTGCTGTTTCAGTACCTCAAATACATGTCTTTCCTGTGTCATGAATAATATTTTCTCTCAATTGTTTTGGCTCTGTTTCTTGCAGCATACAGCTTGTCTGTGCAATGCTGTCATTGCCTTGTTGAAGGTGCCTCTTTCATTTCAAAGGTACTTTTTCCAAAAGCTGCAGTCTACAAGTATTAAGGTAAGTACTGCTCAAATATGGCCCCGAATTTCTCTTTACAGAGTCTTTACCTCACGAGAAAAGCCCTACTGAAGGCACAAAGCTTCAGCATTTTTAGTGAAGATACATAACTGCAAATAGCATTTGAGTTTATGTGTTAGGAATAACTCGAATAACCTGTATGTATGGTCATTCAGTACCACTAGGCTGTGACTGAGACAAGTGGGGTTCAGTACTTTGATTGCAAAGCCTTAAAGTTTAAAATGTAGCTGGAATTTTTGTTGATTCTGAGTCTGCAAAGCTAAATAATTCTGGTCCTGGGAAGGCAGCTTTTATGGATTTGTATTGGTTTTTTTCCTTTTCCTTTAAAAAGCAGTTTTTACTATCTTAAAAGAAAATTGTCATATATATCAGCTCACTGACTAAGAATGACTATATATGACTATGGTCATGTTTTTCTGCTTTACTCAAGTGCTTCTTTTTTCTGGGAAAAGTGAAAGCCTTAGGTTTTTTTGTATTTACTCTTACTGCATTTTACTTCTTTGTTCAGCTTAATGTACTTGTGGCTATTTTGTGGAAGATTTTTTTCCACATCTTTTGAAGAGGTATAGTAAATAAAACTGATATGAAGATAATATCTGGTACTGATGATGTTTATTAATTAATATAATAATGAGTCTCTTACAATGTCTGTGTTTCCATTTGCTGGTTTTCCTACCAAACCTCTCCTTGGAAATTTTTTTATAGGAACGTGTCCTGTTTCATCCTTGAACATTGTTTGCTTTTCTGGAGGCTTATAATGACATTTTGGTCTGTTTACTTGCATTCCAGCTTGCTCTATCCCCATCTCCAAGGAACCCAGCAGAGCCTATAGCAGTACAGAACAACCAGCAATTGGCCCTCAAGGTGGAAGGAGTGGTTCAGCACGGATCTAAACCAGGCCTTTTCCGTAAAATCCAATCTGTGTGTCTAAATGTCTCTTCAGTGCTGCAGAGCAAATCTGGACAAGACTATAAGGTATGGATAGAAGAGAGCCAGGAGGAGTCTTCAGTGTTCTTGCTGTGTTTTCCTGTTCTTCTGTTTGACTCTGGGTAGCAGAATTTCCAGGTTGAGATGAATGGGTTGCTCTGTCATCCTTTCACTCCTGACAGTTGATACTCAAGCATTGGCCAGAGCCAAGCATAACGTGTGGAGGGGATCTGGGATTTTTAAGTCTGCAGTATGTCAATACCTTTTTGTAACAGCTCTTCCTCCAAAAAAAGGGCTTTGTGATGTTCAGAACAAGTCATTAGGAATCTGCTTGAGATGAGGAAAACTCAGGCTAGTTATATATCATGTGAAATTCCACAGGGAAAAGAAAAAAAGCCAGGAGTAGATTATTCTCTGCACATAGTCTCTGAAATTTTTTTATAGTCATTCTAAGGTTCTTTTATTTTGTTTATGGAAATTGTGAGGACAGACTGTCCAAATTAAATGGCATCTGAGGAGACATTTAAGTCAACAATTTTATCAAAGATTGCATGCCTGGTGTTTAGGTTCTGCTAATGTGATATTTAGTGAAAGGCCTATTTTGGTGGGTTTTGGGGTTCTTTGAGGAGGAATAGGAGAAAGTTAATAGCTTGTAAAAGAACAAGACTAGGAAACATGTAATGTTTGACTCACATTACTTTGTAGAAAAGTAGAACCTCGGGTAGAGGATGACTTGTTAGCTTGTCAAGCTGTCTCAAGTATGCACATGTATTAGTTTAGGAAAACTGAGGACAGATTTTTCCTTTTTTTCTCCTTTCGCCCTCAAGTGGAGAGCTGAAAACTTATTTTTGGCAGGTTTATGTAAAATGGTGTTTTAACCTTCCATCTGTGTTCTCAGATTCCTATTGACAACATGACCAATGAAATGGAGCAGAGGGTGGAACCACACAACGACTACTTCAGCACTCAGTTTCTGTTAAACTTTGTGATACTTGGCACTCACAACATCACAGTAGAGTCCTCTGTGATAGATTCAAATGGTATTGTCTGGAAAACTGGGCCTAAAACAACTATTTTTGTTAAGTCTCTTGAGGATCCATACTCCCAGCAGGTTCGTCTTCAGCAGCAGCAAGGACAGCCTCCATCCCAGCAGCAGCAGCAGAGAACTGCATACTCACGGTTTTGATTCCCAGGAAGTGACTTTATCCTGGTCAATGGGTATTGCAGCTTTTCTTGGACACTTTTTTTTAAAAAAAAATTTTTGGAAGACTTTTTATTATAACCTTCTCCTAGAAAGTCTCAGATGCCACTGTGTTGCTTTTTAAGTTATCTGGGGTAAATTTGAGCTTGATTCAGCAGAGGCAGCTGTTCAAATGTGGAGTTGTGATCTTACTGGGAGAACTTCTACCTGATCTCTAACTTCTGTTTACAAACCTATTCTAGCAGGCTCTACAAACTGTGATAGCAGGGGACACTAAGAGCTTGCTGACTGGTACTTTCCATGCTGTTGTTTTTTGAAGCACATTGGTTCTAATGTCAGGACATTGGGAAACACTTTGGCTGTTTATACAGGAATAGGTGTAATACCAAGTTTGTATCTCTTAATGTGAAGGAATTGATAGGATTATCCAGAGAGTCTTTCTCTGACATTTTAATAGCAAGTTCCAGTATTTGGCTGGTGTATGTATCTTTTTACAATTCATCAGCACTACTTAAATGCATGCAGCTGAAAGAAAAAAAGTTGCAGCTCACTTCTGATACCCAGTCCTGGCAGAGGGAGGAGACTGCTTGAGGAGTTGCTGTCTGGGGAGTCTTGCAAGAGCTTTACAGGTGGGAATAACTGTTTCTCAGATGATCTGGAAAATATTACTCGGTTGTTTTTAAATTTTCATGCGACTGTATTTCTGAAACCTTCCATTTTGTTGGTGTTTTTTAATTTGCTCTTTTAAGGGGAAAATTAAAATGAATGACAACTTGCAAGTTGACAGCTTTGTTTTTTAAAAGGAGTCTTCTATACCAAAGCTTTGTAATCTTGTGTGCTCTTTCACCGACTTGCTAATCTTAGTTGTTACTTTTAACAACTAAGATAACTTGAAATAGAATTTTGTTAGAAATCGATCCAGAATAATTTAGGAAATACACTGCTTCATACATAATTTTCATGCTTTCTTTGTGCTATAAAAAGCTGAACTCTCTGTCCAGACTCATGGGCAGTAGATCACGTAACATGGCCTTCACCTGGTCTTCATAAATAGTCTCTGCTTACCGCTCTGCAGGAAAGGAGGAGAAGGAAGGATGGCACTTCTTACAGACTTCAGCTTGTAAATGGTTTCATCCCTCTCGTTGGAGCAGAAATTTGTATTGTTATCTTCAGTAAATTCCCATGATACTGTTATTTCTTCAAGCTGATTTCAGTGTAGAGCTGACTGGAGCTTACAGATTTTGCTTGCTTCAAGTGCAGAGAATATGATAATGAATTACTGTAAGCCAAGGCTTCCTTTACATAGCAGGATGAAGAATTTTTTGCAGTGTTTTCTCATAGTAGTTCCTCTTGGCTTGAGACTAGCCAAAAAAATAAAAATGGGAGTGATCGTGCTAGATGTCATAATATCTTCGTCAGGCTGTAATCCTAACTAGAAAAGCTAACTAGGGTGCAAGGTTCAAACAGAAGACACGAAATTGGTGAAAAGTTGAGCAGCATCCTTCTTAAATATGATTTTTATTTTGAGCAGGAGACATAAACTGCCACTGCCTTTCAAGCTGACTGAGGGAAGTGGTGGTTTCTGTCCCCACTTTTGTGGTTGCATGCCTATAGTTTTGTGTGTGTGTGTGTGTATATACATACAGCTGTGTATGCACAATGCATACATGTACCTGTAGCTACATCTTGTTAAATGGTCCAGCAAGAGATGCTTGACCTCGTGTTGTATATGTAGTCTGTCAGATTGAAGATCTGAACTCTTTGTGGTTAGTTGGGTTTTTTCATTAAAGCCATAGATCAGTGTCTTTACCACAAAACCCTCTGTATTTTAATGCCAGAAAAAAAAAAAAGGACCAAGAGGTCAAACAATTTTTTCATCCTACATAATGAATGTGTGTTTCTTGCTCTGTTATTGACCAATATGTTGCTGGAAACCTGTGATGGTGCCATTCCAAAACAACTCAGAAATTGCAAGACATTTCCACGCTGGGGAACAAACTTCTCATAAGTCATGTGATGTTCACAGTGCATAGCTGAACTTATGGGAAGCCTAGTAGGAAAAAAACCCAAACTTATCCAGGGAGAGCCCTGCTCTGGCCTGAGGCTTAACTGTCTGTGAGCTGGTAAGATTAACCCTGCTACAGCTGAAAAAAGTGTTCCTTCTGTAAACAAGTCTGCTCACCTGATCTGGGAGGCCTCAAGAACTTGTATCAGTTTTAAAGCCAAGTAAATAATAACTGTAGTCTGAGAAGCTGGATATTAGGAATGAGAGATTACAGGGTGAGGGTAAATGTCTTTTTGAAAATTGTAAGTACTGTTTGTTGGAAATTAGCTTGTATAGGAAGGTCACTTGCTGTGCAAATGTCTGTATTTCTAACAGACTCTGAAGGATTTCTCATGCTGGCTCATTTGCATGTTAGTTATATGTGTGTGCTGGTCAGGAAAGGCCCTGGATCTTTTAGTAAATTGTCCTTTTATGCAAGCACAATGTTTTATGTTACATTTGGTTTGTAGTGAGGTTATTCTTCAGGTGTGTGTTTTGTTTGTTTTCTAACATGGTGGATTTTTATTCCTAATACACTGGGAAATACACTTGTGAAACAGAAATCAACAGTTTTATGGCAAGGAATGGCTCAAAATACCTAAAGAGAAGAGAGGAAGGGTGTTAAGAGTTACAGCAATATACAGAAAGCTGCTGTGGGAGCTATCAGCAGTGAGTGTGATACTTGACTGTTAGTCGAAGCAGGGAGGTTATTCTTGCTTGATTCTTGCATTCTTTTTCCGGTGCCTGTACTTGAAGATGTGCAACTAAGAATTTGGAAAGCACTTCTAAGATATGGACCCAACTGAAATCTTCTTAAAGATTTCTTACTGCTTTGTTTCTCAGTAAACAAAGCAGTAACTTGATTGCTATGCATAGCTGCACACTGATAATGGAAGACAATTCAGATCTGTTTCACTTACTGGCAGAAGAAAGAAAATATTCAGTGGCTAGACATTGGTCCTGAGACAGCTGCTAAGAATTCAACAGAAGGGCTTATTCAGACAGCTACGTCATGATCTGTTCCTAATCACTGAGATATGCTTTCATCTAGCTTTGATAAATTGTTGGGCTGAGCAGGAGGAGAGATGATTAAATGAAGATGACTGGAGGTGCTGCTGATACGTGCAATTCAGCATCAGGACAATAGTTTTTGGTGCTTAGGCTCTATAATTTGACCTGACTTCTCCGTGGATGGTATAGCCAGTTACTCTCGGAAGTACTTGCTAGTCACATTCCTGTGAACATGTGCTCAGGCATACCAGAAAGTGTCATTTCTAGATTCCTGGCTGATCCCTTGCTCCAGGCAATGTGGAACTCAGCACAGGGCAGGGAAGGAATGTCCGCTGTCAGATTCTACCTTCCCCTGGAATTTACAGTGTAATCTTCTGCTAAGGTCGTTCAAATGTATTTCAAAAGTGATTCCCAAAGTTGCACTCAGCGTGGGTATTCATGGAATGTTAGACTTCCTTCCCTATTTTTGTTGCCTTGGATATGCCCTCATTTTACCCAAGGACTGAAATGCCTTAATATAGCTAAAGTTGTTGTATTTGATAGTGGATATATTTTGATTTAAATCCTGTGAAACTCTACAGGGATTGGACAGGTCTAGAAGCAAGTTCAATAGTTCTTTAAATAGATGCATAAATTTGTAAGAATTATTTTATTTAGTGATGTCACAACTTTAATTAAAAACCCCACCAACTTACTGAAAGAAGTGATAGGATTTGAATGAATTATATTGCATTCCTAAAATATCTTTTGAGTGATATTCAGTGTGTGTGTATGCATATAGAGAGAGATCTCATACAACACAGTATGGATGCATCTTGCCTTCAAAGCAGCTTCATTTCTTTTCTGGTTGTTCTCTTATTGTCTGCCTAAAGTGCTTGTGTCCTTGGTCAGCATGTTTACACACATGTCCTTTTAGTTCCTAACAGCATCTCTGAACAATCTGTTCCTTTTGTGGCAGTGCAGGTGTACTCAGGTGTCTGAGCTGTGCAAACCAAGACAGCAGGGGGGAAAAATAGAGGAGGGGAGAGGGGGGGCCTTAGGAGCCCTGCCAGCTCAGAAAGCAGTTCTGAGTTGAGTAAAGCCCAAGAACTGATAGTTCTCTGCTTGATGGCTGCAGTTCTGTGTCCAGCACTATGGGAGCTGCTCTTGCTTCACACACATAGGTGCCTCCAAGGACACAACCTGAGATGCTAAAAGCAGACTGATGCAGAACCTTGGCATTTTCACCTCCAGAGCAGAGAAAACGACTGAGACAAAAACACTTCTTGAAATCAAAGGAAAATGGAGTATTACACTGCTTTTCTAACAAGACATACTATGCAGTGTTGCAGTTACCCTCTCCCAGTGTGAGTTTTTAAGCCAGGTGCTGTTTTGTGTTATCAGGAAACAAGCCTTTCTTAGTGACCCCTGATAGTTCCTGAGCTGTTTGTACTCCAAGGAACGTCTCTCTGACAAACAGCAGCTGCTCACTCACTGCTGAAGTCACAGATTACATGTATTTCATGAGCAGTCATCCCAGTTCTGCACTTCAGAAAGTTGCTCTACACTGCTGATTGTCAGCTTAGAAATAGGAAGCATTTTTTTTGTGTTCTTATTTGCTTTTAGGATGAAGTCTTTACCTCTTGCTTGCCCACCTCAAAGTGATGCTATCAAAATTAAGGACAGCTTGGTTGTGTGCTGAGGAAGTTTGCGCTTAGCCTCAGCCTCCTGATCCAAGGATCTTAGATAAGGTAAGAGCAGTGTTCAGGGAATTTTGGGAGAAAGATCTTTCTGAGGTTAGAAAGAGCCTCTAACGAGGTCTTAAACACTTTAGCCTACTAGACACCTAACTGTAGTAAAAAGCTGATTTTTCTTTTTGTCAGTGCTGAATCAGTGACCCAGAAGAGCAGTCAAGGAGATACTCAAGCACTTTTATTGTGTAGATACAAAATTTAGGCCAAAGCCACTTCACAGATTTAATTTTTTTTTCCCCCCTGTAGACAGGGAGTGTTATATTCACATTCCCTCAGATGTGAGTGTGGAGTTCTCAAGAAGTCTTTTGAAACTAAAAGCAATTGTTTGGAAGGTTTTTTTAATGGGTATCAATGGTGACAACAAAGCTCCAAGGAGGATAGGATAAAATAAGAGACTTGTGTGGGTTGGCTGATTTAAAATACCTTTGCTCTACAGTTTGAATATGTGGTTTGCTGGCAATCCATTTTATAGAGCCCTTCCTTGAAGGTCTAAATTTAGGAATGCAGTTAATGTGAAATTAAGAGCTGTCCATGATTAAGACACAGCTAACTATGGAGAAAAAGCATGGAGTAGCAGTTGAGCTAGAAGAGACTGTGATAAATATAAACTGAGTGTTATGTGGATGGATGGACTGTGCCAGTGAATCTTCAGGGTACAGTTTCATGCTTCATTGACACAGTCTAGGTGTGTGGCATTGCTGAAAGGGACTCTTTCTTTGCTTATTCCTGACTCCAACTTGGCTCTTAGGACCAGATCAGGAGTTTCTCCAGTTAAAACAGTTCCATTTGGTTAAGGGGTTTTTTTCAGCTGGTTTGTCTGACTGTACAGTGACTTGGTCAATGCAGTCAGTTCAAGAAAGGTTCTGGAGAAGATGTGTGATGTATCCTGCAAGTAACAATGAACTGCTGGACTGGCTGACCAGGCACCTGCAGTGTATTTCTGTATTTAACACGAGTCTGGAGGGAACAATCTGTTCGTGTGCATCTGAACTGTGGCTTTTCTGCATGGGCAGCTGGAGAGGGCAGAGAGCACTGCAGTAGTTCCCAGCCAGCTGTCCAACCTTCCCAGCTGCTCTGAGTCACCCCCCACGAGTGAGTGAGGCGTAGGAAGGGAAGGAATGCCCTTTGGAGCAGTGGCTGGGGCCAAGCCTGCTGTGAGTGGCAGTCTCTGCTCTGGAGCAGGTGAGGTGTGGTTGAATATGTCCTGTTGTGCCAGCAATGCACATGGGCAGCAGGTCACAGTGGCGAGAGATGATGGCTTCTGACTCGCCTTGTTTCCACAAAGTCCAAAGTGTGCTGAGGTCAAGGTTCTGATTTCATATATTGCAGTTTATACCAGTGTTATTCCTACATGAACTCTTTAAAAATTCGAGCATAAGCTAGGCTTTTATCCCTTAGCCTGAAGTCCACTGGCATGAGTTTCATGGGTATATATTTGCAGAAATTGGCTTGTGCAAATGACTGTGTCCAAACTAGATCATTGAGTAAAATGGATGGAGACCTCTCAGAGCTGGTCACAGACTTCAGACATACAGGAAACTTCAGGAGTTGTAATAATTGACAAAAAATGTCTGACCTCTTCAGAAGGTGTTTCCCTCATTTCATGAGGGAGGAACAAAAGCAATTGTAATTAATTATGCTAATTATTGCAACTCATAATTGAAGCTGGCACGTGTAAGCAGTGAGCTGGTCCTCCCTGCAATGTACAGACTCTAATAGTTTTTTTCCATTATCTCTCTGTCTGTCACCAGTAGTGAATTGATGTCCATTTTCACCCTTGCACAGGAAAAGGTTTGCCTGACAGCTTTCTGTGCCATGTGAGAGAGATGCAGGAGCTTTCCTTGTTTCTCCTATTGTAAGGGTTTATGTGTTAGTGTGGACAAAGTGTTTGTGAGTTGGGTAGGAATTTCTGAGAGTATTAATCCTGAGTGCATCTGGATAGTACAAGCCACATAATAGATCCACTGGGGAGATTTGTATTTCTGTTAGCATGTGTAAATTAGGTCAAGAACAAAAATATACACTGATTTTCATTTTGGATGAAGTGGGATAATACAGGTGAACCATAAGAATAGCTTGAAGGCTGTATGTTTAGTTGTATTTCAGCCTGACCCTAAAAAAAGCACCCAATTGTGTTGGTTTTCCTATGTAAAACCAAACCAGGTAACAACAACCCCCAAAACCTTAATTCTTTGTTTTGCTGTTCAGGGTTTTAGGAATTCACTATTGTCATACAAAACATTGTTCTGTTTTGTGGAGGGATGTTTTTTCTTTTTGTAGATGAAAAAGGAGGACACAATCTGTGACTCTTAACTGTGCTGCAATACCTCCAGTAGTTCAACTTGGCGAGATAACAAAGCCAGTGCAGAACTTAAAAGGTAAATAGTGCTTTTGAGAAAAAATATTTTTAAATGCCATGTTGATGAATCAATCTTTCTCTTTTTTTTTTTTTTATTTTTTTTCTTTTAATTAAACCTTTTTTTCAACAAAAAGCAGTATTGCAGATCAGGTATTCATGTTCAGGTCTGCCCTTTAGTGATATGAGTGTACTAAATGGCAGATGGGAACGTTGATGATTCACTGAATATATTTATGTGTAAACACTACCTCACTAGAAAACAGCTTACCAAGAGGGATAAGGAACTTAAAATTTGTTTTCAGTGAAGCCTGTTCTGTAGTACAAACACAGTGAGCTCTTGCTGTGAGAAGACAGATGGGAGAGCCCTCTGTGATGCTTCTGTAATCACCTGAGATGTGCCTTTCTGCTGCTCTTTGTGCTTTCTGGGCACTGCCCTTCCAGTCATGGCTAATAACAGCACTTACAGGCTGTCCTGGTTTCGGACATCCACTGCCAAGTCAGCCCCTGTTTACCTGTGATGTGGTTTTTCTGATTCATGAGTTCTCACCTGTGTGTGACCACTTATCACCTGCTGGCAGAGAGGAAAATATTCTTTGCTATGAAAAATTGCTGGGAGCTTGACATCCTCTTCCTGCTGTAAATCTTTGACCACTTCCAGCAGCTCCAAGGCAGCCCAGGCAGAAGTTGGCATTGACCACCTCAAATACTCTGCTATGCAGTCTGAATAAATTTGAAAAATGCGACTTTTAATCTCTTGAGCTTTTTACTTTCAGCTGCTTCTCTACAATCATGATAGCCATAAATCATGTTTAGCATAATCTCATTCCTCATTTTTATTTTTAGTACTTGACTCCAGAAAGTGTGGCTTAGAAAAATAATTTTAAAGAGTCAAATGCTCAGTAAAATCTGTCCTTAAAAAAAAAAAAAAAAGCCAACCCATCATTCCAACCGTATTGTTAGGCAATTCAATTAGTTTTGGTTTGACCTTCAAATGCCAGGTCTTGCTGGGCTGTGCCTGATATTTGAACATTCAAGGAGTAAAGGATAACCACCACAGGAACTTAACAGAAATTTTACAAGCTAAGTGTCTTCCACTCCATGCTGTGGGTGGGACTTGGACAGCACTTGTGACTTGCAGTTGACAAAAGTTGATGGCAAATTAGCAATTTAAAAATTTATCACTGTAATTATCACCTGTTTTATTTCCTCATCTCCACCCTTTGGAAGAGATAAAAACCCCCAGCATCCTCTGGTTATGCTCATAAAATGATTACAAGTGATAAAGTTATTTGTTTAGTAGACTAGAGTATAGAAACACTGAGTTCACTGTGAATAAAAACATAATTAATTTTGTCCTTTATCTTTACTTCAGGAAGACTCTGACCAGTGTTGTAAAGAAGCCTGGGTTAGTCACAGCAGTTTAGCTGTTTGAGCACTGATTCATTTGTACCTGTTCTTAGCTCTAGCTGTGGTGTTGGTAATGGAAAACTGACAGCTGAAATTAGAGCACAGAGGTGGGAAGGACTTTGTCCAGCAAGGGAGCAGCAATCTACAGCTGTGCACCCTGAGATAGAATTTATTCACCTGTGATTTCATTACTCAGCAGGCTATGAGGATTCACACGCCCTTCACAGGAATCAGTTTTCTGAACAGAACATAGACAAAAGTTTCCTTCAGTGTAGGACAAACCCCCTTAACACTGTAGTAGGGCTGACATAGGGCACAGGATCTCTGCCATAGTTCTATGCTGGACTGCTTTTAAAATGAGGTGCATAATTCATGCTCAGCACAGGCAGTTGAGACCATGACTCATTTGTGCCTCGCTAAAATATTAAACTTCCAGGCCACTTCAATTACAAGGCTGGCAAGGCATACAACCTGATACAGTAAAATATTTATCTGTGTTATCCAGGCAATGGCAAAAGAATCCAGTCATTACAAAGAAGGCTACTTGTGATTAATTATTTAATTCGTGTCTTTAATTACTTTGACTACCTAGGAGTAGGAGCTGCAGTTGCATGGGCATTTCACTTACTAAGATATTTTGGAGATGGATGAAAGCTTTGTATCTTCAGGAATTTAAGCCTTTAAAGTGTTTGAACATATGTAAGCAACTGTTACTCTGAAGGAGGGTGGAAGATAAGAGAAACTGGACAAACTTACACTTCTGTAATGGCAAAGATTAAAGATGAATTCTAAAAGAGAATTTGAAAAAGATCTTGAGGTATTTCAGTTTTGAGGAGGGGAAAATACTGACAGTGCATTTAATAAATGCACTCAAATAGCACATGTTCAGTAATGAAGCTCTACTGATTAAAGACTAATTTAAATGTTCTTGATGATTAGGTCTAATGTGACAGAATTAGTACTTCTGAATTGCTAAAATGAGAATCTTGTCCATGAGCATTCTTTTTAATCTAGCTGGTAGCAATAGCTGGATTTTACATGCATTGTATCACAGATAAAAAATTCAATTTTTTTGTGTTTGTTTAGGCAGCCCTGTTGAATTCTGCAGACAACAGATGTACTTAGCAGTGGACTTTGCCTGGAACTAGATGCATGCAAATGGTTGTATATGTGAAACTGTAGAATGCACTGAAAAATCTGTGTGTTCCAGCTCATGTTTCCCTGCATATTGAAGTCACTGACCGGTATGATCAGATTATAAAAAGTCATCTTTGGTGTTTATATAATACCTAAGTTCAGCTGAACTATTTTTAATCAGGAATTCATATTGTTTATCTTGTATGTTCATTTATATCCTTTCATCATGCATTTGCATACATTGTGCTGACCTTCTTGTGGAAACCCTGCAGGATTTTTGTGACAGTTCAGCTGAAATTCGATGTGAGCTGCTACAGGCTGGGTAGGATCTCAGCAACACAGCTCACAGGGGGAAGAGCTTTTGTGAACCAGGGTACGGAGAGTTTTTTTGTGATAATGCTTTTCTGCTGGAACAGAATGTTAATACATTTATTTTGTAAGGTTATTTCATTTTTCATCTGTTTTAAAAGATGGTGACCAGAGACTGTGGGGTTTTGGCCGCTGCTGACCTCTGAGCTGCAGCATGGCAAGACTCAAACTGCAAGTCAGTGATTTTATCTTTTTGTTTTGATCATAAAGTCAAGTACTGGTGTTTTCTAAGGCCTCTGGCAAATACTGGTGAAGAATGACTGCTCCTGGGTGTGTTGGTTACAGCAGTGATTTGCAAATCTTCCTGATTTTCTGCAATGGTTAATGCTTCTTCAGAGAGTATTATGTCATGTATTTGAGCAGTCTTGATCAACTTTTTCCCTGCAATCTATTGCCTTCTTTCTGCAAACTCACAAGTGGATTCTACTCAGTTGTATCTTCATTCAGCTGCTAACTTGCACTTCTTTATCTATCTCCTCAAGGCATAATCCTTAGCTTCTAAAAGGTCATTCTACACACCAGTGCTTGCACCCAGTCCTTCCAAATATAGCTAGTGATTCTTTCTGTAATTCCTTTAAGTTACCTTTGCAAAGTTGTGATTCTTATGAGTTTATGTCAGAGAGGAAGAAGAGCAGAATGAGCTGGGAAATCCTGTGTATGTGTGTGGTGGGGCAGCAGTAAGGATCACCCTCGCTGCTTTACAGTCAGTGGCAGCCTCTGCCTGACCACGTGTGTTGGGGTTGCTCCCTTCCTTGCTCACATTTCACTGGGAAAATTTAGTGGCCAGGAGCAAGTGTTAAGGTGTCTGGCAGCACAACGAACAGCAGAGATTCCTCACTTGGAATGTGAGCCTTCCTGCTGTAGATCTGGACACATATAATTTGTGTTTGCTTGCAGTCCTAGATACTGCTGCTGCCATCTAGGAGCATGGAGCCCAAGGCCTGTTTTTGTGCACTCATCTAACGACTGATGTTGGTTTAGGTTTGGGGTTGGTTGGCTGGGGGTGTTGTTTGTTTGTTTTTAATGTGTACCACATCCTTAGGGGAGAGATGATCAATATTTAAGGAATGTAACAACTCCTATACTACCTCCACTTGGAGACAGAAATTACCACAATAAGAGTGTGTGTTGTAGGGAGTGGAATGTGCAATATAATTTACATCCTCCAAATTACTGGCCTCCACCCCAACTTGAGACAGCAAGAGTTGGTGTGGAACTAGAAGGTGTCAAGCCTCTGCTTCCACTCCTCCCTACCTTCAGGAAAAGAAAGAGTTTATCACTGGGCATGGTAGGTACTCCTGGAGATGCTAATGTCTGAGACATTGTCCTGGCCACGGCTGCTCCCTGCTAGGTTGGCAGCTGGTGATGTCAGGCACCAAGATAATATGGGCTGGTCCTTGAATTCCAGACTATGTCCTGTTTCTTCACCAGTGAAGCTTGTGAACTCTTACTAACAAGCTGTAACAAATGCAACATAATTTGTTCAACTGTTTATTTTTGTGTTCATCTTTAGTAGCTTTGCCTTGGTAAGAGTCTAACTCAGTCAGCAGTCATCACTAAGTATTAACAATGGAAAAGAGGATGCAAGGCTAGGCTTAGGAGGCAAGATCCCCTGGAACAGACAAGTACAGAGAAGAGAACATTAAATAGTAAGTTAAATACTCAAGCCTACGCTTTGCTGTATCTAGCTATTTCTCCAGCATATTACTGCTTTGATCCATACTTACAGTTTGCCAATCAAGACACATTTTATGACAAGATAACATTTTACTTACTTTTTTCACTTTCTTGCTCTGACTGGGACTTTCTGCTTCTCTGTAAATGTTTGGCCTAAAAGGGTTGAATTAATGTCTTCTCTTTGGACAGATGCTGCCATTTAGAAGTGTTATCTGAAAGACATGCAATTAATTCTTGACCTCAATTAAGTCAGTACAAAGTTCTCACAGCTGAGTGTGATAAGCAGTTATGGTTCTATGATACTGAATTTGCTGTGATGTATCATTCAGCATTAACACAAGGCACATCTTGTTTGATAAATTCTCAGAACCTCAACACACCAGCCTGTTCCGTCTTCTCCTTCCTCCCCCCCTCCAAATGTAATTACAGTGGCTTCCACTGCTGTCTGTCAGTCTTGACAATTATAAGTGGAAGCAAGTGGAAAGATCTGAGCTCTACCAATAACCAGACTTTATTTGTCAATCTCAAAGCTGCATTCAACACCATTTTTCAACCTCCAAAGCTGGGGATGGATCCCCACCTGAACAACGTGGTGAGTGTCCTGCTCAGAGCCTTCAGCTTCCACTGGAAACCTTGGGGCTGTAGAGCAGGGAGGTGAAGGCTGGGACCATAGGGAAACTTGCATTTGAGACAGAGTGAGACAAGGCATAAAACACTGGTAGGTTGATCAGCTCTAGTCTGGGCCACATGGGATTCACAATGGGGTGTATGGATCCAAAAGAGCTCAGTTAAACTGGGACTACTGATATTTCTATTTGGAGAGAAAGGGATAATAGTTGAGCAGATGGTTGAAAGGGTTTTTATCTTTTACTTGCATCATTTCTGTTTAATAAAAGGAGTTGTGTTTACATTCTTTAATAATTTTTTTCTACATACATTGTAGATTAATAAATCTAAGCAAAAATAGCATTGCAGTTATAATGATGAAACTGTATCTACAATTTGGGAACCTTACTCTTGTTTCCTTCTGCCTTTTGTTATGAGACTTGGGCTGAACAAATCAAACTATGTAATCCCTTGTGGTCTGGCTGGATTCAGCCATGCCATTAGGATTGCTTTTCTTAGCCACAGTTAACAATGGTGTAATGGATTTTACATCATTTTATTAAGTTGAAATGCATCAATAGCACTAATGATAAACAATTGTGGTATTTTAGGAAGAACCATTTCCAGCACTTACTGCACATGCCAACCTATGGAGCTTTTGGGCAACACTTGACTGTGTGGCATGAAAATAGGGAGTAATTGTCCCTTACAAACATGTTTGTGCTGTGGCACAGACTTAAGGAAACTGGTCTTGGGTGTCTGTGGTAAAAAATATATTACAGCGTTACTATCATCTAGATTAAAATTCCTCTTTGACTGATGACTGTTGCTTAAGTCTGTGCTGTGGGCTAGTGTAAATCAGGATAAAGTGGCTTGGATTGGCTTGTGGGGAGGACAGGAAGGGGCTTTATTGCTGATGTCTCCTCCCTTTCTCTCCTTCTGAGTAGGTTGGGCTTGCCCCTAGTTTGGGATGATAAACTTAATATGAAACTACAGATAAGATGTATGAGGATTTTCTGGATCAATCTTCTTCTACACCTGTGGAAAAAGAAGGCTTCAGTTAAAACCCAATTGTGACCTTGCAGAACCGGAAGGGAGCCTGTAAGAGAGATGGAGAGGGACTTTTTACAAGGGCATGTAGTGACAGGACATGGGGGAATGGCTTGAAACTGAAAGAGGGTAGGTTTAGATGAGATATTTGAAAGAAACTCTTTACTGTGAGAATGATGAGGCACTGGCACAGGATGCCCAGAGAAGTTGTGGATGCCCCATCCCTGGAAGTGTTCTAGGCCAGGCTGGATGGGGCTCCGAGCATCTAGTGGGAGGTATCCCTGCACAGGGCAGGGGGGGTGGAACTAAATGATCTTTGAGGTCCCTTCCTATCAAAGCCATTCTGTGATTCTATGATCTTTGTCTCTGGAGAGAAAAAAAAAAAAAGGAGGATACCTTTTAATGTCTAACTGATAGTGTTGTCTACCTTAATTAATGATTATTCATTAACCAATGCCAACAGTATCTTTAACTGAACTTTTCCCAAAGGAATGATTAATTGTTGTTTACAGTGGACATCAGTATTCTACAGTCAGCAGAGAGACAGCAGTAGGGTGCTTCAGCCAGGTAGCAAGGCTGCAGAGGATGTGGGTAGCTTGAATGCAAATTATGGTGTGACTTCTCCTTTTGGATTTCTCAGTATTGCATTATTTCTTCAGCCAGCTTGAGCTTGTGCAAAAACTGTATAAGCAGCTTGCAACATGGATCTGTTCATGACCTCCTTTGGCTAACCAAGTTAAACATAGTCTTGAGGAAGCTCAGCAAAACAGTTGCAAAGCTGCATATGGCATCATAAGACAAGGAGGTTGCATGCTGTGCTAAATTGGGGGAGGGAAGATGAGGAGTTTTTTAATAGACCTCTGTCCTGATCAGATTTCAATGATGGTATTTATTTTACAATACCTACTTCCTGGAAATGCACAGTGGACCTTGGATCAGACCTGATTAATTTGTCTCCAGTTCCTCTTGACCCCATCAAACTTTGGATCTTTGCACTTTGCTCAGTGCTGTTTGAAATGACTGGAATTCAGCACATGGACAAACAGACTTCCCCACAAAGGCAGCTGTCATTACATTGGACTCTTTACTTTCTTTTTCAACTAGAAAAAAACACCCCTTTCCTGAAACATCAATATTAATTTTAGCTTGTAACAATATAGAATTCAACAAACATAAGAAGGATAAAGTAGCGTGACTAACTCTAATTTTGTAACAAGCTGTTCACTGGGAATTTAAGTGTGAGAATCATCTTAATCACAGTGATAAGTATTTATTTAGTTCTCTTATATTTATGGTTTGATCTACAAACACTGACTTGATGTGAAGAGTTTATCAAAACCCAAGTAGGTCAGTCTGGTAAATGCTGATGTGAAATGAACTTGCCTGAGTTTGAAGAAAAGAGCTTCATCTGATCTTTATGCAACATATGAACTTTATGATTAGGACCATGCAGTGCTTAATTTGCCAGTACAGATGGAGAAAATTATTAGAGATTAATTCAGGGCAGTCAAATTCCCGTTTTTTCAATATCTATATTTTTTAAATGGCTAATCACAAAACAGTGTGATAACTAAAAAATGTTAGGAGTCCCATCTGCCTAAAAACAGGTTGGCGTCATCTCTGTGTTTGTACCATGCTTCTTTATGCAGACTTAATAGGCTTACAAAAAAAATCTTGCCAAGTGCAAGCTTATATATAATCAGCATGTTATCATTGTCTGTAGTAGTAAGACTCTGTAGATGGGATTGAATTAAATCAACGTTTTGGATAAAACATTTCATAACCAAGTTAACACAGAGGTTAAAGATTAATTAGTTGGAGTAACTCTAGAGCTCCTTTCTTTAAAAGAAAACCCAACAAACCAATGCAAAACAAAACAAGATCTCACAAAGCAAATCAAAAGCAGACCCTCAGCTCAAACTTACCATGCTTACAGTAGTGTCAATGGGTGAAAAAAGCACCCATGTAACTGAGAAGAAAACCCAGCTTTGTTGTGCTGCCCATTGACTGACACACAGAAGATTGCAGAAACACATTCCATACAGCATCAAATGAAAGTGTTGCTCACTGACCACCTGGTTGCATTGTGCTGTATCTGTTACCTTCCTTTAATAAGTGGCCTCTGTCAAAGTCTTCAGTTTAGCTTTAATGAGAAATCAGACACCTCAAAACACCTGAATTATTAAGCTCACAATTACAGGGGTTGGTATGGAAACTTTATTATGGTATGAAAAGGCATTGTAATAGCAGGAATAACCTCTCTGGTTTTTAAGATTATATTGGATGACTGTGAAATACATAATCTTACCAGGTCTGCATGTGAGTTACAAAACATGTAGCTGCAATAAGAGGGCTTATATTCCTGATATGCTGGACCAAGAGTAACCAAAAAAACTATAAATGTGACGCATACATCTTATGTAAAACAGATTGAAATGGAAAATCCAAGAGTGGCATTGTGTGAAGGTTAACAAGCTCTGCTTAAGTGGAAAATTAAGAATTTTGCATATAGCTGGTAGAAGAAAGGGAGGGATGGCTATATCTGCCTCACCTTCTGCTAGTCTTGACTAGCTGGCAAGTCGTTCAAATGTGATGTATTCTGGGGTTTGCCTTTCTTACAAATGGTGAAGGTCATGAACAAGACAAGTGTACTGTTTTTAACCAGCTCCAAAATTCCTTGATTTGCTCCTGTTATGCTGTAGAAAGAATAAGTACATTAAGATATTAGTGTACCCAAATTCTTTTGGGAGATCAAGATAGCCTTCATTGAAGCATCATATGGCTTTATCCCCCTCTGTAGCTTATACCTAGAGTCTCTTTAGATCCTTTGTGGTGGAATTAGTACAGATACCAGTTATCACACTGCTTTTGTGCCACAAAGGAAAGAAATGCATCCAAAAATAGTTAAAAAGAAACCCTTGACAAATCCTATGTAATAGAGTACTTCTAAATATTATAATATCATCTCCACCTGGAAAAGTTTATGAACTATCACTTTTTATGTGTGCATACCCAGTAAATCTATTTTGACACCACCTTGGACTCAGCAAACAATTAGAAAGCACACCATAAATAAGAATTAAGTATTAAATGGGACAAAAGTACATTCTCACAGAGGATACCCTACTATGCTGGCCAATTATATTGAGCAGCAGCAATCCACCAGATGAGCTCCATCTGAAATGCAGAGCAGGGAGGATGCAGTACATGTGTTCTTGACAATCTCACTCTATAAAGATCCAGTTTGATGCAGGACCTACTAGATGGAATGATGGGACCACAGCCAGCCCCAGCATTAGATATGAGCTGTCTTCTCTCTTCCTCAGTATTTTTGATACACTGATAGTTTTGTACACTGATTTTGTGTAGCTGTGTCTTCCATGTCACATGGCCTCCTTGGCTATGCCTTGGCTTAGCCTTTCTCTGAGGAAACTCCAGAAGCTGTGTGTCAAAGCTTATTTTTTTTACTTTATGTGGGACAGAACTTCAAGCATTGCATTGAAGTTGCTTCACTGGAGCCAGAGTTTCTTCTTCTGTCTGTGTCTAACTGTATAAAATTCCCTTGGGCAAAATTACAAATGCAATAATGCCTGGTTATAAAATGTTTACTTGGTCTCATTTAGGCTTACAAAATGTTTGGAGTGAAATACTAACTTAAAGAGCTATGTAACAATCCAACTTGCATCATATCTAATGATTCCTAGTTAAAAAAAACCCAAACAGCAACAACAACCAAAACACCCTTGGGGTCAAACACTGCTAGCTACTTCAATGCTAATTTTATTTACTCAGGAAAAAATACATTTTGTTTAGTCTCTTTTACAGTAGTAATAAAAAAATGGCCCTAAAACAACTCAAGGCCTTAACTTGGCATCCTGCACTGTCTAAGATCTGATGTCAACTCAAGGTAGTAGAAGGGAGAAGAAATGCGTGCATCTATCGTGAGCCTGAAATTTTTGGTCACACTTGTGACATTTTCTCTAAGGCCTATAATTTTTTTAATGTGAAAAAACTTAGCCTTTTATCCAAGGGTTTAAATATTAGAGAAAATGAGCAAAAATGACAATTCTGTATGCTAGAGCCAAGGGAACTGGCAAGGCTGCCTTGTCTGATCTGGCTGATCTTGGTGAAGGGATCTGGAGGTGCAAGCAAGGGAAGGGAGCTTATCAGGGAGCTGAGATTCAGTGTCAGCTCATTAAAGCCTTTTTACATAAATTCAGAAATGTGACAAGTGTTAAAGTCAATGCCACAATTTACTTCCTTTTTAACTTCTGCTTCATGTTACCCTGAAGTGTCCTTAAAAGAATTGAAGTGCAAACAAAAGCATCTTTGACTGAAAGGTCAAATACTCTGATAACATTTACTTCCTGGAGAGAAATGACAAAAGGAAAGTGGCCTGGGTTTTACGTTTTGTGTGTGATAAATGAATGCCAGTCTTCAAAAGGATCTCGTGTGTCTGAAAGATTACTGAAAATAGATCTTTTAAAAAGCATGTCTACTGTTGGGTGACTATGGGAAAGAACATGAGATCAGCTTGCCACAGAAAATCAAGGGGTTCTGACAAGCATGGTATCTCCTGAGGTGCAGCTGGTGGAGATGGAGTAACTGATACTGACCTTTAAATGTAAGAATTTACTTGGAGAATGGAGGTGACTTTTCCTCTCTTACAGAGGTTGCAGTAGAAACTACTGTTACAGAGTATTTTGGAAAGTTTAACTGTTGTAATGAAAATGTTAATTATTCTGAAGACAGTAATGCAAAAATCCTTCCCACCAAGGTATTTGACACTGTAAAGCAGCTCAGAATTGAAGGTTAAATATAATTTATTATTTTCCAGATTCTAGAACTTCCTCCCTTTTGTGTTTTATTTTGGGTTTATCTTTTTTCCCCCTTTCTTCATTACAGATTATAGAAAACATAGTTAGGTTCTTGATGTTTCTTTAAACTGTGACTTTTCCAAATCCAATGCTAACTACTTAATTCACTTGAGATGCTTTCTGTATTTATGTTCCCCTGAGTATATTCCCTGTTTCAAATTATGCATCTTCCAACAGTCTGTGCTCTGCATGTTCCCATCTTTGTAGTTCCTCATGGCAGTTAAGTCTACTTTCATGTTTCCTATCAAGCTCTTTTTGGTTTTTTTTTATTAATAAAATTTTATATAATTCCCCAAGTAGCCAGTTGTTTTTTCTTAGAGGCTGGAAGCACTAGTTATCTGTGCTGTAGAATTTCTGAGATTTCTCAGGCTTTTCTTGTCTTTGCTCTTTGTATCACAGAGATTATGATTTGTAAAGGCCGTTTTGTTTTTACTGTCATCAGCACATGAGTACATCCTCCTAACCCTTTTTTCTCCAACCATATGGCATCTGCAGCTTCAGTTTGCTACAATGAAAGCAAGCAGGGAGAGCTGACTGAATCTGGTCGTGACAAATGAGCAGCTTTTTATTTGCCAATCTTTGACCCAGACAGTGGTTCAAAAGCATTCCAAAACTTGCTGTTTCCTGACTCCAAAAACCAATTTTTCAGTTAGCTGGTGTTTACAGCTTCAAGCCTGGATTCCATTATGGTTGTGACTCCTGGACTCCTTGAATGTCTGCAATTGCCTTTTCTCCTTGCAGCTATGCTTGCAAGCAGAGTTGGAGAGCAAAGATGTGGCATTGTAGGGCAGAGTATGACAATGACAGTGGCTTAATCACTTTTGGAAGTGTACCCAGACGTGAAAAACGTTGCCTTCCTCAAAAGGTTTTCGAGGAGTTTATGACTGGCACCTGACTGTACTCTTGCAGCCAGATCCAGTGTTCAGGTTCAGCCTGTGTGAATTAAGCATCTCCCAGCCTCTGCAGTAACCTGTGTGCTGTTTAGGATAACTTGTTAAAGTGGCTGAATATAACAGATGTGTTTGTTTATATAACTCTTTCAGATTCACACCTTAGTACATTTTCCTTCTACTGGCAGGAATAAGTCTAATCTTCTTTTCCTGTGTTTTTGGTCTGTAGGTTTTTATGAAGGTAAGTGGGAGACAACTCCAATATTTACATATCGGCTCCAGCAATCTTTGACATCAATTAATCACCTAATGTTACCAATGTTCCTATCTGCATCTACCAGTTAATAAGAACATTCAAATGTATTATTACAATGATCAATAGTGACATCCCTGTCAGTATTTCTGTGAGGCTGAAAAGAGAAAGTTATGGGGGAGGAATTCAGTCAAAAAACATGTAAACTTTAGAGAAATTATTTAAAAGGCCACAAAGAGAGAGTTGCTTATATTAATATTTTGTCCTTTTTTTGCAATTATAGTATAGTAAAGTGAGAAAACTATATATAGTGAAAGCTCATGAAGCTCAGAGATTGAGGAATTTCTTCCAGAAACTGGAATTAATTTTTTTTAAATGAAAACCAAAAATCACTTGTGATGTATCTGGGCTTCAGAGTTATTGACCTAATAAAAGATTGCTGCTTTTAGTTGTTTCCTTCTTTTTGGCTGCAGTAATGGCACACATGTACCTGTAACTTTGTAGTAGAAAGGATTCTTTAGAGGCTCAGACTGGGTGACACAGCTGGCTTCTCAGAAGCAGTCAGGTTTTTTCATTGTGCATGCTTCCTAGGACCTGAGTTGTCCATGGGAAGGCCAGGAAATGAGGAATAGGGGTAGGTCTTTGCTACGAGCTCATTCAGCAGAATGCTAAACCACAGCTTCCTAAGCTCTAAGGCAGTCACTGACAAAGAATGAATGCTTTGTATGGCTGCTTCCCCATGTGCAATTCCTTTCTGCAGGATAAATTGCCTAATTCATCACTTGCCTAACATCATTTTTGCAGTCCCTCATTGGATGCATCAGATTTCAGAACAGGATTCCAAACTGTGCCATGTGAATAAAATTGATACGTAAAATTTTCTAATAGTTAATTATAATTCATATTCTTAATATTGGAATGATACATAAACAAGGCTTCATTTTGCTGCTGGATATAAAAAATTAAAATTTGTCCTTAATTATGGCCTAAAAATTGTCCTTTTCCTACCTGAGGAATTTGGAGCAAAATTTTGCTGAGAAAACTTCAAGTGTGTACCCAGAGTTATTTGTATGAAATCTATGGGGAAAAAAACCCAAACAAACATAAAACTCAAGTTCTACTGATGCTGGTAACACTTCAGAACAGCTCAAGCTGACTGCATAATGATTACTGAGCACAACTCTCAGGTTTAACCTAGGAATAAAAATAACATGGACAAAAAACTACCCAGACTTGGAAACACTTATGCAAGATGTGTCCTTTTTGTCAAAAAGGTCAGCAGTTTAATTTTGTTTTGTTTTGCTCAAATAGAACACCATGGTATTATTTGGTTGTTTGCATTTTTAAGTTCTCAAATTAAATTATCTGCAATAAGAACTTTGCTTCCTGGAATGGAGGTTGGGATTTAATTTTGTTGACGGTACAGTCATCTCTGAAGCCTCATTGTCTAGGAAACGGTAGACTAGCTTTACTCATGGCATGGTTAGTATGTGAAACCCATATGTTTTTCAGTCCACATATCACAATTCAAACTTTCTTTTTTCTCTTTTCAGCACAAAAGACCTTCTAGCATGTCTGCTGTTAAGGTGGTTTCAACTGCTGCTCTTCCTTAAGAGCGCAAGCAGAGTTAAAATCACTTGCAAAGCCATTCTGCTCAGTGTAAGTATTTTAACAGTTGAAGTGAGCTGAGAGAACAGTCTGGTCAGGCCAGAGAAGGTTCAAGGAGGTCTGGCAGTGTTCCTCCATGGCCTGTTCAGGGATTACAGACAAGACAGGAGCAGACTTGTGTCTGACAGGCACAGTGAACAGACAAGAGGCAACAGTCCTGTATGGCCACAAGGGATGATGCAGTTACACAGGAGGCAAAAAATCCTCACCCCGGAGTGGTTTTGTAAAGGTGCAGGTTCTCTGCATGGGGCTGTAAAGTCCTTCCCCGCAGCTGCTTCTGGGCTGGGGTCAGGTGTCTGTGTAGGCTGGAGACCATCACAGAGTTATTTTGGAGGCAGATAATTACATTTGTGGCTGCTGGGGAGGGGTGAGAGAGAAGGAAGAAAACTGGAGAAGTTGATCTATAAAAAGCATTCACAAGGGACTTTTACAACTACAAGGACAAGACAAAATGGGCTGTTGCTGTCTGCTGGGCCCGAAGGGTCTTTCTGGGGATGCTGAGGGAACCTGTGGCAGCGTCCTTGTCTATGTTTCCCGATTGCTCAACTTTAACTAAAACATAGGGTGAAGGGAGTCGTGGGGCCGAGCCATGCTGTTCCCTGGTCACAGAACCACAGCAGGGATCCACAAGCATCATGGAAGTCCAGCTCCCGGCCCCCCACAGCTCCATCCCCAAGAGTCACACCATCTGCCTGTGTTGTCTAAAAGCTTCTTGAACTCTGCCAGGCTTGGTGCTGTGACCATTGCCTGGGGAGCCTGTTCAGTGCCCAGCCACCTTCGAGGTGAAGAACCTTTTTCTAATATCCAACCTAAACCTCCCCTGACACAACTTCAGCCCCTTTCCTCCCTCGCTCCGATCTCTCCCCGCCCGGCGGTGGGACGGGCGCAGAAGCCCTGAGGGGCAGCCCCTGCCTGTGCCCTCCGCGGAGCGCGGCTGTCCCGCGGGCCGGCCCGGGATGAGCTGCGCGGGGCCGGCTCTACCCGGGGCAGCTGACCCTGTGTCCCACAGTCTCTGTGTGTGTGTGAACAGCAGGCTGCGAGGGGCTGCGCGCTGCCCGAGGGGGCGGCGCTCGCTGCAGCGCCAGCCCCGCTGCCGGGCGGTCACGGCGGACGCGGCGGGGGCGGGGAGCGCGGCCCCAGCGCCCGGCATGAACCCGCGTCGGGGGCTCGGAGGCGGCGGGGCCGAGGTACGAACCCCCGCCCCCGGCAGGTGCAGGGTCCTCCCCCCGCCCGCGGCACCTCCTGCGCTTGCGGGGCCGGGGCTCGGCGCGGTCCCGCCTGCGGAGCGCCGAGCCGGCAGGGAAGGGAAGGGTAACGGAGGGGAGGGGAAAGCAAAGCGTGCCAGGCCCGGCCGCGGGCGCGGGAGAACCGAGGTGAACCCGCGGTCTGCGCCTGCCCGCCCGGCCCGGCGCTCCCGCCTCCCCCGCGCTCACGCCGCCCGCCCCCCTCTCTCCCTCCGCAGGGAGCCGCAGGGCGAGCAGCGCTGCCGCGGCCGGGCCAGCCACCTCCGGGTCCATGAGCCGCCGCCAGCCGCCGCCGCCAGCCGGGACCGCCGCCGCCGGGCCCAGCTCCCCCAGCCCCGCCGCTTCCGCCGCCGCTCCGCGCCCCGCCGGAGGTGAGTGCCGCCGCCGGGCCGCCGCCGCCGGCTCCTTCCCCGCCCCGCGGGCCCCGGCTCCTGTCAGCCGCGCCGGGGCGGGGGAGAGGCCGCCGGCAGCCGCCGTAGCGCCCGCCGCCGTTTTGGGGAGGGGGAGATGGAGAGCGTGTATGCCCCGCCGGGAGTGCGGGCTGGGGTCCCCCGGAGCCCGGGGAGGGAGGCGGCGCCGGCCGGAGGGTCGAGCCGCTGCCTCCGTGCCCCCCGGGGCGAGGGTCGCCGCCTGCCCCGGTGACTCACGGCGGAGGCGGGAGCGGGCTGGGGCCGGCGGACAGCCTCGCCTCGCCCCTTTGGGAGGGCTACTTGTGCCTCCTTGTCTTCCCTGTCCCCGCTCGGACAGCGCTACCTGTGCCACCTTGTTTTCCCTCTGCCCGCAGGACGGTCCCGCGCCCTCCGCTGCGAAGAGCATGGCCGTGACTCTAGAGCAGGCCCGGCGGGTGGGCTATACCTGCCTGAAAGCACTCCTCAGGTTCGCTTTTATGGTCGCCAATAACCTGGTTGCTATTCCGTCCTACGTCTTATATTTAATTATGCTGCAGCCTCTCCGAATATTGGATAGTAAAAGCTTCTGGTATATCGAAGGAGTGTTATTTAAATGGCTTTTAGCTATGGTGGCTTCCTGGGGCTGGTGGGCAGGATACACAGGTAAGAATGTCTTACTAATTTAAAAAGTATTAATATGTTAAAAGACTGTTTTCATATGGGGATGTATAGGGGATATCTGAATATAGCAGATGTGCGGGATGTTTTTCTTTCAGGTGTCTTACACAGATATGTTTCTGCATTGAGATGCTGTGTACTGAAACATACTTTAAATCATAGCTAGAAACTTAACGTATTTTAATTGTTTTGCAATCAGTATTTTGTCCTCATAAAATGAGAAATATGACTCTTCCTTAGTGTCTTGATCACTTTATTTTAGTGTTATGTGAAAAAGATACATATCTTCAAAAGAGACTTGATTTGTACTGTGCACATAGCTGGCAGAACTAAACTTTTTTTCTGTTAAGTCTGTACATCTCTAAATCATCTCCCCTTAAAAATATCAGGAGACAAGGCTGAGAAGTTTAACATGAAGTTCACGTCAGAAGAGTAGGTCTTCTATTCCTTGCAACAGTGACTGTCTTATCTGCCGTCTCAGAACAGGGGAAACAGTGGGAACCTCTTTCATTCAAGTAGTGATACGCAGTATTTCTCAACTGTATGACTCTTCACTTACTGTTAGCAGAATGACAATATCTGTAGGGGTTTTCCCTCTGCATGCTTGCTTTGCGGTTATTATTGAACTTGTTTTTCTTCGTTTAGTATTCATAGGCTCGTCAAGGTGATGGACTGAACTGAAATATTAAGGGAGGCTCTGGTCTTGTCCTTGAATGCACTGATTTTCATCCTGGCTACTGCACTTTGTGCAAGAAAACAGCCATCAATTCTTTGTATGTGCTTTGGAAAGGGAAGAAATGAATCTACTGAGTGTAAAATATGAGCAGCCCTCCTAAAATTCTTTCCCTCTCTTCTGCCCAGGCTGCATCTGCAGGTTTTGTGAGGAAAACAAGGAATGGCAGCACACAGCTCTGGAGTCTGGTCAGACTCCTGATTAGTCAGAAAGTCAGTGTTGACCCAGACGGAGTCTTGTTAGGCAACAAGAGCTGAAGCCTCTGTGCCAATGTGCCTTTTGGTACCCTGTCGTGTGCCTTTCCGAGATGCACAAAGTTTCTATGGATACTCTAGGTGAGCTTCCCGTTCTTCTCAAGGAGATGGTGGCAGCAGCAGCAGCAGCAGCAGCAAGCTGGTTTCTGATCTGTTGGGCTAGAGCTGTCGCAACGTTGCACTGCTTCAAAACTGCCTTGCCTGGTACAGCTCAAGCTTATCCAGATACGCTGTTTAAAAACCTTTTTATATGTTTGTATTTGCTCATTAAAAGAAGTCCACATAGTGTTTGCAGTGGCAGGTACACTTGTAAAAGTCTGCTTTATGTCTTAAAGCACAAAGGCCTTCCAGAAGGGAGGATTGACTTTCAAGGTGTCATGTGTATTATTAATTGGAAAAGGGAAAGTTTATGGACATAATGGTGATGTTAAAGTCATACAGCATATGACCCCGAGGATTCATTGTGTGTACTGAATGTGCTGGTTAAAATTCATTATCCCATGACAATTTTTGAAAGCCATTTCCTCAGGGTAGTTTTACTGCTGACTGCAGGACTGTGTGGTTTCTTTTGCCTATTGCTTGGAAGGTGGTCTTAGCATGATCTGCATATCCTAGAGTCTTCCTGAAGCATCTATTGGTTGGTGTTGCTGATGTATCTTGACAATTTGTAATAATTTGTTTTACAGTCTTGAAATGTCTTAGTATATTTGAAGCATTTACAAACTGCTGTGCAGAAGTGTTTTATGGGATGGTGTATGGGTAAGGAGGCCCTTCTTTTTGCTTTTCACTATGAAGCATGGCTTTTGGGGAGGATTTTAAGTAAATGCTTGTATGAAATTTCAGTTTAAATGCATTTTATTTGACATGAAGGCGTTAACGTGTTTTATACTGAAAGCTATGAATTAGCAAGAGCAGCTTATTTCTTTGTCATTTCTTTAACCTCATCAGTACTCACCACCAGCTGCAGAACAAACCTGGAAAGCATATCTTTCTGGCTTCAACATATGTAGACAGGGTCATCTACATGTCTTTTTTTCAGATGAACAGATTTATAAAAGACTGCTACTAGGTCTCCTGTTTTGTATAGAGTATGACATGACTAACTCAGAACTGAAATACTGCTTTATTAGAGTTGGGGCCCAAGACTTGCAGTGGTGCGTCTGAAAGAGACATTCCTCCGGAGCTCTTCTGTTTTAAATTCTAAAAAACTAAGTCAAAGGTAGGCTTCAGTATGTTCTATCTTCGGAAGAGTAAATATTAGATAGTAGGTATTCATGAGTTCATTGAAAAGATTAAAGATGTGTCTTCTCAGTAGCAGAGTAGTTGGTGAGGGGATTTTTTTTTGTTGGTGTGTTCTTTAAGAGGTTAACCAGATAAATAAGTTTACTTGTCTTTTAATTGGAGGGAGTAGTCTGCTTTAGTTGTGTTGAAAGTGTGTTTTAGTTCTTTAGTTTATTTATTTTTTCCCTTTCCAAGATTGGGTCATCTCTTGGGTAAGAGATGGGTGAGAAGTAACATAAATCATTTGTAATTAGGGACCTAAACACACCCTGTAAAATAGATTCGGGGCGGACTTTTTTTGCTCCTGTAATTTGTGTGTGATGTGTAGGAGAAAGCTCGACCCCAAATGAAAAAAATACGGTGAGTGCTAGCTTACCCTTCTGGGCTTTGCTGCTGTTGTTGCATAATTGTTGGTATATTTTATTGACTATAGATGGAAGAGCTGAGGAAAAACTCATGAGCTAGACCTGCCCTTCTCTTCCTTGCCTCTGTTTAAACCTGGAGTTTTTATGTTAGGATCATAGAGGATTTATTACTGAAATTACCTGATCTGTATCTATATCAGTAGCTCTAATCTGCATTTTGATAAATGTGGGTGTTTCTGTTTGCAGATGCACTTGATATTAGGTAAAGAGATAGCAGATGACTGGACAAGCAAAATAAAGAAAGGAATGGGAAGAGAAATTTTAAAGGTCACTGTCCTCTCCCTAATCTTTTTCTTCTTAAGATGCAAGTATGAGAGAGAACTTGTACATAATTGGTGTACTTTGATTTTTAAAGGGCAGAGTGTGATAAATATCTCTGTTGTTCTCTTGAGCTCTACAGGGCTTCTTACAAAAATTAAAACTGAGCATCTTTTCATGAAGTGTTCAGATAGTCTAGCAGTGTTATTTTTTTATGATTTCAGAAAGGCCTTCTTATAACTCTTCTAAATCTCTTTTTTTTTTAAAGGCTTTTTAAATATATGTGTTGCTCTTGTAGGAGCTGTTCAGCCAGGGCACTCAGAATATGTATATTAGTGTGATTTGAAAGGCACCTTTGAATAATACTTCTAAATATTTTCCCGCATTTGTTGGAAGACTCATTCTAAAAAAAGCAAACTGGAGAGTGCTTGATCCTTTGCTGGCAAGTACCTTTTCCCCTTGTGCTATAATTTATCATTTAATATATGAGTACACCAGATAGCACTAAATAGTGCAGTAGATGGGAGGGACGTGGAGCATATCTGTGGTTGTGGATTTCTGATAACCTTTTGCTCACCTGCAAAACTAGTTTTATAACAACCATCTTGCAGATTTGATCTTCTTTGGTCAAGTATTGCAGACAAGTGTAATATCCCTGTACCTAATCAAATCACTAAAACTAGGACTGCTAGCGAGAAGCTTGCTTTGCTTCATTACATATGGACAAACTGTTTTGTTGCCTCTCCTGCTGTCTAAATGCAGGAGTCAGTATGAGCCTGGGATAGTGTTATTGCAGTATTGCAATTAGGAGTCTCTAGGACAGCAGAGTAATCAGTTGGCAATGCAGTCCTGATACTCAGGATGCTGATGTTCTGCTCCACTCTGCTCCATGCAGCTCGGTCCCACTGTAGGGAGCAGTGCTTGTGCCCAGCCTGCGCCTCTGGCTGCAGAGGGTGAGTGTCCTTGTCCTCTGGCTGCAGCCATCATCAGCTCTTCTGTCAGGGCACCAGGGGAGAGAAGCCATGGGCTCTGCAGGCTTCTGTGCACCTGGTGAGGGGGGTTTCTTCAGAGCTGTGGCTGAGTATTTCATACTCCAGCAGCAAAGAGGACAGCTTGACAAAACCTCGTGTTTCAGCCTCTCAGCACACACTGAGTCTTGTAGTAATATTGGATGGGGCTGTGGGCAGGTGGAAGAGAGTAATACACCTGTTAGCACACACAAAAACCTCTTAGTGCTGAGAGTATGCTTGCTAGTATAATGCTGCAGTGCATAATTAAAAGTGAACTAATCTTACGGTGTTACTGTTCTGTGTCCGCCAGGATGGTGACTCATTTTAAAAAAAGAGTGTGTGTAAGAATTGTCAGCTTTTGTCAAGTGAGCAGAATTTCTCTTTCCTCCTCTGTTGTTCAGCCATGTAAAAAAAAACTGAGATTTAGATTTTTAGTTGTCCCCCTTTCCTCCAAAGTGAGTTAACTTTTCTTGGCTGATTTATATATGCGATTAAGATGTGACCACTCCGTAATTTTTTCAGCATGCTTTTTTTCCTTCTAATGCAAAATCTTGTTTCTGTTTTATCAGTCAACAGCCTCAATTCCTCTAATCTTCTAAGAATGCAAATGTTTTTGTCTTCCAGAGCTGTAAAAAATACAGGTGGAGTTGCTGTGACAACACTTCCTCAGTGTAGACAACACTTGCTGTCTGCACTGCTTCTCATGACAAGTCGGCCCCTCTCCTCAGGCAGGAAGTTCAGCAGAAGCTGAAGGACAGCAGATGAGATAAAGCAAATTTTTTGTCCCAAATAAGGCAGGCAGTGTTATTTCAGGAGACCTCTCTATGCCTCTAACCCTGCCATTGGTTCTACCCTCCTCAGTTCCTCGAGTGTGATTTTTCACTGGCAGTATTTTGGTTTTGTGTCTGGTTACTGCTGTGAGGACTGGCATGGGGAGAAGCATGGGGAAACAGCTTCTGGTTTTGAAGTCAGGCAGTGTGTGAAAGGAGAAGAAAGATTGTTCTTGTTAGTGTTTTCTTAGAATGTGCAAAAATACCTGACGTGACTCAGTAGGTTTGGGTAGCAACACACCACATGTAAACTTTCAGTTTATGCTGTGGGTGTGTTGAGTTTCTCGGCAATCTCTGACTGATATGAAGCTTTCCCTGATGTGTAGGTTATGCTGAGATCAGGAATCTTTGAATTCATCTTGCTGCTTGTAAGAGGAAGTTTGTGTGCAACTTTGGAACTGTCTTGATAAGAAAATGTCAGAGTTGAATGAGCTGGGGACATGGGAGCTGTTTCCACCCTGGCCTCAGAGCAAAGGCACATTGCAGCTTTGTGTAAGAGGAGGGAAGGTGTGCAGTGAACTTAGAGTCAGCTTCTTTGTTCATGGGGTGTATCTGTAAAGAGTGCTATGCAGTGAGCCTTCTCCTTTCCTAACAACATGAGAAATCACATCAGGAAATCCCCGTATCTCCTTTTCAGGACATGGGTTACAATTGCCATACTTCTTTGTATTTCATCTAATGTTAGCAAATGTAATCTAATGTGTCAAAAGCAGTAGAGCTCATAATTAATTTTTCTGTTGTATCATTTCACTGTAAAGGGTCATTCCAAAAGATTAGATAATGAAATAATTATCTGAGTTTTATTTTCAGAAAGCTGCTGCCTTCTGGCACAAAACTTAGAGTAAAAGCATACTCTATTGTTTTTGTGGGTTTTTGCTATTAAAGTCCTTTTAAATTTTTTGTTTATTTGGGTTTTTTTCCTTTGTTTTTTTTTTAAGAGCAGGTTAGTCACAGCTCCTGTTTCACATACTGTGGATAATACAAAAGCTATTGCAAGCATACCAAAGCATAGTAAAGATGAAATTATTGATGAATACCTGTACAGAAAGGTATGATTCTATACTCTTAAGTCCAGCAATGGCTGTGGGATGCTTCTAAATTAGCTCATAAGCTAACAGCCAAAAGAAAACAAAGTTTTAGGAATTCTTGGTTCTGTTCCTTCCATGGCTGAGTTTGCTAATCTTAGCATGTGTTTTTATCCCTCCTAGTTCTTCTGGGCCTTTGTTTTTAGCATATCTATTCATACTAGTCTTCTTCTCCCTTCATTACTGAGAGGATATGACTAAGAATACCTGAGAGATGTGTCTCTGTTCTCTTTACCTTTTCCTGTTCTTTTCCTTGATGGTAGGCTTTTAGGAGCCATGTGAAATAATTACAGAAAAGCTTTTGTCCAGCTCTGATTTGGACAAGCAAAATCCTAGGGAGTTAAATTCTTTGTCCGTAAATTCTTTGCAGTGAAAGTTTTTTTGTACTTGAACAGTGTCGTCATGTGTATTGGAACATGTCAGAGATTATGCCTTTGTGTCAAAGATGTAATTTCTCATTCTCATTTAATGTAACTGTTCTAAAGCACAGAGATTTTAGAGATTTTCAAGAAAGCTGGATTAAAAAAATTAATGTTTAATGTGGAGAAAATAATCTATGTTCTCTGAAATTTTGTTCTGGGAAATTACTTTTTTAGAATGAGACTCAAACAGGTGAACAGAATACAGCACTTTCCCTTTTTCTGTCATGTGTGTGAGAGGGACACAGAAGTCTTGCCAAAGGTTAGTTTGGCAAGGTTTTAAGGTGCTGAAAAATGGAAGAGTTGTGCAACCGTAATTAGACAGGGTAGTTAGTAAATCCTTTATGGAATATAATCTTAGTGGTGTAACTTTGCAGTGTGAACTGAGCCAAAGTACCGCTCCGAGATACGTAATCTGCTCGTGCTTGTTGCAGTGGGATGTAAACTCTGATGCTGGAGATGACATGTCAGATGCGGGATTGCGTAGGCACAGAATTGCTCTGCCCTTGCAGCCAGCACAGCTCAGATAATAGTCCAGCCACTTGTGTGTGCACTTACTGAAATAAATAAAGCTAATATGTTTGCATTCCTAAAAATATTCCATGACACCAGTGAGGGATCCTGGATATGAGGCTGTTCTGTGTTTTTTCCTCTCCCCCCACCAAGCATTTCAAGCAGGGAGTGCCGCAGAAGAAAGCCAGTCCCAGCCTTTCAGACTCATCCTACCACCATTGCTTCAGTTCTATTGGCCAAATATTTAATGATTCTGTGGTGATCTGGATCACAGCCAGCCCTGGCCCGTGCTAAAACTACCCACCCCTTTTTTTGCTGGGTGAGTTAGGAAACACAGTTCCTAACCCAGTTCATTTTGTGGGTGTGGTGAGAGAAGGTGGGTACAGTCAGCAAGGAGAAAGAGGAAGGAAATGCGTTTTTTTGTGACAGTTCCAGCTTTAGTGTATTTCTTGAACTACTGCTTATATCCCCAATTCAAGAGAGCAGTCCTGTGCAAGACAGGGCTTTAGTATTTGAATAAAATGTCACTGAAGAAGACTTCTCCATTTTTTTCTTACTATTTTTGTAGCTGATTAATGTTGTTTACACTGGAGAAGTACCTTCTGCCAAATTCTTTTAAAGAAAACTAAGCTTAGGGTGAGAACAAAGGACTAGGATAAACTGAAAACTAGGTGATAAAGGAATAAGAAGACCAGTGTTCTGGTGCAAGCTCAGCAGTGGGGTTCATCTGAAGTTTTGTATGTGTAATATTTGAATTTGTCAGCTACAGAGACAATTGTAGAGAACTTCCAAAATACTTAAGCTGCGTGAATAGCCAACAAAATGCAGGAGTTGTTTAGTGTTGAACAATATAAAGTAATAAACATTTAAGTAAAGTAGTAGTTTAGGAAAGAAATGAGAGTCATCATGGAGAGCTTAGGGAAAGTTTTGTCTTAATGCACAACTATACCTTCTGTTGTAAAGTATGTAAAGAATAGGTTGGAGAATAATATTAAAAAAACATCAGAGGTTCACCTTCACAGTTCAGTAGTTTTGTCTTAATTGTTCTAAAGCTATTGAAGAATTAAGACCTCTCTAAGAGGGTCATCAGCCTCATTAGTGCAGGCTGATATCAAACCAGAACCATTTCTCTCACTGCTGAACTCAAAGTAGACCCAAGCTGGACAACTCAGTGAGTCTGTTTCCTGGGCAGAATAGAAGAGACTCAATGTACTTGACTCTGAGTAAAGAAGAAGGGATTTTTCAGTGTCCCCATTGAAGAGTAGAACATTGCAAGTCTTTCAGATTTAATAAGACAGCAGTGCCTGGAAGTTTTGTTTAATTTTGTTCTTAAATACTTTCATTATGCCTTTTCTCAAATGCTTTACCAGATAATGCCAATAGTGTTACTTTAGATTCATACAACATAACCTGAAAGTTCTTGTTTAAATGTTACAGTTCTAAAGGGTATGGAATTGTCCCTATTTAAGGAGTTTAATAGTTCCTGGCTTAGAGACTCACCTCAGTTTAGTAATTTAAGTAAAGGAGGAGAGCAAAGATTAATAGCTTTATTACTGCTTCTCACTTATGTGGAACTAAAAATAGAAATGGTGTTCTCAGAGCAAGGGGCAGAGCTGCTGCTGTTTGGGAGGACATGAGTTTGGGAAAGCTGACTTTAGGAGAGTGGCATGAGTGCTTGTGGATTTGGGGGGTTTTTTTGGTGACAAAAGGGAGGACTCTGTCTGGTGTTCCTTAAAATTTAGTTTAATTTGTTTTCTAGCATCCTGTAGTTCAAAGGAGCATGTGGAGTTTCTGTGGAAGTCCATAGTATCTCTGTTTGCTTGCCAGAACTGGGGGAGAAAAAACCCCATCAATATTAAGAACACATACTTTTGGTTAATTTAAGCATCAGTTATGTTTGAGTGTGGTGTTTAGGGTGGGCCATCGAACACCATTTCAATGTAATTTTGTGACTTGGGTATTTATTACCCATGTAGATAAATGTGACCGTGTTTAAGTATAGTTTCCTGATGAGATTAAGCTACTTGTTTAACAGCTATTCTTTCTCTCACCTCTCCCACACTTCTGATTTGCTTCCTTGCAAATCTGTCTGCAATTGACCAGATGGTTCGGATTTCAGGCATAATTGTGTTCTCATGAGTTTTGTGAAAATTGACAGCTGAGTGGAGGAGAGAGACCCAAGTTTGTGCCTCAGCTGAGGGTAGTGCAGGCAGACTCAGCCATTGTGTGTCTTGTTTGACATCTGCTGCTTGTTCAAACAGTGCATCAATGATTTAGGGTTTGCCACGGTGCCAGCATATCTTGTCCATCCTGTTGGGGAGAAGGAGGTTAGACAACAAGTTTTTGGGAAATCAGCATTTGTTACTTCTGCTTCTGGAGCAACGTGTTAGCCTGGCGGTGGCAGATGGTGCTGGAAGCAGGAATCCTTTCCTGTAGTGTTTAGTACACCTTGCATATCATAGTCTTTTAGATCCAAAAAGCATATGCAGAAAATTGTTTAGTCTTAATATTAGGAAAAAGGCTAACTGGTAAAATAACTTAATATATTAAGCTTTTAATACCTTCTACTCTATATTAAACAGAAGTTCATGTAGCCTTCTAAGGTGAGGACTGGAAGGACATCAGCCAGACTGAAACTCCATCCTGGTTTTGGCTAGGATAGTGTTAATTTTCCTCTTTAAAAATAACAAACTCTCAAGAAAGAGCAGTGATGCTCAGATTACTGTAGGCAGGTCAGAGTCAAAGAAAAAATCCGTTGTGAATCTGACCCAGGGACATGTAGAAACATGAAGGTCAAGGTATACTTGAGTATATTTGGGAAAAACTGGGAGAGACCAATGGTGTGGGTTGAAAGCAGCATGAGAGTCTGTGAAGAAGGGTTCTGTGCCACTGTGCAGCACTCAGGAAGGCATCACATTAGAAGTGTGGCCTCTTGAGTTTTGTACCTGAACTTGGCCTATTTTGATATGCATAAATATATATAGATGGCCTGGCAAATCTCCAACTCCGGTAGCTGCCAGTTTGCTTTCCAAATGCATTCTTCTTTCTTACCCATTTTTATTTCCTGTGGTTGTCTCTGGCATATAATTCAGTTGTTGTTGCTCCTGTCAACAGCAGTACTTGGAAATAAATACAACTGTGTATACATTAATACAGAATGAAGGACCTGTGGAGTTCAGTTTACATTTGTAAAAATGCTTCCAGATGCAGGCATGGTTAATACAAATGTCTATTAAACCTGAATGTCTATTAAACCTCTTGCATGGAGTGCATGAAGTGAAAATGGACAGATGAATACTTTTTGTATTTCGAACTCTTCTCTCTGTATTATCAAACCTAATACTTTGGTTTTCTAACTTAGTAACAGAAGAAAAGAATGTGACAACAGCAAGGTCCTTGCCCAGGTAACTCTGTTGTTTTGGTTAACACATCTTGAAACACTCATATTTTATTCCTGTCTTGGGCTTCTGGAGTTTGACAAAATTTCTGCAGGCTGGAGGAGCACTTTTGTTCCTTGTCTGTTTCATAGTGAAACATACCTTTTTTTTTCCTTTATTGCTTACATTCTCTGCATTTGTTTTAAAATCGTGCTGAACTTCAAAAGCTAAAATGCAGAGCTGAGTTCATGTAACCACGAGTGGTGTCACTGTGCGTCACAGTAGGAAGACAAAGGGTTATTTGGGTGGCTGTTGTGGGAAGGAACCATAGCAGGTGGCCTCCTCCCTTTCCTGATATTTTGCAAGATGTGGTAAGTCTGAATGGCTGGTCACTCACTGGGTTTGATATGACGTGGTTTCTCTGAGCGAAGTATGGAGAATTTGGTTGGATAGGTAGAATTCCATGTTTGAACTGTATTGACCAAAGCTCTTATGCTGTGGGAGTGCTAGACTTCTGTAGCCTGAATATTTTTTTTTCTCTAGTTTTCTTTTTGTTTGTCATTTGTAAGACTTTTGGCAAGAGCTTCAGGAGTGGAGTAAGCCAAGGCACTTGCAGCCACAGATCATAACAAGTTGCATTTGAAGTGCTTATGGTGTCCATTGCTACCCGCAGACTTACAAGTATTCATAGTAATCATTTAATTGTAAAGTAGAAGTTTGAGAGTCATCATATCTTCTTTCATTTGTGGCACCTTTCTATATTTGAAATGGAGAAGCCCATTTCCAAAGTCTCTTTCACAACTCTGTTGTTCAGCCCCCTTATGGGTGCTCTCCAGAGAAACTGCTCTGCAGTGAAGTGTGTTTTTAATTGAAGTACTCTGAAGTCTGTTCTTTTTTTGTTCCCCAACATTTTTCTGCTGTCATTTTTACAGTTTGTTCCAAATCTATAGATTTTTTTTTTTTTTGAGTCGTGGAATTTTTTTTTTTAATTTGAAGAGTGAGAAGAGAGGGAGAAAGAGAAGCCTCAATTACTGTCATTGCAGCAACATATTTCAAAATTTGATCCTGGCTATTTAATTGAAAAGTGCATTGAATAGTGGTCTGTGCACAAAGGATGACAGATAGGTATTGGAATCATCCACTCAGAATGTTTGAATAAATTAGTTTTTATGGAGTCTAACCATTTTATGTTAGTAAAAAGTACTACTGAAATTCCAAGTAGTGATGTTGGCCACAAATCCAAGGTACTTCTTGCAGTTGTCAGCAGGTGTAAGAGGATTATTTGTTTTGTAATAGTAACAGATGCCAGAGAGCTAAAGTTTTTTTTTAAATTAGGAACAGTAAACTTTCTGATGCTGTTTTGAAGTACATCAGCAGAATAATACAATGGGAGAGATTGTTTTTTCCTGCTAATTAATTTGTGATAGCCTTAGTGTGCCATTAAAGGTATTTCTTCTGATTTTATGATGGGCTTCTGCTTACTCTCAACGTGAAACCTGGCCACACACTTAATTCTTAAAAGTCACTGAACTGGTCTAGGATAACCTGGGGTGTATTTAATAAGAGGTTTTGTTCTCTTGAATCATTTGTTGTATCATATAAACAAAAGTAATACTTAAGTTCCTGGCTAGGATTGGTGTCATACACATTCCAGCTTGCTTTTCAAACTTACTGTGGCCTCTTGTTTTAATAATGGGATTTGCATAAACAGAACCATAAAACTAAACATAGGAATTTGCTATTATATTTATTTGCATCATTAGCTTCTAATTGCTTTATGATTAAATTATTTCATTAAATTTGTGGTAACTGAACATCATTTCCCCCCAGTCTTCATAAAATGCATTATTTGGAAAAAATGAACCTGGTACTGACAAGTCCAAGGGACAGTGTTTTCACAGTTCTTGTTCGTGTTATAACTTCCTTGTTGTGAAGACTGTTATTTTTAGCATGAATGAGAAGTTCTTTAAAGTCCTTGAAACCTAATGGTGGAAACATTTAATGCTTCTCTTAAAAGGTTTATCCTTATTTCTTCCATCTGTATCCAGTTGATATTTTGATTCTTTGCAGGCCTTTTTTTTTTAAGTGTCCCCCTCCACACTGCAATTTGAGACTGGCCAGTGCCTGGGTGTGTTCTGTGGTATATGGCTGTGCTATCCCGCTGGAACTGGAGGATGGCACAGAGGTGTGTGGGTGGAGAAGAGAGTAATGCTGCAGCTGTTGATTAGTAGCCAGTTTTATGGCTTCAGGATACTGATCTTCAGATTATGCTTCATGTGCGTTCTCACTGTTCTGTGATCATTCAGGCGCTCAGTAGCTGTTTTTTCTGTCCAGACTTGACTAAGTTGAAAAGATTTAAATGGTCAGTGTCCTTCAAGTGGAGACAAGTTCCTCAGTTCTGAGGTCACTGTAAGGAGGCAACAAATAAATGCACAGAAGGGCCTTTTGCCTTTCCCACGTAGGCTATTTAACCAAGGTAATCTAAAATTAAAGGGTTTTCCAAATACATCTGGCATGACCTTTCTGTGGTGATTATTTGTACTGGACAGTGAGCTGGGCTTGAAAACATTATCTGTATAATGAGAGATCATCATATGTTGTGGTAACTTAGGCAAGAACTGAAAAATATAAGGAGGTAGCTGCAAGGTGTCAGCTTGATTTAGGTAAACAGAAGGTAATGATCTGAGCTGGGATATAGGGGTGGTCGTAGCACAGTTAGAATCTTGACTTCCAATAATACTATTATTTTCTTGACTTGAACCTTCAGCCAGTGATTAAAGTCACGCAGTTTGCTTCCCTGAGGAGGAAAAATAGATTAAGACCTGATTTTGTTTGTTTGTTTTTAATCAATATGGCTTATTTAAAGGATATAGGAAATACCATGTTTTTCTGAGCCCAGCTGATTGAACAGTGAGGAAATGGTTTCTTTGCTCAGTAGTGTAATTAGTTGTTTGTTGGTTGTTTTTTTTTTTTTTCCCTAAACATAGCATATCTTTTGAAAAGCATAGTCTTAACCCTTAACTGTTGCCACTCTGGCAGCTTTTCTTGATGTGTACCCTCTTGCTGTAACCCTTGCCTGTGCTCAGTTCAGTGGTGCAGTTCAGAGCTAAGCAGCTGAATGTTTGGGGGCTGACCAGACCTTTTTACCATGCTGCATATTAGGGTCTGTATATAGGGAGAGATGAATGCAAACTCTCGCTTGGAGTTTTAGGCAAGTTCCACATCTCATTTAAAGAAAAAGCAATGTTTGCTCACTTTCAGTCCTATTGCAGTTTTCTGGTTCCTCTATTTCATAAACCTCAAGGTACTTTAGAGAATTCCATGGCCACCAGAAAACCCTCAATGAATTACCTCTCTAAATACTATGTAAGTGCACTAGGATAGCTGTTTTAGTAGTTTCCTAAGAGAAATTGCTTTCTCTCTTCCTGCAGTCCAGTGACAATTTTCTGCATTCTGCATGCCTTTTACCTCAAAGAGCCTCTTGGGTAGTGCTCTGAAAAGTTTGTGGTCCCAACTCATACAGTAACTAAAACCTGCAGTGGAAAATGTGAATGAGACTTGCAACTAGTGTCTTCTTATTGCTGGCCACCCTCTCCAGTCCCTCATGCAGTACATAATAACTAAATTTGGCTGAGTTCTTCTGCTGTCCCCTGAAAGACTTGGTGTTGCATGGCCTTGGGATATTTGTTGGAAGATTGCTGCGTATGTCATTTCATTTCTGCAGCTGTGTTTTTTGGGAAAAGCAACTGAAAAGCTTCAAGATGCCCTGGTTTCCTTGTTAATGCATTGGAAGCTTGCAATCTGCAGATCTTAAAAGGAGAGGAAATGTCCATTTCTTCCTGGGCAGGTTCATTGCTATATGCCACCAGTTACTTGCTCTCTAAAGTCTTTCTTTCACCCAGGCCAACTGGAGAATCTGGATTAAGTGAGAGCAGAATTTTCTGTATGGCTGGAACTGTGGCTTTCAAAATACCTCACTTTTTTTTCCCCCCAAATAGTAAACCAGCAATTTTTGCAGAACTTTGTAGTGCTAGATTTTGCTCCCTCTTAAGTAACAATGACAATTTAGTGCAGTCCTTATCAGGAGTTGATTTTGAGCAGCTCAACAGTTATCAGTGAATACAGTTAAAACTTCAGTAATAAATTCCTTCAAGTCTTATGTATTGCTGCCCAGAAGCAACCATGACTCAAATCTGTCCACTTCAAAAGCAGGAAAATCTAGTGTGGATTGCATCCACCTGTTTACCTATCTATGATAATAGGTGATTCTTACCTTTATTTCTTTACAGCCATCAGACTCTGCTTATGTCTTATTTTCTTCCGGAAACAGCATTACAGGTTTTCCCCAATTATTTATTTAAAGCCTGGCTTTTGCCCTGTGGGGTGCATTTTTTTTCCAGTGAGTCTTTGTCCAGTTTCCCCATTATTTATATTATTCTGGCCTACACAGTGCAGACCCTATTTCTGTCATATAAAGAAGAACATTTGATCCCTAACCGAGTCCTGCAGTGTGCATCTCTGCAGAAGCAGCTGAACAGTTGAATGGGGGCTGTGGGAGTGCTGTGTTCCTGTATGGTCACTTGTCGATTATTAGTTTTGGCCGGCTTGTACTAGGCTGACTAGTTTACATGAGGATTCTCAGAGTGAACAATTGAGGCTGCAAAGCAGATTTCAGCCTTTCCCCCCACTTTGAAAGAGAGGGCTCTCTGTCTGGAGGAAACAGGCTTGCAATTTCACAAGTCATTTGTTCTGCGTAGACCATTATCCTAATGGGATATTTCACACAGTTGGTTTGGATATACTGTTTTTTGGTGTTGATGACAAAATCTGAAACATATCCCTTTACTCTAGGGCTAAAAACCTCGGTCTGTTTTTTAGGCATTGTCTCCCCTGGAACCTGGCTGGGTTTTGTCTGACTGCTTTTGTCCTGTATCTGTTAGCTTTTTAAGGCTATATGATGTGTTAGCTGTGCTTTTTGAGCCACCTTAAGAGTTGAGGCAAGTGAAGTACCTTATGAATGAGTCTTTTTGGCATCATGGGGAATTTCACATCTGGAAAGACAAGCAACAGGATCAAATTAGTAATGCATACCATTACCAGTGACTCAAGAGGAAACTGTAGTAATGGTATTGTAGTTTTTGATACTGCCTCTGGGTAATTTCTGCTGTCTAGTCAGTTGATTCTGCAAAGACAGCTCAGGTTATTGCTAGGATGCAATACTTAAACTTTGACAGAGGCTGTCCTTTCAGACTGCTCCCTTAGGGAGAAAATACTTTCTTGGATTTGCTTTCCTCAAACAAATCCAAAGCCCACTAAGAATCAAGCAGCTGTCACCCTGTCTCTGCCTAAATAGTGGCTCTGTGGTCTCTGTGACACATGGCTACAGAAGTTTTATACCAAGTATGTTTATCTTTCTCTTGTACATAGGCTTACAAAAAAAAAGTCAGGAGGTTGCATGTTTTTAGCTTGTTGCAAACATGTTCTTTAAAAGAACAAAACTCTAGATTTGCTGTGGTCTAGAGATTATGACAGGCCTAACAAGTTTGTTTCAAAAAGAAATTCACAGCAATTTTGAAGGTTACCAGGGTGACTCGTACTGATTATGCTTTTCTTGTTGGGCCAACCAGACTTGTCCAGCAGGTCTTCCAGTGTAGCAAACCACCATTCATCCTGGTTCAGCTGGTGCATGCTGCCTCATAATGCCATCTTTTGATAGCCCTGATTGTGCTGGCTTGCCCCTTCTATTTTTTTTTTTTCACCAGCACTGATGCTCTCATGATGTTGCAGTGACTCACTTCTGCTTCTCAAGTATAAGAGCAACTTGGGTAACTATTTTAGATAAATATCTTAGATAAAGATAATAAGGGAAATAATTGAGGCCTTCCTACTTTACATGTTAGGGTTTTTTGTTTACTTGTTATTACTCTAAATTTTATGTTTAAGTAGGTGTCAGTAGCTGTAGCTGAGTATTAAGTAGTAATTTGAATATCTTGGTGTTTGTGTAACTTAAAGTAGCTCGGTTTCAATGCAGCTTCTTACATGTCTTGTGTTTGTTGTGCAGACAAAACAGTCTCAATGGAGGAGATTACTTTGCCATAATATAGCTAAAGATACAAATATCTAAAGGAAGATCTTCAGATGAAGATACCAAGACTTTATAGCAGTGACCACAATGGCTTATTCTGGCTAAAATGCATTGTTACCTCAAGCTTCTAGTGTTGGTCACACTTTTTTGCCTGAGTTTGATGATCCCAGATGAATCATACTCTTGCTTCTTTTATATTAAGGTTTGAACTATCCTTCAGATTAATGTCTTTACTGCAGTTCTGCAGCAGTAAGACAGAAAAACTGTGCCAGTTTGTATTTGCATCACGCGCCTTGTGATTGTAAAGGCTGTTCCTTCTCATGCTGCAGGATGAAGTTGTAGATTTTGTTGTAGTTGAGCATATCCACCAAGAGAGAATTCTGTTAACACTGCGTTTTTCCTCCTGGTATTAGGCTGTCAGAATTGTTTAGGTTGGAGAGGACTTCTGAGGATCATATAGCTGAACCCCCTGCTCAAAGCAAGGTCAGTTAGAACAGGTTGCACAGGTTCATGTCCTGTCAGGGTTTGAATAGCTCCAAGGATGGACGTTTCACAACATCATAGTGCAACCTGGAAACATACTATAGTAAAAATGTTCAGTGGTTTGTTGGGCTTTTTTTTGCCTTATGTTGAAGTGGGATATCCTATATTTTTATTTGTTGCTATTATCTCTCAACCTGTCCCTGGATCCTGAGGGAAAGAGTCTGGCTAAGTCATCTTTACACCTCTCTCTATGCTCTATAGGGATTTTCCCCCTGAAGCCTTTTTTTCTCCAGGCTGAGCAGTCCTTGTTCCCTCAGCCTCTCTTCACGTGAAAGGTGCTCTGGTCCCTTTATTGTCTCAGTGGCCCTTTGTTGGACTGTTGTGGTTTCACCCCAGCCATCCACCAATCCCCACACAGCTGCTCAGTTGCTCTGCACCAGCAGCATCCAGGAGAGGATCAAACATGTAAAAGTGAGAAAACCCATGAAACCAAGGCAGTTTAATAGGGAAAGCAAAAGCTGGGCACACAAGCAAAGCAAAAGAAGGAAGTCTTTCACCACTTACCTATGGCAGGCAGGTGTTCAGCCATCCCTAGGAAAGCAGGGCTCCATCATGGACTGTTTACCTGGGGAGAAGAACACCATTACTCCAAACATCCTGCTTCTTCCCTCTTCCCCCCACTTTAGATACTGAGCATAAAGTCATACTGTAATTTCTGACTTGAATCCAGGAGGGAAAAAGTTCTCCAGCTCATGCAGCAGAGGGGTATTTTTTGTAAGATACTGATAGTTTTTAAAGGGAAAATAAAGACAAAAGCACCACAGCACTTTTGTTCCTGCTGTGGAACAAAAGTGTCGGTGTTTGCTGAGTCAGACCCTGTTTGTCAGCTCTGTTCCTGCTTGATTAGTGGCACAGCAGTAGTGATGGGGCAGATGAGTATGGGTACAGTAGTGTAGCAACCTGCTGGGTTCAAGTTATTACAAACACAGAGCCTCAGCCAACTGTTATTTGCTTGAAAGGGTGATAAGGGTAACAATAATAGGAAGCTTTGTATTTGTAGCATATTTTCCTTACCCAGCTGCACTGGTATGTTTTTTTACCAGAGAAAACCGACACACTTTCCTCCTCTGCTGCTCCTCTGTAGTACTTAACCTTTTACAAAGAAATGTGCTTGAAATGTTATAATGGTGTTGTATTCCAGAATTGCTGTTTTCAAAGTAACTTTGCTTTTTAATTTGAGAAAAGCCTTTTTTGCATAAAGCAGTCCTACAGATACAGTTTTCTTTGAGCTTAGGATATGTTTTGCATTGTAACGGTAGTTAAATTACTGTAGTTTCAATGTACAGTTCACTGAAAAGGATTTTTAAGGTATCAACTTAGGCAAATTTGATGTTGGACTACCCTTTTGTTAAAAGTAAACATCAGTGTTACAGGTGAAACCTTGTGAGTTTGACTCTTGCATTTTAAAATAGTGGAGAAGTATTATATGGATTCAATATTTAAAGTCACGTGCTTAATTGGTGAGAATCCTTCTTCAGTTGTAAAAGCCATTCTTGTGGATAAAGAGACTGAAATGCAGGACCCACAGCCTTGTGTGACAATGGGTCTAGTTAAGCAAGTGCTGACCTCTGTGATGAGAGATTCTCTGCAGTGTTTCCATCATTGCCTCTTGGACCTGAATCACAAAGTGCAGACTGGAAAAGAAATTGTATGTCTTGGTTGTCTGCTTAAAATTTTCAAATCCATGCTCTCTCTTTAAGGAGCAATAAAACATCTGTGGACCAAAATTCCGTAGGACATTTTTTTCATACAATAGGTCTTGCCCTGTGATTTGTCAAAGGAGGTTTATTTCCATGTAAAGTTGTGCAGTCTTAATAAGCTGCAAATCTTGTCTTTGCTCTATGTAACAACTTAGCTGAGGTTGTTGTACTCAGAATCTCTTGAATGTTTGTTTTATGAAAGTATTATTCTTTGCTTCTGTCACAGCGTAACAGCTTTTTGGTCATCCACAGTGTTTAGAAGCTTTTGACCAGGAAAAGGCAAAAGTTCATCTTTAGTTTAGATACCTTTTTTGGTTTATGGTAATCTTAAAGACAATCCTGTAAATTTAGTGTTTATTTCACATTGAAAATAGACACTTTTGAACATAGGTTGACATTATTTCTTTCCATACTGTAACTAGGAATGACCAAAATGGTACAGGATGTCAGCTTTGCACATAAACTGAAGTGGTGGCAATTAATCTGAAGTGTATTTACTCTTGGTTCAGGTGCCTTTTTCGGACCTTGGTGACAGTGTGCTTCTAACTAGGTAACTTTTTGTGTGCATACTTTAAAACTTGTCAGGATCATTTTCAACTTTTAGGCCTGACCATTTGATTGCAGTATCCATTAATAACCTTTATTTGTGCTGATGTTTTATTTCAAAGTATTCTTTAATGGTGAGAAAAAGTTGCAAGACTACGCCACTGTTTTGCTTCTCCTTCTAGACTTCAAACAAACTATTTTTTCCCCCCTGGACAATATAACATCTTCAGTATGTACGGTATTAGAGCACTAGGATATTAGTTCATGAATGCATTGATGTTCCTCTGGGTGGTTAATGTATTTTATTTGTCACCGGGGAGGAATGTGCTTTTCAGCTCGCTCCTTCTGCGAGTGCTCTGACTCATGAGCGTGAGGTACTTCAAAAGGATTTCAGCACTCCATCTCCTTCTTCAGTCTTGCAGTTGCTTTTCTAAGAATAGAAGCAGCAAAACAGACAGCGGAGTTCCTTCTCAGCTGCTACAGTACATTACCACTGTAGTCATGAAAGCTGACATCAATGGCAATCTTCACATCTCACAGTTCCCGTTTACCTGCGTGGCTACAAACACTGTCTGACACTATTCCTTGGGAGCAGGAGCCACCTGGGCTTCCAATCTGGATGATTGAAACTATCAGCTGTGGGACTTGGGTGTCTACATTTCAGGCAGTGTTTTGAGAGCAGCATAAAGTAACTGAGACCTCCAGAAGATGTGGAGGGTGTATCCCATGCAAGATGTGTCCTTGTAATACTTAAGATATATTGGAATTCTTCCTTAAATATCTTCTGTAATCATAGCTTGTGTATTCTGACAGTATCTGTTAACTTGAAAAGTTTTCTCGTCATACAGACTTCTTCACAATATAATAGTGAAGAGTTGAAGCTCTTGAAATAGCACTGCCAGTACTTAAGTCAGTGGAAGAAGTTTGCTTCCTTGAAGGTGAGCTAAGGTTTTGCTGATTATTGATTCTCATTTGCATATGGGTAAAAGGAGCCCTCTCTTCAGCTACAAGCATCATCTCTTGTGCCAGTGAATTACAGAACTCAAGTAAACTGTACTCAGGTCTTGAACGTGCACTGCAGGAAAATTAAGTCGGTCTTCAAAAGCAGTCATTGCTAGAGCCTATTTCTAAAAGGAACTGATATGCTTTAGGGAGAACATGATTTTTGGGTTGATTAGGTGACAGAGCCAGAGCATCTCTGCTGTAATTGTCTCCTGTGTTTAAGAGCTCTGACTGTTGGGTAAATGAAGTAAGAAGGTGGGTTGACTCAGGGAATAAATATTGTGACTGTTAAGGCTCTCTTGTCCACAAAGTGGATTTGGCTTTCAACTGCAGAAGGAGAAGATGGAAACTAAGAAGAATGGAAGTGGAAGGAAAAGGAAATACGTGTTGTTTCTTGCAATGAAGTGTAGAGGTGTGCAAAATGGTGATCACCGAAGATGGTGACTGGGACATCTTAAACCCAGCCTGGGCTTACTAACATGCATTATAGGAATAACCTCCCTTTATTTGCAGCCTTCCCTTCCCCAGCTGCTGCTCCTACTCTAAATTTTCTATTGTAAGTTTTTCTTGATGGAAATAAACTGACCTGCACTGACAGTTTTTTCCATTCATCATCAGAAAATTCTGAATTGAGTTACCTGTAGAAGATGCTCTTTTTGTTATCAACGGCTGGTCTGAAACTACATGTTTACAACCTAAAGCTATGTATATTGTAATAGCATTGAAATCAACAATACTTCTGTTAGGAAGGGTACATTTTCTAATAGAAAAAGTACAGTATGGTTAGTGAAGCTGTGTTTAATGAGATATGATATTGTATGTATGTTCTTTCCCTCCTTTTTTGTGTTGTATTTTTATTCATCTGTACGTTTGTTTGTACTTTAAAACAAGATAGGAAGTCTTCCTTGGCAGTATGAATTTTGGAAGGAATGGGTGGGATAGGAAGAGCTATTTCTTTTTCTTTCAATAATACATGTCTGATTTTATATAGGTGTTTTTAAATACCTTCTAACCCTAAAATACATGCATAATAAATGTAAAAGATTAACTGTGATAATTAGCTTAGACCGTTTTTTGTTTTCCTTTTTTTCACTGTAGGCAATCAATTCCCAGAGATAAATACCTTCAACCTTTTTGTTAAGGAGAAAAAACATCTAAGTAGTATTTAACCTCTGGCATCACTTCTGGGATTTCATAATGCCAGCTATCAAAGAATCCCATCTATAAAGGAGAGACAAAGGAGTTGAGCAACAGTACATGGCTACTCCAGCTGAAACATGTTTTGACAAGTCGTTTGTGAATAACAGTAAAGCAGGATTGCAACTTGCCAGACATAAATGCTTGAGTAAGAGGAGAAATGTTTAAAACATGGAAACCTGGTTGTCAGGCATTAGTCACCTTTGAATACCTAACAATGGCATTCTTTCTACTAGAAAGCAGGGTAGCTTTTGAGGAAGGCTGTTCCTCAGTAATGCTGTTTATTTCTGAAGGTTTCCAAGCGATTGACTAAAGGTGGTTCTGTTCTAAGAGTTGCCAATCTGCAGCTTCTTGGAGCAAGTTTTTGTGAAGTCTTGTGACATGGATGCACATGATTGCAATACACCAGAAGGGAAAATAAACTAATGATGGGTCTGAAAAGGCAGAGTCTTGTACCTGGGGAGGAATAACCCCATGCACCAACAGCACAGTCTGGGACCTGAGGTGCTGGAAAGCAGCTCTGCAGAGAATGACCTGGAGGTCCTGATGGACAGGCTGTCCATGAGCCAGCAGTGCCCTTGTGCCAAGGACAGTGGTGTCCTGGGGTGCATTAGGAAGATAGTTTGCCAGCAGGTTGAGGGAGACCACATCTGGAGTGCTGTGTCCAGTTTTGGGCTCCTCAGGACAAGAGAGACATGGAGCTACTGGAGCTTTTCCAGTGGAGAGCTACAAAGATGATGCAGGGACTGGAGCATCTCTCTTAAGAGGAAAGGATGAGAGAGGTGACTGAGAGGGGATCTCATCAATCTGTTTAGGTATCTGAAGGGAGATGTCAGAGGATGGACCAGTTTCTGCTCAGTGGTGCTGAGCAGTAGGACAGGAGGCAATGGGCAGAAACTGATGCACAGAAGTTCCACTTGAGTATGAGGAAGAACTTCTTTACTGTGCAGTGGCCGAGCACTGGAACAGATTGTTCAGAGAGGTTGTGGAGTCTCTCTCACTGGAGATACTCAGGAACTGGCTGGATACAATCCTGTGCCATGTACTCTGGGATGACCCTGCTTGAGCAGGGAGGTTGGACCAGATGAGTCACTGTGATCCCTTCCAGCCAGACCCTTTCTGTGATTCTGTGGAAAGTTCTGGAGTGCAAGTTTTTAACTTCTCCAGTTTCTGGAGAAAGTTGGGAATATTGTGTGGACTCAAATCTAACCAGCAAATAAAGTGGATATCCAAATCAATTACGTGTTTACATATACCATAACTTTTAGGTGATTTATCTAGTTGGTTTATGGGTTTGGATTTTTCGGTAGCTGTGATTAGAACACTTAAGGTCACTTGCCTGACCTTGCTTTAAAATGTCAGTCTTTAAAACTCAATGCATTTTGAAATAATAATTTAGGACTTCAGTTGTTAGGATGCTAAAAAAATTTATGCCAATTCTTAGGGTACACAGTGAAGTGAAACTACTATAACAGAGAAGAGATGGTGAAAATTTCAGACCATTTTTTAAGTTTTAAAGTACAGTATGCAAAATGAAGTTGTTTATATTAACAGCTGAGCAATTGCACAGACGAGTAGACTTCCATTCTTCCAGGTATCTTCAAAGCTATAAAATAAGTGTTATGAATTTTTGGTTAGCTAAGTAGTCCTTTGCTCAGCTAGTGACATACTGTAATTAAAGTGCTTGAATACTTACTCATAGCATCACTTGCGTGCACACAGTTACATTAAGGACATGATTACAAAGTAGCCAAGTGTTCTGAGAACTCTCAATAGCTAGTAATATTCAGTAAAAATATGGAAAAAAGTTTTATTACATTTGTTCTCTTTGAGCTCTGCAAGGATTAGCTCATAAAAAGCTAAGTCTGCAGCTCATTAAATGAATATTTTCTTGATGTTCTACATCTTGGACTTCTTGTTGTGAGAGAAGGATAAATATTTCTATCTTGGGGCTCTTATAATTGTGAGTAAACTTGTCTTCATCCTTTCCGGGAGAAACCTTTAGCTCACAACCCTAAGTCACAAGTGAAGTCTCTCTTACAGCTGAGTCACTTCTGTCTCATCACATTAAAATTATTTCCTGCTCTTTCCTCCCTTTATGTTATTTTACTATGTTCAACTGCATTTGCAGAAATGTAGCTGTTGTCAGGCTGTAGACACAGAACTGGTGTCCTTATAAAATGTGCTCTGCGAATAGAAAGAAGCTGTGGAGGAATGTTTGCTGGATCTCAGGTTCCCAAGTGACAAATATTTGTCTTGGAGCTCGTTTTTTTGTCTTCTTACAGTGGAGCAAAGCAGTGTTGTTGGTTCTGCTGCTGTGCAGCTGAGGTTTTGATGTGAATGTTTCCAACTGCAGTGGAGGAATGTAATAGTGCAAGTATTTCTTAAAGCAAAAGGTTCTCCTTTGGAAAATTTCAGTGTGGGGAGAAAATTAAAGACAAGCATTTATTTCCCCCACTGAATTTAAAGGGACACTGTGAACTTAAAATTCTAGAGACTTGAGGGTTTGTTTATTTCTTCTTAAAAAGAACCTGTAGCAATGGCATTGGTTTTTCTGCAGATTTTTGTGGTTTGCTGTTCTCTTTTCAATCTAGAGATGCTCTGTGAAGGACTTGCACAAAGTGATTCTTTTCTCCTTGATAATCAGGTCAATCAATTGACCATAAAGCGTTATTAAGCACAAGAGACAGCCTGATTGCCTGAGGAGAAATGACAGAGGGGAAGGAAGGTAGAGGAAGGCCAGCTGATACACTGTGATTTAATAACTACTACCTGTCAGCTGAGACGCAGAAGTTGAGCTGTTAGCCTGACTGGTTGATAGGTAAAATGAATTGAGTAAATCGGTTGAAGAATTAAATCACACTTTATTTTTCTTCACCTTGCATTTGGAGTGGGATCACAGACCCATCTTTTTCTTCTCAGTTGAAACCTGTTAGTGCATGGTAAACTGATTGATTGTTTTATACCCTCTTATATTTAACAGCAGTAGATAAAATAGGTGATAGCAGAATCTTTTTTCCCTGTATTTCTTTGACTGAGGACTATCTGAAAGTTTCAAAGACATTAATTAGACATGAATCTTCAGCTAATATGCTAAAAGTGTACCTTTTTTTAGCAAAACAAGCTTCATAAGTTCTCCTCTTCAGTTGTTTTCAATTGGGTGCTGCTTCTCATGGCTTGTATTTTTCAGTCATGAATTTTATTTTAATCCATTGTAAAGTTAGATCTCTGAATCATTTTTGAAGAGTTTCTTTTTAAAGTGTTCTGCAATTTAAATGATTAGCATTAAATTGATATGTTCCAGGGAAATATCTATAGTAAAGAAATGCATTTTTTTCTCTGAGTGGTCTAGGAATAATATAGTTTTATTTGCAAACAATTAGCTACTTGTGAGAAACCTGATTTTGTACATACTTGATGTATTTAGTACTTAGTTTTTATTACTTCTGGAAAGCCACAGTTCAGTACGACTATTGTATATTGGCTGCTTAATAGAAACTCTGAAGTAATAATTTCAAAGTCAGTACGTGGTTGATTTGTTTCCCTTTGAAACAATTCTCATTTCATCTTAGTTTCTTGCTCTGTGGGATACTGCCTTAGTGAAATATGTGAAATACTTGATAAGCAAGGCACACAGTCAACTATGACTGCTGTCTTCAAGCATTTTCCAGCTTTCATGGAGTTAGAGAGGACATTGGAGGGAGTTTTCACATAGTGAGGAGGAGGGATAAAGGGGATCTTCCAAATTCATGGTGAGAAAAATAAAAGATCTGTGCTTAAGCTTTCCCAGGGAAAGGAGACTGAACATTATTGAATGAATAGTCCTCTTCACCTTCATATCTCCAGTTTGATTTTATCTACTTGTGACCTAACACAGCATTTTATTTTTTGCTTTCTGTTCAAGTCTCAATTTAGTACTAATTGAGGAGCTGTTAGAAAGCAATAAAATGACAATTTTCAAAAGTATGATGCTAATTGATTTCTTCAAGGACAGGGAAGCTGTGCATGGATTATTGCTTCTTGTCTTCAGTGTGTAGCCTATTACCTTTGCACCAGTTAAACCATCCATTAAAAGACAGATAATTGTAAAGTAATTGTCCTGTGCTGAGAATTGTTCACTGCCTGGAGACCTGTTAACAGTACAAAAGAGTCACTAGTGTAGGTGAAATATTTCCTTTGTTGTCAGAACTTAAAATAATAGCCAGTTAGACCCACTTTAGGTAGTGGACAAACACAGAAAAATACTTACATCCTACATGCAGGGGCAATGCATCTTATTTTTCTTTTAGAACTTTATAGAGCTCCTCTGCCTGTCCATCCTTTCCCATTACCCTGCACTGCAGTGTCCATCCCTTCCACTGAAGAGAAACAGACTCTACTCACTTGTTTCTTTGCCCCAATAACAGCATCAGACATATTCTGGTCTTTAATTTACACCACACATTTCCTAGTTTTCCATCCTGTGTTCTTTGGGATGCAGTCTTCTCTTTCTCCACTTTGTTACTTTGTGATGATGGAACTACCAATTTTAACCCCTGTTCCTTATCCCAGCATGGTTTTGATAGTCAGTGTAAGTGTTGGATGATCAACAACTGTATCTTAATTCTGTCATCATTCTTGCCACTGGAGCATCTGCTCTCTGGTCTACAAAACAGTGACTAATAGTTTCTGTCATCTGAGCAGCATTTCCTGATCCCACTTTCTTGCCTATAGCTAACTTGTTAAGATTTGAATGAATGAGTTTAACATAGGATTGTAAACCTAACTATCAAAATACAGATATTTTTGGTTTTGTTTTTACTGGAGTAGAACAATAATAGTGAGTGTAGAAATGAAACAACATTGCTAATTTTTAAAAAAACAAACAAACCCAGCCAGCAAAACCCACTGTTGACAATATAATTTTCTTTTTAACCTAATGAGGTGAGATAGATGAATATGAAAGCTGGGTCAAAAGGCTTATGTAATTTTCAGACCCTAAATATAGAATGCTGTAATGACACAAAAAGATCAATCTCTGTGCATATGTTCTGGTAGAGTATTTTTGTTTTGTTCTTATTCTGCGCATGCAATTTAAAACTAAGCTGGATACCCCCTGCTTGGAAGAACAGTCTTGCTAGTATTCCTGCCTTATGCTATATGCCAATTTCAATTGACATGTAGCATGTAGGTTTCTTCATTATAAAAGTCTGGGTGTGGGGTCATTTTGTTTTGTTTTCTTGCTAGAAAAATTTCCCTGTGCTCATTGTTAAATTTACCTTTTTTTTTTTTTTTTTTAAATAGTAGTGGAATGGGGTGATGATGTTAAAGCAGTGTCAGAAGATGAAGCCATGGTGCTGGTGAACCACCAAGCGACGGGTGACGTCTGCACTCTGATGATGTGCCTTCAGGATAAAGGCACGGTAGGCTACAGCCGGGGCGTGGGGTGGCTGTGCGCGTGTGCCGTGTTCCCTCAGCAGTGCTCGTGTCCCTGTGCAGCTCTGATGGCTGATTTCAGGGTGTTAACCCACCAGATCAGCTCAGTAGGGAGCTTTTGGTTTGGATTTGGTCCAATGAGACAGCCAGTAGCTTGGAGCAGGTTTTAGAGCCTGAGCGTTGTCTTTGGAGAAGGTGAGACGTGAGCTGAGTCACTCTGCATGCAGTCGAGGTTAACGCACAGGGAAGCAGATCTCCTTGCAGGTAATCAAGTACTTGACTTTTTCCTCTCACCTCATGCCCTTGTGCAACTCATGCCAACTTTGCTCAGACCAACACTGGTCTAGCTTCTTGGTTATGACTTTGCTCCAGCATGGAATTTTTCTCAACGTTAGAGCAAGCTGTGTATGGGATTTTAATATGAGTGAGGGCATGCCAAAGCTAGCTAGCTAAGGTCAAAATTGCTTGAGCTCTTACTTCACGAGCCCTTAAGCATTTCTTGATGAGAAGTGTAACTAATGGTAATTGTTTCATGCACTGCTGTTCAGAAAGTTCATGTCTAACGAGTGGAAACCAGAGTATAGGATCTAAACAGGAGATTAAATTTATGTACAAATCAGAAAGAAGGCTACAAAGAGGGGGGAAGCATACCTGTCAAGATGAAATAATGCATCAGCTGTATCTGTCTTACTATTGTCTTCCTTCTTGAAGTGTTTTAGTGTTGCCTTCCTTCATCATACGGTGAAGAAACAAGAACTGCTTTTTGCTGTGTCTGCACAATTGGTAACTGGCACTGTTTTTCTTAGTGCAGATTAATACAGTTATGTATTCACTTATCTTTATCAGTGATTTACCATTTTTTAGAAAGTTTTCCAGATCTTACTTACGACACCAGAGCTGATTAAAAAAAAAAACAACACAAAAACCTCTCAAACAACCCTTAGCCTCGCTAAGTATGAAAATGCCACTCAAGATGGAGCAGAGACTCCTGGTTTCTTTCTACTCTAGCCTACAGCAGACTGATTTAAAAGTACTTTAAATTGCTTTCATTTCTTTTGTTATTGGGGAAATTTGGTGTGTAGAGTAATCTGTGCTGTATCCAAATGAGTAGAATGACAGAATAAACTCCTAAATTCCCTTCATCACAATTGTGCATAGGACAATCTTGTGATAAAGATATGACTGTGAGGGTGTAGTCTTGTGGATATATATGGCATATGATCCTGACTACTAGTTTATAGTTATAAATCTAAATCATCTTATTCCCATTTGACCCCGCAGCTTAAAAGTTTCAGTCGAGACACAGAGTAAGTTTCAGTGGATGTAGGAGATGCTAAAAATGGAGGAAGGCATTGAGATCAGAAATAATCTTCACCATGGAAATGACTAGGTTTGCATGTTTTCAGAAAAGCAGAAAATCCTCAAAATTGCTATTTTTTTTCCTTAAGCAGTTGCAGTCATTGCTCTTGGAATGTATGTCTAGAGCCTAGAATGTCTTTGATGGTTTTAGCTAATAAAGAAATAAAACAACATGTGCTTCAATACGTGCTTAAAATACAGCATGAGTAGTACAAGTGGCTGAAAATAATGAAGAAGAGCAGGATAGTTTATCCTTGCTAGAACTTGCTGAATCAGGTGTTTTTAAATAGCATGCTTTATATTTCTAAAGAGAAGATAATTGTCTTAGAGTGTCTGTGAAAGTACTGGAGAAAAAAAATAAATGCACCTGTCCAGAAACAATCATTATACAGTATGCAAATGCTTAAATTAGTCAGCTTTCCTTAAATCCAGTTTAATCTTAACATGGAGTCCTTCACAAGGTGGATACTCATCTGTTACCCAGGTACTAATTTTCAATAATTATTTTTATTTTGTTCATGAGTATTAAGCTTGTGCCAGTTCAAAATTTCTTCTGCTTGCTTTTGCCAGCCAGTACAGACCAAAACCAGATGTAATCTAAAAGGGCTTAGAGTTTAATGCTGCTTAAAAAAGAAGAAACATTCATTTAAGACATCAGAGGTGTTTGATTTGAAGTTCTGGGTTTTTCTATGTAGTGAGGTAAATTCATGAGACAGTCTTTTAACTTGACAGTGTTTCCCAAGGGTCATGTCAGGAACCATGATGGTTATTTTTTTCTAATATTTTATAAATACTTAAATACCAGTGATTGTGTAGTGTATCTGTTTTAAGTAAATTTAATCTCACCAAGCAGTAAGATAAAATATATGTGCTAAGATATTTCTGGTCTTTTGGATTCACTTATGTGAATAAGAAAAGAAGGATCTCTTATTTCAAGAAGTGGAACTTTAGCTAAAAGTTAGAATTTTAATGGAAGGATTGAATTGGCAGTGCTTGATTAGTCCATTATACCATAATATAAGCCACACAGCAAAGTTTCAGGTGAACCAGAAGTCACCTATTTACACTTTATATAAAAAAGTTTTAGAAATTTTTCCAATTTGTTTGTGAAAGTGTTAAAAAAATCCAGTAAGTAACTTGTGCTCTCGTAAATATTGAAGGTTATGTGTTTAACAAAAAGTAGGTTAAAATGCTGCTATTACTGCTTTCTAACTGGATTAGGACCTATAAATGTGGGGTTTTTTTCTGACTTAGAACAGAAAGCAGTACCAGGAAGGGTGCAGTGGAGACAAAAGTAGAGCTTGCAGCTGTTTTTGTGCAGATTTCAAGATGTGCTTTCTCAGGTTTCATTGTTAAAATAGAGGTGCTTGAAAGATGAAAGTCAGCCTATCCAGGTTGCTTTGTTATGAAATCTGGGTAGAGTGAAATGAAAGTGGGCCTGTGAATAGGAGGCACCTAGATTTTTTTATATGCATAGTTGGTAAAAGCTTTTTCTAGCTTCTGAATTTATTTACCCAGGAAGTATGAAGGAAAAAAGACCTGAAGTGGCATCCAAAAGTTCTTTGAATTCATCAACACCTATGAGTCTGCACTCAAACCACTTCTGAATGTCTTTGTTTAAACCTCTTTGAAATGCAAGTGATAAGAGGCTCATCTGATAAGTGTTTTTTCATTCCTGAGGATACTAAACAGAAGAGTCACTAAATACAAGAGTTACCACCAATGTTTTGCAGTGTCCTCTATTGTGCCCTTGATAGCAGAATAAAACGAATATGCATGATCTCGTTTGCCTTTTGATTGCAAACAAGATAACTGTGTCCTATTCATTGAACCGCTTTTTGATTTGACTTGTTGGTTTGTGTATATATTAATTCACACAAAAAAATACATTCTCTTTGTACTTCTTACCATTGCCTAGGCTTACAGGCAGATTTATGAGCATTGGGCTCTGAAGTTTGTCCCTTTGTAGCCCACAGGCAGCAGACTGTGTCTTAGTTACAATTTGTGTGTCACACTTACCTTTGACAAAATCTCATCACTCTTCCTCGGGAAAGACTGAGGAAGCTCAGGGATGCTATTCAGAAGCCCTGTGTCACCTAAAACAAGGTGAGACAGACTCTGAAGAGCAATGATCAATTTGCAGGATAAAGCTACCATCATCTAAAGACAAAGACAGTAACAAGTGGTATGGTACGGGAGAAGCACTAGCATTGCTGGGCAACAGTTCCTCATCCAGGATTGCCATAGAACATTTGGGACCAGTGTTGACTCTTCAAAAGACACATCTTCTTTCCAGCAGAGGAAGCAGAGTTTAAGCTTGCTTATCTCCTCCAGTAAAATAGATTATGTTGGTTTAACTTCTGCTTGATATAATAGAACAATAGTTGTCAAAATGCCAAAGTAGTAGATGAGCACTGCCAGGCCTGAGTACTGCTGCAGGCTAAATCATCATTAGTGAAATGTTGGTGGTGTTTCTATCAAAGGATGTGGTTCTCTACACCAGCTTGTCACCTTTGGGAGATGTGTAGGCATGAGCTTATTGTAGTTCCTTAAAGAGGAGTAACATCTCTCTGTGATGCTTTTTTAAACTCTTATCCTTAGGGCACACCTTTATTGTTTTCTCCTCCATAAATTTACTGAAATTGAGAGAATGTTAATGTCTGCAGAGAAGAATTTTGCTTTGAGACCCTCACTTTTATTTAACACGGGCCTGGAGATAAATGATTTCACCGATATTAATCTCAAGTAGGAACTAATTTTTAGGATTTTGTATTTAGGAACTAATTTTTCTTTAATCACTCACGAATACATAGTGGGTCTTCGGTCCCTTGGATGTGTAGTATCTTGTAAGGAATACTACTGGCAGACAGGAAAGGATAATAGCATGTCATCTTTATTTCTTAGGCTGCTTTCTTTTGTCTTTGCCTCGAAATATGTGAGAAAGATCCAAAGCAGCAGATGAATGATCATCTGACCACCAGAGAAATGTCACTGTCCTTCATACTCTTTTTTGATAGTGGTGAATGGAAGAGTACTGTGTTACATGACTTTGAGTTCACTGAACCTGAATCAGTCTTGATGTGGCCTCCTAACACAGGGAGAGAAAAGGCAGCCTAGCCTATGATTGGGAGCATGTAAGAGACACTGGATTTTCCGGTTTTGGAGACCCAATTCCGACCCCTCTCAAAAACTACGTGTGGGAGAGATAAAGACCTTGTGAGAAAATAAGCTTTTCTCTTCTGTTATTTACTTTGTTGGCAGTAATTCTCCTACTTTAAATCTCAAAGGACTGAACAGGTAAAGTATCTGCCTTCACTGTCCTGTAAGAAGTGATGGTCAGGTGAATCAGTCAGCTTAACTGCTGTTTTTGCCTACCCACCATGTTGCTTGCCTGGGACAAGCAGGATTTGATTAAATTCTCAGGGATACATGTGGCTGCTCTGCCATGGCTAATAGTGTAGAACTGTGAATTATATTACAAAAAGGCAGCTATTTAATCCTACTCTTGAGGGAGAAGCCTAGCACCCATGCTGCTTTATATTTTGGGGCATAAAGGACCTTACTCTATATATTTGCTAGTTTTATTGCTGTTGTGAGAATGACAAGAAAGTGATCAATATATGTTTAATTCACAATTCTCTGCACTTGATATTCACTCATTTTTTCAAATTTATTTTACTTTTCAGGTTGTCCGTCAGATGATGTGGCTGATGGATCATATTTTTAAGTATACAAACTTTGGCATTGTGTCTCTAATCCATGGAGACTTCTTTATAAGACAGGTAAATGGCAACACATAATAGTGCTTTGATTTATCCTTACATTTGGAGCCCTGTGGTGTTATGGGAATTGTGTCACTTCCTGGTTGGTTTGCACAATGAAATAACTATGCTGTAAAGTGTATATTTGGGGAGATCTTTGTTCTGAAATAGCTTTATTTTCCAAGCTAATTTTATTATTTGCATAGATAAAAATGCTTATGGAATCCAGTTGAGGTGGGAGCCTATTATGAGAGAGGTGTACAAGCAGAATACCAGGGCAGTCCTTTTTGTCTCTGTTTCTGAGCAGCCATCAGTGGCACCTCTCATCTTTCCTTAGTGACCTTGAAGCCATGCAAAGAGTCTGCCTGGTTATGTCACTGTTCTGACTGTCAGAGTTTCAAATTAGGAAAGGCAGGACTGTCCCTTTTCATGGTAACATAATAGTGGACCAATTTAAGGTGGTGATGGACTTGTGCAAATAGTAATTAATTGATTCTCGAAGGTTATTATTTGAGCATTTGAAAAGAATGTCTGTTGAGCTCAGCATGTCAAATTTTAATGAGTTAAAGCCTCAGATTATTTCATATGGCTTGCATAGGGTTTTTTGTTGTTTGGTGGCTTAAACTGCACTCTCAAAGTAGAAACTCAGAAGGCCAATGAGAAGCATGAACCTCTTGTCAATTCTGTGAACTGCCATGTCTGTGAACAGCATACATGTTTCTTTCCTCTCATTATTTCTTTTTCTGGATGTAAAATGTGTGGGCAACCAGAGAGAATGAATGAATTTTCACATTGCAGAGAAGAAGATAATTTACTCAGAATGAAGTAAAGAAATGCTTAGAGCAGCATACAGCTCAAGTGAGATTGCTCACTGATGGGACAGGCACAGTTAGAAGACCTCAGGCACAGTTAGATACAAAAAAAGGTCTCTAGAGATACACAACTCGGTATTATGAGAAGATGGAAGGAAACATGGTTGGATGCCTTGTAAAATATAAATCTGTTTCAGTAGTTAGAATTTACAAGATGCACATTTTGAGGTATGCAGTGCTGTCAGCTTGTTAGTTCTAATTTCTGAATGTGGGATTGCAATTCCAATCACAAAACCAAACCTTTACTGAGCTGCAAAAACTAAGGCTTTTCCTCATTTTTGTAAAGTGGCTGACATAACATCACAAATACAATGACGTCATCGTGAGTCTAAATATAAAACAATTGAAAATAAAATGTTTCTTTGTTGTTAGCCTTTGGGTGTGGCAAAATACTTCATGTGAGTGAGTAATGGTCCTCTGCCTAACTCTGCACCGGCCCTAGTATTTGGATGGTTACTGCTCACTGCTCTTGTCTTAACTACTGTGCTATCCTGGAGTCCTGAGCTCTCATGAGGAAGCACCGGCTTAACTGAGGAACTTTTATATTGCTCTTTAATTGCATCAATATGAGCAGGCAGAGCCTTTTCCTTCCCTCTCATGTGGTAAGTTGGAAGTAATTGGAATGCTGAGACTTAAACCTAGGAGAAGCACTTTCACAAAACTGGCCTTCAGTAAAATACTGTTTCTTCATGTCTTTCACTTAACCCCACCCTTTCCCTCTTTCTTCCTTTGACCAAAAAAACCCAACCACCCACCAAACAGTCCAATGTTTGTGGCAGTTTTGTTGACAGTTCAGAGAATTAAAATCACCTCTGCTGAGGAGAGCTTTAATTTTGCTCTCCTGTGTCTTTTGAGTGATTTGACAAAGTCACTTTGGAGCACTCAAAAATGCTAATTAATGTAAATAGATTCCTCTGAAAACTTGGGTATCTTGGTGCATGCAGAGATGGGAAAAGATTGTTCCTGAAGATATTTCTGCAGTAATTAAGGATGTATCTTACTGTTCTTAAGTGAAGAAGTTGTGCTAATACATCAAAAAGAAGAAATTAACAAGTCATTGGAGCAGTGCAGATTTGAGTGAGGTCTGTGGTTCTGCTGTGGTAACCCAACTGAGGCCTGGTCTGTAGCCCAGCAGTAGGCACTCCAAGGAGAGCATTGTTTTTTTGTTGTCTCAGGGGCTTATTTTTATCTCTGAAAAGAGAGAAATCTTAGAATTATAATTATGTCTGATATTATCTCTTTAAAGCATTCATTTATTTAGATTATTTTTTATCCTTACAGGGAAGAACACACCGTGACCAGCAGCTTGTGTTACTCAAAGATCATCTAGAAAAATATTACAGGAGCCGCAATAGAAAATGGATTGTTTTATTTCCAGAGGGTGGCTTTCTTAGGAAAAGGAGAGAAACAAGCCAGGCATTTGCCAAGAAAAACAATTTGCCATTTCTTAAACATGTCACCTTGCCAAGACTTGGGGCAACACAAGTAATTCTGAAAACACTTGTAGCGCCACAAGAAAATGGAACTCCTTCAGGTGGAGATGCTGTGAGAAAAGGTAAAGATCACTCTTGTGGGTAAGAAGCAAATTGAATGTCAAGGATTTGAGTTAAGGAAAACATTGTGTTGGTCTCTTTAAATATCAAATATGTGCTTAGTGTATTTTATATAAATGTTTTCATATTTAGTTTTAGTTCTGCTAACTTTATTTTTGACGTTGAGCCAAAAATACCCACCTTAGTTTTAATTTGATTTAGTGTATGGTGTGGCTGCATGAATGCTTGGCTTGGCTCATGATGGGTAGAGCAGATACTGGAATAGGCGCCCAGAGTGAGCAAGGAGATGATCCATTCCTTTCAGCAAGACTGGTGGTTTGCTATCACTGGTTTGTGACGGCATGGAACTATAGTAAAAGTATTTCTGGAATATGCTAACTGTGTTCATATTTTTATTCTGGGCTTTTAAAGTTTCTTTGCATCCACTGCTGTATATTTTATTCTTCTTCTTGAACTATCTTCTATTGAGTTCTTCTCTTCTCTACAGATCTTTGTGTTGGCTGTCTCCATTGTTGCTGGAGTTAGCTGTCACTGATTACTGGATTTGAAGGATTGTTTTGGGTGTCATGTCAGAATAGTTACGGGAGAATAAGAATATTCCTCCAACATTATTGTTCTGGGATGCCTGGCTGTAGGGGAGGGTATAGCTGGGATATAAATAATGTCTGTAATTATGGGACTTGGTGCTTTAGTCTCTCAGTTTTTGAAATTAACTTCTTGGCATGTTCAAGAGCAAGGCCAGATCTCAGTTCACTTTGTTGTGTATTTCTGTTACTTACAGAAACAATGGACTGGGGGGGTTGTGGTAATTTGTTATTGATGGGGTGTTGCTGGTGTTTCCATAGCCAAATTCTGATAATCATTTAGCAATTTGTAACAAAGATCCTTACTAATTAATCCACATATGCAGAGGACTTTGGATTATTTCCTGTCTGGAGTTCAAATTTCAGGGTTAGCAAGAACCCTCATACAGAAATCGCTCCAGATTTTTGGGTTTGAAGTTATTCTTGTCAACATAGGAAATAAATCGAGATAATATTCTTGCAGAAGTGAAGGTAGGATTTAAAATGAGCTGAAAAATCAAGCTGTGGAATGCATCAGAGTATTTCCTGAATGTCAGGCTACATTCAGAAAAGAAAGGCTGAAGAAAGCTCTTGTTGTCATAAAACATTTTAGGTTTCAAAGAGAGAAATTGAATACCCCAGTCCTTGTTAAAAAGTTTGGGGTTTTTTGAGGAGAAAAGTTTGGCCTGTTCTGTTCTATTTCTTGCTGTCTCTAAAAGATATGAAGAGTAAGAAGTTCCCCAAATTAATTACAAGTCTTGTAGTTCCAGCTGGAGACCAAAAGTGCTTATCAAATACCAATTTTATATTTTTCTATTCTTAGGTTGCTATCCACTTAGCTGACCATCAACCCTGGCTTCCTTTTTTTTTTTTTTTTTCCCTCTGAGTAGCATGATTCAGACTCTAGAGAAATGAGCATTTGGTAGTAGTTGACCTAACAGGGTACTAAAATAAAGGAAAATGCTCAGAAATAAAATGGAACCATATTGTCCTTCCTACTCAAGGAAAGAAAATCGGGCAAAAATGGGAATGAAATGTGTGGGTTTAGCTGTCATTCTTTCGTAGTAATAGACTTGAAAACATACTAAAAAGGATGAAAAAGGAAAGTGAAAGTAAATTTTCTGTGCTAAGAAAAAGTAATATTTGATACATAGTGACACTGAGATATTTTACACCCTCTCTTCTTTTAAGCTCACAAAAAGGTTTCTAGCATTGTAAAACTTCCCTTTTAAAGATGTATGAAATATTAGTTCTTGATTTGTATCTTGTATAAAAAATTCTTTCTCTAATCTGTTGCTTTCTGAATGCTTTTACTGTTCTCTTACCATATCAGAAAATGTTTGCTCAGTTGAATGAAATACAGTTGTTTAAATGGATAAGGTTGTTTTATAAAGTTAGAAGCCTAACAAGTTAGTGAACATTTTTACTTTTCATCTCTTTTATCTTACCTTTTTTCTTAATCACATGAAAAACCCAGCTCATTGAAATCAAGCTTCCATCCTGTTCAGGTGACCATTGTTGAGCCAGGTGTAGTGCCTCCAGTAAAGGTTTTGCCAGTGACTTGCACAGAGACTGCCTAGAAACCTTTTGTACATTATAATTCTACTGCTTTGCTTGGGAAGTGGTTGCTTTTATCAGAAGCATCACACTTGAGCTTCATGGTTCGCTGGAAACATTTTTCATCTGCAGCACTTCTTGTGCTTTATAGTCTGTCTCAACAATGTTCCTGGTGTCCTGTGTTGCCAAATTATTCAGCTTGCTATAATAAGCTTTCTGCTCCATTGTTTATTATTCTCTCTGTCTTTTTGTTTCCACCAAGCTTTACTGATGGGAATTCACCTTCCTCTCCCACCTGATTTTAGTTAAATTGATTTATAGATTAAGAGTTCTCTTCATCAAAAATTATGTCCCCTTACCATTGAGTTTCCTGGGTAGCTGTGTAGTGTTGAGTCATGATACACAATTCTGTTCTTGACTGCTGTCATTTTATGAGTACTTAATTCATTTTAAATGATCCTTATAGCTTTTATACTGTTGTAAATTTGATACCATTCTACTTTCTCAGCTGGAGTGATGTGTAAAACTGGGTGAAAGAAGAAAAGATGACAAAGGCAACTATAATAAAAGATGGTTCATCTGTAATGTGCTGTTATCACAGTTTGACACAAACCAAGGCAGTTGTTAGACCATGTCACACCCCAGCTCCTCAGCCCAGCTGGTTTTTGTGTGCCACATGGCACTGAAGTTGTGGCCTTCAAGTTGTAGTTCAAGAATTAGGCTAATTGTAGCTCAGTGCTACGTCATGTGTCCTGCTATAAGGTCTCTGATCTGATTTATGTCATCTCTTTGATAGAGGTGGGTTTACATTGAGAAGTGCAAGGTTCAGTAATCTCCAAAAAAATTCATTAATCTTAATTATGATACTAGTGTTCTTAATATCCAGTTCCCTTTTCAATTTGTTTTTCTACTAGTTACGAGTTTCCCACAGCTTAGTAGCTGATTCTTCCTCTGTCAGGTGACAGGAAGAACGAATATTCCCAGGTTCAATGATTAATACTATTTAATAATTCTTGTACTTAAACTGATCATTTCTTTATCAGTGGTTTTTCCAGGAAAAGTAGCCTGTATTATCCTAATTTTCTCCTCTTAACAGTTTCTTTCATATTTAAAGTCCTAAGTACCAGCCTTTGTTGGGTAAATTTTAACCAATTGCTGGTAAATGCTAAATTAAATTACTAAAATGCTTGTTGTTTTTGCTGCCTTTTGAAACTCTTGTTTAATTTAACAAAATTATGTCATTTTATTCCTGAGTAAATAGAAGGGTGGAAAAACATGGGAAAAGTAGTACAGTGACTCAAAAACATGACTACTGTTGAAGCTAAATAGTGTAGAGAATGTAGCTAAGTGGTGTCTGTCCCTGAAAAGAGAGTTTAAGGTACTTCTGGTGTCTGATGAAAGCCTCCAGATGGGACAGATGGGCCAGCACTGCTGCCAGCACTTGCATTCCAGAGAAAGGCTTTTGTGCAGGATAGAAATAGGGGCAGCATAAAAATACTTGATGAATAGCCATCATCACCCTAACCCTGTAGTGACCCAGGTGTGTGTTTGCCAGGGGTACTTTACAGTTTTGGATTTTTTAATTCTTTTTTAGCACAATATTTAGTCTCTGACATGGTTGCAAATACAATGTTTCTTCTTCAGTTGATAAGAATTGATTTTGTGAGCTTTAGAACTATCAAAATGTTCTAAATGCCAAAAGCTGAGAATTCAAATGAGTTTGGAGCTATTGTTCTTCAAAGGTGCACATTCCAGAGCTTATTTTTGATCAAACTTGCTCTAGTGAGTTTTTTAAAATTCTGTTGTATTTTACCATGCAGCAATTTTTTGTCTGATAAGAGGTTGCTATGAGCTTAGTTAGAGCCATACTGTAATCTTATCTTACTGTTTTCAAATGCAGCACAGTAGAGTTGGTTCTGATGTTCTTTCTCAGAGAAATTCAATTTTCACTTCTGCAGGGCTGTACATTGAACTTCATAATTGATTTTTTAAAAAATCAAGCTTTTTGGTTCACTGTTGCATGAGGAATGTGGCTTTAATAACACATAAGAAAGCTTTTGATGGTTGTTTTTTCTTCCCCCTGGAGAAAGGCCTTCTTTGTTTTGTTCCACATGGTTTGTTACGTCAAGATCTTGGAATGATGAGTAAGCTGTGCAGTCTGAGAGTTAATCTTTGGAGAAAAAAGTCAATTCTAAGGTCAGTGATCCAGTTGATCACACAAGGACAAGTAGAGAACAAGGGACAAGTTATGAGAACAGATTGCTATGCAGGGAGAGCCAACAGCCAATTTTGGCTGCATTCAGAGTAGTGTAAGTGTTCAGGAAAACACACCTGAGTACTGCTGAATGCCAGCAAATATTTTCTTTTTCAAGTGTAAGCTGCCTGAGTTCCACACCTGGCTGGTGCATTCTTTCCCTCTCTGGATCTGGTCTGGCAGTGTCTCACCATCCGAGCTCACCTGAAGGCAAAGTTTCCTACTGAAATCTGTCTTTATGACTTGTTCTTTTTCTCAGTGGTAAACACTGACAGTCTGCTGGTGGGTTTGAGGAGTTCTGCACATAGTCTGATCTGGTTTTGTAGCATGAGTTGGCTGCAGGAAGTATCAACCACAGGGAGGACAAAGAGGGAGAACAAAGAGAAGCTCTGAACCCCAATAAATTTGTGGTTGTAGACAGTCACGTATCTGCTGTGAGAGGACTTTAGAGGATGACAGATCATGGTGTGTCTTGAAGACACTGATGCTTCTTAAGTAAATATGGAGCAACTTTATATCACTGAATCCACAGTGAAGAAAATAGTTATGAAGATTTGCCTCTGCTGGTGATTTCAAACAAATAAACAAGTTAGGAAGCTGTTCAATTTTTTTTTTTTTTTTTTTTTTTTGTCTAGGCCAGAAAGCTGCTGTTACATGTGATTGTTCAGTTTTGTCTTAGCACTCATAAGGCAAGTATGTACCATTCACACTAATGTACATCATTGCTGTGTGGTTTGGGTGTAGTTGTGTAGGGCAGCTGCCTGTGGGCCTGTTCAGAACGTGTATGTGCTATTTAAAAAGAGTCAGGCTGTTAACATTTTGAAGCAATTTGAAAAATCAGAATCTCCCACCTGAGGTGAGAGTGGCAGGCAGATCGACACCACAGAAGAAAAGCCAGTGTTGGAGAGATCAGCTTAAGTACAGCCTCTGCAGCAGCTTCTTCTGCTGAAGTCTCTGACAGCCAGGCTGCTCAATCTTTCAGCAAGTACTAGAAATGAGAGATAAGAGTGTCTTTTAATGCTAGGTAGAAAGCTGAAAGGAATTTGCCTGTCAGAAACATGTATGCCAAGCTGGACAAGAGGAGTTTTTGAGCACAGGTAAATGTAGCTCCCTGATTTCCCAGCTACAAATGCCAGACATGAGATTCACACCATGTTATGACTAATGCAGCAATCTTTGGTTTGAGCGCCTGTTAATGTGCTCCATTTGAAAACTAATAGGGTTTATTCTTGGTCAAAGGTCTGCTTAGGCCTGAAAGCAGCATCCTTGGAGATACTAAGGTACCACTCCTTTGTGTTGTGTGCCGTTGTCAGTTTCTTTTTCAGCTTCAGGATCTGTTAGAGCCTCCTGACTTTAAAATAAATTTGCTCATAAGCAGGTTGCAGTATAACACCCCCCCCAAGACAGCAAGATGTATTTCAAAATTAATTTTCTTAAATCCTCGGTGACTTAGGTTTTTTTGGCAGTCTGATATGTTGGATGATTATGTAAGGCTTATTTTAAACCAGAGCATGCACAAATACTGTGATTTGAGAGCACGTGGAGGTAGCTGCACTAGCACCTGCTTGCTCTAAAAGAAGGTCTGTAGAGGCTGATGTTGCTGTCAGATTTTTTTTTTCCTGGCCTGGGGTTCTTGGTGGGCAGTCAGTTTTTTCTCCCCACCCTGCCCTGAAAGGGGTTGGAGGTGAGTTTGAAGCTGGACTGAGGAATCCAGTGCTGCAGCTCTGCTTCAAAAGCAGAAGGTAGGAAATCAGAATAGCAGAGAACTGCAGGAGTCTTCCCTTAATGAAGTGCAAGCCATTATCCACTGAAAGAGCAGCTTTGAATATTAGCTAAATATTGAATAAATTACTTTAAAACACTTTACTGTAAATAATAAGAAAATGTGCCCATATTCATCTGGCACTTTTTAATTGCAGTTAATCATCTTTGTTGCTTACTCACTTAGGCAATTTACTTTATCCATTCTTGCTTTACGTCTGGGAAAATAATAAATTGAATGACTTTGTTACAAATCTATTTCTAAATTAATACTTCTGTTGATGTAATATTAATTTCATATCGGCTCTTCTCTGATTCATTGCTGCTTTTAAAATGAAGGTCTCTGTAGTTAGTGCTTTTCTTAAGAGAGAGTTGACAATCACTCTGTCATGATGCTGGCAAGCCTGCAGCCTCTAGTTCTCATTTCACATGTCTGTCAGGGGTTTAAAATACTGTATTTCCAGAAGGTAACACTGACTGTTTCAGCTTGACCTATGCAGCTTGCCTTTGGTCAAATTTTGGAATAGCATGTTGCATGCTACTAAGAACTCATAACCCAAATTTTAGGAAATGCTGTTTAGCCCTGCTGGAGTAGTGCATTTGTAATGAAGCAGGATAACTGCACTGATGAGCAGACACCAAGAAAACACTGTCTGCTTGTTAAAATAATTGATAGATACATGTGGTAGCATTGCTGTAATTTTCACACTTAATTAAATTAAATGCAAAATAAATGAAATTAAATGCAGGTAGAAACTTGCAAGCCAGTCCTTGCGTGTACATTCTAGTTGGAGTCAGTGACTGTGGCTTTCAGGGTGCTGCTCTGACTGTGTGCTGCAGATTTCTTCAGGTGTGTGGTAGGGCTTCTGTGAAATTAGGGTGGCGACTCTGGGCAAGGCCAACCATCTTGTCCATGACTCCAGGTGGATTCCAGAGGAAGAGTGTGAACACAGCAGACAAGCATTGTACTTCTCCCACATACTCTCCAAGCTTCTGACTGTTTCCTGTGTGGTGGGTTTCCCAAGCCAGGTGGGGGTTTCTGCCTGATTAGTTAACCCACCATGTACTTAATTTCCTCTTGAACCCAACTCTTGGCATCCTTGACATCCTTTAGCAAGGAATTCCCCATAGCATTTTTTCCCCCTCCGCACAAAGAATCATTTTTCTGTTTGCTTTGAAAAGTGTTCCTCTTGGCTGAATTTTGAGTGTCTGTTCTTGTATTGAGAAAGATGGTGAACATGTTCTTGGTGCTGACAGTGTTCTTGTCAGCCTTTGTTACATTTCTTTTGTAGCTATCTCAGCTGCAGGCTTGAAGAGTATTGTGCTTTGTACTAAAAGCTAACACTTCTTACATGCTCTTGCCCATGGGTGGCTGTTACTGATAGCCAGCTTTTTAAATCCTTAGAGCTGCCTGGTGTGGTGAGAGCACATTGCTGTACTGGTGTCTCCAGCAGTAAGTGAGCATTGCTCTACTGGCCTGAGCAGAACATGACCCCAAACACAAGACAGCTCCAGAACAGATAGAAAATTGACAAGCTAAACTCAAAGTGCCATCTTGGCAATGTGCCCTTCCTTCTTGGTTTGCTTTAAAGATTTGCTGCTCTTGCTCTTAGCAAACCTGTGAATTGAAGATGTGCCAGAGAGGGGTCATGGCTAGGTTGATTTATGACCTGGACTGTTGCTGGTAGTAACCTATATTCAGATTTTATACAGAGTCACAGTATTCTGAGTTGGAAGGGACCCACAAATTTGATTCTCTTGAGCAATCTTAATGGCAAATATTTTCACCTACTTTGATACTTTTTTCAGTTCGTAAGTAAGCTGTGCAGCATATGAACATGTACTGGTATCAGCCTTCCCTGGAACCATGTGGGTGCAGTACCCTCCCCACGGTGAAAACTGTCCAACTTCTGTTCCTTGCTTTCCTACTCTGAATACACAAAGTGGAGCTTCTCCTCTTTATCCTGCAACTCACCTTTTAAAGAACCTTTGAGGGATCTGCATGGCTACTTCTCCATCAGTGATCTTTTAGAAAGGCCCAGGTGTAAATGAAGCGCAGACCAGGAGGCTTGGATGTTTCATTTGGGATATTTCCTTTTGGTGAATGGGGGGCAGCACCTGACTTTGGGGCAAACACGTCATGTGTCTGTACTCATACCCGGTGAGTGAACTCACTCTGTTCTGTGTACCACAGTACGTAAGAACAACAGAAATAACCATGAAAATAAAAGTTTGTAAGAGTATTTCTGTGCTCTGTAGTGAAATCTGGATTTGATTTTTCTTGTGCCTCATACCTCATTGAGTAATATAAAAATTTAATAACTCTCAAATACGTGACATGCAATTTTCTTTTTGTTCCTAGAGAGCAAATCAAAAGGCCTCCAGTGGGTGATAGATACAACCATTGCATATCCCAAAGCTGAACCTATAGACATCCAAACTTGGATTCTTGGCTACCGACAACCAACAGTGACACATGTGCATTACAGGTAGGAAATAAACCTGCTCATCTTACATTGAACTCAAGTATTCACAAATCAGTGATGTCGTTTCAGGATAAGGGAAATCACTAGCAATGGGAGTGGTTTTTTTGTATCTCACACAGGTAGGCAACTTACTGTTTAAACACAATCCATTTTTTTTTCTAAAGTTCAGTGACTATTCTGTATCTTAGGACACACATATAAGTTTTGGGCTAATGGCTAATGTCCTGTGGTTGAATAGAGTTGTGGGGAATATATTTAAAGGCTAGGTCATCTTTTCCACTTAAAGTGCTGGTAAACCGAACTTGATTTTTTTTATATTTTGGTTTTTAGTAATTACAACAAACTGAAATCACTGCTGGTAAATAAACAGATCTTGTAATATATTATTATATTTTACTTTCTGACAAAGAAATGCCAGCTTTTTCACTCAAAGCATACTTCAAGTAGTTGAGCAAAACAACTGGAAAAAGCAATTGGAAAAGTCACAGCTCTCATTGACAGCTAGGATGGGAGACTGTTAAGACTTTCTCCTCAGCAGTTCTTTGTACCAAGACCTAAACTGATGGAGAGAAAAGTTGCATTTTGCTTTTAGCCCACAGTTAATTGTAAGTCTGAAATCTCCAGGAGTATTTTAACACTTTTCCTATACCAAATAAGTTGTTGCATTTTATTCCAAAATTGCATTATCTTGTCTTACTCCCTTTTGATGATTTTGACAGCTTTTAGGCTTTTCAAAAAGAAAGCTTTCAAGTATCCTTGTGTGGATCCCCTGGGTGGCAGTTTAAGTGGGAATGACCTTCTCCAGCATCACTGCTGTGTCAGTGTTGTGTGATGCAGACTGCAGGCTGCTTGCTGGAGCTCCTTTCCACAGCCGGGTTTAAATCTGGCCTTACTTTTTATAGAAAGCTGCCTTCCAAGTTTCCCTGAAGGTGAACATACTTACACCCTAATTTATGTAAGATGCCATTATATCTATTGTGCTTTATTCAGGTCACCTTAGTACTCTCTCAGATCTCTGGGATAATTGCAATTTGAATGTATTTAGAATTCTACTAAAGAGTATTTCCAAAAATACTTTCTTTAAAAACAACAGTAAGTTAAGTTGAATTCATTTCCTGCTTCTAAATGTATATTCAAACCTATTTTTGAGCACAAGCAAAACTATGATGTAACCTTCCTTGCATTGAGCTTTAATGTGTAAGTTCTTGTAGTACTGAAATTCTAAGAAAAACATTGGGAATCATTTATTTTGGGATATAAGTTTGTTATTTTCTTCCAGAGGGTCTGGAATAAGACAGAGGCAAGCATCTCTATTTGACTACTTTATGCATTTTCTTTAATAACCTCTAGTTGTCATGGCTGACTCTATAAAACATTTGAAGTGTGCCCCAGATGGAAAGTCATGCAACAACTCACCTTGGCTGAGCATGAGGTGTGATAGCTCTGAGAACAGAGTGTCTTGGGTTTAGCTGGAGCTCGACCTGACTTCCAGTCCTGCTGGTTCTTGAGACACACAGCCCCTGGACTGGGAGGGCTTTATCTGGGTGCAGGTTGGCAGCTCCCACAGATGGGTTTCACGAGGTGCTCTGGCTCTGTCAGGGGTGTGTTCCTGTTTTTCTGCATTTGACATGGATGTTCTCTGAAATTTTCATGAAATGCACATCAAGTATGTCTGCATTGTTGCTATACCTCACTTTGCCTGCAAAAAAATTTTGCTCTTTCTTTGCAGTTTGGAATGTCTTGGGAGATTACATTTGAAATAAATTTTAAGGGTATTTTTTAAATACCCTTAAAATTTAAAAGAGGGAAGAGGGCACAATAGTTTCTCATGTTGTTTCTTTTAACTGAGATATAGGGGAAAAAACATGCACCTCTTTGGAAAAAGTAAAGAATAGTTTTGTCCAGATGCCATCTCTGCTGTATGAAAGAAGAATCAGGATTTAAACATGCTTATTCCCTTTTAGAGTAGTCCAGAGCAAGGTATTGATGTATGACAGCAGTGGGGGGAAAAAAGGAACATTTTCTGTGCCACTCAAACTGGAGCAGAAGAGTCTGCAGAGCTGCTTTTGTTTTGGTGGCTCAGTCAGTCCCTTCTGCTGTGCCTCTTGATCACCACCTGTCTCTTTCTGCCTTACAGACTTTCAGATCTAGTGATTTCCTTTTCTCATAGCCTGGACCTTTGCTGCAGGATTATTTCTTTTTCATCCTACTCAGGGAGCAACAGAAGAGTGTAGAGAACACAGCAAGGAGCCTTATATTATCATTTTTAGATGCTTTTCTAGCTGATGGAAATGGCAGAGAAGGCTTGGTTTAATCCAGTCATCTCTTTTTTTTTTTTTTTGTAAGCTCAATTCGGATAATGAATTGAACCTTGCTTTTCAGACTTCAATTTTCAGTACAAATGACACATTTTCCTGAGGTTCATAATTAGGTTAATCTGTGGCCTGGTTTCCTCAGGATGTCAAAAGAAACTTCTCTAGGAAAAAGAGCAATTACCAAGTTTGAATCTTTAAAACACAAGGTGTGAGAACTCTACCTGTCTAACTGTTGAATAACTTTTTGCCCCTGCCTGACTTGTTAGAACTTATTGGAAAGTGATGCAAAACTCAGTTTGCTCTCTGAAACAACACTCAAGGAAAATATCTAGTGAACTTCCCTCAGACGAAATGGCACTGGGATTTTTGTGGGAGATACCAATCCATCTGGTGCAAGGCATCTCAAACTAGAGGCATCACTGTGACAGCTGCCTTACAGTTAGCCTGTTGGAAAGGTTTGTTTGTTCTTCTCAAATGGTTTAGCTCTGTGCTTGGGTCATTTTGTGGTGTGTTTTGACCTTAAATCCAGACTCACTACTCTTCCACTCAGCACAGATAACCTGAGTGTTTTAGTGTCCATGTAGCAAGGCCATATACTGGCTGCTGTTCTCAGCTCCCACCATGCCTGTGCCATGAGCTGAGTTTGGGGTTTATTTCTTTTCTTCTCACACCAGGCACTTGTTTAGTCTGATTTCCTTGGTGTTTCTCAGCTGATCACCAGGTTTCTCCAACAGTAATTTCTCGAGTGCTGCAGTCCTGTTAGCAAAACCCAAGACTTGCAAATTGAAACCCCACTGGGTATGAAGTTGACTATGTGCTTAGCATCCCTTCGGTCAGGAATGGTGCAGGGTTGGGTTTTTTGCAGTGGTTTCCTGCCCTTGGATGCCCAGCTCCCACTCTGGGCTGTGTGACTGTGCTGCAGCAGCCCTGACGTCAGAGCCAGCCTGTCAGCTCTGACGCAGGGCTGGCCGTGCATGGAAGTGCCACACAGGCTGTTCCCAGCTCTGTCACCTCTCTTCCCGTACCAGCTTTTGTGCTGTGCCCCTGCTGAAACAAGCTTTCGGCTGCTGAGGAAGTTCTATTTTTGTGTCTGCTTTGATACAGATTTATTGAAATAAGCCAGGCTCCGAGCTATAAATAAGATGAAATGCATTGTGGTTGCTGAATGAGTGTTGCAGAAGGGCATCCCGTTTGGCTGTGTATTTTAATGTGCTTTTTTACGCAAGTAACTTATTTTTGGTCGTGCCTGACATCTACCAACAGCCTCCACTGTCCTGGATTTAACTAGAGCCATTGAAACAGCAAATAATATCCTGACTTATGTGGAGTAGCGAGTAATACCAAACTTGAATTCAGGGCAGGGCAGGTGATAAAAGCTAATTAGTATTTAAAGTGGTAGCTTCCAGCTTCAGAATTTAATTAGAGAATCAGAGGTTGTTTCTCCAGTAAAGACCACTTAAAGGAGATTAAATGTTTCTAAATGTGCTATATTTCTGATAATTCTTTGGTGCCTTCTGAGAAACAGCGTATCAGTATCTAATTCTCTATAATTTCTTATGTATGCCAAACAGGAGATCAGTTACATCTCCTGTTTTCTAAAATCCTTTCTTCTTTCCTGGACTGTCATTTATTCTGATACATTCTAGTTTGGGACATGGCCATAAATCTGTGTAGTGGTTTAAGAAGTCACCACCCCTCAGTCAGGTACCCAGCATGTCCTGCAGCTGTTGTCACATGGCAGCTGCCAGTAGGCACCTCCAACTACAAGATAATGCTTCATTACTGAAACAGCTTTGCAGATTCCCTTGGAATGTGCCTTTATTTCCACCACCACTTCTAACTTCCCAGGGTGCAGCCTGTGCTTTTAGCCCTTTCCCCAGTTACCCAGTGACAGAAAAGCAGCTATTCTTGTGATGAGAAGCAAAAAAGGGTATTTCCACTCTGCTGGAAGTTTCTGGTCAAGTTCTTATCCAGTCCTTGTTTGCTACACCAGGGACAAAGATGCTCTTATTTTAATGCAATGTGAGGTTAGTTTTGCCCAAAAGCTAGAAAGATTGAAGTGCCTGAGAGACTCTGGGTGCTTCAGATGTTACATGTTGACCTTATTCCTTGCCTGGGCAGTTCTGTGTGATAATACTTTATTTTCCCAGGGAGATCAGCAAACCGTTTGCTTCTAATGGCATTCCTGATCCTGCATACCCAAAGGTGGGGTAGAGCCAAGGTGATGCTCATGCCCTGACCACATGGACATCTTTTTGCATATCTCATTGAAATAAGAAACTGTTTCCTGCATCTTCTAACACTGGACCTGGCGGATGTCAACATCCAGTGGCTAGGGATGACCCTGCTCCCATCAGAGCAATGGCTCTCCTGTGTGGGGAGTTCTGTAACAGTAGACTTGTTCACTTACCTTCCTGAGCCCAGTCTCCTTCAAGAGAGTGTTTTTGTAGAACACAGATTCCAGCTGAGCCATCTGATGGGCAGAGAACCATGGTATTAGCAGTATGTTTAATTTAAATATAGGGGGGTTTAGCTTTGCCTTACTGAGTACAGAAAGGGCTTCTTTCCAGAGTTTCAGGATTTTTTTTTAAATATTTAATCTCTAATTTAGCTCAGTCATTAGTAAGAATGTTCTGCTGGTAAAAATAACTCTGGATAATCTAAAAATACATCTGAAAATGCTTCTAAATACACTAGCACTTACCATTGCTAAATTGTGGCAGCCAGTGTAGCATTATTGGAAAACCAGTTGTTTTTCACTCTGATAATATTCATTCAAGTTGGGTGCAGCAGTGATTGCTTCTCAGATTTGTCAGCAGCAGAGTTTGTATCCAGAGATTGAAGCATTCTGGCAGTGCTATTGATTCACACAAGAGCCTGGATGGATTCAAGCAGGGAAGTGGTGTGCTGCATTCCATTAGTCTCTCACAGTGCTGCTATCACCTGTGCTACTTCACTGCTTCATTAAAGCACCAGCTCAAAAATTATTTCTAACAGGTATCTTGCAAGACCATGTGATGTTTTCTGACTAGAAGGCATGTTCTTGGCAAAACAGAGTTGTTACCCACTAGGTCAGGGAGAAGTGAAGGTGGAGGTGAAGAACATCTTACAGTTTACAGTGGAGACTGCATACGAAGCCAGGTAACTCTACACTTCGTCCTGAGGCAACACACGTTCCCTTAGTTCTGAACTGTCTCAAAACCTGCGTAAGCAAGCATCTGTCCTTCAGATATACTCTGTGAAACACAATATTCATTGCTGAGCCTTTTATCTCTTCACAGCAGATAGGCAGAAGAGGGTAAAAATAGTGCTTGGCAGCTTGGTTGTGTTTGGGGACACAGAATAAGTCTTTCTTAGTGTTCTACCCTCAACAAAATGGTCCTTGCTCTATGGGTGTGTGTTTTACTTGCTGCTATGTGGTTTAATTTTAACCTGCTGTACAGCATCTGGGTTTCAAGATAAAATAGTTCTTTATTGTTTGTCTTTGTTCCTAATAAGTAGACTGAAAACTTGAGCTGTTTACTGAAGCACCATTTTATAACATTTGTCTTTGGCCAAAGACTTTTCTTCAAACTGTTTTTTCTGAAATAACAGTTGCTAATTTTTGGTTACTGAGACTGGCCTTACTGAAGCATAGAGAGCTCCACAATGTGAGGAAGATGCAGGCAGAATTACTACAAAGGCTACAGAAATAGCTGAGTTCATGTTGATACCATAGTTCATAAATAAAGTTGTCTCCTTATATTGAAGTTTTCTCTGTATGCCAAAGCACCATGATTTGTAATGCACTCCTTAGAGCAAAGCTTTGCTGCTTGACTCCCCCAATTACAGCTTATTTTTCTATGCATCAGACTGAAAGGAGGAAGGACAAATGACTTGGCAACAAAGCAGGCAAAGGTATTGAAAACAGTAACAGCAAGAAAAGCATTCTTCAGAAGTGTCTTATTTTGTTAGTCTGACATTCCCATATTTGTTTAGAGACTGCCCAGATGATTGTGTTGTTACTTCCAATTCTTTGCAGTATAATTAATTAAGACCGTGCTGAAAATGAAATGAAAATCCACTGATGAAAATAGAAGCATGGTGTGGATGATAAGTCACAGAGCTCACCTGGAAAGAGAAACCTAGTAAAGGTCTTGCATTTCAGAGTATGAATTTTTCTGGTTAGCCTGATACACAAATCTCTTTTGCACTGGCCTCCCGGTACAGCACAGTGGATATGTAAGTTCTTGCATATATCAAAAGGCACTGAGGGTCTGCTGTAGAGATTTCACAGTTACTGTATGACTGGAAATTCTATTTTGAAAAAAATCCAGAGAGGTATGGTGGGTTATTTGGGGGTTTCAGAATGTGTGGACCAGTGAATTCTGCCCTGGGTGTCTTGTTTTTCTTAAGCAGACCCAGTATTCAGCACAGAAGTACCAAAACATTGGCAAGTCTAATGTTGGTGTTTTTAAAACAGAGCAGCAGTATTTGAGTAGAAGGGCAGTTTTCAGTGTAAAACCTGCCTTGGAAATTTCAGACAAAGCTGCCAGCATCCTTTGAAAAGCAGAGATGACTTGTTTTCTAGGAAATGGAAGAGCTGTTGGTGCTTAGTAATGTCATTATGTGGTTCTGCCTGTTGTTTTCTTTAAAGCTGTGGATGAACTTTCTCATTTTTTGATTTCTTTTATTCCTTCTTGGTTTGTATTTTTTTAGGGATAGTAATACAGTGTGGTGGTATTCTATTAAAGAAAAACAGTAACGTAGTAGCTTTTATCAAAAGCTGTAGTACAGCATTTGATGGAGACTGATGCCAGTGTATTTTGTGTCCTTCTGGGTGATAACCTGGAGTTTCCCACTTTTGTATCCTTAATACCTCTGTGACCTGTGAGTTGGAGAGAGTGTTGACCATGCAGTTAAATTTACACAAAAGTCTTGTTGTCTGTGTTATGTGGTAGGCTGGGGCAGAAGAAGAGTTTTGTTCTCCACATCCAAAAGACATTTCCTAGTTCAATTTGTGTTTGTTTCTTTGGTAGGATTTTTCCAGTCAAAGATGTACCTGCAGAGCCTGAAGCTCTCACAAACTGGCTGTATCAACGATTCATTGAAAAGGAGGACCTATTGACACATTTCTATGAAACAGGTAGGATGACATTTAGCAAAGAGAACTGTGCTTTGCTAATGATTTTTCTTACAAGGATCTCAAAATGGTTTAAGGATGTGTAAGTATACTTCACATGAATACAGGGAATATAATTATTATTGCTACTTTTTATGTGGCAAAGAAGTATGATTAAAAATGATCTAGGAAAGGTAAATTACCTCAGCAACATTAGAATTAGTGTTTGGAAGCTGTCAAAACAAATCTAAGGACATCTCTCTGCAGTAACATACAGTTCAGCTGTGAAACTTGCTGCCATGGGATTTAATGGAGTGGAATAATTTAGCAAGTGCAAAGATCTATTATTGGAAGGATGATTGGAAGAATTTGTGAGAATTACATGGCACAATTTTTGGAGTCATGATCTGCAACCCTGTGCTGACAGTGCTGGGCTCCTTGCTGCCACTCTTTTCATGTTAATGGAGCAGAGGAATTTGAATAAACTTGGGCATCAATAACATTACTGAATGGATACTGGCACACATGTGGTTTAAAATATCAGGTAAATACTTTGAAAATGTTGCTAGAGGAGTTTGCTCAGGGCTTTTTTTTCCATACAGTTGATACTGAAGTCACTTGCCCTCCAGTAGGAGGGAGAGGTGGGAACAGGATTTGGAAGTGTGTGTTCAGCATGCAAAATACAGGAATACATCGTAATAAGACAGAAAAATGAAGTCCAGAGAGGAAAAAATTGACCTTTATTTTGATAAACAGTCAAGGAAGCTTATAAAACATAGACTGAGTAGGAAGACTCCAGATGAAATAATGTAACTTGTCTCTAAAGAAAAATACTCTCTTCATTAGCAAATCACAGTTGTTGATGGGGGAAAGTGTTCAGTGTCTCAAATCAGCTGAGTTTAGTATTCCAGTGTGACTGTGTTAAACAGAGATGCTTCTTCTGTTAAATGATTTATTGCAAAGGCTGCTTTAATTCAGTTTTGAGTGCTTAATTTATCAATTGAAGTGCTTAAAGAGATTAATAGAACTCTTTAACAACCCCGAGTTGTATTTTGGTTTATGAAATGTTGCTGTCGCTCAGACATCATTGATGGCAAAGTCAGATCCTGCTATATAAATCACATCCAAATGCGTATAGTGGACTTCATTAGACAAATAATCTTGTGCATATCTTTAAAAATACAAGTGTAGCAAACAGATTGTAAAGAATTCTTGGTTTTGTGACATTATTTTATGCTATTAGGTCATACCCAGAAAATCTAACGAGTCCAGAATTTCTGAAAGTATAATTAATATAATCAGCTTTATTCATTAAAATGCACTTCCAAAACAGGATAATTGGTAATAATTTGCCAGTGCAATCAGTATGAATTAATAAAGACATGTTTTAAATGTAAATGCTATGACATAGGACCTTATTAGGCATAAATTAGCATAATTTGAAGTTACTGCCATTTATACCTGTTGAGAACTTGCTTGCATTGCTTTTGTTGGCCTACTGAAAAAGCACTGTTACAGTTGTTGAAAGTCCCCTGGAAAGGTCCTGAGGTTGAATGTGAGGGGAATCCCCTCTGGAAGGGTCCTCAGGTGAGGAATCCCTGAAGCTGCTCAAGAGTCAGCTTTGTACTGACCTGGTACATGGTCACAGGTGGGAGTGGTTTGAAGACTTAGGGCTGTTTCAGCATCTCTATTATTATTCTTATCATCATCATTATATTATTTTACAATACACACTGCTTAGGAACTTCTCTCTGTTCATAAAGCTTACTTCATAAAGCTGGAGTAACATTTAATGCTCCCTGAAATTTTAAAAGTTTGCATTGACAGTATCATTGGTAAGAATACATTCTCTTGGCATATTTTTACTTGGGAAGAAAAAGAAGCATAGCCTAAAGCACCTTTCCCCATCTTGCCATATTCTTGAGTGTTTAGAATGTAAATCACCTGGGAAAAACCTGTAATATTAGACCTCTTGAAATTAAACCCAAAAAAAAGTATGCCTAAAATTTGACATGAAACTGTCCCATTATTTCTTCCAGGTGCATTTTACGCGTTTCATTTATAAAATTACAACCATTTTGAGTTGATAGCTGTAGGTGACAGAAAGACTGCTGTTTTAGGCAGCTCATGGAAAACTGGTACTGGCAAGTTCTTGATTTCTCTGAACTCTTTAGCAGGATGACCTTGAAGCCCACAGTAACACAAGTGAGATTACATTTAGCAGGACAGAAACACTCAGGGACTAATTAAAGAGAAAAACCCAACCATAAACTAGGAGCAGTTGGAAGGGAGGGAAGCACTCTTTGTTGTACCAAATCTGGAACCTCATCTGGAAATCCTGCATACAGGTCAATCATCCCTGTCAAAATATCGAAATTGAGCTGGGAAAAGGGAGATATAATAGGAGCGAAAATTAAGAGGAAGTAGAGTTGTTTCTGTGAAGGACAACTAAAATTTCTTGCCTTGTCTCAGCTGGGAAAGGGGAGGATCAAAGATGGCTTGGGAGAGAAGGAAGAGACAGCTGTCTGTACCTACCAGAGAGCAAGGAAAGGTATTTAAACCAGAGGTCAGTGTTGGTACAGAAAAGCAAATGGGCCATGGAAGAATAAATGCAGCATAGAGTGGACAGATAGAAATTTAGCTGTGAGAGTTACTGGGGAATAAATGATGTGGCAATTCTATCCAAGTGTGAAATACCTATCAGGGAGAGGTGGATGGAGCTCATCAAGGGGATTTTTAGGCTTTCTCTTGGTTTGGTTTGGTTTTGCTTTTTTTGTTTTTTTTTTAATTAAGACCATTCATGCAGGAAGAAAAGCTTTGTCTTAAATGCTTGATTGCAGTTCCTCCAGTGATTGCAAATGTGAAGCAGAGAGATAAGCTGCTGATGGTATCTAATTGCCCAAATTGTGTGGTTCCTAAGATTAAAAATTGACACTGCTGCATCTTTACTCTTTGAATCATTAATTTCATATTCTTCTGAGAGAAGTTGAGACTCCATAATGCTGCAGCAAGTACATCATCCTCTCTGGTATATTTAGAGTTTTATATCCCCTGTTCAGGATTAACAACAAAAGTGCTTTGTGTCGTCAAGGCTTTGTGCATCTCAGTAAAATGTAACACAAATTATTTAATATGCTGATGTAAATATATGCAAATAGTTTGCTTATGATCATAAAGCTCTGATGTATTCAGGCATATTTAATGTAGTGTTGCAAGTCAGAAAAAGTCAAAGTATGGAAAAATTAAATTTTATTGTCAGCTGAATCGTTTCCAGTCTTTCCCATCTAAGCAAGATTTCAGTAAAGAATTTCTAGAAAACTCCACAGAAAATTACAATGTTTACTTAGTCAGTATGACTGTGCTCAAACAATATGTGGAAAGTGGTCTTTAAAAAAAGTGAATGTGTGTGTGTTTACATTTTCAAGGGGAACCTCAATATCACCACTGAACAGCTGTGAAGTTTAATATGGAATCCATTCAATTTGATCGTGGTGATATTAATAAAATTTCAGAAATAACACAGAAAACTTAGTTGTGCAAAGGTTGAGTACAGTGATAGCTTCTAAGGAATGCTTTCAGGCTTAGGCTTAAAGTTTATAAGGGAGGTAAAATTGTTCTTAGTAATTATGATAAGGGGTTGTGTTTTGGTTTGTTTTTTTTTTATTTTCTTGAAGTTGTCTGATAATGCTGGAGACTCTTCCATAAGTTTGACAGCACAATAGAGCAGTAACCAATTAATTGTGTGTGGGCACCATTGCTGGGAGCAGCAGTGGCAGTAAAGAATTGTGCTTTGAGGCTGTCATTCTTCTGCAAAGCATTAAATGTGTTTTCTTTTCTCTTGTAGGAGCTTTTCCACCACCCCAGGGTCAGACAAAAGCGATTTCTCGGGAGATGACCCTCAGTAACCTGTGGCTGGTTGCCATACAATCATTCGCATTTTTGTCAGGAGGGATGTGGTACTGCCTCTTTCAGTATTTGTACCATTGCCTATTTTAAAAGTGGAATGGGACCTGAGGACACAATGGGATTCCAGGCTCTTGCAAATGAGTATCATGTTGTATGTGCAAATGTGAATATTCAAGAGTAAAGGAAAATACTGGATGGACTTTTACCTCTCTTTGGGGGAATTTTAAACTCCACTAAAAGTGAAGATCAGTAACATAGTGACCTGATGATGTATTATTTTAAGAATTGTCTGTATTTTTAAAAATGTATACTCTCACCCACACTTAAGCAAAGTCAGCATTTGGACAAAAGGTGCAATCGTACAACCACCGTAGAAGAATGTCTGTGACAAGAAAGCTTTGTCACCACAAGTATTTCTTGGCATTGTAGTTAGAGCTCAGAAAATTCAGCAACTTGTCTCTTCAGTAGTGTGTACAGCATTGGTGTGGTAGAGATTCCTCATTTGCACAACGTGTACTTTATTGCAGCTCATTGTGCTGGAGTCAGAGATCCTCGACAGCTGGTGGAGGTGTCTCTGTGGCTACGCAGTCAGCAGTTGTTGTACCAGACACATTGATCTCAGCCCAACACCCAAATAAGATCCGGTGTCAGGTGTGTCCTGTGAGGAACTGCTCCTCCAAAAAGCATTGCAGCATCATAGTGTGATTCAAAGCTGTCCACGTGGGGTGAATCAGCCCATCCCTGCTGTGGTCTTGCCATCAGCTCTGCGGGTTCCGCGTGCTGCCAGTGTCTCGTGTTGTAGGGAAACTTGGAAAACACAGAGTCACCCGGTTAAATTCCCTTTTTGTTCAGAATGCAGCTCAACCATCATCATCAGTTTCGAAAATGCACTTTTAAAGGTGAAAACACAGTGAAGGAAAGACATAAAACTGAGGGAACAGAGGGAAGCTTTGTTTGTCACGCATTGGAAGGCAGAGCAGTTCTAGCTGTTTCTGAAGGTCTGCTGGTGCTGCTGGTGATTTTTAGCCACCTTTGTATTTTGTATACTGCAGTCCAACCAAGGTGACCTTTGAGTGGTTTATAGAGGCCTTTTTCTCCCCGCTAGTTGCAACAGTGCTAAATATACTTGTGGGAGAGTTTAAATAATTCAATGCCAACCATCTTAATGTTTTGCTAAGGAGTAATAGAAGAAAAACTAGTTTCTTAAACAAAAAAAATAGGTATAATTGCTATCATAAATCTGTAGGAAGATACTACTGAAAAAATAAGTATGGTAAATATTCTGAATAACTACATGGAGGGCAGTATTAATTAGCTCACCTTCCTGCTAATCTTACTGCTAGAATCTTACTGGAAGAAAGAGGGGTTGAACTGAAGGGCAGATGGGAACAGAAGACACTTTCAGATGTGTAATGCAGGATCCTTTTGAAATGATGTCTGTGATGTACAGCCTCACTTCTGGCAGGTCTGGTTGGCATTGTGTTTATGTGATTATGCACAGATTTGAGAGAACTGTTCCTAAAATAAAACTAATCTCTCTAAATACAGGCAGGGTAGCCAGAACTTCAGATGTTGGCATACTGCCTTTTACAGAGTAATTTTGTAGAGAACAAAGTAAGCCCTCAGTAGTTTTGGCTCTGAGCTAGCAATATTGATTCCCCTTCTGTCTCCCTCTGCTGCTACATGAATCACAGGAGGTGGTGTGCAGAATACAAAACCTTGCCAGTGTTCCCTTTTGGGGCGGGGGGGGAGCAAAGAGCACACCGAAACACGAGGCAATGCCAATTTCCCTGGCTTTGTGGAAAAATACCTTGTCAAATATATCATCCCTGCTCGCCCCCACATGCAACAGTGGTAGCTCAGGGGGCATGGATGCAAAATGAACTGTGGGTTCCCTCCCTGACTCCACAGAACCACTGCAGGCTGGAGGCAAAGGACAGTGGCTGCCAGTGGCTTCGTGTTTTAGGCAAGATGCTGTTCATAAATACCATCTTTTTGCACCTGAGTTTTGGTGTAACCATTAAAAAGAGGTAGGTATGCCCTGATAGGGAGGGAGTCTGGGGAGTGTTTGTTGTTTCATGTTGCTCTTGCTAAAGTTCAGCTGATGGAATGAATGTATTTAATCTGCCATTTTTGGGGGGTGTGTTGGGGCAGCCCAGCACTGTTGTGTGTAAGTGGTTATTTCTGCTGCCCATGGGACTGACCTACAACTGCAAAAGGCAGGTGGCAAGCTACTCACTGCTGTCCTCCCCAGGTAGTTCAATCAGAACCACAGAGATGCCCAGAGTATAGCTCATTTTATTTTGAGCTAGGACAGGCTGGAGTGATATAAAAAGGGAAGTTTATGTAAGCAGATTGCACAGCAGTTCCTCACATCAGGAGATTGTTCTTTACAGACTCTGTGAACTCCATGTAAGAGCATCTTGTTTTTTCCAATGCAGTATTTTTATTTTTTCTTCCCAGTGGGTTGGAGTTAATAGCGAGTGTTCACGTGCTGCCTCAAGAAATTAGCACTGCGCAGTAATGTTTCAGACAAGCACTTGATTGATCTGGTCCTGTTCATTTTCACTTTGTTCCTCTGTAGTTCTTACTGTTGCCAGACATTTGTTTCCAAGCACTGGTTGTTGTTTCAGTAGGGTGAGTAAATAGTGGTAGGTCCCAGGTTTCTCTCCTGCCTGCACTGGAAAATGTGAAGAGCACCTGACACCGTGGCTCCTGACGGCCGAGTGGAATGAAAGCATTGGAAAGCAACACCAAAGGGCCCTCCCAGCATGATCCTGGATGCTGCTTCATCAAAGAGAACAAATCGGATAAAAGAAGTTTTGCTATGAAGGGAAAAATGTAAAATGGATACAAATGTAGGAAATTCAGTGCTAAAAATACCGTGCTGGTCCAGACTGTCTGGAGCTTAGCAGGCAAGTCTGTAAAACATGAATTCCTGTCGGTTGCAGTTCGGTTCTACCTTCTGGCAGTTGGCTGCAGTTTTGGATGTTGTGGGCATTTTGCTGCACCATGCATGGGTTTCCTCCTCTGGAGAGTTCAAAACGTGTTTTGATAGAAAGTGATGTTAATGAACCATACAGTTGATCACAAATTGATACAATGTTGAATTTATATTAGGGGAAAAATTAATGGGAAAACGTGTAAAATTATCAAAAAAGAAAAATTCACAGAAAAAATGCCAACTGAAAGCTGTTGCACACAGAAGTGAGAACAGAGCAATTTGAGTGCATTGCAAATAATAATACGAATAAAGATGGTTCTCTGCCAGGGTTGCACACAAAACATCTCCACGTTTCTATGTTTAGTTGTTCATAAAGAAGTTGTTACTGTTGAAGTTGTGTCCTCACGGTTTGGCTTTGCTGCTCTGTGAATCCTGTGATGTGAAGAGCACCTGCCCTTCCACGCTGAGCAGTTTCTTCAGTGCCCTGGGGTGAGTGAGTGAGTGTGCCTCCATTTTGGTCTCACTTGGATTCCACATGTGGTTCTGTTGAGTCTTGCAACCATGGTGTCTCTTTTTCCTTTCTTTCTTCTTTTTTTTAAAGTTGCTCTCACCAGCTGTTGTAAAGTGAAATTTCAGCTTACCTTGCTTTCCTGGAAAATTAAAAGCTTTCCTCTCCTTCTCCCCCAGCGTCACAAATAAGGTGCATCTTCTTGCAGTAGAAATAAAGCGATCACTGTGGTACTGTTCATTGTTCACTTGGTTTGCAGATGATGTAACTTTTTTGTGTGTGACACTGCCATAAAGTGCTGTTAACTTTTCTCACCTGTTTGTACGAGATAATAACAGATACCGATCACTGTGTGTGACAGGATTCAACTGCTCCGCTTTGCCTTGACATAAATTTTGGGACCAAAGGTACTTAAAACTGGGATTTCCAGATCACGAGCCCAGGGTTGGATGCATTCTCTTGACAGTCAGCTGGAGATTTTGTGGTGATCTGATAGAATCACACAAAATAATTACACATCTGGGGTTCTGTATTGTTTGGAAATAATGGAGCCATATGAAATAAAGGGTTATTTTGCAAAATTGCATATTTGATAGTTTTTATGCTTCTTTTAAAAAATACAAAGCAGCAATGGGAAGAGCAAAATGGAAACCATACTCTGGTTTAAAATGTCTGCATACATTAGAAATGCTTCTGAGCAGCTCTACTTTTTCTGTAAGAATTGTAGACTGCCTGGCTGTGATATAGAAGAAGTCCTTGAAAAGATTCTATGCATTTTAAAGTTAGACCTTTTATTTTACCATGGGATAATGAAGTAATTATTCACTGAACAACTGTCCTATTAAAATGAGTTAGTTCCTTAAAATTACTCCACCATGATGTTCATACTGTATGATGAACAAGGTTTTTTTTAATACCAGTTATCTTCACCTCCAATTTTCTCCTCCTCTTCTCTGTTACCTCTATTTTTGTTTTGTGTGATAAAATTGATATGGAAGCCGGGAGTGACTGTCAGTGCTTTTGCAAAGGGCTGGTCATGTTTGGAATTATTTTGCTGCATTTATTTCATTGACGTTTTTAAATAAAATCTTTCCAGCAGCCAAGATGTCATTCAGAAATGTAGACAGATACCAGAAGCAGTATTTCTCTTTCTTTTCCTTGTTTGGGGTTTTTTTTTTCCCTAGTGTGGCAAAAATAGAGTTATTGGGGGTTTTTTTCAAGTCTGTTTCATATGCTTCTGATCCTTAATAGATGAGAAGACTTTCTTTGATGGTTGTATTTATTGTGCTTATAACTAATGGTAACCTTTACTGTGCTTACCATAACCACAACAAATAGTAAAATAACACTTGGATTCACTGTACTGCAGTGTTAATTTGTGATAGATAACGTTGTTTATTAGGAAGGACACAGAGATAAATGTTTCAGTGCCAGAAGTGGTAAGGGGAGGAGTGAAGCAGTAGGGGAGAGGGGACAGCAGCTTGTGCAGCCCTCACTCACTCCAGCACCCGCTGGAAGCTGTGTCTGTGCCTGGGCTGTGGAGTTTCTCTGCAAGTCACTGTAGCAATGAGTCTTAAAGTTTCTGAGAGCTGAGAGTGTGCCAAGAGCAGAACCTGAGCCCCCTTGACCCTGGTTTGCCTCCCAGAAGGACGTGACTCCAGCCTTGTTGGGAGCAAGGTTGTCGTCATTTTGAGATCTGGACACTTGTAAAGAGGGATGTGTTCTTAAGCAACTCCAGCTGGGCAGAGCAGCACCGAGTGGAAGAGCCCTGCTCATTCTGTGGCTCTGGCACCTCTTGCTGCTCATGGCTCTTGGCTCCTGTCCCTGGCAATGGCTCTTAGCTCCTGTCACCTGTTGTGTTCACTGCTGGTGCCCAGTTCTGCAACGTCTAATGAAGGGAAAAGGAACTCCTTGGAGCATTGTGAGACATCTTGCACAATTTCCAAAACAGCACCATGGTTGTAGTGACGTCTACCTCTTTGTTTCCCTTCTGGGTTTTGTCTTGTTTTTTTGTGTGGTGTTTTTCCGTGAGGGGTGGGGGGAATCGGGGAGCGGGAGGGAAACTTGAAATCTGAATATTAAGACACTGGTGGGGGATCCAGTGCTTACCAGCTGTGTTGTCATATTGAAAAAGCCATTGTTTTTAATTCCTGCCTAGTATGAAATGTTTGTTAAAAAAAAAATCCTGCTGGAAAGAAAAATGTATTTTTAAAAAGAAAAAACATCCCTCTTGGCTATGAGAATGTCAGCTGTATGAGTTGTGACCATATCATGACATGCTGATCAGATAAATAAATTTTTATCTCTCAGGACTCTATTGTATTTTTGCTGTTCTGGTAACTATCACAGCTTTTCTGAAAGGATGCTCTTCATTTTTAAATACCACTAATTTCAGCTGAAACAGCAAATAAAAAAGGTATGTGAATGTCATGTGTGCTTAGTCTGGTTTACAAAAAACCTTTTTTTCCTTGAATTAAAAAGAAATTTGTCCTGTGAAAGATACTGAAAGGCTACAGGTAAAAAAACAGGCACCCAAGGGGGTCAGGCATGTTAAGTGCTGCAGTTACTTTAATCCCAAGGGTAAAGAAAAGGTATCTCCTTCTGAGGGAGGAAAAAAAATGCCTTTCTTGTCAATACCTTTATATAGCTAGAACCTGTTAGTACTTAAACTTCCCATATGTGCTTAGGCTCTCTGTGGAATAAGGAAGAAATCTCTTGGGTCGATTGTCCTTTCTAATGTCAGTCTAGTTTTGTACCAGGTTAGCCATTTGGTTTTACTGGGACTTCTCCAGGGGCTTGGAGAAGTGAGGCATCAGGAATTTCAGAGCAGCTTGTGCTGGGAGCTGGTGCAGCTGAATAAAGGCTGCCAATATTTTTGCTTAAAAATAAATTGAGTTTGTTGTAAATGACATTATTGTGCATGTGTTAAAGGCTGATGAGAACAGGTAGTGGATTTATGTGGATTAAAGGTGGCAAGGATCTCACTGGACGGTGATGTGCAGATTTTTTTAAGAGTACCCAGGAAAACTGGGGAAATTCCAAAAAAGTGGATGTTGTGAAAGGGATCAATAAGATCAAACTCTGGGTCTATACAAAGAGTAAATAATAAGCTAACCTCAGTAAGGCTCTTCTCTGCGGCTTTGGGAAAAAGTAGCACTGGTTTGGCTCAAGATAACTACAGGACTAAACTTGATCAGATGGCAAATGTGGCTGACTATTGTATGACAGTATAGTTGTGTTTTTATAATCTCACGTGAGAATCTGAAGGAGAAAAACTAAAAGGTCAATTTGTGCTGAATTACTCTTTGAGAGGAAAATTTTCATTTGCAATTGGCTAGTAGAATTCTGCAGGTCTGTTTGTGTGCAATATTTTCATAAACTATATTAGACATTTTTTTTATCTATCTATTAGTTATGAATGAGTTGAACCTTGTATCCTATAACTAGGGTGGGGTTGCATTTCCACAAAATTCCTAATCCAAAACTGATGACAAAAATGGGTGTAAATAATATTTAGTAGAGTCTTAAAACTAAGCTGTGTTAATTGCCCACAGGCCTGCAGTAATACTTGCTGAAGCAATTTTGCATAACTAGTGCTGGATTAATTTCTGTCAAATAAATTTTCTCCCATTTCTGTTTATTCCAATGTTAAGCATTTATTCCACTGTCACTCAAGGTGGTAGCTGATGGGTTTTCTTCCTCCAGCCGTTCCCCTAGGGAAATACAAGATGCAGTTTGATGCTCCATGTTTGCACCACAGCTGTTCCCTGGAGTTCAGAAGAGGCAGCTAAAGATTTGCTAAATGGGCAGAAGCACCTGTGTGTGAGAACAATCACCAAAGGTTGCCCATATCACCTGTCAGACCCTTTCTGAAGTGTCTCTGTTGTCCTGAGAGAAGGATCTAGGCCTAGGTTGATTTTTAGCGCCAATCGCTGAATGAGCCTTAAACACACGAAGTGAAGCCGTGCCAACACAACCCCTAAAAGACCCCTGGCAGAGACAATTAAAGCAACAAAGTTGATCTGAAAAAACTTAGTTGAGAGGAACAAGAAACTCTAGTCTGCTTAGCTTATCTAAGGGTTAAGTAAAATACCACTGTGTTACGTACAGAGCTCAGCAGGTGCTGTCAGTCATGGACTCCAGGCTGGAAAAAAAGGCTGAAGATGCAGCAGTTCCATGCTGAGCTCAGGATGAGGAAGGGAGAGAAAGCCCCATCTTGGGCATGTGTTCAGTTCTCCATCCCTCGAGTCCTGAAATCAGAACTGTTGCCTTAAATGTTTTATTACAGAGCTGAAATAGAAGTAGGCGCTGTTTAGCCTAATTAGAGAGGGAGGTTGTGACCTACATTATGCAGGTAACAGCACTGAATAATTGATGGGCTTTGGCCCAAAAGCCTATCAAACTTATAATTTTATTAGCAGCTAGATAGCAAATTGCTTTTCTATGCTTTTACCTTCTCAATGCAATGTTTCTGTTTCCTGCTCCAGGCTTTCTGCAAGAAATAGTAACAAATGCAATACTAATTTTTCAGATTATTAATTTTCATATTTGGAGTAACTATTACAATGTCTTTCTTTCTTATGTAAACACAGATTATTTGAGCTGCATAGAGTATCAGGCCCCAGATATGTCTGAGCCATTATCCTCACACCCAGAATAGCCAGGACAAGTGCCTCAGGGAAAATTGTAAGGATCCCTGGAGTGGACAAGCGTCAAATAACCTTGCTATATATAGGAATTTGCTTCCTAACCCTTCCCTTAGAAGTTGGCTTATGTCCTGGCCCACTGAAATTTATATCCCTGTTTTGTTTTACTTTTAGTTTGCCTCCTCACTGTCAGAGTTTGCTGGGTTTTGGTTGTGGTTTTTTTCCTTTGGTTTGTTTCTGGTTGTTTTGTTTGGTTTTGGTTTTGGTTTTGGTGGGTTAGTTTGGGGGTGGTTTGGAGGTTTTTTGTTGATCTGATGATTTTTGAGCTTGGGAAGGTTAATGAGTCTGGCAGACCATTTAGAAGCTCTGTCAGAAGTCCACTTTCTTTCAGAAAAAGCTTCATTCTTTATAAATCTTCTGGATTTACATTGGTTCGTCCTTCTCTCTTGTGTTACAAGAGATTTAAAAAGAGCCCCAAACCCTGATGTAGCTTTTTCCCTCTACCTTTCCTGCTTTTATATCTTCTGTCAGTCTACCACGATTAAGTATTTCTCTGAACTATTTAAATCTCTGTTCTCATTGTGGTAGATCCATCACCTGCATAGTTAAGTTCCTTCTGCTTTTTATTACAACATTCAGAGAATTGATTGTCCTAGCAGTATAATTTATTTAAATACTTATCCATACAGCTTGATGGTGAGAGGATTAGATTTATTAATGGATTAATGATTTCCTGACTCCAGTGACACACATAAATCAAACAATAAGTTAGCAGCTACAGCACAAAAATTTGCTGCCAACAGTTTTTAATTTCATATACAAAATACACACATTTAATTTTATTGCATAGTGAAGAGGACTAAAAATATAAAGCTGTTCCCTAAGTGTGAACAGGGAAGTTGCTTCCTTCATCCTAATCTTTCTTTTAAAAACAAAAAACCCCAGTCAAATGAGGTCAAGTTTAATAAGCTTGTGCAGGTATTGCTCCAAAATTTTGAGATCCTAGGAGCTGTTATAGAAACCAAGATGCTGCTAACCTGAACCAGAGCCACTGGTCAAGAACTCTTTGGGGAACTGTCCTGTCTCCCTAAAGGATCTATGAAAAGTTGGTCCCTGATTTTTTGTTTGTGACCCTTTAATTTGTTACATGGAAATAAAGACAAAATATTCGATGAAGCTAAAGGGTGAGGATGTGAAAAAACTCCATACAACCCTGCAAAAGGCTCCTGACTTTTATTATCTGGTTTGCATTTACCTCTGCAGCACTTTGTTGTGTAAGTAGGTATTACATATGCTGGGTATGGTAATGCAGGCAGCACAGCCAACCTGAGTGTATTAAGGGTAGAAATCACAAGGTCAGAAGTGCCAGTTGTACTAATTAGTGCAATCCTGACTAAGAACAGTTACATGACTTTATTTCTAATGAGCACAAGGATTATGGGAATTTAGATAGAACAATAATCTATTTTTATCTGGTATTTTGTAAGCTCAGAAGATGAATCAGGAATAAGCTGCATAGTAAGACAGGCCAGAGCTGCAGCTAAATTATCAAAACTGCAGGAACAAAACATTCTTTTGTAACATTAGTTATAGCACTGCATGGAAATCTCCAGGTTATGGCAATAACCCTTACTTGGTATCAAAAGTCTGTGTTGCAGTGACAAGGTAGAGTACTAGTGTGGCACCCACCTCAGAAATTAGTATGACAAAATTTGTTATTTCTTTTTTTAACACTTCAGTGTTTGCAACTGAGGAGAGAGAGAAAATATATTTTGCTAGTGGTTAATTATATTTATTTCTTCTAATTGCTGCAGCACCTGCTATAGAAGGTTAATAAGGCTCAAACTGTTAAAAGGAAAAAAAGTAACAGCAAAAAGGAGCTGTAGAAAACCACAGCTTTTCAACAAATCAGTCTTTGTGTTATAATCTGACAAAAGGGGGATAAGCTTAATATCGTAACTTCACCAGGGATTCTTTGAAGACAGGTGCTGGTGGTGGTAAGGAACAAGATGCCCTGTCTGTAAATTGGTCAGTTAGCTGTCATTACTGCCTGTGGCACTGGGTCAGGGAATGCCCCAAGGCAGCACCACGGAGGAGTTTCACAGGCTGAAAGTAAAACAGAACAAACCAACAGTAAGGCTCCTTTGCCTAAACACAACAACTGAATAAGCAACAACTGAGAATCCATTTCTGCCTCTCTGTAATGAGTCCTGTCATGCTTGGGTTTTATTGATTTTTAATCATGATTCATGTAAAACCAATTTAAAATTAACAATTAAATAATTTTAAAACATGCCTTTGTGAAGGGACTAAATGTTGTGAACCCAAAATGCTTTATTGAACACCCCTATCTTTCAGAATCAGGATGCAGGATAGTACATAGACTTTCTTCCTGGAAAGAATATGGTATTTCAATTCAAAAAAAGAAAATGGAAAAAAACCTCCACCCCATATTTCTTTGAAATGGGAGCCTGTGGTCTTAGATCACTACTGTCCATATATGCCTCGAAGATGAAGCTGAGTTCCTGTTCCTGTTGATGACAACTGTTCTGAGGGCTAAATTAAAGACCAATCACAAAGTTGCATGCAGGAGCCCTGGGGAGATGTTTCCATAAAGAGTAGGAGTTGTCTTACATGCTTATGTAAAATATATGTTCTCTGTATGGAAAGGCTCTGCACTGGGATTTGCTTACTCTCCTTCCTGCCTTGTGCCCTGGCTGCTGGGAGTTAATTCAGACATCAAAGGTGGTTTCTCTTTCTTGCCAGGAAGACATTTGCATTGCTGCAAGGCTGGAGGCAGACAAAATCAAATCAGTCAAAAAAAAAGTCAAAACAACTTTCTACGTCTTGGGAGATGAAGAAGGGACACATGGCTTTTAAAGGATCATGAAATCACATTCAGAAAAGGATGGGGATAGAAAGCCATCTTGTTTCTCCCACTGCGCTCTCTAAATACAGCCTAGCATGGAACCTGCAACCCATCTGTACTTTGTCAGCTTAACACCTGCCCTTGAAAGTCTCCAGGACTGGGTTCAGAAAAGCAAAGTGTGACTCCTTCCCCAGTCCTTATAAATCATAACAAAGCTTTTCCGTTTTCACACTTTTTCAAATCCGCTTTTATCCCCACCTGAGCAAAGCCATGGGCATTTTTAAGATGACTGGATCTCATGGGGGTAATATATCCTTGGATAGGTAATCCAAAAATCTGGCACACTCTGGTAGGTCCCTGTATTCCATCACATTTTCCAGAGAGCTGAAAAGATAATGAAGTGCACCCCACTATGCTACGTGAGCTGGTTCAACATTTGCAATACAAATATTCCTGTGGACAAAATATTTTCTGGTGATGCATCTTATTTGGGAAAGTAGGGCGAGTCTCGGTACCCTTTAGCAATTTATATTAACAATTGATAAGTTAGACTTTTTTACATATTATCTTTTCACATAAGACATAGAACAAAATTTTTCCTATGTCAGAATATGGTATTAATGTCAGCAAAATTAACTTGGGTCTGATTTAAGCTCTGCTGCTCTGAGTCAAGTAAATTGCCATGGTGATTTAAGTTTTGGATTGCTCTTTCATGCCTGGTATTCTGTTTTAGGTTGGAAACCAGTTTAAGAGCACCTAGAGGAACTAATGTTTAATGTAAAGGATAAAATGAATGTTTCAGCTTGCACAAGGCTTTGGGTTGCTCACTTTGTTCTTTGCAGACCAAGGATTTGCCACAAACAATTGCACAGACCGTCCTGTCTTGACCTTGGGCAAAGCCCACAGTTTCTTTAAGATGATAAATCTCTGCTGAACGCATCCCAAATGCAAAATCCTCCCAGAAATTATCTGCCACAGCTAGAGATAAATGTGCTGCTTCTATCTAATTTCCATGTGAAGGTAGGAGAACGTTTCTCAAAGAATATCCCATAGGCACCAGCTGCACCTGGATCGCTCAGTGCCTCTTTGTCTGGTTCTGCTGTGGTTCTGCAGAGGCTCAGCTCCCTCAGTCCTTCAGGACACTGAGCATCTTTCTCCCAACTTGCATCATCAGTGGAAGTTTCCAGTGCTGAAATGTTAAGAGTCCTTCATCCCCTCCAAAAGGAGATATATAAATAAGAGGATTATTACATCTGTGCTGAGATTTTTGGACCTGACTTGTTTGTTATATAAGATCTGTCAAAGTGGTTGCTGCCCTCAGTTTTCTCTGGTGATGCAGCAGGTTACTGATCATGTTGCATTCACCTGATCCCTGGCAGGTATCAGGTATTGATAAACTGACTATCAACCAGATTTACTAGGAAGGCCTGGGGTTCTGTGGCATTGGCTTAGCATTGGCACCACTTGCTGTGCTGTGCTGGGCCAAATAGGAATTTCTCAGACCAAGATCTGTGCGATCATAAGCTTCTGCTCAAACAGTGACTTGAGCATAAAATAGCCAGTGAGATGCTGCTCTCTTATCAGCCTTACTTTCTCCCTGCTCACCTCTTGTCCCAGAGCTGGGTAAGAACTCTGCTGACAACATTCCATCTGGATTTTTACCTGAGGAATGGCTCACAGTTAAGCCTCAAATGAGGAGAAAGCTCACTTACTTATCTCAGGACTGCACCCTAAAGCACAGAAAATAAAGAGGCTGGAAGGTGCTTTCATTCAGCTGAGTCACAGACCTACAAGAAAGACTTAGAAAGATATTTAGAGATTGAAATTTACTTTAGCATTTAGGCAAAACTGGAAAGAAAAGGCAGCAAGTGCATATGTGACAAAATTAAAAAGAAGAGTGGCATGTGTAGTGGTGAGTAAATGGCAATGAGAAGGATGCACTACATTTCTGCACTGTACTAGAAAGTATTTTCTTCCAGCTTTATAAAACATTCATTCTTATGTTTTTATTGCAGGGAGTGAGTTGCAAAGTAAATGCCTGAGGCTGCAGCTGGGACAGCTGATTTCCTCACGGGGGTGAGATACCCTGTGGTAGAGAACTGCTCAAGCACAATCTCTCAAACCCAGTCATGTCTACATCTCTGAGTACTGTTTAAAACACGACCTGCAATCAGTTCCCAGTGCTGCATGCAGTCCATGAAAAGCAGCCTCTGGAGCTGCCTGCTCATAGCACTGCCTCTCCTATCTGCAGTACTGGCTCTCCCAGGCTCCCCAAAGGATAGGAGCTCTGTGGTCTTAATTCATGGTCGTTTTCTGATTTATCTGTGGCAGATGCAGAGCTTACTCCTGCACCTCTCAGTTGCTCTGCCAGTGGTGACCACCACATTAAAAAGTGTAGGTGGCTGTTTTCAGATGTTCCATCCAGAGTGTGGCATATTGGTTTGGACAGGCTCTGATTTCAGTCTGTGTTAACACACCAGGCCAAGGACCAGGGCAGCAGAGGGCTGCCTAACAATGCTCATCAGATCTCACTGCACTGCTCTAAGGGGTTTCCAAACAGAGCTAGAGGAGGGGAAGGTAAGTCCAATTAAAAAAACAGACTTCAGGACAAGGGGCTGGTGAGCTCACCACTGAAGATAAAGTTATGAGACAAGTGCTCAGTATTCACCCTGATGGGGGCTGGCTGTCCATTCAGCAGCCATTAAATGCCCCACCCTGCCCTCTTCTGAACCCTTTCTTGTTAGGGGACCCATAGTATTTGCATTACAATTTGTCTCTTCCTGCCTGGTTTTTTTTTTCTGATATAAGCCCCTTACTTCCAGTTTGTTCTTTCCAAAAAGCTTAAGAATAATTACTTGGCTGAAGCAGTTATTCTGAATGTTAGAGATAGGAAACAGCTCTGTAGGAGTAATTATCATAGAATCATTAAGGCTGGAAAAGACCTTGACCACTTACATACAAACTGGCCAGGTTTAGTCAAACTGGCTCAGGCATGTGCAAGCACACTTGTGTTGCTTCCTTCTAGGTCTCCAAGTGCACCAGTTGTAGTGTAAGCACTGCCATGAACTGGTGCTGCTGTGTAGCTCCATGTGTTGGCCAATTTCTCCCTTTTCACTCTGAAATCTATTGCTGCAGGAGTAACACCCCGAGTTAAGAGTTTTTATAATGATGAAATAGCCTGTCCTGACAAATTGTATCAAGCTTGGAAAGCAGATTAGCATAGCCAAGCAGAGACGATCTTGTTCTTACTTTCAGGAAGAATGAGAGCAATGCCTTAAGAAACCCAGGCTACCTGGGATCCATTTCCATGGGGGTGCCTGGCATCCCTCTGATGCCATGTGTTCACAGGAACATTGATCCCTCTAAGCATATGCCTCTCGTCCTTGCTGACAAATGCACACCAATAGATGCTGTGGGTGATGCATCATTATGTAATTGTGCTTGTGGTGCAGACATTGAACCTCCCGTGACATTACAGATCCTGTATTAAAGACAGAAGCAGCTTTATCCTAAGTATTATTGCTGATGTGAACAGACCTAAACACCAGCAGAGGCACTGCTACCTCATGCAATGTTAGGCAACTGTGACATTAATAATTTTCAGTTTAAAAAGGGTGTCTTGTTTAATTTGTTCACAGAGAAAAAAAATCTTGGGGTTCTAAAGATTTTGTAGTTTAACATCTGTGGTGTACAGAGTTGGTATTAGATAACTGCAAGATGTACCTTAAGCAACATACTTTGACCTTGACTACTCAGACTTTGATTATTCAACCCTTCCAGTTATTATAAAAGGGGTCAGGCCCTCGTGTCTACTACTTAAAATTAAAAACGAAAATGTTCCAAATTTGTCTGAAACCTCAAAACAAATTTAGTGTACCAGCAGAGAGAGAGATTAAAAATGTGTGAAGGGGGGAGGGAAAAGAAAATGAACATCCCAATTCACCAGAATGCTATTGATTTTGATACTGAAATGTTGGAGGCCATTTCAGTATTTTAAGCAACACAAGAAGCCTTGTGGTCACCTACTGGACTGGCACTGGAAAAACATGGGAAGCCAAGCCCCTCTGGCCTAGCAAGTCACTTTGCCTCCCTTTGCTTTCGTGTTCTGTGCAGAATAACACTGACACAAACCTTATGCCCACTCAAACCAAAGCTAGCTCTTTTCTGCCAGCAATATATGATGAACTAGCCTGTGGTGGGATCAAACAGACTCCAGATTCTGTGATTCTGGCTAAAGAGAAACCACAGAGCTTAGGTGAGGAGTCAGGCTTTGCCACTGGATGTGACCAATATGGCTTTCACCTCAGAAACACAGGACTGACAACTCCATTTCAAATGAAGTTTAAACTGGGGTCCTGCGCCTTGTGGTATTGTGTTCTAAGCTTCTCTCTTCTTCTGGATGTCCCATGCAACCAAAAACTGTGTCCTCAGATCATCTAATCACAGAGACCTTCTTTTCAGTCATAATTACAATTGATCTTACTTTGATTATCACTCCAGCACAGCAGCACTATTCAAACAATGAATATCAGAGGACATTGCTATTTTTCACAGGCAGCTGAATCACAGACAGCACCAATGTTCATCTGAATTTTTCATTTAAAAAATGAAACCTTTCATGGAGCTGACTAAGCTGTCTGTGTGAGCCACCAGGAGACAGGATTGATGGATATCACAGGGCCAGTGCTGAAATCAGTGATCTGAACCACTGAGAAGCACAGAGCACATGGTCACACCCTTACTGCAGATACTGAGTTAAAGCTGCCAGTTTAGAGCTGTGCAGGTCAGCATGTCTTGAACAGAATCATACAGAGCCAGCTCTTGTTGTAATTATAGGAGTCCCATAATTATATGCTTTTCCATTAAAGACATAAGGGAAGGCCTCTTGGGAATAGAACTGTATTTTATTGGACTGAATAAGATACTGTCTCCTCAAAAAAATCTTGGTTGAATCATATCCATGTAGTTGCAATGTATTTGGTGTCCTTACAGCTGTCAGCTTCCCTGGGTGCTCCTGTTAGCTTAGGTGAAATCACACTCAAATAAAAACCTGAGCTTACTAGTGCTAGAACTCTAAGCACAAATGCATGACACTGTAATTCTCCTAAGAGAGTAAGATGTATTAGAATAACTACTTGGACTGTCTGCAGCTAGCCAGGCCAAAGAACAGGCTGCTTCTTCTCCCATTACCTACACTTCTTTCATCAGCTTGTGACTTAATGGACTACTGATCTTAAGGCCAAAAAGCTAAATTCAATTGTAAAATGGACATATTTAGAATTAGGCTCAAAACTTTATATTTTCAAGGCATTAGAAATGCAGTTTATCCATATATGATATTATTCCTTATGAAATTTTAGACAAAATGACAGTCTCTATTCATTCCATCATACTAGCCATTTTCAATAAAATATGCCATAGGAATGTTGAATTATCCAATTTTTGAATTAACCAAGAGGTTTGAAAACCTATAATGATTATATTAAAATACAAGATTGTTAAATGCTTATATAGAACATGGAAAAGGATTTAACCCTGTCATGACAACATAGGGAAATTATCTTTAAAACATGAAAATGCCCTAAGCTAGTTGTATTGCACTTCATTGCCATAAAACAGAGGGTTGTCTGGGAGTCCTGATACTGCATTTCCATCCCACACATGAGGGGTAGGAGAAATATCCCCCAGTTTCCTAAAGACAGAAGATTTTGTGGTTGATTCATCTGTTGCCCCACAGATTTCAGGCCTATTTGCCATCCTTAGCTTCATTTAAATCCTGCAAGTGTCATCCTAAGGGGGCTTTTTACTGAAAAAAAAAAAAAAAGCTACATGGAAGGCAAACTCCCCAGCTTAATGACCCCCATGAGAGAAGAAAAGTGGGCAGAATACAGGCATTTTATTTAACCTGGTCAGCTGGGCAGTCTGTGATGGCTGCACGGCGACTGCACCCAGTGGGTGTTGCAAGGAACATGCAGCAGAGCTGCTCCTAAGGCAGGAGGAAGCAGAGTTCAGGAAACAAAGAACTCAAATGTGTAGGAATCCAGCATTCCCTGGCTCTGTCACTCATAGAACAGCTCGAGAGGATTTATCTTCTACGCTTCTTTGAGGAATAATTTTTGTCTTGTGCATTAAATTACTACAGGATAAATGCATGAGAATATTAATAATGAAAGCATCTTGCTCTTTTACGCTGCAGCTCATCAAAAGATCAAACTCTTGATCATTACCTGTCTCCTGAAAAGTTGGCAGCAGAGCTCTTTTCATTCCAGAGAAGCAGAAGTGACACACAGCCCCTGTGCCTGACTTGCCCATGGCCACACAGGAAAACCAACAGGGAGGGTTTCAGTAAAAACAAACCACCCCATTTTTATCAGCACCATGTGGATGACTGATGTTCCCGTTGTCTGTGTTTAAAGGAAAGGAAGGACTTACTTGATTGTGTTCTGGTTGAGTCTACTGAAATATTTGCTACCTGGAACAGGCAAACATTGTCTATTAAATTAGACCAAGTATGCAATATTGTTATTCCTGTAAAAGTTATATTTACAGAAGTCTCCTGGAATCATCTTGTTTCCTGAAACTTTCCAAGTATCATACTGAAAAAACTGATAAAAAATAGTAAAACTCATAGTTATACATGATATCTTTGAATTATATTTGCTGTGATACAGGGCTAGTTACTAAAATAAGCCCACACCAGCTATTCAGAGCCAAGTCAGAGATGAGGCTCCTATTGACTTGAATGGAGCTGAGACTTCATATTAATACCTTAGTAGAACATTAAGTTCTGACTTTACAAATTCAGCTGTTGAGACATTAAAAATTAAGGAAATTTCTTTCATCAGCTGGACAGGAACACTGGATAGGATAGATCCTTGCTTGCAATGCCTGTCCTCACACATCTTGGCATTTTTGCCATATTTGGGTTTCTTCAGTGGCCAGCTCCAGCATGTGTCTTTAGCCTGGCTCTCCACAGGAAGGGCACAAACTCATTATGTCCAGCAGGTTGGGATCAAGGAGAGGCCATGTCCGAGTCCCTGGCAGGGAGCCTGGAGCAGCTCTGTGCTGTGCTTCCTGTGGCTAAGTGCAGCAGGCCGGGTGGAATGCAGCCCTCTGCTGAGCAGGGATATCCGGCATGGCAGGAGCCAAGCTCCCACAAGGCAGGCTGAAATCACATTTCATTTGAGAAAGGGCAAGAGAATTCCAAGGGAAGCGAAGCTGTTTTGAGTGCTGTATAGAGAGAGTGCTGCTCAGTTTTCTTCACCCTGTGTCATTCATTATTTCAGGACTTTATCCTCATTCTCAGGGTTGCAAGACCTAAATTACAATGTGTGTATTAATATATCAAATCATTGCAGACAGGGAGAGGATCCACTCTGATATTGTGTAGTGATTGTAGTCAGTAGTGTCTGTTTTTATAATTATATTGGCCTCAGTGCATTGATACATGTGTTAGAAAGAAAGGAATTGCATATATTTTAAATTTAACCTGCACTGTTTTTTCTAGTCATGTACGCAGAATGGATCCTTCTGCCACCAGTTTCTTTTGGGCATTTTAATTAGAAAGAGAACCAGAAAGAAAATAATATGTACTTTTGCCAAAGATATTCTATGATTTTACCAAGGTGTTGGACCACATGAGCTCCAAAAATTTATTCCAAACAAAAGTAGTCTATGGTTGTAGGACTGACCCCAATTTGACGGAGTTGCCAATTCCCATGCACCTAGTACTTTGCAGTCCTAGCTGATGAAGCTGTTTTCTATCTCCAAGCTACAGCTGCTGTATCCAAAGAAGCCAAGTCCAAAATGGCTGATGTACCTGGACAGCAGTGTATATGGAGTTTTCCACTGCTCAGAGATTCCTTGTAACATCAAAAACTTGAGAAGGGATGTGGAGTATGTGTGAAATGAGGACAGGATGACAACGTTCATAGCAGAAATACCTCACAGTAATAGTTGTCAACTCCATTACTGTCAAATTAATTCTGAATTGTTGCCCATCATTCACTGTTTAGCTTTAGGGAAGTGAAATGGTGGCTTTGCCTCCGTGGCAGAAATGAGAGTAGCTCAGCCCTCTGAGGAGCCTTACAGAGACGCAAAGGAAATGTCAAATATCATTTGGTCAAAGAGCGTTCTTAAAGTCCTCCAAGGAAGAGTCCCTGCTCTATACACTTTATCTCCACTAGATACATGAAACAGAGGGAGCTCTTCATTTAGGAAGTATCAGCTTTCAGTCAAAGCTGGGGATGTTTGGAGATGAGGCTAGGTTTGGACTGAGACAATGTAATTTGATTTCACAGGTCAAATCTGCCCCTCCAAGCAGCTAAACTTCTAACTTGAGAGCAGCAAAGAACACTACATGGAACAACAGACTGAAATTCAGCCTTAGCAGGCTTGGTTTCTGGAATGACAATTAACTTGGCATGTGACACCAGACAGGTCCATGGCATTATCAGCACTCCTCCTCTAATCTGGCACAGGGAGAGTCAGTGCAGCAGACCTTCCACTCCAAACTAACTATCTCAATGTTTGAACTCTTAGGCAATGTCTCAACATGTTTACATACCCAGGTAAGCGAGACTGCATGACAATGAGTGTTAAGGGTCTGGACAAATGAAAGATTATCTATTTAGATGCCTAGTTAGAAATTAAATCCCCAAAGAAGTTTGTTTCTACCTTTGTAGTGCATGTACTGTGCCTAGAGAAAGGAAAAGATAAAGACAGGCTGAAAAAAAGGGAAAATGATCCCTCTATGGACCTTAATTCCCTGAATGCCTTTCTATCCAGTTGCTGGATCATTTAATTTTTTTTTCCTTTCTTCACTTGAAGATCTCCAGGAGCTTTTCGTGTATCTCCAAGTTTACTAAATTAAGATTTGGTGTGGAAACACATTGAAGGAGACGCTGGGAAGATGCAGTGCAAATCTGTCTCTGTAAGCCAGGCAGAGATCTTGAGAAAGAAGCTGAGGGTGCTGAGGGAGTTGGGATGTGATAGTCTTGTCTAGAAAGCACAACGAGTGCTACCAGACCTGTACATTAATATCAGAACTATCTTAGATGTATGGAGTGTGAAATAATGACCAGGCCTTCTGATCTGTGATGGTACTGATGAGAATGCTACTGGTACAGAGAGAATTAAATGTTTCAGTCATATACTTGGGCCGATTACACAAAACCTGGATTATTCTCTTGGGTCAAGCTGCTGTTGCTTAAAGCTTCACAAATGATTGGTTGTTCTCCATCTTGCAAAGTGACCTTAAAATTGCAGTCAAAAGGGAATTCAGAACAACAATGGTCTGCACAAATTACTGTTTGTATACAAGTATTTCACTATCCCTGCATTGTGTGCCTGGCTAACAACAGTGCAAGATCCCAGCAGGTGCTGGTGAGAAAACAGGTGTAACTCGTGGGGTAATCTCAAGGAGAGAACATCCCCGGCTGCAAACTCCCCTGGCAGGGACTTTACAGACTCGACAGATTTTGTCCTCTCCCTTGCCTTCTTCCCTAGGCTCACAGCGGTGGCCGTGTGGCTCCCTGTGGCCAGAGGGAGAATTGCTCCTCCTGAGCAGCCCCAGCGAAGATCTTATTTGTGGGGTCACTTTGACATAATTCTGGGAGGTGGCATTGTAACTTTTGACTTTTAAATGCTTCAGTGTTATCCATATAAAGCTTTGGAGCATGACTAATTAATACAATAATCACCTCTCGCAGAGAACACATTAACTCCCTGAACTCTCAAGACTTACAGGATCACAGAGCACGCTGGAAGTCACTGAGAAATTGAATTAGCAGATTCTCAGGATGGCAGCCAGTAAGAGACTTCATGCACTCATGTGTGCTGAGGGATGAGCAGCATGCCTCAGGGACTCAGGAAAGCTGCTGTCTTCACGGGGATTACACCATGTGGGTACTTCCCTGAGGACAAAGGGGAATGAGCTCCAGAGAGCTCTGGAGCCCTGTATTTATTCAAACTAATATTCTGTGAATCAAATGATCTAATTAACTAAGCATGCATTTGACCACAAAAATGTTATGTTATTTTTAGCTGACATTGCAAACCTACTTCAGGGTTGCATCCTTTCCTCTGAAACTCTGCATCTATTTTCTACAAAATTCCCCTATTTCTTCTGCTTTAATTCATCAGTCATCTGCATGACTGCTCTTGAATTTTGATTCTCAGAGGTTATGTCTCTTCATCCTTTTTAATGATGAGAAAAACTTCCAACAGAAAGAGAGGCAGAAGTAATCAAGGTGTTTGAAACAAGTTGTACCCATCAACACAAGTAATGTTTTCTTCCTGTTTGTAAGCAGAAAAAGAGAGGGAAATTACAGATCAATGTGATCCATAAAATTCATTCCAATCTGTATTTTTATCACAGATTTCTAGGCTTCAAGGTAAATTCAAGATGTTGCTGAATTCACCCAAATGGAAGCAAAATAGTCACAGATTCTGAGCTTCAGCCCCTCCAAAACTGAATGAGGTATTGCAGAAATCAGATTTCATATTCAGAGAGAGAAGTTCTATATGGATTTAAGTATGTCTGTTGCATACCACAGTAATTGTTATCACCCTAATTTTGCAGAACTGGGGGCTGTGGGCTACCTGAGGTGTCAGCAGTCATTATCCTAAACTGTCTCATTTACAGTGGCGCTCACAAAGTATTCCCCTGCTGTGGAGCATCACTGTAACATTTTGTCCCTTTCTCTCTTTCCAGAAGGATGGTAGCAATCTGGAAGAAAAAAAACCAAAACAATCAAAGGCTGCACAGATGGTTGTGTAACAGCTGATAGGTAGCTGCAGTTGCTGATGAGTATTTTGGAGGTGGCAGACAGCAAGGGCAATGAACAATTACTGCCAGCACTTAAAGGGACTCTGCCAGGCCACAAAATAATCCTGAAAAAGGAAATACTTATCAATTTTTTCAATAATAAGACTACTTAAATGGGAATAAATTCCCCCAAAGACAGGAACCTCTCTATCTTTCTCTCTCTTGCTCTCTCTCTCTTTTTTTAAAGACAATTTAAAACTGTGCTTTGCAGAACGTTTCAGAAATTATGACCCTGGAAATAGAAATGTTTTAAGTGTCTTTCAAAAGCTTTTTGCTGTGCACCACTCTGAACAAGGTGTAGTGCCTTGTAGGAAAGAGCTTGGGTTGTGACAATAACCACAGTTCCCATCAAGATGCCTTTTGATGGAGTGCCAGTCATGTATCGCTGCAAACTGCAGGAGGGGCCTACTGTGGAGTTTGTTTGACACAGGAGGGAGATCTACAGTGTCCTTTAGGGAAAGCCTTGGCAAGCACCATGGGGCCAAAGCCATGAGCAAGTGGTTGTTCATTATTCCAGAGTGCTGCTGGCTCAAGGCACAGCCAGCCAGACCAGAACTGCTTTTCATGTCTGCCAGTCATCCTTAGCAGTGGGTTTGGAATGTGGCATAGCAATCCGATTCTGACATAATTCTCTCACAAATATTAAGCCCTGAATGACAAGGACTGATGTTGGTTTAGGCTGCTGTGTTAGGGGCTCATCCTCACTCAAAATGCACGGAGTCATTCCTGATGCATTTAGCCTCTTTAGACAGTCCTGCTCATTTTATAGGTGCCCTTGCTCTGTTTGAGGGTCCACTCCAAGCACAGACAATTGAGGCATAGCCATAACCTGTAACTGAGTTATGTTCCTAATAGACATTTTACTTATGCACTCTGAAGTGCCTCTAATTTCTGATAGTGCAGTCCAGCTTTTCTAGGAAAACCTGGCAAAAGATATCCCGCTAAAAATATAGAACTACACTCTGTTGCATTGACTTTTTTACCCCTATGGGCTGTCACAGGACTGAGGGCAAATAATCCAACTGACAGGTAATTCCCCTGGAAAGTCCTGAGTAGAGAACTTCCATGCAGCAGGCTCTCCCTCTGGTCCCAGATATTTCCAGGTAGCTTTTGACATTTGCTGTTGCTGGATTTGCTGAGTGCCAAAATAACTCCCCTCTGAACATGACAGGAACAGCTTCACTGACCTGGAAAATCACGATCTGTTACTTCTCTTCCACTTGGAAGATGTGCCTTGAACTTCCCAGGCTGCCACCAGCAGCTGAATCTCAGGGTTTGGCACATCGTGAGAGGCACCATGAGTCACAGTGCTATGACTTTAGTGCCTAGCCTGCCTGGTGCCTGTGGCTATACAGAAACTGCAAAAGTTCCCCCATTTCTGACCATAGCAGTCCTTGGCTCGCTCACTGAAGCATTCTGAGCCTGGTTTCCCAGTCCCAGCCTCACACCTCTCTTCTGCAGTGAGGGTAATGTATGTCTAGTCAGCACATTGGTTGCACAAGAAATAAATATATGTGTACATATATGTATTAACATACATACATGTTTGTTTTGAACTACCCTTCTCAAGGTATTTCTATATGAACAAAATGTGAAGCAAAGGACAAGATTTCATAACTATATTGGCTGTCTCAGTCCTGCAATAGCTGGCTCCGTACTTCCTCCTATTAACCCGAATATATTGTGTCTGTCTTTTCCATAATGAGTTCCACCCAGAAGTTGGTGCTGCCTAGGCAAGAGGTCATATTGGTGTCATTAAGTGTCTTCCTGGAAGCCTCCTACAGAAATAAAGCTTCAAAACAGTGAGAAAAAAGAAGTAAGGTGACCACCAGGCTCTTTATACATTTATGTCTAACCACAGTGTTTGATTGTTTCAAATGAGGACAGATGAAAATATTTAAATATATTTGAGCATGAAAGCAAAATTTGCTAAAATGTATCTGTCAAGTGTAAATGTTCTACAGGCATAGATGGGCCCTGCCTTACACATGGGATGTGATGAGGCAGTGAGTTCCTTAAAGAGTTAGAGTCACCCAAGTTATTTCCCTTCTGTTATTTCCACTGATTATAGTGTGTCTACAAGCCTCACTGCCCACCTCTTACTTGCTCATAAAGTTTAAGCCAGAAAGAAACATGCTGACATCTGTCTTTCTGATGAGAAGATTTCACCCTGCTAATATAGATAGAACTGTGGTTAAAGTTTATCTTTCAAAAAGAAATAATGTCGTGGTTTGTAAACAAAAAAAAAATCAGAGAAAGTCTACTCACAGTAGTGGTCTGTTCCTAAATTTACTTGCTCAGTTAAAAATCTGTGCCTTATCCTCTAATTTTTTCTGATTTCATAGTTCAAAAATCAGTTCATGTTGTGCCTTTCCCCATTAGTCTAAAGAGCTCATAAGTACCAGGCATTTTCTCCACACGAAAGCACTTTTCACTGTAATCACCTTACTGTAATATCAGTAGGACTGGATTTCAGATTGGTTTGAGAATAAAACACCACAGATTGATAAACATGTAGTTCAGGAAGAAGGGGAGCTAATGAATTTCGAATTCCTCTGGATTTGTATCTCACAGGTAAATTCTCTGGTGTCTCAACAGCACACAATAATCAAAGGATTTTCCAGCAGTGAACCCATCCATCATCATCATCATCATCATCATCATCCATGTGGACTCTATGGTATAATAATATAGTTGTTCACTTTGGGATGTTTCTTCCCTCTCTGCTGAGTTGTTTTCTTGGAATTTGTAGGAGGAAAAGAGACACAGAGACCGAATGAAATATATTGGTGATATGATCAGTTAAGTTATCATACGGAACCAGATCCAGTTCCATAGGGAACCAGAGCAAAAAAAAAAAAAAGTTTATGCAAAGAAAACACTAGCTTTTAAACTTTTGCAGTGGAAAATACCACCCCAGATGCTTCTTTGTGAAACTGTCTTGTTTACAAAATCTATTTTTGTTATTGTCACTGGGAAATCCACCTACCAAGATCCCCATTAAGGCTATGGGTATTACACTTATACAGCAGCTCCAAAATTCAAATCTTCCCTATTGAAAATTAGGCAGCCAGTTTCTTTTAATTTGAGCTTAGGGACACTAGGGAGCTCTGTACCATATGGAGCCAGAATATTTGCCTTCTGCAAAAAATTTCTGTCTCCCCATCCTCTGCTGCAACCACATGGCCTTTTTTTCTAATATTCTGTTGCATCACACATGACTGACATTCTTGGCTTAACAACTTATTTATCCTGCAAAGCAAAGGATTGTTTGAGGTTTCTGTGTGTTTTTACAAGGACCTATAGGATATGTACTTGCACTGTTAAAAGTACCAACACTGACAGGTGTCTCCTGTTCAAACACTGCTGCAACTGTTTATGGATCTTGCTCCATGGAAAATACATGGAAAATACCTCATCTATCTCACACACTGGTAACCTTTAAAATTACAAAATCTGACCACAGCCACTGCCCAATTAAATGAGGCATTGCAACTTGAGATCAGTCTCATATGCAAACCAATTCCTTCAGTATCTCCTGCCAAAAACCATGCCTGAAACAGGTATTTTATTTGTAATAGCTAAGTACCATTTTCTCTTCTCCTTTTGCTACTAAGTTAGCAAAGTGTAGGACTGATGAGGACTAAACTCTGATGTTGTCTAAACACAATAGGAATAGGGGTCACATTGTGTCTCTGCTGGCAGTCTTTTAAAAAGGTATATGATCACTTCTTGGGCTGATAGATGTCAGTCATCCTGTGCGAAGAGAAATGTGTTTCATTTGATGCTTTCTTCTAGTGTGTGGAGATAGCACAGGTTGTAGCACAGACGTTTTATGTTCTCTTGCACAGCATCCTCCCTTGACAGCAGTGGATATGGAACTTTGAAAGTTAGATTACAGATAGAACTACATGGAATGAGCCAAACCATGGTCTTCATAAGCAACATGTAGTGGCCAGCTATTTATATTTCTGCTGACAGAGCTTCATGCCTCATTACATTCAGAAAGTAGACTTGACCATTACAAACCATCAGAGAATTTCCCTTAGAGATAGGAATTTCCAGTTGCTCTCCAACAGGACTAAGAGATGAAAGTATTAACATATTCTTATAATCCTTATTCTTGATATTGGTGAGTGACTTCAAAATTTCTGAAACACTGTTAGATGACTTCGCAATAATAGGAGAGGATCTTGCTGTCTTTCCATCTGGGTTTTCTTGGGCAACCTCTTTCACTGGGGTTATCTGGGAACATTTCTCGTCTTCAGTTACATCAGGACTAGAACAGTGTCTTGTGAAGTTTGGGCTGCTTTGTATCAAAGATTTTGGAAAATTGTGCCAAAAGGAGCTGCAACTCTCCACCATCTTTATTAATGGCCACACATAAATTACAGACTGTGTTTCTGTAGCTTGCCTAATTTCAGACACATTTTTTGCTGTGGCTAACAGTAGTTGCTGTAGTTTAGATGGGGAAAAAGACAGTGGTAATTGATGATATTTTGGCTTGATGTGGTATCTCTAGACCAGGTTTTAAAATCCGTGCCTGGGGTTCTTCAGTAACTTGAAGAAGATCAGAGACTTCAGAAATAGATGCTTTGTCCTCTTGGACATGAGCTGGTGAGAAGCCTCATTGCTGAGAGTGCTTTGCAGCTGAGGTTTCATTACGCTGAGCATTAAAATCTGTTGAGAACTTTCCTCTGCCACCAGAGGTCATGCCAATATTTCCTAGCACATTGAAGTCTTCCTTGCTGTTCATTTGCTGATCCTCTGGCATCAGAACATATGTAGGACTGGCATCCATCTCCAAGAAAGATACTTCCAACCTTAACTTGAATTGGCAGGGAGTGTCTGCTTGCCCCTGTAGGAATTCACCCAATAGTGCAAGCTGCTAGTGGACAGAATCTATTTTTTTTAGATGTAGCATTCCTTCCTGTAAGAAGATATAATCTTCTTAGACACAACACCATAAAAATCAATGCACATTTTTAATAAACCTCGTCTTAACTAAAGACCTTTACAATCAATTTTGCACTGTGCTTGCAGAATGATTTCACTTCAGCAATCCTAGCCTGCACTTCTCTCTGCTGGAGCAGAATCAGACCCAGTAGCTTTGTCATGGCTTTTAATAAAGATGTTACAGAAACCGAAACAAGCTCAGATGCTTATCTGATACATATTAAAACCTTCTAAGCACCTGTGCTAGACAATCACGAGAACATAGTTGAATTTACAGTAGAAGGCAACATGAAATTTAAATTTGCATCATGAGAGAAAGGCAAAGACGGAGATAGATTAAAAACAAACTAACTTTGATTAAACTGCTGCTTCTCCAATGGTTATATTCTCCCATGAATAACCTACTCATCTTAGCACTACAGGCTTGATTTTGTAGAAGGGAAACATACACTCATATCACTTACATGTCAATCACATAACTCTAAGGTTTTTTAGCCTTCCTAAATATTAAAAAAACACAGTGAATTTTGCCTCCATAACTGCACAGGTTCTACTACTTAACTTACAAAAAGAAATGTAATAAAGACAAGTTCAGTGAGCCTTTGTTTAGGATCATGAAAATTAAACTTGCTGAATCCTTTTATCTAATAAAAATGAGTAAGATTAAAAATAAAATGACATTTCCTCCTCATCTAGGCTGCACCTCCTGCATTTATGACACATGCATCTAGATGTAATCACATAATTCTAGGACTCTAACCAAGAATAACTAGATATAATTATATCAATTTTCGACAAGTTATTTGAATAATTAATTGCATATATAGGAGGAGTGAGGCCTTCAGTAGAAGCAGACTGTAAATCAATTTTTTTCCTTTGCTTTACCTGATGAGTTGGGATTTTTTATTTTGTTTCATCATTTATGGCTTTAGGGCTTTTTACTACTTTATTCAAAGAAAGTTTATTTTTGCAGGGCTCCTCTGCCTCCTTTGTGGACACTGGCCTTTCACAGCATGATTTCCTGCACACTACTGAGGCACATTACAAATTTTTGATTTAACAACATTTTGATTTAGGAAACCCACAGAGTTTTTGTGGATTTTATGCAGTGTAAATGCTTCATTCACTATGCACTTTCCTGGAAACGTAAGTTGCCAACATAAAAATGCTAGAAAGCTGTCTTTCATTTTTGCTCTTCCTACTCTTGAAATTCTTTCTTTTATTTATAAAGCCTTCCACTGATGTATACAAAAAATTTTTTGGAAGCCTAATAACAGAGACAATATAGTGGAAAAGGCTCGCTAACTAGAGGATTCTGAGAGGCAGAGAGAGTACCAGAAGGACAGATATCAAATAAAATAAAATATTTTTTAAGCAAATAAAACCCTGGTGACAGTCTCCCTGCCACTGCTGTACCACTTGTGGAAGCATGGAGAACAGTCCTTAATGAAGTACACATTTTTGTTAAAATGTAAAAGGCAAAATAATGCACATAGTGCATAAAATGTCAGTGATTTTCCCAAGCTGTCAAATTCCTAACATTTCCCTGGCCACAATTTATCACACATTTTGCGGGTGTGATGACCTGGGAGAGAACCTGGAAGAGATTCGGCCATCATTGCTCATTATGTGACTTTCTTGTGATTTCTGTGTGTTTTTCTTCCACAGGACAAACAAGGCAGGAGAAAGTCTTATTACTGAGATCATAGCATGGGTTTATAGACATTGGGAGTTAGAGAAAGAGTGACTGACCTGGCAATGAAACTATCTGTGACAACAATGGTGCATGGAAATCTGGTGATGGCCGTACTTGAAAAACCTTCTCCCAATATATCTGAAGGGGTTTTAAGTACAAATAAATTCATGGAAAAGTAATTGAGACTTGTTGATCCACAATAAGAAACTCTAATATTGTTGCTTTTAAAAAAATTAGGCAGCTCAAGTCAGCAAAATATTTACTTACTATATCACTTGAAGCATTTTTTGACAAATATTTTGAGAGCTACTGGATATGGATTTTAATCTGGAAGGTTTCCCTTTCAAAAGAGGAGAAATTGCGGCACAGATCCTAAACTTGTCTGCTTTCCTAGGAACGACTTAGTAAGCAAGCCAACAGAAATCATGGTCATACTAAAATTCTTCTTTAGAGACAATTCCAATTATTGAAATTTTGATTTATTAAGGATACTCTGGATTTCCACTTTTGAAGTTCTATGCACCTCAAATAATCAGTCTTAAAGACCAATTCAAGCAAATTCTGTTCTTGAGGTTAATGACAACTATTTTGAAAATTAGCATATATATGGAGACATATACAACATATAGGGCTGTTAGTTTCATTACAATAAAGAGAGGTAAGTAATTACATACTTTCCAAATGTCCAGTTGTGCACTGTATTTAACCATTACTTAACAGAACATAAGGAATGGATAATAAAGCAAACCTGGAGTTAGAATTCATATGCTTCCCTCTCTGAATGGAAAAATGTGTCTTTTCTCCTCAGTCTCCTCCTCATTAATTCCCATCCTCTTAGCTTGTCAATTTTACAGTCCTTTATGTAAAGACTTGATCTGCTGCTGAATTTATTTCAAGTGGGTTTATTTCTTATTTATTTCAAGTGGGTTTTCCTTATCTGAATGGTTTGTAATGCAAAACTTTCAAGGTACAGCTGCTGCAACAAACTCCCTCCTTGAAGCTTGCCTTGGAGTCTCACTTGGCTTTGAATCCAAACATTGCAAAAGATGAAAAGTACATGATCTTAAGCACTCTACTGAATGCTGCTAAATTTTGTTCCTTTGCTATCCCTGTCCATGGCTGTGCTGTGCAGAATTTCTTCAATGAACATGTTGTTTCCTTCACAGCGCAACAGAGGAAAAGTAGTGGGAATTTTTATCCTCTGGTACTTGTTAGAATGTTTGTCCACAATATCCCAGTATTTTATATGTTTTTGTTAATCCCATGTATGATTTTTATCATTAAAATCAGTAACCAGAACATTACCAAACAAATGAGGTCATCTGTGTACCACAGTCCTGGGTAAATGTAAAATTTCTGGGCATGGACCAAGTGAGACCAAGTAAGGGGAAAAACCCAATGTGCACAAAGACATGTAAGGACAAATGCAATTGAGTATTAAAAACCCTAAACTACTTCTGTGGTGAAAATGAACTTAAATAAAACTCTTATGTCTCACTCACTCCAATATTTATAATTCCTCTTGTTGTCATGTAAAAACATTTTTAAGATTTCTTACTTTTCTAATATTGAATACTCAATTCCTCCATTTTTTGCTGGAAGACTTTGGCACATTTCTAAGATCCTGGAATATGATTTTACACATCTTTCACATATTTCAAAAGAAAAAAACCCACTATTTTCTCAGCTGTTTTTCTAATTACTTTTATAAAGTGCGTTTATTTTTCATTATTCATAATTTTTCTGGTTTTATTTTCAGTACTTTTCCTATTGAGCTTATTTTCACTTTCTGAACCTGAGCAATCTTCTCTGATTGGAAAACAAAAGAAGCTGCCAGAAACATAACTTAATTTGCTACAGTGCTTTACTATACCTTTTTTGCTATCCATCTGTATAATTATATTTTGTTGGACTTTCACAGCAAGGTGTTAGACATTTATTTTTACCTATTCCCATGTGCAAAAAAGAAAATATCTTTAGGGAGCCACCAATTTGCCTAACATTCTATTTATCTTCAGCATTTATTATTTTGTTGGATAACTAGGTTCTGGAATAAGAGCAAATTTACTCCTTACAGCACAAAGGACAGATATAATCAAAACTGACAAACTTTGGTGGGCAACTACCAAAGATTACTTTTGTTTTATTTATGTTTTGGGAAATTATTTGTGCAATTTGATGTTAAAAAAACAAGGTTAAAAAGCAGAATAAAATATTTGAAGCGATATTATAAATAGGTTATTGAAAACTATTTGGTGACTTTCAAGGGCCTGAAGTGGGCATATGTATTTTCAGGATTAGAATCTGAACATTGCTCCTGAACTGGAGACCAGAGTTCACAATACAATACCTGACAAAAGAGGTCCCCATTTCAAACTTGATACATATTTTTGGAATTATTCGTGTCTGGGTTCACTTATATGTCCACATATAAGAGGAAAAAAATCTTATAATTTTGAGAAGTGTGAAAATCAGAAAGAATGAAAATGGAGTGCCTGTTAAAAATTTTAATGACCATTTTTAGAAATGCATTTTTCTCAAAATTAGCCAGCTCCTAATAAGTTTAATAAAAAGTAAAATGACTCTGCTGCTGGTTTTTGAAGCATGACATTTTGACATTTCTCTGATTCAAAACTGCATTTCTAAAGAAACTTTTAAGATGGTCCCCAGACAAAACACAGTATTGAAATCCCACTCTATTTCTTTTGAAATATAAATAGAAAGGCTCCCATTGATAACAGTGGGAATGCACAATGACCTTTTGCTAATTTGAAAGTACAGAAGTTTGAAATGGAGATCTTTGAAACCAGAAATGAAGCTTACAGCCTGAATAATACATACTGCACTGCTTGTCATTTTTATTGTGTAATGCCATAATTTATTTACTATGCTAATGGAGCATGTGAGGATTTTCTTTCAAGGTAATTGAAATTGGTGATAAACATGAACACTTTCGATCACCCTGTTACTCATTAATTACAAAACTAAAATGTCTTTACACTGTACAATTCATTTGCTCATTTTTTCCTGTGATGAACATACATTCTCTAGACAGAAATCTATACAATTTTTATAATGGACAGCAGGAGCTTTTGTGCCTCCTCACGATGAAAGTAAAGGTTTTGATTTTTCTAAAGGCTAATAGGATATTTCATAAATATTCAGTAATAGCATGACACCTACTCCCATCAAACCTATTTCAAACCTAAAACAAAATCGGGAAATAATTGAGACCATGTGGAGATGCAATATGAGGAACTACTCTGTTGCTGAATTTCTAGGTCAGGACACACAACTGTTTCCTTTCACACCTGATTCAGGAAAGGTGTCCCCAGCCATGGCAGGGGGCTGGAACAAGATGATCTTCAAGGTCCCTTCCAACCCAGGCCACGATGATTCTGTGATTATATAAGCACGTCAGAATCCTTTGCTGAAGGAGTTCTTGTTCCGCTCAGAGCCACTTCCACATGGAGAGAGATTAAACTGAACCCAGAAATGCACCCTGGCATCCTTCCAGACTTACCACAAATGATGGTAGAAAACACACTGCATTCTTTTCAAAATTTCTATAATTTCGTTCGTGTATTGTGATGTTACTCGGTGCCATTTAATGCAGCCACACTATTTGTGGCTCAGCGTTTTGATGTGGACCCATACATTGGTGTTTCCAAATTTTACATTTTAAGCCATTACATGATTTGGTTTCTCTTCAGCAGGTGGTTTGTGTACAATGTAGCATGGGCATTCATATGTGGTGGGACAATAGAGCTGCCATGACTTTTGTAGCTTTTCATAAACGATTTCAGGAAGAATTATGAGAATTTTTCCTCTCTGGTTTAAAGGACAATTTTCACGGAATAGCCTGAGTTGGAAGGGACCCACAAGGATCATCGAGTCCAACCCTGGCCCTGCACAGGACATCCCCAGGGGTCACACCATGTGTCTGAGAGCATTGTACAAACACTTCTTGAGCCCTGCCAGGCTGGTGCTGTGACCACTGCCTGGGGAGCTGTTCAGTGCTCAGCCACACTCTGGGGGAAGAACCTTGTCCTAATACCCAACCTCAATCTCCCCTGACACAGCTTCAGACCATTCCCTCGGGTCCTGCCACTGTCACCACAGAGATCAGTGTCTGCCTCTCCTCTTCCCCTCACGAGCAACTTGTAGACTGCAACGAATCCAGACCAGAGTATTTTAAGTAGCTTGATTATTTTAACCATTTCTGAATATTAAAAAAAAAAAAAAAAAAGGAACTCTGCTAAGATGTTCAAATTTTCTGTCATTATCTATCCAATAGATGCAGGCATTTCAGGAAAGGGGATGATTTACTGTTATTTTTAATGGGAAAAAAAATGCCCCTTCTCGAGGAGCTATGAATACGTGACTTATTGATATCTGCAGGCACGGTGATTCGTGTAATCAGGAAGAAGGGAAGGAAAGGGAAGAGGAAGAAAAAGGCGACGAAAAGGGAGAGTTAAGAGGGAGGACAGACGGGGAAATGCAGGCGTGGCAAGAGGCGCGGTGGGCGATCCCTCAGCCGCGGGGCGGGGCGAGGAGCGGCCTGGGCCCCGCCCCGGTCTCGCGATGGGCTCAGGCCCCGCCCCGCCGCTAACGGCCCTACCCGCCGGGCCGCGCGGCCGCTGTTTACGGCGGCGCAGCCAATGGGCGGGCGCGGCGCGCGGGCGGCGCTGCCAATGGGCGGGCGGGGCGGTGCGTTTGAACGGCGCGGCGCGAGCGCAGAGGCCCGCGCGGGCCGGCGGGGTCCGTGCGCTGCCCGCCATGCCCGGCCGCCCCGAAGACTACGAGGTGCTGCACACCATCGGCGCCGGCTCCTACGGGAAATGCCGCAAGGTGCGGCGCAAGGCCGACGGCAAGGTGAGGAGGAGGGGGCGGGGGCAGCGGGGCTTTGCCGCGGCCGCGCGTCCCTGCGCGGTGCCGGCGGCTGTCCGCGACACGCGAGCGAGCGGCTCCGGCAGCCCCTCTTCGCCCTGCGCGGGCCTGGCACTGGCACTGGCACTGGCACTGGCACTGGCCCTGGCACTGGCACTGGCCGCCCCGGTCACTCCCCAGGGTGTTTCTCCCTCCGCAGATCTTGGTATGGAAAGAGCTGGACTATGGCGCGATGACGGAGTCGGAGAAGCAGATGCTGGTGTCGGAGGTGAACTTGCTGAGGGAGCTGCGGCACCCGAACATCGTGCGCTACTACGATCGCATCATCGACAGGAGCAGCACCACGCTGTACATCGTCATGGAGTACTGCGATGGGGGAGACCTGGCCGGCTTGATTGCCAAGTGCGCGAAGGAAAGGCACGTGAAATGTGCTTGTGGCGCGTTTGGAGTGTCTTGCACGAGTCTTGGGCAGCCCACAGAGAAGGGAAACTTACTTTTTAACTTCTGAGCAGTTTCGGGTTTAACCATTTGGACCCAACAGCTCCTCAAATGTGAAAGCTTTTGTACAAACTGACAACGGCGATGGGAATCGTGCTATTGAATGCATCACCGGGCTTGATGTTAGTGCTGAAATAGTAAAAAAACGGAGCTGCCGTGTGAGGCAGAAGCTATTGAGGGGTTTCTGGCTGTGAATGGGGTTGAAAACATAAACCAGCAGGTCACAGCTCTTGTAGACAGGTAGCCTGGTCTGTGGGTTCTGGCCTTCCCCACGAGTAAACTACTGGGTCACCCAGTGTTCTATTAGAACACCAAAATACATGGAAGGGAGGAGTGATTTTGAATACAATGTGAAAAACTACTTTATGTGCCTGCATATAAAGCTTGGGGAGACATCAAGTTCATGAGACACCTTGGTCTACTCTTAGACTTAGCATCGTGCTTGAGTATAGTATCAGTTTTCACATTCTTAGGTGAAACAAGTACATGACACCACCTCTTTTACTTTTTGAGAATAGTCTAAACCAGTACTGCAGCTGCCCATCAGCATCAGTGTTTTCATTTAAGGAAGGCTGTATTAAAAATCAGCCCTCTCTTGGCTGTTACTGTATTTGGCTCATTACTAACAGTGACAATATGCTGTTACCTTAAGTGATCAAAGGGACAGATCTCATCACAAAAGCATCAAATTGATGTTTGTGTTGTAATTAATGAAAATGGTATATATTTGTTGGACAGTTTGGGAGAGGAAGGAAATACTGCAGGGATTCCTCAATAAGTCTAAATGTCTTCTAATATATATGCACTGATTTTTTTAAAACATCTATTTTAAAAATAGAGTACATGGATGCCTGTTGCTGACAGTGGTTATTTCAGTGATACTTTATGATAGTAGTAGTAAAAAAGTTATGGAACTAAAACTGGCAGTGACTAATCAAACTGATGTCTGCTCAGAAAATTCATTAAACAAAGTGTTTGTTTTTTCAGGCATTTTTTGGAAGAAAGCTTTGTTCTCCGAGTGTTGACTCAGCTATCATTGGCCTTGAAGGAGTGTCACAGACGGAGCGATGGCGGAGTCACTGTGCACCGTGACCTGAAACCAGCAAATGTCTTTCTGGATGGCAAACAGAATGTGAAACTTGGAGATTTTGGACTGGCTAGGATATTGCACCACAACACCAGCTTTGCCAGAACGTTTGTTGGAACTCCGTATTACATGTCTCCAGTAAGACCTCCCTTCTCTACATTATCCTCCCTTTTGCCCCTCCAAGATGTGCTTTCTGCAGTGCTGGTCTCAGACTCCGTGAATGTTTGGGAGGTTTTAATGAGGCCTTGCTGGTCTTAAATGCAGGTGACTTTTTTTCATAGAGTATGTATGTTCTGGAGTTATTTCGATCTCCTTTCCTTCCCCACTTAGTCAACTGCCTTATAATTAAAATTGCTCTTCACTGTGTAAGTTTTGTTATGTTCTTGGGACATTAGAGATGTTAGAGTACATTCCTTCTGAAAAGGAGCAGGGAGGTTAAAGAGCTTTTATATTTTGTAGTGTTAAGGTAAAGAGCTTATTAAATTATCTCCTGATGAGAGGATTTTAATTTGTAGAGGAAATGAGCATGAATGACTTATTTCCCTGATACAGTGCATTTTGTGGGGGAATGGTTAATGTTGACTGAAACAGAGTTGCATTTATTGGTGCAACACTTCAGTCTTCTGCAGTGTAGTACTGCCACAACTTGTTAAAATTCTGCTAGTAAGAGTAGATATGTATATTAAGATGGAATATTAGAAGTAACCCTCCAGTATGTAATGGTTTATTTCAGGTTTGAATAGTAGCTGATTATCCTGCAATAGTGGAACCATGTCTTCGTTAATAAACCTAAGATTGTTCTCTTTCTTTAGGAACAAGTGAACTACTTGTCATACAATGAAAAATCTGACATCTGGTCTCTAGGATGTCTTGTGTATGAATTATGTGCTCTCTCGTAAGTATGGCAGTGTGATAACAAATGTGGAAACATAGCTGCTAATGTAGGTATGATTAAATTTTGTATAGATGAAAGCTTAAAGGTTTCAGAGACTAGTCCTAGATTTTTACTTCTGTATTGGCCTTGATATTATGTAGTTAAACCTCTGATTGCAGGGTTTTTTCATAGTCTGATACTTTTTATTTTTCTGGAAATAAGTCCTGCAAAACTAGCGAAAGAATCCAAGAAAATTTTTCTTCTTCAGGCCTCCATTTACAGCTTACAACCAAAAGGAGCTGGCAGAAAAGATAAGTGAAGGGAAGTTCAGGCGAATACCATATCGTTACTCAGATGAGTTGAACGACCTTCTCAGGGAGATGCTGAATGTAAAGGTAAGGATCAATTACTAATTTTTCCACCTATAATTTGAACTAGTACTGAAATATTAGTTTTTCTACTCAGTTATGAAACAAACCAATCTGAAATGTAGTAGTTGTTATTACCTTGTCACTAGCAGTGTCACTTGTAGGGGAAGGAGGGAGGAGTTGTGCTCTGAGTCCATTAAACAAAGGCAGCAACTCAAGTGTCATAGGTTCACGGGATGTTGAAAGGCTGCCTCAGGATTGGCTTACACAAGATTTCCTGACAGCATGCTTATTGAGGTCTTATAATTCCAGGGTTAAAATAGTTCCAGTGTGTTTGGAAGTTGGAGGGGGTTGGTTTGCATTCATTTTGGTGTTTGCTTTATATGGCTGATGTGTCTTGTTCCCCACTCCTGTCATGGGGCTGTTGAAAAGAACATGCCATGTTCTATACATGACAACAAAGCTATTACAAGCCTCTAGCAGGTATGGATTGTTCAGGAAGCAAGTCACAGGTAGAGATGCCGAGTCTTAGCTCCAGAATCTGCTGACAGCTGCCTCTGTAGGCTCACCCACCCCCTTCTGACTCTGTGAGGAGTGGTTGCCTGGGCTGGGAAAGACAGACTTGCAGCTCTGGATCTGAGGGCTGGTAACAGCCTCCTCCCTTAGCTTTTATCATCTGGCTGTGCTACCCCTTCCTTACTCCATTTTTTTTTTTTTCCAACCTCTCCTTGATTGTGTAGCACCTCTGTGGGTCTTGCATGGAAATCTCTGGCCTTAATGTTTCTTCTTAGAGATGGAACCTGTTGGTAATGTCTTTCCTTTAGGATTACTGCCGACCTTCTGTTGAAGATATTCTGCGGCACCCCTTGATAGAAGACTTGGTGGCAGAAGAACAAAAACAGAATTTTGATAGAAGAGGCTTAAGACCATGGGAGCCAGAAAGGATGCAATACTCAGATGCCACATTGAATGAGCTGAAACGGAAGGAGCAACAATTACAGGAGCGAGAACAAGCCATGAAAGAGAGAGAACAACGTCTGGAGCGTATGATATTCCATTTTGGGAAGGGGGTGGTAATGGCATTCTGATGCAGCTGGAGGAAGAAAAGATAGACAGTTTTCACAACACTTGTTTTAATGCACTAGGATATTGTAGTCCTGCATTCACCACTAGAATTGTGTGTAAAGACCAAAACAAGAATGCTCAGGGCTTACTCAGCTAAACTAACTTCTGTTTTAAGTTACTAAGATATAATTGGCGGTTTAGATATGGAAGTGTGGTTTAAGATTATTAAACATGAGTGGCAATTAGAAAAGTATACAGAAAAGTAGGGTCTGCACTGTGTTGTGTAGGTTGCTTTCCCCCTGCTGGGTAAGTAAACATGGCTATACTAACATGTAACCTAAGTTGAGCCTGTTGTTGGAGAAAAAAAATCTTTGAGTAAACTGTAACTGCTTTTATAAAATCTGCACCCCACAGGTAGCTTATCGGTGAATCTATAGATGGCTGATTCTCAGGTGTTGGCATTTCTTGCCCACATAAAATATCTCTTTGCAGTAGCTCTGCAATACAGTTTTTAACTATATGTGGGGTTTTTTGAGCCTCAATAACAGCTGCTACTGTTACAAGCAGGGTGTTTAGTCGTAGCTGAATTTATAGTATCTGGTATATAAATATTTAAATATGGTGTCATGTGTGCCATGAGGTAATGTGCAGAATAGAAAGTTGCTATCTCTTTGTTGTTGCAGATATGTCAGAGTTTGCAAACAGAAGCATGTCTGGCATTTCAGAGTACTTGTCAGTGCTTTATTAGTGCATTGATAAAGGTCTATCTACACAGCAGTTATCTTTGTTTAGAGCTATAGAATCAGAAATGTGGGTGCATCTGACTGACTATTACTCCTGTCTTTCCCCGCAAGAAAAGCCCACCATGCACAGTCACTAACATTTACATGTTAACACTGCATACTACCATATTTCTACTTCCAGAGAGAGAACGGGAACTCTGTGTTCGGGAGAGACTGGCAGAGGACAAACTTGCTAGGTATCTCACTAACCTATAATAGTCTATATTAGAAACTCTACAATCTTGCAACAAAAAGCTTAAACTTCTCTTTCCAAACCAGAGCTGAAAACCTGCTGAAGAGGTGCAATCTCCACAAGCTGCAGCGGGAGGTAACGTGCACAGAAGATCAAGGTATGCAAATATGCAAGAAGGCGCTTGCACTGTGCAATGTAGGCGGGTGTGACCAGAAGAAAGCTCCTGATGCCCAATGTGCTATGCACAGCCCCCTTGGGGCACTGCAAAGCCCAGTTATGGCTGCATGGTTGAGAAGAGACTTTTGATTTTCTACTTTGCAAAAGGACTTAATGAGTGATGCTCAGCATAAGTCTGAGTTAGCACTGTTTGCACTGCAGTCTTGTGCTGCCTGGGAAATTAGTTTTTGTGGTGAGCTAAGGGAAGTGCCTGCTTGTAACACAAACCTTTCTCAGAGCTGCACTTATTTTATGTGTGGATGTCTTTTTACAGACCTTTGATTTAGTTAATTTTAATAAAATTGCACATATCTAATAAATTCAACTTTCATTAAACTTCCAAAAGCTTCAACCTGGGAAGTACTATTTTTTGCAAAGGACCCAACTGTGATTGGTGCATCATAAAAACTATGGAGAATACACACTGCTATCACAGAAAGGAAAATTCAGTTTTGAAAATGTGCTAAAATACTTCCTGACTGCTTCTAGTCCGGTCTGTTTTACAGTAGTATTTGATACTCACTTTGCCCTTGGTTGTTCAGTCCTCACAATCATAAGAGGTAATATCATCTGTTTATTGCACCCATCTTTTATTATTAAAAATGATATTCAAGTATCTAAATACCTTTTTAAATAGTGGTAGGAATAGTGAAGATCTGGGTCAAAGTAGTACTCTAGAACAAAGGCATGTGAACACCCTTTAACATGCAGCAACACTTTCCTCATTTAGTTTTAATCTGATAAAGCAAGATAAGCATGTCACTGCCTCCAAAGCAAATAAAACTGAAGTAGCTTTTTTTTTTTTCTTTCAAGAACTGCCTATCACAGCAGGAAAGAACACAAGTAAAATGCCCCTAGAAAGTGAGTGCTCCTTGAGCTCTTTGTAACATTTCTGTCAACTTTGAGAATTCCACCTGTCTCTCAACATCTTGTCTGACGTTGACACATTAAAGAATTTGAGAACAAACTTGCTTTTGGCTTTCTGATGTTGCATCTAAAACTGGATGGCTGAAGGCAAATGAGCTTCAGCTCTTGCTTCTGTTCTCTTCTGCATTTCCCACCCCTTGATGTGATATTTTGACCTTACCAGGCATATTAGTTTTTGAGGATAGGCAAAACCAATTTGGATGGTTTGTACCTCAAAACAGATAATGCAGCAAAGTGAACAGAGTTATTACAAGACTTAACAAATCTTGCAATAGCTGTAGAGCATGTGATTTGCTGCTCTTCCAATTCATTCCATGGTGCACTTGTAACACTGTTTCTAAAGTTCTGCCTAGTCTCATAAATTGACTACATCTTTCTCCAATATTGGTACCAAGATTGTATTTTCAGTTGCTCAAATATGCTGTATTTTTCACAACTGCATTCCATCTCACACATCTCTTAGATTCCCTAATTTTTCCTAGAAGTCGATTGGGTGGTTCACTTGACAGTGAAATGGAAAAATCCTGGTTTCTAAGACCGGGTCCTTGACACTCCCCTATTTTTGCAGGGATTTTCTGATTCTTAGTGAATGATTTAATGTTAAAACAGATCTGACTTACAGTAATGAATCTACAAAATGCTGAAATATTTGCTAGCTTTTTCAGTTCCTTTTTCCTCTTTTGTGCTTATTGTATTCTTGCTGTAGCCTAATAAATTGAAAATTAAAGCTTCAGTGGTAAGATTAGACTAGTTAGACCTTTGATTAAATAAAAATAACACCTTAAGTTGGGCCTTGTGAAGTTGGCTCTTATGAGAGGCAACTCAGCTGTTATAATAGCTTTTGATGGTAGTTTTTGTACTCTTGAGTCATTAACTGCCTTTTGATAGTGGCATGCTATAAGATACACTCTGAAAATTCCTGTTCTGGAGGCTGCAGTGAAAGTAACTTGTTAATTTTTAATGCACGTAAACTCATTGCTCATCAAGTCAGAACTTAATTTGTACCCCAGTGACTTAATACAAGGAGAGAGTTGGAACAACATAGGTAGTGTACAAAGACCACTGGGCAGGTTGAGTCTGTCCCTGCTGTGACGCAAAGGCAAGGATTTTTCAGTAGCTGAAAAAACTGAAAAGCTGAAAATTCATTCTGCATTTTGTTTTGGAACTGGATTATGTTACTGTCAGATTTAACTTTTGTCCTTCAGATAGTCATGTCTTTTCTTCCTAATCAAGTAATATTTCCTTAGGTATTAGGATGTGCACCCTAAAAATTCCTCTGGCATATATCCTTTTACCACAATCATTTTAAAGGCTTGTTTTCACTTTTTTCTCAAAAAATAGAAAGTAAGTGTTACTATTAACTGAAATGCATTTAATTAGATCACTTAAAGCCATAAGTAGATGACAAAATGGGCACCAGGGTTAAAAGCAATAAATGCTGGAAGATGCACTAATGCAGTACTTTTTGATTTCTTAAGATAACGCACTCCTGCTTCCCATTTCTTCAGCCAAGAAGAACTCACTCTTTGATGGAAGTGAAGAGAAAATTGTGCCTCCTCATAATATGGAAAACTATTTCCTTTCCAAAGGGAAAAACTCTGATTTCAAAAGGCGTCTATATGCTGCAAATCTACGGGCTCAAGCACTGGCTGAACTGGAAAAAAACTATCAACTAAAGAGCAGACAAATCTTGGGCATGCGCTGAAACTGTAGTAGATATATTTATCTTTGAAAAGATGATTAAATGTACAGGCGGATATTTGTGCCACCCTCTTAAGCTAGAACCTACTGAAAAGTTATTTTAACAGTTGTTGTACAAACTCTTACAACAGGTAGTTTATGATAAATGCATAATGTGCTACATGATGAAAACAGGCACTTTTTGATACCAAATAAAACAAACTGGATGAATTGCATTATTAAAGAAAAATATTTTGGTCTTCCTTTTTAGCATACTTTACTCTTCTGAAAATATAAGGAATGAATATATAGAAATGATTTGTTTAAAATCTGATGTGAAAAATGTTTCAGGTGAAAAATGTACAGAGATCCACAGTCTGTAGGTTAAAATGATGCTGTATGTAATGCACATTTGTTGATAAAGGAAGTATTGATATTCTCTATATGTGGGAACACAGTGGCTTCTTTTCTGCCCTTGTAAATATTTTTTAACAAAAGAGCACAAAGATTTTATGCTATCTCTTCCTACTAAGTAAGTGACTTATCAAAAGTCTGCTTTTAATGTAATGGTTTGACTGAGTGGGGTTGGTCAGAATAACATAATTTATGAGTTTATATTCCTTTCTGCCTGAGCAGCTGAATGCCTTGTCCATCAGTTCCTGCAAGGCCTGCATCAGGGGATGGCATTTGAAATAACACCTTCTTTGCTTTGCCTTGAAACTGCTAAACTGATCCTGAGACTGCTGTCTGGGATGGGACACCATCCAGGGTATTAGCATCTGTGTTTTGGGGTGGGGCAGTTGTCCTTTAAATAGTAAATCCTTATTTTCTTGAAGCTTATGAGGTATCTCCATCTTACCCTTAGCAATTCTCTGCTGGAGTAGGAATTGCTCACTTAAGGTAGTGTAAGTTTCATTCACTCAGGCTCATGAATTGAAAAATATCCTTTGAAACTGTAATGTCTGTCGTATGTTTTATGTAAAGATTTTTTCTGTCTGGATTGAAATTTCATGAAATATCCATTCTTAGAAAACAGCTAGTTTTTAAAACATTTTTTTCGTTATTGGGCTATGAATGTTGTCTGAGGAGGTATTCTAGGTGGTTTTTACTTCATAAGAGAGAATCTTGTTTGAACATCAATTTAATTTTGACATAGCAGATGATTTTAAGGGTTCTTTCCAATGCAAACCATTCTATGATTTGCTGATAGACAAATACTGTGTAACCAAACAAGTTCGGCTCTAGCAGATTCTTAACCACCAAGCAGAACTTAACATTTGCTTGCAGAATGGTAACTGTCTTCACAACCATCTTTGCTTAAAAGAATTAGACATGACTATTTTTGTTTGCTGATCTAAAACTACCAACATTCTTGTGGTCATTCCTCAGCACTAGGTATAGTGGAAATGCCTGGCATGTGTATACACAGTCAGAGTAGCTGTGCCATGTGGATAAGTGGAGCTTCTGCATTCTTTCACATTTCTGAAGCTTCTCACTCATATGTGGAGGGTGAATCTGTGCTTTGTCACTGTGTTTGCACACTCTGATTTTCTGTTGTGTACCCCAATCAGAATGCAATTTTACTGGCCTTCATGTTTTAGGATATGCAGTGGTGTTAGTACAATCTGAAAAAATATGTGGAATGAAGAATGTTTTGTCATCTGTAAAATGAAGGTTATCAGTGAAAGGAGGAAACCAAGCAGCCAAGAAAATGAATAAATAATTATTAATGAAAGACCGTATTCCTAGAATCGCAGAATGGTTTGGGTTGGAAGGGATATTACAGATTGTCTGGTTCCAACCTCAGTGCCATGGGCAAGGACACCTTGCACTAGACCAGGTTGCTCAGAGCTCCATCCAGCCTGGTCTTGAACACTGCTAGAGGCCATCCACAATTCCTCTGGGCAGCCTGTTTCAGTGCCTCACCACCCTCACAGCAAAGAATTTCTTCCTAGAATTTAATCTAAACCTACTCTCTTTCAGTAAAAACCATTCTCCCTTGTCTTATCAGTATGTGCTCTTGTAAATACTGTCATCTTTCTTGCAGGCTCCCTTCAGGTACAGGAAGGCCACAATTAGATCACCTCAAGGCCTTCTCTTTTCCTGAACAGTCCCAGCTCCCTTAACCTTTCCTCATAGGAGGGGTGCTCCATCCCTCTAATAATCTTGTGAATGGACTGGTGTTTACAAATGCTTTGCTTTTAGCAAGACCAAGGTAAGAAAATGGCTTGAGAGGTTGTTTTTTCCCTTGGAACACATGTTTCTGCCTTTGAAAGTAAAATGCCTTGAGACCACTGTCTCTGGCTTTCCTCTTCCTTTAATTCTCTAGTAACCTCGAGATGGCACTGTTGCCTTGTCCTTTATGAGAATTTCCTCTATTATACATTCATCCAAAATCTAATATCTTATTTACATTAATTTTTACCTGTTTTGTTTAAGCACGTTGCTGCAAGATGCTGACTTTCTTTGGCTATGGATGCTTCAGTACTTGCTGGTGCAATTAATTATAATTATCTTTGATTTGCCATTTTGGATCTTTTAGGCATGCATTATAAAAATAGTTGAATCAAAGTCGTAGTTAACAATTACACTCTTATGAATCCGAAATGCTACAGAGAGTGCAAACTGTATCAATCACAATGGCAGTAGTAAATGAGAACAGCTTGGGTTACAACTGTAGCATTACACTATTTAACTGCACTACTTACAATGTTTTCTTAAAGTATTCTCACTCTAATATCATGAATGCAGTATTTCTTGAGGTTTTTGAAATAAGAACTTCCTACCAGTACATGTCAAACATAGTGAAAGGCATCGTGGAGATGGTTGGGCTTTGTTCTCTCAGGATTTTTGCTTTGGAATCCTGAAATTCACATTTTTCAACAAGGGCATAATTGTTTTTCCACTAGAACGTGTGTAGCACTGGAATCACACTCAGGATGCAATTTTCAAACATATTCAGGAAATAGAACATTCATAAATAGACCATTAATGGGAATAGTGACTGCTTATGGAGTGCTTGCAAAATGTTGCCATCATGCTGATGGTTGTAGTTATGTCTTAAAATGGAAGTTAAGTGTACATATGGATATGATACAGCTTAAGCCTTACAGGATGATAATAATGGTGTACGCTGTGGAATGTTGTGAGAGAAATTAATTAATGTTTAATACAGATGTCAAGAATTTTAATAATATGATTCGTTGTGAGCACCTCAGAAATTACAGAAGTTTTTATATGCATAAGAAGGATCAAGGATAGCCTAGAGGGGAAGTTGCATCATCTTTGAAAAATACCGATCAGTTTCTTGATTTTAAGCCCTCATGCTCCCTCCCTTCTGCAGCCAGTTGAACGGGCCTTTGCATGTGACTATAGCACTTAAACAGTGTGAAAGTGCTGGACAGCAGGGCAGGCAAAAAGCTTAATAAAAAACAGGCATAAATACAGAGGACCATCAAGCTTCTTCCTAAAAGTGGGAGATGCCACCTCTGAGTTTCTGTCTCTTTGGGTCCCTGTGGCAAGTGTGGCCCCTGCACCCCAGGTGGGTTTCCTCTGCTGTGTTAATCCACATTTCTGCAGTGGTGTCAGACCTTTGGCTGTTGCTCATCACCCATTCCAACAAAGGGATGTGGAAAATATGTGGGGGGACCATGATGCCGTCAGTGGAGTTGATACTGTGCTGGGGGTTCTTCCAAGGGGTGTTAGAGGAAATGTGATAATATGTAAAACTTCTCAGAAACACTGTCTTGCAGCCAGAACCTACTATTTTCTGTCATGTTCTCCACCCCAAAAAACCCTGTAAAACACCAGTAGCAGCATTTCTGGGTTTTCACCCAGCTCTAGTGGTTATTGCTCAGGGTTGATAGTTTAGCCTTTAGTGTTTGCCATAGTTTGCCAGGAGTTTATGACTTACAGGGTATCCCTGTGGTCCAGGGCCTATGGTTTATTGATCCCTGTGCTCTCAGACCTCCTGCTTTTTAATTTAAGATCCATAGCCTATGTTTAGTGTTTTGTGGTTTGCTAGAGTAAATCATAAACTCCTGAAAGATACAATTCTCAAATTCTACTCCTGAAATAAGATTTGTAATCTTCCCTCACTATGCAGGGTTCATCTCTCTGTGGTCTGTGTTGATTGATACTGGGACTCCTCTTAATTCAGCTAATGAAGTCCACAGAATGGGTCAGACACTGGAGTGAGGGAAGGGGTGGATGGGGAGGTGTCAGGTAAACCCAGTAAACCCAGCGTAGGCATTTCTCTTTATGAGGAGCTCTTGGGGGTAGAAAGGAGAGGCAAGAAGAGACTTCCCTATCTCCCAAGATCCCCTTCTTCCTTCAGTACTCATTTTCCAATCAACACATACTATAGTTTATTTGATCACTTTTACGCTAAGGGGCACAAAGCATTCCAAACTGAACCTTGCTCTGGTTCAGTTCTGCCTGGCCATTTTGCAGGGGCCTGCAGGTGGAAGATTAAGAATTTGGGTGGGGGTGAGCTGAAATGGCATTTTGCCACTTCTGTTTTCCTCCCAGCTTTCATGGCAGGGTGAGATCTTTGTCCCTGCAACCCACTTGCTTTTCACATTCCCACGTGTGCCTGAGTGGCACTTCAGGGTCACTGGAGTGGCTGCTGCAGTTTGAGACAGGGGCTGTTGTTTCATTCTTTGGGTTGCCTAACCCCCTCCTAACTGCAATAAAGCTGGTGAGTAAGGACACAAAAAGATTACCTTGGAGGAAGGGCACCAAAAGCACAAAACTTATTTTTGACAGTGAATAAAGTGTTTCCTCCTCATAAAAAGTGTTTTCTGCTCACCCCCTTTCTTCAAACTCATAGGCTGAGTGGTGTTTTCATGTGATAAGGTGCTGGCACTCCAGGGAAAGGGAGAGAAGCCAGAAACTGCTGGTCAGCGGGAGGAAGCTCCTGTCCACCCTCTCCCAGGGTCTGCAATGTTGAAGCTGTGCTGGGGCTGCTCAGAGCTGCACCCAAGCATCCTTCTCCAATACATTTTGGAGAAGAGCAGGATGGAGGGATATGTGCCACCTTCTCCATAGCTGCAAGAGTGGGATGCTTGTGTGCCACTTGCACTCTCCCAACACTGTTGTTTGCTCCTTGCCATGAAGCCAGGTATCCACCCTGAGACACTCGAGGTGGGAAGAACAGCCAGCCCTGGATTATGTCATCATCATTATCGAGAGGAAGGTCCTTGCAGACCATGTCATAGCAAAGGATGTCCAGGGATTGGATTGTCCCCAAGGGGCCATGGTGGCCGTGGATGTAGATCCGCTCTGGTGGGCTGCACTCTGGCATTCCTATGAGACACAGGCAGAGCTCATCAGGATGCTGCTCCCTCTCAGACCCTCGTCCATTCAGGCATCCCTGGGGATGCAAAGGCTGCACTGGTGGCACCGGGTGACCCACTGCGTTCTCACCAGCACTTGACTCTTGTTTACACACTTTGGGTTGTGAAACAAAGCCTCCGGTGCTGGGAGAGGATAGCCGAGTAGGGAAAACTCTGCCTTTATTCTCTTGCCCTCTACACCTGAATTGGCCAAGAAAAATATCATAGACTAAAGCTGAAAAAGAGAGCAGAGCAGCCCAAATCCTTCTGCACCCACAAACAAAAACGGAATCCCTACTCCCCCAGGACATCCCAGAGGCCCTGAGTGCACTCTGGATGCTCCACCACGAGCACAAAGCCGTCGGGGAGCTCGAACCAGTCCAGGAGCCGGACGACGGCCACAGAAGCCACGGGAGGACACCCAGAGGAGCAGCACCAGCTCCAGGGTAGGTGGGGACCGCGATGCCGCCAGCGGGCCTGCTGCTGCCCCGGGGGTGCTGTACCACCCGGCCAGGGGATGCCCCGGTGTCCCCAGCGCTGGCATTCCCCGGGCCCGGCTGCTCCTCGGCCCCCGGTGCCCCCGCGCCCGCTCCCCGCAGCGGCCCGGGAGAGCCCGGCGGAGCCCAGACCGCGGCGGGAGGGCATGGGAGGGATGAGAGGGATAACGGGAGGGAGAGGAGGCAGGAAACTGCTCGGGGGAGTCACTGCTCCTGTTGATGCTGAACATGCTCTGTCGGTCACTTGCTTTTTAATAATTGGGGGTTCTTTTCCAGTTTACATTCCATCTTCAAAGCCACTTTCCGGGAAGTGAAGCAGCACTTGCTGCTGAGGTCAGTTCTAAGGTCAGCTTTATTGCAGTGATTTGCAGAGTTTGCACGGGGCCTGTCATATTTGCATTGCCTCACTTGCATGCAAGACGGGCTGTGAGAAATGGAAATTGATTCTAAAGGCTTGCTGCTGATCCTGCCCCTGCATCCCTTACAGAGCTGTTTCTCTACATCTTCTGCTTGGCCAAACGGACAACTCTCTTAAAAAAAAACCAAAAAAACAATAAACAAACCCCAAATAGAAAACCCCAACCAAAGAAACAAAATAAGAACCACACCCCTCCCCCCAACCCCCTCACCTTTAGAAAATGTGATTGAAGAAATTACTATGCTACAGTGAAGTACTTTGAGATCTGTATGTACTGAATAATGCTGTCTAACTCTTCTTAACTTTGGAGTTATTAGTGGACAAGATACACTGTATGTAAACAAGTGGCGCAAAGTTGGAAAAAAACTGTATGTTTCGCATAGATTTATTATTGTTATTATTAAACATATACTATTGAATATGGTTCCAAGTTCAGTCTTAATCCAACATCCCATAATACGAGACTGTGAATGAATATTTTTTTGTGATCTTACAGCAGAATTACCGTTTGTTCTCTTACAGAAAATCAGAAGCATCAGCAAGGAAAGCACTGAATAAATTGAATCTTTGCAATGGTGAGGACAGACTTCAGCATATGCAAACACAGAATTGTCTCCTACTCTCTTTGTTAGTAACCAAACACTGAACAATGGTTGTCTTCCCCCATTTACAGGCTCATTCTCCCTGGTGACTCAGCCTGGCAGAATAGGAGCTGCTCATTTCTTTAATGCCAGGGAGATTCCTTACCATGCTGGAAATTCTCCTGTCCTGTGCCAGCCTCTGAAGTGCTCCCCAACCACATGCAAAACATTTAAGACCCACGATTTCCAGTGAGGTTCCTTCCTGTCCTTGTCAAGTAGAAAGTAATGATGAATGCATGAAATAAGCATTAACATAGTATACTATAGATATAATATTTTACATATAAAATATATCCATATGTTAAAATATTTATGAAATATAACATGTAATAGAGACATATATACAATGTAAATATATAACATAATAATGCATGAAATAAATGCATGTACTAGACATTTCTTAGGCTGAGACTTATTCTAAGGAAACTCCTGTTTAGGACTTGCATTACCTGGCAGTGATGTTTTTGGTCTGTTTTAAGCATGTAGCTGGTAGAAACAAACCCATGCTCATACGTTGTCTTTGCACAGCTATTGGATCCCTCACAATGCACCAGCGAAGGCCACAAGGTAAACTGGAAATGTCTCTGTGGCAGCATCTGCCCTTCTAATTTTATTACTTAAATTAAGCCAAATAACTGATGAGAGGAAGTTCACTCTGAATTAACAAGGTGAGCTTGTCTGTAACGTGCACTCAGTGCTCTGCTTCCTCATGTGGGTTGCTCAGAGTAATGTCACTCTTGCTTATGTGTTTTAGAAAGTGGTTACTTATTCAAGCAAGAGGAATGATAATTTTATATAATTTTATGATGAAGTGTCAAAGGACAATATTTGATATACTTTTCTTTTTTAATATTTAGTCTAAGCTGTCATTTGGTATGGGAGGCAGAGTGGTTGTTAAAACAACAGTAGTCTATTTACAGGAATTGGGGGTATCACTGTATTTTTCCTGGGATACTAGAAACAGTAACCCTAATTCAGCATGATAAGAAGCAAAGGATTTCCATGAAATCGCCTTTGCAAAGCATTAGGGCAAATTCTAATTTAGTACCCATTTCACAATTACCTCTTCCTCTGTGAGTTATGGAGAAACTTTTAATCAAAGTTTGGGCTTAACATCATCATAAAAAGTCCAATTGACCCCTTCAGCTGTTTATTAGGGTCATCTCTTTGCAGTGTATTACTTCTGGATTTTCTCTTGTTGATCCTCATTAATGTTTTATTTATCTGCTTCTGAAACATTACCAGTGTGTGGACCTGAGTGATTGGGGCTGCTCTTGCCAGAAAGCACTGGCAGCCAGGGGATAGCCAGACTGCAGGACTGAGATACTGAGGAATGAGATGGTTTCCCCACAGCCTGAAACCTTTCCATCACTGCTGGATAGATTTCAAACAGACAGTACACAGTTTAGGCAGGAGTCCCTGATGTGAGAATCTCTGAGTCAGGGTATAAAGTTATATCAATGCTACAGCTCCTAATGAGCAACCTTTGAGCAATAATTTCAGAACCTGCCCTCGAGATTTTCTTTCATCTCCCTTACAGCATCTGCGAAGGATGAGGAACTCCCAAGGAAACCTGTCCTTTTCCACAAAATTTATATCCTACTAAGAACTATTGTAGTAGAAGCTGTTGACAAATGCATTTCCCCCACTCCCCTGCTGGTAAGTCCTTTAAGTTTGAGGTGTGAATGACATCAGAAGAATGACAGTGGGGGTGCTCCACAGCTCTGGAAGACATCTGCCATGCGTCAGACACTGATGAACTGAGGTTTGCAAACCACCAAGGAAAGTTGCTGCAGCAAGCAAAGCCAGGGCAAGATTATTAGGTTTTGTCCTTGGATGGTAAATGCAGGAGGAGTTCTGGCCCTCTGGGAGCCATTGATGCTATTGTGGCCTGGGCTGCGTACAAAGCCCTGTCCTCTTGATTTAGAGTGTTTATTTGTTTCCAAATCTCTTTCCCCACCATCCCTCATTTCTACTCTCTCTGGGGATGATTCAGTGGAATAAAGCCACATGAGTGTAACACCCATCCAGCAAAAACACTTGAGGACACACTTTAAACTGAGCAAGTGTTTTATTACTTCCTGAAGAAGAATGTTTCTACAAAGTGATGCCGTTTTGTTTATTACACATAATATGTCTTATAAACAAATCATTTTAACTAAAGGGAAACCTGTAGAAACTGCCCCTGTCGCCCAGCAATCAAATGAGGCTGGCAGAAGGAACCAAGAACTTTGGAATTAATAGAAATAACTAATTCTAACTCTCTCAATTACTCGCTTTTGATTTTCTTTTCCCTCTTGCTGTCTTTGTTCATTCTTGACTGTCTGCTCCATTTCCTTTGTATTTTTCAGTCACACTGTTTTTTGTTTTTTTTTTTACTGGAGCAAATAAAACCCAGAAAATTACATTGTTTGTTTGACCACTGTGCTGAGAACTCTTTAGAGGGCTGAGGAGCTCAGTTCACTGAATCCATCAGGGAAAATAGATAGTAGCACAGAAATTAGTGTGCTCAATGCAGGCCAGTATTTACCTTGGGTATCTGCATATTCTTTTGATGTGAAAGGAGTATTGTACTCTCCTCAGTGCATGGCCACAGAAGCATTTCTCCAGCAGTAAAACTGAGAAAGCAGGTTTAATTATTAGCTGGTTTGCACCTCAGTAGCTTCAACAGGCTGTGTGGAGACCTTGCAGATCATGGCACTCAGGCACACCCAAAGGCTGTGCAGGCAGCCTTGAAAGGAAGATCTGGAGGTGACCATTACCCCTTGAAAGGCTCCAGCTCTCCCAGATAAACACCTGTGCAGGAGGGAGAAAGAGGAGCTGGTAGCAGTGCAGCAGGCAGGAGGGTCCCAAGCACATGTGCTATCCTGCTGGCCCAGAGGGCTCCCTTGCTGGGTGAAGCAGATAAGACAGAGACATGAAACTGAGCTGCCTCCAATTTTGGGGTTACACTGGGGCACATCAGCCAGTGGGTAAAGCACTGGGCTCCTGGAAATGGTTGTTCCCTGCCATGGGTAGGCCAAGCACTGGGATTTGGCTGCCAGAGATCCATGTCCATATGCTGGGATCTGTGTCACCATCCTGACCAGCACAAGCAGTTCCAGTGTGACACAGTTCCAGCAGGTCAGAGAGAGACTAAGGAGGCCAGGAGGACTAAGGAGGTCAGGAGGACGCCGTGGTATGTGGGGCTGGGATGAATCACCTCAGCAGAGGGAAGGCTCACTCATGCTACACACCCTGGTAGGAAGTGCTGAGCTCTTGCTGCCCTGACTGCTGGATCAGGCCAGAGTCAATGCCAGGAATCCATCACGTATGACTATGGTGAATTATAATGACAGAGATCCAGCAGCTCCTCCTCTCCCTCCTGTAACACTTCCCAGCCTACACAGTGCCTGCATGTTGCCATACAGAAGATTTCAGGAGGGGCCACACGTGTACACCCAAATCCTTGCTCACCCACGCAGTGTCCCAGAGGGCAATCCACTGGAACAGTTGTCTCCCGTGGAGGGCTGCATCAGCCCAGCCTGTTCCAGCTCCATGGGGAAATGTGAACAAACACTATTGGCTGACTTTCTGTGTGCTTATAGGCTGTAACTGAGTCTCCATGAATCATTCTCCATGAAACATTTTTCCTACTTAGGGTTAGATAAAAAGGTGTTGGATACAATTATCAACAACACAGAAGCTTTGAAGACCAATTTGAAGATCTCCTAATTCATTGATTTTTTACAGCTAGTGTCTATAAGTGTTTTGATAGTGCCTATGGTGATTTTATATCACTACAGTGCTATAAAATGCATGTACTAGAGCTTTAACAACACTGGTGTGCTGTGATCCTGCTCCTCAAATAAACACATATTTTGTTTATTTATATATTACCCTTTTTACAAGAAGAATATCTTTCTGTAGGGAAATTTCCAAGAAGGGGATAGGTTCTGGTTTATCTAATTGGCAAAGGCACAAAGTTTGTCTATTTTATGTGGCTAATAAAAAACTGAATAAGCATATTCCTAGAACTTTAGTTGGCACAGTTCAGAATCCTAAGGTTATACACAGTTTAACTGCAGCTTTTCACACAAGAGCTTGACAAATGACAGGAAAAAAGACCTTTATCCCCACAGTTAACTAACCAGATAATATACATTGTTAGTCAATAACGGAGATGGAACATGTGTTTCACAAACAGATTACTTGGAAACTTGACTGACAAGTCCTTCCTGGGACAGCCACAGTAACTGCTGGATTTAATAATGCTTTGTCATCTTAGCAGTGATAGAAATGGGTTCACTCCATTGGCTCTGCAGCTACTGTAGAACATCATTTAATCCACCCATGCTGATGTGAACTCTTGTTTCCCCAAACATTAAGGCAGAAACATCTGGCTGTATATAAAACAGGTTAACATAAATAAAGCTTGCAAGAAGCAATGTTCACAGTCATTATTTTGCTATGCAAATAGCCATTGATAATGAACCGTGTAGAACTAGCTTGTAAGAATTGGAGGAAGGTGTTTTGAAAACCCATGCCCCAAGTGAGGCTCCTCCACACTTAATCGCCTACATAAATGACCTGCTTTCCAAAAGCAGCCACCTCTTATGTTTGTTTCTGAGGGTGCTATCAACTGCCAGGGACTGATTAAATCAAAATACCTACGCTGTGCCTGTGAATTTTAGTTTGCAGACATAGCCTTAAACGTCACATTTTAAGTTTATTGGTGTAAGCGTTGGTATTGACAGGACAGGCCACTGGATTCTACCCCTCCTTCTGGCACTATTCAGTTTGTGACATTAAAGAACTCAATTAGCTCATGCTCTTCAATGTAAGAATAAGGAAATTCCCTAATAGTGGGCAAAACTAATGGTGGGGCAGGAGTCACATCATTAACCACTGACCTAATCTCCAAGCAATTCCCACCAGGCTTTCTTTATAATTCAGGACAGAAATGCGCACTCTAAGGATGGAATTCATCTAATAAAGCACATAGCACTGTAGGAGGAGATAAACAACATTGCAGACTCCACTGACAAAGCTGATTAGATCTCTGCTGACTCTAAAGGGAGACAGGTGATCACAAGATGTTTGTGTATAAGCCACCAATTCCCAAACACGAATCCCTCCCTTATTGTCCAGTTGAGGCTGTGGTTTCATGACCAGCATGAGTTGTTGCCAGTATATCATCACACACATTTCCCTGCCCCAATCACATGGTCCTGTGTGTCAACTCTAGCAATCCTGCAGCTCTAGGTAAATAGGATTAGCTTGCTGAACTGGCTGAAAAGCAATGAAGATGAAAAAGAATTTGGTTTTTGGTTACACTGGCAGACAAAGCTGATGCCCCTCATGGCATCACATGCCCTAATCACTAGATCTGAGGTCTGGTTGAGAGCAGGAATGTAATTTCTGAAAGGGACTTGTGGTGGCCCTTTTTGGCACCAGCTTTTAGTTGAACCAGCTTAATTTGAGAACAAAATGGCCTCTGCGGAAGGCAGTTCTGAAAATTAATAGATGCAGTTACAGAACATAAACTTAACATGTCTATGCTTACTGCCTTGGGATATGACTTGACAAACATCAAATATAATTGATCCTTAAAAAGAGGCCTTCCTGTCTCCATCCTTATGTGAAGGCCACATTTGGTGTCTGGGAAAAGGAGCAGTGTCCAGCAGGTCTCAGAGTTGGGATTGCAGCACATTCCAAATCAGAACATCAGTATTTATTGTGTAAATAAAGGGAAATTCATCCATCTCAAGCTGATACAGTAAATATCTAACAAATAAATGGTAAAATGATGAGTATGCTATTGCTCAGCCACTTGAATGACTTCACATAAAAAAGACTTTGTGGCAGGACAGAAGGCTGTAGCTCTCACCTGGTGTGTGTTGTGGCAGCAGCGGCAGCGTGTGGGGAGGTGAGCTGGCTGGAAACACCAGGAGAACTTGGGCTGCTGGGGAAAGGGAGCCTGAGGCTGCCCTCCAGATCAGACCTGTTGGCGCCAGGTCACAGCAGGAGCCTGTCCAGGTGTGCTGCACAGGGGCCCCGAGCCTGAGCATGCCCTGCACGTCCTGTGCCACCAGGCTCTTTGCCATGCTGCTGGCAGGCCTGTTTCACACAGCAGAAATGATAGGATGTGCTGGATCCTGTGCTCATGGCTGTTCCAGGAACCAGCCTGTAAACTCTGCATAAACACAGCCAGGGTGATGGCTTCCATTCCAATCTGCCTGGGGATCTACCTCTTCTGGGCCAACACTGTTCTCATCCCATGTTCTTACATTGCTTAGCTCAGTCCCTGAGGTCTTTGCACAGTGTGCCCTCGATGTCACTGAGCTCCCAGGAGACATGGAGATAAATCAGCAGAGCTCTCTTCCTCAGGGCAGAATGTGCCACCAAAGGGCATTGCTTCTTTGCAGCATTACACAGAAGTGCTCTGCAGCCTCCCACGACTCAAAGCTGCACTTGTTGAACTAGTTTTGAACTGACTTTTCCAATGCCAGTACATGCACGTTTATGATTTCCTACAGTATTAACTGTTCCTGTAGGGATTTACCTCAAAGGACCTGAGCGATCTTCTTCCAACAAGAGACCTTGAGAGATCCAACACCAGTGAAATCCAGCATCCTACAGTGACAGCGGAAATCCCTGCCCCCAACTAACCAACTCAGGCACCAGAAAGTATTGTGAGCTCTCTGACAGGGCCTGATACTGTAAGTAGGTGTAGCAGGCACCACTGTGATTAGCACATATCTCTCTCACTGTCTGTCCTCAGCAATTACCCATTGATTCATTGATACTCATTACCATGGCTCCAAGATAATTAGCTTGTTCTCATGTTCTTTCTAAAGAAAATTAAAGGCAGAGCTTAACAATTTGATTTATCAAAAATGCCATATGAAGGATAATAATTTATTTCAGTAATAATTAACAGTGTTATGAACCAATCCGCTGCAAAGACATTTTTTCATTCCAGAATTCCATATTTACAGAATTTTCCCATCCCCGTTGAATCATTGTTACTCTTTCCACCAGAGAGCAACACCATGTGCAAAAGTGAGTAACACCACAAGTTTTCCTTACGTTTTTCCTTTAATGATTAATATGGTGGTGATTTTTCTAGTAGGATCCACTCAAGCATTGGCTGAATAAGGCATTAGCTCTAATACCTTATTAATCTTAACTTCACGGCTGATTAGTGCAACTAATTTTCCTGCCTACTTGTGGATTTTAAGAAAATACTATTTGTATCATAAGCAGACAAATTGGTAATCAAAGCAGCCAAGAAATGCTCTTTAGTCCATCATAAAAGGGCATGCCTGTTCATTAGAAACAATTACAGATTGGCCACACAATTATTTGTGCCTAAAGTTCTGGAGCAGTTACAGGGTGACAAATGACATTGGATCAAGTGAATAGCTGAAAGTAAGAAAGCAAAATAAGTAATCTAGAAAGAAAAGATCAAAACTGGACATAGGAAAGGCATATTTTAAAAAGCAGCTGTTTCTTTATTAGGAAGAAAATGTTTTGGAAGGGAAGAAATGGGTTTTTAATCTGCTTTGCAAGGTTCAGAAGAAGTATAGCAAATGATACATTGATCCCCTCAACTCGCCTGGAGCTCTGCCAGCAACTTCCAAAGAGCCCAGATTTCACAGACACAGTAACCAGGTAGAAGAAGAAATCTCTTTATACAGCAAGGTGTCCTTCATTTCCCATCTCAGTGGCAATTACAGCTATAGCCTTTCTTCACAGGTCATAAACAAATGCATGTAAGCACATGCTTAACTTGCCTCTGTTCAAAGAAGGCCTTTTAATTAACTGCAAACACATGTCTAAGTCCTTTCCTTGATAAAGCTGCTTTCCTGAAATCAGTACATAACAGTGAATCCAACATAGAGCTACCTGAACAGTAATACTCACTTCTCATTTGTGTTTTCATTACAAGGAACAGCCTTGTTTATGCAAGTAACTGGACAGTGAGTGCTTCTGCTGGCTTTGGTGTTGCTGACTGCATCTAATTTGAAGAAACCTTGTAAGGACAGCTACCAGAGAGAGACGCTGCCTGAGAGAAACGCAGCCTAAAATGAACACTGACAGCCTTGAAGTGGAACAGACAGATGGAGTCATGTTTGCCACAGTCCCACAAGCCTTCATTAAAAGCCGACAGGTCTGATGACTGCACAGAAAGAGGAAGAGTTAGGTGTTAAAAAGAGGCAGTGTGCTCTGTAATATGTGACTACATCGGCGGTTTATAGGCAGGGTTTCACCTTTTCCAAGTGGAAAGGCACAGAGTGATGAAGAGCCCTCCGTGGTGGAGATCTCTCCACTTGCAACCCTTCACAGAAATTCAAAGGGAAAGAAACAGCAGTGACTTTATTTGCTCAGCAAACATGCTGAGTAATAGCAAAACTCCCAGCCAAAGTCCTGTTCTTCACACAGTGCTCGGCTGGCTCAGGAGAGCCCAGCAGGACGCAGTACAAAACGTTTCGCCACAGGACAGGTGACAAGCAGCAGCTCTCTGTTCAGACTTGTCACCTGGCTCTGGGGGGGGATGAAGCTGTGTGCCAGATATCCACAGTTACTTCTCCCCTCAGAACACAGAGAATTTGTGGTAAATAAACAGATTTAGATGGGTCCTTCCACATGTGTGGACCGGAAGCTGAGCTGAGAAAGAATTCTTTGAGGCACGAACAATGCCTGGAAGATTAAAAAAAAACCAACAAAACAACCAACAAAAAACCCAGAGTCCTCCCCACTCTGAAAACAAAGCATTCTCCCTAAAAGCATATGCAGGAACATTGTGTCTCTTGTAAAACACCATTTATGGTTTCATTCGGTACCTTTATCAGTCACTTTCCCATTAATCTTAAAAGTGATGATGTTGCCAGATGGACAGCCCTAAGTTTAGGAACTATCCCTGTTCCTCTTGGCTGCTGGTGTATGGTAATACAATAGAAAAGCCTGGAAACAGCAGCATACAGCCCACTGGTTTACGAGAAAGAGCGTGGGGAAGAGGTAGCAGTGTGAACTCCTGTGTGGTCCAGCTGCCGGTCTGTGCCTGGCACATCAGCAGCAGGACGGGGCTGCCACAGGGGATCATTCATCAAAGTCCCTGTGCTTGAAGCCCATGGAAACAACAGTGGCTGAGTCAAAACTATACGCCCAGCCCTATTCATCAGGGAGCAGTCGAAGGCCTGAGGAACTATTTTTCTCCCCAGGCAGGGAAGAAACCACGCCCTCCCATTCTCCTGGGGTATATGGTCCATGTCTTGTGGCTTTTTGCCCCAAGAGGAATTCAGCATTCAGCCTGGTATAGTAGGGAAAAAAAGCTATCCCTGGCCATGGCTAAGGATCAACAACATGCCATTCTGTAAGGGGAAAGCTGCAGTGCACTGACCAGGGGTGTGGGTATCCTTGAGCAGACCAGGAGGTCTCACTGCAAAGAGATATTAAAAGGATCACAAACTGATCTGGACATCATTTACATACCAAGAAAGAACCCCAAAAAACTGTAACACCCCTCCTTAAATCAGGCACAGTTCTTGACACAGTTTATAATGAAGTTTTATTCATCAGGGTATATATCAGTGCTGATATTAATATCCTGTTTACTTCCTGCAGGAGGGGACTGAGTACTTTTAATCAAGAAAACTATGATGACACCACAGGGGCAACCAACTAAAACTCAGTTTCACTAATTCCTGAAGCTGAGCCAATGAGAGACACCAAATTTGTTGTCCTCCATTCCTTCCAAGCTAAATTACACTGGATTAACAGCGATCCCTGTAAAATGACAACCCACCTCCTCTGCAGGAATTAAAAGAGGTTTGAGCTGTACCAGTTTCTTTGACCCATATATCCTAAATTTGGGCAATTCTTCCTTGTTAACTAATGGCCTTGTGTGGGAGTGAGGAGGACACAACATGGGCATGTTCCATTTCCATGTAATTGCTGGTCAGCTTCCTGGTTATTTACTTCTTAGTAAGTGACGTTAGGGCATACGGGAAGCCAGGCAGGTAGGGAGAATGTTATAGCAATCTAATTGCTGACTCTTTTTGCAGTGGTCATTAGAGAATTCTGTGTGGGTTCCTACCGCTACGCTCAGTGCGTAGCACACCTAGATTTTGACACAAGCATAATCTCACAGAAGGGTTCAGGGTCACAGGTGAGCACAGCAGTGCCTCTGGTGCCCAAGCTACCTCTGCCGTGTGAGGAGGTTAAGCAAAGGTGAGGGGATGGCATGCACGGATAACAGTGTGGGCTCACGGGGATGCTGCCGAGCACTGGGGAAGCCTGTCCTCAATGACTGCTCTCAGTTATGCTTTTTGATAAGGTTTTCCTTGTGGAAATGTGAGCACTTTCTGCCATTTAACTACTGAAATGAAGTCAGAAACATTTGTACGGACTCTGATTCACAATCCCTTTGAAATCTCCGAGTATAGCAACAACTTTTTGCAATCTTGCTAGGTCTTCCTTCCCAGGGCACCAGTTTTCTCACTGTTTCTATGGATCCACACACAGAGCTACACCTGTGCAGCTGCAAAGAGCTAGGGCTGCTTGTCTCCTCTCCTTGTTCTGCTCACGGAATATACTTTGACACTCTTTCTCTTGCTGCTGTGTTTGTTGATTCCCTGGAACACAGCGGCCAAAGTAAGAGGTCAGCTCTGCCTTTTTCTAATTTTGCAGATTTTTTTTTTTTTAATTTTGTGATTACATATCTGTGATTTTTCTGGATGTCTCAAAACACTTGCTTTCCCTTTCCTAACTACAAATGTAATAAACCCAACAGTGTCTGACCTTATAGCATTACACATTTTTGGCTATATTATGATAATATTTGATAATTATTATTTAATATTATAGCAATTACTGTGTAATTATTTTATTGATATGCTACGCTATATGATACAGCCTTTCAAAACTTCAAGCTAAACTTCTTTCTCCTTCTTTTCCAATTTTTTCTAGCCGCTCATCGGTTATGACTGATCGCGTCCGCACTTATCGTACTGCCCTTAGCAGTAAGAACAGTAATGAACAGAAGAATTAAATAGAAACCGCGCTGCACAAACTCCCAGCAAAGCGCAAACCGCCCGCCGAGCCCCGCTCAGGCCGCGTGACGTCACAGCGCCCCTCACGCCGGCCGCGCCCCGCCCCCGCGGCCCGCAGGGGGAGCCCCGCCCCCGGGCGCGCGCCGGGCCGGGCCGTGTGAAGCGCACCTTTTGCACGAGTCCCGCTCGCCGCGGGCGGGGCCTGCGGGGGCGGGGCGGGACGGCAAAGCCGGCGGGACGAGCCAATGGCGATGGTCGATCCCCGGCGCGTCACGCGTGGCCCCGCCCGCTCTCCGTTTCGGGCGCGGGCGGGCGGAGCGGGGCGCCCGTGGATCGCTGGGCGTTACCGGGCGGGGGCGGGGCCCCGCTGTCGCGAGGGCGCGCGGGCCAATGGCGAGCGGGGCCGGGAGCGGGGGCGGGAGGGCACGGCCGGGCGGGCGGGGCGCGCCGGCCAATGGGGCGCGGGCGGGGGCGTGGCCGAGGCGGCGCTCGGGTTCCGTGTGAAAAGAGTGAGGGGGCTCGGGTGCAAAGTTTGCTCGCCCGGCGCCTGCGGAGGGAGCGGCGGCGGCGGCGGCGCGGGGGGAGCGGAGCGGAGCGGCCGCCCGACAGCTCGGGGCTCCGACCGCCCGCCGCGCTCCTCGCGCCCCCGCCGGGCAGCCGAGATGTGCGGGGGGATGGCGGCTCAGGGTCCGGGCGGGCCGCGGTGCTGGCAGAACCGGCGGGCGCGGCTGCTGTGCATGCTGGCGCTCACCTTCCTGTTCTTCGTGGTGGAGGTGGCGGTGAGCCGCGTCACGTCGTCGCTGGCCATGCTCTCCGACTCCTTCCACATGCTCTCCGACGTGATGGCCCTGGTCGTGGCGCTGGTGGCCGTGCGCTTCGCCCAGCGCACCCGCGCCACCAAGAAGAACACGTTCGGGTGGGTGCGGGCCGAGGTGATGGGCGCCCTCGTCAACGCCGTGTTCCTCACCGCCCTCTGCTTCACCATCCTGCTGGAGGCCATCGAGCGCTTCACGGAGCCCCACGAGATCCAGCAGCCGCTGGTGGTCATCGCCGTGGGGGTGGCGGGGCTCATCATCAACCTGCTGGGGCTTTGCCTTTTCAACCACCACGGCGTCGGGGGCCACGGGCACGCCCACGGCCACGGGCACTCGCACGGCGGCCGGCAGCAGCCCCGCGGCGGCCCCAAGCCTGAGCAGCCTCCCGGGGACGGGGAGGCTGCGCTGCACCGCGAGGAGACCAGCACCTTGGTGGAGAACTGCAGCAGCTCCAACGGAGTCGGGCAGGAGAAGCTGGGTAAGCCCCGCGGCGTAAGCGCTGCCCTATCCGAGCGTAGAAAAGCGGGAGGGGTCCTTTCCCCGAGTAGGGCGGTGGCCGTCCTGGTCCCACCTGGTGCCGGCTGTGTGAGGACCATCTGTCCCCACTCCTGGGGAGGGAGGCGAGAAACTTTCTTGGCGGCTCTTGGGGCACATGGCTGTCGCGCCTCTTCCTCACGCCTTTCCTTCGGATGCCCTAAGTTGCATGTTTGTCTTGCAGACAGGGCAGAGTGTAAAAGAGTCTTAGGTTAAAGCAGTTTGCCCTGGGAAAAGTTGGTTCTGCAAGGGAAGACACATGACAAGCGTTTCTTGCCTAGCGACACGAGCTGTCACAAGACGCTGCCCTAATGCCACCCGAACTGGCCGCACATCAAATGGAGCGCGGCTCAGCACCTCAGTCCCGGCAGCTGGATTGCTCCATTGGCTCCAGTTGTTAGCTACCTGGGAAGCTACTCTCCATCTAACCCAAACATACTGAAGTATATTCCACGGCAATAACTTGTGCTTCTTCATGGCATTGGTGTTAATAGGAGGAAGTCTTGGAAACTGCCAGTCAGAACTGTGGAAGTCGGAATGTGGAACTTGCTGATGTTAGGGCACACGCGTGGTGTCTTGGAATAAGTTTTCTGTAGCTTTCTAAAGTAGGAGCCTTCCCACTCACCTGCACACAGACATAAATTTTAAATGTTTTCTTCCCAGTTATGGTCAAACTGTCTGCTTTATGGGTAGGAATTTCTTGAGTTATTTTTTAATGGATCCAGAAGCCTGGATAGTTCATTTTGAAGCTGCTTGGTTGAAGCCAAGTATTGTATGCTAGTGGAATTAAAGGTGTGTGATTGCCACTTCTCTATTCCTGGGGCATCCTTGTCACCAGGAGGAATGGACTTCAGGCTTTGGAACCAATTTCTCTCCTTTAGTTTCAAGGTGACATCAGCAGACCATTGTTTCATCTTAAAGGGAGCTTTAATTGATAGGAGTGAACTTTGCTACAGTTTCAGGTTTTCTGTGGTCAGAGGTTCCAATACGCATTTGAGAAACTTATTCTAGAATGTTTCTGTTTCTCCAACTCCATGTTGGCTTTGCAAAGACAGGTTTTGCAAGTTGATAGGAAAATTTCTCTGAATACACTATACCATTTTCTTGACCACATAATAAGCTCTTAATGTTGGTATAGTTCCAACAAAGGTATCCTAATAATTAGTTTCAAACATTGTAAAATTCCCTTAACCCTTGGTCTCATAGATATCTTGGCTTAGGAATTATTCTTGCCTGGTGAAAAGTTGTGGTTTTAGCCAAGTTTTGGACTAGTTAGACCAAAGGGTTACCTTATATCATGGATTAAAATGCATGTTGTTGTGAGCTAACTTGTCTGGAATGTATCATGGATGTGCTTCTGGCAATAACAAATAATTTGTTGTGGGTATTTAGGTGGTAATAGGGCATAATTTTGGTCACAGTGAAACTTTGAAATAAGTTTGTATTTCCTTCTATGCCCTGTCATGATTATGTAATGGATGGAGCTATTCATAGTTTGCCCATGGAAAAGTTACAGGTAAAAGTGATTGGAGATTTGGGAGAAGATGTAAGATGTATAGATGAAGACTAGGGTGGTCCTGTGCCTTCACTGGAAATTGCAAAGAGGGATAGTCCCTGATTTCCTAAGGTGGAAGTGGAAAGCTAAGGATAGCCTTAGGGGCTAGTCCTGCACAGGCATTTCTGTGCATGCGCTTTATGTAAAATAATCCATTTATTTGATTTCGATGAGCATCTTTCAAATGGACATGTTTTAACCATTTGCCATTAAAAAAAAAAAAAGGAGCTTTCTGGAACTGTGTTTCCTGTTGCCTACTCTTACAGATAGCTGTACTGGCTCTTCAGATCTCCATCATTCCAAGTACTTGGTACAGAGCAGAGAATTCCTTTCCTTGCTCACCTCATGGACCTTGAGGTCTGAACTCTGTAACCTAAGATATTTTCCCCTAATTTATTTACTTCTCTGGAAAGTTACAGGTCCCATGTTCCATAACTCTTAGAGGTAGTGTGGAAAATGTAGCTGGAGCTTGAGGGCAGAAGCGTACTGGATGAGGTAATGAGCTGGAGCTTGGAACTCAGCCTTGGTAGGAGCCCACTCCTTCTTCAGAGAGGAGAGGACTTGTGCACACTCTGCAATTGCTGAATTGCAGCCACGAGAGCAGAACGGCAGAAGCTGCACGTCTTATTAACGTGTTAATGTTTACAAAGCTCTGAACTCAATAGCCTCTAAAGCAGTAAGAGGTCCTTGTTTCAGTTTGTTGGGCCAAGGGCCAGTGCCTCTTGCATTTCTTTAGCACTGGAAGTATCCAAAAAAAGAATTTTTGTGGAAAAGCAGGAAGTTAATGATGTACAATTTTCTCCAATTTGCACATTGGAAGATTATTTTCTTTCAGAAAACATTCTTCTTTTTAATGATATGTGTATTTATTCCTGTGTAGCTGGTTAGCTGTGTTGGAGTGTTAAATACTGCAGACAGTTTTGACAAAGGAGGCGACTAATATGTTCATTTATGCTTTGCACAGTCCATGACATATGGCTTTGGACATCAGAAGCTGTGTCACTCAACAGCTATATGTCACTTGCATAAAAAATGTAATTTTACTATTTATTTATTCAGAAATATAAATAATGGTAGTTCATAGCCTCTGAGAGCTTCTGTGATAACTTACACTGCCCTTTAGTCAATTCTGCTGATAAATTCTGTGTCTTAGACCGAAAATTTCAGCTGATTGTATCTCAAGGTCCTGCTGACTCCATGCACCATCTTGGAAAAACTTCCTTTTCCTTGAATTCAGAAGCCTCTTGAAAATGCATTGGTAAACCTGAAAAGAAGCTAATACACAGTGGTGTTCTCAAAAACTACTATACAGCTTTTGAGCTTCTAGTTTCAAATTTTAATATGAAATTGCAATGCAATCCTATGGTTAAGGAGAGATTTTAGCAATGTGACCCATCTACCAGTGTTTCAAAAGAAGGAACAAATGTCACTAACTGAGTTGCTTAAATCAGCTGTTTTACATATGCTCTGTAGTCCTCCAGAAAAGCCTTACAACCTTCTCCCATTGGTATAAACCTCATGCTGGTAAAGAAGCTGCCACATGATCACCAGAGACAGCCATGGAAGCCAGCACAAGTCAAAGAAAAAACAATTTTGATTGTGTTCATCGTGATTTGAGAGCAAATGTTTTGTTTAAGAAACAGTCAGTAGGCAAATGGTTAAACAGCTCGAAAAGATGAAAGTACTTTTTCAGTAGAATTAGTTAAAATATGGTCATCTTCATTCTTTGCCACTCTACATCTTTAAGCTCCATGTAGAAGCAGTTGCCTTCTAGAGTATTTAGATCACTTATTAGGACAACTGAATTTTCCTCAGCCCGAGAAGATGTTACTAAGTGTGTGGGTTGCTTTTTGGTTTCATACTCAGTGTGGCATGCTTACTGTTGGATATTATTTTATAAGAAATTACAGTAATGTGCTGTATTATAGCTCATGCCTAATTGTTTTGTTGTTTTCTTGTCAGGTGATATGAAAGATGACATCAGTGACCTACAAGTGAATGGGAATGCTGGCCATTATTCTCTGGACGAAGAGGAGGTTGAAGAAGACTCTAGTGCACAACTTAACATGCGTGGAGTTTTTCTGCATGTTTTTGGAGATGCCTTAGGTTCAGTAATTGTGGTAGTGAATGCCTTGCTCTTTTATGGGTTGTGGAATCCATGCCCCGAAGATGGGCCTTGCCTTAATCCATGTGTCAATAATCATTGCATGGAAAATGCTACTTTATCCCAAGCCCTTGGCAGAGCTAACAAGTCTGAGCAAGAGAGCATTACGGTGGCTGGTCCTTGCTGGTTGCTATATTTAGATCCTGTCCTTTGTTTGATTATGGTCTGTATACTCCTTTACACAACTTACCCGTTACTTAGGGAGTCAGCCCTTATCCTTCTACAGACTGTTCCCAAACAAATAGATGTCCATTCTTTGAACTCAAAGTTACGTACCCTCGAAGGAGTCGAAGCAATCCATGAATTACACATTTGGCAGCTAGCAGGCAGTAGGATCATTGGCACTGCTCACATCAAGTGTCCTGACCCTTCCACGTACATGATGGTGGCAAAGCGCATCAAAGAGATCTTTCACGACGAAGGGATTCATGCAACTACCATTCAGCCTGAGTTTGCCAGCGTTGGCTCCGAGTCAGGGAGAGGGAGATGCGAGTTGCCTTGCAGGACTCAGTGTGCTTTGAAGCAGTGTTGCGGAACAGGAGAAGATAGTACTGCAAAGAAGACAGAAAAATCCTCATCACTTAGTATTTCTTGTTCAGAAGTTGTCATTGAATTTCCGAAAACGAGGAGGACTAAATCGGAGAGCATCCCTTCAGTGAAGCTGGAGGCGAACATCGATCAAAACGAGCAGTTTGAATCATCTTTGTAACTCCCTGAAGGGTGCTACACCTGAGTTGTGGTGACTTTGTTGCAAGAGGAAGAGACAGATGTTTGAGATGCAATTTTGCCAAGTAGTGTAATTGCTGAAGTCCTTGTTCTTGTCATATTGCTAAATATAGAATGCTTGTTTTAAAGAATATAATGTCACTGTCATGATACAATGTGTTTGTGTTGACTTTGTTTGACTGAGACAGACAGAAAGTGCACCGATGCTGTAGCACTTCAGAAAACCAGTTGTAACATTTCAGCAGAGACACTTTTTGCTGTGCTTCAAATTAAGATACTTTTTTTCCGGTGAAAAGGTATTTGAGGGATAAGCACGTAGGAACTCAATTTGTGCTACAGATTTCTTGGACCTACTTTTTCCTTTAATATTTGATTTGTAGATATTTTAATATATTGTTTATTTAGAAGCCCTAAGAAAACCAAAGTTCATAGAAAATTTTTAAAGATATAACTACTAAAAACTGGAAACCACTTTGCAGTTTCACATATTTTTCTTAAAGCTATGTAATAATAATAAATGTGAAGGCTTTTCTAGTGAATTTATCGCACAGCATATTTTAAAGAGAACATCATGTGATTGTCAGAAATTGTCCCCTCTTCTTCTGGTAAAGTAGCGAGGTAATTGAAAACAACAGATGTGGAAGATTTTTTTTCTGTCAGAATGGCAGTTCAAGCTACTGTATCCTGCTCCGTGATCAAGACATGAGACTGGTCGATAAAGTAATGCAGACTTTTACATTTTATGGATTTTCTGCTGTTTTCCCTTACTTCCAAGTTGTGTCTGGTCATGAAAGTCTTTGAGGTTTAAAGAACCCTTAACTCAACAGTGCTATGAATAAAGAGCTGGAGCTTCATATTTAGCTGATGCTGAGTTTACTAAGATAAAATAATTAGTTATCAATAAGTGCTCTGTCGGGGAAGGTCTGTCAAGCAGCAACAGTATAACTCATGCTTTCAAGCACAGACAGCAGCTCCCCAACAAGTAATGTAACGGTGCATTTTGCTTCTAGCTGAGTGTGTCTGTCAACACTTGCAGTGGCTGCAGTCCTGTTCCCCCCCATGTCCTCAGGAGACCTCCACTGACTTTTGAGGAAGTGGTGCAGGGAGTAAGATTTCATTCACTCTGTTTCACACTTCGAGTTGCTTATGTACACATAATTTCACTTACTCAGTATCTGAATCTATGGTTGAAAATCTTGACTCAGTTAATTGACAACTGGCTCTAAAGAAGCTGTTACAGTATGCTGCCAACTTAAACCTTAGGAAAGGAGAAACTGCTCTGTGGACTCTGTGAATTTGGCAGAGACTAGAGGAAAGCTGAAAGATAAAACAGACAAGAAAGCTAATCTAAAACCCTGACCCTTTTGATCCACTCTCACGTTATGTACGGGAACAAATGTCCTGTGATTAATGGATTGCTCTTATGTGCAAAACTGGAAAACAACTCAGATCTTCCCTTGTTTGCTCTCTGACTCTGGACATGATAAACACTTTGCCTCAGTTTCCCTGTCTTTAAATGGGGATAATACCTACCTCACAGGGGTGTTTTGAGGCTTAACTCGTATGTGAAGAGCTCTGAGATCTGTTACTGGAAGGCACTGGAAAGAGTATAAGATACTAATTCTACTGAAAAACTACTTTCACATTTTCCAGCTGTATACCTGGCATTTACTACTTCTACAAATGTATTGCAATACTTAGGCACAACCAGAGGGAACTGAGGATAGTTTTGGCCTTATGAAATTCTTTGATGCTGTGGTTTTCAGGTTTTTAACAGTATTTAAATGTAGATTTTTTAAAAAAAGAATGTTTTGTTAGTGAAGGGAATGTAGCTTTGCCTCCAGATACAGAACACCTCCCTAGTTTGCATTTCTAATTTGTGTCTTGCATCATAATTGCTCCTAAATAGTACAAAATAGTCCTGCTGCTCATCAGACCTGAATTGGCCCAAGTCATGTCAGTGGTCTTACCCAAGCTCTCAGCAGAGCATTACAGTCAACTCTCGATTATCCATGGGTGGATTCCCAGTGTTGTGCATTAACCACACAGTCTGCAGAGCCAAGACCAGCCCCGGATCTCCTGCCATGCTCTGGCCAAGCGCTGTGTGCCTAAGCACAGGAAAGATGGAGGTGCTGGCTCTGCTCCCAGGGAGCCCCTGCACAGGGTTCATTGCTTGGGTGCAGCACAGCACTGCCCGGGGGTTTTGCCTCTTGGCTGCTCAGATGCATCTGCAGGAAGCTGAGGGGCGTGGATGGGTCAGCTTGGCTTTGTGCTGGCTTGGGGATGTTGGTGCTTCGCAGCCACCAGCATTGCTCACCTTCTCTGTTTATGCTTGTTGTATAGTCTCATAAACTAACTTAAATGTGTTAATATAGTATTTATATATGTTTTTGTTTTGTCTAAATTACCTTAACTCTTTTCTGTTACCTGTATATGATCTAGAGTTGACTGTTAAATGAAATCTTGTATGAGACTACGTTTGCAGAGTATGCTACCACTGCTACTATACTACAGAGTGTTAACCAAGTAAATTCTGAAATGAACAAAGTACTATTTTTTTAATGTGTATCCTTGCTTTCTATGGTAAACTTTCACTAATTGTTTTCATCACTAGTTTAAAATTGTTCTCAATCATTAGTATGACTTGTTGAGGTTCTGCTGTATATCACTAATGCACCGTAGAACTACTGCTCTTTATTTAACAAAACACCAACAAATCAAACCATGGTAGCACTGAGAAGCCTGATGGACTTCTCTCTTGTTGCTCTTATAAAAAGAGGGCAACTATTTAGTCATAACAGTTACCATCACTGGTTAATAGTCTCAGTAAATGCATCTGAATAGATGGAGTCATTAATTCCATTTTAAACTATTTAATTTTTTTTTTTTGTGCCAGAAGTCATATTTTTCTATTTCTGTGTCCATTGCAGGCAATGGCTAGCTAAAAAGACAAAAAGCTCTCCCCCTTATTATTTGAAGTATCAGGACAGGATGCAGAGGTGATGATGATGATGATGATGACAGGGGCAGAAAGGGGAGTTGCGTGGCCTCTCTGTCATGTGCCCTGTTGCATGTGCAGTGCCAGCTGGTGTTATCAGGGCCTTCTAGTCTCCTTAGCCCTCAATGGTAAACTCCCTGAAAGCATGGAGTGAGGTCAAGGTGGTGGCTGTGCAGCAGCAGGAGCACAATTTCTCTGTTTTGGCTGTAGGAGACCTGACTATAGTCTGCTAGCTTGTGAAATAGCTTGATTTTTTTTTTTAAATCTGCTATGTCTGGGGTTATACAGACCTAATTTGTTCTGAAGATCACAGTTTGAGAATACTGAGAGCATTCAGAAACACTGCACAGTTTCTCTTTCTTTTTTTTTTTTTTTCTTTTCCACAAAGCATGAAACTAGTGAATCTCATGTAAGTGAACACTGCAGTGGTGGGGAGCTAATTGTATTGTGTATCACATTCCCGAATTTTTAAAATAAAAACAATTATGGAACACTGATTTTAAGGAAAAATAAGTTTGTGCTTCAGTGTCTAGATATTGTTTAGGCTTCTGATTAAATGTGTCAGAGATGTACCAAACATCACTGGATGAAATACTACATGTCTCACCCAGGAACATGGTATTTTAGAATCACTTCCTAGATTATATCTGCACCTAAGGTGCAGTGCAGAACTAATTCAGACACTCAGTGGGCTAGCCACAGTACCATCAGGCTTCCTTTTTAGCAGAGTAAATTGTTGCTGTGGAACCCCTAATAATTGTAGCTCGACTGCTTTCAACACCCAGTGTGGGCTTTTGGTAATATCTGTAGTTGCCACATCGTGGTGTGCGGTACAGACATACACCGAGTTATGTAAGAGAACCAGCCCCAACTTGTGACTCCCCAAAAGTCACGGCAAGGGCTCAGTCCTGAAAATTTCTGTATTCTTAAATAGTTTTCATCAGGCTGACGAGTACTTACTTGTATGCCAGGAATTACTTGTGGGAGTGAGTCCAAAGCTTCTGCCAGTGCAGCCTGGCTTATAAGAAAGAAAGTACCTAGGTTTTATGGATGTATTAAAATCAGGACTGCTGTGGTGTTTTTAAATTTGCTTTAGAAATACTGTCAGTTTAATATAATTCCAGGATTTATTCCTTTTCCTCATCCTCCCAAAAGAAAGGGAAAAAAGCCCACTGAGTGTCCTAAGACTTGTTAACAAGTTTAGCTAAACTGGCATTGCTGTTTGCTTCTAAAATTGGGCCATCTGAATTTATTAAACACTGCCTGGTGGAGTTTGGGGAGGAGGGATAAAGATTCTTGCCATTCTCCTTCCCCTGCCCCCTCCTTTGACTGCACTTTCTAATCTCTTCAGCTATGGAGAGACCGGGGGGGATGGAGGGGGTGAATTTTGTAACTAGATGTTCCAAGTTCCACGTGGAGGCAATGGGAAACACTGCTAACTATATTTGAAAGCATATAAATATGCTCAGACTATTTTAGTTCCGTAGCATAGCATCAGTTACACCCTTTTTAGGTATGCATTCAAGTTGTTCAGGTCCACAGCATCTTTGGTTTTTCCTTTCTCTGCTAGACAGAAAGAGGTGGATGCTCCATTTGCCTGAGCTAAAGCCAGACTTGAAAATTTTCCAAATCAAATGTAGCTTTGCTGATAACAGAAGGTCTGATTATTCCTTGTGACCTTTGCTTTGTGTGGTTAGCTGCCCGTAAGGTACAGCACCATGTTTTAGCAGGCTCACGTTTATACTTTTTGCACTCACTGTGTTGTCTAACTAGTTGAAAAACAAAACCACAAAGCTGAAAAATACCTTTCATCTGTGTGTCTCCGAAAAGCACATGGGATTAATTTGGCTTCTTTTTTTTTTCATGTCCTGGATCCTGTTTCTGAACAATGTTAAAATATAATTGGCATAGCTTGTTCATTGATGATATTTCTTTTTGCTTTGTTTTGGGGTTGGTTTTTTTTTTTTTGCTTTCTTTTTTGTTTTTAAGTATTAAAATGCTGAGAAAATAAATGGAGCCTTGACTATCAAATACATTTAGTTGGGATTTCTTTCTCAGATCAGCTCCTAGGAAGGAATTTAACTAGTAGAAATGCACTTTCACCATCTCCAAGAACCTCAGAAACGAATGCAAAGAGCACAAATAGAAAAGGAGGTTGGTAAATAGGTTGTAAAGTTCTGGTCTCCAACTGTTGGGGTTCCAGGTGCAATTAAAGGAAGAGTTGCTCAGTTCTAGTATTGTGAAGAGTTAATTATGCAAAAGGCATTTTTTATCTCAAAAGAAAACAGCTTTTGAAAAGAATAAAAAAATCTTCTTGACCTATTAATTGGCCGTGGTTAAATATCTGACATAAAGGTCAATAAGATAGGCTTCCTATTAGGAGTCTATACTGTTTTTTCAATGTCTTTGGAAGAAAGTGGCAGAAGATGCTTTGGTGGTTTTTACCTTCATTTGTTTCAATTTAGAAACACTGCAGTTTTTACAGTTTGTTGGGAGAAAAGGACTGACTGCAGCTGCCAGCACTAGTACTGAGGAGGGCAGGATGGTGACCAATACCTGCCTTGAGCTGTTAATAAGCTTGCAATGATGAGTTCATTTTGGAGCCTTTCACTGGTGCAGCTTCAGCAGCTCCTTTTTCTGCTTCAAGAAGGAAAAGTGATTCCTTATTATTAATTATATGTGCAGGAGGGTATATTTGGTTGTGCTATATGCACTGCATGTGAGCTTGAGTTTGGTCATTTTCCAAAGCTATTTCTACCTCTTCATGAAAAGATGTGATTTAAACTTACTATGAACATCCTTTATGAGACATGCTGGTGTGGGAATTTTGAATCAGTAGGAAGGGAAGCTTCAGGTCTATAGCTTACTTTTGCTTTTACATGTACCTTCCCCCTTGTCATTCCTAGACCTCCTACCCCAGAGAGCTGCCTGGCCACAAGGACCAGATCCAGCTCCCAGAACTCCAGTGCTTTTCCATTGGAGAAGCTAATGCCACAGAAGGGCAGGATGGGAGTGTCTGACTCCAGACAGACAAGCACTTTCAGCAGGCACCTTCTCCATCTGATCCGTGCAAGCATCCCAAACCTGGCATGAAAACCTTGCCACTGAAACTTTGGCTAGCATTTATGTATATCTATTTAGAGTTGGTTTGGGGTTTTTTTTGTGACAATCAACAGAAACATGAAAGTATTGCTGAGACCAAATGGCAATTCCTTCCCCCCCCATCACCCAAGCTCTGTTTCTAGTTACAGCATTGGTCGGCTTCCCAGCATTTCCCTCCTGCACCAGCTCCTGCAGCTAAGAATAGCCCTGGTGATGCTGTGGAACAGGATGTGCAACCTGCTGGGCTTCCTGCATTTGTGCTCGTGTTGCTGGCCTGGGCTGAAACCTGTCCTCATCTTCCCCTGGACTCACTGGGCGAATTTATTAGATTCAATTTGTTGGATTAGGTTTGCTGTGTGTTGGCCCACACTTGTTTCAGTTGCATTCTGTGCTATAGGCAACTTCATCCTGCAGTATAGGCAAGACCTCAGCCGAGGGAGATATTTACTTGCTGCCAGTCCTGTGTGCTTCAGAGTGTGTCTGCTGAGTGTAAGAGGATGCTGCTGGCCTGCTGCAGACCTGGATTCAGCTTCACTGCTTGGTTTGATGTTACCATGTGATCCTTCTCACTGAGGGTGCAGCGAGTGCAGCATGGGAGTCTTTGCAGGTAACTAGGTCACTGCTGCTTACCTGAGCTGGGTGCTCATACCCTAGTTCAGGAGGGAACAACACTCCCACAGATAAATGCTGCACATACTGCTATACCCTCAAGATTTTTTCAGGCAGCACTGACTGGAGAGCCAGTCCATTGTTCTTATCCTTTGCTGCCCTGGGGTTCTCCCCTAGTTGGTTGCAGACAAGCACATTTTCCCTTGAGAAGGCGATTATGTGAATTAGCAAAATTTAGGTGATGATTTTCACTTGTATTTTTGTGGGCATGTGGGAAGGTTCTGACTCGAGAGGATGGATTGATTCTGCATGCTTCCAACTGAGCATACGTGGGGGCTGGGCATAAATACCAGGTAAAATGTAAGCTCAAACAGTTCACCCTAAATATCCATACTGGCAGAGGTCGTAGACTTCTATGTCATGCGAGTTAGAAGTGATTTTCTCTTTTTACGTTGCTGTTAAAAAAAAAAAAAAGGAAAGAATTGTGTTTAATTATTGCAAGAATTAATACCCAGCCTTGGTAAGCGTGTTTCCAGTTTGTCAAAAACCTCCCTGCATGCAGCAGTGGCACAGTAGAGACACTGACGAGTTAGTTGGCAAGTTATCGCTAAAAAGGAGGTGTTTGGTACATATGCTTGAGCTTGGAAGTGGAATGACACTTGGCACCATAATGTCCCAGTTATCTTTTTCTGAAGGAGTAGGAAAACTGCAGAACTAAATATTGAGTCAAGCTGCGTGGGCAGAGCTCCTGTGTCAGAGCTGCACTGACATCACAGCCACAGTGTGACATCACGGGCCGTATGTGAAAAGCCCAGAGCATCACCCAAGCTGTGCGTGTTATTCAAAACTTCAGTAATGTTTGCTGAAAACTTGCATGTTTCTTTCCCTTTCTCCATTTCCTTAATGCTGAGAAGTTCAGCCAGACAGCTAAGGGGAGACTACTGAGTATGTAGTTCAACTGCCTTGCAACACTGCGTGCAGCTCTGAAAAAACAGTGCCATTGAACCCAGAGTTTGGATGCTAGCGCACTTTGTGTGCCCTTTCTAAAAGTATCTACAAAAGTAAGGTAATGTCAAAACAATGTTTTTCTACTGAAAGCTAGTGACATACTCAAGTCCACTGCCTTATGTGATGCTCTGATTTGCTGGTCTCTTCCCAGAGAGTTAGCTGAGTTACTGTTACTGCCTGTGCATGCAAGAATGCGGCATGAAAAAACAATGGGGCAGACACTGGAGTTCTTTAGATTTATTTTTTAATAATAGAAAATCTGATCTACAAGATTTTTGCCAAAACTTCTTTAATCTCTGATAGTATCAAAAAGGCAGGTCCCTGCTCCCATGGTGGTCACCGTGGTTGGTAGTGAGCAAATGAAATTATGGCATCAATGGAGAAAGATGAGCAATGGAGTGTGTATGGGTTTTGATTTTGGAGTGGTTATATTTTTCCCCCTCCTGTAGCTGCTTTAATGAGGGTAATGATGTTCTTTGGTTTTCCTCTGTAGTGCTTAACAGCTCATTACTGAGAGACCTACACTTGGAGTCCATGGAAATCAAAGGTAGTGAAAGACATAGAAAACATGCTTAAACATATCTCAGCTGAAGCTGAGACCTTAATCTTTCTGAGACAGAAGGTAGCCAGCAGAGCCTCAGCTGTTCCATCCGGAAAGGTTAGTGTGAAGTACCAAGCTTAACTCACTGCTACAGAAATGGTGTAGAAAATCAGGTAACAGCAGTTTCGTTTCACACCCGAGCTTGAGAAGTAGCCTCTCTCCACAAGAGACTGCAGCTTGGCAAAAATAATGTCTTTGCATGAGGGTTTGTTGCTGGCTGTGGTTAAAATCCTGATAGAGCAGTATTTCTTCAAATGACTTAAGGTAAAGTCAAATATGGAGAGTTCTTATGCAATATGAGAGTTCCCCTTTCAAAACAGTGGTTTGGAGAGAAAAAGTCATTGGTCTGGGCTAGGACAAAAGTTAAACAAGATAAACAAGGGTGGACTGCTGCCATCTTTCCCTTCCCCTTTTTCTCTAAACCTTAACCTTAAATTGAAAATTTGAAGTTAATGAAATGCAGTGTGTATGCAACTACTGAAACCACCTATGTTTTAATAGATCTTACTTATTTTGATGATGATGAAGGCTTGAAAGTTCCTCTAGGTAACAGAAATATTTCTATGCTTTTAAAGTTCAAATGTGAGTATTTTTTAATATTACTAAGAATATTTTCAAATTAAATTAATTCTTCTGATAAAGAATTTAAGAAATAATTTTCTTATTCTGTATCCTTGTTTCTAATCCATGGAACATAGGAATAAACTTCATTTTCAAAAACCTGTCCAATTTTGGCTAACATATTATTTTTCTTTAATATCAGTGAGAAAGAAAGGAAGTTTCAGTTAATAAAAAGTTGAACCTAACAGTTCAAAACCTACAGTTTTGGTAGTAGGTCACTCACCTCTAACAAGTACTTCAGCACTGCGCAGATGTGTGAGTAGCTGTAGAACATGCTGTGAAAACAGGGGTCACAGCAATAAATTAGAGTGGCAAAATGTTTGCTTGGACTTCTTGAAGAAGAAGCTGCATTCAAAAAGCTGCATACAAGAAAATGTATCTGTTCCTAAGTGCATTTTAGCTTGCACTATACATAGCATCCTGAAAAACTAATCCTTCAAGATGCTGGTGATGTGATGGTGATTTTATTCCAGAAACACCAGATTAGATCCTGTCCTATGCAGTGGTTTATCCAGCCAGTGAATGTATGGTAGGGGAAGAGTGGAGAGCATGATGGATGGAATTCCGGACTAACCCGAACAGAGCCACTCATATGTAGAGGAGGAAAAACTTAATATTCATTGAAATTTCACTGAGGTGCATACTGGTAGGTCCAAGATGTTTGCTAAGTAAACCAAATAGGGTGGTAATGGTTGTTACAGGAACCCTTAGAGCATGTTTTCCATCTCACTTTTCATCTCTGGTAAGTAGATTATGAATATAAAAGCCTGCCCTGGTACAGTATTGGGAATTCTGACAGGTGAAAAGTGCTCTCTGTTCATATCACATGCAGGTCCCTGGCCTCTGTCATGCTTTTCATCCCTCAAACAAAACTCAGCAAAAAATACAAAGTACTTGCTGAGATTTGGAAATGTGACCAATTTCTTTGTAGAAGCCATGGTTCTCTGAGTGGTCTCATTTATCTCCTTATGGACTTCATCTTCCCCAAAAAGCTAAAATTTCAATTTAAGGATGACCTTGGAAATAGTGATGGGGGGGGTGGCTCATAGAAACCTCGGAAAGCATTCAGCATGACTACAGCTGTGCTAAAGAAAGAAGCCATCTTCTCTTGGATTGCACCCTAAGCTGACCCAGCCTGAGGCATGAAAAACCAACACTCTTCCTCGGAGAGGTCTGGATTGCTCCTGGCCAATCCTGGCTGTGCTGCACTGATTTTAGGGCCACAGCATATGGGAGAAGTGAAGGCATGACTGCCATGAGCTGGGATGTGCAGGCCAGCTAACCTGTGCTCTGAGCACCTCCTGTCTCAGAACATTCATCTAACAACAGATTCATGCACAGCGCTGCCCCTCAATGTTTGAAACTTTCACTCTATAGGAAAGGCCTCCAGATCCAGGCCATGTGTGGTGTAGGTGTAAAAGGAGCAAAGGGCTGGTGGAAATGACACCAATGGAAATGGCAGTGGTGTAACAGCTCTGATACTGGGCTGCCACTCCATTTGTTCCGGGATTAATGCTGTTACTGAGTTTAAAACTGATTAATAAGTCTTGAAACTCAATTTATGTAGAAATAACTGCTTAAACCTGATTGCTTCTTTCCTCATGCAGGTGGCTTTTCTAGGCTGTCTGCTTTTTCCACAATAACTTCCAAGCCCTGCTTGCGCAGGGGCTGTCACCTCCCAGCATAGCACTGATCATAGGGGTAGGTATCCTGCAGGCAGGGCTGCTGGATGCTTCCTAATCTGGCAATGAGGAAAAACACCCACCACAAGAGAGTTTTCAGTGCTTCACGAAATAATTAATGGATACTAAAGTCTCCAGGACTTTGGAATCACCTGGACTTTGACTTTTCATGCAATGCTGTATAGTGTTTAGGTAAAAGGTTAAAACTATATCTACTCTAAAACAGATCTATACCATAACATGGAGGCAGAAAGACAGAATTAGTAGTACTGCTTCCTTCTTTAACAGGAGTCAAGCTGAGACAGAGATGGAGAGTTTATAAATGTTTTCTGTTTAAGTTTTTTCCTTTCACATTTTGAGTAACTTCTTCTTAGAAGGCTGGAAACAGAATTCTGTTAACTTTTGGTTATTAAAAAGCCAAAAAGCAGTCTTAGACAGGAATCGGGGTCTGACAACCAAGCAGGGTAATGGGAAACTTAATAAATATCCTGTTGTTATAACATCTGTCATTTTAGTATTAACAAGCTCATGACTTTAGCCGTTGTATGATCACAGCTCCACTCTGCAGATTAAGGGAAAGGCTGTTAGACCTTTAAAGCAAAAGCTTTCTGCCCAGCAGGATGTTTTAACCTCTTGTATCCTGAAGCAATTTAGCTAAAGCAGCTTGAAAGTGATGTAGAGACATACTCCTGTGCAGGTCAATTAGGAGGTATACAGAAGCAGTTACACTCAAGGGTTTTCCTAATTTCACTCTCTTTGATGTCCAGAAGAACCAGGAAAACAAGCCCCAGCCAAGCCCAAAAGAATGTGGTAGGTTTTTGTGTTTTTTCCTTAATTTGGTCACACTTTGGTTTTCTTAAAGGTTGTAGAGGGGAGATTTAAGAGACTTTCATATTATATGAATAAACATCACTGGAGCAAAGCTATGGTAGATGTCCATTTCTTGTGAGGCATTAAGTATATATCAACCACAAACACAGAGTGGTATTTTGGTTCATTTAAAATAGGCGTATGTAAGAACCAGAGCAACTGCACAAATACTGAACTCTATACAGTGTCTCTCACCACCTGTTTCTGTGATTTCTTTAGCTTGTTGACTCATGTTTTTCTTTTCTGGAAGCTAAAGAAAATGCCTGCCATGCTGAAAATGCTCCTGGCTTGGTTTTAATCTGAGACGAAGTTCATCCAGAACAGTTTCATGGTGATAATGTTTCTGACTCCTTTATTTTTTGCTTTTATGTGTCAGATGGTGAAATGAGAGCCTTCCACGATCTTTATGCAGCCAGTGCTTCCCTGGTACATGTCTTCTTACGAAGGGAGTGCTCAGTTGTCCTCCCTTGTTGTCTTCCCCCAAGGCAAGGAAGCACCACGTCCAGCCCACAGCCACCTCCAGGACCAGTGTCAGCCTACAGAAGTATCACAGAAGTATTGTGGATCTCATTGTCTCACAGGATGTAAGGACAAGCCACTATGTTGATGAGCTGCTTAGATGCTTCTAAAAAGCCCAGAGGCATCACTAGCACTCCCAAGTGCTTCCAAGCCCCTGTCTACTTTAGAAAAGTGATTTTGCATAGAATTTAGGCTCCTTACAGCAAATTAGTTTGCTTTAGACTGGATTGAGATTACTTTGGAAATGCTACTATTCTGTTCGGGGGGGAAAAATCTTACGTATACAGCAGAGATGCTGTCTTGTGTGGCTTGACTGGAAAGCCCAGACATGATCTGGGGCACTGGGGCACCCAAAGCCCTTGCTCAGGTGTTTAGTAAGCAGATGGTTTTTACTTTGTGTGCTTTCAATTTCTGTTCCTTTTAGTGATGTTGAGGCAAGAGGAGAAATCCACACCCTCTCCCCATATTTTGAAAGTACCAGCACAAACATTTCAGTAGCTGGTGGTGGTTTCATTGCAGAGACAGACTCAAAGGATGCTGACGTTTTGTTTTCTAAAACGCTTTAACTTCCTGAAATAGTTATAAAAAAACCCTGACACCAAACCACTTTCCATTTTGAAATACTTTTGTAAGGGAAATTACAAGTTCAAGTTCTCTCAGTGTTTTGAGTCGAACAAAACATTTGGACCCCAGTAATTTTGCTAACGGCTTTCAGAGCTGCTAACATCTAGAAAGTCTGTTATTTGCACTGCGGTAATTAGAACCCATAAAAGAATAAGAGAAATTAATCCCAACAATGCGGTTCAACTGTAGTCCTAAAACCTTGCAATTAAGCTGTGCTGTTGGATTACGCATATTAGCACATGAATTACTCTTTAAGTGATAAATCTTGAACCAAATAATTATCTAAAGATTTTGGGAAAGGATAATCAGTAAGGTTAGGCAGAGAAAAGACAATACTCTTTTCTTGGAAAAACAGATAGAAGTACAGCTTGATGAGAACACAACAAAGTGTTCCCTGTGAATGAATTGACAGGTTAGGCCACATTTCTTTTTGAAATATGGATGGCACCTTATGTTAGTTTTTTCCCTTTAAAACCAGGCAAAAATTAGAATAATCAAAACCCCGAGGAACGCCTACCAGATCTCCAGAGGCGGGTGGCAAAAACCCACGGAGGTGCTAATTTCCATCCTTCTCACTCCAGCAAAGAGGGTGCTGGGAAGAGCAGAGGCTGGGGCATGTCGGGGAGCATGGCTGTGCCAGGATGTTGCTCTCTGATGCCGGCACAACCTTGTTGACATTTCAGACTCTCACTCTGCCATGCCTGGGCCTGTGGGAGCAGCTGCCACTGGAGAGGCTGCACTGCTGCCAACCTTGTGCTCCACTGCAACCCTTGTGCTTGGCTCCAGTCCTTGTGGATGGCCATGGACACCTTACATGGCTGCAGTCCTTGTACCCATCCGCAATCCTCCTGCCCAGCTGTGCAGGGACAGATCACAGAGGCTTGGCCGCTGGAGCAGGGGGACAGCCCCACAGTTATCTCACAAAGCGGCGCAGCACCGCCCTGCCTCTCCCCTGGGCCCGAGGCCACCCGGGGATCTCTGCACTGGGGCTGGAGCAGGCCCCGGCCAGCGGCAGCTTGGCAGCTTGGCAGCCCTCATGGAAATTCCCTGAGCCCTCCACCACTGCTCCCTCACTCAGGAGGTTTTATCCCACCGCCTGTGCCAGTGAACGGTCAGGCCATGCCCTCAGGATCAGCCCCACTTTGTTCTTCTGGTGGGTTCCTGTCCAGAGCTGCCCCACAGCTGCCCCAGAAGGCGCCGGTGCTGCTGGGACTGCTGTCCCTGAGCGCAGGCCACAAAGGAAGCCAGCGCAAGGGGTTTTGTGGCAAATGGAGCGACAGCGAGGCTTGCCACAAGGCCACTGCACCACCCCAGTGAGGAGAGCGATGGCCCTCATGCTATTGAAATGCAATTTGCTGAGAGGAAACCGCTCTGGCCGCATGCACCCAACTGCAGCGTCCAAGCAGCACTGGGATTGCCGCCACCGCAAGAGAGCAGGCAGCCCCCATTAGCAGGGAAATTCATCTTTTACAAGAGCAACAATGGACCATTAGCTTTTAACCAGGTTTTAGGGGTGGGAAACAGCCTTCCTGTTGGGCAAACCCTAAGAAGGAAATAACTGGCTCCAAACATCCAGGGGTGGTGGGGAGTTCAGAGCCGAGTTAGCTCTGAACTCCGCAGCTTGAGCTCCCTGGTACAATGCAGGCAGCTCCTGCGCGTGGATGAGCCGGTGGCGGAGCCGCAGGGAGCTGCCCTTATTTATTTGTTCCTACAACACAGGCAGAGACAAGGGCCCTGTTTTATGTTCCCCTGCAGGAAGGTGATAAAGTGCCCAGGAGCTGCTGGAAACCATTCTCCAATAAATTCAAAGGGAAAGGCCATTTTTTGTGCCTTGGAAGCTTGTGAGGGCTCAGGGATGCTGGAAGGCAGTGAAAACTGAGGCAGCGCATCACACACTAGCGTGGCAGGAAGCCACCGGAGCAATTTTTCTGGTTTGTTTTGTTGCTTGTTCTTTTTTTTCCCCTCAATGATTTTTACTCTGCCCGTGGCTAGGCAATCAATATCTCTTTGCCAACAATAAATATTCCAGGCTTTTAAATGATGATGTATTCCAGGGTGAAACAAATTAAGTGCGTTATTGCTGCCCTCTTGTACTCAGACTAATTCTGTGGGTCCAAATGGAAATTCAGAGAGAAATTCCTGAACCAAGCTCGCCCATGGCAGCAGATATGAACAGGTCTGGCTTCAGCTGTCAGCTCTGTTGCTGATCTCTCTTCTTTCACTGAGATGAGCAGAAATTCAGGAGAGCTGTGTGAGTAGCTCCGCAGGCTGAATCCATCAGGCAGATGCATGCAGCTGAGCATGAGCCTGCCTGGAGCACTGCAGCGCCCTTGTTTCCCTCGGCAGGAGGCTGCAGAGCTGGACTGGCGTGTCAAGCACAGCCCAGGCTGAGCAGCACTGGCCCAAATGCTGACCCTGGGGTGCCACACCAGCAGGGACTTCAGCTTTGACCTCTTGGTGCAGTGGCTGGTCAAGGAGTGTTCCCCAAAGGCCTGCTACTAAAAGCAATCCCTCCCTTCTTATACCCACCCAGGGAGCCAGGTGGGAACCCATTTGGAGCCCTGAAAAATCTGTCAAAGCTGTGACAGCAACAGCTCCACTTCCCTTGTGTCCAAGGGAGAGCAAATCTGCTTAATTAAGCGCCAAGGAAGCAATCTGAATTGCTTCTGAAGTGGAGTTAGATGATTTGTGCAAATAAATTATTACAGGGCACATTATTCCCTTTGGTTTCCTGTGCTGTTTTGTTGAGGTGGTGGAGAGATTGTGTAGTGACTGCTGCTGTGTTTCTCCTGTGGCATCACAGCTGCTTGAACCCTTTAGCAGAGAAACTTTATAGGACAGTACAGGAAACTGACTCCATTTCCCAACTACTGCTACAGGAGCACTTGCTTTGAAGGATTAAGATGACTTGTGGAAGATGGAGAGCAAAGGCACTGGGCATTTTTGCTAGGAGACAATACTGCATGGTAAAACACAGCCAGCCAGAGCAGGTGGACACCTCATGTCAGTGACCATCAGCCTCACTTGCTCATCCCCCAGAGCTGTTAACCCCAAGGACCTAGACCCCTCTTTATTTGGGGGTTGGGAATCCATGTGAAAGGATTTCTCTCTTTTCCCTTTTTTTCTTCAGGGGGAGGGCACTGCCTTTATAAATAATGGGAACAGTGCATTACTTGTATATTAATCCTCATCAGCTTGTATGTGCATACAGGCAAAGCATGATGGGCCGTGACATTTGCCATAAAGAAAATTAAATCCTCCCAGTTTCAGGTCACCCTGCCCTGGTTTTGCACCAAATCTTTTCAAATCAACAGCCATTTCATCTCAATAAGCTAATAATAACCTTTGCAAAGCCTGTGAATCAGCAAAAGGCTCTTCACAGCTGCAACTGTCAGCAAAACAGGAGCTAACACTGTGGAGGGATGGGTGCTGAAGAAGTTTGAGCCCTGGCCCGTGGTAAGTCTTAGGCAGCATTTGCTGAGCCAGATCCATCTAAGGGCTTTGCCTCTGCCTAGCCCACCTCCACCATGCTTGTGGTTGTCATTTGTGAGAGGAGTGAGCCGTGTAAGACTGGGCTGCACAAATAATTACCAAAGTTTTCACTCATCCTTTCTCTCTGAGGAGAATCCTCTGGATGCCAGAAGGGGCCAGATAAATGCTTTGTGTCTTCTACTACAACACAAACAAACTCTTAAAAAAATCTGCATTGGTGTCTGGTGGGGATATCTGGAGCACTGGAGCTTGGCCTGCTGCTTGTCTTTGAAATCAGCAGGAATTTTGTCACTTGCTTCTCAGGCCCAGCTCAACTCCTGTGACTGGCAATCCCTGCTAATGAAAAGTGGATTCTCTTGCAAGGGTATTTGCAGGGGGGTTGCCAGGGAGTGGGCAGGCTGCCCCTGGGAGACCCTTTGACCTGAGTCCTCCTGTAGCTGTGAGGGCTGATGTTCATTTTTTTTCCCCTTGAGTTTTGTCCAAGGTTTGCTGCTGGCCAGCAGGCAGTGCGTGCAGCTGGGGGCCCAGGACTGAAGGTGAACCAGAGAGATAAGCTATCTGTGAGCATAAATGCCTCTCTAGCCTTCACATCTTGTAGGAAAAAGAATTTCTGTAAAGGAGGACCCATCAAGAGAGGGGCTGGGGAGTACATGCCTTGTTTCTCACCCTCTTTCCATCAGCACTCACTGCTGAGTCCTTTTGCAGGCAGGCTACAGAAGGGAAGATCCATCAGACCCAGTGTGGCAGTCCCTAGGTGACAATACCACAGCCATTTATGAGATTACAAATGTCAGATGGTTCAGACACTGTGCAAATAGAAGAAAGGCCCTGCCTAGCAGCTAAGCCCCAAGACCTTTTAATGAGCAGGGCACTTGTGGCTTTCTTTTTGTATCTCCTGTTTCTGGTACCCTGATACTCATCCACATGGCGTGAGATTTGAAACTCATACTCCACAAGCCAGTGTGCTGTTCAAGAAACAGTGGTTTGAATAATTTTTCAATCCTCCAGCACAATTTGGAGCATAACTCTCATGGGCTTGTCATGGGGAAACTCCCAGGCAGATGAAGTGGCTGAGCCAGCAGAGGTGTTGCAAGGTACTCCTGAGTGCCACTGCTGCAGCAAACCCTGTGAGCAGCTGGTGACTCAGGTCTCTGCTGTATTTCCTAAGGAAAGTCTGAAAGATCTGGTGTCTTTGTTAATCACTACAGCTCAGCTGTCCACTGTTAGTATCTTCCCATGGTTTTGTGTATCTTGGCATGTTTAGATAGCCAAACAATTTTTTGAGCACTCAGATGAGAAAAAAACACTTGTAGCAGACTCCCAGGAGGCAGCACCATGGGCTGAGATAAAACTCCAGGGCTGCTCTGTGTTATCCTTGCAGCAAAGGCAAAAACTCAGGACCACTGCACCATCACCATATGTTGCTCCCTATTTGAGAATGAACCTGACATGAATGAAAAATAAGTGCCAGAATGGCTGAGCAAACAGGTCTGCAGCTGAGGAGAATCTGTTTCCACCATGCTCTGTGGAGTTTCTGTGAGCCCAGGAGCTCACAGGATGCATTAATAAGCATGCTGCAGCATTCCTCCTAATTTAGTGTACTACACTCAGCACATGCCTGAGAACCTGTGCAGAATGAGCCACATCTACTGCAGCCAAGGGGAGCTACATCCTCTTGCTTGCTACAGTGCTACTTTGGTGGTACCTTTTGTGTCAGGTCTGAGATGTTTAGCAGGACCCAAGCATCCAGAATTTAACACCATAACCCCACCATGTGTGCTATGCTGTGACCTCAGTCTTGATAGCTCCCTCTGGCCTGGGAGGGAGATGTCAGGTATGTTGCTCTGCCCATGACTGGTGCACCTGCCTCAAGGTCTAATTCACTTTACTGCCTACTGCTTTTATTTGCACAAGTTTTCAAAAGTGTCAGAGTGGCCAGACCTGATGGATTGCCTGCCTGAAGTAGGTGGATGATCAGCTGAAGTGTTTGTTTGAGCATATAGATTCCTACTTGTATTGTGATATTTTAATTGCTGAGTTCAGCCTGCAAACTGAGTTGGTGAACTCTCTTTGGTATTCTCTGTTCCTGAAGTGAAACCCCTTTGTTGGTACACTTCCCTCTTTCCTATATAAAGAAAAATAGGATTTTATGTTTGAGTAAGTAGAATGTAAAGCACTATCCAGCAGGTCAATTTAATGTGGGATTGCTTTATGCTGATTGGCAAGAATACACTTCTTTTTGTTATTCTTAGGTTTTGATGATATTCTCTTGCTGTGAGAGATGAGCACTGCCAAGAAGAGGTGAAGACATGGCTTAGCTATGAAGAGGAAGTACAAAAGGCTGACAATCCAGGAAAAATACACTGCAAAACATTCATACAGGGGACAGATTCTCCTGAGCTCTGTGACTGCTGGGGTGTCCAAAGACTTGTGGTTTCCTTTAAAGGCACCCACACAGATTTTGTTTCCTTGCAGTGCACGCTCACGACCCCATGGTATTTCTGGCAAGGGCCCATCACGTGCTGCCAGCAGCTGCATGTGTGAAACACGACGGTCGGATGTGCTGCCAGTCTGGGGAGCCTGAAGTTTTCCTGAGGCAGAAGCCTGAAGACACTGAGGCAATGGTCAGGATGCATCATCCCAGAAAACCATCTTAGAAAGGGCTAGACCCAGAGCTGGCATTTCTCTCCTCTCCCAAGACCTCCATATGCAATTGCAGGTGCTGATGGAGTAGCTGGCATCACCTGGCACATGGTGCAGAGCAGGAATGGGAAGGGGATGTGGCACTGCCATTGAGGTAATGGCAGCAGAGCAGGTATCTCCTCTCCTCCTGCTGCTGCCAGAAAGGCAGTAATTACCATATCCATTTTAGAAATGAAGAAACTAACGCAGAGTGCATAGGCGGAAGGAGAGAGTTTTAGGAATATGTGGGTGTCTGAGATGCAAATGCTTTGGGAAACACCACGTTGCGCCTGATTTACATTTGCAGGCAGCTAAATACTTGTACTGATCTGACCCAGAGGGCTGTGTGTGAGGGTGCAGGGAACAGGGTGAGCTCCCCACGCTTCCTTGCTGGGGATGCCTCAATCCTTGTGGCGCCTGGGCCAGTCACTCCCCTCCTCTGGATCTGCTCTGGGGATAAGTGCTCCTGGTTCCCCCAAAAGGCAGCAGTGATGGGATGGCATGGGATGGGATGATGTTTCCCTCCTCACCCTGCAAGGGCAGCCCACACTGGCAGCCCTTCTGATTCTCCCAGCTTCTTCTCCATGCCAGTTTTTCTCTTTCAAGTGGAAATCTATTTCAAAACTCAGCGGATTTATTTTGCTTAAGGATCTATTGATTTTGCCTGCTTGAATATTGCCCCTACCCAGGCTGAATGCTGCTTATCAGCTGCCAGGTGCTGTTGATGCTCCTGGGCAGGAGGCAGAGCTGATGCCCGCTGCTTGCCCCTCCCAGTCCCTGCAGGACTTTGGACACTCCTTTTTATGATTATGATGTAAGTGTTGAAAAGTATCACCTGAGTTGAACTGCAAAAGAGTGAGGGAGTTTACTTCAGTGGAAAAACATTATAATTATCAGTAGCAGACTCAGCAACTGTGTATGCAATCATTTCCTCCTGAAGACCTTGGTACACCTGAGAAGAGAAAGCATGGTTTCTCTGCAAAGAAGAGTGTCATGATGATTTATCATTAATGAACCACCCTGTTCCTAACCTTCATTTTCCAGTTTTCAGTACACGTGTGGCATTATTTTCTCTAGAAATACAGTGAGAGTCCACCTCAGATTTTTTTTGGGAACTGTGAGGGACAACTTTGTTAAACGTCAAGAGCACTTTTCAGCTGCAGCCAAAGGCTTCTCCTTTCTTTCTAACCCAAACTGGTGGGTTTCCTAACTTTGTCATGGCTCTGAAGTCCACCTGCAAGCATCTGCTCAATTGTTTCTATTGGAGTACAGTCCTGCCATTTTTCCAAAGGGCACCTAGACAAGCAGCAGTGTCCTTTTGATACTCTTTCTCACTTCCTTTTTCCATATGGGCAAAGAATCAAAGGTCTTCACTCCCAGTGCTGGGACTTAGATTCATCTTCGCATGTCAGCAAATGCAAGGTTGCAAAATATTAGGGTTTTTTTCAAGAGCCATTACTACAACAGTGATAAAAATATTTCAGTTGACTTCCTTGGGTTGTGTGATCCCAGTACAATATTTGAATGAGAGCATCCTTTCACCCATGGCCACTTGCCTCAGTCCAAACTGCAAGCCTTTTGTCTGCAAGTAATATTAAGATGATTTAAAACCAAACCAAGCCAAAACAAAACAGAAAGAAAACCTGGAAAAAGAATATATAAAACAAATGGGTGAGCAATGTGATGGAAAAGCGCAGCCTCTGTGTGGGATAGGCCTCTGCCATGGGTGTGTAAGTACAGTGCAGAGGAAGCCAGAGCAGTCAGCACTGCTGTGAACACTGGATGGCACAAGTTGCCATGTGGGAGCCTCACATCAGCACAGGGGAGAAAATGAAAGGACTCCTAGGTGAAACGGTAAGTTGTCAAAGAGGCTGATTGTCAGCTGAGCAGTGGGATCAATGGGGGAGCTCTTGAGAAGTGTGTGCTGCAACCTCTAACATTTCATCTCTTATCTGTTTGAGTCAGTGTCTTTCCTGGCACAGTTAATGTTGTGAGGCAAGGTGGTTTTGGTTATAATGTGTTTTATTCCACTGACCTCGTTTTTGTTGAATGTCTTGTCTTGGATCTTTTACTATTGCTAATGTGTGTTGCTACAATGCCAAGAAGATGCCAATTAGAAAACTAGTGCAGTCATTTCACACCACTTTCCCCAGCTTTTTGCCTACGATCCACCAACCTTTAAAATCAAATTACAAATATGCTTAAATACTTACTCCCCAGGGCTCTGGCTCTTTTGAAGACTACTTTTCCTGCAGGAACCAGTGTCTGTGCTACGTGGGTTCAGTTCACCTTGGGAGTGTCCAGGAGAGCTGGCATTTACCTCTTGATTCACTGTGGCTGGAATACAGAGGTGGCTGGGCAGGATGAACTGTGCCCTGGGAACAAATGCGAGTGAGCCTTGGCTCAGAGTGGCCTTCACACCTCTCAGGTCCCCTGTGACAGGTTAGAGGCCATGGTGAGACTGGAGGTGGCACAGTTGGGAACGGAAGCTCTGGCCATGGAAAAGGGGTGCTTCAAGTGCACATCTCTTCCTGGATGGCTTTTTACCCCTGATATTTAGTTATATTTCCCTCTTGCATTTCAAAGCCATCATTTCTTCTTGCCTTTTTCGCTTTGTCTTGTTTGGAGCCTCTCTGCATGGACAGAGGGACAGAGCTAGAATCTTCCCTCTTCCTTGCCTAGGGCATGGCTTGCATTGTAATTTTCTTCTGTTTCTGAGTGAACCAACTGCTGAGCAACAGCGGGTGAAAACCCACACCCCAAGATCAGTTATATATATAGCCGAGTATCAAACTGTCATAAATTTACTTGCTTTGTTCATGATAGAGCAGTGAACACGCTCCCTGTGGGAGCTCAGGGTCAGAAGTTGCAAGCCCCTTCTCAAGAGGAAAGACAAGCATAAGCTGAAACACCCAAGCTGCAATCAGTGGCAGAGCACCACTCCAGGAAGGATCACGCCTCATCAGCGGGTGTTGGCTTTCTAAGGCACCTCAAGTACCCTGCCAGAGTAATTAGCAGTGATCTGAATCAGACATCTCTATGTACACGTCTGTCTACAATGGTGACATGTTTCCTCATACATCTGCAGTCAACAGCATTTTTGAGGTGGATATACTCCCTAGCCTGCAGTAATCCCCTGCCTTGTGCTTGTTGTCACTCTGCTCAGGAGTGCTTGTCCCAGATAGATCCTCGCGTTGTCTCCATGTTGCTCTGGGATCCCAGGCTTGCTGGAGCTACAGCTGAAAAGTGAAGGACAAAGCTGCAGGGAAATGTGTTTAATTTAGCTGGGACAAGGGAGGGCATTGCATGTACCAAAGAAAAGAGCAGATTTTGATCCCACTGTGTTTATATTTATTTTGAAGGAAAAAACCGGGCAATTTATTTGTGCAACATGCTCATTTCACTCTCAGCTCCAGTAGCTTGGTAAACACTTCCCAGTCAAACCCTTACATTTCTCATAAGAAAAAGCTGGAAAAATCGGTGAGATAGTGTTCTTTCTCTAAAAAACATTAATAACATTCGGCATGGACCCTGCCTTTTCTCTGACTTCATAAAATGCTGTGCCATAGGTGTAGCAGCAGTCAACCAGGTCCAGACACCACCTCTCGCTCTGAGCGGCCAGGCTGAGGTCATGTCTCAGTTAATTTTATTTTATTAATTTGTTTTTTAATTATTTGCTTTCACAAAAGGCTTGTAATACATGATGGAAGGAGGGGGAAATTTCACCGTTGCAGTTTTTTACATGCTGTCTGCAGGAGCCTTTTGAAAGCCAGGAAGACACCAGGAGGGGTGTAGGTATCCCTTGCCCCTTGGCTGGCACTGTGAAGGGAGCATGTACAAGGGAAAGGCAGAGCCCTCCCAGCCTGGCAGGAGACAGAGAGAGAGGGTGGGAGCTCTCCTTTCCTAGAAGGAAGCAGTGGAGACTCAGGCCCCGTAATGCCAGGAGTTGGGGCAGGATGAGGGCTATGAGTGAGAGGGAGTGAGATGCAGACCAGAGATACCTGTTTGTCCTACTTCACCTAGGATTGCTCATGCAACTGCAGACCTACGTTTGTGCTTCATTTTTTAAATCAGCCCCCAAGATCTCAAGTGAACTTGCTTGTCTCACCCTGGCTAAGGCCAGCCCTCCCATCTATGCCCTCTGTGCCAGCCATGCTTTGTCTGCTTCCCCAGAAAGCTCTCTTCCCTCTGCCAGCCTGTGATGGTTGTCCACAGCAGAAGTGCACACTACCTCCATCCAGGCTGCCTTTCCCCACCTCAACCACACCAAATAAAATGTGGGCACCTGCACATAGCAGTGTGATTTTGTTCAGCCTCCGATATCATCACACTTCCAGTATTACTGTGGTTTCCATGGTGCACCCAGGAGGTGCATGAACATGTGCAAGGTGTCCTGCAGAACTTCCCAAGCTTTGGACAGTTGAATGGCTTGCTAGAAAGTGGAATATGACAATCCCGCCCTTGGGTGGGATGGGATTCCATCCTCTGTGGCTCGTTCCCAGCATGGACTGTATCCGCCTGCAGTGGTGGGTAGATCAGATTTATTCACGTCTTGTGTTTCATTTGTTTTGGCAACCCTCTAACTCCTGGTCATGGTGGGACACCACTGCGTGCCTGGCCAGGGGCATGACTACCAGGACTGTGATAGCCCACCTTGTCTTTTGAGGGGGGCTCAGATTACAGCCAAAGAAAAGGTATTTGTCTGCCCCGTTGGTCTCCAGGCCCAACACTTTTATGTGACATGTTAGCTGCCAGATACTCCCACATGACTCATGACCACAAAAATAACAAAAAAACTAATAGTTAAGCTGGCCTACAAGGTGTTGCTTGCTGTTATTGTCCAGGGCTGCTGATTGCTGTTGAAAGATTTCTACTGCGTAATTACAGCCCAGCTGTAGCAGCTCTGCCAGTCTGAACAGTGCTGCTGAGTGGTGTATGTGCTTATTGCTTCTATGAATGTGACTCCAGAAGATAATTACATGCACAGGAAGAAGACAGGATAGAAACCCGATTGGGAGGATAAGAACCTGCTTTGTGCCATCATAGGATTACATGCAAGAGTGTACTATTGTCTGAAGGGAGAACAGTCAAGATACCATCGGCTACTCCTGTTATTACACCCCAGAATCCATCAAGGGCTGAAGACAAAGAGCCAGTTAATTATTTATGACATATGCATGAAAGGGGAAGGCAGGAACACAGAGAGGGCTATTTCATAATTTTTCAGCCTAGCGAGGCTGCTTGGTTCATATTAACCAGCTCTTCTTCTCTTAAATCTAATTTTGAAATTGGCCAACACACTCTTCCCCTCTGGCATTGGTCAGGCCAGTGGTAAACTCAGATTTCTGCTCTCCTTTCTTAGTTGGTACCTGTGAACCCAGGGTTTATTTTGCCTGCTTGCTCCAGCTTGTCTCAGGCCTTAATTGCGAGGTCTCTGGGGGAGGACTTGTGCTGTATAACGGGCCAGCCTTCTTCAAATGGCTCGGCTTTTCCCCTTGGAAGAAGCTGATTCATCGACACGGAAATGTTTTGCACAATGGTCTTCACTCTGCTTGAATTTCCAGTTAAAAGAATGACTCATTTTGATACAGCCAAAACTGTTTTCTCTTGTCTCATGTTGCAGGGTGGTGCACCAGACCTGCCTGGCAAGCTGGGGGCTGTGCTTCCCCAGAGGAAGTGGGGGATTGTGCCTGAGCATGGGTGGTGGAATAATAATTCAGTGTTGCATCTGACACTGTGTGAAACCCCTCCACCTTCAGCAAAGCTGGGAGCTGATGGGAACAGTGCTGAGCTTCAGGCCAGTCTCCTGCACTTCTCAGAGGTCCACCTCAACCATGGCCTTCTTGTGAGAGGTGTCATGTGGCCCTCAGATGCCCTTTCCATCATGTGAGCAGTGTCCATAGGCCAGTGTAACATGTGCCTGCATGTTTTCCTCTGCTTAGACACAGCTCTTGCTTTGCCTTAGAGCGTTTTGCAGTAAGAGGGAAGCAACTCTATCCTAGTGAAGGAGTGTCTGACTGTGAACTTCTTTCCCCATCAATTGCTTGTTCTACTCCTGACTGTACCCCCTTTTGTAGATCCATTTCCCAAGAGCACTTTCATTGCTGCATAACAGCAAGTTTTTAATGAGCACATTGTTGTTGGGATTCACAGAGCAGGCTTTGTGCTGCTTCTGAAGAAAGTACATTTGGTAGAGATTATTTTTCTGGAATGGTTTAATGGAGAGGAAACTGAATGTGTCCCCATAATGGTTTTCTTTCAGGATGAAACTGCCAGAAGAACAGGAGCCAAAGCCAGCCAGGCTCTTGCACCTGTGAGTGCTTCAGGAGGGGCTGGTGGCTGAGCTGGTCAGAGAGGCTGACATCTTCACCAGGAGAGACAGTGGCTTGCAAATGATGCTCCCATGTCCTCATTCCAAAGAGGTCAGCTCTGCTGTTCTCCCTAAGCACCCAGGAAGGTCTGTTGGTATGTCACCATTAGTTTTCTCCTTGTGCAGCATGCTTTGTTGTTTGTTGTTTTTTAAGCAGTTCCAGCTACAGCCTCGTGGATGGGCAAGGTGAGCAGGGTGCTGGGGAAGAGAACATGATGTCACACTGAGAGCACGGGGTGACAAACCACATTATAAATCCAGCAGTAGTCATCAAAGACTGCTAGTTTTCAGAAAGGAGCCAGCTCCTTCCCCTCTATATGTAGCTACTGAGAAATCAGCTTGGGGTGCAAAAGTGAATTTTGAGTATGACGGACACCGGGGCATGAAACCAGGCCAGGAATTCTTCCATCCCAGGTCAGCCTGAGCAGAAATTATTGGGAACTGGACATTGCTGCAGGTGTGATGGCTTTTTGCTCTTGTTCCTAGTGTGCATGTTGGACACATCAATTGGGAGTCCTAGCAAAAAGGACCAGAGGCAAAGGAGTAAGAGATACAACATCCTTCTCATTCTTGGTGGCATTCCGTTTGTCTGAGGCCTGAAAAGATGGCTAAAACCTTCTGCATACCTGATGAGTGGTTAATTTGACAAAATTGGAACAGGAGCCTTTATGTTTAAGGGACCCAAAAGTCAAAAACATGTCACCTCTTATTTCGGGAAGTCATGGGCTGAGCAGCTGAACTTATATGAACTTTTCCTCAGCAGGGGATTTTGGCAGGAAAGTGTACTATTTAAAATCTGATGAGTTACCAGTAGTATGCTTCAAAAGGATCTATCCTGCCCTTAATTAATATCCTTAGATCCAAGACTTTTATTTTGTTTAGGTGAACAAGTGTTGTGAAACGCCTTTGTGAATCAAATCTAATCAAGTTGGTATTCCCCAGCTGGAGCCTGGAAATCTGCCCAGAGTGCAGGGCAGGGGAGAATGGTGTGATAGGCAAAGCATGATGACAACCTGCCAGAGGAGAGCTGAAAAAGGTGGAGCAGTGAACTGTCCCCAGCAGACAGTGATATTTCTGTGCTTCTCTAAAACGCTTGAACTCCAGGACACACTGGGTGTGTGAGTTTGCTCCAGTGAGCCTGAGGCAGTTTCATTTATGCAACTGTTTGCTCAGCAGATGAGAGGCCCAGTTTTCTCTGATCTCAGTGATATTCCGAGAACAGACTCTTCTGTAGCTCTCTCCAGCATCCAGATGGGCATCTGCCCGATGCCAGGTGTGGATGTGTGTCGCATTTTTCCAAGCCATGTTTTTGAGGGGTCTTGAAAATGGATATCTGAGGCCCCTGAAGACATTTAAGAAACTGCCAGTATTCAAGGGACAGGGTGAGCAGAAAGGTGTATTCCTGAGTTTTCATTCTGGACACGTGGGGATCAGTCACCTCCAGAGCTGGGGTAACACATACCAACGGGTCTTGGGCAACACATGCCAAGGGGTCTTGGGCATGGAGATACACAGCCCTGTCAGCCTCAGCACCGCATCTGGAAGAAGGACTATTCTCCAGAGTCTCAGTGGTCTCCCAAGCCTTCCCCAAGTGATCTGCCACATCACAGATCTGGCAGTGCCAATTGTGATCATCGCCCCACAGCCAAAGACTTGCCCTTTAACCAGGTCATTTTGGGGAAAATGAGGGACATGATCTCTGCAGAAATTTGTGTCTGTGGTGCAGTTCCACAGCAGCATCACGTGCTGGCAGCATCTGCAAGCACCGGTGTGCTCATCAAAGACATTGGCAGTCCTGGTGTGTCGCTCCCACAGGGCAGGCTGGCCACACAGAGGGAGCTGCAGCTGCAAATTGGCATTTCAGGATGTGCTGATGTATCTATTCTGTACCGATCTGCTCAGCTGGAGCAACCAGCTTTACTTGACACATGCTAATCCGAGAGGTAGCGAGGAGTCTTCTTGTCCTGCCATGTCTCCTCATGGGAGTCTGGGGTGCTGGCAGTGCAGCGCCATCCGGCACCAGCACTTACCACACACTTATTAATAGGAAAATTAGGAGAAATGTACCCAGCATATCTGTTGTGCCACGCATCATGGGGCTGGCAGCCTTCAGGAAGTGCTGTGGTTCACAAAGTTAAATGAGAGGACAGCATCAACTCACATCTCCTTCACAGCAGATAAACAAGCAGGTGTGTCCTTTGGCTGAGCATCGTGCCCACACACTGTATTGAGAGAAGAGGTCTCAGGTCTTTTGGGGAAGGCCAGGAACCAGGGCCCTGCAGCACACAAGCCTGGAGGATTACCACCACCCTTCAGTATCAAATCCAAAGATCCTGACGTGACCCAGAGCAGAATGTAGGACAGCCTTGCATCAGGCCCAAAGTACACACCTGCTTTTTAAAAACAATCAGCAAGTTTGATTACAGCGCAGCGTGGCAGCCTGAGTGGGGAGACAAACAACGTGACTGGTACTTATTATCGGGACTGTAATTATGCCTGCAGGTCCCATGCTGCCTGCACCCCAGTGTGGGAAGGGTTGTACCAGACATGATAAAAGATCATCCCTGGCCTGAAGAAATCAGAATCTCATTTAAAACATCCCGGGAGGGCGAGCCAAATGGGGATGGTGTAAGGAACTGAGGTTGGGAAAAAGCGAGGTGAGTTTGATTACAGATAAGGCTGCTGCTTCCTGGAGGGTGTCACAGAGCCGGGATGGTTTGCTGGCACCTCTGCCGCGCCACGGGTGGGAATGGGCATGCGGGGCGTGGAGGCAAGACACGACAGCGTTACAGGCTTGGAGTCCAGGAGGAGGGAGGTGGGCTGCAGCTATATATATACATTTATATATATGCCTGTGCGTGTGTGTGTGTATATATATATCCAGAAGGAGAGGGAGGAGAAGGCTCCTTCTCCCAATGGAGAATGAGAGCACGCAGATCCCTCTGCCAATAGCCGAGACCACCGTTCCCGGCGGAGCAGGCGCTCCCCCCGCCGTGTCCCCGCTGTCCCGGTGCCCGGCCGGTGCCGGTGCCCGCCGCGCGGTGTCACTGCCGGCCCGGCGGCCGCGCAGCGCGGGGCTGCGGCCGGGCTGCGGGCTGGAGCCCCGGGGAGCCGCCTGACCCCTTCCCTCCCGGGGTGAGCCGCCTGACCCCTTCCCTCCTCCGCCCCGTACCCCCCATAAATCCCGCGGATGCTCCGGGAGAGCTCCCGGGAAGGGGGTCCCGCGGGGCTGAGCACGGCCGGGGCGGGGAGCGGAGCCCTTGTCCCGCCGGGCGCTGGCAGCAGGAGCGGGCAGCGGCACCGCTCGGAGCGAGGCCCAGCCCCGGGAGGGGAGAGGAGAGCAGCTAGAAGTGACTAACCCGAGGCCGGGGCAAAGCCGGGCTGTGTGCCAGTGGTTGCGCTTTGATTTATTAGCAGCGTTATTGATTTTCACCTCTGTCTGGGCGCCGGCTTTGGAACAGCTCCCAGCTGGCTGCCCTCCATATGCTGCCGCCTCGCCAGCCCGCTACACCTTTCCAGAGCGGGAGGCGCTGGAAAGCTCGGGCCTCGCTCTGCTCGTGCTGAAGACACATCTGGCGCTCCTCGGGTTGCCTGCTGGTAGTTATTGACACCGGACATCACAACTTTCTGGTTGCAGATGGGACTTTTGCATTACTACAAAGGTCTCCGGGGCAGTTAATGCTATTTTTGGCATATGTTGGATACTCTTCTTTGGGTAGGGAAAGGCTGATTTCTGCAACCCCCAGGCTGAACACACTTTCCCCTCCATTTTACTTTGAAGAAGTGCTCTGCAGGCTGTAGATTTGGCGAGCTCTCTTCAGGAATCTAGCCATAGGGAGAAGGGAGGTCTCTCAATCCCCCAGCAATCTCTGTGAGCGTGGTATTAACCTGCTCACCGAACAGAGCCAATTTCTCCCTCTTGCCAGAAGCCTGTAGAACAGGGTTGCTGCAGATGAGTCTTTCTTCCTAACAAACAGATATATCTGAGCCAGTAACCTTGCTCTCACAATGCACAAAGGGCAGCATTTAACCATGTTACATTTCCAAGCAATCTTAACTTAATTATCCTTTGAGCAGATTTTAATAGCTTTCTCTGCTTCCTCTGGCTTCAAATTTGCTTTGATAATTAAAAAGCCTAAAATTTCGTATGTTTCTTTATGGTGCCTGAAATTTACTACATAAATCCATTTTCTCCTCCAGTCTGAACAAGTTACCAGATCTAATATGAGATGACAAGCAAGAATTTCGTACAGTGGGATATACTATGAACAACACTGTCTCTGCAGGCACCCGCCCTCCCAGGCAACTCACTCAGGGAGTTTGGGAAGGAAAAGCCCCTTATTCCGTAGGCACATTTAATCTCCAGCACCCCTGTACTGTTTGTATTTCTGTGCACAATTGTTTTGGCCTTTGTTCAAAGCACTTTGTAAGCACTAACACCCGGTGGGGCTGGGGGTGGTGGCCAGTCATCCTGCTACTGGTGTTTGTGTTGGGTGGTGGAGTGGCCAACAACAGTCCCTCAGGCAGGGCAGGGAGCTAAACATGAGCAGCAAACCTCCTCCCTTTCTTAGTCTTCCCACATTATTCACAGTTTTTTTACCTTTTAGTGCTGTTCCTCAGTTTACAGCGTTCCCCCCCAGATACAGGCATCTCAGTGTGAGTGATGTGAGCAGTAGTGATATAGTCTGCTATCATTGCTTCTGTTAAAGCTCTCAGAGTTTTTTGTTCTCTCTGAGTGCCTTCACAGAATTACAGAATTACAGAATTCTGTGACAGTCTTGCTTTTGGATTTAAAAAAAAAAAAATCAATTCTGGCACTCATCTTTCTAGAAAGAAGCCTCACAACATAATTGGAGCACACCCAAGAGACTCAAAATCAGAAGAGAAATTAAAATATCCTGAACTTGATTTTATGTTAAAGCTGGCAATTTTGAAAGCACATTTTAAGTGCAGGGATAGGGAATTAGTGCATTTTGATACATTTCTTGATTTTGGTGTTGGAAATAACTGTCTCAATGCAGGTGGGAATATTTGCTTCCACCACTTGTCTAATGCAGAACTGGTCTGCGCATAAACCTAGAGAGCAAATGGTGGGAGCTGAGACTTGGCAGAATTGTTCTCATCTGATTCAGTTTTAGAGTCTTCTGGGCCCAAAGATGCAAGTGGGCACTGTCCTGGTTGTGCATTATTGCAATCATCAAGCAAAGTTCCCTTCCCAAAGGTGGGTATCAACAAGCACCACTTCTGGTGCTTGCCAGTGCCTCTCTTTACTCCCTCCTCTTCACCAGCTGTCAGTTTGCTAGATGGCTTTTGAATGTGGCAGGTGGATGAGATTTCCTGACCACAGCAAATCCTGCTGACCCCTCTTTTGGCAGGAGCAAAATTAGGTGCTGCTGGGTAGAATCCTGTGGGGTGACAATGATTTTGGCAGGACTGAAGATTTGCCTCCCAAAGCACAGCTTGAGGTCAGCGCCAGACTCCCAGCACTCTGGACACTTTGTGTGGTCTCTATCATCAGCCGGCTTGGGCTGGAGAAGGGCTGCCCCAAGCTTGGAACCATCTGACCCCAAGGAGAAGGCTGAGCTGGGCAGGAAGAAACCTTCTAGAGACGAGCACCTGGCAGGGGTCCTCCTGCCTGCAGGGAGACTGTGAAAAATTAATGAACAGTAGGTTTCGGTACTGTGAAGGAATAATGCAAAATAATGGACAAAACATAAGCTATGCAGTCATTTTAGCTGCCTTAGTGCCTATAGTCCTGCTTGCTTGAGGTATTTAGATGAACCAATTTCTGCACTCCCACAGACAAATTAAATGATGCTGTGTGCAACAAATATTGTATAACAAGTTTATTAAAGGCTGGAGAAGGCTTGGGCTGCTATGAACAAAGATGTGGGCAGAGATGTGGATTGATTTGAATGCATCTACATGATATTTTTGTATGTAGGGGTATTTAAAACCACCTTTACAATTGGCAAAGTGGCCTTAAGTTGTAAAAAGAAGTCAGACTGGATACAAGGAAGCAATGCTTCTCTGAGAGGACAGTTGAACCCTGGAGCAGGTTGCCCAGAGAAGCTGTTTGCTGCATCCTCAGAAGTTTTCAGGACTCAGAAGTATAAAACACTGAGCAACCTAGTCTGGCCTCATTGTTGACCCTACTGTGAGCAGGAGGGTGGGCTGAGATCCCTGAGGCACCTTCCAGGCCTGAATTATTCCTGATCCTGTCTCCATTCCTGGGAGGCTTGGGTTCTGCCATGCAGCCATGGCTCAAGCAGTCCGTGTGTGCACACCCACGCAGACACAGCTCACCCCTTCCCTCCCTCCCTGAGCAGCTGGTATGTCCTGGTGAGTGATGTCATCCCATTTGCTTACCTAAGAGAGGCATCATTAGTGAGTAAGTAATTTATGTAATGCGGCTGCTAGCGCAAATGAAGGTAGAGCTGGGTTAAGCAGGCCCAGGGCAATGAGGGCACTCTCTGCACGGTGGGCTATGGAGAAAATTGCTGCAGGAGGCCAGCGGGCCGGATTACTGGAGATCAGAGGATCTGGGTTTGTTTCCTATTCACCACACCCTTTGAGGCAAAGCAGCAGTGGGAGAGGGTTTTTAGTTTGTTGCCATAAGGGAGCTCAGTAAATACATGTTTCCTGTCAGTGCCCTTTACCCCAAATGACCTGCTTTCGGCCATCAAATGCAGGCTCAGCTTATTGAAAAATTACTTCAAAAAACCAGTCATTGTTGTAAGATCACTTTCTCTCTTTGTCCGATTTCTCTGTTGGTTTTGCCTTGTGAGACTGGACCAAACCCTAGAGCTACCGAGGCACCAGAGCAGCTGAGGACTACAGGGTGGGGGAATGTATGGAACTTGCAGCAACAGCAGAAGCTGCTCTGCAGACTTGAGGCAAAACTTTAAAGGCAAAACTCGGGAAAAGAGGGAAGGAGCTTCTAGGAGGTTGGTTGAGCAGTAGAGATGCCCTGGTGGTTTCTTCTCCCCTGCTTGGGTGCTATTACAGTTTATGCTCCAGTGGAATAGAAAAATGGTAGTGCTCTTTTGGGGCAGAAATGGTGCACAGCAGAGCATTTGCCACTGAGAAGATATCTCAGACCAAACAGAAAAGAAGATAAAGGAAGGTCAGCAGCTAGAGGGCTGGCTAGGGCACGTCACCCTGTCTCCTGACTGTACCATAAAACTTACCTTTGGAGATGTGAGTCAGACTGTGGGTTCTCATGAACTCTGAGGGCATCTAGAGTGTAGAGAGCTTATACCTATCATAGCTCGGGTCAGAGTCTGACCCATCCCACCTCATGTAATTAAGCTGATGATGTTCCTTCCCAGATTAGCCTACACAACATCGGGTTGCTCATGTTGCCAGTAAAGGTCTTGTTTGGATTAGCACACAGGACTAGGTGATCAGGAAGGAAAAGAAGTGCAAACACTAAGCCCTTTGGTAGTCAGGGTAATAATCATTGCTCACCGGCTCACTAATGAGGATTTGGCTGCTGTGAAAGAATAACTGTTGTTGAACAACATCCTAAAAGTTGCATTCTCTGTAAGGAGGGAGATCAGACCTTTGGAGGAGAGGAAAAGGAAGCCGAGCGGGTGAACCCCACAAATATTATTGATTATCAGAATTCTGAAATGTCCTTAGGAAAACTATCACTGTATCTCAGGTGGCTGAGGGAAGGCAGGGAGACAGCTTCCAGCAGGCTTCACGGTATCAGGGTCTGTTCTGCTGATCTGAGACCCCTTGGTGGGAATCTGGCAGCCGTGAGCACTGAGTGTGTGCCAGCTGCAGGCGTGGAAAGCCATCGGTGCCCGCTGCGAGTCAGAGGAGCACTGCTGGGCATGCAGCTGGGCTCAGGCTGGAGCATGCTTTGGGATGTGACACGCTGGTCCCTTCCGCCACGGCAGAAGCGCGGCAGGAGCCAAGCTGAGAGCCGTGCAAAGGGAAATTACAGCAGCGAGGATGTGTCGTGAGTGCATGCATTTCTGCTGAGAAACCCTAATGGCATCAAATGAAGCGATAATGGGAGAGGAGCACCTTTGAACCATGTGAGCCCTCGGGATTTCCCAGAAAAGGAGCAGCTGAAAGGGCTGTGGAGGCTTGCCTTCTGCATTCACCCCCACCCTATCCCTGCCAAGAGGCAGCTGGAGAAGAAAGAGGGGATTTTCATCCTGCCAGCATCTGCCAAACACTATATCTTTGCTATAATTTGGGTTAAGGACAAAGGATCCCCAGCTAACCTGGAAGCCTCCTGTTCCCCGTGTAAATCACACTTCGATATCCACCTTACAGAGCTGGATATTAACCTCAGCCTACAGCTCAGCCTAACGTAGTCACACCCCTATCAGCAGTTTTGTTCGTGCTCTTAATCACAAGTTCACATGCCACTGGGAACTGATACTGGCACCTGATCCTTCTGGGCAGGATTCCAAAGAAGCTGGGAGCACACCTCTGTCCCTCAAGCAGGAGCCCACTGAGACTGAGATGAAGTAGCTCAGGTACCCTCTGTGGAGAGGATGGGCTTGGGATCTGGGGAGGATCTCCCTTCTTGCTCTCATCCTGGCTGATGAATGCACCTGCACCCCTTCCCTAGGGCAGCCTGCCTGATTTGGGAATCCATTCCTGAGCACTGTCCTTGAGGCTGTCTGGCCAGAGAGAGCTTGACTTTTGGTACATTTTTGGACATCTCCAAGTACTGCACTCCAGCGTGTTTGGCCAGTCTAGCTGACTGAAATGACAGAATTTAAATGTAAAATTATTCATTACTACACAAACCTAAGTGCACAGTTACTGCTCTATGTGTTGTTTTGAAGCAAAACTATTCTTATAATCACATTCATCAGCAATTAACAGTTTATATACGGAAATCTAGCTAAAGATACAAATGTTGCTGCTTGATTATAATGACAAATTGCAGAAAGAAAGAAAAAAATAGTAGTTCTCTTTGTTCTGCCTCTCTTATGTGAAGTAAGAACTTGGTTAAATCAGTTAACCACCATCCTACACTTCAGAATAATGCTGCTAAAAATGAAACATAGAATTAGCCTGTCAATTTTCTGTCGCTCACTTGAGATTCAAGCTGTCCTTCTGCAGAGCTTTTAGTTTCCATTAAAACACCTTGCTGCAGATGCTTGGAGTTTTAGCAGCAGCAGCAGCAGTAGTGATCAACCCCAAACTGGTCCAGTCCTCATCTCCTTCAAGCACACCCTGCCTGGCCAGGGCTGTCCTGTTCACTGCTCACTCAGGGGCAAGTTTTGCTAATCCTCCCTGAACAGAGTCTCTTGTAGCAAATCCTGTCAGGAGCACAGCCATGCTCTCCTGCCTGCATGCCCAAACTGTGGCCCATGGGATGTCCAGCCCTTGCTGGCTGTGCCAGGGACACTCATGGTTATTCTGTGACCCTGACATGATATCCATGGGACCATGGATAAGCAGGGCTGGTTGCTTGCCCAGCACAGCCCCCTGCATTGTCACAGAGCTGACATGGCTGTGGGGATGCCCATTTTATGCTGGTGTTGGGAAACAGGGAGCTGAAAGGTAGGTTTTGCTGGGAGTTTTGTGAGGCCACTGGGAATCTGCTGTGAGTCTCAGGGGTGAGCCAGGGAAGAGTACAGATGTGACCAAGAGTGATTTCCTCTCCTTCACGGCAAGTCTGTGGTGCTGGAATTCAGCTGGGCTTGGCTCAAATGGCACAAAGACCAGCTTTGGCAAGAGCTCAAGCATGTGCACAAGAGGGCCAGAATGAGAAACATATGGGCCAATGTTCACAGCATGTGCTGTAAGGAGCCAGCTTGCTCTGGGAAAAGCAAGAGATGCAGGTCAGATCTAACACATGGCCACCATGCCAGTGGGAGTTCCTCCAGAAACACCATACTGGAATTTCTGTCTCAGGCAAAGAGTCCTTGTCAGTTTTTGCAGGACTTCATAGGTTTTAATTATGCCTTATCTAACAGATGGGAGGCAGTGCTATTTAGGTTGTAATACACATTCAGGTTTGTTTGGGCTATTTTGGTCCTGGAAGAATTTTTTTCTCTGTTGGATCATGAAGAGACCTGCACTGCTCCCATCTGTTTGAACAGGGAGTGTCTTTGATCAATTGACCAGGCAAGCTAGCTAAAACTCCATCTGAGATTCTGCTTCTTCAGTCTTGAGAACTTCTAAGTTTTATCTTTGAGCTGTTGGGATCAAACAGAGAATTTTTAGTAGCCTGAAGAGAGTCTAGAGGTGAATTTGTTTCTAGTTTTAGCTAGAAGACCCTGTGCATGTTCAGCTGGCACACAGCCATGCCCAAAGCCACCTGAAGCACTTTGCCCCATAGAAACTCTTAGGCTTTCAGTTTTATGCCTTCAATCCACAAGCTGTCACTCTGATTTTTCAGGCAATCACTCTGCTTAATGTTAATTTTAGGATTTCACCTAAAGTTTGTAACAAAGCTTGGCCTTGCTTTTCCTCCTCACAGTGAAATGTCTATACATCACATCACTAGTGCCAAGAAATGTGTGCCAACTGAAACCAGATTTAGCCTGGTGCAGCCTCCACACAGGCCTTGTATGTGAATTTCCATGCCTGCTTGAAGCAGGCATAGTCCAGTGCTAACAGCAGTGACCATTCCTAAGGACAGACCTCAGGCAAAGCTGATCAGTGTTTGCCATCACACCAGTGTTTGCCATCACACCTGCCAGAGCAGTGTTTGAGGACATGACATTATAACCTGGTATGGACATGTACAGGCACAGGTGGGGCCTGGTGATGAAATCTGAGTTGTTTTTAGCACTTAAATAGCTGGGTACAGGCTCGAAGGTAACTGCGAACTGGGGGTGTTTGCCAAGGAGAGAAGCAGGTTATGAGAAAATGGGATGTCTTGATCCTTGAAGATGCCACATTCAGATTGAGCAGTAATAATTTTAAAATAACTAAACGCCTTCCCATGGTGCAGGGGGTGCATGACCTTGCAGTAAAACTGCCTTTCTTCCAGCTATTCAGCTATTCCTGTTATTTAAAAGCTGTTGAGTGCCTTTGGCTCTGCTGACAGTGGGCGCTGGCCAGGACCAAACACCTCCCTCCAGCTCCATGCAGTGGCTCATTTTTGACCTGTAATATTTGGTGGGCCTTTTTTTTTCCAGCAGAAACTGTCAATCATGTTAGGCAATGTGGAGGACATATGCTACTAGAGGACAGAAATCATCAAGATTTGGGACTGGTTTGGTGGTTGTCACCTCTAACCTGAGCTGTTTCAGGGAAGTTTGCTCACTCCCCAGCCCTGCCTGGTTGCTGTGTAGTAAGAGATGTCAGTGCTCCTGGCAGTTCACCTCTGCTTGCAGATATCAGCTCACACTTGGTCCCAAACTCCCTTGGAGTGCAAGGAGCTTGACTCTTCTTGGCTTTGATAGCTTGTTTTCCTTTCAAAGGCTCCAGTGACTGCAGTTGAAAGGGGGTTTTGAAAATAACACCCCCTCTCTGGAAAGAGAGTTTGTAGCTTTCTCAGAGAAAAAACTTCAAACTTCTGCTAGGGTCTGAGGAAACAAAAGCAGTGGAATGAGGAACGAATGAATGAATGAATGAATGAATGAATGAATGAATGAAATTAAATGAAACATGCCTCATCCACCACTGGAGCTCAGCTGTGCTCAGATTTGTCATGCTTGGGACTTTTCCATCGCAAGCCTTTGGGGTGAGCAGTGACTCATGCCCTGATTCTGCTCTTTGCACCTCCACAGCTGCCTGTGTGTTTAGCGTGGCACTCCAGTGACAATTACAGTTTGTTTACTCAGTGTGTACAACATTACTGGTCCCTCAGAAAGCTCTGGCTGGTCCTGCTCTTGGTGAATGGCATTGGCAGTTTCCTTGCAGCCAGCATGCAGAGTGAAAGGAGGGCTTGATTTTCTACGACCATTTTTCTGAACTGACCCACACAACCACTTGAGGCAATGCCCGAGCAGATGCTTAATCTGAAACCTGACAGTAAAACTACAGGAGCACCAGTATTTTCAGCTTTAAAGATATTAGATCGTCTTAAAGATGAGCATCTTTTACTTCAGAGGCAGTAGGTTCCTCTTTTTAAGTTTTCTCATTGCATAGTTATTAAGAACAGACTTCTGTGACTCTTATATTTTGTCCTCTTCAAGTATGTGTTTAAAATACCCAGGTGTGTGTCTGAGGTTTGTGTGCATCAGGGCAAATAGGAGTGAGAGCTGGTAATAGAAGACAGCAGGAGATCTTGATTTCCTCCTCTTTCCATCACTTTCATATACACCTCTAAAACAAGGGGCTCCACAGCCATGCAGTGCAATCTACAGCTCTGAGACTGCACTCTAGCTTTGTCATTTCAATTTCTCTCTTCTTTTGCTGACCTGAAGGACTAATCCCTTTTCTGTGCCTTGCTGTCAGTCAGTTCTTGCATCATGGCTCCTGACTCCTGTCGTGGCTGAGATACAGTTTAATCAGTGACATGAGGTCTTTTTTCTTCTGCCCAAAACCTAACTGAGAGGACAGCTCAGTGTATGCAATCAGCTCCTGAAGCAGTTGTGTGTGGAATATTGATGCATCTTCCACCTTCCCCAGCCACGTCCATCATGAAATCATCCCCAAACATGCTAACAGTGCACACACACATATGTTCACCCTGCTACAGAAGAACCACTCATTACAGATTCCAGGACTCGAGGTGAGCAGCATGCTGGGCACCAGCTGCGCACAGGCTGTCATCCCTCCCATCACACGTCACCTGCTGCGCGCTGCTTGACCTCTGCCAAGACATTGCCCCAGCAGTCACACCACATTTGGCTGTGTAAGGGGTGCCAGAGCCCTCAGCCAAGCAGAACACTGGAGCATTGCCTGTGCTAAGTGCAGGCTCAGAGAAGTGGCTGGGTCCTTAGCTGCCAAAACCTGTTAGGGCTGTGCTAACCTCGGAGGAGCTACCTGCATTTACAGTGAATAATCACCGCTGAGGAATCTGGGCCGTTAATGGGACAGATGGTTGTAATCCACTCCTTATTGGATAGTTGTGCACATCACGAGTAAGACTTACTGGACTGTTATGGGCAATCAGCAGAGACCTCAAGGACTAAGTGTCAGAGGAAATGGAATGATTGCTGCCTCCGCAGCTGGTCCCTCCCACCAGCCTGGAGCAGATGGCAGGCGAGGAGCTCTCCGTATGGTACCTGTTCGGTCACTGGAAAGAAAGCCATTTCTCAGGACACTTACAGCTTCCACAAAGAATAAATAAACCACCCAGTGAGCTGAATAATAGCTCTAATAGCTATGAAATGCCTTAAAGAATAAATGTGCAGGTAAATCCTGTCACAAAGCCATCAGAATCAGGATTCTGAAACCCCTGTGAGAGTTGACCGATGTGTTTCTGCTGAAAACAGCATTCCTTGACGGTGTTATGATTTCATTACAGTTGGTATCATTACCCAAAACTACATTTATCTGTCTTTGTCAAGCACCAGTATGGCCTGGAGGGAGGAAAAAGATCTGTTGTATAAGCTCAGTGAACATTTACTGCAACTCAATCTTTCTTTCTTCTTTCCCTTCTACTGTTGCCTCAGCCATATTTAAGCTGGCCCTGCTACTTTTAATAGTGTCACAGTGCCCATCGGTGTCTATCTCTACCTTCCAGTTTTCTCTTGCTAGCATACAATGAACACCAGTTCAATGCCAAGGATCAGGCCCAGGAGCCAGTGTGATTTTTTGGCCACTCTCTGTGTCCCTTTTCAAATCCTCAGCAAAGCCTTTCAGTAGAGATAATGAATTTTTCTGCAGAAGCCAGTCAGTTTCTGGAACACTGGACTCAGACATCACAGAACTAATCCTCTTGTACCCTATCACTGAAAACACATTAATGTTTCTTCCCTTCAGCTTCCTTGCATTTCAGCTGCTGGTCCAGGACCAGGCTCATCCTGGCTGAGCTGTGTTTCATGAATCATGACAAGCCACGTCTTGCAGAGATCACAATCATTCTAATCTTCTATCATTATCTCCCAAAGCATCAATAATGTGCTAGATAAATATTTGCAGCAGAAAAGAGACCTCAACTCCCTGTGGCTATGCTGGGTTAAAATCTGACCTTCTGTTTTGAGCTCTTCTCCAGTCTAAAGTCTGAGTGTGTGACAGGCACGGATGATTTGCTCAGAGCAGGGCTGAAATGAGAGTAAAGAGAGGGGAAAGGCATCCCAAGGCAGGTTCTGCTCTGATGTATGCATGGGTGAGGTCCCATGCTGGTGGGGACACAGCGAGGTCAGCACACCCCTCCTATGAGGGGGACTGGAATGGGCACCAGGGTGTAGGATTGGGATAAGATGGCAGTCAGACTCTCTGCTTTGAACACTGTAGGTTCTTTGCCACTAGTATCTCACTCCAGAAGTTACATTCCCCATCAGAATTAGGGCTGTGTGTGCACTTTCCTGTCAGAAGGACTCAGACTGTCAGAGAAAGCTGGTCACTGCCTGCAGGAATCTGCTGGACTGTGTTCACAAAATAAAGATGGTACAAGCTGTCAGGCATGGACAACATACTGTGCATCTCTGTCCCCCTTGCTGACAGATGATTTTGTTTTAGCAATAAGTAGCTGAATGTGGTACAGGTTATTTGTTTTGCGTTTGACTTTTTGTCAGTAATTTTTCCAGAGGAATCTGTCTAGTTCTGCTACCTGCTGCTAAAGCACATCCTTTGAGAGGGCAGTGCCTATGGTCTTCCCTGTTCAGGAGAGTAGCCTCATCCATCAGGTTTCTGTTTCACCTTCTGCTGGCACTTGAGGCTTGAAATGAAACTGCATGAAAAAAATAAGACAGCATTGATTCTTGAGGAAGATGTTATTTGGAATAATTGGGAAAACGTGATCTTAGAGCAGAATAAGAATGTCCTTGGAGTAGCTGCTCTTAAATTATGGTCTCTTCCTTCCTGTAGGCAAGCTTTGAGTAGACAACCATTTCACAGTAATAGCAGTGCTCAGGAAGGAAAGGAGGCTTCCATTTTTAAGCTATTCCTTCCCATTTTCACTTCCAAACTTGGGCTGAGAAAGTAACTGGTGTGTTTTAGCACCAGCAGCACTTGCAGGCTGTCAGCCCTCAGTAAGCAGAGCTGCAGCATCCAACTCCAAATAGGCAGAGGTGTAGGAGAAGCTGTGCCCACTGCCACAAAGGACCTCCATCCCCTCTTTGGACTGAGCTCCAGCCCTGGGGCATGGCTCAGTCACCTGCTCACCTCCATGGGTGGCTTTTCTCTCCAAACTACAAGCACTGGAAGTGGGGGGTGAAGAGAGTGATCCTCTCAGAAACTGGAGCAGCAACAGTACCCACTTGATGCACTTCAAAACTTTTCCTCTCCAAGTCCCTGGAGACACCAAGTGAGTATGATGGGATAGAGACTGTCTTTTTACAGAGAATTTAATTGAAAGCAATGTGGAACAGAGATGTTCAGCATTTTTTTTTTCTCACTTCCATGAGGGAATGGCGTGTCGTTTCTCGATCTAAGGGGGTGGACAGCTTTTGCAGAAGAAAATAACTTCTTGCTTCTACATTTTCTCTCTACACTGCCTCTGCTCTTGCTCGTGGAGCTGCCCGACCACCCAATCTTCACTTTTCCAGCAACTTCAGTTGCTTTATTTGGACAAATAATCCCATTTATTAAATTGGTGTTTTCCACACTGGGCATAATTCATCACAAAACTGAGTCGGCATATTCTGAATTTTCATTCTGTGACACTATTCACAGAAAAGAAACAAAATGGTCTGGTACAGTGGATGCAATTTTCCTGGCACATCTATGGGGAGGACACCTTTAATGAAGTCCATATTGTTCCTCTTTTTTCCCCTTCAAATTTAGGCAGATAAGCCAGGTTTAAATCTTTCTCTGAATTTGCAAACAAGTTCTAGCTTCAGCCTGGGAGAATGTGTGTCAAATACTTTGGAGGCTTTGTGTATATATGTCTGAATGGGTGTCCTGGGAGCTATAGTTGGCCCTGACTGCCTTTGTCCCACAAAAAGGTAGCACTTAGGGGAATATATTTCTTTTCTTTTCTTGCAGTACTGTGCATTAATGCCACCACTCAAGCTAAGAATAGAGAGTCTTCATCTTGATGGCTTTGAAACAGACCAGAACAGCAAATCTCACTAATGTGCAGGCCTGATCCTGCTCTCAGCTGCACAGACTTCTGTGCAACAATTTAGAAGTTAATGATGCACTAGGGACCCTGTGGTGTAGATGAAGCACCATAACAAAGAAATGTTTGTTGAAAAAACACTCTCTGAGCTCTCTCTGGTTCCTTTATCTCAGTGTAAAAGGTAATTTCAAAAATGTCTCACAGGGATGTGCAGTGAGCCTGTCTCTACTGGATATTTTTACTGTTATGTCCAGAGGGCTAGCTGGAGAAGGTATTTATATAATTTTGCCATGACCTTCTTGCCTGAAAGGACTGAAGGCACCCAGAGTGAGGGCCTGAGTTAAAGTTGATTTGGACTAACAGGGAAAGTGGCCCAGAATGAAGTTCAATGATGAAAGTGAAATTATATATTTAGGAATGTACAACTACACAAGTGACACAAGCACTGCAAACTAAGACCCAGGGGTCACAGCAGGTCATGAGATAAATACAAGTCACAGGTATTTACTGTGACTTGGGCCAGCTGATGATCTGAGCTGCAGAGGGGGAATGCTGGTGAGGTGATACTGCTCACACTGCGGCTCTAAGAAAATAATTTAAAAGGACTGGATTTTTAAGGATTCATGTACATTTTGAACAGCTCTCTCTCTGCAAAAATATCCAGATTAATTCAGAAAGTTGTCAAGCAACACAGAGGCACTGTATTTTATGGACTATATAATCCAGACACTTGATTCTTAAAAAATGAAATCAGTATCTGAAATGACAGGTCAGGAAAATCTTGCTTTTCTGAGTCTTTGTTGGATTTCTTGTCCCTCTGCTTCTTCCACACAAAGGACAGCTACCCCTGCCCACATATTCCTTCCTTCCTTCATTTGCTGTGTTAGGAAGAAGGTAAAAACAGTATTGTGAAAGAGACAACAACAAAAAAACACCTGTAAGAAGAGGCAAAACTACTGGAAGAGGCAAAACTACTGGAAGAAGCAAACCTAAGTGTGACAGCACTGCAGTAAATAAGGAAACACCAGTTAAATGAGACATTAGCCATGCAGTTTATATTTGAGTATTTCCAAGTAGATCTCAGTAAGTGCAGCCCAGCTCTGCTCCATTTACATATCCCCCTTTGCCAAAAGGAACAAAGGTAGCTGCTGTAACACTCAGGAGAGGAAACAGGAGAAAGAGTTAGATTTAATGGCACGGTTTTTTGTAATTTCTTTACTATTTTTGGTTCTACTCTCTGAGGGAGGCAGGGAATGAAAGGCTTTAAAGCAGCTTCCTGGCACTAGCGTATAAATGCTGGGGAAATGCATAGCTGGTGTTTGCAGAAGGGGTGGCAAGGACCTGTGCAGGGTATTCATCATGCTGCTCCTTCACATCACAGTAAGTCTGAGAAGCCCCTTCCTCTGCATTCTTACCACACTCATCTTTTCCCCGTGTCCCTGAAAATGCCAAGCAATCATTGGGTTGCTCTCCTTTCTTTTGAAAATCTAGATGTTTTAAACTTCGCTTTTCGTAAACAGGTTGTTGGAAAAGTTGTCAGCCTCTGAGGTGCAGTTAATCTCTGGACAAATATACTTTAAATGGTGCTCTGTTGTCTAGCAACTATACTATAAACAGCCCTCCATTTGTCTCCCGGGGGTAATCACTGATTTCTTGGGGATTAAAGCTTAAGTAACACTCCAATCTAGGTGCATGCATCAGACCACAGCGTATTACAGCAGATTATGCCTCCCAGTATACAGCTTGCTTAACCATTTAGAATCACAACAAAAAACAGACAGTTGCAGTGATAAGAAAATGAGCACTAGCCTGTCAAGTAATTAATATTTAGAGTTAACTTGTAGAACATTCCACTGGCAGACCCAAAACAATTTCTGTCATACGGAAGGGTGGAGTGTCAGCTAAGCATTGTATCAGAACATCTCATCTAGGCTGAGCCTGAGTTATTTCAGATATCTCTTGATAGCTCTCTTGATGCAGAAAGCAGCCTCTTCATGATCTCCTGCATCTGCTGCCTCATGCTGCAGGTATGGAGTTTTACCTTCCAGTGGTGTGCAGGACTGTGCTCCAGTGAGCTTCTACAACTCCCTGGTGGGCACAGGGGCTCAGCACTGGTTGAACAGACTCTCTGCGTGTCGTGAATACAAGTTCCTGGATGCATCTGCTTCCGTAGATCACCGTCTGCTTGAGACACTGAAATGTGCTCTTGCTAAATCCCTGCATTAACACCTTCCCCAGCCAAGCTCCCCTGCCCTCAGCTGCTGAGAGTCCCAGTGTAGTGCTAGGGAATGGATGAGTGGGGTAGCCTGGGGTCTGCCCCAAGGAAGGGGCAGTTTTGTGGATGGAATGAAGTGAAATCTAAAACAAATTAAATAAATAGATGACAATTGCAGGCTCTAGAGTTACAACAAGTCTCAGCATTTGTGGGATTAGTTTCAAATGTTGACCTCCCACACTGGAAGAAATACACGTCTGTGCGTGGGTAATGCTACATATCTTTTGGAAAATGGGCGTTTAACTGAAGGAATTATGTTCAAGACATTTAAGATTTACCTTAAGAATTCACATTTTAAAGGGAGCAAGTTTGATAAGATCTGGAAAAACAAACTCACACTGGAGTGTCCCAGCTGCCCGCCTTCCCCTTGTGATGCTGCTTTAATGGCTTGTTTGTAACCCACAAGGAGCAACTAAAGTGTCCCCTCATCCCTGCCACACTCAGGCTCTCCAGGCTTTAGATATGAAGTCAGGAGGCAGCAGAGGCAGCACTCACTCAGCCTCTAAAAAAAACTGTGTGCAAGAAAGGGTAAATTGTTGTGCCTCTCCTCTGCTTTCCCAGCCCATCTGAGCCAGAGTGTCTCTTGCAGCTTCTGCAGCAGCAGATCCCTCTGTGCAGGCTCAAGTGGAGAATGTGTATGGAAAGCAGGGAACAGCCTCCCCAAAGGGAAAATCCTCCCCAGGGCCAAGCCATTGTGAGGGTTGCTGTATGCCAGCTTTTGTTCCCAGCTGTGCCAAGAGGTATTTGAGGCTTATGGGCAGAGTTAGAATGCTCAGCAGGTCAGTGGAGCAATGCAAGGGGTGCCCCAAATGCTGGGTTGAAACTCACTCAAATACAAGTGGTTCCTGTGTGATGTGTGGGTGACCTGGGAGAGAATCCATGGATAGAAATGATAACCCAGGAAATCTGGGCTTAATCCAAATGCCCAAGGGGTGTCCCTCTCTGAAACACCACCATTCCAGAAACCTTCATTCCTAAGCAGTTGTTGGCAATGAGAAAGGACTGATCCTACTTCCCTGACTGTGGAATGTAGGCTTTAAGGTTTTAGGATGTAATGACAGGGAAATTTTGTACCCTGCATCTCTTTTAATGTGTTTGAAAGAAGCATCTGTCAGACCCAAGGAGGAATACAGGCAAGCTCCAGAGCTCTGTCTGTCTCAGAGTGGGAGGAGTTGGCTTTCCTTGGAGGCCTCTGCACAAACAGTGGGATCCCACTGGGGCTGCTTGAGTTTTCAGTTCTTGCCTCCAGAGGATCTTATGACTGTTTTGTCCTTCAGTTTCAAATCCCCAAATCAGTTTCTTAGGTATCCTCATCTTCTTTCTTCTCACTGCTCTCTCCTGAATGGGATGTATGTGTTAAAGTTCGTGTTTCTTGCACAGCACAACCCATGAAGTTTCAGTGATACAATGAGGTTACACATTGAGTGGAGCAATAATTAGATTCCCTCCATATGTGTATTCAGAGAAATGACAGCATTATCATTACACACACCCCACCCTTTTTTTAAAATTACTTTCCAAATCAGCTTAAATCCCTCCTCCCCCTGCAATGATTTTAGTAGATTCTGGAACAAATTCAAATAGAGCATGGACGAAGTCTTGGTCCTGTTGAATTTAATGGCAAAACTCCCATTGTACTGAATTTTGAACAGTGAAAAATTCACTTTTGAATGAAGGAGAAGAAATAATTTGAAGCCTCTTGGGGCTAATGAAAATCTGTTGATTGCTGTCAGTTAGATTTGCATCAGTGTAAAATAAAATAACTCGTTTTTAGGTAAGACAGAGACAAAATCCCTTCAAATATGGAATGAAAGTAGTTACATGTCCGGTACTGGAGCAATTTTCATCATATAATGAAAACAAAAGTTTAAAAAACTATTACTGCTGTAAAGGTGACATCATGGACTATGTCAGCATTTGAGATGTGGTCATTTTAAAAGCCAACAACCTTGGCGATGTCCTTTGGAGAATATAGTTTGTTAACAGTGTACATTAGGAATCAAGCAATCACAGAGAGTGCAATTAAGTGCATAATCACAGATATTTTTGACATCTGTCTACTTATAGGCTCCATGGCATTTTTTGCATCTCCCCCCCTTGTGTCTTCAATTAATTTATCATGACCATCTGTGTTGTATTTTTTGCTGCTCAGCTTGCCTTACTACATCTGTTTTTTGGCTGAGTATTTCATGACACTTCATAATTTTCACTCGGAGCTAAAAGTACAGAACTTGCATTTACTCCATTAAGTTGCTCGGTTAACATAATCAGCATTTAAACTGACCACTACTACTGTTAAATGACTTTTTAAAGTGGAGAACAGAAAGGCAAGAAGGAAGCAACAACAGTTCAGCTCAGGTTTTCTGGTGTTGCTCAGAGTTAAAATTATCAGTTGTTCTACCATCTCCTCCGGTGCTTGCTGTGGATTCTCAGCTTGCAGGATGCTTTGGAGAGAAGGGGAAATGTCCTGGCAGGAAGGGTGTTTGTTTATTATGCTCTGGGCAGTCTCTATGTATAAATGGTTTTGGGGTGCACAGCTAACTACACTCACTGCATGGGGTTGCTCAGAAGTACACAAGGAGCAGTGCAGACCCAGCCTCCCTTCGCTGACTAGTCTGTCAGGAGGAATCAGCAGCTGAAGCTGACTGCAGAGTGGGCAGTGCAAGCAGCAGAGAAGAAATATTTGTAGATTTTTATTTCCTAGTGCCACTGAGGTTAGAGGGATAGTGCTCCTAGTAGGCAACTGATTCCATCTCCCTACAGTGATGCAAACATTTTCTATTGCTTTCCTAGAGTCCTTTGAAATGTTTACCTCAGGGGCTCATCCACAAGAAATATTTGGCCATGATACAAATCTTTTGTCTGAAATTACTGCTTATGACTAATTTTCTTTCCTTAAATTCCTTCCTTTACTCTTGTTAATACTGATCTTAAGCAATCTTTTTCCACTCCTGGTATTGTAACACCCCGTGATTCTCTTTTCTGTGGCTTCAGGATTTTAGGTTTTAATAAACCATAGTTATCATCTTCTCCTACAATAGGCAAGGAGTGCAAGAGTCCAGATACAGTAAGGGGCCTATAACTCAGGAGCTTGTATAAAGTGACAGTAGAAAGGCTGTTCACTTTAGTCACAGCTCTCTCCCTGCAATAACACTATGGTTTATCCATAGTTTATCCAAGAGTCCTGGACAAAATACAGCCTGTTTTGAGTAGTTCTAACTTCTCCTGAGAAAGACCTGTTTGCCTTGCCCATGATCCAGCTGTGTTCTGGAACACCATATCCAAGCATCTGTCCTTTATTGACCCAGGACATGGTTTCCTGAGCAGATTGTTTTAACCTCCTGGGCCAGTGGTTCCTGACAGCACAGCTCCAGCAGCTGAAATGTCAAACCCAAACATTTAGGCCTTGCTGGGCACAGCCAGCAACCCAACGACCCAGACATGGCATGTGGAGGGAGAAGAGGGACATTGTGAGGGGGAAGAGAAAGAGATATGTGCTAGAAAATAATAGCAACATTGCCAGTTATTCTTAAATGAGCTTCAGCCTTGCAAAGCCTGTGGATTGCTGCTGGAGACTGAGTGAACTTTCTCTTGTTTTTGCTCATGGTGCACTTCTGTGTGGGTGGGCTAACTGGATTTGAAGTAAATAGCAGGAAGATCTTTTACATCAGTAAATATAAAACTGTTTTGCTGAGGGAAAACAAGTACTGAAAAATAATAAATTTGGCAAATAGCTCTGAAAGTGGCACTTTTCTAAGCAAGGTTGTAAGTCTGTGAAAAGGCAATGTTCCCTCTGTGAGCCCCATTATATTAGCTGGCACACTTCAGCAACTCAGCCAAAAAACAGCAGGCCAGAAACAACCCTACCATATTAGATTTGCTTTTTGTCAGTGATTGAGTGAGATTATTTTCTTGTGGTTGGACCTATGCAGAAGATAGCAGCAATATGATCTCTGCTGGTTGGAGACGTCCATCCTCAGCACCAGTGTCAGAGGTCCATGACTTTGACACAAAAATATGAAGGTTCTGCAGGCAACATCTGCAGTGTTAGCAAAGTGCTCAGGTGAATCAGGGCAGCAAATGATGAAAAAATAGCAGTCCCAAATGGACTACACTACACACTGTTCAAATGCACTACAGATTGCAATATGGTGAAACTTGATTGTCATGGAGTGTCCTGGAAAATGTACTGCTGAATAAATCTTCCCTTCATCCATGATACCAGAGCATTGCTACCAAGCAACTGTTGATTTGAGTGATCTGATAAGTCATGTCAGTACAACAGTAAAAGAATCCTTAGTTTCAGCTGCTAAATAAGATATAGGAGAGATGAATGATTTTTCAGTTCTGAGTCTTATTTATCTGCAAAGATATGTTCCCAAAGATATTCCCCAGTCATCAGTGGCTCTGATTCATTCATTCTGAATTCTGGCAAGAATTTCCAGGAATTCGCTGCATTGAAAATATAACCTGGAAAACATACCTGAAAACTAAGCATTTTAAAGGGGTTTTGTTCTGCATTAGTCAGAATTGATGATTTTTCAAATAGGTTTTAGTGTATGAAAATATAATGGTCTTTATTCATGTAAAATGACTTTGTACTGAAACTCAACAATCCCATTTAGAGCAGAGCATACCCAGAATGGTATAAATCTCGGCAAACTGGGCTGGCATTGAAGCTCAGGACAGAGTAGTAATCCTCCACAGATAATTAGAGCAGCAAAATGCTTCTAATCTCTTTGATAGTCCAGTTGTGGTTTTTGATCTAATAATAAACTAAACTTTAAAACCCCCTACCCTCATACATTTTAATTTAAACTGCACAGGACATCTTTTAATCAGTAATTTTTTAGCTGGACTGTTTTGATTTACATATGTGGTGCACACAAATACATGGTCTGAAAATACCACTGTCCTCTGGCTGTGTGAGTACTGCATAAATACCAAGATGCCAGAACTTGGGCCATAATTCCTGAAAGCTTTTCAGTGGGAACATGATTGACTTTACACACATGCTTAGGTTGCACGTGTCTTTGAGTGGTGTCACTGTCCCCGTGCTCTCCTTCCCCAAGGCTGCATCTCTGCAACCCTCTGGCACAGCCTGGCTCTCTTTGAATTTGGCAGGGGTTTGGCCAACGACAGTGGGGATGGTTTTGTGTATTTTTGTTCCATGGGAAAAGGCTGGGCGAGGAGCTGTGGGCTTACAAAAGTCACTCCGGCTGGGACCATCTAATCCAACCCCTCTGCAGTGAGAAGGGACATCTTCAGGTAGGTCAGGCTGCTCACAGCACTCTCCAACCTGCCCTTGAAAGTTTCCAGGGTTGGGACATCCACCTCCTCACCGGGCAACCTGTGCCAGTGTTTCACCACCCTCACTGTAAAAAACTTCCTCATCTTCTCCTCCCCCACGCCCGTCCAGCTCCCGCGCCGACCCCTCATTCTTTGATCCACACAAGTGAAACCCTTGTGGGTTCTGCGGCTGAAGACTGCTCTGCTCTGTTCCTAAAGGACTTGGCGAGAAATGAATGAACAGATCCAGTTTCTGCGCCGTTATCTGTCGGTGCAAATTCCGTGCACAGCAGCGAGTCCCCGCGGGGGGCTGAGGTGCCGGTGGGATGCCCGGGCGGAGCTCACGCCCCTGGACCGAACGAGCTTCCCGGGTCGCTATGGGAACGGCGGCGCGGGCGGGGCGCGGCGGCGGAGCGGCTCCGCTCAACTTCGGGGAGCGGAGCGGAGCGGCGAGAGGCGCTGCCCCGGCTGGGCGCCGGCGGCGGGACGGGAGCGGCACCGCGGTGAGGAGCAGGAGGAGCAGGAGGAGCAGGGGACGCTGCCCGCGGCGGTGGCGGCGGGCGGGGTGCCCGGCGGGGCGGAGGCGGTGTCCAGCGGAGGGGACCGCTGTGTTTGCGGCGAAGAGACCGGGGCTGGGGTGTCCCCGTCCTCCCGAGCCGGGGTGCGGTCATCGCCCGGCCCGAGCGGCTCCCGGCAGGGCGAGGGGTGCGGCCACCTCCGCCGGGACAGCCCCGAGCCGGGGGGCGACGGGAACAAACCCCGCCGTGCCGCCGGCAGAAAGTCCCAGTGCCCCGAAGTACCTGCCTTTCTTCAAAGGGCCGCCTGGGCTGCAGGTTAGAAAACCCCACAAAGTTTTCGTGTTTTGGAGGGACTTTTAAACAGGGGCCGAATTCTGGCTGAGCCGAGAGGTGCCGGCTCTTCGCCGGGAGGCTGTGTCTGTGGAGGTGCTGGACCAAGCCCTAATCGCTCAAAAGCACTGCCGTAAGCCCAGCTGTTATCCCTCGTCACCAGGCTAATCCGTACCCCAGTGTGGGTTTAAGCTCGCTGTGCCAGTTCAGAGGGCTTGACTTGGAGCCACGTCCTCCTGCCGGTCCCCTCTCCGCTCGCCCTGGGTCCGTCTGTCCGCACAGGCAGCGGGAGCGCTGGTGCCAAAGGTGAGGCGGGATGGGTGGGCAGCGAAGGGAAGGGATGGGAGCTGGGGCGCTCCGACAGCTCTGCCAGGCTGGGATCGGGCACGGCTGCCTGGAGCATGGATAAGCACCGGGAACTGGTTACGTAAGGACAGGCAATCGAGGAGGAAAGCATGGTTTATGCAGCCTTATACTTATGCCATATTAAAAATCTCTCCGATTAGACCAGCCCTAAGTGTCTGCAGTGTGGAAATCCAGTGTTTATTAACCCCAGCGAGGTACCACTAAGGCCGTTGAGATAACTTTGGAGTTATGGCAGTGTAACTAAGGATAGAACACATTGTACATCTTCTAGTGCTGATACATTAATTAAAACCTGTGTCAGGACAGCGCTGTTCACCGCTCACAGAGACTGCTCTCTCTGTGCCTGCAGGTGGGACATGCAGCTATTGCAGGGGGGAAAGCATGAGCTTTCCCAGAGCTCTGCCAGGTGCTGCCAATGCTGTGTGTGATCTTGTCAAAGACAGGCTTAAGTTTTCAAACTGTAAATTTAGCATTCTTATTTTGGTTGCTAATTTCAGAAAAATGTGTATTTTTAAGTAACTCCTGTCACAAGGATCAAACTTTAACAGTGATCCTAGTATTCTGCAGTACAGAGTACTCTCATTATAGGAGTAATTCTGCAGTGAATCAAGGCAGAGTGAGACTTTGGGAATCTTCAGTCACAGTCAATATTCTTTCTGTAGATACTGTAAGTGTAACTAAGGTTCAGTCCTGAACAGAAATGTGCAGGTGTCTGTTAAAAGGCATTCTCACATTATGATGCAATGAATTACTCCTGCTTTCCCAGAAGAATCAGCCCTCAGTCTGGATGGCAAATGCACATCTCACCTGCTCATTTTCACAGCTCTTAGTCTGGTCTCTGCTACAATACATGAATAGAAAAACTTCAGAGGACCTGATGACAGGTGGAATATGCCTTTGGGTTAGAGTTTCAATCTCTTTATATAATTCTATATATATGAATATCTGCAGAGGATGACAGTATTAGAAACCAACCTGTGACATTACTGCTGCTTTAATAACATTGTGTAGTTACAGAGACTGTAGAATGGAGAAAGATGAGCTGGGGATCTCTCAGTTTTCATTCTGAAAGCCTTTTGTGTTAGAGCCTCTGTCAGATGCTATTACAGCTTTTTTGCAGAATACTTTTATTTGTGGTTTGAATAATTTTAGTAACAGAAATGCTATGGGTCTGTGTTACCTTCTGAACTCTCATTTACGCAGCTGAATGAATGGTGAAGAATACTTTACATCCCTCTGTCCTGACTGGAAACCTGGCTTTGTAGTCTGCAGAGATCAAAGCAAGATAGAGAATTGAAGGTGTGTTTGATCCACCACCTGAGCAATATATATGAGTTTTAATAACAAGTCAGGCAATCAGAGCAATTCAGTGTGCTTTAACTTCTTGTCTTCTGTAGGTTTAGGTAACAGTTCAGTGCAAGTTGTATATGCCAGAGTGCTAAATTTTATGGTTGCTACTAGAAACATTGTTTCAAGCGTGAGTGAGAATTTGGCATGAAAATAGTCCTGTTTTTCAACAAATGGAACTCATTTGCTTTGATAAGTAGATAAACTGTAAAATACTGCTCTGCTTCATGAGCAGATTTGAGTAGAACCCACCCTTTTGCTTCAGCAGATAACACAGATTATCTTCTGTAGAGAGTCCCAGGCATTAGGAGGGCTCCAGGCTATTGGGCCCTTCCTTCACTCTTTAAGATCTGTAGACTGGATTTTCTTCTGGAGTTAATCAACAGAACTCTCATTTATTTCAACGAGGCTAATCTGTTTTACATTAGTGCAGCTTTGCTGTGGATCATGAAGCTGTACCTGTTAGATCAGCTACCTTTTCTCATCATGTTGTTTTGGCCAGTGACTGAGAAACACTTCTCTCATTCATACCTGAACTTGGGTCCCAGTTTGCACTAGATTCTTGTTTCTTTACCTCTCTTGCAATCAAAATGCAGATGTAAAGTGCATGATAGACTTGTTTTCCAGAAGATTGAAGCTCTAAGAATGTATTACAAACTACACAAATGCTGTGGAGGTGAGAGCAGTACTTTTAGAGTATTCTCAATTTTAAAGACTTTCATTACAAAAAAAGAAAAAAATACCTTTTGAAGGCTACCAGATGCAGAAAATGTGACCTGGTCACAGATAGCATCACTGTTGTGGTATTTCCAGAAGGCCACTTGACCTTTCCTTTGGTAGAAATGGTACCACTTTTGTTTCTTTTTCATCCTGCAGCACCTTTGGTTCACTCTGGCTGCCCTCCTGTCATGTTTACCAAGCGGTGATTTTGTCATACACCTTCACTAAAGCCTTGTCTCTTAACTCTGTGGCAATGACACCAGACAAAGAGCCAGTCCATTTCTACAATTCTGACAGTGCCAAGCCTGTTGGAGAAAATTGAATGCAGAACTGAGGCTTCATGCTGAATGGCAGCATGGCTGTCACACGTTTTTGGGAGCGCTTGTCACTCGGGAGCAGAGCCGGGCAGCAGCAGGAGCTGTCAGCCTGGGGCAGGCAGGTCGGACTGGCATTGCCTGGCATGCAAAGGCCTGCTGGGTGCCACAGTGCCCTGGCACAGCTGGCTCGCTCTTGGACACTGCTGTGAGATGCTTTTTGCTGTCCTTAAACACCTGCAGCCGTGAAGACTTGACCATAAGGTTGCATTTAAAACATTCTCTTCATCCCCTGCGCTTCTGTTATTCAAAGCTCCTTGTCGCCTGTAACAGGGTCATGTACCTGCAAACGTTTTAACCACTGTGATTTTCAATTTTTTTAGTCCAGAAATAGCTTGTGTCCATCACAACAGGGGAATCAGTGTGCTTATGAAGCAAAACACAGGTTCTCTGCTGTGGCCTATAAGCAGAGCCCTGAATGTCCTCCAAAGTTCTCTCTTTATTCTGGAGGTCAGAATGAGGAATGCTGCTGTGTTAATACCATGGTATTTGCATTGCTTTTAAATTTTTTGATTGAAAAGCTCTACCTACTGCTTTTTCAGCATTAATTGCCTCGTAGCATCTCAGGCTGAGGTTATAGTAATTTCCACTGAGATTACAATCTCATGGCAAGTAGCTGTAAACACCTTAGCCTTCCCTGTCACTGAACAAGAAAGGAGATTCCAGACAGACAGAAAGTAGGGTTCTTTGGGACCTGGTAAGGTAAAATTCTCCATATGGGGAGAATAATGGGAAGCAATTAAAAAAAGTCATAGAATATCCTGAGTTGGAAGGGATCCACAAGGATCATTGTAGTCCAGCTCCTGTACCCACAAAGGACATCCCCAAGTATCACACCATGTGTCCAAATGCTCCTTGAGCTCTGCCAGGCTTGGTGCTGTGACCACTTCCCTGGGGATCTTGTTCCAGTGCCCAGCCACCCGCTGGGTGAAGAACCTTTTCCTGATATCCAGCCTAACCCTCCCCTGACACAGCTTCAGACCATTCCCTCAGGTCCTGTCGCTGGTCACTACAGAGAAGAGATCAGTGCTGCCTCTCTGTTTCTCCTTGTGAGAAAGGTGTAGACTGCAGTGAGGTCTCCCCTCAGTTTCCTCTTTTCCTGGCTGAGCAAACCAGAAAGTGGTGGAGAACAGAGAATAGGGATTCTTTTACAAAGCTATGGTGGACTATATAAATAAAATTGAGAAGGTGTTGGCAGCAGTTTCTTAATTAGAACTTGCTAAGATTCTTTGGAACAAAATTAAAATATCTTCATCACAAGAGAAATAGATTTTGAGGTTCATCTCTGATGCTATTCCTACTTAATGCTGTTTCACACAGATAGAGCCAGCAGCATAGCCATGACCACAATTTCTGCCTGAGCAGCTGGATAAACATTGCATCAGTTAGCACAGAATTCAGAGATGGGTGTAGCCAAACCAATTTTAATCTACCTATGAGTTGCAGTCCAGACAGATAGATACTAGATACCCTTTGCTATCTGAAGGACATTGGACTTTCCTGGACAATATAATCCAAACTTTATTGAAGAAGTAAATCATTTAAAACAAAGTTTAAAATGCAGTTTCACATTATCTCTTTTATCTGTGACTTCATGTCTCTTATGAAGTACAGTTATGGGAACAATCTGGAGATCTGATGCATTTATTTTAGAAATAAATTTCCTTGTTTGTTACCCTGTGATCTGGCATGTTTGGAAAAAAGCTAAGTGGGTATCTTGCATGAGCAAATTCTGTTCTCTGACTGTAGTTTTAAGGAACTATCACCCACAAGCAGGGAGGGAAGGCATTTCCCAGCTCTTCAGCCCAGTTTGTTGGTATGCTTTGGGTGCTAGTGGATTTCCTGGGAATCTATCTATAGCTGAGTGACAACCCTTCTATTGACATCACCGGATTAGGGATTAGGCTCCTATCACCTAACCCCTTAAGGCTTCTCCTTCTGCTCCACCCCAATCACCACACCCCTAAGGTCCCTGAGAGTCACACAGGATTGTCAGCAGCACTCCTGGGCTGTGAAGGCAAAGGCAATTCACAGCAGACTTGTCAAACTGAGGACATACCTTATGAAGAGTCCTACTCTATTCCCATTTTTTTCAGAAATGCACATTTTCTACTCTCTGCCTATTTCTCTCCTACTCTGGAGGGCATTACAAGCTGGGAACCAGGAGGAGGATCAATGGAAAGAAATTTTTTATTCTCAGAATTTTATTTTCTATATACTAAACAAGTCCTGCTGATTGACTCATGGTTTACCAGAAAGCAGCCCTGCTCTAACAAGTCTTAGCAAGTGGTGATCCAACCTGCAAGAGCCTGGAGGAGACTGTCTGTCAGGTTGTATGAACAGCCTCCAGTTGGCCAAAGACCAGCCAGAGAGCAGGCCAAGGAAACATATTCCATTTGCTGGTAAAGGAGCTAGGAAGGGCTGAAATCCTGTTTTAGGAAAGTGAAAAAACAGATAAGACATGTGAATGTTGATATTTCTGATGATTCTTTGGTGTGTTCTTTGGAACAAGAAGAGGAAATCACATGGGGGAACATGGGAGAAGGTAAAAAAATGGAAGATGAGGTGAAATTGTTCAGAACATGCCCTGAGAAAAGAATGGAGAAAGCTGTAAAGTACACAATGAGAAAAATGTAGGATTTGCTGACAGTGTACAGAACAAAAAAGGAGTTTTGAAGAAAGACAAAACTAACAGGAAACATTTACATGAAAAACTCTCAGAGGGACTTACTAACAATCACTAAAATTTGAAGCAACCCCTCAGAGGATGTGTGAGAGAGAGAAAGCAAGGTATTCCAGACTTTAGCACAGCTGAGGTAAATGTGTGCTTAAAACTCTGTGAGGTGCTTGGTCAGACTTGCAGTGTGAGGGGAAGGCTTGTTTTCTAAAGAAAGGTCTGGGGCAAATGACACCAAAGTCTTGGAACCCAGATCTGTTTCTGGAGTGGAACTTACATAAACCCCTCTGAAATTTTGCTTGAATGACACCAGAGTAGTTCATCAACTGGATTGTGTCAGCTCCCAGGATAGCCTCTTAGAAGGAATTAGAAAATGGACTGTTTGTGCAACAGAAAGATCTGTATTCAGCTGGGGCAGTGTCTCTTTTTAAAAATAATTTTAATGTGAATACTTGCAAAGTGTAAATTCGTCCTTTCCCCCAGTAAGAAGGTCAGGCTGTAACTTCTGCCTTTCTTTAGTTGTCTGCATCTTGCCAACAGACCTTTGAGTTTTTCCACATGGGAAAGCCATTTTGAGTCAGTTAATGATTAGCCTGCCTGTGAACTTTAAATTAAAACCAGCAGCCACAATTAATGGAGCCCACAGTATCTTCTGCAGGCTGCAAAGAGCAGTAGTGGGAAGAGTGGTGGCTAGTTGAGCCTGCTAAATAGACATGGCCAGTTGCCAGCTCTCAAAAAGAGATGATGGATGAGAGATGGGGAAGGAAACAATCACATGCAAACAAGGCTTCCTTAGGAACAGCCAGCACAAGCTGCCAATGTGCATGAAATGCTTACATGGGATTTTCCTTCATTTGAAAAGAGGCCATTTCAGCTGCAGGTGAGGTGCTTGCCCTCCTTTATATTCTCATCTGGAAGCAGATTGTTTTATGGGAGTCAAGTGAAAGCCCCATTTGGGGTAAGTGGTATCAGTGTTCCCATACCAAAGGTAAATCTGCCTGCTACTGGAGCTTTCTGAAAGCTCTGGGACTGGGCAAAGCTCAGGTTTAGCAGGCCTTGGTATCAGCAGACAAGGTATTATTTTTCATTATTTTTCTGTTTATTCTCTGCAATACTAGTGCAAGGTAAAATGGTTCTCATGCAGAATACCTTGCTTTGAGGGAGACCTGTGGAACTACAAACTATAAAGGCAGTAAGAACAGCCCAGGATCATGCAAAACCCAAGTCTCCTTGCTCTCTTTCCCATTTTGACGGGAATATTCTGCTAAATTCCCCTCTTGCTCCCCTTCTAATGAAACAGCTGGTGAGCTAGGAATAGCTGGAAGGGCATTCCTCAGCTTCACAGTTATAATGCTTTATACTGATTTACCCCTAATGCCACTGAAGTCAGCAGAGTTAAACCAGTGTGAGATCAGGTCATAGCCAGAATAAACACAAATTAAAATACTGAAGGGCATGTTCACCTTCGCCAGATAAAGACACAAATAGAAATAATAATCGTACCTTATTTGGTCAGGTACCTGTAACAGCTTACAAAAACTACTGACATCACAGAAGCTAAAAAGAAATAGGAGACTTAAAATTATTTACAACAGAATGTGGTCTGTTACGCTCCTCACTTTTGTTAGTGATACACAAGGGGTGATCAGACCAAGCTAAAGATCTTCATCCTCAATGATGTGCAATGGTGAGTGGGGGCCACCATGTAGCAAGCTCCAGGTACACGTTGGAGTGCTGGGACCACAGACTCGAAGCTGTCAGCACAGTAGCTCCAGCCTGAGTTTGTTCCTTGTGTCTCGGGTGAGTAAGCCAGTGGCAGACACCAGAGCGCTGCGTGGTGATGTGGGAGCTGCTAGCTGGAGTCACCCTGCCGATAAAAACAAATGGAAGCACTGGCTGCTCCTCCTCCTCCAGAGCACAGAGATGAGACAGGAGCAGGATTACTTGCAGCAGCTGCAGACTGTGACTCCTGTCATGAGGATAATCACATCTGATGCTCCAGGGCACAAGCAGCCACTGCAGCCATCTCTCCTGTACAAGCACTGTAAACCAGCCAAGGTATTCCTGTTTATGCAGTCTCGGGAGAGGACCTGTGGCCTGACACTCTGAGGTAGCTACCTCTGTGACCTGTGGAAGTTTTCAGCCCTTTTATGTCCTCCTTCTGAAGAAACTGGTATTGCTTGCTGAGAGAGGTAGGATATAGGACTAGAGAAACTAGTCCTTTGATGCAGTTTGGCAAACTTCCTGATTATAGAAAAGCCTAAGCATTAGAGCCTGAAATAATTACAAACATGGGACACTGTACAGACTATCCAGGTTTTTGGAGCATTTGCCTTTAATGGTGTGATGCATTTATATAGTATGAACACTTTTGAAAGAGAACAAGGCTACTTTATGACAAGTGAATGATGCATGGAAGCATCTCTTCCTCACAATCAGGGCAGAATCCTATTGATCATTTCTCATCTAGGGACTCTGGGAGCTCATGGCTCTCAGCTGTAGTGGGAATACCGTGTAGTTATGATCTGTTGGTGATTTTCATTGTCACTAAAGGCCCTAGACCCCAATGTGGAAACTTAAATCAAAAGCATGTTTTTCTCCATTTCGTGTCTGTCTTCGTGTCTGTGTCCCAACAGCGAGGATTTGCTCAGGCCCTGCAGAATCAGACTCTTTAATCCCTTGCCCTCATGTTAACTTTTGACGCCATATCCTGATTGGGCTGCTGCCAGGAGTAGCCTTTCTGTAATCCCAGCTGCAATCATTATTTGTGCCACCCCTTCTCCCCAGGGGCTAATGGAAGGGAGCAACAAGGCACGTAAGTGCAGTGTGTGAAGAAACAGATGCTGTTTTGCTCCTGTTCAGCTCCCTAGTGCCTGTTTAGGATTCCATTGTGTTTAAATACAAGTACAATAGGTAATAACTTTGTTCCATGCATTGTCCTCCTGAAGGGACAACATGAAGGGATTGGCTGGGTGGGGAGTTAATTCCATCTTTTTCTGAGCTGATTGATGCAATTTGCTCTGTCCTCTAAGTGCTGGGTAACTCCCCAGCAGTAGAAACCTCTCAGTTAGAAGTAGTAACAGTTTAAACCTCGGTATGCTTCTGCTTCCCTCTCAGCCCAGCCTCAGTTCCCTCGGCACTGGCGGCGGTGCTGAAGGAGTGCTTCTGCAGCAAAAATCACAGCAGCAGCAAACGCACCCAGGTGTATTTGGTTTGTGTGGCAAGGTTTCGGGGGGGGGGGGTGGGGGGTGCTACAGCAGTGGCTTCTGTGAGAAGCTGCCAGAAACTTCCCTCGTGTCCAAGAGAGACACCACCAGACAGCTCCAACATGGACCCACCGCTGGCCAAGGCTGAGCCCAGCAGTCCAGGTGTGCCCTGCAGCCCATGGAGGTCCATGGTGGAGCAGAGATCCACCTGCAGCCCATGGGGGACCCCAAGCCAGAGCAGCTGGATGCCTGAATGAGGCTGTGATCCCGCGGGAAGCTTATGTTAGAAGAGGTTCTGGGTAGGATCTGTGAGGGACCTCACACTGGAGCAGGGCAAGAATGTGAGGAGTCCTGCCCCAGAGGAGGAAGGAGCTGCAGAAACAATGTGTGGTGAACTGACTACAATCCCCTATTCCCCATCTTCCTGTGCTGCTGGGTGGGAGGAGGTAGAGAATTTGAGAATAAAGCAAAACCCAGGAAGAAGAAAGGAGTGGAGGGAAATTGTTTTAAGATAAGGTTTTGTTTCTCATTATCTCATTGTGATTTGATTAGTAATAAACTAATATACCCAAGTCAAGTCTGTTTTGCCCATGACAGTAATTGCTGAGTGATTTCTCTCTGTCCTTATCTCGAACTATGAGCCTTGCCATACATTTTCTCTCTCCTGTCCAGCTGGGGAGGAGATAGAGCAGCTGGTGATAGAGCAGCTTTGGCAGGCACTGGGTGGGCACCAGCTTCAACCCACTGCACCAGATTACTTATCCTGCCTCCTCCCTAAGGATCTCCTGGCTAGAATGTAGCTCCCAACCATCGTTTGACTCTACGCATCGAGTTTTTACAGGTAGGGTTGCCGGAAGGTCATGCCCTCCCATGAAGGTTCAGCCAGACAAGCCTGAACCCCATGTGTGGGCAGGAGAATGCCTCCCCAGCCTAGCCTGGAGGGAGCAAGGTATCCTTGTAACCTGATTTAAGATGTAAGGACTGTGACTCATTTTAATTACACGGTGAGTGGAAGTTAAGGGAGATGGTGCCTCTTCTCCCTTTGTCTTGCCCTCTGCACAAGCTGGCTGAATGAGATTTCTCAAAGTGTCCAGCACCAATTATTTCCACATGGCTATCCAGTGGCAATTTTGACAACAGACTGGAGGGATGTGGGGGAGAAAATGCTCTCAGCTGAGGTGTGTTGATGTTCTTTTTCTCTCCTTCTCTACCCTCAACCCACTCCCAGCGAAGACACACCGAGCATTATGTCATTGGCATCGTGGTTCAGGTGGAATGAGCCCCCAAACCGTATCTCCCAGAGGAACCCCACAGAAATGGTGGTTGAAACGCTCATGATGGAGCTGGGCTGGCAGATCAAGCAGGCAGAGAAGCAGCAGCGCGAGAGGGAGAACGAATACCGCAAGATCAAGACTGGGGTGGACTACGGCTGGCTGGTCAGCTATCCAAAGCAGAGCTATGACATCAGCCCCGGGGAGCGGCTGCAGCTGGAGGATATGTGCACCAAAATCCATCCTTCCTACTGCGGGCCTGTCATACTCAGGTACAGTAAAGGATGGGATGATACAGACCTTTCCTTTCCCCCTTTCCTCTTTATGGTATGTGGGGAGAGAGTGAGCGTTGCCAGCCCCAACAGAACCAAAACTTGGCATCCTGTATCATAAGTCATGTTGGGATAGTGTCTTTGGGAAAGAAGTCTAATGTTTTAAGTCAGTTTAACATGACATCACTTCCTCCAAGAAGTTACTAAATGCCACTTCCCTCTGACGTTGGCTTGAGTACTTTATGCTCCTGAGTAGCAAGAACAGCTTTACCTTGCCTTATGAACAGTTACCATCTCAGTATCGTGTTGGCTTTTTTTTGCTTCAGACTTTAGAATCTCAGAGAAACTGAGGTTTAAAGGGACCTCTAGAGGTATGTACTTTCACCTCTTACTTGGAGTAGGGCCACCTTCAAAGTCAGATCAGGTAGCTTAGGGCCTTGTCCTGTCCATTGCTGAATAACTGTGAGGGTGGAGGTACCACAGTCTCTGAACAACCTCCTTTGGTTTACCTCCTGTCACTGGAGCCTTCATTCCTTGATTTAGGCTGTCCACAGCAGGTCTACTGAGGTACTCGTCCCCAGTGTCCAAACTAACCAAAAGGTGCTATTATTTTTTCAGCCTATGAGCCAGGTATTCCCAGAGAATGTCTCCCTTCCCTACCCTCCCTCTTCACCCTTGACATGGAGTCATGAGATGCAGTTGCTGCTTCTGACCTCTGCACTGTAGATGCAGACACAGCCTCTCAGACTTGCTGTTGAGCCTTTCAAGTGCTAGACTTATTGCTGCTTGCCAGCTGAGTGACCTTCTGTGAAAATGCCTTTAGAAATTGCTCTAAGCCTGCTATGGCATCCAAACTGGAAGGGAGGGATGTGGCTCTTATCCTTTTGGGGTGGCTGATCTGAGCTGAACCCTTGCACTTGGTACAGTGCAAGTGAGGAGCAGTGACTCTGAAGTCCACCTGAGCCAAAGCAAAGTTGTGAAATGGGCCTTTGAAATCAACTTCCTCTGTTCCAACATGCCCTTCAGCTGGGATAAGAGCAAAGACAGACCTTGCAGAACATATACAAGAGGGCTCTCACCATCCTGCTGTCCCTCACTGCATATGCTGGCACCTGCTTTCCCTTGAACAAATGAATCTGTGGCTCCTGAACTACAGCTGTATAAGTGCTGGAAATAGCTGGTCCTCTGTCTTACAGAGGGTGTAGTAAGGAAAGAATGCCAAAATTACCTCTTTAGCTCCCATCTTTCCTGGGACTGAACTTTGGAAGCAAGCTGGCACAGAGCCTTGGCTCTTGCAAATGTTGCCATGGTGGCAGAATCAGAGATTTGGGATCATTCAGTGACCAAGACCTCTCCAGTGAAAATTTGCTGGCAACAGCACCTGCCTTGTATTTGTGTAACTCCAAGCTATGCTGTAAACAAGCCACTTCAAACCCCTTGGGATTCAGAGCTATCTTTACCATCCCCAGGGCCACTGAGCAAGGCTGGTCTGGCAAACAGGTTATTTCCATGACAGCAGGCTTCGGTTGCTGGAGCTGGGAGGCCCCAAGGTTCATCCTCTTCAGGAGAGTATCAAGCTGAGTCATATGAAACTTGCTATTCTGCTTTTTTTTTTTTTTTTTTTGTGTGTGTGATGTGTGATTTCAGTGCAACTTGTATTGCTTATTCACTATTGTTCAGGATTGAGCATACTGCTGGCAGTAGATAAATGTATTCAACAACGTTGGTGGACTCTGTGGGCATGACTGAAAAAAAGCTAAAACCATCCTCTTAAAACTCCTCTTACAAATTGCTGATGTAGGGTGCTGTCATAAATTGCATTACACTATGATTCAAGAAATGGCACGTTTTACAGAGCTTGCATGGTTAGAAGAGCCACACTAAAAAAAAAAAAAAGGATTTCATAACCTTTGTTGGTTCAGTTCTGTGATTGAGAAGGGATTATCACAGCCACAAAAATGGTGGAGCTGGATTGGGTCAAAGGTGTGGCTGATCTGATGTGCAGTCTGTATGTGATGGAGAGGCCAGTGGCACCAGTGTAAGGAAGAGAGCAAAGGACAAGGAGGCAAATCCAACAGCAGGGACAATTACACCACATCATATACAGCATCCAACTTACTGTGCCTTGTAACTGGGAGACTTTTGAAACCACAAGTGGGCCTTCTGTCCATAACTGGCTTTTTCCTTTAGTTGTTTAGGTTGTGGAGGCTTTTCTCTTTTTGAACATATGTAAACTTTCAGCATTTTGGCACCCCATGGCAGAGTTCCACTCCTGAACTACAACTCTGTTATAAAAAACTGTGTTTTGCTTGTCTCAAACTAATATGTCCTAGTTTTATTCAATAACCCTTTCATCTTGTGTTGGAAATGTTAAGAGCTGGCCCATCTTCTTTTCTACCTCCTAACAGAGAGCTCTGTGATTCAATGGAATTTTCACTGCTGACGAGGAAACAAAGAATAAAAAATGGGGCTTGCGATGTTAGGAGGTGAAAATGTACAGGACAAAGAAAGAAAGAGCATGCAATTTAACTGAAGGACAGCCAAAACTGGATAAATTCTCTCATCAGGAAATGAGATAAGATAGAGATTTTAGGAACTTCTCCAAAATTCCACAAGATGAGTTTAGTAGGAATGCAATGCAATCTCCACATTTCCAATGAAGTACTTTATTAACAAGATCATTGCACTGTTGATAATTTCTCTTGAGTACTCTGTGACTGCCTAACATGTAGCAGTTTTTAGAAAAATCTTCCACCGAAGAACAGTCTGTGAGCTAGCATTCGGAAATTCAAATGCAGAGTGTGTACCCTACCCAAGTCCTTGGTTTTGACTGAAATAGTAAGCTTGATCCTTTCCCTTCCTTTTTAGACATTTGAAGAGCTGAGGTCCTTTTTGAAGTCCTTTTTGCACTCGACAAGCACATAATTCTTAAATAGCACAAGTAGCAGGCATCTTGCAAAGCTGCAGAGTTTGTTTGTGTCATGCAAGGTCTTCTTTGTGAGACTCAGAGTTCAGAGTCAAAGCCGGAACAAAACCTTTTTATATGAGCTGTCAGAGATGCCACTTCATTCTCTAAAGGTCTAAATAATTATCCAAATTGTCCTTTTCTGTGGCTACAGTCTCATCTACTGAGAGGCAGTTTCTCTAAATTTGTTTCTTTAGATGTGCAGTAGGCCAGAAAGGAGCACTTCACAAATGAGAGGGTTTTTTTCAGATCCAGATTGCCTATTTTGTATTTTGGGTCAAGGGAAACTTCTCTTTGATTCCCTTGGAATTCTGGAAGGCTTCAAATACACTGCAAATAGCATCAGATATCTGGAGACTCTGATTCACCTCATGCAAATAAAGCTATTGCATTCAGGAGTAACCTAGCTTTAGGTTACTGGATTAGAGATTGCTGACTATTTAAAATGAAATCCTGCAGCCAGCCGAGGGAAATGAAAGTGATTTTGGTGAGGCTTTTAGTACCTAAATGCCATGGTTAAACTAAACAAGTAGAATAGTAGGTTGCCAATACAAAAATGCTAGATTTTTCCCATCTTTATTCAGAGCTTTAGCCCCAGTCAGAGCTAGTTATAGTTCATTTAATTTCTTTCAGTTTCAGCAAAAGTGAAACAGTTGGTTTCTGTCCTCCTCTGCCCAGAGGGAAACCAAAAAACCCCTAGTATGGAAATGTAAACCTACATTTTGGTGATCTGAGTTGTAATCAATATCACAAGCTAAGGTTTGTAATTTTCTAAGGATTGTGTATACTTAAGGTGGCCTTCCTAGTAAGCTTGAATGTAAGACAAATGACTAAAAAGAGAAATAGATTTATTTACAATTACAAGCTTAAGTTTGAGGTGATGTGACATGAGTGTTGCAATTAGTGTGAATGCTGTAATTCTTTGGGAGTCAAGGAGCCTTCTCTAGCAAAGCTGTTCATAGCTTTATCCTCTAACCAGAATTACTGCTCAAAATATAGATTCAGGAGTCTGCAGCTAATTATTAGCACTAAGCAACCCCATGTTTTCTTTGAATGACTAAATCTACTTAGAGCTCCCCGTTCAGGCAGGCACTCAGGAATACCCTGAACTATAAGCATATTGTTTAAGTCCACAGAATTGCATTCAATTTAAGAGGTCTTTAAAGTTCAGGCTGTACTTAGGGAACCTACTGTACAGGGGACCTACACAATAACACAGGCAGGTGACAAAGCTTTAAAAAAGCAGTGCCAGTATGAGCCAAGCACGGCCAGATCCTTAAAATCCAACAGCCCTATAAAGAAACGGAAGGGTCACCATCTAAAGAACAGATTTGTTTGAACTGTGATTAAAACACTGCCTGGACTGGGGAATGTGCTCATCCCTGTGTATGCCTGTACATCCTCCCCAGGGCTCTGTGCTGGTTCAAGGCGAGTTCTGTTGACAGTCACGTCTCAGACTGTGTGACTTGCACGATGCATTACAGGATAGCTACCAGCAGTATTGTGGCTTAAGCCACAAATAAGATAGATAGGTCTGCTTTTATGATGAGTAAGGAAATCCTGTTGCTGTTTCTGGACATGGTTGTGCAGTTGCCTCATTTGAAACTACCCCATGCAAAGGCGTAAGGGTGTTAACCTGTGCTAGAAGACAGATGAGCCTTGTGCAATTTTGTGATCTTAATTCTGCTGAGCAGCTTTGTGTGGAGTTTGTTTCCCAAGATACAAGCCCGTATTTCTTGATTCCAGTGCTTTTCTGTTTTTATATACTGGGTGTTTTGTGCAGAGAGCAGCTGGATCACGCAGCACATCAACTGGTGTTCACTGATATCTGGGGAAGATGGCTTTGGTTATGTATAGGTGCCTGTAGCAAAAACATCATCTTCTTCTGATACGCAGACTGGTCTAGCTGGAGCTCAGCCCTGATAACCTGTCCATTTTATCTGCTGAGAAATATTTGTGGTGTGCACACCTCTTGGACTTCTTACCTGAGCTGTCCCTTACACAAATGTGCTGATGGTGAAGTTAGTTCATCCCACTAGGGGAGAGAAAAGGGTGCCCTTTCCCTTCTCCATCAGAATGAGCATGGCTTTTCATTGTGTGACTGGCAGACAATCTTTTGGATTGCTTTCTCTTTGTTTCTTAGACCTACTCAAATCCATATGAAGTAGTTTTGGTGTTGGTCCTGAAAAGGTAGAGGTAAATCTTAACAGCAGAATTCACAAAACTAAGAGAAGAAGACTGCAAACAGGCAGATCGTTGTGAAGGTGGAAAATGACCCTGATTTCATAAAACTATTTCAGCTGGATTGGTTGGGAGTGTTATCAGCAACACAGGGCATTAGCATTAGAACTCTCTGCTCAGGGGGTTATTTGCTGTCATGTCATCCAATTTCCCTCTGTTCCCAGAGCCAGGCACTGGTCCAGTAATAGCCTGATACGTGCTGCTACCTGCTCTGGAGCCACAATCTAGCAGTATGACTAGAAGTGGAGACAGTGGTGAGGCTTTTTGGGTGCACAATTGCCAATACAAAAGAGGAGGATGTACTGCTATATATATAAAATATGATAGCACCTCTATTTAAAATACACATAGACCTAAAATAATGGAATGACTCATTTTAGTTCACCTCTGCAATAGAAATCCTTTGAAGCTGCTTTCCCTGGTATAATAAGAAGGATGTTGTGAAGACTAGGGTTTCTATGGACTTAGTCTGTCTATGCTTCAAATAGGATAAAGGGAGAACTGTATTTATTGTGAAAACTGTACCTTTGATAATGCAACTGAAGTGCCTCCTCAGAAGGCAGAAGGGAAGTTCGCAATGTCCAGCAAACCCCTGTTCCTGCTGTCGTCTGCTAACCCTCAGCAAGAGATAGTCTCTTGCCCTTCCAGGCTCTGCACATTTTGGTTTCATATTACTGCATCAGTATTTAAGTACCCGCATGGACTACAGCACCTCAGAGGCTTTTTGCATCCAAACGTTCAAAGTTTAGAGGTTTTTGGTGAGGGAGCAGTGGAGGGAGACTAAGAATTCATCCAAAGCAACTGAAGCAGTTAAGGAACATTTTAGTGATTTTGGTAGATTTTGTGTCAAACTGCTCTGGCTTGACACTGAAAGGGACTGGTGCTTCTGCTGACATGGAGTTCCCTCAGCAAGCAACACTGGTGTCTCCACAACTGTACACATAGCTGCTAGTATTTGCTGGGAGAGAAATATCTGGGATGCAGCAGGATGTCAACATGTGTGCCCAAATTCAGGCCTCCACAGAAGGAATCAAAATACATAAATGTACAAACAGTCTTTTTGGCTTCTCTTTGACTTGCCTTCTGTCCCTATTATCTTGGGTATCCTTTGGCACACCATTAAGCAGTGCACTTCTGTATGTGCTAAACTCCTTTGTACATTCCTAGGGCTTATCAAAAAACCAAGAGGCGATATCTTACTCCATCAGCTCCTGCTGTATTAGGCATTTTTAAATACAGTCCTACTGTTTTCCATCCTTCTAAGTTCTGTTGGAGAAAAATATCAAAATGCTTACTTTATACACTTTAGCTTTCTTGCAGTACAAATACCTGGATTTTAGTGAAGTACTACTTTAGTTCTGTGTCTGCTTGCAGGTATAATTTTTATGTTAAGAACTGATGATTTATTAGAAGAATAGCCATATTACCATCTCCCACAAATACATACTATTACAGCACAATTAAAATATCAATGTGACCAGTGTGTGAGCCTTGGCAGTGGATCCCATGCTCTCCAGGCTGGGGACCATTCACCCAACAAGGTGTCAGGAATGGCATGCTCTCTTCATTGCCCAGCCAGTGGCCCATTCAGTGGCTTCAAGAAAACTATTCTACTCTGCATCTTATCTTCCTCACCTGCAAAATAAACAGTGGTGATTCTTCACTTCCTTGGTATTAAGCTAGCCTAATAAATTTCAAAAAACTCCATTTTGAGCACTTTGCTGAGAAGGCACTGAAGTAATTCAGAATTTTCTAATTAGATACAGCACTGTGTTGCCAACCAAGATGTTTTCAGCTGAGCCAGTCCATTATCTTACAGAAATCCATAGGAAGATGAAATACCATTTTGCTGAAAGTTAAATATTGAAAGACAATCAAAGTGACTGGATTTTCCTTTGTCTAGAAGGCATTGCATAATTCTGTGAGGAACAAGAACTGGAAACAGGGGAAGTTAGTGGGGCTTTCCCCTGGTCTACCCTCAGCTTCTGGTAAGCTGCAGTTCAGGGACTACCTCGAGCAAGGATGTGCATTTGGACAATCACGTTTAATCAGCAGTGATGGGGACATTTTCCACAAACTTGTCCAACTACTTTGTTTCTTAAGCTATTGATAGCACTGAGTTCTGGTTTAATAGGTGGTGTGTGAAAAGACCATTTCCTTCTGCTTCAAACTTGCCTTCTAGCTTTCTTTGGTTCTCCCTATTATTTCTTGTGCTTATAAGAAACAGTGCTTCATTGCTTCCTTACATTCCCTGGCTTGCTTGTTATTTTAGAGACCTTGGGCATATTTTCACAGCCCCTCCTTGTCGTTGTTCTCTCCAGTCCAGGGAGTCCCATTTAGCAGGAAAGTGCAAGTTCCAAGCGTAGCGCGGTGATTTGGCAGCAATCCGTAATTTGATGTTTTTAATCAAAGCTGTGCCTTGCCTGTGCTTCCAGGTTCCGGCAAGTCGTCGCTGAGTACGAACCAGAAGCACAGGAAGTATCCCGGCTCTTCCGCTCCGTCCTGCAGGAAGCTGCTGAGAAGATCAAAGAGGAGGAAGAGGCCAAGAAGCTTGCAAGGCAATGGAACACAAAGAACAGAACCAGCCTCTCCTTAACAACGTTTAAATCTCGGTCCAGGATTTCCCCATTCATCAGTGACATCAAGACCATCTCTGAGGATGTGGAACGAGGCACCCAGCCCACCAGGAGGGTTTGGAGCATGCCAGAATTTCGGAACAACAAGGATTTCTGACTCTATACTCAATAAGGTTTTTAGACACTGATCCTTCAAAGTCCCAGTTAACCCTTTTTTAACTCTACTATTTCTTCTTTTTTCCATCTTTCTCTTCCTGCCTGTCTCTGTCTTGGAAGCTGTGACCATAGTAACTGCTGCTGATGCCTGCAGTCTGTGACACCATTTATTACCAAACATGGTAGCCTTTCCTTTAACTCAGTAGCTGTTCAGTAACCTTAAGGGCAAGGCTCCCTTACTATCTTATTTTTATTACTGCTTTCTTGTGGAAAATGAATTAGTTTTGCTATGTCTGTCTTCTCCCTTTCCCCTCCAGCCTGGATGTAGTTATCTATAAAAACTTTTGGCTCAAGCTACTGAGAGTTGCTGGCTGGACCAATCTTGCTGAAAGCAAGACAGTCACTTAAATGAGTGAGGCTTGCAGGATCAGGCTTGTGCGTTAAAGCTAGTATCTGATTTGGAACTGAATTTCCTTTTCCAACTAATAGCCTTCCTCAGAGCTACAACAGACTTCACAGGTAACCTCAGCACTGCTCTTGATCTGCTTTTTGCTGACAGTTCACAATCCAACCTGAGTAGAAACAGACCCAAGCTTTTTGACATTAAAGACCAATAATGTTCCACAACAACCAGTTTATGCATGTTCAGGTTTCTGGGTTATTTCTCTTTTGTGCAGTCAGAACCCCCTGAACCTTGCACCTGCAGAGTAGATAGAAATTTATCAACCTGCTGTGTAGCTACACAGGTGGATACCCTAGTGCTGTGTCAAGTACTGTTCTGGGGCCTCAGTGCTCTGTGTTGCTGAGGTAAGTGCTTCACCCCACACCTCAGAAATAAATCAATGGGCTGAAATTAATGTTTATGGCCAAGCCTGACAGATTGCTGAAGTAGAGTGCCCATGTACAGAGAAGGGTGAAGGGACTCAGCATTCATCTCCAGGGCTCTCTGTACAGTGGCAACAGTTGAGATCATTGGAACTGCTTGCTGCAGCAAGTGACTGAAGGGCTCTGGCAGATGAAGGTTCTTCTGAGACCTTGAAGAGACAGGAAAATGCCACTAAGGAAAAGCTACTTAGGCCCTAACTCAGCATCTGCAGGGAGAGCTCTCACCAGCAAAGGAAAGAGTATGGCACACTGTGAATGTCAAGTGTCCTGCAGAGAACCCAAGAGCAAGGATGCTTAGTGGTGACCTACGGGAGATGGGGAATGAAGAGAGGGATTTGCCTATGTCTGGCTTTTGGGGAATCATCCCACTGGGCTCTAGCCTCCTGGAGGAGCCTGTAGCTTTGTTGTTCTTTTGTCCATTTCCAGCTATTTTTCCCTGGGGATCTTTGCAACAGCATGTGGGTTCTACAGCCAAGATTAAAACCCTTTGAAGCTGTGCCAACTCTGGGAAGAATTCCAGTGCATGAAATCTATCCTAGACCAGAAATGTGCAGTTTCTTCCAGAGATGGAGGAAGGCAGCATAGAACAAAGATCAAGATCAAACCCCTAAGAGCTCTCTGAGACTGTGGGATTCTGGCTCTTCCTCTCTCCCCTCTGGGCTATGTTATATTGAAGACAAGGCTTTCTTACTAGCACCAGGCTGCAGTTTCTATCCCTTGGTAAACGCTGCTGCCAGCAACCCTCCCAGGGACAGAAAGCAGCTCACTTTTAATCAAAAAGTCAGGGCTTCCAAATACAGCATCCAGTTTGGGACAGGCTATTTCAACTCTAGGCCAATGAGGGAGAGTTTAAAACCTCCTGACAATCAGCTTAGTGATTTTCAGCCGCATGTCCTTGTGAAGTAATGTGATTGCGTATATGAAGTAAAAACAAAGGTTTGACATACTTAGCATAGCCTTAGGTGTGTAGAAGATGTAGGATCTCTAGCAAGGGGTCATCACAATTTGCAGAAAAAATTCTTGTTTGGAAAAGAGTCAGCCAATTTTTTTTTTAATATATATTTGCAAGCCACTGTATGATACTGAAGGCTGAGATGAGTTAATGAATTTCATACTGCAGCTCTGTACTCATTTTATGTGCACTTATGTTCTGTTTGACACCTCCAGTACTGACTGTATCGATGCAATGTTTGATGGACTGCCGGGAGACATGGAACATTCTGACACATTGACACAAAGCTCTTTGTTACAGTACAGTGTCAGTAGTGTGCTCACCCTTTCTAAAGGAGAACCAGCAGTAAATAACTTCCCTACAGCAATGTACAAAGCCAAGGAAATCGAAGGGTGTTCACACGATCACAGCAGCCTGTGATCATGCTGTGCCCTTTATTAACAACTTCCAGCTCACAGGCACCATTCTCATGCAATAGCCAGCAAAGGAGATCTGACCTTTGGTTAAGGCCAGGCTGTGGCAGTGCTTGTGACAGATGTTTTGCCTCAACTTATCTATAATTTCTAATTCCACAATAAAATGTAATCCAAACTCTTAAATAGTATCACTCTCCCTGTACTTCTGCAGGTTACACTGGGCTCACAGTAGGATCTGATGAAAAAGAAATATTCAGATCCCAAGCTATGAGAGCTCTATTCTTACTCCACACTATCTAGTGCTCTCACAGGGGTAGAAGTAGTACCATGTTTGCTTGTAGCCAGCTGCTTGGAGACTGACTGTGAGCTTCTGCATTGTGCACGCAGCAGCAGGTACTGAAGCAGAGCTGGGAGGTGGTCAGGATGCATGACTGCTGCCCTGTGCTTGTGGTGCTCATTTTTCTTAGAAATGCTGTAGAGTGAACCATAAATGATCCTTTGGTCACAGCATGCACGAACAACTACCCACTTATGTTTGCCTTGTCCTAATTCCACGTTTGGTGTGACTAAATCAGAGTCAGTTCAAACAAGGAGCATGAAACTCCTGACTGTCACCACCCACTGTGCTATGGTCTGTGGCTCTGGGCACACACAGCAGGCAAACTAGATTGCTTCTGGCTAAAGCCAACCCAAATGATCCATTGCAGGTGGCTCACAGACCATAAATCTGGACTAATGGTGGTCTGAAATAAAATCACATGAAACTTTTGTACTGTGAAGATCAGGTCCTCACAGTTAACTGTCTGACTCTACAACTCTGCTCTTCCTGGGCTGCACTAGTTGCTAGTGTAGAGAAACAAAACCCCCAGCTTTTCTACACGGCCTTGATGAGACCCTCTGATCTGTTTTTAGCACCTCCTGAGAGCTAGTCCCGTGTCTTCATTCTTTAAGGAGAAGAAAACATTAACTAGCAGCACATCATCACTAACAAACACAAGTGAACTGAACAACAATCATTCTACATTCTCAAACATTCTCTCAGAACTGAGCGAGGATTTTGGTACGAGATCAAAGCATCGCTGTTGCCCTGGTGCTGACAGTGTTGTGCTGTCCAAAGGACATTGTCACACCCAGGAGAAAGCAGTCCTAGACTTGCTATACCTTCTAGTAAGTAATGGCAACAACTCAGCTGCACTGTTCAGCTTGCAGAGGCTAACACTCCTCACAGGCACTGCTCTCCTGAGGGAGGCTGTGCAGCCCTGCTCCTGTGGCTGCTAGAGATGAGCCTGGCCCACAGGCTGTGTCAGCCAGAAAGGATGTGCAGGCAGGAGGTGAGGTTCTTCACCCACATCAGCACAGAGTTCAGGCAGCTGTCATGCCATGGGGAATTGAAGTAAGCTCTGAGGGAAATACCTTTCTGCTGACATTGCACTGTTTATACATTTCATCACAGAACCTTGGAGAATTAAAGCAAAGCTGTGGAATATAAACCAATTTATTTGTACTTGTCTTTAATTAAAGATCTCCTGAAATATAATCTGCCCATATCTAGCCAAACACAACAGCTGTTCCACTGCCCTACTGTGTATGTATCAAAGGAGGAAGGCAAGAATGGTAAAGGCACTTGATCTAAACAAAAAACCCTCCATCCTTGTTCTACAAGCTACAGATGCCCACCTTCTATCTTTCTACCTCTACAATCAGATCTCAAGACATAAGGTGATAAATAACCAGGATGAAGCAATTGCAAAAGTCTGAAATTCTCTGAAGCTACATGGTTTGCAGATACAACCTTGAACTGAAGTTTTCATCAGCGTGCTTCTAAGCACGTCTTACATTAACCAGTATTACCACAAAATGAGATGATATAAGAGACAAAATGGATGTTTTGTCTCCAGATACTTTTGAGTCACTCTGTTGATTCCATACCTGATCCTGTGTACTGGAACACTTTAGTATCAGCAGATGGCCCCAGATGGCTCAGGACTTCCTGTGCCAAGCATCGTATATGCAAAGCACGCTTGTGTTTCACAAAAGGGAACCCTTTTCTCCCCCACATGAAGTATTACTGAAGCATGAATTGCATTGCTTAGCACATTCTGCACATCAGACAGATGAGTGGTTCCAAAAACAGACTGTGTGAGTACAAGGGGTTAGTAAACCACAGTGGTCTAGATGCAGCCTATAGCACAGGGCTTAAGCTACTCCCTGCCAGAAGCTGTGCACAAGCAAATCTGTGTTGTTGCTTACACTACTTCCCCCAGACATTGCTATAGGCCTCTCCCAGAAGGAAAACCACACACAGCTTGACTGCATGGCCACTCTGATACTCCTGTGTTCTGCTACACCTCCCTGCTAAAGGACACGGTACTGTAGTTTTGCCCAAAAAGCATTCTGAGAAGCACTGGGCTGCGTCAGTCACAGCCCTCTTGGTTGTGCCCTGCAACAGAGGAAGGGCTATTAGGCCTCCCTCAGTTCCACCCACCTGTGCCAGGCAGAGACATCATAATTTCAGTGCCTGCCCTTCCCTGGCACTGCTGTCCATGTGTGGGCTGTCGGCACAACGGATCTCTTGTTTCCTCTGCATGGTCAGACAAGCCATGTCTCAAGCTGGCTTACATCAGAAAGATGCTCTGCTGGCCCTGAATGCTGGGTCTTGGGCCCAGGTCCCCCCCTTGACTATTTTCTGTGCACTTGCTGCACAAAGATATTCTCAGACTAAAGGAAAATCCTTACAGGATGAGATGTTAAAAAACACGACATAAAGGTGAGGAAGAGGCCTACAAGAAACACACTGAATCATGTGGGGGTTTACAGTTATCTGTATACATTATCACTGTACAGTGAAATTATAAATTGTAAGTTATAAATTATAAATTTAATATTATAAATTGTTAGAGCCCTGGCTAAAATTATAAATTGTTAGGGTCCTGGCTAGGATTATCCCACAGATTACTGCATCTCACCTCTGTATTTTAGTCACAGCCACATGTTGCCTTTACCAAATAAATGTAATCTGACCCAGGAGCAGACACACCGAAGGGGGGGAAAGAGCTTCTGTGTTTTTGACATCAGAGTATCTGCTCTCAGAATGTAATTACTATTACATCTGTTTAATGTTCACAGGGCTGTATCCTCAGAGGCCTCGATAAGGTCACAGTCCATGTGCAGTACTTTTTCCAACCTTATTCTCTCCAGTGTCAGGTTGTCTAAAGCAACAGATTGCACGTAATTTGGTCTGAAGACTATTTAAATAACCAGATGTGTTATGAAGCAGTGACACTGAAATACTCCTTATGTTGGTGAGTTTTCTTTCTATATTCTGGCACTGGTATTTAGGAGATGGAGAAGAGCAGAGTGCAGTTTCTAAAGAACTCAGCAGCCCCAGGTAGGGTGGTGCACTTTCCAGGTCCCTGCTGGCTCTCAGCAACTTGCTCCTGTTGTGTTCATCTACTGAGAAGTTAAAGGCTTTCTTCAGCCTTTGGCACACAGGCACCAGCAGAAGAGACTATTGTCTGTCCTCAGCACAGCCAAGGGCAAGAAAGGAACAAAGACTGGATTAAATTCATAGGATAGCACTAACACATGTTCCCCATAAACAACCATAATTAGGTATTTGCCGGCTAATTATAGGGTTTCAGAATAAGAAAGTGCAAAGCCAATGTCCAAAGGTAAAAAAAACCAACTAGATTTGTGTGACATTCCAGCTGGACAGCAATGCCACCTACCGGCAGATATTCCAGCACCCACCAACCAGGGAACAGGCAGCAGATCCTAACACGGAAGGTTCCTAACCTCTCCTGGCAAATGCAGATCCCTCATTTTCACATCACTGTTCTGTCATCACGACAGCACCTCACGAATGGAGAGCAAAGTGAACGCAAGTGGTGTTAGCCCTGGTGCCCAGCGCCTGGCTGGGAGATGGCACCATCAGCCAGCATGCTGGCATGGAACAGCTGCCATCAAAAACAGTGTCTCTCAGACTGGGTGGCAGTGATGTTCTTCATGCTGCTCCAAAGGGCTCTCAAGAGGCTTCCTTAGACCCCTCAGCACCATGTCCTGCTCCTCCCTCAGACAACACCAGCTGAGCCATACTGCTGAATCCCAACTTAAGACTGAAATTTAACAAGGAGGGAAAAAGATACCTGTTGTCAACAGGCAAATAAGTCAGTCTCTGCACTGGAAAGTTTTGATGACTAATTTTGTCCAGAGATGGAACTAGGTAGTTGGGTGCTTGCCAAAAATTTTAAGACACAGCTCCTCAAAAACTCATCACCCTACAGCTTCAAATATAATGAAGCAGCAAACTGGAGGATTCTCAGGTGTGCCCAGGATCTCATTCCTTCAGGAAAATCCACTATTATGTAAAACCCAGCCATTCCATGGAGCTCCCAACCTTGAGTGTTGAACCAGAACTTTGAAAGCTTGTTTCTAAATATACACAGCAAAGACCCACACAGCAAAGACTGTGAAGAGTGTGTTCAACACATGAAAGGACATCAGGGCTCCACCAGCCATCAAGGCCCTTGTCCACACCAGGAAAGGTTCAGCAGGTGACCCCATGGCAAATCACTTCAGCCTCTCTGACCTCTGCTCTTCTCCTGCATGTAGAGCTCACTCAGTTTTTCCTGCTGCAGAGGATGACTGGGAAGCTCTTACATTCCTGCAGCATGAAACCCTCCCAGTACATCCAAGCAGCACAACTTACACAAGTTTAACCATACTGAATATTGAACTCTTACCAAAATGGCAGACCCTGCTAAGCTCTGCAGGATGAGACACCTGAGTTGCATGGAGCCAGGTACTTCCAAGACAAAGTGGCATTTATACATATTTCCTCAGCTTTTCATCTCTGATACATTTTTGTGTGGGCAAAAGAGTAAAGTTCAAGCCAACTGTAAAGGAAATGAGTAACAAAGGATTGCACTGCCCACAAGAACTGGCTGTGATAGAATGCTTTGAACAGTGCCAAGGAAGATGGGCATGGCAGCAGCAGCTCAGAGAATGTATCCTTCCCCTCCTTCCCACAACAGTGACTTCTGTTACTGAAAATTCTGCCACTAAAATAATTCAGTTGAGTTCTGCATGATTCTCAGAATGGAAAATGGTGCAGGGACACAGAAAGTGAACGTGATAGGGAAGACTGTCACACACACACACTCACACAAAAAGCAGGTGTGAGCATCTGAAAGACTTCTATTATTCAGCATTGTAGGAAGAACCTCAACTTGCCCAGCCAGGTAAGCTTCTGCAGCCCCTGCCTCATCACCTGACCTCTGCCCCACTCCATGACTTCTGACAGCAGCAGTCTCCCTCCATCCCTACCTCACACCTTTTCCACTGCTCCATTGTTCCAGCCTTCAGCTTCGCCCACGACAAGCACTCTTTCACAGACCTGGTAGCAAGTCTCTCTCTCAGCCATGTGTGTATCAGGTTAACATCCCACGCTGCTTCACAGTTCCCTTATGTTAATTTCTCGACCTGATTTCCACCACATTCTTTCTGCTGTAGCCTTCTCATTTGGTTCAGTCTGTGGTTCAGCTGGCACAACAGGGATCTGAAGCAATATTAAGAAGCTATGCTTCAGTGAAAAGGTCAGTAAAATGAACTTCTTTCCTGAGGGTGCAAGGCATGGAGATTTATTCTGGCTCTAAGGGCCTGTGCTCACTAGGAAGGACTGCAATCTGTTGGCCTTTTCCAGACAGCAGCCTCAAAGATACTCAGTTCCAAGTAGATGCAGGGGATCTCAATGCTTGTGGGGAAAGACGAAGAAGGGAGGGATGCAACACGACTCAAATCTCTTTAAAAATCCCAGAACCTACATGGAGATGGGTAGGACAGAAAAGGAGGCTTATAAAAGCAGCAGCTGCTGAGAAGTTTCAGAGAGCACTTGTAACTGACTGGGCAGGAGAGAATAAAGCAGAATCACTGCCACAGAGTTTAAGCAGCTCAGCTTTCTAAAAGAAATGATAGCTTAGAAGTAAATGTTGGCACAGAAATAATTTAAAGCATCACCAAAGCACATCTAGCATGCAAAAAAAAAACAAACAGAAAATTCCTCTGTTCTAAACACACCCACACACACAGACCCACACACACGCACATACACACACCCACACACACACAGCATGGGGTTTTTTAAAGAAAAAATGGTTTGACTCATTTTTGTACCATGAGAGTTGGCAACTACCAAATCCTAAAAGACCACATCATATTACTACAGGCCTTTTGCCTTTTCCATACTAATGTGGAACAGGGCAGAGATTTTTATGATCTTTACCAAGGCAACAAAAAGCAAATTATTTCAGCTAAGTCTGAACCTTCCAACCAATGCAATCTTTTACAATTGCAATCTCTGGGTCTCATGTTCCTATTTTCCTTCCATCTTTCAAATTTCTACTCCCTCCCCTGCACCAAGTTTTCAGAAATTGCACTATCTTTACATAAAATATAACCTAGGGAATGGGAAGGATTCTAACAGCGTGTTTGGGATCAACCTTGTTATGCAAAGTCCAGAGAAAAAAGCTGCTTATCTGGGCAAGATGCTTTGACATCACTAGCTAGAAAGTACCGAAGTAGCATAAATCAAAGCATAATCCCCATGAAAGAAAAAAGGGGTTTTCTTGTTTGTTTTTTCCCCCTACTGACATTTCAGAACAGTGCTTTCAAAAAAAACCTTTCCACCACCAGATTAAAAGTCAAAGAGACTCCATTTCTTACCTACATTTTTCCAAGTTTTATGTTAATAAGGATGTAAGGAGTTGCTCTGCTGGATCAGGGCTTTAGTCTCTGAAGAGTTACGTCTCTGCAACAACTACAAAATGGTTCACAACAAAAGAAAACTAGGGAAAGAAGAGGATTCTAGCATCTTCAGAAGGTTTCACACATCAAAACAGTTATAAAATTATCCCTTGAGCAACGGTACAAATCTCTGGGTTTACTTCAAAACACCGTAGCAGACACAGACACAAAGAGTTTTCCATTTGCTTTTTAATGAACTCCCCCCACTCTGACTGCTGTACACTTGATGTTCTTGTCAAAATCAACTCCCCTTGACTCCTTCCTTCAGGGATTCCTAAACTGTAGCTCCTGAGGAGCCCCTGCTTCACAAGAGATTCAAGTGGAACTCCCACAGCAGGGTTATGTACCCAGGAGCCTGCTGGGTTACCAAGAGTTAAGGTGTGGAAGGAAGAGTGCAAGCAGCGAGCAACCTACCACAGCTGGCTCATCCAAAAGCTGTGCTGGGCTCTGCTGTCTGCCATACCTGTCTCATCTCACAGTGGACTGTCAAAAGACCCGTGAAGTCACTGTCACTGCCTGCCTCAACACCATTCCACATCTCTTTCTCCATCAGACTAAGGTATGTTCATGGTATGTGTCCTGTTGCACTTCAAACAGAGAAAGATTTGATACATGGCTCACAGGATAAGAAAAGCAGGCCAGAACTCCAGAGCTTTTAGTCTAGGAAATGCAACTCCAGATGTGAGGGGCAAACCATCTACTGTGAGCTGAACAACTGATGCAGATAAACAAACAAAATCAGAGACCTTTCCTGTTTCAATTTTAGGATAATTTGCTACCATTATTGCTCTAGAGTATTTTCCTGTTACACTTTCTAAGGAGAGAGAGCAATGAATTGCCCAGAAAAACATGACATCTCAAATTCTGAAAGAAAATAACTTATTAAGGAATGAACTTTCAAAAAAATCATTTATGTAAAAGCGTGTTCTATTTACAAAGGTCAATTTGCTCTTTAAGATAAACATAACCACTACCAGAAAAAATATACATAAAAGAAACACCTCATATTTCGAATAGACATTTACAAATACTCTGCTTAGACTACTAGAAAAATTAAGACATTTGAAACCAAGAGTGCATTCTGCATGCAGTTATGATAGAAATTACATTACTGGACTTCACTGTGTCGTTTCTTATCATTGTGAAGAACACACACTTGGGCTTTTCTAAAACACCACAGCCTGGCTTATTACCTTAGGATCTCAAAAGGAGGACATGGATCTTCATTAACAAGTTATTAGCTACTCTTCATTTTCCCATTAAAAAAGGACATCCCAACTGACTTCTCAGTAGGAGGGTCTGGTCTTGTCCAACTTGGCATCCTTTTCCCTGAGTTTCCCTTTAGTGTTTTGCTAGGCATGATGATGGTTGGCTTGGTACATCCACAGGTCCTTGGTGAGCACTCTTCCCCTTACAAGGCAGAGTTGAGAAATTCCAGGAGCTGTGCACGGTTCCGGTCTCTCTGCAGAGCAGACAAGCAGAGGCAGTGGTTGAACAGACCTGTGCTCAGCAGAGCAAGGCCACAGATCCCTGTTTGCTGTAGGGTTTTCATATCCCAAAGCAAGTGCCATTCACAGAGCTGGGTCTAACTAGCTACCAGTCAGGCGTGGGTGCCTGGGGGAAGTGTCAGGCAATGGGTACTGGGGAGACAAGCTGTCCCTGTCACTATTCCATGAGACATTTCCTAAGTGGCTCCCTGCCAGAGGCTCCACTGGGTTATCACCATGCAGCTTGCAGCCTGCCCAGGAGGGAACTCACAAGCAGAACAGATGCTCCTCTCTGGTGTCTGAGGCAACTTTCACTGTACCCACAGCAAGTCCTTCCCGTGCTTTGGGAAATGTAATTTTTTTTCTACCCATAAACAGCAGCTTGCAGCGTAACAGAACCCTGGATTTAGGTTCTTCTTTCACGTAAGAGATGGCCCAACCAGTCAAACCCCTTGTTTCCAGTGTTTTTATGAAAAAAAAAAACCTATAAAATCTTTACATATTGTGAAGAATGGATGTTGCTCCATTCAGCAAGACCATGGGCAGCAACCAAAAAAAAAGGACCAACAACAAAATATCTGACATCAAATATTGTAACAAGCAGGTTGCTGGAACAGAACTAGAAAGCATTCACAATTTACCACAAACTTCAGTGCCACAGAGATAATATGTTTTCAGTCAAATTTAACTCAGAATGCTCAGGGCTTCTTTGGTAGCTGTAGAATAAACTACTAGGGCTGAACCACAATCTTCCAAGCTGGATACCTTAAGGAAGTAACACTTCCTGAGAAGTACCAGAGCCCTCTGCAGGTCACCCTAAGGTGTGGAAATTGTTGGAAATAGTGAAGGTATTATGGAAGTCCTGAGTCCAAACACCCACAGCAATAGCACAAAACACTATTCACAGCATCTCTTTCCTTGGGTATCTCAGCAAAAACATTTGACTGCTTTGAGAGAATGCAGGAGCATGTGGTTCTAATAATACTACTGGTTTTTTTTTTAATTCCTCACTAAATAAAGGCTAGTGTTGCATGTGTTAGAAAAACACAGTAAAGCAGAAATTACCACAACTGATCACAAGAGACTGAAAAAAGATAAGTACAATTAAAATCAGTGTAAATTATATCTTTAGAGAAAGCTACAAATCAGCTAACCATTATCGACTGCAATTCTAAGAACCTGCACAAGCAGCCTTTGGTTTATCTGCTTATGCCTGAGAATTCCATGGCCCCACTTAACACAAAACCTGCCAAAAGAATGAATTAAAACTTCTCAGATGGCATCAAAGCCACACTAAAAGCCACACCCAGTTTACATCTCCTAGCTACAAGACCCACCCTTCTACAAAAGACTACTATTAGAAAAATACTAAAAGATACAGTATTTTTTCTTAGGGATACTTAGACTATTTAACTCTTACCTCTATATCTTCCTTAGTCTTCTTTATCTTCATTTTAATTTTCTTTCCAGTTATCATGCTGTAGTTTTCATTCTTCTTTTTGTTTTTTAAAAGCTAAAATGAGATCACACATTAAAAAAGCATAAGCTTTGTTCTGTAATATTACAAATCTTAAGTAAAATTGCAGACAATAATCTTTTATATTTCCTGACAGGTTTTGACTGTTGATGACCAAACTGGTAATCTTATAAACAATTTTATGTAAGGATGATTAAATATATAGATGAGAAATAAAACAGGACTTCACACTTGGACAAGCATACCTTGGAAAGCTGGACAGGTCCTGTTTTCTCTTTCCTTTTCTTCTTTTCTTTCTTTTTCTTCATTTTGTTCTCCTTTTTCCTTTTCTACAAGAATATGACATATGCTCTTAAGCTTACAGACTAACAAGGACAAAAAACCCAAAGCCCACAAGTATCTCTCAAGGCCCTGACAAATCAAGACAGCCACTACTGCTTGCCTTTACCACTGCCAGACAGGTAGTAGAAAGTAATGCATCAGAATTAGCAGCCCTTGAGACTCTGAGAAACAGAAAAGATCTGATTCCCTGTTCACTCTCTTTTGAAATAACCCCAATATATAAAATCACTAAAAATGAAATAGAAAAATTACAACAGCAAGAATCCACCACTTGCTTCTTTCACTGTGAATAATTTCTTCTGACAAATTCTATAGTCAGCAAAATTCCCCACTTCTCTTTTCTTCAAAGACTACTCTAAACTCCAGCTGGACCAGCAAGGATTGGCAAAAATAACTTTTAAATTATTTCTCTTTTTGTACAGCGTCAAGTACATGCCCATCTATCAGTTCACCTACCGCAACCCTAAAAGCATGACTCAGATTTACACAGCCAAAAACAAAAGCATTGTCTTACGTGACATTAAAGGTTACTAAAATACAAAGAACTATTTTCTGCTTGTTAACTACTTATTTCTCTTTGTAAATGTTTACCTTCTTGTTGTGTTTTTCTTTTCTCTTTTTCTTTGATTTAGACTTAGGGGAATCTAAAATTAAGGAGAAAATAAGCAACAAAATCAAACCCTGTAAGTTTAGCATTCTGATAAAGGCGTTTGTTTTACAGATAAGACATAGAGAAATGTGAAACGTACGAAGGAAATGCTTTAATTCAGCTAAATATATTGACACAGGTTGAAACCAACCCAGAGAGAGACAACACATTACCTTACTGCCACTTACTGGACTAACATGGAAACTGAAAATACCTGGCTTACTGATTCTGCAGACGTGCCCAAAGTTAAATGCTTGAAATGTTAAGAACAAAGTAGAACTAAATCAAAACCCACAAGACCCAAAACTCTGATCTCCACAGACTGGTGAAATAGAAAAAGATCTGTGTTTTGAAAATGTAACAAACAGAGGAGCTTAAATATATACACCATATTGCTTCCAAGTAACATTTATTTGATTGGCATTTTCTCTCCAAGTATTTTAACACAAGGACATTGCAAACTGTGTGCGAAGTGTCACGTTTACACACAGTAGGGAAGGGTTATGAGAGAGACACCCTGAACACGCAGCACTGGTATTCTGTACTGTCACTTTGTGGTGGTTCTGCCACATTTAAAACAAGCTTTAAATGCTCTCGGGAGTGCTATCAAAACTGGCAAACCTCATGTGCCTGTGGAGGGAGCTTACCTCTACTACTACTGCTCGAAGATGACCTTGATGATGAGCGTGATGAGGAGGAAGAAGTGGATGAACTGCTAGAAGATGATGTGGATGAAACAGACGAGGATCTGCTCCTGCTGCGCTTTCGTTTCCTTTTTTCTTTTCCTTAAGACAACACAAGGCAACAGTGACAATCCTGCTCGTAACTGTGGCCTACAAAAATGACTCTCAGCAGAATTTAAACACAATGAACCCCGGGCTGGAAGGGGTTGGTTGTGTTTTTCCCCCCTCTTCCACCGTGCCATGGTCCATTGCTATGACCAAGTGACCAAACCAGGTAACACAGAGGGTGACACAGAGAGTGACACAGAGGGTGACACACACACAAACACCACAGAACAGCGACACATCGCAGCGCCTACCTCGGGCCTTCAGCCCTTCTTCTGAGGCTGCACACAGCGTCCTGCTTTTTTCATCCTTCCTGCTATCCATATCTAGTCAGAGGCAAAAGTACATTTAATAACATCACTTCCAAAAGACTCTGGGGAGGAGGGATGGGCAGTGCAGAAACAGAGGAACCCTGCGAGCACGGCTGAGGGCAGCGCCATAGGATGGGTCAGGTCAGAAGGGACCAGAGAGTCACCCGGTCCGACCTCCCTACTGCAGCAGGGTCATGCCGGCGCACAGGATCACAGGATCACATCGCTCCCATGGCACTGCCCCACACCGCGGGGAGCGCACGGCCAGGCTCACCCCCGCACCACGGACTGCAGGCCAGACCTGCCCGCTTTGGTGCCGCTGGCGCACACGCCAGGGGGGTTTATCGCCACACCTCCGTGCGCGGCTGTCGCTGCATCCCGGATCCCGGCAGGAGCCCGCAGCGGCCCAAGAGCTCCCCGACCCTCCCGGCCTTCCCCAGCCGCCCCAGGGCCCAGACCCACCGCCTGGGGCCGCGGCCGCCCCGGCTCCGCCGCCCCTCGCCGCCCGGCCCCCGGAAGGGCTGTGGCTGCCCGCCGCCGCTTCCTGCCCTCCCTCACGGCAGCGCCGCGCAGCCATGGCAGCGCCGGGCCTGCGGTGCCTTCCGCACTCGGGGTCTGCCCTGCCGAGCGTCCCCTTCCCGCTGTGAAACACCGCGTTCCCAAGCTGGGGTGGTCATGGCATACCGGAGCAGTTCCTCTTCCTGCCCTGAACACAAATATTCCAGCCCTGCTGAGGCCAAACCCACCGCGAGCAGCAATTTTCATCGCAGCGCATCCTCAGAGCTCGTGGAGATTCACCCGATCTAGCTCAGGATTCACTGAACTTGGATGTCCAAGTGCAAACCAAAATACCCATGGAGCACATTGATTCTTAACCTGAAGCAGCGTTGGTTTGATTTTTTTTTTTGAGTTAGTGTAAAGAAATACCCAGTACTCCACATCCTCAAATGCCTGCTTAAATCCAGCCAACAGGAATACAGGCCACAATTACTCCAGAAGGATGATAAAATTATTTATTTTTACTTTAGTTTATATACACAGTAAAGACATTCGGCTAGAAAAATGCCTCTGTTGTAGTAAGAGATATTCAAACAACTACAAACTATCAATAAATACATTATAAACGTACTATATGCTGATGTAGAAATACCCTACTCTCTTAGTTACGTATCCAGTACAATATTATTGAAAAGTTTTTTGGTATTCCTCATGCAACATCAAAATTCTTCCTGACAATTCATGCTATACAACATTTTTTTTTCTTTATTAGGAATGGGATGGAATTTAAAATCCTGTTTACAAGTAGTAAAAAAATCACTGAAAATTTTAACATAAATCTCTCGATTGCTGTACTAAAAAGAACAAATTTAAAGAAGGTCATCTTTAAAAAAATTAATTTTCTCAACTAATTTTTTATAAAACAGGCAGTATTTCAAAAGGGATGTTTCCATCACCCAGGATGAATAATTTGTGCTTCAAAATTTTAAAAGGAATATTCATGGCAAAAACCTAAACCCAACCAGTAGGTAGAGGAGAGATTGCAATAAAAACTGGCTAAAACCAAACATGCTTTCAAAATCTGTCTAGGAAAACACTAAACACTTATCCACATCACTATGCCATCACCTACTCTAACAATTAGAAATGGAGTTTTAATAATACTTAGCTCTTTTCATGCTCAAACTTCTTCACAAACATTTAAACAGCCCTAATGCTTCTGCAAGTATTATTATCCCCATTTTACTTTTGGGGTGGGGGAGGCAGACAGGGCTGGGAATTTGCCAGGATACAGACCACACACATCTTGCCTCCCTTGCTTGTCCAAGTTCTTTATCTCTTTCTGTATTTTATACTCAATGTACTGGAGAGTCCCAGGACACATGGGTGGTATATTCCCATCAGTTATTAGTGGTTATTATGCAAGTTGTGTCACTTGGAAAGTTACATGACAAATATTAAAGTAATAATCAACATGAAATCCAGGCTCAGGGCTGACGTCACAGAATGTCGCACCACTGTCAAAACAAGCTTGCTCTTTCTGTAACCAAGTGTTATGCCTAATTCTTTCAGTTTTTCAGCTGAAATTACTCTTGAGATCAATGGTAATGGTACACATGAATAAAATTTGTTCCTCACTCTCTGTACCTGGGAACATGGAAAGTCCCCATGGTGGCTCAGTACATCTTGACATTGTAAAGCAAAAGGGACATCTAGATCAAAACAAAGATTTCACATGTGTTAACCCAACATGAGGTACAGATTACTAAGGTCTCTTCCCCTCCACCCCCGAGTTAGAAAATACATGTATCTGTGTTACATCCTGAAAACCACATGAGAAAGTAAATGTCTAGCAATAAGACTGCAGATACAAAATACAGTACTTTGCCTTCATTTTAGTATCAGTCCTTGAATTATTTAGGTTGGTATCAACATCCCACCCAGGAAGGGCATTTTTCATTTTGCCACTTTTGCCCTCCTGAATTTTCTATCTTGTACCTTTCAGTCTGTGCCCCATTTTGATTTTTATCCTGCCTAGTTTACTCTTACTCTAAACCCAGCTTAGTTTCTTGCTGTGTCTTGATAAGCTTTGGAACAATGGATAATGCCATAGTGTTTCATTACCTGGTCTGTAAGAGATGAGAGATGCAAAATCCTGTCACTTGTAATAACAAAATGACTGAGTATGCAAAATTACATCCCTCTTACAGGGACCCAAAGGGCTTTAAAAAGGCACATATATTCTTTGTCACTTGTTCCTCAGTGTCTGATCTTGGTGGTTTTAGTGTGTTTCCAAAAAACCCTGTAAAATGCACACATTCCTTTGCAATATGGAAGGAACTTGGAATAAAAATTAAGAGCTTTAGACATCAAAGTCAGTGGTTATTGGGCTGTGTCATCCTTTAACAAACACTAGAGCTGCACTGATTGTGAAAATTAGGTTCTTACAGCAACCTCACTCCCTGACCCATTTTTCCCCTTCTTCCCCAAACTTCTAGGAGAGAGGAAAAGTGCATGTTACCTGAGCTATTCCCCAAGTTCCTCCTGCCTTTTGTAGAGCTGGTAGGCCAGAAAACATCTCTTTTGCACAGATGTGGAAGCAAAAGAACAGGAGTTTTGCCCCTCTTCTAGCAGTGCAGCCAAGAGCTGGCAGGCTGGCTGAGTGCCCTGCCTCTGGCCATGCCCCAGGAGGTGAGAAGCACCTGCAGCTTTTGGCTTCATATGGGGACTGTGGATGTTTGCCACCAATGGAAACCAGTCCCAAGGCACTAGGCAGGAATGGAAAGGACACAAGAAAGCTGTTGTGACCTGGGGATACACTGTACAGCTGAAAAAACAGACTAAAAAAGTAGGAGGCATTGGCTCCTTCCTCTGGGCTTTCTGGAAAAAGACGATTAAACCAAATAAAAACAATGCAAGATACTTGGCAAATGTTTTCCCTGCCTAACTGAGGGCATTCTTCCTGCTTCAAAAATGCAGGAGATGGAGGGATCAAGACACATTGATTCGAATTTGTAATGCTGAAATGTTTCCGTTGCAGACAGATGAAATGCACTTGCACATTTGGGCATGGCTTCTCTTCTGTGTGAGGGAGAGGAGCTGACAGGCCTGCCTGGGCTCCAGGGAGTCTGCTGGAGGCGTTTCATCTCCAAATGCCAGTCTGGTGATGGGAGCCAAGCATTCCTCCAGCCTGGACTGAGCCAATCTGGATTGAATGCATGTCTGCATCAAACTGGACTTATAGCTGCCTTAAAAATGCAGTCTTGAGAAAAAAGGTTAGAAAAGGAAAGGCTGATGCTTTGGCAATTCATTATCTGTCCTGTAGTCCAAAGCCGTGAAACATTCTCATAGCTTGACTGGTGGCAATTCACTATTGCATGGCTGGTGTTCACCACAAAAGCAGTTCCTAATGGTTACAGCAGTCACATTGATCAGGCACGCTTTTCACAGCTCCTCCAGATCAGTTAGATCCACAACCACTTTCAAAAAGAGAGTGTCATCTCTGATGTAGGTGTTCTTTGTGTTTTCCAGGACCGCATGCGGCACGAAGCGCGGACAGCCAGAGGCAATATTCATTTCTCCATCTGGCCTTTTGAAACTGCTGCTGTTGGGGTCAGCCCTGAAGACTTCCACGATGTGATTTTTTTTCCCACTTTGGTCCAAAAGCATAAGTGTAACTTTCTGCTTGAAAGGCCACAGCAGTAGTGAGTCAAACTCGCCCCTCATGACCACGAAGTAGAGGGAGATGTGCGTTCCCTTTCCCGAGCCGTCCCCGTTCAGGTAGGCTCTGGCACACAGCCTGTACCCGCAGCGGCTGGTGTAGAAGGGCTGGCTGGCTATGGACAGCACACGGCCCTCCACTGCCTCTTTTTTCTTCATCTTGTAGTCCGTGATTTTCCAGATTAATTTCCCATTGTAGCACGTGCCTTCCAAAAGCTTAAATCGCTCTTCATTTTTATTGAGTTGTGCTTTGTGAATATTGATCTGGAGATCATGTTTGCTGGACTGATCTTCCAAAACAACTGAGAGAAGAGGGGGGAAAACAGAAGTAGGAAAAAAAAAGAAGAAAGGGAGAGACATTTGGTAAAATAAAACTGTCAGAGCACTGGATAAAATGAGCACCCAGACTCAAGCTGGCAAAACTGATCTACCCAAGCCTGAGTACAGGCTATGAACTACAGCTGTTAGCTTTTTAAAACTGTAATTGCAGCTGGTAGTTGAGTAAGAAAAGTTGGCAACTATAAACCAGACTGAATGCCTGAATAGCACCACGGCCTCCATATCACAGTGCATAAGCCAGACCAAGGCCAGCTCTGTGGCCCTGCAGTGCCACAGGAGTTGAGGAGACATTGTGCAGTAGGGACAGGTGGGAGAACACAGCACACACCATCAGTTTGGTCTTAGAACGCAAGAAGAAAGCCCTTTCTAGTGAAGAGCTACAACTGACTGAGAGTAGCACCAGGGCCTCTAGTTAGCCACCAGTAAATGAGCAAAACCCCCCTACCTGTGCAGGAAAGTGCCAACGTACCCAAGCGCTGGTCATACGTCTCCATCAGGGCAATCTTCTGTTTCACATTCTCAATTGTGTCAAACAGAGGCCGCAGGTCCAATTTACTTTGCTGCTGGTTTGCCATCTGTATTAGCTGTTTCACTTGTGATTCCAGGCGTGCAGACTTATCCAGGTGACTGGCCAGAGCCTTCCCAGTTCATGCCATTGGAAGAGGGTGGGAAGTAGAGACAAGAGATACCCATAAAATCAGCTATTTGCTTTGAATTAAGATAATGAAGTCTTTAGCATGTCAGCAGTATCAATGATATGATGCGTTCAAAGTGCTCTGCTGGCTTAGGAATTTTTCCCAGTGCTCCTTCATGATTAATTCAGCACATTTACAGATTGAGAAGCCATCTCTCATTTGGACCCATTCACACTGCATCACTTCATTCAACTCATTATTCAAATTTACACCTGCACATTTGCCCTGGGCATCTGACCATGAGGATTTGTACAGTGCTTTCTGCCCAGCTCAGGGATCCAAGACTCTGTATCTTTTAAAATGAAAAGACAATGCCATATTGTAAAAAGATGAGAAGGTCTTGGGGAGATTTGTTTTTGCTGTGCTAATAAAGACAACTATTACTGGAGAAACATATTTCAGGATGCAAGAAATCAGTTGGTAAAAAAGGTAAAATCAATGTCTCACCTGTGTGCTTACCATCAAGTTGCTATTGTTACCAAACAGTTGTGTATACTGTCTGAATTCTCTCTCACACTTCTTAATGGCATCTGCTAGCTGCTGGATTTTAATCTCTTTACATTCCAGGCTCTTATACAGGTCAGATATCTACAGATGGAAAAATCAGAGTATAAATGCTAAAAACCACCAAAACTTACAATAAATAAATTATAACATATGTGGCTATATAAGAGGCAGTGCAAATCCTGTAAGCTAGCTAGACAGAGCACTCTTTAATTCACAGTTCATGGATAAGCACTGGCAAGAACTGAACATAAGGTAATCAGACTCCTGAATAGATTTGTGTAGCTACAGGTGCAAAGAGGCTCCTGTTTCTCATTCCCATCATGATGGTCCATTTGGCTCTATAGTGGGATAATATATACTTACATGCACATGTACATGTGTGCTTCTGTGTGTATGTAATGCATTTTTTTCCTCTACTGAGGTCTAACCAGTAAAAGGGATGAACCAGTGAGGGATACAAACTTCAAAACCAAGTTATGGCAGTTTGGAACACTTATTTCTTGCATAAACAAGCAAAGAATAAGTCCACCATCAGCTTGGATCCATTCAGTTTAGCAGGACTGGGCATACACCCCATTGTCATCTGCTGGGAGCCAAAGTGATCATGAGTGGAGAGGTGCTTGCAACTGACTCTGCTGTACTCCATGCTGTCTCCACACAGAGCAGGTGACCTGGGTACCTAAAGGCTGCTTTTTGGAGCAACCTGGCCAGGCAAGAAAACTTTAAAATACTTTATCTCTAAACCTCATATCCAGTGGAAAGCAGAGACTGAAAGCAAATGAAATGAGTGATGACAAGGAGCCTCCCACTGTGCCTGGTGGAGAATAGACGTGCCTGAGCACTGAGAGGTTCCCTGTAATTGACTGACTTCACTAGAAGAGTTTATTCTGTCTTCTGAGGTGTGAAAAGACCACAAAAACAGACTTTTAAAATGTAGCTGAGCTAAACCAGGCAGCCCATGTAGAATCTCATATCATCCTCTAACCAGTCAAGAACAGCTGAAGAGTGCTTATTAAATATGACTTACCTGTTCTTCCAGCCGGGAGTTCTTGTCTAAAATCTGCAGCATGTGTTCCCTCAGGGCACTGTTTTCATGTTCAGCAAGTTTCCCTCTTTTAACCTGAGTGAGGCAGAGGGGGAAGTGAACGAATAAAATAAGATAAGCAGATTTTTGAAGCTGTTAGTAAAAAATTTATTGATGCAAACATTCAAAATGTCTCCTTTATGCTTTGAAAGTGAGGGAAGGGCTGTCCTGATTCTCTAGTACGGCATTTTAGCCAACAGCAGAAATGGTTGTGGAAGGACATAAATTGGTTATTTAAATTATTCTGATTGATTTGGGAGACAAAATCCAGTCCTGGTACAGACAAAGATCTGTAAAATAGTACCTTTACATGACAGCCGTACTGCTTATAGGGGCAATCCACTTCTGCCTCGGGACACACAGCGTGGTGCTTTTCAATCTGCATGTATTAACAAAGGAGTTTGTGATTAAATAAATACTAGGTAATTTGATGCACTAATAAAATCTAAATGCCTGCGCAAAGGGTGAATAAAGGCCACTGTCATGACACCACCAATCACTTCAACATGAAAATGAGTATTCAGAATCAATAAGCAAGCCAGGTATTTTTCCATGCTACAAAACACCAATTGCTTGCAGTGACAGAATAATCCACTTAGATGGGAGATATATCCCTTTTAGGATCAAACAAAGGAAACACTTAGAGCAATGAAATTTTATTGGCATGGGCCAATGTGGTCTGCAGCATAGCTTTCAGTTTTCATAATGTGGGTGATCTGCTGAATCACAGTGTCTGAAGAAAAAAAATAATAGTACCTCTTTTTTCAGAATTATTTCAGAACAGTTTTGGAGACAAGGCACAGGATAATCAGGACAGTCATTTTTCTCATGATTCTGAGGAAAAAGAAACAGACCAAGGCAATGGTTTGTATTTTTGGAAAGCAGTATACACAGAGGAAGTTATTCAGAAAATAATCGCAAATGTACACTTGCAAGCCACGTATCACCTTGTTGTTCATAAGAGAGCATCAGTAATTGGTATTATTTAAAGAATATTTATTATACCTTCTCTTTCAACTACTCAGCCAAATTTTGTTTCAGGAGTTAAGTGCCATTGTGATGCTGGAAACTTTCCACTCAGTAACATCAAGGGGAAGCAGGTGCTATGGATTCCCGGGAATGCTTCATCATCCTACCTTTATGTTAATTAACACCACATATGTATTACAGTACTGGCACATCTCTTCTCGGAATTGACAGTGCTGGCTCAAGTGCTCTTTCAAGTCTTTGCGAAGAATTCGATCCTGACATCCATCGTTAGTGCATTGTGTGCTTTCAAACAAACACTGCTGGAGATGCTCCTGCAACACACACCAGCAGATTCAATGCCAAGTGGCCAGTGGGACCTGGCACTGCTTTCCATGAATCAACAATCACCTAAGCATTCAGAATATGAATGGACACTGTGATATACTGAGGTTACATAAAGCAAATGATTCTTATTAAAAACAAACCCTAAGGCAAAGCTGGAAGAGCCATAATATTTGCTACTTACAGTATATAGCTGTCATAATCTTTGTACTTAACCACATTGCTACAATAACTCTAAAGACAATCACTGGAATTAAGCTGATCATAAATACAGAGAGCTGCTATGAAAATCAATGGCTTCCAAATTTGATCAAGCAAGCCAACCTGGTATCGTCCCAGAATTACTTTTGAATTGCAGTCAGGAAAGTTTTTGCAGAACACATGCAAGTTGAGAACTTCTCTTTTACAGCAGTTGTCTTTGAATACCTGTAAAGGAAGCAAAGCAGCTTCAATATGCAGTCACATAGGATGTTATAAATAACATAAAAGAACAAAACATCGCTACAGATCTTCTAGGTGTGCAAGTGTAGACTCCACAATTGTGAGCATGGCTCTTGGTAATTCATATTGAAAATTTGTATTAAAACTATAAATTAAACAATTTCTGACATTTCTAATAAGCATAGGGGTTTTTCCCCCCATATAGTTATTCCACAGATGCTGATCCATTCCACAGCTAGCAGGACTAATAGCACAGGAGCTGTAAAACATTGCCAGAGCCCGCCTGTATCTAGAAGTAAGCAGCTGGAGCTAACAGGCCCCAAAGGCCAAACCAGCTCTCTACATGCTCCACTATGTTCAAGCAATGCCTTTGGGATGGAGGTGATGCTGAGATCTCCTTTCTATCACCCCTGAGAAACAGCACTGTTCTCAGCTGTGTGTGCAGAAGCAAATAAAGCCCCCAGAGCAAACGCTCAGACTTCTTTAGAGATCTTCCTGCATTGTTGTCATCAAAATCTGCACGAAGTAGAAGACGGCAAATGAAAAACAAAAATCCTGTGGACAGTCTGATTACAATTTCCTATCAGGAGTAGGAGAGAGGGGAAGGAGACATTTGATTTCACTGGAAAATTTCTGGCAGGACCACTATTATATACTGTAAATGATATACCTTCAAGCCTTGGGATATAAATAAGGACAAATTAATCCATTATAAAACAAAACAACGAAAACCAAATATAGCTTGCAAAATAAAAGGGATGAATTTATCTTTTCCTCTAAAAGTTACCCAAAAGAAAATTAAGTCTTCAGGGTTAATGAGATCTAATGGAGATAGTCAAGAAGCAAATTATAGCCAAGTGAAAATGAAAACAACCAAATAAACAAGATATCCCAGCAATATGGGGCATTAAAAAAGCAACACAATAAACCCTCCATAAAAAAACAGACATCTAGTGACTTGGGATGATTTAAAACTTTGCCAAATTCTTCAACACTTTGCTGGAAATAAAGAACACTAAAATGAAATCACTTTAGAGCATGAGGTATAAAATAAAGCTTTAGCTAGACAGCCATAATTCCTCTCTGGGAGAGCATCACTGAATACACTGCTTCCTTTGGCATCATTTCAGAGACAAAAAACTGCTCTGCCCTGAGGACTAAAAGCTACCTTGTTCTCAGCTGTCTTGCCTTTCCCATGTAAATGCTGACTGCTGAAATAAAGCTACAGCCACTTACCTCATGCATTTTTATTGTTTCTTTGTCGACAGGACAGGTGGGTACTGCATTTACCTCTCTAGATCAAAAGAAGAGTCATGTTAACCCACAGGAAATTCAATTTATTTTCTTAAATTGGGCTGTGCTATAATCTGACTCTGACAGAAGTCAGCAGTAGATACCATGAAAACAAAAAAGTGCTTCAAAAACACTTTCATCTAGGAACTACACAGCAAAATTCTGCCCACAGCTCAAATAGGACATTAAGCAGCAATTGTGAATATGTAACAGAAAGCAGAGTTTGTCCTATGAGTGTTCAATGGTAAAAACCACAAGATGTTTTTTAATTAGGAGGACTTTGTCACTCTGGCCATCTGCAGCTTGCAAATGTCATACCTCAAAAAATCCCATTGTGTGCTTTAAGCCCAGCCTTTTCCTAGTAGAAGCAGTGCCCTCCTTGCTACAGCAGTAAAAGAAGATCTAATGGCTCCTATCTTAAAAGGCTTCCAGAAATCCTGTAATAGGGTGCAGGAAAACATTCACTGAGGCAGTGCAAAAGGGAGGCAACCCTGAGACAAAGCAGCAAACATGAAGCATCTAAAATTCACAAAAGGTAATTAGTGACATCCATCCACATAAAGAGGCTCCTCTGCAGCCTTTCCAGGCAAAATCCTGCCCTCAGGTACACCAAAGAGTCCATAGTGTATTCCCAGACAGGCCTGGGGGGGTAACCTCATTTGTACCTGCTGATAATTCCCAAGGAGAGGGATGCCAGCAGCCTTGTGATCTGACTTCAATATGAGGCAATACTAACATCAATTTTATAATTCTGCTTAATTCAAAGGAATTATACAGAAGCAAATGAACACAGCCTGATCTAACCACCAGCACCTACACAATGCAGCAAATTCTTCTGAAGAGCACAAGGGCAGACGGACAGACCACAGCAGCATCTCACACAGCAGTGTATCAGCTTACATCAACAGTTTCTTTACGCTGACTTCCCTGTGGTTCACCAGCGCTGGGGAAGGTCTTTAGAGACACCTTTAGAACACTGAGCACGCAGTCACCGAGTTCAACAGAGCCCTTCCACTGACTCCTTCAGCCTCTTACTGGGTGGGTAATATTATTATGACACTCACTGCTGATTTATGGAAGTCGTTGGCTGGTTTTTTTGGGAAAGGGCCCAAGGGGAGCTTGCGGACACGGGAGGAGTCTGCTCTCACCTCAGAGAAAGGATGCACTGCTGGCAGAAGCGGTGCCCGCATCCCGTCTGGTGGGGGTTGCGCAGGACCAGGTGGCAGTAGGCACACTTGTACCTCTCCTCCAGGCTCTCCACAAACTTGTAGTCAGCGTTGGGCTCAAAGTCCAGAGAGTTGGTGCTGGCGGAGTTCTGGCGCGTGAAGAGGCCCGAGAGAGCAGCGGGTTCGTCACAGGCCATGGGAGCTGTGCTGGGGAGCGAAGCAGGCACAGGGAGAAGCTCTTCAAATATTCCCCGGCAGCCACTCTGCCTCGGCTACCGCTTGCGGCAGGCTGCTGCTGGCAGGAGGGCTCTCATCTGCAGAGGAGAGACAGGTTTCAGAGGGAAATGTGGTGCCAGCCATGGAAGAACAACAAAACGCTCACAGAACCATGAAACAAAGATTACACAATGAGCATCAAAGCACACCTCTTTAGAAAAGAGTTTCACAATCTGAAAATTATTCCACATAATTGAAATTTTTACGGTTTGTTGGGGTTGTTTTGGTTTTTTTTTATTTTCTTGCAGCAGTTCATAAGTCTCAAAAAACTACAGGAGTCACAGACATGGCTGGGGACAGCAGAGGCCAAGTGTTGGCCTTAATATTCACCAGGAAAGTCTCCACTTAAAGCAGAGCCCACCTACATGACTTTACAAGTTCATTGCACAGGTTCAAGCAGGAGATGGCTCTGTGGTTCACAACAAGGAGCATACAAAGAAAAGGTAGCAAGGGGATTTTACCTTCAATTTAGGTGTTTCAGAAGCTGAAGCCTCTTAACTTGACATCTTTCTTTTTCCTGTTGATCATTCATTTATAGCAGTAAATTTAAATCTTATTTTACTTAATTATGTGGAAGTTTTTGGCTATATTAATCCTGTCTGAAAGAAGTGGTGGAAAAAAAAAGAAACAAAAGCAAGGTTGCAATCAGCAGTGTGATGTGTTTCTTTCAACCTACTATAACTCATACACAGCACAGAAATGCAATGTTAATTTTCCAACAGGAAAAACATCAGCACTTGTTCCGAGCCGTAGGTCACAAACCTTGAGATTTGCCACCAGTCCCTCAACCTTGCAGTTGTTTGGGGTTTTTTTGCAAGCAGCTCAAGACCTAGAGCCACTCTGGTTGGCATTTCTTGCAGCTTTGCACTCACAAGATATTTTCCTTACAGGGCTGTACAAAAGCACAACACACCTGAGCTCTCAGATCATTTCACGAGGGAAGTCTCAGTTTTCTGGTTGTGCTGTAGGATGCTATTTCTCCTCTGTGTGCAACACCCGCCCTGTCTGTCACTTGAGTCACTCTTACTGGCATCAGCATCTCTCTGAGAGCTCTCCCTCATCTCCGGTAAGGTCACTGAGGGCATTTGCTGCTTTTGGAGGGAAGCAGGGCCAGCACATCACCATTAACAGCCTTGTGTCTGGCAAGAAACACTGTGCCCAGGACTGACACACTGCCCTCCCTCCCTGCTGCAGAGGCCTCCTGGCCCACGGAAGCATCAATTAGTGAGCTGCCACAGAGCACCTCGGGCTTGAGAGAGCAGCACCCATTTTCCTTTCTACTTTAGCAATCCATACTGGGCAAGGAAATCCTGAGGACAGATAATGTGCTTGATTCAAAAACACACCAAAGCACTTAACCAATTAAAATATATTCCCCAGCCAACACTTAAGTGCTCCTGTAACTCAGCACCCTTTTTCGTAGTTGTACACAGTATTTACCTCCACAGCTTGTGAGAGTCTCCCTGCCTTTCACCAGGCTGAGTGTCTGACATACTCCAGCACACCTGATCATCTAACACTAGTAGCTCTCAGGAATATGAGCTGTAATCATATTCCAGCCATAAAGACTTATTATTCCAACTGGAGTTTGCAAGTTACCCTGTTTGACCCCTCCAAACAAACAGCCTTCTGCCTCCAACCAGACATGGTTGTCCATTTGCTCCTTTCTTTTTAAACAGCTGACCTTTTCTTCTCTGAAAATGGGGTTCCCACTTCCCTGACACCTAATAAGGAGCTATTCTATTTTCCTCACGTCAACCAGAGATGCCAAAATGCAGCCTGAGGGATTAACAGCCTCATGTCTGGGCTGCCTCGACAGCAGATGCCAGCAGCAGTGTGCCTGCTGCTTCTAAGGCAGATGGAGAGCTGTCACCATTAATTTCCAGAGCATGGACCACCTACAGGATGAACTGCTTAAGAATTTACTCTGCTGCCATTTGGTGACAACTCTGAAACAAGTTTCCTTCCTCTCTCATTACTGTCCTCTCTCCCATTTACTTGGCATCCAGCTTCCCCAGTCCTATTATGCTCCAGCACTTACATCATCTGATGGTATGGTTTAACAAGCTAATGCCACACTGTGTAAAAACACACTAAAATAAAACCAACAACAACAAAATTCTATGTTTTACCCATTTTGCCTTTAAAGATCTTCCTTAACTCCAGAAATTCCAGCTGGGGTGAGATGCTTTAGGCAAAAAAGTTATGGGACACATTAAAAAGAAACACAGTCAGCAGCCCAAAACCCCATCCAGAAACTCCTCCAGAGCTTTCAATGCTCATTAAATCAACAAAAATCACTCCCATTTCTTTCTGCAAGCAGCACTCTGCTGTGGTACAACACCTTCCAACTCTCTTGCTGAAATGAGAGCCTCTGTCTCCTTAAACACCTTCATAATGCACCCAACCCAGATCTCACTCCTAAAAATGGAGACTTGGCATCTCCATGAAAGCACCTCCTCCACCTCAGCCTCGCTCAGGATGGTATTGCACAGCTGAGGGCACCTCAGGGCACAGGAAAGAGCACCCCAGGTGAAAGGCAAGGCTGCCTGCTTAGAGGGCAGAGCGGAAACCTCAGAATGCCCAGAAGATCAGGGAGTTCACCACTGCTGCCAGCCTTGCAGGACAGGAGCTTTGCTGCAGGGTTTGCAACTGTTCTGCTGGAAGAAATGGGCTGCCCCAGGAGGGGGCCTGTGGATGCTTTGCCCAAGCTGGAGAGGTGCCTGTGTGAATCAGCTGGGGAGGCTCAAAGGAGCTGAGAAACAGCAGCTCTGTGCCAGACCTACTGCCAGCCAGCACTCACTGGGATGCCATCCAAACCATCCCAGGCAGCATGTAATTCCCATCCTAGCACTCACCAGTGACTCAGGGCGGGTTGCAGCAGCTTTGCTCCCACTTCTGGCTTCCAGCACATGGGCTCTGTGAACTGAAACCAAAGGGAAAGCATCGGGGGAAAAAAGTGCTTTTTTGTGAGAGTGAGAGCACCCCAGGGTTATCTGAATCAATTTCCTGCTTACGCTGATGGCCAGCGTAGGTAGAGGCTGAGGTAGCTTTCACTTCTGCCTGCTCACAGCTCCCAGCACGGGGAAGGCATCCTGCCTTTGTGTATGCTGCAATTTGTCAGCACACGTGTGAACTGTAATGCTGTTTTAAAATAGCAGAGAGCGGCGGCTTGTGCTGCATAATGATGCTCTTGTGGCAGCCACGGTGCATGCTGTAAGGGAGTTTTCACTGCAACTCCACTGCAACAGCACACACACAAAACCCCCCAACCTATGGAGACTGAAAATCTACACATTTTAAAAAAAAAGGATTTCCCTATACTGAAATAAATAGAATTAATTCTGCCCACACATTAAAAAAGTGGTATGAATCACTAGAAGCTAAGCCCAACTCCTATAAACAGCTACCAATGGGTGGAAGCTCAAAGGCAGCTCAGTACAAAGAGCTCCCAGCTGCACCTTCCCACCACTTCAGCATCCCAGCCCTGCCTGCACTGCTAGCTGCACAAGCAAAATGCTTCTGGAACAACTCTTTATATACTACTGCTTTAACCTCACTGGAAATAATCCAAGTAGAAGAATTTTCATAACAAAAATAGACTTTATAATTTGTGAGCTATCCTGTTTTAATTATCACCACACCAAACTGAGCCCAAATATATTCCATTAAAATGCCCCACACTTAGAATTGCTTACTGTCCAAAAAGCAGAACATAATAATAAGGAGAAGAATCAGCATAAGCATGACTTACTAGAATATAAAATTGCATCAACGTCTTAAAACCATTTTCAAACAGCTCCCCTCCAGCACTGCTGCTCTCCATCTACAGCACCAGCAGTTGGAATGACAGAGGCTGTGTGGAACCTTAATATCACACTGAGCTACTGTGGACTGATTAACTTCTAGCCACAAACACATACTTTCTGCACACAGAAAAAAAGCAACAAACATTTCCTATGACATGGTCGCTCTTTTTAAAGAGAATATGTTTTTCCTGTTTCCTCTCACATGAAGCCAAGCCCCCCTGAAAGGTCATCATGTTACCCCATGAGCTGTGAGTGCACCATTACAGCCAAAACCTCCAGGGCAGGAGAGCCAGGCACAGGCACTGGATGCCACCATGTCTCAGACAGAGAGAGGAAAATATCCAGGTGGTTATCACAGATTTGATCATCACACATGGACGAGAAGACAGGATCCTTGGTCCTGCTGCCCAGCAAATGGGGGCTGAGAGCACAGCTTCTGCCAGGTTCACTGCATGAGGGGAGGGTGATGCTCAGCCACCCTCCAGGAGTGGGGTATTCCTAGTAAAAAGCACTTTGATCTCTTCCTGACTTCTCAGCTTCCATGTCATACATACAACAGGGCATGAAAAAAATGTTATACACCTACCTTTCTGTAGCTCTAGGTCAGCTCTATTGCTTTCCCCTAAGACACTTGGTAGGGACAAGTCTTAGAAAATGCCCTGTCCCTCCCTCTAAAATTATCTACCTTTTATGGTACATCAGAACTGTCTTAGTCACAGAGGGAAAAAATTTGCCAAATTTAGAGGTCTAAGATCAAGTCACTTCATTTGGAGCTGACAGGCAGAAATATGATGAAGAGGAACACACCTTGCATTAAAACAACCCTCTCCAAGCTGCCTTATAAACTATAAGACTTATATACAGATTAGCTGCCTCCAGTACTTCTGAATTAAAATAAAAAGCTGTATGATTTATTACTCTAAGGCCCTCCTAAAAACCACTATTTTGGGGACAAGAAATATGTACCCCAACTCTTAACACAGCGTGGAAGAGGTAACAGTTTGCTAAAAAAGGGATAAAGGTATCTGTACAGTTTGACATACATATTTAAGATATTGGAAGTTATATGGAGTCGTGTGGAAACAGGAGATGATGACATCTGACATCACTGGGGGATCATCCTTGTCCCTTCCAACCCAGGAGGAGTTAGAACATTATGACTTCTGAGAGCAAAACACACTTGCAGGGTCCCCATGTGGGAGAAGGAGCCTGGCTGCATCATGTGTGTCCCTCCAGCAGAGGCTGAGGAGGGAAAAGTATCTTTTCTTGCACCAATACAGACCCACTGCTGAACTCAGGGCTCACTCCCACTTCACCTGGTAGCAAGTGAGACTCATGTGCTACTCTGCAGTTGTCCTGATCATTTAAAAGATGCAGTGCAGTGACCAGTGGTACCCAGGAGAGAGTATTTCTAACAGCAACAATTTCCTCTTGGATATGTGCCTCAGTTCCCCTAGGGGGATGCTGCTGCCAAAGACAGCAGAATAAACATTTTATTTTGTATATAGACACCACTACTCTATTAAAGTTCCAACTGCAATATTAGCTCATCCTCAAGGCACAGTAAAACCTTACTAAGCAAGCATCAGTTTGCTCATCTCCATAGGCAAATTTTCACTGAGCAGAGTAAGACAGTAGGGTTTCCTTTGCATAGAGGTACAGTCAAGCATTACAAAGAATTCCCATAAGACTAGACTTCATCAGTCTTTTAAGACACAGATTACAACACATATAGCATTTAATTTTTTTAAAAAAAATACAGTCTTACAGCTAATGAAGTGTGTCTGGTGCTGAAGCAGCTTTGATTTTACAGCCAGTTTACTTATTTGATACATCTACTCTTTTCCCTGGAGGTTCTAAAAATAATTAATTAGTTAATTTTGCTTTATCAAGAAATCTATTTCTAATCAACACAATATTGTTACGCTTTAAAATAACCTCATTCACAGCTGGAAAATAACCTTGTTGCCATCACTTCTGTGGCAGCCTCTGAATGTTTTATTACCTTCCCACACACCAACAGAAATCTCAGTAAGAAGGCTCCACCGTGCACCCCTATGACACTGTGGCACCTCTTTGCCAGTTCAGGGGGTGAACTCAGTTCCTGAGACTTTTTGGGTGTGCAGCCTTCCCCCAAGCCCTGTGTGCCAAGGCATACCCCTGAAGAGCCCTTCAGAAATGAGGAATAATTCTGGCAAAGTTAAGCTCCTGCCAGCATTAACAAGACACATTTTGGTAAAGCCATACCTGGAAACTGTAGCTGGTCCTGAATGGGGAGAGAATGAAGAGACAGAGAGACAGAGTGCACCAGCATGAGCTTTGTGGTTAACACAGCAGTATGAGCATTTTAAAACAGCAAGGGAGTGGAAATCCCCCAGAGTAGCTTTGAAAAGATCATGTATAAAAATGTTTTAGAAGTGTTAGGATAAAAGGCAAGCCACTGAAAAGTATTTTGCCTTACTGCAATGATGTAGGGACTGCAGATTTTACCATCTGGAGCAGCACAAGGTTACCAAGGACGTTTCTCACAGTTGGAATCCGAGATACAGAGTAGATTTCACCTTCCACAAAACTGGTGAGTGATCAAATGAAGAGTACGACGGCAGCAGGAAACACACAAGGACATAAGAAAAACCCAGGTCCAATCCTGTGAATCCCTCCACGGCAGCCTTAGCAAAGCCGGGTGAACCCACCCATTTGCAGGAAGCAAACTGGCGGCTCAAGGAGGAAGCAGCACTGGTTTGGTCACATCAGCTCATGCCACAGGCTGCACAGGCATGTCATGTTTAAACAGAACTCTCAAACTGAAATAAAATCCACTTTGAGAAAATAAGCATGTTACTTGGTTTTGTAATAACTTAAGTGGCCATAAACCCTAATGGTTTTGTAGTCTGCACTTAATTGTGCACACAGGATTCTTGGCAGCCTCCATCTGCCTGACTCTGCATCAGCCTCCCTCCTCAGTCCAAATTCTGCTGCCCTTGTGGCAGTGCCACAGGCTCCATCTCTACCCCCACTCTTTCTTTATCCTCCTCTGCCCTTTCCCTTTGCTTTCTGGTCTCTTTTTTCATTTTTTTCCTTCCTTTCCTAAAGTAACGTATCTCGTTTTCTCTAAAAGCAATAATTTTTAAGTCTTCTTTTATTTAAAATACTAATTTTCTGAAGAAAGTTTCTATTCTGTCTTGTGGTAAATGCAACATATACCCTCCTTAGTCTTTTCCCTTTAACTGAGCTTGCTCCCAGAGCATTTCTAACCTATTCCAATTTCCATCTCCCCTCCCAGGAGGTATCTCAACCTACTGCACGTTTTCCTGAACCTTCCCTGAAGCTCTGGAACAGACAAATCATTGCATCATGAAGTCACTGGCAAAGGGAAAGGCATCACTTTGCAGGCATGCTGCTTCTTTATGGGATCAATTAAATTGATTTGAGTTGCATTTCTCAGCACAGCCTAAGCTCACTTCCACAGTCAGGCTTTTTAACCCAGAAGGTATCCTTTCCTCCTTCCCATCAACAGTTGTCCCCAGGCTGCTTCCTGGTCAGGCTGTCAACTGTACACCACCTCTGACCAGGCTGCCACCAGAACAGCACAACAGCTTTGTACACAGGCTTTCCTGGAGCCTGGCAGCTCTGAAGGAAGGACACATCCAGCTGGATCTGTTGGGAGGAGGCAGCGCTGCAGAAAGTGGAGTGCTCTGCAAGCACAGCTCCAGGAAGCACCATCTGCTTCTGGGAAGCTTTGGGGAAAACCCCGAATGGAGAAGTTGAGTGGGAGCAGGATCTTAATTTTAAACAGTTTGACTCTGCAGATGAGTGGAGAGCAGCAGGCCACTGTTATTGTTTGTGATCAGCCCTTGACCTTCTCCAGCGCCAAGGACAGTGCTGAAACTCTGGCCAAGTTTCAAGCAGACCCAAGGGGATGAACTTGAGTGAAAAGACAGACAGCAACAGCATTTAGGAAACAAAATGAAGGAAAAGAAAGACACAGAAAAGCAAAATAAAGAAACAAAAGTCACTGAAAAAAGAGTAACAATAAGGGGCAGAGAGCAAGACAATTAACAGGCTGTAATTTTTTATCTTTCAGTGTACTGAAGCAAAAGTGAGTCTTCACTTTTCCTAACAACTAATTGGCCATTACAGACTTTGCAGAAGTAGGTCTTTGGGGCTTTCAAATTCACATCTCTTTCTCTGCTCCATGCAGACACACTATCCAGGACTTGAGCTGATTTGACCATTCAGTCGGTTTGGCCACGAATATCCACTCAAGGCACAAGAGATTCTTGGTTTTAATTTTCCACCCTTTGACTCAGTCTTAATAAAGAACTTTACCAGTATTTATACAGAAACCTATGAATCAATTCAGTGGTTATTCATCTGAATTACTAGAATGAACTCAAATTTTGTATTAACACACACATTTGACTGATGACATATAGACACACATTTTTCTAGCCACAGCTGTCAGTGACAATATAACTGCTAATGTAAAAACCCAGATGCTATTGCGGATCCCGTGAACTTGCTGTTGGGAAAGTGGTGACAGCAAGCATTGAAACCCTTTTCTTTTCTTAAAAAAAAAAAAAAAAAAAAACCATCAGGAGAAAGGATGTAATCTTAAAAAGTCCTTCCCATCAAGACAGGCTGGAGATCCACAGAGGTAAGAATGAGGAGTGGTGCTTTCCCATGGCCCCTTCTCCAAATGCATATAACTTAGCACAGGTATGACCATTTCATGTCTCAGTGAAATGGGCAAAAACTTGGGGAAAAAACTGCTCTGCAGATGGTTCCTAATCTTGAGGTTTGGTTCATCAATAGGTGGCTTTGCCTAACAGTAAGTAACTTTTATATTTTGATACAATCTTCTGCAAAATAAGTTGACAGCAACATACTTACCCTTATAGAATCCCTGTATGTGAACATCAGTATATTACACACAAAAACTTGCTTTATCAGTCCCACTCCCAGAGACAAACATGTTTAACTACAGAGCACTCTGGGCAATCCCGTATCAAAACCACTGTGGTTTAGGTGTAGACAGTTTCTCACACAGTTGTGTATTTGTTGCAGTATCGAGCAGAGGAAACTGGAAATTTTTGCAACATTTTTATTAACTGTACAATTGTGACTCAAGTTTCCTCACTTTCCCAAGCCCAGCCACACACCAGGGTAAAAAGGTTAGCTTCTTTTCCTGAGCTGAAGGAAGAGAGTGGAACAACTGCACATTGGTACTGATAAGGGGCTGATGACTAACAGTGTGATCATTAACCCTTCACAGTTATTGCCAAGAAACTTGGACAGAAAAGCCTCAGAAAAGCAAAAGAAGAGGTTCTGAAATCCTCATCTCAGGGCCCAGACCCAAGGGCACACTGACTGTAAGATGTCTCAGCCAGCTGGCTGGGGTCCTGCAGCAGCACCCTGAGGCTGCCAGCTGCTCCAGGCAGGCAATGCTCCCAAGAACAGAATGTCTGAGAGACAACAGAAACCACCTGGATGGGTCCCTGCAGCTACCACCAACTGCCTCCACAGGATCAGGAGACCAAGTAAATTACAACTCACACAGACTACCTGAAAAGCCAGAGAAAGGAACACATCTTCATAGCCAGATGATTACTCATGATAAATGATATCTATTTATGCAAAATCAAAGGGTCGGAGAACTGAAGAAGACAGAGGGCTATAAGGATGACTTAAAGGTGGGCACAAACAAAGTCCAGGAGATGAAGCACTCTACCTGTGTGCACCTGTCCACTGAAGGGATTTTGCAAAGTGACCCATGCAATACGAGGCATAGTATGAAGAGCTTCTGACCTGTCTCATAGCTTTGACATAGCTTTGCTCCTGTCTTAGGGAGCCTGTGTGGTGAAATAAAGAACTATCTGGTTTCTGCCCTCTGCACTATTTGAAATTCCTTCTGTCCAAGTTTCCAACAGCAGCTTTCGAGCTTTAAAATCTTGTCCCCTCCTGCCTATGATTCCTTACCCTCTCTAAACCCCATAAATACCCTGTAAGTGCCACAAGCTTTTCTTTTTTCCTTCATGATGTTACTCTGAATCTTATCTTTCAGCAGCTTACACCTCTTCAGTTTCTAACCCCAAAATTTCCTGCCAGGTACTTACAGATGTGCCCTATCACCGCAGACCATCTCCCTGTATGGGCTGAACTCTCAGCTTCTCCTCTGATATCCAGGCTGTGATAGTTCAATGTCTCCAGCCTTCCCCCACAGCCCTTCTTCTGCACAGCCCCTGTGTTCCAGCCTGATAAAACCAGACCCTGTTCCACTCAGCTCCGTAACCTTCATCTCTTCCTCCCAGTCTTGAAGTGTTAGATCTTCACAATACCTCACCAACTTCTCCTGCTTCACATCTCTGTATGATACAGTATTTCTTGTCTACTAACACAAATGAAACTGTGATCCTTCACCATCATCCTCTGGTTTTTACAGAATCAGGGGTTTGGTTTGGAAGGGATCTTACGGATCATCTCATTCCAACCCTGCAGCCATGAGCAGGGACACCTTCCACTAAACCAGGTTGTTCAATGCCCCATCCATCCTGGCCTCGAATAGTTCCAGGAATGGGGAAAATACTAATTTCCAAACACTTATTTCTCTTGAAATGTAATATTTTGATCATTTATCCACCCGCTAGCTGCTGCAGGGATCATATTTCTAAGTCCCAGCTATAACCACATCACCTCTCATCATCCCTCCACTTTCCCACTGCATCAAAACCTCTTCCCTTTCAAAGCCTGTTCTAGTCTCCCTCCACTTGCCCATGCATTGCCTCCAACGATATAAAGGTTTCCTCTCTGTCCAAGCAATGGTAACAGGCTCCACTGCCTGCATGTTATGCATTTGAGCAAGTGTGTGCTGGGAAGACAGATTTTTTTTTGTAGAGAGAGATATTAGCAAGATTTTCTACTTCAAATCTTTTCTCCGAGATCTCCCTTGCCCAGCAGCTGGGAACAACTGGCTTCTGACTATCGTGGCAGCCCAGAGGGTAGCACTGTCTCCTATTGCTCCTGCACGCAGGCGCATCCCTCCCTCCTGTAAACTTGACCTATAAACTTCCTTCAGCCAAGGGCTGCGGTTTTGCCTTCTGCTCGCACAGAGGGGTCCTCAACCACAGCAAACACTTCTCTGCACAACAGAAATAAAATAAGACAATCAAGGCTAACAGCAAAGGAAGTTGTCCTGGGTGGTTTTGGGCTGAGTGCAACACATGACCACCACAGCTCGCACGAAGCTGAAACGCAACAATACAACACAGTCCTAGGATGAAAGAAGATGAAGTGAAAAACCAGCCAGACAAACGCTCATGCACAAGGGCATCCCAGAGCACCAACGCTCATGCACAAGGGCATCCCAGAGCACCTCAATATTAAGTTCATCACTAAACCCGCATGCTCTGTGTGCAATCAGCAGGGGAGGTTTAAAAATACAACTGTGTTTCTGCTGCCAGCCTGGAGATGTGCCTGACCTGAATACACCCAGCTATTTTTAGCACATCATTGCACTCCTTTCAGCCATCCCGTATTTATAAAACGGAAGTTATGAGGAAAGTTGTTCTTGGCTGGCACCAGGAAGGCGCAGCCAAGCTCACAATAGGCAGAGCAATTCAAGAAGTGCCAACAATAGGAGCTCTTCATTTTTCCTGCTAAATATGAAGAGTGTTGAAAATGCTTGGTTAAACCCTGCTGCCTCAAGATGCTCCCAGAGCGCTGTTAATCAAGGAAAATCAGAAGACTCCCTGCACACGCACAGAGGGGAGATTCCCTCCCCCCGGCAGCATTCAGCTGACAGCAGCGGGGATGCTTGTTACAGTTCCCTGCAGTCTGAAAAGATCAGAGCCGCAAAGACATTCTTCATTCATCCGAGCGGTCCCAGCTTTGTTTCCTTCCCAGCCCCCAAAATTTCGGCCCGGCCAAGCTCTGGGGCGGGCACCGGGCCTACCTTTCCCTCCGGCATCCCGGGGATGTCCGTGGCGCATCCCGGGCAGGGCTGGGCTGAGTGCGGCTGCACGGGGAACCTCCGCGCCGGGGCGAGGGCTCCGCCGCACCTCGCACAACTCCCGGGGCACAACTTCGGTTTGCGGCCGGGCCTCTCCTCCGAGCGGAACGGAGCAGCCCCGCCACACTTCCCTCTGCCCCGCGGGGCTGCGAGAGGCACTTCAGGGAGCTGTCGCCCCACGCCAGCCCGGCCGGCACCCACCGCTGTCCCCGCGGGCCCGGCCCCGCTCCCCGGCACGCCCCGGCTCCTGCCCCGTCCCTGTCCCTGTCCCTGCCCGACCCGGCCCGGCGGGACCCGCGGCCCGCCCGCCCCGCCGCACCTGTGCCGGCGCTCGCCGCGCTCCGTGCCGGGGCCGCCGCTGCCGGCGGGGCGCGGGCGGTGCGGGGCTGCGCGGGCGCGGCTCCGTGCGCGGCTCCGGCGGGCGGGGGGCGCGGCGAGGACGCGCTGCTGCCACCGCCCCCGGCTGCTGCCACCGCCCCCGCGGGCGGGAGCCGCTTTCGGTTTCATGGCAACCCCCGGGCGGGGAGACCCCGGCGGCGGCACCGCCCCGCTCCGGGCGCCCGCGGAGCTCCCGGGCTGGGGGAGGAAGCGACGGCGTCCCCCCGCCTCCTGAGGGACGGCAGCCCCGGGAGCCGCGGCTGGGGAAGGCTCCCCGGCAGCCCATCCTCACCAGCGCCGGCTCCAGGCTCACCACCCCGCCCGGCAGCTCCCGAACGCCCGGCGAGGTTCCGTGAGCTGGGGAAAGCCGCTCCCCGCAGGCCGGCGAGCTTTCCAGGAGGGGTAGCGAGGAGCTGCACTCGGACACGGCACTCGCTGCCTGCCCTCCGCCTGCCTGCCGGGAGGGCAGGGAGCTGCTCTTTCGTTATTTACACCTGCGGGACTGAAAGAGCGAAATAAAGCCCATGCTAAACAGGTAAAGGACACGGCATGCCACATGCCAGTTATTATTTGCTATTATTATATCACTATTACATGCCAGTATTACCGGCTAATGACCCATGCCGGAGGGCTCCTTACAAAGGCAGACAACACTGCCCTCCTCCAGCCAACAGCTCTGAGGCGAAGGCTTGGCTGCTTGCTCCCCATCACCTGCCGCTGCACTTTGTTCTGGCTTTCACATTAAACCACTTCTAGGAAAAGCAGTCTCTAAGGAACACACCATCCTAGTACATGCACAAAAGCACTAAGGCTAACAAAAAAAGAAAAAATTGGGTTACGTTATCTGGATTGTCTTCAGAGCTCTAAAACCAATAGTAATAAAATGGTTTCAGAAAGATTCTTCTTTTGCTACAATGACTCAGAGTTGTCATTCCCGAGGGAGTCAGTCCATATTACATTGACTCTGGGAGTCCAGCGAAGACATTACTACAACAGACACTGTTTAAAACACTCCTTCTTGCAAAAATTGTTCTTTTTTTTTTTTCTTTTCTTCCCCTAATTAGCTTTTAGGAATATTCTGATTAATCCGGGTAGCACTTGCTGGGAAGTTCACAGGAAGATCCGTCAGAACAACAGGCATTATGTTTCTGTAACTAAACATTTATAAATTTAAATGACTAGTTTAGACATGGGATCAGGTTCCCAAGATGGACATTGGCTGCACTATCTTCCCGGTGCAGAACATGATAATTCCCCAGAACAATTCTTTGTGGGGATGAAGACCCGTCAATAAAATCACCAGATATCAGGCTGCAGGCATTAGTTTAAAAATCCCAACTCTTAAGGCTCAGTGAGCATAACAGGAAGCCTGGTCTGCATTAAGACAAATCCTTGAAACTGCAGTAGAGATCACAATCCCTGAATCTCAGTGCCTCCTTTTGTGCCAGTCCAAGTCAGTAACAGCAATGAGGATTTATTGTGCTGCTAGAATTCTTTCAGTGTACAAAACTGCACTAAAAAAAGAACTTTAAAGAATTGACAGAACTAGAAGGCAGCAGCCTTCACTAGTGGTAAATATGAAGTACTTATTTTCCAAAGTTGTAGTGTTAATTTTGAGGATTTCTGTCTATAACTAAATAGTCCAGATACTGTTGCCTATATATTCTGCTTCTCCTCCATATGTGACTGTACATGTTTGATGCCTAATTCATCAGCAACGGACTGTGAGTAAAGAGTAAATGTTTGCCTTTTGTATCTCATATACAACTGCCCATCTATCCCATCAATGCCTTGTTTTACTCACCCTGAGGAAGACAAACTTGAGGTTTGGCTACTTCAGCCTCAGGAAAAACTGGAGGTTCACCATGTTCAGCAGGACCACTGAGCTGTATTCAGTGCCGTTTGCACTGCACCATTGCTGACTTTCCTACGACTTCCCCTGCACTGTGAAACATAGCTCCAAGCACACTATTTCATGATGCCTGGCTTTGCTTTTGCCTGACATCCACATTTATGCCTGGCCTCAGCTGTAAATTCAGCCCATTCCTTTCTTTTGCTATAAAGGGGCACAACACAGTTCTAGTAACCATCCCAAATTATTCCCTAAACTCTGCAATTTGGCTCTATCCATACACAAACTCCCACATCTATAAGCTACTGTTTGTGTTCTGTTCTCAATGCATTGTGAGGTTTCCAGAATAAAGAAAAATCCCAACACTCTAAGGATGAACAAAAACCTAAGGACAAAAGTATCTAATTCCTTTTGCTCAGGAGCAACAAATTAAACTACTTTACTATGATGTGCAATGTTTAGTGATTGTTTTATTAAATGCAGAAAATACCTGCTCAACTTTGTACCCATTCTGATTTAAAGTGCAACAATTAAATCTGATAGTTCTTGTACATCCATATTTTGCAAGTGGTGTTTGTAGAATACATGTTCCGATTATGCCTTGCATTTGTAAAATGCAATTTTTTAGTACCGTTTTGCTTTATTAACTAAAATAAACTGTACAAAAAGCTGTAGAGTTACATTAGCTTTGAACAATGTAGGATACACGTTCTCTGCCAAACGTTAGTGTGCAAACATTGTACATTTTTTAAAGTGACAAAATTAAGCCAACCTTGAAGTCAGAGTTCATTACTACATTACAAAACAGGAGACTAGATATGGCAAAAGAAATTTCCCACTGAAATCAACACCGTTGTATAATTTTATTTCTAATTCTTAAAAAAATATAAATGAATTTAGAAGAGAATCACAGTATAAGGGCCCTAACATATTAGACCATTACAAGGTACATAAAAATAGAAGACACAGATTTCTTTGAAACTTTAATCCTTTGATTAAGCAGCAAGCATATCACTCTCCAGGCAAACACTGCTTAAAACAAACCCTACCCCCCAAAACAGGACGTGCAAACTGTATGCACATATTCTGCAAAGCACACAATAAAGACATTTTGCTATGTACATACTTATTTAGTACTACAAATGCTAGGAGTTCCCTACTGTGTGCTACAGTGTATGCAAATTAAGAAATACTACCCTACCTATCTCTGACCCTCCCTCCCCACTTCAAATACAGCACCTTTGCCCAGTTATAGAATATTTAAACAAGATTAAACAGAATTACAATGTACTGAAGAGCTTTATAGCAGTTGGTGGTGGCCAACTGTACTGTAACACCCAACATTCTGCATACTGAAGTCTATCGACAAGAGACAAGACAAAAATTAGCAGAGGTACAATACATACACCTGGGAGACTCAATGCTTAAAAATTAAAAAAAAAAAAGAAAAGAAAAAAAAGCCTGAAGATGAATCTTATCACTAATGAACTGTAAAAATGTACCAGCTTGGTTTTGTATTGGTTTTAAAGACCAGAGAGCAGCCAGATTTGTGTAGCTGGTGAGGGCACACTTAAAGACTCTTGACTTCCAGAACACAAGTTTCCATGACCACGAATTCCTTGGTGCTTGTTTTAAAATTCTGCTTTTCTTAGACAGGGGGTCATCTGATGCTCACATAGTAGCTAAGCACCTACTCTGATGCAAAAGAAAATTTGTAAGAAGGACCTTTTGTACGATACCTCAGCACACCAATGAAAGCTGCTCAGAAAGAAAAACCTCTCAAGTTTGATCTGAGAATATTTTAAAATGAAGAACTAAAACATAAAGGTCAACACTTTAACTCAAATTTAGGCTACAGCTATCAAGCTTTAAGACTAGATTTTCAAATGAAATAGAATCTGATAGTAAAAGAACTTCCCTTTGCACATAAGAAAATACATTATCAAGCTGCTAAACTGATCATTAGACCATCCAATTTATCTATAAAAAAACCCCTAGGGACAGCATATCCCATTTGCAAATAAAGTCAAATAGTCTCATTTTAGTCAAGGGCAAATCTAGTTAATAACAAAATGGATTGAAAAAGATTTTTAGACACCATTTCATTTATAAGCAAAAATAACTTTCTAAATGGTATGACAGTCAACGTGAATATTATTACATAATCAAGAATGCATTATTTTTCTATAGCTTAATTCAGATCACACGGTTTTAAACAGTGCTACTCATATTTGGAGCCTGGTTTACTTGGAGGGTAGAGGCATCTTCTTTTAAATGGAAAACAAACAAACAAAAAAACACCCCCCCCAAAAAAAAACCAAAACAAAAAAAACCCCACAAAACAAAACAAACAAACAAATTTAAAAACACACCGGGCATCAATCAAGGTTTCAGACAGGAATGCAGTGAAATGAGTTTCTTTCAAGCTCCTAAAATTTGGAAGCAGTATTAATATCTAAATGCAGGTTTTACTGAGTCAACAAAATAAATGAACACCCCTTTCCTCCCCCCCATACTCTCAAATAATGTAATGACTTTTGCCAGAAATATAACAGGAATCAAGAGATAATCACTTAGAAGTAAGACTGCATTGGTACCAGGTAACTATTCTCATGATATTCCACCAGCACCACCGGCCTATACACTTCCCTCATTAATTCTCAAGCAAGGTATCAGTGATCCAATATACACAAACTGCAGACAGTAATTCTCAGAGGAATGGAATTTTACTGTACTTACATTAGAAGAATTAGTGGAATAAAAAATTAAATTAATACTTTCTGCTTGATGGTTCCTCTCCTGTCATCCCCCTGGGTGGTGGAAGCTGCTGCCTCTCTATCCTGCCCAGCCCACAAGACAAGACTGCAGCAGGAAACTGGACTCCTGCTTCCAGTTAAATTCTATGAGTAGAACACACATGACATTTAATAAATTTGGTGCAATAGCTCACTGAGTCTTCAGAATTCTCTGAAAGAGGAGTATTTAATAAGCCAGTACCTTTTAAAATAAGAGAATGTGTTGTGGGAAAAACTTGAGGAGAAGACCTACATTTTATAACTCTGTGAAATGATTCTACTGTTTTCTAAACAGGGCAAAACATTCCGAACCTAAAGCCATTATTTTCTTTCATTACAAGGTAAAAAAAAAAATTAAAAAAGTCACACACACACACAAAAAAACCCCAACGCTACATTTAAGTCTCCTACAATATTATCTATTTCTAGATTTGCCAGACTACTTTCCTGTAGTTAGATGCTTGACTATAAAGAACTGTAATAAAATAAATAGAGTAAAAATCAGTTAAACAAAATCTTGGTGTGTTGAACATTTATTCATTTAAGAAGTTAGCTTCCTTCAACAGTTATTCATACAGAGGAGGGCTGCAGTGTAGGCATTGTTCTGCTGTACAAGTCTTCGGCATAAAAATATTTTTATACAGGTGGTGATTGACGGTGTTCCATTTCTAGTCCTTAGCTTGCTCCTCTGGAAAAATGGTCTGACACCTGTGAAGGCTTGCTCTTTTCTCCCCTTCATCATTTGGGAAAAAAAAAAAAAAAGTACATTGATACAATTTTTCAAATGTGGGAGTTAGCATAATTCCGCTTGCTTTTCTTCAGTGCAGAGTGGACTGAGATTCTGTCTGAATTCCGATGAGCGAGGGTGGCTGCTGGCCGCTGCCCGTGGTCAGCACGGGCCGGGGGTTGAGACGAGGAGGCATGGAATTAGCGGGGCGGATGAGCGGCGGGGGAGGCTGGTTTAGGGTCGGCCGCGGCTGAATGAATCGCGCCTGCTGCTGGAGCGGCGGAGGCTGGCGGTGCAGAGCGGGAGCGGCGGGAAGTGCTGGACGAAGTAACGGGGGCGGCTGATTTAAAGTTGCCATGGGAGCGGCAGGTGCTGGAGCAGATGCCTGTGCTGGAGGTGAAGGGCCTAAACACTGAGTGGCCGGAGTGCTTTGTGCCTGTGCAAAGGACAAAGACAAGACGGCGTGAACAGCCAGCCCGGTGGGACGTGACGCAGTTGGGCTGCCGCTGGCCACTACACAGGAAACGGCATTTAAAAAAATCAAACCAAAGAACTGAGAAGTTACCGAAACGAAATCGCCAACCAAAACATTATAGACAGCAGAACTAAAAATATTTATGAAGCAAGTCTTCTTCTAGAACAAGAAGTGTATTTTAACACTAAAACAGTTAACGTGATCGTCACTATCAAAGGTGCAGTCCTGCTCCCAGCTGGTTAACGACATTGGCTGAAGTTCTATGCAAGCTCATCATCATTCTTTAGAATGTGGTTTGCCACTCCACACCAGTTAACCTTATATTTTATCACTAAATAAAATGCTGTTCCTCAACCCATGCTTACTTATTTCTGGTACACAAAACACACCTCATCTTCTTCATCAGTGCTCTTTCCTGATGGCACATTAGAAGTATTTTTTGTGTCCTCCCCTAAAGCAGAAGCATCACCATTAGAAGCCAGGGTTCCTTGTTCCGCTTCCCATTCCTGCAATACCTCCTCTAAGTTAAACCGACGCCTGTAGTTTACAAAGAAGTTCTTCACTTGGCCAACAGTCTTGTTGCCAATTACATCTGCAATAGCTTGAAAATCTTTACCATATTTTCGGACACCTGGAAGGCAAAGTAAATAACATAGCTGTGAAGAATCAGTCAGACACAGCTACGTGTGATGTATTTATAAAGAGAACCTATGGGATCTGCAAACCAAGGACTCGCTAATTAGGAGAACTTCTCAATTAGGAGAAGACTTCAATTTCCATTAAAACAAAGTAATTTTTAATAGCATAGCTATCAACATACAAATCAAGAACTTCATAAAAAAGTCATTACCCATTCTTCTTAAAAGATCCTGGCTTACTCAGCAAGCCTCTCAACCTAAAACCACAGAGATCTGGCCTCTGACAAACACAGTAAATCCTTCAGTGTGCTCACAGTAAGGGCAGAAGCCCAAGACCAGCTCAAGAGGGGAGGAAGGGTAACGAGCATGTGTGTATAGCTGTAAACAGAACATAATGCTAGAAACGTCAAGTGACAAACACTGATCGCTCCTACAGGTTCTCTCCACACCAGCTGCATGCAGATGGTTCTTTCCCACAGCCAGTTGGGCAGGCATGGCAGAGGGCAGAACAAGAGGGCACAGTTCACTAAATCACAATATCCTGCTCATTCCTGCACTTGTGTCATGCTCTACTCAGGCTACACAGAGCAACTGGCAAGTGTTCTCACAAAATCTGTTTGAAGCTTTCATTCACCATTGAAACTGGGTAGAAAAATCTGGGGGTTTGGGACAACCACTTTGGAGAATGTAAGTAAGCTACTGGTATCTCCTTATAAGATGGCCCAGCACAAGCTGCCAGGATTAAATCCCCTACTGAGATGGAGCATGACAGGTGAGCTTTGCATTGTTTTCATTAACTTTTGTACTGACAGCAGTAGTCACTTGTTTATGAGCACTTAAAAAAAAAAAAAAAGACCCTCAATATATGTTTTAAATACTTCTCAATCTACACTTGCACGTAACACAAAAAACTACTGGGTGCGACATTCCATAGTTTTTAACTTAAAATTTGATGTATAATAAAAAATATATTGATTTTGTTATATTTAGAGTATGTGCCTAGATTTTTCTTAAGCAGGAGCAGGGAAGAACATCTTCAACTTCCTCCACTTCCTAGAATACAGCTTTTAGCTGCACGAAGTATATTTTTAATTACAAGTGTCAAAAGTTTAGACCTGAAGAAATAAACCAGTTTTGTTCCAGAGTGAGTAAACAGAAGACTCATTTTTTTCCACTGTCGGTTATGCATGAGTGAATTGCAATTTGACTTTTCCTCTGAAGCTCCTGGTAGCTGAACTCATTTGAAACATATTACAGGGCTTAGAGGACAGGCACTCTTTCTCATTACAGAAAAAGAAATTTATGCCTCATTTCATGCCTCACTTCAGAAAATGAAGCAAAGTGTTCAGAAAGTGAGAGTTGTTTCAAATCTGAAAGCTATGTTCCTTTTCAACTTAATTGTGAAGAGTGTGACCTTCAGTTTGTTCTGCTCCTTTCTACTTTCCTTGTTATTAGGCACTTCTGATGTGGTAATGCACACTCCCTGCAATTTAGAAGAAAAGTTCACCTCCAGGACAGTAACAAATTCCGTAGCTGAAGCTGATGTTTCAGCTGTCAAGAGCCCAGCTACATTATTTAGTATCTTTTCTGGGGCCTAAAAAAGAATACAACCCTCCTGACTGCAGGAACCTTGGAAAGATTTCAGAGCGACGTGGGAGGGCATGGATCCAGGCAAAGCAAAGACAGGAATTTGGCTCTGTGCTTTATCAGCAGTACAAGGTATCAGCTATACTCCTTAAAAGCTGTGTGTGCTCACGGAACACTGCCTCCAGTATTTCAATATTCTTTGTCTGCCCTACCATTACCACCCTTACTAATTTATAATGGACGTGAAATGTCCACTGCAATATATCTAACATGCTGTACAATTAATCAAGTGAACAAGGTGCCCAGCAGAACAAAACACATTGCTGTTGGAAAACTAATTCAGACTTTCAGTGATTTCAGCCTTTTCTGTTACTATGCTGTCTATACTTTCCTCCCTTACTCTGCAACAGGACTGAGCCTGTTTGCTGACTTAAACTCAGATTGTCAAAAACAAGATCTTGAAGCCTATTCTTTCCAAGCAAACAGCTTGAAAACAAGGTATCTTGCCTTCAGTGAGAACCCTAAAAAAAAAAAATCTAAAGAAAATAAAATTTCCTTAGTTTACCTACATACAGCTACTCACACTACTCATTTTGGATTCTTTTCAGTGTTTTGTACTACTGCTCTACCACAATAATGTATTACAAGCCTTTCAAGCTATGGAAGAAATAGAGAAAATTCACTGTATGTTTATGAAACTTTAATGTAAAAGGTAAGAGCTGTTGCCAAGCTATCATCCCTGTCAAACTGGTGCATATTACTTGTGCATCCTTATACAAATTCAGTGCTAAACACCACTGAAATTATTTCTCACATGTTTAATCCGTTATTCAATAAAAATAATTTTATTAGGCTGATGAAAGCGAAGCTCAAAAAAAGACAACTGCATAGCCTCACTTTACATGTATGAATGGTTTTCTCCCAGCTCATTTGAAAGCAGCCCAGAACACAGGAATCCTTCAAGCTCTTCAGAACTTCACCCAACTGCAAAGGTGCACTGGAACATGTACACTCTTGATTACAGCACTTCATCTTGAATGTCTCTCTAGGAGAAACTCATAAATCCAAGTTTGATGCTGTTTACACTGCTTAATGTTGTACAGCACAGCAAACACAAAATATGAATCAGAGTGCAAAGCAATGATACAGCACCACAATGAGACAGAAATAGTTAATGGGAGCTGCAGTGTCACTGTGATGGGAGTACAGTGCTCCTGGCAACCGTCTTATGTGGAGTTAGAGCCTGATTGTTCCAGCTGTTTTTCCCTGCAATGTCATGAAAGTCATGCACTGCTTTTCATTGCAAATTTTGTTGACTTGAACAAGTGTTAAAACATTTTTGCAATTGCATTTTCATATGACCAAGATCTTAGTTTGAAAATATGATCATCCATTTCTATACATAAAAGTTTGCATTTTAAGAACACTAAGTGATGAACTAGCCCATTAAGTTCAACAACTACTTAGAGCTGAACTGTTACCTGATAAATTATACTGCAAATACATTGTCTCAGTTTTTAAGTCTGAGTCCACAACCCCATTGCAGGCGCCCACACTGCTTTTAAGATTACACACAGCTCTATTTCAAGATAAGTTTTCTCATTACCTCCTCCTTAGTTACTGGCAATCTCTTGAGATCAGCCAACAGATAAAGAGTTTTTTCATGTTTAGGAAAAAGAGTACCAAAATTATATTACTGCAGATTATTTTTATGATTTCCATGGTTAGATTTATTGTCCAAATTCAAGGAACAAACTGCATAAGTGCCACCTACCTGCTTAACGCTTATGATTTCTGTAAAACTATTAAAAGCATATGCCAAAATACACCAATACATTTAATGAAATAAATCTATTTTGAAGTGTACAAACTAAATGTCCCCATGTTCAAGTCAACTTTCAAGTCCAAGCCTAATGCCCATTATGGAAGCTTTTAGTACAGCAGCTGTGGCTACCTTCTTCTAAAAACAGTCAGGGAAAAACACAGCATGGCTCCTCATGCTTAGAGCCTACTGCCTCAAGCAGTTACTTTGAAGCAAGAGATCAGGGTCCCCAGCCTGAGGGATGGGAGGTTGATACCTACAGCACTCTCATTCCAGGAGAGAGAGCGAGCAGTTCTTTATGTCAAGAACAGCTGTTCTTAACATTAAGATTCTCACCCATCTCCATTTTATACAGTGACAAAGGAAGGGGACCATGAAGGAAACAATACATATAAGAAGCACATGTCAATGAAAACAGATCTTTTCCAGAAGGCCTGATGTCTCATCCCACCCTTAAGGCTGACTACCCTTACAAAACACAGAACATTCCCTAGAGAGCAGAAGACTAGAACTCCTCTCCAAGGAGTCACCACCAACCCTCACTCTCTTTTGTCTAGGCTCTAGTTTATTTGCCTTGTTGGTCACATAGAGCCACAGCTGAACAAAAGCTGAATGTATTCTTATCACTCCCCAAACTGTTGCTTAGTGAGAACTCCAATAACTAAACTATGAAAAGGCAAGATGGTTTGAATCCTTTCATTCTAAGGCAGGCACAATACCCTGGATTTTTCCCACTTCTCCAGCAAGTCTATTACTTACTAGACTATCATATTAGAGACAGGCATCTCCTTCAGCTGCATCTGGGAACAAAATACTGAGGTATTTAGCAATAGTGTGAGAATGAACTTAGGACAGAGAACAGTTTGGAGACACAAATCCAAGCCTGAGGCATGTAAGTTAAAAGGCATGATTTAAGACACACCATGTCTTTCTGCATTTCCATTCACACTTCAAAATAAACTAAACTTTAGGTTCAGCCATCTGACTAATAAGTACCAGGTATGGCATACCTGACAACTGTACACTGATAAACTGATCAACTGAATATTTTATACTAAAACTCAGTCTCTCATTTTCAAGGTGAAGAATACAGAAGAATAAAGCAGATAGATAGAACTGAGCTGCGTACGTTATCTTTATAAGAGATGATCCATATAAGTGAGTCAGTATACAGACAATATATGCCTTCAAGACAGCATCTCCAGATATTTCCCTTACATGTTCCTTGATTGGGCAGTGCATACTAATCAAAGAGTCAGTTTTCCTTCACAAAAATAAAATGAATGGAAATTAGCTGTATGAACAGCCTACTAGAAAATGCTGGGTTTTTAGGCCAGTAAGACTGGTAGTCAAGCATCCATATCCAGCTTCAAACTCTTAAGAGGCCTAATGGGTAGATACCTGTCCATTATTTCCTCATGAACAGAGAAAAGCGACTGTAAGGCAGATTTACTTCTGCTTTTTCCTACTTTAGGAATATGGAGATGTCTCAAATGCTTCAAATTTTATTACTTTAACAATTGCTTTAGTCTTCCACCTTTGAGAAATTAATGTAAGGTGACTTAGAAGATGATTGAAGGGACTTTCTGGTACTAATACAGCTGTTAAACCCCGCTTAGCTTTTCTTTGAAATTTAACATGGGTAACAGAAAGCCTAGTGTTGCTTGAATAAATGTCCTAAATATTCTCAATAATTTTGCTCCTTTCCTGGTGACCAGATAAAGTTTAGCTTTCCATTAGAGGGAAGTACAAATACAAGCCTGAGCACCTCTTCAAATCCTTTGCATCAGATTTCAACTTGCTGCTACTATTAACATACCTTGTACTGCAAGAAGCTGCTCTTCTGTGGTCCAACGGGCATTGATTTTCTGATTAGACTATTAAAATTAGAAAAATGGCACAAAGATCATTAAATTGTTTCAACAGCTGCAAAATATCTGAGCATCAATGTATTTTACTTGCACTACATTTTGCAAAATAGGTAGAAACCTCTTGCTTATAAGCCATAAATTTATAGTTTAAGATTGTTTTCATGAGGAGAAAATAGTATTTACAAATTACAGACTATGCCAGTAGTTTTTCCTCTGTTTTACTGCAGTTCTTAGTATCAGCTATATAATAACTTATGCACAAGCTAATGATCTTTATGCAGACAGAATTTGAATTGATAGTAACGTTTATCTAAACTGCTTGGACTTGGTGTTTAGAGCATTTTGCATTCATATTATGTTTCATATCCAAGCCTTTAAAACAAGCAAAGAGAGAACTTCAGTAGTAACAGATCATTCATTTCAGATGCCAAAATGTATCTTGTGTCACATTTCCACACAGAACACAGAATTTATTACTGGCAATCTACATTACCTACTTTTAATCCAGAAAGCCCCCATGTATCAGGGCTCAATTTCAGCTCCCTATTATTGTGAACAGACCATGACAATTTTTTTTTCTGCTTTTTTTTTTTTTTTCAACCAGTTGCCATTAAAAAAAAGCCTACCACCAATTTCTTGTAAGGAGGCCAGACTCACCCCTGCATGTAATTTAATGGATCCTGTTTAACCTGCAGCTGGAGTGCAAACACTAGGCTGTAGCAGAACACATTTCTGCAGCTTCCCACTAATGTAAGTGCAAGGCCACAAGTTCTAATATTCATTCTGATTTACCTCAGGAGGTTTGAATTCTTCAATCCCGCCTTCCATTTTCTGTTTAAGTGCACTGTTTACTTGCTTAGCATTTTGAACCTTGGTCAAAAACAACAAAGTTAATCAGCTCCACAAAGAAAGTTGGTCACTTTACACATTTATCTTCACTAGGATTGCCACAAGTGTACCTCCTAAGTTAAAAAGAGAAATATTATGGTTTAAGGCTTCACTACTTTTAACTGTTTAAAATAAACTTACAAAAACCAAAACAAAACACAGCACAGTTTACTATGGAGAAAAAAAAAAAATAAGCCAGTCTCTCAAAAGAACAGTTTGTCTGCAAGAATATTGAAAGCTGTTCATAACAAGTTTTGGTAAGGATGCATATGTTCTTGAATGAAGAATACCCTAGACACAAAACTTGATTCTTAGAAATGTGAAATGCATTGCATTTATTAACTTATTAACTTCTTCCTTCTCAAAAAAAATTTCATGAGATGTTTCCAGTTAGTTCCTTCTGACAGATTATTTTTATTGACCTTAGATCATTGTGATTTTCTTTAGGGGGGATTCTTGAAATTATTTTATATATTTCTTAGTTTATAAAAAGGAGAGCGCTTCCAAATTGTACATATACATATCTATGAACCACTTAAATCTGACAGTGATGCACATAAGGTAACATAGGTAAGAAAATAGTTTTGCATACTATGGTGCACAGCTATTACAAGGGTTCTTAAGTATGGACACAAAAGCAGACAATTCAGTGGGAGATTCCAAAGGCTGCATCTCTGAGATCACTGCAAGAAAAAAAAAAAGAGAAACACAACCTCAAGGCTGCAACTCACCTACACTTAGACTAAAGAGTGAAACCCACCTATGCTATTTAGCCCCAGAGTCCTGCTGTGACAGAAAGAAGTTTATTTCTCCTGTAAAAGAATGTAAGGGAGCAAAACCCCCATGAAATAAACCCTTTATTCACTCCATGATTTTGCAACATGGCAGCTCTATAAGGAGGCAAAAATTCCAGACGATAAGCCTTGACTCTGTAGCCCCATCACTCCTAGAAAGTAAGCATGCACATAACTGCTGTAACCCTTAAAAGCTGAATAATTACATGTTTCAACTTGAAATGCCAAAATGTAATTTCTTCATGCAAAGGATGCAGGCAATTTTCCTCTTAAAGGTGAATACTACAAAGCTTTTCTAAATTTAGTAGGTAGAAAACTTATCAGGTCAAACACAGACGTAAGTAGGCCTATGATTTCCATACACCTTCCATACTTTCACAGTATGTGGGAAAGGACATCCAGAAAAACAGCTACAATTCTACAATTTAAAGCATAACAAATGTAATTTCGTCTGCTCCATTGGTCTTATTTTCACTTTTCACACAAATACTTCTAAAAAAGCTTTAAAAAAAAAAAAAAAAAATCAAACCAAACGTGACTTTGGATTTTTTCCTGTCTCCAAATCTGTAGCACTGTTTTAATGCTACCCCTTCTTTTTTTAACTAAAAGGTCATCTTGCTTCATTTTATCCAAAAGAGCAGATGAATTTAAAAAACAAAACCGAAGAACAGCTACTGTCCAGCATTTGTGGTGATAACTGTGGAACAAAATGAGGAAGACTCACATTAAAGAAGTTTCAGAATCTTCACAGATAATCTTCAAAACCATTATAATCAGAACAATCTGAGATGAAAAAAAAAAAACAAACCAAGACCAATAACCCATGGTACCTGTCGCTTTAATGAGATTAGTTCCATATCCAGCTGTCTAAGAATTGTGTTGGCTGCATTGGGACTACAGGAAACAGCTATCACATCTTCCTGGGTCAGGTACATGCCTTTTGGTGGCCGGCATTTGGAACGCTGGGAATGATGGCGATGCTGCAAGCTCTGATACTCTCTTCTACCCAGACCTATTTTGCTGGTCTGAACAGGCTGCTCATTATTGCCCTTTAATTTACAAGAAATAAATCATTAAAGAACAGTATCTTGTATACAGTTTACTAAAAAGAATGAAGTATAGCATTGTAATATTGTCATATTTATGACAAAAAAAACTTAAGCTAAGATCCTCCTTTGCATGTGGTATCCAACTATGTCTTGCAGATGAATTGATGGAGCATACCACTCATCTGCTGGATAAGCCTGCATTAGCCTAAGAAAGGTCAGTTTTCAAAACTTTTTTTTAACATGGCCACAAATACAAGAAATGTTACAGAAATGCCAGTCTGAATACCATGACAGAGGGCAAACACTGAGAACCTCTTACATACAAAGAAGGTAAATAATGTACATGTGTGTATCTTGTTCTTAAAACAAGTAAATCAGTGACTTACACATTTATTTCAGATCAGATACGAAGAATTTGGGCAAAGATTAAGGGAGAAGAATGACAAAGTCAACCAGTCAAGAATGCAAAATGACATTCCTCCCTGCTGTAAGCACTCTATGGACAGAGACTGTGCTGGTTTTTTTTGGGGTGTGGGGAGGGGCTGATATGAGATTTGGAAGAGAGAGTATGGACATACTCTTGCAGTCATTGTAAGAATCTATGTAATTTACAAAACCTGAGCCTTTGTTATTTGCTTCTTTGGAGAGGAAAGGAATGGTAAAGAAGAAATGAAGACTGTAGTTGTTTTGATATGTTTGGGCACCTAAACATTTCAGCTTTGCTTTCAATGGGCACCACTGCACAACAGCTACTCTGCATGTATGCGACTCCCTCAGAGCAACTGAGTAGCTTCCCTATAGACCAGGAGCAGAGACAAAAATTACTTTCTCTGCAAGGATTTTCTAATTCAAAGCAATGCTTAGTACCAGAACAGAAAGAGGATTCAGGCTTTTCCCTACTTCAAGCAGCTCCCTACTGCTCCTCCCTGCTGGCATCCATGCATGTTAAGAGGAAGTGGTCATCTGATCACAGTGACTGCAAAATGAAGTGCAGCAGCCATTACCATTATTATTATTTTCTGTAGTAGAAGTACAGTGCAGCAAACAGTGTCTTGGTCTGCTACACTTGACCTTCTGCCACGTTCCCTTCCCCAGCTGATGTAACATCTTAAGCCCACAGACTTCATAGAGGCCACCTTAAAAGCACTTAAGGTAGTGCTCTTCTTTGGAAAATTGATGAAGCCTTCAATATTTGACATCTAAAAATTTCAAGGTTAAGTTTACTTCTGCCCTGTTTATACCATTTGGTTTTTGGTTCTGCATTGCTCTTTCAGTACAAAATTGCAGTTCCTGTCTGCTCAGTCTGGATTTAATGTGAAAATATTCTCTCACACTTCTGTCTTGCCAAGATAGAGAGTTTAGGTTATTTTAGTTTTATCTGGTAACAGAAAGTTTCCATTGCTCTGTGTGTTCAAGCAGCCTACTCAGTTTACATTTTGCTTAGGAAGTGAAAGTACGCAAATCCTACCAGAACTATTAGATCACAAAATTATCTTGTGAAGATCCAAATAGCTCATCAGAAACTACAAACCTATTTGTCCTGTTCTCAGAAGTCTATCAACACACTACTTGCATCCCAGACTGTATGTAATGATTAAAATTATAACCAAGTAAATTGAGCAAAATAACCCTTATTGAGACATGGCTAAGGCAGCAACTCCAATCATTAGATTGCAAAGACATTGTTGGAACAGCATAAAAGTAAAACAGTACATTAGCAGACCATGCGACATTAAGTGCTATAAAACATATCCCCATGTTAAAAAAAAATATCTCTAACTCTTTCACAGAAAGGGGTAATTGTCTTTTTTTGTCCCCAAGGCCAGCTAGATGAAGGGATACATTGAAGGTCACTGCAAAGCTCAGAATAGAATCTAAACCTATCAGTTTCTTACTCAATACCATTTTTGTTAGAAGTGCAAAGCTTTATTCATAATCCTAGATACCACTTCATGGGAGTGCTGAAGTTTTGCATAAACTCTCCTCTCATCCTTGAGAGGCATGAACTGGCTGATTTAGGAAAATCACGAATACTTAAAGTTGATCAAAGAAACAATCAAACATTTACACACTTTAATATGTTTTTCAAGTCTTGTTCAGAGATAGCTTAACGTTTACAACAAGAACTCAAAAAAACCCCTAAAACCTGAATGTAACCTACACATAGCAGTCATGTGCAAAGCTAGCAGTAAGTGCTCATTAAGACAAAAATGTTTTTCTCTACATTTATTAGTAGAAAGCTTCTCAGTAAAATCATGTATTAGCTGAAATGCATCACCTCACTGTGGCTTTGAACAAACAACAAAAGTTGTTCTTAGAAAAATGTAATTTAATTTTAAAATTCAAAGAAAACATTTTGAGTCAAATAATTCACAACCAGTAAAACTGTAAACATATTAACAAGACTGATGCAGGGCAAATACTGTTTTACCAGGTTGTGACAACATGTATCTCTTATAAAACCTGAAGAACTCTCAGGATGTAGTGGAGGTTATGGAAGATATATTCACCAAATGGCAAAAATACATGATAAAATTCTTTTTAATGAGAAATTGTCAAGATCTTGACCACTTAAAGACCCTGTGATTTCAGCAGGCTGCAAGCTAAACCTCTGTACTACAACTTAGTCTTCACAGCAACACATTAACTGAAAACAAACAAACTGACATTCACCATTAAGTTATCTGTTACCTCCTTTTTGGCTTCTTTTTTGGGATCGTAATCACTATCATTTCCATCCATTGGATGAGCTTCTTCTACATCATCATCACTAAAGAGAGATTATAAAAAAACTGGTCACTTAATCACTTTTTAAACCCAAATATAAGAATGTAGCAGGATAGGACAGAATCATCTACTCAACTTTATCTATTCTACATACATGGCATCTCAAAATTATTTGCAGTTTACAAAAACCAGCTGTTATAAGCATATTTTCTGTATTAAACTCTAGCAATTATTATGATAAACAATCCTAAACCATAGTTTCAAAGTTACTTTAAGCAGTGCTGGTTCTGCTGCCAAGAATTTAGGTGTCACCTTTCTTCAATTCAACCACTTGTGCCAGTGTGAACACTTATGTGGCCAACTACGTACCAACGCTAGAAAAAACCTTTCATTTGCCTCATTAGTTTTAATAGACCAATTTTCAAACCACTACAGCAGGTGAATAAACCCTTGCTGAAGTCTGTGGGGAGCATAAGGCAACAATATAGGATGGGAAAACATGGGACTGCTTTTTCACTGAAACGCTTAAAATCTAGCAATTTAGGGGAGGGAAATGAAATCTGCTGAATCAAATCAAAGAGGAAAGGTTAAAAAGAAAACAGTCAATCGAGTCATTCTGACAATATAATTTCTGAATAAATTAGTGCAAACCAAACTAAAATTTCTAGTTATTACCAAAAACCCCCAAACTGCTATATTAAAAGCAAACTGATCTTAGCCTGTAATTTTTCAGAAACAGGGTCACTAAATAAGCATATGAACATTGGATTTCAGGAGTTATTGAAAATAACATATAATTAAAAAGACCCCTTTTGCTCCTGTTAGGCAGTTTTCTATAGATATAAAATTATAGCTTCCAATATAAACATAGATTATGTTACTTATACATCCAGTACATAACACCTTCTACAAAATGCAAGCTAATACTCAAGTGTACAAAGCACAATATAATTTTAATTTCATAGTAACTAGGAGAAATGTTATTTCTTTTTATGCAAGACAACATAAAACTATTTTAAGCTCTAATCCTCTCTGACTGATAGCAGTTCTAAGTCTCCCAAAAAAAGACTTTATATAAAAGTTTTGTTATAAAACAATACTTAGGCATTCCTACTGCTACAGCTCTTTTCAGTGGTTGAACTTTCAGTTTTAATTCTATAGTAGTTCAAAAATCCATACAAACAAACAAAAAAAAAAAATCCCAAACCTCCCCCCCACAAAAACACTGTCCTGTATCAACAGTAATAAAGACTTCAGGGTTTTGTAAATCCTTGTTTTTACAGTTATCCATTAAAACTTTCCCAAACTCACACAGACCAGCATGATAAAGTTCTTAAAGCACAAGTACCCAACCCCTTGCTAAAATCAGAGACACAACAGGGGCTCAAACCTAAAACACGTGGGTCAAACTGAAACAACAGCTAGAAATTACTCCACATCTCTACTTAAGAAGACTTCAATCTCTGGTTAGCGACTTAAGAACATAAAACTTACCTGTCACCTTGATTGTTTCTATTAGCTAGTTTTCGAGCCTGACGATCCATCAAACTTGTCCTAGAGCGAGTTTTTTTCCAAGAGTAGTAATATTTTACAAGGCTTGCAATGGTCTTGTCTGGGAGCTAGAAGAATTCATCAATACATTAACACTTTTAAAAATTAGAATTCCACCCACAATTGTAATTCTGCTCTGTTTATAACCATCTTTAGACAACATTTTAAATGCACTGATAAGATAGAAAGGAGGGATGTTAGTCATACACATTTTTTAAAAGTGGGAGGGCTTATTTTCATTAGAGTGAAAAAGCTGTATGTCCAATAGACACAATAAAATTAAGTCTTATATTCAAGGTTCTTCCTGAAGCTTTTACACAGAAATCAACATGGAATTTTAGCCCAACAGCAGCCTTTGCTTTTAGTGCATCTGAGCTGTTTAATGCTTCTGATTAAAACATTACTTTACCATTTGCTGTATCCTGTGAAAGCTCTTTCCATGGAAGCTAAATGCTTGTTCAAATAGGACTTTATCTTCAACTGTCCATTCATCAGGGAAAGGAGTGAAGTTAGGGAGATCCGCAAGGGACTTCTCAATATTGTGTTTATGCCAGAACAACATGCCGAGAGCCTTTGAAAAGAAATAGTCCCTCTTTGGATTTAGTCAATTTTCTTAAACATTGAGACAAGTTAAATAAAAACAGGCAATTTATTTATTTAAAATAAAATTTGACTATCAGAATCCCTTCTCAAAATGTATTTACAATTTCATTGGCTATTTACTACAGGTACAAAAATCTCTTTGGAGACAGTGGGCACATCTATACTTTATTAATGGTATGAAAGCCAGACAATTTAAGGTTGGCATGGCAGCAGTAATTCTAGAGCAGCATGAACTAGGCTGAGAGACTCAAATCTGACCTGCTTTCTTACTTTACAGGCATATATCACCTACATAGTTCCTCATAGGCCTTTATTAACAGCCCACTCAAAAAAGAAAATAAAAATACTTTTCAGTAGCCAGAGGATCATCCAAAATGCAAGTCTGAAAGTTCAAAGTGAGAGTGGTCTTTCTACAACTCTCCAATCCACAAATAACAGCACGGCCACTTCCAAGTCATGTGCACCTAATAAGGAATGGAAAATTAAGTACACTTTCTTATATAATTTTGTTTCTTGATGTTCTAGAAGAATTTAATGTTCATTAGACTTTCTGCCAGAGAATCACTGACAGATTTGATGCCAAATGCAGCATGGGATTTAGGAAATGTAATCCACTCAGTTTCAATCATACAGTGCAGACACAATCACCAGTTGTCTCTCCAACCTCCTGATTTCACATCTTCCAACAGCCCGGACATAGCAAACCTCTGTTCTGGTTAAAATGGCAAGTGACAAGCATCTCTTGCAAAGATAATTTCTATTCTACTGTGAAGAGTCTACAGATGTTTTGTACTGGAAGATATTTTGAAAACCATCCTTTGAAGACCTGAGATCCATCAGTTCCCCCTCTTGCCTAATAGAAGTCAAGGCATAAACAAGCATCATGACGCCACAAGTATTTTGGACATTGTAACACTGGCAGCCTCTTTGTCAGTTGATGAGCAAGCTTTCATCCTCCAAAACTTGATCATACAACTTCTTTTCACTTGTACAGCAATTTTTTGCAATGGGTAATCTCTCTTTTACATAGATTGGTTTATTTATGAAGAAAATTGCAAAAGAACTACATGTAGACCAGCTAAGTTTTATCCTTACTTTTTAAGGAATACTGACCAAAGGTCATTAAAGAAAAAGTGAACTTGCCTATTACTTTTAGACCTAATATTTGATTCTGTTTTCCTGCCTCTGAAAAAAACCCACTCAGATTGGTTTGCCCATCCAGAGGTTGGTTTGCCTTCTTTCTAATATGACAGAAACCTTTTCAGTGCCATCCCTATCAACTAATGGTTCAAAATTGTATTGTATTTGCACTCTAATGTTAAACTTTAGATTTGTAAGCTGCTTCCCTAAGATACTCTTTAGCTAAATATACACACACAATTGCATGACATGCCCAGTGTATCAAGAAACATACCAAACCTTTCAAAAGTGCACATTACAAGCTGAGCATGTCATGAAAACAAAGAGCTCAATCTTTTGCAGAGAATCCAGACCACAACTGTATGCAGATCCATTTAACTGCAGTGTTTGCTGCCGTGCCTGAAGAGAAACAGCGTTAATTAATGGTAACCAAGGGGAAAAATAAGAGTTGTGTTATAGTTTTATACTTTAAAAAAAAAATCCTTTAAATGAGCACTCTCATTCCATAGCACTTACCTGTTCCACATTGTATCCATGTTTTTCCTTTGCTATTGCTATATATTCATCCACTGTAACAAAGCAATGTCAGAATTATTCTTTAGTACTCTTTGCTCTGGTCTATGACAGAATTAGCCATCTAACATGGGAAAAGAGTCTTCCCACACTTTAACACACTGCATAGGCTCAGGTTCCCCAAAATCTTAAATATATTCACAGCTTTATTAATAATAAGCAAGCCGACTGACTGTAACTGAACATTTAATTTTATAAACTTACACAAGCTAATTCTGCTTTCTTTCACATTTTTACTACAACAAAACCACAGAGGCTCATGATTTATTTATTTAAAGCAGACTACCTGGTTATTGAAAGGCTATGCCTTTTTGGAACCCACTCCTGGGTTAAATTGAACTACTTCTACTGCTCATATTTCCAAACGTTGAAAATTAAAGCAAATAGATCCTATATCAATGATTACACATATCCTCAATACTACTATAGCTTTCACTGACCACTATTGATTTTAACTACAACACAAAGTCAGTTTTCAATAGAAAGTATGAAAATTCGATAATTAGGTAATGAAATTCACCAATACCATTTTTAAAATCATATTCATCAGTAATAGAGCCAGCTTTGAGTTGAACACTTTTCATCATTTTGAAATTAACTCCTACTTTTTTATTTTTAAACAAAAACTCTTCTTATTCACCTTCTAGAGCTCAAAATTAAGTGGCAACTTAATAGTAAGTGTGATCAAGAAAAGGAAATAATCAGATCCTCCTTATTCAAATGGACAAGGTATATCCTTGCCATGTACTATTGCAGCAAAGAGTTAATTGTACTTTAAAAGAGTGAAGAAAATGTTTAATTATCACAGTTGTAGAGTCTTTTATTTCTGATTGTTCTGCAGTAGTTGAAAGTGCATTCCCTCAAATGCAGAAAGACACAAATCTCTAACTACTGATATTAGGCAGAAACTGTCCAGAGGATGAGGTTCTCATGGCTGCATCCTCAAAGTTTACTCCCCTCTATTACATATGGGAAATTCTAGCATAGGAGACAGGTTTAAACTAGATTAAACAGATAACTGATCACATCTAATCAGATGACTGCTGTATTTCAAGTCACTTCTGAAGGGAGAAAATGTTTGGTTTTTCCTTCTATGACAGCAATAACAATTACCCCTTGAAGTGGGCCTCAACATATCTTTTCTGAATTCATCCACTGCAACTCCTTCTACTAGAAATTTAAAGAAGCAAGTTCCTCACATTCAGATATTTTATTCTTTTATTAATAACAGAGGGTTTCACAGACAATGATGACGGTAATACAACATAGGCAGTGTGATTTGAAACAAAGACTTTACTAATATAAGAGAAGGTCATCTTTCCTTTACCTGGAGTTCTCTAAATAAAATAGAGAAGCTTTGTGTTTAATTAATTCACAATTTTGCTGTGTGTAAAATAAAGAGCAAACAGGCACAACAGAAACAATTATTTAGTTTACTTAAGTGCCCAAATTCCTAAGCAGGCAAGGACTTACGCTTGGCATCGGGAATATTATGATATGGAGACCATACAAGCATTCCTCCATTATCTTTATCAGTGTATTTTGTGGCACCTGTAAGAAAACAATTAAGTCTCAGTATTTACTAAATAACTGTGATCTAGAGTACAACTAAGTGACAGTAAGCAAAAGCCAACCACATTAAGAAGCCCAGCTCAGCTACTAAGGAGAGGGGGGAAAAACATCATTCATTCCAAATGACTTCCTTAAGACATCAAATGACTGAATTTGACCACTACTCTTACAATGTTCAAGCATAACTAAATACTAGACAGTATCCTAGTTACCACAATTAAACCCCTGAACTGCATTGCTTAAGTTGGAAAGAATCTTATCTAGCTGCAACCCCCTTGCCATGGGCAAGGACACCTTTGAGGCTGCTCAAAACCTTGAACTCTTCAACGGATGGGTCACCCACAACTCCTCTGGGCAACCTGTTCCAGTGCCTCACCACCTCATAGTGAAGAATTTCTTTCTTGTATCTAAATCTACCCCCTATAAAGTTTGCAAGGATGCAACTTTGTCCTCCTGAAGTTATGACTGTCCATTAGTACTCTTACATTTATCACTATCATAGGAGTACTAGGACCTACTGTGGTCATTCAGGCTGCTTTAAAACAAACAAATAAAACTAGATAAGAGGTAGAATAGTCACCATCCCTGACCCGTTTCAACAAGGAACTACACTAACAACTATTCCAGAAACAATTCTGTTCATCTCCCTCACTCTCCTTTTGATTTTTCTAACCATATAATTCTAATAGTCATAGCCAACCAAATTGCATAGCTATAGAAAGCAGTTAGAAGTAATTTTTGGTTTTGGCTTGTTTTCCCCCACCTCAGTGTAGCAAGGGAAGCAGTATAAGTTACCCAACCCATGAGGACAGAACAACACTGAAGCACTAAATCCGAGTATATGATTTTTGAAAACGTTGTAAAAGAAAAGTAAACTCCCCAATACTGGAAAAGCATTAATTCATAGTTACTTTCCATTACTATTTCACAAATGTTGTCTACTACATAAAACCCCTTACCATCTATTTGTTTACAACAGTTTATCTTGCTAAGAAATTGCTCAACAACTGCAGGATTTTTACCTAATGTCAGTATGAATTCCTTGAGTAATCACCCTCAGAGGAACTTTCCTTGCCTCCTTCTTGGAAAAGAGCAGCTTTTTTTTTATTCAGTGAAACAAGTAACTCCATTTTAACCTTACGCACTTTATATTTAGGCTCTACATCTTGTTTGAAGCAAACAAAAAACCAAAATCAATGCTTTGGAAAAAAAGAACAGTGTAGTGCTCTCCCTTTATGTACTGTGTTTTGTTGCTCTTCCCTCTAGTTTGGCAGTGTTTTGTATTTGCTATCAGCTCTGCAATCTTGATCCATCACAACTGTGAACTTGAAAACAGTTAATTAGAAAAACTAAAAGAACTCATGTGCCTTTCCAAAATGAGATGTGCAAGGCAGATAACCTAAATGCAGCATAAACTCCGTAACAGGTTAAGAATGTACATACACTCACAAAGCAGCAGTTTCAAGGCACAAAGCACTACTAAACTCTGAAAGGTTTTTGGTATACAGGAACAAACTCCTTGGTATAACATTCCCCTTTAGAACAAAAAAGCATGACATTTTCAGCCATTAAGAATGCAATACTTCAAGAAGAGCAATACAAGCATGTTACAGGCACATTTCTCTCGTAAACTCTTTTTATCACAAGTACATGACCACTACCCTGCACTGCATTCTAACTAAAGATGAGGAAAAGGCAGGACCACCAGAGAATGTGATAGAATTTCAGGTTATGAGCAAGAAATGTCTGAACTTAGGATGCCTGCAGACAAATGGATATCATGCATATTATCAGGTACTGAATACCCAAGTACTAAAGTGAAAAAAATTAGTTTCAGAGCTCTTGTGCCTGCAGGAGATCATGTATGCGGTGACACTCCCCTCCTGAGATGCCACCCTCACGTGACAAACAAGCAGCAACCACCAGAACATCCCTTTTCAAAGCAGTGTTGTTTCCCCAGCAGGAATCAGACATCTGTTTCTATCCAGGTGGCATCTTCACACTGCCAAAATGAAGGCAAGGATGACAAAGGAATAATAAGATGCATACAGGTAGCCTGAAGGAAGGCATCCTGCCCTCATCAGGGGATGTCCCTAGCTGTGGCACAGGGACCCCTCCATCTCCATATGCAGGACCATGACCTACCTTCATGAGAGCTGCTGCCGGTCCTTTGTGCCCCAAGCACTCAAGAGAGCAGCCCTAACCCCCTAAGGGGCTGTGTTATACCTCAAGGGCAACATCCTCTTTGTCTGCAAGATCCATTTTTACAAGGAACATGGGCTGGAAACACTCTGCAACATGTTAAGCAAAGTGTGCTAGAAGAGTTGTAAGCCAGGAAGGAAGAGAAGGACCAAGAGCTACATCTGAAGAGCAACAAGTCTCCTTCTACCCAAAACACACGTCCAAGCCCCTGAAGAAGTGGTTTCTGTACTTCAGCTGCTGCACCACTCTGCCAATACCAGCTAGGAAATGGAGCCAGCTGAACACAACCGACAGGCACTCTCCACCACTTCCAGAATAAGGAAATTACAGCAGCCAACTGACCCTCTCTAAATTGCAGCTCCACATTAGAAGTTATGTACACACAGCTGGTGCAGCTCTGAACATAACTCCAGGTACTGAGAATATAAGTGATCATCCAGGAGCATACAAGACACAGTGAGGGCACTGTGGGGAAGCATGGCAATCTAAAATGTATGTTGGTTTCCAGCATACAATTTACCATCCTCTGCTTAAGAGTGTAGGAACAGAAAGCTAAACTTTTAGAGTAGGAACAGAAACATGGAGACTAACTGGAGGAACCCCCACATTTCTAAAATTAAGAACTGGAAATCTTAATAAGTGAGTAAATGAACAAAGAAGTAAAAAAATCCCAAACGAAACAACCAGGGGATGTGAGGACAGATGGCACTGAATAAATGGAAAATGTTGTATATTTCTTCACAACATTTGATAATTTCAATTTGAGAAAGCCTGTTTTCCTATTAGAAGACTAGAGGTAGAAAAGTTATAAGGACATACAGAGAAATGCATTCCCAAGAGACCTTAAATGGTATAAAATATTCTCCTTGACAGTCCCAACTCCATCCATGAGAAGAGGGTAAATGGCAAATAAGTATTTCAGCATTAAGAAAAATTCCTACTCAAACCTTTGTGAAGTCTAAATCTGAGTAGAATAAAACTTCTCTAGCAGTTATATGTTGATGACACAACAGGGTGGTGCATTCTCTACTGTGATTTCTAAAAGAATGCAACAGTCCACAGTATAAGGATACCAGCTTTGTAAAATCCTGCTGGATCTATAGGTGGGCCAGAGAGTACAAAGCAGAAACATTTTCACCAAGACTAAAAAGCACTATTGGAAAACCAGGAGGAGGAGACAAAAGTCTGGAATGCAAGAGATGGTAAATTAACTCAGTAAATTAGATAAAATAAAAATCCTAAGTTTCCTTATTAAAATTGTTTCTTGCAGTGACGAAATTTCTCTCATTGCAGTAATATTTGGTGACAAAAACACTACTTCCCTCAAGCTCTATCTGAAAGTTTGCTTGTAAAAAGAATATGGTGTGGAATGCGATCACAGAGTATGTTTAAACTACTCCTAATTGTTGCTTCCAACCATAATCCATTTCTTCCATGAGACACTAAGAAACAGTTGCCCTTTTTCTTTTAAAAAAATTACCTTGTTTTATACATAAACAAAGTTAAAAAAAAGTTTATTCCCATCACAACATTAATCATGAATATTTTGTTCCTCAGTGTATTGTTCAAAAATAGCCATAAGCAATGCTCTACAACACAGGCCAAGTGAGACCCAGGGATTGGTATTTATTCCACTCATTTTAGTATTGTGCATACTTATCAGGGCTGACTGTGTCTTACACTTATGTCTACTTTTAACCATCATTGATTACCTTCTTTCATCTATTTATTTTAAGGGGCTTAAAAAACAGCACTCAGAGTACCACAAATAAATGCATACTCTAAAGTATCTGGTAAACCCTCAAAAAAGAGTGATAGAACAATTCCAAGAAGAAACATAATTAAAAGAAAATCAAATATAATGCCATGTCCCTATATGCAAACCTAGAACTACAAGGGAGCTGGTCACCTCACTTGCTACAGAAAAGTAACCTAGATGTGGCTATAAGGGCACAGATTTTTGTCTCTCACGTCTATCTCTAAGAAAAGATGCCTCAAAACTCATCAGAAAAAAACTCAACCAAAAAAACCAAAGAGATGAAAGCATGAAATCTGGCTGAGATCCCCTCAGATAACCAATCTGTTAACTTGGTAAGTGCTGTACTCTTACACTTGGTGGACTTTTTTATTTATTTTGGAAGACTTAGGTTTTCCAAAGTAATCATTACCTTCTCGCCCTAATAATCATGAAACACACCCCAAGAAGGACAATACCATGCACTATACCTCTGACTCAGGACTTATTAAAGTAACATTTCTATCATTAAGGAAACTGATGAAGTATGTATTAGTGCCAGTTATAGGGGAAAGGGGCATTAATTGAATGCCACCCCCCAGAAACACTTAGGAGCTCTAAAACGTCTGGTTACAGGAGAGCATAAAATTAGTTCTGTAGTAACTAATGCAACCATTGCATATACAGTTTACAAAATCGAAAACACAGAACCTCAATTGTCCTACAAGAGCTGAAGAGTTCTTTTAATCAAAAGAAAAACAAACACTAGGTGTTTTTCTTATTTAAGTGGCCCTTAGGAAAAACAAGCACAGGCTGCAGGTTATGCAGAAACCATAATTTTTATCTGTGTATATTTTTATGTAGGCAATGTAAAAATAAAGGGTGTAAGCAAGTGGGGTGCAAGCAATTAGCCTTATTAACAAAGAGACCCAGATTACGTGATCCTTCCTAGGGGAAAGGCATTCCCTTAAGCCAAGATCACACATCCGTTTAATCCCAGCCTCGCACTTTCCTTTCCCCGGCCTTTCCTTTGGCCTGCAGGGACTCCTGCCCATCCAGAGGGGCTCTCTCCAGCCTTGGGAGGCACTGGGTGAGCAATCCTCTTCCGGGAAGAAATCATCTGACACCCATGGAGCCTGTCTGGAGAGCAGGAAAGTAGACTGGCTTCATCTGACCACTACAGCAAAACTGAGAAACGCTCCTATGGTCTCTCTGCTCAGTGTAGTAAGGCAAGGCAGCATTCTAGCAATTAACTTGCTAAAGCTGAGTATCAGGCTAGGCAAGCGTACCCAGTATTCCTCGGGGCGGGGCTGGGGGGCGAGGAAGGCGGAGGAGAGCAGCTCAGCCTGCCACGGCGGGGCCAGCGAGGCTACTACAGCACACAAAACCAGGAGCAGGAGTTTCCCACCGAGCGCATCTTCCACCCAGCGCCTCCAGCACGCAGCCAGGTCTGCTCCGCTTCCGGCAGGGCGCATCACTTCCCACCCTTGCCCGACAACATCCATCACCCCTCGTCCAATATTTTTTACGGTTACAGGTTTAAGGACGAGGATAAAAAAAAAAAAAATTTAAAAAAAAAAAAAAAAAGCCAACCTTTTTCTGCTTCACCGCCTCCCGCCGGAGACACATAAGGCGGCCGATAATGAAGTGAGAATCCCCCACCGCGATGCCCCCCGCCCCCGGAGCGCAGAGCCTGCCCCGGCCAAGCCTCCCGCCGCCGGCACCGGATCGCCGACACAAAGGCTCAAAAGCAACATAAATACAACCCCGCGGCCGCCGCCGGCGGGGAGCGCCGAGCGAGCAGCGAGCCCACCCCTCCCGCCTCGGGAGATGTCAGGTTACAGCCGAAAAGCCATTTACCGGGCTCGAAGTCAGGAATGCGCGCCTGGTATTCCGCTCCGACCCTCATTCCTACATCTGCAAGGCAAAGCGGGGAAGAGAAATTAAGGGCTGGAGTGTCCCCGGGCGCCGTCCCAGGCTCCCGCCGTGCGGCGGGCAGGCGGGCTGGCGGAGCCCCCGCCGCGGCCGTACGGAATAAGCCACCTCCTCCCCGCCACCCCCCCGCCCACCGCCGCCGCCGCCGCCGCCGCGGATTAAGCCCCGACGACCGCCAAGGAGGGGGCAGGAGGAGGCGGAAGGGGGAGTTTATTCCAGCGGAACAATGGGGACGGCGGCGGCTCCCGGGAGACACTCCCTCCCCATCGTTAAGTACCGCGGGGGCAGCCGCGGGGCCGCGCCGCGCGCTCCCGCCCCCCGCCCCGCACACGCGCGGCCGCGGCTCGGCCGCAGCACGGACGGAGCGGCGGAGCCCCGGCACCGGGAAGGGGGAGGCGGCTCGGCTCGGCTCGCCGCCCCTCCCGCCGCCTCCGCCACCCCCCTCCCGCCGCTGGCGGGGCGGCCCCAGGCTCGCACCGTGCTCGTCGCCACTGTCGCCGCCGCCGCTCTCCGGCTCCGAGTAGTGCCCGTTGGAGGGGCTGCCGCTCTTGGCGCCGTTGGGGACTGCCCGGCTCTTACCCCCCAAGAGCTCCGCGCCCTTCTCCATCCTGCCCGGCATGCCAGGGCTGGGAGCGGGGGAGAGCGGCGGCAGCGCTGGCTGCCGAGGGGGGGGAAGTTAATACGGAGCCGCCATGTTGCCCCCTCGCCGCCCCCCCCCTCGGGCACCTCCTCCCCCCGCCCGCCGCGCCCCCCCTCCCCCGGCGCCGGGAATCCCTCCGCGCCGGCCCGGCCGGATCTCGCCGAGGGGCGGGGATGCCGCCGGAGCCCCGGCGGCGCGGCCGAAGGCGGGAAGGATCGCTCCCGGACAGCGGCCGTGCCGCCGCGCCGCGGAGCTCTGCCGGGGAGCGGGGCCGGGGCGGAGAGGGGACTATTTCCCGGCGGCGGCGCAGGGATCCCGGCGGGCGGGGTGTCGCGGCCGCCGGTGGTGCCGCGGCGAGGGGCGGGAGGAGCAGCGGGGCCGAGCGGGGACAAGCGGGGACAAGCGGCGACAAGCGGGGACAGGAGGCGACAGGAGGCGCGGGCGGCGGGCCGGGGCGCGGAGCGGGGCTGGGGTAGCGGCAGCCACCTCGGGACCGGGGCGGGCCCTGGGCCTGGCGGCGAAAGGCGGCGCTCTCACATCGGTGAAATCACACGATGTGTGAACCCGTGCTGGTTTTTCTTTCTATATTCAAAAAGCGATCTGTTTATTTACCTGTTTAGTGCAATTCCGGTGCGTTACCAAGTGCTGCCGTGTTACCAGCCCGTTTGCATCAAATGTTCCCGTTTTACGAGGTGACAAAAGGCTGAGGCGGGTTCCAGACCGAGGCTGAGTTACAGTGTGGCCACAGTCTTGCTGCTTGACCTGCAGATGCATTATTAGACTGGTTTGTTCTATGCAAAACCCTTCAATGTTGTTGTGTCTATGTTTTAATATGTGTTAAAGGTATTTTTAGTGATGCAGTGGTAACTTGTCAATGTGATTTCCAGAGGTAGGGAAAAAAGTTTAACCTTAAATTGCTGTATATGGAACTGAAGTCTCATGTTCCAACCAAGACTGACTGACACAATCCATTACCCTTTGTCACATCTCAGCAATTCTTCCCCAACTCTGCCCTGGCGGCTGTCAGCCCCAAGTTGGTTGATTGACTGATTGATGGAATAGCGCTAGCAGGAATAGTACAGCTGCTTTCTTACGGTGAGATAAAGGGGAGATGACTACCCGTGTCCATACTTCTGGCTACTAAGTATTCATAGTGTCTTATAGTAGGATTGTAATATGGTGTAGTTTTTTTGTGATGTTTGCTCTGTCTTGATACTTACCTTGAAAGCAGCCCATTATGGTCAAATTACATACTTCTGATAATCCTTTGGCTTGTGTGTGCTTCTTAGAATGTGTCAGGAAAGTGTTGTTATGACTTCTGCTTTGGGAATGTTGTGGTCTTTGAAGAACTGTTCTTCTGACAACTTTTGGCAGATGACTGCCACAAATGAGAGTAAACGAGCTGTGACACCTTTATGCTTGCTGTTCTTCAAGAGTTGAAGAGAAAGGTTAGTCAGGAGAGGGTAGGAACAACGGTGGTTGACTGCCTGTAGGTGCCTCCACAATTGAGGATTTGCAGTCTCACTGTTTAAGGTACACAAAAGCATTCACGTAAGAATGCACTCATAAATGCCAGAACCACAGGAAAATCTTGAGCCAACATTTGTACTTTTGAGGCACAAAATCAATAAGAAAACTTGTAGGAAATTGGGGTTTGTTGTTTTAGTTCTCCTACGGCTAACCATTTGAGGCTTTTTAGCTTTATTTTCTGTGGATGTGAAGTGCATTATGACTGCACTTGTCTGACAGTTCTTAACTACTGATTAAAGCTACTGAAAGTTTTAGTAAGCTACTACAGCTTTCAGGGATGCTAAGTTCTTACAAGTGTCATGAAAGTAACCATCTGAAAGGAAGAAAGATTACTTGTAGCATGGTTGGGAGGGGAATTGTCCAAAGAGCTTGACATTTTTTGTTTATGTTATTTACACAGGTGCTGATAAAACTACATTTCAGAGGTTACAATAAAGGGCATAGGTTCACTTAGTCAAGCACTTAGATACTAGCAAATGTGTGTAGTGATTTTTTTCCCCATGCAGTCTGAAAGTTGGCTTGCTTTGGACTATTTCCTCTCCTGGATTCTTGTCTCATCCTTATCTTGTCTTCTGTTTAATTTGGTTGGTTGGTTGGTTGGTTGGTTTTTTATCACCCTCTCCACAGTTCCTGTGCCACATTCAGTATGTGACGGCTTCTGGATTAGATGTGACATGATAATCAGATAGTTGTTGTGAGATTGGTCCTGCATTTGTTATAGAAACTATGCATAAGGAATTAGTTTAAAATAGTATTAGCACATAAAATCATAGAATCACAGCATGGTTTGAGTTGGAAGGGACCTTAAAGATTCTCTAGTTCCAGCCCCCTGCCAAGGGCAAGGATGGCACTGACTAGATCAGGTTTCTCAGAGCCCCATCCAACCTGGCTTTGAATGCTTCCAGAGATGGGGCATCCGCAACCTTTCTTTATTTTATGTTATGTCCTTCCATTTGTGTAGCCTTATTCATCATTTTTGTTTCCATGCATAATCCCTAGAGAGCAGCAAAGTAACCAATGCATTCAGACGGTGCCACTTGGGACAATCTAAAGATTCTCTTTATGAGCCCACCAGTTTTTCATTCTTGGAGATTATACCTTTCTTCTTAAAACTTATTTCCCAAGTCATAGTTTCAGAGGGAGAGTTTGTGTTTGGGCAGGAGGGCAGGGCACCTTGGAGTACAAAGTGGGTTGCAACAGAGAGGAAGGTAATTAGGAAATAGACAAGATGCAAACAAGGAAGGTGAATCAGTTGCTTCCTTCCTTTAAATGATGTTGCTAAAAGGTCTTAGTAGAAACAGAAGCTCAAAGGGAAACAGCTTTCCCTATCCATTAATTTACTCAGCTTAAAACCTACATGGCTTGTGAGGTTGTTCCATGCAGGTTTGAGGCCTCTTGCGATCATCTTTATTAGTACAGGTTCTTGGAATTCATTGCTTAAAGTCAGGCTCTGTGGACTCTTGCATATTACTACCTCTACAGGGTTAATGACAGTGTGAACTGTTGAGTGGTGAGCTAGGGAAACGTAAAGACTGTTTCATCAGAAGAAAATAAATTCTTAGAACTAGATGGTCTAATATGCCTGTTACTAGAGAATCATTTAGGTTGGAAATGACCTCTAAAATCGAGTCCAACCATTAACCCAGCACTGCCAAGTCCATCACTAAACCACATCCCTAAGCGCGACATCCGTGCTTATTTTAAAAACCTCCAGGGATGCTGGCTCCACTACTTCCCTAGGCAGCCTGTTCCAATGCTTAACAACTCTTTCTGTAAAGAAAGTTTTCTGATATCCAAGCTAAACATCTCCTGGTGCAACCTGACACTGGTTCCTCTCATCCTCTCTGTTACCAGGGAGAAGAGACCAATTCCCAGTTTGCTATAGCCTCCTTTCAGGAAGTTGTAGACAGCAATGAATATTCCCCTCAGCTTCTTTCTTTCCAGCCCTCAGCTGCTCCTCATAAAACTTGTGCTCCAGACCCTTATCAGCTTCATTGCTCTTTGGATGCCCTCCAGTACCTCAATGTCTCCTGTATGTTATGCCCATCTCACCTATGAAATTTCTAACTCATTAAATTCTAGGTCATGGAAAGTATTGCAGATCACATGTTTGGCCTTTTTATCTTATGGTGACAGTTTCATGCTTTCAGTTTTTTTGGAAAGAGCATTTTGACAGTTTCCTCTCTTGGGAATGTTACTTTACACCATTTAAAATCTGTGTCTTTAAATATTTTTAGAAACAGGTCAAACAGATTTGTGATGCTTTCTCCAGAAAAATTATGGGTATATGATGTGTGTGAAACCCAGAGAAAATAGGATGATCGTGAAACCTTTTGGCAATATCCAGCCTGGAAACTTGTGCTTTAATAAGAAGGTTTATAATTGTTCCATAAAGAAAAGTAAGCTCTTTGTCATCATAAACACATTAGGAAAAGCATGCCTGGGATCAAGGTAATTTCAGATAAATTACACTGCTTGGAGTCTGTTCAGGCCTCTGCTGGAAAATATATAGGTGTCATCTGTCAAGCACTGTGTTTCTTTTATATTAAACACAACTAGGCTTGCTGGGTGGTAAGTTGGAGGCTTAAAGTGGACAGGGTGAGGTTTATTAGTTCTTTTACACTGATGGTTGTTGCTGTGTTTCATTCAACGTTCTTGGATTTTCCAAAGACTTCACATTTGTGGAACCAGTGGAAGATGGAAGCTGTGGGTTTTCTATAGCTCTAGAAAATCAGGCCTCCAGTCTTGAGCTGGCACTTATTAGTATTTCTAGATTCTAGTCTTAATGTTTTAAGGCAGATATTAGTAAAAAATTTGTTCTGTAACTGGCCATTAAAATGTAACAACAAAGCATTTGCTAACTGCCTTCCTACTGTTAATATCCCCCAAGATTCTTTTCTTTGTTTTCTTTATTTTTGTATGCTGTCTTCCAGTTATAGGTTGCAAGAGTAACCTGCTTTCCGGATCTGAATGGAATTCTTCTGCATCAGGAGAGTCGATAATTTATTTTTGGGAGATGGAGAAAGTCATGTTGCAGTTTCTTTGAGAAGTCTAAGGACATCAGCAGCTGTAGACACTTTTTCTCATTTAAATACCTGTCATATGCTGATCAAATCATACCCTTCTGAAACCTTTGCCAAAATTTGAGACTCAGACTGTGTTGTCCAGTGTTAGTGTGCAGTGCAGATATGTTGAATGGAATTGGGAATGTTAGGACTTGGCACTCTGTTAAAAATAGTATTTTGAAATAAATTATTTGTTGCACTGTGGGAAGGCTTATTCAGGGATGACCATAATGACCATAAAGTGCTAACATCCATCTTGTCCAGTGCTTTGATCCTGACAGTTCTACAGAGGAACTAATTTTGGGGGTGGTGCCATAATCTCCATTCTGTGTTGGCAAGAACTCTATTCTCAGTCTTTTAAAGATTTGCTGAAACTGAATTGTCAAGCTTGGTATCTTTAAAAAAAATCCAGTTCCTATGGACATGTTACGAAAAATTTTGTTCCACCTTTACATATTTGTAGACTCCTTTCAGTGGCTTTCTGCAGATGAATTTTACCGACACTGATTATATTTTTTTCCTTTACAAGAGTTTTTTTCTCCTTTTCTTGGCAGGAGTGACAGGTGTTTCTGCTCAGCCCTTCCAGTATAATTGTTCAATTTCTCTTCAGTTAATCTAAATGCCTGGTAAGCTGTGCTGTTTGCAAAGAGTAAAGAGGTTCTGTGTCCAGTTGATTATCATGACACACTGGGAAAAGTGGGAAAAGCCTGAGTGTAGGTGACTGAATGCTGTGTTACACAGGCAACTCAGGACAATTGGTCATTTCAGAAAGTCAGCTTACAGACATCATTTAACCACATATATTTTAGCATAGCCAGTTTAAAGGAAATTTTGGTAACAGCTTGCAGTATGTCTTTGAATGAGAACACTGACACTCAGTATTGGCAGTGAAGATTCTCTGGCTAAGTATGAAGAGCTTGTGTACGTGGCTGAAATGGTGGCATCTCGACAAATAATTTGAGTTTAGGGCCAGTTGTTTCCCACAGAAGGAAAAAAAAGACATTGTTTTGGTCAACTAGTGTGCTTTTCCTTTTTTCTGTTTCACTTTTGCATACATTTACCTAAATTACTTTTCATAGAACTGTTCAGCAGAAAGTAGAGGTCACCTAATTGATATTTAAAGCTGTTGGACTTCTGTAAGAAATGTAGTTTTGCTTCTCCTACATGGTATTTACATTTTTTTTGTGTTGTTGTTTTGGGAAGTTTTGCTTATTTTTTTGGAATGCAAAGCAAGTGCTTTGATTCCACGCACTTGGTGAAACTGTGCTAAACTTATGCTCTACTCTTTCTTGTCAGGTTGTCCATCACTGTTGTACTTGAAGAGGTGACCATTTGCTGTGAGGTAAATGATGTTTGTGCTCTCTCCTATGCGTCTCTGCTCCTTTTCCTTCTATGAAACAACATCACAAAAGGAACATACTGTGCAAGATTTTCTCCTTGCACTTAATAATACCAGGCACTCACTTTGTTGAGAAAAATGTTCTTTAAAACATGCTAGAATATAAAAAGAAGATGCTCTCCTATATTACCATGTTGTGTGCCTAATCCTGAAAAAGAGATAACTTTGCCCCAAACAGCTTACAGTTTGTTTGGGATCCAGCCAGTGTAGGTAACTGACACTAGGAAAAGCAAGGGAGAATAAAGGAAACATAAAAAAATACGTTAACATGGACAAATTATGTAAAATTACTGTAACCCTCTACTGCCAATCCATTTAAGGCACAGTGTTATTGCAGGAGTAATCTTGAAGGAGCTGAAAGAACCAAAAGTAGTGTTGTTAAGAACTTGAGGAAGATGATGTATTTTTGCATGTGGAAAAAAGGTGCAAAGAGTGGTGTAGTAACCATTAGTGGCAGCTTGTGTTGCTGTATATCTTAAGCCTTGGGCTGTCAGAACATTCTATGCTGTAGCATACTGGCATCTCCTGCTAAATTTTGCCCTCCATAGCCTATCCTACCTGGCTTCTTGTGGTTTAAGGGTGGGGGGAAGGGGGCAGGTATAAGGTGGAAAATAACACTGACTGTCTAGCAACAAAAGAAGGTCCCTGAGGTATTACAAGAGTTTATATTTCTGGTTTTTATCTCGTTTCTATAGAAAAGTATACACTGTTTCTGAGAAGTCCCTGTGTTATGGAGCTGTGCTGGATTTTGAAGGTCAGTGTGGCTGGACTGTGTAGATATCAAAACATTACTGCTATTCAAGTGTCCTATCTTGTCCTGCCAAAACTATTGTTTGGCTCTTGGAATGTTCCACAGTTCAGATATACAGTTTAGGAAAGATCAGCAAGAGGTTCCATATTGAGAATACCTGTAAATGGAATTGCAAGCAACAAAAATATGATTAGTTGATTTTTTTGTCCTGTAAGTAAGATGTATTTTTCCACACAGGAATTGTGATTATAATACAATTTCAGTGGAATTTTCTAGGAGTTACAAGCAGTTCTCTTAAGAGTGGCTTGTTAAAAACACCAGCTACTCAACAACAAACAAATCAATATGGCTGTGTCTGGCTCTTCAGGTTGTATTATATAATGTTTCCAGGAATTATGTTCTCTCTCGTCTTGTCTGAGGCAGATATAACTACATAAATATAAAACTGGAATCTGCAATTGTGCACTTGAAAGCATGGATGAGTACATAAAGGGTCAGTCTACAGTAGGAAAATTGTTCTTGGGAAGACTGAACAGTTCACAGAATTTCTGCTGGAGTGTTTGTTAAACTGAGCGGAAAAACAAAAAGCTCATGCCTGTATAAATTTAGGGTGAAAATGTTGCATACCACTAGGACCTTGCTATTGTTGTTTTCCACACAGTTTTTGGAAAAATACCCACTCAACTTCACTGTCAGCCAGTGCTTTAAATTCTCTTATGCTGGAGATGTTTTTATTTGCTCATATAAAGTTCACTGTCTTCCATCTGAATTAGTGAAGGTGGCTTTTATTCTCAGTTAAATTAAACTAATTAAAACGAGAAATATGTTGTGGTTTGGGAGCCTGTTGTGAGGTCCATTTGTGTTAGACACGTACCATTCTGGAAAACCAAAGAGATGACCCTGGTTTCAGAGCTGCACTCTGAGCCCATTGCCAGAGCTCCCTCCCTATGGATACTGCAGAACTGGCAAGGGCATTTTTGATAGATGATGCTTCTGCTGATGTTTCATGTGTAACATACACTTCTAACAAGCATGTTGCCAGCCCATCCACTCATTCCCTAACTTCACCTTCCCATGAGCCGTGTGCTGTATTTTGGTTAGGTAGCTGCGGATAGGTTTGGGTATTCTAAAAGAATGTCCTGATATTTCTCTGTACTTTACACAGAAGTTTTTGTCTTTGCTTCACAATAATCCCTGAAAGCACAAAAAAGAATCCTGTTCCACTTGTATTGTAAAAAAATTAACCAAAATTAGAGAAGGCAAACCTCCCCCCCAGCAAGTATGCAAGTGTTTATGAAAATCAATAGTTCATGTGATACTAGTTACTAGGTGTGATTATGAGTCCAGTGCTGATAAAGGCCATGGAAAAATGCTTTCAAGATATGATCCAATTTAGAAAACTAGTAATTTTTTCTCAGTGTGATTGCTGGAGATAACAATAAGACACTAGTTGGAGTAAGAAAGTTTGTTTAGACTCTATTTAAATTTTAAATGAAAAAAATGGTGGTACTAAGCTAGTTACAAAACCAACCGTCCTTCCTCTCTCCTTCCCTCCCTTCCTCCCAGATTTATATTCCTGAGTTGTTTGGCTAGTTCTGCTTATCCCTCCCACTGTCAAAGAATGCAGCAAAGTTTTGTCTACACAGAAAGCAAATACTGCGAGTAATCCAGCCTGTTGACAGGAACATCAGTAAGTGGGAAATATGTGATGAAATGTTAGGCTCAGGAAAACTATGAAATAAAGTGAGAGGCGTTTGTTTTGCTTCTTTTCTTCTCTATTCTAGGGGTTTGTTCTTAGAGGAGAGATTGATTTCTGGCTGTTGATAAACCTTCCATAACTGAAAAAATACAAGGAACTGGTATGGTAAAGTTGTAAGGTAAGAGAACAACTTCATAGAATATGTGACTTCAAAGCAGGAATTCTGAGCATGTGTAAAGCAAAGGCTGTAAAAGACAAGCAAGAAACTTATTCACTGTGCTGAGGATGGTTTTATACTGATAGTCTTTGAGGTGTGTTTCTTGGAGAGGCTGTTTGGAAAGAGGCACTAGCAGTGCCTTTACCACTGTCAGCCTCACAGGTAAGATGCTTCTGTCCAAAGAACAAACAATGAGGTTTTTAGGATTGTTGGGCTTTTTAAATATACCAAAAAGTTTAGGTTATGTTACAATTTGAAGAGTCTGACTCACTGTTATTTGGGAACTCTTCGTATTATTACATTCTTGGAAAATGCTGATTAATAGAATACAAAGGGGGAAAAAAAAGAGTATCAGCTAGCTAGCACAAGCATATTCCTAACTGGGAGTTATTTTTCTGAACCTAGGTCTAAATGAGCTAATTTTCAGTTTTTTTCTTTGGACAGCATATAATGAAAATGTAGCATTAAAAGTGGCTTTTTAAAATATTGCTATATTAGAGACTACTAGACAACAATTGAGAGATAAAGATGCAATTAGTAACAATACAGTAATTCAGCCTGCAGAGCTTTCTTGCTACTTAACAAAAAACAATCACCCAGAACTATGGGTTCCTAGGCTTATTGTGGACAGGACATGCAAATAAAATTGTTTGTTACAATTACTTAGCAGGGCCCTGCGTTAGAATTCAAGCAAACTGCACCCAAGCTGCTTAATTTTGTATTGTTTTGTATTGACTCAGACAAAGGAAAAATAAGGCCAGTGAAATACACAATAAAAGTGTTAATAAAAAAATTCCAGCAGACCTGGAACCAAAGAAACTGGTTAGTTTCTATCCCTTCTCTGAGTAATAACACTAGTGGGTCTGCTCTGAGACTGGGGGGAGAGACTGTGGGTGTGTTGGGACAGGGTTAGGCCAAGAGGGTTGAGTAGACACAGATGCAGTGAGGGCAAGGGTGATAGTAGCTGTTGTCCCAGTCAGGATGTGAGGGGACTCCTTTTGTTTTGGGTCCTGGGGTTTTATTTTTTTCTTCTCCCTAAATCTGGAAGTCCAGGATGCTTGCTCCAGTTAGAATAAAAGGAGACGGACATGCTGTCCTACTGTTAAGATAAATGGAGATGGACATGCTGTCCAAATGGAGAAAAATTTTCTATGCCCTTTTGAGGTGTTCTTAAGAAGGAACAGTTCCTCCCTGTTAGCCCACACTCCAAATGTTAGATGTATAAATAAAAACTGGCTGTGTACTCCCTCATCAGTTTTATTTTGAGATTTTTTTTTCTTCTTTTCAGAACATTGGAATTTTTTTTAGTTATTTTTCCATATTTGTTACCCATAAAAGGTCTGGAGGAAATTCAGTAATTCCAAAACTAGAAAAGTGTCCGTATTTATTTTTTGACAAATTTTTTATGGCTGTTTGGGAATACTAACATACCTTGGTTCCTAGGTCTACAGTCTGCTGTGCAACTGGATATTTCTTTGAGTTTCTTGTATTTTAGTCCCCAGATATAATTGGACCTTCAGGAAACCTCAGTCTGAACTTTACCAGTGTCTTGAGATAGTGTAGAAATAAATTGAACAGTTTCAGTAAGATGCACAGATATCTTCTGTAATTATTTCCTTTTGATGGACAAACGTACTTTTTAAACTACTGACTTGGGTGAGTTTTAAGGACAAACTTTTGTTTCTCTTTGCTCTTCCCATAAGATAACAAATAAGGTTTACAAACAAACAACTAAGTATTTATGTATGTTATTGCTTAAAGAGAGGCCTTAGCCTGAATTCCTTTGGGGGTAAGAATTTATAGAATAATGACTGCTTTATTGATTTGAATGTAAAAATAAATAAATAAAGTTATAAATGTTTCTTCATCTCTTGGTTGGAATTCAGAATTTCTTTTTTCGTCTAGTGTCTGGTATGGCAGAGTAACTTGTGTATTACCTTCTGTAATTTTTTTATCCTATCAATTTATGTATTTTATTTCGAGAGTTTCTCAAAAGCCATATGGTGGTATGCAAATTGAACTCAAAGACTGAATGCTCTTTTTATTTTCAGAGTTGGTGGTAGTTTGTTACAACTTCGTATGATTCTTGGATTAGGCAGTTTATCTTTTGCAAAGAGCAAAAGGCAGTGTGCAAAACAGAGCAGAAATCAAAAAGACCCTAAATAACACCAGTTCTTTTCAATATAGATTAGCTAAATTCTAAGCATGTGAGATGTCCACAACTACCACATTTTTTTACCCATTTGGTGCTGTGACAGTGAAATGACAAGTCCCAAAGTACTGGCAGAGTCTAACAGCAGAAGTCTTGTGCAACTTTGGAAGAACTGGGTTTGCCCAGACTGTAAGGCAGCAAGAGCTGACAGATGAGCATTACAGCAACTTTTCATGCATTTGAAAACTTGCAAAGGGGTCAGTGATTTTTGCGACTGCAGAAGAAAGAGTTTTCTGGCTTCAAAGACCAGATGACTTAGTGGCATTTTAGGAAAAGCTTTCTCACAAGATTTGTTAGACGTTGGAACAGATTGCCAAGAGACTCTGTGGCTGACTAAGGGTACGTTTTTAAAGTAAGTTACCTTAGAATCTCTCAAGAGTGAGCCATGTGACAAAGTGAAAGAAGTGAGCTGTGTCCAGTTCCAGTGTCTTTATTTCATAGATGCTGTGGGGTTAAATGACCTTCCCATAAATTAATTTCTGAAACTAATGTTTTCAAGGTGTTAGTGTGTATAAACACTGGAAGTTGACAGCCGTGAAATGGGCTGCTGCCTAAAAGGGAGGTGTCTTAGCTGCCCTTTTCAGGCTGGTTTTCAATTGAGCAGATGATGATTAGATGAAGGCAAATCTGTCCCTTTTGCAGCAGCAGCTGCTCAGTGTGACCATGGAACAGGAGCTTAAGGCTCTGCAGCCAAGGGATGGTCACTTATTGGGGTGATGGGTACTACAAATCCTGACCTAGGGCCTTGTTCAGGAAAGAACAACAGGCTGAAAGAGCAGCATAATGCAAGACAGCTGAATGTCCTCTATAGCAAGCTATCACCTTTTATATTAGCCTTAAATGGAAGGGTTAGGTATTAAATTCTGTCCAGCGGGCTTTAGCAAACATGCAAATCAAGCAATTCCAGTTTTCACCTTTCAAAAAAAAAGCTGGAGATGTGCTACTAGTAATGAAGTCAGATAGTGTACGTGTCCTGCATCAAGTGGGGCTTTGCCTCCAGCTTTGTATCATTTACAAAATTTACCAGTGATGGTAAAAAGATTAGTATAGAATTCAAAATAATCACAGTAAAACATTTTCACAGTGCCCCTCTACTCTAGTGGTGAAAAATTCATACTACCAGCAGGAATCATATTTTGCAGAGGGAAGAAAATCTAAAGGAGAGATCTTCCATTTGTTATTGGATCTAGCAGAGATGGAGTTCACTTTCCCCACAGCAGCCCTCAGTGCTGTGCTTTGCATTGGCAGCTGTAAAGGTGCCCAAATCACACCAGTGTTTTGGCTGCTGCTGAGAAGTGCTGGTAGAGCACCAGCACTGTCACTCAAATATCTTCCCCTCACCAGAAGGGTGGGACGGGCAAAATCTTGGGAGGGGACATAACCAGGACAGCTGACCCACTGACCAAAGGGATATTCCTTACTATATGTTGTCTGCTCAGATACAAAAGCTAAGGAAAAGAAGGCTGGAGGGAGGATATTTGTTATTTACAGTGTTTACCCTCTGGAGCAACCACTATGTGTGCTGGAGTCCTGCTTCCTAGGAAGTGGCAAAACTCACTGATGGGAAATGTGTAATAAAATCTTTGTTTCCTTTGCTTGCCTGGGCTCAGTTTTTGCTTTTGCTTAGTAAACTGCCTTATCTTGATCTTCAAGGGTTTTTTCCATCTTATTTTCCTTCCCCTCATTGAGGGGGGGATTGGGGGAGTGGCTTAGAGGGCACCTGGCATCCAGTTAAGTTCAACCCACCACAATTTGCTATAACATTTTAGTAATTTGCAAAGTTTTAGGGTAGATGTAAACCCCAACCGAGATTAAAGACTACCTTTGATATGAAACTTGTAGGATTAAGCATGACAATGAAAAATTAGATAATCAGAGACTGGGGCACACAATGCAACATAAACTGCAGGCAGTCCCCACTTCATGAGTCCCAGAAAAAAGTCTTTAGTCTCTTATTCTTGTGTCACCTTGTTCCCACTTCTGTGTACTTGCTGATTCAGTTTAAAATCTTTTTCCTTTAAAGGCCTCAAGATTTCTGTAATGTACGTCAGCTGCCAGGTGTCTCCCAAGTCATAGATATTCCTGCAGAGCCCAGCAGAAGCTAAGATACAGTGTGCGCTTATTCTTCTGGCACAGTGGCTTTGAGGGATAGGGAAACAGTATTCTACATCCCAGTTTTCCAAACCTCGCTCTTGGTTGTTAGCAGTTGCGTAAATTCAGTGTCGAGGTTACATTTACAATTTTGCCAGAGAGCTTAGAAGCTCTTCAGGTTTGACCTGTGCTGCTGAGGCTTACAGGAACTAAATAACCTGGGGCCTTTTTATGTAGGGTTGTTAGGGATAGACTTGGATGTGTAAAGATACAAATAAATGCTTCTGTGGGATCTTTTAAACCCCAACACTTCAGGGAGAGTTAGTGGCATTTTTGCAGCTTCAGGCACTTGATTTTTTTCTCCTAACCTGTCAATCTTTGGCAGCAAATGCAGGGATATCCAGCATACAGATAATCACCAGTTTAAAAGAGGCTTCTGTGGCACAGCTAATTCCTGGCAGGCAGGTGGGCTGGGCCATGGGGGCTTTAGGAGTTCCCCATGTGCCTGGTGGTGTGAGGGACTGCTGGCACAAGGATGCTCAGGGACTTGATCTCTAGCTCCTGCTGCAATGAAGTTGTCACTGCCTTCACCTCGACTCTCACACTCTTCACTTAAAAGATGCTGTGGGAGGCAGGGTGCTGTTGGCCGGGAGATCAGACTTTTCAGGCAGTGTGTGTGTTACAGTCAGCGTTTGGTCACAGTTGTGTGGCTGAATCTGACTGGCAGTTGTGGAGCTGGCCGTGGTTCCTGGCTGTGCTGTGGTCCTGGCCCAAGCCAGGAGAGAGCAAGCTGGGCAGTGCCAGAATTCTGTGGGAGCAGTGATAATGATTAAAAAGCCCAGATGACACAGGCCACCGTGTTTGCCATACTTTATATGGCCTTACTGTGAGAAATAGCTTTTCCTCAAGCACACGAACATGTAGAAACATTGATGTCTCCAATGCACCTTGAGCTTTGGAGCCTGAAGGTGCTGCATTTAATGAGGCATTAAAGCAAGTAAATGCCAACGCCAGCAAGAAAAACATCAGCCTTTTAAATTTAAAAGACCTGAGTATTTTTTGTTTACTGATAGATGGGTAAGGGGGAAAGAACAAAGTTGATTAATCTCTGAATGGAAACGATTTCAACTGAATATCTCAAAGAGTTTAAGACCTGTCAAAGGTTATATTTAAATAGTTTGTCTCGCCGTTTCCACGGATCTGTTAGTCAGTTTGCCCACATAACACCAAGTAGCCTTCTAACAAAAATGGTCATAGTGAAGCGCGACCCGTGATGAGCGCGGCGAGCGAAAGCTCCGGAGCTTCGCGGAGACCCACCCCGGCCGGGCCATGGCGGGTAGCGGCTGCGGGGAGTTCGAGAGCCCTCTTTAAGCACTCCAAGTTTCTCATCCCCCGGGGCTCGCCGGCGAGCGGTGGAGCAGGACGGCAGAACCCCCGAGCGCAGGCCGAGGCCGGCGGAAGGCGCCGTCCGCCGCCGGCGGGCAGAGCGCTCCCGGGGCCCGCGGCGCCGCTCCGCTCCGCGCCCAGACGATGGCGCTGCAGCCCCGGCGGTGCGGCGCGGCCGCGGCCGGCGGGGGTCGCTGCGGGGCGGTCCGGCGGCGGCGCGGGGCTGCGGTGCGCGGGAGGCGGCGGCGGTGCCGCACAGCCGAGGGTGCCGGTCCCGGCGGAGCCATGAGGCGCGCGGGGCGGGCGGGCGGCGGCGCGGCAGAGCGCGGGTCGGCGCGGCCCTGAGTGGAGCCTCCGCGCCGCGCTGCGCTCCCTCAGAGCGACTATGGCCGGGGGAAGGCGAGGGCTGGTGGCGCCTCAGAACACGTTCCTGGAGAACATCGTGCGAAGGTCTAACGGTAAGGGGGCGCCGGGGGCGAGCGCTCGCCGGCCGGAGGAGCCCGCCGCGTCCTCGACGTGGGGCGCCGAGCCCCGGGCGGCTCCGCCGGAGCGGCGCATCCAGGTGCCGGAGCCGTGCCGGCTGCGCCGCCCCAGCGCTGCCCAGAGCCCCGGGCCGGGCGGGCTCGGGCTGCAGGTGCGCCGGCTCGGCGGGCCGGGATCCGCGCCCCGGGCCAGCGGGGCTCGGGGCGGGCGGCGGGCGGCGGGGGCGGCGGGGCTGCGCACCGGGAGGAGGTGCGGGATCCAAGATGGTCCCTGGGCGGGGAGAGCCCGGTGCGGGGGCATCGGCCGGGGCTGCGTGCCGAGTTGAAAGGGAAGGTTTGTCATAAGTGAGCAGAGTGAGCATTTTGAGGGCTGAGGGCAGATATTTCGGTTTTTTGGGTTTTTTTTCCCCTAATGCGCTGTAACCAGGTCTGTCTCTTGGAAAACTGTGGAGTGGAAAATGCCTCGAATTTCACAATTGCATGCAAATATGTATTAATGCTATCCAGATTCTTTCACTTAGGGACTTACCAAAAGCTGCTCCCTCAGTAAGCCGGCAACCATGCAAGCGTTCATGGATTTGCTTAACCTAAGCATGTGCATTTCTTTTAAAGCCCCCAGCCTAAGTTGTACCATTTTTAATGCTTCCACTGACTTCAGTGGGGTTACTTAAGGGATTAAGAACTTGCAGTATGGTTGAGAATATGCAGGATCAAGCTCCTTTTGAAGACGAGTTAATTAATTAAAAACATAGTTTGTTCTGATAAGGCAAAGACAATTAACTCCCTTGATAAGCAGCTAAAAACTCAAATGAGCCCAAGAATGATTTTCAATTTTTTTTCAATTAGGCAGTGTTATTGGAGAACAAGCCTTTGATAAGACCATATTTTCACATAAAATTGTGAGGCTCTTTTTATGGGTTATTTCTCTCTGCAACTTTCCTGTAGAAGGGAAGGGGTTGGAAGCTTCATTCCTGAAAAAAAAATACTCTCCCGTCTTACAGTGAATCTTGCCCTTTTTTCACTTTTAAAATGAATGTTACATTTCATTACACTCAGGCTGCTTCTCTAATCTTCCAAGAACGGTTATTGAAGGTTTTTCTCAAAACTGTCTCTACTTTGTAGATTATTTTCTTCATTAAAAACCAATTTCCTCTTTTGGCTTTCAGTGCCAGAGCCTTGATGCAATAAATCAGTTGAGGCTTGGAGATGGGGGGAATCATGCAGCAGAAGCTATGCTCTGTTTCTTCCCCCATTATTAAGAAGGTGTCATAACAGAGCGTGGTGCTAGACAGCACAGGTAAAATGACAGCACTCCATTTCCAAATGCTCACCAAGTCCTGAGGACTGTAATCAAGACAAGTTTTTAGATTAAGCCTGGTAGGAAACGATGCACAGTTCAAACATATTAGGATAAGCTTAGGGAAGTGACTCAGGTTTAGAAGCCCATTTCTTCTGTGATGTGCTTTCAAGTTTTTGCTGGACCCAATGAAGCTTTGCTGTAAATGTGATGCTGTCACATACAAATGTTGGATGAATCAGTTTTTCTAACCTTTGTCTGTTTGAGGAGACAAGGAGAGACTCCTTTCTCTCCTGCTGAGGCAAGGCTGTTCTGACCAGTGCAGGAGCAGCATGGAAACATGCCAGTGCCTTGTTGCCTCCTTCATTCTCATCTTGTCCTGCCTGCTTGGCCATTGAGATGATTTGGGATGCCCACAGGATGAGTGCTTAAATGGGCCCATAAAGCTTGAGGTTTGGCTCCCCTTTCTTGGTTTCGTTCAATTGGGTAGTAATGTGACCCACAATGAAACTATCTATGCCATTTGGGATTTGCCAAATAAACCTTGGGCTTCTTGTCAAGCTGTATTTGCTGGCACATGCAAGCAAGTTGAGTAGTGCCAACAGATATTGAGTTGATACTATTGAGATATAGGAATGTTCCTAATTTGGTAGGAGGATTGCCTTTGAAAAGAGAGGAATTTGGTCATTGGACTGAAATATATACTAAGTGCTTCACGTAAAGGAACTTGTACACGATGTGTGTATCTTCAGTCAGAGGTGGACTGAGAAATGCATGTTTTGGGGCAGGGGGTGTTAACTGAGTGAAAGAGGCTCTATGGCACAAACAAAGGAGCTGGCATTCAGCCTCTTTTGGAAGCATAGTTCTAAGGACAACTCTAATTACACCATTTTTTAACCAGTGGTTTTATCAAGGAATTCTTTGGACAGCCTTTCGTATTAGATGTGGGTCTGGTAAGCTGATGCACGTTCAATGGCTAAAGGTAGCAGCAGTGTGCGTGGGCATGCAAGTTCAGGGTTTTTTCCATTAGGGTTAATATTTGGCTCATGTTTTTATCACACTGTCTGCAGCAAGACTCACCTCAAACTCCTTTGTTCTGAATCACCTACTTCAGAGTTATAGGGACGAGAGCTTCTTCAGAGGCTGCAAATCAACTGAGACAGGTTCTCATGCGCTGAATGCCAGCCAGAAGAGCTGTGCTAGGGTCAGAAGCTGCAAAGCATTTCCTTCCCACATGTTGGGGTAAAGAGGGAATTGAGAATTTCTCAGCCCGTCTTGGGATGGGATGGTCTTATGATGGCACACACAGGAAAGAGCATGTAAAATGTCATCTTCCTAGACCTGTAGATCTGGTCCTCTGTGATTTCTTTTCACAAGGAGACCTTTTGGATGAAGTGTGAACTTAAGATTTATCCTTCTTTGAAATGAGGGACACCATAATTCTGATCATCCTGAATTTAATGTTTAAAATCTATGTTTCTATACTAGCCATGCAGAGCTGGAAAAATAAATGTTGCATGCAGTGGTTGGTTGACAAAAATTTCTTTGAAGCATTGAAATATTTAAAGACCAGAACACCCAGTGGGACAGAAAATGAGCCCGTGCTGCAAAACAGTGCAGTATATAAAGAATCACTAGCCCCTGATGGTTACTGTTAATGTGATATTAATGTTTTTCTTGGTAATGTAATACATCCACAGTATACAAGCACTGTAATAATGACAGTTATAAACCTGGATCATGGCCAGGACACCCAATTCAACTGGTGTGGTATATTGTAGAAGATACTGGTTATTTGTGATATTTCAATGCTTTATCAATATCTGGAGGCAAACGTAGTTTTTGATTTATGTAAATGCCAGTTGAATTCTTCAGTCCTTCCTTTATGAAAATTCTCTTTGGGTATGTGGCAATTGTGTGAGCATAAGGATGACAAAAGTAAGTCCTGTATTTAGATGGCTTTGGAATTTATATGGAAGTCACAGGTGCTTTTCTGATTTATGAACAAAATAAGGAGGTTGAAAGAAGGGTAAGTTAGAAGACATAAGGCTTGTGAGAATTTAATTTTCCTTTCACACAATCCCATGGGAATACACTAAGGAGATGTCAGATAGGGAAGCAAACCTGCACCTTTTGATGGAGAATGCAGAGAGTTCCCTGTAGAGGGAAAGAAAAAGCACCTTCAGACATAGATCTTGAGTATAATAGACATTTGTATGATTTATGGCATTGCTTTCATTAGAGACTATAAAGTCCCAGTACAATAAACATTTTGCATCCTGGGCATGCTAACCTTGTACCATCATCTGAGACCTAGAAGAGAAATTAACATTGTTATAAACACTTTTGAAACTGAAAAGACTGCTTTTGTGTTCAGCCAGAGAAAAAAGCAAAAGAAACATACCAGAGAATGAAGAATGAAAAGAGCAGACCTTCAGAAACTGCAAGAGGATAACTTGTAGGTTCTATGTTAAGGGCATTTTCCGAAAGAGAATGAAACAAAGGGTTTTGTTGCTTCCTGATCTTCCTTCTTTCCTATAGTAACAACTGTGGAGACACATATATTTTCATCTAGGCTTTTCCTACAGTTGGTCAGTACATTGAAATACCGATTCACTACCAACAATCTTTTTTTCTTAGTATCACTGGAATTGAATGTAAAATGTATCTTTTTTCTGCTAGCTTTTGCTAGGCCAGAAGTCTAGTTTTGAATGTGTACATTTATGCATTTAGAAATGTACGACCTGATGTCCTTAAAATTACTTTTATAGATAGTAAGGAAAAAATGTACGTGACAGAGATGATAGGTAATGTGCTTTAAAATTAATGTTCTGAAAGCTTAAGAAGTTCTCCTGTGATAATTCAACATATCAATCCATTTCTACATTAAATCCTAGAACAAGGCTGTAAAACAAATCTTAATGAAACCCATTCATTGGAGAATTTGTTAATGCATTTTTGTAACTCACTGCTCAAAGTGATCAGGGAATTAGGTCTTGTCAAATACTTTTGAGGCTGTAATCAGTAAATCAAATGGCTTCTTTAAGGTAAAGAAAGACTCATAACTGATGCAACTAAAGTATGCCTTTTTCTGGATTAATGTTCAGATCATATGGGATGGGGAAAAAAACCCCTTACCAGCTGAATGATGAAGTCTCACTGCTAAACAATATTTTTGTCCTTCAGTAAGAGTTGTGCAATGTGTGGCTCTTACGAATTGATGAACTTTTGTTCTGAAAATTTTTAAATTAAAATACATCGGGTGTGTAAATGTTGTGGACTTTGTGTTTTGGTGCTTGTTTTTGGTTGGCTTTTTGGGGGGCAGGGTTGGATTCTTTTTGTCAGTATGAACAGTACTTCAAGTATGGGTAAAGAATCGTGCCATCCATAAAATATGTATGATGGCTTTGGTGCATTTTTGGTGTCATTTCAGCTATTCTGGTTCCATTATTCTGCAGTAATTTGTTTTATGAAAAAAATACAGATAATTATGAAGATTTTATAGCTACTAGTGTTAGAAAGATGCATTATTTCCAATTTAAACTTTTCTCATGGTGGATGGCTACCATGAAATATTTTCTATAACAATGGAAAGTAACAAATGTTGAGATGGAAAAGGTAGTTTTTATCTATACTGCTGGCTGCAATTAGCATTTATTTTCTGTGAAGATTTAAACTGAGTCACTTGAAGATGTTTTAGTTAGAGTCTCTCTTGCTATTTGTGGAGAAATAATTTTTTTAATAATTCTTTTCAATCTGCACTTGCACTTTGCTCTGGAGTATACATGACAGTGTAAGTCATGTCTGAACAAATAGGAGTGCTTGCATTTAGGGAATCATGTTCATGGTGTTGCAATCAAGGAACAACAAATCCATTTTTGTTTCTTTGAAGTAAATAAATAGTTATATAAAACTTCTATAAAATAGCCCAAATGAACCTATCTATAGAGGTTTATGTTTTTTATATTAGAGTGAGGCTATAGGTTAGAAATGTTGACCTCAAATATTAAGGATGGATAAGTTTGAGGCCACTATATCATTATTCTGTAGAGAGATCAAGTTGTTCAATGGGATATTTAAACACTGATGCACTTCCACTCTAGGAATGAATGTGAATATTCATGTGACACCACTGATTTCTACAGGTGAATGTGGGTGGAAGAGCAGAATTACTTCTTATTTATTTTATTCTACCACATGAATAGTCTTCCTGTCATTTGGGCAGGTCTGCACTTGCTTTGACTGCAGTTACACCACTTCTGTTAGGATGAAGATGTTGTTGGTCCCTGAGGTGCAAGCCTTGAGTCCCACGTATGCAAAGAAAGCATTCAATAAGCACTTGAAATTCACTGTGACTTATTTCTACTGACTTAGGGCCATATTTTGATCTCAGAAGTTACATTTGAACAATAGAACAAATCAGTGTGACTAAATGCTTGTTTTACTTTTTTTTTTCCCAAGCCAAGACTAAACATGAGCAAAAATTCATACATACCTATTCTTTGTTAGCAATTTTGACAGGCCTACTTATAAACAATGTTTGATTTCTATGCATTGGGGAGAAATTAAACAGAAAAGAAGCAATCTCTTTTGCGCCCAATGTCCAAATGATGCTGTTTGTGATGCCAGGTCACAAGTTTGTAAATACCAGAATTGTTTAGAAACTCATGTGTCCCTTGTCCTTAAGCTGTCTGATACAGTCATTACTCCTGTGCCAGTGGCACATGATTTTTGCCTGCTGCACATTTCTTACGCTGGCTGTGACAATGAGGGAACAACTGCAGTGTGGGAATATGCCTGGCTGCTGGTCTCTGACCTTCTGCCAGTGTGTCCCAGAAGAGGACCTGTGCATCACTGGAGGGACAGGGAAGGCAGAACTGGTTGCTGGCCTCTGGAAAGGATCTTGGCAAGATCCGTGTTACAGGAGAGGCTGGGATGCAGTGGGTGACAATATGCAGCTGTGCAGGGGAATGAATGGTAGGGAGGAAACATTTCTTGAAAGGAGGTGACCACTCCTCAGTGAGCTAGTCCTGCCCAGATAAATGTCACAGGTGCAGCTTGTCTACAGAATTTTGGAAGCTGATGGACAGTTTTGGTTAAACAAGTGCTAAATGTCACAATAGGATTCAGTAGATTGAGTAGTTTTGGTAAGATGGGCGCCCTAGAGGCTTGCTATTGTTACTAGTAAAGGGCCAATGTTATTTAGAAAGGCATTTTCTGATTCTTCTGTGATGGTCTGTTTTCTGCATGGAGGAAAGTACTGGTTTCAGTGACTGAGTGAAATCCATTCTTACATTTTGGAAGGAGTTAAAATGTTTTCCTTGTTGCTTTAAACTGGCCACGTCTACTTTAAAGTGCTAATCCAAACCGGATCTGACACTTGAGTCTGTAGATGCTGACGTGGGTATACTGCAGTGAGCAGAACTAACCTGGGAAAATGCAGGCTAGAAAACACGAAGTGATGCACTTCACAAAGCAATCCATGCTGCAGACTCTCACTGCAGAAGCCTGCCCTACTCATGCAAGTAATTGTGCTGCCTTCGTGATGCTACGGCTGTTACTTGTATTTCTGCAGCACAGGGCACACTGTGCTGCACCTCTGCACATTGCCTTGCCTGCCAATGGTCTTGTTCAAACTGTGCCCAATGCTACACAAGCCAGAAGCTCAGCTCTTTTATATGAGTGTGCCCTCTCCAGTTCTAGCTCTGGTTTTCTTGGAGCTCATTAGAAGGGCCAGTGATGCTTACAGTTTCTTGGGCCAGGCAATGCTGCTGACACAATTGCCCTTGGGACAGAAATTGATTTCCTGGTAGGGGAGTTCATTGAGTCCTTTCAAAGAGATGCTTCAAGTCACTGAATAGTTCTGAGTGCTGCTGCTATTACATGTCCATGTCATATCTTTGAAGAGAATTTAGTAGTGGATTTCTTCATGGTCTTCCTGTGGCCAGCTCCTTTCCTGGCCTTGCTGACCCACTTGTGAATCCCCAAGAGTCTGTGCCCTGTGATACTCAGAGTTCACTAGAGCATCCCTCATGCTTGTGTAACAAAGCCACAGCTGTTTGCTGGCCTCTGGGACCCTCTGTCCCTGCAGATGGAGTGACAATATTTGTCTTACTGGATCTTAGTTAATATTTTCTTATGTTAGGAACAATTTTTAACAGATTATGAGCTGTCCCCAAGCAGCACATTGTCAGGGATGTCAATGCAACTGAATGTAAATGATAGCAATGAGGACAGCCCCTCTTCCTCTGGGTTGTCTGTCACAACAGGCTATGCAGGGAAGTTATAAGTGGAAGTCCTTATTTTATGCTGTGCCTTGCCAGTGTTCACACAGGCAAAACAGTGTTGTCAGAGACGCTTCTGAAGAAATGAGGTGTGTTTGTCAGCTACATAAAGCCTGGAGCAAAGAAAGGTCAAGATGCATGAAGTGGGAATTAGCTAGAAGGGAGAGACACTTCTGGAACAATGGGATCATCAAAATGTCTGACTTGTTCTTTGATTTGATAGTTGCACAAGATTTTTCCTTTAAAGCTTTATGGATACGTAAAGATCTCTCAGCTTGCGTCCAACTCATGACTCAACCCAGCCTGGACTCATGAAACATTGTACCTCTGCCTGCTAGAGAGCCTCACCCAGTGTAGACTGATAGGGATGCATAAAATACAACAGCCAAGTCACACTGACTTAAAACCTCACATGGTGAGGATATTGACATCTCTTCCCTGTGGTAGCTTGATAATTAGAGCAGTCATTCAGGAGCTGAAGTCGTGGCTGAGCTTTCACTGCCCCAAGGAAGCCTCCATCTTGTAGGAAAATGTCCAAATTGCTGTTGGAGGAGGGAAATGTGTGCATGTTCTCTATGCATCCTTTGAATACTGCCAGTCCAGAAAAAATCAGCTTTGCTGAGCCAAAACATAAACAAGTGGGAATGTGATTCTTCAGCTCCCGCAGTAATGGCAAAGATTTTAGTATTGTCTGTGAAAACTGGGCTTATGTTAAAATATTAGGTATTGTAACTAATATAGGAAAAGGTAAAAAAAACCCTTTAAATATCCCCTCTTTTCATTGTTTTCTGTGGTTTAACTTCGGCAGATTTCTATTTGTTGTGCTAATGTTTTTCAGTTCTCCTCTCCAACACTGCTCACAGAGCTTCCACCTCCCAAGTCTTTAAGAGTTTGGCATCTAGGAGCTAGACTGTTGCATTCTCACCTTTTGAAGCTTAAATCTCCTTATGGATTTAGGGCTTTGCTTTTGCCTGTAAATGGGAGACAAGGGCATTTTTGTACCTCACAGAAGCACTGCAAGGCTAGATAAAAGTAGCATTAATGCAGAAATTGTCATCAGAACAGGTGCCCTGTACAGCCTTTAATAAAAAGACCTGAGAGATTATTTATCTGAAGGCAATGAGGGTTAAGTGTGAAAAGCAGGCAAATGCTTAACAGGAACACTTTAGGAAGTGGAGAGAAGGGAAAGTTACCTTTTGAGAAGGGAAGACAATGAGAAGGAATTCATGCACGAAATAACACAATTCAGATCAGGGCAGGACCTGGCCTAACATTTGTATTTGCATATTTTTTTGTCATTTTTTTGTACTTCCTGATGAAATTTAAAAACATCCTAACACAGTCTAGTGTGGTGTTTATAATAGACACTCAAAAGCACTTGCTTTAGCAGTGAGAAATGACTTGGTTTACTTACTCATAGGAAGGGGTAAAAGAAGTGTATCATTCTGGGGAGAAAGTGCTTCAACCAAGCAAAACCCTAGGTATTTAAAAGAGGCTGTGGGAAACAAAGCAGCTAAAATATCCTGAAGTTATATTACTGGTGTATTTCACTCTTTAGAGTGTATAAAGATACACTTAATCATGCTCATGGAGTTGGGCAGTGGATTTAGCTAGCTACAGAACTGCTTTATTTAAACCCTCTTGAAGTCTGGGGTGGAAGATTTTGAAAGGGGAAGTTGAAATAAACAAAACTTCACAATGAATAGGTAAAATATCTTGCTTGTGTCATTTGGTTGCAGGAAGTATTAATGATGACTATGGATGTGTGAGCAGTAGGGAGTCAATCCTGAAAAGCAGAGAGTGTGGTGGAATCTCTTAAAGGCTCTCCTTAAAAATGAGTGCCTCTTGATCTCATGTGACTGTCCAGCCTTTCCTTCAAAAGCCAGAGGGTGTTTTCAGCTGTGAGAGGAGCCACCATCTTCTCCTGCCTGCCAGTGCCCAGGCAGCAGCACTGCAGTCTGTCTTGGCACAGTGCAGGTTTGAGTTGGCAATCATAAGAAAAGTGGCATGCAAAGCTCCAGCGAGAATGGAGGCGTGAATCCTGCTTAGTTTTTTTCTTACTGATTGAAGCTCCTTCTGGCTTGTATTGCAAATACGGAGTTCCTTCTGCTGGTGTAATTGCTAACCTAGTTCTTGCTGTCTTGTTTGGAGTGCTGTGCTGTAGATGTGACACAAGTTTTTTAGCTTGTGTGGCCAGCAGTGAAGGCAGTGTTGAGAGGAGCCACTGTGTCTGCATTCAGGGAGGAAAAATACTCTCATGTGTTGGTTTTGCCACCTGTAAGAGTCTTTGCATTCAAACTGAGTGTCCTGGTGGATCTGTGCATGTGGCACAGAGGGAAACAGTTTTGGTCCCCAACTCTGTCCTCAGTGAAGAGATGAATTTTACCTGCTTAACCATCATGTGTTTCATTTTCATAAACCCATCTTTTTATGCTCTGAGTAATTACCACTTTTTTAAAAATAAAAATTTGCTTAAAACCAGGAATAATCTTGTTGACTGCAGTGGGAATAATAGCTGGGGAAAATTGTGCAGGTACTGAAGCAATTGGGATTGGGTTCTGAAATGAGTATATCCTCTAATGCAAGCATAGCCTTGACTAATGTCTAACTGATGTGTTTTTTCAAACAGATACTAATTTTGTCTTGGGTAATGCCCAGATTGTGGATTGGCCCATTGTATACAGCAACGATGGATTTTGCAAATTATCAGGATATCACAGAGCAGAAGTTATGCAAAAAAGCAGCACCTGCAGGTATTTGAGAACAGATTTATTTTCTGTTAAATAGCTTGTAGTGTTGTGCCTGTTGCTTGAGGAGAAAAGTAATCTGTTTATTCCAGTTTCATCTTTTAATCTCCTGGGGCTACATCTGTCAAATATGCTTTCCAGGTGAAACAAAATCAAAGAAGAGCCGTTTCTAAATGGGTCTTTTTTACACAGTAAACAAATGGCTTTGTGTCTTTGTCTGGTATCTGACTTGAATGTCTCCCTTTGTTTACAGTTTTATGTATGGAGAGCTGACAGACAAAGATACAATTGACAAGGTCCGGCAAACATTTGAGAACTATGAGATGAACTCCTTCGAAATCTTGATGTACAAGAAGAACAGTAAGTAGTTGATTGGTTTGTTCATTAATGTAGGTGTGTAAAGTTGTTCTAAATTATAGTGTAAACTCCAATTCTGTCACCCTGGAGGACCGTCCTTTATCTAGGGCTAAGTAAGCCCCAGTTGTGCCACTTGATCTGAAAGGGAGAAATGAGAACATTGGAGATGAAAGTCACTTAGGGAGGCAGAGGGAGCTTTCTAATTTGTTCTGACATTTAGAGTAATTTGTGTGTGATGCTTTAAGACAACACTGAAGATTCCATCAGCAATGGTAGTACACAAGCTACGTTAGTGCAAGTTTCCACTACAGAGAACATACTTTCTCAGTTTTTAAAAACTTGCCATAGCAAAGCCAGTATTTAGTAGTTTTGGGATAAAAAGAACCCATCTTTTGTTTTAGAAACTGAACTACTTCTGATGTTTTCAGATGAAACATCTTTTGTTTTGGACAAAAAATCCTTGATTGGCACATGATTTTTTTTCCTAGGAAATTCAGTCTGTCTGTGACTACACATGTCAGCGGATGAGCTACTTGCCCCAAACCTGTTGTCTCATCTAGTGTGGACTATGTCATGCACAGTTATTTTCATCTGTTCAATGTCACCTGAAGTGTAAATACACTGAGGTCTTCAGCCTGGCCAGATGTTAAGCTGAAAAATTGCATTCTGTAACTTACTTTGCTCTTAACAATCTTTGCCTTCTAATAATGAAGCTGGTACTGCCTGTTTGCACTATCTGCATGGCCTTGCTTTGTGCTGTTTTCCTCCTAGGTCTACCTGTCTCCAATGTTTTCCTATTTCCTAAAAGCTGATTTCTGTTCCTAGCTCAGTTTGTGGCCATGGGGACCATATGCAGCACACATCTATGCATTCAAAGCCAAGTAAATAAGCTGCAGTCCTGGGAGCTAGGAGAGTCTGGAATTCTCTCTTAGTTATCAGTGATTTGGCACCAAGAGACTCTGCAGCTCCTCTTCTGTCGTGCTGCAGCATATGGCCTGTAGTAGAGCCTGGGGCCTCTCTGTCTTTTCTGCAGATTTAAAGCAAGGTAACTGTGGAGTGAGGAATATTTCCTGCCCTGCTGTGACTCCTCTGAGGAGAGGTGGCTGAGAACAAAGTCCAGCTGTGCAGTAGCTGTGTTGTGTGACATGCCAAAAGACAGAGCTGCGATGGTTCTGCTCTGTTACACAGAGGGTCACAGGCATGGGAAAAAGGAAAGCACAGAGCTTGCTTTCAAGTTGTAACAAAATGCAGGGCACTTAATGTTTGTTAGATTTGCAGCTTTGGAGATACATTAACTACTGTTACAGAGACTGGCTAATAACACTAGAGAGTTTTAGCAGAAGAATATCAAAAAGGGGACATCCTGGAGCTTTTTCTCAATATAAGTCACATCACAGAGAAACACTGTCATATTTGTCAGTCACTTAGCTAATTGGCCTTTCCTTTGTGGTCACCTTACCTCTGCCTGCAACTGTGGCAATGGTTCAGAACATGATTGGTTCTAACCTGCTCTCAGTTTGAAGGCTTGGGAAAGGACCCTGAATTTTGTTAGACATCTTTTTTCCTGCTCTTTGTTTCTTCTGCTTTGTCTCTCTGTTCTTTCCTCATTCTATTTTTCTTTTTCAAATAGACAGTGAAGTAGACAGGAAGTAGATTTTTCTTGTTCTTTACCTGTCTACTCCCTCCTCATAAACTAAGAATCACGATAAATAGCAAGAGTTTTTTTCCATTTTTGAGTTGTTGGATAATTGGTACATTTTCCACAACCTGCACATTTAACGTAATTCTGGCTCTTTTCACAGTACAGTCCCTATCCTTTTGGAGGAGCAAAGGAAAACAAAATAGGAGTTTTGCATTAATAACAATGTTGGTAGTGCAAGTCAATCTTGTACTTTTAGGAGCAGCAGCAATCTCCCTGCTTCTCTGAGTAACAATTATTCCCTCGTCTTACATGTCAACAGCAGATTGAGACATTTAATGATGCTACTGAAGTGACAGACTGGTTTTTTTGACATGGCACTCTCCATGGTGGTGACCCAGGGCTAGTATTTATGTGGTTGTCTGATAAGAATACCCCATCCAGCTGTTGATAGGTACAGTAAATCCACGAGCTTCATTGGAGTTCAGCGTATCGATTCTATAAACAACATAAAATTTTCTGCCTTCATCATGTTTGTGTTTATGGATGCTGCCTTTACCCTGGCCTTCCCTTTCTTTGTTCAGTCCTCCCTCCATCCAAAAGTGACTATACTCCCCATTTTCAGAACTTGAAGTCAAGATGTGATAGAGATTTGATAATTCCTTGGGCTGGGCCCTTGATAACTTAGCAGATATATAACAGTTGTTCTTATTCTCTGGATGAATTGCTTCCCAGAAATACAGAGCTCCATCAGGATAATTGGAAGCAATTAGAACAAGCAGGTGCACAGGCACCAGATTTTTGTCATCGTTGCTTTGAGGCCATCCAGTTGCACTCAGTGGGGATTCATTGTCATACCTGGAAGGAGACGAAATGGAAGCTTTCTTTAATCTGGACTGCAAAATGACAACAGACAGATTGACAGTAATTTCACATGAGAGCTTCAGTTTCTTTGTTTAATTAGATGTGAGTGTCCAGTGATGCTGGAAGTATTGTTTATTTTTATGTGGGAAAATTAAAACATTACTAAGTCTGAAGACAGTGGAGATAAATTAACTTATACCAAGGAACAGTACAAGTAATGTATTAGAAAATATTTTATATCTAACTGTAGTCATATCTTACCTTACCTGTATTGGTGTGCTTTAAATATCTAACTTCTTATGAGACTTTGACAGCCATTTGTTACATTTTTACACTTTATGGTCAGCATCATGAGTTAAAAATAGCTGAGTAAATTAAACTTGTATTTTCTTTGTCTTGTTTTCCATCTACAATGTAGCCCTGGCATATAGGCAGTGCAAAAGCAGGCTTCCTCTATATGCATTTGCTTTTGTTATTGATGAATTTCCATAAGAATTCAAAATTTACTTGCTTCTATCTGCGTCTGAAGAGGTGGTGTCCAATTGAAATCTAACCCCCTTTTCTATGCAGCACTTGACCTACTCCAGTGGAAGAATATTTGAAGTGGGGTGAACTCGTCAAAGGTGAAGTGCATCAAGAGTTAGAAAGAATCTTCAAGTGTCCCCTGTCTGAGCAAAGGCATTCCCATTGCTTATGGTCTGCAGCTGTGCTGCAGAGAGAGTGTTAAGACACCTTTTTTTTTTTTGTCTCTGAAGTTTTCTACAGATAGGGCCAGCAGAATGCTTGCCAGAATGCTGGGTTGGCTTTTGGTAACTCTTCTGCACACTGAAAAGTAGTTTGGTAAAGCAGTAGCTCTTTGCTGAGTAGACATGTTATGGTGAGAGTCCCAAAGACTGGGATGCACTTTCAGTTTGTGCTGGGGTACACTTCCCTGTGTTTCTGGGTGCCTGAATGTTTAACACATTTAATACCATGAATATTTGTGTGTGGGGCTTTTTTATTTGATTGTTTGATTTTTTTATATTTTCATTTTAATGTGTACAATCTTCTGCCCTGCTTCTTTCTCCCTTATTCCCCCAGTGTATTAGAAAGCCTTCAGATATCAGAGAATGACAAATAAGCCTAAAATAATAGGTAGTACTATTGGTATTGGTAAAATATTGGTAGTACTACCAAAAGCAGATTTGGTAGGTTCTGCTTGCATTTATCTTTGGCATCAGTGCTTTCTATAGAAGTTCAAAAGCAAGCATCCCCATCTTAGTTTATAGGCAGCAAAATTCACAAAATTTGGGGTGGTTGACCTATGATTGCCCACCACTATAGAGCTTCCCATAACTGTTACTGGTTAAAACCATCTAAACCCATTTATATTTGTTTGTACTGTGCCTGTAGTGTCTCCAGATGGAAACATTTGCTAAACCACATCATTGCATAGGAACAGAAGCAGGAAAGAATGAGGGTGTTGGAATCAAGTGCCATGTATCCTCCTCAACCTCTCATTGAAGTGTAGCTCCATTATTTGTCAAGCAGTATGCACACCTGCATCTCCTGTGAAGTCCATCTGTGTGAGTTCAGTTACCTTCAGCAAGGTCAAATTAAATATTTTGGATCCATAAAACTGGTAATTCCCATTGATCTTGTCAACTTCAAATGTGTTGGCAAGCAAGACCTGCTGTCATCTCCACAACTATGTACAGAATTCCCAGTAGTAATCCTTAAGTATTTTGTCTGGTGTAAATGGAAGGAAGATCTCAAGACTTTACTGTGTCTTCCTTATATTCCTGTTCTTCAGAGAACTGAGAATCAGGTAAACCATATCAGCTACACTACTGCAGTACAAAGATGTGTGCTGAACATTTTTTTCTGCTGTGTTGTTTCAGTGTCATAGCATAACCCTTGTGAGTTGCAATTCCACCTTTGGGGACCAAAATTCATTTGCCTTATCTTAGCATGTAAAGATCTGACCTTTAGAAGCATTAGCTGCCACAGTATCTCAGCACGAGATAGAGAAGACATGAAGGTAACAGCTTTAAAAGTGCTGGGAATATATTTAAAGATTTATTCTTGGCGCAGATTGGTGAGCTGTGCACTGAGTTGGTCTGTTCTCATTTGGTACACACTCTCTGCTCGAAGCTAGAGTCTATAGGAAGACTTGTTCTTTGTATTGCATGGTCAAATGTCATGGACTGCTCTGAACAGCTAGTTAAAATCTGGGGGGATATAGTAACTTGGCAAACTCTCTCTGATCACATCTCATCAGCTGGTTTGGTATTGCACAAATGTTCAGTCTGTGTGGGATTGAGAGGAACAATCTCAGTAATGCTGAGTACCTGGGCATAAGTGAAACCCTAGATGGGGTGGCTGTAATGGTCAACCATGCTGTTTATATAACTTAAGCCATGCTGCCTGCATTGCTGCATGTAGGAATTGGTGGAGACAGGGCACAAGTTTCTGACCTTTTCATTTCCATACTGCTCAACTTAGGACAATAGGTGTCTGATGACTGTTTGACCAAGACATTATCAAGCAATGCAGAGGTTGTGCTGCTTAGAGAAAACTGCCATTCAGTATTCATTAATGACAGTGAAGATGTCAGCTGAATTGTCAAAACATGTTTTTTTTGTTGTATTTGTAAATTAATTTTGTTTTAATTAGTGGAAAGAAAAATCGTGTATTGCAGTTTTAAACTAGGATTTTTGTAGTTTTGAAAAAGTTGGCATCTTTGGTTAAATGGCTCAAAGTATGGGCAAAGAGCATATTTAAACAGTGGTCTTGATTTTCATATAGCCTATTTTTGTTTGACAGGAGGGAAAACTTAGGAGAGCTCAATAGTATGCTCAGGGAGAAGCTGGAATAGACCTTTAAGATCTCTTTCACTTTGATGCTCTAAGAATTTCTGAATTACTTCTACCAAAGTTAAATAGCATGTTAAATGCTGGTGTTCCTGCCCAGCAAGGGGCTGAGCACATCATTGCTGAAAGACATGGACTGGAAAAAAGGAGAGGAAAGAGACAGTAGCCTTTGTCTTTCAGATGGGAAATTGAAAGGTGTGCAGACATTTATGATGTGTTAGTCTGGAGAAGACTTGACACTTGAATCACAGCCCTTAAAATTGTCTTTTCTTTAAAGCAACACTGTTAAGAACAGTGCTCAGGCCATAAAAGACTATCAAGAGCTGCATCTGTTAATTCTGGATTGGGTACGTAACTTTGATACCATGAGCCTGGCGGGACCTATGGCTACTGTTGGGCATTCATTGTAGATTTTAATTTATTCTTAGTTATTCACACTGCTTGTCCTGCAGCTTTGAAGGGACATTCCCTTTTCTAGCATGATTGGTCCTATGCCACTAGACAAACTCTGGATTCTTTCACTGCTGATTCCAAATCTAGCAGAAGCCAATGTAGCTCATGAGTGTTTACTTTTTTTGTTTGTGCACTGGTATTATCACTGAACTTTACCAGTGGGAGAGGTTGCCAGGACTAAACACAAAATGTAAATGGAAGTAGATGTATTGTTGGAAACACTGGTAAACACTTTCTGTGTGGCTGTGCATCAGTGCAGGCTGGGAAGTTACTCTTGTTTTGCTGTGAGAACTCTGGAACATGCTGCAGTTTCACTGCCTGAATAACCCCACAGGCTGAATCTGAAAATCACATTTTTCATTAAAATGGCCTTGTTTGTGCCTCTTGCTAGTCATGGTTGTCTGGCTGAGCAGGGACGTTGGCTTTGACACCAAGAGCATGAGGGCTGCCTGTAGGACATTGAAATTCTAGTTTCCGACCTGATTTATAAGTAGTTTATACTTAAGGCTTTCCTGTTTAATAGTTAAATAAACTGTTTAATGTTTAAAAAGTAAAATTCTTCTGATAATTAAACCAGTATGCAGGAAAAAAGCTGAGCATGGCCACATTTTGGCTGAGCCATTTGGTGTGTTCCCACAGTTCAGATCCCAGTTCTGCTGTGAACAAGCTCCTGATTGTGGAACACTGTGGAAAGGCCACGTAAGCCAGCACTGGGAGCACTCACCTCATGACTGTAGTTTTATATCCACTTGTCTCCTATTCACAAGAGACACTGACAAGATGTTAGGGAATACACTGCAGGGAAAATACAGTGTTGTGGAGGCAGATACATGGCCTGGCAGAATTTTCCATCTACTTTTTTCTGCTGTTGCAGTGTTACTGTGTAGATCCCAAACTGGAAGATGATGTATGCAGACCTTACATGCCACCTTGATTTTACATTTTGCTCTGTATGTGGCAATCTGGAAATTAGAAGGGTACCCATATAGTGCATTTCATCAGTGCTGTCAAGGACATCTGGCTCTTTCTTTCAGCCTGTGGGACACATCATTAAGTTCTACACTTGGTTCTAGGTAAAGCAGTGTTTTATCTTCCTTTTTGCTATAAATAATGCAGCTCAGGAATGGGAATCAAGGGAGTGAGAAAATAAGAACCCTGCTGATTAAAGCTCGTTGCTCTGCAACAGCCTTCGACAGGTTGTTGGGAAAAGTCCTCTTGCTGCATTCAGAACATGTTAGAAAAATCTTGCAACAACATAATACAGTGTAATCATAAGGGAAGATGACATCACGCATTGACAAATAGCCAGAATAAGAGGGTGAATTGCATCCTTTATGTGTTGAGTACAGCATCTTCAAAATCACGCTAGTAGTTTTTATAGCTGTGAGAGGCAGAGATGAAACTGAGTGTGTAATTCAGCCTCAGTGCTGTGAAGGTTAATATTGTGAGCAGCCCATAGCAGAGTGGCTGTAGCTTGAAGTAGTAAAACAATACAAGGTGCTTTGGGACAGGGACAAAAAAAATCCCTAATCAAAAAAAGTGCATGCAGGTAGAGACCAAAAAGTAAGGCTGTAGATGGAGATCCTGGCTGATTAAAAAGTTGCAGTATTAGTGAAGGATGTTGAAGTGGGTAACATGAAAAGCAGTTAGTCACCAAGGAGTCTGTGTAAAAGCAGGATACAGATTTGATTGGCCTCAGAATAGTTCACATGTGAAGTTGGGAAAAACAAGTAGGCAAGAAGAAATTGAGATAGGCAATTTTAGGAGCTCTTGAGAAAGGGTAGTGTAAAGGGTGTTGCTGTCTAGAAAATTGCTTTTGCCAGCTTTGTGGCAGTGTCTTCTAAGCTCATTAGCAAGTTAGTGATGATTTTACTGGCACAGTTACTTAGCTGAATCTTTCTTTACACTTAGCATTTTTGTTTGCTCATACATTATTGGAAGGGGTTGTTAAAGAATTTAACTCTTAAAAAAAATGTTTTAAACTTGTAACTCTTAAAGAATATATATATATATATATATTGACCCTTGAATACTTTCTGCCATGCAGGCATATTTCAGAAATGGCCACCAGTGATTCCATCTGGATTTCTCTGCTTTTTGAGCAGAGGCCTCCATGCATCACAGACCCTGCTGTTTATAGAAGTGGCTGTACATATGGCATGGAATCTCAGCCAGGGTTTAAAACTGGCTGTGTGTTATGCAGGCACAGTGGGAGCCTTAGGAATTGAACTTCGTTTATGGAAGTTGTCCATGGGTTTTGGAGATGTCCTGTCTTTCTGTAGCCAGAAAAGATTGCTCAGCAGTGAGGCGCTGGTTGCAACCACCTCTGTTGTGTTAACATAGTTGGGGAAAAAGCTACCTTTGCTTCCTTTGCTGAACAGCAACTTGAGAGAAAGATGAGGTTTTCATGTGACCCTTTGACAGTCAGGAGGCACAAATGGCATTTGTTACTAAAAATTATTGCATAAAATATGCTGTGTAGTGCTCGTGTTAAAATACTGAGCAATTCAGCATGAGTTGGGTCCTGTGATTGAGAAAGGATGATCTTAGAAGACTATTTCATTTCCTTCTGAAATAGACTTTGCTGCACGAGTGACAAAAATTATGTGATGCTCTTTATTCTGGCTTTCCTGGAGGGTCAAACTCCTGCTGATCCTGATCTTATTTTGGTCCCTGGTGTGTATAGACCCTTCTCTCCAAACACTGCTCACAAGGGACACATAAGAAAAATGCTGCTCACCTTAGCAAGCAAGCCTAAACCCTCTTTTTGTCTCTTCTTGTGCTTGAAAAAGCAATGATGAGTTGTTTTCATCATCTCTGAGGGTGTAGGAATAGTCTGAAAACCCACGTACAAGTTCCCTGAACGCTCATGTCTGGAGTATCCCTATTGCCATGTTGGAGAAGTCATCTTTTTATGTCTGAAGTTAAGACTGCAGACTTAAAAATGGTGCCTTCAGGGAGGTCATGTTATGATATACAGGAGCCAAGTGCTTTGTTCTGAGCCCTCCAATCAGCTTGTACCCGAGTATCACTAAAACCAGTGTGGTAAGTCCTGTGACAGGAGTGGTAGACACTTTCTTATTACATGGAGCTTCACTGGTATGACTTCTCAGCAGTCTCAGTAGAGCTGCCAGAAATCTAAAAAGGCAGGGCTGACTGACAGATTCTCTCCTTAAGGTGACCTGTGTGGATAGAGGTCAAGGAAAAATGGCAGCAGCATCCAAAGGGTCTTATTGTGGGACCATCTTTTTCTGTGACATGCAGGCTTTAATCTCTCAAGCAGTTTTCATTAGCAGTTCATCTACTGCAGTAATTAGAAAGGTACACTTTTATGCAGTACACCTTGATCCCATCCACAGCTTGTGTTCTGGTCCACCAAACTGGTCATGCTCTTGAGCTGAGACTCTGTGTTATGATCATGCCCTAGGCACAGCTGGCCTGTTCTCAAATCCTGCACAGAACCAGCAAGGCACTATTATGTGGGGCCCTTTGCACATATATGGGACTCTTCTTTCAGGGGATCACAAAGCAGTTTGTAAGTTCAAGAGTTAACTTTGCAGGTGAAGTTCAGAAATACTGAGTGATTCCTGAAGATAAAAAAGCTAAGCAGAGACAGAGCAGAGAACTTAAATAACAGTCTTGTCAGCTGCTTTGTTATTTTTCCTAATAGGTGTTTGCAAAAAAAGCCAGCATTAAAGTAACTTTTACAGATGGCTGATTTGAGATGTAAACATCTAAACTGGCACATATACTGTTCTGCCTGCCATTGACCAGCTCTTTGATGTGTTTGTTTCCAGGAACACCTGTCTGGTTCTTTGTGAAAATTGCTCCAATTCGAAATGAGCAGGATAAAGTGGTTTTATTTCTTTGCACTTTCAATGACATAACGGCTTTCAAGCAGCCCATTGAGGATGATTCATGTAAAGGTTGGTCTTTTTCACAATTATATATTTATGCTGCTTTTGTTTGTTTGCCCTGGTCTTGAAAGAGCTGAAGTCCTTTAAATACCCAAGCCAAAGAATTAAATGTTAAAATAGCTTGTAGCTGATCCACTGGGGATGACGTTTGTGCAAGAAATGGTTGCTGGTTTCTTAAGTGAAATTGCTCTGGCCTGCACTGGAAAGGGTCATGGCTAATGAAAGTCCCAAGTGCTTCAGAAAGCCCAGTTTACATGGTAAATAGGTACTGTTCTTCCTTTTAAATACATTATTAACCCACTCTCCAGCATAGCCTTCAAGGATTCATGATGTTGCTCAACAGCCTTGTACAAATTGTGTGTGAAACTTTATGCAAAAACAGAGGAATTAACCCTGGTTGAGTCTAGCAGAGATCTGAATAATTTAATTCTGCCTGACTTGATGTTGCTTGCCATTATTATGGGATTTCTTACGTTAAAATTTTGGACTAGTTTCCTTTAGGCTGTGTGAAGAGATTCCAGTCACCTTAAGTGGAATCAGGTCTAAGCTGTCCTGGTGAGTGAAGCAGCACTGCAGTGTTCTGCTCTTAACCCTTTGCTGAGCTGCAGCCTGGAAACCTGGAAGCAAACTCAGCTGTGACAGCAGCATAAACTTGCACTCAGGTTCAGATCCTGTCAGAAATAGACCTTTTGTACCCTATGGAGAATTACAGAGACCTGTGTCCTCTGGGGTAAAAAAGGATGTAAGTTCTCCTGTTGTTTGCATTTTTGTAGTATTTAATAATATTTGTAGTATTAAATTAAACAGGAAACTTACTGTGAAGATGAACTGATTTACATTCATTCTCAAAATGTTATTCTTTAAAAACATAGTTTCTCGAAGTGGAAACACCTGTTACTATGAAAAAGGAAGTACAGCCTTGACAAACATACCCTCTTCCAGGCTATGTGGGTAATTTTTTTCTCTTTTTAATGCAATTTGTTTGGTTTCCTATTGCTTTAATAAAACTAAAAACTTACCTTGTCAGAAAGTTTGGGTCTCCAGTAGGTTTTTTCCCTGCCTAGTGGTCCTCACTGTATCCTGATGAGGAGTGACAGTGCAGATAAATCAGCATGATGTAGTAAAGCTGACTGTCATTTATTTGCCGGTACTGAAGGCCCTTGCTTCATTTAGTCAGTTGATAAGCAGGACTTTCAGTCAGGAGTGGTAGCTGTGTCTTTTTGCTTTCACAGGAGTCCTCTAATGTGGTAGAGATAGGCAGTTTGTCCTTTACTTGCAACATAAAGAAACACTTTAACTTTTGTTTTTAATACAAGTATATTGAAGAAAAGGAACACTTTTTTTTTTTTTGAAATGGAGCTGCACTTTCTGTTTTCATCCTTAATTTATCCTTTACGCTTTTCTTCCTTAGCTGACTTGCTATAGGCTAGCTTTGGATTTTTGTTGTGTGATATGGTATTAGTCACTTGATTGCTAGATGAGCAATTTCTTGGAAGAGCTGATTTGTCAAACAGGGTTTTACATGAGTGTCCATGTCCTTAATACTACATCTCATTGTGCAATTGTATACTCAGAAAGAGGGGAAGAAAAGGCAGGTATGGAGTATCAGATAATAATCTGTAGTACGCTCTAGGACTCACAGAGTGGAAAAATGTTTTTGGAAGATCTAAAAAGAGATGAAATTGTACTAGCTTGTTCTAAGAATCACTACATTTACAGACATGAGCTTTGCTCTTTGTGCATGTACAGTGGTACACAGGAACTTTGTGGCATGCTGTTGAAAAAGGGCAATTTTCTTAGGAATGTTTCTCATATTCCAAACCCAAGTGAACTCTCAATCTGAAAAATTTAAACTGTGAACTGAAAACTGATTGCTAAATCAATTCTTTTTCCTTCTTTCACTTTTAATCAGCTTAGCAAGTACTTTCCTTTTACTGTGTTTGTATGTGAAATCAGTTTCCTATGCATATGAGTACTTAATATGTAACAGGTTGTCTGTAGATGCAGATATATGTTAATAAAATATGCTATTTGCACAGTTGCAAATGTTATAGTTTAAAGTATTCAAGTTTTTCAAAATCAATGCCTGTATGTCTGTGTAGAGAAAAACATTAAATCGATCATGCTTTTGTACTACATAAAGAGCAACTAATCTGTCAGGCTAAGCCTGCTTAGCTGTGGTATATCTTAGTTTTCTATCACCTGCTGGCAATTTCAAGCCTGATTGTTCAGCTGCAAATGATGTAGTGACTCCTTGTGTGAAAAGTAATGGCAGGTGTTTGACTACACAAAGATGAATAGGCATCTTTTACCTGAAGGTGACTCAGAGGGATAGAAGGTCCCAGTAACATTTTTCATGCTTAATAACTTTTTTTAAAATTGATTAAAAATATCAGACAATGGAATAGATGAAACAAGAAAATATTTCTAAAGTCACATAAAAAGTAGACTTTACATTTTAGTCTTTGTTAATTGATTCAGATAATTTAGAAGATGTTTATTTTATGACTGCCATGGAAGGTAAGTAAGCTTGCTTTTAAATGCAGCAGCTTTAAAAATAGTGCGTTCTAAATAAAACCACTTAAAAATAGTGTGTCAGTGATGTTGATAATATTTTTAAACAACCTCTTTCCACTTTTTCCCGTATGCTTGCCCCTTCAAAAAATCAGGGAAACTAGGTTTACTTTAATAGAAAAAGGCAAAATCAAGCTATAGCATAGCTAAATTTGGCTTGTCAAGTGGTAGGTCACCTTCTTAGCTGAATTTTAAAGTATATGCTATATTTGGAATTAATGCATTTTATTTGTGTGTGTCTTTCCTGGTTTGAGATCTAACACACCAAGAATAAGATGTTTGAGAACAGTATATAAAATAGAATGCATCACTTTATGCAAAACAATTATTTGTGCGGACAGAAAGAATCTTGCACTCCAAGTAGCTCATAAGAAGTTTGCCAGAACAGGTTTTGAATGTATGAATTCAATGTGAACGTATGCAGAAGCATCTATGCTGTCTCATAGGAGTTTGTAAACAATGCTTTGGTTCCTAATTTTTGCTTTTGTTAGTTTGTTTTTATACAAAGAGGTGGTCAAATTCAACATCACTGAATCAAATAGTGAATGGCTGTTACCCTCCAAGATATTGTAGCCTTCTGTGCTTTGTAGCAATCATCAGTTGCCATCTCGCCTGAAGAAGATGCTTTGTTTCATTTTGCAGCTAAGCTGTCCTTTGCATAACAAGCAGGAGTACAGACACAAAAATTATTTTTTTTGTCTCCTTTCTTAATTCAGGGAAAAATCCACATTTCCTTTTTTTCCCCTTTTTGTTTCTGGGGTTTTTTTTTGGGGGGGGGCGGAGTTTGGTTACTGTCTGATTTTTGGTTCTGCTTTTGAAGATGTATTTATATGAACAGAGCCAGTGTTTGAAATATTTTGATTAAGATATACTCTGCTTTCATCTGGATGAAATGTTTTCTTGAAAAAAGGAAACAAATGAAAGGAAAGTAGTGAGTATGTTAAAAAACTTTGGTATGCTTTCCCAGTCCAAATGGAAAAATAATACCGTTTTAGTCATGGGGTTTCCAAGAGAAGGAGCACTGCAGAGAAGCATGATGGATGTAAGCAAGGATCTTTGATGTGCAGGAATACAAAGGTGGCTTGAGTGGAGGCAAGAACTTTTGGAATCTTGATTTATTCCCATTTACACAGTTGTGTGGACAAACAAGATTGTTCTTTAGCACACAATGGCTTCTTGTTCTGACTCTGGGATTTGTGTAGGTCATGGGTCAGCAATGTGGTAACAAGGGTTCTGTAACTGCCACACTTCCTGATCTTTGAATTCTTGAGTTATCAGGATTGAAATGAGAAGAGTGGGAGGAAACAAATAGCTACCTACAAATTAATAATAAATGCTGTTATGGCTGAGTATCAATTTACTGCAAACTACAGAAAATTTGCTTCTCCAACTTAAACCCATTGTTAAATGAAGCTTCATGCTTTAAGGAGGAAAAGTTATGATGAGTTAAATACCACAGCACAAAAGTATATTTCAATGCCGTATTTCCACATGAAACAAATCTCAGGGGACAGCTTTTGTAATCATCTTGTCTTGGATGTTATGATAGCAATTTCTATTCACCTTTTTTGCAAAGAAATTATGGGAAACTGAAAGAACATAATGGAATGCAGGAGTGCTGAAATCAGTGTTGTTAATCTTGAAGGCTCTCCATCCTTTTTAAGCTGGAGATGTTTTAATGTCATCACATTGCTTGGTACCTCTATGATATTTTCTGCAGAACTGAAAAAGGAAACCAAACAATGATAAAAATGGGTTAGAATCAAAGACAGGGGCAAAGGCAAGCACTCTCATAGAGCTGGTACCCAGCTTTATATTTGGCTCCTGAATTCCAAGCTGTCTTCTCTTCTATGTGAGCTTTTCTTGTTTGAGGAATATATATGCTTATATTAGAACCACTTAGGATCATTAGCTTTTAAATTTAATTTATATTTTCTCTATTTCTAGCGGAAAACAACGGATATAGGACTATACCAACTGCTTGCGTTGAAAGAGAACTCCTAATCCATATCATCTGGTCCCTCTGTTCTAGCAGGACTGCCACCAGTATATTCTTACACCATTCTGAGGCTTAGTTCCTTGTCTTGGAAAGCTCCCTGACCCTTAAAATTTAGTGTTTGTGTTCAGTCCTATGGCTTAAGTCCATTACTTGACCTGTCTTTGTTGGACAGATATCTGATCAGCTGTGTCTGTCCTTAGGGCTCTGGAGGAAAAATTGCAATAAATTCAACAGGTACTGCTGTCTTTTCAGGCATTACTGGGAATTTTATAATTCAGAAGGATTAGTACTGGCATTCTATTTCATTTTTATTTTCTTTTTCCTATTCCACAATCTTCAGGTCTAACTCTGTGTTGGAGTTGCCGCATTGTTATCTTTTTCTTTCACAGTACCCCACGTAACTAAAATCCCCAAAAGGCAATACAAGGAGGAGAGTGTTCTGTTCTAAAGATGGAATTCATATGCATTGCACATTGATTCAGTGCCTGGTTTTACAGAGAGGGAGTTAGGGTACGTACTCCCAGTTTGTATCCACACTGGATTAAAAAGCCAAACTGAAAAGCCCTGCCTCATGACACAATCTCTTGCCTAGAACAGTTAGATTGCTTTCAGATCAGAGTTTGGAGTAGAGGGTAAGATACAATGTTTGTGAGAACAGTTCTTTTGTGTGCCATTTAGGCACCCACAAGTGAGACATGCAACACGTAGGGCAGAGGAGGTGCTTACAGGGGAGGCTGAGGGGAGAGGCATGGGTTAAGCTGTACCTTCTAAAAGGAGATGACTCCTGGGAAGAGGAGGAGGTACTGAAGGTGTTCAACATTCATAGCCACAAATCATGTCACAGCATTGTCTGACAGTGCTTTTGTGCAAGAAAACTGAAGTGAGATGCTTCATTCTCCTCCTCTCTCTGTGTATGTCCGTACAGGCCAAATCTTAAAATGGTCGATGTTAGGAAAAAATTCACGCTGAAAAGTTTGTCCTCGGGTTTTGGACCCAATTCTGAATCTTCCAGGAAAATGCCCTGCCCATCAATCTGGTTTGAGTTAGTAGGAGGAGCTGTCTGTGCTATGTGGCATTAGAAACACTTCGCGTTTGGTAAGGGTGGCAGGCTTCGAGCTCGGTTTCGAGTTCCCGGGTGAAGCTGGAGCTCTGTGCTCTGTTCTTTCTCACCGGGGCTGACGTTTGCGAGCGAGCCCCGTTCGTGCGCTTCAGCACCACGGCCAGCGCCGCACCGCCCGTCCCGCCGCCGCTCCTGCCGGGGCTGCACAGGGGGATTGCCCGGTCCCCTTGGAGCGCATCCCCTGCTGGATCCTGGGATGTGGCCAAAGCGGCGTGCCCAGCAAGTCAAGGGAGAGGATTCTGCCTCTCTGCTCCAGTCTTGTGTGACCCCACTCGGAGTTCCGAATCCCACAGCATAAGAAAGACCTGTTGAGTGAGTCAGAGGAGGGTCACAAAGATGCTCACAGGGCTGGAGCACCTCTGCTGTGCAGACAGGCTGGGAGAACTTTGGGGGTTGTCCAGCCTGGAGAGGAGAAGACTCCAGGGAGACCTTATAGCACCTTCCAGCACCTAAAAGGGGTCTACAAGAGAGCTGTGTAGGGAACGTTTTCCAGAACCAGGTTGTGATTATAAACTGAATCTTCAAAGTGCTCAGCATCCTTGGTTGGAGTAGGAGATGATGCTGCTCAACAGCTCCCAGGTGTTGCTAGCATTTTTCAAGACTGGGACTAAATGCACTGTCACTTTCCTTTCAGTGTACCAAAAATATCCAGATGTATACTCTGCCTGACTTTCTGTTATGCCAAAGTACTGCTCATAAAGATTATAGTTGTAGCTATGTCTTGTGGCTATCATTTAAGGTCTTCCATTTTGAGGGGTATTTGAAATCACTGTAAAAAATATTCTGAATTAAAATTCAGCATATGACTTCTCTGCCAGAAGCTGCTAAATGTTTAATTAGAGTTTGAGAAAATCTATTAGTATATTCCCCCTTTTGTTTAGAGAGGGTGAAATGAATGAGTTTGTTTTGCTTTTCTGCTCTGCTTTTTATTATTTTTTATATATTTCTCTGCTTATGCCAGGTCCATGCTTGATGCATCTGAGGCCAGATTCACTTCTGCTACAGACAACCGTAATTTTCATTGTGCATGACTCTAGTCTTACATCTTGATTAGTCTGGAGTGTCTTCTGCAGTGCTGTGAGATCCAAATCTGATCATTAGATTTAATATGAGATTATTGTATAGCAGACATTTATCCTTGCAGAATATGCAGTTCATGTAGCAGTACTTTTGTAGAGTCATTGAATACAAAGTCACAGCAGTCATGGGTTTTATTACTGTACCACACTGACACCTATTTTCTGACTTGCTTTCATCTGGTACTTGGTTAAATTATACTCCCTTGTGGTCAGTATTAAAGCAGGTTGTTCTGTTTTAACATCTTTTCCCCCCTTCAGTTGTAAGAGGTTTTATGTGGTACACTTGCAGCTTTTTTTGGTAATGTATCTAATCTTGCATGTTTTGTCCAGGTTGGGGGAAGTTTGCCCGCCTGACCCGTGCGCTCACGAGCAGCCGAGGAGTGCTGCAGCAGCTTGCTCCGAGTGTGCAGAAAGGAGAGAATGTTCACAAGCACTCACGACTTGCTGAGGTAATTTCTTCTTTCCCCAGGAGGCTGTAAAGAAATGCTTTTGGCCTTTGTGGCTATGATGTCTCTGTACGAGCCAAGAACTGTCAGTCCTCCTTGCCCTGGGAATCTGAAGCTTGGAATATGGTACACGTGCTGTGAAATGTGTCCCATGACAGCAGAATGAAAACAGGTGTCCTGAAGACTTCATGTAACCTAATTGCAGGGTTGTGTTTCATGTCTTAGCAAAGTCTTAGAAAGGCATTATTAAAATAATACTTTCTTGCTTAGTTTCCATTCTTCTGAGGATCTCAGTACTAGTAGGGTCTTGGACTATTTACTTATGTAAAATTGAGGTGAGAAAAATTCAGTCTAGTACACAAGGAAATCCTGGAGAATCCATGATGTGGTTGTTCCCTGAATTAATTTATGTCTGGTTACTTTCCACTGGGATCCCAACCCTGCCTTACCAACTGGTTAAAACAGATGTTTGAGTTACTGGTTTTATGGACAGAAGAGCTGCAAGATGCCACAAGCAACATTGCAGACAGATTAGGAAAATGAAACCTTGTGATTTAAGTAGCCTCTCAAAATTTTGAGATAAGCTCCAGGAAAAGAAGGCTCCTTGAAGCACTCAGGGTTTGAGGGCTTTCACCACGAGGGGGAGAGACTGTCCCAAGTTTCCTGTAGCTGTCTCCTGGGCCAGTAGCAGGGTCTCCCTGGTGTGAAAACAGCTTGGGGAGAGGCTTGATGTGGTGTTAATGACAGCACAGCCAATATAACATGGCAGTCCTGTGTCACTTCCTGCTGGGAATGCCATGGCAGCAGCTGTGACTTGTCAATAATTCTTGATTTTCCTGTGTAGCTGGAGGTGTAAGGCATTGATGGGTTCTATGAGGTCTCCATATAGTCAGTACTCTGTTAGTTTTGTTGTATATGTTTTAGTTTCTACGCAAAATAAAAATCTGCTCAGGCCTGTCATGTTATGACATCTAACAATGACATTCCTGTAGACAGGATCTTACCCATTCAGTATTTAATACAGAAGTACTCAAGAAGGGGAAACCAATTTCTGTTGGAAGTACAGAAATAACATGGATCATACTAGCACAGGGGAGGGGCAGGCATTCACACAGACACTGTACTGCAGGAACACCATGTGATTAGTACATGTCCACCCTGAGGTTGCTTTAGTGTCCTGGAATTTGGAATACTTTTCCTTCTAATCCTACTCAAGGCTTAGTATCAAATAATCCTTTCTTCTCTTTAGATCTCTACCCCTGAATTTTAGTTCATGATAAAACATAGGCAACAGAATGTAAGGCAGAGGGACTGAGGTTATTGTGTTTGGCTCAGTGAACCTCAGTCTGTACCTCAGTGACTACATGTTACCAAAACTTTTTGCAAGTCCGCGTGCTCAACAAGTCTTTGCAAGTATTCTTACTGGCACAGCCAGTTGATTCATTACAAATAATAAAGGGCAAGTGTATAGTTTACATGTCTGAAATGAGTTTCTTTAATTGCTGACTGAATATTGCAGTCATTATTTTACAAAGAACATTAGCCCCAGCTGTGATGTTAGGTAGCTTTTATTTCTGCTGTAATTCCATTTAAGTCAATAGAACTACACTAGAGAAAGGAAGAGTGCAGATGATCATACAGACAAGCCCACTTTTCTTTATTTGAAGATATATGGGGTGCCAGGCTTCTTGTTCTGCACAGATTTCTTGATAATATTGAATGTGGGATCTCTAACTGTTCCCTGTTGTATTTTCAAAATTTTTCTTTCTTGTTTTTCTTCATCCCTGGAGTAGCCTATCTGAAATTTTAAAATTCATCCATTTTCTTTTGCTACTCACAATGGCATTTCACATCAATCTTGTCTGTGTGAGAAGGCTCTACGTTTATTGCAGTGTTATTTGTGTTGCTCTTAGTTATTTATCACTTATATTTTTGAATGTCTCAAGAGGCTGTTGCATCTTAGAACCTGAGTGGAGCAAGGTGTTGGAGCCTGCCACAACAGCTTTCAATTTTTTACTGTTCATGAAACAGTTTAAGAAAGGTGTTAGTGACAGGCTAACAAGCCATGGGTAATACAAGCAGTGTCTTGTGAAGCTTCAGTCTCTGACTTTTGCCAGTAGGCATAGACTTTTTTTTTAGCCTGACTTCTCTAGTAGCAGTCATATGAAAACTACTTAAATTAATTATGCATTTAACACAAGGGTGTTAGGTAACTCTGAGACAGTGTTTTGCAATAAGAGTTTGTAAAGTAACTGTTGCATTTCTGTTGCTTAATCCCCAAGGAGCTGATTGTAGGACCATTCTCCCTGTCACTGCTGAGTCCATGTGTTTTCTATACCTGTGGTCTTAGTTGATGTATTCTCTATATTTTCCAGGCAGTTCTGGGCAACAATATTGTGTCAAATTAAAAAAAATGTGATAGTTATGAGAAATAAAAGCAGAAAAATTATAATGGTGCTTAGCAGCACTGCTTAAGAATGGAACTTCTGCTATTTTTTTTTTAACATTGTTTACCAGGAACTTATAACTGCCATTATAACTGCCAATCAAAATATTGAGGCTTAGCACCCAGCCCTTAGCTTGGGAGCAATTTGTGTGGGTGCCTGTGAAAACAAAAGCAGGAGAGAGTGAGAGAAAGCAAATAGGTGCAGTTGAAAATGTGAAAAGGAGGGATTAAGGTGGTAAAGAGTTAGTGTTTGGGTGTTGGCTTTTGTTTTCCCCCCAGTCGTGCAGGCTTAAAAATAAATAATTGTAACCACTTTTTGATGCAGTTTATGATCCCTGACTTGGGCTATATTCACCACTTTGTAAAAAAACCTAGGATTTAAAAAAAAATTTGCTATGTTTAAAAAAGAACACAGCCTTGTAAAACACAGCCTTGTAAAATCCATGATGGAATTTGGCATTTCTTCTCTTGGAATAAAATTCTCCAGCTTTAGAGAGCTATTAAAGCATCATGCATCATTACCACAAATAATAAATGCAGATAATAGAGCTGTATTATCTGATGAATCATAAGTAACTGAAATAATACTTTCATTAATAACTTTCTTAAATAAATGTTTCTCTTTCTATGATAAAACCATATAATAGTGAAAAATCTTCCTAAATCAAAGCTGTTTCAATTATTTAGAAAATTGTAGTAATCAAATTGTCCGGGGCACACGAGTGGAAGCTCAGCATATTGGTTTTATATATTTGTGTACACTTTCTTCATGATTACTTTTATATGAATCTCTTGAGGTTTGGTTTTTTCCCTCTCCAGGAGAAGTACCTTTACAAGCAGTTCAAATGTAGTTAGTTCATGTGGGTAGCTAAGCACACCTGACTGCTTTAGCAAACCTGTCCCAGGTTGGCACTACTCTCCCTGGCTGGAGTGCAGCAGGAGCACCTTGGAATAGGGCACAAGGTACTTTGCATCTCCCTGGGTTTGCTGTAGGGTGCAGAGAGAGTGAGGTTTATTGCCCTTAATCTCCAGATGGCCCAGAGGTGGTGTGTGTCTGGAAGGATGGTGAAGAAATAAACTAAACTTCATGTGGCTCTTGGGGCAAAAAGTGGAGAAAGGAGCTCTTTTAAATTCCAGTGCAATGATCTGACAAAACATTGATCTTTAGCACCAAGCTCTGTGGACCTCCTTCCATGGTTTCTGTGCAGTGCTGAGCTCTTTTGTTGGGCTTTATGCTACAGGCACATGCTTGTTCTCTGAGATTATCAAGCTTTGCTATGGGTGTGTTTCTCTTCCTTCAGTGAAATGAAGAATTTGGTGCCTTCTACAGCTCTTGGCTGGCAAGACTGAGAGACTTTTGCCAGTCTGCACAGCAAGTTGCCTTTGCTGGGAGAGACAGTGTGAGCTGGGGCAGTGCCCTTCTTTCCCCTCAAGCTGTGAAATCCTCTCTAGCAGTGCCAGCAAGCTGGAGTGGTTTTGCAAAGGTGCATGTCAGTGATGGAGCGAGAGGGAACCCAGGCCAGAACTTGTCATCTCCAGCCCTCCCAAAAAGAGGGCTGGGGGCACCTCAGGCTTGCTGCAGGCAGCTTTCTCCACCTGGTGAGAGATTGGAATCCCTGTGTCATTCCTTGATGCCAATCTCCTGCCCTGTCCCTGCCCCTCCATTCAAGACTCATGCCCACAGTGCTGGTGCACATCCTTGTGCCGGAGACTAACTAAAGCCAATGCCCCTGATCTCTTTAAAAAGCCATTGGTAGAGCTTCACCAGAGACCCCAAAGTGGTAATAGAAGTTCAACAGACTTATTAATAAGGTCTCTAGCTATTCCAATAGTTTAGAGTATGTTTACTTTCTAAACAGAAAGGGAAGGAGATCAATCAGTCGTCAATCCTTTTATTTTCCTGTGCTATAGCCCTTGAATCTCAAGCAAGCTGGGAGACAGTACTTTGCATTTGGTGATGACATTTTAAAACACTGAAGCAGCAGTTTATTTTCTTAACAAGTTGGAACTAGAAGTCTGTTTTTTTCTGCTTTCAGCTCAGTTTTACATCCCTGCAGTTCCATTGGCTTTAATGTTTTTTTCTATTTACAGCATAATAATGGACACCATAATTTAGCCCCTTCTTTATTGTCAGAGATTGTGCTTGCCTTTTTCCCTATTTGGGTATGCGGGAATACATTAGTATATTTTCCAGTAAGTAGTAGTAGTAGCAGTAGCAGTAAGTAGTTTTGTTGATGCAAAATTTCCACAACTTCTTGGAGTACAAAGAGACCAGCAGTTACCAAAATTGAGTGCATTATACAATTCTCAGTCTAGAAATTATGTATGTATAGATAAGAACCAATCTGACAAGAACTAACAAATTTTTTTTCACTTTTTCATGGTTGAGGTTCCTGTGCTGATTAGAATACTTACCAAAATATTTGACTTATTAATATAATACCAGGGGCTAAAAAAAATAAGCTGTACTAGGCTTGTGATTGTGGAAGAAGAAATGATGTTTTCATCCTGCATTTAAGGGGTAATACCATCTCCCCACATTAGTAAAATCTCAGCATTAGAACTGAAATCCAGCTAAATGATTGAAAAATGTGATGGAGGTGGTTGGTTTCGCTGATCACTGGAATAACTGTTTCAGTGAATGATTATTGCAGAGAACTCTCCTTGCCCAGGAGAGTTCCAGTCCAGCATATTTCTGGCTTAGGATCCTGTGTTAGAGCTGCTGCTCATGGAGAGCCTCATAGAAGCCAGGAGCAGCTCATTGCTTTCCAACTGATTCAGGTACAGCTGCAATGTGAAAAAGGGAGGGCAGGGGATATTTGCAATATTGATTTTGGGCTAGAGCTTTTGTTGAGAGAAGACATCCCAACATCTGTCACTGGGACTGCAAACAAGCCTTGAAGGGAATGATGCTCTGAGTACATACACTGACTCAATACACAAACGATGCCTCTTCCAGTCACTACCAGTGGGGACTGCATGGGCTTGCCAGTGCCTCCTGCAGAGAGGAGAAGACTGCTTGTGCCTTGTGCTGCTTCCAGCTCCTCTCAACACAGGGCATCTTTTTTAATTGCCTTTTTTTTTTTTGGTAGTATGGACAATCTACATGAATCACGGTCAGGAGTGATAGACTGTGTAATACTGCAGTGAATATGTCTGAGTCCTAGTCAGGTCTGCAGGCAAAATGTTCCTTTTTTCCTCTTTGCTGTCATTCTAGAAACTCAGTAAAACAAAAATACTGAGTCGTCTTACATTTTTTAAATTGAAATTTTTTTCAAACTCTTGATGCCTCTGTGGTAACATGCAGGTCTGTCAGAGCAGGTCATGTTAATTCTCTTCAGGAGAACATACTGGGCTCAAAATCAGCAGGCTTACAATTCCCATTCTCGTTTACACATGTGCAAGGAGCTGTGATCTGACAGTGTCTGACCCCTGTTGTGTACAAGAGTAAGTGATTATGTGAGGCTCAGAGCAGCAGGGGATTTCATCTGAGACTGTTTTGTCCAAGTAGAACTTTTGTAGCTGATGGTTTTCTTTTGTCCCCTTTGACTGAAACTGTTGGGAAAAAATTCCCACCAGTTCACAAAAAACCAAAACCAACCAAACAAAAAACAAAAAACCAAAGACACTCAAAAAAGCCTACAGATAAAATCCGTATCTAAATAATTGACATTAAAAAAGCTGAGATAAGGAGCATGAAAGAACTACTCTAGCTGTGTTGTCTTATCTTTTCCCTGAGAAAAACAGCCATTTAATTTCCTTCTCTGCTTCCTATTGCTGTGAACTATGTGTAAATAAATGTGAAAAACGAACCATTCTCCTAAATACTTCTCTCAGGTTCTGTGAGTTTGGCATTACCAAGCACATTTCACTGGAGCGAGCCTCTATCTTCCTTTCAGTTTTCATCCATAACTCATCCAGGGTAAAATTAATTAAAAAATTTAACTTCACTTTATCTGGACACAGGTTCTTAGTGTTGATTTCACCCTCATTTATATCCATAAATATAAACACACACATTCTTATTCATAGGTATGCAAAAGAAACTTGGGTTCCCAAGAATTAAATACATGATAATACTGTTTTCACAGCAGTGGGCAGAACTGGAGAGACAGTAGACATAAAATGGGCAGCATTTATGAGACTGCAGTTATGCAAAACAGTGCTCAGTGTCAGCATGTGCTCAGCTTGAGGTTCAGGGTTTAAAACACGTGCTGGCAAATCATCTTCTGCAGCAGTGCTTTTCTGAGTTCAGACCTAACTGCAGTGTAACTCGACAGTGTGCCTCAGCAGGTCCCCTCCAATCCTGTGCTCAGTTTGGAGCCCCCTGAGGGCAAGAAGGACATTGAAGCATTGAAGTGTGTCTGAAGGTGGTGAAGGGTTTAGAGAACAAGTCTGGTGAGGAGCAGCTGGGGGAGCTGGGGCTGTTTAGCCTGGAGGAAAAGAGGCTCAGTGGGGATCATTCGCTTTCTGCAGCTGCATGAAGGGAGGTTGTGATGAGGGGGAGGTCAGTTTCTTCCAGGTGACAAATGACAGGACGAGAGGAAGGGGCCTCAAATTTCACCAGGGGAGGTTAAGATTAGATATTAGGAAAAACTTCTTCACTGAAAGGATTGTCAAGCATTGGAGCAGGTTTCCCAGGGAAGTGGTAAAATCACCATACCTAGAAGTGTTAAAAAGGCGTGCGGATGTGGCACTTGGGGATGTGATTTATTGGAGAGCACGGTGGTACTGGGTTAATTGTCAGACTCAACAATCTTAGAGGTCTTTTCCAATCCTAATGATCCGTTCTTTTTATGATTCTACACCATCAGGTAGTAAAGACACTGAACTTCTCCAAATGAAAAGTTGAAGTCCAAAATTAGTTTATTGAGGCTGATGATAGATACCTGTGGGCTTTGGACCTGCACAGCCCAGACAAGAGGAAGAAAGGCCTGTGCATTCATGACAGACTATTTCAGACACAGTATAGTGAAGAGTTAAATAGCCTATGTTGGAAAAAAATGTGGTCCAGTGGTCCCAGTGCTGGACTGGAACTTAGAAGTTGTGGCATTGTCCCTGGTGTTGCCATCAATTTCTGTTCACAGCTGCCTTCCTACCTGTTCTTGCCCATCATTTATCTGTCCTGTTTGTCTAGATAGCTTCTAGAACAGTCTTCTCTGTTTATCCTGGATACCCCACACATTAGACTTAGTGTCAAAAAATAATTAATGGCACTAAAAAAACCCAACTGTTCTTGGTTTGATGCCGATTTGTTTAACAGAATACTTTTCTTGGCTTGGTTACCATTTGATGGTGATAAAAGGAGTTAATGTACATGTATTTCTATCCACTGTTGTACTGAACTTATGAATGAAAAATACTGTGAAAAAATTAAGCATGTTTTCTTTTTCCTCTCAAATCTCTGTGACTACAGGTATTGCAGCTGGGTTCTGAAATCCTCCCACAGTACAAGCAAGAGGCACCAAAGACTCCACCACACATAATTTTGCATTATTGTGTATTCAAGACTACCTGGGACTGGATCATCTTGATTTTAACCTTCTACACTGCTATTTTGGTCCCTTACAATGTCTCCTTTAAAACCAAACAGAACAACGTGGCATGGCTAGTAGTCGACAGCATCGTAGATGTCATTTTCTTGGTCGACATTGTGCTTAATTTCCATACCACCTTTGTGGGGCCAGCAGGAGAGGTGATCTCTGACCCCAAGCTGATTCGCATGAATTACTTGAAGACCTGGTTTGTGATTGACCTGCTCTCCTGCCTGCCATATGATGTCATCAATGCATTTGAGAATGTTGATGAGGTCAGTATCCCAGTTCCACTTCCACCCATGAATTACTACTCAGTGGCTGGGGGGGAGGTGTGGGAGAGAAGAAAGAAATTTATGTTTTTAAATATATGAAATTACTGCACATACGTCTCTAGTAGCCACCCACAGCATGCATAGAAATTTGCTTATAAGTCCTAGCCAGAAGGCTCATTCTTTAATTGCTGCTGGAGTTTTTTGTGTTAAAGATCTGTGTTTATTTTTCCTTCTTTCTGCATCCTCGGAGTTCAGGAGGACAGGTAGAGGCAGACAGCAGCACCTCTGTGCAGCACTGAGGAAAGCTGCTCCATCGGATTTACCAGGAATAGTTTGAATCGTGTTGTGTGTCAGGACAGTTTCTTGGGGCAGGCTTTGCTTGCTTTCACTGGTGACTGAACAGGGTATTTCTGCTAATGCCAATTCTTCACAGGAACAACTGAGAAGTAAAACACACTTTTCTCAGCTGCTTCTAATACGCTATAGCAGGTAGCAAAGAGGCAGGCAGTGACTCACTGAATTTGTCTGAGAGCACCAGAAAGCACTGCATGGACACCTGGTGATCTGTGCAGCATTGTTTGGCAACAGTTGTTTTAGAGGAAGGTGAAGCAATAGAAGATGCTTGTTTGGTAATTTCATAATTCATTGAAAGGGTAGGGAGAAATCTGGTAATTTAGACTCCTCCCTGATTCTTCATTTCTTTGGGAACAAATCACAATCCAGCAGAAGAACTAACATTTAGACACTTAAAAACACAATACTATGTTTTAACTGTTTAATTCTCTTGCATCAGACTGCTAAGAAAATATTCCTAAGGTAAATATATGAGAGTTCTACACCTAAATAGTTCAGAGAGTTAATGAACTGTTAATAAAATTTTAAGGAGGATTCCAGCAGTCTACTTTCTGGTTACATGTTATAAGATCTGTATCATCAACTAATGACACGTCTAAGTTGATCTGTGAGACATACTAAAGCTGTGACATGCAGAATCACAGCATGGCTGGGCTTTGAATGGATCTCTGGAGATCATCTAGTCCAGCCCAGCTGCTAAATCAGCTTCACCCAGAACAGGCTGCACAGGATCACATCCAGGGTTTAAATATCTCCAGAGGAGAGGGATTTACATACCTACCTCATCAGAGCTTAGTATTTAATTTTTAGCCTATAAAATTTAAATTTTAAGACTTCCTTTAAAGTATGCCCATGCTAAAAACGACAGCCTAGCTATCAAAAGAAAATATAGGCAAAAGTGAAATATAGGCAAAACCAATCCCCATTACTTTTTCAAAATTACACTGTGCAGGTTTTTATAAAATTTAAAGTGATTTTCTCAATGGCTTGAGGAAAGGTAGGCAAACTATTAAATGCAGTGGAAAAAATGTGATGTTATTTGATATTTAATTCCCTAGAGAAGTTTTCATTTTATATCAAGCTACAGGCTGAAATAACACAAATGAGATCAAGCACAAAAGCCTTGTGAGACCTGTCCTTAAATATTTGTTTGCCATATGAAAGACCCAGACTGCAGATTATTCTGCAGGGCTTTCACATTTTACTTTGCCATGACACTTATAGAGCAATGGAAGGAGTGGCCATATGTCGGTTTCTGACATATAGAAAGAAAGAGTAAAAATAACAAATGAAATTTAAAAATTAGTGAAGCAAGAGCCAAAAAAACCCCAAAACCCACCCACACCCATCCCCCACACACACAAAAAAAACCCCAACCTCACAAAAAAAAAAAAACAACCAACCAACCAACAACAACAAAAAAAACCCACCAAAACCCAAACCAGGAAGGAAGCTTTTCTCACCCACGACAGACAGTAGCAACCTGCTGAAGATTTTGCTGAAGGAGCACTTTTTAACTTTAGGCTGGTGATGTGACCTGCAGAACATCCCTGAGGAAAATGTGTGTACCAGTGGCTGTGACAGCCCTCGAACTGAGGACAGATGCTTTTGGACTCATGGTAGCAATTCTGCAGAGAAATTCTTATGTGAGTTTGAATTTTTCCAGGTTCTCCATCTCAATATTGCCTTGTAGCAGTGAGGAGCTGATTGGTACTTGAGTTTTCCCATGGCTCTTCAACAGTATCCTTAATCAGTATAACAGTGTTAGTTTTAGTTATTCTACTATTGTGCCCAAGGAAAAAAAAACCAGCATTTTTCTTGATGCTGTCCTTTCAAGACTGTTCATCTCCATTTCCCACAGTGGGTTCTGACATTTGGCTGGTATAAATCATTGTAGAGTCATTGGAGTAGAGTTTCCACTGGTGTGAATTGCCATGCTTCTATTAAAGGCTCATAGGCTGGTTTATGGGACCTGAGGGGATTTGCCAGCAATGCCAGCAGAATAACACAGTGTATATCAGGAGGGGGTTTAGGACAGTATATGCTGATTGCTGTTTCAAGAACTGCCTGTAGAGAGGAAGATAACCTTTTATTAAAGAAGAAAAAAATAAAAGCCGCATTCAAGGAATCTTGCAAGTAGAAAATCTTTGTCTTATATCTTTTTTTTCTGTTGTGTAGAGCATTCCCTTGTGGGTCAACTCCCTTCCTTTCTTGCTGGTTTAAATTTACTTCTGTCTTGCCCTGGATTACACAGCATATAACTTCCCAGTTGGATTAAGTCAGGTGCAAGGCTGCTCAATGTGCAAGTAACCAAACCGGACTGTTATCTGTGTTCCACTTGAATTTTGCTAGAGAGAATTCCCTTGGAGCCATGGCACTGGAGTCACTGGGTGGCCATGGTCCCTGCAGGGATTTTTTTTTTTAAGCCCTAATGTGAATTCCCTTAAAGAAATTGCCAGTGATTAACTGATACCTAGTGTTAACAGTGGTGATAAAATGAGATGAAGAATATGAGTTGCTATATTCCTGGTTTGATGTTTTCCATACGTGATTTTGAACAGGAGAAATTGGAATCCTGGCTTTGTTGCTGTTCCTATAATGAAGAGGGACTAAGCCAGGTGGAAGCTCACTTATTTTGCTGTCTGCTGTCATTCTCTGTTTAAAAAAAAAGGCACCAAAGATGCTGAGGATGTCATGGACGAACTAACTTGACAAGTCAATTTGTTTTTAAGAATGCTGTAATTGCTGTGATGGAGACTAATTGATTTGCGAGGGACACAGGACCTGGAGCACTGGAGAAGTAAAGAACTGTATAATAGGATATTGAGAGGTTTATTTGCTTTGGGCAGTTTTGGGACTTTCCCATCACTTAGGTCTAGATAGATTACTGTGAAATCATTTTTGTCATCTTTAAAATTGTCCACTACTATAAGAGTAATTAAAATAGACAAAACTAGAGTTGATCGATATTTTTGACAAGTAGATAATAAAAAAAATTCTGGTACTGGATTTTTTTTCTATTTTGAAGTAACTTTTTGTTTTGCAATTTACTTCATTATTCCATTATAAGGTATAATCGAAAATATTTTTCTGAAACAAAATTGAGTGTGACTTCTGTGGTTTTCAGACAATTTCAAAATTCTTTGGGTTTGTTGCAGTTTGGAACATTAGTATATTTTCAATTCACATTTTTCAATATAATTGAAATTCCAGTTTCCTCTCTGTATGGTTGAGAATATTTTTGTCCACAAAAATAATTTGAATTCATTAACTATTAATCAATACAACTATTAATAACTACAATTAATTCAAGAGGCACTTAAGTATGAATAGCCACATTCTACAGATGGAAGAGGAAAGAAAAAACATTAATGTCTTTGTTCAAGGCCATATAATTAAATATGAGACTGATCTCAAGTGCTGTGCTCAAAGAGACAGTACAGCATTTCATATTCAGAAATGAACAGAATTCAACAAATGAAGAAATTAATAGCTGTAGAGAAATTTCTGTTGTTACCCAAATGAAAGTAAAGTTACGGATGTTTCTCCTGGCTTTTATATATGGGAAGTGCATTATACAGTTAAATACTAATTATTTTCTTGACCTACCATAGAACTTCAACAGAAGAAAATGTAGCACTGATTGATGAATCAACTTAATGCTAGGCTTGAACCTTCTATTGTTAAGAGAATACATCATGCTGTAATTTAGTCTGAGTAAGAAAAGAAAATATTGGTCTAAAATTTAAACAGCCCCTAAAACATGTGATGTTAGTCTCTTTCAAATTTGAATTATCAAAATAGCATTTGTCAGTAATTCTTTACAGTAATTAGTATTATTCCTCACTTAAGGAAATACCACCTACTTTGGGGGATAATGTTATCTTTTTGTGTTCAGACATCAATCAGTAAATTTAACAAAAACCAGGCTTAAAGAAAATTCCACAATTTTTGCCAAGAACAGTGCAATTTAAGACTTTGAATTCCAAAGCATATTTTTGTAGTGTCAACTTGAGCAATTTTATACTGTGGTTTTCATCCATAATACCATAAGATATAATTTATATTGGAAAATATTTGACTTATTACATGTGATGCTGTTGTGAAACCTCATGGTAGGAGTGGAATCCAGTCATGTCACCACCATATAAATCTCTGAAACAGGGAGTCTGTAGTAGTAATTGATATATGTGTTGAACAGAACACCGTGACCAATTGTTGGCTGATGCCAAATTGAGAACCATATATCACTCTATTGGTTGAGGTAGTAGAGAAATAAATGCATAGTAAAAGATCATCAGGAAAGATCTATTCAGTATAAATGATCTTGTGCCCACTTAAGTGAATGAATAGGAGAGAAGCTAGTATGTAGGCAAAGAAGATGTACAGCTTTGAAAAGACAAAATTTATGATGATAAAAAAATTTCCAGAAAATAATACAATACATAAGTAATAGGAGTAAACTTAGCTAATTAGTGCTAAAGTGAGCGTGGTGTAGCTGGAAAGTAAACAGTGAGTTGAGAGAGGAAAAAATGAATGTGTTGCTGGTCAAATTTTTGGCAACTCTCTGAGGCAGTACTTTTGCAATAGATTAATTTAAACCTTGTTCGTGGAATAATCTCTCACGCTAATACAAATTAGCTATCTAGGAATTACTGAAGTGGCTACTGGAAAGCATGCAACTTCCTTTTTTTTTTTTACCATTGCATGCAATAAGGGTCAAGGGGATAAATTCTCCTATTTACAGTTTTATGGAATAAACAGGGACCTATAAAGAAAGATTTTGCGTGAGATGAATTTTGCAAACTGGAAAATACAATTTTTAAAGTATTTTTAAACTGTAAACAGCTGAGTAATATGAAATCTGTTTGAAACAGTAGTTCACCCCTCTTATTTGAATCTGTCCAATGAGGCAGTGCTGTGTCTTGCATGTGAGTCTGTTGATAAATCTAGTAATGAATGAATATTTTTCTATGGCTAATTGAAATTTTAAAGTAGTCGTAACCTACTTTCTGTGTAATGTCCCTAACAAAAAAACTCCAGCTGTGTATGACGGAGTATGATCCAGGCATAGAGGAAACGTTGGCAGATTGTGGTTCTTGGATGAGATGAAAGTAGATGAGGAGGGAGTAGTGAGACCCTGTGGCCTGGGTGACACCTACTGGGGCTTCTGGGGAAGAATCTAGCAATTGGGGTATAGTGCCCAGGTGAGGCAGGGGAGGGCTGGAACAGGGCCCTGGATTGGGGGTGTGGTGATGGAGAAGGTCTGCTTGGTTGGGTGTCCCTGTGTGAGAAGGCCCTGCGAAACAGGACAAAGCCCATGGGAGGTGTGTGCTGAGGGCTGTAACCTGCCAGACACCCTTGGAGCATGGCTAGGGAGGTTCTTGATGTGGCTCCTAGGTGGTGTTTGGAGCTTCAGAAGGAGCTTGGGGGCCTTGAACTGTGAAAAAAGGGGAGTGCAATGGAAAGGAAGAGCAGTGGTAGACGAGGAGGGCTGCTTGTCTGACTTCTGTAAGTGCCTCTGTACTGCAGCACCGTCCCAGGGGGCTGTGCCTGGCAGGAATTATTCCTTAGCAGACAGGTAGGTGGGAGGAGCATTTGGGGAAATGCAAATGATGTAAAGCAGGTTCCTGGGGCAAAGTGGACGGCCAGGGTATGAATCAGGTAGGCAAACGAAGCACTTGCTGGTCAGGGCCTCCTGGGGATTCGAGTGAGGGTGTCTCTCTTCTTTGTCTACTTTGTTCCACATCTCCTCACCCCCCATTTTTTTTTCCAATCAAATATGTGTTTCTCCATCTTCTTCCTTAAAAACCTCCATGCTACGCCTCACATGCTTTTTTTATCCTACCCTATGAAGGGGCATGCTGTCTTTTCCCCCTAAATCCTCAGTTTTCCAAATTGTGTTGATGCTGTATATAGGCACTGCAAAGCTCTTATGCCCTGTAAGCCATTCAGGGTTGAATTCTCTCCTCTGCTTCAGGTGTTGAGTTTAATTTAATTCTGCTGCCTTCCCTGGTCTTACCCAGGCTCACACACCTTGGTGGCTCAGAGACATCTGCTCTGTCTGCTGATGGACAGCCCCTCCCAAAAGAGAATTCCAGATAGGATGTGTTGCTGTGTCCCTCCCTGATGGTGACCTACTCTAGGATCCACTGCAGCTGCTAAGATGCCAACTAAGTCCTCGTCTTGTGCACTCCTAATGTTCAGATTAGTCTTTCTGCTAAGTCACAGATAAGAAAGGGTGTTATTGCATTTCAGGGCTACTTCTTCATAGCTTTGAAAGGCCTGACATGATTTATCATTCTGTTAAAGAGAGAATAGTAGTCTGCATAAGCTCCTCAATCTGTATCAGGCTAAAAGAATTAAAACGCTGAATTACATTTTCAGTGATAATGTATGGTGATAGCCTTTGTCCAAGAAGGAGAGCTAATTGAATATATTAGATTCTGAATTATTTCAAAAAGCTGCTGTTAGAGTGAGAATTACACTGCGTATAAAGGGAAGCATGTTCCAGAGACAGGGATCAGTGACTCTCCTCTTTTCCCCCCATTCAGCATACTTGTATCGATCTGAGGCAGAAAGTCAGATGAGATGACAAAGGGTATTTGTTTGAGTAGCTAAGTGGTTGCTCTATAGTCTATTTCATATTCAGGGTGGGATCAGAATTGGAAAGATGGAGAGGTATTAGATGCCAATAGCACTAAATCTTATTTGGGTGTTTTCCCTCTTTGAGATAAGTAAAAAGCTTCTGGAACTGACTGTTTCTTTGAATCAGAAGCATTGGGAAGCAGGTTGTTGTCTATCAGGGATTAATTTTTTTATTTGCTACTGCAGAAAGTGGGATTTCTTTCTTTATGTGTTATCTTTATTCTTGCTCTTCCTCTCAAAGTAAAAAGAAAAAAGAGTTTGTTACCTAGTTTTGTTGTTTTTCTGAGTGTACATGTATGCATGTAAGGCAAGCATGGACATAGTTTTACTAATGAAAAATCAGCATTCCCATCTCTCCCCACACCCTGTGCTCTTACACATGAATTATTGCTGTTTCTCTCTCAATTCTAACCAAGCTCACGGATGTCTGACTAAAATAAGCTTTGAGAGTCTAGAGATCTGTTTTCTTCAGCACTGAAAACCACAGCAGTACCCAGAGGGCTTAGATATTGATTTTGACCTGTGCACATAACGTTTATCTCATCTCTTGGTTGCTAAATATGGCCATCTGTAGGAAAGGTCATGTTCTCAGACCTAATTAAGAAAATCAGAGGAGGCAAATGATGGAAATGTGTAGTCCTAATGATGACCTGACAGGGCTGACTTCTTACTGCAGGTGGGCAGAGCCAGGCTGTGGCGTGGCTGACTTCGAACGAAAGTGTCAAGAAAGAAGGCAGTGCTTTCTATGGCCCTCGCCTCACAGCAGTGATAAATTTGGTTCATTGCCTCCCCCTTTTGGAATAAATAATTTATTTTTTTTGTCTGTTTCATTCTCTTTCTTTTAATGGTTAGCTTTTAGTCTCCTGCATCTCCCTTCAATTGAGATGAAGCCTGAACTTCAGCAGTTCCGTATAAGAGAAAAGTGCTGGGAAACTTAGGAAAGATTTGTGCCAATACTGAATATTTCTCTTTGCAAAAATAGATAGTAAGTAGGAAGTAAATTATCCTTCCTTTGAGCCTAGAAAAAAGTCGTAATGCTTGGGTTAAGTGCATTTTTTTTCTGTACATGTAGAAAGTGAATAATGGCCTAAAAAGTGAATACTGCCATGTAGATTGAATCTATTACTAAAGTACTTGTGCTACTGCAGCTGTAAGAGGTGGGGTGAATGTAGCATTTTAGTGCTTTTCTGAAATAGTTAGTCCTGCATCTTGTTTGGAATGGAAAATTAATTATTTCCTTTTTTTTTTTTGGGGGGGGGTGGAGTGGCCTCAGTTACTTGTTATGGCTGTTCTTGAAACAATTTGTATTTTGATTTTTTTTTTTAGGTGGACTTTCATTATTCGATGAATTGAGTTGAATTTAATTTTGCATGGCAAATGAACAGCAGCAACTGTTTTTATTTGTACAGCATCTATCACTGTAGCATCCATTGTTAGTGTTCTTGGGGACCATAATAACACAAGTAACAGTAATCACTCTGCTTACAGTCCTTGTGTTTTCAAATGACTTCACAGTATCTCTGTCTCTTTTTCTGGGTGTGGAAAGTAATAGCACAAATCTTATGGTGTCTGATTGAGAGGTAGAGCCAAAACATGGATATCCTGGATCCTGTGTTTGGAAAGAAGTTTATTTACGTGACTGAGATATCAGTGTGAGGCAAGGGGTGCACTCACAGTAAATTAGATCTTGCAGAAAACAAGGAAATACAGAAGAAAACCTGTGTAAATGTGCACAGTAAATAGTGCTTAGGTCTAATTAATGACAAATTATACATGGAAATTTACTTTTGGCGTGGATAAACTTACAAGGCATTCGTTTTGAATGTAAAATACGGGTACTGCTTTCCCCTAGGACTGAGACTGGTCTGTTTTTGTGGTGTTTGGGGTACATTTCTACTCTGCAAAGAATGTGTGGAAGGAGAGGGAGGGGGACTGGTTGTGTTTATTATTTTAAAGGCTTTTGACATTCAAGTCTGCTAAGTCAGTGGCTGTGGAGTTATTTTTTCAGTTCTTCAGTGCCTTGAGCTTGCCCTTTGGTTTGGAGGGGACTGGCTACACTTTCTTCCTTTTTTATGCATCAGCCATCACTGGCAATGAAAGCAAACCTGCCAACCTATGAAATATTTATCAACATCTATATACAGGTATCAGCAGTAGAATTTTTTAAATCTCATTCTGTTGCTTCAAACCATTTGAAATATCACTGTGTGAAATTCAGCATTTTCTGACATACTTGACTAAGTGCTGCATATTGAAGTAAGTGCTGCACCCAAGTTCTCTCTGTAACAAAATATAGTAAAAATGCACTATGTGTCTATTCTGGCCTTATAACAGATTTCTTTTTTTTTGTTGTTTTTTTGGGTTTGTTTTTTTTTTTTTTGCATAGCCTCAAGGGATGTTTTCTGTTGCATAGAGTACCAGTAGTTGCAACTGTGTTAGGGTAAATCAGACACAGGTAGAACTCCATGGAATATTACTTAGCTTTTTCCTGCCACATAGATATTCCTTACGGTGACCCTTTAGAGCAGAGCATCTGGTGATGCTTGCTTGGGACCCACAGTGCCATTTCTAGCTCTTTGTGAACTTAGAAAGTTCACAAAGCTGAACCTCTCTTTTTTTCCTTTGAGCAGAAGGAGCTCTGGGTGTCTCTTCCTCTGCCTCTCGAAACTGGCAGGAGTAGCAGACCAAGAGGGTGGGACACCCATCAAGAGAAGTAAATTGAGTTCAGGCTCTTTTGCGTGCCATTGTGGAGCCATCTGTATGATAAAAGCATAAAATAATCTGCACTGATAAGAGCATTAAAATGGACAATAATCTAAAAGTACAGTTCTATTTTGGAAAGTGGTCATCTAAAATTGTCAATTTTTCAATCCAGCAGATCTGTTCCAGTGAATATTAAAATATAACTTGCTAAATCTAATGTCAAAAAGTACTGATTTAAAGTATTGCAGGACTATCTGATTTTTTTCCTACTTTATCATCTATAAAACAGTCTATTAAGTTTCTGTTGTTTATAACCATTTGAAATTCTGTCACTTAGAAATTTTTAAGAGAGTTATATGAATAATAATTTCCCTGGGCAGCTCTTGCTCTTGATATTGATCCATTTGGAATAGACAAATCCTTTCGTCTGAGGAAATCAAGGAGACAATGCTGTTAACCCAGAAAAATAATTTGGTTTTTTTGTATAGGTTTTTCTGAACTTTTAGAATCTTTTTGGCAATGCAATCAGGTGAGTATTAGGAGTAATTTGAATATTAAATGTATCCTTTCAACGCAACCAAATCAAGTATATATTTTCTGTAAATATTCATGTTCCTTCTGTACCAAAAGCCTAAGTCTCTTTATCTCTCCTCAGAATCTGGTAGAATCAGTTTCTCCCAGATGATGCAGTTCAATCCCTTTTTAATTTTTTAATAACATTTCTTTTAATGAATTTCACAAGGGAAATTAGGATAAGAGTACTTTTGAAAAAAGTATTTTGCCTTAGACTTTTAAAATCTGATTTCATATATTTTAATTCATATTCCAGTTTTTCATATCCAATTTCTTGAACTCCTCTTCTGTGATTCTTATCTTTCCCCAAGTATTTCTAATCCTTGACTCTTTTTTATTTTTAATTTTAATTAAGAATTAGCCAAATTCTAAGCTATTAAGTCCTTCTTAAACCATTATTGGGTTTTGGCTTTGGTAGGACTCTCACTGACAAATGGCATTTGTCTGGGTGTTTTTTTTTTTAAATTGTGGTGATATGTTTAATTTGAAGAGCAGGTTTTGCACCACTGCATATGAACAAAAATGAAGCTGTTCTTGTTAATGTTGGGATGGAGACTTTGAATCACTGTGTGATTAAAAGGCTTGGTTTTGAGACTGAAGCTAAAAGCACACCATTGCTGGAGACCTCAAAAAAAAGTAAAAAATCAGTGTTTTAGTGTTCAAGTTTGTAAAAAGAAGAGGGAGAAATGTCCATTGGTGCTGAGGGAAAAGGCCAGAAGGCTGTGTTGTAATGTCAAAATGTTTAAAATGTAGAGACTAAATGTGCTTGTAAGTTCAGGACTTGCATATCCAGTTCTAAAATGTGGTTATAATTTTTTGAATCTTCCACTTTCCTTTTCCATACTGAGTATTCAGAAATACCTGCTTTCCCTCCTCTCAAAATGAAGGCCTTTTGTGTCATATTTTCAGAATTGGCATTGAGGCTTTGCTCCAGTGTTTACAAAACAAAGCTGGGAATGGAATGAATGGGAAATGGAAATTAACTTACTTTGTATAGGAATTTTTGCATCAGTGACTTAAAAAGTTTGGCATAGATAGGCATGAATAGCTCTCTTGGAGTCTTCTAGATCTCTGCAAATACGTCTGATTTAAAAGAAGGCTCCTTTTTTTATCTTTTTTTTTTTCCTGTCTCTCTTTTTATGTCCCACCCCCTGGTTGTATTAGATCTTGTCCAGATACTTAATAGAAATTGATAGTGTGTTCCCAGGTAACAAATTACATCTGTCTCTGAAAATGAGTCAATGTAATAATGACAAATTCATGAAATAAAGGGAAAATACATTGCTGCAGTCCTGGGGAACATGAGTCAATATACTTTATGTAATTATTTAATAAAACATCTTTTATAGTGCATTGAAACAGCCTAAGATACTGAGGCAGTTGTATTTATGCAGGAATAAACAAACTTCCAGTAAAAGCTGGTGACCAGAAGTATGCAATTATGCATTTCCAGAAATACTCATTAAACCAGTCTGCTTAAATTTTAATCAGACTTCTATGTATGAAACAGTCTTGGTAAGAGGAAGTAGGGAAAAAAAAAAGGAAGGATTTTTATGATAGGCTATTCAGATCTTCCCATGCCCAAAATGTATTTGAATTTTTTTATTTGACTTCTTGTACAAATCTGTATAAAAGTTAACAATACAAAATCCTGTGTGCTGCCTTAATTCTGTTTTATGGGAGCCAAATTATTTTCGACACAGAAATAATGCGTTGATACCAAAGCTGCCATGAAAAGGATATAATCTGAGGATTAGTGAGATATTTGAAATATTTAAGCTTTGTGTAGTCCATGTGAGAAATGTCAGAGGACTGATTATCAGTGCATAAATTCTTGTTGGGAAGTGATGTCATAGGAAATGCATTATAGGAAATAGGAAAACTACAAATTGCCAGGTACTTCCAATATTTTTTGGCCTTATCTTCTGATATGTGTGAGCTAAATATTGCAATCTGTGTTATATCTGAGACATTATATCTGATGTGTTGCATAAGAATTCACAACTGGATATGCAATAGATGGCCTGTTGTTTGAAGTTTTTACAAACGTATTTGTAGACCTATCCAAACAATCTGAAAAAGGAGTTCAGAGAGCAACCCATAAAATGTTAGTGAGTGAAGGCAAGAGGGTATATATTCATCCCTGGAAAGGGTCACTAAGCTTTTTGTGTTTCATAGTCTCTCTTTTCAGGTGTTACCTGGCGACTGTCCATTTTTTATGGATCACCTCGGGTCTTTGGAAACCGCAGTCATGAATCATATTGCTTTCATGTGTAATTCTAATGGTCACTGTTGTAATGGTCACCATGCTTTATCCTTGCAGGGCATCAGCAGCCTCTTCAGCTCCCTCAAAGTGGTCAGGCTGCTGCGGCTGGGCCGCGTGGCTCGGAAGCTGGACCACTACATCGAGTACGGGGCGGCCGTGCTGGTGCTGCTGGTGTGCGTGTTCGGGCTGGCGGCGCACTGGCTGGCCTGCATCTGGTACAGCATCGGCGACTACGAGGTCATCGACGAGGACACCAACACCATCCGCACCGAGAGCTGGCTCTACCAGCTGGGAGAGTCCATAGGCACTCCCTACCGCTTCAACACGTCGGGCTTTGGGAAATGGGAAGGCGGGCCGAGCAAAGATTCCGTCTACATCTCCTCGTTGTATTTCACGATGACCAGCCTCACCAGTGTCGGATTTGGGAACATCGCCCCGACGACAGATGGGGAGAAGATCTTTGCTGTGGCTATGATGATGATTGGCTGTAAGTATTAGAGATTCTGTCTTTCTCAGACACACCACCAAATAGCTGCATCATGAATGCTGATTTCATAAGAACATGTGGAGTCCTGTTAAATATGATGCAGCTGACAATAGTTTTGGTGTCAATATAGGTATTATACACTTCCTTACTGGTTAGGTCTAAAGCACAAGTAGCAGTATTGTTATGACTAGGAAAAATCCAGTCATTTTGGAAGGAATATTCTGTCCATATCTTCTCAATATTCTCTTGTACATTTGGTAAGTGGGTTAGAGTGTGGGAGGAGGTCTGGAAGCATCATCTTCTCTCTCTCTCTAAGGGAGAGAGAACTAGGACTCTTGAAAAACCACAAACTCCGCCATGGGCTGAGCATACAGACATATCCTAAAGCAAAGGGGGTGATGCTGTCCTTGGGCACCTCTGGCTCACACATCCTTGTTGGAATGGATACAGATTGCCAAGCTGACCAGCTTTTGGCCATATTGTTGTTTCCATGCAGGATCTACATTCAAAGTGCCTTGAGAGCTACTTGGAGTTAAGAACCATATGGTGGCCACTGTTAAACTGGGTCATGATTTTCTAGATGAGGGTGGAATTTGAGCCAAAATAAGGAAAAAAAATCTACTTTGCCCGTGGAAGAACATGTTATTATATGGACAAAGAGAGAAGCTTCTCTATGGTAGTATTACATTCAGAGGAGGAGCAAGTCAGTCCTTGCTAAGCAGAAAATTAAAACCAAACACATAATGAAACTCAATTAGCAGCACAGTGTCTGTTGTAGAAATGTGCACCTTTGATCCTAATGCGTGCTTTTACAACAACAATGAAGTCACACACTGAGATTACATGTGCAGTGTTAAGCAGGCTGAAGGTTAGTGAGAAAAAGTATCAAGACAAGCCTTCTTGATTGCATATGGATTGGGATATTTTAGCTATAAAAATTGTTAATTTTGTTCTAGCTTTTTCCACTGCCAAGTGTCCCATCATCCTCATAAAACACTCCTGTAGGAGAGGGGAAATTTTTATAAAACATGGATAAAATTTTACAGTTTTCTCATGAGAAGATGCATTAGACAATGTAGTGGTGCAGCACAAAACAGGCTTCCAAGCATTTCCTGATGAAGGAGTCAGTTTGATAGGAAATATCCTGATCTTTGGCTTATTATTATGGCCATGATACTAGCTAGAACAAGAACAGCCAGTATTATTCAGTATTATTATTTAGTACTATGAATAATGAATAAATGTAGCCTTCGAAAAGTCGTGAGTGTACCTGGGTTTATTTTGGACTTGTACCTGTTCCAAACTTTTCATATGACAATGTGGCAGAAAGAAACTGAATGTATGCATAAATAATGTTGATTTAGATGAGCAGAAAGAAAATAATAACATTTCTTTTTGTGTGTTTTATCCTCTGCTCATTTGAATAGCAATAAGTGCTGTGTCAAAAGACTAGTGCCTTAAACAGTATTGTGGCCACCTAAGCTTACAGTCACAATTTCATTAGCAAGATTACCTTTGAGATTTTGATCTCATTATTTGTGAAAGAAACTCAGTTTTCTGAAAATGAAGAATGTGAAAATGTCTCCAAGCCCCACCTTCCTTGCATGGGCTGTGTGTGAGGCTGCCCTACAGAAAATCAGGGTGCAGTGCATGCCAGGAACTTGCCTCCCACTGGTGGCTAAGAAGCTACAGCTCTGTGCTCCTGGATCCATTCTGAGCCACAGCATTGCCTTTGCACCCTCCCTCTGGCTATTGGTGTCAATGATCTTGACTTCAGTTTGCCCCATGAGCTGTGCTTCCGTTGTTTGGTAGGGGCAATCCAGAGCTGTTTCCCTGGGCTGCAGATGTTGGCATCAGGCAAAGAGAAAGGAAGAGTTTACTTTTAGAAGTGTGAACTCTTCCTGCTCAGAATTCTTTTTAATACAATGGATTTGATTGTGCAAAGTTCTTTTATCTCTGGGAAAGTTTGTTCATGGTGTGTGCGTTGCCAGTTGATGTGCCTTTGCAAGGCTTTCAGGTCCGTATTTCAGGTCATGTCTTTCTAGATCTTGTGTTCTAGTTTTGTTTTGATTTAGTGGTTGAGTATTCTGAATAGTTTCTGAAGAAGAAAGGTGTGAATAGGAGTAATACTTTTTTCTTTGATCTCTTGTTGTCTGTTGAGCCTCTGTTTCTGAAGAAGACCTGCTGTGTAAACAAGTGATTTGAAGATATGCATTGCTGTCTTCTCCACTGGCAAGCTGACTGAAAGGCTTGTGCTACAGTCAGCACAGGACTGTGGTGACATCCCAACAGGATGTTTGTGTCAGAAAGGTTCAGAATATTAGAGGTATTTGAAAGCATAAGCAGCTCATAACTAGTGTCCTTCCACATGTGTTTAGTACACTTATGCCCAGAAAGATGGAGTTAACACTCTGCAATTCCATCTACCGTAAGATAACATTTGGTTTGCCCTGCTTCCCAGCCACTGATATATCCCCTTCTGTTCACTGCTTACACCCTGTGTAAAGCTGATCTTGTGGCACAATTATATTTGTGTTACATTAACTCTTTGTAGACCTCCTGACCACTAGTAATAGTACTTTGCTGTGATGTCAGATAGCAGTTTAAAAAAGTAGGTAAGACCACTTCCATTTTCTCTTTTATTCAAGCTTTCATTATGATAAATAATAAATCCAGGTAACTTTTAAATAAAATTTTAGAAATATGTTAGTGAAGCTGTCCTGGACCAGTGGGAATTTTGGCTGAGTTGAGTGCAAATGTTGACTTAGTAAAAAGTTGAATGTATATATCTTGTAGAAGGAGTACATCCTGTTAGCTGTGCACAGACACTGGGAAGGGATGATTGAGGTGAATAAGCTGTGTGTGGGTATTGAGCGTGTGGGGCTGACTGTGTTGGTTTGGTTTATACTTGGGGCAAAGTTTAAGAAAGCTTGGCTTTGTCTCAGCAGCCCTGGTGTCTGCTTCAGGGCCTCCTTCTATAGGGAGGTGTTTTGTGCTCTCAAATGCAATGATGCACATGCTGTCTTATTGACCTCATTGTGGCTGCAGTTTTCAGAGAGAAAGTGTTTTGCTGTTGGTTATTTTGATATGGGAAGGTGCAACCCCTAATTAGATTTGTGGGGGGCTGTGGCACACTGGTAACCCCCGGGGATGTTTTGTCTCTGTCAGCTCTGCTAGAGGGGGTAGGTGAAAAATGCTCGATTCTTGACCTCAAATAGTGCACATCTGTTTGGGAAGTACAAATTATTTTAAAGTGGAGATGAAGTACCCAGTGGCTGCTTTTAACGATTTCTGTTCTATGGAGGCTTGTGCTTCATATTACCGTGTAGCTGCTTTTCCTGAACATATGGTGAATTATGGTTTTGCAAAGCAAAATATCTTCACATTTGTGAACTGACCTGCATGGTTTTGCCTCACTTTATTGAGTGTATGTGTGTATATATATGGAGAGAGAAGGATGCGTGTTACTACAGGAAGTAAAAGCAATTAACTCCTCAGCTTCATTTTAAATGAATCAAAACATATTCGCTTATCCCTTTCCACAGATGGCCACTAAATTGCTAATTAATAGGGAATATGTCTACAGACAGATCTTTCAGTGAGGCTGATGTTACATAAAACCAGGCTTAAAACCACTGCCTGTGTCTGCAGAAAGACATATATTTTCCATTTTTAATACTTGAGAAAAAAAAAAAGCTGTTTCAATTTTTAGTTTCTTCCCTGTGGAGACATATGCCTTGAAATTAAAGTCTTCATGTATTTTGTTCAGTGAATCTGTCAGGTTGGGTTGTGTATTGTTTATTTTTCCTAAGCACAAGCAGAAATCAGAGGACTTTCATTTGCAGTTTTTGTATCTGGGCACTCTGTCAGCAATCCCCTTGCTATGCAGGTGGAGTAGGGATGAGCAGTTCTAAAAATGCTTGGCATTCTTGACTTTTGACAAAAAATAGTACTGATGGTTGCTTGCCTATTTGGATTTTGAGCAATGGAGCAAAATTCATTTTGGGAACCTTTTGTTAGTGTTCTCAGTTGTATGGAAAAGATCCCAAGCTTTTGGTGCCTGTTTATGCTACATTCTCCTTTGTTAGGTAGGACCTTTCTGGAACTACAGGGCTTGACTCCTCCAAAATGTGAAGGAAAAGGCACATGTTTGAAGGCTAAACTAAATCAGAAATTCCCCTGTGAACACTATACTTACAGCAGATAGTGAGAAGGATCATGGAAAAAGAACAGAAATAGGAGTTAAAAGGTCAGATTCATGCACGTGCATGCTCACAAACCATGATGAATTGTCAGCCACTGAGTTCATTAATCAAAACAGTCCAGAAACCTGAGCCACTCATCTTCGTTGATGGTGTGCAACACAAGCATCATGCAGTCCTGCAGCACTTCAGCTGTTCTCTCTGATTAAGGTAGACAAAGATCCCAGGAGAATGGAGTAGCTGTCTCAGCTTTGTCTGTGAATAGTTTCTTTCTCATTAGACAAAACAACAACAACAACAAAAAAATCAGCAAAAAAACCCACCCTAAACAAAATCACCCAAACAATCCAGAAAGGAGAATAACATTAGGTAAGTTTGAAAACATAGGCAGTTTTGTTTACAGCACTCTTGCTGGAAGGATCAGAAATCTGCCTCAGTAGTGTGACCATTTCTGTGAACTTTAAGAAAATCTGGGTGGCAGGTATCACGATGCACAGGTCACTGTTGCTCCTACTCAGCCTCACAGAGGGTTTGTTTGCTTTGGTGACCTCCAGCAGGGTAGGAAGTGTTTATAGGCTCTTGTGAGCAAGGATAGCGAGGAACTGATAAAAACTAGACTGTTGTTATCAAAACACCTGAACAAGATATAGAGGCATTGCAGCATCATGTTTGATGATGTTCCTGAGGCATGATTTCCCCCTCACAAAGCAGCTCATCGGTTGAAAAGCAAATGGGTGTGGCCATGTTGTGTGTACTTACTAAACACGTATCTAATGGTAAGAGGAGCATGTGTACCCCTAGCACCCCTTCTAGGGGATGGCTGAATGTGTTGGAATTATTTTTGCTGGAAGTTGGCAGCCTGAAACTAAGGGCCATGTGCCAAGTGCTGGCTAGGTTTGCTGAGGGTATCATTTAGGGGTTGAACACAGAGGCCTATGATATTTCAAACACAAAGCAACTTTCTTTGTGTCCGTGACCATTGCCAGTGCAGTGTTTCAGGTTTGGGGACATGTTGGGAAAGGAAGAAAAAACCTTGCCTTGCAAAAGTGGTCTTTTGGATACTTGGTTTTTGTCACATCCCTGAGAAGATGCCAAAAATCTCTAAGATGCCACAGACCTCTTGCAAGCCCCTCAAGCATGCAGATGGCATGCTTTCTATATGGCTGATAGTTAATAGACAATTAATTGCAATTATTTTCATTCTCATCTATTCTTAGCCACCACCAACACTACTCAAGCCAGTAATTCCTAATTTAAAGGCCGGGATTTTTATTTTTTTTTAAATTTCTTTTTAATAACTATGGCCTGTCTTTGCAGTTCTGTTCCTTCATCCTTCTGTTCTGTGCTTTATTACTTCTTATTTGATGCTAGTCATGATATTTGAAGAGATGGTGTGTTATTGCTGTAATTGTTAAAGCAACTGTTCGGGATTTCTGAATGTTATTTTGCTTGGATGCTTTCTCCACTAGAATGAACCACTAGAAGTGTTGTGGACAAATTTCTGTGCTACAGCAAGTATCAGCAAAGAGGTAGGGATGGCAGAAAAGTGGGTATAGTTTCTCTGTAGGTTAGAAAAGGGTTTAGCTATTAGGGCAGGGTTTGGTCTGGTTATCTTTAAAGGTGAAAATATCTCAATTTTTCTTGTTAAGAGTAAAGAATGAGTAAAAACCAAGCAACAAAAACCCCACCAAGAAGCAAAGTCCAAAACATCCAAGTCATTGTGATAAATAAAGATCAAATGGATAGACACCATTGGTTTTGGCTTTTTGGCTATATAAACAATCCTTCAGACATTTGGTTCCCGAGGGGTGCAATTTTCAGCGGAGCATGTCGGGATTTCTCGTCAGTAAGCGTGGGGTGCACTGGGTTGTGGTGGCATTTCCAGCCCCACTGATGAGCAGGAGCATCTGGCCTGTGCAGAGTTACATCATTGACATTCAGTACAGGCAGGGCATGGAGGAGAGATGGAATCAGTGCTGACAGGCTTCACAACACAGCATGCTCCAAAGGCAGAATTTAGCTCTTAAAAACAAAAAAAACATCTTTGGGTAAGGATGTCCAGGACCTGCACACTTTTTTCAGGACTGCTTGTAATGAAACATAGCCGTGTTCCCCAAGGCTCAGTATTGGGATGAATCCTGTTTAATATCCTTCTGAATGATCTGGATGAGGGGGCCAGGTGTACCCTCAGTCAGTCTGCAGAGGACACTAAGTTATGTGGCAGTTTTGATTTGCTGGAGGGCAGGAAGGCTCTGCAGAGGGATGGGGACGGACTGGATTGATGTGCTGAGGCCAATAGTATAAGGTTCAATCAAGGTCCGGCACTGGGGTTGCAACAACCCCATGCAACTCTGCTGGCTTGGGGCAGAGTGCCTGAAAAGCAGCCCAGCAGAAAAGGATCTGAGGGTGCTGGTGACAGCAGCTAAACATGAACCAGGGTTTGCCCAGGTGGCCAAGAGGGCCAGTGGCATCCTGGCCTGGCTCAGCAATAGTGAGGCCAGCAGGACCAGGGCAGTGATTGTCCCCCTGTACTGGGCACTGGTGAGGCCACACCTCAAATCTTATGTCCAGCTCTGGACCCCTCAGTACAAGAAGGACATTGAAGCACTGGAGTGAGTCCAGAGAATGGCAACAGAGCTGGTGAAGGATCTGGAGCACAAGTCTCATGAGGAGCAGCTAAGGGAGATGGGGGAAAGAGACTCAGAGAAGACCTTGTCACTCTCTACAAGTGCCTGAAAGGAGGCTGTAGCCCAGTGAGGATTGGTCTCTTCTCCCAGGTAACAAGTGACAGGATGAGAGGAAACAGCCTCGAGTTGCACCAGGGAAGTTTTAGATTGGATATTAGTAAAAATTTCTTCATGGAAAGGGTGGTCAGGCATTGGAGTAGGCTTCCCAGGGAAGTGGTGGAGTCACCATCCTGGAGGTATGTAAATGACATGCAGGTATGGCACTTGGGGACATGGTTTAGTGATGGACTTGGCAGTGCTGAGTTAATGGTTGGACTCAGTGATCTCGGAGGTCTTTCAATTTTGAATGATTCTGTGGTTCTGTGATAAAACACTGGTGTTAAAGCCAGAAAATAGCCTTTAGGTGACACCTATGTAAATGGTGAATTCCTACAAAAATCATCTCCAGGCTAAGATGCACTCAAAGTTTTTTTTTAAGTTCACAACACAAGTGCTGGTGCTGTAATAAATCTATCTTATTCAATGACCAAGGCCATGTGAGGAGTGACCCATACATATGGGGTTAGTCCTATTCTCACCCCAATGCACTTCAAAGCAAGAAGAAGGAAAATACTTTTTGTGAGTATATTATCATGGTAGTACTTTGTTTCTGGGCCTGGCTTGGGGAAGCATAAATTAATTCTGTGTGAGATGTTATTTCTTAGTATGCAAAAGTGAGTAACCAGTATTCTTTTTCTTGTTATTTAAAGAATATGTGATCAGATTAATGCTAGATTCAATTATTGGTGTTAAATTCTTGGCAAAATACAGTTTGGAAAGTGCAAGGGTAAATTGCCCATGTACTTTTGGCTGTAAGGAAAAAGAAAATAAATGTTCCAGAGCTGTATCACATACATATGCTTTATGAATTGTCTCATGATATGTCATCTTACCATAATGACTAAAAATTTCAGGCTGAACATCAGCCTGATGGATCTAGAGAATCACCCTACCTCAGAATATACTAGAATTTAATTGCTAGAATAGTCCCAGGGAAATTTTATTCCATATCTCTGTCAGTATTGTGCGAATCCAATCAGAACAATTTTGGAAGTGAGATTTTTCTAAAAATTTCTAATTCTCAAGGTTTTTACAATCCATTTGTCTCCTGCAGAGTTTAACGTTGTTCCCCAAGACATTGGACAACTTTTGAAAGAACTGCAAATGCAAATGGAGAAAAAATAGTTCTGTTTGACAGGAGAGAAGATGAAAGCTATGAAGTGTTAATGGTTTGGTTTTTCCAGGATTTGGGGAGAGCTCACACTATGGTAATGCTATAGATAATTGCCTTTTCTCTTTTTGGTCACACGGTGTTTCTAAATTTTGGCTTTTAACTCTTTAATAGCAATGAGAAGGAGAAGGAAAATAAATAGCTATCTGAGCTGTGAATATCTCTGTTTTTCACCTGATGTCTTTCACATCATGTGCTTATTAGTGCAAGAGTTTGCTTTCTTTAGACCATTTATAACATTAATTCCTATAAGCAGATTTAAAACACTGAAATGTGCTGGCTTTATCAAACTTTGATCAGCATGTGCAACTGACTTGTTTTAAAATCTAAAGGAACATGATTAACTCAAGTTAATTTGTGAGAGAAGAGCATGATGCATACAGAGCATGCACTGAGAGAGCAGAGGAGTATAAAAAGAAGTATATTTCAGGCAGGGGCTAATACATATGACAAATATTTTGTCCCCTATGAAAACTGAAGAATCTGCAAGAGAAGTGGTGCTTTGATATGCAGGACAGCAAACCTGGGGCTTCAGTTTACAAGTTTATTCTCAAAGTGCTGAGTTACACAAGTGCAATCTGGAAAAGCATGGTTTGTCTGTCAGAAATATATTCTGGATTCCCACCTGTGGAATTTGCTAAATATGTACAGCATGCAAAAAGCATGACAAATTTTTCATTCTCTCTGCAGTCCTGGGAGGACTTTCCTTAAGCAGACAACTTTATTGCTGAAGGACGGCAATCCTGGACAAGAATTTGGTTTTACAGAGGTCCCTTTCTGACCAAGAAAAAGCCAGCTAGATAGGCATGGGAAAAAATAGTAAAATAGCACATCCCCTCATACGATCTATCATGCCACTTGCCATCTAATATGTAGAATATGATAGAAATTCTGAAGCATCTTCTAAGCACTCTTCACTCCTGCATTAGAAGATGAAATAGTAATTTTAATATCTAATTGCTGCTGGACTCTAACAGGCCTGCTGTAGGTTACAAAGCATTGGAGTAGAAATAGCTTGCTTAGCTGCAATGTGTCAGTGGCTTATACATCATGGTATGACCCTAACCACTCGGATGAGCTGTCTCCTGACATCTTGAGAATGGATAAGGCTTAGTTGTGCTTACCAGATCAGTGAGTTTTAGTGCATTTGGCTGCTTTGATATTTTAAAGAAAGCTTTGGTTGTTTATAAAAGTGATAGGTAGTGTTTTAGAGGAGGCAAATGCAGTCTATTTCTTGGAGTTGAAAGCTCTGAAATACACAAGATCTGCACTTGAGTTATTATCTGAAGACATATCCTATCATAAGGAGCAGCCTGATGGAAGAAACTCTTATCTACTGAGAAAATATGGAATATATGTAAAAATATTAGTATCTTTTATCCTTAGTACAGCAACTCTGGCTGCTACTAGTGTGAAAAATGTGGAAGGAGACAGGTAACATATTAATAGGTTCTATTGCCTGGAAGGAAAGTAGAAAACTTATTCTTCTAACCAAAGGATTTTGGCAGCCAGTAGGGTCTAAAATCTCAAGTGCCTCACGGAAAAGAATGAAACAGTTGAGGTGTTAAGGCATGACTGTTCTGACTCACCTCAACATGAATTAGGAATGCTTTTTTCCTTCTTCTTTGAAATCAAACCAGTAACTGTACCAAGTGGTGTGGAAATAAATTTTTCTGGTGAGATGATAGGTAAACCTTGCCTCCTTCTGTCACCATCTCAAAAGCAGTTATGGGTTGGTTGATAAGTGCAGGTGAGCAAGATGATTCAGGGGTGTGATTTGGTACTTTTTCATTGTTATTGCAAGGATCCAGGAGGATTTTCACTACAAAATAAGAGGGAACTGAAGATTGATACTATCTTCTAAGTGTTCTGAGGCCAAACTAAAGGAGATAAAATAGTTTCTGTCTTTGAACTTGAATAAGGGCTGGTTTTGCAAGTTATTTTCTGATAACATTAAGATTTACTAGGAAAGCATGGGAAATAGTGTTGGAGTTTTTGGGTCCACAAAGATCTTAAACAGTCTCAGAGCTCCTAGAAACTTCATCAAGTGAATTCTGAAAACTATAAGCTTATTTATCACAGTTGTATTACTTACTGACAGTTTGTACTTTTAGTACAAATTTTGCAAAATAGGAAGTAGCACACTTGCTCCAATTTTGAACCAAACCTATCTTAATGTTCCTTTCCAAAATCTTTCCCCTCTTTTATACTCAGAGGGCAAATGAGTGAAATTCCATCTTCTAATGGTCAGTCCTACTGTGGCACTTTGTGTGTGTGGTCCTGGACAGCGTGCATCCTTTTGCATCAAACACACAGATCTGGCAATGATTTGGTCTTGGAAATAACCCAGTTCACACTATCCGCTGAGAATAGTTCACAGAAGTGCACCCTAAAATCTCATATGGCTTATTTCCAGTTCTCTTTGCTAAAACAGACCACCACCTTGCTCTCACTTCCCTCTATAAACCTTCATTTCTGGGCCTGTCACCACTCAGAGCTTTGCCATCCCACACTAGCAGCATCATCCTGGGTTTTATTTTTTTCCTCACAGAGAGAATTTAATAAGAAACAAGGAACCAGAAAAAATACTCAATTTGACTTGTTCTGCCCCTTTGCTTTTGGAGAGGGAAGTTGTTAAAAACTGTAATTCCTTGAGCTTCTAATTCCTTAAACATTTGCTGAACTTTAAAATTCTTTTTCAGTTTGGTGCGTTTAAATGCACAGGGAGGGGAAAGGAAGGTGATTTCCTATATCGCAACAGTGCAAATAAGTTTTGATTGCTTGATTCACTTCTGTTTTGAATATTTTTTATTCTACTTATTTTTTCTTCATAAAAGCCTTTCTTCACATGACAGAAAATTAGAGAATAGATTCTATCAAGAGCTAAGTATGCCAAAACTAAAGTTTTTAGGAACTGTCTTTCTCACACTCCTTGCAAATAAGTTGACTCCAGGTTAGTGATGAGATGACAACTACAGAATGTGTGAGTGGAGGAATGGGCATTTTTCTGGAAGGGAGCCTTATTCCACTTAATGTTAGCCACCTCCTGTGAAAATCATAGAGGAATTACCAAACAGAGAAATTACTTTGAGCAAACCACTCTCTCATGCAGGTGCTGCGTAGACTGTGGGCATAGGAAAGGAGAAGATGACTTATCTATGTGCTTCCTTTGGTCTACAGTGCTGTTCTGATCTACTCAGGCAGTGAAAATAATGCCTAATAGTGCTTTGAACTTTCATGTATATGGTAAACTGAAGTGACAGGAAGCTTTGCCAGAAGCTGTCTGGAAGAGGCATTGCAATCCAGTTGCTGGGGAGCTGAGGCCCCTATCCAGCTGAGGTGTTAACCTGTGGTGTTACCTTCCATGACCTTTTTTCCCTTCTTTGCTCTTCTTATGCATTTAGACTCTGTGCAGGGAGGTAGGGAGGGACCTGCCTGACATATGAGATCTTCTGTTTGTTGCCCATGCTGCCTGCATTGGTGTTTCCAAGAGGCACCTGAGAGCAGTGAATCGCCAGTTCATGCTGGGATGGCACTGAAATATGGTGTCTGACCAAGAGGGCAGCTTTCTGGAAAAAAAAGGAAAAGGGGAGAGGCAGGTGAGTCAGAATTTTTTTTTCCTCAGTGATGTAAGGGAAGACAGCACACTTCTTGTGAAAACTGCAAGAGTCAAATCAATCAAAACTTCTCCACTTACATTTAGAAGCATGAGAGCAGCAATACCTGTGAGGCAAAGATCTCTGTGACAGTGCCAAGCATGTTCTGGGGTGTGACTTGAAGCTGCCAAGTAGATTGATGCTCCTGTTTTCCAGTGGTGGCATCGAAAGGTCCTTTCAGGCCAGTACAGGTGACTGTCTGCTTTTTTGGGCTTCTGCTGGTCAGTTCCTAAGTGCACTGACAGGTGTGAGATGGAAGAATGTAGGTTACTGTGGTTCCCTTTCTTCTTTTGCTTTTATGATGAGATGTGTGTGGGTGGGCAAAAGTAAGAGCAGGTGTTGAGATAGAGAGAAATAGAACTTGAAACTAAGGTGTCACCGTTTTCCTTTACAAGCTCTTCAACTGTTTTTTTGACTGCTTCCCCAAATAAGCAGAAACTAACATGGTGCATGTTTAGGATGGTTGTTTCCTCATGCTAGTTACAGACCTGAAATCCAAAAGATGGGCAATATTTTCTCTTCTTCAGCCCTTGTGGCTGAAAGAGCATGGTTTGAAGTGTGGTGATGCATTAAAGCAGACAAAGAGTTGAAAAGGGAATTTGAGAGAGTTATATATGTGAGGAAAAATGCATGCTGAGGCGAGGTAGTTATGGCCAGTTGACTCTGCTGATTTTATCAGGTTTGATTATTGTGCTGTACAAAGTGCATGAGATTCAGGTTGTGATTACGCCAACATAAAAGATATCATCCCTTCATGAGGGTGCAGTTCAGGTCCAGAATGGAGTTATCTTTTATTCATATGCAGCCTTCAATAATACAGAAGACTGGAGGAAAGACTACTGTTTTCTGGGACCATTGTGTTGTATCATTGGGCAGCCAGACAGAAGAAAATGCTCTGAGTCATTGCCAGTTTGGGTTGAAATGGAAAATATGATACAGCAGGCAACTACATCCAGACAGGTATGAATGGTTCAGTACATGGAGTTCTGGTACAACTACAAGGGTCCAAAGCACAATGAAATGGGCAGTTCAGTAGTGAAATACTAGGTGAGATGGACAAAAAGTGAGGAAAGTAACAGCCTGAGGGCAGCCACACTTCTCAAGCTGTTTCCCTACATTTGGGAAGGATAACAGCCTGCTGTGAAGCTTGTCTTCTCCTCTTGCATTGGGGGACTAGCTGTGGTGGAACTGGTCAGGAACAGAACTAGCTTTCTAGCCTTGCACACTCTGCACAAACAAGTGTGAATCAGTGTTGATGACACAAATACTGTCCTTGTGGCAGTAGTTACATGTTTTCCTTCCTACAGCTGTTCTGTAAGCAACATCATGGCTGTACTCACTCTCCAGAGATTAAATATGAGACAGTGTCAGAAGGGGACAGCAGTGGGGAAGAATTCTGGGAAAGCAGCTACATGTGAATGAGAAATATTTCCTGTAAGCTTTTGATGTTGGTTTTTGTCAGAGGCTGGGGGCAGGATCTGTAGACTCAGGTTTTAAGGTAATACTGGAGATGGCTGAAGAGTTTGATTAATTCTGGGTAAATGGGCAGTGAAAGAAGCTGCTTCCCAGAAGAAGGCAATATGAGTTGAAGAAAAGAAAGAACTTAAATCTGAGACTGCTGTGTTAGTGCATGTGTGTGTGCTGCTAGTGTTGCTTTTTCCTCCTTTAATTGCTGTCTCTAGCCTTACACTGCCAGAGAATACTGCTTTATACTTTTAAGAGAAAAGTAGCTGGTTTTGTACCATTTTCTATGCAGTGATGCACAAAATGGTTGGTACACAGTAATGTTTGCCTGAGGCCACAAAGCCAGATTTCCTGCTGGTTGCCAACAGGAAGGTTTTGTCCTTCAGTAGCTACACAGCAGCACTTCTGGTTTAGCCGCTTTGGAGGACTTTGCCATCAGTTGCCAGCTGCCTGGTGAACCAAGAGCATTCCTGTAAAGCAGGGCTACTTTCCCAAACACACTGCTCTTTAAAATGCCCATTGGTTGTTGGTAATTTTAAATGCCACAGGATTCCTTGCTTCTCACAGTTCAACAGGCTGCATATTCATCTAAAGTGAAAAAAAAAAAGGACTTACTGTAGTTATAGCTGAGAAACAGCAAGTTGCTTCCCAGTCTGTGCCCAGCCCATGTCCAAGGAGGGTAGGGGAAGCAAGCTGCTCCTTGGTGCCCCAGTTCTGAATGCTCAGGTCTCCTAGGAGAGGGAGGGAAATGCATGGAAATATTTGAGCTGAAGGAAATAACACACAGTCCACGAAAACTGTTTTATCCTAAGGATCAGATTTTACTTTTTCATCAATTTCTCCTCTGCTGACTCCAGCTATGCCATTCCTGAAATATTCTGGGAGGAGGTGCAAAGACTTGACCCTGTGAGAACTGCCAGTGTTTCAACATCTGCAGTAAAGGAAGGTAAAACACCTTTCATTAAAGGGTTGGATTTCTTCTGAAGTTGACTCAGAATCTCTGCTTGCAAATGCACTTACTCTGCCTCTTATTGGGGCAGATTTTAAAATTATGTCAATTTTCAATGTTGAGGCAAAAAATTACCTGTTGGAGGACCTGGAGACTATTTTGTGTGCTGTCACATTGTCTTTTTTTGACCGGTATTTTTCATGGGTGTTCGATAATTTGTGGTTTAGCTTCAGATTTTCCCCACACTGCAAACCTGATTTAATGCTACTAAGCTTCTGAGGCAGAATAGACTTATAATGTATTACCTTTATTATTATCACAGTTATGAAAAACAATGAATCTGGCATTGAGAACTATAACTATTTGTACTGGTGACCCATTGCAAAACATAGACCTTGGACAACAAGAGGTAAGGCAGCCATTAGAGTGTAAGATTTTTCATGGTAAGGATGTACATACCTATATGTCAATGGCACATAAGCAGAATGTTTAATATTGAAAATGTAGATGAACTGTAAAAGCTAAAATGTAAATGAAAAACTAAAATAAGGAAGCCAACAGCACAAGCTAATTCTACCATCTTAAACCCCCCAGTTATTTGTGGAAATAACTGCACTTTTAGTGCTGGCGCTAATATTTCTGATCCTGCCAGGTAGGAGCTGCACCTTGCAGATATGAACTGTCTCACAGTATCAGCAGATGAGGCTAATGCTGATATCTGTGCAACAACAAAACCTTATTGTGCTTCTGTATGACTTGTGTGTGATCTCTGGTCTTTCTGTGTAGGGTCATTGCATAGTGAATACACTGTGTATGCTGGAGTTCAGACCATGCATTTTCAAAATCACACTCAGACAAGCAAACAGAGCATAAATGCTATGATAACAACTATCAGAAATTGTATGGCCAGCAGGACCAGGTGAATGATCATCTCCCTATACTCAGCACTGGTGAGGCTGCACCTCAGATCCTGTGTTCAGTTTTGGGCCCCTCACTACAAGAAATACATTGAAGTGCTGGAGTTCAGAGAAGGGCAGTAGAGCTGGTGGAGGTTCTGGGGCACAAGTCTGATGAGGAGCAGCTGGGGGAGCTGGAGGTGTTTAACCTGGAGAAATGGAGGCTCAGGGGGACCTTATTGCTCTCTACAACTGCCTGAAAGGAGGGTGTAACCAGGTGAGGATTGGTCTCTTCTCTCAGGTAACAAATGACAGGATGAAAGCTAGTTGCACTAGGGAAGGTTTAGATTGGATATTAGTAAAATTTCTTCATGGAAAAGGTGGTCAGGCATTGGAGTAAACTGCCCAGGGAAGTGGTGGAGTCACCATCCTGGATGTATTTAAAGGATGTGTAGATGTGGCACTTGGGGACATGGTTTAGAGATTAACATGGCAGTTGGACTCGATGATCTTTAGGTCTTTTCTAGTCTCAATGATTTTATGCTTATCAAAAACAGCTTGATTGAACCAGTGTCTTCTCATTAGAATGGGAAAACAACCCAAAACCAAAGAGCTTCTTTTACTGATGGTTTTGTTCATTCCAAAGGCTGATGATGTGCTTTGTGTTATTCCTTAGTTCTTCTTACTATTTATGATTTTACTGTTATTATTTGTCTGCTGTCATCACGATAGCATTAGAACAAAATGTAACAACATCTGTAATTAGGGTTGTCTACACATTTTGTCTCTATTTTCCATTTAACTCATGTTTGTAGCTTTCTAAATCTTTCAATTTTCAAGTTGGGATAATCGAGGTCAGCCATTTCTGAGAGCAAGGGTGGTGTTTATCCATTTTAAAAAATGAGATTTTGATCTTCAGAGCAGGTAGATAAGACCAGCAGGGCTGGGAACTGAAATTTGGCAGCAAGAGAATACTCATAGAAGAGAATTTCTGGAAAAAAACAAGTCTTCTTTCAAGAAAGATACCAACAATGTAAGGATGCTTAATAGTGACCTATTGGGAAATGTTGAACTTGAAAGACACACAAGATTATGCAGTTATTAAGATAGCCATATCCATAGTTTAATGTCAGTGGAAGTGCTGAATAGACATGAAAATTACATGTATTGGCTTCTCTGGGTGACAGCCAAGAGAATGAATCATGGAAAAAGATGGGCATGTGTAGGTCCTGGAAGTCACTGCTCTGAGGGCAAGCTAAGATATGTAGGCACCCTTTAGCTGCCAGTGGTGAAGAAATGGTGCTGCTGGAGCCCAGGGCACGTGGGAAAATTAGGAGCACTGGGGAAAAGGTGGCAGGGGATGGACAGATTGAGCTTTTAAACAGTGGCTAGTATGTACTTACTGCATTAGCCAAGCCAGTTTTTGGTACCTGTGCCTTTGTGAGCTTGCCTCAAACAGCACAGCTGTGGTTTTATGAACAGGGGGTTCTATGCTAGACCTCGCCTGAGATGTGTTGCTGTGCACAGCTGCTTGTTAGCATGTCTGGTTTTCAGCCAAGTGTGACTTCTTGCTTTTCAATTTAAATGTTGGGGCTTTTTATAATGTTTTGTTTGCTGAGATCCTTAAAAGCATCCTCCTTTGTGTTTTGTTTTGGGGAGTAAATTCTCTTCTGCTGTGTTTCTCTCTAGTCCAGTGCGATACCAGAGAGTGCTGTGTGTGCTTCATTTCAGGCACTGATGTTTAGATATTCAGGACTGGCCATTAGTGAGTTAATTGGTGATGCTAATTGGTTATTAACCTAATAATGGCTTTGATTATGTTAATTAAACTCTTGTCCCGGACAGCAGCTGTTAAATCATTTGTCTTCATGCTCTCCCTCAGCTGGGGTCCTTCTGAAATCTGCTGGTTTGGGTTGGCAGGGTTGAGTACTGAGTGTGTGATATGGGCACAAGTGTCAGCACCAACAATGTACTCAGTTTTTTCCCTTTAATTTTAAACTTTCTCTTGTCAAAACCCTGTGCTAAAAATTTAAATGCCATTGATCAGCTTCTATAGGGTGCTTGTCTGGAAGTTCTTCCCAGAGAAACTCTTCTCCAAGGTAATGGGAGAGAGCCTATGGCATCAGTTTATGCTAATTTGCCTTTTGCTGTGTGTATGCACTTTGTGGGATGCTTATGGATGCTGTGCTGGATGCATGGACCAGGACGGAAAAACACAGCAGTTAACTGCACATACACCTGGGAAGGCTGGGCCAGATTGTGGTTTTCCTGAAAGCAAGGAGAGAAGTGGGTCTTCTCTATGGATTGTTAGCTGACTGAGAACAGTGAAGAAATGAATAATTTAGCAAGAAAAGACTGTAACTGGTGGAGTGAGTTCTGCGGCAGCACTGATGCTGCCATACCTTTTCCTAAATAACTCATACTTTTTAAATTTGAGTAGGTAAGCAGACATCTCAGACTGGTTTGTCCACAGCTTTGTAATTGTAATAATTTCCATGCTGCTGTTTTAGCATGCTTTCATCCAGTCAAAACAGTCTAAGTGACTGCAAATGCAATAGAAAGGGAAACTGAGCAGTTCATGCAAATATATATTTTATATGGAAACATAGATTTTCCTGACACTGCCCTGCTACCAAGAGCTTTTAATGCTCAGGGAATGAGTACAAAGTATTAATGGCAGCCACTATGTTGTCTTAATGCTGGATTACTGAAATAGGTGACAAACACACACAGAAGGGTGCATTTAGCTTTGTGTGTGTGTAAAACTAGTGTTTCTACTTGCAGAATATTTCAGTTTGCCCCTGTTTTATGTTTCTGGTCTTTTGGGACACTCAGAAGCCCCATGTTGTTTGGTTTGCTTCAGCTGAGGGTGCTCTGCAACTTAAAGTATCAAGCCTCAGGTCAGAAAGATTGCTTTTCAGAACTGAGGAGCATTTTAAATTGATGGCACATTTACAGTGAATACCTTTCCAGAAGACTGAACAGCACCAAGCCTACAGAAGCCAGTTCCTTTAAACAATGCCTTATCCCTTGTGATTGCTGTGACTATTAAATAACTTCAGAGTTGAAAAAGTTTGAATGGCATTTGCCTTGAGCATTCTTGTGCTGTGCTTTTTTTAATGAGCTCTCACATTGCCAGCTTGCAACTTCCAGTGTTTAAAGCTTTATTTCTGCCTCACTCTTACTGCAATATTGACAAATTGGTTTTTTAAAAGACTTTTAATAGCAGTTGTCCTTTTAGCATGAAGTGTGAAACCATGGATTAAGGCAAGTAAAGGTTTCATGTTTGTTACCACTTAATTCTGTTCTAACTTGAGTCTAGCTGGAAATCTAAGTGTACCAGACAGTAAGTACAAGAGCAGGATAATACAGGAAGGATAAAAACTGTGGTAATGAACCCTCAAAGATTCCAAAGTATTTCCTTTGGACTTGACAAAATATTTATATATTTTAATGAAACTGCTGTGACAACACTTCCCCACTACCACCCTGCTGTTGGAAGTGCTAAAAGGACATTGTTCCTATTCAAAAAGTGAGGAACAGGAGACTGTATAAAGTACCAGCAGAGGGAGTCAGGACTGGCCATTAAATGCTGGAAATTTTCAGATCACAGTGGTCATCATCTGGAAGGAGAAACATATTCTTAATGTGTGAGGTGAAGTAAAAAAGGTTTCCCTAAAGCATCTTCTGCCTTTTGTGTGATACACGTGTTTTTTTCCCTCCTTCATTTGGATACGAATATGGAAACATAGTCCTGAGTATTCTCTTTTGGGTATCCTTATAGTGATTCCATTTAAAAATAGTTTTCTGAGCAATTTCCTTCTTTCCTGTGCCCTTATCAAACCACACTAATATGAAGTATGGAATGTGGTAGCCTTTAGAACTGTTCAGGATTTAACACCTCTAGCTTGTCACCGATAGAAAAATAATGGCAAATAGGATAAATCCACAGAGCTGGGGAGGAAAAGTGGTTCAATGTTAAAAATGTTGGTTTTAAATGTTAAACAATGTTAAAAATGTTGTTTAAAAAATGTTAAAAAACCACTATGTCCTCCTCTCCCAGTTGCAGAGCAGAGGTCTCTAGATGGATGGGGTGGATGCTGTCTCTGATGGTACAATGATGAGGAGAACTTGGGCAAGTGAAAATGCTCTGAAGAGATTTGTGGCTGTGCAGAAGCTCTTGAAGCTCTTTTCTGTCATTCTGCAGATTAGCACAAAGGACTTCATCCCTCTCTTTCACACCTAGCTTGTTTACTTAGGCTTTGTATGAAGGATGTTGTTAAGACCCGATGTTTTTGTCCTCTTTAGTGCCTTCTGCAATAATCTCTCTGGATTTGTTGGCTAGTCCCCTTGACTTGTTCCAAAGTGTTTATTTTTTCTTCTTTCTGGCTTATTGCTTAAGCTTTCATCATTGAAACAATGGAGAAAAGTAAATAAAAATCGTAGAGTATTTGCTTCAATATAAAAAAATGAATCAATTTATATTCATTATCCTCTAGCAAAGACAACATCCTCAGTGCAATATTTGTTATCATGGGCACTATGTTCTTTTGGTCTGACTTGCTCAGTCTAAAGTGTCTTGCGTCGCAATCACAATGTTGACACGCTCTTCCAACAAAGATTTTAGGGATGCACAGATCAGCCTTCTGCTGCATTTCACTTACTGATCTTGGTGAACATGGTCTGAACTCAAACTATTTCTTCATTAAGCAGGCTTTTGGTACAATTTATTGTTACTGGAGTAATGGAGGTTGGCCCTGATATGGTGTTTATGTCTTCTCCTGGAATTTGATTACCAAACATTGAGAGTTATTGGTGCTTGTTGCCCTCTAGAATATGCAGAAGGTTCTGGATTCGGCAAACAGATGTTATGGTCTGCAAAGGAAATAACCTGATAGGCAAAGGGCAAAGCAAAAGGTGAAAAAACCCCTGGTGCTTATCTCATCAGTGCTGACAATGCGGGGCTGGTGCATAGGGGAGAGGCCCTGAGCTGGCAGGTTTGGGCTGAGTTCCCAGCTCTGTCACACACTCCTCTGTGGCCATGTGCAAACTGCTCCTGGTCTCTGCTTTGCTTGTCTTGCCACTCTTAATTCTTCACATCCTGCTAGTGCAGAATGGCTTTCACTGTGTTCTGTACACACCATACCACAGTGTCTCTATTCCCTCCCTCTGCATTGCCACTGAAGTGTGTCTTTTAATCTTCGAGAGTATTTATATCAGTACAGCCAAGCCTGTGCAGAAAACTGGACCTTTCAACTCTCTCTGTGCTTTTCTCATGAGTTCAGTTATCAGCTGCTCCTTTGTGTTCTGTGTTCCTAGCCTCCCCTGCATTCCTTTTCTGCTCTTCCACCCTGTGCTTACATATTTAGGTTTATATCCCTGTCTGTTGCCTTCTTCCCCTCCTCCAATCTGCAAAGAGTCCCAGTTCTCCTGACCATCTAATTTAACTTTGATTCCCTCCTAGTCATTAGGCTTCTCTATTGAGGCCAGGAAGGTCTGGCAGCCTCTTTGATGGGTTTGCTAAGCTGTTGATTTAAATTTTACAGGCTTTGTGATGCAGAGAGACTGCTAAATCACTGCTCCCATGACAGGTTTCTGAAAGGCTAGAGGAAGATAGTGTACTGAATAGAAAATTATAAGTGAGAGAAAACAGGAGGGTAGAACTCCTGGAAGGAAGCATGAAGAGTAGTTATGGGCCAGGTAGATGACAAGAATCTGACAGGGAGAAATGGTTTTAAAGAAGAGCGTGTGTGTGTGTGTGTGTGTGTAGATGGAGAGAGGCAGGGTAGAAAGAAGGCAAAAGGACATTTGTCAGAAGGAGCTGAAACCATGGTGACTGGATTCTGAATGCTCAGCATCAGGGCTGATATTTAAGGACAACTTCAAGAGGTGCTGATCAAGAAAATCCAGCTGTGTGGTTTCAGGTAGATTCTCTTATGAAAAAATCAAACCAAAATAACAACAGCAAAACCCCCCCAAAAACAACTGGAAACAAACAATCCAAACCCAGTAAACAAAAAACAACCCCAACAAACAAAACCCCTAAAAAAATCCAAACCCAGCATCAAGGCTGTGTACCATTCAAAGCATGTCAAGAGAGCTTGACAGAAAAATATTTTAATAGCCTGCTGCTCTTGTGCTGATTGATTACAGCAACAGCTCAAAGATAAGCATTCTGTCAAGAATCATTAATATCTGTCAGCCAGTAGTAGCTAAAAAATATCAAAAATTCAAGCTGTTGAAAAGCATTCTATCCTTGCCTTGTGCTGAAGACCAGTAAGTGAATATTCATGGTAGCTCACACAGCTTACAAACAGCTTTTCACATACATTTCAAAAGATGAGCATGCAGGTTATCACCACAGTTTAGCTGCTAAAATAAGTTCCTGCATTTTTACTTCCTTGTACTTTGACAACTTCAATGCCTGTAAATGACATGGAATACATTTACCACAATTGTTTGCCCAAATCTTACTATTCATCTCCAAAGAGCTGTAAGATTTTCTTGCTGCCTTCATCAGTGGGAAGAAAGAATTTAAGAAGAACCTGGAAGATTTAAGATGCTACTTCGGTGATCCTGTATGTGGCAGAGAATTCCAGAAGGCAAATTCTTTGGTGCTTAAACAAGGAAAAGACTTGAGGCAACTGCAAAAGCTCTTCCGGAACTCCTCTGATGTTGTGAAAGTTATCCCTCATCTGTAAGAAATATCAAGGAATCTGACCTTAGCGACTGCCTTGGGATTGCTTCAGGGTTAAGCTAGACCCAGTGTCAGCAGAGAGTGGGCATCTGGGGGGACTTTTCCTTTTGGAATCCACTAATCAGGATGTAAGTTCAGTAGTAGCCATTGTTCTCAGGTTATGGAAATGTTGGGAACACATCCCTTCAGTATTTATGGAGACTGGAACAGGACTCTGTTCCTTTCTTTTCTCTTTCATTCAAAATACCCAGTCCTCTTTAGGTGAAGGAACTCTGCAGGAAAATAGAAGACCAGAGTTCAGTGTCTGTTCCTGCACTGATATTTGAAACCCATATCCATTGTATCCCAGAGGTTCACTGATTGCAGGAAAGCACAGTTGAAGTCTTCCCAATCGTTCTGCCCTAAGCATGGAAAAGCTTTGTGTGCCTAACTATTGGATGAAGTTTGTAGCTGCAAATTAGTGACAGAGGTATATCATTACCTTTGAGAGTCCTCTGCACTCTCTGTTAGCCAGCTTCAGTTTATTAGCATCTGCAAATGCCATTGCTGTGTGCCTCACTGGTGCAGGCACTGCACAAGCAGAATAGTTCTCTAAAAAGGTCTCAGTGGGATAGTAATACATCCTTACTTCTGGCTGTATGCATTTGTATATGTGCAAATATATTTGCATTTTGTGGTTACTAGCTAACAAACTCACAAAAGCACAAAATTCAGCTACCTGACATTTTTTAGATGTCAGATGATTTCCACGTAATGTTTACTTGAAAAGGAATTTAGGCAGTATCTCTTATGCAATAACATCTACTGCAAATATAATGATAAATATAATCCTTTTGAGAAATGAGGTGCAGAACTCCCAGATGTATGCATGTTTACTGCTGCTTTTAGTCCTGCTGAGTTCTAATAAAACAGCAGACTCAGCCTGGAAGAGAAGTACTTTTAAGACTGGAGCCATAGGAACAGATATAAATACCCATTTCATAAAGTTGGGCTTTAACCCTCTTCGCCACTCCAGAGGCAAGTATTCCTCTCACATGCAGTCATCCATGGTTTGTCATTAAAAACACAAACAGTTGTTCCAGTTATTTTTTGATCAGCCATATGTACCTTCACTAGCTTGTCATTTCACTCGTCAGTAAAGCAGGACCCCCTAGAGAAGCCACTGTCTATGAGCTATTCCTGTGTCACATTCCTGTACACACTGTGTGCACCTATTGATTTTGGTCTGCAGGCACACCTGTGATTAGTGTGTGGGAGGAGCATGACTCAGACCTAGTCATTCCAGTGACAATTATTCTTTAACCACACCAAATTAGTCTTCATCTGTAAATGTCATCTTTGTCTCCGACCTCATCGGTTTAGTCAACATAATTCAAAACTTCATTATTCTTATTTGTGTTATGAACAACATTAAATTTTTGTAACTCTTTAGTGATAGCAGAGAAGGGGAGGTTTTGGACCACTTTGTGTTTAGGTTTGTTTGGGAAGTGTTTGAAAAGCCTGTGTATAATATGGTCACATAACTTGTTTGTACTTGTACCCAAAAGTAAAAGTTGTGTGTGTGCAAGAAGGGATTAGCAGGTGGGTGATGAGCACCTTGCAGCCTGGCTGTGGTTATTGAAGTAACAACACCCCAGGGTGGCTTACCAAGGCTGTTGCATCAGAAGCTTCAGACTGAGCTGCAGAGAGGCAAAGCAGACAGGGACAGCACAGTCCAGTTACATGCAATAGCTTTAGGGGCTCAATTTCACAGTAGAGGAGATCTGAACTGAGAATTAATTGTTGTCCTTATGTCCAGTATCCATTAATCCTGTCAGGTACAGCCATGCCTTTCTTGCTGGCTGGTCTGTCACCTGAGCAGACCTGACAGCTCCTCAGAGATTAGCACAACCCCTCTGGTGTGTGGTCAGTGCAGAGGTCACTGCTGCTTCCGCAGTGTGACCGCTTGGAGCAAAGTCAGCTTGAAGGGCCTGCTGAGTGTAAACCAGGTGAGCTATGGAAGACACACACTTCGAGTTACACACTTCCTATTGTTTTCAGGGCTTTGTTTAACTAGTTGTAGGTTTGGGGACAATACAGTTAATCCAAAGAAGTTTCTTCCCTCTGGAGTCTGTGAGACAAGAGATGTGCAATTTTTCCATCAGCTGTCTGGTTGAGGCCAGCACCCTACCGCCCACCTCTGGTTCACTTCACAATAAAACCATAGTACCTCCATCCCACTCTGCTTTTATATTGGGGTAATTTATAGGCATTACAATTTTACCTTTTCTTTTGTTCTCAGAGAAGACAAAGCCTAAAAAAAGACTGCTGTACTTGCCACATAGACAGAAGAAGCTTTTGTAAGTCATTGGATGAAAGCTAGTGGTTGAAGAGAAATGCATTGTGTTGGTGTTATTTCTCCTGACTGTGTCCTTAACTTTCATCTCAGGCATATGTGCCCCCACCTTGCAGTAGTGTTTAAAGCACAGCTAAGTAGAGATTTTAAACCTAATGAGAAGTGAGGTCACTGCAGTCTCAGGGGAGGCCTTGGGTTCTTCCTCCTTGGTCTCATTGGTGGATTCAGATCTGAACATTCTCAGCAAGAAAAGTAGCCAGCTATCAACTTCCCACATGAGTGCTCTGGTGGGAGTAGAGAGAAGCTACCTAAATCCAATTATCATTTGGAACAAAGAATTACTCTAAATACTGCACTCAAATGTAAGATACCTTAATTAAACAAGGTATTAAAAAAACAAGGTTGGAGCAATGACCAAAAGGAATCAGACAGGAGAATTTTGCTTGAACTTTGCAGGTGACTTTAGCCATTAAACTCTTGCATTGCATCAGTGAGGGGGGCAAGTTTGGTCCAGAATTCCATATGTATAAATGCTGGATGATGGCTTTGATGTGCAAAACTAATATCCAGTTCTGGACTCTCAAAGGCTAGGGATAGGTTATTGCAAAATCAGGCCCAATCGTTGCCAACAAGAACAGGGCTGAGCCAGCAGTGCAAAGCCCAGCAGAATGTGTGGCAGTGTTGTAGGGAAAGGACCAGGAATTTGGGTAGCAGGTGGTCTTGAGTATCCCTAGATTTCCCTCCTGCAAGGACTTGTAGAAAGGATCATACAAGTTCCAGAGGAAATAGGGTGAACAGAGGAACGCTGGCAACAGTGCAGTAAAGCAATTTCACATGAATAGAGAACTTCTCCTCATTGTGGCTTTTGATTTTTGTGTTTGGTTTTTTTGTATGTATAGTCTATTTCAGTAATAGATTTTAAAAAGAGGAGAGTTGGTGTTTAATTGGGGGAAGTCATTTGAGATAAGTTGAGGGTAGATTAAAAAGAACTTTGAAAGCAAAAGCCTTCATATTGGTGCAAATGAGTAAAAATCTAGAAGCAGTATCTGGAGATTTAATTTTTACCAAGTAATTGAAAATGGCTGTGCATTACCCTTTATAAACTGTAGAAGAAAAATGATGCCCTTAAATGGCTCAGTCGTCATTTAAATGGTGATCTGTTCATTAGTGCTGGGAAATGAAATGGAAATCCATTTCAATTTTCTAGACAATTTAAATTTTATTGTCCATAAAATTCTACAAAACAGTAAAAGAGTGTCCTTTCTCACAAATTGCAGAGGATTTAATCAGATTTGGCATTTTATTAATTCTCATCATGGTAAAACCTGCTAGTGAATACATTGAGCTGAAGCCATCCTGTGTTGGTAAAAGTGTCCCACTGGTATGTTTGGAATAGAGGTCGTTTTTGCAGTTGTTATCTGTTTGTGCACTTAGTTTCCTCTTGGTAGTCAAATTGGCACATTGAGCAAGATCTTGATGATGCTCCATGTTCTGAGCACTTGTATTTTGGTGATTGTGAAGCTTTGCTCTAGACTAAGCCCTTATGACATTCCTGAAGATGTTGTGATAAATATGCTGTTCTTTACAGGAATTGTAGTTGTTGTAACTATTTTTGAAAATCAGTACATTTTCTTGCCATTCTGTTTTACCTTATCAGAGATAAACCTATCTTGTGGGAAATAAAACTTGGAGAGGTAGCTGGGAAGTGCCTTTTCTGTGGAATTACCTTCCTTTTTCTCTAGTCTTACCTTTGAGTTGCCATGCTGGTGTTTACCCATTCAAATATTCTTCCCTGTTGATCTTGCTGTCCCATATTGTTGTGTTTCGACTGAAAAAAAATTTCATTCTGCAAGGAGTTTTCTGGGAGTGAAATAAAATTTGATTCTGCAAGGAGCTTTCCATGGACTCATTGATTAAACTGTAATGGTTCTTGGGAAGTATTTTTGCTATCAAGGGCTAAGGCGCTAATTTCAATTAATGACTAGGTATTACTGTGTTTGGAGTTTGTCATAGCTTTCTGGCAGGCTTAAGAATTTACCTGTAAGTTGAGGCAGAACATACATCACCCTAACCCTAACCGGTTAATGATGAGCTTTTTGATAAAAAATGCTGCTACCCCCATTGGCACTAACCAGGCAGTGCAAGTGCAGGGCCTTGCAGAGAAATGGATGCCTGCAGGTAATTTCAGTAAGGAGAGCCAGGTGAACTCATTGGTCTGCAGATGATGTTTGTTTATAGAATAAGAGTGAGCAGCCCTGATTTCCTGAAAGTGAAAGAAGCTTGTGGTTAGGGATTTCAAAGTCTATCAGCTTGAAGTCTCACTGTATCCAGGATGCTCTTCCCTTTAATTCCTTTCAGCATCATGCTTCTGTTGTCTTCTGTTGGTGTCCCTTTACAGCAGAAATGTAGTGTATGGCCAGACTCTAACTCCTTAATTTCACAACCAAGAACACATTTAAGTCCTCACAGGCTAGTTCTGACTTGTTGTGCATCTGATTACTTTAGTAATCAGCTTTTCTGCAAGCATATTGGCTGCACTGGAGTCTGGGGCTGCCATTAAAGCCCTCTGGTGACTGTTGGCACCTTTCAGGGTAAGCACAACACTAAACTGTAGCTGTCAAAACAAATGAGTGATGAGTTTTGTGGATCAGGATTCTTGCCATTTTACTTGTTTGGACGCTTCTTAATTTGTCAAAATTCAGGTTTTACAGTGTTAATTAGTGGGACTGTGTTAATGTAGTCTGGTGCTGCTGTGCAGAGGTGGGAACCTTGGCCCTGGAGGTAATAGCCACCACCCTTGCTTTGTACGGATTGGCAGGGTGCCCTTCATCCTCTCTTTTCATGAACAGGCTCTTGGATTCAAGATGCAGCCTTTCATAGAGAGCAAAGTGGTGTTGGCCCTTCACTGTCAGTTTAGACAGAGCTGTTTGTGTTTGTGTTGGGGAGCTTTCTTACAGGGCTGATGCTGAAGTTTGCGTTATTGGCTTTTACTCACTCCAGCTCTGATCGTTCCTCGGATCAGTTTTGCCCTGTGTGTTTTCCCATGCTGTTTATCTTAGCCCAAACATGCTGAAGGCAAAAGCAGAACCTGTTAGAGAGTTGTGCTGTGCGTGATGCTTGCGAGCCAAAACACCTGTGATTGCTGCTGCCAGCTGTGTGGGTGCTACCAGACCGAAATAAAAAAACATTCCATTTTGAAGCATTCTACGGGATGCTGGAGTTCAGCATTTTTGGAAGATTTGGTAGTTCACCAACATTTGCCTCTATTCTTCCATATGAAGTCTTAAACTGGAAAAATGTAAGTCATTGCAAGGTGATAACAGGAGGCTGTATGTCTGTGCTGCTGTAGTAGCAGGCTGCTTTTATTTTGTAGAGTTAGGAAAGGGTGTGAGGAGAGAAGCAGTGGAGCTGCTTGTGATGTTTGTTCCATAGCTGTTCTTAACTTCCCTTTCTGCCCTTACACACTGCAGACAGCCTATTTTAAGGTGCACAGATGTTTCTACTACTCTAGTCCTTGGTGGTTGCTTAAGTGGCTTCTTAGAGCAGCTGTTCCCTTGTTTATGTCTCTGACGTTCATTTCATTGCAGTTCTTGTTTTTTTGGTGATGGGAAGATGAAAAAACCCCATGTGCTGATGCTCTGTTGTTTAGCGTGTATCAATTGTGTCCTCACTGGTGTCCTACCCTTCTGCAGGGAAGACATTTCCATTGTAGCTGGAGCCCAGTGTTGCCCTTCTGTGTTCCGATTTTGCTGTCAGCAGGGTGATTTCACCAAATGTGATGATGAGAGAGAGAAGATTTGCAGTAGGATTTGACTAAGAGATTGATAAAATTTGCCTGTGGTCTGTCATCTTTCATTCTAGAATTCAGGTGCTTGTGCCACATGGTTTGATGTGCATGTCCCTCATGGCCTGTTCAGGCTTTCTGCATTGCTCTTTGCCATTAAATTGATTTTCAGCCTTGCTCAGTAGTGTGCCATTTCTCTGATCTTTGCCACTGCCTTGCTTTGGAGGTGCAAATTACAAGCCGGTGGCATGAAAGAGGGAGGTGGAGCAGTGTATTGTTTCAGTCCATGAGAATAGAGAGCCCTGGGAAGAGCAGGATTTAACAGTTACTGCTGCGACAGCACGGGCGAGAGCTCCTCTGGGACTTCACTTTCACTTAAAAAAATGTCTTTTTCCCAAGTTGTGAAATTCAGGAAGTGATGTACATGCTAAGACTAGCAATTGAAATTTGTTTTATAACAGGTGAAAATGTTCTGTGTACATATTGTGAAAACTCATGAAGTGCAGAAAATTAATTGACCTATGAGATTTTGGCTAAGTTGTTTACATTTATTCTTTACGAGCTAAATGGAATTATATCTTTATAGATTGTTTTAGTAAAAATCCAAAACGTAGATAAAAGATTACAAATAGGAAACTTTATAATACACAAAGCTTCCTAAGAAGTAGCAAATTAAGCAGCTCTGGGTCTCTGTATTGTTCTAGAAGGTTGTGTAGATACTTGATAAGTACATCTTGCTTTCACTACTTTGATATCAGATTGCAAGACTACAAATAACAATTCTATCAAAAATAGTTCTGTAAACAATTCTTTAAGATACCTGTTCAGTTTGGTATTTGCTAGCATATTGTATTTAACAGTTCAGTGTTTTCCTTTTAACTGCATTCTCTCTACCCATAAGTAGGCATAATTACCGCTAATCAAGACCTCTAATCTGAAGCAATTATAAGCTCTTATATTGTTCTAATTGTACATTTGAAAATAATGTCATTTTCTCATGTAATTATGAAATGATCCATACAATTATTAATTTCTGCTTTTTTTATCTGATCAGTGTTAATTTTGTGTGACCTCACAATGTGTTATCTGAAAAATGCCTTTGAGACATGCAGTTTTTGTGGTTAATTTAAAGTTGTGTTTCATATTCAGTAAGAACTGACAGAGTGCAACAGATTTTCAAGTCTGTGCTTTCTCTCAGCCATCTATGAACTGAATAATTTGTTGTAAACTAGGAAGTTGTTGGTGAAACAGAAGTGCAATTATACATTCAAATCATCTACTATTTGCAAATCCAGGTGCTTTCTCTGTGAATAGTACTTAGGTTAGTGCAGTATGTAAAAGGGGCTTATTTGGTTTTTTAATTATTAAGTGGAATTTACATGCAGACAGACAGACTTTCTGGATCAGCTTTCCAGAAAGCAAAAATGAAGGTAGTTCATTTTCAGAAAGCACTGCAAGACTTGGGGGTAAGATGTAAGAGGTTGTTCACTAGTTGATGCTGGTCTCACTTGTTGCTGTGTGGTTCTTATGCACACATTTTGTGTGCGAGGGCATTGGATGAGTGCATTTTGAACAAATCATCATCAATCTGATGATTCATCTCAGGAACCGAATGCAGCACTTACATCTGTAATTGGGGTAATTGTAAACCTCTCATTCTTACTGATAGAAATTCTTCCTCTTATAATTCTAAAATCAGACCCTAGATCTTTTACTGTGGTAGCTGAGACTTACACTGGCTTGTATTTATTTCTCTATTTTTACCTGTTACATTGTTAAAGGTAGCAGATGATTTGGTGACCTTTCCAACCTGTGTCTGACCTTCATGATTCACTTATGGGTAATTTGCCACTGCAATTACTGTGGTCCTATCTGTGATGTTATTTAAACACTGGTTTAAATGGGGTATCACAGACTGCAGTGTAAATGAGCAGCCACATTGTTGGAGACAACATGTTTTTCTTTTTGTAAGAAAAGAGTATTAATGTCAGGGGGTGAGTGCTATATAATTTCTGAGGGATCTTGACATTCCTGGAAAGGAGATGCTGAAAATTTTGCTTGGTCATAAATAGCCCAACTTTCTTCCTTAGTAGGGTGTGTGTTTCTGAAATAATTCTGGGGCTGCAGTCTACTGCAGTGGGTTCATTTCATTATTCCTTTGAAAGGAAGAAAAGGCACACAGCCAGCTATTTCTGTGCAGAGGAATTCAAGGTTTAATATTCTAATGTATCAACCCAATATTAGGCTGCAAAACCCCTTGGTTTAATGTGTCTTTAATAGTAATAAAATGGTTAGCTAATGATAAATTAAGGATTGTAAATTTGGGAATTAAGAAAATTAATCTCGGCAGGAATAATTTTTCTTGCCAAGATAATTGTCATACTGGAGCTGCAATTTGCAGTGGAAATTGCTTGCGTCGTAAAAATCAAAATTTCTGTTTTTTCTTAAGGCTTCGTGTAGCTGGACAGAAATGGGACAGAGTGGGGACTCCATTTTACCTTTGCTGGCACATATGTGCTAAGGCACTGAACCCTCAGGTCTCACCTGTTTGCCAGACAGCAAAGAGAGAATTGTGTGGACACAAGTGGGGTTGTCCAGAAATCTAGAGATAAGAATCTACTTAACCCTCACCCTAATTTGTCACCTATTTCGGCGCTCTGCTGGTTGCCTTGTGCCTCTGCAGTCTCCTGTAGGGTTGTGTTTGCATCTGCATAACAGAGAGCAAACCAGGACTTACTTAGGGAGGGGAAATGCTGTTCTGACACAAAATATTCATGGATTAAGGAGCTACTATGGCAAATCTGTTTTTTAGAGCATTTTATCATTCTTTACTACTCTTTGCATTGGACTTCCTGCTATGGTTTTGCTCTGGCAGAGGTTGAGGTTAAACAGAGAAAATATGTTTCCGATGGCTGTATCCCTCTTCATGCTCTCCACTTCTCTTTAAACTGAGTGTGCACATTTTTCTGCATATTTTTGTACCTCTTTGTACAGAGGAGTGGATGGAAAAAGGGAGAGTTCTCTGCAGAAACTCATGAAAAGAAGTCAAGCAGCATCAAGAAGGAATTCTGCAGAAAATCAGCAGTATAAAGGCCTTGAGCAAACCTAAATTTAAATTACTTCTCTTGATGATCAAGGGAAAGACAGTCCCATAAGTTTCTTTTGCACAATATCAAAGGTTTTTCTCGGTCACAGAATCCTAGGGCATCTTAGTTGTCCTAAGGATATCTACCTATAACGCTGACCTGAATAAATAGCTGTATTCTCAAAAGGAAGGATAAAGATTTTTTCCCTTCTTAAAGGGATGAAGATTTTTTTTGTTTTGTTTTGTTTTGTTTTAATAGCTTGCAAGGGAGTAAATAAACAGCAAAAAGAGGTATTTCAGGAAGGCAAAACATATTTTTTATACATATGGCTTTTCATTTATTTATTTTTTTTCTTGAGTGGAAGATACATGATGCTCACAATTTGGTGTTTGTTTTGGGGGACAGGAAATGATTAAGAGGAAAAGCTTACTCAGCAAGCCAGAGCACTTACGGGTGGTTATCACTGCATCTGCAGTCTGACTCTTTCTCTCCCTCTACAGCCAACCTGTCACATATCACTGACCTGATTCACAACATAGGAAAGCTCCCCGTGAGGCTTCCTGTCTTTCCATTTCATTCAGGGCTGGATTGGCTGCAAGAGCCTCATCCTCTGCAAGCTATCAAACCTGGCCACTGAGGCTGCCACCAGCCCGCTGTTCTGACTTGGGCTTCAGCAGATGGATCTTCTCAAGTCCTGTGTGTTTTCATCTGCTTCTCTCCACACTTGGAAACACTGCTTTTTTTTCTTCCTCATGTTTATCCTTAAACCATCTTGATGAACCAGCTGGCTCCATAGCTGTGTTGTGTGAAGTCAGGAGGGCTGTGCACAGGTCTGCCTCTGAGTGCTCCAGCTCTTTACTCAGGACTTGCTGTTCTTTTGCCTGAAGAATATAAAATGTAGTGCGAGTTTTTATGTATTATTAAACTTATGTCTATAAATTACTGACCCATGGTAGCTGTTTATTACATATTTCATCTTCTGCTTTGATGCATTGTTGTTGTCACACCAAGGTGGGTAATGATGACTCAGCTTACTACTGTGATAATGCACTTAAAGCCTGGAAATCTGTCACCGACGGTATTTCAACACAGGCGCTATAAACCACAGATGAAAAATTAAAGTATTTGCTGTCAAGCTATTTCTCTTAAAATTCTTCTGTCTTGTGTTGTGGTTTCATAAGGTTTTAGGTACTACTGAATTGTTTGCTGTTCAAACAGTTGTGCTTCAGGAACTCTGACCTGCAAGACTTGCTGTCACAAAAGTGGGTGTAGTCCTCAATTTGTAGTGCTGAAGGTGACCTGTAAAATGCTTGTGTTCATCAGGCCTTCCTAATAAAGCACTGATATTTACATGCATTTTTGTGAGCCTGCCATTTCCAGTCTTAAAGCCCAGTGGAACACTCCTCACAACTTACCATGTGTTATCTCTGTGGTTTTTCTTCTTTTTCACAGCCCTTCTGTATGCCACCATTTTTGGTAACGTGACAACCATATTTCAGCAGATGTATGCTAACACAAACAGATACCATGAAATGCTGAACAGTGTCCGGGACTTTTTAAAGCTCTACCAGGTCCCTAAAGGACTGAGTGAACGTGTGATGGATTACATCGTTTCCACCTGGTCAATGTCCAGAGGCATAGATACTGAAAAGGTAAGTAAATTAAACTGCAAGGAAAGAAGTCACATCCTGAAAGTAGTCCATTAAAATAAACAGGAGGTACTGTCTTAGTAAAGAAGACAAATATTCTTTAAATAGTTCTGAGTAGTAGCTTCCCTTAATTTTCAACTTTCAAATACAGTATTTCAGCTATTCTGTCATACTGACATATGCTAATGGTAAAAGTATGTATGTTTTGCTAGTGAAATGGCATGAAATACTACAAAAATTATAAAGGAAAAAGCATAGTTTACAGTAAATAATGGTAATAACTAAATAAGAAGTTTCAGATTGTAACACAACCTCACCATTTTTCCAAAGGAGATTTTTTTGCAATATTTCTGTTTTGTGAGGTTGTTAGCAGCTCTGTGGGCCTGTGAACAAAGTATTTTTTTTTTTTGTCTTTTTAGAATATGAATGTAATATTCTGTGTGCTGGTTAAAAATATTAATGAAAACTTGAAATATTTAATAATGTGTTGCTTGAAATCTGCCCTATGTGAGGCAAATGTTATCATTCTAATTCATTGACTTTACAAGCAAATTCCCATTGTGTCTTTTAAATAAACAAATGGCTTTTCACAAGAACAAATGTACAAAAGCAATTCCTTGTGGCTTTCCTATTAGTTGCCAACTTTTGTGGAGATAGACACTGTTTTTCTTCTGCTTGTAAAGTGATGTGATTTGTGGGGTGGATCATTCAGGAAATCCTACCAATGCTCTGGTCACCAGCCTTCTGGTTGGCAGCTTAATTTAGTATTCTGAACTGTGGATGATGCAGTTAAAGAGCAAACAGTGTCATTTCTGTACAGCTGTTAAAGCATTCTTATGAAGGAGTAGAACAGATGTGGCCTTGCACTGAGCTGTCTGGAGACTGGGGGCCACACAGGGCACTGTTTGCTTTCCTAAATGTCCTTTTGCATGTCTGTCATTTTTAGATCCCAGACATGATTCTGTGAGCAGTGTCTGTCATAGTAGCTTTCAGAAACAAATGGTATTTTAGTGCTGGACAGTGCCGGTTAGAAGCTGTTCTGTGTGTTTTCTCACAATCTGTCTTTGTGTGGGGTTGTGATTTGAGGTAGGTGCATTTGGGGAAGGTGGAGAGACATCTGAGGATACATAGTGTATTGAGTGCTGGTGCTTTCATTCAGCCCCCTTTACAAACTCCTGTCATCATTTCAACAAAACAACCAGAAATAATTGCTGTGTAAAACATGGGATTTTTTTTAGCTTATCTTCAAAGTTCATTCTTGGCTTCCTTTGATAAGGAGAGAAATGCTTTAAGGATGCATTTGGAGACAGCAGAATAATGAAACCAAGCACAACAATTCCCAGTGTAGCCTTTGAGATTTATCTTAATAAACAGGAAAAAAGTTTCCAATTGTCAGGACACCAAAGAGTTTAATACAGTGCTGCTTTCAATAACTGCTGTGTTCACAGCTGAACTGCCGCTGCTAAACTGAGAATTCAGCTTTCATCTGCACAGCAAAAGCTATGGTTGGCTGTGCCAATCCATAAACTCCCAGGTCTGAGCTCTGTTGGTTTGATGCCTGTGTATAACTTCTGGGATGTCTTGTCATGAACAAAACATGCATTGCTTGTGAGACAGAGCAGTGGTAGTTGTGCTTCTCTGAAATGCAGCGCAGCTTTCTACAGATGAGGCAGAGATTTAAATGTGAACTGAGCACAGAACTGTTTTTCTCACTCTTTTGTAGGCCACAAATTTGCCAGCTCCGTGTTAACTGCAGACATGTTAAGGAGTGACTAATTAGTTTCAAGGCTAGAAACTGCCAGTACAACACAATTTAACCAAGAGCTACTGAAAGATTCTAATATTGATCCATGAAGATTTATTTATTGCCTCCTATGCAAGTGGAAGTCATCTTCCATTTGTCTGTAGCTCTCAAGTATCTTTAATCCCTTTCATTTTTGGGAAGTCTGGAGACAACTTCTTTAAATGGAGAATGGAAAATGAGTTAACTTCCACTTAGTCTGGAATACCAAGGAGTTTTGGGATAAGAACATCATTTTAGATACTCTCTTGTATATTCAGGGATTTTGCTACTATTTCTATTGCAACAACCCTTTTTGTGAGTGATATTCGAGTAACTGCAATGTGTGTATGTGTAATTCACAGAATCGGTTCTCTGCTCAGATCTTGCACAGAACCCCATTTCAAAGAGTGGGCATAGCCATAGTGCTTCCTGTGTTACCTTCATGTTTTCCAGGGGTATTTGCAGTGAGGCAGTCTTCTCTTTCCGTCTAGGAATATGTGTGGGAGTAACTCTGAAGCTCAACCAGAGTGTTCCTTAATTGGATGGAATAGTTATCACTGAGAATATAAAAAAAAAAGAGGCAGACTTAGACTACTCAGTGTTTTTCTCAAATAATATGTCCTGGATATACTTCACCACAGACCGTCCCCCAAGGATTTTGTCATCCCCAAACCCTGTTCATGTTACTTCTTTCCATTTTAGTCTGTACAGGCAGCAGTGGTTTTGTATTCTTTCCACTCAGCTGTCCGTATTATATTAAAACCCTTCAGAAATGGCCCTGGCTAGTACCCGCTGTGCTGAGCATCAGCTCGTGCTCTCTTAGGAGCACACATCATGAATTGCCATGAGGAACATCGCATTTGGAAGATCAAAAGCTGCCCAAAACAGCATCATACCTTAAAGTACCTTTCCTGTGTAAATGAAAAACTTGTTAGTGCTGCTGAAGGGTAAATTTGAATACCTGCAATTCTCAATGTTATGAGTTAATTAAACATTAAATAATTTGTTTTAGTTGTTAAACCATGTAATTTGACCAGGCTTTTCATGGAATCTATCAAAAAAGTGACCTACCCTCTAGAACGATTCTTCAGGAAGCTTTTCTTCAACACTTTCTGTGCTCTAAGTTGTATTGTCTTAAAAACCTGAGGCTTTCTGGTAATTCAATATCCAGTAGAGCATGTTGCCGAGATGAAAACAGTATTTTGCTTCAGATGTTATGAAGTAGACTAAGTTAGTATTGTGCCTTTTGTGGATAAATAATATAAAAATCAACCTACACTCTGAGCTTAGAAATTTTATAACAAGGAGGAAAGTCATTCTTAAACCTTGTGTGGTAAACCAGCCGTAGCAGGCACATAAAAGCCATGCACAGGAATTGATTGCCTAATTTCCTTCTCAGGTTTTGCAGATATGCCCTAAGGACATGAGAGCAGACATCTGTGTGCATCTGAACCGCAAGGTTTTCAAGGAGCACCCTGCCTTCAGGCTGGCCAGCGATGGGTGTCTGCGAGCACTTGCCATGGAATTTCAGACAGTGCACTGTGCTCCAGGAGATCTCATCTACCACGCTGGGGAGAGTGTCGACAGCCTTTGCTTCGTGGTCTCAGGCTCTTTGGAAGTAATCCAGGATGATGAAGTCGTTGCTATATTAGGTGGGTTTCAGAGCTGGTAATATGCATTGTGCACAAATACAGATATGTAGAGCCTCTTCTACCCATTCTTTAAAAAACTTCAGTTAAATTTGTTTTACCACAGCCTGGAGAGGTATAAAGGGCATCCATGTCATTTCCAGATTGCTTCAACCCTGTTTCATCTGGTCAATGGAAACTTCACTGTAGCATGGGGTCCGAGTCATTCTTGGGTTTCTCCCTGTCTTGACACATCTCTTTTAATTAGAAATTCCATTTAGGACTTCAGAAAACTTGTTTTTAGAATGCCTGGCTTCCCTGCCTCACTCCTACCTCCCCATAATAGTCCACTTTTGCTGGATTTTTTCTATTAGATTTATTTAAAGTCTCATGTTGAAATAATATTTATCTGTTTTAAAGTCAAAGTCATTTCAAACATATAGAGCTGATGTGTATTAACTTGGAATGGCAGCTGTGGTTTGGAAGCATTGAAAAGAAACTGATAGGGGTGTGAACAGCATTCTGAGGCAAAGCTAACAGAAAAGAGTGGGATAATCCAATAGATGTAGATGAATCATGGGCTGGCTGAAGTATTGAGGAGGTGATACTTATCATTTGATTCTGACAAGCTTTTTTGTGATAAGGTAAATTCTTATGGTTGCTTTATCCAGTACCTGTCACTCATAGCAGCCTGGAAAAAGAGAACGAAACCGCTTGGTAATCTTACTTTTTTCTGATCACATACACTCAACTTTCCTAAGATGAATGTCTGCTGAAAAATGAGGGGGCTAATAAATATGCTGAGTTTCATTTTTCTCTGCTTTTGAACAGGATTGCATGTATAGCATAGGGTAGATTTAGAGTGCTGAGGAATCGAGTTGATAATGCTTTGTGCTCCACAAGAAGCTACAAAGGTGAGAAGTTGGAGCATAACTGATTGTCTTTTATTCTGGAATCACCTGTGCTGTTCAGTGGTATATGATATTTGTAACTTCTGCTTGTCTGTAATGCACATCAAGAACTTCCTACCTTTTGCCATGTTGAACTCTCATGAATTAACATGACAAATGTAGAACACAAAGAAAGACCTCTCTGTGTGCCTTGATGCTACCACCTGGGTTTAGCATGAGAAAACCTCAAAACATCTTGCTGCTCTATGTGAGTATAAGTAAAAAACATTGAGATCGAATTTTTTAAAATGTTCTTTAAAGATATTTTCTCCTCATCTTTACTGATAACTCCTGCATTTTATCATAACATTCACTTTAGAAAACACTCAGCTGAGATTGCTCAAGGAATCAGTGTTAAGGAAACCTAACTCCTAATCTCTGCTGCTGCAGAGTGATAGCTATGGATAAATGAGGCTGTTCCCTTGGTATCTGGATGAATAGAAGTATTTTGTTGTTGGTGTTCTCCTGAGACATAACACATATTGATCCTCTTCCCTCCACAACTTTCTATTTTCGTCCTTTTTTTTCTTTTTTTTTTCTTAAATTCGGCGTCAGTTCCCTGGCTCTCACTGTAGCTGGTGAGCTCTGTCATTTTCTTAGTGAATATTGTAAGTGGAGAGGAAAGTAAGATGAAGTGGGATCTGCTTGTGATTCTGTGAGATTTCATTCCAGATGTGCATCAACTTCTGTGTTTCAGTTTCTGGACTAAGAAATCCCTTTCCTTCCACATGCGTGTATCTTCCTCACCTAGGCTGTGAAGACTTCTGCTGAAGGTTTCTCTATCCTGAAAAGAAATTATGTATTTAACTAAATTTTTCACTATGCTACATCAGTTGAACTTTTCTTCCTTCAGCATTGTGTAATTTAACCACCACACTACTGAAGGATGCTTCAGGAGATTGATCAGTGTTTCCTCCATAACTTCTTTGTACTCTCAGTTTTCTTATCTGTAGAGGACAATGTTTTCTGGTGGGTTCTTTTGGTTGTTTTTGATTTCATTTTTTAATTTCATATTTAGCTAAACTTGCCAAGTTCTTGCTGAAGGTATACCAGATGAAACAAGGTACTACAAGGGGAAAAAAAAGTGCACTATACAAGAAACATGATTGTTGGTGATCACTCAGCCAGAACAACCTATGCCATAAGTTTTGTTTGCCAGTCACAGCTAAGCATAGCTGTGCACATCAGGCATTTAACAGCAAACCATGTGAGGAATTCTACGGGGTGATTTTAGTTAACAGGTATGTTGCAGAGTCTGTAATCTTCTTCCAGGAATTCTTGAAATAAAAATGAGAAAAATAAGTGCACAAATTATTCAGGGTGAATTATTTGCTCAGCACTGGCTGTCACATAGCAAAGCAGCCTTCACAGTTTGCAGTGTTGCTGTATCTTCCATACAACAGAGAAATGAATTGCTACTCTGGATCAGTCTGTGTGACTGCTGTACAGCATTACATAAACCAAAGGCACATTGCACCTAATCCTTAAAGGATCCAATTCATAGGAAACATTTTCAAGTTTTGAAATAATTTAACCTTGCAGACTGGTGTATAAGAGTGTGTTGTGTAGCCCTGGAGTGTATTGTGTACACTTGCATAATATCCTTCCAAATCAGTTACATGTAATACCCCAGAGACAGGTATATTCTCAGTTCAGGCTTATGTTCTTAGAACAAAGCACTGACTTTGATTGACTTGCATTAATGCAGGTACTGAGTTGGTAGAAATTACACATGGGCCAGCAGTGAAAAAATGTACTTTTTTTTGTGTGTCCCCTAAGATTGCCTTTCCCATTAGTTTAAATTAAGACACAAACACAAAAATAATCAAATTAAAAACAAACCCCAAACCTTTGCATGTTTGCAGTAAAAATATAAAGAAATTTATGCATTTTCAATGAAGTTTGACTTGTTGAGATGAAAGACGTCTTTTTTGAATTCTATGGAAAATTTCTGCTAAAATACAGAAATTACTGATGCTCATGCCACACAATCTTTAGATTTGGTGTGTCAAAGAATCAAAAATGTAGAAAATTACTTTTAAGTCAGGTGATTGATTTATTTGTGATTCATTCCAATACAGATGAGTCAGAAAAAGAAAACTTAGAAGGACGAGCCACTCTATTACTATGTTTTCTATGTTAATGTGTAAGTATGAGAGTGGGATTATGTAGAAGGGATGTTTAGCTGGTGGGAAGCTGCCTGGATGGGACGCAATTCTGTTGTCTGTGGTTGGCTGTTCCTCCACTGACACTGCTGTTACTGTGTGGGATGAAGTGCTGACGTGCACTCAGCACTTTGGGGAAGTCTGAGACAAATCACACAGTCCCTGCCCTGAAGAGAACTGAGTGAGGCACAGGTCGTGCAGGACTTCCATTAGGAGAATGTTTTCAGCTTGGCTTTGCTTTTAACTTTTCTAAGCCCTCCCACTTGGCCTGATGCTGCTTTATCCAGCTGAGACTCACAGTATCTCTTTGAACTACTCTTACTTAAAGCCTTAGCCATTTATCCAGATGTGATTTGAGAAAATCTGGGGTTTCTTTCTTCTGTTAAAAACAATCAAACGTTTATGTGCACTTCATTTGGCAGCTCTAGTTTCTCTCCTTTGGAGCAGACCTTTCAGGCTGAGACATGGACCATCTGAAAATCTGACTTTATTGCAGGTTTTTGACAAGTTAAAACTTACTCATGTTCAGGGGATTGGCTACATTTTAATTTATCAAATAACTGCTTAAAAATATTCCTTCTGAATTAACTGCTCCAGGCTCAGACCATAAGGTCTGATTGTAGCTTTTTTTGGAATATGCAGGGGAAAAGGCACTTCACTGCCCTCCAGCCATTTAGTCTCAACCTTTTTAATTTCTCCTCATTATTGCTAGAGGAAGTGCCAGTTCTTGTGCTATGTCTCCAGTTGTGTGTGTGCTTAGATAATGTAATGAAAATTACAAAAAAGAATGTCGTAGCAGCAAAAGTTACTGTTTGTAAGTATTTTCTGGAAATACATGGAAGGACTGGATAGGAGGCCATCTTATAAATTTTTTATATTGTGCTAATGTGCAAATATCTGAATAACTTAGAAAACCATTCTTGGTCTTTCTAGGAAATAATCAAGTCTAAATTAGATATGACTGATATAATTGTACTCCAAGATAGAACAGAAAATCCCCGTTCTCTAAGAAATCTGAAGGAAGCAAGTGATTTTGGGACCCAAAGGGTTCAAGCCCTTTCTGCCTGAAGTTGGGGTAGTTTTTGACATTAAGGAAAACATTCCAGTTAAAAGCTACAGAGAGGAAGGACAAGACACTTGAACATTAGAGTGACAAACTTTCTTTCTAGATAGCAATGGGGAAAGTAGTGTCTTGTACTTAAATTTTCAGACTGCTGCAAAATTTGTCAGTTAATAACTCCTGGAAGGTCTGACTGAGCAGCAGATCTTTACTTATATGAAATGTTCAAAGCTGCTGAAGTGGTCTTAATAATTCCTGCAAGGAGGCCTTGTGTGTATGGAAGGTAAGACTGGAGGTTAGTTTTGTGGACTTGATTAGAGACAGGAAGCTTTAAACTTACTTGACAACTGAAAACCAAAGCCTTGAAAACTACTGTGGTCTTCAGAGCTGAGCACTGGATGAGAAAAAAATAGCATTTACTAGAAGATTTAGTTAAAAAGAAAAAACAACAACCTCCTACAAAACAGTTTATCCCAAGTGTTACATTCCAGCTGTTCTGCATTTATGTTCTTGCTATCTTTATTTGAGCTAAAAACTTTCAAAAGAATAAACCTTTTTCTTGACTGTTGGTTTAGCATCACAGAATATCCTGAGTTGGAAGGGAGCAGTGAGAATTGTTGAGTCCAACTCCTGACTCCACAAAGGGCAAGTAAAGTGAATGGACAGGAAGGGAAGTCAAGGCAGGAATTTATTGTGAGCGAGGAATACAATTGCCCTCCAAAAGGTCAGTTTGCTGCTGCTATTCCTTTTGCTGCTATCAAAGCTGAAAGGCAGTAACAGATTGTAGATCTTAGGTAAGTATGAAAGTATGCAGTAACACCATATCAAGAATGGGAATTTTTTTCGGGTGGGCAGGGAGTGTGCAAAGGATGCACATAGATCTACATGAAAGATCACACAGTATTGAGGAAGTGAAATTTGTATGACCCTGAAATACAGATCTTTTATTGTTATTTGCAAAGCTGCAAAGTTGACAAGATTGGAGACTGTGGTTTTAACATCCTACATGATGTTGTAGGAGACCTTGGTGTGTGCCATGTTTTGTTTCAGCGGGATATTAAATGCTCCATTTGCTTTGTGTGGAGAAATTCCTGCTGATTTAATTTGATCTAATTGCAGTCTTAAAGAAATGTTATAAGAATAAATGTTTGTTTTCTTTACAATTGCTTTAGCTTACTCATTTAGCCGTAAGCATTCCATTCAGATGTAGACACCAGAGGATTGATTCAGATTTTGGTGGGACAGATTTGCATCCAGATAGGACAGTGCAAACTGCAAGGTCAACTGTGCCACAGGGATGGTTTATTTTAGAGGAGGAACAATAGCAGTGCAGAATTATTGTGTGTCTTAGACCTTCTCTGTGGAAAACATTACAACTCCCACACAGTCATGTGAAAACTGCTTCTCTGCAGACCTGAAGATGTCAGATAAGTTAACTGAGCCCAGGCTGCTATCTTTAGTACCTGAGCTAACTCAGGTTTCCTGAGACTAAACTGCTCTGTGTACCACCCCATTTTCAAAAATTATTTGTGTTATTTCAGAGCTTGTTCTTAAATTCCATGTATTTGAAGAAGTCCCTTACTTCTCTGCTTCATTTTTCACCTGAATTCTAAATTTAGGTATTCCTCTTTGTGTTAAAAATGCCAAGCCGCTGTGCACTCAGGCTTAAGAAATGGTTGCAGGATTATGGATGGCATTAAGAGTTTTCTGACAGTATCTACCATCACAGCATTGTTTGTGCTATTGAATACGACTGAAACATGACCAGCGGTGCTTTGACAAAGGAATGATTGAAATTAAAATCCATCTTTATCCTCAGTAGTTCTATTGTGCTCTTTCTATTTATAGTTGAAAGGTGGGATTTTTTTTACATTGATTTAGGTAGGCAGGCTGGACAAGTTGCATGTTTCTGTGAAGTGATTCAATAAACATCAACTGAAGGAACAATTTTCAGTCTGATTAGCTCAGTGAGTGCCCAGGCACATTTGGCAAAAGCATTATAGACAGAGATCCAGCTAAACTTTTTAAAATACCATGGCATAAAGAAGTCCACATTAATACAAAATTTTATTTCCATGGCAGATGAAATTAAAATTAAAAAGCACTGAAACTCTTACTGAAAAATACAGGTTTATCCTACATGGTTGTTTTGGACAGAGAGTATTCCTTATTCCTGTCCTCTAGATCAAGGGTGGGTTGATACCAGGACTTGCCATTTTTGAGAGTTTAGCCAGACATTGTTTGTTCTATGTCTAATTTCTGTCACACATTAAAAGCATGAATTGCCAAAGCTCCTGTCCACTGCTGTTTGTATATGGTTTAAGACTGCTCAGGGTATTGGAGAAACAGATTTTTAAAACCTTTGATGACTTGCTGGAGTAACTGAGGAGGCACAGTATTCAGTAGTGATTTTTGAGCACGTTTCATGTTTTATTGCTGTGAATTTATACACCTTTGTGTAATGTGCTCTTAAATAGTCCAACAGCACCACATGTGGAAGAAGTCCCCCTTTGAAGATGGCAGTGTCTGGCAGGACACTGGCAACAATGGTCCATGACATTCAGCAGCTGAAATTGAAATGTGCTGGAGATGAGGCTCTCTGTTCCAGCATGTCCCTTGGTGTTTCAGGATATCTGTGTTAGGAAGGCTTGCACATTGTGTTTGTGTGCATATTCCAACCAGAGGTGTGGAGAGGTAGAATTATAATTTAGCAAAAAACCCAGCTTTCCAGAAAGACCTTGATTTATGGCAGGTGAACCACTTAATTAATTTTCACTTTTGTTTTGGGTAGGGTTCTGTTTCTGTTTCAAATCTTGGAGGAGGAAGAATATTTCTTTTTCACTGAAAAGACAGGTTAAAAAACAATTGAAAAAATTTTCATGAACCACTAGCTTTTCTTTTTTCTTCAAATTTCAAATTAATACTTTTTTCCAGAGATTTGTTTCTGTAACATTGTTAAATTTATACTGAAGGAGTTACTAGAAATTCTAAATAAAATTAACTATAAGATAGATGCAAACTTAATGAGGTTTTCAAAATATTTACCTTATATATTTCAGAACACAAAACTTACTGTTTAAACTCTTGTGAATCTTTTTGTATGAAATAAAATAATAACATTTTGGGTCTTTAATGTATGTTTCAAGCAATAGCTAGAACAAAAAGCCTGTCCCTAAGTAATCAGGGAAGTAACTCAGAGGATAATGCAATTTGAGTCTCTTACATAGGGTTTTTTTTGATCAGAGAATTAGCACTGCCCATGCAATGACAGCACAGATTTAGCTGTGTTTTTCCTGTTACTTAACCAGTACAAATACATTCAAATACATTTGTGACTCCAGATACCTGAGCTACTCCATATTCTCTGAGTTTGTACAAACTGGCCACATATCTATAACATTTTTTATAGTAACCATTAAAATGCAAATAAGGATAAATGATGCAGATTCTGGTGAAGCCTCCTGACTTTTTTTGGAAATAAACCTTGTAGGGCCCAGTTGACATTTAAAACTCTTCATCACAGTAGGTCAAGTAGTGAAATAGAATCCATGCTGAATTCTGAGAGACAAACGCCTTAATTATAGGAACAATAATAGAAATTTTAGCTGCAACTAAATCATGTTGTTGCTAGTCATCTCTAAAATAAATATTTTTATTTTGTCTGTACAGTAATGTGCTTCAGCAGAGAAAATTGATGCAGTTGCGTAGTAAACTGTCTGCAAAATGTTGCCAGGCTGTGGTTTACAACATGAGCAGATACTCTGTGTTTCTATTCGTGCATCGGGCAAATCACTGAAAGTGCAACCTCAGTTTGTTATCACTGTAACGCTTTAGCTTCTGTGGTACAGACACCCAGGCTTTTTTAAGGTCTAATTAGAGGAAGAAAGTAATTAGAACCTCTGGTTAATGAAAAATAGTGTATTCTCTGCGGTGCAGTTGGCCATTCACCTCTCATTGCATGTCTCAGTTTGCACTTGAGAAATCTCAAGCAAATCCAAAGCAGCAAAACACTTCCATGCATCATCTCCTGCCAGCTGTGCTGTGTTGGAGGACCAAACTACAGGCTATTCAGTGGCTGTCAAGTTGTGCAATTTATCTGTAGGACAGATACTGAATACTCCACCTCAATGCCAAGTGGTAGTTCCATTTTTTTCTGGCTGACAGATTTTGTTGCCTTAAAACAATGCACCAAGAGGAAGAATAACTTTAGCTCTAGTGTCTTTACTTTCCTTGAATCTTTCTTCTCTCTGTAAAGTGGGAATATTTAAATTGCATGCCTTACTTAGATTTGGAGGTAGGGAGGGAAGACAGGAGAAGGGAAGGATTTTCAATTGAAGCCAAATAATTATTTTGGTGAACACAGGGGGAGTTTGACCCTAGAGAATCTGTGTGTTTGCTTTTGTAGCAGTTGGTGTCTCCCACTGCCTGGAGGTGGAGAACAAATCCTGAGGGTGCAGGCCAGTGTGGGTGCTTCAGGGAGCTGAGCTTTCAGGGAAAGTCACTGTGGCAGCTCCTGTGCATCAACATCACAGATAACTGCATTTGCTATCACCTGATTGCCGAGATACGCTTGGTGCTGCATTGTCACTGAGGCATCACGAGCAATGTTTGGTCATTCTGTCTGATTTTTGGATCTGCTGAGACTGTGTCAGATCCTCATTCTATTCCAACATGCAGATGAAAGCAGATCATGAAAGGATCTGACCCAGATGCTGGTGTTGGCTGCTGTAACAACCATTAGTATTGCTTTGAGAATGATTCTTACAGGAATATTTTGTCTGATATACTGAAAATCCATGGATTCATGCGAATGCCTTCAAAATCCATACTGACCTGGAAGACCTGCAACACATGAATCCATAGCCTCATCTTCTCCCTCAGCTATCACACCAAAACTGCACCACAACTTCCAGAAATCCAGAACCCAAAAGTGGACTGAGTAGATTATCAGCCAAACACACATTTCATGAGTCATTTTTTTGGAGTAGAGTGGATTATCTTCTGTCTAAGAGGAGAACTCTTCAGTCTTTGCTCTTGTAAGAGTGAAAAAGCCAAGGGTTGTTGTGATATCAAGGCAATACAGCTGTAATGTGAGTATGGTTCTTTTCTCAGAATCATCAGAACACCTGACTAAGCTGCAATAATCAGATCTTTATCACTGGTGCTGCTTTCAGGGGACAGAGTGGATGTGGCTTGACCTCATGCCTGACTCAGGCACCAAATCATCTTTTCACACATAAGATAAATAGCAAATTTGATGTGGAGCAGAAATTGGGAAAGAACAAATACAGAAACAGAAGGTTTTATGAAATAATTCTTCACAGTTTAAATATATCAGGTTTTGGGGACATGTTATTTTAATTAAAACAAACAAGGAAGCATAAAAGGTGGAAAATTATTTGGCTCTCCAATGCATGCTGAGCTGATGGTGGAAAAGGTCCTCAGCCCACAAATCCAGCAGAGAGTATAAATGATTGATGGTAAAAGCTTAGATCATCCACTTTAAGTGTGATTGACAGATAATGTTCCTGGCAAACATCTGGAATTCATCAAGCTGGGAATGAGAAATGCAAAGTACTGACAAACAAACGGCCATCTGCATTTCTCTAGCTTCTTAATCTTTCTTCAGAGATAAGGTGAAATATATAAAACCTGGAGTTATATGTAAAAAGAGTCTTTTGGCTCAGGTTCCCTAATGCAGCCACTGGACTTTGCCAACCACCTTCTGACTCAGAAGTATCACTATACCCTTCTTGCTTTCCAATTACAGATGGTTTTGATAAAACACCCACTTAGTCTGCCCACCCCCCCCGTTTTTTTTTTACTCCTTTTTCCACAGCGACTGATCTTATTTTGTGGAGAACATACAGACAAAGGGAGGTGGTATGCAATTCCTTATTATGCATAAGAAGCCAATTGTTCTAATGCACTGCTGGTAGTCCTGGGTGGAATTTTAATTCTTTCTTGCTATATAGATTTCTACTGTTCATTTCCCCCCTCGTTCTTCTATAAATGTCAAACTTTTCTTTAGAACAGACAATTAAATTTAATACTTTGGGTATGCATCATTTAGAAAATGGACTTGACAGAAATATAGCAATGAGGTGCTTGCATGTGCCTTGCTTTGGAAGCTGAAATACAACGTAGGGTTCATTTTCAACTAGATCACTGGCTGTTAATTTCAAGGAAGTTTTTAATTGAAAGAAAATAGTGCAACTTATTTGGGTTTTTTTAGTTTCTTTCTTAAAAACAGAGGCTTCTGTGATCTGACTCAGTTAGTGGTTTATGTGTTCATTTGCTCAGGTTTGGCTCAGCGGGCACCCAGCAGGAGCAGCTCCTTCCTGTGCTGCTCTTGCCATTAATGGGAGGTGGCTCCTTGGGGTGGCCGGACACTGCAGGAGGGAGAGGTTTTTTTGGAGGGAAAAGTTACAAATAGCAAGAGGCAACTGTGGTTGCTGCCACAGGTGAAGGACACGTTTACGTCTTTCTGTGTTACGTGAAAAGCAGAATTAAATTTCAAAAAGAGTGAGACATAACTAACCTCTGTTATATGCCACTTGTGAGGTAGGCACAGCAGCACCATGCTGTTTGTGCTTGTGTTGCACTAATTATTCATCACGTTACTATGGGGCAGTAACGTAATTCTTGTCATTTTAAAGGAGGGAAACTTATCTGGAGATGTTAAGTAAAACACTTAGAAATGAGTTAGAATTCCTCTCCCCTGTGCTTGGACTACCAGCTCTAACTGTTGCTCCTCATCAGTGATGGCACAATTCAGTGCTTGATAGATTCCAGAGTGTTAATTAAAACAGTTGTTTAGCTAATTGCCTGGAAGATTGTGAATAAAAGCATATTTATTCCAAAGGCAAACAATCCATTTTTACCCAGTGAAGCATATCAGTTTTTATGGTGCATAAAAATTGTTTCATTTCAATTTTAAATATATTGTGTATTTGTCTGTCTAAAAGCCTTGTAGATGATGATCTGTTTGAAGTGCATGGAAGCTTTTTTGCTTTAGCCATTTTTAATGTGTCTGCTAAAAAAACACATACAAATAATTGAAAATTTGAAAAGTCATTGCTAATAAATGAAAGATGTTTACTGTATCGGGCTGTGGGACTACGACCATGCTTGTTGAGATGAAGTTTTTGTACTATTTCCAGATGTTGGCATTATTCTGTGTAAGGACAGTAGAGGTGGAAGAAAGGTTACCATCATGGTGTCTTTGCCTAATTTTGTGAGGGGAAAAATGTGCTAACAGAACGGGTGGTTTTAGTGTATATACACATTTAAAATTAAAATTAAGTCAAAAGTGATCAGGATCTAGACTGGTCCATGGGAGGTGGATGGTGAAGGAGTTCTTAGGAAGACCGGGAGCACATCAGTGTTAACGACAGCTTATTGCACTTCAGGGTAGTTTACCATCAAGATGATGTTTTTTTCTCAGAAAGAAAATGCTTTTCACCTAATGGAAGAGATTAGGTAAGGGTAGAAGTACTGCTGTAGGGCTGAGATGGGAATTCTGAGTTTGATTTAGAAGTTTTCTTGAGCTCTTTGCTCATGATAGTTCTCTTGACTTTCATATAGGCTTTCAAAAATGACTATTTAGGGAAGGAAATCTAAAAGGGCCTGGGTAAAGTCAGTAAACTAATATATATTTCAGTGCTTTGCATTTAAGAATTGCTACAGGCAAGGTATTACTTATAAGACAAGGGACCATTCCTACCACAACTTGATAGATGTGAATGTCGTTTAAAAAACGAATTTCCATGTCGTTTATCTTCAGAGAGGTGTGCAGTGGTGATACAACACAGCAGAAGTCTGAGAGGAAAACACATTTCAAAACAAAAGCAGTATGGATTTTCATTATTAAGATAACAACTGAGTATTCCTTTTTTGTTAGCATTATGTATTGGAAAACAAGGAAAAAATTACCGTTACTCTTGTAAATGAACTTGTAACTTTTTCCCACACACTCCCTTTTCTGTCCATCCTGAGCTGGGGTGTAACCAAGGAAAAATCCTGACTGGGGGCTGCTCCTCAGCTAGATTTTGGTGTACATGCCCTGAATTTTGCCCAGAGCCCAGACTGATGCAAATGCCCTCATTGCAGTATTCCACAGCAGGGATTTTACTGACTGCCCTGAGCTCATAAAGGTATGCACATAGGAAGGGTGTGAAGAAATGGTTGTTTTCTTCCTTCCAATGTGAAACATCCAAATATTCATGCCTTTCCATAGTTGTATTGGGGATAACTACGCTGTACTCTTGTTGGCTGGGACTATGTTTAGCTGCAGCCTGTAACTGCACTGATGTGTTATACAGGATGGTTTTATTGACACAGCAGTGGGTATTTGTTAGCCAGATTAAGAAAACTCAACAACATGGCTGTAAGAAACAAATACTTAGAGTGACAGTTAAAAGGAGAAAGAGAAAAACCTTTTGCTCATAATTAATTTCTTTGAAGGGATCAGAAGAGAACATTAACTAAGAATGAACCACTTTTCTTGATTTTTAAAGAAAAACCTTTATTGATATTAAAAGGCGACTTGTCTCATGGAACACTTTTAAATTACGATTTATTCTTATGAAGTTCTGCTAGGCTGTTGTAATTAAGAAAAAGATAATGGAAAAATGAATCAATTAAATATTTCAAAGTGGTTTTTTTCATATAGCTTATTTTTTCTGAGCACAAAAATAGAGGAAACTTGACTGCATGCATGAGATGTCTGTTCTTATAGTGCTGTTTCTGAAAGCAGTGCTGTTGCTTTTTTGTAGGCAAAGGAGACGTTTTTGGTGATGTGTTCTGGAAAGAGTCGACCCTCGCCCAGTCCTGTGCGAATGTAAGAGCTTTGACTTACTGTGATCTTCATGTGATTAAAAGAGATGCCTTGCAGAAAGTGCTGGAGTTCTACACAGCCTTTTCACACTCCTTCTCTAGAAATCTCATTTTGACTTACAACTTGAGAAAAAGGGTAAGTAGCTGTGATTTTAACATATATCATGTCAATGATCTCACTTTTAAGGACTGTCTGCATGAAAAAACTGAATTGCTTGAATTCTGGCATTTTTCATGGACCCTTTCTATAAGGTGACTTTGAGCTTGCCTAAGAGACACTGCTAGCATGTGGAGTCAAGAGTCTGTAAGTATTTATTCCAGTGCTAGCTTTATAGGGAGCTAGACTGTGTGTATGTGAAAGTATTCTACATTTCTAGGAAGTAGACAGGTTCCAGCATATGAGAAAACTCTTGTGCACTTGTGACAAACAGTGTTTGCTACTTAATGCAACTTCAGATTGTAAAGCAGCTAAAAATGTTTTAGGAGTGTTGCCTGAAATCACAAGGAAAATGACAGGAAAGATATAAAATCTAATGCATGGAACAAAAGTCAAGTACCATAATCACAATGCAAAAGTAATGTGGATGTGACATTCTATCAAGAGTTGTTTCTTTTATTATAAGTTACATCTTGGAATTACTTTGCTTATCTATAATATTTCCATTTTCTTGTTCTTGATTTTTTGGCTCTTTCCATTCCTTGCTGCATGCCAGTTCAAGTTATTTTGTCAAATGCAAATAATCATATTCTAATAGCCCAGTTTAAATCCTCTGTGTAATCTTCAGTGAACAACCTCTGCAGAAATTTATTAAAACTGCAGTAGCTATAATTCAGATGATATGATTTTATGATGTGAGGTAGAAGACAATAATATTACATTGAAAAGAAATACATTAGAGAACCTATACTTGGTTTATAAGGGTATTTGAGATCAGCTAAAGAAATATGTTTGATAGGAGATTTTTTTGTTCCTAAAAATGGTTCTCCATAGTAACCTCCAGGTGCCAAGTAAGTCCTAGATAATTAGACCTGAAAAAAAGGGAAATATTTTAATCTTTTAGATTTGTTTTGTAAAATTAGACTTTACAACTAGACATTTTAAAAGATATTTTATTTTTTATATATACATTTGGAATACTGAATTAAAGTAGTGTGATGATATTTTCTATCTGCGCATGTTATCAGTGTCAAAGAATTTAGCTCTCTAGTGCTGGATGAAGAAGAATGTGTTATCCACAGTTAGGTGAAACAAATCAAAGCTCTGGTGGAAAACTGTTGTAATTAAAGACTAAGAAGCAAATTTATACTTGGGGGTTTCCTCATAAGACATTTTTTCAAATGAAGGTACACAGCTGCAAGCATATTAAGAGAGATGTCCTGTTAATAAACAGCTCCTTACCTGGTGTTAGTTAATGTAGGAAATAAAATAAATGAAAGAATTTGACATTGATACCACCTAAGGAATCAGTATCACTGACTGATATATAATTATATTTTATAATTAACTCCATGGGTAGTGTGGTAAAACGCTCTCACAATATATAACTACTTTTTTTTTTTTTTTGACATCTGTAGAAATAGCAAGCCTTGAAGCACAGAAGGACCAACTTTCACAAAGTTCATAGTAATGCTAGAATCACATAATTTTGGATCTCCTCTTAGCCAAAAGCCCCAATTTTAGAATCAAGTACCTACTCCAGAAGAGACACTGTCCCTCTGTGTTTATCACCGTTGCTTTTCCCGGCCCAGGTTACAAAACATTATTTAACCATACTGTTACAACTCCTGTGCTGTCAATTTTCTGCACAAAATGTTCCTAATAAAAACGTACATCTTATGATAGCAATTTCCATCCAGTTATTCAAATAATTGGATTTTAATTGAGTTGCAGTCAGCAGAAAAGTGGCATTGATTGATAATGGAGGCGAGAGTTTGATGGTTCTAGGTTAACAGACTGTAACGTTATTTATTTTATTAAAAGAAAGCTGATTGCAATCAGAATGCAAATGTTAAATTATGTGAATAATATATGCTCTTGGAAATGCATGGAAGGTACCATACTTTAGAGATTTGAGGTAATGTGCATTAAAAGCAACTTTTTAGAGTTTAGAATTTAATCTGGTTTAAATATCTGTGATTTTTTTAGTAGAAATAGCTCCCCAGCCTGTCGCTTCTAACACTTCTGTGGTCTATTTCTGCAAATGGAATTTTGTAGAATTAAGATGAGCCGGTACCTTCTGTTAGTTACATTTGTGATGTATTGCATATCCTTTGGAGTATAAATACCAGAATTACACTTTTCATTTCAATAAACAGTTTCGTCTCTGACTCCAAAAGTGTTCAACTAGTTGAAATGTAGATACTGTATATTCACCCCAAATATATTCATACAGATTCCAAATACATGAAAAAGCAGCTTTGGAGATTTTTTTTTTTTTAAAGATCTCTTTTTTTTTTTTTTTTTTTTTACTTGGTTATTCCTCTGAGGTGTCCCCATCTTCAGGGTACATGTGCCTTCATGTGGCCATGGCAGTGAGTCTCACCACACAGTGCAAGGTGCTTTGTAGCCAAGTTTCACTCAACTTAAGTGAGCTTTAGCATTGATCCATTTTTTCACTGAGTTCACATATTCCTTGGCTGCTGGATCCCCTCTGGGGATCCCTGGTGGAGTTGGATTTCCTGTCCCAGGCCCTTCAGTGCCAATGATGTTCCTTCCCCCCGTTACTGGGTCTGAATCCACGTGCTGATGGCTGTGACAGAAATAAGCAGCCGTGCAGGTACATTGGAAGGTGCCAAAACTGGTTAATTGGTTTTCACCTTAGCTAAACCTAGAGCTGGATTTAGGCAAAATTAAAAGCAGCATTCCTTGTGCTGTTCTTCCTGCTTGTCTTGACTGTGTTTTGAGCTGAGCTGGAAGGGCAGGACAGTTCTGGTCCATGTATCCCATTTATGCCTTCCGTAGAACAGGGCTGCAGGTATAAAATGTTACTGCCTGTGATGTTTAAAGATTTTGTGACTGAGGGAAAAGTTTCCAGTACTCTGTGCCTGGCATGTCATTATTGTCCCTGTCTGTGCTGTGAGAGCAGTTTCCTTTCACACACTTTCTCAACAAATGCCAGTGAAATACCCTCTTTTCTAAAAGTGTCAGCTTGCTGTCAGGTGACTCCCTGAGCAGTTTCCTCAAGTGACTAAAATCCCTCCTGAAGTTATTAGCTGTCTAGTTACCTTGGACTGGAGCTCAGACTTACAAAACTTTTTATTTTTCCTAAAGGAGAGAAAGCAGACCTTTAATTAATTCAATGTGCTGCCAGTCATGGAAATTTTCTCCTAAGTGGAAACGGGGAGAATGATCTGCTCCATCTCTCTTTCCGTCATCCTGAGAAACTGAAACTGCAGTCTGTGGCTGCACGTGGCTGTATTTTGGACTTGAGGGCTTTGCAGCTGAAAGGAAACTGATAGAGGTTTTTTCAGAGCAGTACCTGCTGTAACAATGTTGTGAAATCAAAGCAGGTTAACTTGATGTTTCTCTCCATTTTTGGAATCTCGGAGAGAAAACAGTGTGGACACTGCAGGTATTATGGGACAGTCAAGTGACAGACTCACCCTCATGGAGGGTGTGCTAATCAAAAGAAATACTGCAGGTTAGGAGGGCAGCAGGATTCATGGACTGGATGGAAGTCTGTTTTCTCCCACAAAATTTTTAAACACTTCTGGGTTTCCAGATTGGACATCATTGCTCCAGGCTGGTAGATGCATAATAAGAGAAAAGCCTGCTTGATAGCTACCTGTCATTGTCTTTGTCTTGTGATGAGGTGCAAGTTTGCTGGCACCTTCTTTAGGAATGGGAAAGGCCTTTGGCAAGTGTTCTGGCTTTGGCAGTTGCTTCTTTCTGTGTGTAAGATCTTTGTGACCAATATTAACTTACACTGGGTTGTACCACAGTGTATTTGCTCATTTCATTCTGCTGCAGATATAAATGGTGTTATAGCTCAAATGACTGCTCACACTACATAAAAGGGAGAATTCTTATACATAATTTATTAAGCTGAGATTTCTCTAGTAAGCCATTTTAGCCTGGATAGAGATTAAATTACTAATTCTGAATACTTTGGAGCGTCATGATAGAAAGCACACGTAGCTTTCCCAGAAGCTGAAATTTGTATCCTGATATAAAGAAAGAGAAGCAGTAGGATCTAGGTATGTTACCAGGATTTTGTTAGAGTGAAAGAAGTGGCAAAGAATGTTCTGCATTTTTACAAATCAGACATGATTTAGTGAGTTAGAGCCAAAGCTCCTAGTCAGAACATAATTCTTGAGAGTGCAGTGATTGTAACAGAATAGTCTCCTTGGCAGTGTAAGATTAGTTGCTTTTGTACATGTAGTGGTGTGTTTATTCTATGGTATTCCACCTGTGCCAGTGGACAGTACTCCCAACATCTCTCTCAAAAAGCAATTTTAAAAGGTAATTGTGCTTTTCTTTTCAGCATTAGCTTAATCTTTCTTCTTTTGATAGTGTAAGCTCTAACTAGAGAGAGAACCTCTCTCAAGTCATACATTTCAGCTAGGAGTGCCTCAAGCCCTGATTTTAAATCTCAGGGGGTGTTGGCAGCAGTTTGTTTTCAGAGAGGCAGTCCATGGCCTTATATTCTGCCTTTCCACATGACAAGTTTTAAAATTCTTTTTCATGGTAGAGGTTCAAAATGGTATCCTAGAATTCTTTCTGATACACAAAAAGCCTGAATTGCTGGAAGGTTTTAACAAAGCTTTCTTGCACTGAGAAGAGAAAGGTTTTAATTTTAGAATATTGTCCCATTTGATGATGGATTTCACAATGGTCAAACTGACAGCCTGCTTCTTTCCCCTGTGTTTGTACCCACCAAAACAATCCCACAAGTCCTTTGGGAAGAAGATTTTGATGTTTGACTGGCATGCATCTTGCAGCACTGAAAACCGAGGACATTGGACATGACTGAAATGTCTGGAAGGCCCTGTGGCTTGGGAATTATGCCAGATTAGCTGTCCAGAAGGCAAAGTTGTCAATTAAAAAAAAATATTGTCCAAATGTAGATAAACAGTTTAGTACTGTGTTCTTTCCCATGCTGCTTTTTAAAAGCTATTCAGGGAGTCAGATGTTCTTGTATTCACAGTTTCTCCATGTCAATCTAAACAAAAGGTATTTTATTCTGTTTCGTCATTGGTAGATTCCATATTGCATTTTTGCATCTTTTCTCTGCCCTTAGACATGTAACTTCTATCTGTCTCTAACAGAGAACTGTTTAGCTAGCCCACAGATTTTTGGGCAAATAGACTTTACACTCTGTACTGAAAGAGCTCTAAGGCGTGCTGTGTGTGCATCTTCTGTGGAGGATTTTAGTGCTATGTCTGGCAATGAGTTGAAACCTCATGCTCTCAGGAGGATATGCCTTTGGATTTCTTCCTTCTCCTCCTCTGTAGTTTGTTGGACCCCTCCAGGTAAAGCCTTAACACCCACACTTGGAGAGGATTTGATGAACTGCAAGCATTTAATGTTCATACACCTACAGTGATTGTTGAAATATGTGATTGTGTTCAAGGCAAAGCAACTTCATTACCTGTCAGCTGCATCATCTTAAAGTTTATTTTCCAAAACTTCCAAATTCTAAACTTACTTCTGTTCTATTTAATGTATATGTCCTGGAGCCTTAGGGTCCTGTGCTTACAGAGAGGGAGATCTGGCTACAGACAAATAGTTTACATAGTGGGGATGTATATGTGCAAGAGAAAACATAATTAAATAAGAGGTTCTAGGACACTGTGGTGGGTGGACCTTGACTGGTTCCAGGTGCCCACCAAGCCTCTCTATCACTTCCCCCTTCTCAACAGGACAGGGGGAGAAAAGTAAGATGAAAAGCTTGTGGGTTGAAGTAAGGACAAGGAGATCACTTACCAGTTGCCATCATGGACAAAACAAACTCAACTGAAGGAAATTACTTTTTTACCAATTAATCAGAGTAGGATAATGACAAATTAAAAAAAAATTTCAAAAAAACACTTTCCACTCATCCCTTCCTTTCTTCCCAGGCACAAATTCACCCCCAAGTCTTCTATCTCCTTCTCCTGAGCAGTGCAGGGAGTTGGGGAATGGGGGTTGCAGTCAGTTCATAAAACTTACTCTCTGCCATTCCTTTCTCTTCAGACTCTTCCCCTGCTCCAGTGTGGGGTGCCTCCAATAGGAGACAGTCTTTCACAAACTTGTCCAGTGTGGGTCCTTCCCCACTTCCTGTTCTTCAGGAACAGACTGCTCCAGGGCTGGTCTCCTGGCGAGCCACAGGTTGTGGCCAAAAGACCTGCTCCTTCCTAGGCCCCCCTCAGTGGCCTGCAGGTGGATATCTGCTCCACCATGGGCTTCCATGAGCCTGAAGGGGACAACCTGCATCTCCACAGTCTCCACCATGGTCATCACCATGGGTTGCAGGAAAATCTCTGCTCCAGCCCCTGCAGTACCTCCTACTCCTCCTTCTCAGACCTTGGTGTCTGCAGGGTTGTTTCTTTCACATATTCTCACTTCTCTCTCTCAGCTGCTGTAGTGCAGTATTTTTCACTCTTCCCTAAATCCATTTCCACAGAGGTGCTGCTGACACTGCTGATGGGCTCAGCTCTCGCCTGCGGTGGCTCCGTCTTGGAACAAACCAGAGCTTGCTCTGTCCTACACGGGGACAGGTTCTGGTGCCTTCTCACAGAAGCCACCTCTGCAGCCCATCTGCTATCAAACCCAAAACAGACAACAAAACTGTTCTGTTGCTTTTACTTGCCACATCTTACATTGTCATGTAAATTTTAGCTATGGCTTAGATAAAGCTCTGTGGGTAAGTAGCAAAATGCATCTTTAGAATGCTCTTCAATGACTAATCCCTTCTAAACTGATTTAATGAATTCATCACATGTTTGAGATGCCTTCTGCTACTATGAATAATGAGTAATTTTCATATATTTAGGTGCTGTAGTATAATGTCTGTACAACTGTTATAAAGAAGAAACTTAGTATACCACACAAAACATGTATTTGCTCATGGAAAGATGAAGTTATTGAAATCCTGATAGGCCATTCACTAGAAAATCCCATTAAAAGTAACATAGTCATCAATAGTTATTAATAACCATCAATAAAATTGATGGAAGAGCTAGTAAGCGTGAAATTTGAATTACAATTCACCTTAAAATGGGCTAATATGATTCTTTTATGAAGCTGATATTAAAACCATAACTGCCTTGAAGTATCTTCAGCAAGAGAATATTTCCTATTCTGTGCTATTGTAGATTTATAGGTTTTCCCATGCTGGTCACTAAATACTTAACTATCATTTGCATTCTGATCACTGAATTAGTAATTGAATTTGTGCAAGACTGAATTTATAAATCCAGAATTTGGTTTTTTCACAATGTATTTTCTATGTATGGAAATCTATGTCAATGTTATGTCAATAAAGACATTCCAATTATATGTCACTACTTGGAAGAAAAATGCAGTAAAGGGAATGAGTTCTGATTAACCACAAATTGTGGTTAAGCACTTCATTCATTATTCCAGAAGCAGAATTGATACTTTGTTTGTTTTGTCATGTTTTGAGGAGATCTGCTTGAATTGTTTTTGAAAGGTATTTTTTTTTCCTCAGTGACCCATGGAATACTGAGCCTTAAATATAAAAGAAAAAAATTCTACCCTTTTTGAAATCTGTAGAGTGTTCTTAAAGTCTTTCCATATATGGAACAGCTGTTCCGAGTAGATGAAAAATGCACTTAACAAGGTTGCTGGGGAATTAAAATAAAATTTGGTTTCTTACTCTTTAATCCTTAAAAAAAGACAAGTTTGGCTTTTGTGAAGCTATTTCCAGGTGATCAATGGAAAGTTGACATTAGAAAAGAGTTTTATCTCATTTTAACATGCACAACCACCCATACCAGCTTATTTATCCCAACAGAAGAAAATACATTACTTTGATTTTTACCCTCCTCCACCCATGTAGACTAAATCGTAGCAATAATTTTAATACAGAGAAAGGTTACTCAGAGTGAATGAGGATTCCCCAGAATAGCTCCCCCAAGCCTTTTTAAAATAGAAAATGAATTTCCTGGGAACGGAGGAAGTTCTAAATGTTGGCCCACCACCAGGGACAGAAGACGATAATCCAAAAGACAGTGTAGCTGCTCTTACACAGTCTGGGAATCTAGTCTTCCTTGTGAAAACAGTGAAATTCTTGCTAGTATTTTTACAGTAGGAAGGACTAATCCCAAATTTAAACTCATGCTTTTTCTTTTAACCTCCATGTGTTGATTTAGAGAAATAGAAGTGTAACATGTGTCGTCTGTCTGTGTGGTGTGCTCAGTATGTGTGTGGCACTCCACCACCTGCTCACAGTCAAGTGTAATGAGGTGCCTTAGTCCAGTTCTGCACCAGGCTTGCAAAGAGGGGACATCCCAGGGGAATTAAAAGAATTCCTACACTTTCTCCAAAGCAGTCTTCTGCTTACCATGACTGAGTGGCCAGAGTTTGAAAATCTCTCTATATTCCTAAGTAAAAAATTAAGATATAGGGTTTTTTTTTGGTGCCTGCCATCTCTGTTTGTGTATATGTAGTGTGTGTATATGTGGGTGTATATATAAGTACAATGACTGGCTTATTGCTGAAAGTCTCAATAATTCCAGTGTCACACACTCTTTCCAATTTATTCATGCTGTTACCCAGGCTTTTTTGCAAGCATGTGCTGTCATGTATTATAACTGCACTAATTATATGTATGCCTTGGTAACCTCTCTGGCCTGGTGGTTTTATTTTTTGGTATAACCTGGTGCTTCACTGTGGAGCACTACTGACCAAGCAAAAGACAGAACAGTGACTTAATACCCTTCTGTATTACTTTTTTCTATAAATGATCTTTCTGGTCCAGGAAGTAGCTGGGTTCAGGACAAACTTATTAAAAGGAAATAATTTCCTGCCATAACAGCTTTGACCTTCTGGACTTCTCTAGGATCACTAAGAGCTGATCTCACAGCACTGCAGATCCAAACACAGCCTGTTCAAGGTAGTCCATGAAGCAGAGAGAATGTAGATAATTGTGCAATGTGAAAGCCAAGTTACACTAGCCAGCCTACATCCTTGAGCTATCTGACTTCATCATCTAAGTGATCAGATCAATCTTCAGCACTCCCATGAAAGCTGAAATAAATGTCCCCTGTTGCAGGGGGGAAAGAGAAAGTAGAGGAAAGTGAGTTCTGGAGGTTTCAGCTAGTGTTGTGTAGAGGCTTTGTGGTCCTGGCTCCAGACCAAACCCTACTTACAGGTTCTGTTTTCTTGCTTAAATGTTGAGACTTTTATTGTAACTCTGAGCTCTTAGACAGTGAGAGAAAGGAGGTCCTTTCCCTCTTTGTGTGCCTGAGCCAGGTCTCTGCAGTTCCTCTGAGGGCTCTATTTGCTATGCACCGTGATGGGCATAAAAGGAGTCGCTCACCTTAAATGCAAAAAATCCTGTTAGATCTGGGATAAGATAAGCAGTAAACACTGAGAGGTCAAACTAAACCATGTGTGTAGACAACTGATGTTTTCCCTCTATCTATCCTTGAAAGTCAGCCTTTTAGTTGCCTCTGAACGAGCATCCTGCTGGGGGAGAACAGCCAGGAACATGCCACATTCCTTAGTCTCAAGCCTGCTGCAAGAAGTCACTCAGGTAATGTGGTGTCTGATGTCAACCTGCTTTACAGGCTGCTGCCCATTCCAGTGTGACACTAGAGTGTTTGACTGCTGGATCTGAAGTGGAGTAATGGCGAGGTGTGGCCTTGTGAGAGTTTCTGAATTTGAAATCCAGTACACTTTGCCATCATGGGAGTGAACCGATTGCAAACAAAACTTGATAGGGCACCTTGCCAGTCATCTGCTGTAACTGTAGCTACCAACTTTTCCTTCAGCTAAAGTCAAGTGTTAAGGAGTGTGTTGGGCTGTGAAATACATTGAGAGTAGGATCACAGATCGTCCCCTCTTCATTTGGTGTTAATTTTGCAGCCAGCAACTGGGTTATTCTTCAAACTGTGTATGATTCCTTCCTCAAAAGGAAGTGCACTGCTCCATCAAACACCTGTTTGGATTCAGATTTTCAAACAGAAATGTGATACCTGGTACTGATGTAAAATGTAAAATCCCTATACAAATCAATGTACTAGGGTTTTTCAGAGTAATTTTTATAAATTAGCAGACTGCAGAAGGGATTTGCACTCAGCTCCGCTTGAAAATATTAACATTCTCCCTCTTTTAACTAATATTCTTTGTTCCCATGAACATTCTCTTTTGTCGTTTCCATTACAAAATGGGGCAGGAAGCATCCAGTGTGTGTGTTTATATGTATGTATATATGAGTATATAAAGACATACGTATATATACAGTGTGTTCAGTAATATCTCCCTCAACTGAAGCAGGAGCATACTGTGGTAGGCTACTCTGAGTATTCTCAGTGTCCCAAAATATTGTCCTTATGGGGCTTGAAGTGGCATTTCACTATCCACAAACAGCCATGCAGCTGGACATGAAGGGATCTTAATTAACCACAGGTCCAAATCCATTGTCTCTCTATGCAGTTGTGAGACTGCATAATGTTTTCACCAGATTTTTATCAGGAGCTAAGTCTGCTAAATGCATTTTTAATTAGTACAGTACAATGAATGTGAAAACTCAACACCCAATTAAAGAAGTATTTGGACTTCATTATGATGTGCTTTACTACCATATACCTTTATGGTTCTTCTTCCTATCACTATCTCCTCGGGTCTTTTCCAAACACAGAAAGAAAACACTCCACAATGTACTGTTCCAAGTCTTTGTGACTTTGGCAAACCACAGTTACACCATTACCCCAGCATTCCCCAACCTGGCTTTGCCTTGCAATTCATCTAAAGGTACTGTGCCACCATCTTAAAATTTGAGAGGATGTGCTTCCAGCCATTCTGACTTACTTGATGGTTGGTCATCTCTCCCATATGCTCTGTAATAAATATACCACACAATTTTTTTTTCATTATTCATTTACACGGCTGACATCAGAAAATCCAAGAAAATTTCTGCCACAATAATTTTGTAATACATTGGATGAGTTACTTTTATAAACATTGTCTTTGTGTGAAAATACAGAATTATGTTGCCCTTTTGGAACCAAACCAAAACCCCAAACACAATACCCACAAAAATCTCAGGATTTAAGAAGAGCTAATGGTACGCCCAGGTTGACTGGAATAGATTCATCTCTGTATGCTATCTTCAAGGTTGATGGCTGGATTTTTGGTGAAATTTATATGCCATGTAAATTTCAGCATTCTTTGTAGTGCTGCAGAAGTGAGGCACGTTGCAGTCTCCCTCTAAGTAGGGGGACGTGCAATTTGTTGTTTTTCAAGGCTTCGCTGTTGCTTCACAGTAGCTGCAAAGATGTTATTTATGGCCAGTTATTATCTTGATTAATGAAAACAAAATTGCTGTTGACTTCCATCACATACTTGATCAGATGTTTGGCTAGAGTGGAAATATGAGGATGCTGTAACCTTTGGTTATGTTAAGATACAAGGCAATAACAGAGGAAGAAAACTGTGTTAGCTCTAACAAATGAGTATTGGCTTTGCCATTAGAAATTTGGTGTAGTCTAGAAATATTAACCTTTGGTTTTCCTCGCCTGCATTTCTTAAATTGCTGAAGCAGCAAGTCTTGTAGGAGTAAGAGTTTCGGTGGCTTAAGTGTTCTCAGTGATTATCCTGTACCCTTTCTGAAAGAGGAGATTCACCATTTAGTCCAATGACAAATTCATTGGAGTGAATGGAAGAATTAATAATGAAAAGCTTTTATTTGGGATGTCATTTGGGATGAGTTACATCCTGTAACATAAAAGCATTATGATGGTCTTTTTCAGTAACCTTGAAAATGGTCATTTGTGTTTGACAATCAAAATATTTCATAAATGACCTTCAGCATTCATACCCAAACCATTCTGTAACACAGATGCAGCCATGAAAGGAGTTTGGAAAACTTGCACCTTTTGGTTTGTAGGGTATTTCCAAAATTTATAGAAGTTCATCTAATTTTGCAATTGCTCTGTTATTTATGTATCTAGAATATTTGTTAATGATGTGAAGGCATAACTTCAAACATACTGAGGGGGTTTTTCTTAGTATGCTCTCTGAGAATCTGTCTTTAAATATTTCATATTGGTTATTTCACCACATTTTCCAATCAGTAAGATTTTCCAAACCCCATCAAGCTCTTCAGAGGGCTGTTCAGAAAAGCACACTTCGTAGAATTATAAGGCCCCTACCAAATAATCTTTAATGATATTGTCATTTTATTACATGTTGGGATTTGCTTACTGGACATTTTAAGGTATACAAATGGAGCATTTCATCCAAAGAACTCATATGGGGCTATATTTCTTTATTTCTTTTTTATAAGATGTTGAATGATTTATTGTCCTTATGTGAAGGGAAACTCAAATGCAGAGGATGAAGTGACTTCCCATCTTGTACAGTGATCCTAAGTGACAATGAGGAATGGAACCAGGATTTTCTAGTCATGTGTTCTACCCTGTGTAGGAGACCTTTGGAGGTCTGCAGCACGTAATCCAGTATGTTGAATTATGCTTTGTGTAGTGGAAGAGCAGACTCTAGTTTTGTGCTGCAGTCTTGCAAAGGGCTTTGTGTCTGCTTTGAAACAAAGTAAGTGTTTAATAGTATGTGCAAGTGTGCTAAAGGAAGCAGCTGAGTGAGCAAAAACAAGGACAAGGTTGTCGGAGAAGCCAGAAAAATGGTATTTGAAGCACAGGCTTGTCCCTCGTCCCCTGTTGAATGCTGCATGCACCAAGAGAGCCTCTCAGCAGAGAAGTTAAACAGAGAAAGAGGCAGGAGAGGAGTGGAGCATCTGGTATCTCTCTGTGGAGGTGGGTGAGAAAAAACCTGGATGAATGGAGCAGCTGGTGCTCTGTGATCCACAAGGCTGTAGGACAGCAGTTGGTGACTCGGGCTAGAGATAGCTCAGGGTTTCAGGGTTTTACTAGACCAGATGGACACCATAAAAACAGTAAAGAGCAACCTCAAATTGCTTCACCAACTTTTGTCCTAGCTGCCCCCAAAGAAACCCTTCAGACTGCACCATTTGACAGCCTGTCTGTCACTCCTCCCTGACAACTGAAGTTGCAGGACACCAACATCTACATTCTCATGATCCCCAAGGAATATTATTAAAGCAACCAGCAAAGGATGAAGAAGTCAGGAGCATCTTCTGGTGGCACTTTCAGCTGTCTGTATCCAAGGTTGCTCTAGTACTCAAGTCTAACCCTACCAACACAGTGCCTTCTAGAAAGTCTGATGTGAGACACAGTGGTACACACTGCATCATGTCTTATGGCTACCATAACCCATCCTGGAGCCAGGGGTACCCAGTGTAGAATCATAGAATAGTGAGTGTTGAAAGGGACCTTATGAAAGTCATCTCATCTGACTGCTGCAGTGAGCAGGGACCTCTTCAACCTTCTTCAGGTTGCTCAGAGTTCAGTTAACCTTGAATGTTTCCAGGCATGGGGCATCCACCACCTCACTGGGCATACTGGTCCAGTGATTTACCACACTAATTTTAAAAAATGCAGTCTCAAAAACTGTGCTGCATGGATATGAAGCCCACCTCTCCCCCTGGAAAGGTCGTGTTGTTGAGCCTCTGCCAAGGTGATCATCAAAAAGCAATCTTAATTTCCACATGGAACCCAAGTGGTGCATGATTGATCCTGATGCTCCTGCTCTTCCCATGTGAACATGAGGGACAAAGCTGCTTTAAGGACCAGAATAGATGCAGCACTTGCATCCTGCAGCCCTCCCACCTTAGAAAAACAACATGTGATCAAGCTGCTGCTCCACAGTTGCTGGGTGAGTGCCAACTGTGGGCTGCTCAGACTTTCCAGACTCACTTAGCAACTGGGTGTGCTTGGGATATGAGACTGGCTCGGCACACCATGCACACTGCCTGACCATGATGCCAGGTCATGTTTTCCTTTGAGATTTAGTCTGCATGTGTGACTTGCTGTGTTCTGCCCACCAGCAGGTGAGACCCACACCTTCTGAGCAGCCTTGGAAGGTGACCTGGGCCAGCTGTGTCCCTTCAGACAGGCAGGACATCTCACGCTCTGTGAGCTGTGTCATGTTCTGAGTTGTGAGAGCACCTTCTCAGGAGACAGTGCTGGAGCCAACAACCTGAGGAAGCAGGGAGAAGGGTTGTTCTGCTCCACGTGAGCAAACAGGTCTGCTGGAAGAAGCAGCTAGAGTTCAGTGGTGGTTGGCTTTTCTTGTACAGTCCTTGATGAGCCTAGGGAGTCAGGTAGGGAAGGCTGACCTCTCAGAGATCTGCATCTCTCCTGCTTCTGATTTCTTTCTCCATTTCCCTCACCTTGCCTGAAGAGATGCTGGCAGGTAGCTGAGCTAGGCAGGATCCCTTCCATAGGACTGCTTTTTGTGGTGGGAATGGTGTGGATAAGCAGTGTGTTAATAGAGGCTAGGTTGCCTTAGCTGCCAAGGGATGGTGTCTGTGGCAGTAGGTCTCCTCTCTGGGATGCAATGAACACCAGGTAGAGCCTGCTGGAGACACCAGGCTGGGCAGCAGCAGAGAAGACAACATTCCTGCTCCAGCCTGAGGCCATCTGGCATACACAGTATTCAGGAACATTCTGAAAGGGTAGCTTGACACTGAAGAATATTGGTAATTTTACCATAGAAGTGTCAAAGCTAATTGGTCTGGAAGAAAATAAGTTTTTTTTATTGAAGGTTTCTAGCACAAACTGTTCAAAGAAAAAACTCTTGCTTTGAAATCAAGCAGAGTTCAGTCCAGGGTATTTCATGGTCATGGAGCTGTGCAACAAACAATTAGGAATAGTTCTTATGTCTGAGAGTCCCCTAAAATGGATCTGACACCAGGGGTGAACACTTCTATTGAAGAAATTCCTGAACCTTCTTTAACCAGTGTTTTCTAGTCTCTTTCCTTGTGAAAATGATGAATGAATTCTATATGGTCAGCAAGGCCAGAGTGAGCAGGCAGGGATAGGGTGTGAAGATGCAGTGATAATAATGGTAAGCTAAACAAATTACCTTTTTAATGTAGAGGAAGCTAATGTTAGTCATTATTTGGTTATTCCTGGATCCGTGACTCTTTAGTTCCCACGTGCTTATCTTAGGACATACTAATCATGATTGCATTATTAGGAAGCTTCCCATTTTGTTTTTTCTTTGGGGTATTGATATGGCAACTTGCATTAAATGCAGTAAAAGAGTAACAGTGTAATAGCATAATATTTATTGTTTACGATTATTTTGTGATATAAATATTCTTTGTTTCCTATTAAAAAGCTTCAATTGCCTTTAGACACCCTAAGTGATTTAGAGAAACAGACAAATGATTTAATTTTGATTTTGTTTTATACTCCAGTGAAGCAAACAACAGATTTGGAACAAGCTGCTTGCTAGACATTGGAAATTAAACTGCTCTTTTTATTGGGCACTGGTAAAGCGTCTCTGCCTTTCCTGATGGCAGACAAGCATGAAATACATTGACTCATGCTTGTTAGGGTGCCATCAAGCTCCTTTTATTTCCTTGATTATGATTCTAGTGCTGCCACCCAGGCAGGAGCTCCTACTTTGATTTCCCTTGAAACCTGTGCTTTCCAGAGAACATCTCCCCTCTACAACCTGGCGTGAGTTACATCGTGAGCGCCCAAGTTACAGGGCTCTACAAAGCTTGTAATTTAAAGCTTGTAATTGAATGAGGAACAAGAAAGGTTTTTCTTACCCTTTAGATGGGGATCTGCATACGTGCAGCATTAGGTGAGATTGGAGCAGGGGCTTTGGAAAACAACAGTGGTCTCATTTTAACTGATAAACCTGTTTTGATAAGGCCATTGTTGAAACCAAGGTTTTGATGACTGAACGTGATACTGTGAAGCACTCTTGTTCAGGCCATTCTTGGGCCTTAGTAAGTCTTCTCAGAGCTCAAAGCCAGCAGTCAGCAGCTTTCTCTAGAAGCGTGGGAGCTTTGGGTGAGCGAACCACTCACCCAAGTGCCTTGAGCAATCATGAGTGCTTCTTATCTCGCTTGCTTAATGCGATCCAAGATTAAACGTTTAAAGGCAGGTTTCTTGCTTGCATGACACTTTTTCAGGCTCTAAAAGAGCTATAAATAGCCTGGTTACACCTGATTAGTTTCTGTTCTTGTGCCACTAAAATATTTGCCTTTTTTCCCCCTTTCCTAATTCTATCCAGGTTTACGCAGGTTCTCACTGCCTTTGTCACCATGTTATCCCAGTGGCTTTTGGTGAGGCACAAAGCAAACCCACTAACATCTGAACATCTGCCCTATGGAGTTTATTCTTTCTCATCTCTTTTCCTTGGAGAAATAAATGTATATTCAGTATCCTAGTTTACCTTGGTCAGGTTTTTTAGTACATCTGTGTCAAAGAAGGTGGAACCTTATGCACCAAGAACAGCAAATGGTAAAAGCTCCTTAAAATCAAGGTGGAGTAATTATATCTAATTACATTTTCCTGATGAGATACATCAGATACATCTTGTGGGCAATATGGTTATTTTCCCTAGGAGCAAAGGGGTAAAGAGCTGTTCATTGGAATTACTTCTGTCTTTTAAAAGGCAAACTATGTTTACTTGCTTAAATGTTTTAAGAGTGTTACAAATATGACTGTGTAAAGATCAGCAGACACTGTGGCAATCCAATGGATTTCCTTTTGTTGTTGTTTTAAGAAAAGAATATTCCAATCTTGGTGTTTCACAGGGCATTTTATTTGATGTTTCTCTTGATTTTCAAAATCTGAGTGGCTCTGTAAAATCTAACTTATCTTCTTCATATCAGTGCCACTGAAGAAAGAAGTGTGTTTCCCAGCATGAGATTAAATATTGGCTGGTCTCTTGAATTACTCATGAGAAAAGAAAATGGTTACTTGGTCCAAAGTTGCACAGGGTTTGAAGATCCAGTTACCACAGCTGATGTATTTTGGTAACGAACTGAGAGCACTGCCTAAATCTGTGGGCTTTTTTAAACTGATGTTCTTATAGCTTTCCTCTTTTTTTGCTCTGACTCACTTCTTGGATGCTATATTGTGTAACCTGCCAGCCAATTGCCAGCTATGAAAAAATTTAGCTGCAGGGATTATTATTAAGTATGTCTAATAATTTTCATATTTTAGTGATCTATTTTTGGATCATTATGCAACCCACTACTCAGTGGGACTAGGCAGAAGGGATAGAGCAGGACTGGATGCTGATAAACAGAATATTGGTGTGCTCAGCCAGGCAATGGGGGTCTTCTGGGCACAGGTGGGCTGTTTAAAGCTGTCTTGCTCTGTAGCAAGTTGTCATGGTCTTCCCCCAAAACCAAAACCATTTCCTCCCCCAGAAATCCCTGGTCACTGGGCACAGGGGGGCTGTCAGCAGCTGCTCTCAAGCTGTTGGTAGGACCCTTCTGCTGTCGAGTAGACACGACCCTAAACATAAACCACATGTATTTATGTTTCTGCTTGTAGTAGGGAAGGATTTAAGTGCGATTCAAAACAGTGTCAATGCATGCTGGAAACTGCATAGTAAATCACCATATGTTCCAGAGGAAATGCCAAACAAAGTCATGATTGCTTTATATGTGCACAGCTGACTGGCAAGCATAAAGGCAGACTCATGATGGGGGATGCCATCATATGCTTTTCTTCTCTGTGCTATATCAGAGAGTGATTAGAGCCCATCTGCTTCCCTTAGTGCTAGGAAGGGGTAGGAAAACACTCAGCCTGAAGTTTTGCTGCTGGAGCATTCACACCAGGAAAAAAGAGGCTTAACCCAAGGAGCTCTCCTAGATGCATTTGTTCTCCATTCCCTTTGAAGTAGAAAATTAAAAAAAAATATTTTAAATTTTCTTGCTTCTGCAGCTCATGCTGCTCTGGCTTTATGTTCATGTTTTGACAGTCTCATGTTTTCGAGCTGTAGTTCTCAGACCAGGCATGTCTGGGAACAAACTTCAGCCTATGTGTTGGTTGGGCTGGCTAATACAGGTGGGGAGGGGGCAGCAAGCATGTCTGTTCTTTTAACCTGTGCCAGCACGGAGTGTTTAGTGCCTCACTAATGCCCTAAGTGCAGGTGTAAGAGCTGTGGTATTTGCTGACATGTTTGGCAATCTGTTTGTGTTCTTTCCAAACTCTTTCAGGATACTTGAAATAGCTGATAGAAAGTCATAGAAATGACTAATAACTTCTTTTTCTTTTTCTGGTCTGATTTTAATTAAAGCCGATTTATTTTAAGTACAGTAATTTAGCGTTCTCCAAACTAGACACCTATGTGGCCTGGAGTCACTGTGCACCGATAGCATTGACTGCTGTGACACCTACTGGCCGAACCGAGCAGGGAAAAGCCTCAGGGTGCTTCTTCCATCCTCTTCCTAGGGCTAATTCCATCTCCTAATGAGTCTGGTGCTTGCACAAGCACAGCAGTGGTGGTGGTGTCACTTGGACTTCTTTCAAACGTCATCTTCTTTCAGTACATGTCCTGATACTTTGTGCATTAAGAAAGCTAGAAAGTCACTTTCCTTTTTGCTTATAGCTCCAGTCCTTTCCATTCCTAGTAGCTCTTTAATCTTCACCCTCTTTGTTTCATCTGTCTTATCTTTATTCAAGTTTCTTTTTTATCATCCCTTAATAGTGTTGAGTACTGCAGGAAGTCACTTTGAAGCCTACTCTGAATTGCCTACCTCTCCTAGAACAGTTCTTCTTCATTAGTTGTGATCATTTCTTCAGTGCTTGAGACCTATTACCATTCTTATTGCCCTGTTAGGCATTCCCCTTTGCTGGGAAAGTTAAGGAGCCATTCATGCAATTCCTTCTATGAAATCTCATACCTGAAGCTTTTGTGAGTATTGAGAAAAGTGGAGCTTTTCTGTATATCTAGAAATAAACGTCTTAGTAATTCACAATAAAAACAGCTTTGCATCTCCACTGGACAATGATGAATGGATTACATTTCATAACTGTAAGAAGATTTCCTGTATTCTTTTTCAGAGGGATAATTTTCCTGCACTCCAGCAGTGCTGTGATCTTCTGAGAATGCATTCTCTTGTGTGTGATTCTGGAGCATACCCCCAATGCGAAACGTTACACAGAGGCCTTCTCAGGTTGTTCTTCCTTTGAAAGACAATTTACATGGTAGAAACTTGAGTAGTTTCAATTTTTTTGAATTGAAATTTGAAATGAAAAAAATTGCATGAGGTGACTTGACTGAATCTGGTAGATTTCACTGGCTGAGAGCAAGGAATCCCTGCTGTCTCCTCCTCCCTGTTTCTGGTGCATTCTGCTGTCACTTATTTTGTGTCCAGCAGCTCAGACACTCTTCACAGCCCATCTGCAGCCACATTCAGTTCACTGACATAGCAGCAAGAGAGAGGATAGTCATGGCAATTCCAGTTTGATGAGCACCATTGGGTATCAGCAGGGGACAAGAGGTGGCTGGGAAGCAGGGCTGAGGAAGCTGCTCAAGTGAAAAGCAGGTTAGTGAGGTTTCCCCCTTTCTGGCAGCAGCAACGTGATAGATTTGACTGTTGTGGTGATTTTCCCTATGGAAAAGAAAGGTTTGTTATCTCTTGCTACCTTTTTCCCCTCTGTGGAGTCTTGCACTGAGCTGTGGGTCATGCTGCCATTCTTCTGTCTCTTGTTTTCTCAGGTTCTGGGCAGCTTCCTGCATTATGTTTTTAGTGCAGGGTCTAGGCTGTCTGGCAGAATGCCCAACATGCCTTCTCTCTCCTCCTTTGGGGGAGGGTTGAGTTTGCCTCTACAATACAAAGTGATCCCATACAAATGAACACAAGAGTTTGCGAGCATTTTCCCGTAGAACTGAAATGCTTTCAGCATACCCCTGGAAGTTAGGAAGCTGGGGAGAAAATGGGAAACTGAGCAAAGTTTTACATTCCTTGGGAAAATTCAGTGAGAAGTTGAGATTATGTGTGCTTTTATCACAAAAGATCATGGCACTGAGGATTTGCATTGGTGGTCTACAATAATTAGAAATTGTATGAGTCTGATGTCTAATTAAGCATGAATTGAGATGAGTAAATAAGCTCAGCATCAGAGGGGAAGGGATAGAATCTCTGTCAGACAGCTGAGATGGTCAAACCAGTGTTGCTCACAGGCTACCCCTGAGCAGATGAATGGACTTTGCTGTGCCAACCAGCACAGACTTATTTTGTTTTTCGACTTGAAGATATCTGTCCCTAGAACACAAAATATGCCAGTGATGGCTATTTACTTGTCTGACACTATTCCAAGTCCATATTTCATTTTTAAAAAGTTGGGTTTGGGCAGTGATGTGTGTTACTGCAAGGTGCTGAAAATTTCCTGCTGACCTGTGCCCTCACTGAGGGCTGGGGACAGTGGTTGTGAGGGTGGTATTTCATGATTTCAAGTCAGTAACAGTAAAATGTCCTTAGCAAATTGAGACCCTCAGACTTGCCTGTCGCAGTTAGCCTGGCAAAGATAGTGCTCTGAAGCAAAACTGGTTAAGGCAGAGGATTCATGATTCCTCCTGCAGAGATGGGGAATTAATCTCTCTCTCTCTCTGAAGAGTTGGTAGTTACAAAAGAGTTCAGTACCTTGTGGGAAAGCATGTCAGGGTTCAGTTGCTCATAAAAGTCACTTTACCTTATTAATGATTTTACTCTACATATTTCTTATTGTTCATCTCTTGACATTAAACAACATGCCCAGGTTCATACAGGAAATCTCTAACAGACCCAGGTGTTAAACCCAGATGGCCAGATTCCCATTCCAGGTCCTTAGGCACTTTCTGAGGTGGCTTTCTGTAAGCTAGATGCTGAAAAAGAGACTGTAGGTCAAGTGGCACTTGTAGTAAGTTTTAATGCCTCTCAGACTGGAAACCTAAAAGTAGACCTGCATTTGCAGCCATTTTTGGACAACATTAGTGTGTCTTTTAATGACACATCACAAAAAACTGCCATTTGAAATATTGAATTATAGAAATCTCTGAGTCTTACTTTAAGCACTATGCTTAGCTAGACAACCCAGTGTGGAGACAATTGACCTTGACTTAATCATGTACATTCATAGTGACTAATTTGTGGTGATGTCATTTATCTGACGGTAAAGTTTCAGAAAGTGAGGGACTGCAATCTAATTTCACTTGCGCCTTGTGCTGTTATGGCAGTTTGACTTTGGCCTCTAGATGCAGCAGGGCGCTGTGTTCTTTAGAGGTTTCTCTATGAGCTGGCTGGAACTTGAGTCTCCTGCCAGCTTTTAGTACAGCTCAGACAGTGTGGCAGAGCTCTGTCACCCTAAAAGAGCTCTGAGCAACACGGTTTTGCTGCCTCCAGTGCAGCCACTAAATTAAAATACTTTTTTAAAAAAAAAATTCTTTCTGTGTTTCCAGATTGAAAATCGATTGCCTAGAGGAGGAGTGTCCAAGCTGTGAACCTCCAAGGACAGTCTGGTTGGTGCCAAACCCAGCTGTTTCCCACAGGGCCCCTCAGGAGCAGAACAAGGGCTGGGCGAGTTTTGCCCATGTTGAGCTTCCACTCACCACCCTTCTCTGGGGTGTGAAAGTGCCTTCAGCTGCACCTATGATAGCAGGCTCAGATGCAGCGTACAGCAATGTGCTAACATACCTTGGTGATTCTTCTCTCAGTTCCAGCTTTTCCTTCTCATGCTAAGTCTCCTTCATGGCATTGTCTCTGCAGAGCTACAGTGAAGAGTTTTTCAGCATGCCTGCTAAATGTTTCCAATCAGTAAATGGTACTTGTTAGGTTTACATGCACCTCATGTAGTCAACGTCACAGACACCAAAAATAGAAATGTGATTTTCTTGCTAGCCTTGTGCATCAGCCTGAATAGTGGAGGATTCTGCGCCTTTGTTACGTTCTTCTATCACATTACAGTGAAGATGTCTGATTGAATACTAAGTATTCCTTATTCTATCAAAAATCACAATGGGATGCTGCTGTAATCTGTCATTGTTATGTTGATCCTCTTTTTTTTTTGTAGTGCAAATAATAATCACTTGTATAAATCCTGTGGCTCTTGCGAGCATCTTTCTGCTTTTCTCTCACATCTTTGTATGACGGCAGTGCCTTGCCTATGAGCACTGAAGTAAGGAAGGATTTTGATAAAGGTTAGCAGACTGCACGTAGCATTTCAGTAACATGTTTGCTTAGTAAGAATTAATAGATCTGTAAAAACTGTTAGAAATTAGGATTTGTGTTGTTGTATTAGAATTTCAAGATTACAAAGCAGCATAATGGAAGCCATTTTGCATGTCAAGATAAAGTTGTTAAGGAAAAATCCCCGACTTAGAATTCTTTCTTTCATTTTTGCGACTATTTGGAATTTTTAATTTTGCTGAAACTGATGTCTGTGGGTTTTATGTTAGCTACCTTAGTAAAAGCTTGCATCATGTTTTTAGGAAATATACACTCTTTGGTAGTAAGTCCGAAGTATACGGTCAGTCAGCTGAATTTCTGATATAATAGTTATGCAGAGAAAAGGTGCCTGAACACAGTACGTGCAAATAACTGTTTGCCCTAAAACATCTAAAGATATACAAACTTGGGCCTGGTGAAAAGCTGATGTCCAGTGTTGAAATCCACTCTTGGTGGTGGAGGTAGCTCCAGGGTTACTCCACAGTCCTGTCTGCAAGCACTGCTGTGCATGGCTTTGGTGCATTCCTGCTCCAGAACTGTGCATGCAGTCATTCACTTTGTCCTGATAAATGAGAGTGCTTGTGCTCGCAATTTTACCAGCACATCTTTTGAAAATATATTTGCATGCTGTGGTTTCTAAACCTTCGTCTGGGGGGAATGCAGTTTCGCAAAGCCAGTGGAATTTCTGCTTTTCTCTCAGTTATGTAAAATGAGGGAAAACAAGCATGGGCCAGGATAGTAACACAGAGTTATGGAGCTCCAGCTGCGTTGGTATCTTAAAACAAATATTTACTCAACCTGCTTAGGAGCATAGGTGCAAGCATAGAGAGATTGCTCCTCTTAGCAGTCCATCTAACCAGGTGTCCAGCATGAGACAATGTCCAGTGGTGCTGCCTAGGGGACAGCACAGTTACAGAAGAAAATGTCTCAGTGGTGTTTGGAGTAATCTGGCACCCAACCAATTACGGGAGAGGATCAGAAGCAGTCTGCTTGTATTTAATAATCCTTTGTGTATTTTTCTTCTATGACTTTGTCCTGGTACCTTTTGAGTCCTCTTGAAACTAAGATTTAAAAATTCATAAGGTCCATGGCAAGGAGATCTAAAGGTTAGCAGTCAGTTGTTTGAGAAAAGTTGCCTTTCTTGTTTTGAACCTGCTAATACCATTCAATACCACTTAATTCTTCATCAGAAGAGAAGGTCAGCAACATTTCCCCATCCTCTAATGTGACACTAATGATTTTATAGCTCTCTGTAGACACCTTCATGCTTTCCTTCTTCTTTTTCTTCCCTCTCTTCTCATCCTCTCTCCCACCCCCAAGGTAGGTGTGAGACTACTTGTCATTCACAGCTTCATGCTGAATTTGACTAATAAAGCGTGATGAGAAAAAATTATGTTGTAAAATTGTTTTCACATTTTCCAAGTCAGGTGTTTGTTTCATAATGGTTAAATTAAACCACAAAACACATTAAAACACAAAACAATATCATTAGGGGGAAAAGCCTTGAGAAGAAAATAAAGCACTTTTCTTGACTCAAGGTGCATCTTTTGAGGATGTGTTCAGGAGCTTATTTTCATGAGAAAACAGCAATTTTTGAGTGTGCAAGAGAAATAACAGGGATTTTGTTTTGCCTTTTGAAGAACTGAATTGTTTCTCCCAGTCCTTGTGCTGCCTTGCAGCCTTTCAGCTATCACACGTCCATCTGTTCCACAGGGGGAGCCAGGTCAAACTGGCCATGCTGGCTGTCTCCACCCCAGCTGTGGGACACCATCTTCTAGCCAAAATCCAGGATGCATAGGGTCTACACAAAACCAGATGTCATTAGGAAGGAGCTGGTCTCCCTGCGCCTTTTATGCAGATTTTGATACAAGAGCTTTTGGCTTTGCCCTTTCTGGTGTGTATCTATACCTCTTCTGACTGCTTTAACCTCTAACTGTGATCTAATCATCAGTTTAATTCTGAAAGTTTCAGTCTGACTGCTTACTAGAAAGTTAAAGCAGAAAGAGCCATCAGCTTAAATATTTTCTCTTTTTTTTCAGTTTTTATTTCTTTGTTAATACTACAAAACTCCAGATGAATATGGACACAGGGGAACTTTTGTCTTCTTACTTACAAACTTCAGAAACTCCAAGTATGTTCCCTTAGCTTTAATCTGTGTTTATAGCTAACCTGCAGAATCATAAAAACTTCTTTATTGCCCTGCAGTATTAATTAACTGTGATATCTGAGTTTTCTTGATAAATCTGAAATACTGTGCAGTTGAATACATTATTTGGCTTCTAGCTACTATGGCAGAGGTGTTCCTAGAGATTGCTTGAACACTCATGGCCTGATACTTCTGATTCTGGGGTGGCCAAGTCTTTGATTGTCTGATTGGCATATTTTGGACCTTGTTATCAGAGAAACTGGAACATAACTATGCCTGTCTCCAATCAGAGGTCTAAAATGGTTGAAGCAGAGATCACTGTGGAAATGTTGTGTTATCAACCCTGTGTTCAGCACAAATCCAAAACACAGCCCCACACTAGCTACTTCAGAAGAAAATTAACTCTATCCCAGCCCAAAGTAGCAAAGGCACATAAAAGAGCTTAAAGTGGCAAGTCAGAGACCCTTGTTTAAAAGAAAAAAAAAGCTACGGTCAGCAACTTCTAAAGAAGTCAGTATAATAAAACTGGGAAAAAATCTGAAAATAGCACTAAATGGGGGATACAGATAGGAAAATTATGGGCTTTTGAAACTTACTCTTAATTATGTGCTTTTTTTTAATATGTAACTTGTGTATAACATGAACCTAAGTATTACTTTTAGTTGCTGGCATGTTGTTGTTACTAGAGCAAGGTAGGAAGACAAACTGAAGGAAGCTCATTAGAAATTCAGTATATGAATTCAATGGAATGTAGCTAATGATTAAATACCTTTAAACAGTTTCTTTTAAAAAATGTGATCTTTCTATGCATACCATAATATGGTATGCATTAAAATACAAATAATAAACAGGAAGAAAAGAAAAGAAAAATCAAACAGCAGAAAATAAGAGCAATAGAAACTGCAGCTTTGAGGGGTTTTTTTACTGTGGAGAAATGGCACAGAGTACCATAATGTTTGGTGTTTTATTCCAAGTACCACAGAGTAAAACTGGAGAGCAGATGCGTCTTTGAAACAAGGGGAATATTTTACAAACTGACTATGCAGCAAGGTGAATTGGTTAGGTGGGTAAGTAGATACCAGCCTGGATGACTCCACATTGTATTTTGTCCCTTTCTCAAAAAGCAGGAGAGTTAGATTCAGTTTCTTGTAAGCCAAGAGAGAAAAAAGGTACAAATGCATAAGTGTGCATGTTTGTGCCACACTGTTCTGTGCTCGAATGCTAACTGAATTGAGGAGTGTCTGGCCCAGGCTGCTGAGCCCTGGCCTTGCTCACATGTACCTCTCTGAGTGGAAGACACAGAAGGGTTCTGCATGGTGCTGTGGTGCTGTCAAAGGGCTTGATGTGCTTGGGTGTCATTGTGCTCTGAGCCGAGCGAGGTGTCCTGCAGGGCTGTCTGTCCCTGCTGCCCTCCCCACAGCTCCTGTGTTTGCACCAGTGGACCAAGTTGAGCTGGGTGGGGTGAAGAGGAGTAGTGCTCCTCTTGTGAAGATGGTGCTGCTGGGCTGAGCCAAGCTCTGCCTCCTTTACTTCTGCAGAGGAATACCTTGCTCTGTTAAAGGGAATGGAAATATTTGCAGAGTAAGGTACCACTTACTCGTAATAAAACAGTATGAGTCTAGTCTTATATTAATATTTATTTAGCACCACGATGTTAAGTGAATAGTGCCGTGGAGGAGGGAAGCTGTTTATTTTTCACACAGCAGAGGCATTTGGAAAAACAAGAGATGGCAATGCAAAGTCACTCAGAGAAGTGAGCTGCTGAATGCTGGATGTGCGTCTAAGAAATTCTGGAAGAGCGTAATGCTTTCAGCTCACTGGGTGGAAATTAAAAACAAATAATCTGTGTGCCAGCAGGATAGCATTGAATAATTTTGGAACTCACTGTTGTTTTCAGATTTATGTTTTTATTAATTTACTTCTTGTTTTTAAACCCAAAACATGGGTTTTACAACTGTAGGCCTAATAATACTCTATAGAGTAGTGCCTGGCATCTTTAAAAAGGGTGAGAACACAGAGGGATATTGAATCTGGTTTTGGATTATGCCTGACTGACCTTCAGTCACTGGTTTCCTATCTCTGAATAGAAGTGTCTGGGTGAGCTGTGCAGGTAAGGATGTCAAAAAGGAGACCTTACTTTATATTTCATAAGAACTTCTTGCAATTTTTCTATCTTTCTGGATCATTTGGGTTTCATTTCTTTTAAAATATTTGGATTGATTTTCCAGTTAAAAAGCATTTTCACTATTGCCTGAAACCTTCATAACCTGTATCATCTCCATCACATGATTGAGACTGTGTGGCTCATTTTGCCTGTGAAGTGAATATATGGAATTAGATCTGTTTTGCTATAGCTAAGGAAGGCTGCAGACTTCCTGAAAAGTACCTTTTAACCAAACCCTTTCTACTTTTTTTTCATTATGAGGTGGTTTACAGAGAGTCCACTAACTATAGGAATAACAGAGAGGGTGGGTAATTACTGTATTTTTGCAGTAATTCAGAGAGTGTTCAGTGAAAGCAATGTGATCAAAATAAGCAAGCCACATTTGATGCACACACTAAATTCTGAAATGCTGCTGCCTTGGAAAAGTCATCTTTCATGTGGTTATGATTCAGCCCAGAGATTAGTTCCAAGAAGAAATGAGAAATAGAAATGCACATATTGGCTGGTAATTGTGTGAATAGCAATGAGTGGGTAGTTCAAAGCCAGCAGATTGCAACTATTGGGTCTCTCCCAGTTTGCTTTTTCACAAATACCAATAGTGGCAAGGGACAAGCACTTCTGCTTGTTGCTTTGTGGGGTCTGAATTATTTCCTAGATGAATAGATTTTCCTTTGCAACATGCTAGATTATAAGATTTTCTGTGGGCCATATTTCAGCGCAGGTTCAACAAGAAAAAAAATTCTCTTTTTTTTTCGTTTTATGCAAATTATTTCCTGTAGCAAGAAGAATTTCAAGCACTATCCAGGTCATTACTGCTAGAATTAATTAGTTCATTAAGAAGTATGACAAAAGAAATGTGAATCACATTGCCCATCTATTCCTGGCAGATCATTGAATTAAATACTGTAAAAAAAAAAAATCCAAACTAAGCAAACAAAAATGTTTCTTTGGCTCAGAAATGGAATAGAGGTTGGGCAGTTCTCTCCCTTTTCCATTTTTAAGATCATGATGGCAGCCAATGTAACTCATTTTGTATATATGAATGCTGAAGTGAGGATATAACAGCTCTATATGCTTCAGAGTTGTATTTGCAGAGAATTGAAATTATACTGAAGATATCAACCTCAGTCTTCACAGCATGGTGATGAAACATGTGAGATGGTTAGTGTACATGAAATATCTGTTTCCCTGATGATGTTAATCTTATTCTCGGTGAATACAGTCACCTGTATTTAAAGTTGGGCACTCTCATGTGCTTTTGACATAAATACATGGCTGATGGTTGTCATGTTTAGCAGCCACTTGACTCTGCTTGCTGCACATATAGGATCTGTGTGCCCTGGTGGTAGCTCATCCATGGTGATAGCAATGGAAAATGCTTCCCCCAGATTATACCATGTGCTTCTTCCTGCTGGCAGAACCTGAGTCAACCACCATGCAGTGAATCTGCATGGAAAGGGGGCTCAGCCGCCCTTTATGTGACCTTCATTTGTGATTCTCAGTTTGTGACTGCCCATTTTGCTTTGGGAAACATCACACATTTTGAACAATTTACATGGCAGAGTGTATACCGAAGACTTAAGGTAGATGCTCTGCCTCCATTCATTTATTACTCATTTTTTAAACTGGAAATGTATTTTGCTTTAAAGTAACTGTTCATTAAATTGAAAGCTCAATCAGCACTTTGAGAATCTGTGAGAGGACCAGCAGTGTATGCTAAGCAGTGATCTCTTCTGGGAAGTTAGTGCTTTATCAGCAGGTGTGGGAAATCAGACTTGGTGTGGGCTGTGAGAGGAGTTGTAGCTAACCTAGAATTTCCTTCAGAGATTCAATACTGCAAATGACCAAAAAGGTTGCTATTTCCTTAGAAGTTTCCTTTGGAGAATTATCTTGTTATAGAAAACAAACGAACAAAAGAAATGCTGAAATGAAAACAATTCAGAAGGAGGAAAAAGAAGAGTCCTTCCCCCGCTTTCCATAGTTTTTCAGTCATTAAAATTAGGGAATGAGCCAGTTTGGAAAAGCAAGTTAAAAATAAATCTTACTACTACAGTTAGCACTTAGAAGTGCAAGACAGTGCTATGTACATTAATCTTTCTTTTGTCCTAAACCCCATTAATCCAGACTTCTTTTGTAAATCTTATAAGAAGCATGGCAGAAATTTTGAAGGAAATTACTGACAGGGAACAGCTTCCAAAACTGCAAAAACACTTGAAGTTAACTGGGTTTTTTTTCCTCCAACATACTTATTATTATGGCTTCTAAATGAAAAAAATTATTTCCCTACTTCCCCAAATTAATTCTGGGTTAATTAAAATTTTAACAATGTTTTTGAACATATCTGACATTTTTAATTTGCTCAGTTCTGAAAAGTACATGGCCTGTAAAGTGACACAAAATTCAGATGATTATAAAATATTCATGACGGACAAATTTATTTCCCATGTTTCTCTTGGTTGCATCTGAGTTATGCCATTGAGTGTTCCAGAAAGAAAAGCATCAGATCAGATTTCTGCCTAAATTACTTTGTGCTGGGAAGCTAAACATGACATGAACAAGAGTCAATTTTCTTAGGTGATTATTAGAAAATTTTAATAAAGAAACATCTTCTTTAGTATAGAGGAATAAGTTTAAAAGCCAAGTTCAAACTCAGTTCTTTGAGAATACAAAAATACTTTCTGAAATGTGTCTGGAAACTGATGCAGAGACCAAGGTGTTCAAGTAGAATCATTTCAGTATAACCTGATGGTGCCATTTTGCACTTTCCTCCCAGGGTTGTTTCAAGTCTCCTGGGCTTACCTATAAAAAGTCAAAGTCTGCTTATTTTTCGTCCAGTTTTTAGTGCCTAGGTTACCGGTTTTTTCTACCACTGATACAAAATAAAAAAAATTATGTTGCTACAATGTGAATATCCATTTTGCTATGAGACACAGATGTCCTTCTAGAACCATATTACTTGCCCAAGTGTTTGCAAATCAACATTTCCAGACAGAATAAAACATACAGTTGTTTCATAATTATGCATGCATTCTAATTAAAATGCCTATTTATTGCTGTTCTTACCAATTTTTTCTAATTTGCTTACAATTTTGTGACCAATTTATATGTTCTATGGTTTCCAATCACAACATTCCAGTGAGAAACAAAGTTTCATTCATAAAAAGTAGAATTATTAAAACATAGATAATGAAATTTTAACAATCTGATAACAAGTTGCTTTTTTCCCCTCTCATTTCTTTCAGGATAACTAGTCACAGCAGGCATAATTCTCAACTTCTTTTTTTTTTTTTTTTTTACTTCCCAAATGTAAATGCAGTGTCACAGTGCAGAAATTAAATTAGAATTAAGGGTGATTGTTTGGTATTTATTATGCAGAGTATGCCTACTAGTTTAATGACAGACTTTGACATCTACAATTAACAAAATTTGTACCTTGTCAGCATTGAAAAAGAAGACACTCGCTGTGTTTATTAATTGATTTGTTGCTTCTGAAAGCATCTAAGAATGCAAGAGCAAAACAGTTATTTATGGAATGAAGTCTGCAATGAATTAATTGCATTTGGTTGCAATCAGTAATATTATCATCAGAGTTATTTTGCCAACAATACTGAAAGAAATGGTATAAAATGAGCAGTGACCTGGGCTGTTTCTTGCTGTTGTTAAGCCAGGAGCTTTGGGCAGCTGCTGAACACAGGGAAGGGGATGAGATGAAGTGAGCAAGCTGCTCCAAGCCTTTTCGGAGAACAGGTTGAGCAAATTACTTTTTGTGATGGAAAATGATCAGGTCCCAGGCCACACAGAGCTGTGTGGAGTACAGGCTTGTTAACACTTTTCTGTACAGCCAGGAGTGACGGGGAAGCTGATTGCAGGACTTTGGCTGAGAAGTGCTTTACTGTTTCCCCCACATTATCACTGGAGTGCACTCTTCATTCAGATGCTTCAGGTTTCAGATCCAGGGCCAGCAGCCCTTCATTGCTCACTGTGGCCTGACCCTGCTCTGCCTCCTGCTTTCCTCCTTCCAATGACAGCAACTCCAGTGCAGGCTCTTCCATTTGTAGCCCCTCTTCCCTTCTTGCATGTCTGTCTTCTAAATAAGATTCTCCATGGTGCTCTCTAGATAACTTAGGTAATGATTAGTCTTGGGGAATGGGGATAAGCAACTGATCTGAGTAATTCCTGTGAAGGTGAAGTCATTGATGTTAATAGAAATGGCTTTAATTTCTTTATTTTCCAAATGTACTTCATCATGGTATTCAAAAGCAACCTGCTTTTACTCTGTTCCATTCATTGTGCAGTTTGGTATCTCAGCATTCAGGTCATTTTTCAGGTGCTTAATTGACTTCACTTTTCTACAGTAAAGCCCATGATTTTCCTTCTATCACTGTAATAGTCTCTGATATTGCTTTAAAAGCCTCAGTACTGAGAACCTCCCAAAGTAGAGAGAATAAAATGAAAATATTGCAATATAAGTGGTTTGCTTTTTGGCATGGGCTTTAAAATTTTAATTTGAAGAAAAGGTAAAACATACTTAGAATTCTAGAAAAGTCTGTTCCTAGTTGAGATCTGCCAAATAAATGGTGAGGCAGCCAGAGACTAACAGCAGCACTCCAGCTACATGGCATAAAGCTCTTCCTCATTTATTGCTCTTCCCCCAACTGCTTCTGCTGTCTGCCACCCTTTTGCCTCCAGGTTCTGCTGAGATGGGAATGCTGCATGGAATCTAATGCTAATGCAGAACTGCATTTTGCTCTGTACAGCCTTTAACTCCAAGGTGCACTTCCCTTTCCTGAACCCACTTGAAGCTGCCTTAGTAGCTTAAATGAGGTGTAATGAATCTGTAGACATACTCCCCAAACTATTTCTTTTTTGCCCTTTGGTTGCTTTGCATTTTTGAGATTCCAAAGCTGTGATAATTCTCAATGGTTTTCCCATTTTCTGACAGACTTTTACTTTTTGCCCCCGTTAAAAAAAGCATATATTCTTGTTCTTTTTTTTCTCCCCTTAATTTTCCAGCACTTTTTTCTGTCCAGGTGATGAATGGCTTGTATTTGACTGGTTTGCTCCCTTTACTACAGTGTTAGGAAAACAAGACATATTGATGGAGTTGGAGAAGAAAAGGTGCACTGGCCAAATGTTCAGCAGCACAAACCTCTCTGCCTCACGGAGGTTGAAGGTGGAGATAGAGCTGCCTTCAGGAGGGAGGAGAGGTAGAGCAGATGGTATAAGATGAAGGGGTCAGGATGTGCCAGAAATCTCATTTCACACAATGGTGAAGAATTTTTTAACCACGTATTTAAACTAACACTTCTGAGTGCCAGCCAGCCCAGTGTTACACACCAACAGCAAGTTCCTTCTTTTTGCTTGTTGAAAGTATTTTCATTTGCAGACACACTTTGGTTCTGAGAACTAGGCTATTATAAAAACCCCCACTCTACATTTTAAGATTTGCAATAAAATAGCAAGAGTCACAGTGCTTGCCAGCTCCTGTAATTTCATGAAAAGACTCCATTTGGTGTTTTTTCCCCTGATGGCACAATTCCTGGATACAAGCATCTTTGCAAGGAACACAACTCATACATTTAGGAATCCCACAGTTATAAATACTTGGAAATGTGTAATACAAAACCTAAAAAGCAGGGTATTTTTGGTTCTTAATCTTGTGAATTCCAAACCCATTTGCATGATAAGCAATACTAGTGTTGATAATATGGTCTCCTCCCTCTTTTGAAGAAAAGAGGAAAAGAGCAGCAAGGTTATTCTGTACCCATCTTAGCATTACTTTTCAATGTTTTGTATTGATCCTGTGTTTTGTATATAACCAATATATTTTAAGTCATCAATTTTATTTTTATTTGAATTAGCTTGTAATTTTAAAAGCACTAAAATTGTAGTAAAAATGTATTTGTTTGCTGTAACATTTATAAAACAGCTGCTTCATTATAAAATAAAGGACAGGATAAAAAATCTAGTCACAAGACAGGACTTTTTACTAAAGATTTTGGACATGAGAAGACTTTCACAGAAATGTATTTTGTTGTTGTGTTCTAAAGATGTAGGCATACACTCATACAGAAGAACTATGTTATATAGTGCTATATATATAATACATATATATATATAAATATTATTATGCATGTTCAGTTGACTTTTGTAGGCATCTGATTACAGCAGTAAGTACAAATTCCACAAGACTTATTAATATATTAATATTCAGTAAAAGACCTAAATTTTGTTAAAATCCACCTACTGTATTTACTTGAATAAAAACAAACATATTTACAAACAAATGTCTTGTGGCAAGCTAGTTTTAGGAAGATGATCCTTCTTTTATAACTAATAAGTAAGAACAGTGCAAAAGCAAAAAAAAAAGCCAAAAGCTACCTGGAGAAACTGTGGAGAATTCCTGACAATTTCCAAATAGTAGGAAGCAGGGTACTGTTTCTTAACAGGTACAGAGCAACCTCCCTGCCAGCTGGAAGCCTGCTCTTGCTGCCAAATTTGGCTTTTTGAAAACATTTTCCTGGCTGCAATGAATGCTCCATGGGCTGCAACAAGGTCAATATGGCATCCAACATTAATCTTTGTTTTTCATATGATGGACTTTCAAGACATACTGTTCTTCCAACTTTTTTAGAGTTGGTGGTCAGATAGTTTTCTGACAATATGTTTTCTTTAATTTGAAAGCAGAGAATGGCATAGTCTTACTTTTGATAAAAAATATTATAGTGGTGAATTCCAAGAGGAAATAAAATGGGACTTAATGACCACTACTTACTAAAAAAAAGAGGGAGACTTATGCCAAATAGATCTACATTGATCATGGATAAATTTAGATGGAATTCAAAATCAGGTTTCTTATTATAGAAAGGATGAGATGTTGAAACCGGCTTTTAAATATGAATAAAAGTCAAATTAGGTCAAAGACAGAACTTGTTAAGCAAATGAAGAGGTTGCAGTTGTCTGTGACAGCACAGGATTGGACTTGGAGGAGGTGTCATTGCCTTCCAAGCCTATGTTCCCCTCTCCTGCTGACAAGAATTGTTTTACTGCCCTGTTTATTCTGTGTTCTTGGAGGAATCACATGGTACTTAGGATCGTGCCTGCGTGAGGGTATTTCTGCTTGAGGTGCAAAGTCTGAAACCTACTGAGTCAGTTCCATGTTTCACATTATTTCCGAGCCAGAGGCGCTGGCAGAGCCAGAAGGGACCGAAAACTATGTCTGGCATTTCCCTTCTTCACCCCCCTTCCTTTGCCCTCTCAAATCTTGCTGTTGTTCCACAGACAGGTCTGAGGGTACAAAAGTTTACACACACACACTTGTGCAACAGTCTTTGGCTTGAGATGTCTATAGACCCTGTGCTTCTAGTGTTTATTCCAGAATGGCTTTCTTCTGTGATGTCTCATTCCTTGTTTTTGTCTGTCTTGGGACACCAAGGCAAGTGACTTAGGCAGCAAATGTCCTCCCTGTGTTTTTGCATCCATGGCCCCTGAATTATTGCATAAATGTGTCTACCAACTTTCTTATTCTGCTCTTAGTTAGAGTTGCTTCTACAAGTAAGAAATTTGTGCTGAAGCCTCTGCATCTTCTCCTGCAATAGTGAGGTGTTTGTGAGTCACTGAAATCACCCCCCTGGGCTAAATTTGCCTATTGCCAATGGACTGTCTGGCCTGGACATTGAAAATAGAGGGAGAAGGAAACACTGATTTGTATCTACCTCTAATGCAATTCCTTACCACAAGAGAATAAGCTAAGGGATTGTTTCCTTTTCATTTAAGACAATTAAGTAAGTGCAATCTTTCTCTTACAGAATAGAAAAGTAAATTACTATGTCTTGAGTCTGTGCCATTTTGGTGATCAAATCTATTCTGTAGCCTGAGCTAGATTCTCATTTGATAATAACCTAATAAATTCCTTAAAGCAGCATTTTAAAATGCAAAAATAGGGTATCTTGTTTTAAAATGGTGGTATTAATGGATTTCAAACAGTAAAAATAACAGGGGAGTGAAAATTAGCTTTATTGTTAAGGCTGTAGTATTGCAAAGTGGGAATTTTTTCTATCTCCTCTTGAGAAAGTAGAGGTAGTAGGTTTGGATTAGATATTAAGAAAAAAGTCTTTGCTGTGAGTGTGGTGAGGTGCTGGAACAGGTTGCCCAGAGATGCTGTGGATGCCACATCCCTGGAAATGTTCAAGGCCAGGTTGGATGGGGCTTGGAGCAACCTGATCTAGTGGGAGGTGTCCCTGCCCATTGTAGGGGAGTTGGAAATTCACGATCTTAAAGGTCCCTTCCAACCCCAACCATTCCATGATTTTATGATTCTATGGAGAAGTTTTGTTGCTAGCTAATTTGAAACATGGCTTTATTGCAGTGGGGTTCAAATATGTCCTAGAGAACACAACTACCCCAGCTCAGATTTTAAGAAAGCCAACATTTAAAAGTCTAAATGAATCTTTGTCTCTTATCCATTATTCCACTGGAAAAGTCAATGTGAAAGGAATTTCAACTTTATACTATAGCTTCCAGTAACAGTGTCTTTATCTTGGTGATTATGCCCTACTAAAAATCAGTCTTAGCACAACATTCATTAAAAGTGGCAGGTTTTGTTTGCTAACTTTGAGTGTATGCTTTAATGTTTTGTCAGGGATGAAGAGATGATAAAAAGATGTTTTGTGATTTAACTCTCCATTGATTACAAAATGAATTGAGTTTTATTTAGCATATTTAAAGCACGACCCAGCAAAGAAGAGTGATGTTGTTCCTAATCCATTTTTAGCAGTGATCTTGTTAGTGCTCCCCAAAGCATTGCTACCATGTTATACATAGAAAAGCACAGAACTGTTCTCTAGGGAACATCTCTCCCTATTCCCTCCTGCACCCCTGCACACCAAATCTGCTCTTTGATTCCATTCATTTTACAGAACCTGTGCTCTCTCACTGCCTTGGAAGCTGAGCATTGCAGGAGCTTGCCAGTGTTGGGATTGCAGAGACATTAAATGCAACAAGGAGCTGGTGTTTGGAATAGCATTCAGGATTGAGAAAGGGTGACTGTGGATAATTAAATGTCAAGGGAAACTGAAATACTCCTTAATCATGAATGTCATCTCTCCTTCCATTGTTCCCTGTGGTGGAACACTGTCATGGAACCTCAACTGAGGACCTCAGCTGAGGACCATGCACCAGCAGCCACCAAGGACATGATCTTTGGACTTCTTTGGACTCACTGATGGGCATTTGCCAGGGAGAGCAGAAAGGATGAACAGAACTAGGGAGAGGTGTGAGTTTTTCAGGGGGATTTTGGAAGTTCTGTGCTGCTTTGTGTTTGAAATGTTTCTTTTCCTGTGAGGGAAGGGTAAAAGTGCATTCCTGTTCCCACTGGGTGCTGGCAGGGTCACAGGCAGCATCATCCGAGAGCACATTACATGGAACTGCACCCAGAAGAGTCTTGAATATCCCCAGTGAGGGAGACTCGACAACCTCTCTGGACAGTCTGTTGCAGTGCACAGTAAGGAAGTCATGTAGAGGATGCAGCACAGGCTGATGACAATGCAGATCTCAGTGTTGAGTGGTTATAAGAGGGTAAAGCCCAACATATGCAGGATGCATTTAGCTAAAATTGCATTTTTGAGCAGAAAAGGAACCTTTATAGAATTACTTAGGAAATAATTTTTTTAGATTTTTATTCATTGTCTGTGTGGTGTTTAGGAAAGTTGGTGAAGGACCTGAAGAGTAAGTCCTGTGAGGAGCACCTGAGGGAGCTGGGGGTGTTTAGTCTGGAGAAAAGAAGAAAGGAAGAATGTTTGGTTTGTGTCACATCTCCAGAGGGCATCAACACAGGTGATGGTGTGGGCAGCAACTATAAATTTTGAATTGCTCTAATGGATAGGAGGATGAGTAGGAAATGTTATACAGAGGAAGAGCAGAAGTCAAGATCTTGGTTTAAAATAATAAAAAATATAATCTCAGAAACAATAAAGAGTAAAATCTTTCTGGTTCCATACTGCACAGAGAAGCAGACAGTGTAAACCCTTGAATCTACAACTGAAATATTTCTGTTACTGTGTTTTAGTTGTTCCATTCAGGATCAAAGTAATTTATAAACTGTTGTACAAATAGGTAAAAGAATAAAATTTCAGCCCAAATGAACAATCAGTCTAAACAACTTTAAATATTGAGAACTTCAACAAATTCAGTCAATGATAGAAAATGACACCCTCATCAAGACTTCATTTGCTAGAAGGGTGCTTTATTTCAGCTAATCAAAAATGTTTTCTATTACTGTGTAGGACTGTCAGCAGTCAAGCAAAATAAATGGCTCAACTGTAGACGCATTGAAAATAAATGTGTTTGGATCTTTATGCAGTTGTATCAGCTATATGAGGGTTACGAATGATGAAAGGATAAATTTGGTGGTGCTCACTTCAATAAAGAATAACATTAAGGTAGCTGGAGACACACAACTTTTAAGATAAGGCAGTATAAAAATCCACTTTTATGGCTTTATAGTATATGCCTGCAGGAAAACTAGTTAAAAGGCAAATAAGCATTATAAAAGAACTAAGAGAAAAGCTTTTTCTCATAGCTATTGAGAGAAATCTGTTATGAACTGTTGAACCTGCAGTGTAATTTAAATATGTTATTTCCTTCTCAAATTAGAGTCTAGGAGTTGGTGGCAAATAATCCTTGTTGAAGATGGTGACACTGTTACTGATCTGTGCTTTCACATTTTTATCTCAGAAGTTTTATTTCTAGAGGAGAGATAGTCACAGGGAGATCTGTAATTTCTTTAAAACTTGCTTTTGGAAGAACATATACTGTCTGCTGATTTAGTGTAGGTGGGGTCAAGTGTTGGCCTGATAGCTGTTCCTCCTCCCTCGAGTGGCTCAGAACAGACTGATCTGAGGATTAGGCAGTAGGCACAAGACCAGCTACAAGATCAACAAAATTAGCAACAAATTCTGCCTTTTAGTGTGTGTGCTCAGCATCCCTGACCAGCCCTGCCCCTTTTTGCATGTCTGCTCCACCATGCAACCAGATTCTTGGCAGAACCATGCTGTTTGTTCCAAGCTTTTGGTGAAACCTGAGCAAGGCTCATAAGTGACACAGAATTTTCCCTTCAGTAAAGCACCTCAGAGACCACAGTCTCCTCTTTCAAGGACCAGCAGAACAATACCAATAGCCTCTTTTTTAGGGGAAGTGTACATCTCAAAACAAGAGCCATTAGCTGTTGTCAGCTTAGGATAGAGACTCTTGATGGATGTGGTTTGTTGGCACAAAGCTTGAGCAGACAGAACTATCCCATACTGTTCTTCTAAGTCTGTGTTAAATCCCGCTGGGAGGGCAGTAAAAGAAAAAGCAGTGCCATCACAGGAATTCTTTACTGCATCTTCACTCACAGCAAAGGTAGAGAACATGTGTTCTCTGTTGTATAGGCGGTTGCAATGCCAAGTATTTCTGTGTGTGGTTACAAGGGAATTGTCTAGTCAGACTGGGCAATTATCTTTTTCGAAGACTTCTTTGTGAGCGGGAATCGATATGGTTGTTAATGATAATAGTTTTCCAAAGGAGTGTGAATGTACCTGGTAATTTCTAGACAATTGAGTGATAAAACCAAGTTCCATTATCCTCGATTGCATGCATTTTTTTTGTCCTCTTCATAAAAGTGGCTCTAGGAAACTCTTGTGTATCTTGGATTATTGAGCCAGTGTGGTTTCAACCCTCAGGTTAACACCAAGGTAAAAAGCTGTTCACTGTGTACAGAATCCACTTTTGCTTTTTTTTTTAATATTGGAAAAATCTATAATTCCGGCTCTGCAGATGTGTATCACTAATTTCTGGAACTTTGCACCAAGTTTATCTTGTCACCGGGAGAAAAACAAAGTTTCTGTGGGAGATAATCAAAGCAAATGGTGGAAAATAACCACTTCCAATTAAATGCTCACAACACTGTGAGGATTCTACAAGACTGAATTTTACTTCAAAGAGCAAAGGGATTGAACAAAATCAACCAAGACCTTTCATTGGAATTCCTGTGTATATACATTCATGTAATTTCATATTTATCTATAAAATGCCTTCAGCAAACGCTGGAACAAAATATTTACATGCTCCTCTTTGATACCCAGATCAGCCTCTACATTGTTTACAAAATACTGACAGTAAAGGTGTCACTCTAAAATGGATTTCAACACTGCTGTCTTCCATTCATCAGAGCATAGCACCAGTAAATTAGTATGAGTTTTTACAGACAATGGCATTTAAAACAACACTTGACTCAGCCAACAGCTGTGATTTATTGTCACTCAGTTGGAGCTGCCAAAACACCAGAAGCAAAGAATTGCTTTGGAAAAGGTTTGTATGGGTGGTGTGCCTGCTTTCTGCCTCTTTGGCGGCTATCAGCTCCAGTAAATTCCAGGAAAGAATTTATAGGAGAATGGTGAGGCCCAGGTAGAAAAGTAACCATCAGTGAGATGGGTTTTTCATTTACATCCTGGCTCATTGGTAGGTAGGTCACTGGCAATGCATTACTGTGGGCTATCCACTCTCTTTTTTCCTGTATGTCTGCTCATATTTGTTCCTTCTGATCATGAGTGTAGGGGTAGACAATGAACTTTCCTTACCCTGGTGTGTCTTGTAGCACTGAGATACTGTTTTATCATGGTGAATTGCAAAACTGAGGCTGTATTTTTTTTCCCCATTCTTCCATGAAATATGCCAGCATTTTCCCCTATGACACTGTTCTTAGAATATTCACTGGCAGTCCTATAGGCAGCCACACCAGTGAATCATGATATTCAGAGCATTAAGGAAAAAGATTAGCAAATGGAGTTTTCACCGTAACAGTCTTGCATGATTATTGCTGTAGACATCTTTCAGTGATTTAATCTGTTTACTCAAGACAGAAATGTGTAGCCATTGCAAACTGTCTATAATAATTAGTTCATGATAACAAAGTTATGCCTGGATGATTGCAAGGCAGACTCCTGAGTGCATTTTTATGAAAAGATATTAGCAGTGCTGAGTTAGATGAAACTGAACTAATCCTGTTGTTATCTGTCCTATTTATATTTTATAAGCAAGAGCTGTCAGCTTGACTAATGCAAGAGAAGTGACGTATATAGAGTTATTTATCAAATTATTTGAATGAAATCTCAGTGGCAGGTACTGATCCTTTGCTGAGGTATGTCTCATGGATGTTTCCTCTAGACCTTTTAGACAGATGTACTCAATTTTCTCCAACCAGGCTACTTCTTGTCTTCCTTGAGGTCTGCACTAAAAGGGATAGATTCTATTTCTCATACAAACGGATGTTGCCTATTTGGTTTTTTCCACTAGCATTTTTTTGCCCTTCTGTTGCAAGCTCACTGTGGTCAGCTTTGCCATACTAGTGTGATGGTTCCAAAAATGCCTCCTATGAGAAGCAGAAACAAATTTTCATCAGAATTTTTTGTTCATTCTTTTGAAGGGAAATACATCAGTCCTTAGTTTTTGAGAACATCTCTGTAGCACATATTTGGGAAGAGAAGGACACTGATAGTATTTTTTGTTGTAGAAAAGCAGAGTCTAAAGCCTCTTCATGCTCTAAAATCCTGCCAATGAGCTGCAAAAAACAGAATATTCTGTGGGAAGGCTGGGAAGCATCTCAGCAGAGTCTGCAGAATGGTTTGCTAGAAAGTGGGGACATGTTTCAGGTCTTTTGAGGGGACACACTGAAGGACGTGTGTTGCCTGATGGTTGGATAGCTGCTGCATGCTTACACAGGTGGCATCTGAGATTTGCCTCTGCTTTTCTACAGGTATGAGTATTGTTTGCTGTTGTTGAATTCAAACATTGATGCTGCCGTCCTCAGAAACAGGATGAGGCTTTCCTGCTTTCTGAAGAGGTGGGAGAGGATGTTCGGCTGGTGGCTGATGTGATGACCCGCTCAAAAATTTAATGAGTGTTGCTTGGGACAGTGATAGTAACTGAAGCCACAGTGTCCTAACTTGGAGCTCAGTGAGCATTTTCCCTGAAGAGGTGCCTTCTGGAGAAAAGCACATATATGTCACAGACTTATCCTTTCTAATGCACAGGTTCCCAAAAGAAGAACACAGCAAATACAGCAATACTCAGCCCAGGGCTTTACAAGTGAGATTGAGCTGAGCTTCTCTTTTCTGCTTGCCCTTTTCCTCCTGACCCTTGGAGATATCCCAAAATGGTTCCCCAATCCAGTAGCAGTTTCTGTTGGAGCAGTGATAGCCAACTGTTCAGTGTTTTCTTACTGAGAAGAGTACCTGGAATGTTTTGGGCTTTGTCTGACAACCATGTGGGAGGCAGGTGTTCCTAATTCAGAAGTGCAGTACACCTTCCAGCAGAGGAGTTGACTGCTCCAGAAAGGCTGCTGCAGGACTAGAAGGAAAAATAAAGGATGAGGGCCCATGCCTTACAGCAATGTCTCATAGGAGAGGAGAGTGGTGCAGGGCAGAGGGAGTTGGAAGGAGGGAGGAGAGCTGTGGAGGCTGCAGAGCTCCCACTTAACACAGCAGATGCCCAGCTTCAGTCTCTGCTCCTCCTTTTGCTGCAGCTCTGCTCCTCTTGGAGCTGATGAGGGGGAAGAAGGAATTTGCATGTCTGACATCTTTCAGCCAGTTTTAAAGCAAAGCCAGAAATAGTGTTTTTGGGGGGGGGAAAGAAAACCTAAGAAGGTTTCATTTGCCCCACTCTAAAACAGCCCCTTTCTGACTGCTTATTTTTCTTTAATAATTCCTTTAATGTGCAAAATGTGAGTGCAAGTGGATCATCAGGCATTTGTTGTTGATATTTGGTTTAGTTATAAGGCAGTTTTAGTCTTGATAGAGAAAACGGAGGTCAGGCACTGCCTATGGGAGAGCATGTGCCTCCAAGCCAGCTGTGTGCCTGGGCTGTGCCATCTAAGAGCATTCCCTCTTTTCTTATAAATTAGGGATTTAAGACCAAGGCAAATTAAAGCAAAATGTTAAATAGTGGTTGCAATGACTACTTCAATTTATTTATTCAATTTTTTATTCAGGAAATGCATTATTAATACTTTTCCCTACAATGAAGAAACAGTGAATTCCCAATGCCATAATGTTTCAGCAAAGTTTAACTGTTCTGATATCTTAAGTTTCACAAGTCACTGCAGAATTATTATTAACTGAGTAGCTTAGCCAGACATTTAAGGCCAAGAGAAGCCTTTCTCCAGTGTCTTGCTGCATGCCCATGTGCCTATTATCAGCTAGGTTTGAAAAAAGGGCGTGATTTCCAAATGTTCAAGTAGGCTGTCCACTCAGCTAAGCATTTAACTGCTCTAGATTTTTATATTCATTGGTGTCATTGCTCATTCTCTAGTTGCATCTGCATCTGATTAGAGGTGACAGAGGATTTACCTTTGTCTTCTGAAGTACTTTAATATGTTAAAAAATTAGATTTCCTTTAAAAATAAAGCAGTAGATGTGCCCTTTACAGCAGCCTTCTGTTGCTCTGTGTTTTGCATAAAATAGGCTTTTCCTTTTTATATATTGCTGTGGTAATTTTTCTCTGTATAACTCTGTTTTTGGGGAGTAAGAGATACCTGTCTAGCTAGCTACAGACAGTTACTTGTTGTTTCACGTTGTAAGTGCAGTTCTGCCCCACCTGGGGGTCACACTTGTCTGTGCTGACATGAAGCCACAGTTGTCTTTGGAGAATGATGACAAGAAGCTTCAATAGAAGTCCTCAAGGCAAATTTTATCCTTTGCTGTGGGATCTCAAGAACATACTGTTTGCTCTCACACCATTTCTGTAGAATGTGGAAAGAGCCATGTCTTTGCAGCTGGATAAGTGTGATGTTTGCTTCTCTGCAGCAAAATTAATTACCACGTGGGCTATGGTGAGAATAGGAAGCTTTCCTGTTCCCCAGATCATGTGTTAAGGGTATGTATGCATGAGGGGTTGGATGCAGGATGTGTCCCTCTGTGCTCCTCTCCCCTGCAGCTGGAAGGAGCTTGGGCTGGGCTGCCAGAGCAGGCATTCAGCACAGGGACTGTGAGGAGAAAGCCTCCTGGAGCTCCTCAGGCCCTCCTGCAGCCCAGCACCACAGCTGCCACCCACAGAGCTCTTCTCAGGGATGGGTGCTTTTTAGCTGCTTGCTGGGCATTGCAATCACCTCTCTTTTGCCAGTCTCTGGTGTGTGACAGCAGCCAAGGAGACAGGTCAGGCTGCTGGCATCATGCTTTGTGCTCAGCATCCCTTGCTGTGCCTTCCCTGGGCAGACATGCTGTCCCTGGCTCTGCCATGGTGCCGAGGTGGTGCTCCTTTGGTTCCTCTCATTTGAAGCACATGTCAATCCCTGCTCCGTGACTCACACAGCACAAGACTCCTGTAGATGGAATTGCCTAATAGTCATTATAAGAAATAGTGCAAATCTGAGATGCTACAGGGCTCTGGAAACACTGAAGGTATTTTGCTTGTTGGCACGTTTGTGTGTGTGTGTAACATATGCGAGGATTCAAGGCTTAGTTCTGATCCTGCTAAAGCAACATAAGACCAAATCCTGTTCCTACCATGGCAGATTTATCAGAGCATGGCTGCTAATGCTCTAAAGCTGACTGAGAGACAGCTACATGCTGTGGACAGACAGCAGCCAAGAGTTCACTCCTACAGCTACCACGGGAGCAGGAAAACAGCGATGAGTAATAAGAGTGAGTGGGGAATGTACAGCAATTTAACAGCTAACAAAATGAATGTAAAATGATAATGTGTTCGCTGCATTAATATTAATTATTTCTCTCTCTGAAATAAAATGAAAACAACATTGCAAGCACTCGTTTTAAATTTTTAAGACTGTATTATTGAGGCACTTATGTAATGCATTTGGGACCCACTTTTCTGTTTTGTATGAGAAAGAATTTTGGAACAAGATAAACAAGCGAAAAGGAAGAATATTACTGAGAAAATGAAAGTCATGACAATTTCTCCTTGTAGGCTTTCTTCCTTTTCCTCTCCCCATCTGAGATGCTGCTCTGCTGCTGTATGTTCTGGGGTTCTAATTCTATGAGAATGTGATTGATTGCGATAAGTCTCTGGCAGAATTCAGTCCCGTAGAAGCAGTGATTTAACCTGGGGAGTATGGTCTTGGGTCACAGTTCATCATCTTTCTATAAATTGCAGTGTGTAGCTGTGCTGCTCCTCACAAAACCTTAGAAAGGATTTGCCATCCAAAAAAAAGTTATCACTTCTCCACTTTCTTCCGAGAAGATTGTAATTTGCAGCCTCCAGGAGAAGCATTGCATTTGTTACTTGTCCTGACTAGTGTGGTTTTACCCCACAAGTTGCGTTGGGTAGCTGGTTCATCAAAGTAGGAGCCAGGGACTGGCTTCCTCATGTTTTTCCCCCTTGTTTAGGTAGGCAGGTAGTTCATTTCTCCACACATGTGCTCAAATATGTGAGGAGGAAATTCAAATTTGGTGATCTCTGTGTGGTAATGGTATAACGCAGGACAGAATGCCTTCTTTTAAGCCAAGGATTTTTATTTTTGCATGCCTGTAGAGCACACAGCAGATACTTAAACAGCCATGATAGGGGCATATTCAGATAAAAGCATTGCAGATCCATCCCCATGAGTTGTCAGAGATGGATTGTGGTTCTCCTCCGTCTCCCCCCATATTCCTGCTGGTGTGTTCTTTAGTCTGGGCTGCATCTCAGGTGCATCAGAACCCCACGCCTGTCACCAGAATGGATGTGTGGCTGTAGTGTGGGGTGTAGATACAGACACAGTCACCTGTCAGTGCTGAGCAGTCATCCCCTGCAGCTGCTCCCCATCTCCTCTGGGGAAAAGATAGTTGCACAGGTAGAAAAAAATCCCAAAGAATCCATGTGGCCTGCAGAATTGCCAGCTGGGCTATGTAACTCTGCACTGAGGTCTAAGCATGCTGAAGTCATTTTCAATTTTCCATTGCAGAGAAGGAAAAAACCTGGAAAATCAATATAATTTCTGTTTTCCATAGGAGACAATGGACAGATTGTATGCTTTAAGGTCAAACAGATGTTTCATCTTGAAGCATTTTTTTAATCCATAAAAGCAGTGGGAAAATATATAAAGAGGAAAAATTGTTCAAACAGATTAAGGGTATATTTTTGCTTTTTTGCAAATATTTTAAAGCATCGTCTAGAAAGAAAAGCAATTAGCTTTGATTTAGCTAATAATGTCCAGTAATTTTCAAGGCCATCTTCTTCATTCTTTATTTTACACAGAAGCAGAATTAATTTTTTAAGTCACAAGTAAAAAAAAAAGATTATTTAATTCTCCTTAGTAATTTTCAAAGATGACAACTACTCTAAAATGGCTTGGCCTTTTGGTATTTAACATCAGGTCTACTTCAACAAATTGAAAAGCAATTTGCTAAAATATTTAGAATAGCTGTGACAAAACAAAAATTCTGATGCTACTCTTCAAAATTTCTCTAATAAAGGAAATAGTGAAAGCAAGATTCAACATTACATGAAAATTGCAATGTATGGATAGTGGCATCAGAGCTGTCAGCAGAATGTGTTCACATTTCAGTTTCAGGTGCAGCAGTGTATGGGTTTAGAGTATGGACATATGGAGTTAGTATCAGCCTGATTTCTCATAAATATCTGTGTCTGCACTGTGATGATAGAAAGTGCATCTTTCTCTCCCGAGCATTTAGAGCAAAACTCATTGTGGAAAACATCAGCTCTTCTTCTGTGCAGGCACAAAGTCTGGTGTGAAAGAGCCCCTGTGCAAATCCAAGGTTTCTCTAGCTCCTGAGCCCAGCCTGGGCTGTGCACTCAGCCTGTGGGTCAGGAGCTTGGGTGGCTAAACTGCTTTGCAGAGGATCCTCCCTGGGACCTTGTGCAAGTGATCCCAGAGACTTCCCTGCCCTTGCAGTCTGAGGGAATAGTGCAGCATTCGTCAGGGCTGTGGTGAAGGCAGCATGGTTTAATATTCTCTGATCTGCAAGGTTTATGAAGACTTTATTCAAAAAGCACTCTTGTGTGCCCTCTGCATTTTCAACATCAGATAAGAAGCTTTATAACCCTGAATTATTTATAGGTTGGTAATACAGTAGATCTGACCTTTTTACAGGGTAGCATCGTGGAGAAGCGAGTGAAGTATTTTTACACAAGGGTCATGCATGCAAGGCATAATCTTGTTGTTTCAATTGTGATGTCACCTCACTTTGCTCTGCCCTAGCCACTTTCTTTTTTTGCAATGGTATTTCTTGTGTCTTATGTGTGAATCGAGGACAAATCATGCAAAAAACATCTGCTAGTTTAAGCACAAGAGGGTTTTTTTCAGCAGTGATTGAACAAATGCAGTGTTATAAAAAAAAGTTTAAAAGTTGTACCCTTTCTGCTCATCTCATAAGGATGAGCAATAAGGCCAGTATTTCCCAGTTTATTGAGCCTGAGCAGTATCTTTTACCTGCTTTAATGCCAAAGCATTGAAATGAAGAAAATTGGCATTGTACTCTCATGAGTCACCAGAACAACAGTGGATTGTCTTTATCTGTGGCACAGGAAATCCAATGCTGTATCTGTGAGAAGTGTTTTAATATGGTCTTTCGGATTCTTGAGCCACAAGCACACGATAAATCCATATGCCTCTCTTGTGCTGTATTTTGGTTTTGGACCTGATTCACAGAGATACTAAACTCCAACAACACAAACCCAAACCAAACCAAACCCTTCGATGTCTGCACTTCTAAAACCTCCAGGGAAACTCTCTTCCAAATTTTGAACGTCTGCATCCACACTTTGGAGCAGCCCACCTCAAAATTGTTCCCTTGTAGAATGGGAAGAGACCCAGAACAGCACATGTGGGCACACACTTGCCTTCCTCACCAGCTTTGACAGGATTTTAAAGGCAGGACAGAATGGTAATGGGTTAGGTGGGTTCCTGACTACTTCTCACTCCCTGAAGTTACATCTCTCCAAAATACAGTCTTGGGCTGCATACTTGCACTGAACCTTAGTGCATTAAATTTGTATCAGGTTGGCACTGCAGGTCAGAGCCGAGACTGATGCTTTAAAGCATCCCTCAGGTGAGGAAGATAAATTAAAGATTAATCCAATAGGCATTAGTATTACTCATTTGTGCACTGCTATTCAGTAGGACTTTTTTACTTATCTTGAATGGTAAAATAGGGACATTTAAAGATTCAGACTGAGCAAAATGTGAATGAGAAAAGGATGTGCTCTCATTGGCTTTAACATCCAGCACAGTAAGGAAGTGATGTGGGTCAGGGAATAAAGGCAGAATAATGACTGCATGGAGGCAACTTTTGAACATTGCTGTAAGTTGCTGTCAGATACTTGAAATTTTTAATCTTTTAATTTGTCACAAATCCTTTTTTTCCCTTAAAAGCTTATGCTATAAAGGTATGTAGCACTTCAACAGATGTGCTAGTGATTTGTAGGGAACTTATTCCTGTAAGTGCTGCCATCTCAGGTGTCCTAAGAACTCCAGTATGGCTCTAACTACAGCTGCTTGCAGCACTTGCCCTCCCAATTCCTGTGTGCTGTGGAAGTTACTTCAGCTAAAGCTTTAAAGATATTTTGCAGCATTTATGTTTGTGATCACGAAAAATATTGTGCAACTTCTTAAGGGAAATTGGTAGGAGAAAGATGATGATGCCAAGCTCTGAAATGAGATCTGGGTTGAATATCTTCCAAAATTACTCAGGTTTTTTTTCATTGATAGATTTTTGTGTAGTTTTATTCTTACTAGTGAAAGCATGGATTTCAGTTATTAGGTTACTGCTTTCCTCTCTAGACAATTCCAGTAACTTCAGTGAAGCTGTGCTGAACTTGCACCCTGAAGGATATGACTGGGGGCTTGGCCCCTCCTAAATTGGGTATTTTAAGGGCAGGAATGACCTATAGTGAAATTTAGCAAACCTATTGTCCCGTCTCTGTCATGGCAACCTCTCAGGCCTTGTACCACTTGTAGCAGCATCATGTCCTTCACAGAGTTTTGGGCCCAGAGTGGTTTTCTTAATGCAAGTGGCTGTGCAGGAAGGCAGCCTGCAGCTTCTGTCACAGCACTGTCACCAGAGGAGACCCTGCTCTGCTGACAGCAGGTTTATAAGCCCCTTTGTAGCATCCTCATCCTTCCCACTGAATAAAAGTGAAGCCAGGGCAAAATGATCTCCTCTAAAATTTTCATTGTAAAGGGTGATTGAACCGATGGAGAGTAAGTTATGTTTTGGACAAAATAATTAAAAATGTATGTGATAACTGATTCCAGTCTAGCAGGAAAACCAAAACAAAGCAGCAATGACATCTGTAAGGGATTAAATAGACTTCTGAAAATGTAATTCTAATTTTCACCAAACAATCAACTTGCCATCTTGATAGGTTGAGGATTAGGTATCTCACGTCAGCCACTTTGTCACACTTTTAATTTCACTTCAGAAGTGAAATTGGCTTGAGAAGCTTGGCTTCCACTCCATGCCCACTTTACAATTTTGTTTTAGGAGCATCACAGTCATGTTGCGATGCTTCACAGATGTGTTCCAACTATGTTTTCCTAAAAATGAGAATAGAATAAGAATAGGAGAATATGAATAGGGGTTTATGAGATGGGGACAGATTTTGTAGTAGAGCCTATAGCAATAGGACATGTATTAATAGTTTTAAACTAAAGGAAGGTAGATTCAGACTAGAGATAAGGAAGACATTTTTTACAATGAGGAAGGTGAGGCACTAGCCAAGTTTTCCACAGAGATAGCAGACACCCCATCCCTGGAAAAATTCAAGATCAGATTGGATGGGTCTCTTAGAAACCTGATCAAGTTGAAAACGTCCCTGCTCATTACCAAAGGGTCAGACTAGATGACCTTTAAAGGCCATTTCTAACCCAAACTATCCTATGACTTTATGATTCTGTGAATGCCACTGGTGGTGGAACAAGTCCGGAAACTGAGGAAACCTGTGAATCTGTGTGGCCAATCTCAGAAGTCTGACCTGTTTGTACTATCTTACATAAGCTGACCACAGTTTTTCCACATGATTATGTGATTTAAAAAAATTAACTGTGAGTTTTTTCTTTAAAAATTTTCTGTCCAGGATATTCCCATGTTATCCTGTCCTCAACAATAGAAGTAGCTCCTTACTGGAGTTCAGTGGTGTCTTAGTGCCTGTTTTGAATGAAATCGCCATTAGCCAAGACATCTCATCTCCATTGTGCAGAGTTACAGCAGGCACCTGTTGGAAAGCTGACAATTCCTTCTTTTCAGGGTGAGAGTGGCTTTACACAGAATGGGCATTTCAGACCGTTCTCTGCTTGTTATCATTTGTATTAAAATAAAATGCAAATTATGTTTTTTCAGTGTAGTGCAGGAAAGCTTTCTTGCTCTGATCCCATGAAATCTTGTACAATGGGAATATATTGTAGCATTTAAATATGATACACAAATTTCCATACATATATGCTATATAAGAACAATGTAGCATGAATCATCCTACTGTGACTGCAGGGTTTTTGCAAAACACCTATTAATTCTGTCCGATAGGTCCCCACTGTATAGATTGAAAAAAATTATAATCTTCCTCAAATTGCTTACATCTGAATGCTTCTATGTTTCAGAGTTTCTTCAAGCTCTTTTAAATCAAAAGAAAGATGATCCTGTCCTGTTGCTGACTCATGCCTCTTATGTTTCTGTTCCATTGCACAGGGCTTTTAACATTCTTCAATGTAAATGTATCCAACTGGTAAACCAGACATTTCGGAAGCCACATTTTCTTGAGTAATAGCTATGCTCTGTCTCAGTTTTCCTTACACTTAAGGAAAATTGCTATTGCCCTAGCATGCAAAGGTTTTTTGAGAATGTTTTTTAAATTATTTTATTTTCAAGGGCTGGTTCTTATTACAAAAAAAAAAAAAAAGAAAGAAAGAAAAAAGGTCAATGTGCATGCAGTTTTATTTCTTTTGGACATTTTAAAGATTTCTTGAAAATAGAATTCTTAATCTCAGGAAATCCCTTGCTTCCAGCAGCTGTTTCTTCCTCATATCTGGCTCTGCCTTAAAGACCTGTTTAGAAAAAAGAAACACCTATCTTACAGGAAGGCAGAACACAGTATAGTGTGATGGTTTCTCCCTAAATTCTTACTTTTATATATAAAGGAGTATGGATTGAGATGTCTGTGTGAGTGTTGCATTGCAGTATGCTTTAATCATTTCCCCAGTCCTACTTAGTTTCTGGCATTCTTGAGAGGTGTACTTACACTGACACTAGCTGATGACATTTCCATCCTTTTCTGACTATTTGAAAATGTGCAACTTTCCATGCTTTCGACAAAGTCATCCTTCAGGCTCAACAAAATCCATACAGCTGTTCACAGACTGTCTCAAAACCTTTTTTTTTTTTTTGCATAGAAGTCATAACCTATTTTGATCTGTATTGATTTAAGTTAAAGGATGGACTGCATGTATTGATGTTACAGAAACAATCTGGCTTGATTATAAAGCACAAGTACGTACTAGGAGCCGACGTGCCATCCTTCTTCTGTGGGTAAATGAGTAGTAAAATGTCACAGAGCACTGCAAAGGGGAATTAATTAATCTTAGGAAAGGATAAAGCTACTGCAACAAGGAAAGTCCATGAGGAAATGACTTTGTTGGCTGTGCAGGGTTTGGATGCCGCTGGCTGATGGACAGGACATGCAAAGCGCTGTGAAAAATTAGCGCCTGGTGAACTCAGTGCTGCTCATCAACACAGGAGCCCTGCCCAGAGCTTGCAGCTTGCAGCTCTGGGAACTCCAACATAGGAAGGACTTGGACCTGTTGGAATGAGTCCAGAGAGGCCACAAAGATAATTGGAGTACTGGAGCACCTCTCCTGTGCAGACAGGCTGAGAGAGATGGGATTGTTCAGTCTGGAGAAGAGAAGGCTCTGCAGAGGCCTTTGAGCACATTCCAGTAGCTGGAAAGGGACTTTTAAAAAGGGCAGGTAGTGATAGAACAGAGGGCAATGGCTTCAAACTGAAAGATGGTAGATTTAGATTAGGAAGAAATTCTTCACTGTGAGGGTGGTGAGGGACTAGAACAGAACCAGAGAAGTTGTAGATACCCCATCCCCAGAATTTTCAAGGTCAGGTTGGATCCCAAAACTGCCCCATCTCAAAACTGCTGCAGCATGGGTCACTCATCCACAGGGTGCAGTCCTCCCCCTCCTTCTCCACTGACCTTGGTGTCTCCATGTTGTTTCCCTCACATGTTGTCACCTCCTTCTCTTCTCTGGCTAAAAAAACCTGCGTGCATCTTTGTTTTGAATTTCTTCTTGATTTGTCATCGCAGAGGCATAACCAGCATCTCTAACTGGCCCAGCCTTGGCAAGTGACATGTCCATCATCTTCAGAGCCACCAGGGACTGGCTCTGCTGGATGTGGTGGAAGCTTCTAGCAGCTTCTCACAGAAGCCACCTCTGTGGCCTCCCCCGCTACCAAAAACCAGGCCAAGCAAAACCAACACACCTGGTCTAGTGGAAGGTGTTCTTGCCCACAGCAAGGACTTTGGAACTACATGACCTTTAAAGACCCCTTCCAAACCAAACCATTCTGTGATCACTGAAATTACATACTTTATAGATGCAGTATTTTCTACTTGAGAAATTTAACCTTACATTATGAGCTTATTTACAGTAATGGAAATTCATGGGACCTGCACACCACTGTGGGAGTGAAATCGATTTGCATTTACCTGAAGTGAATTATTTTATGTGTACATAGGTCTGGTAAAGCATGGTCGAATTCATGTCCTTGGATAAATTAACTTTTCCACTATGATGGTAGCAGTTTGATGCTTTACCACGTTTTTGGCTTTGCCTGAAAGCAGCCCATCCCAGTGAACTAAAACTAGGGACCTCTTATTCCTCTAGTGTTACACAAGTCAAAGTAATTTATTTACTGCACTGGTAATTCAATACACTACCTTTAACTGTTCTGCAAGCATATATGACTCCTTTGAGCATTTATTCTTACAATGAACATCCCATATTGCTGAGAAAACAAGGATTGCTTTTCTTTCTACTGCAGGCATCTAGTTTAAAAGCTAGGCTGATTATTCACTCTCTTGACTCTCCAGTCAGGCAGCAAAAGCAATATTTTCCTTGCTTCAGAAGCTGTTACAAAGTTGAATCTACTTAAGATTCCCATGTAAAAGGTGATATTGAAGTGGACAGGTACTGTTTGAGAGAGTAAAGCTTACTCCAAAGCCTAGAATGGTAGTGAAAAAATAAAAAAAAAATTTAAAAGCTGCAAAAAAGGTGAAATTTACTGCTGTTGCTTATAAATTTGGATCAAATCCTAAAATATGTATTTTACTCAGATTTTTTACTAATTCTTACGTGTGCAGGAAGATTGCTTTTTTTGACAGTGCTTACTTTTCCAGTTGGAATGAAGAGCTTTGCATACACTTTTTGTCTTCCCCCTCAATGTCATTACATCAATGGGAACTTCTGAGTGCTCTTGTCTTGGAGCCTTGTGTGAGGAGGACAGTGACTACTGGAGCTCCCAGAGCATACCCAAACATCTTCAGCGACTTAGACACTATAGCTGGACTTAAATCTAGATCCAGTCTTTAAAAAGGATCTTTTCAGATAGGGAGAGAAGACCTAAAAAGTTAAGAGATGTGCTGTAATTGTCCTGTGGAGGGGTTTAAGTATGGTGATTCATCTCAGTTAGCAGAACTCCTGTAAAAAGTTGGTGCTTACTTCAGTTGAATTATTTGTGGATTGTTTTTTGGTTTTTTGGTTTCTTTTCTTTCTGACTGTGATTTTTGTGTTGATTCTGGGAGCATTTCCTATATATGACAGAGTGCAGGAGACATTTCAATTGCCAGATATTTACAGAATTGATAGAAACTGGCCAGGAAATGAAATGGTATAGATGGTTCTTCAGCTGAGGCCAGGCTTTGATTTTCTGAGCCTTTTGCTTGTGACAAATATTTCCTGGGTGCTGTAAAGCAGAATTTGTTACCTGTTAAACATTTTAAACTTTGTTTCTATTCACTTGTTTGGTTTTGTAATACTAATACAAACTGGATATGTTTTCAACAAAATCATGATGCTCTAAAGCTATGTCCACCAGTGTGTTAAAGGCACAGTGACATCTGCTTGTTGCCTAAAACTGCCAGTGCTAAGAGGGTGCCATCAGCTATAGTTAGGCACAAAATTTAGGGCTCAATCTGGCAGTGAAGTGTGGGAAGAGGGAAGATATGCAGCAGAGTGCAGACCCTATCTCACCTTTGAGAACATAAAGGAGAAAGTAGAACTGTCACCCTCTCCTGTTCAGGCATTGAGGTCTCCTTTTATAACCATCTGGCTTTAAATGACCCGATTGGAACAATGGCCCCATCACTGCTGATGAATTTTCCCATTGCATGCTGCACTGCCCAGGAGTGCTTGACCTTCCCAGCAGCAAGCATAGCTCAGTCCTGACTCCTGGCCCTCATGCCTTTGGTCAGGGCAGATTAGCAAACACCAGAAATAGATGAGATGCTGCCATCAGCCACAGGGAGTCTGAAGTATCCCAGTCCTGGTTCCCTTACATGCAAAACACATCTCAATGCAGTGTATGATGCATTTGCAAATTTGTTGCCAGATTTGTTGCCTCAGTCAAAGTGAGGACATAGGCCAGTCAATACCAAACTTGGGTGTTTGGTCTGTGAATTGTGGCTGTGTTTAGAGGCATTTTGGTTAGCCAGAAGCCTTCTCAGTTTAACTCCTGTGTGTGTGGCTATCTACAAACGCAGAGAGGTGTGACTGCATCATCCTATCAGTGCCTCAGTCTGTAGACACTATGCAGCACTAAGGTCCTGCAGGACCTCTGCAGTGCCTGGTATCAATAAATAAATGCCTGGTATCATAGAAAGCTTCTGATCACTTAGTCCAAGCCTACAAGAGGGAGAGCTACCTCTCTGTTGTGTATTAAAATGAGACTTGGGAGATACTAGTTCACATCTCTGCTCTGCAAAAAGATGTCTCTAGTGGCCTTTAAAAAACAATTTATTTTCTTCTGTATTTTGTTCCCTATCTATAAAATAGATATGGCATCATCATGCCAGACTGCAGCTAGGCAAATTAATGGTCTGTGTGTAGAGAAAAGATAATGTGGTCTGCTTGGAGTTTGATTTCATTTCTTTGGCAGGTGTCACCACAGCCATCAAACTGTTTTCACGCAGTTCAGGAGGCTTCTTTGTGTCTCCTGAGGTACCCTTGCCATCATACTGAGCAGCCTTGCCATCATACTCCCATTTTGTTGGGGTTGAGTAGAGGTTCACATCTGAGATGTGGTGATTGGTCAGAGAATTGCTGCATGAACCTGGCAGCAGAGTCCCTGCACTGCTTCCTCGCCCTCCCTCCCGTTCAGGGTTGTGAGCCCAGCTGAAGTCCTGGATGCAGCACTGATGGTGTAGTGCTCAGCCTCTGACACCGTGAAAAACAGAACCAACTGCAAAGCCAACAGCAACGACAAATTTTGGGGAGTCTCAGCACTGCTTTGCTGTCGGTAGCTGCTTGCTGTAGGTTTGTCCTTGAGCAGGTTTGAATGTGAAGAAGCCTCTCTGAGAACAAGAACAGAATGTTGTACTGAAGCGTGTAAATGCCTTGGAAATTCTCGGGCAATCGAGAGTGACTCACTGCTTTAGCACCAGTGCTGGAGATCGTTTGGCAAGATGCAGTTTCAATAACCAAAGCAGACACAAAGACCAAGTGTTTTCAGAGCTGGATGTGATGCAGAGATGAGCCTAGATTCTCCCTGCCCCCAAGGTACAGGCAAAAAGTATTCTCCTCTTTATCTGAATCGTACTGTCTGCCTGATGACTGCTTCTTCAAAGCTTTGATATGGTAGATGTATCCAGCAAATTATGTATTTAAGAAAATAACCAAATGCAATATGATATGCCCAACATCTATTAAGACAGAGAAACTTCTATCTTCCCTCTGGGGAATCCTTTTCATGAGATGGGCAAAGATGAGGTTTGTGCGCTGATTAGTTACAATATGCCCTGTGAAGTAATTTGACTCAGCTAACAGGGAGTGATGGCAGCATCCTGTGCCTCTGCTGAGTCCTTCTGGGTCTGCACATTAGAGCAGCAGCAGGCAGCCAGCTGTTCACAGGCAGCTCTACACCCTTTAGCAGCAAACCTAGGCCTCTCACAGGGGAGGAGTTCTAATAACAACGTTAAAAGGATCTTCTTTTAATCACTGCTGCACCTGAACAAGATTGGAAAGTTGGATGCAGATGCTATAAATGCATTTTAAAAAAAGGCAGAGCAAGAAAAATCAGAAGATGCTATTGTAGCTCTTATTTTTAGCAAGCTGAGTTCCAGACAGTGTGCTGGGGGCAGCTGGGCTGCAGAACAGGTGATGATACGTAGTCATATTTAAGATAAATGCTAAAAAATTGCATGGCTTACTGAAGCAACAGCTTTTCAATTTATGGTATTTCAAGGATGGTGATTTTGAAGAGCAGCAGTTTGAATTTTAGCTGGTTTAATGCAAACTAATGTTCTAGAAATAATCCTCTTTATTAATAAACCACATTTCCTAAGAAGCCATGTATGGAACAGCAAATGCTAAGTAAAAGGAATACTAAAGGCAAAATCTGTTTCAAATGCCAGATCTGGCAAACTCTCATGTTAGAGAAATATCTAATAGCAGCTGGATTGGGCTTTTTCTAACCGGGTAAGACAGATTGATTGAGGGAGGGAAAAAGTGAATTTGCAAATAAAATTGAAAAGATTCCTGAGCACCACTTGTTCAAAGGGTGTTTTCATTAAGTCCAACATCACGACTGAAACATACTTTATAGCTTGGAGCTGCTGGGGAAGTTATTGCATCTGTCTGCACAGGGATGCCTGTTGGCAGCTGAGCTCATGTGCCGCCAAGGTCTGCACGTCTGCCTGCAGACCTCCCACCACCCTGCTCACTGCGCCTGTCCAGGCAGCTCCTGCTCTTCCCAGAGCCCGTGTTCAGCAGCATAGGACATTCCTGACAAATCTTCCCAAGGGCCTTCTAGGATTTGAGAGCTCAAAGATATTTATTTCAATTATTTTATTTGTCAAAACTCTTCTAAGAAGTTTAAGGCTGGCCCTGTGTTAAAGATAAATGGGCTGCAGGTGAAATTGGTGATATCCAGCACTCCCTACTGTCAGTGCATGAGAGAGGGACATTGTGGGTTCAGCTTTGTGTGCTGGAAAAAGATTTTTGTGCCCTGCCTGTTTTGCTGCTGATCTTTGGGGAACAGAGAGAGAGAGAAGAGAGCTGTTGGCAAGTATTTTAATTCTTGACCTCCTTTGGTGCAAGACCTGGCTTTGAGAGACCATAGGCAGGCAGTGTATTTACTGTTCTCAGACACTTTATGGAGGCAGTGAGAGCACTTGAGCATGTTGCCTTCCCCTCTCCATGGGAATGGCATGGAGGATGCCACACCTGCCCTGCATGTTGGTGTGTCACACTCTGTTTGTGGGGCTGGTGGGTGTGAGGACTCTGCTCTGAGCATAGGGACAGACACCCAGGTGAGGAGCACAGTGGGGCAGCTCATTACCCACCACTGAGCTGGAGGATAGCTTTTCCACATAATGAAAGTGTGCAGCACATCAAGAGATGCTCCAGTGCTGGCATCCTGCCAGGAGGACTCGTCCTGAGAGCTGGCATCAGATCCCAGTTATAAGTGAGCAGGTTTCGGAGTTTAGGGAGATTAAATAATCTCTGCCAGCATTGACATGCCCTCCTTGACAGCATTTTCTAGAGCCTTCTGTCACTGAGGAACAAAAGCTGGATCCAGCAGTTGCCTGGTGGTTCCATCCACTTCAGCCAAACAGGCGTTTTGGGCTGGATGCCCCTCTAGCACAATGAGAATAAAGGAAATTACAGCTGATTTACTATGCAATGATGCTTCTGAGCCAAATGGTTTCCATCTGAATATGATGCAAATTTGCCAGTGTGATGGTGTAATGAATGCACCATCTCTTTGCCCCTTCTGTGCCTTTGCAGTCAAGTATTTGCTAGAAAGTCCAGCATTAGATAAAAATCAGGAAGTGAGGGTTGGAAATCACGTCTTTAAAGTTTCTCTAGATTTTACATAGTATATAATAGTAGCTCCAAGTGTTGGGAAATGGATAAATTAAAAGTATGAAAACTTGCTTTGTGCAGAGTAGCCCAGGTGTGTGCATGTGCCATAGGCTTGCTTCAGCAGGGTCAGCATGGAGTTCCCCATGCCAGGAGTTATAGGAACTGTGCTGTTTCATCTCAAGATAAAATGTTTTGTCCTGTGGACTTTTGAAAAAACTGCTGGAAGTCTGAAAGCACTGTAGCTTCTTTTTATGAATCTGGCGCCAAAACCTCTGCGGCGAGGCCCCTGTGCGATCAGTAGCATAGAGCCAGATAAAGCCTGATGTAAATCTGTGCCATGGGCAGAGTGGTGATAAAGATGCATGTTGGGAGAGTTCAGGGGCATTTGAGAGGACAGCAGGGGTGGAGGATGAGATGTATCTTTGACAAGCCTCTGAGTCCTCTAAAATCTGTTAGTCCTTCACAGCCCCCGGATAGACTGATGAGAGCGACAGGACGATGGCTCAGGTCCACCTGCTCGAGTTGTGATTGCAGCAGGGAAGTAAGTGGGTGCACACAAGTTAGGTGGCAAATCCCAGCTGGTGGATGTGTTCCCATGAGAAATGGGGTTATTATGCAGTAAGGGAGATGGTCTTAAAAGCAGTTCATTTGATTATGTCATTATGTGGATGTCATTATGTGAAAAATAAGGAGCACTTGTCATTTTTGTGGGATGATGAAGCTATTGCCAAAATCCAGCTTTCAGTTGCTGGTGCTGGTTATATAATGATGACTGCTTGGTGTTTCCGAGGATTGTAACCTCTTAGTTGAAAACAATGTCAGGAGGAGATTCTTCAGCACGGTTTGCTGTTTGTGCAAACACTTCTATTTTCTCTGAGCTCCCTGTTAGATTGTCCAGCTGTGTCTTTGTCAGGTGTGCACACATAACAGGTTGATGTAAGCATTGTTTACTCAGATTCAGAGGGATGCACTGCGCCATATCTGCTGTTGTCTTTGCTTGAGTTTAGATCCTTGGCTAATATTATTTTGGATAACCCTGTCTTTTTTTTGGATCTCAAAGCAGCATTTTCCATTAAATGGCTGTTTCCATTATATTGAAGTACTCTCTTTGTGGAGTCTGGTATTATTTCTCAACATACATAAATGCTGAAGTGTCTGGTGCACTTTTCAGTTGCTAAGGAAATAGTTTCCTTTTCTTGGTACATATTTTTAATGTCTCAGCCTATGCCTGTGGAATAGGATCATCCATCTTTTCACCTGGACAAATTTAAGTGAATTTTGGGACAAGTAATTCTTGCAGACTAGATGTCTTAAAAAGGCATAAGAAAAAGCAGAAAGAAGGGAAGAGCTCTCATGGAGACAGGAAAAGAGGGATTTCAGCTTTGTTTGCTTAGTTCTGAGCAATTAAACAAATTTTTACATTGTAGTCAAGTATAATCATTGTCATGACAGAAAAACTTTACAGTACTCTTGAAATGTCTACTCTTAGGCTATGATTTGCATTGGGAACTGTTCCCAGCTGGATTTCAAGTGCCTGAGGCCCTGGTTGTGTCCCCCAAGTTGTATGAGGGACATGGCAAACCTTCACTTCCTCTCCTCAAGCACAGCTTTGCAACATGGTGATGACAAAGCAGAATGTCACAGCACCTGCTGTGGGTCTGTGGCAACATGAAACCAACCTGACTTCCAGCAGCTTCTCCAACCTCTCCATGGCTGCAGTTCTTCCCATTTTCAGGAGAGTATAGCCTGCTGCTCACAGACTTTATTTCTGATCAGGATGATGGTGTCTTGCATCCCTGCACTTGGGATAAGAATCAGTTCATGTGAAAGATCAGACTAAAAAATGGGTAAAAAACATAATATGACAAGCTCCTTGAAAGATGCCTCTCTTCTTTTAAACATAAGAAGATTATGCTATGTAAGTATAAACCATAAATGCACATGGGGAGCTAAAGAGCCTGTGATGCAGGGTGCGGAGGAGTTAAACTGAGATTACAAAGCTTCACTGCACTCCTAATCTGAGATATGGCTTTGGAAGTGGCTTCTCTGGGATACTAGTACAACTCTGAAACTCAAAATAGATCTCATTTCAGTGATGCTTAGAGGTTAAAGTTTAATGTCCCAATACTGCCAGTGGAAGAGAAGCAGTTTGCTCAAGGGCAGGCTCTGTGTCACATCTCTCTCTTATCTCAGAACAAAGGATCAAGGAGAAAACTGAGTTTACAGTGCTCCTTAGGAGGAAGCAAGGAGATGTCACCTGAGGTATTTAAGTTTAGCCCAATGTGACATTAGAACATGGAAGACGTAGAGAAGGCAAAGCACGATAGTTAAACAATCAATATTTTATTGATCACTTAAAAGCGTGTAACCACGTCAGTGCACAGTCTGTGTTCTGCCTCGCTAAAGCTACAGCTGAACTCTTCAAACCTCCCTGCCTCTCAAGTGAAAGTTAAATATTTTGCATTGTCTCAGTGAAGTGGGAAAACAGGAGAAGAGGAGAACGCTTAAATGAAAAGCTGTCTGTAAGAGGAAATGAAACATTTTAGTTCAGGAAAATGAAGGGTTAGAGTTGCAGAGCAGGAGGAGGGGACTATTCAATAAAACTGGGATAGTTTTCAGATTCTGGAAGTTAATTTTTCTCACTGATTTGAGAAGATGAAGAGAATGGTAAAACTGCTATCCAGGAGGGGTTCTGGGATTAGGTGTCATTATCTTCCCAGCTGAGGCTTTCTCTTTTGAACCAGTGATGAGAGCATTTGCTGAAGCAGGAGCCAGAATGTTGGAATCCTCCATCCTGGTGAGGGTCTTTGTCTCCAGGTGGGAGCACCAGTCCTGTCACCTGCATGAAGGAAGCTGGGGGACCTCAGTTCCAATTCATGCTTTTAAAAGCAGAAATTCCTTCAGCCCATCCTATTGGAAGCATTGGCTCTGAATGTCTCTGTAGCATGGCAGGCAGGATGTTTTTGAAGTGAAAGGGCAGGGGACACTTGGAACAGCTCTCCCTGAGGAAACCTCAGCCATCCCAGCCTGTGTCTCAGTTGCAGTGGGTGAACATCTCATCACAATCACCTCATCACAGTGCAAAGCGCTGGCAAGGGAGGGAAGGGGAGGGAGGGCTTCCCTCAGTGTCTCTGTGCACTTTGGTGTTTGAACTGAGTTTTTGTCCCCATAATGTGGTGACTAGAACCATGCTTCTGAAAGAGGGGAAAAGGGAATTTGCTTTCTGCTGTCTATGAGTATTCCCAACTACTCAGGAAAAAAAGGTAGACAAAACCATGTCCGTGGTGTCCAAGCATAAGATACAAGCATACTCTTTTCCTAAACAAAACCTTTTGACAAAAATGGTTGCAAATGCAGCCTGAATTTATGACTGAAAAGGGATTTGGGGATGAATGAACCATTGTGAATTCCCATATCTGTGTAAGAGTGAGAGGTGTGGTACAAACAAAGGCTGGGTCAAAGGCAGATTTTAGACTTACATTTCAATGTCTCAGAGAGTCTGGAGTTTGCAGTTCTTACTGGTCCTGGTAAAAGACATGTAGAGGTTTTCAGTATTCAGATCTAACTTTGTCATTTTTTGAATACAGATGATGGTACATATTTTTAAAATGGGGGTTTCAGTCTGCTTGTGGAAAAACAATGCTCTCATGCTGAATTTTCCTAGTTTTCCTATTCTGGAGCAGGTGTTTTCTTTGGAGAAATCAATTTAAGCATGTCTAGAATCACAACTCTTTTGACAAATTGTGTTGAGACTTGTAAGGGTGAACTCTCACCAACTGTATCAGAAAGGGACATCTTGCACAAGTAACAGTTCACCTGCTGATAAATGCTTGTGTGGCTGACATGAGACTCTGCAATATGTGCCGGGCCTGTGATGTCCTATGAAACAGACCATTTTACCTCATTCAATAATGGTATTTTGCTCTGTGTGTGTATAAACTGAAAGCTTAATACAACCCTAAGCATAGCTGCTAAGTAAATAATAAAAATAATGGCATTGGTCATGTTGGGAGGATTGAGAAATCGTTGTAAAACTCTTAGAGATGTGTGAATGAAATATGCTGATAAGATAGAAATCACCTTCCTCTGCCAGTATTTGAATCAATATTCACTATGGGACCTAAGTGTCTGCTTTCACAGAACTAAAATACCTGAAGCAAAATGAAGAAATTCAGCTCTAAAGGATTCTCTGTGAAGTTACTTGGAGGGATCAGTCAGTCCGTGGATATTTTAATGAACTCACCTGTGGATTTAGCAGGTGGAAGACAGCTATCAGTTTTGACAGTTGACAAGGAAGACAGGGTCTTCACTTATCATCATCGCCAGCTGCAACTGGACTGTGGGAAACTGGCAGAGAGTGTTCCTAGGAACTGTGAGTTTAGAGGAGCTCTTGTAATGAGAAAGTCTGAAACACCTCAGTACAGTCAACTCTTGTCTTCCCTTCCATGTTTTAACCTCCTGGCTGTTAGCTAGGGCTGAAGGGGTTTGACAGCTGCTTTGGGAAATTGTAAGCAGTGTACTTTGTGTGTTGTTGATTCTCATTCAGTTTTTAATAGTTTGTTTTCTTCTCACATAATGTTATCCAAACACTTGAACAGGGAAAGGACAGACCAGTTGAGTGGCACTGGATGCTTGACTATGCATGGCTGTGCAGCCATACTGGGCCACCTACTTGGGTAGGAGATTTATCCTCTTTCTGTGCAGGGCTGCAGGTTAGTTTGCTTGTCTTCAACATTATAGCTGAACTTTAAGCCTGGTTACTCAGGGAGAGACACTTCTGAAACATGAAAGAGACTTCATGTTATCTTAGGCAATTTATGCAGGGAAATTTCATCTGAATGTAATTCTCAATTTATAATTTCGAGAGCTGCACAAACCTTGTGCATTGGGAACACTGAGAATTGTATTTGTGTGGATTGGTTTGTGAGTGGGCATTCGAAGGTAGCTGAATGACTCGTAAGCTCTTGGTAAGCTCTGATTAATTTGAATACATTTGAAAATACATTTGATTCCTCTCTTGGAAAGTAAAATACCTGTCAATCACTGTAAGCCTAATGACAGGAAGCAGATAAGTGAAAGCAGAAGAGAAAAAAAGTGAATGAAAGGAACTGGTTGACACTGGCTAAGAGGAAATTATGGTAATGGCAAGCTAGTGTCTAAAATGTAATCACAGAAACGAAACTGTACAATTTAACTATTCCCACAACACATCATTGCTTTTCTCAGCTCTACAACCTCTGCATCCATTTCAGATCTCAAGTGAAATTGTGTCTGAGTTAGAGGTGGGGAAAAAAATCCCAAGTCCTTGACTCTCACAAATTGCCTGGTTTCTTCCAGGAAACAGTAAATGGCAGCAAGCCACAGGGAGCTTGGAGAAATAGACTCTGAGTCTTGAGAAGGCACGTTGTACAGATTATATGACGTTTTGTATAGTTGTAATTTAGGTGACAGAGAGGCAAGTTCCTGCTGTGCCTTGGGCTCTCCTTAAAGCAGTTTTCGAGGCAGTGTTGTCTGCCCAACAATGCAGGTAGTATGTTGATCTGGAATAAAAGATGACACTACATGAACTGCACACAGCTAGAAAAGCACCCCATGTACTAAAAAACAAAAGAGAAAAAATGCAAAAAACCCCCCCAAACAAACATGAAAATATTATTTTATAGGAGTTGCTGCTGGAAACTGCTGACACTTTGCTGTCAAAACCAATAAACATTCTTTTTTTCCTCATTTACTAGAAACAAGAAGTTCCTACAGAGCATTTCACATTTTTTGATGGACATAGTAGTTCTCAGGGGGTATAACATTCCACCACTCAGATCTGGCATAATTTGCCCAAAGCTCTTGTCTGCACATTAGATATTTGCTTGTAATAGCTACTTTTCATCTCAGAATAATGAAGTTCTAGTAGATCTTTAGCAATATGTATATTTCCATGGTTTCTTCTTCCATATTTCTCTTGCATTCTTTCTATGTTACTGACGGAGGTTGCTAAATGAGCTATAATGTGCTGTAGTTGTGTCTATTCAAACTATTGGCCAGGGTGGTTTTTAGTTGTGCAGTTCTCTAAGTTTATTATTGACAGTGTTTAGAGTCTGTTTTGGGGAAGAGACATCTCTTAATGCCTCAAAACCTGCTAGGAAGTCTGTTGCAGATCAGGCAGGTTTTCTTTATTATTTTCACTAATTGCTTTAGACATAATTCTTTCTTATTTTCAGAAGCATTTTTGTAGAAGCTTTTCCCTTTTCACTCAATACTAGCACAGCCTGTAAACATGAATTAGAATGAGGAGTTTGACATAGAGGAGTAGAGCCCTGAGTTGTGCATAACTTCTAAATAAGTAATAGTGACAAAATTTAACACTAATATTTGAGTTGGTATTTCTAGAATTTGTAATTAGGCTACAAAGCAGGCTGTCACAGAGAAGAGCTTCAGTACTGTTGAAGCAATAGTGCACCTGACAGTAACGTTTAGCCCAGATGTTCTGCAGAGACTGAAACCCTTGTTTCCTCTATTCATCTGGATAGCCTGGATGCTCATGCAATGATGAAGTTGTGTCTCTGCTGAGCACTTGTCTATTAATGAAATGCACAGAAGTCTGGGTTTTGGAAAGTAAGTAGGTACTGCTCTGCCTGAAGGGTAGGGTGATGACTCCCCACAGCACAAAGACCTCTTGGAGAAGCAGATGGGCTGTGCCCATGCACGTGTTGGCTCTTGGGCTGTGTGTCTCCCAGGGATCTCTGAGGTTTGCTGACACCAGCACTCCCTTACAGCCCCACTGCCAGGACCTTCTGAATCTTAGTTTGCTTTAAATTTTCTGATAATTAATCAAAACTAGAAATATTTGAGAGTGCCCAGAAGGGATGTGTTCCTCTTCAGAAACAGAAATGAAATTCTGCTGTTGTAGCCAATAAAACTAGAGAGAATTTAATGACATTTGCAACATCATTGGATATTCTCTTGATCTTATATTTAGTAAGAAGGTAGGACCAGTAATTCCCTCCTTTCTGACAAGCCATCCCATATAATTGCAAAAGACACAGGCTCCTTTTTCCCTCACACCTGCAGATGCTCTGCTATAGGGATTCTTCATCATCATACTCTACATTGATCACATGCAGATTTGGTTTCTTTACCATCAGTGTCAAAAGCATTTTTATTGTCAAGCCTTCTGTCTCTTCTCAATTCTGCCCCAGTCTCTCTCTTTTGCTTCTTAAAAAAATATTAAATAAAAAAGGAAGAAAATTGGATCCAATTTTCATCGGACTAACATCAGCCTGAAGATATTTTCATCAGTTCTTGGCAGATCCTAGATGGACTGTGTAATAATGAATGCCTTTTCGTGATTGTTTTCCTCACGCTTAAGTTCATTTTCTGTGAGCACTGTATGAAGTAATTTTAAGCTTTTAATTGTTTATGATATCTGGCACTTCCAGACTCTGGGAATGTTTTTGTATCTGTGAAAGAGAATTATTAAGCACCAGAGAAAAATGCTGCCATGCTACTTGCTGTTATGCTGAGGAAGACCTGCCAAATCTTGCAGTATTTGTGCATGCTACAGAGGTGGAAAGAAGGCAAGCTTGCAGAGCTAATAATAGCAGCAGCTTTGTGGCTGGGAGCTTTGTAATTGTAACTCCATGATGACAGTCTGATTCAAAACATGATGAAATCCGTATTTCTATCTATTCCTGTGAGTCTTGGATCAGTCCTTACAAATGAAAGTTGAAAAAAATTTGGATGCTTTTGACAAACCAAAAGATCCTTTCCACTTCAGGTGCGGGTAGATCTTTTATTGTATTTGTCAGGATAAGATTTTAAATATATTCACAATATGTCTAAATGTAGCATCCTTTGATCTTTAAGTCTGTCTCATGTAGTGTTGGCACACAAGACCAAAATCTGATTGCTAATACATCATTTCTGCCTTGCCCTTCTGTTGATTACTTTCCTGGAAATGTGAGGGGAGGCAAAGAACACGACTTGCCATGACTTGGCAGGCAGCACCGTTCTGGTGGGGTTTGTGAACAATGAACAGTGGACTGTTCATGACAAGAACAACTACAGACAGTGGACAACATAGTAGAGAACCTCTCCTGTGAGTAAAGGCTGAGAGAACTGGGATTGTTCAGCCTGGAGAAGAGAAGGCTTTGGGGTCACCTAATTGCAGCCTTCCAGTACCTGAAGGGAGCCTACAAGAAAGATGGAGAGGGACTTTTTACAAGAGCCTGCAGTGACAGGACAAGGGGAATGGATTCAAGCTGAAAGAGGGCAGATTTAGATTAGGTAATAGGAAGAAATTCTTTACTGTGAGGCTGCTGAGGCACTGGAACAATTGCCCAAACAAGTTGTGGATGCCCCATCCCTGGGAGTATTCAAGGCCAGGTTGGATGGAGCTCTGACCAACCTGGTCTAGTGGAAGGTGTCTCTGGCCATGGCAGAAGGGTTGGAACTAGATGATCTTTAAGGTCTTTTCCACCCCAAACCATTGTATGATTCTCTGGTTCTATTATTGCATGAAACTTAGTCTTGAATCAAAAATTGAAACAATATTTCATCAAGATGTGATGATGCATTCTTTATTGCCATCAAACTGGTTGTTTTCTAAAAGATGCAATCTAGTGGTAACAAGATCACTCCCAGGGAATGCCCCTTCAGAGCAATCCTATGGCCTGCCTTATGCTGGGGGTCACATTGCCATCTGTTCTCTTGGTCTTATAATAAAGAAATTCCAAAAGTCACGTTCAAAATAATGTCCGTGCTCTGTTATTTAAATGATGCTTGGGTTCCAGTGCTGAGCACAGTAAAATCCATGTAACAGTTGCTGGACACTCCACATTTGACAATCAAATATTCATTTACATCCACCTCATTTTTTTAATACTTTGACTTTAATCTGCAAAAACATTGATTCTACAAATACAACTTGAAAATTCTGTGATGATTCAAAAGAGGCAGAGTCTTTACCCAAAGTCATTTTAGACTTCATCTTTGCAACATAATACTGAGGAAAGGGAAAAATGCTTGGTGTAACCCCATCTTTCTTGGACAGGGCTCATGCACAGGCAGGAATATGGTCACAGAGAGCGTGCTGTTGTAGGTCTGTGGGGACATAGGGGAGCAGGAGTGCACCAGGACATACCAGCACATTTCTCCACTTCTCTCTAAGTGCGTTTTCCAAAAAATAAAATTGTTATTGAGTCATCATAACTGCTTGCCTTGGTTAAATGTTTATATGATTGCAAGAATCTGTTCCTAACAGGGCTATTTTTCAAGTTGACTGATACCTCCACAATACTCCAATTTCTGGCAGCTTGGGCAGCTTACATGTGGAGGTACAAGATTCAGCACCTTTTTAATAAAAACAAAATTATGATATGAAATTTGAGATTGGACATGTGAAATATGCAGCTTTAGACCTGGTTTTTAAATTTCATGTTATTTCATCTCAGTTCAGGTTCTTTGTTCATCCTTTGCTCTTGACATACTGTTAAAATGCTGCCACTAGGTTTTTTCTGCGTGCTTAGGTCTTGAAGAGTGTGATGTTACGGAGAGCTGCATAACTTGTGAAGTCCCCTGTGTTTGAGCAGTGTATGATACATGGGCTAGAAGATTTTGAGAGTACAAAACTCTGTCCCTTCCCAGACAGACATGAATGCTTGGAGAAAGAGATAAAGAGGGACTATCGTGGGATCTTTGCCACAATATTTTGGGTTTTAACTTTGATTAAGGTCCATATTTGTACCCCTATCAAATTCCACATACAGATTTCTGTGCAGGTCCAGACTTCCTTACAACAAACGAAATCTGTTTTCTTTTCCTTTTTATTCTTACTGCTTATGGGAGCAGGTGTACATTCATTGGCATAACAACCAGATTTTCTGAATAACTTGGCTGCTGCTGAAGATGTTTAACCATTTAAAAAAGTGTGTTTTCCGTAATATTTGTAATACTTGTAACATCTGAGCATTTAAGGAAAGTCCTGATCCACAAGTCAGACCAAGACAACAGGCTCATGTACAATGAGCCCTGTTAGCTGCATCTGGCACAAATGTGGATGTCCCCACCAGGACCAAACATACTAACTCCACAAGAGGGAAGGCTTGGGGACACAGAATTTTGCAGAGACAAATTAACCTGGCTTGTAGCTGCCTTGGTTTGCTGGGGCTTTGTGCCCCCAGAGGCAGCCTCAGGATGCTGCTGGAGTGAGCCCCTGAGATCCTGCCTGGCATCACAGCTCCAACAGAGCAAGCAGGGCAGTTGCCCTAACACTGGGCTGACACTCATCCCTCAGGTAAAGTGGGAAACTGCCAGTGTGTGGGAAGCCATTAGCCTGCAGGATCACATTGAATTCCCTTCCCTGCAAATGCTACTCATTCACTTTTAAGGATTGCGCTGCTTTGTCCACTTTCTACAGAGCTCACTGCAGAGTGAGTTTCCTGGAGGGAGGAAAAAAAAGACTGTCAAGTACCCTGTTTTCTTATTCTTATCTCATATTTAGTTTCCTAATTGCAGCTTGGAAATAAAATATCCTTCCTGCTAATTTTATTCTTTTGTATTTGGGAAATGCTGCCAAGTCTGACAGTTTCTTCCTTCCAAAGACGCACTGTTAGGATGTTTTTTCCCCTGCTCCACAATGACAAAACTGTCAAGAAGCATTGGAGTCTGAAGAAACATTCATTTTGTGTGTGCCAGTGAAGAAGTGCTTATTAGCTTTAGTTTAATTTAAATTTGTCTGCAACAGAGGGATGGGTTTATTTACACATTTCCTAATAACGATTTGAATCTGAAAGTTATTTCTGCATTGAAGTGTAAGGTCTTTGAGTGGATTTCCCCAAAAGCAGCTAAAAGGATTAGGTATCAGTGTTCAGTAGAAGCTGGGGGCTGCATCTTTTACCCTCAGTATTGCAAACTTCAGCTTAGGGGACCTCTCATTTTCAAATAAGACTTCTTACTGGCTCTCTTTTAATGCCACACTGGAAGTTTTGGGTTTGCTTGGAAGATACTAACACCAATGTAAAATGCACAGAGTTTTTGAAGAGAATGTGTTTCCATCACATACAAGAAAGAAACATTGCCTGGCTACAGGCTGGGACACTGTGAGGCTATTATCAGTACTGTGGGACCCTCGGGCTGCTCCTGTAGACAGCACTTACCCTAGAGGCTCAGGAAGATATAATTAGGAGGGTAGATAGAAAATTAATGTTTCTTTGTGCAAAAATGTTCTCTTTTGCATAGAAATAAAGAGATAAATTAAGACATGATGCTCTACGAGCTTCTGAGGTAATCAAGCCATGAGGAGCTTCCCCATGTCTTGCCAAGCCCATCTCCCATTGTCCTTGTGCCCCTGGCTGCGGGACTGACTCGAGCTTTGCATCCCTAAACTGCACATTGCTTCTAGAAGAATATGTGGGAGGAAGGGAGGGCAAGAAGCACTTTGCAAACTGCTGTCAGAGTGCAGAGTAATCTCTGCTGTACTGGCACCACGAATGGCCAAGCTGCACTAAAATAATATCAGATCATTTGCAGTGAGTGTGCTCTGAGATGAAACCGATGGGAATGGCTCTGTAACGTTAGAAACTTGGTGCTAAACCACAGAGTTGGGAAAACAAATACAAGAAGTAACTTTTAACACAAAATAGAACAAATATCTTCTTGGGATCATTATATTTCCAATGGCACTGCCTTGCTGACCTGTCAGGGCTGGAGAAATATTTTTTTTTTCTTTCTGGTGTTACAAGACAGATGGTGTCTGCTCTTAAATAATGAAATAAGACATGTTCCACACAACATAAGACATTTTCAAATGTTGCTATAAATGTGCAGAGGTTGTGCACTTCTCAGTTAAAATAGGTTCTTTCAAATAATTCTTTCTCCAGCTTTTCCCCCTTAACAAATGTGCAGTTAATCACAGAGTGAAATCTCTTTCCCCCTGTAGATCGTGTTCCGGAAAATCAGCGACGTCAAGCGGGAAGAAGAGGAGAGAATGAAGAGGAAGAACGAAGCCCCTCTGATCTTACCCCCAGATCACCCTGTCCGGCGGCTGTTCCAGAGGTTCAGGCAGCAGAAGGAAGCGCGGCTCGCAGCGGAGAGGGGCCGAGACCCGGATGACCTGGATGTGGAAAAGGGCAACGCTGTCGGGGAGCAGTCCTCTGCCCGCGCAGTGGTCAAGGCCAGCGTTGTGACTGTCCGGGAGAGCCCGGCCACCCCCGTGTCCTACCAGCCCGCCTCGACCTCCGGCGCCTCCGACCAGGCCAAGCTGCAGGCCCCGCCGGCGGAGCACGCGGCCTGCAAGGCGGCAGGAGACTACCCGCGGCGGAAAGGCTGGGCCAAGTTCAAGGAAGCCTGCGGGAAAGGGGAAGACTGGAACAAGGTCTCCAAAGCAGAGTCCATGGAGACTTTACCAGAGAGAACTAAAGCTTCAGGAGAAGCTACCCTGAAGAAGACAGACTCTTGTGACAGCGGCATTACAAAAAGTGACTTGCGCTTGGATAACGCCGGGGAGACGAGAAGCCCGCAGGACCATAGCCCGGTCCTCACCGAGGTCAAGCATTCCTTTTATCCCATCCCAGAACAGACTCTTCAGGCCACCATGCTAGAAGTGAAACATGAGTTGAAAGAGGACATCAAGGCTTTAAACACAAAAATGACCAATATAGAAAATCAGCTTGCTGAGATACTTAGGATATTAACCTCAAGAAGAAGCTCTCAGTCGCCACAGGAGTTGTTTGAAATATCAAGGCCCCAGTCTCCAGAATCAGAAAAAGATGTGTTTGGAGCTAGCTGAGGTGTTTCTTTTTAAAAACAAACAAACCAACCAACAAAGAAACAGCCCCCTAACCCTTTACATTTAATCTCTCTTGAAAATGAGTGAGGGACCCATTCACTAAGCATGTTCCCTCTGTCTAAAAAGGTATGGTAACAGGAATTGCAACCTCATGTCAAGATGGCAGCTGACTTTGAAGCCTTTTTGACAGCAAGGGTACAGTTTCTGAAGTTTTTCTTTTCTCCCTTTGTCCTCATTTCCCCCCACCCTCCCTCTCTATCTCGGGATGTTGGAATAAGAATTCTGACAGCAGCAGCCGTCCCTGTGAGCCCCAGGTGACCTCTGAGGTTTTTGGAGCATGCCTTATGTCCTTAGCTCGGGTTATGCCTATATGAATAAGCACTTGCCAGGGTGCTTATCTTTTCAGTGTTTGGTGGGTTGGTTGTTTTTTTGTTTTGTTGCTGCTGTCACTGTCTCAGTCACCTCTACAGCATGTTGGATGTCACAGTATATTTTCATATATCTGTAATAATGAAAAGAGCAGTAGGAGACATGTATTTCATTGTGTGCTGAAGTTTCTTTTGGGTAGTCAAGGAAGGGCTAATAAGATGAAAAAAAAATGGTACTTTTTAATTTCAAACTGACATATTGCTAGAACAATTACATTTAGCAACATCTTCAGAAATACCCACAGTATTTCATATCTGTTAATAAATGGGACCTTCCACACTGTCATTCACTGAATCAAGGATATGTTTTTTCAAAACTTTTTATGTTTTTTCAAAAACTTAACTTCTGTCTCTGATGTCTTTCAATATTTGATACTTTTGCTTTCAACTCCAGCTGCTGGAGGCCAGAGGGTTAGGTGTGCAGTGTACCTGAGAGCAGCCCATGGCACAACGTATTTGGAACATCACTAACAGGTCCTGCAGATTTGCCTCCCGATGAAAATATACTGTGGCATTTACATCCTGTTCTGCTATGAATCTGCTCTTTTAATTCTTGTTAAATTATTATTCAGAAGTTTCTGTTTTGATAATATTCATTGTAGCCAAAGGCTTTCACGGAATTTTTAACAATTTTAGATTGTGGCATTTTCCTCTACATCCAGATGTGTTGTTCCTGATCTAATCTACCTTGGAAACAAATGGATAGTAGAGGTAGAAATACAGTGCTTACTGTATGCAAGTGCTATTGTAGCAAGGAAACAAAGAGATCTGCTTCTTAAAGAAGGAGATGTTTCCAAAACTTATATTTTCATAACTTTTTTTGGAGGAAGATTGAAGCACTTTACCAAAACTACTCTTCATTATTCATATAGGGTAGCATAGCTGGTATCATGCCTAGGGTTCTCATCTTGGGATATAGGTGTATATTCACAGGATATTCACTCCACTGATCTGGTATGTTCACTGCTTAACAGTAGCTTATAGCTCAGAAGTATGGTACCATACTGCACTTCAAGGGGTTTTCATTTTTAATGGCAATAGGTCTTGATGCTGTGTGTGTCTCATTCTTTTTCCTTGGCACTGAGTCATTTACAAAGAAAGAGATGATTTTTTTGGGGAAGATTTTTGATCATGTTAAGTTCGGAAGAGGCAAGGAACATGATCAATTTTAAGGATTTACTGCTGGCCTGATGCTTGCATGGTACAATGCAGAACTGTGTCACACATCCCTTGGGAGGTGGTAGATCCACTGATACCTGGCACAGTGGGGAGGCTGTGCTGTGCAGAGCTCCCAGCTCAGGTCCTGCCAGCAGTGTATTTGTTTGTACCTGTTCTGCAGTAACTGCCCTTGCTCTCGAAGCTAACTATTATTCCAAGCACAGCACCACCATGTAGAAGTCCAGAGGCAGGTGGTTTAGGATTGACTTTCAAGGGTCTTACTCCTTGGTTTGGTATGGAGGTGCCCAAAGATTGTGAATTCATACCCAAGGATTGAAATAGTCCTGAGAAACAACTCTCAGGTTCAAATCTGTAGGTTACCTTCTTCCCTCCCACAGGAAAAGGCATGTGGGGAGGTGAGTTGCTCTGAAATCAAGAAGCCATTTCCTTAACTTAATTCTGGTTCCATGTTTAGGTTTTTCCAGGGGTACCTGGTGTTTTTTTACAGTTGCTCACTGCAGATCTGCAGTGCTGAGAAAGGCTCTCTCTGACCAAAGCCACACTGTTTGTGTTTGGTGCTTTAATCACTGCAAGTGGCAGCAGTTATCTGCAACAGCAATGGCACAGCTGCCATAGAAACCCATCCATCCACAGTTTCTGTGAGAAACTCTGTCATAACTTTTTTTCTTTCTAGTCTCCTTAGATAGTAAATACTATGTAAGTAAACCCCGGGTGTACTGGTATACAAGGATTTGTAATTGATTTCCAAAAGTTCTAGCAAGTTTTTAGAGACTGCCTTGGGTCAGTTTCCTGACCCAGACAAATTCCTCACCAGCATGCTATTCACGACACTTTTCTTCATAAAATTTTTGAAAGGCTGAAAGTCTAAAATCTTAGCAAGTCCTTTGTGAAAGTGTCATCCATTTATCTGCAGTTGGATAAACATGGACATTAGCTTATTCCAGGTGGACAAGGGAGGAAATGTTTACCACCTCCCAAGTATGTGCCTAGTATCTCCAGAATTGCAGTGCAGACCTAGAATTAAATGTGCATTTGCAGGTTACCTGGCCCTTTGTTGCTGATACTGAATTGATGTTTCTCAGTGATACTTTTGTGTGCCCTCAGGGATATGTTAAAGGTTATTCTGCTGTTGCTGACTGCCCAGCCTGGAATCCCGGCAGGACCAGCCCTAGAAGTCCCCTAATTGTAATGATAACAACCCAGGCCTGTGAACAAAGACAAGTCCCCATTTTCTGGGGGTGCTCCTTGTGTAGTCTGATGCTCAGAAAGATGCCAAACTCCTCCCCACCCTGTATGACAGTGGGTGCAACACCCAGTCCTTTTCTAAGGCTTTTTTCAGGCTCTTACAATGGCCTATAAAGGCATTTATTATCCATTTGTAAAGTCTTCAAAGATTGTAACACACTCCTGAAGTCCACTTAAAATTTAATGTCTTTGAAGATTATGGCCAAATTTAATTTTGTTACGGTCATGAAACTGGAGAGAAACTCTGCTCCTTACAGTGACACCTTCAGGGTATCTGCTCCAGGTTGAGTCCTGACAGCAGTCAGTGTCACTCAGACCTGTACAGCTGTAACTGAGATTAGGCCCATTTTTATGAAGTGTCAGGCACTAAAGCTGCTTGTAGGAGAGTGCATCATCCCTCAGCAACCTGTATTTGTTGTAACAGAATTTGAAAAAAAAATACTATCTAGGATGAGCTCTGGTGTTCGGATTCCCTGGACTACTGAGTGGTTAAAAAATGAACAAATCCATGCCCACTCCTTTGAACCCTGAACTAATCTGGACCTGTGCTGTGGTGCCCAGGCTCTGCCAGTGCAGCACTTTTCCTTCAAGGAGTGGCTGAAAGCCCCTTTGTTACAAATCCGTCTTTCTCTACTGAGCCTTACACTCAGACAGATGCCAGTGGCTGGATGGCATGTGGACTCACCATAATTGTTATTTGTCAGCTTTTCCTTTTTCTCTTGTTCCTCTCTACATGTTGGTTAAGCCTTTTCACTTAAATTACTTTCCAGCTTAGAAATGAAGGATCTCAGAACATAAGACTCTGCCCCTTCACAAGCAAATTCTTGTACATACTCTAAGGAAAAAACCCAAACCAAAACCTCAGTTTTAACTGTGTTCTGGCATAGTGCTTCTGCCATTTAACAACCTGCTAAATGACCTGCATCATTCTAAAAGAGATGATGTGTTCCGTTTTGACTATATGGTGTAATTAAATTTCAGTCAAAAGAAGCTAGTTGAGAGAAGGAGCCTATATTATTATTTGGTAAAATGGGAACTTCTGAAAGTTCATGCTTAAATGGTTAGAAAGACCACAAATATGCAGCACATAAAAAAGGATTAAAAAAGCAAACCCCAGCCCTCACCCCTGCTTTGTTCAGATTAATTTACTTCTGTCTGGTATTACAAGTATCCTTTTGAAAACACCATTCTTCCTTTACATCTCTTCCACAGTTCTGCCCTGAATCCCAGCGAACTCCCTGTTTAACAGCTTCGAAGGCGATGTTCTGTTTCTACAGTACTTCCCTTTAATGAACTGAACAAGATACTAACTGTGACTATCTGGTGATATATTTTCAACCACTCTTAACCAACCTGTGAAAAGATTTACTACATAATTTGTCTTTACTAGATAAACAACGTGTATGATTGCGCTTGTGCAGATGCGTGTACATACACACACATATATATATAATATCTATATATAGATAAGTCTATGGATTGCATTTCTGTTAAGTAAAAGCACATTCCTCATTTAATGATTCCAATCCAAGAAGGGAGCTTAAATCTTCACAGTAGACATCCACTGAGTGTCCTAGTGTCTTGTTTGTTAACTGTTGAACTTTTAAGGCCATGATTTTTGATTTTTCTAGCTGGCCTCAACTTCATACTGTGAGTCTGGTAAATAGTGTGACTGAGGGAAGATCTGGTGAGGGTCATGATAGTCAGGAAAGAGAAATCCATGTGAAATTGGAAAAATGCTGTATCCTAGTTGGTGGGGATGAGACTCATAAGCTGGTGTTTGTTGCTCACAGTATCTCTGAAGCCAAGCTGCCCTGGTAGTGTTTCTCATGGCTTTTCCTGCAAGAGAGATGGTGGAATAGATGGATTTATTTTTTTCTGGTACCAGGGGCTGTCTCAAAGGTGCTGAGCCTATCCTTCTCATGGGCAGCATAACACATAGCTGCTGCATCTCTGCTTTCTTGTCCTGGTGTTAGGTGGTAAAAAACGTCTTCTACTGAACTTTTCATTTCCACATAGTCTCCTGTGGGTGTATTGGCAATAACAAAGTCTGTGTTTTAGCTGCACTTATGATACATCGAGACAAACCTTTTAGAGAGAGTCCCGTGAAGGGGAAGCTCTAGAAATTTGGGGTGAGGCACAGTAGGATACTGTACCCTCCAATCTGACATAATTTTGACCACATTGTTGTGGGAAGCATTGATTCAATTAAATAAAAATAAAGCTTTTTTTGCAATAAGATATATCCAGCATTTAGCCTTAAGACCCTTTCATAAGTGATATAATTCAAACTGTGATTCCATTCTTCTTCCTTCTTAATGTTCTGTAGTATTTACAGTGTTGCCTAAAGATGAAGCACTTTGATTAGCTTTCTAAATCTAATGGAAATCACTTGCTGGTAATCACATTTCTTTCTCCACTTATTGCCTTCTTATTAGGATAATGAATTACTCCAATTGCCCTCTCCCATCATAAAACAAAGAGACATAGCTATTGTCGAAACACTTTTGTGTATCAGGGAGTCAACCTGTCATATTGCGAAAGTGTTTGTTTCACAGACTTTCTTTTACAGTTTGACAAAGCTAATGTGAATTTACCTGCAACTGTAATTTGTTTCAAGCTGATTGTTGAGTGTTGTGTAAACATATTTGATGTGTAATCCCAGAATATCTCTGTAACTGGATCCAAATGCTTAATATTAACAAAACAGTTCCAGGTTCTCACTAACTGTTCTGAAAGGCTCATGGGTTTTTTTCTTCTTCCCACTAAATCTGTGACCACTAATATAGAAAAAAGAATCATTTTAGCTGTAGATGAAAGAAGTTCAATAATCTTGTATCAGGACGAACTGCTCTATAAAGAAATACTGAGTTTTCTAATGAATGTGTTATATTATTGTACCTACATGCAATCAATATTTGTACATCTGTTGGAGACCTGTCTGCGTTTCAATATTTAGCCACCACTGCATGGACACTTGATTGATATGCAGTTAATGCAGTTGCTTTGGCGCTTCTCAATGTACTTCACTTGTTTTTATCCTTTCAGAAATCCACCAAATATCCTCGGTTCTTTTTCTTTGCATTTGTCACTTTGTTCAATGAAGCATGACTAGAAACAGAGAATGAGTAGATACTATTTTTGTGGTCAGCAAAGCAGCTGCCAGTAGATAGACAGTGTGTGTATGGATGTATGTATACACACCGTCTGGGAATGTTTCAGTTACAAATGCAGCCACCTCCATTAATGATATCCCTAGTCAACATTTTTAAACAAGCACAAATAATATTTGTAAAAAAAAAGTTTAATTTTATTTATTATAGTAATAAACTATTTTATACATTACAGTTGCTTTGGTGTGCTTTTCTCTGTATTGAATGTGATCCTAAGATCAACAAGGTGGTTTTAAATTACCCTCTAGAACTTCTGGCTTGCAGTTTTGTTGCTGTTGGCTTTTTATCTTAAGTGTTATCAGTGGTGCAGTGGGATATTATTGCTTTGGTTGTAAATGATTCCAGTTGTTTTTTCAGATTTCTTTCTGATGTGTATCTGTGCAAAGGGATTCACATTTCTAGGCTCACTGTAAACTGAACTCAGGTGCTCTCTAAAGTGAATATCCTGACACCCAGGCAGTGTCCTGTGCTGCTGACCTCAGTCTAGCCCAGGTGTCTGCTGAGCAAAACGAGATCACTGGAGGACTGGCTGTGATCTGTCTGAAATGATCATCCCATGTCCTGAGGGTCCACGTGTCTGTAGTTGGTCTGTGTTTTAGACTGTGTTCACTACTGCAGTATCTGAAAACTATTACAGAAGCTATGGAAACCAGAGATCAAAGGAGCTTCTGCTGTCCTGTCATCTGCTGCAGAAGAAAGTCACCTCACCATGGACTTACCCAAACCCCACAGGTGAAGTCCCTAGCAGTATGTCACCTGGCAGTGACACTGCTACCACAGGCAGAAATGAATATCATTTTGTTGGCTACCTCAACAAAGGAATCAATAACCGAAGGTCATGGGAACAGGAGATGCTTTCAGGTCAGGATGGACATACGTGACAGGATCACAGTCAGCAGTCATTCCTGCTGGAAGTTTATACCAAGTTTTAGTCTTCAGGATGTCAGCCTGGGCCCTGTGAGCTTTGCAGCCATTTTTGTGGTTCATTCTCCATCCTCTCACTCAGTGGTCTGGTGCATGTGGCTGTCACCTGTATTAAGACATTCCATGGGATTGTCAGTCTTACCTCCAAAAGAACAGCATTAAAGCATAAGCTTTCAGACTGCCGAGCTGGGGCGGAACTGTACGGAGAGCAGCCAAGGAGCACAATGAGGAGCTATTTTTAACACCATTTCTGCATCCACTGTCGTATGTGGTGTGACAGGATCTCTCGTCACTCGCATTGTTTCTCTGGCCAGCATGAAAATCCAGCTTTCTTTTGCATGATGTTATACAGTGTTCCTTATACTTACTAGAAAAGGGAAAATTACCATAGTGAAAGCATGTGCTTTTGCTTGGGTTTAGTTGGTTTTTTGTTGGTTTTCTTGGTTTGGTCTTTTTTTTTTTTTAATTCCCTAGAGGCTGTTGTGCTCATTTTATGAATTCTTCATTATTTTCTTTGCTCCTGCATTCTTCGCAGCCTCCCTGGTGATGCTCCAAGTCTCAGTGAGTGCAGGAGGAGTAGCACTGGCCACACAATGTTCCCCATCAGAGCTTCTCTCCCCTCCGCAGCCCCACAGCATTTCAAACCAAAGGTGATTAACTACAGCACTTTTTGCCAGATTTGCATGCCAGATTGCAGAGGCTCATGTTCTGCATGCTGCCCACCAGGCCTGGGCTCAGCTGGGCAGCAGCTGTGAGCAGCCTCACACCCACCTGCACCAGCCCCTGCTCCTCATTCCCTTCACCTGGGAGCACATTCAGAGCACAGAAAGAAGGTTTCTAGAGCAAAGGGAGTGTGCTGTAGCTTCTGATTTTTCTCAGAAATAGCTGCAGGTATTGTTCTTCTGTTTGGTTATGAATTAGTGTGCAGCTCCAGGGGACCCCTGCCAGGCAAGGGGTGTTTTTTCCTGGCTGGGTCTGCAGTCGTGGAACAGCAGGAGGGACCCTGGAGGACAGTCAGCAGTGCATCAGCTTGTGGGGAGGTGAGTGCTGCCTACAGTTTTAAATTCTGCATTTGGTAATGGAGGTTCTTTAGTTGCCCTGTGGTGCATTTTAGTATCTGTGTTAAGGTCAGAAGCACTCTGGTGCTTTTTTTGCAGTTGAGTAAAGACAACGAGCATAAACCAGCTCTTCTGTGCTGTGAGAACCAGTGGGACTGAACTGCAGCAAATCCCCCACACACTTGTGCAAGAGCAATGGGTTTTATTTGCTCCCCCAGCACTAAGGGGACATCACAACTGTTCCTGTTCAGCATGTCCCAGCAGTGTGTGTGCCTGGTGCTGGACAATGCTCAGGAGAGCCCTCCAAAACTCGGGGAGAGCACTGAGCCCTTCACCCAGTGAGAGGTGGCTGCTGTGCCCCAGCACTGAGGCTGAGGAGACCTTGGCTGATGAGCTGCTCTCTGTGCTTGCCTTGTGCTCCAGGAGTTAGGCTCGTTGGTAAGGCTGTGTATCCAACCAGGAAATGCTGGGAAGCATGCCGTGTTGCTATGGTATTTATTGCTGCCAGTGGTGTCAGGGGCTTAATTGCACACGTATAAAGAATCTCAGCCAATACAAGTATTTTTCACCTAGAAGATTGAGTCTGTGCTCCTTTCATTCTAATTCACCACAACTTCATTGCTGGCATGTGGAGACTGGGGAAAATAGCCTGTCTTGCTTTTTAAAGACAGGGTGAGTAAAAACCTGTGAGAAATCCAAAGAGGGCATTAGAGAAAGTGAACTCCTGACGTCTGTCAGAAATAGATACCAAGACACTTGTGCACAGCTGTATCTGTAAAATACATGTGCTCAAGCCTTGTCTTTTTGCTTTTTTTTCCCCTTTCTTTTTCCTTTCCTGCTCCCCCTCTGCTAATGAAGTTCAAGTCCTTACATAGCACAGCCAAATTCAAATTTAAGCTGCCCTGTGGCACAGGCGTAGGTTTAAAACAAGCTTAGCTTTGGCAGCTGCATCCATCATTTGCAATTCCTAAGTTTCTCCCTGCAGTCCCACCTTAAGTACTGATGGAGGCAGGAGTGTCTGAGAAACCTTGAAGAGGTTTTGGTTCTTTTTAAGCCTTGCTTAGTTGTAGAGATTTCCCTGAAGATGTTTCTGTTCAGGTGGATGAGGAATGGGGGGAAAGTATGGGTTTTGCTGTTAATTCTTACCGGGGGGGGGACGACACATAGCCCCTGCAATAGTCACTGCAGTTTGTATGTGCAAATCTGAGAGGGAGTTGTGCTTTTGCACTGGAATTTCCTTCCACATTCCCAGTCTCCCAGCTAATTTACTCAACTGGGGGGACAAAGAAACTGTGCTGGAGTATCTATTACACATGTGGATTTTCTATAAAAGGAAGATTAGGGCCTCTTCTTCAGGAGGGGCTGCCACTGGGGGGAAATGCTAAGCAGCAGCAGCACACAGATTGCACTGTTAAACCTGGGAGCTACTGTGTGCTCAGCAATGGGACCAAGACAGCTCAACAAGAAATGGCTCCCTGCAAGCAGGGCTTAGAGAGGAGAAATAGATTGCTTTCAAAGCTCTCCAGCAATCTTTTTTGGGGAGTTTTACGGTTAAGCAGAAGGTATTTCAGAAGAACTAACGATAACAGGAAAATGTATTGAACACTCTCAGCGTGAGGACTGGAAAGAAAGCTAAGATAATCCGTATGTAGCTCCAAGTCAAAATAAAGTATTTATTTTTGTTTTCCTTTAGAATGGTAACACTGCACAGGCAACCATGTTGAACCTGGCTAGTGGAAGTGGAGAAACAGAAATATAAACTAAAGCTGTTCAGCTGAAAGTGAAATTGGAAAAAGCATCCTTTGGGATAGTGTACTGGAACTGTGCATGAAATACTGCATGAAATTACAATTCTGCCAACACAAATTGTAAATAGCTCTGTAAAATGTGGGTGGGCACCTCTCATTTGTGAGCTGCAAGTGGAGCTGCTGTGGCCAGGTGTGCTGAAAGGCTGCAGGCTGGTTGCTCTGACCCCAGTGTAGACCAGGGAGAGGAGTCTAAGGTCATGGCAGCAAATGGAAGCAGTATATAATGTAGCTGCAGTACAGTCCTGGATACCTGTCGTTGTGGCTTGAATCTGCTGCATTTCCTTTGCCCAGGAAAATCAATTATGGAGGAAACCTATCTGTGTCTCAGGTAACCATCCGAGAAAAGCCTTGGAAAATGAAGTGCAAGAGGGTGGCTTTGTGGGTTGCACTCACCAAAGGGGTAGACATTAGGGAGGGAGCAGGAAAGGGAAGCTGGCACAAGGGCAAATGGGATTGACTGCCTAGGAGGCTCCATCAGCTGGAGGTTCTAAAGGGCTGTAGCCCCCTGAGTCACCATTTGCCTGCTGGAAGGAGCTGTGAGATACTTTACCCTGCTTCAGTTGTCTCTGCTAATGTCAGAGAGTGCCCTTGTGTTACTGCCAGCAGCCTTAAAATTTTAAAGAATTAGCTTGGAAACATTATTATTATGAAAATGTAATTTTTCTTAAAACAGGAGTTTCCTCAACCAGCATTAACTAAGAGACCCCATGTTCAGAGCCCCCAAGTACCCCAAAACCAGTATGCTATTTTATTTTGAATGGCTGTTATGCTTTTTAAAGCTGCCTACCTATGTCAGGCCTCATACACAACTTGCAGTTGTTCATGGTGTCAATGTTATTGGTATAACTGTTCAAGGCAAGCAGGACATCTTCAGAGACTGAAGATCCTTTGTAGGTCTCGCATTTTTACCAAGTGATGTTTGGCAGGATTTGATTAAATTGAGAAACTTTGAGAAGAAGAACCTTAGTGAAGGCTGGGCAGATGGCACCAGCAGTGGTGTGTGAAGTGTGGGTCAAGAGAGCTGGATCCAAGGGTAGCTTTGAGACAGGATTCGAAGAGCTGGGGGGAGGCTGTGGAGAGGTTGCTGAAGTGGCCTGGAGCAAATATATCACCAAATGTAAGTTATTAGCCTGTAATTTCATCATGAATTACCACCTCAGCACAAAACTATTACAACAGTAAAGAAACACATAACTATAAATTAGCAGTACCATCACTTCAAGAACTGTCTCATAAATCCTTATTTTTATCTCTGAATTGTGGCTTACTAGAAGGTAATCCTCCCAAATACCTGAGCCCCTAAAGCAACCTTAACCCTTCCAGCAGTAGTCTGGAAAAAAAAATCAACTGGACCTTAATTTTTCCCTGACTTGCCTTTTAATTAACTTACCAACACGTAGCTGTTTCTGGTCTTCTAATATAATTTCCAGTTCTTCTATTTTTGTCACTTAATTTGGGAAACTCAAATGTGCTAGTGCAGGGATGAAAATGCTATGGTCCATAAAAATTAATTAATTTTGTCAAGAAAGATCAGCTGTAGAGGGAGTGCCAATACAATTTAAATGTCACAGGTCATAACCAAAGTTATATTTCTATGTTACTTCTTCAGTAAACTTTAATTTTTCAGTGGCTGGCTGATGCACCTGTCTGCAATGATTCACTTCAGCTACCCAACCATTTATAAAGCTTTTCTTAAATCCCTGTGGATAGAATGCATTTCTGTTACCTGCAGGCTGACCATTGCTGGGGAAGGCACAGGCCACAGGCAGCCCATTTAATTTGTCCTATTTCTGAAAGGTGCTGGTATGCAGCTGCCTAAGGCTATTTACACACTGAGCTGCCCCTGGATATGAAGAAAGGTGGTGCAGCCTAATTTGTGGTCAAAATTTGCCTGCTAGATCTTGATGTTAGCTTAACTTGTTCTCACCCAGATCTTTGTGATTGCCAGCATAAGGAATGAGGAAATTTTTGAGCATCTAAAATGCGTTTGATTCCCCTAATGCCTCTGCATAGTTTTAATCCTGGCATTGTCTCTACTGGGTACAGAGTGCACACACCTGGATTTTCCTCTTGCAGCAGGAGTTCCCAGGGCCAGTGGTGCTGGCAGTGGCTGGAGAACTCCATTATGTTGCTAAAGCTTCTGGGAACTAAAGGGAGCAGTGCCAAGGCTGTCTCAAAGTCGAGCCTTGACACCCTTCAGCTCCATCTCTTGTGCACTGTCTGAAGTGTGTCACATCCATTAGAATTTTCTTTTCCTGTCCTCCTGGGCATTGGTGATATCTGTGAAAGCCTCTCAAGCTTGGAGCTGCCAGTGCTTGGGCTCCAGGCTGGGGATGTCTTGAGCCCCATTGTCCATCCTTAGGTCAGGAGTAGGTGACTGGTGCCACAGGCAGCTGGGACTCATCTCATTCTCAGATGCTCTGGCAGAACCTGTGGTGGATGTGATTGCATTTGCATGAAGCAGAAAATTTTAAAACTCCAAAGTTGTCTTCATTTTTTCTTCCTTTTACATGCAATTAGCAGAGGAAGCGCTCCACAAGTAGCTCCTCGTTGGAATGTTGAATTCAGTGCATGTACACAGAACCCCCCTGGGCATCCATGGGGACCCACCAGAGAGGGTCACTCTCAGAGGTCCCATAAAACAAGAAATGATCTACTGTAATGCAGATTTTCCCTCATTCCTCAAAGGTGTAAGCAGCACAGTGTTCTTCACACAGGCTTTGCATCAAGCAGTATTTCAGCTGTCCCTGCTGGATTAAAATATATGCCTTGACTAACAAGTGGCTGTGTGCTGGGAGTTACTTTAGAAAGCAATAATGGGCTGCACTACTCATGGAAGTGGAAGGAAACTGTAAAGTACCATGAGAAGTTGTGACAGACTGGGCATAGCAATCTCCTTGTTCTTCACAGCTCCTTGAGGGCAACCCTGCCACCAAGCCAGGGGAAGGAAAGTCCCCCCCAGCAAGTGCAAAGTGTGGCTCAAGGGTTAGCGGTGACAAAGGAAATTAAGTGGGTGTGCAAGAGAAAGAACAGGCCCTGTGTTATTGCTGTGATTAATAACAAAATTGCTGCAGGCTTTCACAGTTAAGCTGGTTTTCTTCTGACCTGTGGTAAGCTGGCTATTCCAACCAAGCTGCTTTTAGCTCTCAGATGTGAAAGAGATATGTGAGCAAAGCCTTGCTCACCCTCTAATCAATGCAGAATTAAAGAAAGAGCCACTTAGCATAATCTTACCCAGTAATGATGATGGCTCGGAGTGTTGGTTTTGCTTGGCCTGGTTTTGGGTAGGAGGGGGCCACAAAGATAGCTCCTGTGAGAAGCTGCTAGAAGCTTCCACCATGTCCAGCAGAGCCAATCCCTGATGGCTCTGAAGATGGACATGCTGCTGGCCAAGGCTGGGCCAATTAGAGATGCTGGTTATGCCTCCGTGATAACATATTTAAGAAGAAATCAAAACAAAGCATGCACCCAACTTTTTTCCTTAGAGAGCTTTTCAAAGTCTCTTGTGAACTGTTGTTGTCAGTAGCCATCACATGGCTGTCCAGCTCATTTTCAGAGCCACCACCTTGGATTTTTTTTCCGGTCATTGCATGTTTGTGACTCTTAGGGTCTCACAGCAGTTGTAGTCAGTGTCTGCTGCTCCCCTCACCCTGGGTAGAAGCTCTCCCCTTTGGTTCAAAATGGCCAGTGTCTTACTTTGGCCATGTCTGTCTTTGTCACCTGTTTCCTACACCCCTTAGCTGGCTTTTTATCAGTGTTTGGAAGTCTCTTTCTCACACGCCCCTCACCTATTTTTTTTCCTTTGGCAAGTGCCATGGCTACTTCAGTCTCTTCCATGTCTCTGCAAACTCCTACTGCTCTAGGACTGTCACAGAGGCCTTGCTTGGAGGATGGCACTTTGGGCTACCACACAATTACATCAGGTGCCACATGAAGAGTCACTTCTCAGACTATTGGAATGTGTCTCCAAGCTGAAGGCGTAACTGAATAGCAAATTTGAAGCTCTTCAGGCACAAAGCTGTGTGTTTGACTGAACACGCCCCATGCTGGCAGCTGCTGTGTTAGCAGGACTGAGGAGGAACTTTGTGAGTGGGAAGCATCATTTTATGTGCATGCTGCTCTTCTCAGAGGCTTCACGTGCTGAAGTTTCTCCTTAACCCAGCTACAAAAGGTTTATTTGCTTTTGAAACTCACACCATTAGGGAATGCAAGGCTTCCAGTGCATAGCAATGTTTCTCTACAACAGTAGAGAACTTATTGTGTGGAGCACTTATTTTTCTGACACAAGGTCGTAGTTTTCCAAGACACAGTTCTCAAGGCAACAGTCCATTCCAGCTTTATTTATAGAAACATAAAATGATACAAAATTATGAAAGATATATAAAGCACTGAAAAAAAAAAAATAGAAATCTACTTCAGTTTAGAAATAAGCATGCTCTGTATGACCTTCAGGGTCATTTCCATATTGGAGCCGGAAGTTCTGCGTGCATACAGATTGGAATCCAATTACTCAGTAGCTCCTCGGTTCATGTAATAATGGTAATTGATAAGACTGAAGAACAGATTCATGACTTTTTGCTCTAATGCTAATTCCATTTAATTACAAAGTTTGAGCAAAGTTTGAGAAAGTTCTTGCACTTAGCTCAGTGCTGCCCCAGAATGGAGGCCAATCTCAGTAAATTCAGAGGCTTAGAGCCATACACTTTGTGCCTGAGAGAATCCCTGCAATCATCATCCAGTCAGTCAGGAGGGCCATGTCTGGCCAGGCAGCATTCAAGGTAAGTTATTTTCAACAGGCCATGGTGTCTCCTAGAAATGTCTTCCAGGGGAAATCATGGCATTCTCATGGCAGGGGAGCCAGGGGAAACTTAATGTAAAAGGCTGGAGCTTCTGCTTTGAAAAAGCAAGAAATGGGTTTTTCTCTGCATGGATAGAGAGCTGAAACCTCTGCCCTTATTTCTTCAGGAATAAATGCAGGGGAAGGCTGCTGTAGTTCTGAGCAGCAGAGACATCAGAAATGCAGGCAATAAGCAGAAGCCTGTCTCAGGAACTGAATTTCTTGTTGAGGGGATAAGTTATATCAGACTTGGCTGAAGCTGCAGGAGTGATGGACAGTAGGATGCCAACTCCCAACATGCTGAAATGTCTGCTGGGGGCATGGAACAAGTTTTGACACTGCTTTGGGTGGAGGAAGCTGCTTTTGGAAGAAGTCCTCTCCAGAACTCGTGGCCTTTTGACCATGCCTAGGGGGAATGTCTAAATTTAGAAAGACTAAAGGTCTTCTGGCTGCTCTTCAGTATCAGTTCAAAACAAAACAGTGTAGGAGACAGCCATAGTACCAGACAGGGAAAGGGTCTCCCCTTCCCTCAGAAAACAGCATGTGCTGAAGCACTCCTGCAACCTGCACACCTGCAGGCATGACCTTTCCATCTCTGGACAACACAATCTTTGGGCAAAGATGCTGCTTTAACAGGTCTGGCTGTGGGCAAAGGACATGGAGCTCCAGCTAATTTGGTGCCTCTCTATTGGATCATTCTGGTTTTTTCTAAAGATCTTTAAAAGTTCCTCCTAGGGTATCTGCAATATATTGCAGGAGCTGATTGCTTGGATAGCAAAGAATGAAGCAGACTAACCAGATTTACCAGTCACCCAGACTGGGGATATCTCCTTTTGTAACAGAACAATACAAGAGACAGACTGAACAGTCTGAAGGTGGTATTAGCCCCGTAATAAAGGCAGTATTTTATTCTTTAGCTCTAAGACAAGGCGGAGAGCACTTAAAGCCCAAGAAGCTTTAAGAGCATATTTAATTAAAAAGGAAAGCTGTTGCTTACGAAAAGACCTGCCTCCTTACTCTCTCTTTAAAGAAACAAAACCATTCCTCATGTTACCAAAAAGGTGTTATTTTAAAGACTAAATTTAAAATGAAGACATTAAAAAGAAAAAAACAGGCTTTGCTAGAGGAGGTAGGAAAGTAGCTTAAGGCAGAACTACTCCAGTCAGTGAGATTACAAAATATTCTAGCTTATGTCAGAAAGCAATCAAGAAGAACTGATGAGCATCATGCCCTTCATGAAACAGTGTAAGTGCAGGGCACAGCCCCACATGCCCCTGGACACCATCTGTGAGAGACTGGGCTTTCTGAATTGTCCAAGGTAGAAATCTTTTTCTTCTGTATCTAAAAATAGGCAGCAAAACATGAGAACAATCTTCAACAAATATAAAATACCTGTTCTGAGATGCATGCTTCTAATGTACTTAGAATCACAGAGATGCTGTTTTACAAAATAAAATAGTTCAAAATGCTTCATAATTTCTCCCCAGCCCCAGCTGTAGCCCATCAATGTTTCTGGTTCAATTCCTGCATTTGCAACCCAGAATCAATTAAATGAGCTTTTGGTTTTATCACATGGACTGAAGACTTGGTCTGGCTCACCCTTGTGCAAATAGAATATCCAGTGTAGAAAAACCATCAACCTGACTTAAGCAGAGTTGTTTGCATCATTCCTAATGTGCAGCATGCTTTTGCTCCCATTCGATTCCAACATGAGCATAGCAGTACAGGAACCCAAGCACAGTCAGTGTCGCCCATGGCCAGCCTATAAATAGAAAAGACAGACAATCCTAGTCAGAATAATTAATGACTGCTTCAAGTAGAAATACTCTTGGGATGACCAACTTATGATGCTTCTAATTAATTTTTCAGCAATTCAGTCTCATAAGTAAGTAGAGTCAACCCACAAAATTTGAAAGGAAAATTGTCTAAGCTTCAGGGTTGCCTGACCCCCTGGCAGTGCTAGTCTTTCTCATTTCCAGGGAATTGGACAAAGTTTATTCCTGTTGAATTACAAAGGTCTGTTTTGATGCTCTCCTTTGCAGTGTGTTTGTCTATCAAGCAGATTCCCCCAGTGATGCTTTAAGCTGGCTATGGTGCATCCTAGGCACAAAGGGATGCATAGCCACAATGAAGGTTATTAAAAATCTGAACAAGTCTACTTACCTGTTCTGCAAAAGGACTCTGGGGTAATCTCTGTTTTGGATATCCTGCAGCTGGGTGTAAAGCCTGATATACACACTCTACAGCCCACTAACAGCTAATGTGTGTCAGTGCAGAACAGACAGCCCTCTCTGCCTGATTTGCCTGATGCCTACGTTATTTTTTAACGAAAAAGACTCCTCCAATATATAAAACCTTTGCTGGGAAAATGTTTCATTATTATTTCAAATTCTTTTTAGCAAAAGTCACCATCTTTTCACTCGTACTTATCACTGCAAACAGCAGTAAGCAGGAGATCACAAGCCAAAAGGTCTATTGCTTTCCAGTGGAGCTGTAAATCACTTGAAAAATCTGTAATCAAGTAAATTATTTTGCTTTGCTTGATACCTTTCCTGACACCTCTGTCCCTTTGTCCATTCTCCTCTTCTCTTTAAAATTTATGAAATTTAGATCTTATAGGTTGAAATCCATAGTGCTAGGCCCTGATGTTTTTCAGTGTGTGTTGCTGGGGGAAAGGGGAGAGAGAGAAAGATGTTTGAGAGTTTTTTAAATGGCTTTTTTGATGCCATTGTTAATACAAGAATTTTGGTTATGTGCATGACTGGTTTTCTGCATGCTGTCCTTGAACTACCAACAGCTGCTTCTAAAAGAAAAGCTGTCCCTCTTGGGGAAAACTCTGGTCTAAAGGAACCTGCTGGCAGACATGAGATTCCCCTTTGGCCTGGAAGAAGGGATGGAGAGAAGCTGTAACATCTCCACAACATGATACTCCAGGAATAGCTCTTTCTGAAGGTATATTTACAAGGTGCGTTGCAGGCTGGCTTTGTCCAGGCTCCAAGCTAATTCCAGTCAGAGACTGTTTAATTGTGCTCACATCCAGCTGAGCCTCAGCTCAGTACCATACCCTCAGCAGAACTCACAGCCCCAGACTCAGTCCTGCACTTCTGGGGGTGGCACATGCTGGGAGCCTTCCTCTGAGCTCCAAGAGCTGGGCAGTGTCACACTTCATCCTGAAACAGTTTCAGGAAAAGTTGCTTGCCCCTGCTATGAATAGCTGTGTTTTCTTCATGAACCTCTAATTATTCTGGCCTTGCTTTGTGGAGAAATACAGTCCTGTAACCTGACTGATTTTCATGGAGACATTTACAAATAGTAATCCCTTGTCTTCACAACACCCTGAAGCAAAATTATACTTTTGTTTAATTATTTGTTTCTCAAAACAAATTTGCGGAGGTGTCTCCAAAGGGATTTTTAGTCATAAAACTCTTGTTTTTATTTCAGTGAAATTAGGCTACTGCAGATTGGGTTTCACCTTCAATAGCAAGCTAAAGCCCAGCTGTGCTTTGTCTCTGCTAAAATTGCATGTGAAAGTATGTCAATAGATGTAATAAAAACATACCTCTTCTGGCAGCAATATTGTGGCGGCTGCTTTATACAGACAGAGCCAGAAAATTAAAAAAAAAACTCAGTCTAGAATCGTTCTTCTGTTTTAGGGGCACTTTGGAAATTTGCTAGTTACATGTTTTGCATTTTTAATACTGTAAAGCTCTGATACACAGAAGATGTGCCAACAGTAGTTTGACTTGCTTGCTCTCCCCAGCCAGCATATTAGAGATCTTGTCAGAATACATAGGTATGCACTGGAAATCTTTTCTAGATGTCTTAGATTTATGATAAGATTCTTCCATAGTCCCCAGAACATGGGTTCACAGTTTTTAGCCACCATAATCAGGCTTGTGGTAATCATCCTGCAGTGCAGGGATTCTGTCCTGTACAGTAACAGGTGTCAGGGTGGCATTCAGCACATCATCTCCTCCTGATCTAATGAAGGTGAGAAGGAAGGGGAAAGACTAAGTGACCCCAATATGGGCAAAGGAAAAGGGATTAAAAAAAATTTAATCGTGCTACAGTTCTTCTAGGAGTTGCTGCGCAAATCCCAAAGCATTTTTTGGTGCACAGGTAGGAGGCAGCTCCAAGCAGGGGTAAGGGGCACCTCTGCCTTGCCCTTTCTTGCCATATTGGAACCATGTGCAGGGGAAATGCATGTGAGTGAAGCCAAAGCATCATGTTCTGCTCTTTGTCAATCTCAGATTAGCTCCAGTCCACTCAAGGTAGATTTGCACAGGTGCATCCACACCTGAGAAGCAGCCCAAGGGCAGCCTGAAGCAAGCAGGGGATCTTTAAACTGTTCTCACTCATCTCTTCCATTTTAGGACAGGATATACAATAAAGATGTTAAAAAGTCTGAAGAACTTGGTGTCCAGAAGGTGATGATGTAGGGGGAGGACAATGGAGCAATGCTAATCCAGCAAGGGGTGCAGTTCCAAATTCTGCCCAACACCTGGCTCTTAGGAAATGACTGAGTTAAGTTTGTCTATTCAAAACCATGTCACATACTACTTTAAATCTTACAGTTTCTTGCTGGTTTCAGTAATTTGATTTTGGGTTTGAAGGCCAAGTTTCATGGGACTACTCAGATTTTCATAGTTTTTTTTCACAGAAAGATGAATTTGTATTCATTAACATATGCTATTTGTAGATACAATGACAAATTCATACGCTGTTTGAAAATCCAGCAATTTTGTGAACTTTACGTGCACAAATTTCTTTTGAGACAGCTGGATGTCACTTTTAACAAAGGAACACTGGGTGAGAATCACAATCAAATTCTCTGTTTATGGCAAGGTCGGCTGCTCCACAAAACATCAAACACAAGCTCCTTTGTGAGGAGGAGTGCAAATTTTGTAGAGAGGTAGGAGCAGCACTTTCTCCATCTATCACACAACATCCTCCCAGAGAAGTGTTCAGTCCTGGCTAGGCCTGAGGCACTGCTCTGTCACACTCAGCTCAGGGACTGTCCAAGGGTCTTGCTGGTTAAAACCATATTTTGGTATGTTATGTACTCAGCTTTCAGCCTAATGAACAGGAGATTTGTCTCCATTGCATGATCAAGATGGAATTGATACAGACTTGATGCAACAGGATCAGCTTTTGGAGTTACTCCTCCCTTCAACCTCCTATCTCTCATTCCAAAGTATTTCTGGATACTTTGCAAAGGACTAGAAAAGGTCATGTTTCTGACACACTCTGGATTTTGATAGGAGTGGGGTAAAATTAAGCTTTCAATTTGAAAGTAACAGTCTGGATCACAGCTCTCAAAAGACCAGTTATATCCTTATTACCTCAGTTCAAATAATCACACTGGCAATGTTTTGGGCATACCCAGGTTTCACATCATCATCAAAACACTAGGAAACCGTCTTTTGCTCCTTCCAACCAGTGAGATGTAAAAGAAAGGGGCTGTAGTTGCATTTTACATTTTCCAAAACTGCTTTAGTGGCTCTTGGACCTAAATTTTATTTTTAGATGTGCCTTGGCTGCACAGTCCTCAGAAGTCTTCAAGTGCAGAGTAGTTATTAAATCAATTGAAGTCAGAAGAAGTAATCTCCCTGAAAAGCTTGGCTTCAGGAGCACACATCTACTCTGACTTTGATTTGGAAGTACCTAAGTTGCTGTAAGGCTTAGCACTCAGGAAAAGTTATTCTTAAACAAAAGTTCAAATCTGACAAGACACTGAAGCAACTCCTTTGTAAAGTGGAATTAAAGAGACACAATGGTGGGAACGAGGAGGAACAGGCACCAGTCTGTGAAGCATAATAAAAAGCCAAAGCAAGCCAGCATTTGAGGCCAAGATATCTCTTACCTATAATTACTAACATACTTAGAGGATCAGTAAAACTACCACCTATTCAGAAAAAATAACACATTCCAAATGAAAGATCTGTTGAAAGAAAGCTATTATCTAGCCCAGCATTTGAAGCATCTTCAAGTGTTGGGCTAGATAAACTCTGCATTTTTTAATTTTAATTTCATGTCTGTTTGTCACTTCCAGGTAGACCTGTCTGACCATTAGAGCAGGGAATGTCACACAGCATGTGTTACAAACACAGTGCAGTCTGATACCCAATTAGTCTTCAGATATTTGGAAAAAAAACCAACACTATCTCTTTTCAGCTGTGTTATAGCAAAGCCCTAACCTGAGCCAGGGCAGGTTTTTTTTGCTTCTACATTGCACACACAGCACAGGACAGGCAATAAATTCTGCCACCAAACACACAACCCTCAAAATCCCAGCTGGGCATCTCCATCCTCCTACCCCTGCAAAGCACAGGGATCATGGAGTATGTAAATTCAAGATGCCACCTTGTCCCCTTATAACCCCCCAGCTAACAGCTACCACATATTTCCCCTCCATCCACTGTGCAGCTTGGGAGCAGAGGAGCTCAGCCAAGGGGAGCCAGCTTGGGAGATGAGGTAGGGCTGACCTGTCTTATTCCTATAGATTTCCACTTTAGCTGGTTGGTGTGGAAAAGGTCCAAATATTAATAAATAGTATTACTGTACAATACTGTATACAATGTATGTCTTATTTCAAAGGAAACCCAGGGAAATGCTGTAAGGATAACTCAAATTTGTCCCATGCAGCACCTGGAAACATGACTGAGAAGGACAAAATTCTAAGTTTCCAGGTCTAGACCTGAACCTCAACCAGGTACACTCCTCTTCAGTAGACATGAAGAAGTTTCCAGCAAAAGGCATTAACAAATGTGTAACTTAGTAGTCTCCTTTTGTGAATTTTAAATCATACCATCTTGAAGAATGCTTACACCTGTGGCTTTCTGAGTACTTATCACTGCTGTGAAAAACTGAAATGGGAGAGATAATAGTCCAACACCATCAGCTGCAACATAGGATGACCACAGCTCTTTCAGATCAGCATCACTGAAAGCAAAAAGCCAAAGTCTATTAGGGTTTTCATAATGCAAACAGGTTTGTTTTAGTACATAGGGGTCACAAAAATTGTGGCTTTCCTCTGTTCTTATTGAGCATGGAACCAGGCTTTACTATAGCTAAAATAATTTTACTTTTATGGGTGATGGCACTGAAGAAATTTGTGTGCTGACAAAGACTTTCTTAAGCAACAAGATAACAATTTAACCTATTTCAGGGCTAAGGTTGCTGACCCCACTTTTTCCTGTTAATTAGATGAGCTGCAAATAAACAAATTCATAGGTAGAACTCAAAAGACTGGCCTATCCTACAGCTTTTATAAAGCACCCCTCAACACCATCCAGTGATGATGTCAACACCATTCAGTGATGATGCCAAAACTATTTTCCTTGCAATTAGTACATATATGAAAGAAAAAACCAAAACAAAAACCCCACAACCACCATGCTGTGCTATTTGCTGGTGAATGCTTTGTGGATTCAGGTATCCATACAGGATATGCCTGCCTGCATGGATTCTGTTTTGTCTTTGAAGCTAAAACCCCGTTAAATGCTAACTAACCATGACCACTACCAGCTCTCCAGATGCTGCACAATGTAGACTAGAAGAATTACTTCCCCTGTATTTATCACATTATATGAGCAGGATAACTTCACTCTATATTTCTTGGCATGTTTTTGTCATATTATGCTACCTTAAGCATTTTTACTTCTAACCCTTGCATAAAGCACAAAAAAATTCACAGGAGTTATGCCTTCTGCTCCATGTTTTAAGTAAATCTTCACCCTCTACTAATTTTCCCAGCAGAGCTAGTCAGCGGAAAAAAGCCTGATATTTTAGGCAGTAATTGTGGTCTCATGCATATCAAGTTGACTCTGGAGTAATTCAACTAAAATCAAAAGAACCATATTCATGCTACTGCTGAATTTGAATTAACAGTAAGGAAAACTGCTGGAAAGTGCCTGTTGGAACCTTCCTGCCAGAAGTGCTAATGGGAAAGGTAAAAAAACCCCAACCAACCAGCTTTAGTTTTCAGATTATGAAGGGGTGAATCTGTAAATCAGAAGCAACCTTCCCTCTCCTCCCATGTTATAAATTGAGAGCTACACACAGCTAATACAAAATTAAAGCCCACAAAATATGAAATCCTAATGCTCATTTATTTTTAGAACAGAGACAAAAGCTTCTAAAAGCATTATTGTAGACAAAGATGCATCTTCACCCAGAAGCAAGGCAAAAGAGCTACCTCTATGAAGTGTTCTGCAAAGAAAAACATTTTCGAGTAATATATCTGGCTTAGGACAGCACTATGTTTGTCATTAAATGTCTGCTCAGGTATTCCCAACAGAACCTCCTTAAATATGCTGTGAACAAGTAATAAAGATGAGACTTGCTAAGATTTTAGGGCATTTTTCAGTTGTAATTATTTGCTAAGTTATAGATACCAGTCAAAACATCAGAGCTAGGAGCTTTCTTTTGTTACAGTTTTAAGATGAAACAGGAGAATGAAGAGTTAACTCCCCAGGAGAACATGAACACCCCAAAGGCAGAGCTGGGAATGCTGCTGTTGCCTGGCAGGATCCTGAGGTGAGCATCTGCCTCTCGCTGAGCAAAGAGATGCCCATGGTATATACAGAAAGACAAGCTGAGCAGAAAGGTGAACTTCCCTTCTACTAGAGCTTCAAACTTCAGAAAGATTTCTGTACCAGTCTAACTGGGGTTCTTGGATTTAGGTTTGTGTGTCAGGCTTTTCACATACAATGAAGCTCCTTCTCTTGCCTTTTAGTGCTAGGGAGCTCTTGAGAAATCAAGGCAATATACTCGCAAAAGAAGAGGATTTAAACCAGGGATTCAGACACATGCCATCAATCACCAGCAAGCAAACATTTGGGTAAAAAGGTGAAGCACTATAACTTATTTCCCCAACATGACTTCTGGCTAAGGTGCCCTGAAATGGTCATGAATATAAGATGCTTAAATGACGGTAAAATAATTAATTTTTAAATATGAAGAATTATTTAAAGATTAATTACTCACAGTCCCCTTCCTACCTGCAACCCATTTTTTAATCTGCCATTTTTTCCTTGTCATTTCAAAACTACTCATATTCCAAGACCACTGCAGCTATTTTATGGTACTGTCTTGTCTCTTCACCGCATTACGAATTAGAAAAAAAGCAGACAGTGTGACAAATTTAACAAGTATTTACAACCAGCTCCGCTGGCAACAAACAAACTGCAACTTCTTATCGCAGAGCTCTCGTACCTGAAACGCTCTGTGGATAAAAATTATATTAACTGCTAGAGCTTAATGCAGTAAGGGAAGGGCTGCGAGCACAATGTTAATTTACATGAACACTGCATTCTGATAATTGCTATATCAGTGTAAAGCTAACACTACAAGTGAGGTCATCGAGCTGAGTTCCACTTAACAGAAACACAAATACCTTGAGGGATGGAAGTGCACAGATAAGGTAACGAGGCAATCTTGCAGTCGTTTCCCAAGCTGTAGCAATCGATCCAGGACTAAGGCATTCTAAACACTGCTGGTCTCAGGCTGTATGAAGTTACTCCCCTTCTGCTTGGGTCTTGTTTTCACAGTGTCACCAAAGGGCTAAGAAAAGGGCTGATACAGGTTTAGGGAGACAGCCCTGGAAAGACAGTGGAGCCTGAAAGTGGCCATGAGCCAACAGAAGACCTTGACAAGAAATAATCTCCATCCCACTGGTGGAATATCCCATGAAATGGAATTGTTGCACGGAAGTTATCTGGAGCAAAAGGACCATACAGGATTGACCTGAGATGACCAGTTTTTGATAGAACAATTTTTTCACTTCTTACCTGCACAAGTTCACCTTACCCTGCTCCAGCTAACAGAATCATAGCAACTAAATAGAAGAGTTATCAGTAAAATAGTTCAGTTACAGATAGTTTGGGGATAAGAGTAAATTCATTCTAATTTTGGGAGTAAAACAAGTCTGTGTTAGCCCATCATTGAGACCACTTGGAACAAAGAAAAAACTAATTTAAAATTACTTGAATTATGTCAATATTTCATTGACTTCAAGGACAAAATCAGACTATTTGCCTGTGTATTCTCAGAAAACATGTTCTGGATTTAAAGAGTACATCTACTGAGTTTGGGGAGGGAATACCTTATTCTCTGCTTCCTGTGTGAATTGGGCAAAACAGAGCCCAGGACCTGAAAATACAGGCCTACTTGGGTGAGCTGTGTAAGCACAGAGGTCATCTGAAGCCAAAGCCAGTAAACCATTCATCACTTGTGTCAGAAAATACAGACTAGAAATACCCAGGCAGCTATATCAACATGCAAAATCTGCCAGCACTTCCAAGGACAGGGATCTCATTTCCTAAGCCCTGCTCTGCTTTCCTGGGATCTGATCTCAGGCCAGTAAGCAGCCACCCAAGGGGAGGAAGCCTGATCAGCACAAATCTGAGTAAGTTACCTATCAGTGCGGTCACGGAGATCAAAACCATTCCATCAACCCAAGCTGACCCTGAGTGATACAACCCTTCTTTGCCCTGTAGCTGGCTTAGAGGAATGTACATGGAAAGATTTAAGTCTTGCAGCAGCCTAGCTGTTCTCCTTGCTTCCCTGTTTTAAGCAAGCTTCCTGAGCAGCTGCTGAATGGGATCACTCACAACATTCCTTTCAGGTAGGATGGCTGCACTGGCTTAGCAAAGCATCTACAGAAACAAGACTGCCACTGCAAAAGATTTCATAAAACCCCATCTTTTAAAATTGTTGTATCTTTACCAGTATATTCCCTTTTATAGAAGGAAAAAACCCCCTCACAACCTTTACATTGCATAAAACAAATGAAGTTATGGAATTACTATGCCTTGCCAGAAAGTTTTCGCCTATATTTAAATTGCCTTATATAACAAAGTGCAGTTTAGTGCAATGAGATATAGTCTTTCCAAGTGCTCCTGTGGCCCACTAAAATTAGGAAGGAGCATGATCTGATGCATGGCTGTTATACCCTCTGTCCCACCTAGGCTCTGCTATTCAGTGTAACACAAGCAATGCCACAAACCTTTAACATGACTGTTAATAACACCAATGTACACATCTTGCTCAAAACCAGCATACACCTACACCTCTCCAGAGGGATCCATTTATCTACATGAACTCTGTACTGTTCAACCAGTTTCCTCTTCTTCTTCTGTCCCTGCCTGAGACATGTTGGAGAGGACAGGACCCTGCCAGCCTGACTGCTCCCTGCTCCCCACTCCTGGTGGGGCAGCCTCGACGGCAGAGACCGAGCTTCACTCCCAAGCGCCGTGCGATTTCTCCCAGTGCTAATTTCACATCTCATGGGAGAGAAATATAATGAGAACTGGCTACGAAGCAGTCATTTCCATTTGTAAATGGGATAGCACAAAGGAAGAAATGAGAACAAATTTCCATATGTACAGTCTCTGCTAAACAATCATCTCTGCAAATCTCTCCCCAGCGCGTGTGGTGCGCGATGCCTTTACGGGATCAGGCGCACAACCAGAATCATTAATTAATCCAGGCACCAACACATCAGCACAGAGGATCTGATAGAACAAAACCAGATCTGATGTGATTTCAGACCTCAGTCCACGTGCAGTGGTGGAGCTACATAGATTAGTCATTTTATAGATAAATTTGGGCTAATTATGTGGCATCTCAAGCAGGCCCAGACTGTGATCAAATGTCTTTGCTTACAATCACTACAAGCCAAAACAACACTTTCCCACGTCCTCATTTTTGAAATTAAAATACCAAGGTGCCCAAAGAAGAGAGCACAGTAGCTACAGGGGCTGGCTGGGCATGGGCAAAACCAGTGTTGGAGGATAGAGTGTAGGGTGTCCATAATTTACCCTAATTAGCTGGAGAAGAACCAAAAGTTTGCCCTTCTTTTTTGAGGGGTGGGGGGACAGAGTATATGGCTCACCCTACTGAAATAAGCTGTTTTTCTTCTGAAGGCAGTGTCACTCCTGATCTTGACCAGGAGAGTAATGCCAATTTCTTTGGCATTAGCATACCAAACAGAGAGGACAGAGGGTTCATTTTCTTCCCTTCTCCTTTATTTTCAGTTGGCTCTTCTACTGGTTCTACATGAATTATTACTAAAAATCAATGCCTTATGCTGAAGTAAATATTCTGGATGAAATGGAAGGGCTTCTCAAATTTTATGCATGGTCACTGAATGCAGCTGATTTTTGCACAGGAAATGGACATTTAAAGAGAAAAATTTAAATCATTAATTTGTTTTACTGGTTCTTTTTCCTACTTGAGAATCTTTAATGCACAATCTGATTGTCCAGCCACCATATATCACCTTACTAATTCCTTTCAAAAAATCTTTTGAATGGATACTGGCACACCCAGGATAGATTTTGAAAGTTCTGGTTTTTGGATCAAATTTTCCAACACAAGTTTTATCACCCTTCACATCTGCTCACACTGTATTCATTATATGGGTCAAAACTGCTCAGATAACCTCTCTTTCCCCTGTGAAGAATTACTTTGCATTGGGATTTGCCTCAGTGTTCCGTTTTCTGCAGAACTGCAAAATAACTACGGATAAAAGACCTTCGTCTGTCCTTCAGTGTTTCAGTGAGTACTGGCCTCAAGTGAAGAGCTCAGCTGCAGTCAAAGTTTGTCATAACAAAGAAGCCTGATTAAATAAGCAAAGTTTACCATTTGGCAGAGTCCTTCAGCCATTCATAAAAGTCATAGACAATACTTAATGTTTTGATCAGAAACTGTGCTTAAGTCTTTGACTTGCATCCTTGATGACCTTTCAATTACATTTGAATACATTTCAATTACCCAGGCAGAAAAATTACCCTGGCAGATGGACCAAGGTCATTACCAATTTACTAACATCTCTACCTTCCCTTTTGCTGAAGTCCCTGTATATTCCATGGCTTATATAATAAATATAATAATAAATTATTCTTTTATTCTTCAGAGAGTGATATAGATTCATTTGTTTTAAATCCTAACCCAAACTACAACAGATGTTATAATTGTTGGGTAGAATACTTGAGAAGCTGTAGCACCATTTGTGTTCCCATTTTGATCTGCTACTGGAGGCCTTGAAACATAATAAATGGAAGTACAAAGAAGGACAAAAGCAGAAGGGTGACTCAAATGGCATCACTCTAGACAAAGACTATGAAAAACTAAAGTGTTTCAGTCATCAAGTCAATCTCCAGTAAAAAGGAAGAAATGTCACAGGTGAACTGAGAACCCAACCAGGGAAACAGCAACAAAAAAGGTGGGAAGCAAGAATCAAACTCACAGATTTGAAAAAAAATTATCTCTTCACTAAAAAAGAAGACAGAAGAGGCTTCTTGAGCTCAAAAATACTGACCTAACAGTCCACTTAACATATGGGCAAAGAATGGGCGCTATATGCCGCCTATGATGACGCATGATCTTAATCAAGTATGTTATGAGAGACTAAAACATTCAAGTACTCTTGTTAAATAAATACTTTTTTAAGAAAAGTAGACTGCGAAAGAGATTCAATAACAATATATATTTTAAAATCTGAATTGGTTAGTTTTAGTCATAAAAGCAAAGAAAGCTTGCATGTCAACACAAGCAGTTGAGTGTGCCTCAACAGGGACAACATGTAGCTCAGCTTGCCTCATGCCTTTGGTGTAAACATGCATCCCATATGTGCAGAACAGATACCAAAGTTCATGTGGTGAAAGAGATCCCCAAAAATTATCAGTTTGTAATATCAAGTTAGTCCTAACTAGGGCGGCCTTTACCAGATAAAACCAGGTCCAGTCTTTTGAGCTTTCTTTCAGAGCTAATGATGCCAGTTTTGTTTCAAACTGAAGACTTAAGTTAGTTTACAGTAAGGAGTTGTAGGCTTGGCACAGGTTGACCAGCAGCTTAATTATATCTGTAATCTCATTAATGCAGAAAAATTTTATTGCCTTCCTCTTGAAGATATAAGTGGACTTAATCTTGTATCTCAATCAGGCTTAGCAGAACATTAAATATAAATGCTGTCAGTAGCCAACTTCTTTGATGAAGGCAGCAGTACATAAAGCTGAACTGAATTATTAATTAAATTACTCCTGCAGAACTCACATGATGGTAGAAAAATTCTGTAAAAAGTCTCAAGTAAATGTTAACATTTTCAACAAAATAACCACTGTCTTTGATTAATGGAGGTCTAATCAGACTATACATTCATTTGGAATCATCTATGAACTGTCATGGAAGTAATTTGTGTCATCTCAAAACCAGTACAGATTTGTCAAAGTACTACATGTAATACAAGGCCTTGATGTAATTAATTCAGTGATTAAAACGTTCATAAAGTGTGTGTCCTTGGCCAAGCACAGCCCTGCCATGGTCTCAGTTTCAAGAGAGCTGATGTGTCAGCACTTACTCTTGTAACACAAGCACAGGAAGGTTACTGCAGGCAGACCTGTGCAGCTGGTTTATATCCCTGGGCCTGCACTGAGATAAAATCATACATACTTTATGTAACACCACAGACAATGGGAAGATATAGAAAGTGCAAAGTGCAAGCAAGACAAAAAATCCTAAAGAACTCCTTATTTTTTCACTATCATGGTGAAGACTCGGCATTCTAACACGTGACATCTGGGTCTGTGGCAGGTCTTCTTTCTTTTTTTACTTTGTTAGCAGCCATGCTCATAGCACCTGCACACCATGTTGTAGCAACAATACATATTGCATTTGTTGGGGAGTAAGTATATTGGACTTTATTCCCAAAGCAAAACACGCTTCTCTGCAGGAAGCTTCAGCTGGAGGCTCCCTCTGGAGCTGCTCCTGATGCTCGGCTCTTTGCCTCCTTTGGAAGCTGCTCTGTGGCCCAGCTGGAGTCACTGCATAAACACCCCAGGAATTTCTGTAATCTCACAGCTTGCACACTCCCCTAGGGAAGAATGGAAGAGAGAGGTCCTCTCCCTGCTTCACAGACTACATTTGGTTTCTATCCAGTAACTGTTTGAAGTAAATCAGACTTTCCAGTATGGCCCAGAACTGGCAGAAACTACATCATTACAGATGCTTCCAGATTGTCTTTAGCATTCCCTAGGAGGCATCAAGAGCTCAGACCATGTGAAGAACATCTCACTATTTCACATTACCTGAGCAGGGGTCAGTAAAGATGAGAGCAGATTTTCAGAGGAAGAAAAAAAAAGCACAAATAAAGAAGAGAGCATCATAAAGGACCCCTAACCTATGCCTGACAGGCACATACACTAAGACAGACAATCCTGGAGGGAAAAAATGGGGATGGAACCAAAAGAGCTACTTCATCTCACAAGATACATTTTGACAATTCTTCTAGACTGTCAAAGCAAGTAAATGCTGACTCTACCTCCTAGCTTCTCCTGTCCTCATCTCACAACCTTTCATCAGCAATACTGTTACTTAAAAAAGAAGTACGAGACAAAGCTTGTGTGTTTGACTGCAGTGCAGGAGCCAGCTTCAGAGAGAGACAGATCAGCAATGCTTATTCCAATGAAAAGGAGACACCTTCATGTTAGTGAGTGATCAGGACTTTTTTAACAAGGACTTGACCTTTCCAAACCTGGCGTAGGTAAAATAAATAGAGACATGCCTAGTTCATGGCAACCCCTTCTATATACAATACAGAGGATTTTTCATGCACTGTTGCCACAGAAGACTTTACTGTCAGCTCAAAAAGCACAGAAAACAGTGCACAGAAAGGATCTTCTAACACTACTGTGTTTCTGCTTCATAACCACTTCCTGCTCTTCCTTCTGTGCTTATTGAGCTCCATTCACAAACCCCAGAGAACCTGGTGTCACAGCAGGGCTGGGGAAGAGCATTTCACAGGGAGGAATGAATGTGAATTACTACTGACTGACATCAAGGCACAAGATCCAAGATCTACTCCCAGTTCTTCTACTGACTAGCTACTTCTTCCTATCCCTCTGTTTCCCTTTGCTATTTGTAAAGCAACTGGAATCACAAAATTCTTCAAATATTTAGATCAAACATACAATACAGGACAACAAGAGGATACACACATCTGTTGCCATATTTTGCTGCTCAGTAACGTGGCAATCTACTGTAACCTTAAAGTGACCAAAGCAGATTCAAATTAAGTTGGGAGAAGAAATCTTGCTTGCTTGCTTGCTCTCTCTTCAGGAGTGGCAACTAGAAATAAGCCAGGTTTATAAGGACAGGTGTTTTGGGACACTTTTGAGCAATTTTGTCTAACATGTTGCTAAGTGCAATAGAGGTTTTACTGAATAAAGACAGGTGCTATTTAATTTTTTTTTTTCATAAACAGGATTGTGATGTAAAATTTGCATTATCAGGTTAATGCAAATTTAATGTTTAATGCATCGTTAAACAGGTTAGCTCATACTGTGATGTGCACAGAGCTCCATGCTAGTGTCACCATCAGGCTTATTGGAAAGGATGTTGTAGAAACAACAGAATCATGTTGCTGCTAACTAGGAAAGGCCTTTAACCATGGTTGCTGTGACTAGGACAACATTTATGTTCTGCATAAAGCAGAATATTGCATCAAATGCCCTGGCAAAGCTCTATGTCCCTTATGACTAAGCTGCACACAGATAACAGTATAAAACGGTTCATTCCCTATTCTATGTAATTTTACTGGTAGAAGTTATAAGCATATTCATGCCACTATATGCTGTTTCAACCCAAACAAGAGTTTTGCTGAAATGGTACAAAGCATGGATTTCTGTGAGGTGTCCTGGTGGTACAGCCTGTGGGCATTCCTGTACTTGCAAAGGTGCTCTCTGCATAGGTGTGGCCCCAAGCATGAGAGTTAAGAACACAGAACCAAGCATCAGAGAGGCAGAAATCCCTTCATGGTTTTAGCCTCTTTAAAAAGTGCTCCTCCAAAGGAATCCCAGACCAACCTGAGACATTCTTTAGGAAGCCATTAGTTCTTGAGAAATCGGGCATCTTCAGGTTATTTTGCATCCCTCAGGGATGACCTCTCCTAAACACATGGACCAGACCTTAACTACTAGGCTCTCCCTCTAACCACAGCCTCTGTCCCTTACACCAAAGGGAGCCACTAGCAATTTCCCCCAGGAAGCACTGTCATGCTGCTGTGAACTACAAAATAGCTTTGGGCTCCTGTAGATTTATTTGTTTGTTTGCTTTGTTTTGCAGCATGACCCAGAACAAAAGGTTGGCATTGAACAGTTTATGGGATAAAAGACACAACTGCCACAAGTTGAAGCAGCTCAGTAGCTGAAAAGAGCAACTTCCTGCAGAGTTGATGGGACAAAACTTGGACTCATTTTTGGAGTCAGGTGACAGATTTTTGGCCCTGCACAGAGCAGCAAGTGTATCAAATGTAGGCTGTGTACACTTACCCAAATTAGCTTTTTGTGAGACAGCCTCACCGCTTGGAGAAGATTTCTTAAAAACAACACCTTGATGGTGCTTTGTAAGGCTATGAAAGTGTATGTGAAAGAAGTAAGGCTGACTGCAGCAAATGGAAAGTTTAACATATCTCAGATAAGCTCCTACTAAAATTTTCATATGACATAATAAGGCTCAGATTTAAATCCTTTGGTCTTTGTAGAAAATTAGTTTACCTGACAAAAGAAGATTCAAACATTTAAATCTGGTACTGACAAAATAGTGGGGATTTTGCTACCAGTTTTAAAGGAAATAGGACTGGGTTGCCAGGGTATGATGCTCTTTGTTGTACAGTGGCAGCCACTCCCAGCAACTCAGCTGGGAGCTGAACACTCAATAATTGGAGGTACTTGGCTTGAAAACAGCTGAAATATTGATGCCTACCTCACCTTGGAAATCCATTATTTGCTTGCAACAGGGACATTCACATGACAGGACCTTCTTTCACAATCCTCCCATGCCCCACCCTGCAAACTACCCCCTCCACCATCCCATCTGAGAACAGGAGTACATTCAATATTTTAGTAAATAGTGACACTTGAATATTAAAATTATATATCTCTCTAGTAAAACAGTTGGAGTAGAGGACAGGAAAATAAACAGAACTTTTTGTCTACTGCAGTGAAAATAAGAAGACACAATTTTGCATAGACAGATGAAAATACTTCTGTAAAATTAATTTGTTTAACAAATATTTACCAGATTTTTGGAAAGTGTTAGATCTCCTATTTAACTTTCATGAAAAGTATTTAGAAAACAAAAGGTGACACTTTTGTCTGCTCTCAATCTGCAAACTTCACTTGTACAAGTTTTACTATAATTTCTCCATCTATCAACTTTCTCACTGCAGCATTTGGTTACCTTCCAGCTGCTGGCTTACCTACCTGCAGAATCCTTCTGTGAACAGAAAACATCTCACCATTTCACCACCCCTACTGCTCTTCTCCAGAACCTGCCAAGCTCAGGATGTGAGCAGACAAGTAATATGTGCCTCCCAGGCAACTGGCAAAGATTTCTTTTTCCCCCAAACCAGAGAGAGAAGAGGACAAAATGAGAGTCACATTTCCTTTATAGTCCAGTTCAGCTCTCTGGGAAGTGCAGTGGTGCCTCTCCAGGCTGCATCTCTGCCTAGACCACAGCACTAACAAGCAAGACAGAAGGATGCAGAGAAGTCACAGCATGCACCATCATTAAGGCTCTGTCCTGCATCCTGACACAGTTTCAGATCAGACTCCATAAATAACTTAAATGACATTTGCATATCAAAAGAACACAACTGTGCTCATTAACTTCAGGAATTTCTGAGTGAGAAAAGATTGGTCAGTTCCCATGTGATGAAAACCCAAATGCTGACAGAGGCAATTGTTCCTCACCTCTGGGGCACAAATCTGAAGTGCTCCCCATACTTTCCTTCTCCTTTTCCTCATCTCCAACCAAATGTCAAGCCTTGCCTCTAGCCTTTCAAATAAACCTGATAACTTGGCTGTATGTACTTCAGCCCCACACTTGGGAATGCCTGAAGTGTTTTGTCTGAGTGATTTCTTCTAGGAATTGGCCTGAGGGAAAGGAGAAATAAAAATTGAAAATAAAACCCAGAAAGCAAATAAACAATTAATGGTCTTGTATCAAGAAATGTGAGGTGCTCCTAACCATATTTGTAACATATCAATTCAAATTTTTTAAGGATTATTATAATGCAGAAATGTTAATGTTATTCTTCAGCTTTCTAATATCACTGTTGGAAAAAACTAGGAGTATGCAGTCATTTCAGCATGAGTGAGTACTCAGGGTTCAAATGTATAGAAATATTTAGGTTAAACATATTCTTTCAAAGTTATTCTGCCTCTCAGTTCTTATTCAGTACCTGTCTTTAACTAGTAGGTGGAAAAAACTGCTCACAGTTCTCCTTGAGCTCATCTCACTGAAGTAGACTTGAAAGGCACGGTGCCTTCTAAATGGTATGGTACCTTGTTTTCATATGGAAAAAGGGAATGCTGTCCCAGGATGCCTAAGCAGGACTCATTGAGTAAGTGAGGTGAATTCAAAGTTTTTCTCTGTGATTTTCCTGGCCATTTAGGCATCTACTCACCTGTACATGGGGTTTTGCCTTAATGAGTTTCAGGCATTTGAAGTACTTTTGATTTGGGGGAAAAAAAAACCCAAAAAACCATAAATGATTCTTCAAGAACCAAAATCTGCAGCCTCTTTGGAATTTTCTTTATGGCATGAATCAGTCACTGATTAGGAAATAGCAATGGGAAGACAGGCCAGCCCTGAAAAACTAACCACACGCAGTATTGTGAACCCAGCTTTCCCTTCATTCTGTATGCAAAACACACAACTCAGCTAAAAACAACAGACTGCCTCAGATTTACTTCTCCAGCATGCTCTTGGAATTGCCATTAAAACCTAATTTTTGCCCTATGATCTTTCCAATCTTCCTTCCACTTTAAAAGATCTCTGGAGGTGGCAGGAGCAATCACCATCAGACTCTCTTAAATGAGCAGCTCCAGGCTTTTGAGGTTTTGCTGAAAACAGAAATACATTGACACAAACAGCCCTGGAAACACAGACAGAACTAAAAGATAGCTCATAGCAAAGGAAAAGGGTCTTTTCAGAAATTATCACACAATTGTACAAAGCAACTTCTACCCAGGATTGTTTCCATGGATTTAAATTACAATAATACTGTAACAGTCAAAATGGAAACTGTATTCTCTGTTCCTGAGAAAAAAAGAGGTGCTTTCTGTTAGTTTTGTGAATTCAGGTACGCATTAGTTCAGCCCCCACCTTGGGAGGCAAAGTCCTCACTCTGGCACATGGCAGCCAGAGCAGAGCAAGGAAGAGGAGTCCTTCCAGTTTCACATTGCGAGGATTTTTTTCTCCATGTGATTTTACATGGTAAATCCAGATTGTTCATCAGTCACCCACTGACCTTTCCAAAATCCTCTTTAATACTTAATTTTATAATTTTAAGCCAAGTCTGTGCAGCAGGAGACCATGTGTGAAGAAGATAAAACAGAAAGCTTAACAAAAACCAGCTTCCCGCTGTCCACCACAGCTCTTAACCCAAAATATTCCAGCCAATAAATGCCCAGCACTTAAATACAGCTCCAACATCAAAGCACTTTACAGACCCCACATACACTGCAATAAAAGATTTGGGGAGTATAAAATGCTCCTCTGTCAGGATGACCTGTCAGTAATTCTGGTGTAAGTCCACCCTGTCAGGAGACTTGCACCAGCTTCCCTGAGGGTTTACTCCTTATCTCACTGATATCCCTGTAAAAATCCTTCTGACTCTGTGCCTAATCGAGCAATTGCTGTGTGCAAAACTTAGCATCATGTGGATGTAGAAAGAGTGTCCAAATGGACAATGAACATGTACAATATATACATCCACTGGCAGAAAGACAGAGAATCTTACTGGAAGTTGCTTCCATGGTAGATGCAAAGGATCTTAGAAAGGGGAAAGAGGAGGCACAGGCACAAGGTATACTGGAGAGGAAGATTTATACAGAGCAGTGGAAGGAGACTCAGAGGAGGAGCAGCTCAGACTTGGGGCTGGAGATGCCAATGGAGCAAATCCAGTGGACAGCAGTATTTGCTGATGTAAAATGGTGTGGCACAAGGAAGGGTTGGACTCAGGAGCTGGGGCACAGCTGGCAAGAGGAAAGGTACAGTCCAACACTCAAAGAACTATTCTTTTTAATAGCTGCATCCATGACTGGAGGGAGATGAAGGAATTAATTTCAAATTGAATTTTAGCATGTAAATGATGTTTTAATGCATTTTGCCTTTTAAATAAACTTGTTTAAAATTTAATAAGAACCAGTGGTGACTTTTCTGAATACCTGATTTTTTTGGTAATCTATTCAAGTAATTTATATAAGAAATACTGCACTAGTGAAACATGCTGTTAAGTTTAATAAGTTAAAGGAAGATGATTTTATACAAATGTAGAAACTGAATAAGTAAGAGCTGTAGCTGTGGATGTCAATTCAAGTTCTACAATAATGCAGAAATTAACGTGATAGAAGTATCTAAGTGAACTCATGCCATGTTCTAAGTACTCTTCCACCAAAAAATGCAAGTATTTTTTATTTTGATAATGAAAACGAGAAGGTTTTGTTCTAACTAATTTTCAGTTTCTATTTTCTCAGAAAATAGGCAGGCATATTTTCTTTAAAGCAGGTAAAAGTTAGAAATACAATGTGAATCTGAAATCAGTGCTCTTCCTCTTATCACCTACAGAGTAGGTACTACAATGTAATAGGGCACCTCTCATACAAGGAAAGGCTGGGAGAATTGGGATTGTTCAGCCTGGAAAAGAGGTTTTGGGGTGGCCTAATTGTGGCCTTCCAGTACCTGAAGGGAACCTACAAGAATGAAGGAGACTATTTACAAGGGCAGAGAGTGACAGGTTAAGGGGGAATGGCTTTAAACTGAAAAAGGACAATTGCTCAATTTTTCTTACGAAAGCAGCTGAAGCTTTTTCATAAAACTATTTCAAAGAGAAGTTCTGTTTCAGTGATGATGTGTAATTATCACAAAATACAACCTGTTTATCCTATCCATCTTCTAGGAGGTGATACATATTTCTTAGTTCACTTATGCAGAGAAATGTCCTGTCTAGTTTGTTTAAAACCCATGATTATATTTTGATTAAACAGCCCAGGAACTGAACCATAGTGTGCAAACATCCGTAACTTCTATGAACAAAGCTTCAAAATATTTTAATCAAACATATTGAAGACTATTTGCTTCAATAATGAGTGGATCCCTGCAATCAATGATTACTGCATATGTTTCTTTGACCAAACTCATATAATTGAATGCAGTCTCTGCATGAAAACTGCCTTTTAAGAAAAGTTTAGCTAAAAATCGGAATCTTAGCATTTAATTTCCAAAATCCTGATTACCATGTCAGACAGAAGGTCTGAAGCAAATCTGGAGAATTCTGTTTATAATAAATGGAGGCAGCCAATAAATATTACTTCAACCAGTCAATTGTGTGACTGGAATGTCAAACTTCATAGAACACTCTTAGTTAAATTGCCTCACTGAAGAGAAATTACATGGATTTGAAAGGATTATAAAAGGATAAAATATCCTAGCTGTTCTCATTCTCTTAAGGCACTTTTATTAAAATATTTGCTGGAGGCAGGACTGTCCTGATGCTTAATTTTCATAGACACTTTAGAGCCAGGTATAAGAGTAGAGCTTTTATTAAATGGAAATTGTTAAGTATGGCAGCAAATACAGACAATCAGTATTAGATTTTTTTCTTTTTTCAGGCATCAGATCAAGGGGTTATTTGTCTTGAAGATGATTTCTTAAAAATCTACTGTGTAAATAGAATAATAGATTTTCTCTCTTGTTTGAGGAGCAAGGTACTGTACTGATCACTAGTTATTATGCACTTGCAATGCTAAGGTTTTATTAATTTAATTCATCTATTTAAACTGTGAGTTTCATTAACACCATTAGAAATGAACTACTGAAAAAACTGGGAACAGAAGTGAGAGAGGTACATTCTCTAGGCAAAACTGTGTTGTGAATTTCAATCAGATAAAGAAGAACAAAGAAAAAGAAGTAACTGGATAAAGAATTTTTCTTTCTTTTTTTTTTCTCATGAGCTTGTGCAAAAGCTCATTACCAGCTACCAGCTATTTTTGTAGGGAATAAGCCAGGGATGCTCTCCAGTTCTTAAAGGAAAAGTCTACCTGATATTAATTAGTATTACTGGAATGAGATCTCATCACAAACAGCAGTTGAAAGAACAAGACAGAGCTGCTTTCTCATTAGTGGACTCCAAATCAGATGTTGCATCTAATCTGTCATAATACCAGATTCAATCAGGTGGATGCACATGTATGCACACACCTGCAAGTGAAGATTTTCTTCTAAACCTGAACAGCTAAACACACTCTGTTATAAAACAGCATTTGACCATGTTTACTGATTTTAAAACATGTCCAGCAAACCTGAAAAGTGAAATAGTCTTGCTCTCTCTTGCTCTCTGTATTTTAAAGGAAGAACTGTAACAAATGCTTTGTGTATTCATTACTACATTAAGGAAAAAAAATATTTTCAAGCACTCAACAGCAGGGTGAAGTGTTAAGGCAAGAGACAGGATAAAATAGATCTTTTTGGTATATTAACTATATTCATTTCATATTCAAGAGTATTTTAATAGATGCCAGCCCAAGAGAAATAGCTTCAATTACTTTAATTACTTTTCCTTCAAAACTATATATGAAAATGACAAACAGGAATTATTAAATTGATTTCCATATACTTGCCCCTTAGTCCTCAATGAGTGTGGATTTTTCTCTCTCTCCATTGTCTTTTTCCTTTCATTTGTATTTTTTATTAAATCTGCAGCATGGAACATATTGTGCTGAAAAGAACTATCATTCTTCTACTTCACTGTCAGGAATATTGTATTCTGGTAAAACCAACAGATTAAACAGTGAACTGTCAATTCATTCTCCAGCTATGGCTCTTGTTCACCTGCTGGCAAGTTAATGAATTAGTGTATTTATACATTTTCTAGGGAATTCCTGCTTTTAACTGAGACATTTCTTAACATCAGAAAATCCAAGATCAAAACAGGAAGACACTGCTGAAAGAATTTTTCCCCTCAATGCTTTTCCTCTCTACATCTGTATATTTTCTGTCTTTTCTGTGACAATTATACTAAACCTTCTCATATATAAATACACCAAGTTTTGATTACAACTCAGAGAAATGGATCCCATTATTAAACAAAAATACACGATGTGGCATTTTTTTTAAATATCCTACTTCTGAATATCCTGCCTGCATGCTCATGGGATGAACAAGCCAAGGAAGCTGTTCAACATCCTTTGCCAAAATGTCCTAATGAGAAAGGCAGCAGTTAGCATGGTGCTATTGCCCTAACACACAAAAATCCTTCTGCTGCATACAAAAACCAAAAAAACAAAAAAGTTTTTAGCAACAGTTTTCAGTGTGCTGCTTTCTGGTGAAGGAAAACTGCACTTTTATGCCAGTTAGCACCACGATGCTGAGGAGTGTGATGATTCATCAAAGGGGCCTGGAGGGCAGCTGAGGGCTGCAGCAGAGCCATCAGACTGATTTTGTCCCCTACATTCTCTACTGAGTGATCACAGCTCCTCTGCTTTTAACAGTCTAGCCAGCTTCACAGCATCCCCAAGTTCTTTGTTTCTCGGAAAGCCTGACTCCTCTGTGAACATCCTGCTCTCCAGCAGGCACAGCTCTGGCTGCTGCTGTGTGACCTGAGGCAGGCTGCAGGCAGCCACGCTGCCAAATGCACTGATGGCCAGACACTGCTCGTGGTCTTTCCTTGCACATGCACCAGATGCCAGCATGAACTTACTGACCAGGTCACCACTTGGTTTTCGGCATTTTGAAGCTATTATTAAACTGACTCTGTGTTGGAGACAGGGACAACAGCTGCCTCTGAGAAGCATTACCACTTCCTGTTTTAATTAAATATTTGTATGCAGACAGCAACAGAAGAACACATCTGTCTGCCAGAAAATTAGCAAAGTGAGGATAACAAGATGTAAGAATCAGAGAGAGTGCAGTGAGCTTCAGCCCTGCTGAAATCCTTCCTCATCAGGTAATTGTTTAATGCCTTAAGCAGGTAAGAATTCATCCAGCTACTTGAGTCAGAGCTGGAGGCACAGAGTGGAAACACCAGCCACACGTAGCATTTCCAAACACGAGATGGTAAGAAACCATTTATAAACAGATATGTTTCTATCACCTTATATACCTATAACTGGACCAATGTCTAATCTTATGTCTTCTACAGAGCTACTAGAAATTGGTACATTTTGCTACAGACTGAACACAACCAGGAGTAAAACACTGAATTGGTTGCCAATGGTTAAAGAGGCAAAGATTGTTGAAGGACAGCAATTGGAGGAGAACTGCAGGTGACCTGCTGGTTTTGCAGTCTCCATCCAGGACTTCTAATTCTTTGCAATCCTGACTGAGCTTCTCTCCCTTTAAAGAATCTGATGCTGAACTCACAGGACGAAACACTGAAACCTAACATGTGCAAGTATAATGCAGTAGGAGATCATTGAAATGTCCTAGTATTCTACACAAGGTATTCAGTTACTAGTAATGAGCTGAGAACTTTCCTCACCCAAAATACAGTCTCACACTGAGGCTGCAATTCTAGACAGGAAGAACCAAATTTATACAAACCTTCTGTGTGTGGTCTCTCATTTAAAAAAAATCCCAGTGAAATAGAACATTTTACCATTTCCTACATCACAATAAAAAAGTAATCCCTGCTCCCAAATTTTTGTTTTGAAATGCAAGCTAAGATTTTATTTTTCAATTAAAAAAATTCAAGCCTAAATGAAATTTAAATCCAAGGCAAACACCTGTCTCCTCCTATCTGACAGGTGAGGAGAACTAATTGCTTTTTGACTGATTTTAACCCATATTATGACAGAAAATTTTTTTGGAGACTCAATACCTCCCTGAGACAAGAAAACCACTTCCTCTCCTGCTCTGGTTTCCAAGAAAGACTTTGCTGGATTAGGACTGATCCAACACAGGACACTGGACACTAATTGTCTATTGGAAGTGAAAGAGTGCCCACAGCCTCTCAGGAGGAAGGAAATTCCAGGCTGTTACCTCCTAACTGCTATAAACCTTGCTCTTTGCAGCCAGGCCAAAGCATCTGCCATTGCTGTGAAGGCACCTCCAAGAAGCCAAGCAGTTGGTGCTCACCAAAGCAGAGAGAATGAAACGTTGCCACTGTCTTATCTGATTGATCATGCAGCTCTTTCACTGCTGTTCCCTGCTCACTCCTCCTACATTGCAGCCCCAGTAGAGAAGCTTTTGCAGAGCTCACTTCCATCAAGCAGGTAAATAAACGTGACAAGCTTTTAGAAGCAACCTGTTAGCACTGTCCTTGCATTAGCAGACTACCATGAAGAAATGTCCTCAAGCTTTTAAAGATGAACTAAAAAGTGCCTCTTCAAAGAACTAAGCAGTTCAAATGCAAAAATTTCATTACTGCTTAGTGATGCTCACAATGCTGTACATTAAGTAAGCATGAACTGAGAAAGGCCTTCAATATGCAGCTGTGCCCCTTCTACTCCATGCCCCAGCAGAAGCTTGGGAGTGAGTATTACTCACAAAAGACTGAAAATCCTTCAAATTCTTTTCCATGTCTCTAGCAGCAAAAAGAAACTTTACAACAGGTATAGAGTGTTGTAGCTTTAACAGGTCTTTTGTGTTCACACACCTTTAGACTCTAGGACTGCATTTGAAGAGGGGACAACACTTAGAACTTGCTCCCACGAGCTGCAGCACAGTGACCAAAACAGGGGAACAAGACAATGCCCTGACTCCCAGCTTTACTTCAGTTTCAGCATGAGGCAGCCTCAGTGCAGTGCCTTTGTGAGCAATCACCTGTGGGCACAGAGTGAGCTCTGGTGAGCAGGTGGGCTCATCAGCACATTAGGGAATCGCTGATGCAGTCCATTGTTAGAGTACAGGCCCAGTGCTGCCATCCACAAGCGGGAGGTGCGTGCGCCATCAGTGAGCTCATCGCCCCGAGCTTTTCTCATTCCTGTCTTGAAGACGCACTTTGATCACCTTAACAGAAGAGCTGACCTTAAGAGAAAACAAGAACAGAAACTGCTAAGAAAGACAGCCACAGGCACAGAACAGCTTCCTGTGCAGCAGTGTTACTCATAGCCAGCTGCTTATGATGAGCATCCGCACTCTCATCAGCTCGTAAGTCAGCAGCACCTGCTCCCCATCATCTTCCTGGAGGACACACACAGCAGCACCGTGCTCAGCAGCTCTCCCCAGCACCCAGCTGTTTGTGGCAGGACATAGCCCACAGGATATGCATTGCATGTCAGCCTCCAGTCCTGCTGAACACAAGCCTGCCTTGTACTACTGCCTGTACAGTGCGTTTGGCATATGTGCAGGAGATGCTGAACCTCCCTGGAGGGTCACGTCTAAACAGAAACAGATTTGAGCAGAATCAGAAAAGAAAACTATGAGGATGTTTTAGAAGATTTTAGTTTTTAAGGATTTGGTAGGTTATACTTTAATCTCTGTGTAGTCCTGAACTGTTGTTTCTTTTGAAGATCATGTCAACAGAGGTGCATACACAGAAACCACACGCGAGTCTGCTATTTAGCCCAAATTTCTCTTCCTTTGATTGTATAACCAGGCTATACTATTGTACCTGGCGTTCAGCTGAAGAAAATGGGAATAACTTAAGAATCCCATGTAGGATTTCCACACAGTAATAATTCATGTGCATATTACAGTTCTTAGGGAGTGCACTACTCCATACATCAGTGGCTGCAATTCCTATAGATGTGAAAAGTCTTGACAGATTACACATTTACTGTACTTTCTGAATACCTCTAGTGATTAACCATTCATCCAGTAAAGTTACAATAAACCTAATGTCCTGTTGCTTATTAATTATCAGCTCAACAAGCCATTTAAGCAGGGAAGAAACTCACAGCAAGCTGTTTCCTGCCATCCTGCATATTTGCTGTAACAAATGGCACATTGAACAAATGAGGCAGGATTTCTGAATGAGCATTGTTTGAAACACACCCTTGCACCTAATTTAGGCATATTTGTTCTGGCACTTTCACCACAGGAAGTGGCATTGTCTAAGGAGGTCACTTCAGGTGATTGAAAGAAACCCTCCCACACCTGCACAGTCCTCCCCAAAGTAACTCCCTGTCTCTGGGAGCTGAGCCCCCATTATCAAAGAAAAGTAACTTCGCCTTTTAACGCGAAGTGACTCCAGTGAATATTGCTGTATTTTGCAGCAGAGATACTGATCTTGCAGGTTTTTTTAACCAATTTAGTATTTGCCTGTCTACGTTGGAGACCACTGTTTTAGGTGACATCACCGAAAATAGTGAAAATTTCTCTTATTCCCATCACCCAACCTTGTAATTTTAAGCACAGCAGCACAAACTAGGTATCTACCCACTTGACCTGTGAACAGTCAGATACTTGTGTATCTTGACCTAGACCACACCTGCTCAACTTTAAATTGATCTCAAATACCTACTGCCCTCTTAGCTTTGTTTCAAAGTGGCCCTGCAGAATCTGAGCACTTCAAAGAGGAAGACCCAAACAGGCAATCCATGTCTTCTTTCTAGCTCTGCAGCAGTCAGACCAGGGAGCAGAAACCTTCCAATAACTCATTGTTTCTTCCTCTGTGAAAGATAAAAATTTCCCATTTCACTGTATGTTGTAAAAATTTCTGCACCAGCTAAAGTTTTGTGTCCTTGATGTAGAGTTGATGACGCTTTGAGCAACCTGGTCTAGTGGCAACTGTCCCTGCCTGTGGCAGAGGGGTTGGAACGGACATTGAAAACCATCTAGTTCCAAACTATTCTACGATTCTATGAAATGTAAGATATGAACATCACACTGCAGTAAGTCCCATATGCTGTGGTCCATACAGATTGCTGTTCTTGGAAGACTTCCAATTTACCACCACTCACTCCCATTCACTTCTGACAGCTCTAATCTGATTGTTGGTTTGGAGTCTATAGGAAAGAATGGCAATGATCACAAACACTGATAATGTGCATCACGAGGAGCAGACCTCACTATCAGTCTCATTGGTATGGCAACACATCAGTGTTTTGACTTACCCCATTTGCAAAACCAGTCTGTAGACTAGCCCTGAAGTTTCCTCTTCTATTCAAAAAGGCTGAGTGTGTGGTGTCAGGTCTGCAATAGCTCCCTCGCTGCTCCAGTGAGGGCTTCCTAACTTCTCATTTCTAGGGATTAGAGAACTTACATTCTGCAGCACAGAGAACTCCTTGGATACCAGCAGGAATTGCAGAAAACTAAAACTGGGCCTTTTCTTTTCCTCTGCCTCACTAAGTGCCTTGGGATTTGAATACTGGGAACTACACACTGAAGACAGCACAACAGAAGTTTTCCTACTTTCACATATGTGGTCTTTACTTGATGAGCTCTCTACTGAGCATGAGATCAAGCTAAGTAGATCAGAACCAATTTAATTAAACTCAACAGATTTCTAGATTCATTTAAGATTTCACTCCAAGAATAGACATCTGGCACAAGCTTTGGATGCTAGGATGTCATGTTTACTTATTTCTTTCCTTTGAATTCACATAGATATGGATGTGGCATGACAATTTTTTACAACTCCATTTATTTATTTAGTGCATTCGCTTCCTATCATTCATTATTGCTGTTTAAAGCACTTCATCTCAAAGAGAACTTTACTAGAACCAAACAATATAACATATGGTCATATTTGCTGCACTGTACACAGGCTACTTTGACAAAACAGCAGAGTCATCACAAGATATAAAAAGCACAGGTTCAGAAGGTGAGTTTTGTTATTTATCAGCATGTATGAGAATCTGGATGTTTTGGGTTTTTTTAATACAGCCTATCCAGAGAATTTTATTCAGAATGGTTCTGGGTTGTGACACAAGCATTTTCTTAGATATAACCAAAGCAAAGCGATGACTACAGGGTGGTTTCCATCTTACATGTGGCAATGAGAGCTCCTGATGTTCTGCATCAGAACATTTTCTACCACTTTTCTATGTAATTCCCTACAGTTTAGAGACCACAAGACAGGGACTGGGGGACCAAAGTCCTTCCTGTTGTAAGACGAGATCATGTTTGTGCTCAGTTTAGGAATCTGAATATACGTAAGTCTATGGAACCAGAAGAGATGTATCCCAGAGTCCTAGGGACTGACTGACATAGTTGCCAAGCCACTCTCCATGGTATCTGACAAGTCATAGCAATCAGGTAAAGCACCTGGTGACTGGAAAAAGGGGAACACTGTATCTAGATTTAAAATAGATAGAAAGGAGAAACCTAAGAATCACTGACCTGTCAGCCACACCTCTGTGCCTGGAAAGATCCTGTAACAGACCCTCCCAGAAGCTCTGCTGAGGCACTTGGAGGACAAGGAAGTGATTCAAAACAGCCAGCACAGCTTCATGAAGGACAAGTCCTGCCTGCCCAGCCTCGTGGCCTTCTGTGGTGGAGTGACTATGGCAGTGGACAAGGTAAGAGATACAGATGTCATTTATCTGCACATCATGAAATGACACCAGATTAAAAAAACCCCACATTTTTGGAAAAGCCAAATTTACAGGTCATAATTGTCCTCTTAAAAAACCAAACCCCAAACCAAATCCAAAACAAAGAAACTCTACTACTCTCAAAGTAGCACTAGGAAAAAAAAACTTATGAAAGTGAGAACTTAACACTGTCACATAGAAAGGAATACATTTCCCCTATGGCCTCTGCAAGTCCATTTAAGTGCTCCCAATATGATTACTCCAACCTTCAACTTTCTATTTTCCTTCTTGAGCTGAAAATCAGCTCAGCTATAGAGACAAAAAGAAACAGTAATGCTCAACTTCTAGCTGAAGCTAGAAGCTATGGAAATACAAATTCCTATCTTGGGCAAACTAGATTCTAAAAAAAGCCCCAGGTGCTGGAGTTGCATGAAAAACACATCTTTTAACTGAAACTAGGGTTTGCATTCAGCCATCATATTTGTTGACAGCTACCTCAAACACAGCTGGACCATAGCCAATGGCCAAGAAATCAAAATTATGATAGAAAACGCAAATGAAACAAAGCTCTAAAGTTATTTTCAAGGCATTAACGCATCTTGTACAATCAGAATTAGGCATTTTGATATTTACATTTAGCAGTGCTGAGAAGGAGAACCCAAGGAAATCAGTTTGCAGTTCACTGTAAAATGAGATGTCTTAATTTGTGGCCAAATTAGCTCTTTTGTGACATTTTCACCTTTAACATTTATTATTATAATTTAACATTTAGTGCTTGCTTAGGTAAGGGGCAGAAGCTAGATAGAGACTGCCTCAAACATTTGAAATAATTCCTGCAATTTTAGTCTTTATTGTGAATCACCACTCTGAAAAGACAAGGTAACTATTTTGGAAAGTTAAAACAACAGAAAAAGGAGAGTCTGTTCTTCAGGAAAACCAGACTAGCAGGAAAAACACTTAACAACAACAACAACAACAGAGGAAGGGGAATTGTGTAATTCTGTTTTACATCACATCAGGTTTCCAAGTGAATTTGTAATAGCTAAAGTTTATTCAAACTCGACTAGTCCTGGATAATGTTCCCTACTGCCCTTTAATAAAACTACATGGAAACAAGAAGTAATGGAGTTAATGAGGGACACAATGAAAATAGTACTAGACAAGGTGATAAATTCTTCTGTACATCATGGCAAAGCTATTCTTTTCCCAAAGCCTGATTTTGCTCAAATAGAGAGATGTGCTGAATGTTATTGGAAAGCCATTGTCAAACACTATAAAAAAATGAACTCTGGCTCACCAATACAATTCACACACAAAGTCAGATGCTGGGAGAAGCGAGGGTTTCAGCAGGGTCAGTCAGCTGCTACACCTGAACTGGCAGACAAGGGCTAGGCCAGCACTCAGAGCTTCCTAATCTCCAGTTCTGCTAAGTGGCATGGCCACCTGCCCATTGCTGCCTGCCAAATGTGTGTCACTGCTAATTATAACTAGTTCAAATACGGCAGAGTAAAGAGAAGCAGGGAGCCCATCATTACACAGAAATACTACAAAGCACGGCCTTATTTTACCTACATGAAAGACAGATTTTTGTCACTCGATAGCAGCGTGAGCAGAATCCCACTAATTTCCATGGAGCAAATTCAGTGACTCTCAGCAACCCAACTCCTGCAGCTCCTGCTCTTTCTCTCAGAACAGATTTATTAGTTAGGTGCTACACTGAGGTCCTATTTTCCTTGCTTTTTATCTGCTCTATAAATTGGGTTCAATATCCTGAATATCGTGTGGCCTTGTTCTATTTTACCCAATAACTTGCTGAATTCTGTAATAAATGAGTAACTCTTTGAACTCTGAGATTATGGCTCTAACTCTTCCACCTGTGTATTAGCCACTAAAACAGTCACCAGTGCTTCCAAGTATTCAATTTCTCCTTTTCTGTAGCTTCTGCAATTTGAGTCTCATTTGAGGATGAAGACACCCAGTCCCTTGTCTAGGAAGACACTCAATGTGCTGCATACACACTGTCAATACATTTTTGGTTGCTTTTCTACAAAGAAGGAACAATTTCTACAAGGCTCATCTCCTTTATCAGGTACAGGACTATGAAACAACCCTTATGGCCTTGCACTTGTATCTCATGGACAAAACTCAATCAAGACAGGGACAAAGGGCTTCCCAAAGAAATGTTTCCAGGGTGATTGCATGCACTGCAGTCCTGCAGTACAGTGATCTTCCATTCTACTGATTCTAAGTACAGAAACACAGCATTCCCACCAGTTACTTACAACAATACAGGCATAACAGTATTGAAACACTCAGTGTCACTGCTTTTCCTCAGTTCCTTTCCTTATAGGACACAAAGGCCATTTTCTTGCCCTATGCCACCATTTCTCTCCTTGTCCTCAGCACATTGTTTTGATATGAAGTTGATGTTTTGATATGAACATCAGGAGTTGTCACTGCCTGTCATAACAGACTTGCATTTAACTCATCCCTGTCTCATAACTTCGTACATTGATTCAGCCCTTCCAGTAATATCTGCACAAGCCCAAGATGCAAACCCAAGGTGCACATGTGGATTGCATGGCCAGGTTTTAGTAGCAGTGGGTACAGGGGTGACTTCTGTGAGAAGCTTCCCCTGTGTACAATGGCCCATGGGAAGGACCCATGTTGGAGAAGTTCATGGAGGGCTGTCCTCTGTCTCCACTGGCGCAGAGGAAGGATGTGAGGAGTCCTCCACTTGAGGAGGAAGAAGTGCAGAGACAACATGGGAGGAACTGACCACAATCCCCATTCCCCGTCCCCCTGCACTGCTGGGTGAGGAGGAGGTAGAAAAATCAGGAATGAAGCCTAGGAAGAACAGACGGAGAGAAGATGTTTTTAAATTTATCTCTCATTACCCTACTCTGATTTGTTTGGTAATAAATTGAACTATTTTTTCCCCAAGTTGAGTCTGTTTTGCCCCTGACAGTAATTGCTGAATGATCTCACCAGTCCTTATCTCAACCAGTGAGCCTTTTGTTACATTTTCCTCCCTGTCCAGCTGAGGAGGGAAAGCAATAAAGCAGCTTTGGTGAGTACCTAGTGGATACCAAGGTCAGTCCACCACAATGTACAGCTTGACCCTTTCTATGCAACAAGCTCCAGGAACACAGAGCAATGCTGATCAATACCCATCAATGAAATGGACCATTTCATTAGCAACAGAACTCTGCAGGCAGCTTCTCTCACTGAGTTGGCTGGATGCCACCATGAGCTGCTCTTAAATTCATCCCCTGTAACTTGATGCATCATTGGCAGACACCAGAGGAAAAAGGCAGGTAGATTGTGTTCACTCCATCATCGATTTTACTGTAAAAAAGAAAGGCAACTTGGGAAATAAAACATTTCTTCAATTTCTCCTTTTAATATGTGAAATTCAAGTCAAAAGCTAGAAGGTTTCTAGCATACAAAGCCATATAACTCACAAAGAAGATGACAAGCACTGCTGACGATAGGATTCCAGCACCTTTCAATATCACTGTATTGGCTCTGACACTGACTCAGCCCACACCATGGCTGAAACAACAGCCAGAAAACCAGGAGCTGAACAAACTGTGCCTCTCTGCTTCCATATTTCTAAGCACCAGGTTCAGGAGTCAAAGCCATAACTCACTTAAGGTCTCCTGCTGATCTGCTGTGTAGGTAACTACTCCAAGCAAAAAGTACCAGATAATGAAAAACTGGGGGGAGGGAAGCAGTGATTTATAGAACTAAGGTAATGTGCAAAAATGAAGCTGGGAAATCAAACTTTAAAGAGGCTGCCACTCTCCAATGGTAGACAGAAGACGGAAGAGACATCTTTTCATATCAGGCTAATCAGAGGTGACTAGAAAGAGAAACCTGCTTTTGGGAAAAGGTCACCCTTGCCAGGCTCAAGAGAAAGCTTAGAGACATCAGCATAGCACTTTGCTGCGTGTCAAGGGCATGCTCAGGAAAACCCAACAACACCAACTTCACAGTTTGCTCCAAAGATCCCTCAATCCCTGCAGACCCCAGGACCAGCACCCAGTTATGAGCTTGTTCCTGTTTCAGTGCTATCCTGGAGCTGGGAGGCCTGGAGTCTGTATGATGTTAGCAAACAGCCATTTCAGTGAACTGCTGGGGACTCTTCTGCAGAAGCAAAATCACGTCTTTCCATGCTTGAAAATGGAATAAAGAGGAGAATACACACTTGTACAACAATAACTAAGGGTAGAAATGGAATGGGGATCATACATGACTAATGCAGAGAAGATATCAGAAAAAAGGTAACAAAAATGAAATAAGGAAGGGAAAGGAGGAAAGACCTGCAGGATAGGCAGGTAAAGACATAGCTGGGGACAGGGTATTAGGAAATGGTATGTGTAAAGGAAAAAGGAAAATGAGAATGACAACAGAAAAGGAGACACAGATGATATTAAAAGTCCAAAGAGCAGATATTTAGGCCAAAATAAAGATGAAAATTGAACTGCATGTCAACACCCTTTCACTGCATGCACCTTTGAGGTACAAGTAAGAGTTTCAGCCTGAATGCCTTTGCATCTAATTTGTACTGTTTTGTTGCATTTGTTAAGACAAAGCTAATCCTCTCTGTATTGTTTCCATTTGAAATTAGAAGCAACTTTTTAAAATGTTGAACAACGGAGTAGAAGAGATAAGCCTTTTATCTGCCATACTCAGCTGCAAGCCTCACCACACAACCACATTTCATTGTTCCAGCAGCTCAAGTAAATCTAAAAGCTAAACTCAAATCTCAGAAACCAAAAATCTATCAGAGCACCAGAGCCATAAAAACATATGAGTATGAGATGCAAGTTGGAGCTTATCCAGTCTGCTGCAGACTGCTGACTCTTCCAGACTGTTACACAGAGTGGCTCTGCAGCAACAGTTTTTCACCTGTGATTCTTTTTAAACTATAGATCTCAGCCTGTGTAAGAGTTATTTATCTAGTTCATGCTGGATATTCCTGACAAAATGCATAAGGGTGAGTTTAAAAAAGAAAAAGTTGCTTTAAAAATGAAAAGGTATGCTTTGGAAGTGAATCCTCTGCCTGCCTCTGCTTACAGCACTTTGATTTGCATCAGAGAGCAACACAATCTGCCTGCACTGGATTTCTCTGCTGAAATTAAAACTTTACAGTGCTAACCAACAAATCCAGTTGGAAGTAACCTCTTCCTGAAGTACACCATGCAAGGACTTGTGAAGGCAGTCTAGGATTATAGAAATTTAGATCAGGAGGGTCTCTTATCCACTCCAGGTGCCACCACCACCAGTTTAGCTTGCTCAGGGCTTTGTCAACTGAGCTCCACAACCTCGCTGGCCAATCTGTTCTGAAATTTTTCCCATTAAATTTGATTGTATATTCCTTTTTTGCAACTTGTGACTTCTGCCTCTTGTCCTGCTATCATGCAACTCTGAAATTGCTCCTTTCTTCTCCATACCCTCCCCTTAGATAGCTGAGAGAGCAGAAAGATCCCCTTCAGCCTTCCCTCCTTAAGACTGAAATTTTGAATGTGCACCACAAAGTATCTGCTTTCAGAGTGTTACACCACGTTAACATTTTCAATTTTCTTGTCAAAAGCATTTTGTAATCAGCAGACCCTTGGCATCAACTGCTGCCGGTAGAGCCTTGCCTGTGCTGCACAAAGCTGCTCGGGGATGCAGCCCCAGCCCTGCCCTGCCATCTGTGTGCACTGACAGCAAGGACAGCGTGCCCAGGAGCACTGCAGCACACTCACACAGGTAAGGCTTTGGCTCAGATAGAAACTTAATTACATTAGCCCAAATAAGTCATTCAGCAAAACCGTTCCAGCAGACAGCCAAGAAACGCGCCCTTGAATACAAACTCATCCCTTCAGTACTCGTTCTGAATAGGAATTAAGGAGAATTAAAAATATTTCAGATCCTTCAAACACCAGTCTGAAATGGCAGTTGTCTAGATGGCTGGTGGGATTTTGTCACTGTCACAATTTCATGGTCATCCTCAACCTCAACATTCATACAAAGCTAATGTGATACAGTTCTGACTCATCACTACTTTTTTATATATTTGAAATCTCAGTAGCTTCCAGCAGCAACTAATTGCTTATTAATTCCACCACAGAAAATGCTGTAAGGGATTTACAGTAATTAATAGAAGCTAATCTGCTTTCTGCCCTGAATTATCACTCTTACACATGAATTTATGAAGCAGTGACTGATCCCCAAGCTCCAGAAATACCAATACAAAGCTGAATTTTGTGCTACCTTTTCCATGGTCCTCAGGAAAGGCACTGGCTTTGTGCAAGACAGTAATACAAAACAGTGCTTTCTTCCTTTTTTTAAAGAAGCCAAAGGAGGACACTTGCATCCATCAATTCTTCATCCATCACCTTCCTGTCACCTTTCAATTTATTTCTGTCACTGGGAGGAAAGGTGTAAATGCAGCTCACAATCATGAACCTTGGTGACTATTTATAACTGCAATCCACTCCACTGCTAATCCTTTAAAATACCTCTCCCAGATTTATTTACCTTTGCAACAAAGCTGAGATTCACAGGATTGGCTGCATTTGCTGGGTATTCTTTACTCTGTACTGATAATGAGCACAAAGCTATATGGAGAAAAAAAGCCCTGCAAGTCAGAACATCTGAATCAGCTCAACTTTATGTCTTAGTTATGCAGACAACACATCCCACCATCCATTAGATCCCACGTTTCTTTGGTGCACTTATGATTAGCAAGACAGAGAGCAGTAGAAACTCAGCCCTCCTTTCTCCGTTTGATCCAGCCTGTCATCCAGCAGGCATATCCTTGCTGACATACTGAATGTTTCCCCATTGACACTCCAGAGTATCCAAAGAGATAGACAACACATTTACTAGGATGCCAAATGAGTTGAGCTCCCTTCCAAATCACAGACCAATTTTTCTTAAATGATGAAAAAGTAGCTGCAGAGTGGTTAGGCTCATTTTAATGGAGAGCAGCTGTAAATGCTGGCACATATAATTAGTAAAGGAATTCCACAAATATTTAGATAACAAAACCTACAAACAACCTCTGTGATGACAAAGGTAAGAGTGATAAGCAGTCATGATTTAAAACAAACTAATTATGTACAATAAATCTATTCTCTTTCTGGATAAAGAACATAGGAAATTTACTAAATCTGGTCATGAGGAAAACATAGTGGGATGGAGTGCAGCTGCAGAAATGTCAAACTATCCTCACAAGGTTATACTTGACATTCTGGGGGAAATGCAAACAACAGAATCTTGGAAGAAGAATTCCTAAGTGTCCTCAAAGAACTACAATTAGTTGTTGCAGGTCAAAATGATACCAAATAGCAGGATGGTGGAAAGAGCAACAGGAAAGTGAATTTTGCCTCTTAAACTTTGCTATTAACTGAAGGAAATAAATAACAGCCACTCCCAAATTCAGATGCTAATACAATGTTCTGGAGCAATCTAATGTGGTAATAATCATATTGTTATATAAAACTGTACGGCTGATTCTTCTGTGCTGCCTCTTTTAAGTTATGGAATGAAATCTTGTCCTTCAACGCAAATTCTACTTCAGCTTCAATTCAGTTTCATCTATGCGTTTTGAGTTCCCAGCAAAAACAAAAAGAACCCACCCAGACTTTTAGAGATTTTTAACACTGTAAGTCTAGGGGGGAAAAAAACCAAAGTCCAAACCAACCTACTGTATTATCATGGGCATTGTTTTGTGTAGCTACAGGGCTTCTTCAATATAGCTCCAAAAGTCAAAACAGAATGTTGTTTTGTAAGAAAAATGTATTTGCCCTCTATGTAAGTGTCAAAGATGACTACTTCTAATGAAATATATTTTAAAATACATGGGTTTTAGTAGAACTTATTCAAGAGTCCCCAGAAATCGGAACTCACCTACCCCTCACTCCCACTTAACATTGTCAAGCTATTTTTCCACTTGCTGAAGCTTCCAGGCTATCCAAGACATAACAGCTCTGTGTGTCCTTTGGTGTCACAGGGTAAAAACTCTGTTGAGCTAAGAAGCTCCATGCCATGTCTCCAGGTTTCTCCTCCATTTTCAAGGGAAAAAATGCCACGCTCTTAGAGCTAGATTAAAAGAAACCACAGCTCAGTTGCCAAATGAGCAGTGCACATTTATGACTTGGAGGCCAAAATGGAGAACTTTTCTGCTCAGTAACATTGACCAGGAATATGCTATCCTGTAGTAACTCTGGCACTTTAAATTGAAGACTCCTTAGCTTGGAATTTTGCCATTACTTTTCTACACAGACGAGCTGTAATAATCACTGAAATTAGAAGCATTGCAACAGAATGATTATTTTAAGAAACAGAAATTGGTAGCATGACAAATTAAGAGATAAATCCAGAAAACTAATCACTGTCATAAAGGAAAAAGATGAAATCCTGGAGTAAGTCCATAACATTTCAGATAAGTTATGAGGAAACAGCAAGATGCCCAGTGAATTCACCTTTGGCCATTACTCCCCTTGAGACAGAGAGAGCATTGCTAACAAAGGAGGTTACAGCTACCAGAACTGAACCAAACACAAAACCTACAAAATCTAAAAAGCAACGCCTGCACATCAAATTCAAGCAAAGTTATGTGTAAGAAGTTTTCCCCAGGGCATCTCATAAAACACTTTTAGCTTTTTAACACTCCTTTCCTCTGTTAGAAAACTTGAGCATTAAGAAATTTGTCAGACAATATTCAAGGGAAACTTCTACCTGACTCAAGCAAAGACATAATCTCAGACACTTGATCAACCCTTAAAAAGCTGCTGTGTATAAATTAGTGTGTGGTAGTTACCTCATGAGTTTTCCTCCATTTTACAGTAAGTAAAAGGAAAAATAGCAGAGCCATTTCAGTTTAAGGTTTTGTGCGTCTATAAACACATGCATCTATTTGGATCATCACTGCTAATATTCAATGCCTGTTTAATGTTCTTTTTCCTAAGCAAAACTGTAGCTTAATATTGGTCTAATGAAAAGATATGTTTCCAGTTCCCTTCAACTAAGCAAAAGCAGTAATGACCATGTGAGCACTCCTACTCTAGCTCAGTAAAACTGATGCCAACAATGGCATAAGCAAACCTGCTCCTGAACTGTTTGGCGTAAACCAAAATGTTCAATCAGCCTCTCTTTGCAAAAGCTAAGGGACTATCATCAGAGCCTCTCCAAAACCAAGTACTGGACTACTCTCATAAAATAAGTCTTGCTTATCTTCCTTACCTGAAATTAGCTGTGGTAAAATTATACCAGGCAAGCATTTTATCTTTCTCCTTCAGTTAATGGGAAGGCAGTTGTATTCAAACCAATTCTGCATCTCCATCAAAGCACTAAGGAACTTCTGCTGTTTCTCACACAGTAGGGAAAATTACTCAGTTCCCTACAGAAAGAGGGTGAATGATGAAAGTAATGAAAAGCACTAAAGCCATCTTCAGCAGATACTGCACCAATCCAGTGCTCAACAGAGTTAAAAATCTGAGTATGCTATTTGTGGTTCACACAAAATTCCTCCCTGTAATATCTATAGATATTTGGTATCACCTCTGTGGATGTAATTCATTATACTGAAATCTCCTTTTGTGCTTCTTAAATCCCATTACTGATTTATTTCCTCCTGAATACATTATCTAAAAAATAATACCAGTAGTGCCAAATACGTAATTTCATTAATCATTTGTATGCTACTCAGTCTCTTCAGGCTCTTTAATGTCCTCAAACTATTTTGATTCTTCTGTATCAAGGAGATATTCAGGGTGACATTGGGACTGGGAGGGGCTGACCCACAAAAGTCATGATATCCTAAACAGATCTGTGACAGCTGCTGCAGAGAAGTATTACTCTCAGTCTGCCAGTCAGCCAAGAGTGATGAGCCACCCATCATACATCCTCTAATCCAGAGTGAATCCTGATGCCTTTCAACAACCACCAGTAAAATCCAAAACTGTCAAAAGAGCAATCCACCAAAGAATGGACAAAAATAAAAGTAGTCCCAAAGCAGTCAAACATTTAATTCTTCCCTGGAAATGACTTAGAAAAAGGAATTCAAAGGATTAAAATAAGACCAAAAGAACAAACTGAAGGCAATGTGCCTCTTTCATGCCTTGCAAGCAGAGTGCCTGCTAAACACAAAGCCTCACTAATGTCTTGTGGTATTTCCAGTAAAATGTAAGTGTTGGTAGGTCAAACTCATGTATGTTTTTCTTGAGTCAGCTCTGCTAATAATAATGATAATAAAGTCTCAACCCACTAGCTGGTTGGTTGGTTTATTTGTTCAAGGAATTAGGGAAAGAACATACAGAAGGGAATATTATCAAGGACAGTATATGTTTGTAAAAATTTGAGATAACTGAATATGGTTTGGATTTTATCCCAGATGACACTATTTGTAGGAAAGGACATACTTTTTTATTTCTTCTAAGGGTTTTGTATTCTTTTCAAGGTAAATGAAAGAGAAATGCATCTAAAAGTTATTAAACTTTCTGATGTTTCACTTCAAAATGGTGGACTAGCAGATAAAAAGTCATCCTGCACATGATAAATGAGTATTTTTTCGTTTAGAAATAAAGCAAAAGAACAAATGGACAGAGGTAGCATAGCCAGAGTAGGTGGACTTCATTAAACTATGGTAGAATCAATTGCATTCTGCAGTCTTCAGCTTGTTGACAGCTGTTGTAATTTGTTCCAAATTTCAGGAGAAACTAGAAAGGCTTTACAGCTGCTCTAATCTCTATCAGCAAGAAAGAAGTTGTTTTCATTACTGGAGAGTCCGGAGAACTGTTTCTCTCCTGTCCACCCAACTTCTTTTAAGAGAAACTACTTGGACAAGAAAACACTGTCTGTTTCCAGCTGTAATGGGCATGAGAGCTTTGATTACCAAGTCCCTTTCACACAAAACCCCAAGAAAAAAGCCGCTAACTCCACAGTTTGTATGACCTGCCCTCCAATGCCAAAGTCAGTCACCTTGCTGGGGTTATCCCCAGCGGTTCTGTCAGTGCCAGCAACACAAGCTAAAGCAGCCACAGGCAGATCTGAATCTGAACTCTGCTTTTACAAATTATAACTGTTGGTCTGCATCACATTTTTAAGTAGGTATAACTTATTCATTCAACAGAATGTGCTCTTGCAGCAAGTTGCTAATCCCACTGGTATCTTGAATTGCATGATCCACCATCCATGTTCCTTTCTGCTGCACAAACCAGCCCAGTAAAAGGAACTGGACAACAGCTTTTCTCCAAGCAAAGAGTGAGAGCCTATGCAAAAACCGTGGAGGAAATCCACAAAGATGAGGTAGGTACAATGCAGGTCTCTCTTCAAGATTTATTTTGCATAAATTTGCATTGTGAAGAAATTGGCTGGATCTGCCTTGTTTCCATTTCTCTTTTTTCTGTCCTCCCTCATAGCCATTGTCTTCTTTTAATCTCCACTGGAGCTTAAGAAGGAGCTGAGAATACAGCTTCATTCCTTCAGAACCACAGTCAAAAGAATACTAATTAGTTTTTGTCTTTTTTTGTTCTCACACTTTAGTTGTAGTTAAGCCAAAATATCCGAATCCTTTGTCAACAGCAGAAGAGTGCAGAGACCTAACACATACTTGTAAGAAAAAGAAATAATGACTGCTCCCTCAGCTCCACACGGGAAATGAAATCCTGCTGTTTCAGGGAGGTGTAACACTGTGTACCACCAAGCACCACCAAGTTATGTCCTGCACTGTGCGTGAGGACATTCACTGCCGTCACTGTCAGCAACACACTCACTGACCTCATCTTCAATGGCTCTCACTGTAATGAAAGCTTTTGCTGTCCTGAACTCTCCAGACCTGGACTGCTCCTTTCTCATTTCTGCCTTAAGCATCTGGCTCTGGAAGCTAACATGATACATGGTACCACAAGAATACTGACCATCAAATGTCCCAATGTACTAAAACCTGGTCTGACACAATGGTAAAAGCAGATTTGCAGTTTTTAGAAGACTACTGAGTGTCTTTAGCCACTGAATGAGTCCCATCTAACTAACAAATACTGCTTTCTCTGTTTCTCTGCATGCTCATCCAAGGAAAATGAACACACAGCCCCCATGTTTAGCATGAAACTCTCTCCTCCTCTTGACTAGCAAAGTTAGCCACTATCAGTCTATCACATGGCTGGTCTGCTGCAAAATATGAATTACACAGCTCAAATTATAACCATTAAGTTTTCATGGAAGGAGGATTTAATGAATAGGACCCAGGACTCCTGATTTCTCCATCTCCTTGTGTCACTGATTTAATAAGCAACACTGGTCAAATCACGTTGTGAAGATTGTGTTAAACTGGTCACAACAGTATTTACACACCTCAGTGAACACTATGAGGGCTTTAGGCATGGAGACACCAAAAAGGTACTAAAGCACCAATCTTCTCTCACAGAATTTTGAATCAAATAATGTTAAGAAGCTTTCTGGGGGACACTGACGGTTTTCCATCAGTGCTCTAGTGACGGTTTTACCCCGAGGGTCTTGGTGATCCTTGTTTTGGCTCTATGTGCATGACTTATTAGTCATGCAGGTCTCCTGTTACTTCTGATGAAATGGTAACCATCTGGATAAAAAAATTATGAAAAAGTGAATCTCATTCTGCTAGGATATATTTAGTAAGGCTAGGAATAAAATCACCTAGAGTGAGACTGCTTTTGCTACTCTAACTAATATAAAAACTCCCATGCAAATACTCCTGGCACATCCAGATGGGTGTGACAAGACCTGGACATTTTTCATAGCTTTTATGAAAGCTGCTGGGGTCTCAGGTGGCCAAACTACTGACAAGAGCAGGAGTTCAGTCTCCAAGCTCATTCCACTACTAGAAAAGTCTGCAGACACACCATGATATTGCTGACTTCGTGTTAACAACAGCAACTTTCTGCAAACCCTTCTTCCCAGTTGTGTATCAGACGCACAGAAAAAAACTATCAGGTGGTACAAATTCTCAGCTGCTCCTGACCTGGAAAAATTTGAACTGAAGCTAAGGTGAAAGTCTGTACATGCCATTAGCAACTCTCTAGAGTTTTTCAGCATTTCATTTTCCACCTTTTTACAGGCTGACTATTCTTAAAACATTTAGACATTCCATTTGGCCAGAAATGAGCAAATTGTCACCTGTCTCACTGCTGGGTGAAAAGTAAGATATCCACAGGTTGGACTTCAACTCTGATGAATGGTGCCCCTGTCTTGAAGACTATATTGTTACAGATACATGATTTAATCTCCTATTTGCTGCAGTAAAAACATACCTGAAGCAGTTTTTATACACAGAAGGGAAGGAAGATGTATGCATGTATGTATGTATATAGGTAAATACAACAGTCTAAGCTGTGTGCAACAGAAATGCTAGAACAAGGATCACTGTTTTAAGCATTTTAAAACAAAGGTAATAGCAACTGGGACAACATTAAGATTCTCTGATAAGCTGGTTTTTAACTATTTATATACAAACTACTAGTTAAATAGAAGATGGCTTCACTATAAATAATAGAAACAAGGACTGGCAGAGTCAGAAGATTCAAGTTATAAACATTTTCAATTATTTGCAAACTATTCCTCTGCAGGATACATATTAACCTTCAGGTAATGGAACAGTGTACCTGCAGTTTTCTTTCAATGTTAAGGACTACTAAAGAAGATGTTTTTCCTTCTGAACAATGCAACTACTTCAATAACACTTTACTACTATTTCTGAAGAGCAAAAAAATCCTCTTCAACAACAATACTCCACACAAGTACAAAGATTTGAGATTTTGTTCAATCTATATGCAAGACAAATCTTTATTCAGACATAAAAGTCTCACCATTGGAAGAATTTTTATGGATACTTTGTAGTATAATACACAAGTCACTCTTCTCCAAGGATTGTTTCAAAGCCTAAGTTATAATTTGCAGAAGGATTATTATATTTGATAGAAGGCTTAGCTGTGGGTCTAATAAAAATCACATGGAAGAGAGCAGAAGCAATAAAAATCAATAGCCCAGTGTTCTTACATGGCTAGGAGGATGAATATAACAATACAAAAAACTTACCATGTTATTTACTACTTTTAATGCAAGCTTCAAAAATAAGGAAGTAGCTTTAAAAGAAAAAATAACTGAATCAGTTATTAACAACAGAGCATATTTTCTGCTCAAGATGCCTACACAAAGGCATGCTGCTCTGTAGCTTCAGGTGACTCACACTGTTTATTGCTCACCCGCAGAATGGACAGGAATACACAGGTTTGGCAGCTTGACAGAGATTTCTGGGAAATCTCTGTCGGGTATCTCAACAACTGTCAGAAATAAAACGGATCTTGTTAAAGCATGGACAGCTAGGACATTTGTAACAGGCTTTTAAGCTAACCTACCAACAGTGAAAATTGAACACCTAGAAAGACAGCCCCAACCTGACAGGTCACTACCTGGCTTCAGTACACTTGCCTTTTATCAGGGAATTTAGAAGTAATAAGTGAGAAATGAGAAAGATAAAATGGAAGACAGTGTATTAAATAAAAACTACCCTAGTATTTGAAATCCATTACTTTCTTAGAAGAAACATGCTTGAGGAATTTCTCTGCTCTGAAAATTATAATTCTTTCACTACAGAATGAACTGCAAGTATCAGATGAAATTTGTAACAATAACTGGGAATGCTTATGACAATCTCTGACTTTACAAATGGATTTAAGGCATTAATATTTCTTGCATTTATTTAGCCTAATATCTCAGGTACATTCTGTTACTCAAATAAACATGTACATGCACTAACAGAAAATTGTAATATTTCTAGCATTATTAAGTTAAGTCTGGGCACTGTGCCATTTAGTACTCTAATTCTATCAAATCTCACAGAGCTCAGGTAGCCCCCACTTCATATATTCAGATGGTCATCACAAGTCACACTCACAATAGCACTGGAGAGCATGGTGTCCCAGTGGTGCAGCCTCTGCAGGAGACAGAACCAAGGTTTTAGGAGAAAAAAGATATTTCTCCATTTTCTCAGCAGAAGACAGTGCCCAAAGAGATGAAAAATGTAATAGAGCCACATGCTTCCCTGCTTCTCCATCCTTTACAAGTACCATACCAAACAGCAAGTTTCTCAATGTCTGCTGTTAACACTGAGGAAAAAAACGCAGCTGTTTAGGAAGGAGACACATTTCTGCCTCATAGTGCTTTCTCAGGGACAGCAGAGCTGTTTGCTCCACCATATGGTGCTGTTTCTCCTAAGGTTTAATAATGTCCACGGAAAGTTTGCTACATTCCAAGTTCAGCATGAACTTCAATCCCAGCTCTGCAGAGTTTCAGGTCTTTGGCTGGTGCAAAGTGCCCTAAGAAAACACATCCCAGCATGCAATTTAATTGTAAATGGAATGACATGAGGTAGAAGCCATTTTATAGAACAGTCAGCACTTACGAGGGTGTAAGTTTATAAATTTCATTAAATATGGGTACAATCCTTTGCTCCCTCCCTCTCAAAAAAGCCAAAGAAACACAACACAAACAAACCAAAATCCTCCCCCAAACCCCAACAGTCAAGACAATGAGACAAGGCCCAATCAGCTCATTGTTTTCAGGGTTCTTGTATTTTAGTTTCTCTTTTCTTTAAAGCAGCAGCTATCTAAAGATGGTTGAAATAAATTCACTCAGAGCTTAAAAAAAAAAAAAGCCAAAATAGTCTGAGACAACTATTTTTGCTTATGAATCTAGAATGAAATTATAGGCAAAACTGCATTAGTGTAAAAATGAAGCAGAACTGTGTGACAGAGTAGTAAAAACCCTCTTAGGTTTCCTCAGTGAGAAAAATAAGATCTTAACTGTTTTTCATTCCTTTGCAAAGGGAGCACAAGTTTTAGAAATGGATCAGCTTCCTTTGTGGCCAATGCATTTTTACAAAAGAACTGTTAACACCTCTGACTTTGCTGGTAGAGGTGCAAAAGCCAGAATAAACACTGCTTGCATTCTCAATCTCAAACTGATATGGAGGGCTTGCATTTGGGGGAAGAAAAGGGTCTTTTCTCTGTAAGTTGAGAAAATTTGATCTAGTAGGCTCCAAGTGGCAGTAACTGTGGAATGCCACAATGCTGTTTTAACACAACTTTTCAGGAAATAAACAACTTAGAAAGTTGTCATGAAAGTCTCAATGACTGCAAAGCTAAATACAGCTGGTGTTCCAGTTCCTGCTGCTAGAAGGTTACTTTCTGTATGTGGGAACTGTTCTCTCAAAAAGCATTTGAAAAAAAAAGTGCGAGGCAGGACTAGTTCAAATCTGAAGACAAATGAAAGGAGCTGCCAGACAAAGAAAATGGGATTCAATGACAAGAAGCAGCACCTACAAGACTCCTTGACATTGCTGAATGGAGGAAAAGAAAGCGATTACATCATTCTTCAGAAAACTTTTCTTGATGGTTGTGAGTCTTAGCTGAGATATTTTCTCTTACTAATCAGTTACACACATGCCACCAGAACCATGAGTTCATTTATGTTTAAATTTCCCAATAAGCACAGTGACCAATAAAACAGCAATTCAAATATTCTATACCAGCTATGTTACTTTGGGTCACTGTGAGGTTTGTGCTGTGTATGGCAAAAATACAGGGGAACGAGAAGGCAAAGCTGAATTACACACTGATGAGCAGTCATGAGGTCATGGCAATTTGGAGCATTTTGACACCAAAACTAAGTTTTATTTTTATATATTCATGCTATGTTCAAGGCATAAAGAGTCCACACATTCAAACTGCTCCAGCCTCTGAAAGACTATGCTAGAGCAGCACATAGTGACCTGCCACACCAGCAGAACAGGTGTGTTTCATTCATTCATTCATTCAACCTCCACGCTAAGCATGTTGCTACCAGCAAGGTTACATCTGTAGGATGGACGTGGCCAATTCACTACACCAACTGCTCATCATACCACACTGTACCTCACTAGCAACGTTACAACAATCAAAGAAGGGTTGTATGAACCTTGCCAAAGTAATTGAAAATCTGGGGGCATTTTGCCTGTGATCAGCAAAGCTCGCTAAGTAACAAACTTGTACTTTTATCAAAGAGCTGCAAATTGGCAAAAAGGCAGTGCAATGTAGGAACAACTCCCCATTTTCTGTGTGCAGTGTAGTTTACTTAGTTCTGTAAGTCAGATACAGGACAACGGACAACAGTGAACTCTCTGTGCAGTCACAGGGTGGACTGTCCTGCATTTTTTTCACTTGTACATGCTCTATGTAAAATAAAGGCTTTAATAGGATATATGAAATGTAAGTTTTTTGTGACCAATTCTACCCTTGGAATCATATCGATCCCAGCAGATACATCTGCACATGTTCTGGAACTTTCTAGAGAGAAGGATCTTTCTGCATCGATAGGGTTGCAGGATGAAGTCCTAAGACTCTAAAGACAAATTAAACAGCAACACCTGAATTTAAACATAGCAATGCTCCAACAATTTTCTCGTAGAACAGAGGCTCAATGCATGATTCAACAGAAAATGGCAGAATATGCTTTACTGCTTCAACCCTAAAGAAAATCCCCCCAAAAAACATGCAAACATTTGCTTTTATGCAGCTGTCATCCTTTGGGAGGTGAAGAGGAAAAAACCCAAACACTGCCTCCTTATTACTGCAGATCAAAATTAATTTTTTTGGTATTTTGCCAGTTCACATCCCAATGAACTGCACCCACCCAGCAAGGTCACATAAATGATTGTAGAAACAAGTTTCCTTTGTGCATGGAGAAGAATGAATCATTCTGAAAAATGTGACATCTTCAGTACTACTTCTGCCACTATGCAATATTTCTCTAAATTATGCAATTCATCAATATAGCGTTCATAAATGTATTTCTGGAAAAAATGACCCCAAGTAAGTCTCTGCATAACAGCAGCAAGTGGGATTCCTTAGTGAAAGTGAAAATCTGGAGGAACGAGAATGCTGGAAGACCATATGCCATCTATGCTACAACAGAATCTTCCAAACCCAAACAAGGGCCATCTGAAATGCTGAACTGTCAATCATGGAAGCAGCCCTCCTTTTTCTTACAGCTGCAAAGAAATTTGAGTGAAGACCTTGCAAGAGATGCACAGAATAGACAGTGAAGTATCAGACAATCAGAGGGATGCCCCAGCTGACAGGTTTTGTCGATTTCCTTTGAGTTCCTTTGCTACATGATTTCATTCCTCCTGCACCTTTAAACTGCTTCACAGCTAGATAATTGCAGATAGTGTTGCAACGCATCTCACAAGCTGCTAAGCACAGTGTGGCTCCTAATCCATTGTTCCACATTATCTGGCACCACCTCAGAGCTGGAAAGTCCAACCGACGTCTGCTAAATAACAAGTTCTAACTACTTTGCTCCACCTCTTCCCTCAGCCCTTAAAATGCGCTAAAGCTAACTAGCAGTACTGAGATCCTGAAGGATGAGATGCTGTCATATGAACTGATTATCCTGAAGCCTTCTTCCCATTCCTTATGCAGCAGATGAGGTGTCTAATCAACAACTTATCTAATGGGAAAATATGATCTTGCATGAGCCAGACTAGAACATACAACAACCAATACAGGAATCTCTCATCTTTTTCTATTATTGACACCTCACACAGCAGTGGAGCTGCACAATAAGTAACTCATAGTTTTTAAATTATTAGTTGTTGAACACAGAAAGGCATCTCAGCTATTAATATACAAATGATTTTTTGTAGAGCAACAACCTAATTTCTCTGTCTTCAAAACCAAGGGCAAAACTTCTAAAGGCAACAGTAGCTCAGGGCAATGCCTTGAAAGATGCTGATACCATTGCAATTCTCAATGCATGCACTAAGTAATTTACACAAAATGAAACAAATACAGATTGTCATAATGATCTGCAATCCTGTGATACAGTGTAATTACCAATCAGCATAATCTTAATTTAATATCATAATGGTTTATTGTTTCTACCAAAACAGCCAAAAAATCCACATTGAGGCATGTTACATCAAATTTGTTACACCAAATTCTTTGGTTCATTCATACCTATGAATCTTGCATGTCATGATTGTGGAAATTCCCACTTGCAACTTAGTCCCTAAAGATGCCCTGTGAAACACAGTCTGAGATTGCTGTGCTGCACAGCTGGGAAGGAGTGCAAAAGTTTTCTGCCTCTATAAAGTAGGTAAAGTAATCACCTAGTGATGATGAGAACATCGTTACTTTTCCCTATAAATTAACCAATTCTCTGAATTCTGATTAGCTTAAAACCTGATTTTGCTTCAAAGCAAGCCAGAAGGGAATACCAGAGGCAAATTAAAAGGCTTCACCATCTTCAATTATTGAACAAATATTAGGCATTGAGAAATAAATTTTAGTTTTGCTTTAAGCATCCCTAATTGCTGATGAACTGCCTAGAGAAAACAGGGCTCAGAATGGATCTGGAGGCCATTTAGAGATTCCTCCTACATCACGATGAAGTCAGTATTTTAGTATTTTCTGCATTGCTTGACAGATTTTTGTCTACCTGGAGACTGTCCTCTGAAGGTGGCAATCCATCAGCTTACCTAGGTAATGTCATAGAATCATAGAGTATCCAGAGCTGGAAGGGACCCATAAGGATCACTGAAGTGAAACTCCTTGCTACATTTTACAGGTTATTTTCCCTTCTCCTGACCTCACTGGTGATCAGAATATCTTGGTAAAATTTTCTTTGCAGAAACTTTTATGTGTCTATTTCCCCCCTCAATACTTTCCTCTCAAAACATAACAATGCCATTTATTCAGGATCATGGCTCTAGACTTCCAATTACATTGTATTTCCATCTCCCTAATTCTCAGCTTATTGCTTTTTTTAAACTGCAGTAACCCAGAGTGGACATGTTTTAACTTTAACCTTAAGAACATCACGTAGGAGAAGAGATTTTGCACTGCTGTCAATGCATCTTGGCACAAGGTCTATTTTTGCTGTAGGTGGTACGATGCTGTTGATGCACAAAGTTCACAATCTGGTAGAGCAGGCAGAGCAGTCAGATATCCTTCATTGCAGGACTTCTGCCCAGCCTCCCGTTCTGAACCCCTGCAGTAAATCATTCCTAACTGAGGGTGAAATTCACTCTTTGCTGGATGTCTACTAAAGGACACCTTCTCAAAGGTTGGGTGTCCAATCTAATCTAAACTAGGCTGTACAAAATGCCTCTGAATGCAATGAAGAGTGACAATGCATCTCATCCCATGCTAAGACAGATGTACATGGGCTGAACTGCCCTCCAGAGAGGCACTCCTCACAATTTGGCAAGGTAAATTAGATAGTTACAGTACTGGTTTACAGTTAAGTTAAATGATGGCTGTCCAATTTTCAGACAGCTGTTCAAAGTAAAATACACCTGACATGCACTATGTGCTTTCCTCATTGATCTGGACTCTGTTCCTTGTAAACCAGAGAAAGATCAGGAAGAGTTTTAGTATTTTATCACTCAATATACTTATGTCCCCTCCCAGCTTAATGCCTTTGTCCCTGCTGGATACAATATTTCAGTCTCTTAGCCAAAACCACTGCACAGTGCTGGCTGCAGAAGTGAGCCCTTCCAAAGAGAACCCCTCTTGTTGGAGGGTCTCACTTTGAAGTAAAGTATGAATTAATTACTCAGAATACAGGATTAAAAACAGTTTGTTACATAGAAGATATTTCTCCTATTTTCTTATTAGTTGTGACACCATCTCTCAGGACAAAAGTCTCTCTAAGGAAAGGTCAAAGTAAATGCTTGCTGTAGGAACTTTTTTCTTTGCAAATAATGGGCCCAAATCAAGTTTTAGAAGCAAGCACTAAGGCTGATCTGAACAAAGAGAACAGAGAGAATTGTGAGAATAAAATTAAGAACATATATATATATAAGACACACAGACTTCTGCACTCATAATTTTTACAACGGTGATTTTAATGATGCACAAAATTAATTTTAAAGCCAGATATATTTAATATATTTTTCAGAAGATGTAAGCAAATAAATACTAAAAATTACATGCTCAGATATCAACTCTCCTTGTTTGTGGTATGGGAACTGTAGAAAGCATTGCCAAAGAGTTCAAGTATCAGTCAAGAAAGAATCCCAGGAAACTTCATCTAAATCCTGCTCTAGAGTACAATTCACAAAGCTTTGATAACAAAGGATTCCCACTTGTATGGCTCTCCTTGAACTGACTGTGCTAGCCCTGGGATTTAAGTGCTTCATATCCATATCTCTTCCTCCCCAGTCTCAGACAACTGTAGAGATTTTTGACAATACTCACTCTTTGCAAAAGAATAGAGTAGATCCTCTTCAGTAACCAAAGAGCAAAACTAGAAGTGCATTTCATACATCTCAAGCTTCAGCAAAACTTCCTTTTAAGAGCTTGTTGGTTTAAATTTGCATCACTGTCACACACATGCTAAGGGGAAGCTGCTCTTCAAACACTGTTTTTCGGTGTTATACATCACAACTTCTCATTTCTGACTAACAAAGTGCTGTATGCTGGGAATTCAGGGCCTTAAAATACTGATGTTCTGAGGTTCATTTACTTGCCAGACCTGAAAATGGAACACACAACACCTAATGCTGCACCCAAACCTGCAGATCTTATTTCTGTTCTGAGATGCATTTTATTGCTGGACTTTAGTATATATGTTCTCAGCTAATTTTGATCGTGATCTACAAATGCCAATTGCATTTACAAACTGTGAAGCACACATCTATTCTCCTATTTTTTTCCTACCCGTACATGTACAATTTTTTTTAGAAATAATTCTGTGGGATTTGAATGAAGGAAAGGAGCTGACTGTTCTTTGCAGCTGATGTGCAAGTGGTCAGCTTTGTTTCCACATCTCTGTATTTCTGACCTCAAAGGGATTTTATGTCACACTATTGCTGCAGAGCCTTCTGCCCTCTCAGTCAAACAATCTCAAATCCTGCTGGCTGAGTTCCTGAGAACAGAGATATCCTCCCAATGCAAATGTCAACTCTCCAGTTTTAGAGTGGTGCAAAACCCTGCTCAGGTTTCCTAAACTAAGATGAATTACAAAGAGATTGAAAAGCTTTTATATAGAGAGTAATATTGTTTTTAATATTTTAACCTGAAATTTACAGCATATCTTCTTTCTTCTCGACCCAAAGCTAACAATTATTGACTCAAAGCAACTAGATACATATCTAGCAGATCTCAGTAATTTAGTACTGGACATTGTAACATTGCTTTGTCTACGAAGTGCAAGATCACAGATGTGGGTATTATATACAGAAAAGGTCTGGGGGCCCCTTGCCAGATTTCTAGACTATTCTCCATATGACAATGACAGAATATCAACATGTGTTCTAATCAGAGTTCTTCAGAATCACAATGCACAAGATAAAACCTTCATTCTTGGGAACTTTATATTGTTTGCATCACACCAGAAAGAAAGTACAAAAACAAAAACCCAAACAAACACCCTCCTGCCACACAGAGCACACACGCACCACCAACACCCTTAGTTCTTCAAACAAGTCAAGCGTATCCCCATTGAATTTTTTATTAAGGTGAAGACAAAAGCTTGAGTTCAAGCTAAGTAGCTAGATCATCTCATCTGTTCTTGGGCTGACAAAGGAATGATAAAAGATTATGTATTTGCAGTGTTTAATTTGGTCTGTAAATATTGATGAATTGGATTCACCAGAACAGTGCAGTCTACAAACAAATTTATTTAACTTTAGCTTTTAGCATCACACACTCCAATTGCAGATTTTTGTTGTATCTCCTACAGACCAGCACTTAAATTTAGTCAAAACTGAAGATTAAGTTTTGAATAGTCCTTCTGGACTTGACTGGCCTTCAATCATAGAATTATAGAATGCCTTGGGTTGGAAGAACCTCTAGTCAAAAGGTTAAAGGTTAAAGAACCTCTAGTCCCAACAACCCTACCATGGGCAGGGACACCTTCCACTAAACTGGCTGCTCAGAGATCCATCCAACCTGGCCTTGGAACACTTCCAGGGATGGGGCATCCACAGCTTTTCAGGACAACCTCTACCAGTGCATCAGCACCCTTATAGGGGAGAATTTCTTCCTATTATCTAAACGAAACCTGTCCTCTTTCAGCTTGAATCCACTCCCCATGTCCTGTCACTACATGCCCCTGTAAAAAGTCCCTTTCCATCTTGTAGGCTCCCTTCAGGTACTGGAAGGCTGCAATTAGATCACCCCAAAGACTTCTCTTCTCCAGGCTGAACAATCCTAACTCTCTCAGCCTTTCCTCCTAGGAGAGGTGCTCCAGCCTTCTGCTCATTTTCATGGACCTGCTTCAGTAAGACCACATCTTTCCTGTGCTGGGGACCTCAGAGCTGGATGCAGCACTGCAGGAGGGGAATTGCCAGAGAGAAGCAGAGGGGCAGAATCCCCTTCCTTGGCCTGCTGCTCACGCTGCTTTGGATGCAGCCCTGGACGCGTTTGGCTTTCTGGGGTGCAAGCACACATTTCTGGGTCATGTCCAGCCTCTCATCCCCCAGCACCCCCAAGTCCTTCTCCGCAGAACTGCTCTCAATCTGTTCATCCCCCTGCCTGGATTGATACCAGGGTTTGCCCCATTTGTTCCACAGTAAGAAAGCCAAAATGGATCAGGTGTGTAGATGCAATACAATCTTAGTGAAGGTTTCAGTTTGTACGTGTGAATTGTCAGAACAACAATGCAGTTAAAGAATAAGCTCACAGACATCTGAGTGATCGAATAATACAGGCATATAAAGCTCAAAGCTAAACACTGACATTTCTACTAGTAAAGTAGGAGCTGCACTAAGCAAAAGCTTTCATGTTCTAAAAATAAAGTTAATTTGATTAACACATCATGGAAACAAAGATGTAAATGACTAAACTAATTTCCTACTCCTGTCTTAAACCTAATCCTTAAGTAACTCTATGTATTCAAGCACAGAAGGAATAGATCACAGAATTATTAAACATCCCCCCCACTCCCACCAACAAACCTAGAAAAACAATCAATAATTGATCTGGTTTAATTAGATATTGTTATACTTGATAAAACATTTGCCTTCATCAGTTGCAAACTCCAGCATTCTGCAAGCTGCTAACTCTTCCAATGAGGAAGGCATACTTTATCCATTTATAATATACAAATTGCATTAAGAAAATTATTTGCATGGAGCTATAAGCCTGAAATGGACAATTTCACTAGTCCTTTTTTTAATAAACAAGAGATGTCTAAATTTACTTTCAAACTTTTTCTCTCAGCTAATTTTCTACTATTAGCTGACTAACTGGAAGGAAACAATTTAAGAGAAAACAAAATCTTTTAAGAAAAAAAAAAAATCAAGTATTTTATGCTTTAAAGAGCAAAAACTAGTACTCCCTCTTTCCTGCCCGGTATTAACAAAAAGCTTCACTGTATTTTTTGCTAAAAATGTTCCTTTCTTCAAGCCATTTGAATACTTTTTAACTTTAGTTCAGAAGATAAATTGTTCCACTCATGTACATAACTTACTCTTTAAGAGTTTCACTATTTTGGGATGCTTAAGTAGGACCTTGCAATTCCAAAGCTGACTTCTAAGCCATTGAAAAGAACAAGAGGAGAAAACACTGCAATAGATACTGGTGGTCTTTGTAGGAGAGTAAGCCTATTAGTATTTCGTTCATGAGGAAGAAATATTCCTCTACAAGATCTTTATTTGCCTGGCAGCAGTAAGAACCTAAAAAGAAAACTGGTCCTACTTACACTGACCTCTGGCAAAAATATTAATGCTTGATTTGTCTCCTGAGTCAGCTCAGAGCACAAAGTCCCACACTGCTTGTTCAGCAACACCACAGGCTGATACTGTCACCCAAGTTCCCCTGTCCCCACACTTGTCCTCAACAGTCAGCATGTCCCCAACCCAAAATCACATTCACTACAAAAAAAACCCATTAATTGCTCAATTATGTTGTATTATGCAGATCTCACCCACTAAGCTTCCACATAATCTAAGCCTGTTCTTACTAAAGTGTGTGAAATGCAGAGTGGGCAAAAAAAATCAACCTGGCAATTTGTCACACATTTATTATTTGATCTTCAGTGTTTTCACTTGACAGAGAAGCCTGACAGCTCTTCTTCTAGACTTGAATGGGAGAAAGGAAATGTTTCTCTGTAGTCACACAGCCTTGTATAGTTACTTAGATTTTGTCAGATTTTTGATAGTTTTGACCAGAAAAAAATTTACTCCCAGTTAGTGCACTGAGAGAAGAACCTGGCTCAGCCCACCCAAGGTAACATTTGGAACATTCTGTTATCTAGAAAGCACATAAAAATAAACTTGCCTTCCATAAAGATTCTGTTCCAGTAGATTTTTCCAACTTGATTTCCTCCAAGAAATATTAGATTTGATAAAATCAGCATTGAAGTGCTAACAGATGCTAGGACAGCATGAAGTCGACGACGAAATCTTGGCGAGAAGAAACGCTCCTGAGGGGCAAAACAAAAGGTGCAGATGAAGTTGAACAATCCTTGCAAATTTTCAAGCAGCATTAGAAAACGGTATTGCCATTACAACAAACAACTTTCATACAGAAGTTCAAATCCTTATGGAACAGATCCCAAAGATTTTAAAACATCCAACAGAACCTCTCACCAATGCCACTGAAGTTGGAGTAAGACTTCCTGATTAAAAGCAATCTTGAATCACAGTTATGGCTGGAAGGGACCTCTGGAGATTACTTCAAAAGATCACAGCAGGGTCAGCTAGACAAAGCTGCTCAGGACTCTACCTGTTTGGGTTTTGAATCTCTCCAATGGTGAAGAGTGCCCAACCTCACTGGGCAACCCCTCACAATAAAAGATTTTTTTTTTTAATGTTCAAATGTATTTTTAATGCATAAACTGGATTTCAGTCGGTACCCCCTGCCTTTTGTCCTTTCACCAAATACCTCTAAGGAAAGCCTGTCTTTGATTTCTTTCTCCCTACAGTTGGGTATTTATAAACATGGATAAGATTCCCCTGAGCCTTCTCTCCTCCAGGCTGAACAGTCCCAGCTCTCTGAGCTTTTGCTCTTAAGGCAGAGGATTCAGTCCCTTTACTATCAGTCCCTTGGCTGCACTTACTCCAGCATGCCCATGTCCCCTTTGTGGGGAGCCCAGAACTGGACACACTTCTATACATTCAGTGGATTAATTCCTATTTTACAAAATGTCCTCCTTGATGAATTTTTGCTGATGGATGGAAACAGTAACAACACGTTTCTAGGGTGGGTAATACTTCCAATAGTTTCCAATATAGAGTGAAGCACTTCAGCACACAGCAAAGAGTGATTTCAGAGATCATTAATCCTGTGGCTGATTAATAAGACACCCTTGAAAGATTCTATGATAAGATTAGAACTTGTTATAGCAATGACTCTTAACAAATAGATACCTCTAACAAAAGATTCACATAAACATGCAATCCCAATTTTTTTCAGCGCAAATGTTACTGCTCATGTTCAAGAAGTGTAATTATCCAGGTTTTGGTACTTTTGTCCTAATGATAAAAATAAATTGGGTGTGTCTCCACCATATAATAGCTTACATTTTTCTGAATCCGTATTTTGCATTATAACCTGAGATATGAGTGCAGCATGGAGACTGCAAGAAGATGGTAAAAGAAGGATGTGAAAGTTTTAGCTTCCTCCATTATTCAGTTTCTAGAAGAAATTTTAAAGAACATTACAGCACTTCACCAAGAAATATTGTCTCATTACTACACAAGGAAAAATATCTTGTACATCATGGCCCCAGGCTGAAAGCCTCTGTACATAGTGCTTGAATTTACAAAAGACTGAATGCTTCATGTGAAGTGATGAGCATTTTCCAGGGCATGGAAACTAAAGAAAGTATCAGGGGTTGCTCAGCCTTCACGTCATACATGGTGACATTGCAGAAAAAAAGTCTTGTGACTGCAGCATCAAAAAAAAAAAAAAAAAAAAGCAGTAATTAATCTTTAATAGCTACAGGCAGATCAGAATTCATTATTAGATACCTGAAACAACATAAACACATGCTCAAAACAGACCTAAAAATGCATTTCTAGACAATTAATTGCTCGTTCTGTAAGCATCAAAACAAATGTTTCAAGTGCTAGATTACAAAGTGACAAATCTTCAAATAAAGGACAGTTACAGGCATAGAAATACAATTTCAGCATATTACTGCACAGAAAATCTCTGGGAAATTGAACATTAGCCCTGGTTAGGACTATATCTAATATATGAGTCAGTCTGAATCAGCACAAAAATGAGGGCAGATAAGGTTTAAGGAAAAGTGCTCTGTATCACGCTGTTCGTACAATAGAGCAATAGCCAATGTAAAATACTCATGTATGAAAATAAATATGGTGATTTTTCTCTGAAAATTCTGGGTGAAAACTAGGGCATGATAGGAGAAAGGTAGAGAATATAATAATTATATAAATATTCACAGACACAGACAGTTGTGTTAGTGAAACAACTTTTTCCCTTTTTAGTACTTCGCATCTCCAAAGCTATCCAAGGACTTCCAATACGTTCTCCTTCTGTTCCCACACATGTAGAGGTTAGAGGATAGCTTGTCTTCTCCTGAAATGCATAGTTTGAATGCATGGTCCCACACATAAAAAATATATGCCTTTTTAGAATGCATAAGTGTATGCACACAGAAAAAACATTTGAAATCTTGCTATGAAATACATGTTAACAGCGAAGTTTAAATAAGGACAAGTTATGATCATGCTAGATTGAATTTCTTTGTTGAGTCACCAAACTAACCTTCTTCTGACATCATGCTAATTAATTCTTATTAACCTGCAGCTCAAATAGGTCATTGTCTATCATCAGATCTAACTTTCACTCTCCCTTTGTCTATCAAATTTATTTTTCAACTCTAAGGAAAAACAGTTTTAATTAAGGGAAAAAAATTCTTCTGCTAAAGCTGTAGAAAGACTTGGAGATGGACAACCCATCAGACAGCTGGTGTTAAACTGCATTTTCCATCAAGGTACTGATCAGACTCCGTAAGTCTCTACAGTTTGCCTGTTTTACAACCCAAAGCACTACAACCAAAACAACATAAATAGCTGAAAAAGCTCTGCTACCTTTTTTTTATAATGAATACAGTTACTAAAAAAATAAATTAACCTGTCACATATAGTACATCACCTTCTACAAAAGTGATGCACATTAAACAAGGCAAGTTAAATGTAGTATAGACCATAAAAGCCTTTAGCCATTTAGAAGGAATAAAGGAGCAGTTTATGACAGACACAGTTTAGACAATCACTGAATCTTCGCTGGGTTTTGCTGTAGCTAATTTCCATTAACTTTGCTAGGCATTGATCCAAAAAGCAGTACACATTTTCCTGACAGTCTTTGATGTCAATGCAGCTTCTACTCAGCTGCCATGAAAGTAAAAAAGAAACCTTTCTTTAAACACCTCAAGCCAACTAAAAAAGCTAACTGTGAAAGTACCCAAGCAGGTATTGTGCTCAAATTAATACGCTGGAAGCATTATTTAGCAATGAAAAAGGAATTAGGCTGGTCTAGATAACCCATAACAACATTTTTTAATTAAATATCTACAAGCTTGTAGATTTTGTGAATGTACAGCAAGTTGTTTACATCAAAGCACAATTTTAAAAACCCTCCACACCCACTAATCTTCATTATGCCATTTAATGCTTTTGACAATATGCTCCATTACAGAAATATAAACAACTACTATGGATTTGTGGTGTTTCTCTGGATTTCACTGCTGTCTCTTTCTCTCTCCTCTTTCTTGCAGGAAACACAGCCAGAAGACAGAGTGGTAAAAGAGCATCTTACGTTAAAATGACAATGAAACTGTGTCTGCCTGGCTGAAACCAGGCATCCACTTGCATCCTTCCTCAATGCTCCATCTTGTCATTTCACATCCATGCTTCATCATACTTTATTTTTAGTAATCACCATCAACCCCACCTCCCCACATATTGTGAAATAAATTGACTGTAGCACTAAAACTACACCAAAAAGCAGACATTCTCAGACAAAAGGCATGCAGCACAGCAGAAGGTAACTTAAAAACCATTGGCTCAGGCAACCTTTCCTGGAACTGAATGGAGTTTGGGTTATTATTCCAAACCTATTCCTGCTGTAAATGAAGATCAGCCTCAGACATTTTTGCCAGATGTTGGGAAAAACTTCCCTCTGCACATTGTTTGGTCTAAGAAAATTGGCTGCCATCAGATCTCTCTCAACTGAGCCTTCTCATCCATCTTAGAAAAATAAATGGTACTATAAATGTAGTGGGGTACCTTGACGAGTAAATCTATGTGTTTGAGGATGGTGGAGGAAGACAGGCATGAAAAGAAATTGCACAGTCCAAACATCTCCATTCCTAAATCCATTTCCAGTTACACACGCATGTCATATTTAACTTCCAAGAGAAAATGAAGCCAGAAATGGGAAGTTTGTATAATGGTTGTTACTTGAGAAAGCTGATGAAGGACAACACACACCTGAATAGGTCATTTAGGTTAGAATTAAGAGTCAAGGTAAAGGACATGGTGGCATTTTGAGTTAGAGAGCAAATACTTATTCAACTTGCTATGCAAGGTTATTACACCATTATGAGCCAAAATTCACAAACATGGCAGGGGAAGTGGTTTCAGGCAGCAGAACAGAATTTAAAGGAACTACTCTCTAATGTCAGAGCTATCAACAGTAAATTCACATTTTTACAGGACTGTTAACAATGTTATTACTGAATCGCATGGAAAGATTAAATTGAGGATCCAGGTAAATGCATTTACTTCTCTGAGCTAGCCAACAACAGAGAAAATACTCCGGGGAAGACTGACCAGAATAAGTCATCCAGCCATCCAGATAGAAGCTGGTAATGACAGGACAAGTCACATGTAGTGACAGGACAAGGGAGGACTGCTTTAAATGGAAAGAACATAGCTTTAGATTAGGTATAAGGAAAACATTCTTTACTGTGTGGTGGTGAGGCACTGGAACAGCTTGCCTGGGAAGTTCTGGATGCCCCCTCCCTTGAAGTGTTCAAGACCAGCCTGGATGGATCTCTTAAACAACCTGGTCTAGTAGAAAGTGTCCCTGCATATGGCAGGGGGTTGGAACTAGATGGTCTTTAAGGTCCCTTCCAACCCAAATCATTCTATGATTCTATGAAGTTGAGGGGACACCTAAGACTGAATTCTTACAGCAGTCAGAACTAGGCAGTCCTATACACTGAAGTTTTTTACAGAAATCTATCCCCTAGTATTTTATCAGGGAAGCAATCCTACATTTTCCTACATCAACCACTCTTAAACTTATTCTAGCAACAGTGATTTGGCATGTCCCAATGGCTCATTTTTGAGAGGGCTGCTGAATCCAGCTGCAACAGCTTGTTCTGGGAGCAGGTCACAAGCATCACGCTGGCTTAGGGACGGCTCAGGAACAGGGATGCATGTTTTCTATCATGCTGCAAACCCAGCTTGATGAAAGAGTGGCAAGTAGCAGGAAGTCTCCCCTGACAGACATTTGCTGGTAACTTCTTGGCAAATGCTCATAAAATGGAAAACATCTATGTGTGCTGCATTTGCAAAACATCTCATTTATAGAGCTGTTCTGGGACAGATTAAAGAAAACTTCTTCATAAAGCCAGTGACGTTATCAAGCTTGCTTATGCTAAAAATATTTTAACAAGTCCCATGTAAATGAACTAAATTTCCTGCAATTTAAGCAAGAGTCTGTCTTCATGGAGTAAACCAGAGATTCATAACATTTCTATCTTTACAAACTACCCATCCAGAGAATTGATGAATTGATGATCCAGAGAATTGATCCAAGCACATGACAAAACAAGAGCATACGACAAAATTGGAGAAGCAGCTGAATTACTTCTTATGTGAACATATGCACTGTGGAAGAAGGCTGTCAGATACTATGACCAGAGTGACATGAAACATACTTGATACTACGAACTGCAAAACTAGAGATTACATTATTCTATTTTCATCTGCCTTTGATTCTTAAGGATCAAGATAATCTACAACAACTTTTAGAAGAGTTTTCTTTTTTTAAAAGCATACAATATTTTATTACTGTCTGTTCTACAGACTTCACTCTCTCCCACTCAAACCTATCAGCCAAATAAGATATAGAAACTGCACTATTTGTTGTGTTGAAGAAATCAAGCAAATGAGCTACCATGAAAATAGTACCTAGTCCTGCATTATCTTTCATTGCCTCTCCTAGTGTATGAGTGGAGACTAAGTATGCTTCCTACAATTCCATCCTTTCAATTTCCTCAAGGTTTTTATTAGACAAACAATGCTTAAAATCTTGATGCAATATTGGCTCATTTTTATGTCACAAAAACTAAATTAAACATTCTTTGCAATAGTCTGCTATTTAGGGTTCACAAGGACTTCTGCGGGGAGGGGGTAGATGGGTAAAATGTTTGTGGGTTAAGTTGCCCAGTGGGGGAGGAGTACAGGTGGTGTTCTTATGCATATCAGCAAAGTGCTTAGAAAAAACCTCAAATCAGTTACTGGAGTTCCTTTGACCCGTGCAATTCTCTGAGCTTCAGTTTGCACACTACTGTGCCCCAACCAAAGAATAAGCCCCTCTCACAATTCCCATACTTTCCTACAGAAGCAAGGGACAACACACAGTCACTCTTAATGGTGCCAGCCCTCCCCAAGTGCTTTCTTTTAGAAAATGTGCTCAGGTAAACAACAAGCCAACTCTTCAATACCTCTGAACCCCAGGAATCACCACATTACTGCAAGAGCAAACACCCCAACACATTCCTCGAATCTGGGTCATCCGCAATGCAGCCATTTGCCAAAAATAACAGGACAGCAAAAAAACAGGAGCATGGGTGAAAAGCTGCAAGAGAGCGAGGAGCAGATGGGACAGTGGGAAGGGAGGCGACACATCCTGACTAACAGTTACCGGCTATTTTATCTATCTGCAGTTCGGCGCACTGAAAATGGAGGGCAGGGTGTGACTGAGCAGCTGGGGGAGCAGATGGGACGGAGGAAAGGCTGGAAATTGTGACAAAGCTCTGCCAAACAGAATGTCAATTTATTTAATTTTTAAAATGAGCAGTAGAAATGAAGATGGGTTGGGTCCAAGCAATGGAGCATCTTATGTTTGTTAATACACATTGTCAGGGGGCAATGGGTCATGGTGACAAAAGTGTGTTTGGGAGACTGCAGAAACAAAGGGAGTAACCACAAGTGCTCACTAATGACAGTAGAAGTTATGTTTGAAAATCAGCAGGAGCCAGGGAAAGGCAGCTCATGAGAGACTGACATCTCAATATGATACACACTCCTGCACTCTGAAGCTGAGGGACAGATGTTTGACAGAGTAAGAGTAGAGGCTGTACCACAGAATAGAAGAGCAACAAAAATAAAGAATTCTGGTTGAACACATGCACAAAATATTAATTTATGAAATAATCTAAAAGAAACTGTGGAATCCCCAGGGCTGCAACAGTACCAAGATAAGAACACGCCTGCAAGCGGAAAGTGAACAAGATATGCCACCAGACCTTATTCATCAATAACTTCCACACCAAACAAAAAAAAAATTACTTTCTCATCAGCATACACTGTATCCTTCGGTAATCATGGCAATCATTCCTGTTTGCTCTGTTCTTCACCTAACTCTAAACCAGAAGCAGTCTCCTTTATTTCACTTTGCTTTATTTTTCTGGCATTTCATTTTGCTTGCAGTTTTTCCTTCCCTTCTACCCAATCTGAACTGTGGCTTGAGGTCATTCCCCACTTCTTTTCAAGCTGTATGCTTTTCTTCCAAAGTAAAGGTAAAAATTAGCTCCTGGAAGGTTCACACGTGAAAGCAGGAACTGACAGCATTTTTCCAAGAGACAGGATGATGCAAACAACCTGTAATTCCCTATATCACTCCTATAAAAAGAGGACCACACAATTAAAATCAAGCAGCTGTCAGTTAAGATCTATTTTCACAAATAGAACTTGATTCTGAATTTAGGAATAAATGCTATATATAGTATTTGAGAAGATACTCATCTTCTCTATTGATGTCTTACTAAACATTCACTCAACAAAACGCTGTCTTGCACTAGCACCATTTCATTTTTAGATTTTCCAAAAGATCTACATTTATAGCATCTCTCAGCAAACAGCCAACTCCCCCTTCTGTTTGAAGAAAGCCTCCTACCAGCTCGTATGTATCCACTACACTTACAGATGCATGCGTGAAAGTTTGACATACACACCAGTAAATTTCTGTACTTCGACATTTAACTCTTCACTCTCAAAGAACTAGGCTGCTTATTCTTTTTAAAGTGGCAGCTTGTAAAAAGTGCAGAGTGAACCGCACTGAAATGCGCCATCCTCTTTTCTGTTTTATGTTTAAAGCAGAGAATTTAGCCAAGTAATGGCAGCATACATACTGCTATAAATGGGGCTCAGCTCTCACTAAGGAAGACTGATCAAGAGAGTTGTGCATTCTCCTCTGTGTTCAGGGCTTTGATAGCCTAATTTAAGTTCTCTTGGTTCTCATTCTGCCCATTCTGATTCTCTCAGTTCCCTCATCCACATTTTAGCATTTTTATCTTTTAAATTGTAATCCAGTTGGGAAGGGATGTAACTTCATCAATCATTAGTGCTGAATTTGGATCTTGCCACTTATGACTGTTACCAAATAAACAATACACAATAATAATCCCGAGGAGACATTTGATAAACACTCTCAGCAAATAAAGACCATGCTTTCCCTGCAGCAAGTTTCTGTTGCTCGAGGCAGAGAAGAAAGACCAGAGTGCAACCACTCCTCGGGACTTTAACTCATATTTCTGTAATTGCTGACATCTATCGCCTGGACTAATTTTTGAGGCAAACCACAGAGGGAGGCTGCATTCATGTAACAGTAACAAAGAAACACATAACCAGTATCATTCTGCCTTGTTCTCACACTGTAGCATGATTTACTTGTTTTTCACACAGCATTACTGACTGAGCACCAGAAAACTGCCCACTGTCTCCAAAATGGAAGAGGAAGTAAATAATGCTGGTAGGTGGGAGAAATGGGTTTTTTTAATGACAACCAAGCAGCTATGCCAGGGGCTTCCCAGCTGACATTGTGGTCTGGAGCAGAGCAGTAATAATATGGATAAAGACAGGCAGAAAAATCACAACAGTTTCTCCACTGCTGACATAAAAAATAATATTTCTTGCACATATTTGACAAAACAAATAGATGCCTCAAAAGGTAGGAAACAACAGAATGTTATCTCTGAAATCTTTCTGCAGTCATTTTTGTCATTCACCACACAAAATACTGTATCATATTGCCTATGGTTGTCCCTCTACTACATTTTCAGTCTTTGTTACTGAGTTTGAGAGGAGAAGTTCCCTCAGCAAAGAAAACCAGTGTCACAATGCAAGTGTGTGACTGTGTGAGTCCATTTTAGCATGGCACTCAAAATGTTATGGGACTTATTTCCATGAGGACAAATGAACCCTTACAACAGGGGGGTGGAGAAGAGAGAAGAAAATAAAATCAAACAAAAGCAGAAACCTGGTGAGAACTGCTTCACTCAGAATTATTGCTGGCAAAGCTAGAAGGCACTGGAATGACTAGGATGCATCAGGCAACCCATATTTACCTTTGATGGTCAATCAGCATCTCAGTACAAAATAGCACCTTGACTCAGCTTGCTGCTTTTAAGTACCAATCAAAGACCAGTTGTCACAAATCTGCCCTGACTAATGTCCACAACTAGAAAAATAAGTTTCCACTGATTTTGAGTCAGAGTATGTCTACTTTGGATAGTAAAGATTTCTTATTAAAGCAATGATATGGCTGAACTCAAGGTCAGGGTAGGGAGTAGAGAGTGGGTGGCAAGCCTCTTCCACTTGTTTGGGTTTTGACATTAGGGTTGGTACCTAATCTCAAAAACCAATTCTGCATCAGAGAATAATAGCCTGACTAAGGGAATTTGTTCATTCTTAGAAAGTGAAGCAACAAGCTCAACACAATTCTGTGGCAAATACATAAAAATGTTATGAAGAAAGTATCACTGTCAACCAAATCACCAAGCTGCGATAGAAGTATGTGTTAATTATACAAAACTATTGGCAAAAAGAAAAAGGCCAGACTGGCTTCACAATAGTAAACAAGTGATATAAATACTTTTTCCACCAAATGAAGTAAGAAAAAGATCAAAGCCAAGTGCGTGCTGAAGAACAGCTGTTAGGGTCTTTATTTATTGCAGAGATCTTATTAAAGATTTAATCTTGCAAGGTGGTCAACAAACATACATCCCTCGAATGACTTCACAATGTTTGGTCAGATCTTGTCTCTACTGCAGAAGGAAACTTTACTTGTCTCATGGCAGTTTAAAGTGAGTTATACTTGCAAAAAGAAATTCTGACATTTAAAGGAAATAATTATTCATTTTTCAATGAATATGGGACATGGCTGTAAAATTCACAGGCACTTCATCTTGGTTAGGCTGAATGTGTGCCCTAGCATAGGTTTCTGTGTCTCACTGGTTTCTTTGTCTCACTGCTCTTAAATACAGAGGCTCAGTCTACTACCCCATACTGTTTATGTACATTTACATACAGGAGGTTCCAAGTAGTTGAGTTCCTCCTCTTCCATCTCCTTTCCTTGGCTTTTGTCTCTTACAATGTGCTGCTTCGGCTGCTTTTCAGATTCCTCTCCATGAGTCAAAGCATCTAGCAATAAAATAACCCAAGGAAGTAGAGCTTTCTGCTGGGATAAAGAGCTAGATCAGCTCAGCAAAGATTCCAGCAGGAAGGCGTTAAGAAGAGGAAGTGATGAGACTGCAAGGGAGGAAAGAGAAATTAAACCTTTCCCCCTTCAACAGCAATGAGCTTTTAGTTCAGCTTAATTCCCTGTCGAACCACAGCCCAGAGGTCAGGCTCACCAGTCAGAACCTTTCCATGCTCCACACCAGCTGCCTGCAGGATCATTGTACAATGCATAACTTATTATGAATAACTGTAAAAATTTTAATTTACCTAGCAGAACAAATAGGGCAGACAAAACTAAGCAGAGAAAAAAAAAGTAGACAAAAAACTCCTCACCACATCCAAATTCTGAAAGTGATTAAAATTCTGCTCTCTGCAAAGCTGAGGATACCAGTTGTCATTGACCCCATCTTTGTTGCACAAAAACCTGTTGATCTTTTAACTACAGAGACAAATGTATGGAGTTCATTCCTCTGGAGAAAAGAATAATCAAACACACTAACAAAGCTGAATCTAAACCACTAAGCAAAAACATGGACATCATATAAAATACTTCCCCTTTTGCAAAAGGGGCTTGGGTAGGCAATAACAGCATACTGAAATGGACTTAGTTAGTGCACCTCGTTACAGCCATAAATGAAAATGTAGAAATCAAAGTATTCTATACTTTAAAAAACCAAAACACAAGGATAGTAAAAAGTTAAAATATGCCATGCTTAAAATTAGTTGGTTTCTCAAAATGAATTCTTTATGGCATATTTAGTTTCTTACCAAATAAATCTAAAAATAGATCTTGAACTACAAATTCATCATAGTATGATCTTGAGAGATCTTTATGTCTCAATTAAAGAATTCTTACTAGACTGAATGACATGTTTTCACTGAACTAAAGAACTAAAAAGATAAATGTTGCTATTCCTATTTAGTTTAAAACATTAATTTTATCAATTTGCCAACTTCAGTCCCTTTGCTACATCTTCCTTTTGGATGACTTCCAAATATTTCGTTTTCAAAAATCCATTTATTTAAACGTGTTGCCAGCTACTCTAAGGTTTAACTCATTCTAAATCTATTTTTATACCAAGATCTAATTTTTTCTATAGATCTGTATCTCATTTTCCTTAAGGAAAAAGAAGGAAAGAACTTTAAATCACCAGGAGAATGTCAGCCATTAGCATTTTCTTTCATAAATCTGACACATTACTTATTAAAAATCAATACAAATTCTATCATTGATTTCAAATAACTTACTACTCGAGTCTCTGTTCATCTGTAAGAAATTAATATAGAACCAGTGAAGCAAAGCACTACTTTACTCAGTACAGATCTAAATATCACCTGAAGAAGTAAGAAAAATCTGACAAAAACACAATAAAACTTCTCCCGTTTCATATAAAGCTCCCAGATTTGCCCTATCTTATGAAGCCTAGCATTTATTGTTGTTTTATACATAATGCTTTACTGAAAAGACAGTATGAATTAATTCAGCTCTAATTTACTGCGAACTAACGAGTAATCTCTAGGGTGCAAAAGACACGGAGATGACTTCTCACACAACTTACTGAAACATGAAAGTTCAGAACAGTTAAGTGGAAAAGTACATAAGAAGGAGCATCAGCTCTTCTAGAGCTGAACTCAGGAAGCCAGGCTCTGGTTTGAAACCAGCTCAAATTAAAAGTTACAGAACCCATTTTCTGGGCCAGAGAATTTACTGTTTTAAGTACATATTTCTTTATATGCTGATTTTACTTCTCACAAATAATGACCATGCTGCTTTGTTCATTCTAGCTCAATACGCCTGAGATGATATTTAAAAACTGTCAGACTGCTACAAAAGTGTTATTTCCCCATATTGCACTAGGTTTCAAGTGTTGAGACTGAAACTACCATAAAATCTGCATAAATATAGGCGATATATACATACATATATTTAGTCAGCAGAAGGATTCAGGGAAAGATGGGATTTGAATATGCTCTATTTAGATTTTTTAAACTTCCCTTTGCAAGAGAATTGAGACAATATAGTGTGGGGGAAAAAAAAAAGAAGAGGCAGTTTTGATACCACTCTTGTTACTCTTAGAGATCAATCTTAAAAACAGAGCAGAATTAAAATTCAACTTATACCTCTAGAATTTTTTTTTTATTTTACTAATTAAACACTTGCTGTTCAACTGAATTATATATCTCAACTGTAAGAATAATATATGGGGAGGTTTGGTGAGCAGAACAGGTTAAAAAAAGCATAAACCTTTGCTCTGTATTTTTTCAGAAACTCATCTGCTATTCTGAGGACAAAAATAGACTTTCCTTTTTCAAAAATAGCCCTCAAGAGCCAACACAGCAACTGAGTGAAGCACAAGAATGCAAAGGATTTCAGCTTGTCAACAGATGAAATTTAAGTGAAAAACCCATCTCCCAGAAGAGGGTCTTCAACACAACAGTGATTAGGCTTGCAGCACACTTCTCACTGAGACAGGATTATAGGAATGCTTCCAAAAAACAGATTAAAAGGGGAAAAGGAAATTTATACAGGGCACTGGGAAATTTTCAGTTTAAATGTCATATCACTCCACCCCTTGATAAAGAAAGGTCAAAGTCCAACTACTCATCTGCTCCCCAGTCTCACCATTCAAGAAGAAAATGGGAGTTGGTTGGAAGGGGGAGGAGAGAGCAACAATGGGTGGTTTGTAGCTCATGTTGTTGTAGAGAAAACCTTCAAGGGACAAGGCAAATCATGACTCAGCCATAACTGAATGCAGTGAGATCTGCCTCATGCACTAATGTAGATGCAAAACTATGCACATTAAAAATACTGGCTTCAGAATTATTTCAAGAAAAGAAATAATTGTTGTTGACCTTCTTCTAAAGAAGGTCAACAACTAGATATCCAAATAGAAATGAGAAACAAAGGAGACATAGAAGATACTGGACAGGTCTTTAAAAAGACTGGATGAAAACAAATTAGAGGAAAGGGGTAAAATGCACTTGGTTAGGGATTTAATTTATACAAAAAAGAACTCTACTGCCAGCATCAGTTAACTATAATTAGAACTACATGTTCGAAATTAATCCAACATATATAACCCCACCTTCATAATGCCATAGTCATTATAATTTCTATGATATTTAAGCACTTAATTCCCTAGGTGTTCTATTAAAATTTCTAATACAGTGACATCAGATTAAAAAAAGCCCCTATACTTGTATTTCATCCTGCAGCTGGATGCCTAAAAAATTATGTTGTCTTCCAGTCCAGGGACAAACATACGCAGGTGGTCAGATGGTGAAGCTCAGTTTCACCCCAGAGGGAGGATTAATGGATCTGATAAACTCCTTCTCCAGGAAGGTAAAAAGCTGCCTCCAGACTATCACTGAAATTGCAGTGATGAACAATTGGGTGACATGAGGTAGCACAGGCTACTAAATTTCGGAGCTGTATCAGCTGCTGCACACAGGATGCCACAACAGTGAAAACTGAAATGAGTAGGACAGAAAACAAACATAATTTCTTGAGCATCAGGATTTCATTAGGCTGCAGAGAGAGTCCTCACCAAAACAAAAATATATAGGAATATGAATTCTGTGCAATTATCACTGATAAGGAAGCAAGACATATAAATTATTTACCTTACAAACAGTTATTAGAAGATTTGGGATTTAGTAGTGAGCAAATCTGCAGATTAAAATGACCGTCAAAATTAAAATAGTGCTTTTTGCATCTCATTGCATGTCAATTTTGTCCTGTGGAAATTACAGCATGAAGGTCAAAAGTATAAGTAGAATGAAAATATCAGAGGATTTCAAGGCGAAATAGTACTTTACTTGGCTCTTTAGTGGCATAAGATTTCCCAGTGTAAGCTTGTTCCCAGATGCAAGCAGCTGCTACACACACACTTGTCCAGGAAACACATGGTTAGAAATATACACTCCTAATTTTAGTGAAGATGAATATTTTAAGGCCATCCTGAGTGAAATCAGAATACAAATGTTAAAACTGGCTTCTGTTCATCCATATACAACGTGACAAGCATTTGCTTACTCTAGGACTGCAGAGGAAGCTTTTAAGACCATGCATATTTCACCATCTGCTTTGCTGCTACTTTGCAAAATTCTAGTGATATGAGCTAGTTATTGCTTCAGATACTGAAGGGTGGGCAAGGGAATGCTAACTCTTCTACCTGTTATCCACAACTTTAAATCTTGGTTAAACCAAACTAGTAACCAGAAACCTCAGATGAGCATGGAGCCAGGAAACAAGAACATGAAACGGAGAGAGATTCAACTTACAATTAAATCTTGAATAAGTGAAATTGAAAGTATCCTCTTGGTGCCATTTTCCACAATTACTCCAAGCCAATTAAGTGCACCCCAGTACCACAAATAACTCTGTCCTCCATGCCAATAGCTTACGAAGGCAAAAGTGAGGGCTGTAGAAAATAATGTTCCAAGCAAACTGGACTGAGATCCTCCCATTGGAACATAAATGTACCTGTAGGTGAAACAACAAATAAGCAACGCTGTTAGAGATTTCACAGAAATCTCAGAAAAACATCCACCACAGAACAAATGTGTCAGTTTGTAGCATAAAAAAGAATCTGAAAAACTACCTGACATGCTCTATTTACAGAGCTTGCCCTACTTTCGGCAAAGCTGTAGACCACTTCATGAAGTATGTGCACGTACCATTTAGCAAAAGGACTATTTTGTGGTCCTGAGAACTCTGCATTAGGCAAATGTATAGCGCAAACTATATTCTCAAGTAGCAAATATCCAGGTTTTTTAAACTGGAATAGTTCTAAGTCAACTACAGATATTACCTGTAATCGTCTTGTGAATTTAAATTATATGATCCTTAACAAAAAAATTTAAAGCATTATATAAAGTCATATATAGTCACAACCCATACACTGTTTCCCATTTGTCAGAAATGTAGATGCATGCAAACATACTTTATTACTAAAAGTTTGTAATATCTTTTTTTTTAAATATTTCATTAAAAATCGCAAACTACAAATATTTCCAATCTGGTTCTTCTCTTATACTCTCAGGATCATGTCTGTGTGATGACCTCCAGAGCACATGCACCAAAACAAGCCTGAAAATCCATATGAAGCATTCTGCACGCAATTATATTCTGCATTTAAACTGAACCCAGCAGTCAGAACCTTAGTCATTAATTGATGCTTACAAGCGTCCAGAAAGCAGTGCTCCTTCAGTAAAAATACCAGAAGCAATGTGATTCTGAAAGCTGACACTATTTTGTGGGTCATTTCACTTCCAGCCTGAAGAGCTACATCCACTCCTGGCATTTTCTGATTAAGGCATGACCACTGGCCAGACTTTGTCTGAAAGAGTTGCATATTTCTGTCAACACTTTGAAGAAGCCCATCAGGCAGGGGAGTCACCATCCATCTCATGGGTACCAGTAAGGAGATGTGCTATCTGAGAACCACCAGTGACAGCTCTCCTCAGCTGTCATTCCTTTGGCATGACATGCTGCACTCATATTTGAGACTATTCCTACTTGCTGAGATAATTTAAGAAAATTTTTACCAGTGAAATTTTTATCTCTGGTTGTCAGTTTTCATATTCAGAGATAAACATTGGCTTAAAAATTTAAAAGGGAAGTTAACATACTGCTTTATTCCTAATCTTAGGATGTGAGAAAATAAATAACAGGGTAAAAGACAGTGATGAACATAATTAAAGGATAAACAAAAAAGTCATTAAAAAAACAACTGTGAAATGCTCCAAATTCTTTCTTAGCATAACATCAATACACCTTTTTACTTCAACCTGCTACAGGGAACATCTGATTACACTTACCATGTTTTTCAGTATAGGTGTGCTTTTTCACTAAGCATATGAAAGTAAATAGAAATTAAGATCAATAGTTTCTATTTATGCTGTGCTTTTCTTCTCTGTCTCTCTGTTTGATCAGTGTGGCAATAACAGACACTTGCAATCAATTAATCTAATGGCAGAGAGGTTTATCTTAGCAGTCTGCAAGCCATGAATTTCCTGCAGATCTGTGGCACAGAGGGTAAAAAGAGCAGAGCCACAGACTCTGCTGCTTCAGCAAATTCCTTCTATGCAAAGGATTACAGGCATGAAAGACTAAGTAGCTCAGTACTCTCAGGACAGACTTTCCCAACACCTTTCCTCTCCCTTTTCAAAGGCTGATTGGTTTCATTTAGGCCAGAGCCCATTCCCATTACCAGCTCCCCCCAAGAGGCATGGCAGTACCTTGTTCCACAAAGCTGCACCCAGAGGAGCCCAAAGCAAGACCCTGCCAGCTCTGCCAAGCTGAGCACAGCTCTCTGTCTGTTGTACATTAAGGAGTTTAATTGCCACCTGATTCACGTCTGGCAATTCACAAAGTCACAGAATAGTCTGAGTTGGAAGGGACCCACAAGGACCATCAAATCCAGCTCTTTAATGAATGGCCCATATGGAGTCGAACCCACAACCTTGGCCCTATTAGCACCTTGTTCCAACCAACTGAGCTCATCTCTGAAACACAGCATTTAAAAGTAATCCAGGTACAATTGAAATGACACATCTCTGTGACTGAGATCTGACTGCAATCCCCAAAGAAACCTTTCTGCTGATGCCATAGGGCCCTGGGTTAAATCCATGGCACAAAAGGTAGCTTTCACTGCAGAAGTATCTCCAGGCTTCTGTAAGCCCCCTTCCCTGCACTGACACTGTTGTGTAGGCTCCAGCCATCCTGTCAGCACAGGCAGCCTCCACTGGCACTGGCATTGCCAGGAAGGGCTCAGCAGCATCGACTCATTTGCTTCCAACTGCAGCTCAGTTGAGGTTGGCCTGAAGGGCTTTCAGCTTACTGTGCAGAAAAAAACCAGGCTATTTTCTGATTTTTAGTGTCTAACAACATCAGCTAGATAATTAAGCAGCAATAACTTGTAATTCTAATGAATGTTCAAGGTTAGTGAAATTTTAGCTCCTAGTGAGGCTGATGGCAAATGTGCAACTGAAATTCCACTATGTGAAGACCTGTTTGAAGAAGGACAGAAGCCAAAAGGAATAACAGAATCTTTACAAACACTTTGACCTTCCCCTGCAGTACTGTGGAGAGTCTGTCTCCCTGCCCAGAGGAGAAATGGAAGGCAGAAAGCAATGCCTTTCTCCTTCCCTGCTAGAGCCACAAGAAAATGGACAGGCAGCTGGCTGCCATTCCTTGTCACAAGGGCAGTAACCACTCTCAGATCGCGTGGTCTTGCCTCCCACTGGCAACTTTGAAGTGGATGTAAAGGATTGATAGATGTTGAGTCATTTCTCTTGAGCAGTGTGAAGAGACACAGAAAAATATTGTGGGAAAAGTCATTACTACATTATAGAACACATCAGGGAAAAAAGAGTACTTGCTGCCTCATCATCCATATGATGTACTTGTGCATACACTGCTACACTGCATACAAGCAATAGGCAACTCAGTGTGCAGCCAGGAGCAGAGCCTGGCTCAACACCAGGCACTTGGTGCTTTCTGATCACCAAAACACTCTGATAACCAAAATTGTCTTGCAAAAAAAACTCACTAGAGCCCTCTTTGTTACGGAAGTGTATTTTGCTTGGTTTTGAGCATCCTGGTAGTTTAGAATATAATTTCTCTATACTTCCTCTGTGTGTTTGCACAAAAGAGTACTCATTTGATTACAAAAAGCCACATTAATACATAAGTGTGAGGGACAATAAACCTGTGAAAAACATTATTAAGCCAGATGATAGAAGAAATATATTAGTTCAGTATTATCATTTACAACACAACACACACTTTATAACTAACAATTTGCTGTAGTTTAACCTTGTCCAGCAGCTATGCCCCACATAGCCCCTCGTTCACCCTCCCCCATGGGATGGAAAAGAAAAGGAACCTCTTGCAGTGCATTCAGAAAGCTCTTCTGCCCTCCAGTTTGCTGAGAAAATTTGTGAGGAAGGAAGGAAGGAAGGAGACAGGGAAAGTTTAAGAGGCAATGGCTATTACAAATTCATGTCTTTTATATCTGCATGCTTCCTAACTTTCTTCTTCTTACCAATACTTCCATCTACCTGCAATCTATCCCTGCAGTCCCTCTGTACTGTAAAATCTGTACTGTACTCAGGGTTTACACAAATGGAGAGGCTGTAGAACATGCTGACCTGCTGCACCATAAGTAGAATAGCATTACATAAATATCTCATTTTAAGCTTTCATGCAGCTTTTAAGATTATTCCCATTTCTAATCACAGAAAATCCTCACAGAAGTTCAAAATCCCCAGTTCAGAGACTATTAGCACATAGAAGTAACCATGGGTCCTCATGGCAGCCTAACACAACTCAAAGGAATACCCTTGTAGCAGAGTTTCTTGACAGCTCTTAAACAGATTACACATTTACTCTAGATGCATAAGGAAGGCAGACTTAGCTGAAGAATGTGGCGCCAATAGGCAACAAATTCATCTTAACTCACACACTCACAAAGAAAACTCAGCAGTTACTTTGTGGTCAATGAGCCAAGGGCAGACAAAGGAAAGGAACAAAGTATTTTGCAAAGAGAAAAGGATGTCGATTTAAGTAGGTTCGAGGGTAGTAATTGGTCATGTCCCTCCAGGTTGTGTCAGAGGGATGGCCAGCAATGGACCCACTTAAGAGCCATGCAAATTACAGACAGGAAGATTAGACATGTGGAAGATGCTTAGTATCAAAAAATGCAGGCTAGATGAGCATTTAAAAAAAAAACCATCCACTTAGGGGACCAAAAGTCAATCACTGCCAAAACTTCAAAGGAGAAATTTGAAGGTGAAAGAACAGAGATTTCTAAGCAGACTATCAGAGAGGAACGTATGAATGCCACAGGCCAGGCTTTGCCAACCATTCCTGGGCTGGCTAGACCTCCTTTAAGGACAAGGAAAGGTACTTCATGCTTTCAAGAGAACAAATTATACACATTACATGGAGAGAAGGGGGAAGAGAACTCTGTAATGAAAATCTCAAAACATCTGGGGTTTGTTTGAGGCACATAAATACAAATATTGAGAGAATGTTATATAGTAAAAATTATTAGCATGCACACCCCCACACCTGACATGATTGAACATATACTCCTAGACTTCCCCTCCCATGGCAAAGATGTCAGTCTTAACCATATTTCTGTATTTTCTATCTTTCTATTCTGTTTTGATTTCAAACTAAAACTTATATGCTATTAAATATGCTACTTTCCCAAATAAAGCATACTGTGTATGTCTTCCCCCAAGTGCATTACTTTTAGTCCAGGTACAGTAGTTTCAATCAGCTTATCCACAGACAGCAAGCTGTTTCATTTACACAACTTATCTTAATTTTAACTCACTAAGTGAACACTAGAGAATTGGATAAAATATGCAAATGGTACCATTTAAATCCCTACAGTAATACAAACACAAACATAATAGCTGAAGTATTTAAAAGTGACATTTACTTACAGAGAATACCTTTTAAATCCAATAACCACTTTGTTAGTTTTCTTGAAGTGGTAATCTACAGAACAATCATAAGAGATTTGACAGCCATTCCCTAGAAAAACACACAGTTTCTTTTCTTTTAATGACTCTACATTGCAATTTTTTTATTCTGGTAAATTCAGAAAACCTCTAAGAGGAGCATTTTTAATCAGTTAAGAATCACTCAGAAGGGGTATTCATCCTTGAGGCCTCCACATACTGCTCTTACTCGCACATGCATGTATTTTTAAACATATTTGAATCTTGAACTAAGTGCAAGTAAAGCACCTGTTTAACTGCTGCTCTGTCCAGGAGCTTTCTTCAATATGTGCCTGAATTTCTTCCTGAAGTAAGGTCATACAGCAAGACGCATGCTATTCATATTTTTTCCCCTTCTCCTAGGCATTGATGTTTGAATGTCTAATCCAGAACAAGGTGAAAAGTAAAAAAAAGAAAAAAAAGGGTTAATTTGCTTGTAATGGCAGAGTAAATACAATTAATATATGAGGACTTTTTGTTTTATTTCAGGGAACATTTGATGCTCAAAATGCAGTGTCTCTATAAGTTTCAAAGCATTCAAGGATTAACTATCTCACTGCCATACTGTTTTGAATTTGGCAACTACAGTAATATTTACCCAGTAAAAAAGCACTAACACAGTCTTCCATCTTGCATCCTGACAAGAGAAATTGCTTGATGCTCTGTACAGTGAAGGTGTTCATTTGTAGACATGTATGAAAAATTTTGTCCAGGCAGCATTATGCTGGTGCTGGGCTTCCTTAATTTATTTATTTTTAATACTCTCTTCATGGCTTTAAATCATTGATTTCAAACTTTTTTTTCTGCTGCAAAATAAAAAGATGTCAGGCCCAGTTCTGCAAATTCTTACTTCTGGGTGAGTTCTTACGATTCCTGTTTTGTCACTTCAGGCTGTCACTGACTTGAATGGAGCCACGCAGAGTACATAAATAAAGCACACCTGTAAGTCTTTGCAAGACTGTGTCCTACAGGAATAAATCTGCTTTAAATCACAGAAACGTCCCCGTAAACATGCCTTTGAAGGCTGAGCCACTTATATTTGCACCTGAAATAAAGAAATAACCAGAGGTATTTGAAATACCTTTTAGCAAAGTTTCCATTAGGAGACTAAGCCTTGTTCTGTGAAACTCCATTTCTTACACAGTCTAACAATTTTGCTGGCTGTTGGCAAAGCTTTTTAAGCTCTGGAAGACTCTCACATCACCAGCTTAACCCCATGTTTAGAAACCTTGACAAATGTAGACCCTTTAAAATATTTAAGCTAATGCTGGCTGCAGGCAAGTGCTGTTGCATTACCACAAAAATGTTTAATGAGAAATTAAGTCCACTTGGTTTACAAACCATTAATGAGAATATTCATATGCAAGAACACTCAGCTTTACAAATATGACCTGAATTTTCATTCACTTCCCAGTTGTTAGCATGTTTCCCAGCAAAGACTGTGTGAAGTTTCCTACTAAAAAGCCAAGAAGTGTTTAAAGTACTTTTCCTCCCTTGCATTCAACACAAGAAATTATATGAGTCAAGTCCATATGTCAAAGGGCAGATAACTGCAGAATACAGAATAAATAATTTTGAATTCACTCTTCCAAAGAAGCTCATGTTTTAAAAGAGATTCATTTATTTCAAATGAAATTTTAATCTAAATCATAATATTTCCTTCTAATGGAAAGAGTTTCATTACTGATGGACTGCTGTGTTAAGTTTTCTTCCAGCTGCATCAAGGAAAGAAAGAAACCCTGCCTACCACCACCTGTTTGCAGTCAAATGCAAAACTCCCATCAGCTGCCTTTGATCGCAATGGAAATGGGAGAGCTTCCAGATGACCAAAGAGCTAAAAGACTGGTTAAAGCACTAAGTTAGAGCCTGGGCCCCAAGCATTTTGCTGACAGCAGAAGCCTAGATGTTATTGCCAAAACAGCCTAGAGTTAAGTGCCTACAGCTCAGCTACTGGGTGGGAGAGGGCTGTGTCCCAGCTGACAGATGGAGCTGGGAAGGAGGCACTCCTGCCTCCTCCCAGAAAGAGCCTCCAGAGCTCCCTGAAGCTGTTCTGAACTTAACTCCCCTCAGGGGCCCAATTCATTCCTGATAGCCACCATACACCTACCATGTGCTGATGATATCTAGGCACAGCAGCACAACAATCAGACTGTATACTCCTTTGAAAACACAGCTAGAAGAGGGATATATTAATAGCACTGTCACTCTCTGCTTATAAAATGGTAGAGGTCAGGCTCTTTGCCAGGGAGACCAACATATCTTGCCTCTCAGAGGAGTGATCCAGCTGTCTGTTACCAGGCTGCCACCAGGCAGAAAAGAAAATGAGATTCAAAGAGTGAATATGCAAGAAAAAACAAGTCTGTGGCTAGAGCATTACTCAGAGAGATGCAGATATTCCAGTCCAGCTTTCTGCACCAGGATTTGCTCATTGTGCCCTAAACAATGATTAGACAAAATGCATAAGCAACACCATGAACAAAAGAATTATGTTTTTCCCACTCATTTTCTTTACTTCTTCCAACTCTTACACTGGAGGTGACAGACAGCACAGAGAAATTTTCAGTTCCCTTGAAGTTACAAAATAGAGCTTAAAGACTAACTAGCACATCAGAATAAAAGAATGTACCACTATCCTCAAAACCACATCTATTGTTAATCCTGCTGTTTCTGTCAGCCACTGAAGTAGAAAGTATTCCAGAAGATGATTGCCTACAAATGATAGAAGTTTATTCCAGCTGACAAGATTGAAAGGATATCCCAATAGAGGATCCAGACTGGGAACTATACAGGGATACAAGTACCTTTGTTTGTAATGCAATATGCTGGTCTGGATACACAGTAACTACCTTGAGCAAGGTAATTGAACTTAAAGCTCTAAAGTCAGATGTTTCAGCACAGAAGGCTGAACTGGCTGCTTTAACATGGGCATTGGAAGAAAACATCTGGTTGGATTCTAACTATGCTTTCAGTGTAGTATATGTCACATGAGAATTTGGAAGGAGAGGGGTTTGTTATCAGCACAAGGTACACCAATCAAACATGGGACACAAATATTACACTTACTGGAAGCAGTACAAAAACCAGCTGAAGTTCCAACTAGGCACTGTTGAACACACCAGACAAATAAAATGTGGAAATGGGCCAAAGTGTGGAAATTACTTGGCCAACAGGGCAGCTAAAGAGGCTGTAGAAAAACATATCCGCATTTTGGGTCCTCAAAGAGAAATTAGTCTACCGAATATTAAGCCAGAATATAGTGCAAAAGATTGTCAATTAATTGAAGCATTGGAAGATTGATTTCACCCCAGTGGATGGGCAAGTCATCCCTACTGGACAAGTAATAGCTCCCAAGGCAATTACGAGAGAAATAGTAGACTGAGAACACCAGTTTACACATTGGAGTACAGAAAAGTTGTCAAAACACTTAAGAAAGACAGTGATTAGCTCCAAGATGACTGAAATTGTACATTCAAAGACTCAAAAGTGTGGCACATGTAAAAGAAATAACCCCAGTACTGAAAATAAAGTGGTAATATGGGTTATCAAATCTGGTAACTCCCCATAAGATTATTGGCAAATTGATTTTACACAACTTCCTCATATAAAGAGAGCTATAAATATCTATTAGTCTTAGTGGATACCTTTTATGGGTGGCCTGAAGTGGTTCCCTGTTGCACCAGCATGGCAAAAGTAGCAAATACATTGTTAAATCAAATAATTCCATGCTTTGGAGTTTCTCTAGGAATGTCTTTAGACAGAGGGTTTCATTTTACAGCAAAAATAGTGGAACAAGTTAGCAAGGCCTTGGGAATTCAGTGGGACCTATATATTCCCTACTGGCCACAAGCCAGCAGAAAAATAGAAAGGATGAATTATACTATTAAGCTGCAATGTAGTAAAATCTGTCAAGAAACCTCATTGACTTGGGTACAAGCGCTCGGAATTGCTTGTTGAGAATTAGGATCCAACCTAAGGGCATAGAAAAACTAAGCCATTATGAGCTTCTCTATGGTTAGCCCTATCAAACTCCACACATCCCATGGGATGTGTATGTAGGGCAGACCTCAATAACTACCTCATATGTTTAAGTAAAATGCTGCAGGATTTACGATGGGCAGTTGTCGTCGCCAGACTGGTGGGACTGAACACACCAGCACAAAAATTCCAACATGAGACTGGGTGTACCAACATGAGACTGGGATCCAGCATCTCTCCAGCTAAAGTAAATTAGTTCTAGGAAAAGACATGTTTATATATTAGCTAGGAAGTACATTGTAATGAAGGTGTATAATCATGATGGAGTAAGTACCCTGTTGTAAAATTTCATGACACACATTCAATTAGAGGAAAAATCCTCCAAATGTGTCCAGTGTTGTAATAAAGAATGCCTGATTTCTAATATGTCAAATTGTGTTGGAAAGTTTATCCTCCGGTCTATTTTGGTATCAGAGGGCCCAGCTCAAAATTCAGAGCTCTGCATACCTGAACTGGAGGCTGCATAGGCATAATTTCCCCACACAAATAAACCCTTGGCAACAAATCTCTTCCCTTGCTATCTCCCCTCTCTTCATAGCAGTGCATTCACAACAGCACATTTTGGAGTCGTTTTCAACTAGAGCTGAAGCAACATAGACCAGTTCTTCCTCTGCGTGTCACTGCACATATTGAACTGTTTGTGGTTCAGTTAGTGAAAAACTGTTAAGTATGTGTCATTTGTTTTTTGACCATGCCAAGAATAAAGTACTGTGTTTCTTCTGTTCTCTTAGAAAGCTGCTTTAAATTCCATAGGTTTAAGCACAAGCTATGTAGCCATTCTGCTAATCTTAATATGCCAGGTACATCAGAAAAAATGTGGATTCATCTGCATGTGTGAATTCAGATGTTTAAAATACACTCATCACCACGCACTTAAGAGCTACCTTTTCCAGCATGCCTCTGTCAAAGGAGTGCCTAAAATGCAGTCACTACAACAGAACCTATTTATTTTCCTTTTTAAACCATTTTTGCTTGGAGACAAGGGATAAAGTTGAATAGCCCTCTAAAATTTGCTAGGTAACAGAAAGACTGTTTAATCTTTGCAGACTCCTTTGTGGAGAGTTTGATGATTCTTTTGCATTTTTATATCCCTTTTGTACACATCCATGTCAAAGGGCATGATTAATATCCACAGACCACACAGCATTTTCACTAAACCACAAAATACCTTTGCTTCACTGGGCTGTATAGTTCTATAGAAAAATAGAAATCAAGATGTCAGAAGACCTTCACTTGGGTAAAGGTAAATCAGAAATACAAATTTTTGTGAAACCAGAATAATGTTCAAATTTCCAAAGTCAGTGAAGACTCAGTGTTACAATCTTCAAATTATAAACCGACACCAACAAAATGTACTTCAACAGATCTCTGAAATAAAGGCATGCAATTAATGAAAAGCAGAAATACAGAAGAGACGTTGCATAAATATAGCAGGAAAATCGACAAATATCAACGTATCTGCCTGAGGAAAGTGTAGCGTTACATGCTCCTCCAAATTGCAAGTGCATATAGTTTGAAGAGTTGGGCTTTTGACATTATTCCAAACTGAGTAATTCACTCACCGCTTCTGAGCTCACATTTCTTAGAAAACACTATTTGCAGTTCTTGGAAATGGCAATTTATAAAGTACAGCCAAGGCATGAAGATGTCTAGGCAAAGCTGGGATGACTTAAGATTATACAGCACCTTGCACAATAAAGAACTTCTCTGCACTCTCCAGCCTGTGTCAAAAACCCTTCAAACACCAGCAGAGTTAAATCTCCTCTGATGTGGAGTACAATACACATTTACCAGCTCAAATCAATGCTCCCTAATTGTTACGTAAGTGAGAATGAATATAAATTTAATTAAGCAGAGTGAAGCAAAATATTTACTTCTCTTGAAGTAACACCCTTAAATAATGATAATCTCCTTTTCTATTATTTGTGAAGAGAGAATATACATACTCTCCTAACAGCCGCCAGGAATAGGGTTCACTCCAGATAAAAATTTATATGGAAAAAGGCAGTTCTGTGAAGTCAGTAGTGACAGGGGCTAGAGCTAAACCAATAAGTTTTAAACATACAGCAAGATATTAATCCAATACAAAGGTAGAACTTGAGAAAGAAATGCTGTAGTTACAGACAGAAATTTAAATAAGTTTGGAAGGATGAGAAAAAACAAATAAAAAGTGGCGGGGGGGGAAAAAAAGGTGCATACTCAAGGAAAAGGGAATGGTAAAAGTGCCAGGGAAAAATCATCAGTTGGGGTATCATGGAAGGTTAAGTACAAAATGTACCATAAATCTTCTTATCCTGCTACAACACTGAGCTGTTTATCTCTCCAGTTGTCTACAGGTAATCTTTTTGTAAGAAAGAGAGAACAAATAATGATTGATAAAAGAATGACTTTGCATTGATCCTCACAAAAAGCCCCAAGAGGATGAATCAACAAAACTAGTTTTAACTGGTAAGTACAAATGTAGGCAAGACAAGACAAAAAACAGGTTAAAGACCATTAAGGCTGCCAGCAGCATTCTAGCCAGTGTGCCTGCATGAAATTCTCTGAAAGGTATTCAAAGAAGCATCTGATTTACACATTGGGTCACCAGTGCTTGTTTTTCATGTTTTCTGCTTCTTGAGATTTCAACAGACTGTAAAAAGCAAACTAAGTCCTTTTCTTTCTTTAAAAGTGGGCTTAACCAAGCATAAATAAGGAAATTTCACCAATCTTGGGAACTGCTTAGTGAATTCCAGGTGGTACTTGGGAACACACTATGAATGGCAGCTTGTGCTTACCTCATCCTTAGGACTTGGGGCTAACCAGCTAAGAAATAGCATTCAGAAGTAAGGTAGCTTCAAAGAATTAAATAGAATCATCAACACCAAACTGCCTTATTTTCCCTGAAAAACCTCAAGAAAAAAACAAATCTGTCTGTTAAAGTATAACCAGCAATCTAAAGAACATCATGAGATAACATCATGAGGTAAGATAGCTATGGATTAGTTTTTAAACTGTTTGAATAATTCACAAAATATTGAACAAGGCATTTATTTCATTCTTCATTATACAAAAACTGCTACCATTAGGCAACAGGGTGCAAGTATCTCCCCGGGCTGTAAGCTCCACACCAGGAAGAGAATCAGACAATACAAAATCCCTCCATCCTACTGCAGTTTTGCCATGATGGCAATGAAGATGACAAAAAGAGTGCATGCACAAACAGTGCCCCACCACACTAAACACAAGCATGAGGCTCTGCACCCCCAAACCATGGGTGATGCTGGTTGGAGGTGGAAGATTTGTCCTTGACTCCAGCCTCAGCTGGCAGACAGCAGGCAACCACTGCTCTCAGCTATTGATTTTCCACCATCTTGAAGAGAATGGTCCTTTACTTGAAAATGGCTTTTCCCTGTCACAAGTCATCACTCACATAGGTGTCACTCAACTTGGAGAACTGCAAGCAGAGCATTACCCAACGCTTTCTGCCTTCACATTGCAGCAGACCTTTGGCTCCAAGAGGTCTTCTCTTTCCACAGACAGGTTACTTCAGAAGGAAGGATGTGGGGGTACGACATCCATCAGCTTCTGGCTGAGACCAAAAGCTATGATGCAATGAAAAGGTACCTGAATTTCAGGTGTACCTTCACCAGTGATTTGACTCTTTGCCCTGAAGTAGACTGGAAATGCTCAGCCAGGCCAAGAAGTAGTCTCCCACTCTCCCCCCACCTCTTGCCTGAACTACATGATTCTCTGTTATGAGCTCATACAGTGGCAGATCAGAGCCATATGCACAGAATTCATGAATACCAAAAAGCCAAATATAATTATGTGGGGTCAAGTATGTTGACAACATCCTGGAACATTTTCTGTTTACAATGCAAATGTTTTGTTTGACAGCACCACTGCAGAGATTGATAATGACCCATCACTACAGTACTGTTTATTAATGTTCGGTGAGAATTAATGTGAAGTTGAGTGGGCATAAAATGATACTTCCTCATTTTTACTTGCACATTTGGCCACTAGTGATGCTAAGCCACCTTCAGTTGTTTCTCACCTTCTTCTACAAACTAAATACCCCCTGGTCCCACAACAGCAGCCCACTCCATCCTCTTCTTGTGACCATCTGGCAATTCTATGATTGTCTCAGTCTCCATTCTATCCTGTAACAATGATAACCAAGATCAGTTTATTTGTTCATAAAAGAAAACGCCAGACCATATTTTCTTGTATTGTCAGCAAGATTTTTTTCATCAGTTTCAGACGTATAAGGATCTGGATTATGTGCTTGTTTTCATTTCCAAGTACCTTTTGCACCAAGCATCCTCTGCTCTACTCCTAAAATTAGCCAAACCAAACATTTTCAAGATTTGAGGACTGAAGAATCAGAAAGATTTATTGACCTTTCACAGTTACAGAGATGATGCTAAAATTAAGTGTTATTTCAAGAGAAAAAAGAATTCTATTATTTTAATTGAATAATTCTATGTTTGTACATCTTTTTTTGTATGCATTCACAACAATGTTTGTGCTGGACCCTTGCATGTTTTGTGAGGTTTGTGGATGAAGGGGTAGGGTTCATTAAGCAGAGCACACATTTAGCAAAGCAGCAGGACAAAAATATATTCTTTCACCACTTACTTAGTCTGGAGATTGGATTTAGCAGAGTGAACTTGACAGACTTTTCTTTCCATTTGAATGTTATTTCAGTCTTTTCAATTCCCAGAGCATATGCATTAAAAGATTTCCATTTTATTGTTAAAAACAATGTTTCCTACATAAAAAATTCTTCACTAAAAAACCTAATAGCACATGCAAGATATAAAGATTTTCTCATCTCATACACTGGGCAAGAATAGCTGTACATAATTATGACCTGGCTGAAGAGTTTTCATCTTCCAAGCCTTCATACATGTGAACTCTTACTGTGCTTCCACAATCTATTGATATTTTTACTTGCATATTGATTGAGAAGTAATTATCTCCGTAGGGTACAGAAACCATAAGAAAATACAGTGCAAACTAAACTACAGTCCTTAACATTAAGCCTGCCAGTTAAATCCTCTCCTGAGCACATGCAGGGTACTAACTTTGCAGCTGAGCAGTGAGGTATCAGTGCTAAGCTCCAATTTTATTTGAAGAACAAACATACAAACAGCTCTCTTCTGTGAACACTCAGAGCATCTCAGATTCTCTTCTGTGCCTTTATGGGATAAGCTGAGCATATGACACAGTCTCCTGAGGTAATCCCTCTTGGACAGCCATTGTCCCCCCACTCCCTCATCACCTCTCCTCTGAGCTGGAACACACAAGCTGCCAAAGCTACTCCTGAGATCTCAACAGGTAATGGCTTTTCTGCTCCTGCCTCACATGATGAGAAAGGTTGGAAACCAAAGGATCTGAACATGGACTCATTTAAGCAAGCTGCAACATCCTTTTAAAGCTACAGGGAACAGCATAAAGCCAGCTGTAACAGTTGGTGTTACAACCTCTAAAGCATACACTGCTGGCAGAAGGTTGAGGATTTCAGGCAGGACTGCTGCCATTCAGAACTGGAGGTGATTTTTAGCTCCTAATGTAACAACCACAAAGAATTAATAGAAGTGAATGCAGGCAAAATTTAAATTGTAAATTGAGTTTTACACCTAAGTCTAGTTGTGTAATACACATTTCTTCACAACAATAACACCTGTGATCAACAGGATCTTTGCACAAGACAGATACTTTGCTAGCGGTATCTGAGAAAGAAAACCTGTTCATAATTATCATACAGCATTTTTTTAATGTTGTTAATAGAGTTCAATATTAAATCAGAGTACCTTCTTTGATGGTAGCCTAGCTGTGATTCCTATGATTCCTGTTTTGCTCAGTAGGTAAAGTTTAAATCAATAGCAAGGGCACTCTTCTCCATCTTCTACTTTCAGCCACCTTTGCTATGCTTTTTCACTTTCTAAAGGAAAATAGCAATATGAAAAACCACCCCACTACTCCATTTTTAACTCACAATTTTGGAAAGGTAAAATGACCAAGAAAACATATTTATGATCAATCTTCAGTTTTGTGACCAAAACGTAGAAAATATTTTTTGTACTGCAGGTTTGATTCCTCCCTCTTGGGGTTTTTTGCACTGGGCAAAACCAGATGAAGGAATGGACTGTATCACCTGTTTACTGTGTAATCTGTTAACTGCAACTGATTCACTTCAGTCCTGTTTTAGTTAAAATTGAAGTGTAATATTGAAAATTAACCCAGCATTATTTCAGTACCACTTCTAGTCTAGTCATTAAGATTCAGTAATTAAGAAAGCATTCTCTTTCCACATTCCTTACAGCAAGAAATAAAGCAGCAACAAACCTTTTGTTGTATCCAAGTATTTATCTTCTCTGTACATAATCCTGCAAGGATCAATAATACCACACAGCCATGTCAGACTGTAGATAGCATCCAAAATCAGGCAGGAGCCTGTACAGAGTGCTTGACACGTGAGACAAGCCTGTCCTATCCATGTTTCAAACTTTTCTAGTTGATAATGCTATTTAGGTTTAACATTCTGCCAGTTCAGACAAAATCATTTTGGTACAAGCACTGTTCTGCCATTAATGGCTCTGAAAGCCATTATGTGAAGGAACAAGACAAGTGATGTGACTACAAACCAATGGTGTATTTAAACTCTACTGATCCCATGTTAGGCACAGGCCTGTCTTGCTTAATTGGACAGCATGTAAATGCTTAACAACAGACACATATACTTACATATCATGCAGAATCTAAAGCTTTTAAAGTGATCCAAAGAGCTTTCCATTCATATATTCACCCTCCTTTTAAACAAGTAGTAACTGACAACACTTTTTTTCGTTCCTCACAGGCTCCTGCACTTCACAGACACAGTACTTTTTTCTGATATACTCACTGCAGCAAATTTGTCTCTGGTTTGGAGGACTCTCTCAGAGTGCAAACCACTTTACGACTACTGGTCACCAAATCTAAAGCACAGAGACTGATCAAGCACTTAGTGCAAAGTATTCAACTATCCCATCCCTGCCTCTGGAAAAGGTCACAAACTAGGACAGCATCGTGACCTGCACAGTGAAATTCTACCATCCTTGAGACAATATCCAATGTCCCTGACTCAACATTCAGCATATCTCATGCTTTGGCAGGAAAGCAGTAAGCCCTGGGCAGGGTTTTAAGAGGCTACCTTGGTTTCATTTCTGAGGAAGTCTTAGTATCTTGCTGCCAGGTCACACTGTCCTGGGCTTGTCAGAGCTCTAAGGAGCACAGTAAGGCCTGCACCCCCAAGCTGTCATTCTGCTAACTCCTTGTGAATTTCTGCATGTACATGTGAGAGACAAAAGGAAAGAAGAGAATGTTTTATTGACACTACTTGACTAGTTCAGAGGTAGGCATGAAGCACTGTCTCTCATTTGCATTTGCTGCTGGCAAGGGATGATCAAATATGCAAACAATTCAAGTTATCCAACATTCTCTACTGACCTCTATTATAATAAGAAAATAATTGCTTGACATGTTCAACTTCAAATTCGAGGCTTTCTGAAGTTACCATGATTCTGACACTAACAACAGAATTAACATGACTAAACAAACTCCCCAAACCACTTTATATAGACCCAAAGTTTTAACATCAGCTTCATCTAATAGCTAAGTGATTGAACTCACACTTCAAAGCAAACACAGATAAGGATCTATCTAACTGTGTTGGCACCATTTGCAAGCACCCTACTTCTTCTCATCAGCAGGTTTGCAAAAGTGGAGAAAAGATCAGGAAAAGAATTCAATGTGGAAATGAACTGCAGAAGGACAAAAACCCAGCACACTTTTTTGTTTATTTGCAGAATCATTTTCTTCCTATATTACTAAAATACAAGACCCAATTTAAGAAAATTAAAACAGAATGAAGAAGGAATGAGAAACAGAAATTAAGTGTATCCTAGAAATTTGACATTTGACCGATAATGATGGAAATGAATTTACTGCCCAGATGGTAATTATGTTTTCAAATTATATCATAATTATTCAAATGCAACTGACCTTGCCATGTATAACTCTTAAGAACTGCTTGTACAGTAGAAAGAACAGATTTTAGACTATTTGCAAGCTGAAAGTTGATTATGCTGAAACATTGCATACCGAGGAATAATGTGTTCTGACTCAGTGAGAATGAGCTGACTGGAAGTAAGGTGAGATATTAATTAAAATCTGTGCAGCACCTGGAAATTAGAAAGTGATTTAAGTCTAAAGCATCATTATTACTGATGTATGAATACATATCGCTTTTGGGAATGAAAGAACACATAGGAAGAACACAGCTAGCAGTTATTTATTCTCTAGACTCTTCAGCTTATCAATGAATTCTCCACTGATGTGTCTGACGCTAAAGATTTTTCTAATAAGTTTCTAGACTTTTCTAAAGAGATATTATTTTCTTCTGCGTACTTGGGAAGGGCAAGTTACTTTCAAGGCAGATAAATTACCATATTGCAATCTGTCTTAAAATGCATAGGAAAATATCTTTCAAAAGTGCACTCTGATTTAATAGGGTTCAGTAAAGCTTCTCATATGCTGATGCATGAAATAGATACACGGAAAGCCATATTAAGTCAAATACTTAATTAAACGAGATTTTTCATAACTCTCACGGCTAAAATGCAGATTCTAATCTGTCGGACAAGAAAGTTACACTGAATGTCATCTTAACATAGTTTCTTCTCTGCAAGTCATGTGTGATCCAGGATACCATATCTGTTGAAAACAATACTCAAAAGACTTCTGTTTGTTCCAAAGTCAATTTCAGGCACCGGTACATATTCTGTATTTTATTTGAAACAGACTGTGCTTGTCAAACATTCTGGCTTGTTCTGCAAAAACGCTGATCCTAGACCCACCACTACAGCATCTGAATGCACTCTGGTTATGTCTTTAAAAAAAAAAAAGTATGAACAAACAAAAAACACCTCACAAAAAACCAAAATGAAACCCACCATACTCTGTGCTTTATTCATCAGAGAGGGAAAAATGCATGTGCAATACAGCACAGTAGTATTGCGCAAAGGGAGACTGCGCATACATTTTCCAAAATGCATGGACTAAAAGGTGAGACCATGACCCTTAATTTGGGTAGGTGCTCACTACAAAACTGTGGACTTTATTACCAAACGAATTACACTCTTGAAAAGATCAGCCTTCAGCCTGCATGTAGAGAGATTCATTATCTTTGAGGGTTAGGGCTGCTGACCCTGGTTGGTCTCTCACACCTTCACAATGAAATCTTTTGGGTCTCTCAGCCCCACAGGGCCCAAAATTTGAACTTGATTAGTACTGAGTAGGGTAGAAGTCTACAGAATGTTAAAACTCATGGTAGTGAAAAGAATTCAGTATTCAATACCAACTGGACCATTCCATGTACATCATCACACCGCAGCACTCTATCTAGGAACAAAGGTTCTCAGCAATGAAAGTTTAAAAAAACAGAGCACTCTGCAAGTGTGACAATGAGGTTTCAAGGACACACTGAATTGTGCTGCTGAAGGTAGCTAAGCTAGAGACTATCAAGACTATCTGCATGATATAAAAAGCAATCAGTGGAAAAAATTCAAAACACTAAACAAAATCAAGCAGTGTTGCCCCAGAATCTAGTTCCAAATCCTGTCCTGTCCTCCCCTGACACTTGAGTCATATAAGCTAGTACTTGACTGCACCACAGGAGGAAATTGCTCGTTATATTTCCCATTATACTTTTGTAACTATGTATGAAAATAGGGATGCCATCTATAGATATGAAACATTGCATAATGACAGCCTACAAACATAATATGTCATCAGAGGAAAAAACAAAGATGACAAGGAGGTTGTAAACAACCTAAATCAATCCATTGCAGAGATAATGAGAACCATCCTCAAAGTCACCCTTCCAGGGGTAAAGCCAATTGTTCATAATTTGTAACTGCATCTAAACACTTACCCTTGGAGGTGGGGACACATGTGCATCACCTTCTGCTGCCAAAATGAGCAGAGTTTACCCCCATTATCCCACCCAAACAATCCACCGCACTAGGTAATTGTGAACAACCTTCATGAACCATTGTTTACATTTTCAGTATTTCTGTATGTGTTGGAGGTGTACCTATTTTTCAACACAGGTATTTTTAGAGAAACCTTAAACAGTTCATTGGGATACAGGAACACTTCCCATAGGATGCCATGGAAACACAGGGATGTAACAAGTGCTTTCAGGTCAACCACAATGCCAAGTGTGCTGTCCATCAGTGCCATGTCTGTTCCAGCTACCTACACGGAAGTTAACGAGGTGGACTTTTGGGAAGTGAGAAAGCAGACTGGGGAAAATGCCAAAGTAGGGCTGACTGAAATGGAGTAGTTACTGTAATTAGCTGGAATTAATGGTCATCCTTGCTACTGCTGATTTTTTATCATTGTCATCAAGAACGAGTCTGAGACAGCAGCTAGATAAGGACACCACAGCATTAAGCAACCAAGCTGAATGGGCAAACCCAAAAGTCAAAAGTGGCAGAAATTATAAAGGTTAGGAAAAAAACTATCTGACTGAGAATGAGGAAAAGAGAAAGGCAGATCTAACTAATTTATTTTCAGCAATTTTCAGTAATTTTCCTGAGAAGTTTTCATTTTTTAGGCAAATACTCTCAAAATCTGTGAAAAATCTAAGGCAAAATTTGATACTGACAGCAAAGAGGCATAAGATAGTAACATTGGCTGCCTGAAATTCTCTATCACATATTAGGTCAACATGGTGCAATGTTTGTTTTTCCCTGACAATCAAAACCTACTACATTTAATTTCTCACAATTCTATTCACTAGACACACACACTGCAAATTATGTTAGAAAAGTTTGGTCACATACCACAAAAGGTACCAAAGGAGAACTGGTCATTGGAGGACTTCCCAGACAGTTTAATACAGAGAGCTGTAAAGGAACTGAAAGACTGTGCAAGTTTCAACTTCAGTTATGTATAGAGTCCATAGTAAAAGCAATGGGTGTGAAACTAACTCCAGAGTTAAACTAACTCTGGCTAATGCAGTAATTTCTTAGAATTACGGTGTGGTCCTGGCCCCACCATACAGGAATTCTGTCTCAAAACAAGGATTTAATGAGCAGACACACAAGATGGCCTAAAAAACCATCATAATATGTAGGATGAATTGAGCCCCAGCAGTTCAGATGAACAGCATTTTTTACTGAAAAATGGACATCAGAGCTAAGTGTTCCTGACACAAAACTATCTCATTGCACTATGTCATTTGAGAGGACAACTTACAGCCAAAAACCTGGCTTAAATTCAGATGCAAAGCCATGGCCTTCAGTGTGCTGTGTTAGAAAAAAACAACATCTACAGGCAACATATTACAGAGTACTTTTACCTTCACACACAGACACCCATTACTGCAATGTTGAGTAGGGCCATCAGTTCAGGTAATATGCAAAAGATAGATAGATGGTTCTGCTGTAACAGTGAATGGTGCAAAAATGCTGAACATCAGCTGAGAATCAATACTCTTACCTAAATCAATAGGAACCTAATTCAGAGCAGCTCCTGAGTAACTTGAAAAGAGACTTTCTGAAGACCTTTTCCAAGCAAAGGTTTTCCTTTCCCAGATCATAAAGGTAGGATTGGAAGATTCATTCATTTTGCCTTTATTTAAATAATTGAGTCTGTCAACTAAAAGGATTGTGGCAGTCCCCTGCCAGGGCTGAAAGACAGGATGATAAGCCTAACACAGCTAATTACAGCAGCAACCATCCTAAATCCTCTCAGAATCTGTTTCATAGAAATATCACTTTTCTGTGGAATAATTACCTCTTACATGCCCAATCCTATTCCTGACATGCTTATTTTAATGCTCTGACATTTTAATGCCATCTGCCTCCAAGAAGCCCAGCCTGACACGCTGTCAGAACTCAATCCACGCACCATCTTCCCACTCCCCATCATTTCGCTCTTCCTCTGAATACAGAGGAATTACTCCTCCAGTGCCCAGTGTTATGATTTACCATTTGGCAGTATGAATTACGAGATGCTTCTAAAAGCACACCACAGCACTTCTCAGTGTTTTTGTAAATGTGACTATGGTTTCTGTAGAGTGAAGAGGAACCAAAGCCCACTGCTCTTGGAAGCACCAAATCTCTTTAGATCATGTCTTCTGAGTCATTTGTGTATGCATGAGAAATAATGCCCAGTAGTCCTGTTTTCTCCTCCTGCTAACCCTAAGTCAATGCAGGAAAGCTCTCCTCTGGTCTCATTTACCTCCAATCAGCAAAAGGGCAGGTAGGATAAAATTGTAAAGTGCCTTCAGTCAGACAGGACTAGTTGATGCTCTTATCTTCCCTTTCTAATGTCTTGCCTACAGAAACAGCAAAAAGGAAGAAGCACATACATCACAAAGAGACAAAGAATTGTCTCAGACAACTTGTATTGGAGGAACAGATTTTATTTCCCTACTGCCCTCTGTTTGTTCTGCCTTATTGTTCCCACATTTTGTATTCCCTGATTCCTTTCCTAGGTCCAGTGATTGACAAGATATATTGTCCATTTCTATCAGGTCTGCAAGGTCACTGCTGTGTCAGTGCTTCCCTCCCTCCAGGCTGTCACTAACAACTTTTGTGAGCTGACATTTCTCACAGAGTCTGCAGAACTGTACACTACACAACCGGTTGCCAGGTGCTCATATATAAATATTTAATTGATACCTTTTTGTTTAGTAGCAACAACTCAAAAAAGCACAGATGGAATGATAGCAAACCCAGAATAAATTAATAAGACAGATAACAACTAGTTTATTACATATAAAAGAATAAATCATCTCTTTAGAGCTCACTTTCATTTCTTTGTATTAAAAAAAATGTTGATTAAGCATCTTTCCATAAACATCACACTGATATCAGAAAATTTCAACCAAGCTAAACTAACAAAAAAGAGGAGGCCATGTTCAGCATACAGTGCACTTCTAAACAGAGTTGTTTGGGAGCATTTGTCACTAACATAATTTTGTATGGGTTAGCACTAAACTGATAACACAGAAGAAGAACCCCATACCTCCTTAATGTTGATCATAAATTAAAATGTAGGCAAAAGAAAGAGATGTGCTCAACAAAGAATACTGACTTTAAACGCTTCTGTAATTTGTTCCAGGACTCCTACCATACACCTCTGTAAAACTTACAATATATTTTGCTCAAAAGACAGCAATAAATGGGGAATGATCTTTTGGAGAAAGCTCTCAAGCCTGCTCTGGGGACTCAGCACGCTTAGGTGGCTCTCTGAAACACCTGTGCTCTGATGTAGGCAGCATGGGGAGCAAACAGGAGGAGCCAGAAGTCTTTGTGCAGTTGTGACTAGAGTGCTGTGAGGGATGGATACAGGCTCTTCAGGAAGGACAGGATGGGAAGGCCTGGATGAGGACTTGATCTCAACACAACATAATCTGTTGGAAGAGATATAATTTCAAGGTCTGAAGCTATATGTTACGAGGACAAAAAAAAAACCAAAACCAAACCCAAGCACAAAATGCTGACCCAACATAATGGCATTATAACTTTGTTGTTTAATAATAATGAAGAAAAAAATCACTTTACTCCAGAAAAGTGATGTCAGAGGAGGTTCAGGTAGGAATCATAAATTTCTTCACAGAAAGGGTTGCCAAGTATTGGAATGGGCTGCCTAGGGCAGTGGTGAAGTCACCATCCCTGAAGTCTTTAAGAAATGACTGGACATGGCACTTAGTGCTGTGGTCTAGTTGACACCGTGGTGATCAGTCAAGGGTCAGACTCAATGATCTTGGAGGTCAGTCTTTGCTAACCTAAATGATTCTGTGATTCAGGAGAAAGTGGACTAAAATTTATTCACACATATGCAGTTATTCACATTACTATACTTTAAAAAAAGTTATTTTGTCACTATTAACTGGAATGAAAATGTCAAGCCATCAATTTCATGAACTGATGATTAAATATTTAATATCTACCAAGTAAGTCATAACAATGTTTCCTAGTCTGCCCTCAAGTGTCTCCATAGGTCACACGAGAGGAGTCAGCACAGGTTCTAGAAGGTCTGTGCTACTTCAGTGAAATGATAATGACCCCATCAAGATGGAGTTGCATCCAGGATACTAATCATGACCAGCACAAAGATACGTCAGCTTTCTGTGATTAAATAATTTGTCAGTTTGAACCCCAAAATTATCTGTGCACCTACAGCTTTAGCAAAAGCCTTAAGTCCTACACATTCACTTCCACAGCTGAAACATCTCAATGAAAGCTGCCATTATTTTTGTAATTTACTTCTGAACTCTTCAGTCACCACCAGCTGAAGTGAGACACTTCTGCCTGATTATTGCTTTCTGACACTTTTGTTAAGGTGGAAGAAATTTGAGAATAATTTCAGGCCTTCCCCATTGATTTGTTCTATGCACATGACAGCACTTCATAAAACCTCGTGTCACTGCTCCTAGTTTGAGGTGGACTGTGTTTATGTCTTTCCTCACTTCAACACAAGAGGACAGAAAAAAACCACATTCAAAACAGCAATGTTAGGCACAAAAATAATTTTGAGTGAGACAAAGGGCATGTATGGAATTAGACACTCACATTCCGAAACTCCTTTTTGAGCTCTATGCCTCTGACTTTCACATCTTTCTCTAAGCACTGTCCGAAAAACAACAAGGGTTAATGTTCTATAATATAGATAACTTCCCTCCTAGCACCAAAATATCTTTTAACTTTGTGACATAAATAAGATCACATCTTCTTTGAGCAATCTCTGTATAACTGCATTACATCTGCAGTTTTGTTGGCATATACCATAAATCTTCTACAGATTGTGACCAGAAATTCAGAGAATCATAGAACTGTTAAGGTTGGAAAAGACTGGCAAGGTAAAGCCCAACCTTTAGCCAAACACCACCTAAACTCATCTAAAGCCTATTGTGGAGTGCCATGTCCACTTGTTTTACGAATACTTCCAGAGATGCTGACTCAACCACTTCCCTGGGGAACCTGCTCCAGTGCTTAACCAGGCTTTCACTGAAGAAAATTTTTCCTAATATCCAAAATGAACTTCCCCAGATGCAACTTGAGGTCATTTCCCCTTCACCTATTGCTTGTTGCCTGGAAGAGACCAACCCCCACCTTGCCACGACTTTCAGATAGTTGTGGAGAGCAATAAGGTCTCTCCTGAGCCTTCTTTTCTCCAGACTGAACAACCCTTGTGCTCTCAGCTGCTCCTCATAGGACTTGTGTTTCAGACCCTTCAATCAGAGACAATTCATTTCAATTTCAACAACTTTTCACTTAGTTATAGCTGTGCTAACTTGTCACTATTAATTTTTGAGAATCAAACACCAAAAGAAAGAGCTTGCATATCACATCTACAGGAAAGTGCAAATAACAGAAGATTGGTCTGCAGGAGCAATTTCTGCCTGCTGTACAAAACACTTTGTCCCTGTTAAGGCTGATACAGAAGTGAAATACTGATGGTTTCTATAAAATCTATCTACCTAAAGTCAGGGTTTAAATACTACCTGTTATAACAAGTCCTGTAGGCAGTTGAAAATCTGCAAAAGACAATGCCCTGTACTACCACAGAGCAAAAAGGCAAAAACATTAATAAGAAATTGCAAAATTATTCATTATAAATTTTGCACCATAGCCATTGCTCTTGAGTCATGCAAAACTCTGATCAGACAATTCAAAAAGTCAACAAACCTTAAGTTCTGGAATCTGGAACCAGAGAAGGCAGGGAAAATCTTCCACAGGTGGGAATCTCAACTATGATTGTTGCCCATAAAAGCAGAGACATAAAGTGATGGAAAACCTGGCAACAGCTATTCTTAAAACCAGACTGAATGCAAGACAAGCAGTACTGTAATAAACAACAAATCACTGGAGGATGACTAGAACTTATTCTCCAACTCCAAGTAAGTCAAGTGGCAATAAAAGCATTCAGTTAATAGATGTCTCATTGTATCTAATCACTGAAATGAAGTTAATTCAAGAGAGTAATCTATTTTTAAATCACTGAAAGTTTGTTCATTTTACAAAAACATTAACCATTTCTGCAGAGTTTAAGCTTAGTTACTGTTATGCTAATATACAGAGAATCATCTTCAAATAACAGCCCAGAATTAAAATATGAATCTGTAGCATTTCCACCAAATTTTATCATATTTACATGTTTCTTAAAATTCTCTCAGGTTATACAGAAGATGTATTTCTATTTGCAATTGCTTTTTTGTGAGGAATTAATTAGAAAGGCAAATTACCCCTGACAGTGGTCTACTTTTTCCCAGTGCTTCTAATGTTGAAGCCTAATTATTTCTAAACACAAAACATTATTTCCTTCCACATTCCTTTTTGTCAGTTCTGTAGATATAGAGATGGTTGTTCTGCAAAAGCTGCCTGTATTTTCACAATATCATCCAAAAAGTATGAAACACTTCATTCCCAATTTAAACACTACTAAGTGTTTAAACCACAAGTCAGAAGATCCCATTTTTCAGAAATGCAGAAGTGTATTTTGTGCAGCCATAGCTTGCTACAGACAGTTATCTGGAGGCACGTACTTTATTCTTGCAGTGCTATCCCAAATAAAGAGAACAAATGCAAAATCCCTCTTTACACTGATCATATATATATTGGCCTATTGGTTGTCACTTGATAATCAACAACTTAAAATACAATTTTTATGACTAATTTTGTTAGTCCAGCTAAAATCACAGTGAGGGGAAGAGATCATAACTATTGTCGAAACACATTTCCACAGAGAAAGGGAGAGAAAAGGGATAAAACATGTTTCCATGGTTACTTTGTTAACCATCCCCATTTTGCTGTTTACATAGTTTATAAACAAGACACTATAAACAAGAAGAAATGAAATATTTATTAAGATCTACATTACAGAAAGCTCCCACTGTATGTCATATCTGTTTTGACAGCTGACTGTCCATTGGAGCCCTAAGATACACTGGCATCTACTCATTGCTGGTGCTATCAGGTACATTATATAGGACAAACCCCTACTGAACATGCACAGAGAGGAAGCCCTTGACCCTAACCCATTTACTAACATTTCATTAGTAATTTATTTTCAGTAGATGATGCCTTGCCTTGAAGCCAATGATAAAACTGAAGGTTTCTCACATGTAAGTAAAAGCTCTTGCTTCGCCATCAGCGAAAACTTACTGATCATCAAAGGCTCTATCCATTTCAACAGCTGCAGTTTTAATCATTTACTTTAATGCAAAAGAAGTTCCTCTTATCTTGAGTCATCACCCTCAATGAAAGGTTAATTCTGTATAACAGCACTTTGCAGCAAAAATGTCATCTAAATCAGGTCATTTTTATCTCTTTTTATTTTAACTAGGCTTCTTACTGCCCGGGGGAGGAATGACAAGTAACTTTGTGGTACCAAAGTTACATATGCCATCAAAAGCTCAGAAGTTCTATATGGAGTACCATATAGATGGAAGATTCCACACATGCCATCAAAAGCTCAGAAGTTCTATATAGAGTACCCAGTGTGGAAAATTCTAGAGGTATTTTGGAGTTCTTGGTATTTGGATATTAACCTCATTCAGTTAAGAGGCAGCACTTGGTCTTAGGTGCTGTATCACAGCCATCACACAGGAGTACAGCTCACTTCAAGAGTGACAGCAGTCCTGATCTCAGCAAAAGTGCTAATTAGAATCATTGAATTGTTTAGTTTGCAAAAGACTCTTAAGGTAATCAAATCTAACCACTGACCTAACACTGCCGAATCCATCACTACGCCATGTCCCTAAGCTCCACATCTACATGTCTTTTAAATACCTCCAGGGATGGTGACTCAAGTAGTACAGTACAGTACAGCCTACTTACATAACATTCAGGGACTGACATATTTTTTTCTAAGAAGCAACATTTTTCCTGCTGTGTTCTAGCCAAAGAGTGTCCAGAAAACCATTGTGTAGCTTAAACACTCTCAATTTCCATCCATCTAGGAAAGATATTTTATATTTACACACACACGACTTTGGCACAACTCAAACACTACTGTAGTTTACATTCTAATGTCAGCTCCTTATCACCAGTCAAAAAATTGAAGACAGTATTTAATATTACTGTGACTCACTAGCTTTGCTAGTAAATGTCCAATGTTTAATATTTTCAGAGCAACAGTCTAATCCAGATTTGAAAAGCAATTCATTGTACGAAAATGCTAGATACATTTTTAAATAATCTCTAAATCTACCACAACTGTCTCTGAAAGCACTAGCACATGGAATACTGTTATGCCTATAGCTACAGGAGATAATGTTCATTACATAACATTAGTATTCACAAAAAATTGTAGAGCAATACTTACCACTTATACATCATGATTCTCTTTACATCAGTCAAGGAGGAATTCTTCTTTATTTAATGGGTTTTTTCAAGTTTGGGGTTACATCATGTAACTCTTTTGCTGTTCATACAGAACAGAGCAGCAGAGGCTGGTTGGAAAGTGGAGTCAACTTTTCAAGTTTCTGGCTATGTTGCTTGCAAGAAAGTGATAAATCTTCTCCAGGACAAAGGAAGCAAGAACTACGTGACAGCTGACAGTAAGAATTATCCTTTGGTTGCCATGACCTTAGCTCGTTCTTCAGCACTGCATGGAAGTACTGCAATTATGTTTTGGGGATAGAATAGGAAGCCTACAGCATGTTATTTTACTCACTTATTTAAGACAGTAAAATAAATAGAAGTCTGAAGCTTTTGACCCTTCATTCCTACAAAAGCATGAATTTTACCCAATTATTTATTTGTCAGCTCTAAGATGGAAGTCTACATGAAATTTTGATTCACATAGCCTTATTTCTTTAGGAGCTAGGAAAGGAGTTTTTCTCCTTAAACTGCAAATCATAAACAACATAGATTTGCAAAGATACTAACTTGTATATTTTACACATGCTTTCTTGATTTTACCTGAGACGCTTAAAAGATCACTTCTTACTACATTTCGCTATCCACATATATAATCCACCTAAATATATGCAATTAAGAGCACACACAGACTGAAGTCACTTTATTTCCATTTTTGACCCTAAATTCATATCTGTGATGGAACAAATCTAAATCCAATAGTTACTTCCTGTCCTGTTTTATCATCTGTTCTTGGTGTTACATAAAGTGCTTATACTAAACATCACTGAGCTCTTGTATAGCATTCTTAATCCACAGATCTCAAAGTATTTTACAAAGGATGACCATTATCCTGCTTCATTTATGAAAAGAAAAAGCAGAGATCTTCGGGTGAAATTCGGATCTCACTAAATTCCCACAGTCCACAGTGCCACTGGTCAGCCAGAACAGCATCCATCTCTGCAGAAGGATTCCAGAGCCTTCCATTAAAATTGTGACCTGTGAGCTGTACTCAGCAATTCCATACACAACTCAGGCATCAATCCAGAGAGAACATGGCTTTCAATATGGTATCTTATTCAGCTTGACATTCACTAAAATGCCTCTCATCCCACATAGGCAGCACTTTTAAACAGTGTCCTTTACCCTTCTGCTTACAGCTCTAAACATACCAACACTGCCATCAGTGATGGAAATAACTGAGTCAAGTCCTGTGCTTGGGCTTTAATACTGAAATCAATGCTGCTTCAGACAGGTACGTTGGTATAAAGGTCTGATGCTGCCACTCAGGTGTCTCAAAGTATTTTCACCTCCACACAAACTCTAAAACTACCTGATCTATGGGTAACTAGGTATGAGTTATCAAACCTCCTGCTGCATTCTTTTCTCCCCTCTTTTCGATTTGTTTCTCACGTTACCTCTTTGCACCTCACTCTAAGTTAGATGTTTAAACTCACAGACTTCCTTAACTCTATAAACTCTCCTGGACTACTCAGAGAACCTAGAACCAAACACTGGAGATAAGGACTGAAAGCAGACTGTGTGCTAACAACCACACTGATTACTAGGGTATCATATCAATCTGAAACTGCCAGACATAGCTGCATGGCCATAAGACAAGCAGGATGATGTCCTAGCCAGATATCATGATGTGAGAAAACTTTGTAACTCACAGCTTCAGATTAAAGTTAAGAGGCTATTACTTTGACATGCTGTATCACAACCACCTCAAAACCACTTCTGGACCCAGGCAAGGTGAAGCAAGCTGACCCTGAACACAAAGATGACCCAAAGAGCCATGATCTTCAGGAAAGGATTCAGAACACTCCAGTCTCCACAGCACTTCAGACAATAAAGTAGCCAAGGATGAGAAAGGCATGCAAGCTTCCCTGCCCATGGGGATGAAGAGAACCGTTCTGTATTCTACGGTGCTAACCCAGATAGGTTACTCTGAGGAGCTGTTCCTAGAATCCCATATGTTATGTGAACTACCTCCTGCCTGAACCGGTGCTTTCAGGAAGAAAAGGCACAAAAGTAGAGGAGGTTGTATAACAGACCGCATCTTTTGGGATGCACATTTCCAAAACGGGACCACCTTCCAAAAAAACACACGGAGTCCCACGACATTCCCCAGAACATCCGCCGTGCAGAGAAGACGTTCCAGAGAGAGCAAAGTGCCATCCCCGTCCAAGCACAGCGGGGCAGCGGGGCAGCGGGGCAGCGCAGCCCGGGGGTGCTGCCAGCAGCAGCTCCAGCCGTTCCAGCCGCTCCAGGCGCACAGCTCCGCTCCGCAGCGCGCCGCCGGGCCAGCCAGCGGGCGGGGCAGCAGCGCCCCCCGGCGGCACCGCCACAGCGCGGCCGGAGCCCTGCGGGAGCTCTGCCGGAGCCCTGCCGCTCCCGCCCGGGACGTGAAGCTGCTCCCGCCGCTTCCCCAGGGCCCGGAGCAGCCGCCAGGCAGAGAGGGAAAAGCCGGCGGCACGGAAGGATTGACTTTCCCCCGCAGGCGGCAGAGAACACAGGGCGGGAGGATCGTCACACGGTCCTTTCTCGGCGGGAGGATGGACGGCAACCTCTGTCGCCGGCCCTGCCGCGGCTCTAAGATTTAGTCTGAGGCGTGTGCCGGCTGCGATGTCATTTACTGGGCTGCATACAACTAATTTACCAGCATCTGGGATAGAAAAGAGTACTCTTTTCATCTTGATTTTTTCCTGGCTCTGCTCTACGTCTTAACAATTCCACTACGAAGAGCATGTGGGTTTCTGAAACCCATCTAAAACAGAACAACTTTGAGACGGAAGTTTATACCAGACTCATCCTCCTATTTAGAAGGTGTAATCATGTCTCTTAGCATGCTAAAGTACAAATATGGACCACATGTTGAAGGAAAAAAAAAAGACAACATTAAAAAGAAAAAAGACAACATTAAGCTGGTAAAAGACAAAAGAAACAAAAAATCAAAAATCAAAAAGCAAACAAAATTAAGCACATTTCTGTAAACTTCTACTCGAGGTCCTAAGAAACTTGATACAGGTTTAGCTTTAACTAGAAGTGCTTGGTGGAAGTTAAAGTAATACATAAAAAATATTTCTTATGTAACCAAGATTTTTTTATATATTCACTTTTGTGACTCTGAAATACAGACTGCTTCATCTATAAAAGATGCAAAGTCCCTCAGACTGAAATCACGTGTGCACTACAGCTAAATTCTGGCACTTACAGTCAAGGACAAAAAGTTCCTGTGACATAACTTCCTGTACTATACAAAGAATGAATTCAGAATCCTTAAAATCACAGGTGGTTCAAGACTGCTGGGTACACACCTTCTTCCAATACAGTGAAACACAGCCTTTGATGCAGCTCTGTTAAAATACTCGGTAAAATTATTTAAAAGTAGCATGAACTGAATCTTTAAATACGTCACATTTCACAGTGTATTTCTTACTCACGGATAGTAACTCAAACACCCTGCAACAAAAATAACAAACTGTTTTAATTCACAGTTGCAACACATAAACATGATGAGATCTGTACATTGTTAATCCCAACTTCCCCACTCCAACAGTTTAAGTTAAATGTCACATTTACATAACATTTACATAAAGATTCAGTTTTGTTTATACAAACCCCAGCCTTATTTTTGCAACATGTTTGATGCTAATTCATAATGTAAGAACAGATTGTTTGCTCTTTTAAAAAAATAAAAGGTTTCATTCTGAGAAGGTGTTTCAGAGACCACAATTGCTCTAAAGGAATTTAGCACCCAGTCTTTATTACTGTTTCATCAAGCTTTTTAAGTTGGCTTGTTTTTAAACAAACGAGGTATTTCAGACACTGTCCCACTCTAAGACAGACGCCCCAGCTGATTTTATACATCATGGTCATTTGTACATTTTACACTTGTAGCCAACACACACACACTAAGAACAGTCACAGGGCCTCCCAGTGCAACCCAAAGGAGTTTGGTTACAGACTTTTAGCAGTGGTCATGACAGTCTGAAATTTGGAATATTTTAGAAGATTCCAAGCACTGTCCAGCTTGCTGGTTTTTATTGAGTTTTTTTGTTTTCTTTATATTAATACCACTTTGCTCTTATCACTGCTTTCAACAGGAACACATTTAGACCAGTGCTGACCCATTCGAAAATTGGAGACAACAGCAAACATTGCAAAACTCCCAGCACATCTGAAAGCAGAGCTCACAGGAGTCTGCAATGCAGCTGGATGTAACTGCAGTATTTTATAAAAAGAGCTATATTTTTCAACTTCTCTATGCAGAGGTCTCTATGGATGGATTAGCTGCTGTTCTCTTCTGTTTTAAAACTTTATTTTTGCAGAAACCCTAAGGCCCCATAACAAAAGTAAATTTAAAAGCAAGAATTCTCTAAGCTAATATCACTACCTCTCCACAGCAATGAAATAAATGCTTTAACCTTAAAAAGACGTTTAATTAGACACTAAGCCAATTCAATCACATCTACTGATTATTACAATTGCGTTTATTAACCAACAGGACTACAAATTTAGGTTTAATATATGCTAACAATCACAAAATTTCATATACATCTCTACAAAAGCTGTCTCAAGCACATCACACCTACATCACAAGATTGCCAAAGATGGCAAGAATCACCCTTTGTTCTTCTTAGCTCCTTGGCTAAGGAGACATTATTCCAGCGGGCTTTCTTCTCCAAAGGGATGTTTTTGTAAGGTACTCTGGAAAGCACCCATTTCCATGTTAGTCCGCTCCAGAACCTTGGATCATAGCTGGACACTCTTGACTGAAGACACTGTTTCTCCTATATCCACTGGCTTTATCTGCACTGCTCCAGAGAAGTACAGAGATCCAAAGAATTCAAGACTAGTGAATACTTACTAGAGTCTTATACCCTCCTAGTCTCCTTGCTTTTTTTAAAGGCTAGGGATTGGAGGCAGAAATGACCCAAAGGAGAATGCAAGCACAGCAGTTACACATATTCTACACACAGTGGTCCTACTTGCACATGACAAACAAATTACCAGCATCACTGGATCCTTCCCCAGGAAGCCTACCAGTAGATTTAAGTGGAATGATGCAGTGCATCACTTTCCTCTTTGGCAGTTTTTACTGTCCACGTTACTTTGATTACAGATAGATAAAAATTGTTTTCCTTCATCCAGACACATTTCTGCTTAATCAATACAGCACTTTTGTGCCAGCACTGATCCAAGTGAGAAAAATGAGATAGGTACATAAAATTCTCATAGACATACCACAGGTTGCACTAAAGAAAAGAGTGTTTAGTCAGCGGGTCTCCCATAGACAGAGGGTACACATAAAAGTCAAATAGATCTGCTCCAACCAGTCATCCAGGCCTCTCAGGTAGAGCAGTACAAAGCTTTGGCAACACTGGTTAGGATTAACCTCATTTGGAATAGGTGTCTACCCACATACTTTTTTAATGCTGCTGGAGAAAAGTAAAATCTCATTAATACTGTGCTGCCTGGCCCAGCTACAGCACATTAGATCATCCATGGTATTTTGTGGGCAGCTACATTCCAAAGAGCAGCAGAGACTGTAGAGCAGTAGCAGTGGTATTTGGTTCCCAAGAGAGGGCCATGTGTTACACTGAACCTCACACAGAATCCTGTGTCCAGCTGTTGGAGCCAAGAATCACCACTGAGCTTACCTAGCAAGGGAGTTAGAGAACTGCTGCAGCACATGTTCATTTTCCAAGACTTGTGTGCATTGAAGAAGGGGAAGCTCAGAAGTTTGGGGGTTGTTATTGTGGAATTTTTCGGGTGTGTTTGGTTTTTTTGTTGTTTGAGATTCTGTTGGAGTTTTTTGGTTGGTTGCTTTTGTGGGGTTTTTTCAACACAAACAGTGATAAAAATATCTGCTTGGGATTTTTTTTTAAGCAGGGGCATAGATTTCTTTGGCTTGGGACAGCGTGAAGATGTGGGGTCCTATGGTATTCCACAGCAAATACAGGAGTTGAGCCAGATGATGAACAGATTTTTCCATTTCTTCTTTCATAATCATACCTTAGAACCCTAAACCCCTCCTTCACCATGGGACCACTCTGCCCTTACACAGAGGTGCCCTTTTCCAAACTAAAAATCAGTAGAGGTCACCACACTGTAGATTTTGGCCCTAGAGGTAAACTATGCCATGCTTTACCTGAAAAAACTAAAAAAGAGGGTGATTTTCAAGTTTTGTATTCAGAGTACCTTTGCACCCAGGACTGAGCTAACATAAATAACCTGCAACTCTAAACAACCTAAAGTAATTGCAAACCATGGGGTGAGCTGAGAGCACTGCTAACAGATGGATGTCTTTCGGAGACACCAGGGGTGCATGGTCCTGCAGCTCTCTTGAAAGCCAGATCTGTACTGAAATGAGTATGATTCACACTTTTTCAAAGGCACAGCAGTGCTGAAAGCGTAGAGATTTTTCAAAAGAATCATGCCTGCAGGAACTGTCATTCTTCCCCACTGCCCTCATCAGTGCTGTCCTAAAGGAAGCACTGCTTGGCATCAGGACAGTAAATATTCCCACAAGTTCACAATTTTATTTCATCCAATGCCCTATTCTCAGCAGTGGAAGAAATGCCAGAATAAAATAGCTTCAGTGAACAGAGAGCAACAGGCAGCCTCTCTCACTCTTTCCCCTCTAAACTGCTATACCAAAGGCTATTTATATAAATTTTTAACTCTGAAAATACACCTATTGCTCCATTCTGAGAATGCTCTGATTTAGGAGAAAAAGGGCTGTTTTTCCTGCAGTCACGTTGGAAAACTATTACTACATTTGTATAGTACTCATGGCATTTAAATACGTGATTAATCATTTTGGCAATCCTAAAAGTAGTAACAAGTAGATTCTGGTATATCATTGTGTGAAAACAGTGGGCAAATGACCTTCCAAGTATGTTTTTGATTAGTACTATCAAACCCGTTTTCATCAGAAAAGTACTAATCTTTCCCCAGTGAGTTTCCAGGATCCCTGCTTCAAGTATGATGGTATAGCTAACAAAGGTTCAAAACCCAGACCCCACACACTCAATTGCGCTTTGCACACATTGCAATTTCACAAATATGAGTTCGATGACACCACCTGATTTCAGAATGCAAGCAGTGATTAAAAATCTAGTCCCAGAATCCAGTTCAGTCCAAGCCAGCAAACAACACACTATTAGCCATCACAGTGTACTATGTACTTATCCACAGTACATTTGAAAACATAGGATTTTTAAACTTTTCCAAGCTATCTTAAAAACAGTATCAGAAGCACACCTCAAGACACAGACAGATAGGTTGACAGAAATTATTTTCTATTTACTTTTTACTAAGAACACAGGAAAACTGTATAGTTGTAATTCTCTGGAATACTTCGTGTAATGCTTCCCTTGGTGAAGCCACTGACTCTGTATGCCAGGCCAGTACATACAGCCCTGGTTCCTGCAATCAGCATTTAATTAGGCAGATTGTCCTTTTAGCAGAGACTATTTTTAGTTTTGTTGGCCCCACATTTTATATTTGCAAGTGTCCCATTGGGTTCCCTGTTCTGTGGCAGGGTGGCATCGTTAGATTTAAAACAATAAAATCTCTTGTGCATTTCAAATCCCAGTTCATAGACCTTCAATGCCTCCTACAACTCAGGTTTGTTTGGGTTCAGGTTTTTCTTTCCTACTGTTTGCATTTCACATGGAAATGAAAACTGTGAAGAGGACTATGCATGACAGATACTTTATGAACACAGGCGATGAACTGCAAGTTCTCAGGAGCAAAGACTGTCTAGGCAAAACAGGCAGTTACTTTCTAAAATTCACAAGGCAGACCAACAGAAGAGATTAACACCAAGTCTGTTTCCTGCTCCAAAGTCACCTACTAGAAGGATTTGTGTTTTTTTAAGTTAAGGAAACACCAAGCAAAACTCATTCTGGCACAACAGAAGGAAAAATTATTTCCTCCTTAGCAGCACAGTTACAGAGAAAGCAGATGATGGTTCTCCAAGTAGTTAACAGAGGAAGGTAACAGACAGAAAATGTCTAAGCTAAGGTTAGGAGAGGAACTGCACAGGGCACAGCTGGCTTTCAAAAAATGATATGTTAGTCAAAGATGACCTTCAACTCATTCCAATTCCATGGCTGTTTGCAGTCCAGGATCACACAAACATACAACTCAAATACTGCATCTCCTTGGGATGTAAAGTGATGCTGAGAAAATAATACCTTATTACATCATTTGTATGAAGCAAATGAAAATATTTTATAACAGAAGCATTATGAGGGGCTCAAACTTATACATAAATGCTTGCCATGATTCTACTCTTGGTTAAATAGTTGTACACATCCCCAGGAGCCCTTCTTGGGCACTGCATTTCCTTTACAAAACAGCATATTTTATAACATGTCTTAATAAGATGATTTCAATTTCTCATACAATTATTTAAAAACAAAATCTGCTCATCAAAATATAGATATAACTCATTTTGTAGAACTGATACCAGAACTTATATATATTCAGTTGCCTACAAACTCTAAAACATGCTGAAATACAAATACATTCAATAATACTGACACTATGCCTTTAATGAAGAGAGCTATCTGTTGAACACTGTAATGTTACACACAAAGAAATACACAAAGTAAACCTACCATTACAAAGTCTACTGCTCAAAGGTTATGAGAAGTGGGCTGGCCTGTGCAACCTTAAAACAAACCTGATTTTCCCTGTGACCCAGGCTTGCATGATCTCATATCTGATGCCAAAAACCACTGCATTAAAGCCACAAGGACTCATGTGTGAAGGCTTAAGACAGTCTTTATGCAGGGAATATGACAAAGTAGCCTAAAATAAAGAGTTCAGCAGAAAAGACAACTTAAGGAAAGGCTGACACCACCTGATCCTTATGGTGGCACCCAAACAGCATACTCTGGCTCATACATACTGGGCTCATTCTTCCAAGGTAGAGCTCTTCACTGACAGATTGCAAAATTTCGTGGGTGAAATAACTGATAGAATCAGTTCTCTAAGTGCCCAAAGACCACAGAAAAATTCACCTTTCACAGAACACACTATGCTTCTTTGTAAAGATCACTAGATGGTAATAGGTATTTTATTAAAAATGAAGGCAAACCATGTTTTTGCTGAACACCCATGACTTTGCCTACACAAAAAAGTCAAACCAGCAAAAACCAGTTTCTCAGTGTAGAATTCAAATGCATTAACCTCCCTTTTCTTGCTGAAGTGCCCTGCTTTAATTGCTTCATTCCTACAAATATCATCAACCAAAGCACCCAAACAAAGATTCCACTTTCCCTATTCATATTCAGAACATGGTCCATTGCATGCATTGAATCAATTCATTCCTCTGTTGAGAATACAGGACTCCCCTCTACATTTTTAATTTTCTATAATATTCAAGCCTTTTTAACAAGATATGAAGGTACTAGAGTTACCACCGGAAAAGAGTTTTTAAAATCTTTTCTTCAGTACAAGAAAAATAAAGATTTTCACAGCCACTGAAATTTCCTGACTCATATTCTCCTGAAGAGGTTCCTTAGAGAGTAACATTGAGTAGATATCCAAGACAAATAGCTAAAATTTTTCAAACTAATATATAAACAGAAGACAAAAGATCTTGCCATAGAAAGTATAAAGTAGCACCGAATTCACTGAATAGCAATTTCTACTTATAACAACAGAAATGTTTGCTGGCCTTTGCTGGAATAGGGTCTGTTTCCTTTATAGTAGCTAGTAAGGGGCTGCGTTCTGGATTTGTGCTGAAAAGACAGGGATGCTTTTGTTACTGCAGAGCAGCACTTACTCACAATCAAGGTCTGTTTTACTCCTCACACCACTCCACCGAGTGGATTGGGGGTACAGAAGGGGAGGGGATGAAGGGGACAGTGGAAACAGCTGACCCCAAGGGATATCCCATGTCATACAGTATCACACTTGGTGTATCAAGGAGCCGGAAGAAGGGAAGCAGTGGGGGGATGTTCAGTGTCATGATTTGTTTGCCTTCCCAAGTCACCATGACACACGATAGAGTGAATGAATTCCTTGTTTTGCTTTGCTTGTGTGTGCGGCTCTTGCTCGCCCTTTTAAACTGTTACATCATCCCATAACTCTTCTCAGTTTTACCTTCCAATTCTCTCCCCATCCCAATGAAGGGAGTGAGCATGCATGGGGCCTGGCTGCCAGCTGAGGTTAAATCACAGCAATATGGAACTGCAATTCAAAGTAAGTATTAGCTTACCTGACCAGAAAGCGATGTAGCCCAACGTCAAAACTTCTGTAAGAAAAAAAAGATCCACCAAATTTTAGTTATTAAAAAATACTACTCTGCTGAGTATTGTAACAATAATACCAAATACGAAGTTACTAGAATTGATAAACCAAAGAGCAAAAGTATAATACACAATTTCCTTTCTGTAATGACACACAAAATCTAAGACGATCATCATAAGAAAAGATTTATGTGCATGTTAAAAAGCTCACAGATCCCTGGAGTATTTATTCAATAAAGTATTAACATCCATTATAAGCCATATAAAGAATAAATTGTGTATATACTGTTATTTGAAATAGTGTAAGCATCCTGGTCAGCAGCACATTTTCTGCCATATGCAAGTAGATCTCTGTGCAAAACTGCTGTGCAATCATTTTCCCTTTTTCTCCTCTGTACTCCACTAAAACACAAGGGACTGCTGTGAATTCTCTTCATGATAAAGAATCATCCAAAAAAACCCTTATGCCTCCTTCAGACATAGAATACACCAAAAAGCAGACCTTGCAAGTGTGTTCCACTCACCTCGGTAAGGAAATTAACTTTGAGGACTTCTGACAGTAAGTATAAGTTAGATCACATTAAATTACAAGAACCATGTCTGAAATCTTCTGCCCTAACAGCATACATTGGCAGTAGCAGTCTGTGCTTCTTCCCCTTTTCTGGTTCCTCTGCTCCTCAGATAACTCAGGAGAACCAAGCTCATGAACAATGTACTAGCAAATCCTTGACTCTACAGGAAGGTATCTGCTGATTTGAGGCATTTACCTAATATCTGAAGTATGTGCCACCTTTATGGAACTATCCATATAACCCCAGATTATGTTCATAATGGCAAAACTGGAAAATGCAAATGCCTTATTCCCAGTGCTGGACTTTCTCTGGAATGGGCTTACATTTAAGGTAGACAGAAAACATTTTAGCATATACTATGCTCTTGAGCATTCTGTTCCAAAAAACCTAATTGGTCATTTTGAGTACAATACAGTTTTATTTTGACAGTATTGCTTGCAGTGCTTTCTAATGGAAAGAGCAAGAGAAAACTTCAGATAGTTAATGGGATCCTGATAACAGCAGACAGATAATGAGCTGCAGAAATTCTAGGAGCTAACAGGGAAGGGAAGTCCACTTGTTCAGCACGTAGAGAGGAAAAGTGAATTTTTCACAGAAAAGCTGCCTTGCAACAGAAAAACATTCTGCCAGGAACATGTACCCAGTCATCATTAAATCTGTATTTTTCACATGCCTTTCCTGAAATCATTCCCCCTTTTCTATTATTGTTATATTGTTGTGCAATTAAACTGCATGAAGTTCATCAGTTATCTCTGTGCCTGGATATATACTGTATTTTGGCTCCCTCTCTTAACTAAAATATTCTGTATTGTACAGACAGTCTTCTGTATTGGAGTTGGACACAGTCTGTATTTATACCTCTGAAAACCTTTCCTTCCTAGGACCAAGCACTCAGTATGTTTATGCTGGGATGGGGAGAAGAAACCTGCACAGTTTCAGGAGAGCTGTATGCTGAACAGCCATCTTGCACATCTTCAGCCAGGCTCATCCTTTGAAGTTCTCCAAGCTACTCTCCATCGGAATGACCAAATCTGCTAATCTCTGACAGGACACACCCACTGAGCTTCTTGTGGACAGGGATGTGGAACATAAAAATATCACTGCTTTTGACACTGAACCATAAGCCAAAGGACTTGGCTTACCACAAGCATGGAAAGTGAATGGGCCTGCTAACTTGAGATGATCAGAGCTGAAGGAGATTAGGGTAGACAGAGCTGACGGAAAGTGGGTTCAGATGGGAGGGAAAACAAGACAGTTTGCTGTAGATGCCATGACATGCCATGCTTTCCCTCATTCTCCAATCTTTCCAATAGATTTAAAACATTATATATGTATATTTTTATAAAATAGGCATAAAACACTTGCTATTAGAAAAGTTTTGTAAGTTTATTTCATAGGGGTTTTAGTTATTGAATATTTTGTGGAAATTTTTTTAATAAATATTACAAATGAACATGCATAGAACTGATTTATTAGAATAAATGAAATGAAGGGAAAATTAACAGAGCCTCACTGAATATAATTCAGCATACACAGACAGGGCCCGTTATTCCTCTGATTTTGTACAGATACATTTCAACAGTCTACCCAAGATCCTGAATCCTAAACAATGTAAGCAGTTATTTAAGATATAACTACACTATAACTAACAGAATTTTGAGGTTATACAGCATCATCTGAGTGTACAGCTAGATCTTAAAGACACCTCAAGACAGTATCATTGATCAGTTCCAAAAGCAAGAATAAAAAGGCTGAACAAGTTCAAATTGTAAATGGGAGAAATGGTTACATTACTTAAGGCTATGAATATCATGTACATACACATGGAATAATGAATAGAAACACTCTGCAAGGCAAAAAACCCTGAAAGAAAGAATTACAGGAGACTGGTTTTGACCAAACACTACCATAGACACTTTTGACTATTCTTCTTGTTCATATTTAAATACTGCAGTTAAGTCAACAAATAAAGTGAAAATATAGTGAAGTAGCAATGGAAACAGATGTAACAGATGCAATTAATCCCTCCATTCTCAGATGAAAATGTTAAAAAGGGCTAAAGAGGGTTTGTATAGCAGCATTAAAACAGTGACTTAGGGGTGAAATAAGCAACTTCATTACATGAAAAAAGAACAAATAATCAAACTGTATTTGCATTAAAAAGTCCATAGTGGTCCCTTCAATATCAGAGGACTCCAGCCATCAGGCATGGCAGTGTCCCCCACAATCAACACAGAGTTACACCTGCCACATGGACACTGACAGGATTACCTCCTGCCTATAAAATACACCCATATTTACTTGATAGTACAACAAAGTTTATAATCAACTCAACACAGGTTGTTAAATCCTGAAGTTCCCTGCAAAATATAGGATTTAGCTGGTAGTTTTTGCAATTTAGGGTGCTTCAGTTACATATGTTTCACAAATGCCTCAGTTGCATAAGTTTCAGAAATCCTATAATAAGCACAATTTTTCAAAATAAACATTTAAAATAGCAAAAGAAAGGATATCCACAGCAATATGAGTAATAAATTGTTTACCAGTTAAAACCTCTATACTGTTCAAATGTCAATAGCCATATAGTATTTCAGATTTTGGAGAATAAGTAAAATCTAGTTTCTCAAAATAGTAATGGTCTTTGAACAGAGCAAAATCTTAATGAGTCAAAGGAATAATAAAGGGGAGAGATATTAAACCTCAATTTCACAATCATGTTACACAGAGCAGACAGTTTGATAGCTATTTTCTTTATCAAAGCAACCCTAATTCCACTCCTCTGAAGGAGAGTTTTGAATCAAAGTTCTGTTCACAACTTTCATGCTTTTGTTTAGCATGGAAGCTCTAGATTGCTAAAATTCAACAAAACATCATACACACAATCCTTCATAATCAAACTTGTCTTTTCACACTACATCAACTACAGACTGGTGACTAATAATATACATGCACTAAAGTAATAAAGTCCTTTTCCAAAACACAATCTTTGAAAATGTACTTGCAGGAGAAAGATGTATGATTGCAGGCACAGCTTTCAAAATTATTTCAGACATGCAGTTCCTGCTCTGAAAGCTAAATGCATAATGCAACAACCTGTCTTCAAATTTTCATTTAGAACAAGGATGACGGGAGGAAAATGTAAAAACTGTAAGCACATGGCATCCAACGGATTGTTTATAGTCCCACTTTACACAAAGCTGCACCTTCCTTTAACTGAGGTCTAAATGCTGGTTCCTCAACAGAGGAATTGTGTCAGCCTTTAGTACACAGCTTTTATAGTCAACCAAGTTATGCCAGCCTATGGTATTTAAGGACTTTACTCCACAGGTGCCTAGATGAAAACTGCTACTCATTAGCTGTGTTAAGGACTACAACTCACAATCCCAGTATGATGGATAAAGGACCCTGATCTTACAAGGTCTGATTGTGAGATGTCATTCCCAATGATTTACAATGTATAAAAAAATGTAAGAACTGACCACATGCCAATATCATAAGAATCAATCTAAAGTCAAGACAGCTACTAGAGTCATATTTTCTGAAAGTAATTGCAATAATCTGAATTGTCCAACCCTGATTTTGTACCAGTACAGCTTTGTTTTCTGTCAGTTCCTCCCCAGGACTGCTGGGCTGCACACTATTCTTGAAATTAAGGTACAGCAAATCATGCAATGTGCAGCATAAACTGGGAAGCATTTGGCTTAACCATGCACTTCAGAAAGATGCTCACTGCAAGCAGTAAGTACATCACCACTCAAAGTCAGCCAGTGGCCTGGTTCTTACTTGGGGCCCTACCTTCAGGGGAGTAGACTTACATAGATAGTTTACCATTTGTAAAAAAAATAAAATAAAATTTAAAAAAATTAGTAACACAGATGGAGACAGCAAATGTGACACTGTGTACCCTGAGACTGCATTGCATTGTAGACAGAAATATCCCAGACACCTTAAAAACAGTCATGTTGCCACTGAACATAAACACTTCTGAATGCAGAAAGGAATGGTGAAATTTCTATAAGCAGGACAGGACTTTGATGGAGCAAACAATATAATTGCACTTAAATCTCTTCAAATCAGCCTGGTTGCCCTTTATGGCAGTGATGAAATCCAACAAGTGGATTACTTATTACAGTTTCAGTATTCTGGGTATTCAACATATCATAAAAAAAGCACTATAGGTGCTGCAATATTTCAACAATGGTTCTTGGCCCTTCCTTTTAAAACATGGCTAAACTCGACACTAGAAAGTCAAACTCATTCCCATAGCCTCAGAGTAGCCTGCCCTATTTAACTGCAGAAGTGTTTGCAGGACTAGTAGTTCCATTTTGACATACTTCCATACTTTATTTGCAAAGCAAGAACTGTCTTTGTAAATAAATGTGACATTTAGCCAGTGAGCTGCAGACCAAGAGTCTCCCACACCAAAATATTTTGCACTGGAGACAAAGGAGTCATTGAATGACACCTGCTTCCACTGACACAAAATCAAGTTCCTTCATCGTCCCTCCTTCTCAAGCGATGTCTTACAGAAGGGATGCCCAAAAGACTGTAAAAAGAACTCCCCTTTTTCCCCAGAACTATTTTTCTGGGTTCTCCTATATCTGCTCATGGGTTTTTTTCCAATTTGCCTGTGGCAGCCTCCCCAGCAGGCAATCCCTTAAAGATGAATGCTTCCAAATTTCAAGTAATTACAAGTGTGCAATGGGAATCTGAAACAATTTTAGAGTCTTGTCTGAAGAGTTAGATTACTAACAAGAAAGCAGATAGCAAAGTCTATATGCAGGTTTTGTAAGCACTATTATTTAATGTCTCAATAAGCTATAAAACTTTGCTAAAGCAAATCCCCTGGAAGAGGGTACAGCCTACCAAACAGAATAAGTATTTTTCAAGCAGTGACTGCTACCAATTGATTCACCATCATCTTCATTATTAAATAAACATCTGGGAAAGCCATCTATATTTTTAAAAGACACTTTTGCCTGTCCATAGCTTGCATTGATTCAGTTTTCTGCAAGTTTGCTATGAAGGTGTAGGTTTCAGGAAACGCTTGTCTCTTCAGTGACAATCAGCCCAATCCTTCTAAATAACATAACTGCCTTCATACATGAACACGCTATTTAGAAAGCTGATGCACGAGTGCAAATAGAAAAACAACAATTAAATTGTCACAGAAGATTTCGCAGTAGAGATAAATACAGTAAACAAACTGAAAATATTCACCTAAACAGTGACTCTTGTGTAGTTATTAGTTTTTATAATGAAGACTGAGAGATGCCTGATGAAAAATGCAACCCAGTCCAATATCTGTTACCTAAACCATAGAATAGACTTTTGGACACCTTGCCTTTAAAGTCACATTTTAACATTTTTCTGGGGACTCTCTTGCCACATACAAGGATGCTCTTGGAGCTCTCATTTTGAGATCAGCCTTTCAATTTGTGCAAGACACTTGGTGAATTCCACCCACATACAGATTTTTAGTCTGCCCACTGATATGGTAGTGGAATTGGGAACAAATGCATATATGGAGCGCTTTTGGCATTCCTATCATTTGGCAAATCCTATCATTTCCTATGCATATCCATACTTACCATGCAATACAGAAAAAAAAATCATAGTTCAATCTAATGATAAAATTCCTGTTTCACTGAATTCAATGTTCTTTTAAACATCACAATCTTAAGAACTTGCTAAGCCTAGGTCTCAGTCTTCAATGAACCCTCTCCTTTGTTTGCAAGCTTTGACTTTAACCATATGCAACACAGTTTGCCTTTATTTCAATGTAAAAATGGAGCTAGAGTAAAAAATAAAAATCTACGCTATTTGAAAGAAAAAATACTAAGACTGTCAAATGCTTTCATATAATATCTTTGACAAACAACTTCTTGATACAGCAATAATAAGCAGGACTTGTATATACATGAAGATATCTTTATCATTCTCTGACACTTGCTTAAGGACAAACTGGAATTTTAACACTTCATACTTGGATGAAACACTTTGAATCTCTGTTCTGTTTCTTCTTGGAATGATTCAGTAGTACACCAACTTTGCCTTTTGGTTTCCTGCATTATTAGAATAACTAAAGCTGTCCCTGTGTTCTGCCTGTGCTGGATACCTCCGTACAGAGGTTCCTGCTCAGTGCTGTTAGTGCTCTGCAGCACCAATATGTCCAATACACAAACATTCACCTTAATTCACAGAAAGAGTCCTCTGAAAATGTGTGCTCGCTTTAAGGCGAAGACCTAAACATTTTACCTGGCAAGTATTTTCTGCATAACATCACAGGGGAACCTAGCACTTCCTATACTCATGAGAAAGGTAGCAATCCAGAGTGAAATCCTGACCCAAACAGGATCAGCACAAAACCCTCACTGAATTTCAAAGGAAGCAGAAATATACCTGTACTGACTCTTGACAGTCTGTATAATGCAGGATACAGTCCAACTTTGGTGTGCATTTTGTTAGACACAGTTTCACCTCCAAGTAGAAACTATTAGTAAGTCTCAAAGCTTCATCTGCACAGTTTCAGTTATTAGCTGGGAACTCAGGCAGGAGACCTGCATAGTAAAAATAAGTTACAATGAGACAGCCTCAAGGAGATAGCTCTTTTGAGGACCACAGAAAAATATTTCACAATGTTAGTGGCCTCCAGCCAACAAATTGTATCCACAACCTAACGCTATTTGTTTTATTTCAGTTTAAAAGCAGAACTTGTATTATATCAGAAAGCCTAAAGAAAGTTTTAATAATTCTAGGCAGCAACTCCTCCTCAACCCTGTAATCTTCTGGCCAGAAGGAGAAGCAGAACTTTCAGCAGGCATCAGCCAGTGCCACGGTTTATGGAAAATTGCATACAAGTCTGCCTACTTGGGAGGCTTTAAAATAAAAGATAGGTTTTGTTTCTCACTTATCCAATCAAACTGGATCTTCATGATACAGCTCAGCAGGCACTTTTTTAAAAAGAGAAGTCTCATTTGTATTCTGTTAATCTCTCCTACAACCCTTCAGAAGAAATATTACTTTAATTTTATACCTTCCCCAATTCTTCAAAAGCCTGTGGTAGCTCATGGAGAGGGGATGAAACCTAATGCCCATTAGTGGCAAACTCCCATAGGGAAAGTTCTCCCTCAGTCTTTGTCACGTAAGACTCCTGCACTGCAGCGTGATTGTCCAATTACTGTGAGATCTCTAGCCTTACTGCAAACAGAGCAAACAACTTTATTAACAGCCATTACTCATTTTCTGCAGTAGTTGTGAGCAGGCAGTGCTGCTTGCCAAATGTGAGCAGCAGTAATAGCTTGTATCTACGCAGAGCTCATCCAATACACTGAAGAATGGGCTTCACAGATGAAGAACAGTAGGTGGGCTTAGCCTGATTGTTAAAAATCCCAGCAATTTCAAATTACAGTAACAAATGCAGTCATTACACAAATAAATTCTCAATAATTATGTAATTTAGACCCAAAAAGAATTAGGGTGCCTCATTACTACACCTCTTTTTACACTCCAAAAAAACAGATTTTTTTTCTCTATTGAAGAGATTCAAGGAGCCTTTCAAAGCTTTAATATAACCAGCAAATTGAACTGTACAGTAGATAACAGCAGCACGCGCTAATTCAGCTGACATCAAAAGCAGTTAAATCTTTTTTCTCCATCAGTGAGAGAATGGCTAACCAGCCCAGAACTTGAGTCTTTCATATATTCAGGCAACATGTTAGCTGGAAACATCACAGATCAATACTCAGCTTTAAGCATCACCACAGTTAACAAAGAATACAGTAAATCAGGGAGACTTCTTTTTCAAACTTAAAACAAGTTATTCCACTACTAAAAACATGCAATAAATCTGCAATTAAATAGCAGACAACATACTAGATAACTTCTTTCTTTGAACATATCAAGGGGTAAAAATAGACCACAAGAGACAATCCTAAACTCCAGAGGAAAGGGAAATATGCACAAGCATGTCTTTCCTTTTTTTGTGTCTCAGTTCCAGCTGCTCAGTACTTCCCATCACAAACATGGGGTAGAAGGCTTTCAGAAACATAGCTGTCTAGAACTGTAGGACAAATATGAAACAAATCACCTGGAAAATACCTGATCCCCTTGAAGCTGACTGCTAGGCCATTTATAGCGCTGAAAATGAGATTCTCTGGTCATAGAACAAGTAGGCTTGGTCCAGCATCCCCTGCTCTAATCCCCAGACAGCATTCCCTCCCCAGGCTCAGAACCTCAGAGAAGATCTTCCTACAGTTTTGGCAAGCAGCTGCTGCAACCCTTTCTACAGCAAGGTGGGCAGCAGGTGTGAGCCACAGATCTGGATGTGCCATTCAAATTTCTACCAGGCTTTGGGTGAGTCATGCTGAATCCCTCCTTCAAACTGCCATGGAGATGTGGAGCTTCTTTTCACTGCCTGCCTCTCTTTCCCTCATGCAAATTTTTCAAGGCTTGCTAACTGAACTACTCCCAAGCATACCTGCCATGTAAAGAAGTTTAAGCTATCATTCAGCATCCTTCCTCTTTGCCCTGCAATTACCTCCAAATGACAGGTTGTAATCAGAGAACTAAACTCACAGGAAGGAGAAATTTAGGGAGAAAATCTGCTGCCTCCAATTTCAGACCATCCATCAGCCTATCCAGAAACGCCACAACAAAAGAGCACTACAAGACCCAACAGAAAGAGCAAGACCTTCATAATTTGTTAAAATACAAGACCCGAGACACACAAAGGCACATCATTCTGAGCCCAGAGGCAGGGATGTCATCCTGACTACATGGATCTGCAGCACAGCTACAGTTGCTACTGTTACACACAATTATGGTTGTGTTAACCTGTGCCAGACATTGGCAATTTGGGAATTTAAGGAGGCAAGCTTCCCAACTCAAGCACTGACAGAAACTCCGCTTGTGATCTTATTTAAATTTCCTTAATGATATTTTACAAAGCCTTTCAGCAACTTAATTGTCTTTCTATGTTTAATAAGCTAATTCCCAAAATTATTTATTCCACTACAAAAAAATCAGAAGTCTGAAGAACAGAAAGTACATGTCAGACTGGGTTGAGACCACAAGAAGCACAGGTGAAAATACATTTAAATAATTACTTTTCCTCTACAGGTCAGGAAATCCATTTTCCTTGCTTAAAATCTATTCCAGTCCTCACCATAAACTAACAATACACAATTAAATCATACTACCAAGAGATTAAGCCAGAAATAAAAGACGGTAAGTTTTCGCAGCCTATTCATCATTCCAGAATTACTGCATGTGGTCACAGTGATCTCTTGTGCCCACACTCACACATAACATGAGTATTAGACTTGTCTTTTCCCAGAAAAGTCCAAAACAAAGGGGAAAAGCCCTGGTACAGTCCTTTATTGATAGACATACACAAGGAATTGGTTCCAGACAGAGGAAGGTTTCAGGAACAACAGTAAAAGCAGGCAAAAAAGTACCAGGATGAGGAAGAGACAAATGCAAATTTACATTTTCTTCTGTAAATCTCTTTTTTATGGCATCATTATAGCCAAGAATGTGATGAGCCCACAGACTCTAATCCATTATTTGGAACAATTCACTAAGACCTTGCACACAGACCACTTCTTTTCATGTCAGGCAAATAATCTTTAGTAATAACAAGGCCAGTAAACCAAATTGAATTGCAGACAAGTTCTTGCAAATCATAACCCAGACACCATTTTCTGGATGTCACTAAAACATCTGTGACATAAATTTAACATGTTCACATAGAAGTGTGTGTCTGTACATGCAAAATACAGCCCTCCTAGTCCACCCCTTAGCATGCAAGAAAATCAGGGGTTGCCTTATGTCAGACTCTTGTCTATCAAGAATCAGGGTGTTAAATACTGAGAGGAACCTAGAACTTAAAGCAAGGTAGTTGAAAATGGTCAGGTCTTTATTACTGTGTTTTTTATTTTCCTCTGGCAGCATTTCTTCAACTCCATTTTCTTTACTCTAGATGAAAAACTGTCTACAAGTGAAACCTACCTTTAATATGCTATTTCTGCCTCCCTTCTTGAAAAGCCTCCACTCTTGCTGAGACTAACCTACATTAAATATGCACCAAGTTTTAGCACAATTTGTTCCCAACACACCTATCTCCAAATTATTTTGGGATATTTGGGAATGACCAGCTCTCAAGATGGAAAAACAGAGAAGTCATACAATCACAGAATTGTTTGGGTTGTAAGGGACCTTCAAAGATCGAGTTTCAATGCCCCTAACATGTGTAGGAACAACTCTTACTGGACCAAGTTGATCAGGACTCAATCCAACCTGGCCTTGAACACTTCCAGGGATGGGGCATCCACAGCTTCTCTGGGAAACCTGTTCCAGTGCCTTACCACCATCTGAGTAAAGAATTGGTTCTTACAATCAAATCTAAACCTCTCCTCTTTCACTTTAAAACCATTTTCCCTTGTCCTATCACTATCTGCCTGCATAAAAAGGTCTCTCTACCTTGTTTTTATAAGCCCCCTTTAGGTATTGAAAGGTTGCAATGAGGTTTCCCTGGAGCCTTCACTTTTCCAGGCTGAACCAAACTCTCTCAAACCATCTGCATAGGAGAGGTGCTCCAGCCTTCTGAGCATCAGCAAGGTGTTGTGTTTCTGCACATTTCAAATCAGCCTATGACCAGAGATAACTAGAGGGCTTATGACATGTTGTTCCCACAGCATGGCAAAGTATATCCAGCCAATGTGTCCAACATTTTTGCAGAAAAAGGCTTGTCACACTCAGTAATAGTATAAAAACACAAAAATGGAAGCATGATTTTTTTCCATGAACAGCAGCTGAGCTGTTATCCTAATTTACAGATTGACACGTTTCTCTGGGGAATACATAGCCAAAGTAATTTACCACTATGTCAAAATTGATATAGGATTTAGTTACGTTCTATCTTTTGTTACTGTAGTTTCCAAACCATTACTCTTCCACTAGGATATTTTTCCATATTAAAGTTTCAATTTGCAAGTTTCAGCAGTAGCACAACTTTTTGCAGTTGCACTACACCATTCATCCCCCCACCTGAGAAGTTGTATGGCAAGCATCAGCCTTGACTAATTCTTTAAAAACACAAGTTTCCAAAAACATTGGTTCTCTCCCATAATTCATTACTTTGCTTTTAACCTTGGTGACAAAAACCAAGTTTTTATTCCTCATGGCTTAAGGTAAAGCAGAGATTAAGAACTAAGTTGTTGTGCCACTGAGCTGCTATCGTCTCTGGAAATCAGGAGCTCAGAGACTCCTTTTCACAGCTATAATAAAGCTTTTGAATAGCTATGTATTCATTATGCATTTATTAACTATGCAGCTGCATATTTAGCAAGCTAATGATATCCTGGTAAAATGAAACCACAGTAACACATTCAACACCTGTATTTGTCTTGAGACAGCAAACAAGATTGGTAATTTTTTGACTCTAGAGATTGTCTTGATTAAATGTGAATTAGGGAGAACCTACCATAAGGTTGATAACTTTTTTAATTAAAGTCTTTTATTTTTACGTTTGAATGGACACAATTTGGTTTATTGTTTAGTACCAAAAATAGAGAGGCAGAATACTTGATTTGGTTTTTTAACACCTGCTTTGCTTTCCAGCTCTAGAAAAGCTTTAGACACACTGTGGTATCTTTCTTACCTTCTTGACTGAAAGCTCTTCCACCTGCTTTATCACAGTGAATTATATCAGCCTGCACTGACCATAAGTGACAATGGTCTGGATGGATCAGATCAAAAGCTTTATTGTTATACTCAAAGGGCACCAGTTGGTGGTGGAAGACTCCTTAGCAGCATATTTGCATTCCTTACATTGTGACATTCATGTTTGTCTTTCTCTCCAGGCTACCTTCTCTCCTTCAAAATGTGCACTGCTAAAAGCTTTCAGACAAAATCAGTAATACTGGGCCTTGGAAAGTTCAGCCAACATAATACCCTGTTTCTGACAGTATTCTCAAGTGGATACCAGCATAAAGGGGAAGACTAAGCCAAGCACACACAAGCACTTTTTTCTAAGCAGTGTCCTGATGCCAGCTAGAAGGTAAGAGTGCTGTACTCCATGTCATCTGGATCACTCCAACCCATTCCATTTCCCAGCCTGGCCCTAAGAAGTCATCAATAAACTCTAACAGACTACCATTTAAAGAAAACAGTCGGGTACAAATCTCACTCTACCAGCTTAAAATTAGTCATTGCATTGTTAATATTTAAATTTTACCCACTCTGATAAAGTTGTCAGGAACATTACCATTAAAGTCCTTGTATTCACAAACTATCAAAATGTATTTAGAAAACGTATTTAAAACTTTAAGGAAAAGTGTCATGGTTAATAAGGTTTCACAACATGAGTCATTTACTTTCCTGGTTTTTCACTTGTTTTATGCTAAACCCATAATTTGCAAGCTTTTTGTCCAGTTCAGTCACACAGTTCAGAAACAAACGCTATTCCTACTTCTAACATGACATTCCTATACAACATACCAATGCACTAGATTAGACTGCAATGTCTTAGTGTTGGTAGCATGATTGAAGAGTTTAACTGTAAAGGCATAAGGGCATCATAATACAGGGCATTCACAACACTACTTACATAATTTAACACATAACACAGCAGCTACAGAAAAATCTACTACTAAACAGCTTTGAGAGCAAAGTCAGGTATATATTAACTCTTTTCAATGTTCAAAGCAAACAAATTCAATCTGTGAGATAACTTTTATTACTTTTGACAATGAATGCTTGACATTAATTAAATAATCAGGCAAAAGGTAAATATCAGCACCTGACTTTTTTACCTTCTATAAAGAAATAATTAAGTTTTTTTACTTAGATATTAGTTTCAATTTTCTTACAAGAGTTACAAATATTTTACAGAATGCCCGATTTTTTTACTGTACACACCAGATATTTGCAGGTGCAGAGCACCTTTTCATGACCCGTTACAACTACCTAGCACAGCAATGTCATTAGTGTTTGTGCTGAAGTTCATTTTCATTTGGCATCTCCAGTGCAATACACAGATTTCCTGGAATAAGAACTGGGAAAAGGGAAAAACTGCCTATGTTTGCAACTCTGCCTGCAAGGGCCAGCAGGCCAAGAGATGCTGTTCTCATGAGAGTGCCTGGTAAAAATGACAGATTTCTATATTAACTCTGTAGGTCATAAGTTCAGTACAAACACTGAAAGAGCATTTAAACCAAAGCAGTTTTTTGTAGCTCAAGTAATTTTTAATAATTCATCTCTTTTCTACACTCTTTTCCTGCTGCATTTCTCTGAATACTTCTGATCTACACTTGCCAACTATTATAAACTATAAAGGCTTCTTGTTAACAACTAGCTTCAAGCTGAAAACAAACCTAAATGTCATTCAGTAAAACTCTGATAACAGCAGGCCCACTGTTTTTATGACTAAAATTAAAAGCTTTATTCATATTGCAAAGCAGTCAGAGACAAGACGGAGTAAGCACTGCTCTGACAGGCTCTGCACTAACAACAGGAGAGAAGCCTCTGCACTAAAAGACTGACAAGTCCAAATCATTTGGGGAATGTTGTTAGAAGTCTGGGGCACAGAATCCCATAGACTGAAGGAATATTGGATAGTGCAGAGGAAAACAAGGGAGGAGAGAAGTTCAGTCAAAGTTAAACATTAAGCAGAATCCACCTGGGAGACAGTTCTCAGTGAAAAGCCTTCAGTGAACACTGATTTGAAGCAAACATGAGATTCAAAATTCATACTTTTTTAAAGAAATATTGTGCTGAAACTTCTTTAAAAGCAAAGCAGATCCAGAAATTCATCCTATTTTATAAACAAGTACCATTTTCATAGTACTTTTAATGTGTTTAAGACTTCCTCTAGCATATGACTGTACATGTTGAAGTACAGCTTTCCTCATGTGATTAATCAAGCATTTATTTTCCATCTCTGGAAGGATTTCAAGCTCAAATGTGGGGTTTAGACCCAGACTGAAAAACAAACCATTTAATAGATAACTGGAAAAAATAATTGCTATATTACTGAACCTAGGTTGGCTGAGTCTAACTCTGGTAATTAAAAGGATGAAAATGCTGAAATGGATACTTGCCCTTATCCCTCCACAGTGTGAAAAAAGTAACGAATAAGCTGAAGTTTATTTAAAAAGTACTGAAGATGAATCATGGGAGTGAGAGAAAAAGCACCAGGACAAGAAAGCAAACATGTATGTGAGCATGAACACATATGCATGCTCTTAACTGAGTGCCATATATCAGTAATAAACTGCCTGAAAAGCAGCAACGACTAACCTCCACATTCTAGTGAAACTGTGCATCAGGCTCACACAGCAAGGCAGAGGTGGAGGTTTGAGTCCATCCATTTGAAGGAGGAGGGCAGGAACACCATATAGAACCAGGTATTTCACATAAAAGAATAGTACTTGAGCTAAAGCCAGACCACCTAAAAGAAAATAAATTTAAAAAATCATACTTTAAACAAGTCCTGAAATACTTTTAAAACATGTTAATACCGATTTAAAACAATGTTAATACCGATTACTTCCAAACAGCAATTATTCAAAGAACTAAGGCATGCACCACTGCTTGATGGGACACAAAACATACACTTTTGCAAGAACCACAGTGCACAAGCACATGCACTTATGACATTAGGCACACATACAAAACGGCATCATCATTCCATCATTCCAATATGAAGGAACAAGTATGCATCTGTAGTGCCACTTTCAAAAATCTCAGGACTTTGGGTGTTGACTGCTATGAAAAGAAAATACTGATTTATGTTGAGCTAAAAATCAGAATATAACAATATAAGCAATGAACATTTACCACAGGCACAGTAAAATTTATCTCTGCAAAAAGCCCCAACCAATCACTCTACACTTGTTGCTCCAGAACAGCCATAAACAATGGTTATCATTGCACCTTATCCTGACAGCCCCACAAACATCCCATGCTCTGTCAGATTCTTTGAGTCCCCAAAAAATATCCCCACAAAATCCCTTCTGCTGCAGCCAAGGCATATAAAACTGGAACTCCACTTGGCATAACCCTTAAAGCATATTTCAGTTTTTAAATCCACAGACAAAGGTCTCCTTCATGTGCTTTAGCTGCCTTATTTCCAAAGGAGATTTTTGGCAGTATGTTTGCTCACAATTTAAACTCAGTTTGCACAAACTGCAGCATCTTACACAGATCTGATATGAAAATCATACATATTCTCATTATTATTCATGCAAGTAACAACCTTAGAAAGCATTACAAAGGAAGAGGATTCATTTTAATATTCTAAATGCTTTCTGTTGAACAAAGTGGTATTGACCAGTAAGTAAAAATACAGTAAAAAGTAGAAGCCAACATTTTTACAGAAACCGGTGAGGTCACTCCTGAAAGACCCAATGACTTTGGTGAGCTTTTCCATCTGACAGTTGACATATGGAAAGTCTCAACACAAAGAAGAGAAACTAAAATTACACTTCAGTAGAGAAAAAAATTATAAAATTCAATTGCTACATCTCCTTCCATTCCAGTGCTCTCCTTTTGCTCAGTTGTATTATCTAAACTTGACTGAAGGACTTTAGACATTCAGCCTAACTTTAAAGCTCTCCAGCAGACTTTCCTTGGAGACAAAGTTTTTAATCTGACTGCAGCAGTACAACTCCATGCACATTTAAGTAACGTGACTTTTTTAGAAGGGGGGGAACATCCCTATTGCATTCTGCTGACTAATAAGTATACTGTGGATGACAGCCAAAAGCTAAGCATTAAAAATTCACCTACTGTAGCATAACCTAGAGTGAAATTTTGGCACTAAATGTAAAATGCAAAATTCCTGCTGGCCTACACATAGCCAGTATTTTTCTACAACAACCCAACAATTTTAGTTTTAATATCATAATCCATACACATGATAAGAAACAGTTGTGCCATACAAGATAAAAATTAATGTTAGAACAAAATACTGAGACATGAAGCTTATGTTATTTTACTTCAGGGAAGCAGGCATCTAGCATTCAATAACATTTTTCCCCAGAGAAAACAAACAATCAGAAGCACAATTTGGATACTAGCCAATTAGCTCCACATTAGATTACTGCTAAATCATCTGTACAGCCAACTTTCTGGTTTAATTCCCTTCTCATTCAGTGTCTCATTTCTTTTCTGACTATTTCATTGGAGAGCTGAACACTGACACCCACACAAACCAATTATGAAGATCACAGCTGTCTGTGCACTAGTAAAATTCAAAATCCTTTGGCTGTGCTTGATGGAAAGGTATTTAGAAACAGGCTTCCACTCTCCTGAGACCCAAAAAAATCAATTCATTTGATTTTAAACATAATGATGAAAGACTAAGCTCATGGATACAAAGTGATAGTATGCAAGGTACGGAAAACTGGCATTTTCACCATCTCCAGTAACACACATCTGGGTTGTCTTTACTGTAACTAACAGGCAGCCCAGTGGCTCTGGTATCTTCAACAGAGACATCACATCGCAGTCACTCCCTGGCACACAAGAGCTTCTCTAGGAGTGGCAATTCTAAGACTCACAAAAGCCGCAAGGCAAAAGTCCCCATCAAAATGCACAGATCAAGTTCTCACTGGTCTTGAACTCACCCCAGCAGTAGGAGTGTTCTGGACACAGGGAAAACTAAGGGCAAGATTGACAGCCATACAATAGCTGGGCTGCACTGGCAACAGGCACAGGCTTTAAACCTTCTTGCATTCCTGAGACATTCCAGCTGCTTTGCATTTGCTCCATTCTAGCACAAAGCAGCTAGAAGCACACTGTGGCAGGACAGACACCCCCCCCCCCCTTCTCTCTCTCCCTGATTGCTAGCCGAGATCGATGGCTCAGATTAAGTCAATGGCTTAATCCTGACTATCAGTGCTGGCGTCTGGAACTCAGAGCGAGACACTGAGAGAATGTGAAGAATTTTCAGGTGACCGCAAATACACACTCTTTTCCCTATAAAACACCACGAAAAACTCAGTAAAATCAGAAGCTTTTCTACATGGATATCGGAGCGTGGAGAAAAGTCTCTCCCCTAAGCTTGGACGCAGGCTTTGTGGTTACTTCCCGAGGGATTGAGTGAGGACGCTGATGTATCCCCAGCTCCAAAACCTGGATTTGGTGAGATCATTGAGTTTCCTAAATTGTATTATTCCGGCTAACTTATAGGTACCTTTCTTAACTTGCATTTCAGCTAGCTCAAGCAAGCATTTCTTAACTTGCATCATCGTTCAAGCAAGCATTTCTTGCGTTTTTAACTATCTTTATAGTTCAAGCAAGGTTTTACCCCATAATTGCATTTTTAGCTACCATAGTGTTGCAATTATGTATTCATTGTGTGTTTATGTGTGTCAATCTGTTCTATGTTTGTATGTTTGTTATGTTCTGTGTCAAATAAATGGTATTTTTAGACAAATTGGCCAGATATCAAAGAATCTTGCGAACGGGACTAAGTCTTGGGGAACTAGCTATCTTAAAGCTTGTCAAACTGCAAAAGCACATAAATCTCCTCTCTCCCATGCAAGACACACACTGCTTCACCTGATGTAAAAACATGAAATTAACAATCAAATTCATTACCAATACCATGTAATTTCTTCTCTAGTGTTTGATATAATAACTCCTCCTCATACACATGCATTTTTTTAAACTGGAAACAAGGCATATAAAATGTATATTAAAACACACCTAAGAGGAAAAAGAACTGCAAAGACTGTTTTCTCCAGAATAAATTAATTCAAAGCCAAGGTTAATTTTTTTTTTTTAGACAGAATGTGTTAAGGGATAAAATATCAAGTTCAAGTACCCAATCTTAATCCCATGCATTTCAACAATCAAGATTGGTTGAAGTCCCAGACTAAAGCAATTTACTTTCATAGAAGCTGGCATTTTCCATTTGTCATCTTCCAATCCTTAAAAAATTCTAAGCTTTCCTATGCTTTGAAAACGTATTTATAGACCTTCAAATATTTTCCTTAACCTTAAGTTTACTTCAAAACTGCATTTCCTATGTTTCATAGAGCTTTGTTTCAAATATAGTTAGAAATTAGAATATTCAAAAGATTTAATTTGGTGTAGTCTACATATTCGCAAAACTCTGCCTGGTATTTTTTGACAGAAGTTAACAAATAGAATATTTTCATAAGCAAGCAACAAAACATTTGTGTCCAAGTATTGCAAATCACACTTGGCATTTTTCTGTCCTTAAGCCATCACCAAAAGTCACAGTCAACTTTAACTCAGAAGAGGATTTTATTATGAGCGCAACATCACAACTTTACCCTTTTTGCAGCTACATTGACCCTATGGCATTAACGACTGTAGATGCTTGTTTCTGTCAAGTACCAGGACAGGTTCCACTAGAAAACAGAGATAAATATGCAGTCACATTTCAAAAGGGTTACTGACACGTGGCAGAAGTCTAATAGGAAGTGGACATTTATAACAGCTCAGAATTTTGGGCCATATCATCAAGTTCAAAATATCCCAGCCTTCCAGCAGCAAGAAGCAAACAACCTTATGCGGATGGAGTGGCGGCAGAAAAGTGCCACAGGGTTTGTCCTGGAGGCTAAGTGCTTATTTTTAGACAAAGCTGAATGGACATAAAGGTTCCAAAGTGTAATTATTTAAACAAGACTAAACAGAGCTGTCAAAGGACTCTCAGTCAAGGCATAGACAGACCTTCCAGGTTAAAGGAAACCAAAAGGCATTTCAAGCACACGTGTTTTAAAGATACCTACCATGAATATTCCCAAGGACTTTGAGAAACCTGCTCCAGTGGAAGGACCCCCATGGCAAAGGGGTTAGAATTAGATGATCTTTAAGGTCTCTTCCAACCCCAACCATTATATGAAAACATCTACTGTAAGCATGATGTTCAATAGTAATTACTTGCACAAAAAAGCTCTCTAAATAAACCACGACTTATCACATTCACTGTTTTTTACTGGGATAAAGGTAATTTTCATCACAGGGAGCAACTTAGTTTTTTTCCTCTAAAATATTAAGTTTTATGATTCATGTTCATATTTTCAGTTTTCAAAACAGACCTCAAGATGCCAAATACATTATCAGTTTCTCCTTATCATTATCTTGCAAGATGGAAAAAAATCTCAGACTCATCTTAGTATTTTATTACCACTTAGATGAATAGATACCCTGATTTCAATAGCAAAACACTACATGCTTCTGAAAATGAAGTCAGAAATCCATTTCCTATCTATGGGTTTATCAGAAAAAACTGCAAACACATCAAAACCAGCACCCTACATCCAATTTACACAGACTACTCTGTAGGTCGCACTGTCAAAGAACATACATAATATTTCTTCTAACAAATTAAAACATGGGATAGGCAACTACAGATTAAACCACGTGGCTCCACCTTTGAACAGACCATATTCTAGAGTGACTTACATGCCACTCATATGAAAATACCCTTTTGAAGTAGTAGAGCCTAGTTAATAATTAAAACAGTGATAGCTAATCGACAGTACCTTGTGCATGCTTCACTAGAACAAAAAGACAGCACATGGTTAGGACCAATACATTAAACCCATAGAGAATCCACAGCATTCTATCATGTGTGTACATCTCAGATGTATGTCTACACATCACACACCTCTGACAAAGCACAGACAGATTCCTAGTAAAATACATTTTCACAACTCCAGGATCTATTAAGATCTAGGTTAATTCAGAGCAACAATTATATTCAACAATGTATTTTCATACACAGCTCTGGCTCTCATCCTTCCCTGTACCTTGCCAGATGGACATAAAATTCTGCTCAGACAAGAAGAACTTCATGTCCATAAGTAGATGGTGCTGAATCACCAGGATGAATGTGAAGCCTCATAAGGGAAATACAAGCAGTGCTTCCTTCAACATCTGCATTTTCAAAATCAAACTTAACACTCAAATTACCTAGCAACATCTCAGTTTCTATACAATAGAATGTACCTCTGCAGAGTGACTTTTACCATTGATAATCTATGTTGTCATAGTAAAGAGAAAAAATGTTACTTAATTTAAGCTCTTTCAACTAATGCTATTAGGATCCCCATTACTATATGTCAAAGAATTTGTCATTCAGTTGCAGAAGCTTGAAGAACATTGAAAAGGATCACCAGTCTCCCCATCCTTTATTCATTTCTTTTCTCTTGCTTCATTACATTCCATATCCAAACATTACTCAGTCCAACAGATGAACCTCTGATCTGGCACCATGTAGGTACTTCTCTGCTATGCTGCAGTTTAGCAGGATACTGGATTGCTGGAATTCATAGTGGCTTTTATTCTTGGTGCCTGCAAATCTACATTTTGCAATGTAAAATGCAAAGGCAGTAAATTATTCCCAATTAACATTAGAAACTGAACTATCATGGTTTCCATTAACATGGAATATGGGTCTTCCTGCTGTGTCATTAATTCTGAAAGCACCCAATTCTTTCAGACAATCTGACTGATGCTACCAGAATGAAATGCAGCACTAACACAAAACCATGGAACTGCTATTAACACTGCATTTGATAGTCATCATTAAAAAAGCACAAATGCCCTGTTATTGTTCAATATGTCAATAGCTAAGTATCCACAGACACAAACATTTGTGAACATAGACAATGTGAACACAGACACACAATGATTTGAGAATTCTGGAAAATGGTCACATTCTCCAAACAATGGTTTCCTGGGACCAATAAATAATAGTTCTGTGATTGCACAGCTGACATCTTTAAATCAATTCTGTGTTCAGACATTAACATCCCTCCCAAAAACTGAATGGCCACACATACAGCAAATGGGCATAGAGTTGGATACAGTCCCATCATATTCCTCATTCTGTTCTGGATGTGGGACCTAATATTTGGTTACTGAAAAGCTGTATTGCACCACTCGGTGTGTTGCTGCATCTAGAAACTCATCTGCCTCTGATTCCAGCCACAAGAGAAAATACTTGTCTTACTGATGTGTAACATTCTCCCACGTACTATTTTCTAATTTATTTTATACGTGTGTGCCCTTAGCAATGTTGGTTTAGGTCCCTTTAGCATTTCTACTTTACGTGGCCATGAATGACACTGTTATACACTAGCACTTTTAAACAAGCTTTATAAGTCACCCAGGGTTTCATTTTGGGGTATTTTTTCTTCTTTGTTGTCTCACCTTACAGAAACACCACACAGTGATGCAGAACACACTGTAGCTTCACACTCACGAGGAGTAGACTGACATTGCCCTTAGCTGCTGAGACGAAAATCTCACAGCAGTGTTGTCTTTACCTGTACTGCTAGCATTTACTGCCCATTGTTCAAAGTTACCCCAGAAAAAAAAACAAAAAAAACCCCACAGAGTAGCAGATACAAGCTCTCTAATTAGAGGTGACTGCAGAACAGCCTCACAGCCTTTCCCTTAAGTTTACTAGGCTATCAGGGCAGTCAGGCATCACAGTGTAAACAGATCTTCCATGCTGTTTTAAAGCTGCTGTAGTTAAACAAGAAACCCAAAATGAACAAACCCCAGCAGTGCAGAAAGACTTACACACCATGGATAATCCTCCTGAGTCAAGAGCAAGTTGTTTCCTCAGTCTCAAGACTCAGATACCGGATTAAATTAGTTCCAATAACACAGCATACAAAGTAACAGAGGGGAGTGTTTGGCCCTGTACAGGAACTGGTGTAGAAACATGGTAAGATCTGTAAGGATCTAGTAAGACTTAATAGTAAATTATTACCAGTGCCATACTCATATTGGTGGCTCACTAAAGCAAGTCACAACCGTGGCCTAACACTGATTCGAGTCTAAGGAAACCTATATAATCCTTGCGATAAAACCTGCAGAGAAAACATTAAGTGACCAACTTGTAGCACAAAATCTTATTTCTGGTATATTTTAAACACCTGCCTTCATTACTACAAAGACAAAGCTCAATGAGACTAGGGTTATATTTTGAGTACACCTCTCCTAAAGGCAAGGTCTCCACAGGCAACTTGTTAAAATACAATCATTTGACTTGAAATTGGACATCTTTACAGCACAAACTTGCTCTAACACTGGCTTTAATCTCCTGTGGCTTTCAGGCATTTTCACCTTTTCTAACCCTCTATTCAAGGTGCATTTTAATTCTTAGGATAACACACTTTATTTCAGCAAATAAATACACACACAACTTAGCCATTGTCTATAAGGTAACTCTCCCCCCATCCTATAAAGTCAACACTGGTAAGTCTTGAAGGGAAGAAGGGAGGGAGGGAAGAACCCACCAGCAGCACCACAGCTGGAATATTTCATCCCTAATTCTGAAGCCTTCCCTGCATGATCAAGTGCCCAGCTTTTTGTTACACACACAAGCACCAGGAGCTAACAGACATAACTCATCAATGAATTGACATTTAGAGCAGAAAATGAAAACTCAGAATCCCCTTTCTAAACAGTGACTGAGGAGTAGAACGAACAACAAACCCCTGAGGCAAACCTCTCTCCCTTTCTTGCTCTTCATCTGCCCTACCCTTTTTAGATATAAAAATTATATACTAAAACATGTATCAAGTGTGTATGTATACACACAGGGGTATACAGAGAGTGCACACATTGCCCTCTGCTGACCAGACTCCAATGCAGTGTCCTCCAACACACACACTGTGGTGACACAGGTGAGCTTCAGCAAGTGCTGGACAGGACTGTACCAGTGTGTGTAGTGATCCCTGGTGTAAGAGACACCTCCTGCAAGTCAGCAATCACCAAGGCTTTTTCAGAACCCCATTTTAAGGTCTGGGGTTTCTTTGCTTTTTTTTCCTCCTACCTGGTGATACAGCTGGGAAGTGGGCGCCAGGAATTAAATCAACCGCATATGGCAGTTGCTTACATACCATCACCTAAAGCTCTTTATGCTGCATTTGTCAGCAATCTTTTTCCTCGCAGTTGGACATTCAAATGAAATACCAGGGAGCTGGAGACAGGGTAGAACTGGGGGAAGCCAAGCAGGAAAACAGAACTGAGAAGCACTGACTACTACTTTCAGGTCACCTTATTGGCAAGTCCTTCCCTCTACTATTTTCACAAGTTTTGTCCTTTTACTTTTCAATGTGAATACAAACTAGAAACATCAATCAGAAGGAGATCAAAAGTAATTCTTAACATCTCCCCTCCTCCATTCTCACATTAAATAATCTCCTTTAAGCATCCACTTCTATGATTTGAGGGGGAGAAACAATTTAGACCAAAGTTTAAAGACATACTCTAGACTGGGAAAAGTACAGAATATTTTTAATTTAGGAAGCAGTTCAGTAAGTTCAATTAAGTTTACAGAGAATCTACATGTTATATTAAGAGTCTGTAGATCACCATTCTGACAGTGGCTGGCTATAATGTGCTATATTTAAGTGCCTACAAATAGACATAAAAGAGATGCAGACTGGGTTCTTGAAGTGGGGGAAAAAGAAAGATTTCTGCTGTTATTTCTATACTCACCCAAGGCCCAGTAAGATGCAGATTCCAAAGGCAGAGCACTATTGTAGAGAGCATGGATATACATGAGGTGAATCATCAGCTCAGCCAGGCACCACCAAAAGAAAATACGAATTATGCCCACAATTAAGATGCTGAGATTGGTCTTCACACTGAAAGCTTCTTGTCTCCTCATCTAAAGAAGAAATCCAAAGAGGTTACCTAGCACAAAACTGACCATTTTACTCAAAATACTCATCCTGAGAACTTCTGACTACACCATTTGGAAATGCTTGACACAGTCTCGAGGAAGACTGGTATCTCCACTCTCAGTAAGCAGCAGAAACCAACAAGAAGCCAAATGTGAACACACATTGCACCAAACTGTTGTAAAAAAGGCCAAGTGTTGTTAATCTGAACAGACTCCAGACATGAGACTTTAATTCCTGTAACTTGACCTCTGGAAATAATCTAAAAAGATTAAAGCAACTACAGCTATGAAGAAGGTTTTCCAGGCAGCAGCTCTTCCAAACACAGGAACAATTACTGCTTACTTTCAAAATACCTCCAAATGTCTACCAACTGCAGAGAATCGATTACTTGAGGACAGTTCTTAATTCTTCTCGCACAGCATTGCCAAAGTCAGCAAGACCTACATGACATGCTGAGCAAATGGAAGTGCAAGTTAAATATCAGATAAGGCAAAGTTTGTGGTTGACAAGATTCTAAACAAATCTAAAAAAGGTTGTCCAAACTCTTACACGCCTAACTACAGTAAATGCATTGCCATATTATTATTGCACCACCTTTCTGCAATAAAAGAGAATAGAATCAAAAAACAGAGATACAGGACTGCCTAAAATGCAGTCATGCATTGTATATCTATTATTGTGTGCAACATTTTCTTCTCCAGTCTTTAACTGGCCACCACAAATGCACATACAAGAAAAGTAATCAACTTATCTGCAGAGGCCCTCAATCACAAGCACAGCACAGCTGACATGCACACCCATTTGAAGGGTTCCTTTGTATCAGCTAGATGAAAGCTTGGAGACTACCATTTTATCACAGGGATTTGTACAATAGGCCTCCAAACCCATGTCTAGAACTGCTATGGCTTCTTTCAACCCAGAAATTCAACAAGGCCAATGACAAAGTGTCAGTGTCTCATTTTTGCCTGGCAGTAGATGCCAATTGCCAGAACTGCTATTATACCTTTTGGGCCATACAGCAGTTTCACGGTTTTCAGCTCCAGAATTTCTGCTTCCCAGAGTTCTCAATACGAACCCTCATCCCAGTCTCAGCTTCAGTTAAGGAGCTCTGAGAGTGGCCTCTTCCAATAGCATCAACAAAGACTCTCTTTGTATTGTGCATTTTGAATCAACTGTTGTGCACTAAGACCCTTGAAACCCTTTTCTGACCTCACCTGTCAAGGTAATACCCTCTGCTCAGGTAAGAGCTCTGAGAATGCCCTTCAGCAAACACCAACAAGAAACACATTAAGGTTGTTCAGTTAGCTCCATCTTCTTTATGGCTTTTACCAAACATGTCTGTACATATTTGAGAACTTTCTGCAAATACAGGCATATCATTCTCAATCTTTCTTTTTCCTCATACACCAAGAATGCATGTGCTCTTTGCATGTCTTTGCTGAGCCATAGCAGGTGAGCTAAGTTTCAAAGCAAGGCCTCCCAGTTTTTCCAACCACCTATCTCCAAGCTTTTTTTCAGCTTGGAGTTTCATAGGTCTTCTGAAACAGTACTTTGAAAGACAGCACAACTGTACCTCTCCTAGGGGTACAAGAATTTAGGTAGAATTTAACACACTTTAGAAGCTACAAAACAGTAATTAGTAAAAAAATGTTACCTCAGTTTCTATGCAACTCTACACAGACTTTTCCCACAATATCCAGCCAAGGATAACAATATTCAGCCGTGCATCTTCCAAAAAGGAAGTGAAAACAAATGAGTACAGGACTTTTCACTCAAGGGTCCACCACAATCTAGTCTCACTTTCATAAAGCCCAGTATTTGCTTTGGCTTCAACAGAAAATTCCCAAATATAAACAGAAGCAAGCAATCCCTAGGCTTCTATACATGAAATGAAAAAGCAGTTTTATGGTTTGAAATGTTCACTAATCCACTTTGACACAATCATTTTAGCTATAGACATAACAGGTTGTGATACCACTTCTTACTCAAGTGCGCAAGAAAATATGGAAAGCATTAAATGATGAAAATGTGGACTTTTCCCATCATGTAAAAGCAGGCTTGAAAAGAATCCTGCAAGGGATTAAGAAAAGCATTCAGTACAATTGGTAAGTTTTATACATTAAACAAGCTGCTCAGTTAAGCAAAGTGCTCCTAATAAGTCATCAGCTGTTTTCACATCAATGTGAGGGGAACCTGGAGTTTTCAGGAACTCCCAATACAAACTATCAGCTTTCTGAACTCTGTTTCAGAGTTAATAGCAAGCTTATGCTGAAAACATCCCTTTGTTCCCCCTGATGAAGAAGAAAACAAAAATCCAGTCCAGCAGCTGCATGCTAAAATTACGAACACTCTCTAAATGTAACAAAGCATGTCACTGGTTCCCTGGCTGAAGGGATGAATCTGATGTCTGAGAAGAACATCCTGTAAAGCAGAAAAACCTGGGGAAGCAGGTTTGTCTTAAAAGTTGATATCCAGGACATCACAAAATTTCTAGTGATATACTCAGAATTGAAACATTCATACAGTATTATCTGATGATTTTCATAATCATGTTGAAGACAGTTTTAGACATCCAAACAACAACCACTGTTACCTGCTTACTGAATTCATCGAAATTCACAAGGGGTCCATTGTGGAATGTAGGATAATAAAACACATATGCCAGCATCCAGGGGAATGAGTGGGATGACTTCTGGGTCGGTGCATGCCAGCAGTACTCCAGGCTGAAGCTAGTGCAGAAGAGGCAGCGGACAGACACGGTGAAGAGCAGCAGATAATACTCATTTTCAGTGTCATACCACTTTCTCTGCAAGACAAAACAAAGCCTGATCATGACAGTGCAATGCTGTGTTTTCTCTATGGTGAGACACCAATATCTACTCGGATCCTAACTTGTGGGGTCAGCAGCAGCTGGAAAAAACTAAAGCCAACAGCAGCTGGAATGAGTATATTAAGTGAACAGCTCTAAACACACTAACAACAAGCACTGGCTTTTGATGGAGAAAGGTCCTCCAGAGGTACTGCAGCCAGCATAGAGACAACAGCTTGATTTCAGAAACATGTAAGCCTGTGAAGAACTAGGACAGCAGGAGAGCTTTTCTTACAAAAATGAAACATTATCTACCTCAGATTTAGTCCAGTAATATAATAGTCAAACCATCTGGAAACACAATTGATAGCCAAGGGACTGCGAGGGCTGAAGCTAGCAGATCTAGACTGCTAGATCTGAAGAGAACCAGCCACTCCTGAGAAAGCCTAAGGCTGGAAAAAATGTTGCTGAGCCTTTATTGCCACTTTGACACTTGGTATCACACTTGTTGCCAACAACAAACAACTATCATCACAAAAACCTTGGAAACATCGCCAAATGTAGTTTGGCTGATATTGCAGTGGACCCTTTGCTCCTCAGAGCAAGGCACAAAGCTGACCACACCACATATATGCTTATATCAGCTGAAGAGATATATGCTTATATCAACTGAAGGGACAGTATGCTGCTATAAAGATAGATGCCATTACAGACAACCACCACAATTAATCTGATGCTTAATTATTTCTTCTCACTTTACCTTGGTTTCTTCCACAGCTGGCATGCGTAAAGTGGCCAGCAGGATAAGGGAGCACAACCATGTCAGGAGCGACAGCTGAAACTGAGCCACCACAAAGGAAATAGCTGCATGTAACAAAATGACAGCAAAGCCCTTGATTCCCAGTAACAACCAGCAGGCAGCCATTCCATAAACCATCAAGCACCATGGTTTATACTGTCAGAAAAAGAAAAATTAACATTCTTTAGTTTAATTATTTCTAAAGAAAAAAGGCACTCAATACCTGTGCTGCCTACACAGGTTCTACAATCAAGACAAATATAGTCAACAAGATTAGGAACACACATGGAAATACACAGAAACCCGACTGTATCCCTAAAGGTGAAAGGGAAAGTGTTTCTGCAGTAGCATCATGTGAAAACCAGATCCTCCGTAATGTGAGGGAGAACATTACTTCTTCCCCTCCTTCCCCAAACTAACAGGTGTGACACCACACACAGATCATTTCCCACAATCACACAATTATTTAGCAATCATGCCAAAGCCCAGGCAGCCATCATTTTACATACTTTCCTCAGAAAGGAATAGCTGCACCCTTGTTATGCATACAAGTCAAACAATGCTGTTTAGTGGCTTACAACAAGGCAGAGGCTTTTAAAGGTTGGAGGCTGAAGCCTCCAAACATTAAGGCAACCAACCCCCCCCCACAAGTCACACCACAGAATGGGATTTACTATATTCAGGGGCCTCACTGCAAAGCCTTCCACGTCCACAGTAAAAAAACCCATCGGAAGCTCCCTACGGTGAAGAAAATCCCTACATACCTTCTCCACCAAGAGCCTGGACACTTGTGATACCAGCAGGTGACCAGCCAGAAGCCACAGTATGTGTTCCCTTCCCCATTCAATCCAGTAGCTCCACTCAAAGTCCATGGGGTCCTGTGGCATGAAAGGAAGTGGTCACAATGTGTATCTGGCCAAAAGGGACAAGGGAATACCTGTGCAATATGCTAGCTGTATGTTAACCAACGGAACTCCTACATCTCAGGAACATCAATTTAGCAACCCACTTGGATCACTTACAGAAGTGAACTCAGACAGCACCATTTTCACTTCCAGTGGGGCAAAGTTCATGAAAACAGAGCTTTAGATGGTGTTGTGCCTCCTAAGCCTCACACTGGTGCTGAAGCTGAGCAAGCGCCATCTCTCCTGAGGGATTCAGAGAGCAACTCTGCTCTGCCTTGGAAAACAAAGAACTTCAGTGGAAAGGTGCTTTGCTAGAAGAGTTTAATTCCCTATTTCAACATAGCTTAGTTGCAGTCAGATAGAGTTAGGTCAGCTAGAGTTACCTGTGGCATGAGATTTTTATCTAAATTAGGTAAGAGGGATCAGCTGGTATCCCGTGTCCCATACAGAGCCCCACTAAAAGTTCATCTCAAAACTGCCTAATGGCTTTCTAGAAAGCACGCATCAAAGGGCCATAACAGCAGTGATGGCAGATCTAAACACCAAAGCACTTCCACAGACATCCATTCCTGGTTTTGTGTAAGCAACCTTTAGTATTAGTTGCATTATTTGCTTTTGACCTCATACCCTTTCGAAGAAATGCAAGCAAGGGGGCTGGAGATGCATTTGATTGTTTTTTGGTTTGGAGTAGAGAACTTCTAGTTTTCTTACTGGTTTTTTTTTTATTGAATACCAATTATGTTTCTTTAAGACCTTACACCTCAAAAATCTGCTCTCCTCTATCCTGTACTACGGGCCAGCCAAGAGAAAAACATGTTAATGGACATTAAATATTATCCAAATCACCCACTGACAAGAAAAAGGAGGAAAAGGCTGCAGGAAGCATCAACGTTGATCCGGGTTTGTGATGTAGGAAAGGATAAACACTTAAGCCAGAGATCACGAGAAGGAACAAAACTTTGGTTATGATTCTTAGATCAAGACACACCCAGTCAATCTCTCCTCCTCATCAGAAACATTAGACTAAATCTGCATGTTACTACAACTTCTGAAGCTAAACCAGAAGCTTGGATGCACAAAGGGCATGGAGGCACAATGTTCACATCACTGCCACAAAACTAGATGCTGACACCCCTCCTACCTTTTTTAGCCCCCAAAAGAGAGTCCCTGGGTCCAGCCCAAACCTTCTGTCCATCGCAGCTTCATACTCTGCAGGGAAGAACAAATCCTTGATAAGGACACAGCAGCCAGAGCAAGAAGAGTCTGTGATGAGTTCTCTGCTGCTCCAGAGCAACACATTCCCATGCTGTCTTCACCAGTAAGGATATCCACATTCAGGGAAGGGCAAGTCACCACATCACTGCTGGTTGAGGGGCCCAACCACACCACAGCTCTGCCCCACACCAATGGCAAAGGAATTTCCCAGAATTTGTGTTTTGATTCCCACTTGCATCAGGGACAGCAGCAGTGACCTGCCTTTTACCACACAAGAGCTGCATCAATCCTCATTCGCCATTTTTCAGAACTGCCTGGTTTCTCCCACCAGAGCAAAAGGGGGACACAGACCCAGGAGCTGCCAGTACAGCCAAAAGAGGGAAAAGCTGCTCAGAGAAGCTACCTCCAGAGCCCATTGCCATCACATTTTGCCACCTCTGCAGAAGACTTGTAGTATGCATGGGTGTACAGCTCTGTACCCAGTAACACAGCACTCCTTCTGCTGCTCTGCAAATACCTTTCTGGCACTCCGGTATTTACCTTGAGCACTTTCAAGAGCCAGGTAGAATCATTAATGAAAAGCCTTGCTGATTAAAGCCTAACAAGATGCAATATATATTTCCCTACCAAGCCTCCCTAGCTATTTATACTTTTATAATACCACCTTTACTTCCATTTAAATACCAACGTGCTACAACGCATCTTCTTTTCATCTGCAAATCATACTTAATTTGTTTAAAATCCCACCCTTGCTCTGCACTACATAGCTCCACAGCTCCAAACCAAGCCACCACAGCCGCTACCAAGAGGGAACATAAGGCAGAGCTAGATGTTTGGAAAGAAACTGACCACAAAGCTGTTCAGACAACCCAGCACTTGCACTGCGTCCCGGACTCAGCACCGGAGCCCCAGAGCTCCAGGCAGCGAGCACCCACCTGCCCGAGGGCCTCTCCAGACCCTGGCAAGTACCGTCAGAAGGCACGGCTGCTTCTGAACCACCCACCTGCGAGGGGCTGCAGGTGACTAGCCAGAAAAAATAAGACAATTCAAACACAATTTTCTTGAACTTTCCTTATCTGAGTAGCTGAGCTTCAGAGGTCCCCCACGTCTTCTCCCTGACAACCACATCCCAGGACACCATTCCTGGGCCTTTCTAGCACTCAAAGGCAAAAAAGGCCTGGGACAAAGCTCTCTGCCCAGGTGGCACCAGCCTGCTGCTTCCTCGCATAGGGCAGGCTGGCAGCTGGACAGAAGACAGGGGCTCCTCGCAGAGGAACAACGTAGAAACCAACCTAGAGAGGAGAGCTCACACCGAGCAGCCCCGTCAGCCAACGGCGGGAAGTTGTGCCCGAGCGAGCACGCCCACGTCCCACACTTACTTCGAGACACTTGGTGCGCTTCGTAGAAAGCGTAGAGATGGGAGCCCACGGTGAGGAGCCCGTAGAGGCACAGTTCCCAGGCCGGCAGCAGCATGGGCACGGGAGCGGCTCCCGCCCGCCGCTTCCGTGCGGGGCAAGAGAGGACCGGAGCGGTTTCCCGGCGGAGGGCAGACAGACAGCGAGCAGCGGGACACCCGGCACGGGCACCGCGGCTCCAGGAACCCGCGCTCCCGGGCTGGGAGGCGGCCGCGCTCCGCCGGCAGCTGCCTACCGGTATGGCAGGCGAGCCCTGCCCGGCCGCGCCGGCTGCAGAGGCCGCGGGGCCACGGGCTCAGCACGGCCGGCGGCTGGCGGGACCCTCGGGACAGAACCAGGGCCAGGGCCGGATCCTGCCTGCTCTCACCGAGCCGGGGCCCAAGGGAAGGGAGAGGAGACGACACGGCGCTCCCCCGCTACCTGAGGAGGGCTGTGCCGCCGGGAGAGGAAGGAGCGGCAGCCACGGCCTTGGGCGGGCCGACCGGAGGCTCCAGCCCCGCAGGCGAGTGGGTGGCCCCACGCCCGGCCGTTCCCGCCACACGGGCGACCCTGCGCCCGGTCCCGCCCGGCCCCTTAGGGGCGGCGGCCGCACGGCGGAGGGAGGGCGGGGGCGGGAGCGGGGCGGAGCTGCCGGCCCTGCGCGCCCGTGGCCCAACGCTGGGCGGCGCTGCAGCCCGCCCGATTACAGGGTGTACATGCACCTGCAGGGTGTGCGCAGCTACAGCCTGTGCGCACACAGCTACGGGGTGTGTATACACGTACGGGGTATGCACACACAGCTACGGGGCGTGCATGCACCTACAGGGTGTGCACACACAGCTACGGGGCGTGCATGCACCTACAGGGTGTGCACACACAGCTACGGGGCGTGCATACACCTACAGGGTGTGCACACACAGCTACAGGGCGTGCATGCACCTACAGGGAGTGCACACACAGCTACGGGGCGTGCATGCAGCTACAAGGTGTGCACACACAGCTACGGGGCGTGCACACACAGCCACATCGTGTGCATACACCTCTAGCGTGCACACAGCTACAGGATCTACACACAGCTGCGGGGTGTCCGTAACAGCCTTTCACAGTCTCCTCACCCACCCTCACCAGAGTACTAGGCACACTTATGCTGGGACACTATTGTTACAATTATCACGACTGAATTTGATAAAATAGCAGGTCTTAACTGCATCAGCAAAGCAAGAACATGGGGGTTGGAAGTACTGGTGGTGACAATTCCCTACTGGATCAACCTGCATTTTAGCAAGAGCTTCCTCCTCCTGGAACTGCAGACAAGACTAATGAAAGTCACCGTTCCTAGTGTTAAAAGCACATTGACTTTCCAACCCCAAAAGTCCGGGCAATCTATGTTCATCTGATCTTACACCACGTGACTTTTAACCCTCTCTGTTGCTGACATCAGTGATGTCATATTTTAACAGGGGAAACATTTCATATTCTATTGGAACTTTTCTTCCTAGATCATTAAGTTTCTCTTACAAAATAGTATTTCTGTTCCCCTTGATCACTTGGCTGCATCCTCAAATTCCTGTTTCCGGATCTTTGAAAGCCAGGCTTCTATCTGTTACTCCAGGTGAATGCATAGAACCAAAGAATCACAGAATCATTAAGGTTGGGAAAAACCTCCAAGATCATTGCGTCCAGCCTTTGACTGAATACCACCATGTCAACTAAACGACAGCACTAAGTGCCACATCCAGTCATTTCTTCAACACTTCCAGGAAGGGTGACACCACCACCACCCTGGGCAGACAGTTCCAATGCTTAACCACCCTTTTCATGAAGAAATTCTTCCTGATAGCCTCAAGCTCCACCAGGGGAGGTTCAGGCTGGATATGTCGTCTTGTCCTGTCAGTAGTTACCTGGGAGAAGAGACTGACTTCTACCTGGCTACACCCTCCTTTCAGGCAGTTGTAGAAAGTGATAATGTCACCCTTGAGCATCATCTTTCCAGGTTTAAACACCCCCAGCTCCCTTTGCTGCTCCTCACAGGACTAACTCTCCATACCCTTCACCACCTCCATTGCCCTGCTCTGAACATGCTCCAGTGCCTCAACATCTTTCTTGTAGAGAGGGGCCCAGAGCTGGACACAGCACTCAAGGTGTGGCCTCACCAGTGCCCAGTACAGGGGGACAATCCCTGCCCTGGTCCTGCTGGCCTCACTATTGCTGGTACAAGCCTGAATGCCACTGGCCCTCTTGACCACCTGGGCACACGCTGGCTCATGTTCAGCTGGCTGTCAACCAGCATCCCCGGATCCTTTTCCACCAGGCCATCTTCCAGCCACCCTGCTCTGCTCCAGTCAGTTATCAGTCTCATCAGCACAAGGAGTTGTCTTCACTATCTGAACCAGACATTAGAAGAGCCTGATAATAAGAGAAAGGCTTGAAAAAGTGCTTCATCATTATGTCTGCTTATCATAATCACTCTTGAACACCTGAAAACTCTGTGCAGGACGGCCTGTGCACGGCCCACCTTGTGGGCTTCCATTGAAAGGAAGGAAAAGCTGGTGCAAAGTGCAAAGGGGAAAGCAAAGGGCAGAATGCCTGACTTTTGCCTTCACCCTCCACCACCATGATTGCCACGGAGTGGACCAAGGTTTGGCTGCAGTGATCAGGCACCATGCCTGCATTTCGGAGAACGGGCCACCGCATTCAAGCCAAACTACTCCCAAGATTGGAGGATGCAGATAACGTATTCCAGGATATAATTTCCTTTCATTAAATGAAAATGCTTCATTTCATGAAAGGGAATGAAATCTTCAGATTTCAATGAGTATCGTTTCATTAAGTTGCAGGTCATTTCACTGCACTTTACTTCGTTCCATTACATTTCAATAATTTACCTTGTTGTAAGAATTTTTTTTTCAATTTCATTTCCTTTCAATATATTTAGTTTCCTGTCTTTTTCTTTCACTTCGTTTCTTGATTTCTCATTTATTTCCTTTCATGAAAAAAAATCTTGACATTTCATGAAAGGAAATCTGCAGATTACTGTGAGTATCATTTCATGAAATTTCTGTTCATTTCACTGTACTTCACTTCATTTCAATCCATCTCATTAATTTGACTTTGTCACAAGCATTTTCATTTTTAAAAATTTCATTTCATTTCATTATAAATCGTTTCCTGTCTTTTTCTTTCACTTCATTCCTTGATTTCTCATTTCCTTTCATGAAAATTCTTCATTTCCGTGAAAGGAAATGAAATCTTGTGATTTCAATGAGTATTATTTCATAAAGTTTTGGTTCATTTCACTGCTCTTCACTTCATTCCATTCAATTTAATTGTTTTCACTTCATTTCAGAATTGTTGGCTTTTTCACCCTAACTGGTAAACAAGCTTGGGCCTGCAGCTAAAGTGCCCATTGGCTTGCATGGGCTTAATCTTAAAGGTCTGGGGCAATCGTGTTGTGACTCTGCCATGGTCCTGTTGGCATGCATTTTCCGGCCCCAGTCTCCCTGGAGCTCTAGGCTCTTTTGGTCTCTCAGCCCTACCTCTAAGCCTAATGGCAATCTTCTTGCTGGGACTGTGGTCCACATCACCATGGGTAGTTCAGATTAGAATGTAGGACCAGCCAAACTGGGACCCTGCCTGGATCACTTTGGTATGTCATTTCCAGCGCCTGTGTGCCTGGAGCTGTAGGCTCTTCTACTCTCTCAATCCTAACCCTAGTGACAGCTTGGGACTGTGGCAGAGCTCCTCATCGCCATAGGTGGCCCAGATTAAAAAGTGTGGAGATAGCAATGTTGCACCCTGCCGTGACACCCTCGCAATGCTGTTTCTCGCCCCCGTGTCCGAGAGATGTAGGTTCTTTTCCTCTCTAAACCCTAACCTTAACTCTAAACCTAACCCTAACTCTATTGGCAGCCTGGCAGTTTGCAGGAGGTCTTCATTGCCATAGGTGGCCCAGATTAAAAAGTGAGGAGACAGCAATGTTGGCACCCTACTGTGATATCCTTGCAATGCCTTTTCTGTCGCAAGTGTTTCAAGTGCTCTAGGTTCTTTTACTTTCCAAGCCCTAGCCCTAACTCTAACCCTATTGGCAGCCTGGCACTGTGGCAGAGATCCTCATCACCATAGGTTGCCCAGATTAAAAAGTGTGGTTATGGCAATGTTGGCACTGTGCAATGATGCTCTTGTAATGCCTTTTGCAAGGGGCAGCCTGGAGCTGTAGGCTCTGCAGCTCTCTGTGGCAGCTTGTCTCTGCTGCCAAGATCCCCATCACCAGGGCTGGAGTGGATTCAATAAGTGTAGAGTGAAAAATCGTGATACCCTGCTGTGATGCCCTTGCAATACCTTTTCTAGCCTTAGTGATGTCTTACCAACACCAGATAGTAGCTGTATTAGAAAATAGCACGAAAAGTAAGTCAGCCTGAAAAAGGATGTAGATGAAAAAGAAAGCAAAATGCTTCCTGTTTTGATGGCTAAAACTAGCTGTAACATAGAACAACTCACAGAGGACGCAGCAAGAGTCTGTGGATCCAAACCTGGTGCCCACAGAGACAAACTACAAGGCTGGGTGTAGAATAAGCTACTGAAAAATGCCACAGCTGAGGGAGAGCACGTAGCAGAAGCCAGTGGTGAGGGCAGGGAAAGCTTGTTTAAATCATGGACATGTTGTTCAGGGGACTTCAGTCAAACTGGTACAAATCACCTTTTAGTCTTACAGCTGCCCTCATGTAACTGACACAAGCCTATAAGCACAGTACCATTAAAATTGGACATGAACTTCTCTGGAACATTTTTTGCCCCTCAGTAACACTTTGGGCAGGCAAGCAGGGCATGAGAAGGACATAACTATTCCCTACTACACTTCTCCAGAATAATTATTTCCCAGCTAAGACAAGTTTTTTCTAGTTATGAGAGGGAAGGGTTTTTTCCATATGTTCAGGTAGGAACATCATACAGGTCTAAATTACAGTGTTTCATACATATATATAGATCTGCTAAGTATGGATCTGCTTTTCTTCAGCTGGACAGACAGTCTTTAACTAAGGAAAAGTTATTTCTTCACCTGGGAGCCAAGAGGTACATTTCATCAGGAACACTTATACGATGGACTTCCAGGAATTATGAAATCACTCTTTGAGAGAAAAAGTCCAGGTTCATAATGGTCCACGTGAGCCTCATTTGGCCATGTCTACCTTCTAAGAGAGTTCACATTTGAACTGGCATGGTACCAGAACAATTTGATTTTGAAGGTGTTAGACTTCACTCTGTCCTGTATAAGAGGTAACTCTCATACATCCAAGTAGTCCATTCTCCCATGGATATCAATACACTACTCTCACAGGGAAACCAAAACTATGTGTACACAGCTACTAAGGAGAGCATTCCCATCCAGTTTCACCCTGACACACAGGAACTGTACCCAAAACATCTGGTTCTGCTGCAAAAAAAATGAGAGCAAAAGTATGTGTAGCTACTAGGGACCCTTTAGTCTCCAGGCTAGAAAATAATTTGAATTAATGGAACTTGAGAGCATGTTTAAGTTTTTTTTCTTTCATTGCTGAATAGAACTGATTTGCTCAACTGAGACTTCTGTCTTTGAGGAAAGAGTCAATGCTACGAGCCCAGCTCTCCCGGGCAGCCTTACAATAACAAAACACAGAGAGTGTTCATTAAGTAAGAACATGAAAATACCACCAGGTGAGTAAGCAGGTTGCAGTTTCAATAGTGTTTTCATCACAAACATTGTGATTTTTTTTTTTAATTATTATGAAAAGCTCTTTGACAGTGCAATTTTAAGTAAATCATTCTGTACAAAGCTTTTTTATTTATTCTTTACAATTTCCACCACTGAATATTAGCCTCTTCAAAGGAAGAGCAACTTGTCAGAAAAAATGCCTGTTTCAGAATTTAATGAGAACATTTCTCTTTTCTCTTAAGAGGATTTTAATGTGATGGGTGAAATACAAAGAATAATTAGCCCCATTGGAGAGTAAATTTCAAACAATATTTTCTTTTTACACAATCTGAACTGGGTGAGCAGGATTTGGTTTTGGTTCACCAACCAAGGAAATTATTAATTAACTCTACTGGCAAAGTCTTTATCCTGGTAGATGTCCCAACCTTAAAACACCCAGCTTGGCTTTCAGATCCTCCAATTTTCTTCTAAAAACTAGGTTATAAAATATCATTATTATTTTACAGCCAATATATTCAGGGCTCAAACATGCTGTACAGCTGGAGTGGCAGGTTATTCCCTCTAATGTGAAATATCACTTGATTACGCTGTGAAAGGGTTTTTAGCACAAGCAAATTCAGATGCTCTCTGCTGTAAACCTCAAAAACACTGCAGACATGGACTAGCTAAGACTTTTGTCCTTTTGATCTCAGAATCCCTAAATTAGGTATAACATCAGACCAAGGATGAAAAAAGATGAAGCTCAATAATGAAAAGGGCAGAAGGGAGACTTTGCAAACTGTTTGTTTTCATATATTTTCATTTTTCCACTAAGAACAATTCCTTTAAAGTGCTGGGGGGGATTTTTTTCTTGGCACAATCTGTGGAAATGGTTGGAGCTGTTTAGAAGGGACAGAGAAAAGACCAAGGCTAAGGTGATGAAGCACCACTGGCACCACAAGCATAAGAGGAAGAAGATTGGATTGGTGCCTGCAAAAAATGAATTGGTGAGGGCTGGAAAACCAGCTGACCAGCTGTACAAGGGAACTAATCTCCATGTCAGAGCTCTCAGGTTATCTCGGTTTACAGCTACATTTGGCTGAAGTTTATGCTGGTCTGCAAGGCCATATCTAACATAACCAAGTGAGATTTCAGATACTCTCTCCCACTCTTCCACATATTGAAGAGACTAATGTGACAGAAGCAGCACACAGGGACAGATACCTGTGACACTATCCAGAGCCCTTCTACACAGGCCTTTGGGAGAGGGGCTGGGGAAACTACACAAGAATTTCTGAGTTGTCTTGTCCTGATTCACAATCCAGGATTCAGTGCCAGACTTCCAGGCTTCTCTGGCTCTCAGAGGAGTCTCAGACATTCTTGATGTATGTTGAAGCAATCTATAAGGAAATGTAGTAACAGATTTTTTTCAGATGGGGTATTAATGTGGAAAAATCTCTGCATAGGGCATTAGTCCCCTGGGAAATCATAGTCCAGACATCAGGTTCCTGAGGTGATCCCATTTCATTAGCAGACTTTGTGCCCTTTGCCTTAAGCCGGTGGAGGCTGGTTACAACATGAGAAAAGATGACATGCATCACCACCACCACCCCAAAAATCAGACAACAAACAACTTTCTACACCCAGTTCCAAATGACAGGGTGCTGGGAAATAGAGGGAGTTTCAAGATAGCTGCTCATTTCCTTCTGTGACTGGAAACTAATTGCTGCAACCACAGAATTCAAAAAGAAAGGGAAGCAAGACATAGAAATGCAGGCAGTAACAGTCTTGTAACAGCTAAATTAACAGAATTATATTATCTGTCTGCGAGACCATGCTGAAAACTTGCAGTATTCCAAATCATACTCTTTTTTATGATGGGTTGAGGCAGCATCTTGCTTTAGTTTTTTACCACAAATGTAAAAAAAGAAAAATTATTTGAACCAGATGTATTACATGTATGCACATTTTAGGGCAGCTCTGACTTAGCAGATGCCTTGTATTAATAATATACAGTTGTGACAGGAAATGTGGTTTAGGTTCCTGGAAAAACATAAAAGCTAATTCCATTACTCCATTTCATGGTGCTTTTCCTCAAATACTAAACTGGTTTTGATTATACTGAAACCTTATAGTGAGAAGACTTTGTCAAGAGTATTAACTTATCGCTGTTTATCCTCCTTCTAACACATCTTCCCCTGCTGACCTACATTCTGGGCTACCTGTGAACAAGCCTAAAACACACAGACAAAATTGTTGTACAAGACCTGGCAATGTTGCAGAGTCCTTTTACCATTTCAATTATAATTTTTCCTTGGAGGTTCTGTGTTCTGCTTCCCATTCCCTTTTTATTCTGCCTGAATAAAAGCATTCAAGACTCTTTCACTTTAACAAAACATTTCAACAACAACAGCCACCCCCCAAAACCTCTTATCCATAGTAACTAGACAAATCATGGTAATTGATCTCTAGAGGGAGTTTATTAAAAGCCTAAGCACAAACACTTTCCAGAACACTGCTGTAATAAGCATGAACTCAAACAAATGCTCAGTTTGCTATCTGCAGTTCGTCACTTCATACATTTCAAGCAACTGACTTGAAAAGGGTTTCACTCTAGGAAAAGGGAACCGCGTTCTGGTGGATTAAGAAATAATACTGAAATGAATTTGTTTCAACTAACTTTGTCTTCAGTGCCAGGAGATTTATACAGCTTATGGATCATTGTATGTAAACAAAAGTTACAATAAGAACACATTACTTCCAACGTACCTAAATACACATATTTTTCACTAGTAAACCTCAATTAAATCCTACATTCAAGAACATTAGTCTGATGATTAACAAGCTATTTTATAGCCAAAGAAGGATAAAATATTTAATTGATACCTGACAGTAGAAAAGGATAACCAAATAACAACAAGCAATGAAACAACCCACACCACAAACACAGACAAACATCTACAACTAATATTGTGTTTGGAGCAAAAGCAAATGTCTGGAGGTGAATTACAAAATTAGAAAAAGCTGCGTTTAATAAAAGCTTAACTGAGCTGCCCACAATGGAAAGAAAATGCTTTGAGGTTTGACAGGGCTCAACCCCTCCCCTGCAGACATCTCTCCATCAGTGTATCAAATGACAGTACATTTAACCAATGAAAAAACGAATCATTGAGCTTTCATTATTCCATCATGATACAGCAACACAACACTGAACACTGATGTGTACCTCCCACCCTCCACCCTGAGGTATCGCATCCATGTCTGGATTTGTCCTCACCCCTCCCCAGAATTACAGTATTTTTCACAGCACAGCTGATTCGTCAGTCTAAGTGTTTGTTTTCATTTGTGGGATCTTGAAAGTCTCCAGTAATGCAGCTTTGGGTTTGACCCACACTGTAAATTGCATATGAGGTGAACCAATGTATGAGATGATACCCTCAACAGTATGGCCACGGTAGTCCTCTAAATGATAACGTTTGGCAATATCATTGAAATCACATCAGGAATTGTATTTACACATGTTTAGATTCAGGCAGATTAGGAAAGGCCACAAATAGATTCCCATTTTGAGTGGGTTGAGAAAACGTGGAATGAAAAAATCTGGTTTTAATTCTGGAATGCTTTCACTCCTTTTACTTTTACTACACACTTCTATTAATTTATAAAAATCAACAATTGATCTGAGATTAGCTCAGTTGGTTGGAGCATGGTGCTAATAATGTCACAGTCATATGTTGAATGCCTGTATGGACCATTCAGTTAAGAGCTGAACTCAACAATCCTTCCGAGTCCCTTCCAACTCAGACTATTCTGTGATTCTGTGACTGTTTTCTGAAGATTTTTCTCTGCAAACTGCACCTCTTATCTATCGGTAGCACCTGAAGGGGCAGTAAGCGATTTCATAAGGAAACAAGCATCACACTGTCTGCTATGAAGAGATTTTTAGTCTTAAAAGGGAATGTCAGTAGATGAGGAGTACAATTTAACCTTGCTCAATGTGAGGAGTAGAAAATGAACAAAACTGATGATCTTTTACCAAAGAAAGCACCCGAAAGTCCCTGCTGAGGCCACAGCTGTTTAAAATACATAAATATGTAAATATTTTTTCAAGAATTCTGCTTTACTGCTTGATACCACAGCAGTAGAGAAAAACAATGTCCCTTAACTAACCTTCTGCAGACTTGTATCAGTACAAATCATAACAGAGTCCTGGATCCTGTACCCCCCTTAAAATTATGCAGGGGAAGAAAAAAAGAATGAGAGAGATTCCTGTAACTAGGAATTTATGGAATTACATGAATAAACATACTAAACAATTTCTTAACTTGGATTGTAAACATAGCAGAAGAAGATTTTATCAGCTACTAGAGAAACCAATGCATAAAAGTTGAAAAATTCTGGTGACAAACTTCAGATTAGCAGCTGCAAGGATAATCCTCTGCTGCATCAACCCTCCACATTGTTAGGACATGAGCTACCACCCAAAATCCTTAAAGCAAGACTGAATTTTTTCATTACAGTGCACAGGGTCAGTTGACTACAAGACAGCTTTCACCAGGAAATCCTGGTAAAATTCTGCAGTCTGTGTAATGCAAGTGATTAGACTAAATTATTACACTGGTCATTGCTGGTCTTAAACTATGTGAAATACCAAAAATTATGATGTGTGCATATATATCAAGGGAAAAGCAGAGTATTTTGCACAGAAAAATAGAAAACACAAGTGCAAAGGAAGGCAGTATTTCAGCAGAGCCAAGACTTGGCCAAGCCTTGAAAAGTTTCAAGTGAGCAGATTTCAGCACCTCTCTGGGTAACTTATTTCAGAAATACAATACCCTCCTAATGGGGCTTTGTCTAATATTCCTTCTGAAAAATGATATTCCAAATACCAACAGATTTAATTAATTCACTAATCAAAGCCTCCAAGAAAGAAGCTAGGAAAATCTAAATTAGTGTTTCATAGTGTGTGAAGAGAATCCAGGGAGGCTGAACGGCTCACAGGGATCTACACTGTGTATACACATTTACACAGCTGACTTGCCACAAATTGTGGTGAGAAATTTCTGAGAATTTTTAAACTTACATCCTAGAACTTTTAAGAGTATGGTCTTCTGGGGAACAAGAAGTCAAACTGACTCCTTCATTACCATTCTGAGCACTATATGTTAGTGAGTACCTTTGTATATATTCATACAGCCTCTCCAACATGCACACATGAAGATTTTCAGTAGCAAGGAAATGTCTGTCAAAGCACTGGAGTTGTGTGTTTTGAACAGATTAAAGAAGTATTTAAATAAAAGCATTTTATTTCTAGTACCTTATCATTTTTGTAGCACTTAATACATTATGTGTTTGTATCACTAGAATTAAATAAACCTCTGTGGAAATACTAATTTGTAGGTATTAAGGTACATGGGCACAGGCTCAAGCCAGTATTTTTAACTATGAAAAGGTATTCTTACAGCTTTAGACAGTGTTACTTAGGGAAAAAAACATCCTGAAAAGGTACCATAGGCAATTACATAGGTAAGTGTTCACAATAAATATGTCAATGCAACTAAGGGCTTGAATACCTCAGTTTGGTGTAACATCAGATATTTTTCCCTGATTCCCACTCCCTACTCCCCTTCACGTGCAAGGATAAAAGTCCACCCTAAGACTGAAGCTAGCAAGACTTCCTAAATACTGTAGTCATGTTTCCATAGCTGCTCTGCCCTAATAATATGGCTGGAGAAAATTACAGCTGCTTTTGAAATAACATGGAAAGCACAGAAGAAAGCAGAAAAGTATACACGGAAAACTCATGTTTTCTTTGGTGCAAAGTGCTCCCTCAGCAGGTTGACTGCACAAGCACATAAGCAAAGGACCAAGCACCACTAAACCGCTGCGATATGTCTGCTTTACAACTCTAGGGCAGTGCAGAGATGGCTGAGCTGGCATTACACGAGCTTCCTCAAATGCTGGGCAGGGTCAAGCTGCAGACCAGCCCGCCAAGAAGGCTGGGTAAGCCCTCTGCTCATCTCCAAACCACTGCAATTAAACTGATCCTGGTACCTGAGTGGGCTCAGTGCATTTCCACCACAAACTACAGACTGTAGTGCAAACATGCCCTTTACAGTGAACAACCAGTCAAGCCTAACAGGAACTGGGAATCTCCTCCACATAAACATGGAAAAGAGCTGACTTGACTAATCTCTACACAGTTGTATTAATGAATGTCTAATTAACCCTAGCACTTTGGAAAGGTTAATAAACAGTGTTGCCGTTGGTGGATTTCCCTCCATGACTACTGAAATTCATTAAGAAGCTTAGTTTTTCCAAGAAAGGATTACCAAAGAGAGAATACTGCCAATTTTTTTGTGATTTACTAAAAGAGTGAGTCTAAATCATTAGACCAGATCATAGCACTACATTTCCTCTGAAACGTCTGTTTTTCTACAAAGGACCCAATTATATTTCAAACCTGAACAGAACTCATGGTAAGACAGAGGCTGAGGATTTTTACTGGAACCTAATCATGCAATCTGATTTGAAAGGAAGAATTGTGCAAGGGTTCAAGCACAATGTGCTCCTGTGCCATAATAATGACATGTACAAGCAGTCCCCTTAGAATCACCTGAAGAGTCAACTGAACAAGACCCATATTGAGGGAGAGGTGGGGGTGGAGAGGAAAGGTCTTTGGGGCATGTGTAGGATTATCTGATTTTTTCCTTTCTGGGTACATGCAGAATTATGTATAACAAGCAGCCAAAAGGAAAGTTTGCATAATTAAGATTATAAAAAATTAAGGAATATAAAATGTTGCTTCTCTTTGTATTTGGCTTGATGGAACTGAATATTCCATCAAAATTTGTTAGTGTCCCTCCCTTTAGAAAGGGTAAATGAACTAAGCAAATATACTTCTGGTAAGAAGTCTTGTAAATGCATCTCCAGTACCCTGGTTACTCATAAAAAGAGTTGTTTCTATCACAGATTTTTGCTTCCATGGAATCCTTGGGCAGGAGAAGAACCTGAAGTATCAGAAGCTGCCATTTAGGTGTGATGCAAAATGCACTTCATCCTCATTTCATACCAATTACAAACTTCCCTGGCAATCTTCAGGAGCTTTTCATTTTAATTCAGTTTCTGAAAAAAAATTATTGTTAACAGGTGGAGGTCAATGGCTTCTGACTATAAAACCACATATGCTAAATCTAAAGGTTTTGCTGTGTGCGCAGGCATTGCCTGTTAAACAATACACTAAAAAGGTCCAATTTTCTCCTTACATCTGTATGAATAATGAATACCACTAAAGAGAGTCACGAGAGTCATGAGTGACACCAAAAAAGTTAAACTCATTTCCACAACACAGAATGGGAAAGTACCAGCTCATGGTGAACAGGTCATTTTGTATTTCTACAGTCTTTTTTTGTCCCATCCTCAAGAGCAAAGACAGCTCTTTGAATGAAGTGACTTTGAGCCCTGCAAAACTCCATAAAAAATATTCAGCAGGGAGATGAGGACACAATCTCTGGCTGAAGAAACACCCCAGCTGCATAGATACTGGGAGGATATACTGAGAGAAACAATACTGTATGTTTCTCTAGTATTTAAACATTTTAGCCAGGGCTCTGCTATTATACCATATCATGTATGAGACCCTGGAATACAAAAATCTCTGCTCTGACTCCCTCAGCCATTCTTAGGTTCAAAGGGGAGAGAATGTGGCCGGTCTTTTACTCAATCAGATTTGCAGCAAACATAGTAAATATGCAAAATATGTTGCCTTTCATTCTGGTTCCATTCACCATTTCAACCCTTCACTTTTCTGCCTGTGTGAAGCCTAATTAATTCTCTTACAGAGGCAAAGTGAATGTGACATCAATGCCATTGGCCTCTAGCTCCTTGCTCCCCTGGACACATACCCACTATTTAGCCTCCTAAATCTAAGTTGGACAAAAGAGCAGTCACAGTCTGCCACAGCATGCAGCTCTGAAATTAAAGGCACAGCTTAGCAATAATGTCATTTTGCCTTTTGATTTTGTATTGTCCATTTAATTTAACTTTCCAGAGTTAAGCAGTGGGACATAAAGGACTCTTCTCTCCTGGGAACCGGAGAACAGAAAAGTGCAGTGAGCTCCTTGTGCAGACTTGATGATGACCTCACCATAAATTCTAGTCAGAATGGGTGCTCTCAAGCCCCATTTACCTCATGGATGATGCTGGATGAGTACCTCAGCACTGTGCCACACAAATATAAACAGCCAGAGCTTTAATATGAGGCCTCGTGGTAGAGGTACATCCCCAAAAACAGCAGTATGAAGCTAGGAGCAGGATCCTGCCTATATGTGCTGTCCCTCCCAGGTCTCTGCTCTCCCAACAGAGCCCCTCCTTACTCCACAGTGCAAAAAGAACGTGCATATATTTCCCTTCCTTTAGCCCTCGGCCTTGCAGTCACCGTCACTTTACAAGCTTTGGCAAGTAAAGTCCTACACCAACTTCCAACTTCTCATCTGAAACAGAACAGGCAAACGTCACTCAACCAGCAGACAATGGGGAGAAAAAGCTTTGATACACCGACTTAGTAAAACTCAATGTCCTGGTTGTAAATCCACTGTAATCCCATATTATCAGAAGGAATTCCCACTTGTTTGAGAATGAGGAAGCTTTCTGCTCTACTCTTATCCTCCCTAACATACACACTTCCCCTGCTGCTTTGCTTTCCTTGTACAGAACTGCAGCATGGGGAAAATCGTGAAACTGAATTGCTGATAACATCACACCTTTAACAAACTTGCTGACTGATGGATTCCTACCAGAGACTGTGCTTACTGACCAAGCTTTAAATTTAGAAAGGCAAGCATGTAGCTTGACTGAAGGAAATGTCATCCAGTAACTGATTATATTATTAGATAAATGCCTAAAAGGACTAGCTATAAAGAAAAAAAAAAAAAAGCGGTTTTCGTATTCCAGTCTATTACCAGAACATGCTATCATACCACATCATCAGGATGTTCATGAAGAAAGAGGAAAAGCATATGCATGGCAATGTCAACTTAAGATATAGGGAAAAAAATACTTCTAGGATTTCAAACGTCCATTATCATCTGATATTTGAATAAAACTCTGCTGGCAAGAAACTGTACAACTGCCATAGATCATAAACCCTAAATGCAGCACATAATAATGAAAACTGTAACCCTACTGGGAAAAACAAAATTAAACAAACACACACTACCATCAATGTTTTTAGTGGTTTCTCTCCCTGCAAATACAGTACAGTCTCCTGATCCCCAGAAAAATGGAAACAGCTCTTTATTTACACAAAGCTTTTTGGTGCTTGGGTCTGCAGAGAAAACAGATCAAATCTCTGAGGAGGATCAAAGATTGCCAGACAAGCCTCTGGTTTGGATTTACTCTCTTTCATCACACCCTTGTCCCAGCTGCTTGTTCAGTAAAAGTGACTCCCTCCTCTCTCATTACACTACCCATTTTCACAGGAGACAGTCCTTTTGCCTAGATTCTCTCCCTTTTGTATCAAATGTCTCTTTTTTCCAAGCAGTCCAGTGTGCCCTCTGTCACAGCCTGAAAGTCCTACAAGTGTGGGAGATACAGATACATGTCTCTGTGGGCCACCCCTTGCATCAAGCTGCAATAGCTCTGATCAAAAGGCCACCTCAAAGCTCCACTTTTGTGGCACAGGGGGTGACTGTTGTGTGCCATAGGGCTGTTCCTACCCAGTGGCTTTGGGGGGCAAGGGAGGCCACATATTGCCCATTGGTCTCTCTCCCCTGTGGCTTTCAGTTTGTCTGGGAGATGACTGGAAGTGCATTTGCAGTGAGGGAAATTCCTGCTTTGATAAGTGGCCCACAGTTTTATCATGCTTATTCTAAGAGGAATTAACACAAAATTCCCAAGCCCATTGTATTTCACATTGCCTGTGGAGAGAGTCCCCAAGCAACGTTATTGGAAGCATTTGTTTTGTCTATTACTTATTTGACTGCCATTGACAGAGAGAATTCTCCAGAGAAAATGGTATTTTGCAGGAACTTGAATTTTACTTAAGCCAGTTGTGCCAAAATACCTACATGAATTTTAGCCTATTAAGAGTTTTGGGTCTCCCATATAAAAAGAAGTGAGCTTACTAAAATAAAAGAGTATGTAAAGCATGATCACATAACAATTCATGTATAAAGACCATATAAAAATCCCAGACATCCTTTAGTTGTGGTGGTTTAATTTCTGGTAAAGTTTTTGAGTTGTTCTTTTGGTTGAGTGTTTTTTAGTTTCCAGATTCAAGCCAAAAAATCCACATTTCCACACTCAGGGCACAAAAAATGCCTCTGAAACAGAAACAGAGGGACAAAAGTGACTTTCTTTTTAAAGATCTGGTAGCTGACAGGGAACTACTATGAGAAACAGATGAGAAACACAGACTCCAACCAAGCTGTGTGAAACAGGCAGTCTCTGTTTGCTACCAGACAAAATGGCAGGCACATCTTTATTCCTGTTATGTTCTATTTTATGTTTCTGTTAAGAATCGCAAGGAATTTTTTTTTTTTTTTTTTTTTTGTGTCTGGAAGGACTATCCTGTCCACATCTATGCAAGGTCTGCAGGCCCTTCAGAGAAGCACAGCTGACCCCATAGCCAGGCAGATTTCAGGGGCACTGAGCCCCAGGCACGTGGGAGGGACAAAGCAGCTTGGCTGCAACCTGGGTGCAAGACAGCACAAGCACACAAGGAGGACAGTTGCAGGGATGTGAAAAAAAGCTGGGTTTTGTCATTGACAACCAGCTGGGTGGGACGAGTTCCCACAGAGTTCCTAAACAGTTGTTTTTTGTTTTTTTTTAAGAGGAAAGCAAAGCTAATACCTACTTTTGCCAAACAGTTTAATCGAAAAAGGAAGAAACATCAGTTTTACAGATTGTTCATCCAAGTATGTTTTTCCCCGAAAAGCACGTATTATCTGCATGCTTTAAGATGAGTCACCAGGGTCCTGCTGTGTCTGGAGAGCTAACAAACTGAAGAGCCAAACCTGTTTCAGGGCATCAGGGAGCAGGCAGTTGCTAAAGAGAAAGTTTAGTTCTGGCACAGGTTACCAAAGGAGTGTGCAATTCCCATCCTTATAGGTTGTTAGGAACAAATCAGACAAAGAGCTGCTGGAAATTGGAGGCAGGCATAAATCAGGAAGGACCATATCTCACAATCTCTTATGGTTCTATACAGCTGTGAAAAGACCTTTCAGGAGAACATTTTACACTTCATTATCAGCCACAAGTAAAAGGCAAAAAAAAGCCAACACCCCACTTTTTATTAATTTACTGTCACTCAGAGCACACAGCAATAACTCTGACTTTGAGTAATTATTTTTGCTGCTACCAAAAATTAAGTTCATTAAACAAGTGTTCATCCAGGATTTGCCTACATTAGAGTATGTTGCTACCTGCCTGTGTAGCAACTCACTGGTGGAGGAACATAACATGTGTTAGCAGACTGGCCTCCATCCAGTCTTGAGTTGAGCATTTGAGGACTGGGCAACTTCAGCAATTCAAATTAAAAAATAAATATAAAAAAAGGATCCTTTAGAACCTAATTGACAAGGGAGATCTATTAACAGGTATGACTTGGTATGAAGATTTACCTTCCTTACAGAAAAATGTCATTGCTTTTGTTAACTGGGTAATGATGCAGCAAACCTCACGGACCATGATGTATTTTACATAGTAGCTGGACAATTACAACATCAAGGACTTTGATTAAATATTTGCAGGGTCACTTGACCCTATAGATGTTGTCAATATTCAGGATCTGCTAACTGAAATGGAATCACACTGCCCCCAGTGCCTGTGGAATATATGGCCATAAATGATTTACAATAACTATAAAGCAATTTGTAGCTTATTTGAGGAATTGTTCTTTGGAACTTAACCCCAAATAATTTTTTTCTTTGCATTTCTTGGTTGCCTGTTTCTGCCAGCATAAGGATGTCATGGGGGAAAAAACCAATGATCAGCTGCTAGAAAGGTGTTGCTTTGCATAAAGATTTTAGCAATAAAAGACTATTGATATTGCACCCTGGCTTCTGCAGAAATAAACCTATGGGGTCTTTCATCATGACTTCTGTAATGACTTAAATGTGAGTAGCAAAAGATGAAACTAGCAAAAAGTCACAGTTATTATTTGGGTTTTATCTGGTCAGTCTAATCTGAAAGTCTATATGCTGGGTCAATGGCTTCTTACTACAACCAATACTGTATTTTTCATGAAAGAGTCACAAACTCAAGTGATATTCTGTTATAATTCAGAATTGGGTGGCAGACATGCCTGGAAAACATAGCTGGAAAAGCCTTCATGTGGGCTTCACTTGCTCTATGGACCTATTTACCAGCTTATTGTGGACGTACCATGACCTGCTTCAGAACTTGTACCATGCTTACTTCATAAAAAATTCACATTTTGCAATATAGGGAAAGCCCACACAGTGAGATACAGTGTGTGACAGGTAACTGATAAATTCAGGAAGTCTACAGGAAGACCTGCAAACCAGATGGGAAGAAAGAGAGACATCCATAAAGAGAGTCAGATTACTGTGATAACTTAGTGGCACAAAAAGTAAGCTTAATTCATTTCTTCCCTCAACTCCCTGAATCTTCACATCTGCTTGGCTTTCAGAAATCTTCATTCCTAGTCTTTGAACCAGTTCAAAGTACATGGCATATATTTTTTTAATGCAGAAGTATATAATCTCTATTATGGAATGCTGTAAGTTCCTTGTCACAGGAGTAGTGAGTTGGAGATGCAGGGGACCACACTTCCCCCCAGGGTAAAGAAAAAAGCCAAATGAACTCATTCACCCTACAGCTCCTGCGCTAAGAAATATCATTTTAAGGGGGAGTTGTGGAACTGAAAAGGTCCAACTACACAAAAAAATGTATCATGAGTAAAAGCTAAAACAATGGGTGTGTTTGCCAGCCATTGCTGAACTAAAGATAGAAGGCTTTGCTTATGCATTGACCCAGAAGATCTGAATACATGAAAAGAAGGCATTTTCCACTGCCTGCAAAAGGAGAAATTCTGGAAGAAGGGCTTAATGCCAAATATTTTTCTAAGCTTGGTGTGTCAGAAGGGCTCTGGCAAGTGCCTTTAGAAAAACAGCTCATGTTTGCACATATTCACCAACCTTTTTGGGAGACAGTTTTTTCAGACTGCCAGTTGGGTTGTGCTTGGCACCTGAGACATTTTACTGGAAAATACAACATGTTTTTGTTGCTGTAGAAGGTGGTAAGGTTTACAAAGCTTATGTTTTGTCTGAGGAAAAACAGTGGAAGTGCATGACTGGGGACTTCAAGTAGAAAAGGCTGACATTTCTGACTAAACTAAAGTAAAAGTATAAACTCTCTCAAATGAAAATAACATACTTGTGAGAAAAATTAACACAGTGAGGAATACAAACAAATTATACTACAGCTGAGGGCATCACAAATTTGCCTGGTTCAACTAACAAGGAAATGGAGTAAAGTTTTAATAGAATAATAAACTATATAAGGACATTTGTGCACAATGTAGCTTAAAAATGTTTCTGATTCACTTGGGAGGACATCTCTTTCAGCTTTGATATCACGAGTTCAGGTAGTTATTCAAGACTGGGCCACAACCTATCACAAATACAGCAATTTTTGAAAAGATAGGGATGTTTGCCTATGCCTATGTGAATATTTCTATACCAGGCTGCAACTTTGCCCTAGGAAAGGCGGGTTTTTTTCAGAAATGAGAAGCTGCAAAGCAATACAAACACAAATCTGCCTTGACTGGAAGCAATGATCTCAAGTATACATTCAGTAGTATGATAGCCCTGAGGTCATCACACGACGTCTTTCCTAATACTATCAGAGTGCCCAGGTACCTCACATATCTGCAGGATGGAGCAGGCCCTTGAGCTGTGACTTTATGTCAGCTGTGCCAGCAGACAAGTTCCAAGGGTTTACCTGTTGCTGTAATTTTTGTGGTGGGCTACTCTGATTTAAGGACTATACTAACTGATAAAGCCTTGTTATGAATATGAGGTCTTGTATGAATTGAGGTCTGAGACCTGCTTGGATTTGGATAGTAAGAAGGCTCAGGGCTGCTGCAGTACAAGGACCAGGAGAAGTAGGAAAAGTCAATAGAAGGGATAGTTCTCCTCTACTAAGATTACTATGAGGACCTACTACCATGTAAGACTCAAATCTAACCAACTTGCAGATTTTTATGCATAATGCAGCATCTGTCTTCACTGATCTCCTCATTTCCAGTTTCACTTAAAAACACATGTCTAATCTGTTTCAATTCTCAGTTGCACAATCGCTGGGATCCGTCTGGCAGGCTGCTTCTGAGAAAGCCAAAAACCCAAGTATCGCCTGTATGGCGCCTGCATGTTCCTCACGCAGTGCCCAAGGACAGTGCCATGGATAACACCAAAGCAAATAGCAGTGGAAGAGCTTTGACATTGTTTGCATAGATCAGCAACACATCTTTTGGTATAATTTGCTGTGGTCACAATTGCAACATTCTTTTTTTATGCATTTGTAACACAATTGATCTTTTGAATTTGTGGCCAGTGAGGAGGGATCCCCTCAGAAGCATTGGGGAAGAGAGCTGTGCAAACATTGAATTGCAAAGGAATGAGTCAGGGGCAATTTTTCATGCACAGTAAGTAATAGTGAAAACTTGAAATGGACATATCTTGATAACTATGTTTTCTAAAATGGGTTCCTTTCCCTAAGGGGGGAAAACCCTAAATGGGAGGGCCAGCTCTTTCACAGACACGTTTAACAGTGGGAACCTAATTTACATACAGAAATACATGCATTATGCATCAATGATGCTTATAGCCTAATTCTCCAAGTTGAGCACACAAAACAATACCCAACCATAGATATCTCAGGACCTGAGCTCCTATCCCCAAGGCTAGATCACAAGTGTGCACTGTTAAATACAAGTTAAATACAGGAGGTGTACATGTCCCATAGACAAAAAGTGCTTATCAATAAAAGATGACCATACACAGGAGGAAGATTGTGAAACAGATTGGAAATAGGCATAGACTGAGGATCCAGGTCCAGCAGCAGAAGGCTACAGCTTTTTTCTCTAAGAAATTTACTCTCCAGCAGTACTCACCCATCTGTATTGACTGGGAAGCACAAGAACTTTCCAGACTTGCTCCAGAATGTGATTTTCCTACATCATAATAAGCCAAATATTACAGATATTGCATTAAAATCAAGTTCTTAATGATGAAATCAGATACTTTAGAGCAACCAAACCCTAAGGGGTTTTGCATGCCCTCAACTCTCCACCTGAGCCGTGAAAAGTTTTGGTTTTGCTTTCCAGCCTGCCTGACCACTAGTATCCCCAGTGATGAACAATTTGTTCAACAGATACGTTAACAGGTCCTCACATGCAGTTGACTGCAGGAACCTCACCACCAAAGGTAGGATTTCTAGCCTTCAGCTCACAGCTGAGAATAAAACTGTACTAACAGGATTCTCCTCAAGTTTTCCTTGCCAAAGCTGAGGTCAGCCCACAAGACCTGCCTTGACACCTGCTCCAACAAGTGCACCCATGAGACTAGCTAGCACCACAAAAATTGGCTCTTCAGTGGGAGGAACGCCTGTCTGCCCAACACATGGCAAATACTCCCAGAGCTTTCCTCCCAGCCTTCAAAATGTAACACACCACTCATACTGAAGTGCTACATTTTCTATTTCCTTGCATTTTTTCAAACGTGGCCTTTGTTTGCTGTACCTCAATACTGAAAATTTTGAAAGTATTGCTAAAATATAACAGTGTCCCCAAAATTAATGTGTCTTCTTGTTCTCACATTTTTCCTGTGTCCTGTAAACTTAGTCTTAATCACATTTATTTCTCTTTTTTTTCTGGTCTATATAAGGATCTTTGGACATTAATAGATACTGCATGTTTTGCCCATGAGTAATTTTGTACAGAGGTTTGAAAATCTTGGGACAAACTTTTTTTGGTTAGCAGATGTCACTGTGGCATATTCTTTATAACAGGTACATTTCCAGTGCCATGTCTTTCATCTTAGCAGGTTATCAGATTTTGTTTTAGGTATTATTATTGAAAAAAACAAAGATGTATGTAGCATAATCCTGCAGCTTTCTCCTCAAAGTGGTAAGTAAATTGTATAAACAGAAATAGTAAATGGATAGTTTACTTTTTCATAATATTTTCTCTTATAGGAGCAAAAACTTTACATCATCTAGGTCAGCATTTCCCATAGGGCCAAAACACAATCCTGAAAATTCTGTAAATTGCTGAGGATATTAAACAGTCAAGATAAGATTACAGAGAAACAATGCAGCCATTTGGAGCTGAGCTTTCCCACAGTGAAAGGTTCAGTGAGGCCCAGCTGGTTGTTTTGACTTCAGACACTGACTCAGGGATTGGAAAGTTGGACACCAAGGGTGGAGCAGAGAAATTATTTGGCAGGCAAAAGAAAAAAAATTAACCTTTTCAGTCTACATGCTGTGTACTGCAACTACCAGTCACTGCAGGGTCTAAAACCAGTTAGCTTCTGTATATATCTGGGCTTAATAGCATGCAAGGGATTATAATTCTTCATTTTTTCTCCGGCTTTGTTTGTGTTCTGTCTTAAACTGGAGGCCTGGAAGCAGCTCATATACACTGTATATTTTAGGGGGCCCAATCCTGTTAAAATGTCTCAGTACCTTGGCAGAAGAACTGCTATTTTGATTTCTTCCTTACACGGTATAGCTTTTGCCCAGATCTGCTGCTTTCCTGCACAAAACACGCTGTTTAACATACAGAGATGCACTCAAGGCACACTCCCTGCAGATAACTTGACTGTTGCTCCTGGCTGGCTCTGGAGCGAGGGATGGGGCGCAAGGGGAAGTGCCGCCGCTGGGCAGGGCTGCGATGGCACGGCTGCGATGGCACGGCTGCGATGGCAGGGCTGCGATGGCACGGCTGGCGTGCAGCCGAGAGCCCTGGCAGCCCTCGGGAGAGCAGGGCAGCTGCTGGAGCCCGGCTGGGGCGAAGCTGGAGCGGGAGCTGCCGCGAAGGCGAGCCGGCCAGCTCCGCCGTGCCCTCTCGCTGGCTGGAGAGCATGTGGGTGTCACAGCTGCGAGCAGGGCTGCCGCTGTATCCGCAGCACACAGCAGCGAGCGGGAGGCCAGCAGACACCTTGTCGCTGATTTATAGGCACCGCTTTGTTGTGCATTCCCAGTGCCTGCGGGATTCTGCTGACTTTACGCTTGCTTAACTCCCACTAAGATCAGCAGCAACTTTGCCTTCATTGAGATCATAATCCCAGAGCCTCCACGAGGGAATATCAACAGGCAGTGCCAAACCACTTGGTATTCTGTGTTCAGAAGGCTGCACAGGCTGGTGTATACAGCAGAGGAAAGTAATTCAGAGGGTATTTATTGCTGTAGCGTGACTCTCACCGGGCCATCTAACCTCCTGGTGCGTTGGCTTGCCCAGCTGGGGAACACAGGCTATGATGGGGGTGAATTCCCATTTGGAAAGCGTGTTGAGATACTTCAGAGAGGCAAACAAATGTTTCTACAGAGTTATTGTTCTCTGAAGAGAATTATTACTTTTACAACTGAGAACTATCAGCTTTAAACAGATTTCTGTCTTAGCCTCTCTCTTCTTGCAAGTGAAGAATTTTTTTTTATACTGAGGAAGCCTCGAAGGCATTATTAGTAACATGTTTTCTTTCCTCTTTCTAAAATCCCACTTTTCAGTTTTCTTTCACTATCCCGTCTCAGGTTAGTGAGTACTGACAAATACTATCAGCACATCTTGACAAAGAATAAAGTCCTGTCTAGAGTCATTTCACTCCCTCCAACATGTTGAGCTAAGAAAGCTGAAGGAGAAGCGGGGGTGGGGGAAGAAAGAGAGAAATGAGAAACATTTCCAAACATAACATAAAAGGTCTTGCCTTAAGACCATGGATTTCCTTTTTGGTACTTTCAAAGAATGCGTCTTTAGTTCTCTTTGGCTGTGTGACCAACAGTTGTGGGGTGTGTCTGTGGTTTTCTTCTCTTCACAGTAACTCTATTGTTCAGAAACTGCAGCCAATTTAGGGAAAGAGGTGGAATGTTTATGTAACTTACTTTGCTTTTGACAAGAAATTAAAAAAAAAAAATTAAAAAAAAGGAAAAACTGGTGGATGAAGGCCAGTCAAAACAGGATTTTTCTTCCTTTCTGGACACAGATGTTGGGAGGGGAAAAAAAAGCTAGTTCTGTCTTCACATTAAGCTAAACAGCATTTCCATTTTTAGATCCTTTTTTAATTAAGTAGGTCAGAAAAACAAAATCAGGCATTAGATTAGTGCTATAATTTACTTGTTTCAAAATGTGCCATGTTTGAGAGTTACTCTGTTGACATGCTTACAACACCATAAACTGAGAAATAGATATATTAGGGTCAGATGATACCACTGTTGCCTAGACTGCTGTGTCCCAAACATATAGTTGGCAAGTACTGCTAGACTGCAGATGGCAAGTGTCTCTTCATAACTAGACTGGAGCTTCCTGCCATTTCCAAATTAGCTGAGCTACAAATACAATTTGCTAATTGCAAACCAAAACAAGTCAGCCAAAAAACCAAACTTTCTTATTTATGTGTGTCCACTGCCTGTATTGCAAAAGTGGACAAGTTAGGATCACTGTATTTCTGCCTTATCTATCCAGTGCCTTAATGCCTTGCCTGAACTCTTCTTTAACTACAATACCTATATTAAAACTTTAGATCAAATTCAACTTTTCTAAATGGGCAAAACTTTGATTTACTGAGAAGTTTTTGGTTAAATATGAAGGATGTTTAAAACTCAGGGTATCCTTCAGGTAAATTTGTTAAGTTGGGCCTTACCTGAACCAGGCAGGTGCAACTCACCTGGAGCCAGCACATTTACATCAAAAATACCTCAAAATGAGGTTTTGAATGTAAGAAACAATTTCTAGACATCACTCAACACCATCCCAAAACATATCCTCCTCAAATCTTAGTGACACCAGCATGAAACCAAAGGGGCATCAAGCCAGACTCTGCAGACACCAGCGCTGTCAGTACTGGCAAGACTGGGTTGCAGAGTCTAAACTCAAAATTTGGTCTTCATTTCAGACATACACACAGAAGTCTCACAAAAAACTAACACGGAAAATATTATAAATAGAAAACAGAATGGGGTTAGGTGGCTCAAAAGCCTGAGTGAATGCAGCGTTCTCTTAAGCCACAAAAAAAATACAGAGCTTGAGAGACACTGAGGAAGCTGCCTCTGCCAAAATATTTCAGCTTTGACAGGGAGAACAGTTTCTGGAGGAAGACTTTGTTTCTATAATTATCTGGTCCTTTGCCTCACTAAGACCACTAGTTTATTGCATTGGGCCAATAAAGGCTTCTCCTGTGCCAGGAATATCCAAGAGTTTCCACCTTTGCCTAGCACTCAGGTGGCAGAAAACCCTTAACCTATTATCGAAGCCATAAGCCTTTCAATCGCTCTGGAAGGCAGGGCTGCACCAGCATGAGTGACGGATGGAAATTATTCCAGGAACATTATTCAATTTGAAACCCCCACTCAAGTATGCAGAGAGTTTATTTGACCCAACGGGCCAGATCGAGCTGTGATTGCGTTACCTCCTCGCCAACTGCAACAGAATTGCACAAGCATGAGCAGAGTCTGGTCCAATAACAAGTAATTTGCCATATGGAAGCTACTGAGCAGACATCTGCAGGACACTGGAAGTGCTTTTCTATATACAGTGCTGAGTGCCACAGTTGTGCATTCCACAGAGACTCAGTTTGCAGAGGGATAGAAATGAAACATTATTTAGGGTTCTGGTTTCTTGGCCTTGAAAACTGAAATCTGAAAACAATTAAAGCCCAGTGCCATACCAAATCAGTTATGCAGTCATTCCTGGATTTTCCCATGGAATTTTTACATAAGAATTAGAGTGTATTTGCTGCAAACTTACACAGAAACACAAAGAATTGTGCTGGTCAGAGGCAGACAAGCTTATGGATGAGTTTTGGGAGTTTTTGCAAATGCATGTAAAAATCAAAGGCATATGGAAACACTACTAAAGATTACTAGACATTTGATGACAGCTCACTCATTAAAAGCTCTATCATGCCTTACAGCTTGTCTCTGAGAGATGGTTTTCCACACCCTCCCATTCAGGCATTGCTTATCTTCTGTGTCACTGCAGACTTCCCTTTCCAGCCCTCCTTGAACACGCTGTCCCACAAACTGGGACACTGGAAATACCCTTTCCAGCTCCCCTGGACCACCTTTCAGTCATGGCATTGCTGGGGGATGGAGCGACCCCTGTGCTTTTTCAAGGAATGAGCAACATTTGATGGCAGGTTGGCCGCTGTCCAGGAACACACAACGAAGAGGCTCCCTGCAGCTTTCTCAGCTCTTTGTGCCCGTGTAGCAGCTGGGCAAAATCTGGCCTCACAATGGTGTGTCTGTAATGACACCACCAAATCCAGTCCTAGCGGGACTAGGGAAACACCATCCAACTGAAGGTCAAGCTTTGAATTATAATGGTGCCCTCCACTCTCTAGATATCTGAATCAGCTGCTTCCCCCTTCACTCAGAGCACTCTAGCTAATGTTTCTTTCTCCCATTTAAAGTCTAATTGCCTTGTGAGAAGGGGATTTCTGTGATTCTTTCAGAAAAGTGAAACTTTTGCCTATGCAAGAATGGAAGACAGCATATCCACCAGGCAGAAAAGTCAGGCAATCAAGTCTCTTCAGTTTGCCTTCATTGCAGCAGACTTGATGAAAACTTCTTGTGAACACAGATGTGCAAGCAAAGGTCTCTGATTATTTGCTGTTACCCTGTTAATACATTTGATTCTCTTCTGTAGCCCATTCGTGAGTACCGAACCTGCTACAAAACTCACCAGTTCATGATAGCTGTTACAACGGTAACTGACCTGTAGAAGAGTGCTGGAGCCTAACCCAGATCTGAGACGTGGACAAAGGTGGGAAGCAGAGAGTCACCATGGTGGTCTGGCGGGTTAGGGGTAAAAATAAAATAAAATAAAATAAAAAAATTTTAAAAAAAAGCTTTTCCATTTTGAGCCTTTTATGGTTAACTCAAAGCCTTTCTTTCATTGAGCCAAGTGTTGTCATAATTTTCACTGCATTAATCTCTAGAGTTCAAATCCCTTTTTTAACATGACACTTTGGATGTGACATGACAAGTGTTAATATTCATTATTCTACAAAGCTATAAATATCCCGAGGTATAGCAACTCACTGCAAAGGACAAGACCAAAATTATTTCCTCAGTCCTGTGTTTACATTCAGATCTGCATCACAGATACTGTTCTTCACATACTGAAATGCTTTTCTTGCACTTATTTTGGCACTAAAATTCACTCACGTACTTTTATTTTAATGGATACTTGTAAAGTTAAATTAAAATATTCAGTCAAACTTTCCAGTTCACAGTAGGCAACTTGCACACACACATTGACATTCAGCCTATACATCATTATCCTGTTGCAGTGCGTGAAGAAAAGCAGTCGTTTCCAAAGCTGCTGGAGTTTCCCTACTGAATTTTTCCTACAGATGTTTTTTTCTAGCAAGTTCTTACTTGCAAACTGTTTTCCCATCAGAGGCTTGCCAGGGTTTTGGGGCAATGCTGAACAAAGGTCTTACCACCTTTGTAACACTAAACAGTATTTAGTCTCTTTCATAAACTTGATAGCCTGTAAATCTGAGATGGTCCACACCCTCTGCATTCCTGTGTCGAATACTAACAGCCTCTTCTTTAATTACAAGGTGTGGCATTTCTGGACAAGAGACAGCTAATCCTCCAGACGTGTGTTATTTACATTTACCCTAGAATCTCTCCTTTATGCAAAGCTTTGGCTCTGAAACTGCAAAGGTTAAACCACACCGACAAAACCTCTAGCTCATGGCCACACTTTGATGCCATTTTTAATATTCTAGTTTACTAATGATTAGGCAGAAGTGTTCTGAACATAAAGGATCCAGATCTAAAAGCTGGGAGGTATTTGGATCCAAGTTTGGTTCATGTTGGTATCTGTTACAAAATGCAATCCTCTGCAAAACTTCACCAGCAGCCCAAGTTAATGCGTTACTTCAAACCGCGCTCAACTGCAGCTGTCTTGATGAATCGTTAATTAGAGAGGAAAAACAGTAAAGCTCTGCGTTTCTTACATAAACCAGGCAGAGGACAGGCTGGTGAGCAGGTATTTGGTGCTCTCAGCCGCTGCAGGTGGGCCAGCAGCACTGCCCAGCTCTGGGCACTGCCGCCTTAGCGCCCCAGCCGTGCTGGGCTCCAGCAGGGAGATCAGGCCCTGTTGAAATGGCAGCAATGGCAGGCCCAGCCCTGCAAAGCCAGCAAGGCTCGGTGCCAATTCGCCGTCCCTGGGAGCTGGGAGGGAGCTGGGACACACCTTGCCCGCGGCTGCCCAGGGCCGGCAGGGCCTCTTCCCGCAGCAGGGCCGACACTGCTCCTGGGCCTGTGCCCACCCCGTGCTGGGCCGTTTCCTCACCTCAGTCCAAGTCTGTCACCCACAGTGCTTCCCACATCCCACAGCTGCAGGAAATCCAAAATGCCTCAGTCCCAGCCTTCCTCCAGCCACACATGCCTCCTCCCTGCCTTCCCCTGAAGTACTTCTGTTCGAGAGCTTCTCTCTTGCTGCCATTTTTTCACCCTGGGGTTCAAAACACCCTCCCTTGCTTCTTCTCAACTCTGAGAAATCCCTGCTGATTGCTGAGGTTCTCTGGGCTACAACAGACTGGGCAATGACTGACCAGGAGAAGCCAGAGAGAGACTGACTTGGTGGCAAGTTGTGATTCTGAAAGATGAAGATTTCAGACCCTGGCTGTGCACACAGGTGACAAAGGTCCCTCTCCCTCTGGTGGGCCCATCCCAGGGCACAGCTGAACTCCACAGACAAGACGGTGACACCTCAGGAAACTAAGGTGCCCTACAGACACTCAGGTGTGAGAAGGAGGTGCTGCAGGTGCCAAAGCAGAGATTCGTCTGTGAAGACACCCATGCAGCACTGCAGGTCATGGAGAGGACCCACACCAGAGCAAGGGAACAGCATGAGGAGGAATGTGTGTCTAAGAGGAGCTGTTCCAGATTGACAACTCTCATTTCACACCCTCTGCACCACCATAATGGGGAGGGGAGAAGCAGAGAACTTGGGAGCAAAGCTGTGCCTGTGAAAAATGAGGGGGAGAAGGTGCTGTTTTGTCTTATTTTTTCTTTCACCATCCAATCTATCTTAATAGATTATAAATTAATTGTCCCCCTGTTGAGTCTGCTACGTCTGTAACAGTCACTTGTAAGTGAAACCCCTGTATTTATCTTGACCTATGAACTTGTCCTCATTTTATTTCTTCCTGCTGACCTGTTGAGGAAGGGGAGTGAGAGGATGGCTGGGTGGGCATCAGGCAGCTGGCTATGGTCAACACACTGGAATCATACACTGGACCAATGGCGGGAGAGACAGGAGAGAGCAAGGACAAGAAGAGAACAGTTATCCTGACGCTACAGCCCAGACTTGGTGCTCATGCTTCCTCCTGATGAATTGGGCCATTATCAGAGGATTGCCCTGGACACAGAGCCCCACTTCAACATGCACTCCCCATGAGGTGGAATTTGTGGGTTTGGAAGTTAGCTAACTTCCAAAGTTGGCAAGGGGAAGGCTATCCCTGCCTCCTACCCAGAGACAACCTTCTTAAATAGGACAAGATATTTCCTGAAGCATTCCAGGAAATGTCCACTGAAGAGAAGGATCGTGAAAGAAGTCAGGAATGGCACAGAGTAGTAAGACACAGTATAATTGGAAAGACTGTATAAAGGCATCCTTTCTTGGAGCTAAAATAGTACAAAATATTGTGGTGGGTTTTAGCTCACAACTTTCTCCAACCAGAGTATCTGTTGGCAGATGCTGCACTACTACACTAATGCACTCCTCTGCCCTTCCTGCCTAGGACTCCTTTAGCCTGATTTCCAATTCCACTACTTCAGAATTCCAGGCAAGCACATAAACTACCTCTGCTCCATGGCTGAATGCCGCTGAAAATTTATTAATGGAAAAAAAAAAAATGCCAAAGGAAGATCATCTCTGGACATAGCCCCTGCAAAATGCAACTTGCCATAACACAGCCCCAAAAGGCACTACTAGCAAAATACCCTGGCATGTTACAGCATCCTCCCAACTTGTATAAAAGCTGTTTTATTGCTGATCTCAGTTTATGCTATTCCCAGGCATAACTGAATGGTGGGGGTTTTTATGGGTCATCTGACCTCTCCCAGTAAGTGTTCTGGGCTATGTTTAAGGCTTGGTAAGGCAAAGCTCTTTATTTTTTTTCCTTTCTTCTATTTTTGCAGAGTTGCTTTCTAGCCTTTTATCAGATTATCTGCAGAAGCTGCAGAACGATATGCAGTGCATCTCCTGAAGCAGTCCATGGATAACCAACTGCTTGCTCTTCCTCCTGGAACCACCAGCAATTAGTCAGGGGCTGGGGAACGTGGACAGTATTATCAGCATTGCACTGTGTCCCAAAACACAGCTGCCTTAGCTCCTCCTGGCCTCCCTTTTGTGCCCAAAAAGCAGCATTGGGAAGAAAATGAAGCCAGATGCAAAACCCACTTGACAACTTCAGTTCATGAAGTTTCTGGGTGAAAACAAAACCATCTGAACTCAAAATTACAGTCTTTGTAAGCAAAACTGCTTCCTTTCTGTTCCTCCAGCTTCCCTACTTCCCATGCTTGACACAAGGAAAAATCCCAGGAGAAGCTCATCTGTTCATACCCAGGAACTGCTCATGTTACTAATGTGCATAATCTGGATGCAAAAACTCGTCAAGACATTATTACATTCTTAAACCATATCCTTTCATATCCACTGTGGGAAGCACAAAGTATCAACTTTCATGCAAAAACCTGGCTTCTTTTTTATCTGTCCTGCATGTATTGAACATGGAATACTGAGTTTGCAATAGAAGTCAGTTACCCAATTTTTTTTGTCAGGACCCTCTGGTAATGTTTCAAGGAAAAGGGAATTATTAATAAAAATGCTCAGAAAGTTTTGGTTAAGAACAGGGCAAGCCTCTTTGCTTTTGTGGCTGCATAAGGACTGGTCCATTCATATGGAAAAGCACTATCAGAGAGATAACCAGGTTACAGAAAACCAAAGGAAGAGTGATGAAAACCAAAGGAAGAGTGATGTGAAGCTGGTGGTGAAATAAAGGAAGGAAATGGAAACTTTAATGAGAAGTGTCTATGACTGAAGTCAGAGAAGGAAGACAGAAAATTTCAGAGAAATATGTTTCAGTTCATGACCCGGTACATTTCTTTTTCCTCTCTACGTCCTTTCGATCCACTGTTGGTGGCCCTTTTGCCATCACCACATTCTCCAACTTACAGGCAACATCCAGCAATGAACCTTTGATCAGGAGGAACACCAGTGCTATTTGCTTTCCTTTGCACCTGCTCCACAGCTGAGGAAGAGCAACAGGGCACAGCTCATCTGGCAGTTCATTGCTTGAGAACCCATCAGCCCCAAACTCACTCTTATTTCTCGGATATTCTAAAAGTTTACAACCAGCAGGGTGATGTAGCAGTAATTGCAGTAGTAATTACTGTGCAAGCCTGCATAATACCACGGGATTGCTTAGAGATCCATAATCATCTTTCAGAGTGACAAAACCAAAGTCCTGGATCACAGCTGCCCTTGCCCCATGCTTTGCAGGTCACAAATCAGAGGCAGCATTTCTTGTAGCTCCAAATGGTCTGTACTTCTTCATTGCACCCAAGGCCCAACCTCTACACTTGAAATGGTGGTAAAATATGCACGGGGAAAAACAGCATAAGGAAAAAAACAATGTAAGGAAGAAACAGCCTCCATTCACATCCTTGTATTCAAAGGTCCAAAGCTCTTTGCAATTGCTAGTCACTGTCACTGCTCCGGAAAAGCTCTCATCTCTGATTCACTAAATCTATATTTCTTGGCAGCAGCTACTGCAGTGGCACAAGGCAGAAACAAAGAAGGTGTGTTTTAGATCTGCCCAATGTAGAGACACAAAATTTGGACCTAGATCCAAATTTCTGCCTGCAAAATTATGGCTCCAAGCCCACTGGCTGGTGTAATTTTGGATGAAAACTCCTGTATTTGTCCTCTTCTACAGGGCATAAATTGTTACTAGTTAGATAGAGGCTTAACAAATGGTCTGAGCAGAGATTTCACAATGAATATGTGATGATTAACTGCAGGATCACAGAGATTAAAGATGGAAAACAACTATTAGATCATTGCAGCCCTATGGCAGTTGCAGAGTTGTTCGCTGTAGTGCCTCTCTTCCAGCACCTTGTTCAGGCTAGTTGAGTGGCTCAAGGAAAGGCTCACCCAGCTTTTTTTCTGGAGGCCGTTCCACACTTAAGCAGATCTTGCTGATATTTACTTGATACTTAATTTCATCTTGCTCCATTCTATAGCCAAGAGCCATCTTAAATAGTCCTCTTTCCCACTGGTGTCTTTGTGTTGCTGTTTTCCACCCTTCCGTCACTTCATAAATTCACATCTGTTTTTCTGTTTTCATTTCCCAGGATCAAGATCAGCAGAGACTAAATAGCACACTTCCATGTATGCTATGCCCTCTCCAACCTTCATTAAATCAATCTAGTCTTTCTTTGAGAGATGACATTGAATTTTTGCTGTTCAACTCATCATGTCATTTCCTGCTCCTGAGGTGCCAGCATGACAGGGAGCAGGACCCACCAATTAATGACATATAAAGATACAAGAAAGGCTTTCTTGAGATAATCGTCTTTGACAGCTTAGTACAGCAGGAGATAGATGCAGACTTGACCTGAGGCTGCATGATCACTTCAGGTCAGTTCCTGCTCTGATGTGGATCCTTGAGTTTTTTACTCTGCATCCCGGGTTTAGGTGTAAAGCACCACAGCTGGTGCCTATGAAAGGAAGTTTGATTCGGTCGTAATGTACAAAGCAGCACTCTGCCATTAACTCCAACAGACCAAGGCTGGGAAAAATACGTTCCTCTCTTCCAGTCACGTTAATGGAAGATTTTCTGCTGGATCAGGATCAAACATTACAAGGTAGACATTGTCTAATACAGAGAAGGATGTGGCTGAACAAATGCCAGAGCGAACAGTCCTAATGACCCTCGCATTAAGGAGCCCAGAGACAAGACAGAACAAGGCCAGGGCTCCAGGAAACAGCCCAGCACAGAATGTGTACACACATGTGCATGTCCTCTAACAAGCTACACCCAGCCTCCCTCCGGCACACCAAACAGAGCCTCCCGCTGCCTGCGGGCAGGAGGCTTCACAGAGGTTTCAGGTTCCCATTCAGAGCAAATGACAGTGTAGCAGCTACACACACAGCTTTAACTCCAAAAGCCATCACAGATGTGAGATCCCAGCACTTCTAAATTTTCTGAATTCCCTGCTTACTGAAGGGTGAAATTAGACTCACACTCACAACTTCCAGCTCGCGGAAAGCAGCTTGGAGCAGGTAGCAAAGGGTATGGTGCTCAGAGAATAAAAGACTATGATTGTGGGTGCAGAGAAATATATTCCAGCAACACAGACTTTGTTGTAGTAAAGTTCAGACTGGGAATTTGCATATGGAAATTCTTTATGAAGGTACTCTCATTAACAACCTGAATTGCACTCTTAAGAGATTAGAGCAGTTAGGGAGAGGTAAATGAGCTCTGTCAAAACAGGAGCAGCTCTAAGTGATTCCCCCAAAGTAGGATCAGGGCATGCACCATGGCAGACTTCCTCCATATTCTGGCACTGGCTAAGCAAATTACGAGGTGTTTCTCGTTTGCTTCAAAACAGAGGGTCTGGCAGCAATTCTTGTCCAACGATGTGGAGTCTCAAAGAATTTGAGTCAAATCAGGGTTGATGCTAAGCAAAAGGGAAAAAAAAAAAAAAAAAAAAAAGGAAAAAGGCATTCAGGCTGTAGTTCAGACACCACAAACCACCTCCATTTCCCAGGTTCAAAGGCACGGGAGATGCCCCTCAACAGCCTCTGAGCACCAGAGAGAATTTAGGAAGAGCAGAGCAGTGGCTGGAGGGTTGATCCGTGGGGCCATCTGCAGCAGAGGGCTGTGCCGAAGATGCATCTTCCTGTCAGAGCAGTCAGCTTTGGATGCTGTGTAGCTGCACTTCTGGGAGCCTTAGCAAGACTGCAGCTCTTCTCCAGACAACCCTGTGAGAGCTATAAGGCAGCTGTTTCTCCCCCAGTAAGCCTCATTCAAACATGAGAATCATGAGCAGATCTTTCTAGCAGAATCTTCATGTCTCAGGCAAGTCTGATCCCAGGAAAAATGGGACAGTCATACAAGATCACTTAGCCACATATGGAGCTGGGCACAGAAGTCCTTCATAAAGTTCAGGCTTGGCAATCACCAAACAGTTCCAAATATTTGCCAAGCCTTGGAGGTGTGAGAAGAAGCATACAGATATTCCTTCCAAAAAGTCCACATACAAAATTCTCTGGTTTTTCTAATCGCCCATTTCTCAAGGAAGGTTTTTCATGCCTTACAGACCTCTGAGTACTGGCCTGAAGGAAGTACAGTGGGTCTGGCAAGCATCAAGGGTTTATAGCACTGCAAGCAACCTCTCTCACCGACCTCAAAAACTTTTCAATCCTGCCCAATTTCTATTTCTTCTGTTAACCTCTGTGAAGAAGAGAAGGAAATAACTACATGGGTGTCCTGGTATGGTATGTAGCCCAGCAGATCTCCTCTGACAAGCTTTGCCCAAAGGGTCTGCCCCTGTGCCAAGTTACTGATATCACTGGAGGTGTACATGCCCCTCCTCTGCTCAGTCTGGCATGCTTTGCTTAAATTGACCCCACTTCTTATGAAAGAGTAACATTAGGATAAGAGAAGTCATAGAGGCTGTTTTTCCATCTAAGCAGGGTGAGCTGTAGGAAATGGGCACTGTAGATGGATGTGGCTGAGGAAGCAAGCTACGTGGCTGTTGCAGAAAGGAACAGAGTTTCTGAAGTGCTAGAAACAGGCTGGGAGGAAACAGACCTGGTGGTGTCTCTACAAGTGTCAGAGTAACTACCACTGCAGAGCCTAGGAAAGATTTTTTACATGTGGGACACACTGTATTTATCATGGACAAAGAAGTCTGTCCCAGGGTCTGTGGCTGTACACGGTGAGGACAGGACTAAAGCCCTGTGGGCTCCCACACTCCCAGACCTGCCAGGAGCTTAGCTGAGATTCTTGCTTTTTCAAATTTCATCAGTGCTTATGTGCAGTGTTTTATGCTCTCAGGCTGCAAAGCAGCAGCCTCTGCTGTAAAAAAAACCCAAGAAAACAAATACCACAAAAAAAAATACCCCCCCCAAAACCCAACAGTCTGCCTAGTTTTTTCCCCCCTGAAATGGATGAATGTAAAGTATCACCCAATGACACTCCCTACTGCTGAATCCATCAGCACCCTTGTTGTTTCCATGGACATATTTTCTTTATAAAACCAGTTCTGTCTTCTCTGCTGCTATGTAAAGGCTCAAACAAATGTCAGAAAACTGACTGACAGACTGTACAGGCAAAGCAGAGAACCTGGCTGTGTTCAGGGCTGTCAAGTGCACAAAGTAAACAAAAGAATAGATCTGTGTAATTTTTTCTCACAAATCTCTTTCAACTATAACTCTTATTTTAGACATTACTTGTGAAGCAAAGCACAACACAATGTCAGTGTGTTTTAAATGTAAAAAGTCTCCTTAGTTTTGACAAATTTGTTTCTCTGATAAATTTTATTATCATTATCAGAAGCATAAAGCCTGAAACACATTGCTTCCTTAGTAACTGTCTAAAAGTTTTTGCTTCCTAAACTACCACAACCATGTAAGAACCATCAAACACTATTGCAATGCTCTAGTCTTGTCCTTCCTTAAAGCCTACCTCTGGCTCTTCCCTCAAGTTGCATCAGTTAGAGGCACAGCAGCCTCTCTGTCTCATGCACCACCGGGACAGAACACTAGGATCTTCCAGGGTCTTTGCTCAATTTGCATCTCCTTGCTTGATGAGACCTTCCTAATACGTATATCTGGGTAAAGTACAGATACAAATATCCAGGTAAAGCACATTCAGGTTTTGCAGAAATCACCACGACTACAGATGAGAGAGCTTTCAGCTCCCTGCTGCAGTACAGACTGCCTGCAGGGCTGACAGAGCCACCCTCCTAAGCTGGGATTTACTCTCCTGCCCTGCCAGGGATTCTCAATCCAAGGGAGCAAGAGAAAGAGTTGCATATATGGGTTAGACTTTAAATCCCTTTTTCTGACAGCATGATGCAGCTGTGTGCTGCAAGCATGTCTGACAGACATTGGACCCAGGGGAGGATCAGCTCTGAAAAGCCTTTCCTGGGAAATTTTTGCTCCTGTTACTCCATTCTCTGCATTTCTTCTAACTCCCAGGATGGGTAATTTTCCTCAGGAAAAAGCCAGTCCAAATGGGGAGGGGGGAAAGGGAAGAGAAAAATATGCTGCAGTGAGTGGGCAGCTGGGCAGGCATGGTGTGTGAAAGTTTATTTCACATGAGCCAGGGAAGGGGCCACAGGTTTTGCAAATGCCACAGCCTGTAGCAGGCTCCATCCAGCCTCTGCTGTGAGGCAGGAATAGACACATGGGACAGGTTTGCTGTGAGCAAGGCAGGAGGAGAGGCCACCACACCTGGGAGCTGTCAGGGGAGGCACCTGGACAGGTAGAGGAGCTTTTTGCAGGGTTTGTAACCTCTTGTGTAACTAAGTCCGTACAAATAACAATGCTCCCACAACACAGCTTTGCTGTTTGCCAACAATAAAAACAGAGGAAAACAGAAGTGCTTGCAGCCCCCAGCCTTCTCCTTGGTAAGCCATCACCTCTGGGCTGGGAGGGGCAGAAAGCAGCTGCTGGAGTGCTTGGGTCATCGCCACCTCAGTCTATCAGCTCCTGTATGCCAGGAAGCACTCACCCTGCATCCCCTCAGAACCTTCCCTCCCCACCAGCTGGGGAGAAGAGTTCTCCTTGGCCATGCATTCCGAACAGCCACCCCAACAGCCATGGAACTTACAGCACAGCTATGCCCAAAACATTGAGGGGTTTTACATTTGCAGTTAGAGTATTCAAATTGTTTGCACTTTAAAGGTTGAGGGATCTATTTATTCCCTTTTTGGTTTGTGTTTTTCTATTCCTACCCAGAATTCAGATTTATGTAGCATGTAACTGAACGTGTGAAGGTATCTGAAGGCTCCAAATGCACAATGCAATACTATAATATAGCTCTTTGTTATGCTAATTATTCCTTCCCAGCTGCTCCTGCAATGAGAGCCAGCCCGACCTATCAACGGGGAACAAAACCTCCAGGCAAGCTTTCAGTCACAAGGTCCCCTAACCTCTGTGCTCGAGGGGCTGCGACTATTCTGGCACCTGTAAACCAAGCCGAGGGGTAAAACAAAACAATTTAATATTGCAGCTCTGCTGTTGCTGGGAACATGAGCTAGGAAATAAAAAGTGATACCCTCTTGACAGTCAGGTTGCCATGATTTACATTTTTCTCTCAGGTACCCTCCCCCTCCACATGCATCTTTTCAGCACTTCTGAGCAAAGGGGAAAAATGAGGCAGCATGGGAAAACATCCAGTCAAACCTCAGAGGCTCCACCGAGGTTCTGAATCTGGCACCCACCACTGTAGGGCTGTGAGATCACGAAGGATTTTTAGTGCACGGGTGTCAAATTCATGACAGCCAGAAAATTCTGGGGTTGCACTATTTAAATTACAATTAAGTTCCCAAATAATAGTTATTTAAGAAAAAAATGGTTTCCTATATTCACCATTAAAATAATAAAATTATCAGTCTGGTTGCCTTTCCATTATTTTTGATCACATACAGTTAAAAGACAATTTGTTGTGACCCTGTGTTTCTAGAGCCTAGAAATATATCTTATTGATAGTGCATGGAAATATTCAAAGGGGAAAAAATGCACTTTGGCAGCTGGAAGGGTACTACTGGGGTCCACCAGCAGCTTGAGAGGCTCAGAAGATCACTGGGAATGGAGGGCAAGCTTGTTAGCTGAATGCCTTATCTATGATGGTCACTGGTGAAATACCTCAAAAGCTGACATTATACTGTCTTCTTTAAGCCTCAGTATTAGCAACAGGCACTTCCAATGGGTGGATAAATTCATACAATGAAAATCCTTGTCTCAGCCTGCATGTAGAATAAAGAAAATGATCTGACAGTAGCTTATGCTCTACTCATATATTAAGCTTTTCTTTATGCCTGTGATGCCTATACAGGTTAAAGTTTCAGTATTGGAGCAATCTTTCAATGGAAGTACAGGATTGCAGTAACACTATGTGCCTTACTTCTCACAGCAAAGACAAAATGAGATTTTGTCTCATGCCAGTTAGTCTGCTGATAAACCAGAAACCAATCTGTTACACAGAGGAAGTGGTCAAAGAAGCAATGATACATATTCAGCCTCCACAGGTAAAATGTATACTGCTCAAGATTTAAAAATTAGTCAAATTTTATTTTCAAGATAATGGTAGTTGCAATATTGACAGAAATTGGGAAGTTGGTGGCTTTGGCCATACTTGTTGAGACTCACAGAAGATAAGTTTGAAGAAAACAACAACATTACACCTAGAGTGCAGCAACACTTAGATTTATGTTCGCTGTCTGATGGTTTGTAATAAAGATAAAGGACAATTTTGAGCCAAACACACATTACTGTATTCAAAGAAATAAATGGCCCCATGGCTGCCATATCACTAAGAGGATGTGTCTGGTTAGTAGCACCTACTCATAGACCAAAGTACAGAAGATTTTGCCATTTTGGACTTGGAGAATAAAACTGGATTTGAAAACAACCTGCTGTTCAACTCCAACTCACATTGGGAGAGGTTTTTCCTAACTAAAAGAGATAAATACGGACTAGCCAGTCCCACACAAGGAGGGGTGGAAGAGAGGAATTGTCTTTAAAAACTTGTTCTGATTAAGAAAACGAGGCAAGGTGAAAAGACAAAATCAACAATAACCAAAGCTGTGGGTGGTCAGCTTATAGGACTAGGCACAATATCTCCAGAAATCAATGGCACAGCATCATGTCATGCCAGCTGAGGGTCTCATTGCCCATCACCCAGCTCCAAAAAGTTTCTGAAATGTCAGCTAGCAAACTGCTAGAGAGCATTGACACCAGTCATGGTTCACAAGCAAAATACTGTACTACAAATAAAAGGCAGAAAGGTAGAATGGTAGAAGGGATGTTGTGGGGTCCCTCTGAGCTTGCTGTGGATGTGCAACTGGGACAGCTACAGGCCAGAATCCTGAAGGAGACAAGACCACCAGCTACTGACAATCATCTTCCCCTGCAAGGGCCTGAGCCTCTAGTTGTTTCAGGAGGCAGACACAGACCACCAGAAAAAAAGATGAGCCTGGTGGGGTATTCCACAGGGAAAGCACCACTGCAGGAGGTAGCAGTAAATGGACTGACCTTGAGCACACAGACCTTTTATTGTCTTTTAACAATCCCAGTATGACAAATTAAATGCTATCCACAGTAAACTGAAGAATGATACTAGATTGAGAAGAATTACTAGCCATAGAAGACGAGTTACTTTTCAAATGCAGGATCTCCCTGCTTTGGGCTTTTTGTTGGGGTTTGGGGTTTGCTGCTCATGCATACTTCTGAGTGTACACAAACCACCCATCTGTAGCCCCTCCTCACACTCCCTGCATTCCTCAGCAGGGACAACTTGAGCAATAAAAGAATTTAAAACATTTGCCTACCTGGCCTTTCAGCTAGAGCTGGTGAAAAAGCTTTGCATACTCTGCACCACTCTTGGAAAGCCAAGGAATTGAAACTCCACTTTCCCCAAGCTCTACTCTCTCCCTTGCAGTGATTTAAAGGCTAGAGAGAGCAACAAGAGGCCAACTGCAGCCCCAAAGGCAATTGCTTTCACATGATTACTCCCCTGGAGTTTTATCTAACCTTCCACACCTGACCCAAGGCTCCTTGGAAAGCCTCTGACCCAGCATAGCAAATTCGGTCTGGTCTTAGAGCCCCAGCTGCTTTGCTTCAGGCTGTGTAAAGCCCAGAGAGTGAAGATCTCCCCCTAACACCCCTCAGCCCCAGGGCTGGTTCATGTTCAGCCCCCAGAGTGGAGCAGCTGCCCGGGTACTCCTTGTGTTAGCAGCCCTAAGCTGAGCAGGATTAGCTGCTGCAAAGGCACTCGGCACCCGGCCACGGCTGTGTTTACATTAGAGAAAATGGACCTCACAGAGACAGTTTGCAAACACCACAAGACGAACTTTTGTAAACTCCCTTGGTTTAGTCATCTTTCCCCATCTGTCAGAGAAGTTTAAGTGAGATTGAAAAAACACAGGAAATTACTGTGTATTCCAAGTAGTCGTGACTGAGCGGCTTGGCTGTTATATGGGATGCCTTGTGGAAGATTCGCATCTCCTAACATTTCCAGCAGGATCCTTTGCAACGCTTCCCTGGCTACAATATTTTAGCAGACTCTGCACACCCTGCCAGGAAAAGCCTCTGGGGTGCTTCGTGCAGCTGTGGAAAAGCTCATACCAGTACTGAGGAGCCCAAATGGTGACCTCCAGAAAGCGAGGGCAGCCCCTGTCTCAGAGGTTGCAAAGCAAAGGATGGACAATGGAAAAGGTCAGGTCCCTTTGGGAGGCCTCCGTGTGAGAGTTACATTCACTGAATAAAACAGCAGATGAAATCCTTTACCTCACAGCAGTTCAAACCTTTCCCCGATGTGACTGACTGGTTTGTTTGGGGGTTTGTTTGGGGCTTTTTTTTTTTTTTCCTGCAATAAGACTTTGGAAACTTTTTTGTCAAAGTTCCTGGCATGTGTAAGCAGCCATTGCATTTGCTACACCTCTGGCTACGCCTTTAGCTCAAGAAGGCAATGAAAGGACACGAGTCAAATGCAGATTAGAAATCCCCTTCACGTCTCTGCTTCAGCCATAGCTCTCTGATCACCAGATCGCTCTACAGTGGCAGTCTGAGCTACCAGCAGCAGGAAAAGCCATTTAGGTGTAGGGGGGCCACAACGGGCACAAGCCCCCACAGGGCCCACTGCACCCTGGTTACTTTGTTTAAATTCCCCTTTGGCTCATGCTGTGGCACTGAACCAGCTCCCTGCTTCCCCTGCAAAAACCCCAAGAGTGGTGGCACTCCCCTACCACCCTGGCAGCATGTCATGGTCATCACGATGGTAGGACACAAAAGGACAGATGGTAGATGAGGGGTGTAAAAGGAGAATGGAGGGTGTGCAGGAAGATGAAATGGGAAAAAAGTCTCTACCACAACTTTGCTTAGAGGCGTAACACCTTCAGGACTGAAAGAAGCACTTCATTTCTGCAGCTCAGGCTGTGTCTGTTTTCCCTGCAGAACCAGCTGCTCTGCTGGCACTGCACATCGCTACCAGCTGAGGCTGTCTGAGTACTGAGGATGCTTAAGTAACCATGTTAAGCTGTTTCAACAGATTAGCTAATACAGCAAAAATAGTAAAATTTTACCAAAAGTAGTGAGTTTATATGAAGCACAATGATATTATGCCATGTGTTTTGAAAAAGGAACGTGATTTTTTCAAGTCAAATGAACTGCACATTTCCAAGGGAAATGTATTACCTAGACCCTGAAGATAAAATGACACTTCTGTTCCTAGCGACAGCAAAATTGATGTGACAACAGAAACATCTTTTTCTGTTGCTGTTTGGCATGTGCTGAAAGGCACAGTACTTTATAGTCTTACACTCTAGGAGCAAAGTGTCTTACAATAGAGAGAAAAACAATCTTCCTAGAGAGAAGCTCTTCTGTCCAGCTCTTCCTGGCAGGTAGGATCAAGTTCAGGAGCATTCATCTAGCAGTAATGTGTGGGACCTATGGATGAAAGGCATTAGTATAATCTTGTAAAAGAAGTATTTCTTGAAAATTTTTGATACTAGCAAGATGTTCTTAGCACTGGAGTGTGCAGTGGGGAAAAGGCATATCAGGTTTATAGTCTTCACATGCCATAAATCAAATCAAATTTAAACCAGGAAGTCCATTCAGTCTAGCCTAGGCTGGAAATCCTATCAAGGTCTATTGCATTTCTGGCAATGCAACAAGGGTGTTTCAACCTCGCTTTTCTAACATGGAATACCTCTGTTTCTTCTGAGGCAAATAGGATAACTCAGTGGAGTCCTGAGTCCAATACCTTTACTTTCAGTATTTGCTATTATTTTGTGAGACAACATGCAGAGAAAGGCATAAAACCCCACTTATTCATAGGCCAACCTTTGCTGGATGACATTTCCTCCCTTACAGATCCTGATGACAATGAGACTGACCTGAGCTGTAACAGGTTAATTTCCAGATGTCCCTGGAACTAAAGAAACCATTAGAGAGGCCAGAGTAGACAAAGTTCTGCTGATCCATCACTTTCAGCTTGTGTAAATTCAACTGAGAAGTCTCTGCCATAGGTTATGTGTGCAGGCTTGTTCTGGAACACCAAGAAGCCCTTTAGGGTCAAAAAGCTTTCAGCCCCCCCAAAAGTGTTAGCTGATTTGTGGTTTGGGCAGCATTTGGCAAGGTGTTTTCCTTGGCTGTACATACAAGTCTACAGAGAATCTGTTGCTTCTCAGTGCACCTTCAGCCTGTCCTAATTGCTCCTGAAATCCTGGCAAGGCTGAGCTCCATCACAGACCCAGCTTGGGATTCACAGTCAACTGCAGTGTAAGCTCTTGAGCAGGGAGCAGTTTGAGTAAATGGCGTTTTCTTGGGTGAGGGAGGGAAACATGGGGAAAGGACCCAGTAGCCATTGGAGATGTAAAATTAAAATGAATTTTGGTCATTTTAATAAATATATATCAAGGAAATTTCACTTTACTGCAACAACACATCAGTATACAAGCATCTAATATTTAAGCTTAAAACATCAAGCGTTTATCAAATATTGGAAAAGAGCAGACATTACTAGACTATCTGGATATAACACAAGAAAAATCAGGTTTTTTAAAAAATTGGTCCTTGTGGACAAATGTCTAAATGATGATCCTACTCATACACTGTATGAATGAGATCTATATTTAATATTATTATTATTAATAAAAAAGCTTCTGTCTTGGAGAAATCAGGTGGGACTTGTACTTTCTTTATTTGTCATTTTTCACAATGATAACCCTTACAAATGTATCAGTTTAAACCCAGCTGACTTCATAGAGGTTATCATTGATTTATATCCTGCTGTGTTTGGGGTCACCTTGGCTGGGGGGGACTTCTTCCCATGACCACTGGGCTTTCTGAGAAAGAACATACAGTTTGCAAATGTATTTTGCTACCCAAAATAACCATGGCCCAGAAGGACTCCAGCTGAACCCATAAAATCCAAAGCAGGGGGTCTCAGACTCAGAGGTCTGTCTGACTCAGTGCCAAGCCTAGGGCTGTGTCCCCCTGGGGACCCTCATGCCCTGCATCGAGCTGGCTGCTCCCCCAGCACAGAGGTGATTTTCACCCTTTGGGCAAGAAACAAGAGGAGATGTCACTTGAGTGCAAGATGCTGTGGGAACAGGCAGCTATTTATGAGTCAGCTGTGGCCTGGATGTGGCTATTTTGCTGGGCATATCCTGCCAGTTGTTATGGGGACTGTGGGAACTAATTAATTTGGTGGACTCATTCTTGGTCCAACCCCAACTACTGTCTTCTGGGCATTTTACACAGCACACTTTTGCAATCGGCCTACCTAGGGATGACTAAATGTTGTCCTCAGCTACTGAAATCTCAGCTCATTTCTCCAAAATGTTCTTTTTTAAAATTAAACCCCTTACATTCATTCAGATAAAACTGTGTTTATCGCCACATTATTAATTAACGTTGTGCTTTTTGCCTTCTTGTCTTTTTTTAAATCAACAGCAAAAGTCTTAGAAAACTCCCGCATGCTTTTGCAATCTAAAAGAGAGAAATTATGTGAAACAGAATAGAGTATAAAACATGCCACTGGTTCATGAACTTCATTATACGAAGAAGAAAAAAAAAGAGCCCCAGCAACAGACAGTTGCCATAGAAACACTCAAGCATCGAATGCTTGTTTACAAGAGACATCTCTCTATTGTTTCTTAAATCCCTTCCTAAGGATGGCAAATCAAAAAGCAATTGAGCATCAAAAAGGAAGAACAGAGATGTTTGAATAGGAAGTTGAACTCAGTACTTCAAAGGTTAAAGGTTTCTAATAATATTGATCCACCCTGTGGGTTTCTTTTTAAATCTCTGTTTAGGTTAAATCCCTGCTGTATCAGATTCATACTTAATTTTCACGCTGGCAAAAATTAAGACAAAAAGTAAGGCACCAAAAAAAACCTGCCCTGTATAACAACAAGCCTCATTAGTTATTACAGCCGAGGTGAAAACATGCAAGTACTTGAGCTGCATGTTTGATTCTGATTAAGATTCCATAAACAGGTTATTTATGCTATGTCCTATTTTGTCAGTTGAACAAGACACTGAATACAGGAATTCAAGAGTATCAGTACAAAACATAAGGATGGTTTATTCCCAATCCACGAAGACAGTCCTTTGTCAGAACGAATACTGAGTTACAAGGAGCATATCATCCTTGCTGGTAGCATCAATTTGTTTACCAGACTTCTAATTCCTTGGTAAACATAATGGAGGTTCTTCTTAATTAATGGCAGACTTCTTGGGGGCGGGGATATGTAAAACGATATGTTTTCCCCATCTGGCTGATTGGCATTTTCAGCAATGAAAGCTCCACCATAGCTGCACAGACTACAGTGCTCAGCAGCAATGCAACTGTGCTCTTTCTGAAGTCTCCACATTTATAAATAGCCACTGATGTGGATGGCAGAGACACTTTACGCAATCTGCTCTCCAGTCTTTTAGGTCTACACATCATGTTTGTGGCATGATTGTACCAGTCGTAGAAAACTATTAAAAAATCCATCCAAAATAAAAATTTGATAGAGAAAGAACATGCTGTGCATGCTTCAACAGAGCGAGAAAGATGCCTCATATCTTACTTCCTTTGTTGCAGCAGATTTTATTACTTGGTAAAGATTCTTTTTTCCTTAAGGATTTTTTCCAAGATTCACTTATGTTGCTCTTGTCATTACATCCAGTCTCAAAATAGTCATAAAATTTGCCTTTACATTCGAGAGCATGGGTGCCTCTTACAGGTTCACAGTTCAGGGCGATGCTCTCTCGCTCAGGTTCATTACCTCCTTTCTCATCATTAAATTTTGCTTTTTCCTGATTACTGTGAGACCTGCCATTAGTGATGAATATTTCATTAGCAGGTATCTGGTCATCACTTCTGTAAGAAGGTGCACTGCCAACTTCATAATCCACCTGCTGGGAACAGCTTGGCAAAGAAATGGGAGGGGAGGAGGAGGAGGAAGAGGCGGAGGAGGAGGAGGAAGAAGAGGAGTTACTTTCTGTACTAGCATTAACAGAGTAGGGTAGATTTAAATAGTGACTGCCACATTCTTGATAGAAGCAGCACATGTGGAGTTTCTCGTACTCCTCCTTTGCCATCCGAAGGCGTTTTCTGTATGGACAGTCCTGAGGCACAAACCACTCTTGCGGGGAGGTGCCACTGAAGGAGCAGGCAGAGAAGCACCAGTTGTTCTGCATGATGATCTCTCCATGGATTCTCTTCATCAGATTGTTGATGAGGACAGATCTCCGCAGGTAGACTTCAGGATCGTCAATGAATTTCAGCTTTTCCAAAGACATGTAAAGAATATGAGCTCGCTCCTCAAACACGGAGATTGTCTGAAAATGCAAAAAACCACAAGATATTGAACTGAAGGCAACCAGTTTTGTTCCAGACAAGGAGAAAGGATATGAAGCAAAATATTCCCTCTGTGTCACTACTTTTCTGTTCTTTTTCTGAGGCATCTAAAACAGGCTTTTCATTTTGCATACCCATGGAGTTGGGGACCTGCTTTTTCTTGACCACAGCATTCCCCCATGTTTAGAGGTAAGCAGCTGAGCTTAGGAGGGAAGTAGCTGAGCATTACACCACAGAGGCATCTGCAGGACATAAATCCAGGGTGGGAGGGGGAAATCCAGATGCACACATCTGGCTCTTTAACTGCATTTGGGATTAGAACATAAAATTGTGGTGCAGTTTTGCTCCAGCGATGGCTGGGGGGCTTTTTGTTGCAAATGGACCCAATTCCATCATCCCCTGTGGGGGTTCTACAAAGCTCTGAAGCCAAGCAAGCATCCTTCTGTAGCTCAAGGTTTGCAAGAGGCAGCCAGCAGCCATCGCCTCTCACAGCAAGTGCTGGAGCATTTCATCTGCTGCCAATGGAAGAGGCCTCCAGCGAGGAGGTCTCCATTTGCCAGGCTCTTACACTGCTCTTGTGCACTGAAGTGCATGCAGGGAGGGAGAAACCCATCTCAAAGCATCCCAGCATCTGGAGAGCAGCTGTTGGCCTGCACACTACAGCCTGTGCTCTACAGGACCGGTGGGAATGCAGACAGGCAGGGACAAGGTCAGGAAACGAAGAGAGGATAGGGATTTGCAGAAACCCTGGCTTGACGCCCACAGATTTGTTCTCCCTTCCATGGTCCTTCCAGGACTCCCTTTCTCAGCACTGGCAGCATGAGCACGTTAGTGCCCCCGGATTCTGCACTGTAATCACTACCCTGGGAATCAAAATAAGAGAGGGGGCAATGCATGCTACTGTAAGCACTATTAACTAATTTTCATTTTTAGTAAGAATTTGGTTTGCGTAGGAGAACAGCAGCACAGCACAAAGAGAGACTGCTCTAAATCCCCCCATCTGTGGCTTGATCATTCTTCCCTTTCCCACATGGTTACAGCATTTTTGCAGAGTGGAAGTCGTAGCTAGGAGGACTGAAAGAGCTTAAAGCACAGCTGCTTTTCACATCCATTCAGCTCTGCTCAGCCCTCTAGCTCTTTCCACAGCCTGGTCATGTCTGCGAGGCTTAGAAGCAGCACAGTGCCTCATAAAAACAAAAATTGGCCATAATTTCATACGAGTTCACAGCTGAAGCTCTTTGTTAGAGAGAGTAATTTTCTATAATAAATGACTCATTTTAAATTATATTAAGCCTATAGGTTCATTTGAGTCCTTTATACCTGCTGCAGCAACAGTAAGTGAAGCCATAAAAACCTGGAGAAAACTAGTATGCCTTGAACTGGGAGTCTCCTGGAGATATGTCCTGGAGGGACACCAGTAGGAACAAGTTGTCAAAGACTTTCTTTTACATGTTTGCCAGCAGCCCTCTGGAGATAGGCTCCAGGCCCTACCATCATACCCTCTATGGGACAAGTAATCTCAGAACATAACTCTTTACTGCGTGGCAGAGGTATAAACATGTAAGAAATTCAAGGAAACCTGGTGGGCATCCTCCCTCTGCCAAAGCTCGGTGTTGCAAAGTAGAAAATGTATTTGGGCCGAACAAAAGAAAGTGGTGGCCCAGTGTTTCTGGCACGATGCACCTCTACAAAGAACAGCACAAAACAGTGGCTGGGTCTAGCTTACCAATACCTCTACAACTGCTTTTTATTGCTGTTAGAAAAAGCTAAGTAGCTATTCCTCCTCCCCCTCTTTGCAAGGAAATTGATCACTGACACAAAAATCCAACAATATCATTAAAAAAAAGGCCTGGCTGAAAACTGGGGGAGTGATGTGCACTGTGTGAGCCACGCTAACTAACCAGAGCACATTTTTCAACACCCTTGGTGCTATTTATTCACTGCTCTGGCAGCAGACCGGATACCTTCTGAAATTAACAGCAGGACAGCTTTTCACCTTCCTGGTCCAGGTAGTTATTTCCAGACAACTGTGTTTGTAGCTGAAAATTCCTTCAGCTACTCTAAGGTCCTTGGGAAGTGAGCTTGGCATTACTGCTTGCTTCTCCTCCCCAGAAATCCCTCCCCCATTGCCAAGAGAACGTGAGCAGTGCTTGACCTCGATGGGCCAGGTACAATTTAACGAGGTAAGGATAGTGTCTCAAGGCATGAGCTATCGTTAAGCACTTCACCCGAGGCATTCAGTTCCATACAGGACTGAGCCCATAATGAAGAGGAGCATAAAATCTCTCAAAAAATGTCAGTTTTCAATTTAGGTATTCACCAGCCTCAGAAATGTTTGCTCTAATCTCCTCTGAAAACTTTCATTAAAAAAATATTCTTTCATTTACTAATCTGTTCTTTGGGAGTTGTTGGCTTTTTAATAAACAAGATTAAATACTGAAGGAACTTGTATTCGCTTTCCAAGTAATTTTTGGTTTTTTTTAGTGGATCTGTAACCCGTGTGGGGTATATGGAACCTCTTACTATTTTCTCCCCTGGAAAAAAGTTTCATATGAGTGGGAAATCTTTTACTTATTTTCTTCCTTTCTGTTGTTCAAATGCTGTTACAGAGCTGTTTCTGTAGGCATGACATAAACTAGCTAAGAACAAAATAATCTGAAAAAAAAAGAAGTTATTCTCATCATTTCCATTTACAGTTGTTATAAATGCAGAAACGCCTTTGCTTCTTTTGCAATTGATGACAATACAACAATAAATGTGAAGAAGTGACAACTGTTTGTTTCTGAGCAAACAGCTGGATCATTCTCCTAATTTCAGCAGAGTATTTCAGCCCTCTGGAAATGGGTCAATCGAGTGTTACTAAGCATCTGAAACTCAGAGTAAAAATAATGACTATTAGAAAACATACTTTATGTGTACAGCTGCTGAGCGGTGGATGAAAATCCTCTTCTTCCACATATTTCCTTTTAAAGTATGTGATCTTGGATGTTGTTACAGGATTTGAAATTCCCCTGTAATGCGATCCTGCGGGTAATAAATCAGATATGACAAATGACATGCGGTTTGCCGGAGGTTCTCCAAACAAAATACTTTTCATTTCCCTTCGCGCTACGGGAGAACTCCGCCGCATATTTTCGCATCTCTTCGCGGCGACAGAAGCGAACGCTGCCCTGCCTAGCGCACGGTGCGAGCGGCGGCGCGGGGAGCCGGGGCTGCCGCAGGGCGCTCGGCTGCCGGACAGCTTCGCCCCTCCGCCGTGCGCCGATGCCGAGAGCGACAGCGCCCGGCGGTCCCCGAGCACCTGCGGCCGCGCTGGCCCGCGGGAGACCCCCGCCCTCCGCCCGCCTGGCTCCGCGCACAGCCCCTGCTCCCCGCGGAGGCCGCCCTGTCCCCCCGGCGCGGTGCGGTGCGGTGCGGTGCCTACCTGCGGCGGGGGGCCCGGGGGCCGGCGGGGTCGGGGCCGGCGGGGCGGCGGGGCCGGGGCGGCCGCAGCAGGGCGGCTCCCAGAGGGCGCGGTAGGCGGCGAGGTCGGCGGCTCCCTCGGCGGCGATGGGGCGGCCCAGCCGCTGCATGGGCAGCACCAGGGTCATCGCGGGCGCCGGCACCTGGAAGCGAAGCAGCGCGGTGAGCGCCCGCCGCCCTCACCTGCCCCCCGCCCTGCCGCGTTCCGCCCCCCGCGGCCCCCGGCGGCCAGACCTCTGCGCACACGGATATTGAAAACAGACGCGTAGCGAGCTCACACAGCCACGCGTTTGGGTTTTCTTCCCCCCCCTTTCTTACGGCAGGAAAAAGAGCGGAGCCCTCTCCCACAAAGGGCGCGGGGTCCCCGGCACCGGGAGTTGCTGCGCGCTCCCCCCGCCGCCCCCGGCCGCGCTCCCGCTCCCCCCGCCGCCCCTTCCCGGCCCCGGCGGCGCTCACACACCGGCACGGATCCGCTCACTGCCTTCCCATCTCCTCCCGGCGGCGGTGGCACGGCGCGCTCGGCACCGGCGGGGTGCGAGTCTGCCTGTCTAGGTGCGTGTGTGTCTGCGGTGCGTGTGTGTGAGAGCGAGAGAGAGAGCCCAGCAGTCCGGGATGGCGTTCCTTTCTTCTTCCTTCCCTCCCAAGCGACACAGACAGCGGAGACTTAGGTAGTTGTTTCCACTAGCCCCGATCGGACTGAACTGGATCTGCCTCCAGTCAAAACACTGCGAGACTAAGACAGAAAATTGGCTCCGGTTTCACGCCGTGAGTTGCGGTCCCACCGGAGCCAAGCACAACATCGGCGGAGCGGGTGGAATATTAAGCAGGAGCGGGGACTCCGGGGCCAGCGCCGGGCTGCGAGCTGCCTCCTGCCGCGCCAGCGGGCGGGAGGGGAGGGGAGCAGGGGGGGAAGGCGGCAAACTTTCTGCGAGGGGCGAGGGATGAGTTCATAGTCACCTACTCCTTGGCAGCGGAGCGCGGAACAATGCGCCCAGACACGGCCCGGCCCCTCCCTCTCCTTCCTCCTCCTCTCTCGAAGAAAGCGGGATGTAGTTTCCCCTCGGCGCAGCCCTCCCCGAGGAAGACGACGGCCCGAGCAAGCGGCGGGAAGGAGGGGCTGCAGGTGGGCAGGTGGAATTTCAGCAATTGTTTGTGTTAGCAGCTGAGCGCTCTCGAACAAGAGGAAAAAATAAACCGCAGCAGAAGAGGGAGGAAAAATAAATCGTTCACATCTGCCAGTTGTTTTCTTAAATCCTAGCACAAGGCTGCTACTTTATTAAGAAGCGGCTTCCAGCGTGTGCTGTCTGCGTGTTGGATGCCTGCGTGCATGGATCTGCCTTGCCTCCTCCCAGGGCAAACCCGGGAGCTGCAGGGACAGGCAGCCGAGGGCCTCAAGCAGTTTGCCAGAGCAAAGGCCACCAGCCTCGCTGCAGTCAGACTGACAGGTGCCCAAACCCCTTCCTCAGAGCCAATTTACTGCTGATGCACTGCATACAGCCCTCAGTCATTTTCTTGCAGTAGCCCCTTAATGCCATCTTGCTTTTCTTGGACCAAGAAATGACAGGGAATGGCAAGCCACTGGACTGGCCCACTGGAAGTTATCCCTGACACAGACAATATATATTATTTATTCCCCACACCTCTTCTTACCAGCTGAGTTCCAACATATGGAAGGAGCGGTCAAAATGAGTCAGTCTGCTGACCTAAACAGAGGGCCAAGAAGTGGCCCAAGAATGAGCTGAAAAGTCATATATTTTGTGTCTGAAAAGATTACACCATCATTAGAAAGCAGCAATGGACTCTTCTCATTAATCCACACTAAGGAATCATTCACAGGGGCACATCAATCTTCTCACATTGGCAAGGTGTCAACACTCAGTGTTTGTCCTGAGAGAATAAAGGTTGGAAGAAACTCACTGCTGCTTCTGAAGTCAGGATTTCTTTGCTTGTAATGAATTCTGCATCTCTTTGTGATTTTTTTTTTTTTAATGAGAGTCGGAGACTTCAACTCTGCATCTTTTTCTTACCATGTTTCATGACAAATAGGTCTTCCTAAGCTCAAGCAGAAACATGCAGGAAGGAAGGAAGTGTTGGGATGCCTTCTGCACAGTGCTGCTAATTTATCTTGAAAAACTGAGTTCTCTGGACAGCCACGAAAGTAAATTAACTGCTTCTGCTGTTTACAACATGCAAAATTAATAGAGGCAGGCCAGTTCACTTCCATAAACAGCTATTGTCCATACATATTTTCCATGTTTCCAAACTGTATAAAAACAAGACATAAATAATATGCTTCCTTGGGAGAAAAAAAAAAAAAACCAAAAACCAATCACCAGGAAACCAAAACCCCAAACGAAGCTTGTAGGTCTCAGCATGTGTTACAAAGCTTTAGAGGTGGCTCTCAGCTACAAAATAAGTCCCATTTTGTAGCAGAGGAATTGCTTCAGCACACAGAAGCTGAGAACCAGGCTTTTAAAAGAGCTTGTGACTCTGGGCATGCCATTTGTTCCCCTTGGATGTTCAGAAGCACTGATTTCCAGCTGCTGCAAATGAGTGGGAAGAGAGCTGCAAGCAGTCAGCACATGGGAAAAGTCAGCCTCCTTGAAGGTAAAGTTGGACACAGCAGAAGTGTAAGCCAGTGTTTACTGAGGAAGTGCTACCAAGCCCAGCTCCACAAACAGGACCTCTGGCATTGCTCCTGAAGAGCCAGCCTACTGTTTTTCCCCATCAAGGATGGTAAAATCCATTCCTGAGTATCTTGCCAGAAGTCACACAGCAAATCAGTGTCAGCACCAGAAATAGAACCAGATCTCATCGTCCTCCAGCCGTAAGCCCAACCCATTTATGTTACATTATCTTATGCAATGGAGGGACTTTGTCCAAAATCCCGTTGGTTTCAATGAGACTTTGCAGAGCAGCACACACATTGTTACATTTCCATTAGCGCCTCTGGAAATAAAGGATGAAAGACGTACATTTGAGCATACAATACGTTTACTATACAAAATTACAGCAAAAGGTTGATACTTAGGGCTGGATTCAATTTTGAAAAATCCATTTGGGAGCCTTGTGTGGGCTTCAGTGGCATGGAAGCCAGGCACAGTTTTTTATTGAACCCAGCCCTCCATCCTTAGGCTACCACAATTTTTCCATTTTGTCAGCCAAATGCATTCAGTGTGAAGACACCCCGAGGCATCTGCAGCAGCCTGAAGGTTAAAATGTCAAACTTTTTCCGTATGCAGTTTCACACAGTAAGACTACTATACATTGCCACGCTACTCCATTTGCTGGGGTTTTCACTCCCTATTCCTCCAGAGCCATTATGATGTTAATGAGAGAACTGTAATGATGCCATTCACATTATAACAAGCCTGATGCGATGTCAGAGAAAGAGGCTTTTTATACAGTTCCAGAATGCTTCTGAAAACCCAAACTTAAATATAAAATGCCCATGACTATAAAGCTGCATCTCACCGAGACCAGTAAAAACAAGAAAATAGACTTAAGATGGCTATTCCTTGTTTAACCCCTGCGTTTGTGCCCAAGTGCTGCAGCAGGTTCAGTCTTCATCATATAGTGCAGAGCATTTCCATTGCATAACAACATGACTTGAGGAGAGAATAGCGTTTCTTAGCTGTGCTCTGCCATTGTTAACATCTGGATTGCAGTGCTTAGAAAACAAAATTGCCATCGTTTTGGTAGCTGTAACCTTTCTGGCATTTCAGAAAATTTACAATGCAGAAGCAATCAGGAATCCCACTGCATGCAGGCTGTGCAGACCCACCGTCTAAAGAAGCAGTGACAGCTGGTAAGAAGAAGGGGAAAAGCACAGTCACATGCCCAGACTGATGTACCTCCCTTAAAAACAACCCCCCGACTGTATCACCTGTAAACTATTCCAGACTAACCTCATTGTAAACTATCTACTCTTTACGATTGATGCAACCAAGTTTGGTGTCGCCAACTTAGCTGAGGGAGGCAGGGCACCCTGTGGCCAGGAGCGTCATGGAAAAGGGCATAAAGGCTCCCCTGGGAGCAGCAGATAAAGGCATGAGGCTGCCAGCATCACTGGCAAAGAGAGCAGAGCCATGCTGTAGAGACAATTGTGGAGTGATGACAGCTATGGCAGAACTGTGGCAACCTCACATGGGAAAATAAAAGACTAGATGGAGGCAAATAAGGAGGACAGGCAGGAGGTGGCTTGGCTCTGACCACAGCAGCAGACAGGGAAGAGGATGTTGGGAGCTCGTGTTTAAATAGATCAAACTGGCTGATATGTCACAGGTTCAAGGAGGAGGAAGTTACAAACAGAGACGGGAGATAAGGAGGGCCTTGATGAAAATGTTTATTGTTTGGATAGATATGCATGGAGTTGGAGCAATGTTATGAATGAAGCCGTGGAAACACTGGGGGACACCTAATCGCAGCACACTGGGGCAGCCCAGTCACAGGAAATGAAAGCAAAGGATCAGAGACAATCCCTGCACTCAGGGCTCTGGAGGCAAGCTGAGCAGCAAGGCTGCAAGAAGTGGAAAAGCCTCTAGAATTTGCCATGATGGATTTAAATTGAAAACTGGACTTCCAAGAGACAGCCCATGATTGGGAGCAGACAGGGAGACTTATCCCTTCTCTTATTGAGATAAGATAGCTGAAGAGAACTGCAATGTGCCAGAGCAGAGCAGTCCCTGGTCTGTGGCAGGGAGATGCTGACCACAAACCAGAGTCATCAGAGAGGCAGCAGGGGGAAGAGGGCAATGAGGACAGGTGCAGCAAGATGCTATGGGCCCCAGGCAATGATGATTTTCTGTTTCTTCAGCTGTAGCCCTACCAGAAACACATATAACATCATCTAACAAAAGCTGGATCCAAGGGTGAAATGAAAGGGTTAAGGCTAGCTGAAATAACTAGACTGGTAGAACAACAGGTCTGTGTGCCAACAGGGTCAATTCAGCTTTTCATCCTTTGGAGGTATAGATAAACTATAGGCCTGCCAAGTCCAGTGTTTTTCCTTGTATTTCTTGGCCCTTACTTCAGGGAATTTCAAGGAATCCACTGGTTTTTTTCTTTTGCTTTCTTTTTTTCCTCCCCCTTCTTTTTCTAGAGCCAGACTTACTGTTTGGTGGAAAAGGAATTAACTGGAAATCAGAAATTGATTTCTCTGTCGAGATACAGCCTTTTCCATGGAAGTTTTTCAAAGGTATCTTCACTTAACTTCCACCCTAATTTAGATTATACAGCTCCAGATGCTCAAGTGTCTCTTTCTCAAGACAGCATTCAGAGCAAGTATTTCTCTAACTTTTCTAATTTCCACATGCTAAGTTTTTTTTCTTTACATACTTTTCAGTTGATTTGTTTCCAGAAAGACTTTATGGAGTTACTCTGAAACAATATATCAGAGTCCCCCTGGGTTTCAAAAAAAAAAAAAGATTTAAAAGAAAATGTACTTTTGAATTCTTAAAACTTTTTTCCTTTCTCCTCCTTCTGTGTCTTCTCCTGTTTCTATGAAGCAGAACTAGAGAAAGTTTCTATACTGACAGAAAAGATGTTTCCTCTCTTATTTCTTCGTAGGCATATGGCACCTATCAGAACACTTGGTAGCCAACATGCAATGAACTCTTAAATGCTGGTTCTAACAGTTAAAGTTTGCCCCAGAATTTATGCAAATATATGAAAATGCAAGCAAAATTGCAATTTATTTTGCCACAGGGCTCTGGCAGATATGAGAAAAGGTGCCATCACATTTTCTGCAGCCATCTCCCAAAGGCTTCTTTGCCTGCCTGGTCTGGGAGAACAATAAAGCCCCGTGGTATTCATTTCAGTAAGCATAAATATTTTTTCCAGTGTTCTTAGCCAAAATGTCTCATATGCTCTCTGCCTCCACCCCGCTGGTGGCTGCGTGGCCCTGCTCGACATAAAAAACTCTGTCCAGGATACACTTAGCTCAGTGGGAGTTTAGTTTGCAAAACGCCTCAGCATCCTGAGGGCAAAAGGTGTTCCTCTTATTGCAAACTGTAACCGACAGCATTTCTGATTAGTTAACCTTTGTAAGAGCTTTTAACACTGAATAGGTCCTCAGTGTTATTACTGGGACTGAAGTCAGAGAGAAAAAGGAGTCCCGGTAGTCAGGCGGGGCTGAGAAAAAGCAAAGCCCTGCTGTTACATAAGGAGACTTCCCAAATCACCAGGCAGTTCTCATCACTTGTTCTGGAAGAGAGGTACCAATTAAAACCGCTTCCCCACTTAACTTTCACTCCCGTGCACAGCACATGCATGTCACCGGCACCGTAAATGAGATGGTTTATGGAGTTAATTATATTGCATTCTTCACTTTTTTTGTCTGCTGAAGAAAGTAAACAAAACAAACACAAAAGTGTTTTGGAACAAAGAGCGAGTTGTCTCCCACTTTGCTGTGTGCTACTTTCCACGAAGAATGAGAGCTATTATTATTCTTTTACAAGTTTCCTTCTAAGGGAAATAAACACCAAAGGTAGGATTCCAAGGAAATGACTCACAAATATTGGCAACAGGCTCCGAAAATTGGATCCAGTCTTTGCAAAAGCCTTTAGCAGAATACTAAACCCTCTTATTGCAAAATAAACTTTTCCCAGATGAGCTCCACATCAGCTCCGGGAGTGTGTGAGTGAGTGTGAGTGTGTATGTATGTGTGTGTGTGTGTGTGTTAGCGCTCGGAGACAGGACTAAAACCCATCTTTCACGTCTCCCCTTCTTCCCTCTGGGGCACCGCTGCTGATGCCATTTTTAGCTGGAAGCTGGAAATCTTTAATAACCGACTGAGTCATCCTCGGGAGAGGGAGGGGAAGGGATGTGTCTCACCTTGCCGAGCAGCAGGCTGCCCGCCGGCCGTCCCCACCCTGAGACCCCCGGCAGAGAGGGCTGGGCAGACGATCTCCTACAAGCCGAGCTGCAAGAACTGGCAGGAACCTTTATCCTGCAGCTGTAAAAATGAAGGGCAGAGCAGAGAAGGCTTTTTTTTTTTTTTTCCAATCCCCTGACATCGCATCGAATTCAGCAGGGCAAGATCAGCCTCTAATAATCTGTTTTCAGTCACTGAGTTAGCCTTTCAGATGCGCAGAAGGTAACCATGCACCGTGACTCATATTTTATTTCTTAATCAGGAATCCCAGGAACCAGGAATGCAGACATTGAAAAATCAGACAGCTGAGCAAAATCAGTGCGGCAGGATTACCATCTGCAAACAGAACAATCTACTTTGCATATTTATTTCTCAGCTGTTTAAAATTTTGAATCATAAATGCATATTCTGTATCGCTTGTAATGCATACACTCCAAATCGCTCGCGCTCTCTCATGTTGGTTTGGGGGGTTTGTTTGTTTGTTTTGTTTTTGACGATTTAAATCTGGTTAGACAAGAGCGACAGAAATTGCAAACCTTACACAGAATTCCTTTGTTGCTCGGTTCTACTTAGACAAGCCTTTTAAATGAAAGAAGCTGGTCCCCTCATTCATTTCCTTTGCAAATTCCTATTTAGCCACTCCAAGTCAAGATGAAACAAACGGTGATGCTGGTCCAGAGTCAGATTTTTTTTCAGAAAGTCCCTTTGCAGCAGCCAAGTACCTCCTTAAGACTCTAAAGGTTGCATTAGTGGAAGTTTTGCATCTGGTTCAAGGCATTGCCAGGTAGTTTCTAAAGCCTGTACTTCACTAAGTGTCCAACAGACAGAGCTTCCAACAGGACCTCTAAGTAAGGAACGATGTTTATATAGACTGTCTGAGACATTTGAATTGTGCTGAACTCCAGCCATTGCTCAACCAGTTATAACCAGCTGCCAGGGTTGGGAAGGAAACCAGGATAAACCAGTGTGGTGTCGCCTTCCCGAATCTGCTGGCAGGGTGGCACAGCAGGCTGGAAGGTAGGAGCTGCCCAGACCCCACCTCACTGCAGTGCTGGTGGGTGAGTTTTAATATTCATAATTGCACGGCTGCTCGTTTTAGAGACAGAAAGGAGGGATCAGCTGGGAAGTGGCGGCTGCTGCAGGGAAGACAATGCAGAGGGATGAAGCCAAGCACATGATAGAAAACATTTAGAGATCCACAAGTCCAGAATCACTGTAATCACTTTGGCTACCCCCTTTCTCAGCCTTTTGTTGTGCTCAGCTTTTTCTGCTTTCCGGAATCCTCCTGAAGCAGCCAGAGCAGCCACAGCCACAAGAGGCCAGGCAGGATCCCATCCTGCCCAGACACCACTGCTTCTACCCCTCTTAGTTCTGTTTTTCCCTGGACAAGGGAAAATAGCTCTGATCTGCTGCCAGGCATCCCAAGGGAGCATCTTCAGGGCAGAGATACAGGGAATCACTCTCACACATTTTTTAAAGATTAGGCACAATAAGTTTAGTTATAGGATAAAAATCTCCCAGCCACAACAGTGTGGCACAACTGCAGTGAGGAGCTGGAAAGGAAAGAGAATGGAGAGATCCCACCTTTTAATGGGACATGGGGGGTTGATTTAAAAGCATATTAAAAATGTTTTCATTCCACAGTAAATACTTGCAATGCACGTAAAATGCCTTAGAAAAAGGGAAATGCCTAATAATGAAAATTTTATAAAATTATGATACCAGTGCTGTTGAGTATCCATTTTTTATGCACAGTGTAGCTCATGAGGCAACCAGGCAGCACATATGACCTGTAATCTGCAGGAGACACTTTTGGCAGGGATGGATTAGTCATTCACCCCTGTGCTGTGGTGACATCTCCTCAGAGAAAGGCTTTCTGGGGAAGCCTCACAAGCTACAGTGTTAAGAGAACATATAAAATTTTGATGCAGAACTTCATATTTGACTGATTTTTTTTTTTTTTTTTTAGAATTTCAGCATCCAGGTCAATTCTTACTTACATGACTTTGCCCATTCATTTCTCAGTCTCCTTGTCCATGTCTCTGTTTTCAGACTTCAGTTTTTACAACCTATAAGAGCAAGCAAAAATGATCAATCTTATAAAAATTTAAAGGGCCTTTTTTATGTTTCAATTTACAGTGCAGACCCAAAACTACTAAGTTTTATTTTTTAAATAAGGCATTTTAAATTCAGTTTTCATTTTAAGTCCAATCTATTGATTTAATTGCTAAGGGAAAAGTAATCTCTAAATATTTATATCATATGAAATAATTATGCAACCACTGTCCTTGGACAGATAATATTCTGCTAAGATCTGCATTCAGTTATTTAGCTGGTGCTCCAGAAAGTGATTATTCCTTTTACTTGAGCAGTAGCTTAAAAAAAACCAAAACTTGAAGTTTTTCTGAGAATTAATTTTCAATTAGAGAACTGTTTTGAGGCATGTGTCCTCATGGAGGCTGGGAATCACAGTTCCCTGATCCACACCAGTGGTTCCTCCTCCAGAACTCACAGTTGGTCTTTGTTAACACTTCATTTTTCAGGAGTACTTTTACTGCCATGAGCAGGGACTGTTTATAAGGACAGTGCAGTCCAGTGTGGATGACACTCCCAGGGACCAGGAAGGACCAGGTGTCCTGGCAGAGTCTCCAGTGCATGCTGCAGGCAGGAAGTGCAGATCCAGGTGTGTGTGGAGAAGGGGGACACATGGGGGTGCTCCAGCTGGAGCAACCCAGCTCCCTGCAGGAAATTCTCCCTCCTCTACACAGGAGAAAGGAGCAGAGGGAGCCAAATGCTGGGCCCCCTGCCCTTAAACAGAGGATTTGCTTTCCTCTGTCCCAGACCTGGGTAGTCTCCAATGTGCAGAGAGGAAGACAGTGTTCTGTGTGGGAGGGACAGCATTTCAAGAGCAGGATCTGGTGCAATGGCAATTACCCAAAGCTGTTCCTGCTTGCCTGCTCCAAAACCTTCTCACAGCTCCTGCACAGCTGTGTCAGCCTTCTTGTTTATCCACATGGTGTGTCCTGGACTATATCTAAACTCCAGGGACTGGGAGATGCCTAAACTAAGTCCTGTGACGTTTTCTAACTGCTACAAGTAATGGCTGGGGACAGGGAATTGCTTTGGTTTAAACAAACCTGTTCAGCAATACTCATGGTTCAATGAAATGCACTACTCCCCAATTAAAAAAAACCCCAAAAACAAAAAGACAAACAAAAACCCCAAAACAAACAAACAAAAACAGAAGGAGGAAGATATGGAGAAGCACTTGGGTATTCCTTTATATTTTCAAGGTTTGTACAGTATATTGATACTCACTCCAGTGTCCATATCCACGTTCACCTACATCCACAGCAGCAACAGCAAAACCACTGTATTATCCAGTTCTTCTCAAATATGCACTCTGGAGCAGAACAGTGACGCTTTTTGCTAAAAGGAGAGAGATTTTTAAACTTCAGTATCAGTTCATCCATCAAACCACCAAGAAAAACTGAATAATGATCAGCTTCAGTTCAATTATTCAGTTGAATCATTTTTGTCATTGCAATGAAATTGCAATATGAACTCTAAAATAAAATTTAGATCTCATGTTAAATCTCTGAAGTATTTTTTTGGCTCCAGCTTAGCTGCTGTTCTGTGATAATGAATCAAAGATTCATTTCCTTCCCATGTCTACTTCTCCTTGACACATTCCTGTTCACCATCCCTCTCAGTTACACACGCTCTCTGCTTTTCACAAAGGGAGGAAAAGACTTCCCTCTCTCTGCTTCCAAGGAGCAGACGGTGCCAGCCAGCTCCCATTGAGCAGCTCCTCCAGCTCACCTCGCTCCATGAATAGTTCCACTGAGCGCAGTGGGACTGCTCAGCCTGAAGAAAGCTGGCACAACCTGGCCTCCAGAAGAAAGATCCCATCAGCCCAAAGACGAAAACAAGCTCGCAGCAACGGTGCAGGGCACAGCTCTGAGGCACCAGCCCAATTCGGGGACAGCCAGGAGAAGGTGCCAAGTTTCTGTTACATCCCGGGAGAAGTTTGCGCAAGGTTACCGGAGGATTATGCGGAACTCTGAGGGAGATCCTCTGGCAATTCTCTGCTGGGGCGATTTATTACTATAGGAGCTTGGGAAATACAAGCTGTCTTTAATAGGAATGCATCACAACCTCTGAAGGATTTATCATCTTAAAAGAGAAAAATCCTAGCAGCTAAAATGTACCATTTATGCTGAGAAATGTACCATTCAATTACAAAGCAAATTATATAGGTCACCTGTGTGTGGTTCTGCTCTCAAAAAGCATCAGCAGCTTCCTACTACTTTACAGCCATAGGAGCAATTCCTTTACATAGAGAAGCACACAGTAAATCACAAATAAAAGGTCCTCAAGAAAAGTATCTCGGTAGCAATTCCAGATCTGATGCACACAAAAGGAGTTAAAAAACAGCAGAGCATAGCCAACAGTTGAGAAATAAATCAGTAGAAGTTATTCTGGGAGCCAGTGGGTCACAGTAAGTTAAACTGTGTGCTATATTTGTTGTCTGAAATTATTCCAAAAGCAAAATTATTCCAAGAGAGAAGGATAAATATCCCGGAATAATCCAAACCAAAAATCAAATATAAAAGGAAGAATAATATTTCATTGGATTCCAAGTCCATGTAATCTTGAAGGAATTAACCACTTGCCCAGGTTTTGCTGTCTGTTTGTTTCTAAGGACAGAGACTGGAAGGAAAGCATTAGAGGAATGCAGGGAATCTCAGACAGGGCACTAAAATTTAGTTACTTATTTAGTTTATATACTGTGTATGTCTTTAAATAAAGTTGATTTTACCTTCCAAAATCTGATCCCAGCAATACAGAACACATACTGTGTTTCAAAGTATGCTTGTACAAAGGAAGTACTCACTTTAATAGAAGCCCAAAGTTAAATATATAAATTTTGAGGCAGATTTTGGAATTGAGGTTCACTCTCAGGTCCACTATTCTCTGCAGCAGGGCACTGGTTGGCCTAAGGATGATTCACCCATTACCACTTGAGCCGTTCCACACACACAGGTGTAAATGTTACAGCTTGTAAGAATTCCAGAGTTCCTGGAGATACTTGGTACATCAGGTCCTTCTCTGTCAGTGTGCTAGGAACTATGCACCCATTATGAGATTAAAACCAAAAGTAAATGCATACTTAAAGAAGGCACAAGTAAACCATTATCTCTGCGAGTTTAGCAAGAATTTAGCTTTAACAGGTAGTGGTACAAAACCACTGCTGTTTTGGGGGGCTGTCCTGGTGCAAGGCAGCATACTGCATCAGCATTTCAAGTCCCACACTGAAGGCTTTAAGCACCCATATAAAGTTTGACTTGAGTATTTTTTTAAGCTCTGAAGTAAATACCTGCCTATGCATTTTAAAGGCTGTTGCTTTTAAAAGGACTCCTCTAATTCAGCTGATAAAGTATCACACACTAAAGGTGGTTTAAAACAACAAAATGCAACCCACTCTGTGCACACAGGAACTTACATTTGGGCTTCAGCTGGCTGACACAATTCTTTTCACCCAGAGAGTTTCAAAGGCAAACAATTCCAGTATCTGTAAAGCATCAATTTTTCCTCATGTTTAGGCTGCCAAGGACTCTCCCAGTCATGCTCCTTTTCCCAACTATTAGCTGTACTTAGAAATAAATATATGTAATAAATCCAAAAGAATTTATGGATATGGAAATACCTATCTATGGAAAGCAGCAAGTCTGGAGACCTTCACCTCATTCAGCCTAACCGAAGAGCTTAATAAACTTGTTAGAAATTATTCTGCAAACCAGCAGGATTTTTGAGACTAAAAGAAAGGGAAGAAACCCCCAACTTAGTTGAATCTAATATAGAACAATTCAAGTTAGTTAAGGATTTCTTTACTTGCTTAGTGGTTATTTCCCAGTACTAATGTGAAGGTTATTACTAAAATACATGGGCCAGCTACTCCTCCTACAGGTCAACACACTGAGATCTTCCCTGGTAAGAAAACGGTTGTGGTGTTTCAGAAAGTGGCATATTTTTTTCAATGCCCCAGCCTGATTTCAGGCACCAAATTATTGCTGGAGGAAAACCAGCATTTTCTGCTGCCCCTTGCAGAAGAGAAGAAACAGTGATCTCAACTGGTCGTATTCATTAAAGATCCTCTAACACATTTCATAACAGTAGGTTCCTTAACCCCCAGGCTTTGGCCAAATTCCAACACAATTAGTGTCTACCTGAAAACTCTCCCATTAAATTAGGATTGATGGATTTGTCTCCTTCCTTAAACTGGTGAGCAGCACTGGCTTGAACTGCAGAGAGCTTTCTAGGCTTCATCTTCAAACTGGCTGATTTCAGGGTTAGGTTAGGAACATCAATACACTCACCTGACACAGGACTATATACCAAAATTAGTATTTTTTAATGTTTCAAATAACATTAATTAAAGGACATTTAATTAATTAATTGAAGTGAAAAGCACATCTCCACATTGTATGGAAAAAACAAACCAGAAAAGATCAAGTGCAATAAACTTGCTGAGAAATCCACTGACAGATGGAGTTAGTGGATACAATTGAAGGCTGAAGATCTAACTGCAGACCACCACGATGTGTTAACATTTTTTCAGATCCACTCCTCACATAAGCAACATTTCTACTTTTGGTACAAGGCAGAAATGTTTGTCATCCTGTGGTTACAGGGACTGTACATTAATCGAATCACTTTACAGCTTTTGTTATTTTGATGGCAGCATTTTCTGGGGATGCTTAATTTAGTTTGTCCAGAATGACAATGAGCAGTTTAAGTGCATTCTGTATTTCAGGCTCTTGACGCAGTCGATCTTATGCCGCATGTCTGGCTTCGGAGAAAGCTTTCAGTGAAATGTTCTGCATAATCAGAGAGGGTGGGATATGCACTCAGAGAACAATTCCTTGAAACATTTCTGGCAGTGGAAGGCTTCCCTAAGGGTGGATGAGCCCATTCTGAGGAAAAGCCAAGAAGGGAGCAGAGCAGCAGGTCTGTGAGATGTGCAGTGGTTTGGATAGCAGCACCCTCGGACCTTTACAGGTTGTCTGGAAACACCTGCTTGTGAATTACCTTCAGCAATTGCTCTCCCTCAGCTTCCTAGTGGTGCTGATGCTCCCACGTGGTCACACACAACCACTCTCTCCAAAAAGGCTCCCTGGGGTCCAAGCATCATCAGCAGAAATCCTTGTACAGGGGCACTTGTGTCAGATAAAGGGCAACCTAGGACCTTGAAGGGGATCCTGCTGTGGGACAAATGTTCTGGGGGTGGAAGATGGGGAAAAAAAAAGAGAGAATGTTTTTGGAGGTTCAGGAGAACCCCCCAAAATAACATAAACTGTATTAAAAGGACAAAATTTTAAAATATGACATTGCTATACATTTTCAAATTTATTATTTTAAAGGATGCATTATACCAGAAACAAGTAGCAATTTCTGGATTTCACTTCTAATAACCTTTACAAAATTTTTTTCAAAATAAGATGAGAAGTGTTTGGTTATATTCCAATAGGCAACAGTCAGCAGTGTAAAATGCCTCCATGCTCAGAACAGCTTTCTCAGGTAGTGACTTCTGTGTCATATTTAGCTGAGATAAGCACAGATTGCTGGGGAAGGACAGCTCAGCTCCAGCTGTGCATTTCCACTCCCCTCCCTGTGCTGGCACTCATTTAGGTTCCAATTCAGTCACATTGGGGAACTGATCTCACTGAAAACTTCAAAAAAAGCGTTTTAGGTTTTATCCTGATCCTTCAGTGACTCTTGCTGATAGTAAGCATTACTGAAAGACTGCAGAACTGAGGTATTCAGCAAACAGATTTGGCATGTTTAAGCATAAGCAGAAAAGCATTCTTCTGAATATAATACCACGGGTAGCAATTTCTATATAGCTGTGCTTTACGAAGTATTTCATACTATCTTTCAAGGATGTGCATCAGTTTCACTGATTAATTTAACAGTATGACAGGTCATTTACTGCCTGGATATATCAATGACGTGGAAGAAAACAGGAATTTTGGCAGTGAGAGTAAGAATGGCAGTGCTGTGGGTGACAGTACTTTGTATTCACTGGCAAGCCCTGTGTGAAGAAGTTCAGTTAAAAACCCAAATGAGGAGACACAGAACGACTCCATGAGAAGTGCCTGCTTGGCTGCACAGTGACAGATGGCGAAGGCTGAATGGTTAATGCCATTCCGCAGCCTACTGGCCTGGCTTGTGCTCCCAAGTGTTTTATGCCATCACAGGGAACTGCAGCAAGCGTGTGTGATGATTTGCCACTGAGGCTTACTAAGATCTAGCTACATATTCATGACCTTTAGCCTAGCTGACTGATTTGGAGCTGTATCAAACAGCTGATTATATGGTTTTTCCTTTTCCTGCCTATTTTTTTCTTTAATATAAATATGAATGAATTCTGCATTCTGTATCTCCCTGATTTCCTAAGAATGCCAGACATTTTCCGGTGAAGGCATTAATTAGCAAAGGCTTGTGTGACTGGCGTTTTAGTCTATTGGTACTTCAGGTCTCTGCAGATGAAAATGCTGTGATATCATGGGAAATGTGTACTTAACTCTAACAGCAAATGGAGTACAAATCTGGTCTCCTTCAGTATGTTTAAGTCTGCTCCTTCTCTGAACTGTTGAACCACTGCAACAAGAACTGATATGACAGGATGTAACTGTAGATTTGATTACTATTATCTTTTATACTCACATTCATTACATTTGTAAAGCTCACTTGGCCTGGTATTCTGAATTTCTGTTTGCAGTTAACCTTTAATTGCAAACAGTGGGTTACAGTGATTGAACTCTTCATCGCAGCTCTTGAAACCACGACTTTCTCAGGCAGGAATGGAAGATGATTTGAAGTTTCCTTATTTCACACTAGCAAAATTAAAAGCAGAATATAATTTTTGCATAATGCAATGAAATAATTTGAAAGGCTATGAGGGGAAATTTTATTCTGCCTCTAAAATATACATATTAGTTCAACATGATCTTACACAATTTGACAAGAGGATTTTCATTATTAATAAGATGAAATGTAAGGCTTCTAATTAAGTGGAAAACAAACCAGTGTAAACTACACTCAGAACACACAAACCTATTAGGTTTTAAATTTAATAATAAATCATTTATCTGAAGCCCAGCTGATTTGATGCATGATGTTACTTGATGAGGGTTTATTTCATTTCTGCATTTTTTCTTCCTTCTACCCTTACTATTCTTATGCAAAAACAACAGTAAATAACAGTTTCTAATAGGCACCACAAGTAAACTTGGTTTTTTGAATCCCTGTGCTGAAATGTAGCTACTAAAAATGATTATCAGGTAACAAAATGCCTTAGCAAGGGTCTCATTCATTTGGGGGGGCTAATTTACAAGTAAAATGAAATGTCTAATAAGAATAAAACACTAAAATAGAACTGCACTGTTGGACTATAAAAACAAAAATACTAGAGAAAAAAAATTAAAACTTCATCAGGAAAAATGCTAAATAGCCCTTGCCCACAGGAACCTTCAGAGTGAAGAAAGCAGCAACTTCCAAAGGATTTTAAATACTATCTAATATAGAGTTTGCCACATGAAGACAACTACTCAGAGAAAACCTTGGACAGGTAAAGTAGCAAAATCTGTAAAAGTGATGCAACTTGGCTCTCTCTGTCTGAAGCAATTACAGTTTCACAACAAACTAATTACCAACTATGAGCATTACACATAGTTCTGCTCAGCTACCTGCATGAGTCATGGGTGACTGCAAGGTAGCACACATGGCTGAAACTGTGTAGTAACACTTTTTTCTGTCATCTTTGAGTAGCAAATGGCTGTTCATAATGGTGACCAACTATCAGTCTACAGATTGATCTACATTCTACTTCACTTATTGTGCCATTTTCACTGCTTCACAAATCCACATTTTCCAGCAAGTATTTTTCGTATTATTACCTTTTAATAGATCTTATATAATATGGAGAAAGACATTCCTGAGTTGTTTTTTTTCTGCTAGACAAGGATAACAAAATTCTTGTGACATCTTCTGAAGAATATGGCCACAAGTGCTCCATTCAAATTTTTTCAAACACCAAATATGTAGCAATCTCCATATGGAATGCCCCATTATTTTTAAGTGCATAGCCTTTGGAAAATGCTAGCCTTAACAGCAGCAAGTACCATTTTATCTTATTTGCAGGACAAATCCTAGGATTTGCACAGATGATGGTGGGTCCAGATGATCAGGATCATACAGCAAAGAAATGTACCCCTCTCTTGCCTTTCATCTGGTAAAAGTCACTGGGCTATGCTCCTTTCATCTGCAGAAATGGGAAGAAACAATAAAAGCTTTTTATAGTTAGTCTTCCAACATTTACAATAGGAAAAAATGCTTTAATTGTTCTAACAATTCTTTTTGCATGCATGCAAGTAGGTATTAAAACATACCTACATTCAGACATCTCCTAAAGCTGAGCTGCCATGAAAGCCCAGAAAGCTTTTTTTCTAATAGGTACCACAAAAACCATCAGAGGATAGTAGTACAGAAGATCTAAGCTGGGTCACAGTAAAATTACAATTGTTACTTATGGCAAGTGCTCTTTCATGTTTAAATCAAACCCCAATTATTTCATCCTATTTATTCCTTAGGAAGCAGAAGTTAAACATAAATTTGTTAGATGAGATCTTTTCTGAGAAATGTATGTAGGACAAAGATGCAAAGAGAACCACAGATGACCCCCAAGAAAACTGTATAAAGTCAAACAGAATGATCACCTGAGTGTGTCTTTATTTGCCAGTATACACATCATATTTGTTAGAACATTGTCACACTGGTTAATTTAAAGTTCTCTAAGCAGAAGATTCATGACATCAACAAAGACTGTGAGGAACAGAAAGGGAATTGGGGAAACTTAGGAAATTTGTAAACAGACCCAAAATGTGTGTAAGGCTAGGATTACCTTGCCAAAATTAAAAAAGATTTTTTCTTTAGTGCAGACAGCAGTTCCAGTGGTTGACCAAGAATTACTCTCTTCTGAACAGTGAAGTCTGTTTTTGTTCACAATGTGATGAATTCCAAAGGAAAGTGACAACAACAGGTTTTTTAAGTGATTTTTCCTTTTTTTTCAAATACTTTCCAGCAATTAAATTTACATGCAAAAAGCTGATTTCACGTACAGAAAATACTTTGAAATATCCAAAGTCCTCAAACTGACAAAAATACATTTCACAGAGATAGAGTAAACAAAATACAAATCCACAGCTGCAAAGTTTCAGATATGCAAAGTGACTATTTTAATGTTGTGACAGATCCATGGTTTGAAAATATACTATAGCATGTTTCGATCAAACTAACATGAGATTGAGGTTACCTGTGCTGTACAGGTAAATATAACTAAAACCAGCTGGTGGCATTCTGGCTCTCCCCAGAACAGGAATGGGATGTGTATGCTGAAAGTCCAGGGCTTTTTTTACAGAAAGAGAACTGACAACATTAAACTGCTCTTGCACACTGGAAACCCTCAAGATTAATATACAGTAGCACAAAAATGATAAAAGTAGGTTTTTGCTAGGTAAAAGAAAGAAAACAAACCAACAAGTATCTGACAACACACAACTGGAGATACTGCAGATACAATGTGACACTTAATTATAAATCCCTCTGGGGATTCAGAGTCTGACACACCATGTGCAGAACTGCACATTCATCCCAGAGCTCCTGCTTTCACCTGATGTGGACTGAAATGCCATGAAACGTATGTCTTCATCTGGATTATAATGACAGTTTCAAACAAAGTTCTCAGGCTTTAATAAGCTGCATAAACAGCTGCAAACAGTCATTTGCTCTAATTATGTTACTGTCAAAATGAAAGGAAAAAAAAAGGAAAATTTTTAGGGGAATTTTAATTACTACTTATTCAAAGTAAAATCATTTTAAAAGGGAACAGAAAAGCAGCTCAAGGAATACTGAAAATCAGTGTGAATTCCGTTACAGGTATTAGTTAAGGGCACCAAGGTTCTGTACAGAAATGAAAGTATGAAAACAAAAACAAATTAAGAAAGGAAATGAGCACTGATATTTCACCTCTAAAACCTTTAGCAAAAAAAAGCTTTTTTTTTTGTGCATATAATTAGGAGCATGGTTGATAACATGACTGCAATGAACCCATTTTCTACAATCTTTGATATATAAAAATAATTCTACGACTTCTGAGACAAACAGGACTTGCAAATATAACCTATTCCCATCAAAACTGTGCTTGGTGTCTTAGATGTTTAAGGCTATACATGCATTGAAATTTAAGGAATTTCAGGTTGAAACAGTAGTTGAAAACTGTGTTACATTACATAGGTTATACAATGAAGGGATACTGGTAGGAAATGTACATATGATGCAGCATCAGTCTGTTCCTGTAAGACCAGCATACACCAGATAATTATTGTACAATATCAGGACTTCAGACACAGGAAAGCCAAATCTGTTTTTAAAGTAGCACACTTCAGATATAGGTATAACATGAGTATAACCAAGCTAATCTGACAGCACTGACTGACTGATATTTTTGCGTGTGATAGGATTTTGATTTAAATGCACCAAGAAACACAACCCAAACACTTTGCTACTGATACAACAATGCACATCCAGTCAGAAAAGAGGTATTTGGAATTCTCAGCTGGGAGTCACATTTACAGAAGCCTATTTTATATTTGTTAACAGAGATCCATCATATAATTTTTGTCTTTAAGTAATTGCAAGTCCAAACATTATTTGTCAAAATAATTAGAAACAGACTTGGTTCTTTGGTTAACACCATGTGACTTACATCAGACACAGGAATCAATTAAGAACAAACAGCCATATGAGGAAGTTTCTTGGACAAGGGGGGTGAGGAAGGAAAGGGGAAAACTTCAAATTCAAAGAAATGCATTGTGTTCAACTGAACTGCCCTTTGAAACCTCCCAGACTAGGAATAATCAGTTTAAGACATCTCTTCAGTTGCAGTGACATTGCTTACAGACCATAACTTCAGTTTCTCTACATATTAAGTTTTATACAAAAGAAGGAAGGCACCGAGTGCATCGGTGACGTACAGGCAGTATAAAAGTATGCAAGAAAATGCTACATACTGTATATTTCATACCTTTTAGAAATGTGGTGAACGTGTGCTATCTCTATGCAATATGATGCTTCACAAATCCAATTCCTTATATCCCAATGAAAGAATGAATTAAAATGTGAAACACATTTTAATAATCTTGCTGGTAACAGCGCAATTCAGTATTTGTATTCACTAATACCAGTTATTAGCTTATAGTCACCAGAAAAACAAGTTCAAAATCACTGACAATCGAGGGAACTATAATCTAAAACTACACTTTGGGACAGAGCCAGCAGCCTTTACTCATGACAGATGTCCCACTAAGAATGGAAGGCGGCTCAGTTTTACCACTGTTATTCATGTTAATAGGGCCTTTCTCTGAGACATTCCCAGAAATAGACGGAAGTGCTTACAGGGAAGGGTCCTACACAACATGAAAGACATCTGGTTAAACCAGGACCTGAGTAAAAGGCAGAAGGTTCAGGCCCTTAGTCATTATATTAGCACTTCTGATTGTGTTAACAGTGATATAGCTTGCTCATAGAGCATTTAATTTTACATTGTTAAATCATCTTATATAAAAATAGGTACGAAAGCTCTGTAAGAAAGTATATATACTATATAAGGAGAAATCTCTCCTTAAAAAAAGCAAATAAAGGGAAAAATTGAATAAAAGGTTTCACTAATTACACTTTGTCATGAAAATCACATTAAAAACATTTATCATAAACGAAACAGTACTGAGCACTAATGAACCTTGTGGTTTACTGGAAAGGACAGCAAACTAGCTGTATAGTAAAAAAAGATCATTGCTCTATCTCCTTTTTTGTAAATATTCCCTAATACATTCAACTGCTTAGAAATTTTCTTAAAATGTCATAATAAGCCATTTGCAAAATTGACTATCAAAACTGGTTCAAAGCCCTGCTCCTTGCATGTACCATGGCCTAGACACTACATCTCAAAGCTATGATAATGCTTCCAGTTAATTCTGCAAATTCATTCAAACTCACGCTCTGGAAATGAACCAAAAGTTAGAAAGCAATCCACTTTAGACCCTCAGCATGCAGTCAATGTCCACAGGGTTTGCAAAACACAGCAAAAGAATTATATTGATACAATGGGCAAGACTCTTGTCCTCAGATACAAGAGAGAAAAGGATGACATTAATTACATCCCTGAATGTCCATGAGGTATTCCTTCAGTGGTATGGTATTACTGCTTCTGCTCTCCTGAGTAGGGCCTTTATGCCAGCTCAACCAATAGATGCTTCCAAGAAAATTAATTAATCCTTCTTGCTATGAGAAAGCCTTGCCCTTTTTCTGGGCAGAGCTGTCTCCTGGTCTTCATTCCTACCAGAGCAGTACCACCCACTTTCCTGACTCCTGGCACATTCCTCTGCATAAGGACCATGTTTCTACATCAATTCAGCAAACCCTGATCCAGCAAAACCCGATCCAGCATGTACCAGGCCCATCCATTACTTCAGTCACACCACATAACATATGAACTGAGCTTGCCAGCACTAATAATTGTGCCATATTCAGGTAGACATAATATAAGCAGATACTGGTGCATAAGATTTCTGCATAGTCTGCAGAAAGTAAGAAACCCTGCTTGAATTTAAGGAGGGGCAGTGATAAGTTCTTAAGGCTAAACTAATCCATGTCACTGTGGGCCAGTTGGCACTTGCCCTACTCATCCAAGGCAAATAACAAACCATCTACCCTCTGTAAATAAAATACACCGGTTTAGAGGCCACACAATGTCCACAGAGACCAGCGCTGCTCTGAATGCATGAACTCCCACAACTCACATGTCACAGTTTCTCTGAGCAGAGCCCAGAGGGCCACAAGGTTCCAAGAGCAGAATGAGTCACTGCTGCTGCTACTGTACGAAGCCATCTCTTATTTTAATGCTCTTGCTCTCAGGTGACATCTCTTCAAGGGGTGTTGGTGATTCACTGACAAGGAAACGCTCCTGTGACTTTTCCCTCCAGAACTACCATCAGAAAAAAGCAGTTTAAAATCCAGCTGTGATGCACTACAAAATACAGCAGTTGAGTTAAGAGACCAAAAACACAGAACATTCTTGATGGTTCCTTCTAACAATAAACATTGCTGAATGTTCCAGTTAAAACTGTCAAGATGTTTAGGGACTGCTTTAACATTTTTAGTAGTAAGTTTTAAAAATATTTCAAAAGCTGAGCAAAAGAAGAAACAAAAATAAGAGATGATGATTAAATAATAAGTTTGTGACAGGATCTGGATATCTGATTTTTTGCCTCCATTCATAATTGAAATCATATTTGACTGTGTTGCAGGTGCCAGGATGTAGCACCCCTCCAACCTACCAATCCTATTGCTCTTCACTCTTTCAGGGTGAGGTCTGCTCTCCTCTCAATGCCCATGGGCTCCTCTCACTAACATTAACAGCAGGCAGGCATGCACATCAGTGGGAAAATTAAAAGGACGTTTAGCTGTAACTAGAATTCAGATTCAGAAGGAAGTCAGTCTGCATTACAAGTGACAAGCCATGATTTTAAAGACTGCTATAAACAGGACAGCTTTTTTTCCTCCAGAAAAGTGTGGTAAGTAGGGGGCTCAATACAACTCCGAGTTCAGTGAAAAGGGCGTTCTGTTGTTAGTTTCAGGTTGGAACAGCTCAGGCCAAAAGGCCTCCCCTCAAATTTCATTGCCTGATCTTACCCCAGACTTTCTGTTAGAATTGGGATGAGTAAGAGTGATTTGTACACAATTCCTACATGAAAATGTCTCCCTCTAAGAAGTTTTCTTCTTCTAAGTTCGCTATATTAAGACTGATGGTTTGCATTTCAGAAATTTTTGGGAGTTGGACAGGCCACAGAAATTTTGCAACTTTACCCCAAAGTACAGAGTATTCCTGACCTCTTAGGTCCAGTGACTGCCAAAGGCAGCTTCTCAGGGCCCAGGGGAATTTGCAGGAGTGAGTCTTTGGGGACAAAAAAGAATAAATCAAGAACACAAACACAAATTTGCACAAATTTTAGATAACCAAAAATTTGCTCCAAAGGTGTGAAAATGGGAAGGTACTGACGCTGACACTGCATCTGCCATCAAGAGTCATTGCAAAAATTTACAGGTAAAAATATTTCCTACAGTAAATGCCATAAAATCTGTTTTCAGCTGAAACATTTTCTAAATTGATAACAATGTTCAGCTCCCATAAAAGCACACACATTCATTCCAAGGGCTCCCCATATTTCCAAATGTAATTATTAATGATCTTAGAGGACTTTAATTTCATTTAGAAATTGTGTCATATTTCTCCAATAGTTGAGCTTACACCTTGCCTTGCTCCTGTCTTTGCAGTCAGACCTCACACTGTGGATGTCTCACATCCTGACCATCAGGCAGCAGTGTGGGGACCAAGCTTTGCATCTTTTCAGTGCTCCCCTCATTCCCTGTGTCCCCTGATCCTGGCAGAATGGCTCTGCTGCCTTCCTGTCTCCACGGGTGCAGGAGATACTGATGTCCTGCAGGCACTGCACAACCTCTCCTCCTTCAGTGCAGTGATTTCATGCTCGGCTGTCCTGCCCTTCACAACCTTGCCCTTAACAGAAAGGGCAACAAAATGACCAACATTTATAATACTTTAAGACAACCTATGTGAAATGTTCTAAACACTAAACCAAACAGGTCATACACAGAAAGGATGCACGACTTTCAAGAATAGAAACTGTAAGAATATCATTGTTCTACAATTATTTAAGGCTACACTGACAGGAAACAGATTCAATTCAAGATCTGCAATCTCTACATGGTTTGCTGGCGCACAGAAAAGTAATTCATTTGATACATTTTTTCAAGTACTTACTGTACTTTTGAACAAAGGCAAACAACAAAAAGCTATGAAAAAACCACAGCCAACTCGGGGGAAAATACAAGTGCCTCTAATTTGTTATTGATACTTTGTTCTTCAGCAATTCTGCTTCATGCTTAAGACCTAACTGAATGCACAAAACCACACTGTGTGTGCAAGCCCTTATGTAGGGTTTAAAAAACCCACAATAGCTAAAGGCAGATTTCAAATACAAAAGCATAGGTTTGCATAAGCAATAAGAAAAACAAAATTACAAACAAATCAAATAAAAAGAATGGATTTTAGGAAGAAAAAACCCAACATGACAGCTATTGGTACTATAATTAACTCACAAAAATCCCAAGGCGAATCCAATTATTGGTGTGACTGGTTTTGCATGGCAAATCCATATTCTACTGCCTCAAAATTAAACATTCATTTCCATTCTTTATATATTCTGTTCCTAGCCTTTGTACAGTATAAATCCAAGTAAACCAATTCTTCTGTGAAGTACAGACTGGTCCTGGATACTTTAAGAAAAGTCCTAGAGAGAGATTCCTCTTCCCAAATGAGCCTAACACAGACTACTATAAATCTCTGCTTTGTCTCAGTTAAGATTTCAGTACCTTTGAAATCTAAATGGTGAGAAGCAAAGCTGAAGCAATGGAACCTACAAACAGAAACCCAAGCCACGACACAGTTTAGTTTAGTTTGGTTCTGTAAGAGGTTATTTGTTGCACCTTCCAAACTGACTTCTTCATTTGTTCAATGATGATGTTAAGTACATTCTCCACTGGAGTTACCTGACCCAGTTCTTGCTGTTCAATATTGTACATTATTTTAAATAGCAAAACCTGTACAAAGAGACCACCACCAAGAGACAGTTTTCAGTTTTAGGAAAGAGCATCTGAATACCCCCAAACAGAATACATAAAACGACTTCCACATCCAATGAAAAACTGCTTTTCAACAACTTCCACGTCATTGCTTGTATTATATGGAAAGCTGAAAGGATTGTGAAAATCTGAGCATTCTCCTTATGCATATAAAATTAATGTTGATTTTGTATTAAGTTCTACACTCAACATTACATTTCACAAAACAGACTAACACAAAGGACTGAGAGAGACAACCTGCATTGTATTACTGCAAGACAATTCCTGTTTAAAGAAAGTTTTTGCATTATTTGTATTTAGTAAATAAAGCTTCTGTAAATGAAGCAGCAGCACAATATCAGGAGAAAAAACAAAAACCAAAAGGCCTGTAATAATGTTTAAATCTTTAAATCAACAAAAACTGAAAGCCTGGCTCTGCAAATAAATCTCTCAAAAGACACCAAATAAACCAAGATGTGCAATTACAAAATCCTTTCAAAAGGACTTAATGAAATTGTTAAGTAGTGTGAGAATTTGAGAACCATGTGAAATATCTTTATTAGAGCATACTCCTCATCACCAGTCTCACTGTACCTGACTTTCTGTATACCCCAAAGCCAGGATTGCTCAAAGGTATTATAAGGAAATTCAAGAGGAACACATCTGTCCTAACAAGAACACTTGTCTAATGACTAACACCAATAGTCTCAACAAATTCCAACACTTTACTCTTCTACCCACCCAGTGCTACAACAGCCAGTGACATCTCATATTAATAAGACATCACCATCATTTATAAGAAAAAAGAAATTGCTTGCTTTCTATACAACAACAATTAAAAATAAACACAGCTTGTAATTACAGACAAAAAGAATATTTGAATTGGGAAGCTTTTTAAAAATATGTTTACTCAGTAATGCACAATTTCAGTAATATTAATTAGATTCAGTAGTCAATAAATTAGTGTGAGTCCAGCTAAAGCCTTGGGGACAAATAGGAATCTCAGACGCACTGATATTTCCCTAATTTTGGTGGATGCCATAAGTGTTTATCTGATTTATTTCTTGTGATACTGCAGCCTCTCAACTGCATCATTAGAAAGCTGTGTTTTCCAACCTTAACAAAACCAAAGCAAACTTCTATTTTGTGTGTGAACATTCATTCAATTGCTGGCAAATCACTAGAAAATTAACTTACTGATGTTCTCTTCTTCAAGAAGAAAGGTAAAAACTCTTGGTCTGCTCTCTACTTCCAACACTCAGCATATGGTAATTCCTAAAACAGCTCACAAGAGACCTGAATGGATACCTGTTTCAAGCAAAGCCATAGTGTTTTTTTTCTTTGCAATCATTCAGAGTTGTTCAACTGCTGCCACTTCCTTCACAGTCCTTCAACCTAACTTCCAACTGCTGACATTTTAAAGAAACCTGTATCAATTTGTTTAATGAAAATATATTTTAGTAAAGTCGTGCTCTATGAGCTTCCTACATTGGAATACATGAATACAGGAAGTGCTTTCAACAGAAAGTTACATAGTTTTACAGTACAACCTGTCTAAGGAGTTTTGGAAGGGACCAAACTAATGATCTGGTCTCTTTGGATTAGGCAGAAGTACAGGCAAGAGGGAAAAACCCAATTTTTGCCATATATAGAGCTCGTTCCTGTCACAGATTGAAGAAACATTAGTTTGATGTCAAAGTTTACCTGATGCCCAAATGCTAATATTTTTCAAACCAACTGCATATCAAAAAATGAAAACTTACTTTACTGAGCTCCTGGAAAGAAATTCAGTGCAAAACAACAGTATATTCTATTTGCTATATTATTAAGTGTTTTTCACCAGTGGTTTTGGTTTTTTTTTTTGCTTTTGCTTTACAGACCATTAACTTTTTCTCAAACTGCAAACTATTGACCTTTAATCTGAATGCAGGCAGGTCAGAAGCTACAGTATTAAAGCAATACAAAAAGTACACAAGGAGGGGCTTACATTAACTTGGAGAACCTTGCACAAAATGTTTCTGAATTGAAAACCACAAAACAAACCCAAACAAATACAGCATCAGGTGGATGGGGAAGGGACCGCTATCGTATCTGTGTACAGCAAGGCTTCTCTGACACCAAGGAAGTTCATGACACTAAGTGAAGATTCTATGTTCAATCCCACCATTTTGCATGTTGTGCATCCTTTATGATGGAATGTTGACCACAATTTCTGTTTTTTCACTCCCACAACAAATCTGTTGAGTGCGACCAGGGATGATCATCTTCCTGGGAGAACAAACTCCCTTAGAACCACGACTGCACTTTCTAGCATCCATTACGACTCCAGTAAAGTATGCCATCTACAGACTTGCTGTCCTTTAGATTCCTTCATTTCAGTCCAGTGATTGAGTTCGTCTTCTCCTGAGCTGTTGAGACCTAAGGAAATCCAGCCTATCATCTCCTTTCGCTTCATGCTGCGCTTATTATACACAGACAGTATGAGCGTCACGTCCGAGAGCTGGAACAGTGCCACCTGGAAAACGAAGGTTTCCTTGTACACGGGATTCGGCTGCCCTCGGCGGATTGAAGTCTTGCATTTGGACATCTCTTGCCCCATTGAGTTCAGCAGTGTTAGCTTAACATATGTATCTACAAAAGAAATCACATTTTGGAACGTCAGATATCTCGGAACGAAAGTGCTGGAGAATGAGGTATGTACAAGGAAAAAGGATATGGTGTATACCAGGATGGCTGAACACAGTTTAGTTTAGACACGTGGAAAGATGACAAGTAAACAAAACATTACAAACACACTAACAAATGAACTAGCTCCAGTACTATGTACATGGGCTAACTTAAAGGTATACCTCATAATCCTCTTCCCACTGACCCCCCTTGTTTAGTCTAAAAAACTTAAATTGCATTAACACTTAGCAAGCTCCAACTAGCCACGACACTGTAAAGCATACCACTGAAATTTCAAAGAACATGGATAAATGAAGTGGGATAAAGGCAATTAATGAAGAGGAAAAAAAATAGTCAATATGCAGCGATGATTTAAAAACAGCCAGGATAAAATGCTTAAAAATAATCTCTGCATGGATGTGGTTCTCACTTCGGGCTTTTTTATTTCATTTATTTTGAAAACAAAAATATAGCAAAGTGCATTCAAAGATGGAAGCTTACACAACAATAAAAAAACCCCTACATTGATTCATGAAGGAAATACATTTACTGTATGTTAAAAAAACCCCAAGTTTTCATAAAATTCAAGATGATTGTTTAAAATGTAACTCGTATGGTGCTTTTGAGCAGTACAACTAAGAAGCTGATGCAAATAATATAGTTAGCACACATTATATGTTAGCATTTGGATATAAACCCTTATTTTTAAAGCTCTGTTTTCATTGGACCAAAAGCACCAAACAATGCTCCTGCAGAAGGACGTGCACTTCATGAACTAATAATAGGAAATATAAAATTGTATAAAACAATCTAGCATTTTTTTTATTCCTGTCTTATTCATGTTAATGGATAATATTTATTAAAGTTTGGAGTTTATGTTAATAGAAATACACTGAGTATTTTCACTTTGCAGGTACACTGAAACCCCAACATCCATAGTCAGAGATAAATGCAACTTTTGTATTAGAGAGTGCCACAAAAATAAACATATACTTTTATAAACTGGTATGGTAGGCAGCCATGGATATTTTACTGCTGGCAAGTTTTCTTTTGCATGAAAAAGACAACATCCAATTAGCTTCTACAGGAACTCACCTCGGATTATATAAACCTGTCCACCTATCAAGTGTTTTAGACAACAGAACAGTCCGTCTGACAACAGGGGGTGGAAAGCAGGAAAAGAAATAATGACCAGATGTCAATAGTTGGGTGAGAGAGGATCAAAGGTTAAAGTTTAAGAGGAAACAGTATTCACTGTAGTGGAAGAACATGAAACCTTAGCAGCATAGATCAGAAAAAGGACTAAACAAAAGGACTGTTAGGTAAAATTAATTGAAATGAAAATTTTGTGCAGTTTTTGTGTAATTTTTAACAAAAATTACATTGCTTACATAATGGGTTATCTTAGGACTAACAGACACTTGGTTCTAAACCACACTCAACACAGCAAGAGTCATGCAAATTTTTAAGTTATAGCAGGTTGGGTAAAAATCACTGAATCCTTATCAAACCTTATGCTTTTTCATGCAAATTCCAGCATATTTAGAAAAACTGCACGTAGTAATTAAACTTCATATATTAAAAGCAATAAAATGAAAAATCATTGAACTGAAAACCAAGCTGATTTTGCCCTTAGCTTTTATAGTTACTGATATTTGATTGTAACACTTCAGTTCTTGAGTAGTGATGAATTTGGGCACAAGAATGACTCTGATGTAATCTCTAAAAATAGCTGAAGAACATATATCTGAAATTCAGCAATGAGTCTCTATTTAGAGTGTAAATATCTCACTTACTAAAATCCACATATTTATGGATTTAATGTGTGTGTGCATGCATACACACACATGCATTCAATTTGCAAAAGCTCATACCCTGTTTCAACCAAACTTTAATGCATACTGAGAAGCATCTTTCTCTCCGACAAAATATTAACTGTCACACAGAAACAAAGAAGACACATCCACTGTCACTGCCTGCAGGACATGGCCTATTTGCCTGTACTCAGTTGCTGAATCAGTTACTATGTAACATATAAATATGCAGCAGAGGGGCATGTATAGCAAGAAGTAGAAATTTAGCATTCAGCTCATATTTGCTGCAGAAGCACTTCACAAAAGTTCATAGGTTCACAATCCCTAGACTACAAAAATGTGGGAAAGAGTAATTGCTTCCATTTCTATCACAGTTTCTCAATACATGAATGAAAACTGAACTGCTCATGCACTTTGCAGAACTTCTCAGTATTTTGGACCACTGAAAGTCTGAACAACAAATGTGACCAGGACCTTTCATGATAATCATCATCATCCCTACAGGCCTGAGTTTTCATTTTGGAGAGATGATGGCACAGACCAAGGCTGGCAGATGTCCATGATGTTTTCAACACGGAGTTAGGATATGGCAGTGGCATGGACCTGGCTCCAGAACTTTAAAAGAAGGTGCCACCACTGCACACCACTAGATTTCCCAATGGGGAAATCTAGATTCCACAATATTCTCTGCATGGTTTTACCAGACCCGGAAAGTGCATTAGTTTCCAGCTTTCTAGAAATGACAGAAATCCAAACCCACATTTGCCTAAACAGAACTGGACTATTGTTTTTATGAATATTAAATCTTCCCCTTATCCTTCACAAGGGATGACAAAAGGCAGCATGGAAGATCTTCTCTCCAAAAAGGTTACACAGAACATGGTTTTACAGGGCTACGTGCCATGGTCTATGCTCCCTACTTGCAATCTGAAACAGATTTTTGACTCCAGTGACACACACAACTGTTAGCTACACAGCATGGGCCCACTGAGCACATTTTGGGAATTAACATACTAGGAAATTAACATCTCTGTTTTCAAAACAAGTACTGAACCCCTCCTAACCTGCATATTCTAAATATTAAATAAAAACTGGCTATCTCTGAGATTCCAGAAAGATAAGCATCTGGTTTTGCTTTAAGGGAACACATGGTCTTTTCTTTCCCTTTCATTTCTTCCCCCATCCCAGTGTCCTTGGACCTCTTTGGCTTTCCTCATCTCTTTCTATACTTTGTCTCCAAATAGGTGACTCTGGGGCAAGCTACCTAATTACATAAAAGTATTAGAGATTCGTCTATCACTTTCCTTCTCTGGCCATGTTAACAAAGTCTGGCTCCATCAGTGTGAAAAGTATAGAGAAAGCATAGCAGAGTAAGGAGAGCCAATTAATGAAAAGACTAAACATGGGTCAAGAAAGTGAGAAAGAGGAGAGAGCATCAGTATCAAGTCTGGCTTATTTCCTAAACTCTGAAGACGAAGTGAGACATGCAAACCACTTAAAAAATGTTGGCAGCCTAATATATAATCCAGTAGCAGATAATCTGCTAGTGCCATACTAATCTGGGGCTTAAAAAACAGAAAGAGTGGCTAAAACCTGAGCTTCCAGACAAAATCAAAAGGAACAGGTATGTATTTCTGATTAACACTTCTGTAAATCAAACTCACCATCTTAGAAAACAACAAAAATATCTTTTTAAGCAGTTTGCTACTGAACTTTCTCAAGGTATGTCAAAGAGCTAGAGACAGTAATAACATTCTCTCTGTGTGACATTCCATCTGGCTCCAGTTAAGAAGTATATAAGGTTCATAGATATTTCAGACAAATGTATTTTTGAACAAATGCTTGAACACACAATTCAAGTTCTTTCTGACGGTGAACATTCCTTCTGTACAGTAAATATGCCAAAGGTCTCAAGTGGTTGCTCCTTGTCTTCACTGACATTCCCAAGTTACATATATTATAACATATATACAGGCACATAAGCAATTAAAGACTGCAGTATCAACCCCTCTAGGAACAGCAATAACTGTTCAGAATGTTTATATTAATATTAACTGGCATGTACTTTCTCTTTAAACACTGACTTTTTATTCTTGGCCTGTGATGTGAGGCATTAGTAATTTAGCAATTAATCATTATGATAAAGGTAATTTATTAGTCAGTCATCATGAAAAATTAAAACAGGCTTGTCAACTTACAATTAATATTTTGAATTTTAGATTTTTGCTATTTCCCAACTGACTAGAAATATAAAACATGAAACAGATTAGTTGATGATTGCTCTATTTCATTTTGATTGGGTAAGACTAAGTGATAGGATTGAAGTCCTTGCTACCGAGAGCCCCACCAGTACAGAAGCATTAGGATGAAAAAAGATTTTCACTCACTGGGTGGTCTGTTTGCTGCCAAGTTTTTGAAGTGGCTGCCTTTTATCACTTCTGCTGATAATCTTCCAGTTGTAGCATTATAAAGGAGGCCAACGAGGATTTCTGGAGCTGAGCCATGTACCAGAGACTGACAAGAGGAGGTACTTTCACTGCAGGACACTTCTGACATGCTCATTTGAGAGTCACAACCCTATAAAACAGATTAAAAGTTCTGTGTGTTTTATGGAACTATGTTACTGGGAAGCTGATTTTTAGAATAATGCACAGAAAATTCTGAAAGCAACTTACTGACAATAACAGATGTTCCATTTAATCACTCAATAAGAAATGTAAATTCTTAATATATACTTGATTTTCACATGTTAGAGGCAACAATGAAGGGGTCTGAAATTAGAACAATTCTTAGGCATTTCCACTGCTTCATGATACAGGAGAAATAACAGCAAAAGGTGAAGAAGAGACTTTATGGTCCCTATTTACTTCAGTTGCTAAGGTAAGACCTGCAACATAATTTGTCAGCATCCTGGAAAACATTAAACCTTGAATCTTTCACTTTCCAAAAACGGAAAACACCAGCAGAACCTTGAAGATAATAAAATGCAGAAAATTCTTATTCATCCTTTGTAAAGGTTATTCTCTAGACTGAGAACTTATGAGTAGCAAAATAACAGAACACATGCAAATAGAAAAGTGCACTCGGTCTAGAATAAATTATCTCACAAGGAATTTAATTGATCCAGGGATATGGAACTGCAATAGTCCCTTTGTCTTGACATTCTTCATTGTCTTGGGTGGGAAATGAAGAATGCCATCCAAAGCTCAGCAAGCAATGCTTTGATTTCCCCCTGCAAGCTTCCAAAAAAATTCTGATCTCTCATGCATTCTCACTACATCACATCTTTAAAGGGAGTTTCTAATACTAATTTTTATCATTTTAACTCCTCATTATTTGCCTTAAAAAAAGAAAAAAATATACTGTCTTTATGCTGCCACACTAATCACACCATGGTTGTTTCTATTTTCATTTGCACTGACACATAGAGTTGTACCACAGAAAACAAAAAACTGGATGGAATGTAGCCAATGGCATGGAAATTTGCTGGGTAGCTGAGAAGAGACTTTTGAATTATCAGCACATCCCTTTATGATTCTCTCGGAAAAAATGTAAATTGGGTCCACAGATTTTTCAAATATGGCTTGACTCATTTGGGAACCTGGCATCACTCTTTAAAGGAGTCATGATGATTTTGTGAAGCTGATTCTTCCAGATTCCAAATGTCTCTATAATTTCTAGCAACAGCTGACATGGGCATAAGATCAGACCTAAAACCTAAATACCACAAATCATCATCGAGACAAATGTTATAAGCAAGTAACTTCAGCTGATATATAAAGCCCAAATACATTATAGATTCACAAATTATACAAGACATGATACCTACAACAATATCCTTCTAATTGACATTTTAACTAGCTATTTCAAACAGAGCATTTTCCAAAAGTTTAGCAGAAGTTTCAAGTAGCAATCCAGTTCTCATTAATAAACATTCACTGTTGTTAGCAAATTTATTCTTACTACTGAAGAAGGACCTCAACAAATTTCTCTGACTTTCTTCTCCCAAGCTGCAAATTTGGAATTTTAAATCTTCAGTTATTTCTCCAAAAGTTCATTATTCAATGCCAAGAATAAATTTCAAACTGCTTGCAAATTGTAAATTGCTGAAAATTAATTACAAGTATACATTCATTCTCTGATTCCTGTCATTCATAGAACAGGAAACTTTTGATTCCTAACTTCAACAGAAGAAACAAAATGGAAAGAAAGACAACTTGATTCAGCAGTCACAGTATACACTGCACACTTGAAAGCCTCAGCCTGTCACAACTGCAGCTATTCCTTACGTTTTCTGGTCTTTTAAGATTGTAACACATTTCCCTGTGGTGCTTATTCACCTTTCTTGAGCCAGGAAATGTAGCACAGTCCACCTGACACTGTTCAGTGCTTAGGTCACAAATTTGATTGAGATCATGCTGCAAGCCCACAAAAAAAGATGTAACAGAAAGCAGGCAGTTGAGTAACACTGCCCTCAAATCCTCAAAGGGCTTTGACTTACTGAGAGGTGATGATAGCACCTTTTCCTAATTGGGACTTATTTGTACAGTTTACTGATGTCCTAAGAGGGACTAAGAAATCAGTTTATGACGGAGTTAAACTGACTACAAAGGGTATCAGGGTAAGGTTTAGCCTGTTAGAAATACTGAATAGTAAATGAGTGATGACTGAGTGGGAATGAGTCCTGAAGTACCAGGAAAGGGAAGACAAGTAGCTTCTGTGAGGTATAATAGAGGAGGAAAACAAGCGAAAAATTCCATGTGTGGTGTTACAAAGTTACATAAGCATGGGCTAGAAATACCATTGCTTTACAGCAGAATCCTGAGGGGACAGGAGAAGGACAAGTCTGCCTTTGTCAAGGCCAGGCAAAAGGATCTCACCAGCAGAAGGGTGGGTTGAGAAGACTAAGGTGATGCTTCAGAACTCTAAGTGGATGGAAATGCAACTAACTGACTGTACCTTAGATGGCACAGAAAGAACTGGTAGATGTAAGCTGGATGAAAATCTGGAGAGAGCATCTAACTTAAATGTTCTGCTACAATATTTTCTAAACCAAAATATTTTTGCAGGTTTGAGAAAAACAAATGCATGTTGTTTATACTCCTCCCTACAAAATGCTGTGGGGACATAGACAAGACATTAAAATAAAGCAATCAAATTCACTGAAGGAAAACTACAAACAGTATTTTGTTTTCCCTTTCACATTAAAAAAAAAACCAAAACCCAAAACAACTTCAATTAATTTTGTTTCCTGCTGACCCAAATGCATTATAAAAAATACTCTGCTTTGTAGTTATGAACTGGAAGATCCCAATATAAGAGAAAGTGAAATGTTAAGAAGGAAAATGAAGCAGATTAGAAGACAGAATGATGTTACTGGGCAAAAAAGATTAAACAACATAAAGCAAATTATACTTTCTGTAGCTATAATAAGGGAAAAACAGGGGATTTGGGGACAAGTATGTAAAACACCTGAGGAAAAGGGAAGGGTGAGGTTGTTTTCTTTTGAAAGAAAAAAGAAAAATTCTGTGAGGAAGAAAAGAAACCAGATTCAGGTATGGTTAAGAGACAGCTGAGATCAACTGGGCTGAGATCAACACTGAAAAAAGACTTTCCATTGCAGGACAAAGTTAAAAGCAGAGGTACTGAGTATTATTAGATGTCTTCTCAAAAGTATTTTTTCCAGTACAGAGTTTATTGTTCACATTGTGGAAATCCATTTACTGTTTTAAGAAAGATATTCCATGATAATCACATCTGTGGGTAAGTAACCTGACTTTGTGCTAATTCATATGCTGCACTAGATTTGGAAATAACAGCTCTATAAAGTTTCTGTTTAGGGGAAATTTTTCTATTTACACAAGTCAGAATTCTAGAAGAGCACTAACAAACTCATCAAGAAAAGAACCAGACAAGAAGTTACTCTTACCTGCTCAAAATCTAAGCTTCATGATCAAGTGCCAAACTGTAAAATATTAACACTGAAACTGCTAATTGGTACAACATGAATATAAATGGAGCTACAATTACAACATTACAGTGCTACCAGATCCTTTTCATCTCCATACTGGTCTGCATTTAATCATTTAATCTGTCTGTAAAGCTATCCCTAGGCCACTTTGATACTGTTGTTTCCCTGTAGGAAACTTAAGATTCAGACCAAAAGTTACTATTTGTTTGAAATAATCTGTCTATGTAAGTTTATTTTCCTAACTTTTCCCTCTCTTCCTCTATAAACACTGTGTGCAATTTAACAAGCAAGGATAAAAAGGACTAAGGTTCCCTAAGAGCAAAGGCTTTTCAAGGTCAGTGAAGCACCAGAATAGCCTAGTAAGAACTGTCACAAAACCTTATATGCAGATTTTTAAAACCTTAGATGGACTGTCAAAGTGTTGATAATCTGACCACAGTGCAAGGAACTGTCTCATGAGGTTGTCTCCAGGATATTAATACCAAACCTGAACATTTTTTTGTCAATTCAGCCATAAATACATTATTAACAGTAAGCACTGCCAAAAAAAGGGCAATGTCTATTCCAAATATTTGGTTCAAATATCTGTCTTACTACAGTAAATAAAATATTTTCAGGTTTTTCCCATAAAATACATGATGTCAGACTTCAATCCCCGAAAAGCATTTTCAATAAGGTTTTTCTCTGCCCTCTTACAACATAGAGAATCATCTATTTGCATCAATGGTAATATATGTAAAATGTATTTATTTGTCTTCCTTCCCAAAAATTCCATGGAAACACGGTACTTGTAACTTACATATTCATTTCCTACTGTTATTTTTCTATACCCTGAAGTTCTGCTTATAAATTCTGCTCTTAAGCCAGCTGGAATTAATGACAAGGAATAATGTGGCCGTGCTCTGAAGGCAGTTAAAAGTTCATTTTCCTCAATGTACAGGTTAAGATCATGTCTCTGTAGGCTTACAAAACAAGAGCATCTGATTCTTTTGGCTTTTCAAAATATACACAGGAAAGATGAAACCTCACTGACAATCCTTCAGCAACAAAAATCTGATTCACAGCATGTTACTTGTCAAAATGTCTCTCTCCAATTTTAAATGTTAATGTTATACCACTAATCTCTTAAAGAACTTTTTTGCACATTACTTTTTCTACTTCTAAATCAATACAACTGAGAGGTTAGGGAAGGAGATTTGAATCCTAGCAGGCAAAGGAGGGACCTCAATCCAGGTCTCCAACAGTTTTTAGATAAAAGCATTCATCTCTCTCAGTCACCATCCCAGTGTTGAACCCTGAAGCTCCTGTTTCCCTCTGAGCTTGCTGAGGGGAGGAGAGCACCCAAGCCTCACACAGGCTCCAGACCTGGGAGCTCTCAGGGAGGAAAAAAACAAACCTAGGGGCTCCACAGCCTTCATTAGTGGCTTCAGCGCCAGATACTTTACAAAAACACATTTCAAAGCTAAAATACTGTTGAAAAAATATCGAGGTCATTCCTGGGAAAGAGAACTTAGACCACCTGATTGTCGCTGTCGAGCCGCTAGCAGAGTAAAGAGGACCAGGTTCTCAATGGCAGGAAAAAGTGTCTTTTATTATTTAATTCCAACTTATATAGACTTCTGAAAAGTCACCCAGATTGGTCAGTCTGAAACCTCCCCCTGAGCCAATTGGTGACGCCTGAACTGTCCAAATCTCGAGACACTGTTTTTAATAACATCCAAACTTTATCTTTGTTTATAAAACACAGGAAAAAGAGAGAAGAGAGTTCCCATGGGAAAGGTCTGTGCTAGCCACACCTGATGAACTCAGCCCTGAAAACAGAGGGATATAAAACAATTAGGAATGTCAAAGTTCAAAGCCAGCTGTCCTGTGCTGTAAAAGTGAGAGAACACATCGTTACCAGTATTTTGCTTTAAATTTATAACCTGAACTTGCAAACATTGAAACATACAGTTTTAAGCATCTCACAAAGATACAGGTTTAGGAAAGCATCATTATCTATGACAGGTAATTATTTGGGGTTTTTTTGCGTAACAGCTTCCTTGAAACATGCTCCAATTAAGTGTAATGTGCATTCTTATTCATGTACTTAACACTTTACAGCAGTACTTAGTCAACTTAAATCACAAACATGAAACTAAATATTCTAATGATCTTTCCATTATGCAACTTGATCTTAGGAACAAAGCCATTTATTTTTGTGTAGAATGGCATGCTTTTAAAATTACCAGTACTTCTTAGTCAAAAATTCCAATTTTAGCAAATGAATCCACTCAACATCAATGGTATTCACATCAAATATGAATTGTTTTGATTATTAAAATACTATTAATTTAGTTGAAAATCTGATTACCTGAAATTATAATATTCCCAATTCTCATCAAAAACTTCTGCTCTACCCTGTTTTTTAGTTTCAAGAGAAAAAAACTTCTGGATGCAGAATTCTAAAAAACACCTTGTTTTCATACAGATGGAATAGTGAACAACTGAGATCAACTTAAATTTTTTTATTCACTAGATTCAAAGGATTAAAAGCTTAAAAATTCTATACACAGCATTAATTTACCATAGTCACTATAACAAACTTCCTAAGATACATTATAATACACAAATTTCATTTCAAAATAATTTAAAATAAATTAATTTTTATAAAAAATAAAATCTTTGAGGGTTTTCTAATAAGAATATTGTACTGTTAAAGAAAGGCTTGGTTTCAAATTTTAAGATACAACAGTTTAGTAATAAAATTAAAATAACTAAATAAAAATTAAATATTCTTCATAATGGTAAATCAACATGCAACTTTTCTGAAAGATTTTGAACAAGTTCCCAGAGAGATTTCTGTATTGTTTTTCCTGTTTCATTAGAATTTGCTATTAGTAATTTTTGCCTAAAATTTTCTAAAATGATCAGCTCCGCAGAACAAAACATTCATTTTCTACTGAAAGGGAAACATTTTAAGTTTTCTATCACTTCTATTAGTCTGTATTTAAATTACACCTTTGCCAGATGACAAAAGGTCACCTAGCTGTTCCACAGACAATGGGCTCGAAATCTGCAGAGCAAACCCAAGCAGTGGTGGAGGCAATTGGAAATGAATCTACAATGGAATTTACAGCATTTGCAAAAGTGCTGTTTTTACACTGCAGAAGTCTAGCAGCTTTTTATACAGCCACAGGCCAGGGGAGGAAAAGAGGCAAGAGCCCTTTTATTATTGAATTCTGTTTTCTGAGATAAGACAAGTAGCATAAAGAAACATTCAAGCACTAAAAGCTGTTAGATATTTGTGTTAGCAATTTAGTTAAGAACATCTGACACAAAATGCAGGCATTTTACCTGCATTCCTGATGAAGCTATGCTAAAAGCTCCCACCCTGATCCACTCACACCTCCCCCTCTCTTTACTCCCTGTCAAACATGTAAGAGCATGGAGATGTTACTGTGGGACAGCTTCCAAGACCACAGGCTTCTTTAAATGACAATGCTCTGTCCAGCTGGAGTTAGTCTATGCTCATTGGGAAGATCAATGGCAAATAATTTCATTTTTCTCTTGATTACACCCTTTCAGTCTGGGAAAAGAGAAAGATTCAGTGATCAAACAGCAAGCACAATTTATGAGTAGTCAATCTATGGATTACTATTTGATTGCATAAACATACATACAATTACTTTTCACAGTGAACAAATTCATACCATTAAATGTATATTTAAAATGCATTTGTCAGGTAAGCTATTTGTGATTAACAATTGCTAGTGGTACCCTTTTTGATTTGCTCAGGTCACGTTTAATCTCATCATCAGAGGACCACCAGGTGTTTCCAGTCGGAAGGGATCTGCTTCAGTTCTTAGAGCCATCCTACATGCCAAAAAGAAAGGGAACAGATAAACTGGATTCTCCTGGGACCAGCTGACAGCTGATTAAGCCCAACAGAAAGACAGGAGCTGTGAAAGATTCAGCTCAAGGTCAAATGATATAAAGGACAAACCTGACGAGGCTGAGACACTACAAGTAAAAAGATCCATTGCTAAAGGCACCCTATGAACAGAAATGCTTATCTGATACCAAATAGAGGCTGCTTAAATATACAAAAGTGATAACCTGAAGATCCTCAAGTCTGAAATGAAGAAGGCTTATGTTATACTGCAAGCCCACCAGAATAATAAGAAGAATCATTCAGTAAATAAATAAAAAACTAATTCAAAAGTTCCACAACCATGTACATTATGACTTTACAGACTAGGTGACTTCATCTGTTTGTAAAATCTCTGGTTAGGACTTCCCTCAATGGAAACAAATCAAAGGAAAATGGTGCACATGTTTTCACTGAAGGATGCTCAAACCTGCAAACAGAACTGATTCTGTGTTTTGACCTTTTGTAGTTTTCTTGAAAGACTAACAAATGTGAGAAGATATTTGTATATGCATATACATGCAAATAAGAGTCTAAAATATAAGAAAACAAAATATTTGAGAAATTCAGGATCTCTAAGGGAAAGAGAAATTTCACTTGGATTGATAAGCTAAAGAATGTACCTCCACTGAAAGAGCTGCTTGAGGAAGGTTTAAACAGCAGCTCATAGTCTTCAAAAGTGGAAATTTCATATGAGGGACAACTTTGATAATCTTTACTTGTAACTTCTAAAAAGTCACTTCTGGGAAATTTACAGTATGATTATTTTCCTTTCTGCTCTTACAAATCACAATCCAGGTTGGGAGACCACACTTTTACTACAGAGAATGACAGCCTCAGAATCTCAGTTACCTCACTTTTTCAGCTTTATGCATTGATAAGCTTCCTCTACTTGATTTTTTTTAAAGATGATCAAAACTAGACATAGAATTCTACACAATATATTTGCCACTGATGGACTGGCTTTTCTGAGTAAGCAACAGTACTGCTCAAGAGGATTACTTTGAGTTAATCTAGGACAGTTGTTCACAGTCTGTCATTTGACTGGAGGCATTTTAGACACTGAAAAGCATCATTGTACACTTGAAATAGTAATACCATGTCTGAAACATAGTTTCCATTATTTGCAAATATCAAAGATTGTAAGGACCAAAGACAGTAACTCTTTTTTGAAGCAACTCATTGATTAAAGGCAAAGGATACCTGTTTTTAAATTGTTATTTTACTCTGTGTGTGACAAAGTGATTTTGACAACTAGATAAAATTCTATACATTGTTGACTTCAAAAAATTCTCTCAGCATTCTACATTAAGGGTTATGGTAATAGATGTGGTTATCTATGTGGGAACTTGCATCTCATCTGGGTATCAGCAAGAGAGTTGAAAGTCAATTTTTTTAACCCTAGCCACAACACCCAGGAAGACAATGGCTGCTGCTTGCCAATACTGCCATGAAATGTCATATGAGCAGCCAAACACAGGGAGAATGCTTTGTTTGCCAAGTACTGTCAAGTTCTCCTGCAGCTTCACTAACATTATCACCATTTTCCAATCACCTAATAACTTTCTTCAAAGAAATCGCAAGAGTCACCTTTCTTATTGTGTCAAAGGATCTATTCTGATTTTCTGTCTTTTACACTACTAACTCAGATGGACTGAGTAGGTTATTCCTGAGATAAGAATGTGCTCAGAGTTTAAAGATAATTGCCCCTAACTTTGATGGACAAAATTTATACAAGCTAACCAAAAGCATTTATACATCATCACATAGGAACTCTTAGTTTTAAGCAGAATTATAGTTAAAATACTAAGAACAAAATATTTTGTCTTTTTGTTTTGCCCCTAGACAAGTCTTAGTAATTTTTTTTTATTAGAAGCGCAAAGTATCATACTGGTATTCAATAAAGCTCTTTTTATACATATAAATTTTAGCATTTAGCCTTCCAAATACAATCCTGGATAGATCATGCCATAAGAACACAGTAGTAAAGTTACTAGTAGAGACTCTTTAAGAGTTAGCACAAAACCTGACAGCTTGACTCTATAATGGACAAGAATTCCCAGAAAAGAAATGCCACTCTGAAAGCTTCACAGCTTTATTCCTATGAAGTTTATGAGCTGATAAGCATTACAAGGAATACTGAAGATATGCTTCGCATAAAGGGTAACACAAAATAAATGCCTTAAGCACAGAGCATAAACCAGTGTACACTAGATGATTAAATATTGTCCTCATATCGGAGAGAGTGTGTGTGCAGGAGTGAGCATCTTTATACACTGCATGCATAAATGCCTTCACTCAAAAAACTGATTAAAATAATTTTCTGGATGCTCTGGATATTTACAGTAAAGATGTAAAAAATACTCTTTTCAACACCTATGATTGCCTACACCATCCATTCTTTGTTATAAGGGATCGCATTGGGAGTTCAAGATGGTAGAAATGGAGAATGCTATAGAAAAGAAGAAAAAGAAATTTAATTTTTCCCAGTAAACACCTTGTAATTTGATGATACGTAATGAATGATTACTAGATTTGCTTGGCAGGAAGAGGTATGTTTTGGTCACCGAAATGGTACTTCCCAAATCAATCACAAACTAAAAACCATGACTGATTGTTGTTATTCTACACCAAAAATCAACCTATGGGATGGTGAAGCAGATTACGCATGTTTCTTTGATCTTTTCCAAACAGATTTCACTCAATAAACTACTTATATGTTTTTATAATCACATCATACTGGAGGCTGTTTTTCACTGTCAGGAAAATTTCTCTGGGAGAGAAGAACGAAGAGCAACTATAAACAGGTCCACAGGGATTTCCTGAAGAGAAATAAACAGCTTTTCTAAACTCCAAGATGGGTGAAGGAAAATTTGTATTCCACTGCACTAAAGGGAAAATTTCTCTGAAAGCATCAATAAATATCTTCCTACAAAAACTACGCTCTGACAAAACCACAATGCATACCCCTGCTATTAAACATTTGATGTAATGGACAATTTCTATTAAATCTGAAAGGGACACAGTCTCAGACAACAGTGACAATTGCGTTCTGCCCAACTCATGCTGGTTTCACTGCTTCCTCCTCACTCAAACATATGCTGAACTTGGGAAGAAACGTGTGATAAATAAGGGGGCTGAGGAGGAATTCCCTGTTACGTGGGAGAACTGCAGCAACACAGGACTGTTAAAGACAAACAGGACCGGGGATAATAGCTGCTAATGCAAGACATTATACACAATGTGGGAAGGAGAGAAACAGGGTGAAATCTTGGGTGAAAATGGTATTTTGTGAATATATTTGTAAATTCGAAGCCATGTGTAGCTTTGAAACCTAATTAAGGACTATACTAGTATCATATCCTCAGCAAGACATGTACTTGTTCACATTCTAGCAATACCCAGAGATTTGCAGGCCCCACGTATGTCAACATGTCACTATGTTTGAAAGGCACTGACCTTGCTGATCTACCTTTAGCCAGATTTCCTTGTGTACAGCTTTAAAGTATCACTGAAAAAATACTGAACTTCACAGGATACAAACTGTTCTTATACAATCAGAAGGCATATGATTAGCTAATAAAATACATTAATATAATATCAGGCACAGACAGAAGGAAATAAAATACATTTCTGCAGAAGAGATTAGCACAGATATTTCAATGGATTAGGAAGTTTCAGTGACAGAAGGTATATTTAATATACAAAATCCATATAATGAGAATCAGTGGAAAAAATAGGACAACTGTCATGTGTCCAAGAAATATCTTCATAAAAAGCTGTCAAATATAAACACTTCTCAGCAACAAAACCCTCTGTAAATGAACAAGGCAAATTTAATTCCGAATGTACAATGTGCCTCATCGTGGATCTTATAATTACTAATATCCTTGAGCAACTGGATATCTCCAAATTCAAACAGCACTTACCTTCTCCTGTTAAATAACTCCTGCCTGACATTTATGCCTAGTTGTACATAAAGATTGTTGGTTTATTCTAGCAAAAGGACAGCTAAAAAGGAATCCAATCAATGTGTATAAATATACCCAGAAGCAAACACCTGAGAAGGGTAGGAACTAATTAAACTCAAGGCCAATACTGGCACAAGAACAAGTGGTAATAACTTGGCCATGAAGAAATTCAGGTTGCAAACAAAACAACCTGATGTTTTCAGATGAAAATTCACAATTTTGTGATCAAGATGACCTGGCTGTTTTGAGTAACCAGGGCTTGAACTCAAGTGACCCAAGGATGCCCCCCACTTCCAGTCATACATCCTAAAAATACAATGAATTTTAACACAAATCTTGCAAATCTTGAAAAACGAAAATCAAATTTTGCAAATCTTGCAAAACAAATAGATGTTAAATCCTGTAATAAATCTGCTCACTGAAAAAATACTGTATCGGCTATAAATGATAAGATAAAAATATCTATAAAATCAGAAGTGAATGAATTCCCAAAGGTTTAAAAACTGATTTGTGTGGTTCCAGAAGACCATGGATCCTCCTTCAAGCTATCAAAACTCTGAAGGATCCTTTCCAGCAACAGGTAGAGCTGCTTAAATCCTGTTACACAAACAAACTCTGGAAGATCCCTTCACTTGCTACCAACACTCCTTATTCTTTTTCCATTCCCCAAGAACTGAGGAGCAAAAAATGCTGACATGGCATGCATTACCATCATAGAAAATAAGTAACAACCTTCTAATCTTTGATACCTCATGGAACTTGTTTTTACTCTGCCTATCATAAAAACTCATGAAAATAATACTGAAGAATAACCAGTGCACATATGGGATACACCAATCAAGCACAAGCCTGGCCCCTTTGTTGCCCTCTTTCACTGCTTTGGTAAATTTTATACATAAACCTATTGAAAACACACAAATTAAGCAAATACCTTTGGAATATTCAATGTTTTGTGTCATGAGATGCTTTTTCCAAGCTGTGAAACTAGCAAACTCTTCACTAAGAAAATTTGCTCTAGGTAGGTGAACCATTTCATCCTTAGATTAGATTGATTTGTGCTTCATAAGAAACCATGAGAAATCTGTTCCATTGTCAGTTGATCCTCCATCAGATCCATGATATATTCTCTTCTTTTACTAACTACTATATTTTTAGTCATTAAATATAACGGCCTTTTATTTTGAGTCTTTGGAAGTATTCATGTTCAACAGAAATGCCATTTCAATTGATACAAACTTTTTTTTCAAAATGCTGAACAAATTAATAGCTTTGCTTCACTTAAAAAAATATTTTCCTTCTCTGCCTCCTCCTCTTTTTTTCTCATTGATTGTTTAAAAAAAATCCCACAAAATACATGCAGTGTCCAAATATGTATGTCCTTGATAATCACCTTCTTGTTTCCCCAAAAAGTCTGTAACACAGCACACATACAACTCTTAAGCAAGGATCACTCAAGTACTTCTAGTCTAGGAAGCCCAGACCACAACATGACAAACATTCTCTTTCTGGAAAAAAGCATACTTAAATACTTACCAAAACAAAAGAGAAGATGCTGCTGAGTGGCAGTTTAGTGGTCTTCTGTGTTTATTGATAATGATACCTACATTTATCCTTAATTACTGGTATTTTGCTTTATAAAAAATATTATTTGGGGGACAAAAAATTCTGTTTGTCAGATAGGTAGTTGTTTTTTTTGGAAAAATTTTTTCTCAGTTTGAACTACTTTTCACTCCAGACTGAACCAGAAATCCATTATTTACAAGGTCCTAATCTGAAGTTATTAAAAATGGCTTTATACTCTCAAAATTCCTCTCTTCTATCTTTCTTTCTTGAAAGGCAAATACATATTTGCAACCAAGGCTTAATTGCAACAGATGGAGGGCACTTGCTAGCATAGCTTTTTTTTTTTCACTCTGGTGTGCTTTTCTTTTTAAATTGAAGAGCTGCAGGTGGTAAAGATTATACTAATCTTTATACATATATATACATGTATATATCTATATGCATGTATATGTGCATTAACCACTATATTCCTATTTATGGACTGGTAACTTCTAAGTGATTCAAAGTGAAAATACGGGCAGTTTTTGCAGGTGGAAAGTGAATGTACTTACAGAAGCTCTAAGGAAATTATCATTGTGCCAATGCAGTGCTACGACTGTTCAAAAAACTGAGCGGATGTGATGACTCTATAAATATACACATTATTCTTACAGAATTCAGGACACTGTATCTCACTGCATTCTTATTCTGCCTCATTTAATACTCACAGACAGACTGTAAGAAGGTTCCAGTATCACTGGCACTGACATCTTCCCTTGAAGATTCAATTTTGTTAAGTAAAAAATCTTTTCTCCCACAATCCTCTCCTTTTTCATGCGCCGTACACTGTACAGTCGAAAGCGAACTGCATAATTCCCAATCATCTCAGACTCGACGTGATTAAATTTGAATGTCTCTGTGAAGACAGGGCATGGTCCCCGCTGGATGCTGGTTTTTGCTCTCTGCTTTTTTATAGGCAGGAGAACTAGGTGTACTTGCCATGAGCTTCCACCTGTCCTGCTGTATGTTGGAATGTCTGTGACAGCTGTCACTGTCACCAAAAGCTTCTGTTCCTGTGAGTCATAGTCAAAAGTCACATCCAGTGTGCCATATTTAGCTACTGGCTCAGGATCAAAAGGTTTAGGAAGCTGTGAAGATGATCCTCGAGCTGACATATCCTGAAGAAGAAGGAAGAAAAAGCCATTTATTTATTTATTTATTGTATTCTATTATTAAGTCTAGCATGGCAATATATGGTTTGATCTAGACAATATGAAGGCACTATGATCTTTTTGTTCATTTCCTAAACAAGGTTATTAAACATCGAAAGCCCAAGGAGATGGCTGACTAGCAGACAAGAAGAAATCAGAAGGCATTACCTGGCCAATCCCACCAAAAGCCAGGAGCCAATCAGTCTGAATGCAGATTGAATTAAGTTGTAATGATCTCTTCTTCCGTGCCCCATGTTAAAACATATACATATTTATTACAAGACAAAACCACCTTATTTCAGTGCAAGTATACACATATTTTAAAGTTAATCTATTACATTCTTGAAAGACAGCTAACGGTTGAGAGCACAGTGAGGTGCCAGCAAAGAATACAGGAATTACTAACCTACTTGCACATGCAGCTCCTGTTGCAGTCCACAAGAGTTATATGAATGTGCCAAAAACTATCACAGAAACATAGAATCACAGAACAGTCTGGGTTGGAAGGGATCTTAAAGATCTTTTAGTTCCAACCCCTCTACCATGGGCAGGGATGTCACTATAATGGCTTTATTCATGTAATTTTACTGGAACTGTGCAAGATGCATCTGTTTTGAACTCATCTTCTGAATTCTCTGTAAACCGCATCAGTCCTAAAATTGTATTTTAATCTTAAAATTCAAATTGTTTATTGTCATTTCAAATTTTGAATAAAATATTGATCCCCTATAATGTTACGACAGCTGCTTTGATAGAGATACTGAAACAGAAAATACTTACAGGTCAACCTACTAATCATACAATAAATTATTCCAAGTATGTTAAACAAAGGTATTTCAAGTGTGTCTCCGTATTATCAAAGACACACTTGTTCACATGATGGAACAGATGCCAAAACAAAGCCTTCTGGGTTAAAAAATGTTCTTATTTTAATCTAGTTGCCACATAGCTGTGGGAATTCATTCCTCTAAAAGCTTCACTCCTAAAGCTTTGAGTGGCTATAAAACAAGTTGGCAGCATTCTCAGTTCTTATTGAGTGTGTTTACATTAATGACTGGAGTGCCACAAAATGGGAAGACCTTCCAGCTGGGCCTTCCAGACCTTGCCCCAACACCCCAGGTATGCAACTCAACCTACCAACAAGTCTACTAAGACAGCAAAAGCTGTTAGCACACCAGGACTGAGCTCTAACATGCACTTTAAAATTTCAGGTAGCGACAAAAGAGAAATTTGTACCAAAAAGGAGCCTCTTCTGCACATGGCATCACTAATTAGACTTACCCATAGATGTCAGTGCAGTAACTGGCTGTTAAAGACATTACAATGAAATACATGTCAGAAAAGATGATTTCTTCACAGAAAAAAATACATATTGTTACAGTTTATAGCAGAAAATAGGAAAATTAGGTGGACAAAATCCCTATACCACACCAAAAATAGAAAAAAAAACCTTTGTATTTTTTTTCCATAAAACTTGTGTTACATTATGGGGTGTTCAGTTTGAAAAAGCATTAGCAAAACTTTTCTTTTATTTGGGATGTCTGAAAAATCATGTGGAAAAATTTTTACTACAGTCCTTATAGTGTGAGGAAGTTTTCTGGCTGGTTTAAAATGGTTTAAAAATAAACTTACTCCCACTCTTACTGGGAGTTGGGTTGAAAGTTAAGGTACCATAAAGATAACTTCAGAAATCTGAACAATCTGAAATCCTACTGTCATATTTTCTGACAAACTTTTTTTTTTTAATGAAATGAGCTGCAATATTAGTGCCCATACAACTGTGCACTGACCTTTAGATTAAAAAAGTGCTTCAGAACAATCAACTACTTTCATTTACCTCTGGACTAAGAACCGCTGTGCTATCACTTGGAACATCCTCTTCATATCCTTTGTTATGAAAGCTTTCTATTTCGTGTCCCGTGCTTCCCTCACTTGGGCACTTATATGAACATCTTGGGCTGTTGCTACATTGGGAATATTCACATTTGCTGTCTCCAACTTCAGAAGGCGTACAGGAAAGGTGAGGAGAACCACTGTCATCCTGGTATGGAGGCGGCTGCAGTTCATCCAGCGGAGGTGTTCTTCTCATCCTCTGAATGCAGTTTGCTGAGAATAAGTGAAAATCCTTTACTTACTTTCTGATTATTTACTGTTCAAACAGTTCTGTGGAAAATGTAAATCTAAATGCCTGGACAGAGAATTTAAAAATCTATGTCTTTTTTTTACTTTATATTTCAAATCAGATGACAAATACTACTGAAAGAAAAATTTGTTAAAAACGGAAATGAGTGATCTCTTAGATGAAAGAAATTTAGATAAAAGCAAAGTTTTAAGTGTATAGTCAGAATGGATTGTGTAAACCAGATGTAAATAAATATAGCACGGATATGACATGACAAAAATTCTAGGCTTGAATTTCGGGGATGCTTACCTTGCAAAAATCTTTGGATATCTTAAGTCAGATTCTGTGCAGATGGAATGTAGGCCAATTATGGAAACAAAATGCACCCTCTAAAGCCATGATATCAAGCTGATTACCTCCCATGCAGTTGCCCACCAGGGAGATACTAAATTAAACTCTGAAGACAAGTAAGGTACTAATAAAGGCAGCCTTTCACACAAGTGAACTCTGCTCACGAGTGAATTTAAAAAGTGAAGCAGTGTTTCAGATTCCTTATTACTTGTTAAGGACAGCTAAAGGGTGCATATCCAGTGTCTGGAAGTTACACACTACATCTAGTCACTAAAGACAGTGGAAAAAGGATCATGAGCAATCTTGTGCTTGGGATGAATACTTGATGCTGACCATCTTTGCTTTTCACACTAGACAGATAGACAGAAATGTGGTTATACATCTCCTCAGAAAATAAACCTGATGCATGGCTACAGATATAGAGAGTTAATTCAAAATAATTACATTTCAATTTTTTTATCTCATATTTTACTATGCAGCATTACACAGTTGAATAGAATTGGGAAAAGACAGCAAGGTGTGCAGCAGCTGAAATGAAAGGAATATCAAGTACAGGTAAAGAACTGTATCACCTTTTGTTTACATTTTCTGTGGAAGTTTTAATGAAGATTTCCATGACCCTGACATAAAGAATTACCTTATACATGACAACTTCAAAGCAAAAGTGTTTTCTGGTCAGACATACCATTTCACTCACAGAAAAATCTACCAAACAAGGAAGTTAAAGAGAGTATTAACTGGGAAATGCAGGGCTCTCCTCTATTTCAACAGCTCCTAAAAGAACTATGGCAAACAAGTAATTAAAACACTCCTAGAAGATGAAACCACTGTCAGGAACCCTCTCGTCTCTGATAAACTCATCAGAGCCAGCCTACCATTCAAAGTGATTCCAAAATACTCTTCCAGCACTCCTGCAAAAAGGTCCTCTGCTGTTAGTCAGCCAGTGGCACTAACTCTTGAAAGTCCAGTCCCACAGGGCTGGAAAGCAAAACAGACATCAAGGAATGCTATACTCATATTGTAGTCATCTGTCCAGCAGACAAACATAAAACCTTACAGATGAATATCAGATAACTTGTGCCCATGAAACTAGATGGACATGAGTTTAGAATCTATACTGATCTTTTAATCAGAATAAAATAATAATACCAATCATTTGACTCTCAATGGCATGAAAACTGGACTTCCTTTTCATCATTTATATAATTCAATATTCTAGGAAATTTAGAGCAACAGCATTTCTGCTCGTTGCTGCCAAAAGGCAACAAACAACATTGAATGAGACATTAACCACCACGCAGCCCTGACTTCATATTCTTTCTTTTCACTTATCATCAAGTCTGCTAAGAATTTTTAACGCCCAGCTTTTCCACAGTCTAAGGAAATAAAAGCGTGTCCAGGTAACTATCAACACCATTATTGTCTTACATGAGTAAATAAATGACTCTGTGACTCACTTTCTTCACTTTCATGAACTACATTATATGTTCCTATGGGAAAACTATACAGGCTGTGTGACAGAAAAGGTGCTTTTAATGTAGGTGTGGAAGAAGTGAAGACAAAATTCTTATTAACCAGCTGTTATTCAAAAATCTCAGAAAAAGGTAAAATACTGGGGCAGGTTTTAACTACATATTTTTCAAATTTCAAATATATATATTTCAAACTGAAATAGCACATAAATTCTTAAATATCTGAGATTAAAAATCTAAGGACACCTCTGTCTAAACAGGTATAAACTGGTTTTGAACAACAGCTTTCTCTACATAAAAAGATATCAAAGTTTTCAAATTAATTCTCAAGGTGAAAATGTCTCATTTTAATTTCCCTCTCCTCAGTAAATGCTGCAATAAAATGATGATTTTTTTTGTTCCAGCTCTCCGAAAACAATGAAGATTTGAATTACATTAACACATTCTAATGACTGATGATATCAAAGCCAAATGATATCACAGACAGAAACTAATATAGCAATACCAAATATCTGATCCTAGGTATTTTCCTTAAAAAATTACTCAGAAGTAGTAACTGACTTTGACAATTAATCTGCCAGCAAAATGTTGCATATGTATCAAAGTTTCAAATACAAAACCACTGCTAGTGTCTGCTGGCTTATCACTGATTGTATTGGAGAAAAACATTTGGAGCTGAAAGGAAAGCAGACCTGAAGTATTGTGCATATTTACACTGAAACCCCTGTCTATAACATACCTTGTAACCCCTGTCTATAACATACCTTGTACCCTTTATTTCAGGTGTGAACTTGAGACACAGCTACATTTATGCATACTTCTGTACTGTGACAAAGCCAAAGAATACCTCCCAAAGACCACTGAATGTGGCTAATATCTGCTAAAGAGTTACAAGCAATTTTTTTTGCACTAAAAATCTAAAATTAATCACTGCATTCTTTCTATGCAAGTTTCAAATCACATAGAAAATAATTTTTGAAAATTCATTTGTAAATAAAATTAATCATATTAAATGACCATATCAGCTTGGACTAGATAGACAGGGTGAAAAACAAGCCAACATATGTCCCAAAAGTGGAAACAAGATACAATCACAGAGAAACCAAATCAAGTTTAGTTTGAGGTTCCTACCAGCCAGAAAATGCCAGAACAGAGGAAAGACAAATAGAAAGAAAGGCCTCACATTCAGTTCTCCACCCAAAGTACGAGAAATTACTTTAAAATTATATTCTCACTATATGAGTGAAACTAAATTTGTTTAGTAATAAATATTTGGTAAATGCCAAACTGAGAATATAGTGTATTGGTGTCAATAGGAAGATCTGAATAACCTATTTTTAAAGGGTTAACTTTACTAGCTTTAATAAAAATTTTCATTCTCCCCTGGTAGGCTGGGAAAACACTCACTTAGTGGTTATAGTAAGGACCTTGCTGAAGAAACCAGAACCATAAGTGAAATACCTGACCAACACAAGTCAATTAGCATTTTGCTGGTACACTCAGAAATTACAGCATGTAAACTGTCATTAGCACATTTAAGTCAGAAGTAAATAAATATCTTCTTTTTAGTACCGTTTGTTAAACAATGAAGGTTCGTCTGTTTTCATCAGCCCCCGCAGGACAGATTGCAAGCCAAAGGGGGATGATACATACCTTGCCATCAACCTCAAGAGACCCTCAAGTTAAATCTGACACAGCAACCTAGGCCAAACTGATCATTCCTGAAACATACAATTGATAACTATGAGAAAATACAGAAAATTGTCAGTCATTTTGCTGGGTGGAATCAAAGTTTAAAGATGCAGAAGTTTACCATAAGAAATGCTTTAGGTTTTCAGTTACTAGTTGAACTTGCTGCTTTCAATGCTCCTCATTTCTGCTCTCTCTCCTGGTCTGTGGTGGACGACGCTAGGCTGCACATTGCACCATGCAGCTGGTGATGTCCTTTTCCATATTTACAGCGTTTAGCCTTTCCTATCATAATTATTTTTCCCAAAGGTTCACAGCAGCAGCACCAACCCAGCCTTCCTTAGCCAATATTTCCTGAGTAATTCCAAGAACTACCATCTCTTAACATTGGAACAGAAACCACCCTTGTGCCTTTAATTCCCCTGCCTCATAAACCATCATTAACTACATTTCTGCAGCTTCGAGTTTCTCGTGTACAGTACTTCTTTAAAAATTCACACTGTTGTGGGAGGCAACGTTACCACAACATCCCTTTTGGAATCTGGTTTCCAGTTCCTTTAAAATAAATAATCACTACAAAAATCAGTCATTTTTGCAAGTTGTATTTTGTAATTGTCAGAATATCTTCATACTCAAACGGTACCTGTTCTTTCTCTAATGTATCTCCACACACACTCTGCTACATAATTATTTATTTTTTTAATCAAACATAAATTTCAAGTTTTCAAGCCTTCAAGGGATTCTATGTAAATGTTAAGACAATTTAAATAAAACATAAAATGAAATACGTGTTTAAAAATTAAAGAAACCTTTCTTATTCTGAATGATTAAATACCCTTAGAGATTTCTGATAGGCAGCACAGACAGTCCAAATGGAATTTTCATGTTTGAACTTTTCTACCATCCAAAAATATTATGTTGACTGAATTAACCCATATTACAGGGAGTAGAAAATATAAACATTAAATATTGAATGAAACCTCAGGCTTCTTCTTCCTTTAAAATTAAAAGCTTACATGTATTTTTGTGAGGACAAAACCCAAATTATTTCATAATACAACAAATTATCCTGGCCTCATTTTATTTCTTTTCCAAAAGAGTAATGGCATGAGTCATGCTTAATGAAAAAAGGGAAATACAGGAGTGCTATGGGGTCATTATGGACAACAGAAAAAAATTCTTTCATTTTGCATTTGCTTTCTTTTTGCATTTGCTGTATTTTAGACTTTTATTCACACTTGAACTATCTTCCTTCTACATTACACAATTCCCCAGTAAACAAGAAATTATCGTATCTGTTTGACTGGGGCTTTCTTTCCAATAAAAGATAACTCTGTTTCCTAATATTTAGAATATTCCATACACTATGAGCTTAATCCCAGACCTGTGGAAATCAAAACAGCATTGCTGTCATTTACACCTGATGTCACGTGAAGCTCTTAGCACTGCATTTTCCTCATCCTCTCAAGCTAATGCTACTGGTTATTCATGTAAAAAAAGGATCTTTTTTGCTTTTTAAATAAAACTAATCCGAAATTATAGATTTATCTTTATGTCGAGTCCTTAAAACTTCAATTTTCTTTCACAGGAAAGGTCTAAGACCAACTGAAATAACTGAAACACACATAGAGGTTTTTTGTCCTTTTTTTTTTACTGTGTCTGTTTACATCTTGAGCCTATAGAACTGCAGCTTGGTTTTGTTTCCCTAAAAAAGAAATTTGTTCTTTTGCTCTTTGCTCACTGTACTTACTAGAGCACTTCTAATTTGTAAGAATTTATTATCTGTTTTACAGAGCAATACAGAAAAGCCCTGCACTGGTGAAAAAAAAATCACTTTCCAGAATTAGCCCCATTTGTAACATTTTAAGTACAAATACACTATTAAAAACATTATCGTGAACTAGCTGTCAAAGAAATTCTTTTGTTTCCTTCCCAAATATTTTGGTCGTCTTTCAATGAAAATTATACATTACCATCTATTGAATTAATTTGTTTTGAATTTAAGTATCATTCTCTGGTTCCTTATACTGCACTGATATTAATTTGAATAGGAAGGAGCTCTGCTACCTGGTTCTGTACTTCTACTTTTCAGATGTCCAAAACACATCTAAATGGTGCTTCAACATAATGGCTCAATATTTTAATCTTTTATTGATGTGAATCTCATATACATCAAGCTCCAGAACACTTTTTTTTTTTAACTTTTAAAACATCTTCTTTTCTGAGACCCCATCCAGCTCTTTCTTTTAGAAAGCTGTGATCTTTAAAAATTGAAATTGTCTGCCTTCCCTTCCATAATTACATTTCCTTAGGTAAGGCATATGTACTAAGTATGCCCATTAAGGCAGAAAAACATCTTTTCTGTTCCATTTAGATGCTGGTTTCACTTTTACTATTTTTATAAGCAGCCAACTTTCCTTTAAACTACTTTTCAGATCACTAGGTTGGCTAACTTCATAGATGAACAGGTATTCCAATGCACCTCTACTCACTGTTTGTTGTTTCCAAATTACCAAAATAGAAAAATATCACTTCCAAAAAGGTAGTAAGTTAAATGAATTCATAGAATCTTCCTTTTATTTTTTTCTTCCCTGTTTTAAAATACGCTAGAAGTCCTGCCTGGAGAGGGTGATTGACAACCAGCTTTGAAATCTTAGGAGAATCTCAGTGACAAGGAAATGTCTTTTATCATCTCTGTGAAAATTCTCCCAAATGTGGCTATCTCACCAGCATTTATGGATGCTTAAGGGAAATTCAGAGCTTAACAGCTAAAAGCTTTGAAAACTCCCCCCACTGTAAACCATCCCAGGCCCCTGAGAACCCCTACTTCTCACCAGTGTGTGCAAAGTAGCATCCCCCTATACCTCCAGACAGTAGCAGCAGGATGTGGGCTTAGGAAATATTTTCCTGTCATTGCTATATTTCATTTGAGTATAGTTATCACCTCAAATTAAAGCTCAAATTCCAGCCCAGTTTAATTCTACTACAGCTGTGGTATTAAATACAAGAGCTGAGCAGCAACAAAGTGCTGAAAAGGTGAAAAAGATCCCATAGAGGTCTAAAATCAATTCCCGGTAAAGTATTGTAACACACAGCTAATATTCCTGTAATGTTCTTGCTCTCATTCTATTCAGTCTCAAATGAGGAAACAAAGCATGTTTAGAAAGCAAGATTAATGTGTTGCGTGGAAAATTTTCTTAAGCATTTTTATGTTTTTGCAGCTCATTTCAGGCAAGTTTTTTATATTTTACAAGAATAAAAAAATACAAACTCCTCTAAGCTATACAATCCCCCTTATTAAGATCATAATTAATTTACTTATATAAAGAAGATCCATTCAGCAGTATATACAGTACTTGTAGTACTTAACTATCAGAACTCCATCACTCTTTTTTCTTTACTTTTATTTTAAATAAAACAAAACTCCTCCCTTTACTGAGAACTCCTTCTGCAATTGAAATGCAGCAACTTCATGGTTTCTTAAAAACACCTTTACCCTGGTAACTGCATTGTGCAATCAAAAAAAAGAAAAAACAAGTGTAAAGCTCCCTACCATTTTAGCTTTCTATTTATTACTTAACCCTAACTGGTGAAAATGAACCATGAAAGATACTTTCCATCAAGAACTGCTTCCAGAATAGGAACAAAAAGCTTGATTCTTTTGCCTCCTTTTCACAGCAATTCTGAGTGCAAAGGATGCTCTGCTGGAGTGAGTCACTAACAAAGCAGCACTACAAGAATTATACATGAACCATTTTGGTAGGGCATGAGTTAAATTTTCTGCCCATCTACTTCAGCTGGCTACATGATCACAATGTGGCTACCTTGCAGCTGTTAATATATATAAATGAAATATATGTTATGGTGGATAACAGCAGTACTATAATAGTAGAAGTTAACATGTTTGGCATTTTACAGATGGAGAACTGAAGTACAGGGTAAAAAAGAGTTAATAAAGATCGCTGTGAATCTAGCTCAGAAGTGCTCTTCATCACAGAAAGCTTTCAGAGAAGTGTGGAACAGAAACCAAGTATTTTAAGACTAGCACTCTAGCCATTTCTTCTGTTGGTTTTTGAAGGTTTGGTTTTGTTTGTTTTTTTTTTTTATTTATACTTCAAGCTTTTAAATTATTATTAAACTAAAATCCATTGAAATGCATACCACCATCAACACAAAAAATTCCCCTATATACACTCCTGCAGAATTTTCCAATATCATCAGCTTTGCAGTGGAAGAGAAGGAACAGAAAACAAAAAATAAAATATTCAGGTGGGGAAAAAGGTACAGGGAATAAGGTGAAAAAAAAGCAAAAGGAGAAAGTACTGCAACGATTCAGGAAAAAAAGAATTGGTTTGTTGTCAAATGAACAAAGAAAAGAAATAACGGGAGAGAAGTTTAGTAGATCTGTATAGAAAATGAGAAGTGTGAAGAGAGAAATAAAGCACAGACAAGATGCAAGCAGGAATCAAAATTACAAACAGGTAAAATAACAAAGCAAAAATGACAGAGGAAGAAAGGTGAAGGAATGGGAAAATAAAACAACGTATGACATGCAAAAAAGTGGTTCAGATCTGAGAAAAAAGCAATGTCAACAGAGCAAGGACATAAAAGAGAAATCAGTGATGTCTGATGGGTGGGAATATCCATATTTGTAGGTGAAAATCTACACAACCTAGAGAACACAGCTAGGTTACATTCCAGGAGAGGCAAGACACTCCCACAAAAAGCCCTTATTTTTACATTTATATTTTAGATTTATTGTTATTTTTCCTTTAAGTTGGAAGACAGTGGTAATAATTTATTCAGATCCTACAATTCCAAAAGATCTTAATTTCTCTTATCTATTCAGGCACTTTCTCCCCTTCTCTCTTTGACACACTGGCTCAGTGAGTTGCTCTAGTAAAATCGACTGCCTTTTCTGTAGCATATTAAAGAATTTCTATAAAAAGCATTCTAGAAAAAACAGAATTTTTTTTTGCTTTGTTTTGAAACAGCTCTCATAACTCCACCAAACAAAAAGCAGCTAGAACCCAGAAAAATATCTGCTATGATCTCAGTTTGCAGGAGCACATAACAGGTCAACAATAGAAGAAAACTGTCTACATATGGTCAAGAACTCTAACATCCTTTCAGATATTAGTGTCTGCAGAAAGTATGCTTAGGAATGGCACTGGTACCACTTATGGAGCCAACTTTCCAGAAAAAGAAAGGCAAAATAGACACTGTGAAATCACAGGAAATGGATATGCTTCAAAACCAGGGTATCTTTCCTTCACACACCCAGTAAGAGGGCTAAGAATTCACAGAAAAGGCACAGATTAAGCAGCAGGGAGCTTGTCAGTCTGTTCTGCTCACTCCAGCAAGGCCTCAAACAAGTTCTCCAGGCATAAAGAAATACAATTATTCAAAACTAAATTTCTTGCACCTCTTTGCGGCGCTTCTGAGACCTCCCACTGTCACCGATGAGCTGCTTTACTAGGCTTATATGTAATGTATGATGTAGGTGTTGCTATGTTTCCACAGTTGTCATACAATTCACAAAATAGGTAATTTCCTGCATTTGGACGAGACAAAATGAATAGGAGTCTGTCTGGTAAAGATATTTTCATTCAGCCACAGCACTAGCCATAAGTGCTAAGCAAGACCTTACAAGGGTGACAGAACAGTAGCCAAGCTGCAAAAGGGCTCCTAGGATCTACAGCATAATGCTTCAGCCCACAGCAAACAGCAGGAGAGGAACTGGTCTTCCATGTCATCCACCCAAACAACAGCACTGAACAATCAAGGTCAGTCATTCTCAACACGCCGAACTTCCCAAAACACCATCCGGAAAGTCATGTTGCCATGGTGTTATATTTACAATACTAAACCTACTAGCCATTGGGACAGAGTGAAAACATGCCTATCCATCAAAATTTTTTTCTCATAGACCTTTCTTATACTAGCAAAAATTTAGATAACTAATTTGAAATTACTGTTTGATGCTGCTTGCTGAATAAGAGACTTGAAGGTGGTACACAGCAGTTAATTAGTAATCAAAGTCTGACAGCTACAGCTGCAAAATGTTTGTATGATAATTTCAAAATTGAAAATGATTTATTTCACTCTACATGAAATTAGTGTACGCTCATTAGAAAGTCAGCGATTATCCTGAAAAGTACTACAGGAACACAGCAGTAGCTGTGCTACAGCAGTAGAAAGTATACAACACATGTCTCCAGGCCAATTGCCATCACACTCTTCCTCACAATTTAGTGTCAGCGAAGTTTTTAGATCTTAGCAGTACAGTTGAAAACATATTCAGCAGAATGATGTTTAACACAGTTCACAATCAAAACGTTGCTGCATCCTGCATTAAATACATGTGACCCACCAGTGTAGCACTTCCATTGTTAGAAACAAACAAACAAAACCAGCAACCAGCCAAAAAACCACAAAAAAGCCCTGAAACCTACCACTACCAAACACTAAAAAAACAACCCCAAACCCAATCCCAAAGAAACAAATAATACAAGGAACAAAAGAGACTCAGAATACTTTGTTAATTGGTGATATTCTACTGCCCTATCATTGAAATTTTTACTTCAACAAAACGAACACGTCAAGACATATACTTTTAAGTTAAAAGCATCCTAAAAATAGTTAACACACACCCAAACATATATGTGAACACACATATATACATACACACACACCCCCCATGGCCACATACCAGCAACAGGAACCATTTAAGGTTTATGAAAAATTAAATATAATTAAGATTACAGTGAGGAAGTAATGTGCATTATAAAATGCTGATGTTAGACAGTAAATATTGACCTTTAAAATTTAACAAGTGAAAAGAGCCTTAATTTGCTTGTTATTCAAACTTTAACAATAAGTATGATAGCTTAGATAGCAAAAAGAAAAAAACCCAAACCACAACCCCACAGCATTTGCCATCACTTCACATTAACATTTTGACCAGTCAACAATTCAGCAGTGATGAAATGTGCAGTTTGATTCAAAGTAAGACAAGGCTATTTAAATAACTCAAAATAAGAAATGGTTATTGAAACATTAGAATTTTGATAAGCGATCACAGCTGCACTAGAATTAGTTTCTATAGCAACAGAGGAAATAATGTGGAGAATTGCACTGCAATACAAGATGGATTCCTTACAAACACTGATGTTCAAATAGAAAACTTTAAAATTATTCACTGTATTAAAATATTGTTATTAAAATGGTTATTCAAATATCCTATACCTTGTACTTCATACATTTTTCTATTTTTGTTCTTTGGGATTCAATTCTAGTCCATCCATTCAAGTTTTCACACTTTTACCCATTGCTTACCTTCCTATTTTAAAATTAATTAAAGCAACATTCTGAAAAACACTTTACCTTTAACCTCAAATTAACCAGCATTTTCAACTACTTGTTTGTCATCCCTACATAGAAGCACACATTTATTTTTCCAGCAGTAAGACAGGAGAGAATGCTTTGCACATGCTATTCATAAGATGCTGCATCACAGCCTTGAGAATTAACATCACCATGGAACTTCAGAAACTTACAGTCATAGGAGACTTGCAGGAGCTTTTATCAGTGTGCACTCTCATGTCCTAAGCATGATTAAGAAACCATTGCAGACCTATTAGTATTCATGGACTGAATACCCATAAGATGGTAAGATAAAAACCTTTCATCTGAGCACATCTTTGGATTTCAAGTGTTGCTCATTTCTAACACCAAGAATTATTGTTTCATTGCATCATCCCTGATTCCTGCTATTTTTGGCAACTAATTAAAAGCATATGCCTGAACCTTTTATGTATTTTGCCCTTATAATGAGACCTATTACTCTGGCTTATTCCATCCTTTTGAGTTCCAAAGTATCTTTCGAGTTACCATGGATACAAGTGATATGCTTTCTCCCACAACTGCTTTGTGTGCCTTATCGAACACCAGAAAACTGGCACAGTAGGAATCTAAGCCATCTATACAGGATGAATATCTAACCCCTTCAAGTGTTCATCTTCCTTTCCCCCACCAAAAAAAAAAAAAAACCCAAAAAACAAGTATGCCATATACTACCATCTGTAATGAAATAACAAGAGAGTTCTTTTCTATCTGAAATCCAGTACTTCTGCTCAAAGAAAACAAAATGAAAAAGATACAGACATAAACTAATTTAATCTGACCAACACTGAAACAGTTTTGAAACAAAAATGGGAGTACACAAAATCACTCTGAGTTTTTTATTTTGAGTTGACAGAGTTTAAGTGTTTCTACATCACTATATCCATAGAAGATGTAAAACACGGCAGATACCGCCAAGCATTTCTGAAAGGAGTTGCAGAAACATTGCATGCAACTCTGAGATTATGCAAAAAACTAGAGTAAATAGAACTCCCCTAAACTCCCTCTTTACACCAATTTCTTATGGACATTTTCAAATGCAGATTGCTTTCCAGCAAGCTGGGAATAATTTGTACTAATTCAGTGTAGAAAAGGGCAGTCAAACAGATTTTTCCCATTATGTTTTTGTATTCTGACCTCTTCTTAAAAACAAAAGACTCTCACTGAGACAGCAAAATTTACACAGTATTCAAAAACCAAGTGCAGATAACAATCTGAATTTATGTGTGAAAAGTAATGGGGAATAACCAGAAGGAAAAATAAATTATTGTAATATGAATTGTCTCCCAACTTTCAATGTCTCAAATCATTGGGAAGACATCAACTGCATAAATGAGTGTCATGATGGCAACTAAGTGCAAGAGAGACAGTGAAGAATGAGCAGACAAATGCTGCTCTTGCCTCTTTTCCTCAGTTACCTAAACTTCTCTAAGTATTACAGCAAAACACTCAACAAAAAACATACTTTACTTCTTATCCGCAGGCTCAGCCCTGCTTTAAAATACAGAGATTTTGAAGTATAACATCTGAGCCAGAGACACTGATGCATAAACCCCAGACTCTTATCCTTGTTTGTATTATGAAATAACTGTACCATTCTGCAAGTTTTCCACAAGCATATATGAAGTGAAGAAATATTAAATATTTTCATTTTTCTGAAAGAGTCACTGTAGGCTAGGCTTGCACTAACATAGACTTCTTTTAACGTTTAACTTCTAACTGTCTCAAACTTCCTTTTGGGGACAAAAAAAAATCCACATAATGTTTTAACTGTGAACTTTCAACTAGAATTAAGTATCGTTTCTTTTTTGGTCCCCTGAAAATTTCTTTTAAAAATAACTGAAAGCTAGAGAACAAGGAAAAGGAACTCCAAATTGACTGCTATATTGTGGCATTTATGCTGAGTCAACTGTACTATCAAAATATTCCAGTTCTGTAGTTTTATGTCAGAACCACTTACAAAAAGAGCATCTGGAACAGTGGAGATATTTACAGAATGGCTCTGTACTCAGGCCATTACATTCACTCTTACTCATGCCATCATTCATTGCTCTTCTGTACAGTATTCTCCTGGATTATCTTCGCTGTGCACAGAAACACCCAAGAGATTCCCCCAGTCCTCTATAAGAACTAAAGCACAAAGTAGTCCTTTCTAAAGAAGCAACTACCATTACTACCATCCCTATAAAGTTCTTCCTTTTCAAAATATTGAACTTCTCTGGAAATTGCCACTGTAGTTCCCTAGACCAGCATGGCCAACAGATGGCCTTTAACACTAATGACAACTACTGCTATTTCAAAAGACTGTCTTCTTCTAGAGTGCCTTCTCTTAACAGGAAAGAAATGGTACCAGGACAAGCAAATGATTGAGAGCAGTGGTTCTCACTGCCAGTGAAAGGACTTTTGCTCTGAAAACAGTCAAGATAACAGATCAACAGCAGGATGATGAGTTTCTCTGAAGGAGAGCAGTAGATACCCGTCTCTTAACAGATTAACTATTCCTCAGTTAAAAGGGAAAATGACCATAATGCCAAAGCACATTTTCAAACTTTACCAGTACTATCCAAGAATTAGCTGCGGGCTAAATTTTGCATGGATATACAATTCATGAAGCAAGAGTTAAGAGGAAAAGAAGAAGATATATCAGGGCAGTATAATCAACTTCATCATCAAGAACAGTTTCTAAGTCATACAATTATTTGCAAATTTTCATGGGATTATTGCTATATTAAGATGTAAGTAAATTAATATAATAACGTCCAAGGAGAAGACATCATTATTCTCTCTCATTCTTATAATCTATAATAGTGCTATTCTGGCATTATGTACAGCATTTAACAAAGCCAAATATGAAGGATTCCAAGCAAAATAATTTTGAGAAGGTAGGTACAAATCAATGCAAAATTAGACTAGTTGTCTGGTTTGTATCCATCAGATGTTGAAAATAAGTCCAATCGTATTTTGATTTTCATTCAACTCATCAACTTGCCACGAATTATACAGATGCAACAGAATCACTTGGAAATATAATAAATCTTTATAAAATGTAACAGATGATGTCCTTTTCATAGTTGTGGGGTTTTTTCTATTAAAATTCACAGAAACTTGGGACAAAATTCTAAAGAGATATTATCTGTTTTTAAATCTCAATAGCAGTGTTTTTAGGGCTGAGGATTTTAAAACAGTCGCAGAAGTAATTATATCTACTACAAAACCACTGACTGCTAAAATACAGGGATAACCAAACAACTGATCAGATATAACCATGAACAGGAACTATGGATACTGGAAGCCACAAAAAGTTTGAGCCAAATCAATTAACATTCCAAACCAGATTACTTGAAAATATGAATAAATTAGCCTGATCCCTAGACCTAATCTTGACCAATTCAAAACAAAACAGACACAAACCCCTCTTTTTTTGCCAGGAGTTGCAGAGTTGGTCCTGACCTTTTGGTTACAAGAGTGTTTGCTGGTACAGATGTCAATGCTTTGCAGCAGCCAACAGCAATCGTGTCACCTTGTTCAAGTCACACATCAGCTGTATTTGTTCGGGCTGAGCAGTTTCAAAGGAGAGAAAATCACACCTGAAGTCAGCTTCTTGAAGACACAAACCTTTTGTAGTTTCATTCTCCAAGATTTGGATTTTTCAGATACACATGCTCTTATCAGCTCTATTTTTAACCTGCCGCTCATATAGGATACTTAAAATTCTGAACATGTTTACATTATCCATCCAGCAGGCTAATGGAACTGCATACCAGACAGTCATGCATAATTCAAATCAATATCCTCAGGCTTGCAACTCTAAGTCAAAGCCGCCTTTAAATAAGCTGGGTGTGACTTTAACATGAATAAAATGTATCTAATTTTTAACCTTTATCTGACAAATTGATATTTTTTCAAAGGAATGTAATAAAGCTTCTTTAAAAATTAAAACAATCAGGAAATAATGACAATTGAAAATCTTTTACAAAGTACTTTTAAGGACAAAATTTAGAATGGTTCAACAAGACTGAAACCAAAGGTCAAAATAGAGAGCTGGGTCATCTGTACTTTTTTTCCAAGCAAATTGTACAGCTATGTACACAAAACCACATGCTGCTGAACTATTTAGGGGTGAGAAAGTGAATGCAGCAGGATTTCCTATTTACAAATTTAAAGATCAAGCTTTAATTGAATTGGGCATAGGTGACCACACAGAAAATCTTACACCCAGTTAAGCATGTCTGCTAGCTTCTCTCAAAGGACCAGAAGCAGAATTTCCATAATAAAATAATTTTTCCTTTGAGTTTTCCTACGTGCTTTCATGAGACCACGGCTCCTTCATAGCAGATAACCTTCAGCTGCACTGAAATGACCAGAAGCAAGGCAATTACATTAGCTAAGGATCTATTTCCAGCTTGTAAATACAATGGAGGAAAGGTAATGGCAAACAAACCAACCCCACACCCGAAAAACCATAAGCTCACCCCAAACCAAAAGGACACAAACAAACAAAATTACTTCAAGTTGTATAACATATCATGCTTTCCTCCTTCCCCAAGGAAAATATTACAATAATTCCTAAAAGTTAGGATAACTTTGTAAGACAAAAGTGTTCCAAGTACCAAATAAAAACTTATTTTGCAAGAAAACAAATTACAGATCTTTGCCTACACAGAAGTTACAGACACAATTTCATGTTGTTTACTCAGATACCATATAGTCTCAAATAATTTACACAAAGTACCTATGAAAATAGTTACCCTAACAATAAAATACATGTTATCAGATTTAAATGCTAACATTGTTCAACCTGTGTAAGCACAAAATATTCACTAAATCATTCCAAGAGAATACTTACAATACAGTTATAGCATATCTATGAAATAGATACATATGCGTAAGGAAAATAATCTAGAATAGGTAACAAAACAGAAAAAGAGTTCCGTTACAAAAAAAGCCCTGCTCTTCTTTTACCAAACAGGTGGTTAAAATATAAGGTGATCAGATTATAAACAAATAGTCCTGATGGTAACCTGTCTTTAACCTACAGGGAAAAAAGCACAACTGGGAAGCAAACTTTAGTTTCAGACTAGAGTTAAAAATCTTTTGATTTTAACTTTTAAAGGTAAGAAGAATGCTCAATTTATCCACAAATGCAACAAAGGAAGAACTGATAAGCCATTCTTTTGTAATATTCTTAATACAAGTAAAGTTCAAGATCAGGTTGGATAGGGCAACCTGATCTAGTGGGTGGAACCCCTGCCTGTGGCGGGGGCTTGGAATCAGATGATCTTTAAGGTTCCCTCCAACCCAAATCATTCTATGATTCCATTCTGTGAAAGCTGTTCTAGTTTTTAGTTCTCACATTTATATAAACTGCTCCATTGTGCTGATCAAGTAGCATGACTATTCTCAGCAGGTAAGTAGAGTGCTGGGTAAAACTCCTTTTTCCAATGTACCTAACAATGTCTACACAGAGATTTCCAGTGTACTGTTCAATCCTATTTCTTAGTCTCTCCTTCCATGATAGAGCCACGAACTCTCAGAATCAGCAAAAGCACTTGGTTCATCAAGGAAATTACATTTTCTGCTGATATAGTACTATCTCTTGTGTTTATATCACAGAACAGTTCTACATTTTATGAATGTAGAGCATCTATCTTAAATATGAACTATTTCAGTCACAAATACATCTGTGAACTTTTCCAAGTTAATGATCTTCTCATAAATTCTAGATTCAAATAGATGAGAGAGCTATTAAAAGAATAAGTTTACAATAAAAATGGAAACTTTCCTGTTATCATTAATGTATAATTTACATCACTTCAGAGATATCACATTGCAAAGGGTGACTTTCTTCAAAGCCTTCATGCCAATGCAAAGGGTATTTCTTCAAAGTCTTCCAAATGCTGGCAGGAGGAACCTAATTTGAGACATTGCTTTGCTCACTTGTGTACATCAGGAAAAAAAATCCCTTTCCTATTGGAAGACTGGTTTTCCTCCTCTTTGGAGTTGTTCTAGCCAGAAAAGGAATTATTCTGTTGAAAATCTTGTCATCATCCCTAACTCTGAATTTTGTTCCTAGGTTTCTTCTCTCAGCAGTAGATGATATGCATACTTCAACAGCATCTTTTTTTTTTTTCCTAGCATCTCTCCTGGTGAGGGTAAACTCATGATTTCAGAATAACCCAAAATCATTCTATCAAGTACTTTCCTTTGGTTGAAAAGACTGTGCACAACTTTGATATCATCCATCTAGTGTTTAAACTCACAAGTTCTCAATGTAAATCCATTCTCTTCCAAACTGTTTCAACTCACACATGGATCTCCTTTGCATTTAAAACCCTGTTTCTGTCTTGCCCCCTCCATAATACTCCTGAAGAAAATTACAAGAGTAATATTGAATTGCACATGTACTTTCTACTCCCAACCATGAGTTCTGCCCATTCCAGGACTCCATTTGTAAACACTATGCTTGTGTTCTATTCATACACGTAAAGAACTGTAACCCCTACAAGATCATAACCCAATTACTTACATGGAAAGTTCCTTTCTATCAGGAACTTCTCACAAGACAAAGGGTAACACTTCCTTGGGAAGGAAAAAAAGATATGAATTCCGTAAAACTGAATAAAAGACAGAGCAAGAGTTAATCTTTAAATCACCTTAGTCTCTGCAATGCTTAGTTGAGTATATTTTGTGGAAATGTGCATCATAATTTTGAGCACTTAACAGAACCGACTGTCTTCCACTATTACAGAAGAAAAATAGAGGTCTGTCATAATGTACTAGGAAGCTACTCTGGAACTTAAAAAAAACCCACCAAACCCCAGCCAAAACTCTCACTAAAAAATAAACAAAACAAAAACACAAGAAAAACCAAAATCCAAAACCACAGTATCACAGACACTAAGTAGCAAGCATTGCAAATCAGGTTAGTTTTGGGCACTATTCTACAGGTCCTTGAATTACAAAAGCATATTTTTTACTAACTATTGTAAAATATTCCCTTGATATAGCTATGGATTCAACAGTCAGACTCCCCGGAAGCTTCAGAATCACAAGTTATTGTCATTCTCTGATTCTTAAGGGCTTGGAGCCAATGAAGACTCATTTCAATTAACTAGAGGAGGCAGACACACATGATCAGGAAACAGAACTTTGTATCATTAGTATTGCATCATTGCACTCTCCTGTACTACAGGAAGATTTTTAATTACTCCTAGAATAAAAAATGTCAGGGGTAGATGCCCACATAATAGAAAAACAAGCATAAGGAAGCTGGATCAATTAAAGAAAAATTGTAATTAAAAAATTCTCCCCCCAAATCTCCAAAAAGTGCATCAAGAATAGTATCAATTGATAGTACATAGGTACTATCAGGTAAGATACATGAGTATGAATATCTGGAGTATTCCCACCTGCAACAGGACTCAGCCTTCAAAACACAGTCTGAAGCATTTAGAAATGCTGTTCTGAAGGCATCTTAAGACTTGTCTTAAATGTCTTCACTAAAGACCCTTTCAGAGTATCTTGAATGTACTGTCTGAAGCTCTAAGCCTATCCAAAGTTGCAGAACAAAAAGAGCATTTACTGCCAATAGGTGTTATACCAGAGAAATTGCACAGGTAATCTGATAAAGACATGTCAGAAAAAAACGGGTGGCCACCTTCTTTGTAAATACTCTTTTCATTGAATGTATTCATTTCTTTAAGGCATATTAGAGGAAAAACAAGATAAATAATTATTTATGACTGAGTATTCAACTGAGCTTTCAGTCCTCCAATGTGAATACTACTACGCAGCTCTTTTCCGTGGCAGACATATTTTTTGGCTGTAATTCTTAGCATCTGTAATGTGCAGAGAGACCAATTTTGAGAGAATTTTGTGGCCTTATTTTGCTGAACACCATACAACCATAGAGGCCCTCACTCTATAATTTCAAATCAGTAAGTTTTCACTCACACTTGGCTTGAAAATAGATCTACTTCCATGCAAGGAATAACGACAGAAACTAAACTGCAAAACATATGGTTACATGGAATTCACTGAGTGATCCTTTCTTCCTCTCAGCCTGTCCAACGGCTTTCACCTCATCTTGGTAAGTCTGAAGCAGAAGGATCCTGCTTCACAGGATGTATTTACTAATGAAAACTCACCAGGTTGTTTAAACAGACTAGGGAGATTCACCTCTACACCAGTTTTGAGGTGCTTGTGAAAGAGCTTTTAGTGTTTACATTGGAAAGATACTGAGAGAAAATCTCTATATATACTTTAAGTAATTCAGTGAGGAGACGTTTCCTAAGACATGAAAACTAACAAGAGAAAGAAAAGGCAAAAAGCTGCATAAAGAATTAGATCCAAGAGATTCCAGAAGAACAGTCGCCTTCACGTGCAAAGATTGACACTGAGGAACAAGGCAAACATATGTCCACAGACACATCAACATAAAGTGCCGAAAGCCTAGAGAAGAATAGAAGTGGAGAAGATACACTACAAAAATAACCATATTCTACCTTCACAATATGGAAAAGATGGATAAAATCCAGTAGCATATGCCTGCTAGAGCAGCAGATTCTCATTTAAGAGAACTTATGTTTTCTCACTGCAGTCTTTTAGTGCTTCCATATGTTTCAAAAAAACCTTGTGAAATGTAAGGCACTTGGGCCAATCTCAGAAATAACATGCCTTAAGCCAGGGGCTTTTACCAACTGAGAAGTTAGAAAAAGATTTTAAAACAGGCTGGAGATGGAACCTGTGGTTGTACTGAACTGGTAAACTATGCCTAAATAAAGCACATCTAAGTATGCTAAATAAGCAAGTGATCTTACTCCTGTCCTTTTTCCTTCATGGTGTGACTTATTTTGCCTCAAAATGGGATCAATCCCCCTTGCTTGCTCCTAATCAGGAATTTAGCACAGCTGTTTAAGAGGTAATTTGGGCAAGACATGATTCAAGTATACCACAAATTAACTATGAAAAAACCCAAACCGTTTTCTTCTCCTCTGCTACCTTTCTCATCTGAGGGGATTCAGAGAATCTTGATTTCAGAGGCAAAGAACCACTTACAGTTTTTGACATCTGCCTGCAAAACTGTAATTTCAATATATTTACCCTAACATCTCTAAGTTTAAACACTTCAATTTTTAGGAATTTAGGGGACTGTGTCCTTAAAGAAAATACACTGCCTGTAAAGCTGATGGAGATAATAAAGACACAACCTGTCTGTATAATGCTTGAATTTTCAAAGTTGAGGAAGCAGCCACTACTGGAGACAAAGAGGCCAGTTCAATATAATATTGTATGGTTTTTGAAAATTCAAGTTATTAAGGAAACATGGTCCATTTAAGATCCCAATATAGATACTAAAAAATATTTCCAATTATGAAACACAAAGAATAATGCCAATTTTAAACAAAATTTTTACACTTCCTTATTTAGATCCCTATTTCAATTCATAAACTCTTTGTTAGCATAAATACTTTATGGTGTTATTTTTGCTTGCTTTCCCCCTCCCCATTTTTTATTCTTTCTTTTCTGAAATAGATGTGTACTATCATCGTGTATATTAATCTCCTCTTCCAAAATATTACAAATAGTTGGAGCACATAAAGACAACAATACACATTCAATGTTTTGAAATAGTAGGAAATAATATAAGAAGTAGGATACACGTTATAAAAACCCAAAAGGAAGCTTTGTCAGGAAAAGAGAGAAAAGAGGTCACGTCAGTAAGTATCCATACTTTACTGGATAGCATTAGAAAGAACAAAACCAGTATTATTGGCAAAATTAATATTTCAAACTTTGAGCTGACCCTGGAACTCTGGGCCTGAGCACAGAGATTGAGCCACACATCTTGTAGTTACACAGGTTTCTCTTTTCTTTCATTGAAAGCTTCTGGTCTTTTGTGCAAGGGTTGAAAATTTCAGGTGTACATTTCTGTATCATTTTACTTTTAATGATAACATTTGTCATCAACTTGATTTTCTATTGAATTAGGTTTTCCTTCAGCAATATTCTGGAATTAAACCTGTCCATGAGGAGCTCACTGCAAAATTTATATATTTACAATGGCTTAGAGTCTGTAGAAACACTTGCATCCAAGCACAATAGTAATTTATTTTTCATTATATATATATAAAAAATATATAAAAATCTAAATGCATCAGATGTGCAATACAAATATATAAAGTAGGTCAGACACTGGCTGTAAGCAGGTATTTGTGAATGAAAATTTAAAGCCCTAAATTTCACAGAATTACCTAAAGTGCTACTAGAACATTCCATCATGAAAACACACCAACAAAGCCTGCAGAGTATATAGCTTTCTTCATTTAACTATTAAAAACATTATACAAAATGCCATCGGAGTTCTATGTAAATATACTGAAAAGAAAGATTAATATGGCCATCTAGAGGAGAAAAGAATGATATGAAAACATACAACACAATTTTTCAGGCTTCAGAATATGATGCTTTTAGAGGCATGCAGCCAGAAAATGAATGTAATAAACTAAATAGGGAATTGATAAGAAGCAAACCTTAAAATAATATGTTCAGACATTTTGATAGTCTGAATGATGCAAACATATTAATATTATACATGCTTTTAGCAAGGAAAGCAAAGCATAGAGAGTGTATTAAAGACACTATTATATTTTTGTCTCTTTGTTAGTTTGTTAATTTTGTGGGCAGAGTTAAGTACAGGCACATCTAAACAAGTGAATTTAAAAAGTGAAGATAAAAGCTCAGAGTAAAGAGTTATCAGTAAAACTGTTTGTTGACTCTTTTGAAAACATGGCTCACTGTTGTAAAATAGAACGTGATAGAGATTAACTGCTAAAGAGAAAATTCAGCAGAGAAATCCAACGTTTTCTGAAAATTAAATATAATTTTCATTATTCATATTACTCTACCTTTAATGGAATTCATAGAGTCATGGAATCATGGAATGGATTGGGTTGGAAGGAATCTTACAGATTATCTCATTCCAACCTCTCTGCCCTGTGCAGGGACCTCGTCCACTAGACCAAGTTGCTCTAAGCCCCATGCAACCTGGCCTGAACACTGCCAGGGATGGGGCATCCACACTTTCTCTGGGCAACCTGCTCCAGTGCCTTGCTACCCTCAGAGAAAAGAATTTTTTTCTACTACCTAATCTAAACCTACTCCTTTCCAGTTTAAAACCACTCCCCCTTGTCCTTATTCTCAATGATTATGCACTGCTTTACTAGCAACAAACAGGAAGAAAACAGTGGTGAGACAAAAATTAATTCTGTCCTCTCATCACTTCCCTTTAACACTATCAAGCGTTATATGCTCAACATATGGACTAATCAGTGCCTTACAATGGAAGCACAGCCCAAACGTTAAAGACTTAGAAGTAGAAATGATAAAGCACATATGAGAAAGCAGAAGCACACAAAGTCCAATGCACTGACAGTATTTTCTCATATTAAAAAAAGTACATAGGAACACACTGCTTGTTCCACAACAGTCAAGAAATGGTTCTATCATCTGTCTTTACACTTTTTATAAAAATAATCCAATAGCCATAAAAACCAAGTATTTGACAAAAAAATTCAGCATTCCTATGGCATCAAGTCTTTACAGATTTTTTTCTCCCAGGTTTAAGGAAGAGTAAAGCTCTGCATTTTTAAAAATCCCACTGAAACATCTAGAATGCTGACACTTCCCCCTTGGAATCCGAGATTTTAAACATCATCTGTTAAGTAAACCGTTTCTCTGAACACATATTAACTGCTTGGTAGCAACAGTCTCTCATTTATTTCTGACTGCAGGCCTTCTTCATGAGGTTTTCACCTCTTTTCACTGAAGTTCTATGTTGGCCAGCTTTCCCTCTGTAATGATCATAATATAAGGCATATGCTGTCTCTTCCTCTATTCTAAAACATTTTTATCATTGTGCAAAGATTCTTTTATGTTTGAAGTAATTTAACACTAATTATTCCAGCATGCCACCTTCAGGTAACTGAGAAGTGAAAAATGTTAGGCTGTTAATCTGCTGCCATGTCCAAAACTTTTAATAGTATTGAACATAATTGTGTTGAGAATATTGGATTAATAAAACAAGATAAACTCATCACTCTAATCTGCAAGCAGTTTGCTGAGCATATGCTGTAGAATCATTGCAGGCTGTCAAATAAATAACACTGCTGATTGTCCATTCCTTGTAAAATGTGGGAAGAGAATGCTCTCATAAGCAGCAGCAAAAGCAAAATACTCACATTACTGAAGTTTTTGTGCAACTAGAAGTATGTGGTTATAAACTTAAAGTTTTTAAGTTAGAATGTTGTGATAGCTTTTGGTTTTTAAAGCTTTTTTGCTTCCAAACCCTGAATGTTCTTTCATTACACTAAAGTTAAAAATGGGGTTTATTTCCAGCCTGCTTCCTGAATGAGGAGAGCATTGAGAAGGAATAACACCTAGTGACAGATATATTTAGCAACAGAAGAATAACAAAAAATGAGGAGGGGGGGCAAAAACTGTAACTTTCCAGATGCAATACTTGGACTTGCCAAAAAGGTTCTTTTGTCTTAGATGGCAATCCTGATATAGATTTCCAGACTGGAAACTATCACAGGCTAGCACAATGCCTTTGAAGCTTAAATCTTATAGGGCCAAAGTAAAAAGCTCAGAGGAACTGAGGACTTTTCACTGAGAAGATGAACTAGATCGGATAAAAAAATCTGAGCAATTATGAAATAAAAAGAGAAATGTGACTATGTCTACTTCAACAACTCACCTCAGTAGTTTGCAGAGAGATAAATACATTATTCTAGATATCTGAAAGTAGTCTTCCCATATAATTCTTGTAAAATTTTTATCTGGTATTATTTGCTAATAATTTTTCCATCTTCTGTTAATATACATCATCATTCTTTCTCAACAGTGACATAAGTCATAAAAAAACTGAGTATCTTATCTTTCATATTCCCCCCACCAACACTGCTGTGAGATCTCAGTAGATACCAAAACCAAACATATTTTTACTATCCCTCTTCCATCTCCACCTCTCAGTGTTCAAGTATCAGATCTTACACCTGACTTTACCTCTGCATCTCCTCATGTCTGATGGGTTTTTGTCCTTTTTCATTATACTTTTATACTCTCTTTATATTCTTTTTACCCTTTCCCACTCCTGTACTTTTTACTCCCTGTACCTTAGCCCCACATGTTTATAACCCTTGTACCCTTGCCTTGCTCAGAATTCTTTGGAGAAGACGAAACAATCCCCACAATCTCAAGAGCATCAGGCACCAACCTTAAAAAGGGCCCCATCACTGGGACATGTTTTTGTAAACTAAGTCGTAACCTTTTGGGGGGAGGTAATTTGAATAAGGGGGCAATTACTTCATTTGTTAGACTTCTCATTGGGGAATTTGAGATAGGTATGCTAATCTATGAGGTCCATAAATTGTATACGGAGATATCGTCACTCTCTGGGTCGTCGGTGTGCATCTGGGATCCTATTAAACCAAGGCAACACCCTTTTCCTATACTGCATGTCTGCGTCTCAAATTTTTCACCAGTGATAAGGCATCACTCCTTCACTATTTGCTGCAACTCAGACTACCTGCTTTCCTACAATTTAACAGCGAAGGAAGGAAATTAATTTTCTCATGATCAAAAAAGAATCCTTTTGATTCTGCAACTGATTTTAATTATGCCTTTCATGTCCTTCAAATCTCAGTTTGGAATCATGAATGACCATGTACCAATTTCAAATTTCCACAGCAGACTTTTGTATCATTTAATCATATCAAATCGTAGAAAATGTAAATTTATTCTATGTCCTTCTGGACACTACAGAACACTATAGGTGAAGTACCTTTTAATTACATGTATACACTTTTTATCAAAAAACATCAAACAGTAAAAAACTTTTGCATTTTAACATACTAATGGGAGACCAAAAATACCTTACTATAACACAGTACCTGTATTAGAATCTGACTTTTACCTAACTTCCACAAAAGCTCACTTTTCATGCTTGAAACTGAATATAGACAAAGTTCTCACATACAGCTATTTTCAAATACAAAAAGCATATTGACAAAATATTGACAGCAGAATTCTCAGCCTCTACATCAAGCTGTCACCCCAACTTAAAATCAGAAAATATATAGCATGTAAGAAAACATCCATTGTTTAAATCCAATTTTTATCACCACGGAAAACTGCATTACTCTAATCTTTGCAATAATTCCTTTCTGTCATTTCAAGAGAAGAAAAGATACAGAACATTCCAGCAATGCACACTGCAATGACCATAAGCACTGTAGCCAGTAACCAATTCAAATTACTTTGCTGTTAGAACAGCTTATCAATAGAGGAATAACATGTCTTCTTTGTATTTGTAATACCACAAATTCAACAAGAGTTGCCATGTCTCCTTCCTAAATCAAAACAGTTTAAATTGCCCCAAAAATGAAATGAATAATGATAAAATTAAATGAAACTTAATATAACAAGATATTATATCATTTGTTGTATTTCTGGAAGATTGTATACAAGTGTGTGCTTTTCTTTTTATTTTTTTTTGAGCATGCACTAATATAAGAGGTGTCTGGATATTTCTTGCAGACATTGACTATTTGCTAGTCAAGCTGCTCTCATCTACGACTTACTTATCCAGAACACAATTCTGAAATTTGGAATGAAAGGAAGGCTTTTAAATCACTCTTACCTTCATCTATTGAGGCTTCACTACTGTATCCATCATATTCTGCAGACAGGGGACTATATTTTTGTCTGGTTTCCCATATATAGTTTTTTTGCTGTCTGCCATCCACCACTGGCAGCCTGGAACTCTGCGTTCTAGACAAGGCCTCATGATATTTACCCAGTGCTTCATCTTCACTCTCAGATGATGAACCATGCTGGTCTTTACTCATATAAGAATTGTCTGTTTGAATAAAATAAAGCAAATCGACTACAGCTCAAAATAGAATACAAGAAAATAACCATATGAGGTTATCATTGAAGATATTTAAGCCATTTCAATTAAAATTTCTGTAATATTTTAAAAATATATTGTTGTAATTACAAGCATTGTAATTTTGTAATTGCTGAGAGCTGTTTTCATTTTCTGGAAGACCTGAAAGACCATTAAGCCCCAAAAATACCATTCTAACCCTTATTCAACAGAAAACACATCCATTTATGTAAGGCGGCACGTAGACATTCTTGAAACCCTTCATTAAGTAGGAAAATGCTTAAAATAATTTATGTCAAGTAAATCCAACACTGCTGCAATATTACATTTGGATACCTAATATATCAATTAGGCAGCTCCTGATCCTATATTCCCAGCTGATTTTTGCTGTGAGCACGTAGCATAGCACAGAAATAAAACTGATTTACAAAGAGAAGCCTACAACAAAATCATCTTTAGGATATTTATGCCAGTAGTGCTTAAACTCACAATAACAAATGGGAAAATGCTAGTGAAAGATGTTTGCATGCACGATTTTATTTAACTTACAATAAACAGCTCCTTGCTCAATAACTGAAATTAATGCAGATTTTTACTGCAGACATCTAGCAACAGCAAAAATTACATGGGAAAAAATCTATCTAGTTAATTCTTTTATAGCAGTTCAGTAGTGCCTACTCCTGTGGCCAACATGTTCCAACTACATCTCAAGCATTACTTCCTCCCACAAATTAGAGATTCAGCTGCATTTTTTTTTCTGTAAAGGGAAAATTTCCTTCTCCCTTTTCCAAACTTCAAATGGATTCAGCCCAAATTTAATATGCCTTGCAGAGGTTCTGTAGATCTCAGATGCTAACAGGCATTAAGAGTTCATGTAAACTCAAAAGAAGTCACCATGACCTCTACTCTGAGAGCAAACCTAACATATATGATTTGCCAGTGCACTTCCATTACTAGCAGAGCTTTAAGATGCCCATAATGCTGGTTTTCAGCTCCTGATTCTGAGAGAATGTGGTCTAACATGCTATCCAGCCACACTTAACTGCTTCTCTCCTCCTGCTTTTATGCCCTCAGCTCTAATTCTGCATTTCCACTCTCATTAGTGGCTGTCTTCATGCCCAGTCAGTCTCACTCCTCTGGCTGGGCATTCCTGCTACAGGAGAGACTCAGCTTACTCAAAAATCAGCCAGTTAAAGTAACTCAATGTATGCCAGCCATCTAGGCCTCTTTTACAGTCAAGTGTTTGCCTCTTAGTACTACAGAGATCCATCCTTCCTACTTTTAGGAATTGCTTCCCACAGAGGTCTTTTTCTCCCTGGTACTCATACAGAAAAACCTTTCCTGCAAGTTTAGGTAAGAAATCTTTTGGAAAGTTACATTTATACAAGTAGAAGCCTCCCCCAAGTCCTGCTTCCCAGCCCTATACTCCAAGTTCTTGCTCCTATGGTGATTTCCTCTATTCTGTTTGGCTATTCAATCCCAAACCCTCTTTACTTGCACCTAACCAACTACTCATGTAACCTTGGTCTTTCACCCTTAGTCTCTTCACCTTGATATAAAGTTATCAGTTCTCTCCACAGCTATCCCCCATCCTAGTTCAAATCCCAATCTACCACATGCATCACGTCCTATTTGCTCAGGAAATTTCTGTGCTCACATAGGACATGTTCATTCTCAATTCTTCTGTTCAAACTCCCAGTGTCCTTCAGTAACCATAACTCTCAAAGGCAGGGTAAGACCTGCTCTATTACTGGTAATTGTAATTGAAGGTAAGACCTTCAATCCCTACAATGAAGCATATGAGTGCAAATGGGATGGTCAGTGAACTTAACAAGCAAAGTATAAGAAGTGTTTACCATGTCTTTTCAAAAAGCAAACTTTCCAAAAATTTACAACTTTGTCAAACTTAGGTGTCTTTTCATAGAAGAACATGGGCATCTCTAACATGGGAGAAGTGCTCTCCCACATTTCAAGCACATATGCCAGTATACAAAGGTGCCAAAGTATCTTAGTAAAGCTGATGTGAAATCTACTTCTTTTTTTTGTGCTTATACCCAGCATATTTTTCCCATAATCTGTTTTTGGAAACTGTTAAAGATTTTAAACTGTAACTTAGGAAAAAAAAAGAAACAATAGGATCTCAGACAGAAATAATGCCTAATTTCCTCACAATTCTTTCAAATTTGGCATACAATTTAGGAAACTGAAAATAAGGTCTTCAAATGGAAAATGTCAGGAAACCTGCACCAGATGTGGGGCTACCAGCTCTACATGCAATGTATACATCAACTTAATTTAGCATTTATAGGAAAAATGGTGCCTTAAAAGACTGCTAAGGACCAACTAGATCTTTCAGCTCTAGGCTATTAATTCAAGTCTAGCAGATATGGCTCTTCTCATTTATGGATGGCTATAAAGCAAGTTCGATTTCAGTGACTGTGTATTGAAAATATCACACCAAGCAGGATATATTCTGGCTAACAAATTCACCGCAAGAGGCTGCCCAGAAAGAGGAGGAGGAGTCTCCTTTGCTGTAACACAGAGAAAAAATTTGTATCTCATATGGCTCTCCAGAGGTTGAAACCTGCCACATAGGAAACTTCTACAGATTTCCACAACTATAAATAAAGCAGAGCATACCAGGCCTACAATACAGCACTAGACATCAGTATTAGGTGCACCCTTTAACATTACAAGAAATGTATTCACAAATATGAAATCAGGTTCATTAATCAGCCTGCATAAAGAATGGAACAATATAAAACATGGTAGCATGTTTGAAAGAAGAGTTGAAAAATATGTCACTAATAATACACTGACTTTTGTAAGCATCCAGAAGTTCTCAGTGATAGCAGTTTTTATTTTTTCTCCAGTTCCTATCATAAAATAATGAGAATGTATACCATTATTATAAGTCACAAAGCAAGACCTCTTTGCAGGACTTAAAAACCTCCTTGAAGTTAAAACATAAGCTATCCATGCAAATATATTTTTTTAATAAACAGTGCAGATTGGTTTTCAGTTTCTTGGGAAAAAATAGCTTCCTGTATATTAAATTTTTTTTTTTAAATCTCAAGGTTTTATGCCTTTCCTTAACACTTCTCATTTGATTTTTATACCATTTTTGGAAACTTGCCTAAGAGGATTTATGTTCTTAGTAAAACCTTTCCTTTATTTGGCTGACACGGGCCATGAGCAACTATTAACCTATTGAAAGCCATTAATTTGCTTATTATGGGACCTAAATGCCATTTTTGAGAGAATATACTTTCAGATATAGTATTATGTAAAGAAATAGATTAGATCATAGTTTATCATACAAACATGGAAAACACTCCTAATTCAAATTAAAAAAAACCAAACAAAACCAAACCAAAACTCAACAAAGCAGGTAACTGAAATTTTCAGATAAGGAAAACACACACAACTGAAGAAAAAGAAATGTGTTTCTATTAGGAAATCATTCATTTCTTTACAGAATCAGCACCTCTGGAAAAGCCTGTGTTGCTTTCTAAAAATTTACTATGGAGCCTGCAAAAGCATGTAAAATTGCAAGGTTTTATTTCTTACCAACTGTTATTGCAATTCCCTTATGACACTAAGATTGGATGTCAAAGACGGCACACAAAGTATCCATAACAACACCCAGGTTTTCTTTTAAGACTACAACTTTAGGACAAGCCTCATTCACTTCTTTCTATACTTAAAATCATTTAATTGCAATTTCTCATTGAGTTTCTCATTTCTCATTGCGTCTTGAAATCGTTATCTTACATATCCCAGAAACATTCTGATGATCTACTGCAATGTAAATGCAACAGAAGTTATTCCTTTTATCATCATAGCACATCTTATACAATGCTTTTAAAAGAAACAAAATAAAAATCACTTTCACAGAACAAGTATTAATTTCCAGTATTAATTAATTCATAGTTTCCAGCAGAAACCACACAAAGCAGAGAGGGCAAGAAAAACCGTATAGAGAAAGAGTAAAGTTAGAACATAGAAAAGGCATTTATTAATCAGTTCCTTTAAGTAATACTTTGGAAAGTAATTAACTTCCAAGAAATATCATCATAATCAGAAAATGAAGCACTGAAACAAACAAACCTACTTTCACTCACAGAAAACACTATTATTGACTGTGTAAATTAGGTGAAAAAGTAGGAAATATCGTAGGTTTCAGGAAAGGTCGAAGGATGTAGTTTGCTGACAGATTCCTCACCTTTTCCTGCTGTCTTCTTATTACATAGCTCTCTTTCTAATTTCTTTGAGTTTTTCCTTTTACCCTCATTCGCAATTGTAGCTGACACATTGCCTTCATCCTTTGAGACAGATTTTTCTTTTCTGTCAAAGAAGGCTTCAGACTTCTTTTCTTTAATTTCCTTAAGGCAATTGGGACGGTCATTGTGCATCTTCTTCAAGCTGGAGTCTGATAATTTCTCCTTCTGCACTTCAACAGGTTTTGTTTCTAAATCTTGGGTAACATTCATACTGTGCACTTTATCAGAATCCTTAAAAACAACTCCAGGTGACTGTGGTTTGATTTTTTTATGCGTGTGATTCTTAGACTTATCTGATTCTGCATATAAACAATTATCTTGCTCCTCAACAGACTGCTCCATTGTTAGTTTATTACTTCTCAGGTTACTATCCTTCAAGAACTTATCATTTTCAAAACACTCATTTCTCCCTACTGCTTCCCTTTTAAAAGGTCCTCCTACATTCTTCAAATCCTGAAGTACTTCTGCATCACTGACAGGATTATTATTATCTGTGCTTCTTAAGTGGCACTGGTTTTTGTTCAAGACATGGTCAGATACTCCAACTTGACTTGTACCTTTTTTTACAAAATCTAATGAATTAGAATTATGAGTCTCTTTGTGTTCTGCAGAACTCCTCTTTGTTTTCATATTAATTTCCTGAGAATGAGTTAATGACGGTGTGTGCTCCTCTCTGCCTTCCACAGGTTTATCACTCTGTGTTTTGCAGCTCTCGTCTTCTGCACGCAGGCCATTGATCATGCTCGTTACTTGCTCTGTCACTGAGTCAGCTACAGAGTAGCCAACCTCACCAACAACACTGGCCAGATCATCCACAGCACTGCTGAGCGTGTCCACCAGTGAAGACACAGAGGGAAGGCTCAGATTTTGGTGAAGGTTTCTAAAAAACGCCATTTGTCCAGCCTGTTCAGCAACAGCTTTTAATAATGAAAGGTCCTCTCTTTCACAAACTCATCATCTCTGTTTCTCCAAGTTCAATTTCAGAGCTATTTGCCTTTTCTATCTCAAAAATCAATATATTTACCAGGGAACCTTGCAGTTTTCTTCTTTTTATTCAATAGGCATTGAAAATAGTAAGGAAACAGATAAACAAATATCTTGAAATGAAGCCACAATCAACCAGCAAAACCATAGTCTTTCAACAGCTGTAGTATCAACTAGCCATAATAAAATTCATTACTTTCAAAAACAAGACAAGTGTGTGAGGTGGAATTTTTTTTTTTATTCTAACCTGTGAAAAAGAAGTTGTGAGACATTTAAATTATATCCTTTCATTAATGTCACACTAAAACAAACTTCTAACATAATAAAACACACATCATGGAGACTTCTTCACCCCAAAATATTTGTTGTCTTTTACATAAGGTAAGATATTTTGGAATATCAAGACTTGTTTTGCAGCAAAAAAGAAAGTTAGTATGACAGACAATTTCTGTGGGGAAAGATTTTTTTGCTCCCTGGAAAACTGAAAAAAAAATTTAGCTCCATCTTTTAAAGACGTAAAGGGGAAGAAAGCCTCTTCGATTTCACATTCTGTTCTCTGGTCCCTGCCTCTTTCTCTCAAGTCAGCTAAGAAAGCCTGTTCAATTTTCACAGCACAAAAGTATAAAGAGGCTGTTTTACCAACCCTCCACATCTTTTTCAAGGTCTAATTACTTTCATTACACATGATCCTTAAAGACCTTGTTGTATCAAAAAATATTCAATAACGTGCCACTCAGACATAAGATGTCACGAAAATTATTCTTTAAAATTATTTTCCAGGTGAGTAAAACCAAGACCTTCTCCAAAAGTACTGCAAAGTATTCTAATAGGCTGAGTGAAAGTCCAATAATTTCATTCACAAATTTACTGGAGAAGACTAAATTATACAAAATTACAGAATGTTTAAAATAAATTCAAGAGTATTCCCATAGTACAAGAGAAGTATCTCCCCATAAGTAAACCCAAACTCTTTGGTTATATAGCTGTTGAATTTCTGTGGCTTGTGGATACACACATTTGTTTCTTTCCAAGTACTGCACTGACACAGGAAAAGCCAACGCTGTTGTGTTGCTACATCCCTGTAAAAATGTGCATTCTTATAATTAACTTTAGTACACTGTATGTCAGATACTTACAAAGTTTATCTTGTGAATTCTTTCTTGTAGTGTATCCTGAATCGAGATCTGGGAAACCACTAACATTTTCAAAACACATCTTCTTATTAATATATAGGAAAAGTAGCAACATGAGAATAATGAACACCCCGACTGCAGACAGGAATCCAATTGCTTCAGGAGATACTAAAAGAAACAGAAAGAAACATATTTTTAAAAAACTCATGAAAGTTTATAAAGTTGCAGTATTATCAGAATTAATCATTAATAAATACCTCGAAAGATGTAAATATATATGCAAGATATAATTAAAATTCCACCATTTAAATTTGAATTAACATTTTTTCATTACATTAACATCTTTTCAAAGAACAGAAAAGCATCTGATCCTAATCTTAGAGGGACTGACACTGCAAGCAAGAGGTTCTGATGGAGGACTGGACAGTCTCTGCAGAAAAATGGGGAGATTATCAGAAGCTGCCAAAACCAATGATTTCTGATGGAACACCTGAGAGACAGAGCATTGAAAAGGAACTCAGAGCACTCCATATTCCTGGACAGAAGTGGAGGTTTGGCTACCTGGACTCAGAGCCAGCTCTGAGGTAGTGCTGCTGGGGAGGGACTGAGCCCCTGCCCTGTTCACTTTGTTATGTTCAGAACCTGGCTCCTTTTCCCTCAAGGACCAGCTGGCCCAGAATGCTCCCTGACAAGCAGGATACTTAATGAGCAAAAAAACAGAATGAGAAAAACCATGCATGTTCACTTGCATATGACCAAGAAAGAGCTAAGTGAGATAAAGCACACTTAACCAAAACCAGGCAGAGGGTAAAAAGGACAAAGTAGATTGACATGTCTTAGGGAGAATGTAAAATAAAGAAATTGTAATTGCTATTAAGCAGATAACTGCAAGGCAGTATTGGGGATTTTTGACAAGTGTAGAATCTTTGCTGTCCATCAGGACCTAACAACATCAATTATACCATTTAAGAACAAGATTACCAATGAATAAGTTTTAGAAATATGGCATCTGCAAATGGATGTAGCAAAATTAAGCAAGGGGGAAAGAGTATTTAAAGGGCAGCTTGTTTATTTGGAAGGAGAGTGGGTATTTATTTGGAGAATAGCAGCAAGAACAAGAGTCTAGAAATGTGAGAAATAATTAACAACTTATAAATGCAGTTCAAGAGAGGGTAGACCTGTTGAAAGTAGTGTACATGCCCACAGTCTGTAATGAAGCTGGGCTGCCTCACTCATGAAGGCTGCCAGGATGTCAGAGGGAAGCCCCTTAGGAAACCCAGTGGACTCTCCACTGGGTCTACATCCAAAAAAACTGAAGTCCAAAGTTAAAAGGGTGACCAGATTGCAAATTTGTTTCTAAGTAAGGTGGGAGGGCAAAGTGAAGGGTTATAAAACGGCAATTCAATAATATTTGGGTAAAAATTAACAGTGTAAAGCAATACAGAGCTGTAAGTGATTCCTAGTTATATATAGCAGATTGATTAATCTGTTAACTAGTTTATTAGTAGTGTGCTGATAATGAAGGAACATTATAGGTTTAGTTATGTCCCAAACCTGCATTCTAAACAGGAAGAGTAACAGCTAAGAGTGGATTTTGTGGTCATAAAACACAGACATGCATCTTTCAGAGCTGCAGACAACTGCAATCATCTGGATGAAGGCTAGGATTTCACATATTCCTTTCTTTCTGCCAAATTTGCAAGACTATATACTCAACACCATAAATCCCATTCTTGGGGGTTGATTTTTTTTTTCTATTTAATAATGATTTATGAAGCTTTATTAGATTTACAAATTCTGTTTGCCAAGAACTTGGCACTACACTTTAGGGCTATAATGCTGCACAGTTACATATTTCACAATGTAAAAAGGAGCAGGATTAAAGAAAAGTTGGCAACAGACTCTGCCTTCTCAGAGATGTAGTACAAAAGGACAAGAGGCAAGAGTCCGAAATAACTACCAAAAAAATTACAATTGAAGATGAGGCGGGAAAAATCCAGAATGAGAGGGGTTTATCACTGGAACAGATTGCCTAGATCACTTATAGAATCCAACTTCAATGTTATTCCTGCTTTGAGCAGAGGACTGAACTGCAAATTACTTTCCCAGGAGCCTTCCAAATGAAATCATTCACTGATTCGACATATGCCCTTTGTAAATCTGGGCTCATATATCTATGTAAAAGTACTGACTGAGAAACACACGCAGTTCCACAACCTCCTCAGTTCGTTTTGCAGGATGACAGGGAACATTTGTGTCTGTGGTGCTGTTCTTAAATTATTATACAGGTGTCTTTTAAATCTGACAAAGAAAGAAAGATCCAACAGAATTTGCCTTCTACCATGTAAAATGAATTGGACGGATTTGGACTTCTCTCTTGAGCTGGACATCCAGACCTGTCTGAAACTGAAAATTATTTTTGCTTCACTTTTTACCTCTGAGCAGAATAAATCATGTAAAGTTTTGCCTACAATGCTGAAAATTTTCCCATGAAAAGGAACTTGCCAATAACTTCAAATGAGATCTCCTGTTGCATCAAGAGAGGCAACAAGGTGAAGAAAAGTGGATTTCTATTCTGGAACAAGGAAGAAAGGCAGTTAATTTTTTTTTTAATATTTTAATTATCATTAACTTTAGCATGTTTCAGATGCTCTACTTACTGTTTGTCAGGTGTCTATTTACCATTTTCATGGAATCTCCCCGCGCATGGCAATACTCTAGATTTGACAAAAGCCTCATTTGTAGATATTAATCTTTGACCTCAAAGTTTAACAGATGAAATCTCCTAAAGTTTTGCTGGCAGTAGGCATGCTCCCAACCCTTCCAAGACTGCATATGGATAACTGAGAATGTCTGGGGCTATTGGAACAACACCCAGTTTTCTCTGAATTATTGATCTTGACCCAAATGAGACTACAGACTGGGCCCAGAGCAGAAAATCTTCATTCTCCAAAGACTTCCAGTCCTAATGCCTATCAAACACAGAGGCAGTCGCAGAAAAGGCAGAAAAGGGGAACTGTGATTCACCAGAACACAGGGGACAGCAGAAGTAACAGTGCAGTAGAAGGTGGCACAGGTTACTGGTGTTCAGTGAGGAAATCAATGTGAGTTATGAAAAAGCTGCGACATCGATATGACGTACACAGAACAAGCTGGAAAGTGACGAGAAGACAAAAAAAAGAAGACAGATCAGAAGACAGATAAAGACCACAGGACCATTCAAGGAACTATGAGAATGATTGCTTTATTATTGGAGCAGGCTGTCCTAAGCAACTTTGCCTGAATTCAATGCCCACACTGCTTTGAGCAGGAGATTTAACTGACTTCCAGTCATGGAATAACTTGCAATGGAGGATAGTGACACTCTCCTTTTAATAGGATAGATGAACTGCACAATACCTTCAGAGAAGAGCACTCCCACATATGTCACATTTGATTTTTCAAACTGCAGGTTTAAATTGCAATTTTTCAATTTTTACTTATGCTTGTATTGTTCAGCAATTAAACTACTTTGATCCATCAAAATATGAGCTTAAAGGAAGTTAACCACAACCTAAAAGGAACTTGAAAACTGAATACTCTGGGGGTTTTTTCTCCAGTACTTCCTGGATACTAAGTAGTTAAAAAAGGCACTGTCTGCAAGCTTTATAGTTCTCTATGGAAACACAGTATCTGATGACATTTTTCTGGAGTGAAAAAAGAAACATTGGCTAGTACCTTACAGAAAGAATGAAACTTTAGCTGCAGAGAGTCTAATTAATTATTTATGTAATTCAGTGTGAACATAGGACTTGAAAATTATATTTCTGTATCAATTTGCACTCATGTAAAGAGTCTTAGAACACTTGTTCACAGATTAGGTAAATTATCAAGCTGAAATCCTGCAATGTATTACCAACATAAAGCCAGGGATAAGAAATGTACTTCAATTTTCCACATGAAATGTGTACCAATTCCCATCTATGAATATAGATTTTATACATCACATTAATCCTTAAGTTAGTTTCTCACAGCTGAAGTGCCAAGCAGGTATACTTTGTGGGCAGAAAAAATTAAAAAGTTCTTTTTTGCATAAAAAAATCTATGCCACATCTATGCCACATTCACCATCAGAATTATTTTGATTCAAAACATATTATCATAAATTCTGATTTGTCTGGGCATTAACTGTACCATGAAAAGCATTTTAAAAACTCTCAGAGGTTCCCAGTGGTTTCTTCTACTATCAGAAAACAGTAGAAAAGCAGTATTTCCTCAAAGTCATATTTTAAATTCAAATGTCCTACTTGTATAAACTTCATAACTATCCTCAGTTCTTAAGAAAAACAAAAGTGAAATTCTGAATTTATGTTTGAAATTTGTAATAATATAACACAGTTTTAGGCATACTAGAAGAACAAACATCTTACTACAAAGTTACCAAGACTAATTGAACTGCTGGCTGTGGAAGTTGCATAGAAGGTTATACTCATTACAGAAGTATTACATTAACATCACTTTAATTCCATTTTATTGTTATCATCACTACAGTCAGAAGTATTAGAACACAGAAACTTACCATCTCTTCATCTTAAATATCAAATTAGCATCTCTTTCTCAAATAATAAGTTCCCTGTTATGAAATACTTTTCCATTTCCAAAAGATGTTTCAAATTCTTAAAAAAAATAATGGCATCTTCAAATAAGTATCATCAAAACAACTAAAATCCTCAGACATTTAAAAAGGTGTAACATTTTTATATTAAATTTAAAATAATTTAATATTTTAATATGTATCTAGCACCAAACTGTATTTAATATCCAGTCAATTATTTTTGGAGCTTCCACACTCCACATCATACTGTTCACTTATCCAGTAATGTACAAAGCCACACAGTTATCTTAGTAATGTTTCAATTATTCATTCACAAATGCAATACCATCTCTTCTACACACAAATTAAGTAACTAGGGGGTATGATCTGAAAAATGCCAATTACCTTTAATGTCCTAGCAAAAAAAAAAATTGATATTAAATACATAAGCTTGTTTTTATTAATAACTTGGTTTTTTTCAACCTGATCTAAGATATTTTAGCCCTTTAAATTCTTATAACTATACAGTAATGGTATTTTGTATTTAGTCCTGAAGAAGAATGGTTTACTGTTATTCATTTTTTACATCACTACATCTTGACATTCCATGGAAATAATCTGCACTGTCCAGCTCACAACATTTTCATCCAAACGCTATTCACTGCTGCTTGTCACTTCTTTCCAACTTTGCCACTTGCACAACAAATTAACATTTTTTTAGAAAGCTAAGCAGGTTACTGAATGAAAGAACAAGATTTGTGCCTTGATTGCCTTTTCTCCATGCTTGAATTATTTATCTCCAAACAGGATGTATTTCTTTCTCACAGACAATGCATGTCGTAACAGAAAAAACCAAACAAACCCTGTATACCTCAGTCTGCTCATATATGAAATATTTTGGTCAGATTACTCAATGCGAGTAAGGACTGTACTTTCATATATGCCAGTTTACAAGTAATTTTTTTTTAATTAGTTACTTTGGATGGTCTCTTCTCTAAAAGTGAGTGACTGAACTTGAATGCTACCTAAGAATGCTACCTAAGATTTTGTGCTCTTTATAAACAGTTCTTCTTTGACAATGGAAACTTGATACACAATGCTTCACAGCAATTTGTGAATTTGTACAGAATTAGTATATTTCTGTTTGCCGGAATAGCTGAAGAACCAACAAGTGAATAGCACCTTTTTCACCTAGACAAAATGCTACACCTACAGGGGGTAATAGTTTATCCACTATTGAATTAGAAGACTAAAAACATCAAATTCTTGACTATCTGCACTGTTTCACAAACACAAACTATTTATGGCAGCATCACTATTAGAATGCTTTCCCATATAAAAAACAGAAGCAACTTTACCACAAAAATTGACTAGCTGATGTTGCTGCTAAAAATCAGTGACAATGAATTCTAAACATTTTATTGAACATGTCAAAAGACAAAATTCCAAACATATATCCTATTATTCCAGTTTTATTCTTTCTTCTATCTCTTGTATAAAACATTGGAACTACTAATTCCCTTCTACAAATTTACCTATTTCCTCTATGTTTAGTCAAAACAAACATCAGGAAGTCTTTCAGCTCAAAATACATAACTATACCTCATATATCAATGCTTTTAATTTTTTGTTACCCCTAGATAACATTAAAACTGAAGCTTTTCTTTATAAAAATGCCACCCTCTCTGATTCAAACTTGCATTTTGCCTTTCTTCTGAAGCACAGACTTCTTACCTTGGCCCACTACTAATGGCTACGTCTCTCAGCATATTATTTTGCCAGTCTCATTTCATTTTGCCAGTTTCTTCCTCTGAGTTTGTTGCTCCTGCATCTTGCACTTCGCTGTACAGCAAGTTTGCACATTCTCCAGTACAAATTACAAGCCCCTGCAACATGGGCTACCTGTACTTCAACACTTTGAGTATCTACATCCAGGATACAACCTTGAGTGACATGCAGTTTCAAATGAGTGGGAACTTGAAATGACAACTCAATTCAATTTCAACGCACAACTGAAAAGAGCCTTGCATTTCCTAAATAAGAACATTATTTACAATTTAGCAACATGGACCTTTCAGAAGTTTTTTAAGACTGACATAATAAAATTAGTATGAAAGTGCTTATTTAACCTTCTGTTTGGAATAACAATGCCCTGTAAATAGACCTTCCAAAGAAATACTGAGGAAAACACAAAACTTACATTACTTGAAGTGATACATGATGCCACTTGTGGGTTAATTTCTAAAAAATGTCATATTAAGCAAAAAATAAATGCGCTTCTTTACATGAAAGGTTTACTGGAATTAGTGTATCATGAAAGCTACACTGGTCTAACTCCACTGTCACTTTTATTCCAGTGGAAATTTATCAGATATAATAGCAATTTTTTTAATATTCAGTTTATGTCACTTCACCCTGGCTGAGGGATAATATGCACTATTACAGAGACAAATTAGAACTTCTTTTACCCTTTGCTTTTTTAATATCTGATTACAAGGACTAATAAGAAAAATACATTTTAACATCTAGATTCCAGGAATTCTTACACACAGGAAGGAATTCTAGAATGTATTTTAATTTTTAAAATTCAGTTTATTTGACTTTATTATGATCAATAAATTACTTGACTGAATATTTACATCAAATAGAGTTCAATTACTTCATAAAATACCACTCTAGAACCATAGAATATCCTGAGTTGGAAGGGACCCACAAGGATCATCAAGTTCAACTCTGGCCTTGCACAGGACATCCCCAGAAGTCACACAATGTGCCTGAGAGCATTGTACAAAAGCTTTTTAAGCTCTGCCAGGCTGGTGCTGTGACCACTACCTGGGAAGCCTGTTCAGTGCCCAGCACCCTTTGGGTGACAAATCTTTTTCCTGATATCCAACCTAAACCTCCCCTGACACAGCTTCAGGCCATTCCCTTGGGCCCTGTCACTGGTCACTGGAGAAAAGAGATCAGTGCTCCTCCTCTTCCCCTCACAAGGAAATTCTAGGCTGCAATGAGGTCTCCCCTCAGTCTCCTCCAGCCTGAACAGACCAAATGACCTCAGCCACTATTTAACTCACAGTTTATGATAAAACCAGCTTGGTTCATTAAATTAACTAATCACACACATAACTGCATACAAATACTTCTGCCTCTACAGATTGTCTTTTCCAGGACTCTTTTCCCTTTCATTTAAAATATCATGCTGAAACTGTCTTTTGGAGATAAATTTAATTACAAGAAAAAGAGAACCCTTGGCTGCAAAATACCAGTGATCTAAGAAAGAATTTAGGAATAACTGAAGCCATAGTCTGAGATGGAGATTTAAACTTTTGACAGAAATCTTTTAATTCCTAAATCCTTAAGTGCTGAAAAAGTTGTCAGCCTGCCATCGCTGCTGATTTACCAGTCCCTCAATGCCTATCCTCTCTTACACAGAATTCATCTCTGATTAAGTAGTATCTCACAACAGAAATCTCTGAAAAGAAACAATGAAGGAAGCATCACATTTGCCACTTGGAATAGACACTGATCATGGAATCATCTTGATTACCTCCAAATCCCAATAATCTGTTGCAATTACATAGCATATTACATGACTATTATCCATGCAGTGGGTAAGAGAACAGCAGTGATTATAATTTTTTTAATGGTATTCTCAAATAATCCTCCCAAAGCAAAAGTATTAAAGACCCAGGGGTTTAGAGACTTGTGGTTTAAAAGTTCATACCCATTACAAAGTAGCTCTCCACTAAGGGGAAAGAAAAATAGTCTACGTAATAAAAATATTTTAAAACCTCATTTTTCCCTATCAGGCACTACAATGAACAACCAAGCATGAGACAATCCATGTAATCCCACAGTAATTAACCAGGATATACAGCAAAGTACGGCATCGTTAAAATTATTAGATGAACATGAGAACCTGAGGGAAGAAATGCCAGGGCTTGAATATAGCAAAGTTCATACATACAAAACCTGCCACAGAAGAAAAGCTACTGCCACAGTTGTGACCCCAGTAGATGCTGCTTTCCAGAAGACTCCAAATACAGCAAAACACAGAGAAATAATATTCCACTTCCTGTATGGGCATCAGTAAGCTCAAAGAAAAGTATTGACTTTTCATTAGATTTTCTCTAATCCAAAACATGTAAGTACAGATCACTTTTCCAACAGAGTGCAAAAATTCAGTATATATTCTGGTGGTGTTAATTCCAACATTATTATTTTCCTTTTTTTAAACATGTAGCAATAGTTCTAAATATCTCCCAAGTCTAAGAAGTTTAGTATTCATGGGATACAACTTTTTTTTTTTAAGTATTAATTACTGTTTTCTTCATATATTATAACTGTAGCTTTCATTGTTTATACGTTCTTAATGAACAGTTTTTATTCCACTTTGTAAAAAAGAGAAAGAGCACTTTACTTTGTACTGTCCAACTCTGAACCCCTAAATGAGTACAGAAACAACATATTACATTAGAAAATGTAATATACATATTACATTAGAAAATTACATAGAAACAACATTTTACATTAATGTGAGGTTACCCAGTTTAAAGAAATTTGCTACCATCTGTGGCATCATCTTTCTCTTGATGAAGAACTCTACCAACTGGGTGACAGCAGGGAGAAAGGGGAAAATTATTTTATTTCTTTTTCAGAGGCAGTTACTTAGTGTAGACATAAATAGTGTAAGATAACTTGAGTATCAGATGCAGTTGACTTTCAACATTATAATCTTTCTACTTGTAAAATGAAACTAGTGAATAAATGTTACTTCTTTCCATTTGGATCAAATGCCGTTGGCAGCTTAACATTCAGACACAGGCAAATGAATAAGGATAGTTGACCAGAACATTAAAGAGGAGTAACTTTACTTAAAACATACTTCTGACAAAGCAAAAATTCACACCTTCTTATCTTATCAAAATTATTATTATAAGTGACATTTTTCATTGTCAGACGAAGACATTGTCTTTTTGCAATTTCTCTTTTGCATACTAAAGAGAGCACTTCTGTTCCCTTATTAGTCACAAAGTCAGCCTGCTGAATAATTTCCTTTGTTTGCAAGATTGCCACAACAATAGAAAGAACATCTTGCAAAAGAAAAAAAGGGCTTAAAAATAACTTTTAAACATCTGTGCAACTCAGCCCTTACTCAGATACTCAATCTGCATTTCCATGAATTAAATACAAAACACACTGCTGAGTTAGAAGTATCACTATGTACTACTTCAAAAATAAACAAGTGAAAAATGTTGGGTGAAAGAGACCTAAAAATAATAGGGCCATATACATATATATATATATATGGTTTTTTCTCATTTAATGTCACTTCCATGCTATACAGTGAATGCATAGCAGAATATATTCAAGAGGAGTTTCTTCAGTTATAGCGCAATATCATAAACACTCATCACAAATCTGTCTTGTTTGTACAAACAGAACCTGAAAACAACCTTAATTATTACTAAATCTAACAACAGCTAATTCCAAGTTAAACTTGCAGCTGCACTGTACAGCTAAAAAAGATACATTTTTCTCAAGCCTGATCTCAAGTTCCCTGAATTCTTTTATGTCTATAGCAAACAACCAAAGGAACAACCTAACACATATTTCCTTACTTTCTCAAGAACAGCTGTATACTAGGAGAATATCCAGCTAAAAGGCAAACTGCTAACTGAGTAGTTTCAGAAAAACTGTCACCTTCTCCTGCTGTCAAAACCTAACCAGGATTCTTCTTTCCATAGCCAAGTCTTCAATTTGTATTGTCAGATATAGAATATGTGTGTGTACACAAAATAAACTTGCATTAAATAACAGAATATAAATAAATATTCTTTATATAAATATAAATATTTTTATAATAAAACCAAAAATTTATTTTTCCTTCTTTCCAATTTCCAGAATTCAACAATGTGTAAATATAAAACCACACAAACACAACTTTGTTAAACATAGGAGACACAAATTTCAGTGCTTCCCTAATAGCTGATGATACATTTTTAAAGTTCTTTTTGATAGCTGGGAAGTGACTTGTTCAGTATTTTGTAGCTATCAGATGTTATGTAACAGCCACAAAATACTCACATTTTCAGGACACACACTCCCTATATTTGTGCATTTAGAGGAAACCTCTTTAAAAATACATAAGAACTAGTTTTTAGGGCTTTCCAGAAAAGCCTATTAGTCTCCTTACTCCTGATCAGCTCTTTGCCGATTCTCCTCAAAAATGTATGAATCTGCTAAAAGGAAACCAAATAACAAAACTCTATAGAAGTACTGCAATCCTTGTGCAGTCTAGAAGAAAACCCACCACAGTCTCTCCTGGGCAACTACAAAGCTGTAACATTACGTGACACAGGAGGAGGCCTGTGCCAGACAATTGCTACATTTGTGGGTAGCAAATCTGAGTTCTCTATCAATATCATATTGGGATCATATTTACACTAGAAGCTACACAATCTCAGCTATTCAATGAACATTATAACTGGTACTTGCAAACCTTTGAGTCTGTGGTTTTGACTAATCTGGGAAATACAAAACCTAGAAAAAGAGGAAAAGTGAAGTTTCAGGTTATTTTCATGTTAACAGCTGAATAGACACCTGCTTTTTAAGGCTTAGGTTTTGATTTTATTTGCTATGTCTTCAACTATAGCTAAGTTTCCATTATATTATTTGAGCTAAATGGTGTAGTCACATACAGCTTTGCAGACCTTTCTGGTCCCTTTCCACATTTCATCATCTGAAACTCCAAGGTTCTTATTTTCCTAGCAAAAAATGAGAGAACAAGCAAGAAAAAGACAATTCAGGAAAGTGTTACTTTGCTAATCAGAAAGAAAAATTAACCACCAGCAATAGGTGTTCTTCAAGTCATATAATCCCCATATAAATTGTAACAACATTCCATCACTTGAAACCGGAAAGTTTTCCCATGCATTATTCACAGAAGACACATCCTTGCTTGCATGCTTACTTTTCCCTATTCAGTACAGGAAAAATAAGATGGAACACTGCTGTTTATCCTATTAGTTGCCACTCAACAACTGTGTACTTGGAAGGCCTACAAGAAAGATGCACAGACAAGCAAAGCACAAGTGCACACCGGATGTTTCTAAGAACTCCAGTTACTTACTGCAGGCTATTCACTACTAATGTTTCTTTCAGATTTTCCACATGGGCACTCCAACTCCAGTGACAGGGCAGTCACAGTTGCCCACCACCGGGCAGAAAGCATCAGAGGCTTTCAGGCAAATAGCAAATAGAGAATCATTTTGTCAAAGACTGCACCAGCTCTCAAAGCCTCACACAGTTTTGGATGAAAATAATGGAGTGGAGGAATGCCAAGAGTGTACTCTCCTAGTGCCACAAACACGCAGACACCAGAGAAAAGGGAGAAGGGCACACTGCAACCTTACCCTGCACCACACAAGACTGCGGGGAATTACCCATGTGTCAGTGTGAACACTTAATCTGTCCATTCAACTTCTCCGGTGAGCTCACAGATGAAAAACGGCTTAGCTTTCACAGCACAGCCAAGAGATGGGAAACTCCATCCTGTATAAGCTTGACATGAGTACTCAGTGGCATTAAGGGCAAAGCTGGAAGGTCTGATTTGACCAGCTTGAGACTGCTGGCAGCCAGGAACTCTCAGCTTGGAAATGCCTTCCTACTCTTTGGATGTCAGTAGAGATCTTGAGTCTACACCCTTATCCTGGAAAGCAAGCAGGGCTGGATAACTGGCAAATAAAATAATCCTTGCGAGTTCGGCCTTGGTCAGACAATAAAAGCATCTTGAATGTGTATCAGATGATGCAAAGTCTTAGAGAAAATAAACAAAACTCTACATGACTGGAAGATTTGCAGCACAATGACAAGCACCTTCTGCTTTAAAGGGGCATGTCAACAAGGGAGTGAAGACAGAGAGGAATGTAGAAAATCTGTGCACTACAAGGAGAAATTTGTCAGTAACACAGGGACACACAAGGTTAGAATATACATGGAAACTCATATGCACTAAAAAAGAACCCAATATAATGCAAGTATAAAGGGCACTAAGAGGACATGTCTCTCTTTTAATCACACTTACCCCTAGGCTAATTTAGAACCACCAATGCTAAAACACAGGTTCCATGCTATTGTTATTTAAAAAAAAAAAAAAGTTTATTGTGTCAGTAACTAATGGAGCTTAGAATTCAATGCTCAAATATAACACAGCATCTCAAAAAAACCCCCACATCTTTTCAATTTAATTTAATTCCCAGCAATTAACATTAAAACCATACAGCACTGTCTCCAAGAACGTAGAAAAATTGTTTTTCTTAAAATCAGTGCAGCATCCTAAAATAAATAAGGATTAGCACATGATTAACAGATTTTGAAACTTCATCAGATGCCTTTCTGAAATTCCAATGGGTTTCACAATTCAGAAGGATAAATAGCACCTATTACTGAAGGAATACAGAGCACTGTGTGTACCAACGTATCAGTCAATGGAAAAACAGAGAGAGCAATAAAAAGAAAAAGATACACCTCCCCTCAAAAATGAGAAAAGCAAGATCCAAATTATTCAGAGTTTAGAAAAGCAGAAAAATGTTTTTAATTACAGTACTTTCAAACCACATACAACACTTAATAATTCTTTTAATAGGTATTTGGAAAAGATTACTTGGGACCACAAAACTATTTTGACCTTAACTGGTAGACTTCATTCTGAGGCTAGGCAATGTTAAATAACTGTTTCAATAAACCCAAACAATTCTACCAAAATGTCTCAGTGAATGCAATGGAAACTAAGAGGACAAAATTTCTTCCCACAAAGTATGATGCGGTTTGACAAGACTATTAAGCCAGTCTAACGCCAGATTGTTGTCAAAAAAGTATTGCAGCCTTCCTCCTCTTCCACACTTTCTTACTCCTTCCTTTTGAAAGCACTGAGATGCTTCTGACCTAACTGAGACTCAATTCAAGGAACTAATCCTTGAAGAAACTATTTTTTTTATTAGCTTTCAGATGAGAAGACAGAGACTCAACAGCAATGCTGCAGGAAGGAGGACAGGGCTGCCAAAAGGGACAGAAAACAGAACTGTATCTAGTCTTTGTATCAGCTGAGCTCTTCGGTCAAGCTCCAGCTTCAGTCACTGCATGTGAGCTTTAAGGTGTAACAGCCCTCTCTGGAGCACAGCTCTGCTCCACGCTCTGTTTAGTTGCTGGTCTCACTACTGATGCAGCTGTTTTCAAAGAAGTTTGAGTCATTAGGATCTCACCTGAAATCAGAGAATGCCACTGCATTACATCAGTTTTTTTAAAACATCCTCACAACTTTCTATTACTACTAAAAACCAAATCATCCTACAAAATTCTGGACAAAGCAAAGGTCAAAGTTTTTGTGGCTATCCATGACAGCTGAACAACATTAATAAATTCCATGTAACTTGGTGAATATTGCAGGAACATGTTTTTCCTTCTTGCGAAAAATCAAATTTTATTTTATATTTTCACAATTTTTTCCTATTGACCTTGTTAGCACCAAAAGATTCTGCAACACAAAGATGCAACACTAAGATCCACAAAAGGTCAGACGATTACAGTAGGCAGCAGATTTCTCATGACTGCTACTCAAGCTAAGGAGTTCACTTTCACAAATCATTGCTTACCTTTTCTAATGCAGATCAGTTCATGTACACCACAAGTTCGTTCTCCACCTATGTGGAAACACATCATTAGAAAACAGTAACAAATAAAATGTATTTAGTTTCTTAATAAGGCTTATAAACAGTGTAATAATGTTTCAAAACTCCACCATTTAATAAAAATGCAGAAGATTGACAACAAATTTCAACTTATATATTAAATCCCTTGGAGAAAACTATAAATGTACCTTTGGGCTTAATACTGCTTATGGTGGTACAGTTTGAAGAGCTTCACATTGAATTTAGACAGATGAAACTACAAAAGCAAGCACCTTAACTGAAGCCACACTACTGTTTCCCAAGTATAAAACAATTTCCTGTTTGGAGGGAACAACCCTATGAAAGAGTATCTACAGAAGAATTGTCAAAACATAAAAAGTATTTGCAATATAATAGAATGCCAAAATAATATCATCATTCCCTTCCATGGTTTAAGAAAAAAAAGAAAAAAGAAACCCTATAACAAAGGCTTGGTTTGCCTAGAATTTCTCCTTTAGGTATTTTTTAAAATAAATAAAAACTGTATAGCACTTGAGATATTTATTTGACAATAATAAAATTGTTGCTAGAAAAACTAAGCTTCTGTTTACATTTTAATTAAAAGCATTTTAATGTTGGAATTACAGCTCACAAACAAAACACCAACACGTAATATCTAAACCAAAAATATTTTGGACTGACATGTCCTGTGATCAAACCTTAAAATTCCAAACTACATCAAGCTATGGCTTCTCTTAAATAGACCCTAAACCACTCAGCCTTTTTCCACTAAAAGCAAAAGAGTGCATGGATATGAATACAGAACTGAGGGAAACTGCCTAGGTTTTCATAGCCACTTCTCTGCAATCTCATGAAAATACAAAACAGAGTTCCAAAACCTCACACAACATCTATTTCACATCTATTAATCATTTCTGGGCTCCAAACACTTCAAAACACAATAAAACAAGCTTTAGGTAACAAAATTCTTCCCATCTCAAAAATATGGAAATACGTTATGTAGCACTTATTACTCTCCTTTATTCCATAATAAATTAATTATGACACACAATACAGCATATTATTATACCAATTAGTACTTAAAACTCTTAATTGGTAACACTAGTGGATGGTATTGTAAAACTTTAAGAAAATTTCTGTATTTCTAGTTAAATTTACACTTTAAAAAATAACTGTAGGAAATCGATATATTGGAGGGAGAAAGGATAAAAGGGATCAAAAAAATGGAATAAAACATAACTCTTCTAAGATAAAATTAAATGTCTGTGAAAGTAAAAAGAATCCTCCCTTTATGCCAACATACACAGAAATACAAGCTTCAAATATACTCCTGAATGGAAAATCAAGTATCAGTGAGTCTGAGAATCCCAGGAGTTTTGTAGAGTCATCACCCTTACAAAGGCCAGTTGTAACAGCAATATAATTCCCACTTTTCAGCGCATTCTACAAACTGGACAACCTCATTTTCATTCAGAAAGCATTTTGGAAGGAAAACATAAGAAAAACTAAATTAAAAATATAATCCGCTTTTATAACAACAAGGCATTAAAAAGCAAACAAGCAAAGAAACAAAACCCAAAACCAGACAAAGGGAGAAGATTTTAATCTTCTTTAAAGTCATTGCAATCATCTTCAGGGGTCAAAAGTTAAACCAGAAGAGTGACTAAAAGTCTTCTCCCTAGAATTTTTCCCCCATAATTTTTAAATTCAGCAGTGAAGAAAGAATAAAAATTACTGAAAAAAATGATAGGATTTTTCATCATATAGATGCCAGATACTTAGAGTAAAAATTCACCTAGAACTGACTGAGGGAAAAGAGCAGCAATAGATTTTAATTATATTCACTGCTCTCAGTGAAATCAACCAGTTTGAAGTCTTATCATAAAGTACTAATTTTAGATTCGGATTCTGCATTGCTACCTATTGTTTTCTAAAGCAAGAGATCTTTACTCGAACATTTAGCTTATTTTATAAGATGGTGTTCCACTAAATAAAGCCTTTACATTAACAGACATGTTACTTTTTATTGACCACAAGGCTACAAAATAAATTTATACCATTTAACAGGCATTCAGTCAGGATTTTATTCCTATTTTGCTAGAAAATGCTGAATGTTATTTCTTTTCTTAATAGGTGATTCATATATTACTTTTTTTTCAAACTGCTTTTAGATGGAAATCAACTGTTAAATAAAAAAAATCCAGTGACATATAAGTTAAAGAAAGTATCTTTTATATTTTAAATTAGCCAATCTATTAGACATGAAATTTTATCCTCAATTGACCTGGGCAGATCCTTCTTCTCCCCTGTGGTCCTCAAAACTTTGGAATTAATACATTATTCACACCTTGCTTTTATTCATGGATTAACAAATAAACCCAAGTTTTTCCATCTTTCCAACTCCCAAGAATTCTCTGAGCTTTAATAAAGTAGTCACAGAAAGAAACAAAACTGAAAATATGGAAACATTTTGCATGACAGCAAAATGACAACCATTAATTTAGCATTTCAGTCTGAAAATAGTGGGTTTGTGTTGGTTAGCCCACAAATCCCAAAGGTTCAGTGGCATGACACACTTAAATTTTATTCTTTAAATACTATTTTTAGGTAATTTATCCTAATATAGTGTTAGTTCACCATAATGTTATGGTTAATTAAAATTTAAACTTGATTTAGACACAAATTATTATTAATTCCATTTCATCTTGACTATGAATATGATCTCCTATTTAAAATTTTAGTGTTTTAAGTGAGTTTGTATATAAAACTACATAATACTCTGTCCAAAACATAATCTGAGAACAGAAACAAACCCACCTGGGTACAGAGAGCTCTTCATAATGTCAGACAATGGAAGTAAAATTAAAAATAATGAAAGATCAAGTAATTTTAGAACTGCACATTCAACATTTTCTTGAGCAATATGAACCACCTAGTGGTCCTAAAAATCTAAATCAGTCAAACATTTAATACAAATAGAATGGTCAGATGTTTTTCAGAGCCATGAAACACTTCATGAAGTTTAATTTTCTTAATTTAAGACACAGGTTTTGTATACCAAGTCTCTAGTTGCCAAGATGACTATGGCAGCAAAAAAGATGAAAATATGTACATCAAAGAAGATGAATACTGAATTTTGTATTAACTGAAAATTTTATGTCTTTCTAAACTAGTACAATTCAAAAGTCAAAGCTCTACTATGTTGAGACTTTAGCTGGAACTTCACTACTAGATGCTGATAATAATTCTCTAGGAAATTTAGCACAGGCATTATCACAGAGTGATTTAGGTTGGGAATGACATCTGGTGCTCTCAAAGACTTCAGAGCAGGACCAGCACGAGCTTTACAGTGGGTTCCCCTGAGCCTCAACCAACCACGTTCTGCAATGACCACAATTCCAAGACCTCTCCGGGCACCACTGGCTCTCAGGGGGAAGATGTCACTCCTGTCACTGCAAGCACTTCTTCCTTACAGCCAGCCAGGACTCCCCTTGATGTAGCTCACACCCACTGCCCCAGTTGCTTTCACCAGGCAGCTTAAGAACTCATCTCCACCTCTTAGAGCCCCTTGTACAGCGAAAGGCTGCTGTAAGAGTGCCTCTCAGGTTTCCCCAGACTACACAAACCTATTTCCTAAGCCTCTCCTCATGTGCCATGTACTTTAAGTTCCCTCCCAGCTTAGTGGTGCTCTGTTGAGGTCTCTCCAGTTTGTCAGCCTCTCATGCTGGATGAACACAGCTGGATACAGCCACAGACATGTGGCTGGTGCATGTCCACCTTGCTGTTCAGCAGGATCCTCAGGATCTTTTGTTCAGAGGTGCTCCTGGCCAGCCTGTCCACAGCTGGCAGCGCAAGGACTTCACCTTCCTTGTGGGAATTTCTGAGGTTCCTTCAGCCCACTCTGAGCTTGCTGAGCACTGGCCAGGCAGCAGCCCTTCCCTCCAGCTTATTAACTACTCCCTCCCTGGCATCACCCTACACTCAGCCAGGGTACATTCCATCCCACCAACAAATATGGTGCACAGTCCCAGTTCCAGTACCAAAACTGTGATACAACTTAGGCTGTTGCATTTAAAATTCACTATTCTTCAGTTCAGCCACAAATCCATGTTCATAGCTGCAGAACATTACGCTGTGTCACAAAAGCCTTTTGTCAGCGGGTGTAATTTTTCGGAGGCACTTTTTACATGATAAATTACTCTCCTGCTGAGAATTCTTTTTTAATTAGCATTTTCATAAGTTTGGACCACATTCAACAAACGTTTACTTAACATTTTATTCAACAATAGACAACAATTTTTTCCCTTGGCAAACCCACGACATTCCAGTGCAGAACCACAACACTGAGCAGGCTGAGTAGCATGAACAGGGTGCTACAGTGCAGAAACATAAAACAGGACACAAGTGATAAAGCCAAAAACAGCATTAATGTTACCATGTCCAAGCATGTGGAAATGCTAGTGCTTCTGCTAAGAATGCAAGAGATTCAGGAAACCCATTCTTATGCTAAGTGTTTCACACAACATGTTACAAATTTATTAAAAAAGACAACTATAATGAAAGAGTTCTGGGTTCCATATATCAACAAATCTACTTGAAAAACTGCCTCACACCATGAGCAAAATTTAAGGAAGAATCTGGGTTTATATGAATGGACAGCTAACTGTAATGGAAAACAAAGAAAGCTGAAGACTTTCTCACAACAGCAACTCTACAGGTGCCATCAGTGTTTTTCCTAAAAAGGTTACATACAATCATTAACCCATCCTCATTGATGGTGTAAAATCACCTCTGCATTCCTTCAGCATCCATTTTTTACAATATTAGTCTTCAAATTATACTGCATATGTAAAAATTGAAATGTTTGAAGTTGAATGCTTAGAACTAGTCAAAAAGCAAACTACAAAGCAAACAACATCTGAATTTATAAGGAAGAGACAGCAAGGTTAAAAAAAATTGCTATTTTATATACTTATTTCTATGTCTACATCTTTTATCTTTTGTGCAGTTTTAGTCTCCTCTTGATCCCACAACCTCAAAGAACAAAATAGAACCACAGAAGACACAGAGGAAGGCCAAAAAAAGTCAATGAAAACAGTTAAAACACAAATGGTTTCCATATGACTTAATAGACTAAGACTCTTGGACCTGAAAAAAACCCCACAACAGATGGCGGACATAAAAAGGTGAATATAGAACAATTATTCAATGTCTAACCCACTAATAAGAGAAAAAACTATCAGATTAAATTAGTAGCAGACATGTTTAAGACCAGAAGTTTTCAAGAGTAGAAGTCAGAAATCTATGTTCTGGTTTTATAATACAAACTTGTACTGTAAAGATTGTCTTCTTTGCTAGAACTATTTAAAATGATTCCTATCTAGTAATTTCTTAGCCTAAGGTCATCTACCTGTCCTAAGAACATTTTGGGTTTTTTTATCCAACCATAAAAGTAGTGACAAACATTAAAATGTTTTTTTCATGGGAAATATTTTCTTTTTAATTATATTTGTAATCAACAGAACCAATGATACTGATCAATGAATTAGCAAACAGTAACAATTGATCGAGAACCGCATGGCCATTTCTGTTTCTCAAATTTTTCATCCAATCCTACCCACACTGAAATAAATTGAAGCATCTATATGGACTGAAAGCAGCAAAAAAGAGATGGATTTTCTAAGCTAAGTCATAAAGTAGAGGTTATCTGGGACCTTCTCCCCTCATCATGAAAAGAGTATCACCTCTGCTTCCTTTCTATCCCAAATGACCAGAAACTTCTCTTTCCCTACTCTTCTGACAACTGAAATATAATTAGCACTAAAAAAAATATTAGTAAGTTCCTTATTTCATGTTGTTCTCAGTCAAGTACTTCTTCACATAAGTCTTACTGGTGGAAATGAAGAAATACAGTAAATATAACTAGCAACAGAAACATCCAGTATAAATGGTTCAAATCTGACCTAAAACCTGTAATTTTTTTTACTAAAAATAGAAAGAAAACCAGCAGCTACAAAAGGAACTTGACTGAAAATGACAAAAAGATTAAATACACATTGCCAAACAATGTACACTGCTATCAAATGTTCAGGAAATAAAAAAAATGTCAACAACAAAGCTGACAGCAATAAAAGGATGAAAAATTACTATGACTTTTAACAAATTCCTACAGTTTTTAGTTAACATTACTAATCGCTATTCTAGAACAAAGTTTCACAAGAGAAAGTAAGCTGAGAAACATGTCTTCTTTTAAAATGACTCCACAATCTATGGAGAAAAATATAAATAGTATCAAAACTGGATTTCTCATATTTCAAATAATACAGTAAGCTTGTGATACAAAGGGAAATTACTACAAAGAATTTGTATTTCAAAATATTCCACTTAGTAGGAAAACTGCTTATTTTAGCCTACAGAACAAAAGTACCTGTAAGATGTGTCAGTCATACTGAATTTACCCCTTCTAACATCAAAGAATATTCTCCTCTGCAGAATGGGATCTATTAGTTCACTAACTCAACACTCATTTGCTGTCTTAGAATTAACTTTCAAAATCCTCCTAAAGTTTCCCCTTCTTACTCTACAGAAAGATTTACATAGGAATCAGGAAACATATCCCATCTCTACGAGTGAAATGCACAAAAATTAGGAGGTTCAGTGATTAACTGCTGACTTGAAATCCACTTCACCTTTTACATGCAACATAGGCCCTTGGCCTTAGGCAGTCCAAAACCTGACAAAAAGCAAGGTAAAAGTCTGAGAGTACCAGCTGTGAATCCCTTGCATCATTCATTACAAAAGCTGGAAGAAGTAGAACTGAATTAGGTTGAAGAGAAAATAAGACCTCATGGTTAAAACAGTTGAAAGTTGTCTGGAAGACGGCAAAACTTTCCTTTCTTAGAGGTTCCCAGTATTTTGATGGCAATATAAGCAAACAGTTTCAATCAGGTAATGACTGTATGTTTACTTTCCTGCATGCCCATCTTGAACACCAAGAATTCCAATCTGCAAAGTGGTAGGCATTAAAAATTAAGAGAATTCAAGAAAAATTTCACTCTGAACACATCAACTGTTCTTATATTAAGTATGATAGCTTCATCTCAGCCCACGGGGAACTTGTCAAAAAGAAGTCTGTAAAGCATTAGAGATTAGGTGGGTATTTTTAAGAAGGTAGCCCCCTTAGTTATCTAAAAGGTAGAGACCTACCAGCTTGCTTTATTTCAACAGATTCAACACTATGACGATGATGGTGTAAGACAAAGCCAAGCAGGAATTTGGTGATTTTGCCGATGGCACAAGGTTTCACTGGCATCAGCAAATAATGCAGGAAATCATCCTTACAATGACAATACCAGGCAACACTCACTGATTAGTTTCCACTACAGACACTGAATGAGCATATGACAGCATTAAACCAATTCTGTGTGGCTGATCCAGTATGATACCCTGACATGTGATCCACCACACATTTGACAAATGTGTTTAAAAGTGGGCCTAAGTACAAAATATGTTTTCTTATATTCAGGCTTCATTAAATACTGAGGCTGCTGCTCAACCCCTGCCCTGGCTGCACGAACTTGGATTCAGAGAAGCACTACTGTCAATTCAGGTCAGCACTAACCTGAGGATCTCCATGTCATCTTACACCCTTCTAGTACACACTACAGTGACACCTGAATAGCCCAGGTAACTGGGAAGTCAAGATAAAACTGTTCTCCAGGCCAGATTCAACCTACAAGCTACACATGATACTCCTACTTAAGCTCTGTGAGCAGCTCATTGCCCTGTTGTTTCCTTTTCTAGATTCTGGAAATTTGCAACTAGGCATAGTTTTCATGTGACCTATATGAAGCAGTGTTCTAAATACTCTCTTTTTGTATCCATAAACAAAAAGTAGGTTCATTCCATAATTTTTGTCTTTGTTTCCCAAGGAAATGAGCATTATATAATGAAACAGTTCATTTCCTGCCTCATCCTTGTATTGTTTACAAATTCTCTGGTTAATTTAAGACAAAATTGACAGGAAGTTTTAAGAACTTTATACTCTTAGCATTTAATATTTCATAAAAATCAGCAGTCAAATACAACACAAACACAGACTCCACTGAACACAAGGACAGCCCAGCAGCCAATAAACCCCTGCACAGCACACACAGGTGGAGCTGCCTGCTCCAAACCAAACAGCTGGAAAATGGGAAAAAAGAAAAGGACAGTCTTCTCATAAACATCAGAGATCAGGACACTTCACAGACACTCAGGAACAAAATTATCAAAAATATACATATTTGCCAAGGTCCTTGACCTCTACATCAGGAATGAGAAGTGTTAAACTGACAGGATCATAGGGGGAAAATATGGAACTCCATGTTCATTAGTCTCATCACTCCAGCAATAACTTCTCAGATGACAATACCACACTAATTTATTCTTCTCTACTAGATTCCTTTTATCTGTACAGCTCACTATTTTCTCTAATACTACTTCTCCCTTCTTAGCCCTAAACTCCTCACAATGGAAACTCTACAAAAGAGTTTAAGATCAAAAATACTTAGCTCAGTCTGAAAAGGTTCATCTCCAGATGTATTTCACCTCCTTGAGAAATGTAAACTTGTGCAGCCTGTGATACATTAGAGCATGTTCAAGTGTGGCCCAAAAATCTGGTAATAGTAGATTCATGAGGATATATGAGACATGCAATTCTGTCTCAGGCTATAAAACATCTCACCTGTGACCTCTAACATTTCTTTGCCTCCTCCATGCAATGTGATGTGGCTTGCATTGCTAGCTCCTCACCCAGACCTCAATTCACCAGACTTCTCCTCTCTAAGGTAGGCACCAAAGCTTTGCTCTTGCTCCAAAGAGGAGAAGCAGCACAGAGCAATCAAGTTAATGCCGCCATGAGGAACATTACCACAGCAGTGCTGAAGGATTCTCTGAAGTCACTCCTCAACTTTCTCCCCACTCCCAGCAAACTGCCACAAGACCTCAGGCTTGAGCAGCACTAGATGGGAGGACTTTAATCTCAGACTGCCCACCAGTCTGGTTTTACTACTGCTTTCAGTTTGGCCTTCCTCTCCACCATATTTGACATCTCCCCATTCTGATACTCTCCGTGTCAATCCTCCTCTATGAAAAAGTGGAAATACTAAGCAATAAATAATCTTGCATCATAAAACAGAGCTTCTAGTAAGTTCAAACTTGATTTTGGAAGATAACTATACAGAAATAAAAACTGCAAATACTTGAATGTCATTTGAGCCAAAACTTTCTGAATTACATTGCCCTCTGTTGTTTCCTCACAAATCTGAGATTGCCTGACCTATGCCAACTGTAACCTGTAACTGATGTCTTTACAAACAAATACAAAAGGAACATGTTTTTAAATGACATGAACTTTCTAAAGAAGAAGATGTTAACAGTTCCTGCAGTCACTAGATGAGGGCTTTGAACTTGGTCACATGAAGAATACTTGGGTTTTAAATGTCTGCCAGTGAGCGTAACTGGCATAAGCATTGAGCGTAAGCATTGACACCGACCAAAAGGGTCACTGGCCATGGCCAGTGGCAACCTGGTTCTCTGTAACACTTGATACAAAACGCCTCACTTTTATAAAAACTTTGGGGTTTAGTGTTAGAACCACTGGAAGTTGGTATGCTGACAAAGTGACACTGGAAATGGTACTTAGAGATTTTTAAGAACACACAAAACCAGCTAACTAATTCTATATTGATTTGAGCTCTTTTAATTTTGTGCGTTCTTCACATCTATGTCCTGCTTTGAAGGAGTTTTGAACTATTTTATATTTATTCCTCAAAAAGAAACTTTCAATCTTACTTATTTTCTTTGCCTCTACCAAAGAAAAAAAAATTTTAAATCTGGCCAGATACAGCATCCTTAAAACTGAGCAAAGTATTTTCTCTCCTTACTTAAATGCATTTACAAATTTACTTTGACACAATTCAAGTTCTGTATTTTGACAGTTTAGACTAGAAATCACACGGTTTGAGGCTGCCTTCAGTGACTAATATTCAACCCAATCAAATTCATACTTTTAAATGCTGCTGGCTAGAACGCATTACTGCTAAACAGTACAGCCAAGGTAAGGTACTGTTGAACAAACAGAATGGAGAGAGCATCAAAATAAGGAATAAAAATTGTAACACCTACCAACAACTCTACAGCAATCAGCTAGTCAGTTGAAAACAAAGAGGAAGAGGCATGCCTGCTACAGGCTACAGCAGAAAAACACATTCCATTTGCTGTCTTCAGGAAGAGTACTAAATCAAAACCTAGCAGACCACTTTCATGATTGGAATTCTTTTTAATCCCACCTAACATTTCACTGTAAACTATGCACCACATTTTCTCAAGAGCTTGAGTCCCATTTTGGGTATTTCACAAGAGCATCTGCAAGACAGTTGAGCTGTTTCTGAAGTCTGGCCATAATGAGAAATGTTGCATTCTTTTCAAAGGCTAGATTGCTTTATTCATCCGTGACTATTTGGTTTAACTTTTAAGAAGTAATACCCTAAATCCTCTGAAAATATTACTCACGAATTTCACATATTGTGAATATTTTCAGACCCAACAGATCCTCACAGATTTCTGGGATAATGCTGCCTAAACTGAAAACAGACAGATTTTGAAGGATAATTTTTTTTTCTGAGCTTGAGTTATGTAAAATGTCCAGACCCAGCAGAATTTTTCTGCTCTCTTCCTGATAATATTAAGAGGACTTTTCAGCAGAAAAGAACACAGCCAACACAAAGCTGGCCAGCTCAGACTCCTGGTGTGCACAGCTTCCAAGACAGGGTGAGCACGCAGCTTTGCTTGAGCAGTGCAACTTCTCTTTACAGAGGCCTGAATTACTAATCCAGGGAAACTGACAGCAGAGAAGCATCCCACATGCGAAACAAACCAGAACAGTTTGTTTCCCACACACACACTGTTTTCCTAAATCCTTTAAGTTATAACAACAGATGCTTTCAGAAAGAAACACCTCGGCCGAGGAAGCTGCATACCTTAGGTCCTTGTCTGGCTAGAAATAAAGTTCTGTTTGTTTGGTTTTTTTAAAGGATTTTTACCAAGGTGTGAAATTACTCTCAGAATCGAGAGGTTTCAAAGCAAAGCTCGGAAGCCCTGCCTTTGAAGATGAGCATCTCCAAACAAACCCAACAAGTGTCTAGTACATTTCGCTCCTTTGTTGTTGTTGTTTCTAAGTGATGACTAGAAAGATCTGCGGACAGCAGCTCCTGTGCAGCCTGTTAGCTCCCAGCAACCGGCGGAGAGCAGGGAGCATCTCTCGCCTGGGGACTCAGTTTTCAGAGACTCTGGGGCCAGGAGAGTGACAACGACTTTTAGAGCAGTTGGCAAAGTCCCTGCGGGAAGGGTGGACAGGGCTGCGCACCTCCGGCACCGACATTCCCGGCCCGGGTGCGGGGGGCCCGGCGGTCCGGGACCCCTCGGCGGGCAGGGGCGGCAGAGCCCGGGCCGGGGGCTGCCCAGCCCGGGGGGCTGCGCCGCTCGCCCCCGCCTCCCCGCCGGAGCAAGGGCGGCTCACGGCACGGGGGGATGGATAGCTCCGTCCTCCTCTGGTCCTCTCCGCGGCGCCCACGGGCGCACGCCCGGCATCCCCGGGGCAGGCGGCGGCGACGGCGGAGGAGGAGGAGGAGGAAGAAGGATGCCGGCCACCGTGGCAGGGATTTATTTACCCCGCCCGGCTCCTGGGCACGGAGACAGGAGGAGGGAGCACCACACTCACCTCTCCCCCATCATCCAAGAGCCCTTGCACCGTAGCCCCCGCAGCCGGGCCGAGGGGGACAGGGAACAGAGCAGGCGCTTCCCCGCCGCCCTCCTCGGCTGGGGTCCCGCTCGGCTTCGGTGCGCCCCCACCTCCCACCGCGGTGGGAGCCCTCCCTCCCCCCGGAGCCGCCCCTCTCCCCGTGCCCGGGGGAGGAGAGGGAGAGGAGGGGGCTGGGGGAGGGGAGCGGTTCGGGGCGAGAGAGAGGAGCCCGTTATTGGCCTACTTACCATCAATCGCCATGATCCCCGGCGGGGTGGGCCGTACCAAGCGGAGGGAGCGCACGCAGGAGAGGCGCTGCCGGGCGCCGCGGCTGCCAGGCGGGAGCGGCGGGAAGGCGGGGCGGGAGGTGAGCGGGGCGGGCCCGGGGCGCGTCACTCCCCTCACGGCCGCCGCCGCCGCCCGGCCCCGCCCGGCCCCGCCCGCCGCGGGCAGCCCTGAGCCCCTCGCAGCTCCGCACAGCCCCTCACAGCCCCTCACAGCCCCTCACGGCTCCTCACGGCCTCTCACAGCCCCTCACGGCCCCGCGGGGCCAAGGCTGTCTGCCGAGGGAAGCGTCGGTGCTGTCCATGGTTCTGTTCCCTGGGTTTCCCTCCCACGGCGAGTGGCTGAAATAAAACCCAAAGCGCCGAGGGCATGAAGCGCCAGCAAAGCCGTGCTTCACAGAATCACAGAATAGCCTGAGTTGGAAAGGACCCACAAGGATCATCGAGTGCAACCCTGGCCCTGCACAGGACGCACCAAGAATCACACCATGTGTCTGAGAGCATTGTACAAGAGCTCCTTGAGCTCTGAGATGCGTGGTGCTGTGACCACTGCCCGGGAAGCCTGTTCCAGTGCCCAGCCACCCTCTGGGTGAAGAACCTTTTCCTGATATCCAACCTAAACCTCCCCTGACACAGCTTCAGGCCATTCCCTTGGGCCCTGTCACTGGTCACCGGAGAAAAGAGATCAGTGCTCCTCCTCTTCCCCTCACGAGGAAATTCTAGGCTGCAATGAGGTCTCCCCTCAGTCTCCTCTTCTCCGGCCTGAACAGACCCAGTGACCTCAGCCACTCACAGTTTATGATAAAACCAGCTTGGTTCATTAAATTAACTAACCACATCCATAACTGCACACAAATACTTTAGGCAGCTCTAGTACTGCCTCTACAGATTGTCTTTTCCAGGATTCTTTTCCCTTTCATTTAAAATATCATGCTGAAACTGTCTTTTGGAGATAAATTTAAAGGGAATGGATTCTCTCCCTCTCTTCTACTCTCATGAGAACCCACCTAGAATACCATATCCAGCTCTGAGGCCACCGACATAAGAAAGCTGTGGACCTTGGAGTGGGTCAAGTGGTTTTATTGGAGCCTCTGTTGCCACACCTTCCTGTGACCTACATGCCACAGGTTCTTCCTGTTCCTTCCATGCCTTCTGCTCAGCTCTCTTGCACTAGTACCAGCCTCTGTTTCCCTGGAGTTCTGCAGTAGTTGTCCCAGCCAGGACATCTTTTTTCTACACTCTCCTCGCCTGCTAGAAGCGGCAAAAGGGAGCAAAGAGGACCAGGTTTTGCAAGGCCCTGCAGTGTTAACCACAGGGATCCAGAAGGACATCGAAGCCAGACCATGCATGGCTCCTGCAGGTAAGAGAGGAAAGAGCTGAGCAGATAGCTTGTATTATGGATTTTATATTGTAATATTGTACAGCATGTAGAATGTACATAAAACTCTGTTACCATGACAGAAAGTCCTGCTAGCATTTGGAGCTGTAAGGAAACACATTACTACATGCAAAAAAGTTTTTCATACACGGGTAGACTGGCCAAAGATAGGAAAATTACAAGATGGTAAGGAGGAATACCTTTTGTACCAGTATCATCTTTCTGCCAAATATTGTCACCATTCAAATCCTGGAAGCACTAATCCCCTTCAGCCTCACAGCCTTCAGAAATCTTTTGTCATACAGAAAAATCAATGTTTTCTCAATTTTGTGTTTCACCTCAGGGGAAAAAAAAAAAAAAAGTGAGGCATTTAAAAGCACAGTCAGCCTGAGCAAAATGGCCATCTTGAAAAACACAACTCCCAAATGACAGACATATGTCCAGACCAGAACCAACTGTAAAAAAGATCTTAAAAGAGAAAATGTCAGCAGAGCTTAATGGCAAATATATTTCTCTGTACCAGCACTGACATTTACCTCAAATACCCTGATGATTTTCTGTTCTTCCTCTTCCTTCCATGCCTTTTCTTCAGCTCTCTTGCTCCTGGAAAGTGTTGCAGCCCCAAAGCTTTCAGTACAATTTGTGTAGATAGCCATCTTTCTGATGATATTACTGTATTGAGCACAGGGACGAAGATTCCTCTGGGATCAAGTACATAGTTAGAGTTATTATTCTTCTCTGTTCTGCTTTTTATTTCTCTCCCTGCTTTTGGCAGCATCCCCAGTATGAAGGAACTACCAGTCAGATGTCATCAAATCTTTCCAGGGCACAGACATCCACCCATACAGAATCCAACATACAGCTCTTGAGATGTTTAAAAAGTCATCCAAAATTTTTGGAGAGCCTCACATGTCATCACGATTCCATGATTCATGTATGCAATTAACATAATGGGATGCAGAAGTTCATGTCGTTGGACAAACTCTTTTTGGGGGTGAGAAATGAATCTTTGTGAATTAGTGACACTATGATTGTAACTCTTGGTCCAGGGGTTTGGTTTTCAAAACACTAAAGAAACACTTAATTTCTACAAATGTAATGAAACCTCAATTTGGAAAAACAGTTTCAGGACAAACATGATTCCACATCAACAAAGAGATGGTGTGAAAAGTATGTGTAAGGAACCAAAATATGACTTTTCAGAGCTATGCTGAATCAAGTCTGTTCTATTTGTGCTTAAGTTTCACAAGTACATGTTTAAAATTTCTGAGCTTTATTCAAACAGCAGATACTCCTGCCCACCACCATAACAGTCTCATTTTTTCAATGTTACCAGGAGGGACAAATCTTGAACAAACTTCCAAAATTCAGCTATTTTAATTTTGTTCCTATGGTGTAATTGAGACTGTAGAAGCCATAGCTTCATCCATTCCCTGCGTGAAAGGAGCACAGCTGGGTGGTTGGGATGTGTCAGAAGCTTTCTACTGAATCCAGTGGGCAATTCGTTCTGCTGGAAGCATTTACATGTGATCCCAAAAGTATGCCCTTTGCAGAAAAGCATAGCTACACACAAACATGACTACAGCTCAACTCCAGGCCTTAAGCAGAGGTGATAAATCCATAATGTACAAACAATTTACAGGTTATCAAGAATTCCTGTCAAAAGGAAGAACCTATTGTGACAACGAATTTGCCGACGGCAATACAACACTCTGACTGATACAGGATAAATTTAATCCCATAAGCTCTAAACTTTTCGACAAACTACCTACACAGGAGAAACTTCTCCCACTGCACTGATGTGAAGCCACTTGGGCAATTAAAACCAAAAGCTGCTGGAAACTTTGGCATGAGTACCATAGGGGGAGAAATATATTAAAGATACACCTAAGGTGTGATCCTTTCAAGGATTTTCTCTTCCATCTTAGCCATAGTATTAAACCAGATGTAATTTAAGTGTCTGTGCTTCATGAAGACTTAGAATATATGAAAACTGTAGCATGTATGAATGAAAAGACTAACTGAAGTGCTAGAAAACACAGACTATCAGTAACCAGAAAGGTTGAAGCCCTAGATTAGTAAACTGCTAATTAAGATGCCAGACAGATAAGCTATCTATAATTGTCATGATGTGAACAAAGTGAGTTCATGATTGAACAAAGAGTGGAAGAAAATTTCCAACAGCTGGATGTAAATTTTCCAGTGGAATGTTTCAATTTCATTCAGCTGTAGGTACTCTGCAGAAATACAATGATTTCACAGAAATGCCACTGGAGAAGGGGGTGAAATATTCAAGGCCTGGCATTTCAGGAAAAAACTTTTTCTCTCAAAACAATTTGCCTCATATTATATTTTAACATAATAATGACATTCAAATGAACTGTCTTGATTTTATCAATATAAAATCTTCCAGTTAGAAAACTGTGCAGCTCCAGGGTATTCTACCCTTCCAGATTATTTATAGGAATGCAAAAAAAAAAAAAGTGAAGAGACATATAGACAAACTCAAAATGTCTAACCCATTATACTGAAGTTAAAACATGACCTCTGAAACATCTTCAAGAAAGATCTTCAAAGATATTATTACTCCAGCAGATGAAAAGATGGCTAAGAATTATAATAGAGTGCTGTGTCCTAATTGATTTGGGATATCAGTTTACAACTTCCCGTAAAGATTTTTGGCAGCAGTTTTGTGAACACTGCCAATCAGATTTGCAATCAGATTAGTTTTGCATGCACAGTGTTCTTTATTAGGACATTAAATACCTGACCTTTCAATATTAAGGTTTGCATTATCAAGTTTTTTGGCACTAAGTAAATAACCTGTGACTCTTACTTAGCTTCTCATAGTTTTTGAAAGCTAGGAAAGACAGCCTGAGCAGTCTGGAATTGCATAGCTACATGTGGTAGGAGTGATACACCAGATACACTTTTTGGAAAAGAATCATAAATCTGAATCTTGAAGTAAATTATTTTGCCAAATAATATTCAGTAACTTTGTATTCATGGATAAATTATTGAGAAATTGGAAAATAGAGTTTCCAGCAGCACCTTCCTTCTGCCAAATTTGGGACTCCACAGGGTCGGATTTCCAACTGGGATACACTTGGAAAAGGTCCTATGAGCTAAATCAAAATGCAAAGATTTTTGTTCAGATTCACATTGTTAATTCATGGGTAATGCATCTGCTACAGAGATAAAAATTGCAAACACAAAAATGTGATTTTTGATGTCTAATCATTCTAGTGGATGTTCAGTTAGCCATAAGTCACATGCAAACCTCAGAGCTGGATGAATAACATAATGACTCTTACTGGTGCACTCGTAAAAAACTTAACTGGCTCAAGCAAGCGAAATTGACATTATTCCACTGTATTGCCTTGCACTGTTCCAAAACAAAAACCTCACGAAGATACAGCTAGGACTATTAAATGCAATTCCAAAGAAATGTGCCAATCAATGAGCACATGTGCTCACAGAAACTATTAAATGGAAAACCAAAACTGGGCAAAAAGTCATATGCCAAATTCATGCACAATCCATTCCGACATGCCAGCTTTTCCATGGGAAGCTGAACTAATGAAGTGGGTGTCCTGCAGATGTAGTTCTGTACCACTTATCTCCATCCCTCCTCAATGGGACATCTCTAGCTTATCCCCTTGATATCCTCTGCTACATTCCCAGTGTTAACAGGACGTGTTGCAGTTGTTCCAGAGCTTTGTATAGGCTGTTTGAACAGTTGAGAAGCTGCCAAACAAAAGGTACAACAAAGAATTCTCATAATTGCTTAATTCTCCTGACCTTTTCTTCAACGGGGTCACTAGTTTCATTCTCTTTCCTCTACACAGAAGTTACTTTCCGTGAAACTGAAAGGAACCAAATTATTTCTGGGATCTCAATGAACTTGACCAACTGTTCCTAAGCTGAGGCTTCCCTCAGCTTTCACAGGTCGAAGCATTTGTCAAAGATATTCACATAAACCTAACTTGCTTGGGAAATTACATTAGAAATCTCAAAGCCCAGCAAATGGCCTGCACAACTCCAGCAAAACATGAAAAATTAACAATTCAGCTACACTTAAAAAACAAAGCATGCATTATTAATGTAAATTAACAACAAAAAACACCCCATGCTCTTTCAAAGACAGGTATCACATATGAATATCCCAACACACAAATGGATGGGGATTGCTGTGCTTTCTTACAGAAGAGCTATGTGAATATCTAATTAGAGAAGCCATAGTATAAAACAGTGATATGAAAACAGGCACATACATAGTATGAACAAACAGCCATTCAGAAAGTCACGCCTATTTTTTAATGGAAAAAAATCTTCTTCATCAAAAAGCCATCAAAGATAGCACCATGGAACAAAATCAAATTCAATCTCCGTTATTCATACTTAAAATATTAAAAGGGGATTGAAAGATATGATCCAGTTCTCCTGAAGGGCTATTTTTAGAAAGAACAAGGTCCTGGATGCCAGCAGAGCCTACTTGTCTGGTTCATGCCAGCATAAAATGAATGACCTTGCTGTCACAACCTCATCTGATAGAGACGAGAGGCTGCAAATGGTGTGAACAGAGGCTGAGCTGCAACAAGCTGTAAAACCACAGCATATATAGAGGCAGGGTTTAAAGCTGTCATAGTGTTGGTTATTAAAACATTTAAATCTCACATTGCTTGAACAGTACAGAAGTTCTGTCAGGGTGTTCTTAAAGCTGGTTGCTCACCAACTGGCACTGAGAAATCTGAGAGTGGGAGAGATTCTCTTCCCTGTGGCCCAGGCAGCTCGGAAAAGTGGTGCATGCATAGGTGGTGGTGTCGGCACAGAGAGTTAATCATGCTCCCAAGGAAGGGGAAGCGATAAGAGATTCACAGGGTGGTTTACAGCGTTAGTTACCTACAGCATGTGTGCCAGTCCTGGTTTACTGGCTAGCCCTGGCCAAACCTGCCCACAGTTGTTCTTGGCTAACCTTGACAAAGTCGCTCCTGTTGCCATGAAACAGCTTCCTTCGCTCCCACTCTTCATCTCCCTCTAATTGCCTTCAGTGCACTCTCTGATCCTGTGCTTTGCTTCCCTGCCCTCCCACCTGGTTCGCTCAAGCCGCCACTCCTGGATCGCACTGAGTACTTTTGTGTAGCTGCTCTGCATGTAAAGGAGGCGAAACTGATCTCTGTAGAGAAGGGCGACAGTGTCTAGCAACAAAAGAAAGTGCTTGACAAACACTGTCCCCTTAGCAACGGGATAAGGCTGTAGCTGCAGCCAGACCTCTTAGGGTCTCACTGGAACGAAATGGTATCCTTAACCATTCCTGCTGGGAGGCTTGTGCTAAGTATGTAATCTGCATTTCATTCCTTTCTAATTGCAGTGACTTATTTTGTATATGTTCCTGCACAGCCGAGAGCTCGAGCCTGTGGAGTACTCATTACTTCCTTTCCCACTGAACTTAGTCCCCAGGAGCAGTTATTGTAAAAATATTTTTTAAAGCAATAAGGGTTCAAAAGACTGCATCCATCTAATTTCATGTTTCTTTTTACTGATAAAAGCTTTAGCCTGGCTTTTAATTATTTCAAATATTTCAAAGTCATACAGCAACATATGATCTACTCTGATTTTTGGACTTAGCAGAGCTGCTCTTAATGCTGTTTCTGAACATACGTTCTGTTCTTACTTTTAAAATAACTACCAGAATATGTCATTCATTCTGATAGCACCACAAATATTCTATTGATGCATTAGTGACATTTCTGAATCTAAAGAATTTTTTTTACTAAAAATATACGAGACCTGCAGCATTGTTAAAATCACTGTTAAATGCAAGAACCTATTTAAATACATTTTTTTATTTACATTTCTATTGCCTTACTAACAGGATTCCTTCCATGAAAAAGACCACATTATATGTAAACCGGAAGTACAGTTCTGATTCTTTTAAAGGTTGCTCTTTTATACAACTACATCAAGATTAAGAATTCTGCAGAAGAGCTGTAAAATCACAAAGTTAAAGTATTATTTGTATGAAGTACTCAGGCTTAATCTACATGTTTAAGGTCATTAATAAAAAGCTACTGAATTAGTTCATTAAAACCATTTTCTATTTACTAGCTTAAGCACCTGATTTCAAAAATTGCCCAACTTCCAGTCTGGAATTTAGCTGTTATTTAGCAGAAACCTTCACAAAGATTCTGAAATACACATATTTATAAATGAAGAACTTCACAGAGGCAGAAATTATTAAAAAAAAAAAAAGAAAAGAAAACTTGGTAACAAACTAATCTGAGGTCAGTTTGCCACTCAGGTTTGTAACCAAACTGTTTTAAAGCCAATCAACCTTCCTTCTCCTTCTCTAAGACCCAGCTTCTTCCATTAAAAGAAATAAAGTGATATATATTCCAGTCTGACCTCCTTAATTACCTTAATTATCGTACTGATACCCCATGGAAATAAAGGATTTGAATATTTCAAACTTATATTTAAATTAGGAGGTAGTCCATGGAGAAATATTTTCTATACTAGAAGAGCAGATAAGCAAACATGATTCCTCCAGGGCACGATGGCATTAGAGCAGGATTGGTTTGGTAGGAAAAGGATGAGTTGTATTTGTAGTGTAGGGAACAATGTGAAGGGGCAGTAAGGTATTAGTCATATGGGTTTAAAACCTCTGTTTCTGTTTGGTGTGAGTTTGACTTAGTCATAAACTTACTTCAGCTATCTAGATGTTTTTCCCAAAAAAGTTGTATCTTAATTTCTCTGCTTTTCAAAAAGCTGAGTGCAGAGAAATTAAAATAAAACTGTTTCATTTCTGATGTATTAAATGACCATCTAGTATTCATGTCTTTTCTAAAAGAAGTAGATGCAGAAGTATCTTTGGGGAAAAAAATTAGTGGAAAATTTGAAGGATATGTGAAAAATAGTCACAAATCCACGATGAAACTTCAAAAATATTCATCCTAAATCCCAAATTCCTGAGCTGGATTTATCCTTATAATATTGTTAAAACTGTGAGGCAACAGCTGTCTGGAATGGTGCTTTCTAACTTCCTGCCTTCTTTGTCCCTTTCCAATATTGAACTTATTCTTCATTCTTTCCAGCTACATGTTACCCGCATCTGGAACCCCTCCACTGCTGATCCCAATCTAGACAATTACTTTGCCTTGGCAGTTCTTGTTGGCTCCCAAAAATGTTTTCAGTCCAAGTGAATGTCTCCACCACCATTTTCTTTGCCAATTCTCCCAAAGTCATTGGTCCTTGTTCCTGGTTATCATCTGTACTCCATAGCCTCTCCTCTAAACACACTTTTGCCCTTGGTAGGTCATTTTTTGGCTCTGTGTTTCCTTTGAACCCGCTCCCAATATTCTTCCAACTGCAGCTTATGTGACTCTCCAAAAGGGAAAAGTACTCCACTGGAATTATATCATTATAGTTCAGGACAGGATCTGGCCCTCGTTTAAGTTATTTAATGGGATCAATCACTCTTTGCATAACAGAACATATTATTCAAGGAGAAATCAAGTTCCTTTGGTTACCTCTTCATTGCATCAATCCGCACAATACTATTGCAAGGTAAGGAAATGAAGTTTCCTTTTTTTTAAAGATAAATAACAGTGATATAGAAGCTGTAACCACATTGCTCAATAAAACAGGACCAGGGACAATCCTGTGGCTCTGAGGTCAGTTGGCAAAGCCTGGATGTCTTCACACTGTGCATGGTACTGGATTCTTTCTTTTCTCTCATGAACTTCTTCTGTGATCCTATGACATTATTACTCTATCCATTATTCTTTTTCTACTCAGAAAGTCTCAAATAATTTAAGAGCTACATACAGTCCATCAGAGTGTGTATTCATGGCATTTATTGATATATGGGTAGGTGTTGTATGCCACTGGGCAAGTTTTGATGATACAAGAGGCAGTTAAGGGTGGAAAGTCTGCTGGGAATGTGCTGGAGAACTACACAGGTTACAGGGACATGGTACAGGTTTTCTGTACCACCCAGTGGCAGTTTTGGTGTGGCAAGTCTTACAAGCCTTTTATGAGGCTAAGATCTGTATTCCCTGAAGCAGGACCCTGTGTTTATTGGGTGGGCTAGATGTACGGTGTTCACTTTGCCCAGCCCTGAATATCTGACAGAGTAGAGTTTTCTTATACTAATTAAATGATGTTAAGTTACACACTACACGTTGTATTTCAGGGTGTAAGATTACACAATGATACTGATACCAGGCAATTCATAACATGGAAGATGACACCATTGTAAAACAATTTGGCTCTGTTCATTCTCTCTGTGAAAAAGTTGCTTCCATAAGCCATCAGGGAATTTATTTTCAAACAGATGTCATATTCATCACTGTTCTGGTGCCTGAGTTCCCCTTGGGCTAGTATTTTCTTTGTGAAAAGTGTGCTGGTATTTCTGTTACATGTCTCTAGCCTAAAGTATGGTTTGAAGCAAGCACTTTCTCATTTAGCTGTTAAAGTTGATAAGATTCACAATTCATCAACTGTGAATTAATAAATAAATTGAATTAATGAACTTACACAAATTCATAGATGCATTAAATGCAGAACTACTATGCAGACTGTAAGAGGTGATGGCATATTGGGCCTGATGTTGCATGGAAACGCTGCCACTAAACTCTAACTTAACCTTGCTATCAGACACTGACAAACAGAAATCCAGCATATTCAGTCTACCAGACCAGTGCCATCATTTAACCCATCCAAATTCCAAATGGCTAGTCCTACTAGGCCTTTTCCTTGGCACAGAATACAGTTCTCTTAGGTGAGGCAAACCCGCTCAAGGCTAGACAGCCAGAATTCACATGGAAGGTTTTTGCTGCCCTGACAGCACAGCCAGCAGAGTTAGAGCTTACATTCTGACAATGTGATAAGTAAAAAACCACCAAATGTTATTGGTCAATGAAAAAAAATAGTATGTAGCTAGGGTACCTGGTGATTATTGAACTATAAAAGCAGTGAGGGATTTTTGTCTTCTCATCCTCCCTCACTTAGAAAACATGCCCATTAGGATTATTTCTTCCCATTGTCACCAGCTTTATAAAATTACCCTGCTTCATTTTGTCAGCATACTAACACTGCAGCTCACTGAAAACAATGCTGTTGCATCAAATGAGAATTAGGAAACTAATTGTCTTTTGCAATAGTGACACAATAGAGGACAAATGGCCACAACAAAATCACGATATAGCCTCCTGCGACTCATAATTAACTTTTCCTTGGAATGAGAGGAACATGCTGTCCTGTTTCAAAAATAACAGTGTGCTTGGTTGTGAGCCAGAGTCAGTGATAAATACATTTCTGATTACAGTCAGCAACTTAATTTACAAGCATCTGATTAGAAGGGGAAAAAACACCACCAAAAAACAACCTTTCAGAAAATATAGTGATATAAACAAGACAACTGTGATTTAATGCACTGAGCACAAGGTTGGAGTCATAAGACTTGGTGTTCCCACTGCTGCCACTAATCTGCTGTCTGACCATGAGCTACTACACTGGATGTCTCTATCTCAGTTTCCTTGAGCTGGTAATTAGCAATCTGTGGGCACACCTTAGAGATCAAGGCTTCAACTATGATCTATGGATAAAACATCCTGTTTATATAGAAAAAAGTTCCAGAATTTTAAGGATAGGTTTCCACTTTCAACAGTTGAAAGTCCTTCACTGCATTATATTTTGCCTGCAGGTATTTATACTGGGGAATTGTAGCAGAATTACATGCCCACATTATATGATTAAGGCCACAGGAGTAGAGATAAACCAGCTTTATGCAGAATAAGACCCGTGCTGTACATGTCCCACTCACAGGCCTTGCCTTGCCAGAAAGTATCCTGATCTTCTGAAAGTCTGCATTTGTTCCAAGCCAGCATATTACAGCTGTATCAGATGAGCCAGATCAGAAAAATGAATATAATTTATCTTCCAAGTTAATGATCAGACATTTATATTTAAAGATGATAATATACTGCTCTGTGTCCCAAATGAGCAGCAATATGTGATTGAACAGAGAGTATGCAATTACGTGCTGATGTTCAGTGGGCAGAGAATAGTCCTGAGTGAATCCAATGATAAATGTCTCATTGCATTAAAAAATACACTGAGCTGAAACATCAAAGTTAACTGCTAACCCTCTAAAACTTTCTGCTTCTGGAAAGGAAATAAATATTTGCCATTGCTGCCTGAGAATGATCATATAGCCTTTTTACTCATAACTCTAATGGGGTGAGCCTTTCAGCACACTATTATTTTTGTTGCCCGACTTTACCTGTATCATCTAGTTTTCAATTGACTATACAGTAGTCAAATTTAAAACATTTAAAACCTTTTAACATAAAAAAAATAAAACATTTCGTCTTTAGTTTCAGCTCAGAAAGTTTAGATGAAACTTTTACAGTTTGTGAGAGCACACTTAGGGAAAAAGATAATTTCAATTAAGTTTAGTTATTAAGGCTTACAATTCTAATGTCTATTGGCTGTATTACTTTCTTGATTCAGTATTGGCATTTGTAACAAGTCAAAGTCTAAATCCAACCCACTTTTATGGTCCCCTGGAAGTCACAGCAAAACACCTTTTTTAAGTGTTGCTTATATAGTTGATAAGGGAAAATTAAAAATAAAGCCCGTGGTTTGCTTTACAATTGTTTGCTGGAACAGTTTTTCATGAGTTATCTTTTCAAACATTCTTGGTTTCAAAATCAATTTAAAAAATGTTATTGGAAAATGTTTTTGTTATGTTTTGGGTACTAAAGAGACTGAGAGAGAAAAAAAGCTGTGCTTCACTTTCATATGTGCATAAATTAAGATCATAAAGCAAAAAAATTCAAAGGATCTGACTTTCAAGCTTTCAGATGCATTATCCCATCTGGCTTACATTTTGCCCAAAGAAATGTATTTTGCTCTCTGGGGAAAGGGAGAGAACAACACTTAGGAAGCATGTTCAGCAGAGTCTAACCAGGCTTTGACCTGTGAAGCTGTGCTTCCACACTGATCCATGATGTCAGGACAAAAGAGTGCGTAGGAAGCAAGAGAAGGTGCATGGTTTATGAATCAATACCAGTGCCATTCCACTGGCTAAATCCCCTCCTGGGGAAGGGAAGCTGTTGCAGAAGCTCCTGCATGCTGAAGGCTGCAGCTGTGTGCATGGAGTACTTATGCTAATTTTACCCAACCTGGAAAAGATCGGGGGTGGCTTCATCACCAACACAGCATAACTCTGCTGAACGCTCTCATTTGTGCTCGGGGCAGTGATCAGAATTAAGCTCTGAGAACAGAATCTATTAATATGAGTGGAGAAATAATAATTTTATTTTCTAGCACATGATTTGGAGATATCTGAGATTTTCCACTGTGCTTTAAGGTCCTGTTGCCATAGTAGGCATAGAAGTTCTGAACAATGAGCTGCTGTTCAAGGAAGGGACTGCAGAGTTACAGAACAGCCTTTCAAAAAAGGACACAAAGGCAATTACAGAAGCTGCAGGGAAATGAAATATTTTTTCTTTTATCACAATGCTTGCCATTTCTGTTTTGACACTGGTGGCACAAGAATAAATGCCAAGAAAAGAAATTTAATCTACATTCAAATAAATGATTTTTTAAAAGACAGATCAAACCATACTCAATATGTGGTGACAGTGTTCTCAAAAACAAGGACTGCTTAATGTAAAAATAGTCATGGATTAGACCTACCTACCACCTGAATTTTATCTTAAGAACAATATCTTTTAGAACTACTACAACTTACATTATTTTCATCTAAAAAGGAAAAAAATATATTCTGGTTTTTATTTACCCAATGCTCAGTTCTTTGGGAGGTAGTTAATGCACATAACAGGACAATGCATCTTTAGATACTGTTTTGTTTTCAATCTTCTGTTACATAGCTTTCTAGAGTTTATTTCTGTGCCTGGCAAGCCAAGAGAAATTGCTATTATGGGACCTTTTTACAGCTTGGGAAGACAAAGTTAACAAACTTATAACTTCCAAGTACTTACACGGGGAGCCCATTTGCCAAAGAATTACATAATGCTCCATTTAACTGCAGAGACTCTTAACAATATATTTTATAGACAGTAGTGCATTTCTAGGGCCCAGGACAAAAGATCTTGTTCATCCATTGCTCATTAAAATGTTGAATCTTTAATAGAATCAGGATGGGATCATTGTTATAAAGCTATGTAAAAAAGTACAGAGGTTTGATTCTGGACATCATCCATTTTGCATCACAGAAGGTAAATCTGTTTTGCAAATGCAGGAGGGTAAAAATGCCTTTATATTTCTGCCCACACCCACCTCAGCTTACTGCTGCTAATAGAGAGGCTATTGCAAACGTTGAGATTTGTCATATAAGAACAAAAACCTCCTGGGTCTCTGGGGTGGGAACTATGGTTAACAATTATCAGCTTCCAATCTGTGTTCTTGTGAATTGATGCAGTGACATGTATTTGCATTTCTCTGATAGCAAATGATAGGGCATGCTAATAGCTATTTTAATAGCTTAACAATTATTTAAATTAAGGTTAACTCTAATTACATTTTCTATTAAATCCAGGCAGTGATTTCCCCACCTTCAGTGGAAAGAACTACATGGTGAGGCTTATAGTCAAAGAAGGGTCTCTCAAGCTTTTCTCATGCCAGTTCCTAGTGGGGAAGACCTGGGAAAGCTCTGGCTCTTGAGTTCTTGCCTCTTTCCCTTTAAAATAAAGGAAGCTGAAGAATCAGCATCTGGATAGCAAATGTTCTGAAGCAATGGTATTTAGCTTTGCTGACCCTCCTTGGCCTGACAATGCACTGGATATATCCACCTGTCACATCAATAAAAACAACTTAGGACCCAAACTCTGCCATAAAAGCTGGATGCTGGGCAATTAGCAAGGCTGCAGGAGAGGGCACACCACTATCATTTTGCTCTGGCAAAAAGCAGAGGGCAACACTATATCCAAATATGCAGAAGACACCTCAAGGAACGTTATCTCCTAACTAAGCCAGTGAACACAAAGGATCTCTCTTTTTGAGCTCAGGTCAGGGGGATTTGCTCTTCAGACTCCCTTGCTTAGCTTTGTTCGGCAAAGAGCAAAAGCATGTAAGTAACCCCAAATTCTCTCTTCATCCCCCAAAAGTTAAAGTGATTTCCTCACATCTTCTGGAATGTCAGCCCTTGTTCTTCTTTACCCTCTAGTTAGTTCATTGCTATTGGATGACTATGGAAACACACACATAGCCTATCTCTGTTATATAAGTGAAGGTTTTGTTTCCAAAACCTTGAGACAGTGAAATCAGAAGCACAGCCATTGTTCATTCTCACTGTTGACTGATTCAATTTAGCTTTAAATGTGTAATTAATTTTGCTGCTATGGGAAATGAATTATGTTTTTGTTATAATGATCAGTATTAACCTAATTAGCGACCATGAAAATTCCCAAGCAAAGCACTTAATTATATCAGAATTAGGATGGTAAATATTTTCCTAACGGAAAACTTCCAGTAAAACACTAATGCACTCAAAGGCTACAAGCCCAAGAAACATGAACCATTTGTAAAATGCCATCCATAATGAGATTCTGATTGCTAACTCTGCTACACAAGGTAATAGTGTTTGTAATATGATGTTAGAAACATACCCATACATCACCAGTAAGCTATGCAACGCTTAAATCGATGCTTTTAAGATTCAGTTCACCAGATACAGCAGAAATAATTACCAATAATGTCTTTCTCCAGTTCCCAAACAGAGTGGTACCCTGTACCTATCCCAAGGCCACTGAAAGCTGTTTTGGGGACAGGGAAAAATCCTTTCCTCAACCTATTTGTCCTTCATGTGCAATCTTTATCCTGCTGATAAACCCTGGGTATCCCCTTCCAGCCCTGCTCCTGCTCACTCCTCTGTTTTCCACTCTTCACATTTTCAGTAGCATCTTTATGCACAGCATTTTCATAACTCAGAAAGGAGCTCCTGCACCCTGGAAAACACAGGCAAGAGTGCAACTTAGGTGGAAAAGAATGTCACCACCAAATCATAAGGCAACTTTTCTTGCAAATAAAAGGACACTCTCTGAAGAAACAGCATTATATTCTGTCTTCCAGGAGACATATGGCCCTCCAAAACTAAGCTGAAGTCTATTGTAAAGGACTTGCATTACAGCACCCACAGAAAACATCTAAAGTCCATCTTTTTTTAGTTAAAACAAAAATTATGTTCTGCTATGTTATCCCACACAGTCCTTTTCGTAATTCAGTGACACCAAATAACTGAAAGAATCATTACAGTTCCTCTGATATAATATAGTTATTCGTAACTCCATCTGACTCTCCTTTCATTTACTTTGTTACAAGAAGCTTTCTTTTACATACATAACTTGTTGTAAGCACTGTCCCAGATTTAAGCCACTTTGTAATACAGGGAACGTATTCGTCAATGTGATCCCCACAGGCCACCTAACATGGCAATTAAAGTATTTATTTAAGATAAAAGCTTTGTATTGAATTAGAAATCGATCTTTCACTTGACCTGATAGTATTGTTTTATGTATTCATGTACAGGTCTCTTTAGCAACCTCTTCCATCAATGTGCTGGGCAGAGTGAGTGACTGAATCTTTCCCATACATGCAGAAAGAATACTTGGAAATATAATTCCCAGCTTTTGTGAGACTCGGGGTGAATGGGGCAGGCACCAATTCTCTTGTCACCTCCCAGCTCTTGGTTAAACAATTTATCTCAGTTACCAACTGTATACAAACAGTGCCAGGAATTTATCAGGTCGGTATTTTATCCTATCAATTATGCATTGCTGACAAGCACAACACAGTTCATGAAGTCTAAAACATAAACCAGAAAAAATAGAGTGTGTTCCTCTAGAGCTGCATCGTACCATTTATGCACATGATAAAAGATTTCCAAGTGAATTCCTCTCTCTTCTCACAACTTTTTTCCTTTTGATCTTATCCTAAATTTTCTAATATGAATTACATGCTAAAAACACAGGAAAAAATAATCCACTAAAGAATCAGTGGAGACCAGATCCTGAGGAGATGCTGGCTCCAGTAATGATGGATTACCCCATAAAAGAATTTATGAGACAGATTTTTAGTTTCCTATTTCTTTACATCTGCATTATCTGTGTTACATATGCATTTATGCCAGAGTTCCCATTGCCTGGGTAGCCAACAAAGCTGCTTCTCCCAGTGTCATTGAAGGTATGTACACATATATACAGATATACATACACATATACATACATGTATATATGTGGGTGTGGGTGTATATTCATTAATGGATGGCTGTTTTCCAGCATAGGCCATGGGCTGTTTACTGTTTTGTCTTTTGCTCTGCTGGCATCAGTACATTGTAGCAGCCTATTATGGGTGGTAACATTAACGACAGAGCTGTCCCAGGCTGAAAAGATCTCTATCAAATGCTTTACAGAGAGAAAGAAATAAGTCTTTAAATAATATTCCAGTATTGATTTTGGGGGATGTCTTAAAAATCTCTATCACTTTTCAATATCCCAAGATACTCTGCAAAATACATCTTTTTCTGGAGGCTTATATTGCACCAATCTCTACATACACTGAGTTTGTTTCAGTCATCTTTAGTTACTAATGGTTGATATACATGCTCTGGAAATCAATTTACCCTGATACAGAAAGCCTGCGTTGGTTTGCTTCAAACATGCAGAACACAAAAAGCTGCAGGCAGTTCATTCATGCAAGAAATATGTTTGCTATCCTGGTGGCTTTTTAAAAATCAGCAGGTTAGGTCCTTAATCATTTTTAAAACTTATTATGATGATGAGAAATACAGCAAAATCAACTTTTTTTGATTGATGGAGTTCTATTAATGGAAAGCTTTTATTGTCATATGTTTAATTTTGAAGCTACTGACATGAAATGTTATAAGTACAATGTATGACTGAATTAAAATTTCATTTTAGACAGTGCCAATCCCCAAAACCTCAGCTTGTCTCCTTCAATCACACTCTACAAGTTCAAACATCCATTTGGCACCAGCACAGCATTTGTATCAAGTCCCATACAGAGGTCTAAAAAAAACCCCTCTAAACTCACATAAGAAAATGGTTTCATGTTTGCTACACAACTTATACAATTGATTAAGACTGTACTGAAGATATTAGCAATCAACTTACTTATAATTACACCTTGAAAAAGTAACTATATAATATCAATTTTGGCATTATTTATCATTATGAAACACTTCTCGCTTCATTTTCCACAGCCACAAAAAACTTTAACATCTAGTCTTTAATTATTTTAATTCAATTTATATGTCCAAAAATGGATGAACACCACATGAATAATTAAAGCACAACAGAAAATGGCAGTGCTAAAGGCATTACTGAGCAGTACAAGCACAAAGCACAGCAATGATGTGGGATCTGACCTGCCACCTTTGGCCAACCAAGTGTTCCAGAAGGAAACAGGGTCAATACAATGAATGCAATATGGCCGCAAAAGAGTCTATCCTTCTCTGGACATCAGTGTATCTACTCTGATGTACTAAAATAGACCTCTGCTTGCCACTGAACACAAGTTGAGCATGAATATGTAAAGGGAGCCTTCTGTTACCCAGCTAGCAGAAAGGGAATGAATGGAGACATGTACAGGACAGAGCCAGGATATTTTTGGGCCCCACCAGATCAACTACTTGTTTTCCTTTTCAAGGCCATTTGTAATGAGAGTAACTTAAAACATCTCTAAATTATTCAGAGAGACTAGGCCTGCATGCAGCTGACAAACAACCAGGGAGCATCAAGTTTACCTTTGGAGGCTTTCATAGCTACCCAGTGGGGTGTCTAGCAGGGCTGGATCACCAAGACCTGCACAGTCCATGGGCCAATTCAGAGAGGAAGTTGGATACTTTCCTGCATAGAAATAGTTTCAAAATTAGTTTTGTACAGCACAAATTAAAGCACAACAAAGTTTCATATTTCCAACTGTAAATAAAGTAGCTCTTGCCACTGCCAAAAAAAGGCAACAAGTTGAAGATGGTTTTGAATGTTTTTCTTCTTTCCTCCAGATAGAAAGAGCAGCTTTTAAAATCCTTTCCAATGTTATCTGGAACAAACCCAAAGAAATATAATGGTATATATAAATTCACCTTTGAGTCAGCATCTCGTGTTTCAGCACTTCTAGTCACAGCATCTTTCAGAACAGTACATCATCCATATGCTTCATGCACATCATTTACCTTCTCAGTAAATCAGAAGATGGATGCTAAAATTCACAATGCAACCTGAAAAATTCCTGGTTTTTTAGCAGCTTTTATTGATACTGATTGTTGAGCATATTATGTAATGGGAGAACTTCTCCCTTAGAATTCAGACAAACAAGCAACTGGAAATGAGAAAGAGGTTATCACACAAAGAACTTTTGCAGCAGTTAACAGTAATATTCCAAACTAATATTGAAAAAAATATATGCAGATGCAATAAAGGAGAAAAACAATTCCTTTTCACTATAATTTGTATGAAGTATGGGAGAGGTATAAAAGCATCACATGGGCCCCAGTCTCACAGGAACCACAAAATGATGCCTTGGTTTGAAGGAAAATGGGCGGAATGGGGTAGATTTTTTTGGCTGGTTGGGATTTTTGCCAGGATTTTTGCCACTGAGAAATAATCTTGGAATCAAACCTCCAATAAAACAGATTTACTCAGCTAAAGGAGAATGGCCAGGAATCATTATGAATGTACACAGTAACTAGTATCTCTGTGAGCTTTTTAATCGACCTCATCCTTTGAACTTTTCTTTAGATAAATTCTTCAGATTAAAGGAGCGTAACTGACACAGTTTGCTAAATGTCATATGGTGCATGATCATGCTTCTTTACTTCTGTACACTCAAATAGCAAGCCTTTATGTTTTTTTAGGCCTGTCGCTGCCATTTTACCTGTGTGAACTATGATTCACACGTATCAATAATGTTTAATAACTGTTATTTCTTGTCTTGGGAGCCCTCCATAGCAAGGGATGATATTCAGTCCTAAACCACCCTCACATTCTGCTAGTATGATGACTCCCCATTTTTATTATAAAAGGATGGTTAACTGATAGAGTAAAATTAAGAGAGCACAGAGAAATTTACATCTAGAGCTTGATAAGATTGCTGTGCTAGGTAATTCTGCCTGCCTGGTTGGGGTTTTGTTACAAAACAGAGGTGAGCATCACCAGCCAACTTCAAGGGTGTTAACCATGCCGCCACTCCCACTGACTTTCAACTAGATTTGCATATCCACTGCCCTCCCAGACCTTCAGAATCACAGCTTTAATATCACAAACATATTTTTCCCAACAGTACTCTTATTCAAAGATCATCTGCTTCATACTCACAGCCTGTCCTTTCCACTATCTGCATCTAAGCACCATGGTATAAACCTGACCATTTCTGTTCATGTTCTATGAATTGCAAATTTTCAAGTCTTCCAGAGGTCAAGAAGGAAAGAGAATTTGCTGTATTTCTAAACAATCCCTCTGCTGGTGGTTGTAAATATTAATAACTCAGTGAAGAGCTATACCTGTTCTTGTTGAGGGTTCTGAGTGTAATTGGATTTCCTCTTTCCATTAGGCTAGGGATAAAATGAACACTATAATTCATTTGGTGAATAAGAACTTTAGGAACACTGTGAGTTTGCTGCTTGTGACTGAACTAAAGGGATGCCAGCATTGAAATGTTTGTTCTTGTCCAGTCTGGGCTTCTTTTTTTGACTTTGAACTTCTACATTAAGCAAATATGTTTTTCAAGGTGCATTTTATAAATTAAAAAGGGAAATGAATGTGACTTATGTGATCTAAATCAATTTATCTTGCATCTTGAAATGTAGCTATGGGTCTCGGTACTTGAGTAAGGCAATGGCTTCATCATGTCATTCCTTCAAGTTCAAGCAGAAGGAGAGCATAAATTAGCAATGATTTCAACCTCCTGGCCTGGCTGTATTAATAAGATACTTAGAAAATAATAATAGCAGTAATTACTCAAAGACCCTAAAATGATGCATTTATTAAGCTATGTAGTATCTTGTTAGATAAACAGGAGTATACTGGAATAATCTCTTGCAGCAGTGGAATTTAATAATGTAGAAGAACAAAGCAACTGCTTAGCACAGGAGGCAAGTATTATACTAACAATTTAGGACAGGAATCAAAGAACATGATTTCCAAATACGAGTTCACCCAGAAATTTGGGAGGCAGAAGGTGTCTTCAGGAGGAGCACCTAGTCTTTCCATCACAGTCCTGGGCAGCAAGTGGTTCTGCAGCCTTTAGGAGGAGGCAAATGAGTCTCGAACTGAGCTGTGAGTTGCAGAGTGGAAGGGGCAATCAATCCCTTTGCATTAAGGGCAGTGGTTTCCTCCTTCCCAACAGATGCTTGTAAGCACATGATTTCTCTTTTTTTCCACTTTTGGTTGATACTTTCTTTCCACCCACTACAAATATTTTGTGTTTGGTCATAGAAATAAAAGTAGTTAGCTGTAGCATTTGTATTAAAGCATCTTCTAGAGAACAATATAAATTTACTGGATTGTGTTACTATCACTTTTGAGCATTTGTTCTCTAAAAAAAAGCAAAAGAACACAAAGAAATTTCATTTCCAAGTGTAATCTCTGAAGGGACCTATTGACATTAACGTTTCTTGTATAGTTTGAGTTTGCAGCACTTTGACATAGAAATATTAAACTCCTTTCTCCAGTAGTGCTCCAGGAGCACTACTGCCCTTACTTCACAGTGTCAGCCCATGCAAGCAGAGGTTGTGAACTGGTCCATTTTACCATGATTGTTCTCAGACACGAAATTTTAATCCTTACCTTAACATTGATTTAGTGGCAAAACAAGAAGAGGAGATTTACCAGTTTTGTGGGACTCTTCCTGGATGTTTTGAGACATTAGAGCCTGCAGCACTGAGGCTCTAGAGACAACAATAACACCAAGAAGGTAGCAGGTAACGTTTTTCACTTCTTGGTTTTTTATTCCTAGTAGAGGTACCCCACCATCCAAAGCCTCAGACCCCCAAAGCTGTGAGGTGCTACAGCAACTTCTCTCCTACACCCTGGCTAGTGGTGACATGGCAGCCGTAGGTACTGCTCTCTTTTTAGTCAGCACTAACATTTTATAGGACAGTGATTTCTTAGCAGGACAACTTCTTGCATTTTTATTCACAGAAAGTCTCCAAAAACCCAGAATAGATGGCAGGACTTAGAGAGGAGGATGAGTAATTCAGTGGGTTGTGTTTAGCAAGTGAATAATGATATCCTTGCTGAGAGAAGCATGTTTCCTATGTTTGTTCCTCAGCTGACAGCAAACTGCCTGTAATTATTGTTATTGTACCATTGGGAAGCAGTAGAGTTGGTAAGATTAACTAATTAGACTTCTGGTGGACACGCAAACAAACTCTGAAGGCCAAGAGCTGTTCAGGCAGACGTGGTGACTGAAAACCAGGCTTCAGTCCTCCCACTAGTCCTGGCTTCCAAGATCATATATGCTGGCCTGAGCACTGATCTGTGCCATGTGTTAAGCCACAATGACGCTTGACTGGATCCCACATTGGGTATGACATGTTGCCAGGCAACTTAAATTCATTTGGCAAAATTTAATTTCCTTCATGATATTACTTGGTAACATACAGGGCTGAGTAACAAATTCAAACACTGTACTACCAGAAAATTATTTGATTTCTGTTAAACTTTGTATTGGAGTGAACATAAAACCAGCCAAATGAAAGAAAGGAGGGAGGGAGGTGCAATATAGACCAACATTTTGACCTAGCTTTAAGTTACAGTGAAGCAATAGAATGTCACAGTATGCTAATTATTTAATCAACCCACATCTTCTCTGCTGTTCATGTATTATTCTGACTACCAATCGAACACCATCTGCCCTCACAGAAAAATGTTCCTGCAACATAAAGAATATTTAGCTGGCAAGCAACTATCACCATGTTCACACTAGAAAGTCTTGAACCTGAGAAAGCTTGAGAAACTTTGGGTATTCAAAAAATCTCCTGCTCTCTCTTGGCCTTCTTCTGGAGAAGTGGATGATTTCCATTTAAATTTCAAATAATAAAATAGGTTCATTAACCGATAGGAAGCCAAACGTTGGAATCCAGCATTCCTTTTAATGAAAAATTTCTGTCACTTGGAGAAGCGTGGGAAGCAGCAGTGAGGAGAGGGAGAGGAAAAGGAGAAGGAGAGGAGGCGGCTCCAACTCCTCTCATCCTCTCTGCTCCAGCAACATTTCCCTCAGGAGTCTCCTGGCTGGACTCAGGCTGGAACCCAGAGCTCTCCTCCCAGACCCCATGAGGAACCCTTTGGGGGCCTTCCTCTTAACTCTGGGAAAAGGACCCTCTCGCTTTATTAATTCTCATCTTTTACCTGGACAGCAAATCCTCTCAGGGTATGCATTTTATAAGGTAAAGTGATAATTCTTGTCTCAAACAGGGAAACAACAGGCTTTGTCCGTGGGACACTGGTAAAATACTCTAGGGAAAGTATTTTGGAGAGGTTGTTTTGTAAGTGTGGATTCTAAGAGGATGTTTACAGACTGAACAGATAAAATTTAGTATGAAACATTTCAAAGTGCATTGAATAACATAAAGTCTATGCCCAAGGAGGACAGTATTACTCACATTTTAATTTTTAACTACTAAAATAGATACACAATCATAACATTTCATCCTAAATTGTTCCAGTTGGAAGTGCAGCACAGTTGGCCTTTTCTTTCTTTTCCAATCAAGCACTGCCTATTAAGGAACCCCAAATAAACAGGTACAAGGATTGCATGTGCTATGACAAATACCAAGCACAGAGGCAGCCAAAATGTATTTGGGTGCTGTTTAGATGCAGTTTTTGGAAACATTCCCACCACCTTTACCTAATAGATGAGTTAGCAGGCTGATGTTGAGTCACACCCTCATGCCCTTCCATCTCACAGCCTGGCATGGAGCACAAAAGTTCACACCTCACCTGCCAGAACAGTCGACAGCTTCAGAGCAATAACCCCTATAGCAGTGAAGAGCCATTGATAAGGCATGGATGGATCCACCCACCAGAATTAAAAAAAATGGGCCCCGACGTCTCTGTTGTCCTTATCCTGAATTCCTTGGAGCTGGCCCAAGGATTTCCAGTGGGACTGGAATTTGGCCCAGTGTGCCACACTGCCATAAAACACAACTGTCTATTGGTTAAACAATGCCAAGCATGTCTCAGCCAGATGCCTGTTTACTGACTACTAGAGAGAAAAGAAGCTCTCAGATGCTACTGCTTGGCTTTGCAGGATGTAGGACATTAATTACGAACAAATGAAATGATCACAAAACAGAGATGAGCCACATAACTTGGTTTGGCTGCAATTCCTGCTATATGAAAAAAAAAAAAGACTGCACAGGGCTTGGTGAACATTCAGTCTGCATTAAAAAATAAATTATTTTGTTATCTATTTGCTTAAGTTAGTTCTTTGCTTTCTTCTGCTGTAAGGCATAATGGACCATAAAATTGGTTAAATTATGTCCATTTAGCACAAATGCTTTCTGCAGTAAAGGAGTTCATTTGTCCAAGAAAACCCTGTTATGCTAAAAACGTCTTTTCTTTCCTAGAAACAGGGAAGTCCAACAATGTGAGATGGCACTCACTGGGAAAGCACTGCTGACAGAATTGTGGCAGGATGGTGGGTCGGTGAGTATCTTAAAGTATAGCCTTCCCTGGGACATGCCCCACCTAACTCAGTCCAGAGCCCAAGCCTTGCAGGTGCCCTTTATCTACAGAGCAAACCCAGCTCTGCCAGGCTGTCTCCATGGCGGAGAGCAGGACGATGGGGAGCTGAGCCCAGTCTGGGGACAGGAGGCAGAGCCTGGTGGTGCCCTCAGGACCCTGACCACTCTCCCATTTCAAGACACAAACAGCCCCCCTTGCCATTTGCCCCATCCCCCGGCACTGGGGGGATGTGGCAAACAACTCCACAAATGTGCAGTTTTTCTTCCTGCAGCAATGGCAGCAGCACTTTTGCTTTTATTCATGCCAAGAAGGCAGCAAAGTTCACACAAACACCACCTCTCTGAGCAATCAGCTCCTCCGCCTTCATACAACCTCTATTAAAATATTTCTCCTAACTTCAAACCTTCATTTTCCCTGGTTTTTACCCTATCCACCACAAGGAGCAGATGTACCTGCTCTCTGCACAAGATTTTGTGCATTTGAGGACCAAAGTGTTTCAACTCTCAGTCTCTTCTTTTGTTTTCCACTCTTCCCTGGACTAATTGGCCCACACCTGCTCTGAATGCACTGTCTCATATGTTTGAGTAGATGGGGTTATACTCTTATTAATTCCAGAATGATTTTTGCTTTTATATTTCCTTCATGCATATTCTCTGTAGCTCTGCAGACTATTGTTGTATAATTATATAGCTCCTAGCTAGCTCCAGTACTTTTCCCTACCCTGATAAGCAGAAAGACAAAACACATTCCAGAGGCTCCAAGCCCCAGGGGTCCAAGGCTCCTATCCTGTCTTGGTTCTTCCTTGGAGCCAAGGATGGAATACCCTCCCCAGACACATTTTCATAAACAAAGTTTAGTTCCTATCTAAGGAGGAGGGAATTCAGAAATGGGTAGAACCAGGGGGAATTACCTCACCACTTGAGTTTCTAATTGGGGATTCTTGTCAATTATGCTAATTTGCTAAACTTATAAAACTGTATTCACCCTATGTGGGTGGGCATTTTTCCATATCTGCCCCTAGGAGGCCTCCAATAAAGATCAGCCTTTTTATCACCTGCTATACTAATATTGTCTTGAAAGTGTGTTGTTTTATTTCTAGATCTTTAAGGCATCACTATAAAGGTAAAGAAGTCTGACATATATTTATTTTTGTCAGTATCATCATGCTGCAGACTTCTGTTTAACATGTGACAATACCACCTTGTGTTTTTGCAGATCTTTTTGTTAAGCAGCACATTTTTTTATCTTGGATTGTGCATTTGTTTATTGCAGCCCAATACAATGATCTCAATCTTGTCCTAATGGAACTTCTTTTTTTTGTTGTTTGTTTTGTTTTTCTTTCCCAGGTCATATTTCCTATTTGTTGATAACATCTTGCATTCAAACCCTGCCCTTTAAAGATCCTGAAGCTTCTTATCATTTGCAGATGTAATAAGCACAGGCCTTTGCCCAGCAGTAGCTATTAACAAACCCATTAACAGACCTGGTCCAGAGCAGACAGTGATGGAAAGCTTGTGATGTAATGTCTGCTGCCACTGCTGCCTTCCAGAGATGCTTCTCTCCCAGCTGGGCATCAGCTCAGGCCCATCCCCAGGCCTTGCAGTGTTTTCCTAGCTTTCTTAACCAGAATGTTGTGCCACACTGCCAGAGCTTTGCAAGTCAAGATAGAGAGCATCTATGGCTTCTTCTCTGGCCACTCTTCTAGAACAAAATGAGCTTGGTGTAATGTAGTCTTTCTCTTTTTTTAAATTTTTTTTTTAAATCAGTCAGTTCTCTGGTAAGTGCTTCCAGACTGTTTCGGGAATTCTTCCTAAAAATTTTGAGCTGGTGCAAAGGCTTTAAAATTCCCTAACTTTGCTCTACTCCCCACAGATGCTCTTAAAAACAGGCACTGTCCTAGCTTTCCCCCCAATCTGGGCTATCTTGCCTGTCCACAATATTTTCCATAAATCCTTCATCACATCTCTGTGTATTATCCAGACATGCAGTCCACCAGGCCTGCTTGAGCTTAAAATACTCTGCTTAAGTCTCCACTTACATTTTCCCTGCCCTAAGCTCATCTTATCCCTTTGCCACCCGCATTAGCTCCATGAGCCGTCTGTTCCCTGTAGCTCTTTTTCAGTGAGCACAAACACAGAATAAGCATCAAACATCCAGTTCCTGAGGGTCATTAGTACATAGCACTTCTTTTCCATGAGAAACAGGTCAAACCTTTTCCTGGTCCTCCTACAACTAATGAGATAATGATTTCTTTCTTGTAGCAGGTAGCTTTTAATAATTGCAGGGGATGAAATATGACCTCCAGAGGACCTTTTGAAAACCTTCATGAGAGCTGGTTTCGGGAGACACTGTTTCTAGAATGCCTGAGCTCAAGAAAGCAGCATACGGAGATGGACAGAACAAGAGAAGGAGCAGAACAATCCTGTAAAACTCAGATGCTGCTGAGCACCTCCCTCTCATCAAATGCTTGCAAGAAGTCAGAGAAGAAGGTGCTCAGTGTTGCCACTCCCCTGCTCCCAAGACAGTGATTAGAGGCCAGAAATTCTCCAGGGTATATAGTCTGAGCCAAAAGAAAATATGGAAGAAAGAGTTAGTTTTAAAGATAGTACAAGGGGAAGAAAAAAACAAACCTACGTGCTGCCTCCCGCCTCCCCCCCTCCCCTTCCTGAACTTTCCTTAATGACAGCGAGATGTTTCTTTCCCAGCAAAAGCTGACTGCTACTCCTGCCACGCCTGATGTCAGCTGGAGGAACAGATGGCTCAATGGTTCATTTCAAACTGTTCATTCAGCCAAACAGCACAAATTGCATTAATTGCCTCACAGTACGAGCAGGGAATGGAGTGCTCTGCGTGTCCTCGCTGTGAATCACTGGGACTCCTCATCATTATTCCCATTTGACAGGCCAGTCAGGAACTTATCTGCATACTGGGAAAGGTGGGAATAGAGGGAGTACAGCATAAGAAAATGCCGGAGTTATTCTAGAGATAACAGAAATGCCCAAAGGCTGACACAGCCTTCGACTTGGCTTCAGGATGTGTTCTTCAGCACAGTGCCACTTGCTGAAGTGTAATTTCTGAACTTGAGAATGTTACACAGTAACACATCTCCTGCCCAGCCCCAGGGAGCAGGAGAAACAAGACGCAGTTATTGACCTTCTTCCTGTCCACACTGAGAGCAGGAACACCTTAAATGCACTGGAAGCACTTCTAGTGCCCCCTTGCTTTGTCCCTTCCTGCATTAAAGGTTGCTTACACACCCTTGGAGGATTGGTAGGCCACCTCAGAGAAAGTGAGTGTCCCAGAACCTCCAGCCAGAGCCCCTGGGGAGGGAAACCATAACTGGAAACTCTCTACACCTGCCTTCAAGGAGCCCCTCCATCCGAGAACTGAAAAAAACCACATGTAGTCAGAGTCTGAAACAAGTTATCCCAAATATATCTTTTGTTTGTTTCTATAAGCTGGGAGACTTTTATCTGTTTAATTTACTACTACATGTGTGCACAAGCGTCTGAAAAGTTCACACAGAAGGTGAGTCCAGGCAAAAAGCTCTCCTTTAGGTTTGATTGCTCTAAACCTTGCCCAGTAAAGTGATTTATTAGATGCTCCACAATCTGCTGAAAAGTCCTGGCACCTTGCTCACCACTTGCAAGTGAAACGTGTTTGCATTTTGCCTGCTGAAGACACTACTTTTTTTTCTTCCCAAGGGAAAAAACTGAAACATTGCCACATGAGACCAGAACTTTAAAAATAGAGCTTCCCAGCAAATATGATCACTGATGCTTCTCTGTTACCCACTGAATACATTTTCTTTATTTCCACAACTTTAGTAAAATACTATAACAGGAAGACTAACCTTACTCTCCCATAGGCCGTTGAGGTTCCTGCTTCAACATATCCAAGGAAGTCCTGCTGCTCTTGCCTTTCCTCTGCTTTAGAAGGGCAAAACCACTGTGGTTTCACCATTACACGCAAAACTTCCGCACCACACCTATGAGCATTGCTCAACTCTGCTTGAGCCCCTCCTCCAAGAAAGAAAACAACAAAGGACTAGGGGGAAATTAAAAACAAAAAGTGACACAGGTGCAAACCCAGACCTACAGTAACCTGTTATGCTGTAAGCTCCCTAAATTGGCAATTGTTTGTTGTAAATGGGTGACACCTGAAGGGCAACTCTTGCTCCACCTCTCCTGCTTGGTGGAGACTCTGCACCTTCCTTCGCTGCTTGTCCTGTGCTGGCCTCAGACCTCGCAGGTTTCTAGAGGAGAGAGGCTCTTCACTGTTTTCCTCCCTTTAACAGAAGTGAGCAGAAGGGAAAGGATACCTAACTGCATCTGACTGATGGGAAAAAAGATGTATTTCAGAGCTCATGTACTTTATACCATTAATCTCTTCCCTCTTGCAAAGTTTGGGGGGGGGAAAAAAACCCTGGATCTGTGTTCATGTCACACTCTGTCTGTTCTGTACCTCTAAAAGAAGTGCAGCAAAATTCCTAGAGTCAAGTCTTCTTCCAGGAGGAAGCTTTGCTCTTGGTGCTCTGTACCTTTCTACTTCGGTCACGCTGTCTTGATGGTGCTGACAGCTCCCTGTGCAGTGCCAGAAACAGCCTGTCTCTTGTGCTTGCAGAACTGCCCTGGGACCTCCCTACACTCTGAGACTCATTCCAGTTACAAAGACTTGCCCTGCTGTGCTTTCCCTCACAGAAGTACCTCCTGTGCTGCATTTAGGTGCTCAAATTTGGGGCACTATCATTTGATCTTCCTTCTTGGGAAACCACCCTACTGTGATTCTGACGTCTGCTTTAGCTTTTCTCATCCATGTGGACAAGGTGCCCTTCTTTGTGCCCATGGGCTCCCTGTCTGCCATGGGTTAATTCCACCAAACCTTGCCATGCCTGCAGTTCAGGTGAGCTGTTTCACGAAGCCTGTAAACACTCCAAGAGCTTCTGCACCTCCATCTCCGAATGATCTCTCCTTCCTTTGGACTCAAGCAAACAGCTTCTGAAGTTACTGGAGAACTTCCAGCTTGTAGCAGGAATTAATTCAGACACTAATTTATTCCTTAGGGGCTCTTTCTTGGGTTAGCTGCATTTTACCAGCATTTAACTGCATTCCACCCAACTCCACTGACAATAACCATGTGGGAGAAGGGGAGGGAGAAATGAAGCACAAAGCAGCCTGAAGGATCTGGAATGGCAGAAGAGGTAATACAAATTACCACTGGCTCTTCCTCTACTCTGGGAGAGGGCAACAGGCAGCAGAGCAGAAGTAAGCCAAGCTACAGACCTGCAACCCCAAATATCTTTTTTTTTTTGTTAATTTAAACATGTCCTTTAATTTAACATGGAAAGGGGGAGACCATGCTTAGGAGCAGGTAATTTTAATGTCTAAGTTATAGTGCTGTGTTCAGTGATGTCTCAGAAACGTGAGCTGTCAGAAAATCTGGCTTATTCTCCAGTTACTCAGCACTGGCTGCACCAGAGAAACCCACAAGGCTTCTTTTCATAAAGACACCTCCTGACTGATCATCCATTTCTTGATGCTCCAGTGCACTTTTCTGGATGGGTCTTCCCTGTTGAGCTTAGCCCCAAACAGCTGCAAGGCCAGGTATGCTCTCCTCCTTTCAAATTCTTTCCCAGGTTAAATTAAGCTAATGTGATTAAGCTAATGAATGGGACCAGGCCAACATATAGAAGAATATTCTTGGAGACAGAAATGTGATAGTTCATCCTACAGAGATAGTTAGCAGAGGATATGGCATGGAGTAACTTAGAGCTTCTGGTTGCAATGAGCGGCTATGATCCTTCCAGCATCACCAAACAATTCAGAAGCTCCCCTTGTCAAGGAACTTCTCAAAAACCTTGCAAAAGTACAAATAACTGGTTATTAAGTGGCTCCCATTTATCCATGTCATATCTAGGCTCATGACTTGGTACAAAATTGATCTAGCTTTTCCTACTTTGATTAAAAATATATACATTATTCAAACTAAATAGTGTTTAGTAACATACTAATTAAATGTCAAGGAGGGGTTTTGACACCTTTCTGCTTCTATATTAGTCATAACAAGGTACTGGTGATGGCTTTTCAGTTATGGTCCCAGCTACCAAACTGCCCTTTTGTAGGAGTGTAAAAGAGGAGCTAAAAAGAGACCTTACAGCATCCTGATAAACCTCTGTTTTAGCAATTCTGGCAACATCTCTTTAGATTTATGCCACTATCAGCGCTGAGAGTTTGACCCTGGAAGTGTAATGTCATGTACAGCACGTAAGACTTCATGTGATTTTCAGTGTGATTTTCCTGTTTTGTCTGAAAGAACAAGGCCAAATTTCTGTTTTTAGTTGCAGGTACATAATTATATTGTCAACTGCTCAGTGTTTACCGTCCTGTGTGTTGTTTTTCTGTACCTTACCTTGATATCTCTCATGTCCTTTATTGAAATTCTTGCACCTCTCTCACATAATCAAATATTTATTCCCTAAGTACCACTCAGTCTTATGGCCATTCCAACATCTCCATTTCAGGTAGCTAATTCCCATTACCAGCTCACACCTCCTGTTTATCCATCCCAGAGCTGGATAGGATGGACTGGGAGTTGGGCTCACAGTCCACCTGATGAAACAAGCAACTCTCAAGCACCACTGAAGCTAATGGTTAATTAAAATACAACCAGCCCTGGGCTGTTTAATTACCCTTTACTGTCAAGCTCAGCACAGAAGATGAGATTCAAAGCTACCAGGACAGAACTATGTCTCGGCTCTGGTGTGGGCAAAAGCACCCTGTTGGCCAGGAGGAGCTCAGTAATACACGTGTATCTGAAACCCTGTGTGGTGTTTTCCAGTCAGGCTGCTGGCTTGGCGCCCTCCTCCTCCCAGGCTGTAGCCTGGCCCAGCTCAGCCAGCACAGCAGCAGCACCTTCACCTTCACCTTCACCTTCCCTATGGGATTAAGGGTCACCTGGCATCTCTGCAGGGGGGAAGATGAGGGCTCACCCCAGTGACCTTCCCCAGAGCAGCTGTTCCCTTCCCAGTGCAGAACCTGTGGGAGCTCCCTGACCAGACCCATCCAGTGAAGGGAGGAACCTTCTCTCCTATCTCCAGGCAGGACAGAGTCAGGGCAGCCCAGCCAGCTGGGGGACAGCAGGGACTGACTGCATCCTGCACTTACATCCCTCCATAATGGTGTGGATGGGCTTTCTGAACTGCCCCCTCCACAGACTGTTTCATCAGACACACTTGGTTACCAAGCCCTAAAAAACCCCAAACACTGGAGAGTAACTCCTGGGGCTGAGGCCGTGGTGCGTGACTAATGCAGAGCTGAGAAACCCTGGCAGTCTGTGACAGCACAGCTGTAAAGTAATTGTTAATTCTGCTGTTGTTAACAGGAATGCTCCAGTTTCTCTCTCATGTGATTCGTCCCGTGTTTCCCAATAACTGCTGCAAAACCAACAACCTGCCTCTTCACGGGAGGCAGCTCTCCAGCACGGAGACAGACTGTCCCGAAGTCACCTTTCCCTCCCTCCTCCACATTAATACAGGCAGCAGCAGAAGGCTGGCTCCTATCCTGCAAACACATTTTCAGAGAAGAAAAAAATTGCCTTTTTGTCATCTTTGAAAGGAGCAGCAAAATGTAATAGACCTCTTATCCTGATTAGGTTTTGCTAGTGAAAAAATTATGCACTAGAACATGAACTCATTAGCTGCAAGAACAATCTTCCTACAGAGACAAGTATGTCTTTCTCATGGTCATCCATTAGTAGGATTTCCTTAGAAATTTCCTGAGGCAGGATATACTGAGAAGAAATTCTTGTTTAACATCTCAACCCCAGTTATTTTTACCCTTGGGTTTGAATTTCCCAGAGCTAGGTGCTAATGCTTTGGCACTCCTGCATGTTAGCAGCCAGGGCCTGGAACAGGCAGTCACCTCTTACACTACGGTACAGAACATTTCACAAAGAACACAGGATTAGTTGTCAGTACTCTGAGATTCTCCTGAAACAATGACCAAAATATGGATTCTTGAGAACACAAAGGTATGGTACTGAGGTCAGAATGAACAGGATTTTGTTTTACACTTGCTTCCTCAAGATGACTAATTACTCATCATTGGTGCATCCTTGTGAAAAAATGGCAAAATACCCTGCAGAGACTGCATGCTGTCAAGTAATAACAGGTAAAATACCGTATGTGCTAACACCTTTCTTATTCTATTTGTGTCAGAATCTGAACAAGTGTTGAACAATAAGAAAATGAAGAAACCTTTACAATTCCATTTCTAAAACTGACCTTAGTGTCCTCACACAAATGCATTAGATTCAGCCACCTCTCTGAAAGCCACACCACCACCAGGAAGACGGGCTCTGAAGTAACTCTGGAATCGCTCTGAGACAAACCCCTGCACCAGGGAATTATTTAAGGTGATGAACAAGGGACCTTCACACCAGTACAGAGAAGGGCTCCACATACCAGCAAACCTGTCTGACTTAACTACCACAGCCCCCTAGGCAGAATTCCTTGCCTAGGATTAGTGCTGGCTGATGAGGCTCCCTTCGAAGGCAAGGAAGAATTTGTCAGAGCACAAAAAACCTCATGCACGAGGTCTCTAGAGGCTCTGTGCTGGCAGCTCTTAGCACCTACTGAAGACAGTGAAGAGGCATTTACACACCACTTTGGCAATTAGCAAGTTACAATTAGTAATCAGCATCAGAAATGTGACACTGGTATATACATTTCAAATTTCCAAGTATGCTTGTCTTAGGAACAAACCCAGGTAGTTGATAAAAAAATCATGAGGGCCTCAGTCTACAGTTTGGCCTTACTCCCATCAAGGCATTTTGCTTTTAGCTTCAAGTTAAAAGTGTGGGCAGAAAAATCCTTGCAGAGTTAAGGCTCTGGCACAAAACTCTTGCTGCTTCTTTAAACAGGAGCTGCACTGCATCATGTTATCTCCCTAAGCAGCTATCCCACTTTAGCTTCCTCAGAGGTCAGCTATTATCTCTGCTAAATACATCCGGTGTAGAAAGAAAATTCCTTAATCCTATTTTGTGGGCTTGTTTTCATATGCACAGCCACAATTCTCCCACATCCAGCCTGGGCCATACAACAAAAACCCTTGTTTGCTGGTACTGCTGTCTGTGCTGTACAGGAGACAGATGTCCACCAGGAAAAGTTTGCTGGGGCTGGCTCTTGTTTCTTGTGTGCTATAGCAGAGGTATGTAAAATTAATAGACATCATTATTTAAAATGCAAAGCAAGAAACTGCATGGATTTTCACGTCTACTAAATGATAACTACCCAAGTTCACAGCCTTTGGGGAATGCAGGACTCAGGAATATGACAATAATTGGCAGGAATTATGGGCCTTATTTACTCAAGGAGTGTATTTCACTTTGATGTACTTACTTAAGCCTCCTAGACAAGAACTCCCTCAAAGCTTATTACAGGATGGACTCCTTCTTGCATTTGGGCTGATGCAGGGCTCACCTGCCCCTTCAGAGAACAATGTTCCTGCAGTCCCAGCACGTGCTTAAAAAACCTAATCCTTCTACTTTTAGCTCCCTTTAAATTAGCTTTTACCTTCCTGGAAGAAAAAAAAACGGCAGCATCATGATGCTTCCATGTTGTCCACGTGCAACCATCAAGAGGAAAAAAACAGACAAACCACCTCACCTCCACCTGTGATGTGAGGTATCAGACCATGGATATTTGCAATGGGATTCCCTGTTTTTGTATTTATCCCTGGTGAAACTGACCAGCCAGAGGGTCTGTTGGAAATAGGAGGCAGAGATATTTAGATCGCTCCAGGAAAAATACAAAACCACAGCTCCTACCCAAACACATTTAAAGATTCTCACAAGTGTCTACTTGAAGTAAGTCCAACTCTCATTCAGCAACACACTTGTGTTAAAGAGGCTTTGCCTGCACCTCCCATGTGTGGGTTTACAGAATAGTGACTCATTAAACACTTCGGCATTTTTCTTATCCTAGACTGGAGGAAAAGTTTTCCTTTGAGAAAAGAAGGTGAGCTTGCTACACCTGAAAATGAAATTAAACAGTCCAATCGAAAGGTATTTATCACTGCATGAATCTTTACTGACCCATGAGTTTTTTAATATACAAGAAAAATAGCTCTGGATTGATTTTGTTTATATGCAGAAAACATCTCCTAAGCCCTGCTTTTTTGAATGACATCCTTAGTTTCTTGTGGAGCAGAGTACTGAAATATGAAATTTAATACTATATGAACAATTCCAATAGAATATTTAACAAAGAGGAGTAAAAAGTTTAACACTTTTCTGAAAAGCAATATAAAAATCTGCATTACGAGTAAAATGCAGGTCCATCCAATCATCCAGTCTGTAGAATCATTTAATCATTTTCTCCTGTAACAAAGAGGTGCACATTCTTCTTGGACTGTAGCATTTGAGCTGTGCGGTCTATGCCAACCACTGCAGCCAATTTCTGAGCATCATACTTGGAGTAGAGCACTGTACAAGTCCAAGTAGCATCCACCCCATTGTCTGTGGCCTTCAGCATGTTACAAATCTCACTGTAGAAGTGGGAGTATGTTGGTAACTCATAGAAAATGAGGTTCCTAATGCCTTTTATTGTATACCTGTAGTAGAAAACAAACAAACAAACAAAAAATTTGTTGCCAATTTTACAAAATGTGCATGTTAAAACATTAATCCTGTATCAGTTCTTCCAATTTCCATCAACTTCAATGCATGTCAGCTGTAGCTCAACTCCACAAACCCTGTGTCAGAGACTGAAGACTAAACAGAGAAGTGTAATTTAGGGGGAAAATCCAACACTGCCAGGCACAATGACTTCCTCTAAAGTACCAACTGCAAAGTACCAATTTATGAAGCAGTCAGACTCTTCAGCTTGGATTTTAATACAGTGAAGCCTGATCAGACCAAGCCTCATGAAACTTTTCCTATTTGCCAAAATATCTGCTAACAGAAAAAAATCCTGTTCCATTAGGAACTTGTAAACAGCGCCAGTCAGGATGTAGCAAATTTTCCAAGTGGCCTCAGCTTGCTATATTGCATTATTGAACCAATTACATACCCTTTCCAAAATTTTATGCAATTTACTGTGGCACAGATGAACACAAATAAAAGGCCCAATGAATCCCATTTGCAGGTTATATCATCCTGTCCTGACAGCACTGGCACTTGGCAGCACTTACCTTCCTCAATAAAGCTTTGCACATACCCAAGTGTTAAAGTCTCTGCAGAGGGACTTGCTGACAACAGGCAAAAACTTTAAAGTAAACTTAACAGCTCTTACTTCAGTCAAAAAAGTCCTTAGAGGGATCCAACAGATTCAAAAAGCAGCACAGCCCATCTATGACTAAGGTCAGACTCTACCTTCAAAACAGCACACACGCAACTCAGAGGGAAAACTTGCTCCACAGCTCACCTTTTGTAGAAGTGAAAACGCTCAGTGAACAATAAGAACTGCTTCTCTCCCTTGAGAAAGAAGCGCCTCGCTCTGCAGACAGCAGCCTTTTTAGTGTATTCACAGATGTGAGTGAAATTCAGGTCCTCTTTCTTGAAGTAGTTGCGAAGGCGCACGTAGTCGAAGTACGATGGGACGTAAATGAGCGAGTGGGACATGATGGCATCGCGGTACTCGGGCAGAACTTTGTCAATGAAAAACTGAAACCTCAATTTAAAAAAAAAAAAAAATTAACCAGAGTTAAACTTTAGCTTTCCAATACTAATACAAGCCCCAACATTATTATCACCAAACAACAGATTACCAAATATTTTCAACTACATTTTTCCTTCTTTTAACTTCACAGGATTTCTGTATGTGTAGCAGATAAAAGGCTTTCCCAGCACTACACAACCGTGGTAGAGACTGGTATTCTTTCCCCAGACTGTATTCTCCATTGCCTTTGGCAAGAAGAAGGCCTTATTCCCCTCCACCTATGCAGAGCCCAGCTCTACACCTGAGGGCCAATAAAGATGTACTTGTGTGGTGAACCCACAGTGTGCTCTGCAGTATGCTCTGCTAAATCCGAAACTGCGGTCATTAGGGCGCAGCAAAACAGTCTGAAACACACAGTACCTTGCATCAATCACAGAAGTTACACTTTCAGCTTCTAATCTCCGAAAAACATGAGGAAGCTGGACCACAACACGGCTGATGGAGCCAGTGAGCGGCACGTTGCGAATGGCCACCTGTGAGGAGGAAGTAAGATGTTTAGGGAATCAGCTTTCCAAAGGCAGGCACACTGCTGCCAGCTTTCTGCAGCTCACATCTGACAGCAGGGCACAAGGATGTTTTAAAGAAAGGCCCAGTACAAAACTACAGTTGTGTATTTCATACTGGATCTGGTAAATACCTGATGACTGCTTAAGCCCTGAATCCCATGTATTTGAGATGGTCTCCTAAAGTTTTTACTCTTCCTGTTTCTTTCAAAATACTAACAGTTTGTGCATCTTACACAAACAGTAGGAGATTAAAAAAAGGGAAGCAGATGAACCCTCCATTTAACAACAAAATATATAAAACAAGGTAACTTGGGACTGTTGAGCTAAAAAACCAAAATCCAATTTCTGACACGAAACTGCAGCTACTATTAAAGAAAAGATCAAATAAGCATCACTGCATGAGGAGCAGTTCTTCACATCCCTGGCATAGCACACAGTGTCGTGGAGATTCAGACTGAAGCATTTGGCTGAGGGAAATGATAGGCACACACCATCTTTCAGCAACCGAGTTACAGAACTTTTCTGAATGTTGGGCTTTCTGTTCCTCTCCCCCTCCCTTTCATGCCAGCACTCCATCTCCTCCGTGAACTCACCTGCCCGACGTAATTGAAGCAGTGTTTGCTGAAAACAGAGTTAATCTGGGGGTCCTGGAGGGCACTGAACAGCAGCGTCTGCCGGTAGTACTTGGACCAGTTGTTGAGATTCAGCATCCGCACTCGGGAGAAGTCCACCCCGTGGGAGTCCAGAGGCAGCAGGTTAATGTGCTTCATCAGGTGCTGCACAGACAGACAGAGACACATCACTGCTGACATCCCTGCACCTGCTGAAAAAGCCTTAACTGCAGTGGGAAGGAGGGCAGGGACCAGCCAGACAGCACAGAATATAAACAAGCAGCATCTCCCAAGACACCACTGTCTGGAATTTACTGACCACAGCAAGAGCAATTTACTTGATTTCCTGCCACAGAACTGAAAGCGACCATCTCTTTAGTCACCAGAAACAGTAACCTTTCCTTCCAATCTTCTCCCAGGGCAAGTATAATGGATTTGTTTGCATTACAGTCAATGGGCCCAAGGTTTCTGAGCTAAACAAAGCCTCAGCACAGCTCAGTTCTCATCACATGCAGGGACAGTTTGAAGAAATTCACTGCATTTTGCCCTCAGGGAATGATGCCTAGGACTGGCATCCCTACCACCACCTGGCAGGCAGTTGCACCTAAAGGGAAAAAAGAGGAAACAAGCTCCAGGACTAATTCCTTGGATATCGTGTAGGCTCATGTGCCCTTTCTGGGACTCCCGAGGAAAGAAGACCTTCTGGACTCATCCAAAATGCATAGTGACATCATGTAGTAAAAATATCTGGTCCAGGTACCTCTGAAGTGTTTTTATGTGGAAAAGAAAATCCTACCACTAACCAAAAGCCAAAAAGCAGGGGTACTACTACATACCAGCCACAACCCAAGGGCTCTATTTTCATTAAATCTACAGGTACTCTGTACCATTTAACTCTGGACATGACTAATGCTTAGTATCTCTGCAGTCAGTGGAGACATGCACCAGCTCCTCGTGCTTCCTGAGGGAACCTGAATTAGGCTGTACAGATTCCTCACACGGCTGCAAGCTAACTGAGACACTGGGCAGTCAGACAGCTGGCATAATTTCTCCCAGATGTGATTAAAGGAACCATCATTATCTCATGCTGCAAGATAATTAAAACTGTCCAAAAAATACCTCAGATGAAATATACTACTAAAGCACCAAACTAAGTTTTAGAGAGAACATGTCCTGAATACTACCAAAATCTGTAGAAAGAATATTCTTAGTATAAGGAAAATATCAGGGAGGAGGGAGGAAAAGAAACGAACATCCATGCCTAGAATCAAGTTGGTAAAAAACAGCAATATTGCTCACTGCCAAAACTGAGTAACATCAGACTAGCAAGACACAGCACAGCACAAAAATGAACACACACAGCAAACGCACCAGAACGTGTTCCCAGTTCTGCATCAGGTAAATGTCTGCTTGATCAATTATGAGGATTTCTATTGAGGACAGAAAGTCGAAGTCTCTCTTCTTCTCCCCCTCTGCGCCAATGACAGTCCTGATGCCCAGGGGAGAGGCAATGATGATGTCTGAAGAGTAGAAGGGTGCATAGAGTCTCATGCTCTTCTGCAGAATTGCCACCCCTGTCCAACAACACCAACAGCAACTTCTCAGTTAACATCAGTTATCAATCACATTCTTCCAGCAGGCTCCGTAATTCCCATTTCCTCTCCCCATATTGATGATTACAGATGGATGCAACTAATCTGTCTGAAACTCTCCTCTCCCCAAAAGCTGCTTACCCACCCTACCACCATCTGACAAGGATTTGGAAAATTTTCATGAAGTTTGGCAAAACCTTTCCATAATACTTCTTAAAAGATTTTTCATAATCTGGACAGAATTTTTTAACTGAAACATATTTTTTGTGATTTTCTACTAAACAGGGGGATGAGGGGACTGAACAACTTAAGAAAAAAAATGCAGAAATTATTAACTACTCCTTTCTCCCTAAATCCTAAACTTTGGTCTCTGCCTTTAGGTATTACAGTAACTACTATAATGATCTGTCATGAAAGATTTAGAGTGGACCACTTGACTATCAGCTGCCTTTATTCACAGGGCTGAATAATTTGTTACTATACCACAAAGTTCTTCATAGCACAGTGACCAAAAGCATGACCAGTCTTGCACCTACACTGCTTTTCACACCACATGTTGCAGGGTACATTCTGAACCAGTTTATGCATCACCTCTCATCTTATAGACAGGAAAGGGAAGCAATCAAAGCAGTTTGTGCCATAACTACATGGCAGTATTTCTAGAACCCACAGTTTTCTGATCTTAAAAATCCAGCTAGTCCAGACCACATTCAAACCACCCCCTACAAACTGCCAAAGTCCCTCTAACTTCTCTCCCTATCTATGTGAAGACGGACATCATAAGTACAGTTGAAGGCCCTTCCAAGAATTTCAGAGACAGGAGTAGGGACCCCTCCTGCTGTCTATTTCAACCCAACAATAAAAATGGAAAAAGAAAGAAAAAAAGAAAGGCTCAATTGGTTGAATTTCCAGGAAGAAGATATCACTTGTCACAGCATATACACAGTTTAGAAACATCAAGTACTTTTTCTGTCTAAAAATGTGAAAGAGTGGTGGTTTCAGTAAGGGATCACAAATGTGCTTTAAATTAGTTTTTGTGCAGAAGTAACAGGGTGTGCAGTACAATAACAAAGAGAAATTATTCTGCTTCTATAATTTGCTTCTGCAAGTTAACAGCACTGAAAGTTTCTTCAATCATTTCTTAACACTTAGTAAGTGGAACAAGGAGAGTGTGGTATGGGAGAGGACTGAAAGGAAAATTATTATGCTACTGAAAGTAAGATGCTTTCAGCCTCAGAGATATTCACTGGGGAAGGAAGAAAGACTGAGTGCGACCTGCTCACATCTTCCACTGTATCATTATATTTCTTGGGGTGCCAATTTATATTTCAAGGTGCAGTATTTCAAAAGCCTCTGATCTGTCAAGTTAGAAAAATTGCCTTCTCATCTTGGCAGCTCCAGGAACCAAGCCACTAGCTAGTTCTCTGCATGCTGAGTTACTAAACAGCCTAAGATTACAATATTATGAAACAGTCTTATATTTTCTGCTTGTCCAACACTCCTACTTGCTGGCTACCCATGTGCTTTCATGAAAACCATGGGAAGCACAGCAGAAAACTGCTTCGCTCAGTACTGAGCTTTAATTTTGTTCCAACGATTACAAGAGATATTGTGAACAGGCTAATTAAACCCAAAAGATTTTTTTAATATAATGTGAAAAGACTTTGCTGCATAATCAAGGCTATCTTAAAAATGAGGTGTGGGCAGTCCTGCTAGAATAAAGCTGTCATTGCATTTTAAATGATTCTGAACTTGATGTGAAAATAATTACTTTTCTATTTTCTCTTTCTTTTTAAGTCCTGGCAAGGCAAGAAAGATTTTCAGAAAAAGCCAAGTTGCCAGTGCAAAACCAGCAGGAATACCACACAGCCTAGAGTCTCACCCGAACTTCCAGCCCTGATAGCTCCTAGGCATTTGGGAAGAATTGGTTACTTAGCAGGTCTTTACAAGCTAAAAATCATCTGTTCAGCAGGTCATTACCAATTCTGAAGTGGTCATCAATGTTGCCAGCAAAGACGGCTTCATAATCTTCAGGTCTTTTCAGGTTGGGAGGCTTCTCCTCCGGGTCAGAGCCAAACTCCCCTTTGAAGCGCTTTTTATTACTCACATCTATTTTTTTTTTGTCATTCACTTCAAGGAGACTGATGAAAATATGCACAATTCGCAGAGCACATTCCCTGAAGGGCACTATCATCAGTACCTGTGCAGATCAACAGTTATAAGAGAATAACTCATAAAATATGAACACTCGCCGTTAACTCTGTTAATTCAACTTTCAGCTTGGATCTGCCCCCGTGAGGCATCCCAACAATCAAAACAAAACAATTCCAACAAGCAGCAGGGAGGCAAGATGCACTAGGATGCAGTGTGCTCCTAAACTGGCCAGCAGCTCCCAGCTCACTCAGGGTACCAGTACAGGGGAACTGAAAACTAAGCACATTCTCCTGTCCTCCCTAACCCCCAGGAAAGCAAGACTCCTATGACACAGAGACAGGGCTGGTTCTTGGATGGGTGGCTGGTTCTTGGATGGGTGTCTGCACAGAACTCCAAAATATAAATGGCTACTGAGGGGGTCAACACAGAAACCAAAGATTTGCCAGGAATGCAGCACACACTGTAACCCAACTCTGGAAATGTTCAACAGGCTGGTTCTTGCAGGGCATTTGCTGTGCCCGTGGAGGACAACTTCTAGGCATGACAAAGGGATGTAGAAAAGCACATGGCCAGGAACACGTCACCTGAACGAGCAGCAACAGAAATACGTGTGGATGAACTACCAGGATGTTTGTAGAGCCACAGCAAGCAGGCAGGGTGGGGATCAGGGAATGAGAGCTCTCTTACCTTAGGCCGAGTGAGCCCCTGATCCCTGTAGTCATCGCTGTCGCTCCCCGGCTTTCGGTCCCTCCGTTTGGCATTGTTGCTGAGCACCTGGGCGTTGGCCTTGAGCACATGGTTCAAGGCATGCAGGCAGTAGGCGTGCCGGATTTCTTCCCCGTTTGTTAAAGCATTTCTTTCTGGATAGAACAAGTCCCGGTACGAGTTCATGATGCAGAAGAGTTCTCTTTGTAATGGGGTAAAAGGGGATTCACTTGCTTTGTCCACTGAGGACAGAAATTGTTTATTCACTTTTGGCCAAGTGGATTCCAAAGGCTTGTGGAGATGAAGCTGTTTCAGATCAATTTCTTTGTCTGCTTTCAAACTTCTATGTTTCTCCAAAGTGGAAGAAAAAATTAGTTGACCCAGCCGAAGCCACTGAAAAAAAATAAGCCAAAACCACTGAGGAATCATATGTACTAAGCCTTGCACACTTGAAAGCACCTCAGCTGGTGATATCAACTTGAATCAAGTTCATGGAATTAAGGATACTATCTTTCCATAATACAAGTGGAAACCTTTCTTTCAATGCACAATCTCTTTTAGAGTCTGCCAGGATAAATAACAATAAACTTGAGCTTAGTAGATCTGGATGGATTTTGCAGTGATGTGTCTGTAACTCTTCCCATTTCACAGAAAACTGGGGAATTTTCTGCCTAACCCACCCAGCAAATCAATCAGTGGCTCAAGCCAGGGGCAAGATGAGAAGCCCAGAGTCCAACCACACCTACCAACTGGCCCTGCTGAGGTATGTACTTTGATCAAAGATGAAAATAAACCCATTAGGAGCTAACCCCAGAAGTTATCATTCAGTTACTAAATGCAATCTTTTTGGGTGTCTGATTTTAAACAGCTATCAGTGTACTGGGAAAAAACTCTAAGCCTTCTGCCATGCAAGTTGTCCCCAACTATCCCCGTAAAGTAGCTACACCAATTTAAGCAAAGATACATCATGCATTGCTTCAGGTGGCACCGGTAATTTTGGCCACCATGTGCTAAAAAAGAAAAAAAGTAAATTAAATTGAAAAAAAACCCAAAAAATCCCACAGCTTTCTCTCTGACTAACTAACCATTGGATATATTCCAATGAATGTCACCCAGCATATGGCTGACCAGAATGGAAGGCAACTCTCCAGAACAAAATCAGATGTGGAAAAGTTATGAAGCAAAGATTTGTCTAAAAATGAGTATTTTGAAAACCAATATTCTCTGTCAAGCAATGAGGTGGTTCCCTGGTACTGTAATTCACATATTATTACCAGAATTAACAATATAAGCAATAAATTCCCCTTCACTGGCTTGTAAATGTGTACAAGGACAGAGCCATCCTGAAGCAAAAATGTGAAAGTGCATCACAAGTACTTTTAAAACTGTACACGGTCACCTCCAAAATTCAGCTGCAGAACACATCCATGGCATTGGGCTGTCACCACTCAGAAACAAGCCCTGTTTCTACCCCGTGTCAAGGTTTTGGGACTACAGCTCAAACTCTAAAGCAATGTATTTCAAATGTATAACCATATGCCTCCAGAACACCAGACTTCAGACTTCAACCTTTGCTCAGCAGTAAGTAAAGAAGAAAGCAATTAGACAACAACACAGTGACAAAATCTCAATAATTCTAGTGCCAACAGCTAATAATAACAATTATGACCTATTTCACTTGTATTAAAAAAATTATTATTTCAATCCAGGCATCTTTAGAAACTCTGTATGACTACAGAACATTACCTGGCTTTGACTTGAAGTTTTAGGAAGCGTAGACATCTTCTCAACTTCTTTATCTTCAAGTTCTTTGTCCATGTGCTGTTTAAATGGATCTATTTACAGCGACAAAAAAAAATAGCCTGAGAACTATTGCAGCTAATAGTAGAATCAAGTTGCAGAATAGATTTGCAAATGAGATGAACAGTTTCCATGCTGGCCAACACCACAATTAAAACTAGTTATTTCAAAGCACTTGGAGATGAGAGAAAGGATGTCACATTCTCTCTGCAAAGAACAGAGAGAACAGATTTGACAGATTGCTTTTAAAAAAGAAAAAGAAGCACTTATGGAAGTACTAGAATTTTCAAGCACTAATCAAATGTTAGACAGGAAAACAATCTGAAGTGGAAAACAGTGGCAATTTTTTGCCTTTAGCTCTGACACATCCATTGCTTACAGGTGAAGAAGGCTGTCAATAGTAAAGTCCCAAGTGAACTTGCTAACCTTCCTAATTTATAAACAGCTCTGCCCAGGGCTTTGGCCAGTGATATGAACACTGCAATAAAGCAGAGAGATATGAGGCAAATTTTGGAGAAGGGGGGCAAAAATTGCCTGAAGTGAGAAAAAGTCTGATTTATCTAATCAGCATTTCTTTTTGGAAAGGAAAGGAGAGGCAAAGAACTGTTAAATCATATTATACTCAGAGACACTGGCACACACAGTCACATGCAAAGCTTGTTTTGAAAGCCAAGCCCTGTATCCTGCTTGCAGCACAGCAGCACTTGGTGCATAAAGAAAACTAATTAGGGAACACTGGTGCCTGCCAACAAATATCCAGCCCACACACACAAGTTACCCAGGCAAAAGTCAAGACATTTACTGATCATGACACTGAAAAGAACATGGAGAAAATCTTCCCAGAAATGCAAAGGACCAGGGTATCATTTAATTGTACTGCAGGCTCTCTCCTCAGTTGAGTTTTACTGAATCCAGCATTTTACCAATAAAGTAGGAGTAATGGGATGCATTTTCAGGAATTTTAGTGACCCTGGAACCAGAGTAGAGATTCATCCCCTTTCTCTTATCTTAGGTGGTTAATTTTCTGCAATAGATTATAGAGACACTTCCAAGCTACAAGAACCCACTGGGAAGTAGTACATCATTTATAGGTAGAACAAAGCTGTTAGGATACTTAGCATGCAGTTGGAGAGCTACTGTTCTCATTAAAATGCAATGCCAACAGCCTAAGTCATATTCTCATGGTAACAAGAACGAGCTGTTTTTTCTATCACATGGCCCTTTGATGCTTCCACACATTTCATGTATCACTCAGGCTGCCTCCCAGATCTAATGTCAGCTGCTGCTCCAAGATGACAAGCCAGCATCACTAGGGATGGTACAAACATATTTCTCCCTCTCAAACGATGCCATCTGATATTAAAGCCACAGAGCATGAAATATGAGCAGAAGCTGTGCAAGTGCCAGGGTGTGCCATGTCGCTGAATGATCGCACACCCGTGCAACACGGGTTATTTTGTTATTTTGTTACATATGGTGGGACGACTCCAACACCAGAGCTCTGATGCATCCATCAGTGCACTGAAATTCTGGGATACATCCTTGAAAGACACTACATGTGCTCTGCTGATGCTTCATACTCTTCTGATCCTGGTGCAGTCAGGCTCCTCTGCATAACCTTCAAAATCCTGAGAGCACTGAGCATTTGTCTAAATTACTGTGGCTGCTCCAAGCTTCTCAGAATCTGACCTCTAACTCCACTGAGATGTGAAGGATGCCCTTACAGGTCAGCTTTGCGATTATCTCCCGTGCTGTTTGTGCCAAGAATATCTTCCATAGTCAATTGCAGGCTTGCAGAGACCTTTGTGTTACAGTGGCTTTTAAAACTAATATTAAAGCAGCAGAACTAGATTTACACCCTCCACACACTTTTCTAGTTCTTGATACTTCAAGCTTTATCAGTCATGGCAGAAACCCCACATGAAACCCAGTCCCCAGGGGCTACAGAGAACAAATGGTTCAGCTACACATCAGCATTAGTGTTGAGGGTCCCCTATGTAACCAGCTGACATGTGTGCAATACAATGAATAATGTAGTGGAAGATCTCAGAAGCTATACAGCCTATTACTAGGGTGTTGGATAATTTAAACATGTTTACAGATACTCCTCTAAAGGCAGATCCCTAAACACAAACAGTGTTTTACCTTGTGGAAGAGCTTGCGAAGAGCTGCTGTCTCTCTTATCTGCATTGCAATCTCCACTCTCCTCTTCCATGAAATTGGTTTCCAAGCTAAATTCAGATTCGTGTTTCACATCAGTAAACTCCTCAATTACTCCATGATGTGGGTCACAAGAGGTATCTGCGCCATCAGTCTGCTCCTGGCTGAGCATCTGCTCTGCTATGTCTATGGCTGTCAATTGTTGGAAAGAAACAGGTTATTTTCTCCTGGAAAAGTTGCTGCCTGTAAAAGTTCTTCCCTTTGGCTTATCGTCTTTTTTATCCTCCAACTCTATCAAAAAAGACAAAAGCAGGCTTTGTATTCCACCATAAAGGCGACTTTTGGCTAGCATGCCAAATGTTACATAATACAAAATGTGGTCCCTTAGAGAAAATTAGAGAAACAACCTATTTGGGGAATATAATTTTTAGTTTCCAAAGACCCCAAATAACTGGAACTGATAAAAAGTTGACTCCTCTCTCCCAGCATTTCTTTGTAGACTTCATGAATGAGGATACCTTGCTGTAAAGGGGGGAGGTTTCCTTCCAATTTCCATATTCTGTTCTGTGCCGTGAGGCAAACCTTTCCCTCCTCTCGGTGGCACAGCCAAGCCAGATGCTGCTCGAGAGAACAGCTTGCGTCTCCCATGAGTGGGTGAGAACCCCTGGTCTGCTGCTCCATGTGGATTTCCTCTGTGCTGCCGCACAAACAACATCTGAGGAAGCAGCAGCAGGCTGTCTGGCAGAAAATGAGCACAGCTACCCTTTCCCCTGCTAAATCCTTCAGCAGCTGCTGCTCCCACCCACGCAGAGGCAATGGAGCAACAGAGTCTCCAAGGCAGAAGAGCACCCAGCCAACAAGCCAGTCTACTCCAGGATCCTGGCTAAAAACATACGTTAATCAAACAACATTTATCAAAGAAGCATGGGAAAAGACAAACTACCTTCTTCCTCCTCTGGAACATCATTCTTATCTTCTTCACCTCCCTCTGCTTCTCCAGTCTCCTGGGACCCTTCACTGTCCAGTTCTGCCTCACTTTCCTCAGCTTCTTCTGATTCACTTTCATCTTCCTCACTCTCAGACTCAGGTGAGGTCTTCAGGGTAGCCAGGAGCTTATGATACCCAGAGACTTGTTCCACTTCAGTCTCCGAATCACTTTCTGCACTCGATTTATCAGAATCGTCAGACTGGAAAGGAAAACACAACTGTAACAGCATCAACAGTAAAAGCCTATTAAGCAGCAGGCAAATATCCTTACCTCTACTTGCACTGTTATGTTTCCCCTCTGCCATGAAACCCTTATGTAGATGCAATGGAATTTTTCAAAACCCACCATTTTATGCCAATAACAATGCTAGACACCTCCATGTAGATTTTGAAAGCATCTTGGGACACAGACTGAGGTGTCTCATTCTGCACCAATTTGACTTGGAGCACTACAAAACCCAGTGCTTTCAGTCTCAGCTGAGTGAGGACATTTGATCTCCACAGAGAAGGCATTTACGGAACTGGCACTAGATTCTCCTAAGAAAACCACATACAGATTGAAAATTGTAGAAGGGCACCTATACAAGGGACAGAGTATGCTGGAAATGCTTCTGGCTTTCAAGAAGGTAAGTGAAATAGTTGTCAGTGGACAATGGTTCCCTGGGGAGTTGGTCAGCTTTGGTTCAGCTGTACAGCTCTACACTTGAAGCAAGCCAGACTTGGAGCCAGTTCTGTCCTGGCCTTGCACAAACCAATGTCCAGATTATAGCCAAAACTATAGGGGAACCATGAGCATCAACACAACACCATTCACTTCTTTCTTAATTCCTTTTAGCCCAAATAGGAAAAAAAAAAATCAATAAATACTGTATTAATGCACAAAATTGCTAAAGAAAATAAATGAAACAGAGTAATTAATTTTTCCAAACTAAAACGTTGAATTGTTTTATCTGATGATAAAAGAGGTTACCAAATCCTGACCGAAAGAAAAGTAGAGCACTGGCAATCTGAAGAGGAAAGAGTATTAACATATTTCTTTGTTCAACAGAGAATAAAATATCTCCTAACTCACACAACACTAAGTTTATCAACATTATTAGAACAACTTAAATTGATCTGATTTTCACCGTGACTAAGTAATACGCAGAAAAGTTAAGGACTGCTTTTATTTCCTGCTGCTTCTGCCCTCTCATGGTATCACAGTTTTGAGTTAGACATTATAGAGAACAATTCAGAACCACACAAAAAATACATTCAACTTTTTCTCCTAAACACTGGTTTTCCAAGTGGAACAACTTAATCAGCATGAATAACTTGGTAACATGAAATGCTAAGTTTTTCACTTCACTGAACTACACAAAGATGAAAGAAAGGGAGAAATAAAAGTACCTTACCAGTTCGCATATTTGAGTTGCTTCTGGTCTTCCAGAAACCCTGAAAAGAAAGTACTGAAATATCTTACTCTGTCAGTGATGTTATACACAGGATGAATGAAATGAGGGGAAGAGTGAATTGACTAGTTATACAAGTTTAAAGAAGTTAAAGTTTAAAACCAAACTATCACACATTTCTCCCTAAGAAAACAGACTGGGCACTTACCCTTAAGGGTCACCCCTCACTTAGGTGAAGCCTAAGCGCTCAAGCATTACAACAGATCAATAAAAGTTTTAAAGTAAAATCCAGCTTTGATCAGAAGATGAGGTCTCAAAAGGAATTACAAGAATCTAGCATCAAGAGTAGTTTGTAACAAAGTTAACCAGAGACAGGGACTTCTTCTAGCACGAAATATCGGGCTGTGAAATGGGAAAAAGACACAAATTAAAGGAAAAACAGCATTAATGAACCAGTGTTGCAACTGCAATTCTTCAAGCAAGCCGCTGCACAGGCTGGGCTTAAACTAACCTCAACTCCTCCAAAAAGACGCAGAGACTGGCACGGGATTGAGCGTCCCGGCAGAGGGTGACACACAGGACACTCTCCAGCAGGCCAGGCTCTGCCTCCCGTGTCAGTCCACACAGGCCGGGAGAGCCCCAGGGGACACACAAACAACGGACATGAACACTGTCTGCCTGTTCCTAAAGACATTTAAACTGGTGACTTAGCTGTGCTTTCCTCGCAGGCTGCTAAGCCTTTCCAGCAGCAGCAGCACAGATCGCACAGCATCTGCACTAAGCAGTTCTTTCCTCGCAAGTTCACCCGTGGAGACAAAAGGAAGGTGCTCTTTCTGGCAGACGGGCATCCCGCCCAGGAGAGAACGGCTCTCGTCACACAGATCTTCGCTGCTCTGTTTTCACAGCCCTCCCGAGATGAGAAAAGAGCACTAAGCAAACAGGGGGAAAACTGGAGCCCTGACAAGCCAAGGGAGCGGCCTGGTATCCAAATGGGAGCCCAGCTTCCCCACTCCTCGCGGCAGCCTCCGGGCTGCACCACAAAGTTTATATTTGTTGCCAGAAAATCCGGCCCGAGATTCCCAGGAGCGATTTCCTGAGGAGCGGCAGTGCGCCATGCAGCTGCCACAGCCCTGCTTCCCTCGGGAGCGCAGGAATGCAGAGAGCGAGGCCTCCGCGCAGGCCGGCCCGGGCACAGCGGGGCTGCTCGGCCTGCAGCGCCGGCACCGAACGGCGGGGAACGGGCGGCCGCAGCCCGGCACTCACTTGTCGTAGAACGGGTGCTCCTCGCCGAACTCCCGCAGGTGCTTCTTCTGCTTCTTGCTCAGGCTGCGCAGCAGCTCCCGCCCGGCTCGCCGCTTGCCCATGCCGGCCGGCTCCACGTGGTGCCGGCGCTGCCCGGCGCGCTGCGCTGTCGCACGGCGGGGCGGTGCCCGCAGCCCGGCGCCGCCCGGGGATGCCGGAGGAGTCGCACCCTGGGAAGGCGGGGCCGCGGGCGGCTGGAACGGGAGGCGGAGGCCGGGGGTGAGCTCTCGGGCCGGGCCGGGAGCGGGCGCGGGTGTGTGCCTGCGGACCGCGCCGGGGGACACAGAGTACCGGCAGGGAGCACTTGTCCCAGGTTGTGTCCAAAATCAACCCTGTCCCGAAGCCGCGCCCCGCGGCCCGAGCTTGGTGCGAGCCGTGACGCGTTTCCGCTGCCGGAGCGGGCTGAGGCCGGCGAGCAGCGCCTTGCCAGCGGGGCGAGCTCCGCAGAGCCGCGGGAAAACCCGCTGTTGGCGGCTGACGGAGCGCAGGTGGACACTGCTGCCTTCTCCAGCTGACCCGTGATCTGCGGCGCTTTGCTAAAAATTACTCATGTTCTGGGGAAACCTCTGCACGAGTCGTTAATGTTCAGTCTGCCTTATTCTAAAAGGTGAAATCAAAAGCTCCAAATGGAACCCCACTGAATTCTGGCTCTTCTAACATGTCACTGCTGAGTCTTACTGAGCGCTGCTTAAGGGTGAAGTTAAATGCTTTACTGCGTATGGAGAGAAACAATTCTTCAGAAACGACCTTGCATTGTGTCAAATAAAGTAAATTCAAACTCAGTTCTTTGCTTTAAAGTTCTTGATATTCCTTATATCACTATGGTTCTGTATGACCTAGCTGAAACTCCTCTGATCTTTAGTAACGAGGGGCTATAAATGGTCTTGTAATGTGCAAAGCACACACAATAGGTTTCAGTTTGTCTCTGGGAGTAAAAGAACTAAGTGAGAACAAGGTAATTCCAAATAGGACGGAGGCATGGAATATTTTAGGGAAAAATAGTTTAGCATTTGGATTGTAGCTCCTTGACTATCTTGACCTGAGGGCACCCATGGATTTGACTGAAGCTAGCAAGTACATTAACTGCACTTCAGTTTCACAGAAGCCTCCAGGAGTTACTCTGGCATGTTGTTAATCCCACACTCTGTCTCTTCAATAAACCCCTCTGGTGTGGGGGAAGTTATCTTAACCCAAACCACTTTACTGACCTGCTTTACCCAGTACCCTGCAGCAGACAGCCAGCAGCAGCAGTTGGCTGTGCCCAGCAGCAGAAACTCCCTTGGCAGGTTCTCTCAAAGCCAACATGTTATGTAACAACACTGACTAAAATAAGTTATTTCCAACTACCAGGTTTTTTTGGTGAAGTTGGCAGCATGCTCGGTAAGAGGAAAAATATTGCCAATCAATCCCACCTCTGCCAGGAGTGTAAAAAAGGAAGTATATTTTTATGTTGCAAAATTGTTTCTTGTTGACTTACAATTTGGCATTGGGAGACAGCAGGAAGAGCAGGAGTCTATTCAGAGCTGAATCAGGAGAGCTCAGCAACTCTTCAGGGATTGCATTCTTGTGTGTTTAAAAGGGAAAATTATAGGACCTTGCTGACAGTAAGGCTATAACTCGGACTCCAGTGTTGTTTGTAGACTCTTTCCAGAATTCTGGCTATGATGATAGTTCGCACTACTTGGTGGAGTCTGCTCGGTCGGTCTGCTTTTCAATGTTGCTTTATGAATTAAAAATGCATGGATCTCATTCTTTTGTGATGTTCTGAATGCCAGCAGTTGCTTCTGTGGCCACTTACACTTCTTTTCACCAGAATGGGGAAGTTCTTCTAGCATCTTAGAAGATTTGGCCCTGTAGCTTGATGTCTACTGTAAGTCCCTTTTCCTCCCTCCATCCTGACTTCAATTTAACCATTGAAATCTATGATACTCCTGAGATTGCTCCCCTCTTTCTGCTCAACTCTTTCCTCCCTCCTCCCCAGTCCATATGTGAGAAGGATCCTAGGATCCTATTTGGGTAGTTTGGTGTTTAGGATTAAACTACTTAAAATGTTGTTGTGCCATTCATGTGTCTTAGGAGATGTGCTCCCCAGGAGATGAACACCTCAGCTTTTCCGTGGTGAGACAAGGGCAGTAAAGCAGCACTGATGCTGATACCCCATAGACCAGAGAACATGTAATCACCCATATAATAATCATATATTATTATATGATAATCCTTTTCTTAAATTCGATCTCTCCACTTGAAAATTTTAAATCAAATTTCTAAATGACCTTGTAAAGTTACCCTGGAGCTACTAGCTGCTAACATGGTAACATATCACCAGCAATGTTCTTTTTACAGATTTCTTATGCACCAGCATCTCTGATTCCAGCAATAATATTGGAAAGAAAAGGAAGGAGAAAAGCTTGCATTATTTGAAATCTGTTCTGCTGACCCCATTCTGTCAGCAACTGCAACTAAACCCTGTCAGCAGAAGTCTGCTGCTGCTACCTGTGTATCTCCTGCACTTTTATCTGCATGACATTCCAGAGACAGATGGTTTATAAAAGCCACTTTCTTTATTTTAGAGAACTCTACTAATCTGAACATAACAGACTCCTGCTTGCTGGCTTACTGCCTTCACTCTTTTGTCTCGCAGTAACTCACTTTCATCCTTTCCTTCATACCTGCTTTTCCACCTCTGCTTTTCCCCTTTCCCTTGTGAGATTTTTTAATTGGAATAAATGTGTTGATCACACCCTTTCTATCCAAATGCAGGAATGGAGAGCTAAAACTTAAAATCATTTTGCCTTGAGTTATTTAGGCAGTGCAAGTTACACGTTGGACTGTAGCATATAGGGAAGTGGCATGAGTTTTTGGTGACAGAATGCTTCTGTTTTCTTCTGAATGGTGACACCCTTTGAAGCATGGCCATATTTAAAGTGACAGATTTTTATAACCTCCTTATTCCCCTTTCTCTAGCATTAGCAGTCAACAAAAAGTTATTCAGACAAATATTTATTATTTATGTGCTCAAGCTACTTTTTTGTTTATTATTAAGCAAAACAAATTTAGTTCAGAACAGAACTGCTGGGGGCTTTCATGTTAAACATCTGTTCTCAGCCATATTTAGCCTAATACTATATAGCCTAATACTAATATTGCTGATTGAAACTAAGTTTAGAAACTGCTTTGCCACTGTTTTGTTGGTTTGGGGTTTTTTGCCACTATGAGCTGTATTTTGAATGATGTAATTGAAAATCAAGCTGCAATTCTTTTGAAAAATGGCCAATATATTTACTGATGCTGTAATTCCTTACACTGCTGTTACTATAATGTATCACCAATGTAAGAAAACCTATAATGAATTCATCTTCTTTAAAGAATTACCAAGTTTACACACTGGAGAAATACAGAACACAGAGAATAAGGTAGCTTCTAAAATGTAATAGATCTTAAAATTTTAGTCTGTTGGGCAAGGAAGGGCCCCAGCATTTTAGAAAGATCCAGAGTACACTAACCACATAAGCTGCCTGAATCCATGACTTTTCCATAGCAACATTAGCTTAAAAAAACCCATGATCACTTCTGTAGAAGCATGTCTAATGCAGTAGAGTTTTACTGCAAGCTTGCATTCCAGAAGTGGAAATCCAAATGTCAAGGAAGGGGATGGAGCCCTCAGCATTCTGTGGGCACCCAGAAAAAACTCTTTTCAGTGTTTCAAACTAGTTCTGCAGTACATCCACACCCAGTTTGTTGAAAACAGAATATAAGGCAGGGTTTGCCAAGCTTTGATACCCTGCATTGGGACAGGCTAAGTAAATGGATAGACTTGAATGAGATCTTAGAGAAAAGGGTAAAGAAATCTGTATTATGACTTTTTCTAGTTTTGGGTGGGTGCCAACATTAGGGAAGAATTGGTCCTTTTAAAATCGATCCTATTTAAAACATTACAATTTCTTTTTCTCCTGAGCAGCCACTGAACTAATCCATGTTTTAAATTTCTATTTCCCTCTTGCATAATGCCTAATGATTGTTTTGGTCGGAAAGTTTCATCACTGTGCTTGATTTTTGATGGCAAACTAAGGCTTCTGCTCTTTCATTTCTTAGCGATGTCAACACTGCAGGCTAAAGCAGCTCCAGTCAGTTCCAGGTATCTGAAGTTGCTGTACATGTTTGGAGTTTGTTACTCAGTTATGTCACTGTGTCTTCCATAATGTAGATACTGTAACTTTATCTGAGCACAAGGTGAACCTTTTGTACTCTAATGGCTTAGGGGAAAAGCCCTAGGATATGTTCAGTAGCTAAACTAAGAAAACCCTTCTTTTGAACTGGAAACATATTCTAATACCATGGCAAAGAAGAGTTAATATTTATATGGTGGGGGGAATGAAAGATGAGTGGTAACATGGTGATGTATAAAAGACCTTGCATCAGCAGATGTGATACACTGATTGTGTGCTTTTTGATAATATCTACTGGCAGTTTATTTAGGTAGAAAGAAGAAAATTTGCACTTTTTATCACTGATGTTTCTAGTAGCTCAATGCATAGCATTTTGAAAGAAAGGTTCATTTTATTAAGAGAACTAACAATTTGGAACACTGAGATGAGTATGCAAAACCCCAAATCCCATAATGCTGTCCTTTTACACAAAAGTGTTGCAGAAGAGAATCGTTACATGTGCTGTGTGCACTGACCTGAACAAATGAATTGTTTGCATTAAAGGGTTTTGTTTTCTTTTCTCATATTCCTTTTGTAAATGAAATACCTCTCTGATTTCTGTATCTCAAAGGTGCTGGAATTACAGGGGCAGAGAAAGCAAAGATAATTATCTTGAAGGTTTATTGTTGCCTAAGTTCATATACTGTAGAACTCCAAGAAAGACAGAGCATTAGCTTAACCAAACATCTATAAATCTCCTCTCAATGACTGACTTGGCTTAAACTTGTTTGAGGCTAATGCAGTATCATGAGGCTAATGCAGTATCAGCCACAGGGAGAGCAGCAGTGTTAAGAATCTGAGTTCTGTTGAGACTGCAGGCTACTGGATACTGGCGTCAAGCTTTGCTACTGCATACTGTCAAGTCTTTTCTTCATCTTTCCTTCATAGAAATGGCAGTGATGCTGAACTGATATTGAACTGATCCTAAGGATTTATTTCATGTCTGAAAAACCTTTCCCTCTGTCCTTCAGAGGTGTGAGTTCACACACAGTGATACCAACGGTTTGACTCATATTCAAGCTGAAGATTTTAGCAAGGTAGGAAAGCTTTGTTGTGATGCCCAGAACATCCCATATGGCTTACATTGCCTTTGCTGCATGGAATGAAATTGGTGATCCTGGTAGTTTTGCTACATGGATGCAAAAGTGGGCACTTCAGACAGGGATTATTTAAGCCTTGGATGTCTGACTCCTAAGAACAAAATACAGCATGCCCAGATACTAATGTTTATAAATTCTATGAAGCACGGGGTTTTTATTAACTGCCTCTAAAATGCAACTAAAAATTTTCTGATAGAAAATGAGAGGAGATGTCAATATATAGGAAGATTACTTGAGGCAAGACCTAAAACAATGGTTGGAGTGTTGCTGTTGGCACTTGCTATGAAATGTGGCAGGAAGTAAAACCAGAGAGATGTGGTAAAAGAATGAGAAAAGTAAAGAAGGGAAATAGTTAATCCAACAAAGTAGTTTATCCAAAATTAATAAATGGGTAACAATCTGGCATCCATAATGTTAAACATTACACAAATGTGAAGAAGATTTGCAAGTATTTCACAGTTCAGAAGCTGTCTAGTGTCAAAAGGAGATGGTGAATTTATATATATGCATATATACACACTTTTATATATATATGTATATAAGTAAAACTAAATTTTACCTTTCTACAAACTTATTATAAATGACCATAGTTATTTATCACAGAGCACAGTCAAACTTCTTACTTTATAGCTGTTCAGTCTACATGTACTGGAGCTAAGAGTAAGAATAACTTGACTAAATAAGAGTTTATACAATTTCTTTATAAAATAACCTTTATTTAACAATGGACTGTCTCAGTACAGTTGATAGGAGCAACGAATTTCAATACTTGGCTACTAATGGACCAAGTATCTGATGTGTTCAGGACTTGACTTCAGTTTCTTTTACCTGAGGTAGTGTATCCCAAACAGGTTTCCGAATGTGTTCAGGTATTTTCTCTATCTTAGTCTAAAAGAAAAGCAAGACAACCATTTATTGCACCAGCTAGCTAACATCTAACTACTTTGCTTTATTTATTCTGGTTTGAGACATTAATAAGATTTAAAATGCCACCTAGTGGCACTTCCAAGCAATACTGCCTCTTTACCATGTAATACTTTGGAAAATGTTCCTTTCATACAACACCCATTTTCTCAGCTGGCTTTCTAAAGACTTCAGCAGTTATTGGTACTTGCATCAGAACTCGTAAGAGTTAATAATGTAGGGTGGAAACTGACCTTTTTCACTTCCATGGCAACCCCTTCAGGTAAGTTTCGTTGCACATACTCCAAGTAAACTGCAGCAGTACTGCCTGTTAGGTATTTTAACTAAAACAGAAAGAATTTTTTTAATGAACTACTATTAATAATACTTCAAACAAAATACAAAAAAAAAAGTTTACCCTAGCTTCTTTAGCTCCTGCTATGGGACCAAACATCTTACAGGAAGGCAGCCTCCACAATATTGAAGAGAAGCTGTTGATCTGTACTCAACTCTCATGCAAATATGAAGTAGTTACTTCACTACACAGAACTGCACTTGCTGTCTGGGATCACATGCATTGATTATGATGGAAGTGGTGAATCTCAACACTGCAGGTATCAGATGAAATTAATTACAGGTTATGCAAGAATTACCAGCTTTTCTATACTCTTAAAGTTCAAGCCTGTTATAAATCCTGCAACTCCGGAGTTCCATTGAAATACTGATTTTTTAGTTTCTCCTGGTTCCACTGAATTACTGGAAGGCAAAAATAGTGCTTATGGTCTGTGGGCAGCCACTTCTGCTGCACTTATGTCAGGGGACTTAAAGGAAGTCCCATTTTGCTAAGCACTGTGCAAATATACAGTAAGACACCCAAGAGCCACAAAATGCTGGCAATAAACCTTTCTTCTAAGAAAGTCAACCACAGCTGCATTCTAAACCATACAGATGTCTGTGTCATCAGCCACAGAGCTGGTGGTTTGTCTATGCTTCCTTTCTTGTATTTCCTACATGCAGTTTTAGTTTGCCACATGATGCTGCATAGGGTAAAAGTATGTCTGTTCAAAAACATCAAACCAATTCACAGAGAACAGAACCCTTAGTGACTGGCAATGCCAACGATTTAGCCATATCTTCTTCACTTCCTGAGAAAACTCTCATCCCAGTGATTTTTGGAAACCAGGAGCATAACACACATAAAGGTAACCCTCAATTCTACCTTATTTTCTTTAGACATTTTTTCAGCTGTAAAGATAATGGTAAAAATAAACTTTTTGGTCCAAAAATTATGTAGGCTGTGCGTTCAGAATAACTTGTGTTACATTTTATGTAAGTAGGTCAGCTGTTTTCCAGTATTCCCCTGCATTCTCCTCCTCAAACCGTTTTCACTCGTGCATTAGCATCTAGTAATATCTTTGAATTGTGCACCTAGAACAAGTTTTTTCCTTCTTTCTTACCTCTAAACACGTGTAATGTGTTCTCATTTCATACTGAACTCTGTGCTTCTTGTAAATGTGTACAGATTTGAGAAGTGTCAATCGTTCTATCGTCTTTGGGGGCTTATCTCTGAGCAAGGAAGAAAAAGAAAATCTCATGTTATATAAACGATGATGATAATACAAGTTTATATCAAAGATTATGCTGAAATCTCTATTCTTACTTGACATTTAGAAGATCTGCAAGGAAATATGAAACACTAGTACAGCCTGTTATTAACTCACAAGGGCATGGTTAGCACTCAGGTATTAACCAGCATAAGGTCAGGGAAGCTACAACACTGACAGCTGTACTCAAAGTACTGTACTCAAAGTACTGTCAATATCCTTCATGTAGACAAAAAGCACTTGCACTACGGCAGTGCTGAGTGCAGAACTTCTGCTGCTTTCTCATCACTGTCCTGCCATCAAAGAAGTGTTACATCTATAATCTGAGAAAAAAAAAAAAACCTCTCAGATTACAGCCATTTCTTAAAAAAAAGGAAACAAACTAAAACCTTCTAAGCACAGGACCTGGATTACAGCAGATGACATAAGAAGCATCTGACTCCATATCACTCTACAGATCAGTTACTTACACTTTTTCAACAGAGATGCCAAGTTCTTTAGCTGCAAGCACTGCGAAATATTCATAGCTGTCCAACACAGCTTTATCATGCCCTTTAACTAAAATGGACAATCTCTTGTACAGTGTTTCTGGCTCATCTGAAAGAGATACCTGCATTTTTGAAGAAAGGACAAGAGTTAACACACCATGTTCTCCTTAATTAATGCATGCACTGTGTATTTCCTTGCCTCCATCCCCCATTTGTAAAAGAAGAAAAATATTCCACAACCTATTTAGCTGCTTATTTTAGTATATCTAACAGTCTGACTGAAATGCATTGACTGACAGGTCTCACTCTGCCAGGGAAGGCAAAGTGTGAAGAGATAGCTAACTTCTGAACATTTAGGTAAAATTTCTTCATCCAAAAAAAGGAATGCCAGATAAATATAAAAAGGACAACATCAGGAATAGCAAGAACAAAACTCATTGTTAAAGCAAGTCTGGAGCAGCAATATTTGTATTTTATATAGCAGTGTGCAAATATCCAAAACACTTAAGAGTTTGCTTGGGTATAGAAATTATATAGAACATCATGGACAGCAACCAGAATGCTCACTTTACTAAGTCAGTTCTAAGACTACCTTCAACACAGTTGGCTTCCCCAGGTGTATTGTCCTTTATGTTTGTACAAGTGCAAGTTTATGACTTTCAGTTAGAGCTTCAATTTCTGATGGTCTGGGCTCGCTGATCATCTGGAAGAGCCTTAATGAGTGCAGAAGTGCTGATTTTCCCAGAGGTTTACTCCGAGGCAGTTTGGCACACTAAATCCAGCATGTACCAGACACAGCAGGAAGGCTGGATCAGCACTGTGGATCTAATACTGCCTGTCAGATGTTTCTGAAGCCCTTGTCAAAAGGCTGTTAAGCTGCCGCAGGCGCTGAACTGAGTATGGCCAAAAAGTTGGGATTTCATAGAGTTACAACTGCATATAAAAGGGGAAAAGTTACCAAAAGGCAAATGTGAGCTACAGAAATCTTGTTGGAAAAAGACCCCAGATGATCTCAAATCTCAGTTCTTCTGGGTGTCCTCTTTATTAATAAGACAATATGCAAAATACTGTGCTACAGAACACTCACCAAAGGATTAGTCTTGGGTTCCTGTGTATCAACATGGGATCCAGCCAGCCGTGCTCCCATCAAGTTGGAGCTGCTAGAAATATGGGGAAAGCATGAAGTAAGTTGTTCAAGTTGGATTTTATTTTTTTAGGGACATGGGAGAAGCAGTGGAAGGAGGAGGGGCTGTTATACTCACGGAAGAAAATTCTGCTTTTGCATAATTCTGCTTGCATAACTGACAGGAAAAGCTGATCCCTGTATGAAACAGATAGATTATGTTGTGGGCTTTCTTCCCCCAAACCAGAAAGCAACCAGTTAATACAGGTTTGTTATAGATTATTTTTTTGCACACCAAAGCACAGCACGTTCCTAGGCACTGATACGACGAACTAGGAAGTTTGTTCTATTGGAAAACACAGGAAAAGAGGAGCATGGAAAAGTATTTCAGTATACAACAGCACCTAAAAAAAAGAAGCATGTCAAGGGCACAGTAACAGTATGCACTTACTACTGAGGCACCTGAAGAGCAATCACAAAACATATTTCTAACAGAAAAATGTATTTTGTGGCATCAGATGCCATTTCTGTATAAAATAATATTTTCTCTGTAGTTTTACTTTCATGGTACAATATATATTAGTTTTGTCAAGTGATAAGCCTAAGTAGGAATTATAAAAGCAACTGAAAACAGTATCCTATAAATGCAAAAAGTCAACCTGCGAATTTAACTGGAAATTTACTGGTTTTTTTCAGAAAAACAGTTCCTTGTGATTTTGAGCACTTGTTTTTCTGATGAGAACATTTAAATATAAATACTTCTTACAAGTAACTGAATCATGTTTCAAAGATAACAAGATTTTTTGTGTTAGAAAGAGAATACAGTTGTTAATCATGTAGCATTACTATCTTTCGTTCTAGAATAGTTGTTCCATTCTGAACGTTATGTGGCTTCTAGCTTCCTTCCACTAATTCTCAATTTGGCAAAGTTATAGACTACTTGACAGGGGAAAAACTGAACTCTCACTTGCTTAACAGAACCTCAGGGCTGCAGCAGAATGCTGAAGCCAAATTAGTTATTTCTCTTGCCCCTTGATGTTTGTTTTTTTTTGACACGTGCTGGAGTCATAGCTTTCAGAGAGAAGACAGATTCCCCACCCAAGAGTTATACAGGTGACTGTCTAATCAAAACATCAGGAAAGAGCCAGAGTTCACACTTTCCCAGGTAATCTTACCGCAGTTGCTCATGGTAACTGACTCTATGATGCTATTAGGTCCCTAACCTTTTCCAGGATGCATCATACATTCATTATACATCAGCAGTGAACAAACCTGTTGTCTGAAGTAATTCTACCTCAGTCACTAGTTATGTCACAAACGCTGCTTCCAATAAAGAAGACTGCAGGAAGAGGCAGGAGAGCTTTCTGTTTACAAAGCTCTGCGCACATTTTGACAAAATGATACACTGAATACCTCAGTGGCACAGATGGCATTCAGTGAGCAGGAAAGTGTATTTGAACAGCTTCATTCTCTGATTTAATGGTGTGCCCTTGCTAATGGCCATCACAGAAGGTGGAAAAGGTACTCAAAGACTGTAACATGACAGAATTCAACTTCCTGTGTGAACCAAGACTTTGTACAAAACATAATTACCCCCTCCTAGTGCAAAATAGCCTTAGTCTTGTTTGGCTGAGAGCCTCTGAAGTGTGAGGGGGAGAGAGATGCCTGAAAAGCAAGCCCAGAACACAGTGCACACACAGAAGAGAGTGTAGGGCTTCAGAAAATCCCATTTTCTCAGCTTGAGAGAAAGCAATCACTGTGTTTAACTCCAAACTAGCAAGTATCGGCAGTGCAAAAAGCTTTCCCATTATTTTACGTTATAACTTCAAAGCTTGTAAGACCAGAAACTAGCTTAGCACATGACCCTCCAAATCCAAGTCACCTATTCCTCACGATCCCTTCCACCCGGACTAACTGCGGGAAATCCACAGAACTGCGGGAAGAGTTCTGAGGAGCCACCAGGCGATGATGGCGTGCATGGAGCCCCAGCCCTCCCGCAGCCCGAGGGACAACATCTGCCATGTCCCGTTTCCCCACACCCCTCGGGAATGAAGCCGCCGAGGTGAAGGACAAGAAGGACGAGGAGGACAGAGCTCCCCGGCCCGCTCGCCGCCACACAGCGCACCTGACAGAGCCGCCGCCACAGCCACGCCGGCGCCATCTTGCTCCGCCCCGCACCGCCCGGAAGGAGAAGAGCGGCCGCTCTCCCTCCTCCTTCCCCGCTGGGCACGCTGAGGCGGCACGGCACTGCTCGGGGCTGCGGAGGCGAGTCGAGAGCTCGTGTGGCTCCCAACAATGGTTCCCAGCTCGGCTCCCTGGCCCGCTTCTCGGCTCCCCCGAGCGCTGCCTCAGGGCTCCCCTCAGCGCTTCCCGCCAGCCGCAGCCCCGCTCCCTCACGGGCGCTCCCCGGCAATCCTTAAAAAATACCAAACCAAAACCAATTACACCAACCCTAGCTTTGAACCTTCTCCCCGCTCTTAAAAATACTGAAAAAAGGTATGCAAGCCCGTTAGAGCAAAACCCATCCGGCTGTATTTTACCCAAATATAAAAATGACTGGAAATGCACATAAACCCCTTTCTTTTTATACATACAAATAGCGATTAATAATAAAACACAGCTTCTGACCGGTACCAAATCTTTAAAGGGGGTGGGGGAAATCAACAAGTACTAATTTATGCCACTAAATCATCCTTAAATACACACAAGCAGGTAGGCAGTAACCTGAAATTACGCTGTGTGCAATTAAAATGCTAACAACGGGAACCTGAAACCAGCATAGATCACAAGCTCTATCAAATGTATATTCTTTTTTATTTTGTTACTTCTTCTGCCACCTAAAATTACAGTCCGCTTTTTACACTAAAACGCCTAAAATATTTACATAACCATCTTCTAATAAAATAACAGTTAAATATTGAAAATAATATTTTTCTCATAAAATATGTTTTCTCTATGTACAGGTTTTATCAAAGAGGACTAGATCCAATATTGAATAGTTTTCCATCATCAACCATCAGCAAGAAAAAAGTTTTCTGAAACAAAACTATGTTCAACTCATGTACAAAATAGGCAGAACAGCACATTTAACATCAGCCAATGCAACACTTAATAATGACGAAGTCAATGTTTGAGGCCTAAATCATGTACTGCTTAGGAAATGTGCATTTCTTGTTTTTCCTTTATGAGTAACTTCTTTGGTTATCATTGTTCTGTTATATTCTTGGCTGCACAATAAAACAGCACCCAATTAATGTCACTAAACCAGGCATATATATGTGTATATATATATGTAGCTAATAACTGTAGCACAGATCCTATCCAATTGTTACTAAAAGAGTTCCACTGTAGATTCCTCAATACAGAGCTACTCTTCAGAATCAAGCCCAGAAGTTTCTACTGTATTTCACCCAGTTCTTTAAACAGAACTCTGATTTCAATCATTTTGCTTAAACAGTTTTTTCCCCACCATTAACAAAGGAACCTGAAAACGTGTCCTCTTTCCAGTGTAGACCCTTTCTCACAAAGATCCTTAAAAGTTCAAAATTTTACAAGTTTGGGAGGGGAAGAGTAGATTCTGATGGGCAGTTTCTAACACAGGCTCCTGAAAGCCAACAAGTTTTGCTGCTCACAAAAGCCTCCACTTCGCAAACCAAGACTTGCACTATCTGTGATTTTTTGTCAGTGGGTCTTGCTGGTGGCACACAGCTGAGCACCCAGTCTGCTGAACCCGGGTTGCATTTGGCCCCTGTAAAAGTAAAATGTCACAGCATGGACAAGAACTGCTGGGGAATGTGCTGAGTGGCAGGCTGGGAAAGAAAAGACTGCTGCTCACTGATCTCCTGAAATTCAAGGGTACAATAATTGAGAACATCACCTCTTTTGTGGCAGGAGTGAAAATTCCACCCAGTGGTCAGACCCAGCTGCAAAAACCTCTGGAAAAGCCCCCCAAACATAAAAACACCATGTACACAGGAACTTCAAAAAACTGGAAACTGAGAAGTTATTTCCACTCTCCTGAAGGGTTGTTCTTTAGTATCTGAACACTCGACCTTAAGTAGTAACTTCAAGTCATTTGGCTTCACATATTTGGCTTTGACAGAGAAGGCACCTCTCTCTGTCAGTGGGTCCCACTGGTTTTGAACTTGTGTGGTGCGATACTCCTACAAAAGTGCTGTGATTTACCCTCATTTTGCATAGTTAAACAAGGAAGAAAGACAGTAGAAAATAAGAACCACCATCCCTCAGTTTCTGCTGAAGATATTAGGAATATGGCAAAAAGAACCTGATAAAACCCAACCCATTAAAAAAACCCCAAACAAACCTGAAGTGTGGAAGATCTGAAACAAGTCTTATAAAAGATTTTATAAAGTTAACAATACTCCTCTACTGTGCAAAATTCACAAGAAAATCAGTGCTGCTGCCTGTGAAAGCTCTGAAATCAGCATTCATATTCTATAATTAAAGGTCCACTCAACCTAACTCCATTTCTTCCTTATCTATTTTATTCTGCAAGGTACAATTCTTCTGATATCCTATTTAAGCTGAGAACCAAATCTAAATTTATATAAACTGTGTCAGGTGTCCGGCATGTAGACCTGAACTGAAGGGAGGAGAAACGATCATTAAACAGCCACATCAACTCACCTTTGCAGTATGTTTCTAATAAACAAAAAACAGCTGAATTTGAATTAATGGAAGAGGACTGAAAATGGCACAAAAATAGCACATTATCCCTAGAAGTAATAAGTAACATGTGCTGAAGGCATATCAGTCTCTTTTCCAATGCCAAGAATGCTTCCCTGTGTTTGCCTGGTGAGAGATCAAGCATTGCTCAAGCACACATTCCCCTAAAACCACCGCGATGGTTATTCCACAGTGTGATTTATTGTCATGGGACAATATTTCCAGTGCAATCTGATTACCAAGGCAGTGTTCCTGATTCAGTGTTCCCATCAGACAATGAGAACCACAGTATAATCACTTTCCTTCTTCAATCCTTGAATTTAGGTCATTTTAAAATCAGCAGATCAAAACCTTGCAAAAATGGAAGGTCTAAAACGTCCTGTGCAACCAAGACAGAACTGAAAATGTACTGCAATATTACTAACTCTTTCACAGTTAAACCAGACTTTTTTTTCCTTCATCTCCCTTAAAATGACAGCCCAAAGACAAAGAATGTAATCATATCTTTAAGAGAGATGACATTTAGTCTCTAGAAGATGCTGGAAATGATCCAATATAGGCAAAAAAAAAAAATGTTTCATCAGAAGTGTGTGAAGTTTATTCTTGTAATTGGGGTAAAATGAAACTTGGAAGAGTTAAAGATTCCACCAGGACCATCTGGAAGGAACTGATAGCAGAACCATGAACTTCTGTAATTAGTGGCCTTGGAAGTAATCAGCAAAAAGAGCTCAGATAAAAACACCTTATAAGAATATTTGTACCAATTATTTATTTCTTTCCCCAAAACACAAATTAATTAAAAAAAAAGGGAAAAAAGCAGATTTTTTTTCTAGACCTGGATAAAAGAATTATAATTTTCAACAGGTAGTTTACAATCAGTGGAAATAAACAAGCAGTCCACGTTTCCTGATTGATCCATTCAGGGTGTGCTCAGTAGCTGTCTATGAAACAACTTTATTTACAACTCAGCATCATCCTGCAGTAGATCTGGATCTTCATCATCCAGTAAGAGGTCAGCATCCATGACTTCATTCTCTTCCATGACATCACCCAGATCCGGAACAACATCATCATCAATGTCACCAACATTTTCAACATGTTTAACCAGACTCATGTGATCCAGGGGGATTAAACCATGCCCAGCTGGCCCAGTAGTTCTTGCAATAGTGGCTGCCATTTCTGCTGCCACAGCAGCTTTCTGAGCCTTCTGCCTTTGCTGTTCTTCTTGTTGTCTGTGAGTCTTCATGTGAGCATTGCGGCTTTTGATTTTGAAAAAGACCCTAAATTTTAAAGGAAAAAAAAAATCAGATGAAAATGCACTTTTGATGAAATGAGCCAAAAAAGACTCAACAACTTATCAGTACATTTGCTTCCTTGTCCTGAAATAGAAGTCAGTGAAGTCTGCAATGCCATGGTGCGAATTTCAGGGACATATTACCAGATTTATACATCCTGATGGTATCAAAATGGCCTACTCTGACTCTGCCAGAGGTAGTTTGTCGCTCCCACACCTTCTCCCTTATCTATGCACATCCTAATTCTCCCTGTGTTGGTTTCACAACCAACTTGCACAACAGGGAAAAAGTGAAGGAATACCATGTTAGGGTGACCAAACTCAAGCACAGAAACACCCAAACACAGAATAGGTTGCCCACTGTCACATCCAAGTCTGTGATGAAGCAGGAAGCTGGAATGTCAGATGTAGAAATTCTAGCAGATAAGTAAAAATAGGAGTAAATACTGCAGGGGCATCATATCCAAAATGTCATGCAAACCCATCTGCAAAAGTTTTGGTAAGAGGGCATATCATCTAGGGGGAAAACTGCTTCTGAGACCATCAGAGCAAAATAAAAGGTTTGTTCACAACTCTACTGACCTGGAATCTAAAGAAGCAAATGCGATGCAGTACTGCAGACAGTCACACTTACTTGCCACACTCCTTGCAAGGGAAAATTGTCGTTGGGTCGGTCTCGCCGCTTGTTGTGCTGTGGGCAGGTGAGCTCTTGATGGAGCAGTATCCGCTCTGCGTACCAGATTTCTGCTTGGTGCCGGGAATGATGCAGCGTGTCTTCGTCACCTGGTTCGTACCTCCGTGAATGCGAGCGTGGCCGTTCAGCGCCTGTCGGGAGCTGAACACCTGCCAAGGGAGCAGGGTGGAGGGAAGGGGAAAAAAAAAATCACACACACAAAAAAATAAACCTCAAGAAGTCACAAGAAAACACTGAACAGGAACTGCAGAAAATAGGATGCTGAATGCATATCACAACAGAACAAATGTACGGTCTAAAATGCACCATCTACTCTGCCAAATGGTGCTTGTTTTCAGCAATATCCCGCTGCAGTTAAAGGTAATTATAATAAAAAAAAGTAGTGAGCTATCCTGTTATTAAAGTTGTGTAACCTAATTGGAGCTGTTGCCATATAATATTTCTAATCAATACATCATCTCAGAATTCAGTTTTCTGTACAGATCAAACTGCTTATATTTTGTGGGGTAGGAATTAAAAGCAGTCAAAATACTTGTAATATTTTTGTAATACAGAAATATTCAGGAGGTATCACTGGCCAAGAGCAATCTAAATCCACAGTTTCAAAAATCACAATTCACTGGTTTACAAACACAACCACCACCACCACCCTTTCTCCCTTAAATATACCAAACACACATACAGCACCACAGTTTGGCATTTCACAGATGAAGGAGGACGAAGAAAGTGGGAGACCCTGAAGGGCAGGCAGATCTATAGGTCCAACAAGAGGGATAGCTGGTGGATCAGGTGACTTCTGCATTTCCCTTTCCTCCTTTCTGTCTTCTTCGATCTCCTCATCTTCTTCTAAGACTTCCTCTTCTCCGCTTGTCTAAAATAGAGAATGAATTTAAGAAATACTACAAATATGGTCAAAGACAGCACTGGATATTAGGTCATAACAACATGCTGTTCCAGAATGGTGTAAGTCAAATGTGCTTTCCAGTATCAGTATTTCTTCCCATCCTGAATAAAATTCTCGTCTTGCTGGAACTACCACCCCTTATTGGATAAAGTGTAGCACATGAAGCTTCTCTGCAGTGCTCAAAACAGCCTCCATCTGTATTATGGAGCTGTGGCTCCAAAGATCTACAGATGCCAGGAGCTGTTCTCTTGCCATTAGAAAGGCCATGTATGCTATACTTGTAGTCAAGTTACTTTAACAAAGCCCCAAAACAACCGACCCGAAAAACCCCAACCCACAAACCAACACATCTCAAGTGGTATTTGTACTAGAATGTTAAGCAGCCTTTAGGAGCACACACTGGCACAGGCATAATTTACAGAGGTTTACCTGGGCTACAGTCAGATAATGTACTTTTATTTTGTTGCAGTCCAGCTACACAAATTTTGGTGTAGCTGAGGTCACACAGTATTTGTATAGAACATACTTTAGAGCTATGGAATAATTTCTGTTGGAAGATACCTATGCCACCTAAAAAGAGGACAAACAAAAATTATCAAGTGTTGAACTTTCTCATCTTCTTTTAGACTTACCAAGCATTCATCTCTTTTCTTCTCTAAACGTGTTCTGTGTTTCCGTCCCAAACGCAAGATTTTCTTCCAGGTATAGTAGTATTCCACACATTGTGCAACTGTCTTAGACTTAACCTGTAGTTAAGGAATTACAGAAATAGTGCAATCTTAATTTTTTGCTTTAATTCAACACCATTTTAATATATTCCAAGAGGCAGGCTTTATTACTCAAGCATTCAAATGGAGAAAAAGAAAGGCAGTTTGACTATAACAGGAATACTCTTGTAGAATAATTATTTTTAATTTTTTTTCCAGTAAAATTTGTGTTGACTTTTTCAGCTTCAGTAGATTTCTCTGGGATTCTCTAGACTCCAGGCACATAATGACTCAGAATGTCCTTTTGTAGCTCAAGTATGCAGTACCACTGAGAAACCCTGGAAAGAAGACTTCATTCGCATAAACCCACATATTTTTCGACACTTGAGCTAACAAGTAGGGTATTGTGCGCTGAGATTTATAACCTTGTCTTTTCTGCTTTGTGGCAGAACATGAAAAGTAAGCCCAAACATGTTCTCTCTTTATTAACAGGTTTCAAACCCTTTCTGGTGCTATGTTCAATGCCAGTGACTCAGGTACCTTGTAACAGACTGCCAGAAAACAAGATGATAATGGAAAACTATACCTTTCCCCCACTTAAAATGCCATGATTTGGATTCCAGGTGTGAAAACTCACATGTAATAACAAGAGGAACAGCTTTTATTTATTTATAACTGTTTTTTACTGGTACCTAATGCACAGGTACCCAATGAATATACTGCTCCTGTTGGTGCTCTTGTAACCATTGCTACCTCTCTGCCTGCAGTGAGCTGGTCTGGTACTGGAGTAAAAATGAAAAGAAACAGAATAGAGAAAAAGAAAAAAAAAACCAACATCTGACAGGACAGAAATAACCTTACCATTTTCTGTACAAATATGAAGTCTTTGCTGTAGGTGGATAATGCCTCTTTGAACAGCCTCCTTTCTTGATGCGTCCATTTGTCAGAGCCTTAAAAAGAAAGTTTATTTATTATGAATGATAAAAACTCACCACCTTCATGTTGATGCCATATCTGAAACGAGAACCAGGAAGTCTCAAGCACATGCAAGTCACTGCTGCTACCCAAATACAAGTATGGCTGTATTGACTCAGACCTCAAGTCTATCTAACCACTACTTGGTCTCCTGCAGTGGTGACAGGCAGTTGCCGAGGAAACAGTAAGATCAGGGCAAGCAAATACAATGCGTCTCCCTAATTTTTCCTAACCTCTGACCAGGTTGGGCACAGGGGATTTCCTGAGTCTGTTGCAATTTGCTTATTTAGTAACTGCCCTTGTAAGTGCTGAGCCACTCTTCCTTTCAACCAATTAAACTTCTTGGACCCAAAACATCCTTTGCCAAGGAGTTTCACAGATCAGTGGACCCTCTGCATGAAGAGCCAGCTCCCTTTCTTTGTTTCCTGGCTCCCAGCAGCTTCACTGGATGACCCTTCATTCTTCAAGTGGAGGAGAAAGTGAACCCAACCTTGACCATCACCATGCTATTCAGAATTGTGTGCCCTTTCTATCACTCCCAAACCTTTGATGGTTACTGCTGTGCCCCTTTGGACCTCTTCCAGTACTAAAACATTTCTATAGAGACAATAGGGCAGAAAGGCACAGAGAAGTCCACACATAATCCATAGACTTAAACAGTGGTATCACCATGTTTTTGATCCTCTTAATGCTTGACTATTTTTTAGCTGTTGTAAAATACAGCTGATACTTTCTTAGAACTAGCATTATAATTCCAAACGCTCATTCTAACTGAGAAGTACCACCACAGAGCTTATAATTTCCTATGTAAGGCTTGTATTTTTTATTCCCATATATGCTGTTTTACACTTGATGACACAGAAGTTCATATATCCTTTTGTTCTCCAGACAGTAACTTCTGTAAGGTCCTTTTGCAGTTCTTCACTTGCATGGTTTGGGATAAGACATTTAAATCCTCTGTGACAGAGGTCACAAGTAGGTAGAGATTGTAGCAATGCACAAAGTATTTTTTTATCATTTAATGGAAGCTGTATATAAAACTTCTAAATGTTGGTATTCTGTGTTTTGCTCCAATGGCCTAGCTGTCCATGAAAATGTGAAATCAACATTTAAATTGAATTGAATTTCTGCTTTCTCATTAGTCGAACAGAAGGAAGACAGGATTGCTCTACTGCATCAAAGCAGTGCTGTTTGTTAGGAGTGGGCAGCATTACATACATTAAAGGAAGGATATGCAAGAAGTCATAAAGTAGATGCCTTTGAAATGACTTACAATATGAGAAGATTCTACTTCAGTCTGAGAATTTCTGAAACATCTAAAACTTTTATGAAAAGAAATCCCTAGTATTCCTGTCACTGTTACTACTCTGCATAGAAATGCTTGCCTCTGCACTGATTTCAATTAACTTGGTCTTGGCACCACACATGGTATTGAACTCTACAGGTTACTTTTGTCTGTTAAAAAAATGTCAATGTTATTAACTGCAAATGTTTTGCTTTTCAGCTTCAGCTCCCAGGCTTTCAAGCTCAGAGCAGGTATCACTCCTTTATATGCTGAAAACTACAAAATTAACTTTTCTGCAGCCTGTTTCCTGTAGGCTCTTCCAATACTGGATATAAGCACGCATTAGTTATTTCCACAGAGATTTACACTTAAAGCTCTCTTAAGCATCAGAGAAAGGCACTGGCTTCAAGCCACAAGTTTTACTTATTCTGTTATCACCCCAAGATCTTTCTGCTGACACACTGCCTTTCCATCTTTCCCACCCTGAACGAGCATCATTCCCTTCTTATACCACTTGTCAGTCATTTACATTTACCCTCCCTTTGTGCAGGGGTAAATGCACTCCTTCTGTCCAGGGGGCTACACTGTTATACCAAAACATAACTTTAAAAAGCATGACACCAGGTGAGATTATATTTTTTCTAGTCATTCTGCTCTCCTGCCTCTACCCCACCCTCCTAAAAAAACAACACAATAAAAATAATAACACAGAATCACTTCCATGAACTAATTTTGTTGTACACCTATGGAGAATTTGGGCCTTACAGACTTCCCCCAATAGCTGTGGTATTAGCAGAGACCCTTATAAGATTATGCGGGTTAATTGGAAGTAACCTAATTAATAGAATAAATCCTGTGTAGGAAAAGAAACAGAAGAAAAGCTGTTTTTAACTCTGGTTGCTGGGAAACCACTTTTGCTCTTGTTAGCTTGAGGGAGATACAGAGAACGTGCATAGAGAGAGATCTGCAATGCAGCAAAAAAGAATTTGGGGCTTTAGAATACAGATCAAATTATAAAGCTGATCTTTATGTTTAGACATTTATTGTACATTTTGTTTTACCTGCCACAGTGGTTTTGCACTGATTAACTGACGTTAAATATCTTCTACTCATTTGTGTGCTTTGGGCCCAACTTGTGGGTTTCAAGGGGGCTCCATGTACACCCAGGGAGACCCCCAAGATGTAGCTCAAATCCACTGCCTACAACATATGGGGTTGTTGTCCCACATGCTGGGTCTGATCCACACCCTCTCACAGCACACACAAGAAGCTTCCAACCTGCCCAAAGTGCCCTATGTCAGAGACCATCTCTCCTGCAGCTCCCACTGCAGAACTTCAGACCTGAGAAATTCCACTGTTCAAAGGACAACAATTTAAGTGTTTGCAACAGTGCCCCTCTTGTATGAGATATGTGTTCCCTCTCTCTTCCCTAAAACACCATCCTGACAGATGGCAAAGTCTTAGGACAGAGATTAGGGTGTTCTTTCAAGGAGCCCTGGGTCAGCATGTCCAGCTCTCTTGGCACGTAACAGAAAATCCTCGAATTTTACAAGTGGTTTCCCTCACAAGCCAACAGGTTTCAAAGGTGAGCTGTTTGCTTGTACCCTCATTCAAAGGCAATGCTAAGGATGAGTTTTGATATCTGTTTGTGGTATTCTCATGATTAATTCTCAAAGTCAGTGGCATGCTCTGTTTCAGTGTATTCCACCTTTAAATGTGGCAGGCCTGAGAACTGTGATTGCTGAGTGTGAAGCAGAAAACATGAAGTTATCCCAAACTAATGCCACTTGAAGTCATATTAAAGCTATTTATACACTAGATTGTGAAAAATTCTCATATGCCTCGAGTGGCTGATTATCAATCAGAAATAAACTGTTATTCAAGAGCTCCTGCACAGTGCTAGAGCAATGCTGTCAATAAAAGTTGCAATCACATGTTGCATGCAAGAGCATTAGAAAGTAATGCTTTATCTTGTCATTTTATGGCACTTAAATTCAGACTGCTGGGATTTTATTTTATGTTGGGATAAGCACAATCAAACTTTCTTTCCTGCTTAAGAAACAGGGATTCACGGGTGTCCACAGGTCTCAGTACTAGTTACCAGGGATTAGCTTCATGTGAAAGATTAAACAGAACAGTCTCTCTTGGCTCCTCCCTGAATCCCAATGAACTCTTTCTGAAACTACTGTGAAGTTGCTTTAGTAAAGACTGTTCCTCCTCTGCCACACAGGCAGAAATTTCTTATCTGCTCTCCTAATTAGATTGTTCACTGATGATGAGGCTGTGTGATATCTCCTCATCTTCCTGCTCTAACACCCTTGAACTGTCTCACACCTATGATTTGGTGTCATCTCTTCACACCTATGATTTGGTGTCATCTCTTCACACATATGATTTGGTGTCATCTCTTCAGATAAGAGACCCTAGTCAAAGTTCCTGACTGATGGCCTCCTTCTCCATCATTACCATGTCCACCCTTTGGACTACAACAGCTACTGTCACAGGCACTAAGGCACCTCCCTCAGACAAAAGTGAAAACATGATGTTCACAGTTATTCACTTATTATCAGCTACCACCAAACACGTTTCTGTTCTTGTTCTCAGGCCAAGGGGTTAAGCAGTTGCTTTACAAAGATTTCTTGTTACTTGGAAGTCTTTGCAGTGGGCTGCTACAGCCAGGAAGTAGCCTGCTTCTATACTTACATTGCACTGCAACTGTAACTGGAAATGAGTACATGACCTTGGACACTGTGATTGACTGACCACCAGAAGACTCTTGGCTTGTTTCCCATTGAGCCTGAACTGGAGATGAAGTCTTAAATGTCTTATGTAAAACCCTATTTTGTGTCTAAGCAGCTGTTAGCCACTACAAAGCATTAGGCAATAGCACAGAGGGCTGCAGAGGAGAGACATTTGCCATCTCTGCTCAGGTGACACAACTGAAGTCCAGTAGCTTAACACCACATTTGTATTTCACTTCTGTTTCATCACCACAATGCAGTTCTTGCAGTGTTTATGAAATAAGTCATCAACCCAGGCTTTTTCAACTAGATCCACACAGAGAGGCTCCGTAAGCAGCACTAAGATCCTAGTGAGAGTTACAGCACTGCCTCTTTGGAAAGATGCTCATGATTATCATATTCATTTATTGTGCACCATCACCTCAGAGGAAGCAGGCATGATGGCAGATGCTTATGTACCAGAAAATTAAGACATTACTGATAGTAAATTATAAATTACAAATAGCAGCAGTTTTAAAAGGAGATGAAGTTGTTAAATTTCAGTTTAAAAGAGAAAAAGAATCACCCGAGGCAGTTTTAAATCCGTAGAACCCTACACAGCAGCATGGTTGCAAAGCTTCTGTACATTGTCAGTCATGTAAAAAACTGTTAAACTTGTAACAAACGGGTCTGGGAGTACCCTTGGCACTGTCCACATCATCTGTCAATTAAATGCTGCCATCCCTGCAGCAGACAGCAGAGAGTGCAATGTGTTCCCATGCTCCAGCCTGGGATGCCATGCTTGGACTCTGTCTAACAGATAGAGAGATCACAAGGAAACCTACCGGCATAGTGGTAATTTGCCAAAGGATGACACTTCAATCTCACTGGCTTTCTCAACAGCAGCTTTTCAAGAGCAACCTAAATGAAAAAGCAGGGAAAAACAGAATTAGGAAAAGCAATCGGCTGTGGCATAAAACTGCATTTAGAAGACTATTTGGTATGAGGACATGAATTAATTTTCTCTCTTTTCTCTTTTCTGTCATACAAAATCACATCAAATTACTCTGAGGCCCATTAACACTGTACCTCAAAGAAGAGCACCTAATGTGCACCTGTCCTGCCTTAATTAGCACAAATGTGGCTATTACCTAGCAACTTCAAGCTCTTTCCCTCCCTACTGCTTACCACAAACAAATTCATTTATAATGTTTGACTTGATAGTGTTAATTAATATTAATATTTAATGGTTGGTTTGACAGCATTAATATTTATAGCATAAAATATTTTAGAATATGTGTTTAGGTCAATATCTGTCAAGAATGACAGCAAGTATAGCTAATCATCCTTCAGATCAGGAAAACAGAGGATTTATGGATCCCTAAAATTTTTCCCCTGAAAATGCAGACTCTCTCTAAAGCAAATTCCACATCCTGACATTCTGAGACCTCTCAGATACAGCTAACAGAGCCTAAGGAAACTGGGACACAAGCTAAAACCCACTGTATTAGCCAATCCTGTGAGACTCATTCCAGCCCCATGTTTTGCTGCATTTGGTTTTATATTGGCTTTCCAGGAACTGGTGCAAGGGGCATTGCCTTTCCCTAACACTGGGCAAAATGGATGTTTTGCCTTAGTTAATAACATTCCCATCACTAAACTAATGCAAATATTTGAAATGCATTATTTATATAAGAACTGTGTGCAATTACCTCACAGTTCTGAACAAATAAGTAGATGTGATTGCTGCTCCAAAAAAAGGTTTTTTATAAGGGCTAGAGGAGGACTAAGCTCTCTGTGACCAAATATAAAGCCTGTGAAATATCAGGACTGGAGCAAGCACGGGGAGACATTCAAAGCCCCAAGGCTATAAACTAAGTAATCTTATCTATATGAAATATACAGTAAGCCTTCAGAGAGGCACTGCTTTGAAATTTAAATTTATTAGAGAATAAAGGGAAAAGTCATTCCCCAAAAATGTTACAGGATGTTTAAAGCATCATTGCAAATCAATCAGAAATCTTTTTTATATAACCATATCTAAATCCATTTAATAAAGCATGCTAATTTATCTGCTGAAGAGGATCATATCTCCCCTTTCAGCTTTTTATCTTACCATAATATCTCCTTTTGCTTCAAAGAGAGAGTGCAAAGCGTATTCTGAGTTAGTTCCTCCACCAGGTAACACACTGGAACAGCTCATATTTAAAAGGTCTTCCACTGTCAGAAACAAGTCAACATTTTACTGCTAATTCAGTAGCCTGTCAGTCAAACAGCCAGAGCCAAGGATCCTGTAATGCCCCTCAAAGACCACAAAGTTCAGGGCAGCAGATTCTTTCATACTTTTTCTCCTTAGCATCTCATCTCCTTGTTTTAGGATCACTGAGGAGAGGACATAATGGAGCACATCCTTGGGATGGGACAGGCTGCTACAGAACCAGAGATCTGCCTGTGAGGCAGTGACCTGCACACACCAGTGACATTCTGTGCCAAGAAGGCTCCAGACAGGGCAGAGAAACAGAATGAACCATGTCAGAAGCAGGAAAAACCTCTGCTCAGGACTGGCAGAATCCACCAAGCCTGCCACATTTCCTCTCAGCTACGATCACAGGACAGGCCCAGCATCCATTAGCTCTCAGCTCTAACTTCTCCCCTCACCAGGCAGTTCAATACCCAACTTCCCAGCAATGAGCTTTCCCCCTTGGCTTCCAGACTTCCCTTTAAATGTCACTGTATAATGCTGTTGCTTTGAACCTATACCAGGTAGTTCAAGTCTCTTGCTCTGCACTCTCAGTAATTAATATTCTCTTGAACATTGTGTTCAGTACAGACACGAGAAATCAATGCATATTTCTTCAACAGGCACAGGCTGACGTAGGAACTTCTAAAATGGCAAGTCATTATACCTCTTTGTTGGAAGACTTTGTTCTCCAGTTCTGGCCACGGTTTCCAAACCAAAGTAGCCTTGTGCACGTCTTTCTCCATTAGCAATCTGTCCTGCAGCTCAGGAATGTCAGCCTGGAACCTGGACCCAATATTGATTCGCCTGTAAAGAAGAATAAATAAATAAGTATTCAACTACACAATGGGCAGAAAAAACAAAAGTCAGATTAATGTTCACTTTATTTCCAACAAAACTTTTATTGCACTGAAGTGGCAGGAAATTGTGTCAGGTTGCTTTACGCAATGCTTTACTCCCAGTGGGATAAGTATTTTGAATAACTAGAGAGAACTGATCTCTTGGGAAAAAACAAAAATTTCAATATGCAATTTAAGCCATACTGAGACACCATACCTTAGGGACAACCCAAGCTAGTTTATATGCATGACTAGCAAAGAGGCTAGACATCAGAAACTGCAAATTTCTGTTTCACAGAGAATAGTATTCTTCAGCAGAGAGCAAAAAGAGCCATTACTGCTGAGCAACAATCCTGTTTGCACTTTGCCCTGGGGAACCTACCAGGTAACACCACTCCAACCTCCACTGTTAAGATACACATACATATAAAAGCAAGAGCCATGGATTAGTGTGTTTTCCTCACAGCACTCTTCCCAGCCATCACTAACTGTTGTTTCACTTTAAGTGGCTTCCACCAAGCCTCTACTAGCATTTTTGAGCCACGACACCTAAATCTTTCACAACCACTTTGCTCCAAATGTTCTCAGCCACCATCCATGGAAACCTTAAATGCATCCAGCGCAACATGATTTCAGGCAGTTGAACACTTCCTGCCTCAATCAAAACACTTCAGGCCCCACACTCTATGCTGCAGCTAGTCTATAAAAGCAGTGACAAAAAATACTGGTTTTCTTACGGTTCAACAGTCTGCTCTCCAGGCCCAGGCGTCACTGGAATGACACTTCCATCAATACTATCTGAAACAGAGATTGGAATTTCAGTATTGCTGTTTTGCTGCTGGTGGCCTTCCCGGGCTGCATCCACCTCCCTACTAACACCAACATTACCCCAGTCTATGATGCAAAACCGATGCTTTATCAATATTTAGACAAGAACAGTCTAATTTGTCATAGGTAACAAAAACGTCTGCACTTGCACAGGTTTCTACTGCCCCAATTCTGAGTGATTAGACACCTTTTCTTGTGAAGTACTGAACAATAAACACTTCAAGTGAACCCCACGTCCCAAACTAGGTCTTTTTGCTCCACTTTAGAAGGCCCAGCTGCAATGAGACGCAACACAAGAAGAGAGGACAGTGCTCTTTCCTTTGTACTGCTGCTCTGCAAACACAATACTTACTAGACCGACACAGGAGCACCCGTGGAGTGGGTGTCAGTGGAGTAAGTGGCAGCTGAGCATGTGAGGTGCTGTGAGAAGAAGTGATAACACTGCTGAAGAGCCCAGAGCCTTGCCGGACGGGGCTGAGCATCGGCGGCGGAGTGTAGGGGGGCAGCTCGTGTGTTCTGTCCAGCAGGTGGTCGCCCAGAACACGGGGAGAGCGCAGCTGGCTCTGGTACAGAATGGCACCGGAGTGGGACATGCTGAGGTTGAAGGAAGGAGGAGGTATGAAGAGTGGTTCGGGTCTGTGCCGATACTTCTTCTTGTCCTGCAACGGTTTGAAGTTTTCTTCCAATTTTACAGCACTTGGATGAGGTTTTTTGCTAGTTTCCTACATGAAAACACAGAATCTTAGCATTTAGGCATGGTTAAGTGTGGTTTGCACAGTCCTCTACAGCTTTGGGCAATGGCCACAGAAAAGCTGTTACCACCAGGCAGTTATTCAGGTACCACCATAATAACCCTGGCCAGCACAGAACCCTCAGGGGAGTCAGGAAAACCAGGACAAATTACCCTTCACCTCCATCAGCAAGCCCTCGGGGTCAAGGTAGGGCTGAGCCACAGAGACAGACATGCAGAGGCTGCTGCCAGCTTTTGAAAGTGCAGAAAACGGCTCTCCCAGACCATGAGTCTCCCACACCCTTCTTCATCACTACCCAGGCACTCTGGGCACTTCTGTTTGCACTAAACACACACACAGGCTGGTGGGACAAACTTCATTACCCAGTCACAGTTTATTAGAAACTTTATATGAGAGGTTTTCTAATGCATTTGTTTAGTGAGACCAGGAAGGACACATGAGCTCAGTGAAATTACTGCAGTACTCAGCAGCAGGAAAGGAAGAAAAATGTAATAAATTCAAATTCTTTGCCTCTTATCACTACATTCCCATCAGCTTGATTACAGTCCAGCTGCAACAAATCTTGAACTTAACTCTCTCCTCTTTCCTTGGAGAAAAAAGGGGTAGTAGATGGCCATTTGGGAAATTCACATGCTGTTAACATGCCCAGACTTCTAGAATTTGAATGTTAAAAATAATTTAATAACAAATTCCTAGAGTATACAGAAGCAGAAGGCACAGAATTTGTGGAAACCTGGAATCTGGATTTCTGGTGGGGGGGTGTGAGGATGAGGTAGGAAAGAAACATGTTCTCAGGTTGTGCTTTAAGAACACACAGAAGCTGGTACATGAACACAATGTTAAATGTACTGCTGTTAGGTAATTAGACTGTAGGTCATCTTTAGAATAAATTTGGGAAGCAGAACAAAATTTTTGACAGGGTTACTCCAGAATGTCTGCATCATCTGGTAAAGTCTACTACTACATAAAGCTAATTACAACAATATATGTTTAGACAACATACATCTTTACACCATGGGTGGTTCTTGAGAATCGCATTCACCCAATAAAAATCATGTTAAACAAGCATTAGCAATGTCACCCTTTATCCCCTATGTTAATAAGTTCCAGCTTGAGGAAATGTTTTTGATTACAGAGGTCCTGTCCTCTTTGTTAGATCATGGCTGCATCCTCTCCAACAGCTGTTGACATTTTTTCGCTGTTAAAAAAAATTAGTCTTGGAAGAGTTTTGCTTTTACAGGGAAGAAAATGCAGCTTAGCAGAGGATTTTTTGGACAATGGACATTCAGCACAATAAAAGTTACCTGTAATGACAAATACAGTCCATCAAGATGGTGAACATTTACTGTTCAAAAACGAAAAAGGAGGAAAAAAACTCTAAACTCAAGGAAAAAACCAACACAACCCAAAAAGGAGAACTGGAAGGCAAGAACCAAGTCTTTGATTAAGGGCTCATTTTGTTCTGCTCACTGTGTGGAAGAGCTGATCCTCCTTCCTCACTAGTGTAAAGCAAACCAATGCAACATCTTAGAAATCCTAAACACCTCCATCTCCTACCCTGCTTCACTTGCTGCAGCTGCACACCTTAGCCTCAGTGGGACTATGCCAACACTGCCTTCAAAAAGCATCACACTGCACAGTAAAGGAGATAGTGGTGTCCATGGGCTCTCAATGCAGAACCACCCTAAGAATCTTCTGAAGCTTGAGTAACTGATTCCCATTATCCAAGACAGAATGCATCCTTGTGGGCCCTGCTGCTGCACCTTGACAGATCCACTCTGGATAGATCCTGATGGACTTCACTTGACTGCCAGCTTCAGCTCACCATCCTGGAGCCTTGCTGAGTGTTTAGTTCCTTATTGCTATTTAATTTTACTGATTCCATGAGTTTTGTGGGAGCTTTTCTGGATAGCTCAAAGCACAGCATAAATAAATGCAACACAGCTTCAGTTCTTTGGTATTTAAAAACTCCTCTCCAATGGCACCATCTCTTTACAGAAGAAGATGAAACTGTGGATCTTTTAATCTTTTAATGTTTCCAATGCTACTGCTTATATAAAAGAGAGGGTCCAGAGAGGGAACTGTGTGAGTTTGGTTTGCTTGGGCAATAACAAAGACCACAAGCATAATTTTGAGGGAATGAATGCGCATTTAGCCAAACACTGGCAGATTTAATCACAGTCACTTTACATACATTGCAGAAATACACAAGCCCAAGCCACCTACTCTGGTGTCTCTAGAGAAGATCTCCCACTCAGAGCTCAAGGATTCAGAAAATACTGTCCCTATTCTTTAGAGGAACTAGAAATAGAAATGAAAAATTGTACTGCTGAGTTACTAAGTATTGTGAAATGATGGCTTTCACAGTAAAGTGGAAGTTTATGTGTAAAACTTGTGTCTGAAAGGAAGAGAGGAAAGACTTTATATATACTGATACATATTATATTTATTTAAAATTAGTGTGTGTCTGACTGAAGAGTCAGGAGTGAATATTTTAAGGAGTCACCCATGATGGTATAATGCCCCTCATTTGGCTATCAGCCTCACATGGAGAAGGAAAATCAAAAATGTCCCAAGGATATTTCTCTGCATTGTAGAGATAATACCATACAGTACCTATACTCCCCAGTAATCCCTTATCATGGTGTAGTCTGCCAAAATGGATTTGAAGGAATGAGCAGAATCCATTTCAACACCAGAACATGAAATAAATACTGCTTGCTCCAGGACTCCTTCAGGAAAATAACAATGAGCATTCTCACATCTCATTCAAGCACTCATCAATTCTTCGTGCTGCCTGACCATTTCAGTTTTATAAGCAAAATGAAAGCACTAAGCAGAGCTATTTTTCCTGTATCAGAAATCCCAGTGATTAACCCTTAGAGCGGATGCATGCACAGAGAAAGGAAAAAATTACTTCACTGCAAAATTCTGAGCTTCATATTGGCTTAGAGCACACACTCTAAGCACTGCACTCTCTTTGGCTGAAATGAGAAGCACATATATCTGACTTCAGAAAACAGGAAGAAATAAAACTGCCGAATTTAAGCAATAACGTAACAATGAAGCAGCCTGAAAAGGAAAAAACAAAACCAGTAAAAAGATAGTAAATCCCTTTGTTCTAGTGGAATAAAAGAATATCATGTTCCAATTTCAAATTATTTGTTTTCAAGTGAGATCTTGATTCCTCAGCAAAGGAAAATTAGTATTTTCAAATGATTGAGGAAGAAATGCTCTGACAGGACTTTGTTTGTTTGCTTATTAGGAATTATAAAGATTCCAGAAAACACTCTAAAACACAGACGTTTTCAAAAGGAGCAGCACTACAAGCAAAGGGATTTAACAAGCACAGGACAGTTAGTGGCAAGAAACACAGCACTCACAGAGGATGAGCAGGGGTTGGCCACTTTTGGACTGCACGGTGGAGAGTAAGTCATCTTCACGAGAACGGGCATCTCGTCATCTGACACAGAGTTGGCAGGCTTGTCTGTGACTGTGGCAGTGCTGGCAGAGGGCTGCGTGCTGGGCTCAGGTGACAGAAGCTTTACAGGGACAGACACTGGCATGACGATGGGCGCGAGGCCATCCACCTCTTTAGGCAGCAGCTGCTGTGGTGGTTTCTCTCCTTCATCCTGCACAGACAATTAAAGGCTTTCAGCCCGAGTGAGGGAGCGCTGCTTCTGGATCGATGCACTACGCAACGTGTGCACCGTGGCTGAAAAGAAGTGGCCAGGGTTACAAAACACACAACAGCGTTCCTTCTTGGGACTCTGTTTGCCTCAAGTGAAGTTGGCAGGTTACTGGTGACTTCTACATAGTATTCAGTCTTGGTGACAAATAATCACCTGAAGCATCTTTACAAGGTAACTTGCAGGAAGTGAGACAAACACGTCTCTTTTTATCGCTACAAACACAGAATTCTCCATCACCCACCTAAAAACAAAAACACAAACTGTGGAACTCTGGTAGCTCTTTGCCTTCCTATGGTATTCCCTGTTAGGACAGAATTTCTAAACTATCAGGATAGAGAAAGACTGACTGACAGGGCAAGTTATTTTTATGCAGAACAACTCAAACACATTTTTGGTTTGGTATTTGTTGATACCTATACAACTAAAACACTTTGGAAGAAAGCTGTCAAAGATTCAACAATTCTGCTCCTCCAGTTAAAGCCTGGGAAGGCTTCCAATAAATATTCCTTAGTCATCCAAGTAGTTCAAATGAAAATAAGGAAGACTTGATGTTCTTGGTATTTCTAATATCATAAACAAACATGAGGAGGAAAAAAATTAGACACTCCTGACATGACTTTGTTGGGTGTTTCTGTAACGTGCAGAGAAACAGAGAAGGACAAACACTCATCTGTCCTCCACCACTGCCTCTGACTTTAAAACAAGACTTCTGGCCTACTAACAGAATTATGTGCATTTCTACTTCCACGGGGTATGACATAACAAAACAGTGCTGAGAAGAACAAGTTTTGACAGCAAAGCAAAGCACAGCAAAGCAAGCAAACATCAACACAAAAGGATTGGGCCAAATACTGAAGTCAAATGGACTGCTACCTGTTTGAAGTTAGGAGATGCTCTTACTCCTCCATGTGACCTCATGTGACCATTTAGAGCAGGCAAACTCTTAAATTCCTTCAAGCATATTGAACACATTAGCTTGTTCTTCGCATCAGCTCTCTCAGGAAGTGTTTCTCTGTTCTGGCCACTATTTTTATTTTCATTTTTTAAAGCATGGAACAGAAGAAAAAACATTAGTTTGGCATGTTCCCTTTGTTGCAGAGGGAGATTTTTTAATCAAAGAACTCAATAAAATTTTACAGCTAGATGTAAAATTTACTGCTCCCAAGATGAGGGCAAGGGAAGTTTTGAGTAGGACATGCTCATCAATACAGAACAGTCCGAGAACCCATGAGATCCACCATGACAGACCTGCATCTCCCTGCTCATGACAGGAATTAACAAGTATTTGGACACAATGCCTCTAACTTATGATAGGCAACCACTCTGATGGACACCTTGGCCCCTTCAGAGGTGAGACCTTAAGAAAAAAAAAGGAAGATCTCTGCTGCCAAAATACAAATCCAAACCACACAGCATCCCTTTTCTTATAAATGCAACACTGGAGCTCCCCTGCTTTTGGTTTTTCTTTGATTCCCTTCCCTTTTTTGTTTCTGGTTTTTTTTGGTTTTTTTTTTTAAGAAAGCATTTATTTGATTCTATTGCTATGGGGGGATGCTGGAAATCAAAAAATTTAAAATCACAAAGCACAAAAATAAAGATGTTTCTAGAAAAAGCAAGATATTACACACCCAGACTGCATTCTTTTCCTGCTAAATGCAGATTTGCATTTCTCATATTTAATTAAAAAGACAAAAGGGATCTTAAAATTACCTTTGTTCTGGGGACAGTGGCTGCAGTCTGCCATCTGACAGTTGCACCTGCTATCAAAAGAGAATGGAAAAGAGGGAAAACAACTGAGAAAAGAATTTTTCAGGAAATATTGTGTAAGTGAAGGTCCTCACAGCATTAAGTCTGCATTTTGCATACAATTTTACTATTGAAAGCCTCTGAGCTGAAAGTAGGATATCAAATCTGCCCCTGTGAGTAGGGCTAGTTCATGTTTTCTTCACTCACCTGCTGTCTGAAGCCTTTGCTTTGACCCAGAAGCACTACTTTTGGAAACAGAGTTGACTAACTGCTCCTGAACAATTGAGCCCACAGGTATTGAAAAATTAGCAGGAAGGCTTTGCTGTAACTGGGTCCCTCTTTCCCAGAAATCAAGGCAGAACTTCCCAAAGCCTCTCACAAGGAAAGCAGCAGCCTCGCAGCAGCAGTTCTGTGCTGCTGCCAGCCTGGCCCAAAGCCAACCAGAGCTGTAGACAGAAGTCTGTTAATGAACTTCCCCAAAACATCCCAGAGATGCCCACAGCTCACATCCTAACCTTCTGCCTCTGCTGAAACCACTTAGTCTCCACACTTTGCTTCTCTTCTACAAACAAATTTGGCTGAGCATGGATCTAAAATACCACCTACCTGAGGCCACGTGGTGCTGGGAGAGTCTTGCTGAGAGCTTTTGTTGTTCAGATGAACTCCCGAGGGTGGCAAAAGAGTTCGATGAGGGACAGCATTACCCACAGAATTCATTTCCTGCCGTGAGGGATCCTCAGCGGTCTCTGGTGGAGTGAGGCCAACGTGGGAGTTCAGGGATGGCACTCTGCTCTCACTCAGGTATTGCTTCTGCTGATCTTGCTGCTGCTGCAGTAAACTCTGGGGGTACAAGTGCCTGTACTGTTCGTGAGGATCTTGGAAGCAATACTGAGGCATTGCTCCCAAGTGGATAAGCTGCACAGGATGACTGGGATCCTGAGGGTACTGGTGTGGCTCATGCATAGTCTTTGGATCGGGTTCCCTGTGATATGGAGGAAGCGGCAATTGCATCTGCTGCTGCTGCTGCTGTAACTGCTGCATGACAGGTTGTGTTTGGTAATACTGAGCGAGCTGCACTGGACACTGCCGCTGCTGCCGAGCTGACTGCTGCTGCTGCTGCTGGAGCTCCTGGATGGAGAGCCGCTGGTGTCCCTGCTGGGGCTGAGCGTAGTACTGAGGCTGCTGCAGGTGCTGCATCTGTTGCGGCAGGAGCTGCTGGGACTGCATCTGCGGAACGTGCGCCTGGCCCTGCTGGAACGCAGAATGCATCTGCATCTGCGATAAGTGCTGCTGGTAGTCGTAGTACAACTGTTGGTGCTGCATGACTTGCATTTGTTGCTTTTGCTGTGTGCTTGCAAAATTCTGGTGGGTTTGCTGTGGCACTGGTTGGTATCTCTGTACGGTGGAAGTCACAGGCTGTTGCTCAGCTGGCTTCTGGGACAGCAGCTGCCTGAGTGCACTGTCACCAGAGTTATCCACCATCGAAGACTCGGTGTGCAGAACCTGAGCCATGTTGTTGACTTGAATTCTCAGATTTTGGTTAGCAAATACTTGTGTAAAGGAGTCCAATTTGTGCAGGACCCCACTGGTAATTTTTTGCGATCGGTTTTCACTGGGTTGAGGGTAAGAATATTGGTATCCGTCATGGGACTCCCCCTGCCCGAGGGGGCTCCACATTGCGCTTTGATTACTCAAATTGTTCCTCGCTGGGACGTGGTTTCCTGAGCCAGAATGTGTCCAACTGGTTTGTCTAGATGTATCCATTGACCCAAGACTTTTTGAACCTACAGGCAAAGCTATACTGTCCCTTGAATCTTGGGGAAACTGAGGGGAGAGGGGAGATGCCTGAGGAGCATCCATAACAGATGTCCCATAGCTATGATTTAGAGATGGAAGGGAGTTCATTTGGTGTTGTTCGTAGTACAAGTTCTCATTGTTGTTGGCAGTATGATTAGTTTTATACAATTGCTGGTCCCCCATTTTTGGTCACTTCTGTTCCAAACTTACAGGCACACAAACCATTGAAATCTCTATGAACCCTGAGATAGCTGAGTGAGGGAAAGGGAGGGGAGGGGAGAAGAAGCTAGAATTACTTATAATTCAGCATGTCCATGTGCATCACAAGGACTAAAATTTCCTCCAGTCTGTCAGTAATTCCAATCTCAGACTCGATGTTGTTTCACATCTTCAATAAATGGACTACAGCACAAATCCTGCACAGATCAGTAAGTTCAGTGTGCCAAGCACCTGCAGAGTAAGAGAAAGACAAGGTAAGTGCTGGCTCTTTCCATAAACTGTTATTGTTATTGCCTCAAAGGAAACTGGAAAATCTTTCACTTTGAAATACATAATCAGATGCAAAATTGTAGCAGCTGGGCTATTTCAGAGCAGTTAGATTACTTCATCTCATCCTATTATCCTGCCTCTCCTCTAGTGCTCTGATAAAATCGTTCTGCCAAACCAATAAAAGCTTATTCTTCAAAACTGTCTTTTCCCCTAAAGTATATAAACATTCAAGTACTTTAGTTTGCCATATACTGTGCTCTCGTGACTAGTTTTAGTCAGACAGTTGACTATCAAGCCAAGTCATAGACTCACAAAATCACAGAATGGTTGAAGTTGGAAGAGACCTCCGTAGATCCTCTGTTCAAGCCCCTTCTAAAGCAGGTTCACCTGTGCACATCTCTGAAGGAGACTCCACAACCTCTCTGTGCAGCCTGTTCCAGTGCCCTGACACTCTTAAAGTAAGGATGATGGATGATATTTAGATGGAACTTCCTGTTTCAGTTTGTGCCTGTTGCCCCTTGTTCTCTTTCTGGGCACCACTGAAGAGTCTAGTTCCATCCTCTTGACACCTGCCCTTAAGATATTTGCATACATTGATAAAACCCCCCAATTTTCTCTTCTCCAGGCCAAACAGCCTCTCCTCATAAGAGATGCTCCAGTCCCTGATCACCTCCACAGCCCTCTGCTGAACTCTTTCCAGCAGATCCTTGCCTTTATTGAACTAGAGAGCCCAGAACTGGACACAGCACGCCCCACTAGGGCAAAATACAGTGGCAGGATCACCCTTCTTGACCTGCTGGCAATGCTCTTCCTAATGCCCCTCCAGATACCTTTGGCCTTCTTGGCCATAAGGGCACTGGTGGCTCATGGACAGCTTGGTGTCCACCAGGACTCCCATGTCCTCCACAGAGCTGCTTTCCAGCAGCTGAGCCCCCATCCTGTGCTGGTGGAGAGGGTTATTCTCCACAGGTGCAGGACTCTGCACCTGCCTTCATGGAACTTCATCAAGATCCTCTCCACCCAAGTTCCCAGCCTGCTCAGGTGTTGCTGAGCAGCTACACAGGCTTCTGGCAAGTCAGACACTCCTCGCAGTTCTGTATCATCAACAAACTTGCTGAGGGTACATTCTGTCCCTTCATCCAGATCACTGATAACTAAGCTGGGCAAGGCTGGACCCAGTACTGGCTCCGAGGGAACACCACCAGCAATGGGCCTGCAGTCAGACTCTGCACCACTGACAACTCTGGGATCATCCCTTCAGCCAGTTCTCAATCCACCTCCACTGTGACTCGTCTGACCCACACTTCCTGAGCTTAGCTACAAGGATGTTTAGTGAGACAGTGTCAAAAGCCTTGCTGAAGTAAAGGTAGGCAACATCCACTGCTCTCCTCATATCTACCCACACAGCCAGATATTCCATCATAGAAGGCTATCCGATTGGCCAAGCTATTATTTCACCTTGGTGAATCCCTGTGGACTACTCCTGACAACCTTCTTTTCCTCCACATCCTTAGAGCTGACATCCAGGATGAACTGTTTCATCACCTTTCCAGGAATGGACATGAGGCTGACTGACCTGGAGTATGTCTGCTAAGACCAAACCAGTCAACTGAAATCTTTTCTGATCAGTCATCTTATATCAGGAATGCTGAACTCCGACTTCCATTCTACCTTCTCACCCTGCCTTCTTTGTGCTGTATGGTTTTAACAGACAAATTTATACTGAATGCAGCCTTTTATAATGTTTACTGTATAAACTGTAATTCAAATAATATTTTACAGATGTCTGTACTGTTTTCAAAGAATAAAAATACATAAGCACATTATAGGGTTCCTTAGCTATTCCACGATATGAAGCAATCACTGTGTCTACAGTCACAGACATGCACAGAGGTACAATATGCTTATGCACTCATAAATACATTTTAAAATAAAAGCTAATCCTGAACATTAACAAGAACACAGAAATATTAAACTAAAACCTTAACTCTGCCTCCTTCACATCTGATTTTCTAAACGTAGTGCTCTCCACCAAAGACTCCTGCACACTGATGTCCTTACCTTTTTAACCTTAGGAGAATCCTTGATCTAGATGGATAAACGTGAAGTCACCGATGGAGAAAATTTTAACCATTGCCAGATGCATATTAAGGAGAGTTTATGCTAGCAACAGCAAATAAGGGTAATACATAGCTGCAGGCAGAAAAAAACCTTTCCCATTCTAGCATAATGTATGACAGAAAACCATAGCTCCCAATGAAGAGGGTTTGCAGTGTGTATAGTTTTTGTGTAAACCATCTGCAACCATTAGTATGTAACATTTTCACGTGACAAATAATAGCTGAGAATAATTGCGAGTTTATTTCCCCTTTCCAGAAATATACATTGCTTCACAGTTTCTCTGAAAACACTCCCTTCCAGATTTTTATAGATGAACAATTAAAGAAGATAGGAGTCAACAATGAACAGTCAGGCTGCCAACTGGATTTTTCATCCATGACCCAACTTCAAAGACTTCCTATTAAAAATTATGAAGGGAAACTAAACAAACCCTCCACAAAACATTAAAAGGGCATAAAAATAAACACTGCGTGGTGTTTCACACTGAAAGACCATCAACGTTTAGAGGAAGAGAGGGAACGTGCATTTTCTTTTATGTCTGCCAAGTTAAGGAAGCTCAGTCAAGATGGTTGGAACACATCTTCCCATAAGAACACCACACTACTGGATCTATAGGTACACCTTTTGTACAGGGGCTATGTCCCATTTCACCTAATAACAGAGCTGTAATTTAAACCAAGTTCCTTGAGTTTAGCCCTTCTTTTTAAAGTCTGAAGTGACAAGTATTAGTAGAAGGACAAGAAACAATAGCGATACAAACCACTGAGGGAGAACAAATTAGAGAACAAATTAAAGACCACAAGAATTCCAGGAGTAAGGACAGTAAGAGACTTAAGGCAGCAAACAACTTGATTTCATCACAAAAAAAACCAAGTTCATTGAAATTTGCTCTCCAGCAGTTCTAGCATCCTCAGCTCAACTCTGGTTTGGGAGCTGGGACATGCTGCTGTCTGTCAGGTAGATTACAGTTATCATCACAGTCATACAGAAACACTTGTAAAAATCTGAAAAAAATTATAATGGGGTATTACATTAAAATACCAATCAAGTCACAAAAGGACTGTAAAGTGTAGTCACTTTGAGAATCACATTTGGAAAAATTTGCATTGTTTTCAAACACCCATCACACCTCCCCCAAAATAAAAATAAAAGAAAGATGAAAACATTCCTTTCAAAGGCATCACTGATCTGGAGGGGAAAAATGCAAATGTTTAAAAAGCATTGTTATTCTACCTTCAGGTAACAGAAAAAACCCAGATATGCACATCGATAAAAGCATAATCAGTAATCAACCAGTCCCTTAGATACCAAACGTTTTTTTAGTACTTGAACAGGCTTAAATTCAAGGGCTTGCTGCTGTGTGCACAGCATTTGCTATCAGCTTTAACAAAATGCTAACAGTATACATTTCTGGTCAGATTAAAACCAGAGTATATTACGACATCATTAAGGCTTAGGGGCACCAAAGTTCCTCTCTGGCCAACTGAGAAGCCATTAGCAGCATACTGAATTATTTCCATTTAAGAGACAGGAAGGAAAGAGTGCTTTTTCTCCTTTGTGTTTAGCACTGGTGCCTAAACACCCATTACTGCCATTTATCACAACAATTCTGACTACTAAATGGTTAAATCAAACAACTAAAGTGGTAGGAGTTTTAAAGCAACAATGGTTCTGCAGTTCTGTGTTTCTTCTCTTCCTAACAGTCATTTATGCTACTTAACCTATTACATTTTTGACATTACAGATACATCCCAATTATGTGATCATTACAAAGAAACATGAAAACAAATGCCAACGGACAGAGACATTTCTGTAGCCTGCCTAGAAAGAGAAATACCCTACTTAAGTTTATGGATGAAATCTGGACTCAAGCTAATGAGAGTTCAATTGATTTCAACAGAGACAAGAGTTTGCTCCAACTCTTTTCTCATCATTTCGACAAGATCTCCTGCAACTTGCACAGCTCCATTTTCCAGACTGAAAGCCAGAGGCCTGCCAAGCTGGCTGAAATGCCTGTACACACTCCAGCTGTCTCCCTCTTCAAACACAAGTAACTGAAAAGCAATACAAATAGTCTCTCCTGGAAGCATGCCATAACTTAATTCTGGTAAACTTGAAATGGAAGAAAATATCAGTATTCAATAAAGGTGATCCAATTTTTCTCCTTTGTAAACTGTATCACTGCAGTGCCAGAAGCCAGAACTGTGAAGTTCCCAACATAGCATGGACATGGACCTGTTGGGGGGAGTCCAGAGGAGGTAACCAAGATGATTAGAGGGATGGAGCACCTCTCCTGCGAGGAAAGACTGAGAGAATTGAGGGATTGTTCAGCCTGGAAAAGAGAAGGCTTTGGGGTGATCTAATTGTGGCCTTCCGGTACCTGAAGGGAGCTTACCAGAATGACGGAGAGGGACTTTTTACAAGAGTTTGTAGTGACAGGACAAGGGGGAATGGCTTCCAACTGAAAGAAAGAAGTAGGTTTAGATTAGGTACTAGGAAAAAATTGTTTACTGTGAGGGTGATGAGGCACTGGCACAGGTTGCCCAGAGAAGTTGTGGATGCCCCATCCCTGGAAGTGTTTAAGGCCAGGCTGGATGGCACTCTGAGCAGCCTGATCTAGTGGAAGGTTGTCCCTGCTGATAGCAGGGGTGTTGAAACTGGATGATCTTTAAGATCCCTTCCAACCTAGGCTTTCTATAAACCTAAAGAAGACAACAGGCAAGAAATACCAAGAAGATAATGGCTATATAAAATAAACACTTCTGGCTCCATCACACACCACAGAAGCCGAAACTTGCAGAATTTTTCAACTCAAGTAAAAGAACAGATCAAGTTACAGTCACACAATTGAACTGCCTGAATTCACATCAATTTCAGAACAAGAGATCTACTACAAACAAGTCGATGCTTAAAAGCTGGGCTGGGTGTGGGCTGCAAAACCAGGACTGAATGCCAGCCAGAGCCAGTTTCAGAGCTGAGTTAATGGAGAGGGACGACAAAAAGACTGTACAAGAGCAGATGCTGAAGGAAGCAGCCTCATTAAAAGGCTGTAAAGTTATTACAGCACTAATCTAACCCATCTCAGTAGGCTGCATGGCTGTGTATCAAAAGGGGATTGGATTCTACAGTTTGTCCAACTTATTTCAAGTTTTTCAGCTGTCCGTTTAAGCTAAAAATCTACATGCTTTTATAGATTAATTATTGGCTAGCCTGAAAAAAAAGATGACTGGATAAAATGGCAAAAAAATCCCCAGAACCCACACCCTTCCATGTTCAACCAGCTTTTGCAGGACAGAGTATCTGCAGCTACTTGCAAGCAACATCATCATCAGATGCTAATTTGCGGGGCACCATCCCTCCTCGTGTCCCTCCCTCCCTATGGGATGGTAAAACATCTGTTAAAGCAAACTTAACCACCACCCTTAGCAGCTTAAACTGTGCTTTTTAACACTGCTTGGAAATGTGTCATTGCTGTGTGTTCTCATGTTTTAATCGTGCCTTACCACCCCTCAGTCACACAGGCTGACACAGGGCTCTCTAAACTGGCTGTCCTCCTGCCACTGGAATATAAGCTTCATTCTTAACTTTGGATAAAATGAAATCCAAAATCAAGTTCTCCCTTCCCCTCTTTCATTTCATTTTTTCCCCTACTTAGCTTCAACAGAAACAAACCAGAGTGTCTCTTATTCATTTTTTAGCTTCTTTTTATGACAATGCTTTTATTGACCTGTTTTGTTATTCGGAACTGTCAGATCTCCTGCCAAGCTATTCCTAAACCAAGACAGCCATCATTCACATCATCTTGCTCTCTGATTTCCTTTAGGGTAGGCACAGGAATAAACAGCATTTCCTTCCCTGACAGCCTGCATTCTGCTAACACCAGTGCTACCAGCAGCCCTGCCACAGGGTCTGACCACAACCCAGCCTTTAAGTTGGGCACAGACAGGCATGGTTTTCACCTGGGCACCTCCCCACTGCCACCCCACCCAGAAGAGCAGCTTTGAAAAGCAAGAGAGTGCTACCCAAGAACAGAGCCACCTGCACTGCCCACACCCAGCTCTCAGGTGCAAGGCTGGCACTCTCCCTGCATCTTCAGACAGCAGTAATGCTGGAAGGCTGAGAAGCACAGAATTAGGAGAGTAAGAGTAGCCTATTTCAGAAACCTCTGTGCTCTTGTGGGCTGTTTAGATACCAGGTTTGCCCTCATAACTTTTGATGTAGCCAGAGTTCAAGACCCAGCTACTTTATTTTTTTTTTCCTCGGCACAGAAAGTAAGCCTGTGAAAAAATCAGCACAGTACTCAAAGAGAATGAATAATTTCCAATGCCAGGCAAGATGGCTGGGTGAGCCAGCAGAGAGGAAAAGGGAAAGAGAGGTGAAACGATAACTCAAAGACCTACTTTTTTTTAAAAAAAGAAGTATCTGCAGAAATCCTGAAGACATCTGATACAGCAATAAAGAGAGGCAAAGACTGAAAATAAGGGTCAGAAGATATCAGGCTCATGGCTGTTTTGGTTAGAATAAACACTGAAGTAGCAATATGGATTTCAAGGACCAAAAATTTTCTACAGCTATCTCAAGGACAAATGTTTATAGGGATGAAAACCTTTTCATCCGAATCCTGGATACAATTGCTCATATGGTTTCTACTGCACTTCAGTTTTGGCTGGTTCTGAATGGCAGAGATCTCAAACCCACGCCCATATCTGCATTCAAACCAGAGGCTGATGTTTTTAGGCAAAACCAACAACAAAAAAACTCACTTCAGTATATAAGAAAGTATGCAAATAGAGGAATTACAAAAGGGAAGAGGATTGAAAGGAAGCTAAATATTTAGTAGACTAGTTTTTATAGCAAGCATAGTAAGGAAGCTATATACTCTTAAAATGGAAAAGGAAAAACAGATTAGCTGCCTTTTAATATTAATGCTGGTAATTCTTCAACAGTTGCACAAATCCTTCAAAAATTATCATTCCCTTTGCAGCTAAGCTTCTGCAGTGCAGTTGGAAAGGCTGCTGAGTCTCATGTGGCTGCTCATTTAAGCTGTTCCCATTTCCACTCTTAAGAGAGACTAGAATGTCCTAATTCAGTTTAATAAAAAACACATTGGACTTGGGGGAGGGGAGAACAACGATGGCATTGGGAGAGGAACCGAGCAATTTCTCCACTTGAATGAAGTTTTAAAAAACCCCAAAAAGAACCAACCAACCAACAAACCAACCCCCTCCAAAAAACAAACAAACCAAAAAACCCCCACAAACCAAAAAACCCCCACAAAAACAAAAAAGCAAAACCAAAACAAAAACAAACAAAACAAAAAAAACAAACAAAACAACAACAAAAACCCCAAACAAACGAAACAAAAAACCTAACCAACAAAAAAACTTGAACACCAGACCCAGTGAACCCAACAGGAAAAACAACAGTTGATCATCTCAGGAAAATTGGTAGTAAAGGGGGAGAAGAAAGGAGGAAGACAAACAATCAGAAACATTTTCCTCTCCTTTTGATCTATATAAAAAATGTATTCTGAGGCACTGGTAATTTAATGAAAACTTTTTTTCCCCTAAACTAACAGAATTCTGGTTATTCAAGAAGAGGAGGCTGATTTCTAAATAAAGCCATTAACTGAATTTAGTTTAAGGAAGATACAATTTCATGAGTCCCAAAGAAACAAAGAAGGTTGCTTCAACAAATCTGATTATCTTCGCTGTCAGTGGATTGGTGTTACAGTTTCAAGGTACTCTGAAGGGTTTGGAGAACTGCAACTGAAGCAGGTATCACATTACTTTATAAAAATGGCAAACATAAAATGATGTGATCTCCTTGCAATACTAATTAGAAATGAAAATAAAATACAGGCCTTGACTAAGGCCAGAAGAGCTCTTGAATTGCCTATTCCATGACTAAGTGACTAAAAAGCACACCAAAGACAGCAGTAACTAAAGGGGCTGACCACCTGTGATAAATACACTATCTTTGGTTGTTTTTTAGTACTTGCTGATACATTACTGCATATTTGATCAAGTGAAACTTGATTTAAAATCTCTTCAGCCAGCATGGGTTTACTGACTGCTTAGATCAGACAAATTGTAGTCCCTTCTGCCGAGTCCTACATCAAGGGCAATACTGTCAAACGCTTCCTGGAAATAAACATGTCCTATTATCAAAATTGTCTTCAACTTCATATTTTAGTTCACTTCTGTTACTGAACTGAGTGACTTGTTAGTTCTCAGCAACATCCTAGTTCTGCAGACACGAAAAGAGCTCAGGACAGAGAGGTCAAACCTCATTCAGTTACCACATGTGGCTACATTAAAACCTCTGCTGTTGATTTGGGGGAGAGAGGGAAATTTTCATGCCTTTCCACTCAAACATTAATCCATCAGCTATTGCTGTGACCACAGCCATGGTAAGCCTACATGTTTGGTTTAAGGTGAGCACCCTTGTAACGCACTTAAGCAGTTTCTTCCTGACCTCTGCAGTGTTTACACTCTGAAGAGTGTAATGCGATTGCCTTTTTATGTAACTGGAAATGCTCCGAAACAGTCAAAGAACATATGCTAGGATTTGCAAAAACAGGCAAGGAGGAAACATCCTGAGACAGATAAACAATCAAAAAAAAACAAGCACAAGTAGTAGTATGTGGAAAATAGCATATGGCTAAGCCTTCAGTGGGGAGGGAACAGCTATTTTGAGCCTGGTGTCTCCCCCAGAGGAGAGAGTTTTGAGAAATGCAGCTGCAGGACCCTCTGGAAAGTCCATCCCTCCAAAATACACTATGTTGTTACCTAGCAATGGAGCCAAGTCAAATCCAATGGCTAAAAACACCTGACCACCATAGTTGCTGCTTCTTTTTTTCTTAACTTAATGTCCTTTTGCTTGAACAAGACAATACAGCCAAAGTAGTCCTCTAAGATATAAATGTGTGTATATCTCCTGTGTCATACATATTGTGGAACACAAAATAGTGTTTACTAGATACACAGAAAGCACACAACTAACCAGATTTGAGAAGTCCATCAGTAAAGTCACAGAGACTCACAAGCCCAAATTTTGAAAAAGAGTTGAAAAGCACTGAACCTTATTAAACAAGACAGCCTTTGAAAAACTGGACATATGATGCTTGGACATTACCTGATTTTTGAGGATTTGTGAGATACTTGTATCTTCTTGTGCTGTCTTTGCCATAACATTTCATGCTGCTTTCATTCTGTGATGTCAAAGTGACGTATCTGAACAAAGCAAAAGAATGGAAATTAGTTTTTCCCTCCATGTGACTATCTTCTATCACTAGCTTGCCCCAAAGCACGAGATTTGTGACAATGAGCTTCCTATGGTAACACAACAAAACACTAACGTCTATTCAATACAGAATCTACAGTTACTCTACACTTTTAGTCACTATGGCAGAGGGCAACTATCAGCACTCTTAACTCCTTTAAAGACCAACCAAGAACCCCCTTCCCTTATTGATTGTGAGAGACTGCTTCATTGTCAAATCTCTGGAATTGATACCTCCACAGACCTCCAAATTATAGACTGAAATACAAGTAAGTCAATCTTTTCTTCTTACTCAGCTTGGCACCTACTGCAAAATGAAGAATGGGTTATGCTGATGCAACAAATAAAACAACATCTTGCCTCTACTGCAGAGACCATCAAGATTCCACAGCACCTCATGCTGCTTTGACAGAACCCAAAGGCAGGGCAAATGCTCTCCCTGAGAGGAGACTTGCTGGCCCAGAGCTTGCAACCTACATGATGAGTATCACACAAACAAGAGCAGGTACAGCAGCCAGGAAGGGAGGGATTAATGAAAGTCAAAGATGCGGGAGATATCGTCAGGCTGTCACCCAGTGCAGAAGAGATATCTAGACAAGGCATCTTAAATTATCTAAATCAAAACAACACATTTGTTTTTGTCAATGCTGCTGCCTAGACAGCATTCAGGGAAGGCCCTCAATACCTGAGGATGTTAAGAAGGCTGGCTGAAATCATTGCGAGGCCACTGTAAGTGATCTTTGAGAAGTCAAGGGGATTGGGGGACATCCCAAAAGACTGGAAGGTGGATAATGCCACCCCATCTACAAGAAGAGCTTTAAGAGGGAGAAATTATAGGCCCTTCAGCCATACTTCAGTCCCTGGCAAAGATACAGGACAAATCCTACAGAGGATTATCACAAATCAAATGAAGCATGTGATTGGGAAAAGCCAGTACAGGTTCACCAAGGGCAAAGTGACACAAGTGGGGCCCTCCAACACTGTGCCCACTGCTGTTTAATTCCTTCATGAGTGATCTGGAAGACAAAATCAAGTGTACCCTGATAAAGTTTGCCAATGATACCAAACTAAGTGGGAAAGCAAACACTTTGGAAGGGAGAGCCACCCTTGCAGGACGACCTGGATAGGTTGGAAAAGTAGGGTAACAAGAATCTTATGGAGTACAACAAAAGCATGCAAGATCTTCTGGATTGGGCCAGATGGTCCTTGAGGTGCCTTCCAACCTGGTATTCTATGATGCTGTGAAACAGGCCTGGAAACTTAGGGTGCAATTCACAGCTCGCTGATATCAGCAGAAAACCCTTAATCTGCATTGAGTCCTGCTAGGTTTTGGGAAGTCATCCCAGGCTTATAAAGAAAACATAGAAATGATCACAGATAACCTCAGTGACATCAACCAACATTTACGTCCTCTCACCTTCACGCTACTTTCACTTGTTTAAACTATTCTTTCAAAATCTCTGACAATGGGTCCCAAGCACTGTGATGCTACAACACACAGCAAGAAGCTGCCCCCAAATCCAGCAGATCCTTGCACAATGCCCTCCCTTAGTTATCCAGCAAGGTGGGTGAGAACCCAAGCAACTCCCTTGTCCTGCCCAACGCCAGTCTCTGCTTCCCCCTTCATCCTCCCCACTGAAAGCCCACTGAAAATAGGAAAGTCCACAACACAAACCATTCATTATCCGCTTGCATCTTGCCTGCTTACAACTTTTCTATGCAAATCCATGAATCTGCCTCTTTGTTGAAATAAGGCTTTAATAAACTCACATGTACTTAATGCTTGGTCTGACTTAAATACTGCTTTGTCTGTTTAAATACTAGGTTTTCACACTGGCATTTAAGCACCTCTAGGTTTGCAACAGGCATATTGAATCTTATAGTTGACTAACAAGTGCATACCATTTGTTCGTAAGAAAAAATACTCAGATGCACACAGAAAACCTGAGATTAACATTAGTGGAGCCAAGAGAGAAAATGTTGGGGTTTTTTGCCTCAGTGTAATACAGCTGCCAATATGTTTAAATTTAATTTTAAAAAAATAACTGCTATATATGAGCCATGATCAAAGTCAGAGTATATAGTTTTGCTTTCTTTTTAATGTATCCATCTGCTCTGAACAAATGATGCTACTGGTAAGCCTAAAAATGGCAAAATATTCTGCAGATAAACCATTCCTGGTAGTTTCCTACAGAGGCCAGGCTGATGGACACTGGGAAAAACAACAACTGAAATACCCAGGAAAGCCCTTTCCTGTTTTTCATATTTGTTCTGGCTGCTTTTCCCACTATACCACTTTCATCATTAGAGCTACAATATCACCCATATGCAGGGTTACAGAAGTTATCAGGTATGTGCAAAGCTCTCATACATAATAACACAGTTAAAAAGTAAAACTTTGGACATTTTAGAGCCAGAGGCAGTGACCTGATGGCTGATAAACACTGAAAACAGTCCCAACATAATTAATGCAAGACCAAACACTGCAGATGTACATCAAATTCACAAATGAGATTTTAATTCTTTCCATCAAATTTTAATCAGCATCTCATTTTCTGAAGTTTAGATTAGAAAGCAATCTAACTTTATATTCCTTTGCCATATTCTTCAGTTTTGCTTCCATCCCAGCCCCCAGATTTTGCATACAAACAAAGCACAGTAAGAAGAAGCTGAGAAGTGAAGGCTACAGCAACATTTACAAATTAAGAGCTAAGTCAGAGATCAGCTATCCCATACACACAATATAAATTTTCAGTCTTCTCTCTTCATTAGGATTGATGATGCCACTGGAAAATAAGGAGCACATAATACCTTTTATGGGAATGTAAAGCACAGATGAATTAGCAGAAAGAGAATGCAGTTAAATCAATTTCTCATCTCAAGATAGTAATAGAGGCCATTTCTTGAACTTTACTATGCTTGTAACATATTGATCAGCAAAGCTTTACACTGCAAGTTAAAGTAGGTATTTTCCCAGGAATAAAATGGAGGATGGCAGTAGAACTCCAGACAACACATCAAAGACAGTGATTTCCTCCAGTCATGTTACACTTCAGAAAATCAAAAGTTTCCACGTGCTTGTATGTTATTGCAACACATGAGAGGAAGATTTCTAGATGAAAGCTGAATTAGTCCTGCAGGAGCCTTCACAAAGCAAATTTAGTGACAGGACAGGGAAAATGGTCTCCAACTGGAAGAAAAAAGGTTTAGATTAGATATTGGGAAGAAATTTTTTTCTGTGAGGGTGGTGAGGCACTGGAACAGGTTGCCCAGGGAAGCTGTGGATACCCCATTCCTGGAAGTGTTCAAGGCCAGGCTGGACGGAGCTCTGAGCAATCTGGTTTAATGTGAAGTGTCCTGCCCATGGCAGGTGGGTTGGAACTGGATATTCTTTAAGGTTCCTTTCAACAGAAACCACTCCCTGATTCTGTGATTCTATGATTTATTTTAATGCTATTAACTTCTGTATCATTTGACATTAAGAACTTAACCAAGATGTTACAATTGGGAACTCAGACTTCCTGTAGATCATCATCAGAGCATCCAAAATATGATTCTGAGAATATACCAAAGGAAAAAAAATTAATAGTATCCAAGAGCATCTTCTTATCTAAATTGCCTGGTTATGATTAAACAGCACTTAACTATTTTTGGAGCAGGAAAGGGAAAAGTTAGCCATCTTAAGATAAGAAACATAAGAACAACAGAGTATGTGTATTAAACAAGCAATACCAACAGACTGTAATATCAACTGGCTAAGTCAGCAACAATATAGTTACCAGTACCAGAATTATCATCATCAATCATATACCATTACTTTGGTTCACTTAGCACAACTGTATCTGAGCAGAGTCTCTCCTTACATGTTGGAAGTCCTCTCTTAATCATCAGCCTCATGAATTTGTTCTCTTTCCCTGGTCCATGTTCAGCTTCTTGCTTGCACTTTCCTAAAAAAACCCTAGGAATTCAAATTCTCTTCTAAGGACAGGATTCTCCATGCATGCATAATTATTTTTATGTGCTCATTTCTACATCTTTGAAATGCTTCAGGAATATTGCATGACATTTATTTTCAGAGAAAATGGCTTAGACAAATGGAGCATCTTACAGATGAGATGCTATTTCACAGATAGATTACACATTCCAAAATTTATTCGTTTTTCATGCGTAGGGTCCAAGGCTTCAGATAACGCATACAGTACACTGTGAGATAATGTTTAAAGTGCCTTTGACTTGAGCTACTGGTCAGATTCACCCCAGTCACACAAAGCCAAAGGGAGCTTACATGAGAGGAGACCATGTGACACCACAGGCATAACCCCGGAGGTGCCTGCCTCGGGCAGCTGCATCAAGCACCTGCTCTCTGGCACTGGCCAGAATGTGACCCAATTCCCTTGGGCAGGGCTCAGCTTGGCCCATCTGGGAGAAAATTCCCCTGTACCTCCTACCACATGACCACCTCTTGTCCTCTCCTTATGGAATTTGGAGAGCAACCAGGCTGCCACTACAAGAGCCTCAGAGCTGCTGCAGAAACCATCATCTTCCTCTTCACAGCTCTCTCGTGCTCATTTCCTGCTCATCTCCTTGGAAGGACAGCAGAAGCTCGCTCCTCATTTCTTCCTTTGTGACATTCATCCTTTTTGCAGGTCTCCTTCCACACCAAGGAATCCCGGCAGCTTTTTCTCACCCCATACTTTGGATTGTTCTTCTTTTCTTGAACACTTTGTGGACTAGGGGAGGTGAAATGGGAGACAGGGAGGACCGGAGCCACACATGGTATTGAAGACAGGGGAGCACAATGCATTTTCACAGCAGCCTGTTCATGCTTTCTGTTTTGGTTTCTGTCCTTCACTAACAAGTACTGACACTTGTTTTATTGATCGTTGCCCTGCCATTTTTACACCGCAACCACTAAGGCTCTTTCCAGAGCAGTTAACACCTGGTGCAGCACTGATCAGGCATGCACTGCATTGTGACTGCCCTCCTCCTCCTACATGCGTTGCTTTCATTTATCTGCAAGCAATTTCCTCCAGCATTATCATCCAATCATTCGGTACAAGGAGCTCTGCAACACATTTCAGCCAGCCATTCTTTTCGTTAGTCTTAATACCTTCAAGCCCACACTCTTGCAAAATTTCAGTTTTTTACTTTAAACTATGAAGTGACTAAAACTGTTCAAATAAAATCATTGCCAAAAATGACATCAATAAACAACTCTGTTTCCTTGAAAAAACCTCAAACTATTCTCTCTCTTCGCAAAATTACTGCAAAAAAGCCACTCTCCTGAAAGAAATTCCCCAACCACTTGAAAAAACAATTGAAGTGGGCACTCCCCATAGTCAGCTTTAGCCCTAATTTTTCCAATTTGGCAGACTTGGTAACACCTCACAGCACGATCTTCTGTCAGCAGCCTGATAACCTGATGTTTGGAACTTTTGTGCCACACTAACATGCCAACCCTGCCCTTAGAAGATAGACCAGGAGCTCCATAGCAGAGGATAGAGCACTATGAGATCAAAAAATTCCCCCAACCTCAAACAAGTAAGCAGACGAACCTAAAAGTCTAACAGCTACTTCTTGGCTCCAGATCTTCCCTGCAGAAGGTAGGTGGGGAAAAAAAAAAACCCCAACCCATCCCACCCTTCTGCAGACTGACTCCTATGCACTGCCAAGAATATTTTAAAAGACACAAAATGTAGAATAACTTTTCAACTGAATATTAATTTCTGAATTGAAGGGAAACATCTTAAGGCTGAGTGGGTGTAAGGAATGATTCCTCCTCAGCACTGCTGCGCTATTTATTAAAGGCTGCAAATACCCACAAGAATTCAGCTTTGGCCTTTGCACTGTACACTAACAAGCTTAGTTTACTGACATTCACAAAGCATATGCAGCTCTGCTTCAAATGATCCCTTTGAAAGAGACAATTACCAGACAACTGGAGATTGGATGACCATCAGAGCTAATTAAATTCTTAAGTCCTGTTTGTATTTTTATCCATATCTTTCTCACCATTCTTGCTGAGCAGGGGGAATGGGTTGGCTTGGGAGGCTGAGGGAACAAAAGTATGCCTTTCCCACACAAAAAAAAAGTATGAGGGAACAAAAGTATGCCTTTCCCTTTCCCTATTCCCCTCCAGTTACAGATCTGTTTGGAACAAAACTTGAGACACTAAATCAATGCAGCCAGTGGTGGAATTCATCTTATTGTGACAGAAATATTCCATTTTCCCTAGCTTATATTTTAAATTGCTTTCTGATATACCAGGTTATTATTTTTTTTTAGCCTCTTTCGTTTCTTACATAATTAAATGCCACGCCATTCAGCTTTTACAATTACTTTTACCATTTTCAGAAGAACATTTCTCAAATTTCTATGAAGAATTTATTCCCCACAAGTATTAGCTCCAGTGACTATTTTCTTCTTCATTACATTAAAAGCTCTTAGCCATCCCTGTAGAAATCTTTTCCCTTATACAGACTTTGCTGTAGGGTGGGAATTATTTGCCAATCCTCAGTTTCCTTTCCGAGTATTCCACATAACCAGAAGTAGCACAGAAGAGGGGAAAGGGCAGTGCTTTTTAACACCTTGGTGCCTTCAGCTTGCAAGCAAGGAAGAACAGCTAGGCACAATTTATGGATAATTTTTTGTACCAAAATCAGATTTTTCATTTAACACTTGAAAAATAACAACAATACTCCGAAAAGGTCTCCCATCTAAGCTACAAACATTTCACCCATTTACCCTCCAGGTACACATGCTCAGCCTCTGAAGCTTTGAGTACTGGCTTCTACAATTTCTCTTCAAAGACCACCTCCTTTTTGGAGTAGGCATGTGTCCAGCCCTGTAACTTCATATTCTAGATACTGCCCACACTAAATGCAGGTCCAGCAGCACAACACTCTCTCCAGTTTGCCAACTTGAGACAAAGCACACAGAAAACCTTAAAGAGATGCTTTATTGATACAAAAGTGACAAAGTAAACACATACCATTCTGCAAGAAGCAAGTTCATCCTGCTTAATGCTTATTTGAGAGAAATATAAACAAACCCCCACAGATTAGAGTAATGCCTCCCTTCCTGGGTAGGGTAAAGATAATTATTTAGCTAGAGAGGGTTTATTTGTTTTGGTTGGTTTGGGGTTTTTGTTTGTTTGCTTGTTTTTATTTTATGAACAACTGGAGGGGGCGGGGAGAACAGAAGAGCACCATAAGAAAAAGGTCTTCTAAATAAATTAACAGCTAAAGCTTTATTTCTGACAAAACTGCCATCTTCTCAGCAGAAAAGGAGGAAGGAGTTTCTGGTGAGTGCCTAACAAACACCAGGAAGAAACTTTCTGTATAGCAGGTACAGTACATCACTACAGCGTCTTCTCTTGTGAATTATAAGTAGGAAACACTTTGGAGATGATGATAAACTTGCTTGTCATCTATGTCTCTGTCTTACCAGAGAAATGACCAAGAAATCCTTCAGAATTACTGAAATGTTACCAAGCATCACGCTTCCAACTGAAAGCAATGTATGCCTGACCTTTTCATACCATTTGCAACTCTGTCACAGATAGAGCTTGAATTATGGTCTCAGACAATTCAAGAGCCAACAGGCTCTGCCCACATTTCCCCATGATCCCACTGGGACCCTAGCACAGTGTTCTGCATGAAGGTGAAGTACTGGGGGCTCGACAAGAGGAGCCAGAGGATAATGTCTCATTTCAAGTTCCAATTCTGTCTGAGGTCACAATGACCTGAATCTAGCATGAATTATGCATAATCACCCTCCAAGCAAGTGGATCTGTGCCAACTGAACCTCCTAAATTTTGGCTGCTAGGAGGTAGCAGTGGACATATTCTCAAGTCCTGTTTACTTGAGCCATTGAGGTTTCTCCTCTGGAAGAATCTTCCACAATCTGCCCCTGGCTTCTCTCTCCTTGAGACATCAGACTACAGCTAAATTCTGTGATTTCCCATCTGCTGTCATTTAGAGAAACCTCTACAAATTATCTCTCCAAATAGCCTGCAAAGGACCTCCAACACCTTCAGAGCAAGCTTGTATCTTTAAACAAACCACATAACACGCTTAGCACAAATCCTGTTCAGAGAAGTCTTGCATTCAGACACACCGTTGTTCAGATGCCCACATACCAAGCTCTGTGTCTCAAACCCCACAAGACAGCACAGCAGACAGAACCTCAGTACCACTTCACAGAGCTTGCCTTATCTTTTCAGTCTGTTCTCTGTCCCTAAAAGATTTATCTCAATGGACATACAATATTTTTACATCAACATTTATTATCAATTGTTTTATATGGATATTAAGTTTCAGAGTGTGCTATCTGGAAATCTTGGCTGCTCCAGATCATGCATTTAAAGACTTACTCTATAATTCTCCTATCAGTTTGTAGGAGATGCATTTGTGCCTTCTGATTTAGGAACACATAAAGAGATTTTTCATGGTTATCTTAGCTAAGATTGGACTTGGAGTATTTATTGCATTGTTTACATGTACTGTGAGCCACCCGATGAGGAAATGGAGAAATAAAACCAACCTCCTCCTTCAGACACATCATTTCTGACACTGTTTCTACTCAGATATCAGCTCAAGTTTTGTTTGTTTTATGGAGAAAGAAAGTAAGCAAACACAGACTTCAGTTTTTCATCATTTACTGAATCTATGGCATACCAGGCTCATTTATCATCAAGCCCTAGACTCAAGCTGAAATGCTAATTACAGACACAAAGAAAAGGTAATGCTTTTCCAATAATTAGTAGGCAAGAAGTTCTCAGAACAGTATGATCAGATTTATCAAAGGATTCTGGAAAGAAGATGGTGGTGCTGACACACTCGTGGTTTCCCTTCTGCTCACTTTTCATTTACAGCAGATTCAAACCCCTGCATTATCTACTCGAGACATCTGACTGGTAATTTGTAACTCTGAGCAGCATGGATGTTCCCCACTGGAGCAGCCTTGGGAACTGCCCAAGCAACAGTGGCTACAAGCAGTATGACCAGAGTGAGAAGCAATGCCATAGATGGGCCTCACACATTTTTAGTTCTGACTGTGGACTTCATGACTGAAAAATGCAACCAAAAACTGCCATTTCTGACAACCCTGACCACCAGAAACACCAGATAACATAACTAGGAGCTGTAAAGTGGGAGTGAGGAGGGATTATGCGTTGTTTAAAAACAGCTAAAACAGGAGGTAAAAACAACTTCAGCCGCTCAAGAAGGCGAGAGACATTGAAGCACTAACTCAAAAGCAAAAGCAGCTTGGGCAACACCAGCCAGACCTCAGCAGGCAGTGCTTCAGCTTCTCTCACCCCAAGTAAGCAGCTTTGGGATCTCCCCAAAGCTTCAACACAGCCAGACACAAGGGAAGGAACAGCAGGGGCACAAGTCTCCCGAGAAGCCCTGCCATGGTGACACTCATTCCCACTGAAAGCACGGTGGCACACGGTCAGAGGGAAGGCTGCTGCCACCACTGTGTGGCCTGAAGAGATGCTGAGCCTTGTCCTTGCTTGCTGCACTTATCTCCACTGGCACACGAGCACTCATGCTAAGGAAACACCACCATTCCTCTTGGCCAAACCTCGTGGCCTTTAACTGCAGGCTGCAAAACTTTCACAGCACCAGGGCGTTCCAAAAAGCCTTCCCCCAAGCACGAGGGTTAGGTAGGTGTTCAACTGCAGCCTCATCTGATAAAGATTTCAAGCAGAGACCTCCCAGGTAGGACTACAAGATTATTAAAGGATTTTCCCCCATGTATGAACAACCTTACATTTGTTCCTTTATCTTACAATGGGGAATTCTTATTACTGTGCTTCACTTAGAAGACAATAAGAATGGATAACATATAATGAAGGCATTGGACATATGATTTAAAGTTGCCTCTGAATACCTAATGCACAAAGATTTGTTTTCCTTCAGATGCCAAGAATCAGGCTAGAACAACAGTAATGCGATTTTGGCTTGTACAAAACAATTTTTTTTTTTAATAGGCAATGGTCCTACCTAAAAAAAGTTGTGGGAGTTTTTTTGGTTTTTTTTTAATCTAATTGTCCTTATGGGAGATTCAGAGACAAGCCTTCTGGAAAAGTAGCAAATGCACAAGACAAAAGATAATCAAGAGTACTGTATCGCTCATGTTCTTAGCATTTCTGGACTGCAAATTCAAGCTATGAAAAAAGTCTGTATCAGATGCTGTACCAGATAACAACAGCACAAATATATAAAACTTTGAAAAGTGAAGAGTTTCAGTAAGCCTAATTTTTAAATTTTTTTTTATGTTTTAAATATTGATAACCTTGGTATAGATTTGACTTCTTTACCTCATCTTCCCCTTCATTAATGTCTCTGGTAATGCAGGACTCAGATCAGTCTATGCAGTCTCATCCTACTGGTATATTTTTCAGCAATACCCAGCTATGTCAAATGCTGCATCTTTCTCCATCTTCTACACTGGTTTTAGCCTGTGGCCTGATTTCCACTGGGATAGAGTTAATTTCCTTTGTAGTAGCTGGTACAGTGCTGTGTTTTGGATTTAGGATGAGAGAGAATATCATCCCTCATGTTTCAGCTGTTGCTAAGTAGTGCTTACTCTTAGTCAAGGACTTTCCACTTTTACATGCTTTGCCAGTGCAGAGGTGCACAAGAAGCTGGCAGGGAGCACAGGCAGGAGAGCTGACCTGAACTGGCCAAAGGGATATTCCATACTACAGAATATCATGCCCAGTAGATACACTGGGGGGAGTATTGCTGCTCAGAGACTGGCTGGGAACAGGTAAGTAGGTGGGGAGCAGCTGTATTGTGCAACACTTGTCTTTCTCTCTCTTTTGTTATCTCCCTTTTCCTTACAGTTATTATTATTATTTTATTGTACTTTCTTTCAATTATTAAACTGTTCTTATCTCAACCCATGGGTTTTACCTTTTTCTGATTCTCCTCCCCACCCCACCGGGGTGTGGGGAGTGGGTGTGTGGCTGTGTGGCTCTTAGTTGCTGGCTGGGGTTATGCCGTGACAAGTCTAGATTCAAGAGTGGACTAAAATTCCTCTGCACACTGAAATTTTCATTTGCAATCTCATTAACCCCAGATCTTGAGTCCTGCAAGGCTGAAATGGTCTAAATAGACCAATTGCAATGCCCTGTCCCTTCAAGATGTCCTGCCCCTTTCCAGAAGAGAGATGGCATAAGTCCTCTTCCTTCACAGACAGACCTTGAATTATCAAACTTTTCTGACACTTTCTGAAGCCCTGCCAAGTGTAAGCCATCATTTCCTCAGTGACCTTGTGACACACAGATAACGTTTTCTTTTCAAAAACTATTACAGTGGTTTTGCACAATACAAACATCTGTTGAAAACAGAGGAGGGCTGGTCTGGTGTGCCTAACTCCCAGCCAGCTCCAGCCTCCTCTTTTTACCCTTGGTGGACCAGCAGAAGCCACAACCCTTCTCTCTTCCCCACTGAGACATCAAGAGCTGATGATAAATGGAGAAGATCTTTCTGTGTTTGTGCAAGAGGAAAAACATCTCTCTGGTACTCTGTGCACAGGCAGTGCTGAGGCAGCTGGTCATGCCTCTCTACATTGATCAGCAAACCACAGTACAACTACACAGCATAGTCCTAGAGATCCATTTGATAAATGATGATGTCCTTATTTCCAATAGATACACCTGTTCCTGTCAGGAAAACCTGAAGATGAGATTCGGATGATTTATTCACTAGTGTGAGCTATGAAGTCCTGAACTGAAAAGTATTTCTTAGAGTAAAACACACGACTAGTAATTTCTCTGGACAACACAGGACTAATTAAGACATGAAATCCTGAGATGGATAGACCTTAGACCTCTCTAATTTGAGGTTTCTGGTGAGTCTGTTGAGAAAGAGAAGATTTGGGAGTCCTCATAGATTTCCATCCTTTTCAAAGCACAGACAGCAAGTGCAGTCTATACACCTTCTCCAACAGTACTAGACATACAGTTTCATGCTACAGTCTGTGGTTGAGGACTATTTTTACATCTTTATGGGGTTACACAGTCCATTTAACCTGGGAGGAAAATGGAAGCTTAGCTCTGTGGACATGACTTTACTGGTCTGCTGTCCCAGGTACAGATCTTTCCCACAAGCACGAGAATGGTGCATTTCATATGTCCACAATAATAGAACATTAAGTCAGCGAGAAGTTTCTGGTTTATATTACCTGAACAATTTCACATATTAAATCACCATCACCTACTTCTTCCAGATCTCACTTTTATTTCTCAGCTTCAACAGGCTCTTAACAACAAGATGATGCTCAATAAAAATAAAATCTTTGAAAAGACAGTTAGCTCCTTCCCATTTTAATTTTAGCTATATCCTCAAATGGATAAATTGCCTCAGTTATCATCAGAAGGAAGTTGCCCTGGACTTGAGAATGTCACCATTTCCAGTGAGTTCCTGTCTTTTGGACGGTCTGAAACCGAAAGACTTTAGCTAAGATGGGAAATCCTAACACAGTTCAGGATTTTGACTCCATCCCAATGCCTAAAGGACCACCACAGACAACCAGTCCTAGGCTCACAGGGCAGATAGCATCTGCTTTGTTTCTAATAGGCAGGGTAAGCAAAGACCCTCACAGCTCCCAGGTGCTTTAATGAAAAAAAAAAAAAAAAAAAGAACCATCCATGTGAATCAAATCACTTGCCAAATGATTCATGGCTGTCATAGCTGAATAAAAAATTACCCTGTCAATACACAGAATTAAAAAAAAATATTACACTGCAGATGATTAGAGCAAAATGCATAAGAATTATGAATTCTGAACATTAAGAATGGATGACAGACTCGCTGCATCTCCTTAACATTGGGAGAAAAAAATATCTCTTCAGTGGCATAGCACCAGCCTTTGCAAAAAGGGTAAAAATAACATGCAGCACAAGAGACAGGAATCCAACACATTAGGTAATCTGTGATGAGAACTCTACGAATAAAGCAGATAATACCAATCCAGTTAACTAAAAAAAATCCCCAACAAAACAGCCATTTACAGATCAAAAGAATACTTGCCTATGTGTTTCAAATTAACAACCAACTGGAATGACATGTATTTGCCATTTTAAAACAAGCAAGATGAAACACAAGATGATCTGGATTTGCCCACCCTCTTAGACACATTGGGTTTTAACATTCACAGAATACTGAAGAAAACACCCCACCACTTCTATCTGGATTTGATGTTGCACTTGGCACAAAACTTTCATGCTCAGAAAGAGACTTGGCTTGACAGCAGATGGAGTATTCCATTAAAACTTGAGTAGCAACATGTGCCCACCCTCCCAGTCAAAAGCAGAAAACCACTTCTCAGTAATATCTGCCCGTAGATCACAAGATGCTCCCACTGAGCTTGCCCATAAAATATTTCTTCCTCACTCCTGTCTAAAACTGTTCTTCTCGGTAAGTCAATTCTGTAACTAAAAAAAAAAAAAAAAAAAAAAAAGAAAAAGAAAAAGAAGAAAGAAAAGAAAAAGAAGAAAGAAAAAAAAAAGTAAAAAAAACCAGTCTCAAGTATTCTTCCTAGCACTGTTCATTTATTCAGTAATGTGTACAAAAATACTAACAGCAAGAAGCAACTATTTCAAGTTAAGGGTAACTAGGAAGAAGAGGAGCTTGGTTCACTTTATAAAAAAAGATATGTGGTAATATTAAATTTAAAAAAAAAGAGGAAAACCAAAGGGTACAGTAATTATAATGGTTCTGTGGTTCTCCTTGGATTTCAATTAAAAACCACTTTATTTACAGCTCTTGGCTCAGCAGCAGGCAACCCAAGGAGAACATTTTTTATGGTGCAGTTTCTAATGCAAATAAAAGTAAAGGCAACCCTAGAGTGGTTTGCTAACTTATATAATGAGACGGGAAACAAATGGTACAAGTGAATAACGATCATGTCAAATGCATTCAGAAAGACCACAGGACTCAAATAATAAATTCTTTGACAAGTACATTTACCTCAAAGAACTATCTAACATAGCTCTTTTTATTTCCATAAATACATAAACACTTTCTCCTAAGATCTCATTTTAATAATAATGTAAATCTACCTTCTGTAAAAATGTAAAATTGAACCCATTCTTTCCACCCTCAAAACCAAGAAGTGACCACTAGAGATAGAAATTGGTCTTTTCTGCTCAGAAAGTTCGTATTTGCTGACTTCAAATGGCTTGGAGAACATTTTAAGTGGCAAAGCTGGGGTCTTCCCAGGCAGCCCCTTTTGCACTATTTGCAGCAACAGCAGCACACAGGAGGTGAAAGGCAGTGTAGGGAAACCATGTGGTTTCTCCCACAAAATCCATATGTGGGAGAAGCTACTGCATACAAGCAGGCAATATGCAACTGAATTCTCCCCAAAAATGGCTGAAACGTCTCCCTGAAACCAGGGCAGGCTCCCCAAGGACTGACCTCATGTGTTCAAGCCACTAACTCAACTGTGCCACCACAGTCTGCAGGGTGACAGGGCTGAGGCACAGCCCCTCGCAGATGGCACTGCTCCCTCCTCAGAGGCCAACAGCCCAGGCTGCAGTGACACCACCCTTTCTACCCCTCAGTTCACAGTTACAGACAGAAAAAACCAACTCCAGTAATGAACAGCAGACCTGCTTCTTCAGTCAAAGGGCTCACACAACTCACTCAGACCAGATTATTTCTCTCACACTTTCTCTATGAAGATGGTTTTGTCCAGCAGCCTTGTCCAAATTGTTATGCTTTTATTCAAAAATGTAACATTGTAGGGAAAAACTCCTACAGTCATTTTTAATTTCATTTTCAAAATGGAAACAAAATAAATTTTCCCTGGTTCAACAGAACTTTTCCAAATCCTGCCAGATACAGAATTTTCCATCTTTTCAAATTCACAAGGTTGTGTCAAACACTTGCATGCTCTCTCAAATGCTACTCCCCTCTCTGGCTTGTTGGTTCACTTAGGAAAGAACCACCTCCATTTTGGGCTACCATTTGACAGAACATTTTGAAACAGTTTCCAATACCATAGAAAATGCCTATCAGCAGCATCTGTCAGCAGCACAGGAGGGACCTATCTGTATACAGGTGCTCACGTGCTGGTGAGCATTTCACTAAAGGAGTAAGCTACGTGTGTTACTTTCTGCAGCTCGTTTGACTACAAGTCGTTTCAGTTTGTATTTTGCTCTTAACAGAGAGAAGATTCTGGAGACAATCTTGTAGTGCTGTCATTTACAAAGGACTGAATTCAGAAGAACAAGAAATGCAGACCTTTATTTCTTTAAGATGTAGCTTTCCTTCAAGTCTGTAAAAAACACTTTGCACTGGGAAAACTATTTAAAGATGTATTATGACCAATGCCTTCATTATCACCCTCCAAAGATGCCCTACCTGGTAATTGTGAGTCCAGCTGTGCAACTGATACCACCAACAACTTGGCTGGCTCAAGTCTCCACGTTTCCTATATAGCCAGTAAAAAAAAGGAGGAGAAAGCAGAAAAAAAAAACCAAAAAACCAAAAACAACAAACAAAAACCAAGAAAGAGAATGTGACCAGAGCACTGAAATTCAGTTTCTGCTGAACTGCCCTAAAGAAAAGACCCTTTGTCTCCACTGATTGCAAGGACAAGTCAGGTGTCTAAGGAAATTAGCTGGTCCAATCAGAAGCTTAAACTTAGGACAACTTAGAACATTCCATTACTGATACTTCTTGTCTTTTGAAATCAACTACAACAGGACTAAGTTCAGTTAAGCCTTTTTCACAGCTAACTATTATCAGCCCTATTAGGGACCAGACATCATCTCATTTTTAGAGGGGCTACAGCAGGCTGTTAATGAAGACAAGGTTACAGGAAAGAAGGCTGTGATGAGGCAGATGCAAGCGGTACAAAACACGGAGGAGGGAAAACTCTGCCAGGCAAACATCAAAGATCCAGTACTTTCTGTTGTTATGCTAGAGAACCGCAAGAGAACCACCTCTGGAGTTGTATTTAACACTAAAGCACAACAAACCCACACCCCCACCCAGCTGAAAGCCCCCAAACACGTAGAGCTGCCCACCCACAGCAAAGCACCTCAAGCAGCTCCTCAGTCAGGATGACAGCAGAACCTACCAAAGCGTCACGTGTGCCACCATACCACGCTGGCAGCAGAAGCTGTGGCACGTAGCAAATGCACCATGGACAAGGCACTGACCAGCTGGCCCTTCCTACTGGACAGCATCATGAGGAAAACATTTTATGGGGATCTCAGCAGCCCTTAAAGCTGCTGTCATGTCTGAAAGGGAAAAAATCCTAACACGCAGTACCCCTCCCACAAAAAAGGGATTGAGCTCGTTCTTATGTAAGTATGTATATTATTTGACACTCGAAAACAAATAGTTCTATCACATCTATGCAGAACCAGACGTGGTGAAGAGCTGAGAGTGGAAAAAAAAATACAGTAATTTCTACTCTATTGTATTCATCCATTTTGTTTGTTTGTCTCAGGGCAAGTCAAGAGCCCTCAACACAGAGCAGAACAAGGACCACTATCTGTTTTTCCTTCATTTGCTGTAGCACAGAGTGACTGATGCAAGTAGGTGCAAGTATAATTCACACAATATTTGCCTCTATTAACTGTTATCTCCTAGGACATTATCTTCTGGATCTGGGAAAAGGTGATTACAAAACACCTTAAAGGTGAAATAAACAAATGCACACCATGATCTTGAGGCAAACAATTGTTTCTGCTTTTGCGGTCATCTGAACAAGTTTTGCTCTTCCTTAGATTAAACAAACACACATCGCCAAGATGCGTGCATTGCTTCTGAGGTAGATGTGAAAGAGAAGGCCTAGGTGACAAAAATAACTTTCAAATAGATGTTAGTGTATTCACATTGCAAAGAACATAAAAGGAGGCAGGAAGCAGGGGAGGGAAGTGTCTCTCTCATATCATATTTAAGTGACAGTACAAGTAGCAGTGACTTTTTTTCCCTGAACTGCTCACAGATATGGGACCATTGCATAATCTTCAATAATCTTGTAAATTCTATTCACATTTTTTCTGAACATTACAGGAATTCACAGAATTAAAAGCAAAAATCATGATTTTTTCCCCCCCAGCTTATCACTCAAAAGAAACAGATGCAAAATAGAGCAAGTTTTCCTGCAAAAACAGCTTCGTCCCACTTTATGGACTAGTTATTCCTAACTCTAACCACCTCCCCTCACACAGAATATTATGTAGTGCTAAGAAGCTCCTCCAGTCACCAGCCATGTTTTGCATGGTACATACAAACAAGTTAGTTTATGGCAAACAGAAATCCATGTGCATTCAGAGGAGTGCAACAGCTGCCTCGTGGAAGGAGGTATGGATGTGTATCCCAAGCTGAAGCTCACCTGGGTGAGTAACACTAGGAGAGGACACCCAAAGGAAGGGAGAAGAGGCACAACTTGGTGTAGAACTGGAAAAAAGAGGGTGAAGGAAATGAATGCATACATTTTTGAAATTTTGCCCTGGTAAAATCTTGGAGGAAGAAAAATTTCAAATGACATTTCTGCAGATACAGAGATAAAAATCTCTAGAGATTCAATGTGAAAAGTTATTTAAAACATGCACAAATTTAATTTGATAGTCAGCCTTTCAGTCAACCTATTTTCTGCACTCCAGTGAGGGCAACAGGGGAAAAACATTTAAATCTTATGAAGCAATATGGAGAAAAGCATTTTTCATTTCAGAATGCATTATATTTAAAACCACATGGAAAATATCCTTCAAGGTTACCAACCCTCAGTGGCATCTCAGATGGCCTGCATGACAAGCATGCATCCAATAAGCAAGTAATTCAGTGTCAACAATACAAAGACAAAAGCAAGTCAGATTCAATTTTACTTGAAGATGTAGCTTTATAAAATACCACAGAGGAAAAAAAGGCATTCCTGCAGTGAAGAGACAGTTGGGGCTTTGCATTGCATACTCCAAGAGCAGCAACATATAGCCTTTGTTGTATCAAAAGCCTTGAACCTTTTCCAAACCATCCTTGTTCTCTGACTTTTTTTTTCTACCTGATGTCTTTTCGAGTTTTTCATTCCATTTCTGATGGTTCCTCACAAATTCACAACATCATCCCGGAGGACTTTTTAAAAATAAACCCAGAATTTCAATCAACATACTCCTTAGCCCATGTCCAGACCCCTTTGTTATTTTTCATACCAGTACTGCCTTGTCCAAGCAGGCCCTACAGCAGATCCAACCTGCCCTCTCCACCCAGCTGCATTACTTAGTTTGTATTCCTGTAAATATCCAGCTCAAGAGAAATAATGATTTCCACTTGAATCTAACTTCCTCTGAAGTGCCTGACATGCCTTTCACAATTGGTTTTCTTTACCTGGCCAACAGTAATCTACTATAATCTGCTGCATTTGTTTCTGAACCTAACTTTAAGAAACCTGAGGCTATTAAATGCACCAATCACATTGATGTGTTTTCCTGATTCAAATTATAGACAGGAACAAAATACCTAAAAATGCTTTAGTTCACTATTCTGCAGAATTTGGAAGAAACTTCCTTCTAAGTTTGTAGAAAAGCCCACTGCAAGTTTTCCGTGCAAGTCATTTGTAATTTAGAAATAACATGAACCAAAAAAGTATTTTTAGTATGTCTGAGTATGCATTTGAACACGTAAGTACATCATAAAAGCAAGACACTTCCGTGATTTCTGAAATGAAATTCAGTATTAAGAGTGTTTCCAGTCAGATTGGCTTACTGTGCTTCCTCCATGATCTTACCCCCTTACACCACAGGCTTTCAAAGCTGAGCTCACAGTGCTGTTTGGGTGTACAGATGTGTGTGTGCATCCCTGCACATCTGTGTAGCATCATTTTCAAAGTGTCTCTGAGGAGGTGTATTTACTTTTTCCTCAGTGAAAGCCACGGACTGGAAAGAATAAGCTCTTGAAGTAACAAGTTATTTAATACTTCAATAATGTAACAGATTAAAAAACCAAACATAAACTGAAACTTATATAAAAACCTTTTCTTGCAGTGGTTTTAAAGCAGAGCCAACATTCGTTTACGTCAATGAAGCCCTGTAAGCAAAATCTACACAACTGGGTCAGAAATTGTATCCTGGGAAGAAGAGTTGTTATTCCCTTACTCCTGAGCTTCAGAGGAACTTCAGGAAAGTTTCTTTGTAATGTTTCCTTTAACACATGTCAAAACATCCTCACACACTGCCATCTTACCCTAAGCCAAACAGAACAGCCAAAAGGGCATCAAACCCCTCCTCGCAACCACAGATGCTGGGAGATCAGTGATGTGAGTTACAAAGGCTCCCCACCACCTGCCTTTGTAGTATTAACTTGAAAAAGATAAACTGGTGTTACTGGGTAAACTTGGTTCTAGTCAAAAGCCTGGTAAACCCCACATGATAGGCAGGACAGAAACACACATTTGCAAGCCAGGGCAAAACAGCATCTGCATTAAACACCAGAAGGGTCAAGGTCTCTACCTTGACAGCAGAGTAGCAGTACTCAGTGGGCTGGTGGCAAGATGGAACAAGTGTGACATTTCTTGAGGGTTCCACTATTTTTATAAGACATATAAAACAAAGATAGATGTCCTGGCTTTAAGCAACGCGTATGGAAAGGGAATCTTTTCAGAACAAGGCAGGGGAGGAAAAGCTGAGGGTCTTGCTACAAAAATCAAACACACACCTAACAACCCCCACCCCATCACCCAGAAAACCCAAATCACAGTTTTCCTTCAGTTAGAGAAATAATAAAGCGGGACAATTTCAAACTATTTTGAGTGACAGTAAGACAGAAAGGGTTCTCTGTATTCAAAACAAAATGACCCTACACAAAAGTTTAGGATATAACAAAAAGCAAGGCAAACAAAGGCTGGAGCAAAAGTGTCCTGAAGGTGGAACAACAATAGACCTAGTGCACACAACCCTAATATTTCTGAAAAGATACAGTTTTCCAAGCCTAGTTTCTCCAACAGATAAACACTTCCATACTTTTCCCTTTGCTGTTAATGAGTACTTTTGGCTTGTAAACCTTAGTATGGATTCAAAGAGGCTGGGAATGGCACTTGCAAACAATATTTGAAAAAATCCTTTTATGCTACTAAAAAAATTGAGGTTTATTAGGGAGAGCATGCATGTAGATTTGAAAGCAGAAGAGACACAGAAAACACATGAGAACAAAACAACCAGTTTTCAATAAGGAAAAAAAAAAAAGGGTGAAGGGAGGGATGCCCTCAGCTCTATCCTGGGATAGCAGTGCATCATATACTCTTGAATGAACTAAAAAACAGGAAGGCAACACCTCCTCTCCCCTCCCCAGCAAAACTCTGAACAGCTAAAATCCCACAGCTGACAAAATTTACAGTTGTTCAAAACCAGAAAAGACTGGAAAGAATTCCAGATGAACCATGCAAGGCCAGACCAAGGGGCAAATTAAATCCACTGCAGATCAATAAAAAGCAAAGTGCATTTAAATGAAAGATGTGAAGCACTCAAAACTGATTGTTGGGTTTAACAGTTCTGGAGTAACTCAATATTTGAATCAAGTGTTCAGCAAATAAATGAAACACACTGCTAGACATACCAGGATACAACTTAGAAATATTATTTTTTTTCAAGACAAAAGCATTCACATGATTATCTAAAGGATAAGACCTACAACATTGTTGTGCCACAGCATAAATCAGAAGCATGTTCTCCATCAGAGTGCTGTGTTCAGCTCTTATCATCTGATCTCTTCTTGAGATAGCAGATGTAGTAAAAATCTCAGAAAATGGGGACAAGAATAATTTGGGACAAATAGATTTCTGTACAGAAGGAAATGGAGAAGCTTGAAGCAACCATATGAATGGGAGCTAGATAAACTATTGAGGATGTAGCAAAAAAAAGGATTGTGGGAAAGACAACAGTGCTCCTATCCACTCTTGTCACGCAGAAGCAAAGGCATTTTTTAAACAGCAACACACTTAAAGTTGCTAAAAGGAAATGTGTTTGTTTAGTTGGTTTGGTTCTGTGGCAGTGCTCTGTTGATCTAGTTTTATTTTGTTTATACTCAGTGCTCAATTTGCACAATGTTTTGCCACAAGCTACAGTGAAGATCTTCAAAAGATTCAGAGAAAGAGCAGAGTTTTATATGAAAACTAGTAATCTAGGTAGGGAACAGATCAGAAACACCAATCTGTCCTCTGTATTTGTAAGATGTAAGATTTTTATGGTATACTGCCAAATGGACAGAGAAGACTCAGAATTTCCCCTTTGGGCCTTGAACACAACCACCCACCTTAGAACAAAGGACACGTTAAGAGCATCAGGCATGGCCCCGGCAAACAGCAGGACACACACAGGTTGCAGAACTGGTCTATTAAGACACCTAATCCTCTGCAGAGTGGTATGTCCACACAGTAAGGCAGAGCAATCTGGGAGAAGGAGAAGACACAAGGCTGTGCCATAAGGCTTTCATCCCAGGAATGCTATGTACAGGGTACTTGTGTGCTCTGTTCAGAAATGGCCCTTGCAACGTCTGGAACAAGAAACTGCATTGGTGTCTCACCACAGAGGACTGACACTCAAGAAGCTGGTGGGTTGCATCAGGGCAGTGCCATCACAATGGTCTGGCACAAACTACATCCTTCAGACACCATCCCTTTGCAGTGCTCATGGAAGTGCCTGGATGCAAGGTATTTACAACAGAAGCAAGGTATGTCTGTCCTTAGTACTACAGCATACACTCCTCACCAACTTATTCCTGAGTGTACGAGCCCTGTGCTATGCATGACAGCATGAGATATTTTTTTTTCTATCTAGAAACCACCCCAGAACTAGGTTAGCCTGGCAGGCTTGCAGCACTTCATTTACATATGAGTCAATCCTTCTGCAATACAAACATTAGTGATGCATTCCCCACTGTCCTTCTATTTATACTCACTATTTCACCTGCAGGCATCCCGAGTTAATTAAACAAATCAATCCCATTGAGATAATTGTGTCTCAAGCAAATTAACACAATTAGCCTTATAAAAAGAAAATCCAAGCACTACTCTCTCTGTTTCTTCATATAAATCATGGGCTTGTTCCTCCAGCTCTAGGTTTGTGGCTATCTAGGAATCTGCATTAAAATGAAGAGTATGACACAACAAACTGGCTGATGTGTGACTGTTCCAGCCAACAGCCACTCTGCATCATTCACATCTATGAAATCCAAGGTGCCCATCAGAAATAAATTATCTTGAAGAAGAAATTAGCAAGGAAGGATCCCACTGCAGTGGACACCTCACAGCTGTATCGCTTTGAGACAGCCTCTGTTTCAAAACAGTACATTACATTGACATTTACAACCAGGGCGAGATATGCAGTGAGCTGGTTAATTGGATATACCAGGGGTTTGAGGCACTCTTAATTCTTTCTTCTCTGGTCAATTTTACAGAAACCCCTCTGGAACAAAGCTGAAGTTCTACAAATTACATCTAGGTACTCATACTTTTTCAAAGACCTGTGCCTCCAGCCCTCACGTGTAACAAAACTGCCATGGTGGTTGAACAGACACCATCATTCTTGGCTGGCTGCTGTGTTTTCAGGCTGCTTTTTTCCCTGAAGCAACCTCAGAGTAACCCAGCACATCTCAGCCTCCCCAGTCACAGCCAAAGTCTTGACCACCCTGCACCAGTGTGGCCAAGGCAGGGGCTGGCATCCTTTGCTACCACTCCTGGCGACAGAAGAAGCCACAGCTTTTGCTGAAAGCAGGAGTGTGGGAGCTCGGGTGGAGCTGCCCGGGTCCAGCAGCTATAGAGATCTTTGGTTATCAGTTAATGTGAGACATTAAGAGAGATAAGCTGAATCGCCCCTAGCAGGGGTTGAGACTGATAGTAAGGCAACACTGCGTTTTACCTTATGGATAAGTGATTAGCAGAAGTTAAGAGAAATGACGGCGATCAGTGACCCATTAAGAAAAGTAAAACACCGTAACGCTGGAAACCAAAGTTCTTTTAATGGCTAAGTTAAGTTTGTAACAGTATAAAACGTGATGCGCTCTGCACAATAAAGGGGACTTTGCATGAGCCAGGCTCAGTACCCAAATCAAGCGCCGACACTGCAGATATCTCCAAGATAACACAGGAGCACTGAGTAGAGATACTCTGTCAGAGCCTGCAAGGCGAAGTGATGACCACCCTACAACTAAAAATGGAAAACTTAAGAGGCCAGTGTGCAAAACCACGACCGTGTGAGCTGAAGCACATAACCAAAGCTACTCTTTCAAGAGAGGGTGAAACATCTACACAGAACATTCGCGATGCTCTAGACCAAAGCTTCACCACTGCCTGGGATTGTTTTGCAGCCTCATTTCGTGTGAGCCTGCGAGCAGCGAGGGTTGCTTGAATGCAGGAGGCTCCGCTTCCCAGCTCGTGAGAAGCTGCTGAGCAGAGGCAGGTGAGGGTGTGTGTGTGAGCATGCAGGAGAGGCAGACAGCAAGATGCTGCCGGAGCTCCCAGTGATAACTGCGCTCTCCTGTCTCCCCGCAGATGATTCAGGGAGGGCAGAGCTGCTCCTCCCCGGTGCCTCCCGCTGGCTGCTAAGCAACTGCAGCAGCACACGGGGCCAGGAGGCACCCAGCTAACTTCTCGTTTCGAGGGAATTCAAAAGGCTCGCAACAGTACATTAGCTGCAAAACTGGTCACCGGTGCTGAGTTCCTGAGAGTAATTTTGGGGCCAGAGAGGAGAAAGGGAAGAGAAGTGGTGTGGGGATGAGGAGAGGACAGCAGGGGATGAGCCTTGCACCGAGGGAGGGCATGCAGAAAATAATTTAATGGAAGACTCCCCATCCTTTTCAGAAATTGAAAATACAGTATTTCTTTATTTTTTTAGCATACCAAAACTAAAGCAATTTTCCCTCTTGGCACGTCTGTCATCCATGTGGCACTGTAACCAACACATCACACTGGCTCAGCAGACACGGGTAAGACGGTAATGATGCTGTTCCATTTGCAGTCACTCCAAACACACTTCCCAATCATGCTGGCCACACACAGCCATCCTCTCACCTGGCCCAGGGATCTGCTGCTCATCTGCCCTGCAGAGTTCCCAGCCTTGACCCCAGACAGCTGCCCCTTCACTGAGATAGCCCAGTCCAGCTGGGCACCACATGGAAAACCAGGTTGCTGAAATGGGCTGTTGACAAACCAGCCTTTTCCTTGTGGAAATTTGTTTTTCCATCTGAGATCTTTTCACTGGATTGGTTCACCAGAGAGCTCCACAAGTCAGTTGCTCAGCACAGGCAATGCCAACCCCTTCAGCCCACCCACTGAATCTCAAGTCCCCTAATGTGGCAGCATAGAAAAGCAAGCAAAAATGTTGTCCCCAAAGTCATGTCTTGGGCCAAACAGGCATTCATCCTGCATTTCTTGTTTCACCATTCTGAACTGCCCACTAGACTTAGCATTTTCATTACCCCCCACAAACTACTGGCATAACCAGAAACTAGTTCTTATAAATTTAAAAAAAAAGTAATTAAAAAAATTAGTACTGTCTTACAAAACACATTCTCTTTGGGAAAGTTAGAAGAAGCAAACTTAATTTGTGAGGTACATAAGTCTTTCACTAACCTCATTTTACAGAGCACAAAAATCAGACTTTACACAGAAAGGTACCAACTAAACATAAAGTAAACGTAACTCCATATCAACTCACAACAAACAAACTTCTACATATGTATCTATCCATGTATCATTTATGAGTCAGAGTCAAAACTGATAATGTATAGCAGAAATACAAAGATACTTTATTACAGGATAGCCTGGAAAAAGGGATAGATATCTTATCATAAAGTGTATTTAGAAAACTAGTTCTATGAGACAGGATCTACAGACACAGGTGTCCTGTCATAAAGAATTCATTATTTACAAATATACTACAGAACACTCAATTGGCAATGAAGTACCATAAATAATTCACATGTAATACGTGTCGGAAGTGAAGGCAGTGGCATTTTCTCTGCCATCCTCATCAAGCTTCCCATACTCAGTGAAACAGACTTCTCCTGTAACATCACAAATGCAACGAGAACACTGGAATGTCATTAAAATGTGAACCTTCATTCCCCACCAACACAGTCCAGATAGAGACTTCTACACAAGCATTGCTACTGTGGGGTCAAAAAGTGCAATTCCTTTGCCTTTAAGATATTAAATTGCATGAATTTTCTTTTCACCCCTGTGAATAATATAGAATTGCCATCTTGGGTCCACTGTCCAGGTGCTGCAGTGTTGCACAGCTCTTCCTCCTGTCCCCTACTCCAACCCAAAGAGGCAGGCAGGCAACTCAACTAGTGCTAATCTCCCTCTCTCTGTGGAACACATGGCAACACATTGCAAAAAAAGTGCCAGAAGTTTGACACAGTGATGGAAACCTCTCTCTATCTGAAATAAGATTAACACAGATTTTATTTTATATGGGTAAACAAAGAGTCACCAGGAAAAGAAAAATAATCACTTGTTACTGTTACAGAGTGAATCTGGAAAACCAGCCTAATGACGGAAGCTCCCTAGTGCATTAGCTTTTCTTTTTCCATGACCTGTGCAAATTCACCTATTTCCCAGAAGATCAAACAAAAATTGAGTAAGACCCTTGATCATAAGTTCATTTTCCTCTCTATTCTACTTGTCCCATTCTTTTCTCCAGCAGGATACCTGCACCAATGCAAAACTTGACTTATCTAACTCCTTTAACCTTCCTCAAAGAAACAAACCAAAACCCCCTCCACCCTTAACTTAAATAAAAACCCCAATGCCCCTCAGGACTCCCTGTAATCTAGCTACAGAAGGCACTCTCCACATGGATGGGTAGGCAGGACTTAAGTTCTGTTTTCTCCCTTCTGAGTCACAAATCAAAACCCAGCAGATTTGCCAAAGAGAGAAAAGAAATAACAAACCAGAAAACCTTACCAGCCTGCTAGAGATGACACTCAGGAGACTGTGCTGATACAGTATTTCACAGCATCAGGTGGTCTCTACCCACCTGCCACAGATGTGGAAAACAGAGCAGAGCATTGCAGTCACCAGTCTGACCTTCCACCCAAGGTGTGCCACAGACCTACACACAGATATATTGCCTGCTTTATATATAAACATATACACAGCAGTACTCTCCCTTGCTAAAAACATGGAGTTCTAAGTCACAGGGAAGTGATTAGGAATTCATCACATCCAAAGGGAGCTGTTTTAGCAAATAATTTATTCTGTTTAATAATTTGTGTGTTACAAGTAGCCCAGATTCATCTGGTTTCAACTTTCAGCCATTCAATCTCATTACACCTCCTCCCACTAAACTGAAGAGTTTTGTACTTTTTTTCCTCTATAGATATTTGCAAAACACAATTCAACCACTTCACTTGAAACAAGCATGCAAAGCCTTTTATTAAGGAAAAAAAAAAAAAGTCTAACAGTAAAACAGGTTTTCCAACTGTAATCAATCTCTCAGGTTTCTGCAGGCACATAAGAATTTGACTCTGTATTCCAGTAATGATCCTGTGCCATCATACCCAGGTAAAACATTATATGCTCCTAGAAGACATGTTTGGCTTTTGCATCCAAAAACCATATCCATTCTTTTAGCAGTGCTGCAAGGCCTCTGTGTTTTGTTAGCTTCTTCCCACCACCCCAGCTCCCTTCCAATGTAAACTCTCTCCTGAATGTGGCGAGCCCTACCCTCTGCATAATGTACAGAGTTGGACTGGCCTGTGCTAACATTCAGACTACTCAAATAAGCCCACATCAAAAGGAAATTAACTCCTTGCGTGACAGAGGACACATTTGCCATACCCCTGATTTTTGGTGGCGTTTTCAAATTTAGAAAGAAATAGCTTTGTTCAGTATGATTACCAGTGACCTTGAAACAAAATTACCTCAGTTCTACCAACTAAAGGCTGTTACTTCTCCCTTCCCTTTCCAAGTAATCACATTGCCTCATCACCCATTCACAGTCACTACACTAATTCTCTACTTGCTGCATATATGTGGACATACATAAATGTGATGGAAGTCCCAGCATAAAGTCTGTTCCTCTCTGCAGGAGAGTGCTGAACAGCACTAGGTGCATATCTGATGTCCTCCAAAGCAACAACATACAACAGTTCAGCATACTGTTGTGTGCTGGTCCATTTTGACACTGGATACAGCATTTTTAGATATGACCTCCACTTTCCCCCTACAGAAAAGCTTCATGAGTTAAAACATATCCTAGTTAAATCAGTGCAGGATTGCAGTTTGTTGTTTTGTTGTTGTTGTTTTGGTGTTTGGTTGGGTTTTTTCTTGAATGTAGTATCTAATAAAGCATGAGCAACATTAACATTAGGATTATTAGTTTACTTAATATTATGATGTTCCATTAGACAAGGGATAATACAATTGTAGGCTGGAAATTAACTATGGAAACAGGTTGATATGGTTATATGAAGTCATGAAACTTTGTCAAATGCAGAAGCACTGCGTCTACGATATAGTTTAAACAAGTTAACTTATTTCAACTGTATATGCATAATAACTTTTGTTCTGTGCTGTCATATCAGATACTCATTCTTCCAAAAAAAAATATTTGTTTCATTTTTTAAATACAATAAGGCATTTAATGACTATGAAAAAAAAGAACCCTGTGGTTGAACTTGAGTCAGAACATAGTGCTGCTTCTGCTTTCAGCCCAAAAAAGAAAATTCCTATCATCATTTTTGAAAAGCAGTAATATTTATAGACAAAACTAGCAATTCAGTTGTACTACTTTTGCCTTTTTTAGAGAAAGAAAATTTTATCTTTTAGACAAATGGCACGAGCATTGCAATGGTGTGCTGGAAAAGTAGCATGAAGGGAGCAGGGGCAGAAGAATCTGAACCCATCATCACAGCAGAGCCAGAGGCGGTGAGGCCAGCTGATGTTACAGCTTGTATGAGAGGATTCCCTTTAAAAGCAAGGGTCTAGGTGCCAGACCCAAGTGCTCAGTGCTGGTTTTCCCCCATGGATTTTTTCACAGAACAGAAATAAAATGTAGACCTAAAGCTGTTCTCCTAGGCTAAACTTTAATAGAGTTTTAACTTTTTAACAAAGGTCAAAGAAATTTCAACACAACTCCTCAGGTTAGCGTTGCTTAAGTAAAACCTGTGCAACCATTTGTTGAAGTCTAGCTCAACAGCAGAATTAATTACCAGAATTAATTACTAGCCACAAAGCCTTCCCTGGGATATTAGAACAGATCTACCACAGCTCATTTAAAAATGAAATGTTTCATTGGCCCTGCCTCACAAAGAATGGCCAACTTGCCCATCAGAAGAACCCTGACCATCATGCAGCCATTCCTAAATAATCAAGTTGAGGACTCACTTCTCTGAATATGTGGGTTTGGGGGTTTTTTAGTGTTTTGGCCTCCACAAAGTTAAAGCTATTTCCTCATTTCTGAGCATGCTAGTATCCAAGCAAAAGAGAGGCAAAACTTTCACTTCTCACCTGCTCACAGAAAGGTCACACCTCACTGTTAACAACTCAACTGAAACGCAGCAAGAAGCTCCAGCCATCTGAGACAATGGAAATCTTTCCCATTCACTGTGAGCTGGTTTCAAGCAAACCAAATCATTTTTGTAAGCCCACAGCAAGCCTGTGGGAGAGGAGAACTGGAGCATGGGCAGGACAGAAATACTTCAAAGCTAGGGGCAGGACAGCAACAATCCCTCCACTATGAAGAGTCCCTGCATCTCAGTGACACCAAGCAGCACAGAGAAAGGCATCACTTCGGGAAGAAATTCTTTACTGTGAGGTGGTAAGGCACTGGCACGTGTTGCCCAGAGAAGTTATGGATGCCCCATCCCTGGAAGTGTTCAAGGCCAGGCTGGATGGAACTCTAAACAGCCTGGTGTTGTGGGAGGTGCCCCTGCCCATGGCAGGGTGGCTGGAACTAGATGATCCCTAAGGTCCCTTCCAACCCAAACCATTCTGTGATTCTGTGAAAGAACAACTGTACTGTGGACATGCAGGTTAAAATGTTGCCAATTGTTATTCTGCAGGCAGGTTGCACACTGGCCTTTTTTACAGCTTTTGCAGTATTATCCAAACACCAAAGTAGGCTGAAAAGACTACTTGCAACTTCATATTTCTATTATAGGCTCCAGCCAATCACTTGTCTATTGTGGCTGCATGTATTTCCTATTTAAGAAAAGGACTACAGCAGTTCCTGGTTTGCCACATCTTCAAACAGAGTTTGTGCAGCAGCTTCCTCTGCTCTGCATTGCTCTGCACTGGTGAACACTCTTTTCCCTCTCAACCTACTCAGAAACATGCTCAGATACCTACAGAGCCAATTTACAGACACAAGGTAACGAAATCAAGCATTTACAAACCATATCCATGATGACAGCCCATAGGATTTTTTCCTCCAAACCTAGATTTCAATCCTCCCTTCTCCATCTGCACTTTCTATCTCTTTCAAAATAATGAGCAAACATTCCTCCAGCTTCACAAATCTGGCACATTTCATTTTCCTTGTCATTTAAGAGATACTATTAATACCAAATAGTTTGTGTGTAAGAACACTGTGCACTCTTATAAAGCTTTATTCAAAGCATCCTGTGATCTTTCACTGAAAGCATTAATTTGGTGCTTTCATAGTACTTCTGAGGCTTGTATTATAAATTATCTCACACAGGTGGAAACTCTGAGGCTAAATTGACATGCTGTTGGGCTGACCACAAGAAATCCTCATGTCCTGCCTCCCCAAATTCTGCATTTCAGCATTTCTGTCCAACCCTTGCTCTAGTGCTTCCTGCCCTGCATCTGACTTCAGATGTCATTGTCCCTTCCTTTCTCTATTACCACACCTATGTAAGTCTCTGGCAGAACGTCCCAGATGTTTTCTTCCCTCAAAGATTTCCTGAAATTAAGTAATTAAATGATTAAGGAACAAGTTCATCACCTGCTAAGAAAACTACTTACACAAACCACATTCTCACCTACAGCAATCTGTATGGTTGTGTTTCCAAGTCCCAGCTACATTGGCTGAACATGAAAAACTCATGTTAACCTCTTCCAAATGAAAAGAATACTCTCAGGACCTGGTCTTTAAAAGTAATTTCTCTGGATCAGCAAGAGACTGCTAGTAAATATCACATAAGTCTCAATTTGTTTTAAACAGGAGAAAAGTAACACAGAAGGCCTATATCTCACCCTCAACTATTCTTCGGGTACTATTATACAATTAAATTAAAGTGTATTTCTTTAATAAAAAGGAAGTATACATGAAGGAGGAGAAGCACCCAGAAAAGGATTAACACTTCAATATTACATCAACAGCTAAAAATGTAAGGAAATAATTTAAAATTTCATCAGTAGTGAAAACCAAAGCTATGTATGAAAAAAGGCAGCCTATGCAAATGTGAACTTGTCTTGCATGACAGACAGCACAGGACTTCCAAACTGCATGTGACTTACTAGTGCCTAGAGAGTATTGCTTGCTTTGATTTTTGCACCAGGATCCATCAACATCAGGACATACAGTCGTATTTCTTGTTTTAACAAAAGCACTTTAATAATGTAAGAGAATACCTTGCATTAACCACAGTCACCTATGGTTTTGCTGAACAGTGGCCACTGCCACTTTCACTCAAACCTCACGTAATAACAGGTCTCACCAGAAACCCATGTCACAATTTCAGATCATCCGTAACTACTGATCCTGCTGAAGTCTAAATTAAACAATAGCTTTCACCTCCTTTTGTGTGTTAAGTAATCAGAGCTACAAATAATTTCAAGACTCACTCTTTATCAGGGCATTCAGAGCACGTCATCTTATCCTTTCCTTCTCTTACACCATATCTGACAACTGGAGAAGCAAGAACACCTTCATCTGGCTCCAACCCTCAAACCAGAACCGAGAAACAACAGCTGATCCCTGAGTCAGTGACACAGAGCACATATTTAACAATTGCTAGAGAGAAAATGCAGGCACCCCTTGAAAGCTCTCCAACAACCTCTCTTGGTAGAAATGCCAAGTTTTCTAGGCAGCATGGGCCATCCAAAAGATCATAAAAGGAAAAAGCTACACAGCAAGTTGCACAGGTATATCCCAAGCACATTTTCCCTGTTTTTCAATCAGTAAAAGCTTGTTGGGTATCCTCCTAGCATGGTGTCAAGAAGCTCTACTTCCATTCAGTTTTGTTAGTGAGATTGATGGTGTAATTAATTCAACTTCAGAGAATACTTCTAATGGAGACTTCATCACCTACCTCTCTTAAGGCTACTAAAGGGATTGATACTTTGAGCTGCAAGTCATGAGAAGAAAGCAGAGAAAAAAAGGACAGAGAAAATTTGCTTTTCCAAGTTGTCTACTCATGAAATCCAGAGGAAGTTTAAGTGGGACACAGTCAAGTCTACTCGTTTGCCAGTCTTTTAACAGGACAGACTAGGATAAGAGCCAGAGAACGCACATTTTTCCTTTCTAAAAGAAATAGCATGCCATCATTAAAATAACACCTAGCAATGCACAGGATCAAAGTGGCAACACTAGTATATATCAGAGGTAAAATTCATCTGAGCCTGTAACAGACAGACCAAACAGCATTCCCTGAGCAGCACAAGATGACTTTGGTGGGAGGGTACCATTACTCAAATCCCCACAGCCTTCCCACACTGCCCTAAGGACATTACTTGAATCACTTCAGATTGTGATGCCCAAATGAGGCTGTGTATGACATCTCTATGGAAGTAACTGTCTTGACCTTTTTAATCTCCAAAGGTGTGTTCAAATACTACACCCACAGGCAACTGTTGGGATAAGTCATGAAAGCAGTATACTGTTAATGCTCACCATTTGAAAGCAAAAGGCCAACGAAGTACAAAAGCAACAAGCCTACTTTCCTCCTGATAAAATGGAGGAGGAAAAACAGACCCAACCCTGTTGGCACACTTTGCAGTCAAATTCCTTTTGACAATTTATGAACTTTTTTTCTTTATCCCTTTTAACAAAATTACTTCAGCAGTATAAAAGTTGGCAACATAACTATCTCAGAAGAAAGTTGCTCCATTCCTTATTGGTAAGCAGTGCACACACACACACACACACACAAACCCCCACACCCACAGGAAATTGAGAGCTATTCATTTAGTTTTAGCCAAGTCTTCGTGAGACTGTACCTTTTGACTATTAGTGGATGGTAAACGTGCAACTTTCTGGTACTTAATCTCATATAAAAACTAGACTAAAATCCCTATCAATATTAAATTTAACCTTCAAAGAAGAACACAAGTGGAATGAATGCAATTGTCTGCAAAAATGCTACTTAGCAAAAACAAAACAACTACTCCTCCACATACATGCAGTATTTAAAAGAAAGAATTCAAAGCTGTAATCATGTTCACACAAACCTAAACTGCAGAGTACAAGAAGTTCATTGATACAAAATCCTGTGTTATTTATAATGACACCATGTACTTCCTCTCATATTTTTTTCCTTGGTATTTTGGGGGCTTGATGGGATGCCCTCCATTGCTATTACCCAGGATCAGAAAGAAAATATGAAATCAATTCTTGTCATCTGCACAGAACCTGGAGCAATAGTAAGAAAAAAACTAGTAAGGTTACTTTCTGGTAAAGTATATTTTTTGCTAGGTATAGTTTGTCAGAGCAGCAGCTGGTTTTAATATAGCAATAACACAAAATTACAAATTTCTAGGAATTAAAAAAAAATAAAGAACTCCGAGACATACCCTTGGGGAACTGCATTTGGGAAGGCAGCAATCCTGTAAAAAATGACAGGGGGTCACAGCAGGCACCATCTAGACACTAAATTTCCTGCACAAATCTGCAGCTAAGTGAGGAAACATAACCTCTGGATGGATAAGAGCATATAAAGCAAGGCAGGGAAGGAGAGTGTTATCTAGAAAACAGTAACGACAAGGGCAACATGCATTTCTGGTCTATTCACTTTGGAAAAGAAAATACCACAAGAACAGTGAAAGACTCAGAGAACACATCTCATATCAAGTGTTTAAACAGTCTGCATATTTGGCTTATCCAAGAGGATAATGGTTACCAGTGACTTACCAACAAAATGGCTAAATGTCTCTACCAAAACTTACTCAGAAGATAAAGAATACATTAGCCAAAACCAGGTCCCCAAAAGATGCTTCTGGTCAGATGAAAAGGTTTTGACGAATTCAGAACTAATCTCTGCCTCACTGTACATAATTACAGTTGATTGATATGATGCGTAGTATGCTCAGTAACTCATTGACAGCAAGCTTGCTAAATGCAGTTTCTCCAAGAACCGCTTTCTATCTTCTCCAGCTGACTAAAATCTTGTGCAATTCCTTTGGCATTTATATCTTTCCCACTTCACATCAGTGCTATCCATTCAGAAATATAGACCTCTGCATTCAGGTAACTCCAGCCAGTGTGGCTCTTGGAGCACAACTCTTCAGAAGCACCTGCGGCTCCCTGCCCAACATCAGAATATTAAAATCAACATTCATTTGTCTTCTAAGTGCTCCATGGCCTCAGTTCAGGGTATTTAGTCAAGGCTTTTCCCAGAGCTCCAGGACAGAGAGCAATCTCCTGTTCTGCTGCTCTACCTAATGTTAATTGGTGCTGGAGATCCAAATTTCTGTGTGGATAAACGAGGCACACAAAGTATGGAAATGGCAGATTTGAGAAACAAAGTTTATGATATCCATATATACCTCTCTCCACTTTTTAACCCATAGAAACTTGTATTTAACAAAAGCACTATGCACTATACTACATCCATGTACTGTATTACATACCTTCATGGATAAACAAATAAAAATGGGACATGCCTTTTACTGCCATTTATAGTCAGGAGTGGATATCTCTGCAAGGTAACACCAGAAGCTATGGACTCACTAGAGAAATCACTGAGTTCACGATCTGCTCTAGCAGGAGAGATGAGCAGAGAGCAGAGGCTCATTTTGGGGACAGAAGCCTATGAATCCACTTCAAAGAATACGTTTTCTAAAACTAAAGCCCATACCTTGGGGTTTATGAAGTCCTCAGGTCACAAGGGCCCTGGCTACCCTCTGAGCATCACGAGTAAACAAACCAGAGAGTAAACAAAAGTCCCACCCAGTGTGCTTGGCTGCTTGGGCTGCAGATAGGAACCCAGGAGAAGCACTGAGAGCTGCCTGCCCCTTACAGCCCCACCACCCCAGTGGGTGGAATAGAGACAGCTCTCAGCTCCTTCAACACATCATCTCTTCCACCTGGAGCAGGAAGTCACCACCTGCAGCTGGAGGTCACTCATAACCAAGACAGAACATTTTTTGTGGGAGATTAACAGCAAACTAGCTTTTGCTGTTCCCTGAGCTCTGTCTGGGTACCTTAACTAATATTTTCCTTTAATTTAAATATCACGAGGGGCTTAGGTTAAATTTAATCTCATATGTGAATTTTACAATTTTTCACTCATGGGGCTCCCCCTTAATATTATTTTTAGATTTTTTAATTTTATGTATCTTTTAAAAAACAGCAAGTTACCAGCAAGTCTGAAGCTGACAGCCAAGTCTGAGCTTGCAAACTGCACAACCTTCATACACAATGGGTTTCAGAGAAAAAAGCAGAACATTTCTGTATCTCACTACACCAGTCGCAAGCCCTTAACCTCACTGCTAGGATTTCACCATCAGCCTCAAGTAAAATTGTCCTTTTAACTCTATCTGGCACCCTGTCTTAACTTAGGAAAGGTTTGATATGAAGAATGGACAGTCAAGAGGGAGATGCAGAGAAAAAGCAAAGGGGGAGGAGAGGGGCCAAGATTCAAACGATTGGTAGTGGTGGTTGGCACTTTGGTACTGAGAGTCAATCAGATCCATTTCATAAATCAACAGCAAAAAAAGGTGGGGGGGAACCAAAACAAAATCGTCCCTACAATCTTGAGCCAGGCTTAACAAAAGGAAAGAAGGTTCTCCATACTAAGGGTAACAATACATGGCAGGACCTTGACATCCGAAAAACAATAATTAATCATTTCAACAGTAAGTATCATCCTCTTTTTACTGAAAGGGGAGCTGACTCAAAGACAACCAAGGGAGTTGCCCAAAACCACAACACCAGTCATTAGCAGAGCTGCAGTTGGAAGTTTCTGGCTGCCAGCTCTACTTTCAATCACTGAAATTGGCAGCCAGACCAAAGCCACAGAGCTGCTACCCTGTGTGCTCCCAGGTGGAGGGAGGGTCACCTGCTCCCCACTGCCCAGTTCCAGCCACACCACCATCATCAGAGAAGGATGAAAGAAAGAGAGTGTCCAGCCACGGTGGTGGGCTCAGGGATGAGCACCAGCAGTGTGCATTTTACAGTACTGATTTCAGTTTCTCTCAGTTGCTTAGTCAAGACTCCAAAGTTACTTATAACTTACAGAGCCAGCTGTCTCACAACAACGATATTCTAAAGCCAAAGGTAGTCTTTATTGTAACCGTAGTTGGAAAAGTATTAAATAGGTGAATTTTTCATCTTAATTTTTATAGAAGCAACACAATTTTTGTAAAAAGCAGTTTGGGAAACCCAGTGTGACAGAGATGAGGAGGGGGAAGTGAGTATCCTACATTTACACTAAAAGCAGAACCATAGAAATCTACTTTTTTAGCATAATTAGTCTTGATTTATATATAAAATTACATCTAAGTCTCTGTTGTATTAGCTGAATATACTCCCCTCATTTCTGCATTCTGCCTGATACTTGCCTATACTGAGTTCTCCAGACATTCCTTCCAACTCACTTGATCCTTTGAAGCTGACAGTTATCTACAAATTCAGGCACTGAAGTAATTTATTCTTTTAGAAGTGTTGAGCATTTAAAACCTGCAACATCAGATTGTGCAAATATTCAAATTTTCTGGAAGAAAAAGAAAAGGAAAAAGCATTTACCTTGATGTCTACATTTATGTATATATTCTCCCCCTACACACTCTTATCTAGAGGCTTTTCCTCATGCATGAGATTTCCCATTTTTCTCCCTGTGCTTTCCAGGTACTTTCCACATATTGTGACATAACAGCTAAATAACACAAGAAAAGAAACTCAAATTACCTGTTACCATTTTATTCAAATTACCTTTCTTATTGTGAAAGTTTTCCTAAGATGGCTTCTGTAGAGACAAATATATTCACAGGCAATGTCAAAGGAAATTATTAAAACTCATCTAGCAGTGATGCAAGAGTTTTGTGCTGACCCGCACTAAAACAGGAAGAAACCACAACATACGAGTTTGGACAGAAATAATTCCTAGACTTTGCCTCTATTTAGTCTCATCAAAATCAAGCGTTACTCCCAGTAAACAAGAACACAAACACACCCAAAATGAAAAAAAACCAAACAAAACCCACACAAACACTTCGAGTTACTGTGGTTCTGCATGTGTAAAATCGGGGGTTTCAGTGCCAAGACTCGTTAGAAAAGAACAGCCAGAAAATGTTTGCAAAACAGATTACTATTATGAAGGGCATTAACAGCTATTAATAATAGAATATACATCAACCTACTGCTTTTTAGATAGTCAATATTAATTGCCAACCTAATTTGGAACTGCTAAGACAAGAGACCTTGCAGATGCCATTTGTCAGGTCTAAGCTAACAGTGGGTGAAAACAGGCCTGATAACAGTTACTTCCTTGTCATTTCCTTTCAAAAATGACACAATGTTGTTTCAGCGACCAAAGTAATTTTTATTTCATGAACGTACCTCTGAAAATAGATTAGGCCTTATAGAATGATTTTATATTTATGATCTGAGCTATCAGGCAGACCTCATGCAAAACTAGACTTCCAGTTCACAAGGGCTCTGGGTTACTCGGAAGGAAGCAAGATAAAGGCACAGGGAAATATGGGGGAAGGAAAAGAAAATATTGGGTGAGAGGTCTGGCACCTATCAACATTGCTGCAAGCTTGCCAAGTCCCATAATTTCATCACTAGGCTTCAGGAACATTAAAAGAGCTATTAATAATTTTTTTTTATTCTACCCATCACGTAATCAGTAGGAAGGATGCCAAAAGCCAGCCATTACAAGGAAGTCACCATGGCTAGCATTGAAACAAGATTATTTTCAGCACAGACTGGACCATCTATTGTTGCTTTAAATGGGATCTAAACCTCTTTAATTGCAATGGCAGCAAGAAAGATGGGAGTGCTTCAGAAGGACTCTTCCAGAAGAAGAAACAGAAGGGAATGGATCAGGAAATATCCATGAAAACTAAGCAACCAAGGGAAAACACTGATAGCGGGCACAGTCAGGACCTGAGGGCATGTTTGGGGCAGGATCCAGACAACTGTCTGGAAGTATGAAAATCTAAATGTAAATGGGGAGAGGGATTGCAGAAAGGGAGCAGAAGGTTAAAAAATGAAATAAATGAAGTAACACTGAAGACATCTTTAGTAGTTAGGGACAGTTGAAAGAATGAGTGACACCTGCAGCCTTGATAAGGAGTATGACCAGGACATACACTTCCTGCAACACAGGCGGACCAAGAGTGGGGCAACAGCACTTCTCCAGCCCAGGCTGCTGGGGAAAGGAAAAACAAAGCCCTCTCGGAGAAAGGAGAGCAAGATACACCCATTCCTAGCTCAGAATTAAATTTTACATTGAGAAGATATCACACAAAATGAGGACAGAATATTTCCTTCTGGAGGTGAAAGACAAGAGCCAGTGAAAAGTGCTACTTCTTCATCACACAGTCTCATTTTAAAGCCAGTCCAGTTGCTGGGATCTAGCTTACAATTTGCACGTGCCTGGGGCTGGCAATAAAGTAGTGGTGAGAGGAGGTGTCATGGCCTCAAGCTGCAGAACTCGCTAGAAAGAGAGCCTCCTCAATGGTTGTTTTACAAAAAAAGGGGAGAGTGAACTTGCACTGGGAAGAGACAGTACAACAGCAATCAGACGCTGTGCCACAAGAGCTGCCTGGGCTGCAGCACACAGATTTATCAACATTTACTCCACAGAAGAGAGTAGTACATAAAATTAAACTATGCAATATATGTACACAATATTATATATATATGTATATATAATACATGAGAATATTGTCTTCAGGAAATTAGCTAGCAGCTAGATTCCTAGCTAATTAACTAGGAGCTGAATGACTATAACCAAATTGTTGTCACACCAAACTGTCCCATCCCAATTGTTGACACACACCAAAGTCCCCAGCACTGGTTTGACACTGGACAAACAGACTTCTCAGTCAACTGAATCTGAACGAAGCAGCTATGCTCAAAGAACATAAGCACTTCTACCTGTCCCATTCTGGCTGTGCTTCTTTTCAGCAGGAGCACACACACGCTGGTGGCAATGCCACCGTGGGCATTGCTTGGGAGGGTGTGATGGGGTGGTGCAGAGGGGTGCCAGTGCACGTCGGGCTGGAAACTAAGAAGTCCTGAAAACAATTTTAATTACCCATTCTCGGAGTATAGGAGGACTGGTTGGAACACGTGCAAGTGAAGCACCTTGTTTACATAACAAACGAGGTATGCTTCAGACTGCAAGCTCTCTCACCTGGAGAGCTGTGTTTTACCAACAGTACACATAAAAGACCACCTTCGTGTAGAGAGTAAGCCTTTAAGTAAAATATTCATAGCCTGATCCAAGAGTGGCATGAAAGAGGGCGGTTTGAATGGACAAAATGTATATAATTTGCAAAAAAACCCAAAAAACAACCCAGGCAGCCACCAAGTCTTTGATTCTTGCACACTCCACACAATGCCAAGAGCCATTCAAAGCTTTCAGTTCTTGCTTGAGCAGCCACCTACAAAAGGCTAACTCTACTTAGAAAATAAAACTTAACTAAAGAAAGAAGAAAAACGAACAGACAAACTAAAAAACCTCGAGAGCATCTACATGAGCTAAACGTCTGAATCCAAGGAAAGTAATTTAGTCCTGATCCTCATACAATGGCATCATGCATTTAGCTGTTTCCACAACATTTTCCAACCAAGAGCTGAAAAGAACAGTAGGAATTTTTGAGGCCTGTAAATGGTACTCAGGAAGAAGGGGCAGACAAAAATGAAACACTGAAGTGATAGAGCTGGATAGCTTCAGCATGGATTGTACATTGGGAGACAGTGACAATCTCTAGGTAATCTTACTTTTGTGTTTGGCTGTTTGTTATTTGAATATGGTTATCCCAACACCTAAAAGTTTTAGAGACATCTACTCCTCTCTAACAGTGGAAACCTCTGAGGCAGAAACCAAAAGGAAAAAGTATCTATCTAAACAGTGCCTTTTAAAAACGCTACCAATAAAATTTAAGAAGATCAGCAAACTTGCAGCTTCTTTCAGCACATTAATGACAGTAAATATTAATTTCCAACTCAAACCTAGAGGGCTTCTACTAATTTATATTCCATCCTAATAAAAAACAGTCCAAATTTGAAAATTCTGCAACAGGAAACACAAGTTTTAAACTGCAGAAGTTAAAACAGTTTGAAGATCTCTTTAAATTTTAAATGTCTGGGGTGGGGATGGGGGGGGCAATATCTCAAAACTAAAGAAAAACTTTTCTACATCATCTGTTACTTTAAAAAAAAAGTGCTCAAATTATAGCATGACTACCCTGCTAATCCCTATGCCTTTAGGGGCATATATTTTTGTCTTCTGGACTTTGTACATCAGTTCACCAGGAGAAAGGACTGGGTCAGAAGCTGGATAGAACAGAGATGGTGTCTGCTCAGAGGGTCAGAGGCAGATTTAACTCAAAAATAATTATCACAGTTATTTGCAGGGTTCTGCCAGGAAAAAAAAATGGTTATCTTCAACAGAAGAAACCAACCAGTGAGACAGTTTTGTGTGGGGACCATGTTTATCTTACCCTTTCTCTTACCTTATCAGACACATCTCCTCGTCCTATTCAAAATACAGCAAGTCATGAAATTCCATCTGCAACAAAAAGAAAAGCCCATTAACACCTGCTGATAACCTTACAAAAAAGTCTAATAAGCTTTTCAAGAAAACAAAAAAGTTAAACTTCTCCTGTCATTCCAGTAGAATCTACACCCCAGGCAAGTTGCCCTCCCATCTGTGGCAATCTGGGAAGCATGGATAATAAAGGTATTAAAGATGTTGTAACATGTCCTGTAAGAAACATGCTCTTCCTCCTTTGGCAAGGATAACAGAGGTGGCCAAAGTGTACAGGTTGTTCTGCAGAGTCATAAGTAAGTCTGCAGCATCCTCTCATTAAATTAAATGAGCATCAAATTACATAATGTGAATGGTTGTAAAATGAGACCAATGGTAATGGCTAGAAATAATCCCAGTGGTGTAATACATCGTGGAGACAATTTTCCATCAGACTATCAAACCTGGGTAAGCAGCACCTTTTATCTACAGGCCAAGAAACTGTCAGCATGCAGCCTCCCTTAAAACCAGTAAAGCATGCAAGAAATGGATGGAACAAAACTCTCATGCTCAAGTTTAAATGATGGTTACCCTGGACAAGTACATTTAATTTCCTAACACCTTAACAGACCAACTTTTCAAAGCAACCAAGATGTTTTTGTAATATAGGTAAACATGACACCATCTGGCATATTTGGGACCAGATGAAAGAATACCACACACAACCAACAAATTTGCAACCTTAAGAAAATGTCAATAAAATTTACAGTCCGGATAGACTCAGGCTTGAACAAACATTTTGCCATGGCACTATTAAGAAAAAACGACATGACCTGCAATCCAGCCAGTCCATGAGTCACTAGGGCAGAAGAGAGCCCTCCCATCTGGCAACCTGAAAGAGTTGCCTAGAGTGAGAACTGTGAAACAAAGACCTAAAAAAACAACCAAACCAATCCCTTCACACCCTCTTTTAGCTCTTCCAGTATCCTTCCCACAAAGCCTACAAGTCGTGTGCCAGGCTGGAAAAGGTCAGAAATGCGCAATGGTGAATGGCACACTGCTCAAGAGAATACTACTAAAAAAAAAACCAAAAACCAACCAATGCATAATTTTTCAATCCAGTTATCTGGGAGGAGATACAGCAGGAATGAAAGGACCTGAAGCAAACAGTTTTCATGTTTGCCTACCTCTCCTGCAGTGATGCTACCTAGTGTATCCCTGTGCCTAAAGTACCAAACGAGGTGCACCCTCACTTGGTTTTGCTTGAACACCGAGCAACCATGATGCCAACAGACCCCAGCAGGAACCCACAGGTGCTCAGTGCCACAGAGATGTGACATCCTTCACCACTCTGCACTGCCAATTCCCCACGAGCAGAACAGGGATGGCAGCACATGTGTCCCCAGCCAGGGTCCAAACTGCCATCTCTGGGGTGCTTCCTTTTTCCCTTAAGTGTACATTACTACACACTAAGTGCTAAAAAATAAACTTTTCATCCTGAAAATACCACTTTCTCAGACTCTATTGATGATCACTAATTTTTCTGGCATTACCAGAATTACAGGGCAACACAGTTATACCACTACGGAGTTTGGGTTTTTAAAAAAAAATTGTTTTGTTTTTTATTCTTTTTCCTGTATGAAGAAGAGATCTTTTATCCATGTTACAGAATTATTTGAACGAAAGATAAACACTGACCAAGAGCCCACTTCAGCACCCTACCCTTCTATTCCTCTGCCAACGCAGTAAAATTCCTCAGAGCACAACCTCTTCCTGGCTATTTTCAGAGTAACTGTAGCAATCATACAAGAACAATGGGGAAGTTTGTTTTACTCAAAGAGTAAATGTTTTGCAGCTTCCAATGTAAATATTTTAATTAATGGATTTTTTTTAACTCTCTACTGCCTTACTTGTGTTCACATTCACACAGAGCTATCAGGACAGAAGCAGCACTCAACAGCCATAATTCAAAGAAGAAGAAAAATACAACATAGAAAATGGCATGCTGACTTTAGAAAAAAGCACCTTCATTACCAAATTAAAACTCAACGGGCATTTGCTAGGGGAGATTTCTAGTAAGAATTTAGAAGAAGCAAGTCTGCTCATGTCCTATGCTCTGCCAAGGGCCTTTGTTATGTCTCATTGAGACTGTGAGACTATTTTCATAGACAGCTTGTAGAAAACCACAACCCAAACGTATTTCTGAAACAACATCATGCCCAATGACCAGGCTACAAGGAAAAAGTGACTTATCTTTTTGTGTCAAACATCAATATGGCTGTTCTTAACCACCCATCACTGTGCATCCACTTCACAGAAATGCTCAGATCTCCTCTTAATAATCCACAGACCAAGTGTTGCAGACTCTGCTGGGAGGATGGGACTTGGATTCACTCTCTCTAGGCTGGACTGTTTTGGTACTACAGCAAATGGCTGGACTGAGAAGCCAAGCCATCCTGCACATGCTCCTCTGATAGTTTCTGGATCCAGGAGCACCCTAGGTGCAGGCAGCTCTTTCTCTTTGAACAGCACCTCTCCCCAAAGAAACCATCTTCCTCCTCTGCCCCCAGATACGGGGATACGGTTTGGATGCGATATCAGCAGATGGCTGGCATTCAAGATTTTTTAAATTTTCTTTTTCAAATGAAGTAGGACACAGATGGTGACGTTCCTGCTTTCCCAAAGCCTGGAACATGATCGTAGACCTGTCTGAGCTGGGAAGCTCAAACCCGTAGTATGTTTCTGGAGAGCTGCAGAAATTACTGCACAGACCAGTTTAGCCTGAACCAGTCCCACACGTGGCAGTGTTTCCCTTTCCCTGCTTTTATCTGAATGGGAGGTTTTGTTCCTCTTGTACTGACCTCACCACACTTGATGCCTGTTAGCAACATCCTTCCAGCAGTTCAAACAAGCTCCACAGAAATTCCTGCCACTGTAAGCCTTCTAGAAGTACAAACAGCTTCAAAGAAATTCCCTGCCACTGTAAGCAACACACATGCTACCCAGGTAAAATCCCCACTGTATCTTTCAAAAAATTACAGCATTTGTATTCTTGCACCACTTCATGCAAGATGCTGGCTGCCTGCTCATAAGGCTCCCCAGATTCTGCAGTTCTCACAACCACCACCCACACTGGCAGCTCCATCACCTCCAGGCCACCACTGGCATATCACATCCCACTCGGCAGTGGCTAGCACTGGAAATGATGGGAAGAGGCCTCCTGCCCTCTTTCCTGCAAGAACTACCAACTAAATGAGAAGCAAGACTTCCCAACTGCATTTCATTGAGAACAGACCTTCCACAGTCCTAAATTAGTAAATGCTGACTATCAACCACTCCTCATTTAGGATGGGGAGCCATAGGGGAAAGAATACTTGGCTCTTACTTGAGAGAGACCCTTTAATTTGGCAGCAGCAGGAGATGCTGGGGACAACGAGGCAATTGATGTTCCTGCACAGGCAGGCTGAGGCTCATGCCGTGCAGAAGGAAGCAGGAGTAAGCAGACACATCACCTCTCATGGTGTGAACCCACCATGGCACCTGACTCCTCAGCAGGGTAAACGGGTACCAAAGGATGATACCAGCTGAGAGCTCCCCTTGCAGCAGGGTCATTCAGAAATGTGTGTTTGCAAAACCCTTCCCTGTCCCTGACAATGCCACAAAGTGAAAGTAAAACTCCTCATCTTACATTTGAGTGTTATCAACCATTGCTGTGTACTGACACTGTAGACATTCGTACAGTAACAACTTCAGCTTCCACACCAGAAAAGACTTTCCTTAAAATAACCCCAAAAAATAATTGTTTCCCCGTATTCCCCATCAGATTTTCTGGCTATACATGCAACATTAAAACACAAAGTAAAAATCAAAGAAGTAAATATCTCTGCTTGGAACAGAGCTCTTCCAAAACACACTTTTCATGGAAGACCCAAGTGAGGAGGCAGACTTTGCACAAAGCCCTCGATGTGCACAGACTCTGGAAAAGGAAAGGAGATCTCTGAGCAAGCGAGCAACCTAGAGTTTATGCCAGTCCTTCCATCTTCCTCTCTGACCTCTTCTAGGGAACCACTGCATTTGACTTCCTCATATGCCTATTTAATCAGCAATGTGAAACTTGCACAACCTTACTGGTGTCTCTGTGGTCTTCCCATCAGGGCAATGAGTAGAAATGCACCCCAAAGGAGCGGAACATTCATAAGTTTCCCATGCCCACGGGATGGAAAAGAGAGCGAGGAGAGAACAGATGAATGTTAATCTCTCCTCCTTGCCGCCAGCAGCAGTCTGTACTCTCCCACGCAGACAAGAGGGAGGCTGTACAATTTGTTGAGGCCAAACTGTCTGGAGAAATGCAGGGAGAGAAAACTGATGGCAAATTCTCCTCTCTATCACTTCTCTTACTGTAGGGAAAGTGAAAGTCAGTCATAGAGTTGCTGATAGAACATGAGACCACAGGGTCTTTAAGGGGCTGCTTTTATGTAAACCGCAGAGCTGGGCTGTGCAGGACTATCAGTTCAACATATTTGCTACCTAAAATATTTTGCTCACACACTGCTTGCACTCTGACTTCTTATGGAGAATACTTTCATTGGCACATTAAGCCCTTTGTCTGATCATAAGAACACAGAAAGGACCCGACACCACTCCATTACAGATGTTAATTCACAAATGCAGGATTTCTCTCTAGCCTACATGATGCCAAGCACCTACTTCCTAACCACGAGTAGGTAGCCAATAATGAAACACTGAGCTTGGAGCAGTTGCCACCACAGACACTTCTTTAACTGATCTGTGCCTCAAAGGTGCCTGTCAGCACACAGTGTTGTACATGTGCCAAACAAGAGCATGGGGGAGAAGATCCAAGCAGGAAACAGAAGCTTGTCTTAGATTAGCACAGCTCACTCAAGTATAGTGCTATGCTCAGATTTGGTTTTGATTTGAAAACCTTGCTGTCATTGGCTAAGAGGATGTTTGAAGTTTTGTTAAAATAGGCAAAACCCAAAAGCCAGAAAGCTGAAACAAACACACAAATGAAGTTACCCTGGCAGCAGTAGGTACCTTAAAAACTTATAAAAGATGCACGTTTCTCAAACCCCATTTTACAGCAACCTGCTTCTTCCTTTTCCATCTCCCCTATCAGCTGAAGGCAGCCACTTGGATGGGCACCTCCCAAGTCTCCAGCACATCATATTCAAAGAGACACAGCAGAAGAGAGCAAAAACAGAGTCTCTCTGCTGCAGTTTGAGACATCATCAGCCACCTCTGATCTTTACTGAGAATCCCTCTCCACCACCCCCACATCCCTACTACAAGGGGAGCACTTTGCTGACTGTTGAGATGTCTTACAAATAAGCCAAGGCCAAGACCAGCTTGGCTCCAAGGAAATATTAAATGGTACTCTGGTGAGCTGGTGGCACTGTTTCAAGTTCTCTGTTAATTCCTGAATTGAGTCCTGGAGTGACCATATTGCCTCAAGACAGCAGAGCCTACCTTCAAACACACATGCCAGCACTGCAGATGTGGTTTTCATACATTAATACCTGTATAGCAGGAACCACACCAGAGGAACAACTTGCTTACCCTAGCTCACAATAATCACTGTGGCAGAGGGATACTGCAACCAGTACCATGATCAAGGGCAAGGAGAAAGTTCTACGGATAATCTAGAGAAGGAATCTGAACCTTAAAGGGAAAACTTGAGTGAAGAATGAAGGGATAAAAACCCCCACTATTTAATGTTAGCATTTATTAATGTTTAGCCTTCAACTGCAGATAAACAGAGAAGAATCTCTCTGCCTGTGCACATATTTAAGACTGTTTACACATGAAGTCCAAAAGGATGTCCTCATTTTATAAATAATTTGATCTGATGACTACATCAGAAAAAAGTGCAACTTAAGGCTACATAAAGAGGCAAAACACTTGGCTACTAATGTCTAAACAGGGGGGCAAAGACTAAACATCAGAGTCACTAAAACTGAGCAAATGGTTTATAGTTGAAGCTAAGTGCATAACGTAGTGCACATTCAACACACACCAAACTGTGACTCTCCCCAAACTTTTGAAGCTGTGATTACCAGTAAGTCATTTCAGTATTCAATATGAGAGTCTCCTAAATGTAAACACTTCCTCTGCTACTTATACCTGACCACATAAGCCATCCAGCAATGCCATACTGCTCCCGTGGGGTAGGCACAACACATCAGGAAGCACACTTGTGGAGCCACAGGGTCACGTAACACACAAGGAGCATGGGGAGAAATTGAGACCTCTCTCTCACAGAAATGAGGAGAAAAGGTCCCCAGAAGATTTACTGTCTGAACTCAAAGCCTGTGATTTTGTTTTCGTTTGTCACATGCTCCTATATGTGCACATAGATGGCTGTAGTTACACACCTGTGCAATTAGCTTAAAATGAATGACTCTGCATCTCAGTGCAGCAGTGGAAACACTGCACACAAGAAACTTTGTGTTACCCTCTGAAGAAATACTATTTCCAGGTAAAATGTGCTCTTCAGTTCAGCTGAGTGCACAAACTTAGTTTCCAGGGTTTTTTTCTCAACTGAGAACCTGTACGCAGTAACATAAGAATACCGTCAGCAGTCTCAAAAGAGGGTCAAAGTATTTGCTACCCCAATTTTTTCACAGACTTCCTAAACTGAGAAAATGATGGGATTTCTTTTTTATGTTGTCTATTTACTACCGCAAGCCATAATGCCAGGCCATACACCACATCAACTGCCTCTTGCTCTAAGCTCAAAGCATGCCCTTGTGCAATCAAGAGGCCTGCATGCAGAAGAAAGGAACAGAGGATTAAAAAAAAAGGCAGCACACATGTAATTTTGGTGTAGCTGAATCTTCTATAACTACTGATACTGTAGATATTCACTATGAGTGGGGAATATTTTACAATAACGTACAATCCTGTGCTTTTAAGAACTAAATTTCTGACCGAGAGGAGCAATGAGGACTGCAAGCATTTAACTTGAAATCAGCAACCACATGCGGTAAGAAAGGCCTGCCAGGATGTGATCCTTAATTATGACTTCATCCTGCTCAGCTCCCTTAGAAGGAGGATCAGCTGAGACATCTTGCCCAAAGCAGCTTCCACAGTGCACAGCCCAACCAAAGAGGAGACCAGGGTGCCAAAAATAACAATAAAAAAAGTTTTCCCCACAAATAATGAGGTATCCCTTATAATTCAACCCTATACTATAAAACCAGATTTGTCAAGTTCCAAATTAGGTTGCAGCAATATTTCATTGCACCATAAATCTTCCTTACACCCTAGTAAAGATGTCTAATAATTTAATATGCTGTAATTTTTTTTTTTTTTTTAATTCTGGAACTCAAAAAAAATTGCCTGAAATAGGCATCTCTTTTACAGTCCGTTTTCCACATACGTACAGATTCCAAAATGTAACTGGTTTGCATTTTTTGCATGGAATATCATTTGCAAAGTGCATTTACATGTGGACTACCAAAGGTTGTAATTATCTCTCTTGGGTTTCTTAGGTAGGTCAGTGAACATCCTACAAAGGCTTCTGTATTATCCCATGATATTCATTCAGCATCATTTTTTTGAAAGCAGTACAATCTCTTTAAAGAATTACAACAACAAGTAAAACTTTCAGAAGAAAAAAGTGGGTTTCCAGAGTCAGAAACTTTCAGAACCTTTTTCTTTACTTTTTATTAAAAGTTTCACAGCCCTTTTTTTGCTGAAACAGATTACTTCACAAAAATGCTGAATTTTTGTGACTGTCTCATATACTTCTATTTCAGTGGATAACATGCACCTCACATAATGGCTTCAAATAAAAAGAAATAAAAGCAGAAGATATTCAAAAGGGGGGGGCATGAGATACTGCCAGTACTTGTTATAAAAATTTCTAATTCCCATTCCCTCTCAACTAATCAGATCTGTAATAAAAGAAACACTATTTCAAAGCAGTTGCCATGTCTATATACACCACCACTGTAAAAAGTTAGGAATATGATCACATCAAACACTACGAAAAATACATTTTTCCTTATGAAAAAGATATGATGGAAATGGCTCTAGAACTTTAAGATTGCTCTAAGTTTGAAAAAACAGTGACGTCATTATTTTCCTGCTGCTTCTGAGAAGTTTACATCCTTGCTTCCTGCTGCCTCGCTTCACTTTTCTTAACCCAAGAAACACAGGACATGCACCACAGCACTTCAGAGCTGGGATCACTCGAGGAAGGCAGGACAAGTCCATTTTACATCTCACCAAGCCTCCCTTAACAGGAACTCAATAAAAGTTACACTTCCAGAAGCTAAAAGAAAAGGTGAACTATCCTCTTATTTGCCATGTCTCTATGAGTACACATGCTATCTTTTTTTCTCCTTTATCCTGTTCAGTCAAGGGTCAAAAGCAGTGTATGGAGAAGCTAATTCGTGGTCCTGATCCTGCAAAACCCCATGAGGAGAAGGCCCCAGAAAGCATCTAAATGGAGTATGCAGCAATTAAGACGTTTGACTACTCTGCTTATCGCATGATTGCATTCCCTGGCGTGGAGTCTTGACACAGGCTGAAGTCAAGATAGTGAGTGTCACAACCATTTCACAGCTTGCTGTCAGATCATAGAGACAATTTTAAAGACAGAAGAAATCCAGAAAAAAAAAAGTGGTTTTTTTTTTTTTTTTAACTTCAAATATTTTACACTGGGGCAAAGCATTAACAAAAATGTTATTTTGGGTAACCGATTGACTCATTTTTTGCTAAAATTAAATTTTATCAACCAATTCTGAAAGAGCCAGGCAATCTAAAAGCAGTGCCCTGCAAAAAAGCTGAGTTCATACTATCCAAGGAACTTCCTAAGCTTGATTTTTAGGATAAAATACAGCCAACCCTCTTAATTCTCTCATCATTTCCCCACTGAAACAGCAAGAACTTTATGTTCCCCTTAACTTCTTTTTACCAAACTGCTACATTTTTTGTGCTCCACATTTCCCTCAGGGGTGCTAAGGCTGGGGCGGCCCCTGGAGAGTGAAGGCTGTCTGGTGGGCTTCTGAGAAGCTGGGGCAGGGGAGGTGCTGTATTTTGGTTTTTCATACGCTGGGACTAAGACTGGTAATGGGAAACTGCTTAGTTAACCATTTCTCCCAGCATTCCCAGGAAACTATCTGTCTGAAAAAGATATCTTCTAATTAAAAACAAAACAAAAAAGCCCCTAATTAACCATTTTATCTAAGATTAATGCCCAGCTAGTTTTGCCACAGTTTTTAAGAACTGGGTTGGCTTTTCCAGCCAAGGAGGAAGTGAGGCCAGACCCCGAGAGCTGCTGGGCTGATACTGATCTGCAAAAACTCCATGAAGCCCAGCAAAATTATTCTGCATTTATTTATAGCTCCACCAATAAATGCAAAATCTGGTAAATCGGTTTTCAGATATTGAAACTGCACAAGCCTTAAAAATTTCCTACTAGACAATTTCTGACATTTGAATTGCTCAGATAAAGAAAGGAGCCATCTCAATACCTGTTTTTTCAAATTTGCTTCCCCAGGCATCTCAGTTAATTCAGCACATCTACATTTAAAGCTTACTTCTGTTATTCTACTCTGTGCTTTGTATTTTACAACATCTATAAAATGTTATAATATACAAATAGTTGTATATATACCTGAAATGCACATTAGAATTTGTTTTTAAACAAGTAGCACACCACATAGGTAATACAAATATCTGACCTCACATTACCAACTCACCAATACCTCAGGCAAGGATTTTTACTCACTTAGCACTCTTCCTTAAAACGTATACACACAGGAGAATACATAAAGGAGAATACACAAGAAAACAAGAAATCCTCTCCTGAAGACTAATATTTACTTACTAAGAAAAGTTATTTCCCTTAACTGGAACATTTATATAGCTGGGAAAACAATACATAAAGAATTTACTAGATTCACATGCTTGTACATCTATTAGTTAAAATATTTCCCAAGGAAGTTCAACAGTTATGTCTAATATGCATCATCAGTTAAATACTGCTCTCCACAAAATACTGCAAACAAAAGTGCTTGTATAAACAACAGAAGAAAGATAACCTGTTTATTACACAGGTTGATTATCTCACCAATTAGATCCAGCTTTTATGGCATTACAAGTGACAGAATAAATTTTTAACAATCACAACCTTGATTAGTCTTTGTACCTGACAGAGTTTGCATCTACTACTTCCATGGCACTTAGTCTTGATTTTGAAGTCAAGGTACTGCAATTAAATTATTCAGATGCTCAACACTGACTAATCCCCTTCCTGTCCTTAAATGACCAGAAATACCCAAAACCTAACCGATCTCAAACACCTGTTCCCAGAAGTATGCCTTCTATGTTTTCATATACAACAAAATCTGGAACTTGGCCCAGCTGATCTACACAACTTTGATAACGGCATTTTCAAACTAAAAGCCAGGAAATTAGTCATGGTAGCGTAGTATCTCTAGAGGACAGTTTGGGTGGCCACCAGTAAGATGCGTGTGGAAGGCTGTGTGAGAGGGCAAGATTGGTATCTACCACTTCCTCCCTTCTGTCATCAGCATTCGAAAAGCTGAGAGAGTCCTCCCTCCCTTACTGTGGACTCACCCCAAGCACAGGAGAGGGCCACTGGAGGTATGCACACACAGCCTTGAGAAGAGCTAACTAAGACCAACACACTGGGCGGGGAAAACTCCTCGAAGCCAAAGACATGTGGTTTTGCCAGTTCGGTTAAATAGTGACTTAAGTGTCTCAGAGAGCCGTTCTTATGAAAATCAAACCTCAAACTTTTAAAGGATCAACCTGCAGGAGAACAATCCTCTCCAGTCCCCAGCAGCTACATGATGCCTCTTGAACTTGGCGAAGTCATCACAACATCCTAAAACACACCACCTCCTCACTATGGCCAACCCACAAAAATGCCTTCCCACCCCCTATACATGGGGAAAGTAGGGCACCACCATATTGCCCTAACAGGAAAACCTCACTAGGCAGACTGGGGGCTTTCTTTAGGAGCTTGCTAATGCCCCAGCCCCAGCACAAAGACTTTAAGCCAGATGCTACTGTATGACCAGTCTCGCCCCACAGGCAGTCAGTGAAAAGCAGCGCTCTTCCCAAGGAAATTTTAGAAGTTGAAGCAATCCAACCCAAAAGATTTCACCTGTTACACGAAGTGTGTGCCAACTGCTCCCAGCCAGTTCAGTGGGCACCTTGCGGGCCCATTCTCCTCAAGGACGGCACCAACAACCGCCAAGGCCCCATCAAGATTTGTTTACTACAATCTGCAAAAGGTCAATGTTGCAGGCAAGGAGACAAACACCCTGTTAGACTGAGAACATGTCCACCACTGGGAGGAAGGGAGAGAAATGGAAACCAGTGGTGTGAACCACAGGGTGTTCAAAGCTCAGTGACTGCCTGCTCTGCCAACAGGGACACAGTCAGGGAGTCAGAGCCACAACAGCTCTGTGAGCAGGGCATGGTGAGAGAAGATCCTCATTTCTCTTCAAGGACATCGTTATTTCCTAAATTACCTCAGGCAGCCTCCACACCACTGCAGCACCCTCACAACTGCCTTCCAAAGGCTGCAGCACTGGGCTGTGTTGCTTTCTCTCACTTGGCTCTTCCCACACCTCCCATTAGACTTATATCATGGTGTTTTGCTAGGTCTGGGCACAGCAGCACTGCCCAGCACTAAGAAGTGAGGGAGCCAACATGCTTGAGGCCGCCCAGGAGGAAGAAGAAGAAGGAGGAGGAGCCCCCCCAACGAAAGAGCAGAATGGGAAAGCCAACTTTAGCTGGCAGCAAACACAGTTTGGCCAAACCTAATTAATCCACCTGCAATCCCAGTTTCGGTGGGCTGGTGACTCCAGACTTCATAGGAAACTCCATTTTCCTAAAGGATGCTCTTCTGCTTTATCCTCATTAACATCACTTGCTTATTTTTTTCAAAAGCAGAGAAGCTAACTATCACTTCTGCTCAGAGCTGTGTAACACAACTGTGGGGTTTCCTTTTCCACACTGAGAAGCACATTACAGAATAGATGTTAGCTGTCTCTGCTTAGAAAAGTAAGCTTTAATGGTTTCCCTCTAGCATCTCCACCACACAGAAACCACACAGATTAGATCCCTTTTTCTGAAACTTCAGATGTTATTTGTGAAAGGGCCATGTTAATAGCTTTACTTTTTTTAAGCTTGCTGGGATCATTACTTTACTCCACATAGCCAAGACAAGGGAAAATGCTCACAAGCAACAGCAAGAAGTAACCAAGAACTAGGCTGTGGGTCAGTAAGAAAAGGAAAAATTGATAAAACAATGCAGAAATTATAAATTGGGTTACTGAGTCGTATGTATGGCTATGACTGTGTGAGAGGATGCATATTGTTACCACACACAAATGTCTGGCGAGTTGGAGTTTCTCATTTGCCTTCTGCCAAGTTCATTTATGTAGCCTGCTCCCACAGCCCCTACCAAGAGCCATGTTCTCCAACAGTATGCACTTGTCTCCTGGAGAAGGAGAAGCCTACTTTTGCCCCAAATAAGAGTTCAACTTTTTTTTCTGGGTATTTTTGCAAGTAAATAAAGAGCAAAAGCCCTTTGTTTCCACTAGAAGCATTTTTATCCCAAGACAGAATATGGTACAAAACAAAACTAGACAGTGCCATTTGCATTTTAAACTCAACACTTTCAAGATCAATCTCCTTCAACTATTACAAGAAGTCAAAAACATGGCAAGCGGAGGCAAAGCTTACACTTCAGATACATTGCTTCTGATATTTGAGAGGTTCAGTACAGATACTATCCCATAAACTCTCCAGCATCATATTTATGAGCAGACGGACACATTTATTTCTTTGGATAGAAAACATGGAGTAGATGACCATCACATCACTGGTGAAAACTGTTATGTCATAAAATAGCCCACAGCTGCCTGAATTTATAAGTTCCTGCAACCAAGTAGCACGTGCCAAGCCAGGCAATTCTGACGAATTACATTAGAAGCCTATAGACTTCTCAGAAATAATTACTTTGCTCAGAGCTGCATCTTCACAAAGACATACATACACTGACATTTATGAAAGAAAATAAATTCTGACTGCTTACATTCACGTATTTTCCCTTGAGGATAAACCTGTAAGATTATTAACTATAATAAAGCTCTAAAATGGATGCTAAAATGGTGTTTGAGGGCAGCATCAGACACTCCAAAAACATATATACGCTAAATTCTAGTGCACTATATAAAGGCAAGTTTCAGCTAGAGAGCTTTACTGTGAGTTGTGGTACTTTAAAAGCACTCTTGTAACAATTTTAATAGTTTAAAATATTGGAGTTTAGTCCCAAAGAGATGTAGCTAGCGCTAAACTGCCATTTTAATGGAATTTCTGCACCCTCTCTCCATGCTCTACTTTATAAATAAACCTCTAGACTTTTTATTGATTTTTTTAACATGATAGATTGAGTCTCTCTGGCAGAGTGGGCCAAAGAACAGCACATGAAAAATTACAGGTTCACAGTTTGTGAAAGGGACAACAATAACAAAACCCCCAAGAGAAAACAATTACAGCACAATGCATATATGCGTGTGTTCACTGCTTTCAAATCTGCCCTGTGCATATGTGTATACATATGTATCTCCCAAGACTTCATTAAATTTCAGTTTGAAAGCCTAAACTTGACTTCAGTGTGTCTGACTTGAGTAGCTTATGCTCTGAATTGGTGTAGGACATGCCGTAAGAATTCTTTCAAAAGGTTTTGTAGTAGTCCCAGGTCGACGTTCTGCAGATGCACATGTTAAAACATTCAAGAAAGTTTTTAATGGCATGTATAGCAAGAATTAGGGTAAATGAATACAGTTAGTCTTAGAAGGTCCTGTGCCAGACAGCTCACCAGGATACTGTCCCGCTGACCCAAATTCTGCAACCAGCTCTGCCCATGTGAGTGAGCACTGCCAAGTGCACTTGTGGTCAAGCTGCGAGATCACTCCTCCTCCTACAATCCAGCTCAGACACATACTACAGAAACACACCATGGCAGAATAAAAACTTACTACCCCTGTGCATGGATGCCCACCCACAGGAAGGAGAAACTGTTAGTTTTCTGACACAGAGACAGACCTACTTGAGTCGTGTGATCCAATTCTCAGTTGCCAACATTATGCAAGGGATAAGCAGAACAGCTCATACCACAGGTTTCTTTCTTATATAGGAAGAACATGAAGGACAATCAAACAAGAAGGAAACAGAATACTGGCAGCAAACTGAACTAGGTAAGTACAAACAAAATATTTAGCAGTCTTTTGTCTTTATCCCCTTTGGTTTATCTCTCCTTACTGCAATGTGTTTTTTAAAATCTGGATCTGTTCACTAAATATGTGACTAGATTAAAAAGATTCCTTGAACACATGACTCTGCAATATGATTTAAATTCTTTGCAAGATCTCACAAACTCCTGTGTGCTTAATTTTAGAAACAAGGACAACAAAAAAAATTCAAAAACCCAACAACGTCTGCCATTTCCATATGTGCTCTATATTTTCCTAGTTCTTTACCAGAAATGAAAAAAAAAAAAAAAACCAACAAAAACCCACAAAAAACCAACAACCCCCTCACAAAAGAATGTGAGGGGCATTATGTCTTCCCTGACACTTTGAAATACAAGATACTTCTGACTTGTCAGTCACCTAGATATCTGTTACACCTGGCTCTAAGTTCCCTCCAACTGAAACACAGAAGGGATGGTAATTCAGAGAGCTATTTGCGGAGATTTGACAGCAATATCATGAATACAGGGGTGTTCTGGCCACGCAATGCCCCAAAATTATTTTCAGTCGACACAGCTGCATCATTCCGAGTACAGAGCAACTACCGGTCTTCCCACTTCATCCCCTTGGTGGCTGTTTCTCTGCTGATGGAAGGAGATTCAACAGCAGCAATTACTATCACAGCAGTGTCCATGGGGACCCAATCCACGTGCATGCAATGCAACAGCACCCAGTTATGCAACCTGAACAGCTTGGGATGCTCGAGGAACACACGGGGAAAGGTGGATTCAAAGTGTGCGAGTCTACCAGCTCAGAGATTCATGCCACAACTCCAACCAGCCCCATGCCACATAAGTCACCAAGCAGGGGTACAACACATGTCCAGTTTTGTTCCTGTGGGCTGGCAAACACATCAGAAGGGACTTGGCATTTTCCCTGATTTGGCCAAACTGCATATACAGATCCAAAACCAGACCTCTTGACTACTTCTTGAAGGTCACATCTCTACAGGTGGATGGTGGAGCTGAAGGACCAGCATTGCTACCAACCACGCTCCTGCTCTGCGAGGAACACCACCTTCAGAGGCCAATGGTTTCAACCTGGCCTTTTTGCTGGTGCTTAGCTCACACAATTCTTTATCCTCATTAAGCATCTGATTTTTAAATACCGCTCTGCCTTGGCTCGCAGGCACCTGCTACTGACAATTATCAGAGAACATATGTAAGAAAAAAAATAGCATATGGCTATACAAATAACTGCAGCAATGAAGTGCTCCTTGCAAGCTCTAAAAGAGACAAGTAATTGCACCAGCTCCATGGCGTGTGAGCACTGACCACTCAAACACATGGGGTTACACCAACATGTGTCCTCCCAGGACATCCCTCAGCCCTTCCCCCTGCATCCCCTTGCTCTTGACTACTGCAGAAGAGAGCTGAGCCAAAAGACACATAAAAAAATACAAAGCGTGTGAATGGATATCTGTAACTTTTGCATGCCGTGAGCCCAATCCAAAGCTGTCACTGCAAGTCTTCCTGCCGGAGGTGCCTGGAGGCTTCCTTGCCTTTCTCCCAGGGCAGAGGGCCACTGATGAGACACACAAGAAGGGAAATCTCTCCACATCCATTGAAGTGTCAGGTGAGTTCACTTCACTGTATTTTTGGGTTTTTTAAAACTCATTGGGGTGAGTCCCATCCCCATAGCTTCAACCCTCCCAAAATAGTAAAGATAAATTCGGATGTTCTACATAAAGGACATTATGGCTGGAAATTTAGCAGGAGAGTCAAAATGATGGCTGTCCTTCTGCTTTGTCTCTGTGCACACTGGTACCACCACCAGCACGCTACCAAATGCTACCAGCACTCAAACGCACAAATTCAATATCACATTTCTCCCTTTTCTTAATGTATTTATTTTTCCTCTGGGAAGTGACTTAAAAATTGCTTTATGATTAAAAAGCACAGCAATCAACTTTTCAAAATGTCAACTTTCACTTCATTTCTGTTTCCCTCCTCCCAGCTCCTCAGGCTCTCACAGGAAACCCCCATGCCTCCATTTCACACTTTGCCACAGCTGTAGCCCTACATCAACACCAGAAGGGCAGCCCCAAAACCTAGGATTTTTGGTAGAGATGAGGCATTCTCTATTCCCTGCCACAGAGCTCAGCTTTGCACATGGGACATTCAGCCACAACCTAAGAGCTTTAGTTCAAAACCTCCTCAGTCTCACAAGGGCAGGTTTTGACCTTCAGGGCTGAGGGGATATAACCTACCCAACGATGTGCCACAGCAAACTGCTGACCTGGTCACCAGAAGTGCCAAAGGGCACAGTGCCGTCCTTTGCTTGCTTCCACGGCAGCAGGGATCTCGGGAACAACACAGCACTAGGGGGTCACCCAGTCTGGCTGCGCGCACAGCAAGGAAATGAGCGACATTCCCACCACTTTCAAAAGGCTTTACACCAGATCTTCATTTCTCCTCCTTGCACAAAATTCAGAGCATTTATGATGGAGTTATAGATGTGCCACAGTCAGCAAAGGAAGACTCACAGCACAGAGCTAATGCTCAGTTAATAACCCAACAGGGAGGAGGAAAAAACCTCTGAATTTAGCACGGCTGATGTAAGCTGTGATGTCATTTCCACACATAGGCTAGTGAAAAAAAAAAATTTAAAAAAAAAATTTTTTTTCAGATCCAAGATACAGAGATATGTAAATTGCTTGGCTTCCATTTCAAATAAACAGAGGTGAGATAACCCCAAAACTTAATAAAGCTTTCAGCCTTTGCTCCTGCTCTTCAGAGGAATTGAAGCCTTCGACAGGCTCAGCTCGCTGGGAGAGCAGTGAGCCAAACCACTTGTACAGGCATGCACCCTCAGCGCCGTCCCACCCAGCAGTGCCAGCACAGTCTGGTTCTCACTCTTCAGCAACATGTTTGGTTTGGGTTTTTTTTTATTTTGGAGGAAGTAATTTTAAACAAAGTATCAAAAAAAAAAAACCAAAAAAACAACCAACCCAACCTGGCTCTAACAGCTCTAAGGGATTTTTTGGTACGATTATGGGTCAAATTAACTATTCTCTACGGACAGATTAAACAAGCCAAGCAAAACAGGTCAGAAGATCAGACAGAATGGACATCTCAGAATTATGAAAGATGCTCAGCTAAATTAAAAAAAAAACCCAAAACTTCAGCCAAACAGAGAAGAAACTGCTGAAAGAACAACCTGAAAGTACAAAAAATAAACATACTAAATTTGGATAACTCAGGAAATGCTGCAGAAGAGTTTTACCATTTTTTAAAAATAATACATTTTTTTAAAATAAAATCCCCTATTTTTTCCCCACCGAAAAGTAACTTCTCAATAGGAACTCTGCTGTAAGTTCTGTGCTTACCTATTACACCAGTAAATAATTTCAGAACTTGAGAACATTTATGAGAAAACTCAACCTGGAGGGTAATTTTCCTGAAATTTCTGTTTGGCAAATGAAAATAAGTGTTTTCAACAGATGAATATCCTTCCCTGTAATTGTTACACTGTTACCATCATGTAAATCGGTGTTTTACACAAATGCAGCTTGAAACCTACCTACTGAAAGAAAAACAACCCCATATAAAACCAACCTGCACAAAACAGGGTAGAACAGTACTAATAACATGTAAGCACAGGCTTCCAAATAGTAAAAAAAAAAAGGTTGTTGCATAATTTATTCACTTTCCTACTAGTTTCACAGATGAAGATAGCAGCACCATGAGATAACCAAAAGATTTCTTTTGCCTTTAGCTTAGTAATTTACAAGTCTTTGAATTTCACTGGGTTTTGTTGTTGATGTTCACTGGGAAAATACTGTGGAAATAACATTTACCTGCATTCTCAGTCTACAAAGCTTGCTAAGTGCAGCTTGATAGAGCCACATCCCCACCAAGCACCACAGAGATTTACCGTAAGCGGTGACTAATCCTTACAGTGTACCCTGTACGTGTATCACTGAGTCAGCTTGAAAGTTTGTTCATTCACTCAAACACCACTTCTTCCATTCTCCTCTCCCTCTGATCAGCAGGCAGGTCTGAAATATACCTTTCCCTCATTCAAGGAGAGCTTCTTACTGCCTGAACAGGCAAAAGGTGCAGGTACAAAAGCTTATTTACTGCCATAAGAAAACGCATGCTTGCCTACACAACAGCACAAAAAAACCACACCAAAAAAAAAGCAAGCCCTACATATTTTTTCAGCACGAAACTTCTGTGTATGCAAGGAAGAAGCCCTGCAGAGAAGGGCTCTCCAGGGGGCACAGGCTGACCCTGCTACGGGAAGAACTTCCCAGTTCCCACATTTGGCAATCTAACGGACAAAGCCTGAGAGAAATGCCCAGTTTAAGTTTTACTGGTAACAAAAGCAGGAGCAAACAACACAGGCACATATTCTAGATAGCTGTAATGACCACACATGACTTTGCATTTGCTGAAGCCTAAAATAAGATGCCCCACTCCTTTGTTCTCTTTTTTCATTTCTTGCAATTTACATAATTAGCAGCAGAGATTTTCCAGAAATAACCTGAAAGTAAAAGTTCTACCTAAAAAAAAAAAAAAAAAAAGCTGTTTATGCTAAGGATAGCGTAGGGTTTAAACATAAGGATTTTCCTTTATATAACTGAAGTCCATCATCCACTTTGTAATTATGATACTTCTGCTGGAAGAATACAATTATTACAGAGTAAAATAATTACAGCAAGGAGCTGCAGTCAGACAGAGACCCAACCTTGCATCTTCTTTCAAACAGTCACACAGGTAGTTCAATTGACTGTATTAGCAGGCGTTGCTACAGATGACTAAAAATTGAAAAATCTGGTCCAATACTGAGCACGCAATCCAACGGAAGCCTTCCCATCAGCTAGCTTTAGTAGTAATCTATTTGCCATTGCCATATAATGTCTGCACTGCAACCTTATTAGTTTTGGACCATCGCCTACTGGCTGAGAGGTGGCCTTTAAAACCAGATGAGCCCATGTTATTTTAATGAACCCCTACTTTAACTAACGATCAAGTAGTTAGCCTAGGGATCGTATGCTGACAGACTTCCAGCATCAAAGAATTGCTCCTTTCATAAATTAGAGTAATTCTGTGGTATTAGTCTATCGTTTATATATGTGCATGCAACGTCCAGATTAAAACTTCTAAAAGTTGGAAATTGTTGAAATAAAAGTCTGCCAAGACCTTATTTTATCATTCCCACTCATGTTAAGCAGCACCTTCCTATGCAGGCAACCACATTTGGCTTAACTTACATTCTTTTCATTAACAAAACAGTACTTAATCCAATGTCTTTTTTCTGTGCACCTCCCTTTTCAGGTGTATTATTTCTTTAAATCTAAAGCTGTTTTTAACTTCAAAGACTAACTTTTTACTACAAGCAATATAGGAACGGTAAAATTCATCCTCTGCAATGCATCTTTGGTTTTCAAGTATATAAACGGTGAAGTCTTTTTTCATTTTACCTGCAAGGCATATTCTCTTATTCATGCCCTTTTATTATAATAGCAGTAACTTTAGAAAAGTATTAAAGTTCATTATAAACCATCTCTTTCAAAATTTCATAGTCCTAAAAAAACCTTCTTTTCCTCACTTTAGAAAAATTTTGCCTCTCATTTTCTAATTTTATCAAACTCATGCAGGCAGCAGCAATACTTTTTCATTGTGATCCATGCTGCTCAGATACCAATTTACTGAACTCTGACAGCATAAAACAAGCTTATCTGACAAAAAAAAATACAGAGAATCACTGTTCACCACCACGACAGAGAAACCTCTTCCAGTCTTGGAAACACAGCATCAGTGGAAGAATGAGAGAGAATTTGCTTGCCCATACTTCTGCAAAGATTTTGGCTTAGAGTAATTACTGCCACCTTAAATGGCTATATGCCCCTACCATATTCAGAGATATGTGTTTAACGCAGTTATGAATACAAATCTCACTTCTCCAGACATAAATTGCCTGCTAATTTAGAAACCTCTCTCCACTCCCCCGCTCTGTACCTGACGCTTTGCCACACAGACTTATTCAAACACATGGCGATGGTTCACAGGCCATTCCTACAGATAGGGACGGAAAGGTCATTAGTGCTTCACTGCCTGTGCTCAGAGACACCTTCTAACAAAGCAGATACAACCTACAACCTGTCTTACCTTGGCTTAATCAGGAGGGTGAAAGCCATTCCAGAAGAATGCCATTTCTGACTCTCAAATGCCTCCATGAAAAGACTGCATCTTGCCCCGTTTGGCATGCTGCTGCTCGCAGCAAGTGTGTTGCCAGAGAAAGTTAGAACTTCAAACAGCTTTACTGAGCCCTTTCAAATAAAGTATCCTGGTTCAGCATCTCACCACTAAAGCACGTCAATCTCGGATATGGTTTTCTGCCTTATTTTTGCCAGGAACTCATTAGAATATCGCTGCAAGTACTTGTTTATTATCATTGCTGTGATGCTGAATTCACATTTTTACAGTGATCAATAAAAACTAAATCAGCTACACATTCAGCCCACACATGAAGAAAATTAATTTAACAAGATCAAAGTTGTCTACCTTCTACTGCTGTAAAATCACAACCAGCCTGTTGATTTTTGCCAGTTATCTTTGAAGAATGATTGGGAATGAATAAAAAACATTCTGGAAGCATATACTGAAATTGCAGATACAAAACAGAGATATGAGGACACATGCAAACAACCGCATGGGAGACCTTTGCTTGATTTCAAACTGCATAGCAGACCAAAGATACAGCCAGGGCATCAGTACTCCTGCAAAGCCACACCACTCAGTGTGCCTGAACAGTAACAATTTCTCTTATCAAGATATATGGGAGTTCCTCTGCAACAATGAATATAAGCTTTTGAAAGGTAACAAAATAAAACCCCAAAATCATGCCAGAGAGTTAGCATCTGAACTGGATCCACACATTCCTCCCCCAAATATACTACGGGCACAAGCAGCAACAAAATTGCTGCGTTCAGCATTGAGCTGAACACACATGCATGGCGTGTGCTCATGGTTCAGGTGATTACAGCCTTCAGCTCAGTTTTGGTAATGGCCACAGAGCTCAGGGTTATTCCAAGGCCCATTGTGGCCTAGGATACATTGAAGATGCTTTCAGCCTCTCAAAAGGGTGCACCACGCTGCCCTCCCTGCTGAGAGCAGCAAGGAGCCAACTCAAACACCACCACCTGTACACAAGGTAAGCCCAACTTCCACGCTCAGGATGAAATATAAACGAGGCAGACTGAAAAAGAAGCAATTGAGAAGATGTTTATGAAATCTTATGACAGTATCCTAAATATTTCAGGGCTCTGGCAGCCTACATTTTAGGGAAAATAAAGCTCAGTTTAGCTATATAGGCTCTTCTAAGTATTCATACTTGTGAACCATATAAAGTCTGGTCAGCATCCATTTTTCTATTTAATACACTGTTATTGCTGCTAACAATGCAAATTTTAACATCACAAAAAGAGCAGATAGGTAGTAAATCTGCTTACAAAATAACAACAGCACTATTTACTAGTTTTGTTTTTTTCTCGGACAAACAAGATCTTCTACCAGGACATCTTCTCCATCAGCAGACAGAGACAGGAAGGTAGCAGCAGAATGAAACACTGGTGGCACAAGTGCAGGAGGCAGCACTGCCAGCTGCAGTCCTGCTCCAACAGCCAGCACCTACAGACTCTTGTCAAAGAAGGCCCATTTGCTTCCTCCTTCTTCATGAACTGCTGCACTGTCAAAACGAGTAAATAAATTTTGGTCTCTGATCAAAACAGATATTAAAAGCTCCTTATGTCTCCAAACTTTCACAGATTAGCAATGCAGTATTTCCTAACCTGCAGTACTTCAAAGCTGCATTCAAAATTAAAGTACATGGGATCTCTTTTCAGGAAAAAATATTATTACATATGGATAATGTATTTCATAATGTATTTCCTACTTCCCAATAAACTGTATTTAATTCTGCCTGGAGAATAGAGGGCTATTTCACGTTATGCAAAACTCTAAGAGCATGCATTTCGTAAGGACCCTCTTAGGATCAGATGCTTGCAAGAGTATCCATATGCATTAGAGCCACAGGACAGCAGGTTTACCTTACTGACATTCCAGGATTGTAGTGGGTGTTCTGTTAAGAAAATGAAAGAAGTTACTATGTAGGTCAACTGTGGAATTAAAAAGGAAAAAAAAAATTAAAAAATGCCTAATGTAGCTGTAATTGGCATAACTCTCCAAGTGTAAATAGAGATCCTTCCAGGAAAATGCACTTCTAGTTCTGATTTGGCATGTGAAACATGACAGTACTGGGAAAAACACTTTTCTGCTAGTACAACTAGACCTCAGGCAGGACCCTCACCCACACAGAAGTGCTGCAAAACCCCTCAATCCCCTAATAACATTCACTATTCACCAGCAGAATTTTTGGTTTACTGGGGAAAATGTATTTAAGGTTATTACTAATCACACCAGCATTAATTATTTTTTAGTTTAAAATATAAAAACTAGAACACAGACTTCCTTCCTATCCACCCTCAAACCCCCCCAAACACACAAACACTAAAAATATATAAATAAAGGAAATGAAACTTCCCCATCAATGAAAATTGGGGGGGGGAAGGAGAGAGGAGGGAGCGGGGAACAAAGACAAAAATTACTTTTTTTTTTAAGACAGCAAACTTAAGCTATTCTCAAATTTTAAACTTGCTTTGCAGGATCAGGTACTTTTTTGCACAGTCTGATGCTGAAATTATCTAGGATGTGACATTCACTTAAAAAGAAAGTACCTGATATAAATTCTGCACCTCAAATGGCCCCTGTCCTTTAAGAGTCCTGGTAAGCCTTGTTTTAGCCAGATGGCGTGAACAAAAACCTCACCATCAGGGATCTTTTAAAAAAAGAGGTGCTGATAATTTAACATTTAACGTACACCTACCTGTTTTGCTGGGGCAATCCTTCCCCAATCCGTATTTTTGCAGTCTCTACACTCCAGGGTTAGCTGGAGTGAATTTTAGTACCTCAGTCTGAGTTTTTACTCATTACTGAACATCAGATTTTTGACAAAGTGGGGGGAAGGGGGAGGAGAATCAAAAAAGACCATCTACGACAATCTTGCTTTGCTATAGTTGCAATGAACTTTAAACATGAAGAGAAAAAATGGCAAAGGAAAACAAAACCTTGCAGCTCTGCACTTCAAGGACAGATCACAATGCGGGCTCTATAAAGAAATCTTACCATGAGCAGTTGATGAGGGGAGGGAGGGGAAAGACAGAAACCATTTTCTTGCTGAACTAAACAGACAGGAAAAAATTTTTGCCAAGATCCAGGATGGCTGCTTTAGATATTGGTGGGGTATGGAAGCTCGGCACTTGTTACCATGTGCCTGCAAAGTGACCTCTAACAGCCCACCAGAGCGGTGGATGGGAAGCTGAAGATAAGCGATTCACCTGAAATCCCAAAAAAATTTAAACTGTAAATTGGAGAATGACAAACTAAAAAGAAAATTTTTAAAAAAATTAACTACCTTTAGAATCTGCCTCATATCAGGATTTTGGGTCTTTCCAGAGCAAACTATCAGTCAATTATGAAAACTTAGGTGGGCGAAACATTTATTACAGAGTAAGCTGAAACCGCAAGACTCATTTCACTCAGAACCTCAAAATACACCTAACACTACATGACTACCCCAAAACCCTGCAACACCCCCACTGCAATGCAAAAAGTTTAAACTTTAAAAAAACTCAAACACTATTACAGGGTGATAGGGCATACATTTAAGAGCATGCCCTGGGTTCCTCAAACCATTAGGCTCTTGAGAAGAAAGTAACATAAATGATGTATTTGCCTTCAAGTTTCTGTGGCAGCAGGTTGCAACCTGAGCACATCTTCCAGTTTTTCCCCACGCAAATCAACAGTTTGGGATTTTTTTCTGCTGCTGTTTCAAGCAGGTCCAGGTGAGACCACATCCCCACCATCATGGAGTGACACAAGCAAGCCAGAAAGAGAGAAAAGAAACTGCTATCAAAACCACTATTCCTTCTGCTTGCAAAAACCAACATCCAACAAGAACCAGTGCCAATATGACTTGCCAATATGACTGTGTTACCTACTTTGTCCTCCTGGCCAGCCTGGACATACAGTAGCAGCAGCAAGGAGATGATGGTGAATGAGCCCATTCTCAGCATTTCAGATCTAGCAGGAGATACTCCCACAAGCTCTGTAAGTTAACTTGGTGCATAAACGCATGCTGCTCAAAAGTAATTTCAATGGATCTCTTAAATCTGTTTGGTTTCAAGCAGAGTTGTTAAAGACAAAAAAAAACCACCCAGTAAAATTGCAGCTACTGTTCTTTGAACCAGGTTCAGACCTACTCTTTGAAGGAAGAGTCGCCTTTCTTAAAATATATTTGAATGTGCTATTTTTGTCTTTATCTTAGAAGGCCTGGTTTCCCCTCACAGCCCTGCAACTGATTACAATAATAGGTTTCTCAGAGATGAACAAGTTAAGAAGAGGTTTTATTACTTCACATGCAGCAAAACGTATGGAATTTGCTGCCTTCATTTTTCTTTACTTTTGAATGCAGCCTCCCCAACTCCTCTCCCTCACTCACAAAGTAACTCTACCGTTGTAAGCACTGTCATGGAAATCAGTGTGACCACTTGTGCTCCTCACCTTACATAAATAACTGAGGGTGTGGCAGCTTCTCCAGGCAGAATTCATACATGCACTTAAAGACGCTTTTGCCTACTTCTCTCAGGTGGAAGGCAGGCAAAAGGATCTGTTAATTTTAGGAATAGAAAAATTATAATTTCGATTATAGTTTTTCATTGGAACTATGCAGCTGTACAGCTCGCAAAAGAATGCAAGGGGAGGAAACAAATTGTTTCCACATCAACCATTATTTCGTACCTGTCAAACACTGCTTGCTTTAAAAAACAAAAACCAAACACATATTTCTAAGGAAGCTGAAATGAAACTGCCTTATCTCACAGTTATTATGACACATAGTAAGGAGGCACAAGCCAGGGTCCTTCTTTTTTATACTATCCCATTACAGTATTGGCAGAGGGAGAGAAGGACCTTCTCAAACACTCGGCTGAGTAAGTTTTCAGGTGACATATCCCCCAGTTGATTAGAACAAACAAAAAAAAAAAAAAAGAAAATATTCACAGCAAAGTATTAACTTACTGCTTTAGGAAAACCTACAGTACTTTACAGAACTGCTCTTCTTATACTTTTCTCACACTCCCTGCCAGATGTCAAGTTATGAGCTCAGTTTATAATAGCAAGCCTCACTGTATCACTTGAAGAATTAAAATGGCCAGAAGAAGAGAAGCTATAGAGTTTTGAGTTTAAAATCTAGGAATCCCTTTTTTCTATCTAGGCTAGTTGAGCACTACTCAAAAGCAAAGCAAACCTGAAACAAGGACTTGCTTTATGGTCTTCAGTGCATACTGGAGTATTCTCAATAGGCAGGTCATCATCAGTAACATACAGATTGAGAAAATGAAATGGCTTAGGCATGGAGACTTTTTCAGTCTATCCAAATACAACATGAGTCAACATTAGGTAGAGAGGTTAGTCATGCTGTGGTTTATTTATGCTCTTGTTGGCCCATGATATAAACACCGGAGGCAGGATGCCTGCTTAGCTACCCATGGCCTCATCCCTCTTGCCCAGGGAGGGATGCCAACAGTGGGACATACATTGTGGCAGCATGATTAAGCTCTGCTCTTATCATATCACCAAGAGGCCAATTCTCCACTCCGCACTCAGGCCAAGTTTCACAGCAAAGTGCATTGCTTGGTTTTGAGTTTTTTTGGCTTTTCATGATACATGATTCTGACTGCCACATCACTGTGCTGCACAGGTCCTCATTAAGGACGCCCACCTTCAGAAACATAAACTGGTAATCAATGGTAGCAGAACAGATAAGAGTGTTTATTTGCACCAAAACCTTTGAATAGGCAATACTTAAGCCTTTAATTTTTCCAAAAAAACCCACATACAACACATTTTCTTCATATGAAAAATCACTTATCTAAATTCTAAAAACAACAACAAAAAATCTTTATTTGATGTATGCAAAGCTGGCAGTATGCATAGAGCACTCAAGGAGCAGTCCTTCTGTTGTTATATATGTGCCTTGGACAACACTTAGAAAAAAGGTACCAATCGGGGCATATCAAACGCCATCACTTCAGTGGGCAACACAGTGAAATGTGTTATTTCTAGACAGATGCACCTTATTAATGCAATGGCTCCGTTTTGATCCAGCTGAACATCCAAGATCACAGAGTAGGTAGGCGATGACACCAAACAGCTGCAGGTACAACTCACGCACACACCAACACTGTGAGGACAGGTCACTTCATCATGACACTATACTCTGAGTGAGGGCAACAGAGGTCCCCAGGGGAGCTCTGTGGGTCAGAGCCCCAGGCAGGATGGATACAGGCAGCACAGTGGCCCTGCTGAGCAGCCAGGCCAACCTTGCCAGGTGAACTCTCTCCTCATATCTACAGTAAAATAGTAACTATCAAAGGCATAAAACTTCCCCCTCAGTGATTACCTGCTTAAAACATTCATTATGCAGTTAAGCACTTCGCAGTATTTTCCATAAATAGTTAAGCCACAGGTCATCCTATGTATTTTGCTGCCATCATGTCAGTCTGTAAAAACGTACGAACCTCACCTGTAACTATCTGAATGACGACCAGCACTGATGCGCAAGGACAGCAAGTGCAGGTCAGATTTTACTGGACGAAGGCATTAACCCGGTAGGCTTACACCTCGATCAGTCAAGCCTGGTTAGTTAACAGGCAGACGTGAAAACCACTCTGTAAAGTCAGCAGAAGGATGAATAGGCATTATCCATTTATTAACTGGTTAACTGCCGATTAATTTCACTTGCAAATCGCCTCTCCGGTATTTAAACACCTGGCTAAGAGTTTTTGTTCCTTACCACCCCGTAATTTTGCCGGGCCAGAAACCCGGAGCGCCCCGCCAGCGCCCAGCCCGCCGCGCGCTGTTCTCCCGCGGGAAAGGAGGGAGAAATGCCCATTCCTCCAAAACGAGCTCGCCCCACGCGGTGCCGTCCAGGAAGGGCTGCACAGCCGAGCCCCGGGACCGCTCCGCTCCCAACACTGATACCGAGACGGCGCCGAGCGCGCTGCGGCACGAAGGACGGGGAGAGTCGCGCGTGGGTCGCCCACTCGTGTCAGGGGCAGTGACGGGCAGCGCGGCTCGGAGAACTTCCGCGGCCAGCCCCGCCGAGCCGCCCTTCCCCGCCTCTGCTCACGGCACGGCACGGCACGGCGCGGCGGCGCCCGGGACTCGCAGCAGCGCCGCGGAGGGGGCGCCCCGCGCCAGCCCCGCCGCCCGCCCGGCCCGGGCAGGTACCGGGCAGCGCCCCCCGCCCGCCCGCGCCCGGCCGCGCAGCAGGCGGCGGCAGCCGGCAGGGCCTCGGCGCTGCAGACCGAAAGTCAACTGCGAGCTGCAAACTTTTTTTCTCCCTCCCCCCCCTCTTTTTATTTTTCCTCCTCTCCTTCCAGCGCAGCCCTGGCTCCTGCAAAAACGAAACTTGCGAAGCGTTGCCCCTACCTGGCGCGAAGTCTGCAACAAGTGCAGGCGGGCGGGGGGGGGCGGGCGCGGGGCTCGTGGCGGTGTCGGCGAGGCGGGAGCAAATCGCGATATTAATTTATTACGGAGCTGCCCCGGGCTCGGTCCTACTTCACTTACAGTACGGCGCCCATCCTGTAAACAAATATCGCTCCGCCAGGAAACGCGCTCCCCCGGCCCGGCCCGGCCCGGCGCGGCCCCGCTGCCCGGCACCCACCCCGGCGGCGGCGGCACATGGAGCGGAGCGGGGCGGGGGCCCCGCGCCGGGGGAGGCTCCGGGCACCGGCACTTACCTCCGGCACGGCCTCCCCCGCCCGCCGCGCTGCCGAGTCCGTGATGCAAAAAGAAAGAAAGAAAGAAAAAAAAAAAAAAAAAAAGAAAGAAAGAAAAAAAAAAAAAACCAGTGTCAGCAAATCGCTGTCAAATAATTTCCTTGCAGCAGGGAGCCGGGAAAAGCAGAAGCAGGAGGGGGAGGAGGCTGCGGGAGGCGGCGGGATCCCTCCGCCGCGATGGGTCTGGCCCCGGGTAGCGAAGCAGGAAGTAAGGTGTCGGTGGCGCCGCGGCCGCCCGGCCCCGCGGCGGGGCGAGGGCGAGGGGCGCCCGCCGCCCCCGGGGGCCCGCCCGCCGCCGGCCGTGCGCCGCCGCCGCCGCCTCCCTCCCTCTCTCCCTCCCGCTCCGCCGCGCCGCGCCGCGGTCTGGCCGGCAGCCCCTCCTCTCAAGGCGGTGAGCGCAGCGCAGGTGCCGGGGCCACTGGCGGCGACCTGTCAGCGGCTCCCGCCGGGTCGGTGGGGTACGGGCGAGAGGGCGCCGCGGGATCCCGCCGCATGCCGCAGGGCGGTGGGGCCGGGGACCGCTCCCGCTGCCGCTCCCGCCCGGGCGGCGGCGCCGGGGGACGACAGCGCGCCAGCCCCGGGGCCGAGGGGTCCCGCCGCCGAGGGGCTGGGCTGGAGGGGGTGCTCCCCGGGCGCCGGGGGGTGTCATGCGGAGTGGGGCAGCCGTGGCGGGGCCGGGGACTGCGGGCGCTGTGGCCCGGCCTCCCCCAGCCCGGGGCGCCGGAGGGGGAAAGTGGCCGCGGTGAAGGCGCGCTCTCTCTCACCCGGGATCTCTCCTGCCCTGAGCGGGGAAGGGCTGCTGCGCCTGCCGGGGCCGCCTCCGGCTCCAGGGCGGCTCCTCCGCTTTGGGCTCATTTAGAAGTTAATTCTCTAATACAGCGAGCCGTGTAGGAACTTGCTCCTGTGGTCACTGATCTTTGCCACTGGTAGTCGTCAATGATTTTTTTTTTAATTCTACAGAAATATTTTGGTGAAATACCTCATCTGTCCTGCTTCCCTTGAGCTCAGTATTTGCAATAGATTGCACCAAAATGTTCCCTCGCAGGGAAAGATTTTACATCTTGGGGACAGATACGTGATGCATACAGCTTATGCAGTGCTCTGTTTAAGCTCACGGACAATGACAGACTGTAAGAAACCGTCGCTGGGAAGAGAGAAACTGAAACAGGGATGGTTATAGGCCTACTTCTGCCTTCAAAGAGGGAAAGAAAACCCAACAGACAAAACTCTCAAGGGTTATAAACTGGTACAGAAAAAGGTCTTTGGTGTTAGCATTTGTGATTCAGCCTTACATTATAATGGTTACCAGCAGCCTCATTTTCTTTTTATGGTCATCCTGGTTTCCTGGTTGCATGACACTTCCATCAGGCCACCGTTCTTAATAATTTAACCTTTTATGAGATTGTTTTGATTTACAGTGTAGATTAGAGCAAGAGTGAAAAAGTATGATATCACTCATTGGCTATTAAATTTCTTTGAACTATACGCAAAGGTCTCCATTTGTTTAAAATGTGAGAAAGGCTTTTTTTTTTCCCCAGCCAGCTACTAATTTTCTAATTTTATTTTTCCTTAACTGAAAAATACCATTCAGATATTGTAAGTTCTCTGTGCTGAGCTATGCAAAATCTATGCAGAGTTTTGGATTCAATGGTTGGCTTGTTTGCTTGCTGGAGTCCTAAGTCACATAAACTATGTTGAAAATAGAATTAAAACCACAACTCAACATGTGCCTTGCCTCTGTTTGTGTTTCGTGTCTAGTCTGAAACCCAGAGTAGCCCATATTACTTGTGATTTCCAAAATGAGCTCTGAAAATAAGCAATGGAATTTAACATCTCTCTAGGTTTGTGTCAGCATCTCTGCTTGTCCAGTTAATAAATACAAGCAAATCTTTTTTGAATCAGCTAGGTGTTACTTGATTTACCTGAAACACAAGGGTTTGGGCTATAACTCAAAATAGAAGCAAAAGTCTAATTTAAATTTGAACAAAGAATCATTAGGTCCGTTTTTAGAGCATGGTGCTAATAGCACCAAGATTGTGTGTTTGACCCCAGTATGGGCCATTCACTTAAGAGTTGGACTTGATGATCTTTGTGGGTTCCTTCCTACTCAGAATATTCTGTGATTATCAAGCAGCCTTCTGACATGCTATAAATTGGACCCATCTTACTGTGCCATAACAAGTTTAGCTACGCAAAGCTCTTAGCTCTGGACAGCAGTTCTATAAAATTGTGTGGGCTGGCTATAGCCAGACTGCATTCTTTGTGTTTATCCTGCCAGTTATGAGTTGGTCTCCATCAAAAGCACAAAGCCTTAATTTGTGTTCTCAGTTTTCTTGATCCTTCATCTAATCTCTTAAGGATTTGAGTATCAAGCTTCCCACTTTTGAATCAAAAAATCAGATTGGTATTTACAGCAGTCAACCTCAGAATAATTCTATGGGCTTGTCGTGATGTTGTTCAAGGAGGATTTGGCAGTGATACCTGGTGAGCTGGAAGCCCTCAAACCGGGTTGAGGTCCTGGCCGGCCCAGCCAGCTGCCCGCTTGCTGCTGTCAGAAGAGGGAGACCTTGCCCTCTCTTCCCTGCCCGCCGAGCAGGTTCAGCTCGCCCAGCCAGAATCCGATTCCCTGTCTGGGCTAAGTTCCTGCCATTTTGGTGAGCTCCCTGCGACGTCAGCACAGGGGGAGCTGGGGGGCCGTGGGGTGGGAGATCCTGGGGAGCCCTGCAGCAAGTTGGCAGGGCAGCTCAGCTGCCTCCCGAAGCTCCCACTGCTTCAAACGGCACAAAGGCAGCAAATGTCTTACGGTAACTGCCATCACTCTGTCAGAGTCTTGTTAGCAATTAATGCATTTTAATTTTTCTTCTAAGCAGGGCTGTTTCAGAAATGAAAGCACTACTGAAGTTTAGAAGTGACAGAGGTCTCTGATCATCCTCCTGGTTCATTCTTTCCCAGCACAGAATTGCTGTGTCATTATTTTCCCAAATGCCTTAGTTTTTATTAGAAGGCTTAGCCTTGAATTCATAGGCTTTCCAAGAAAGACAATGCTGAAGGAAACATAGTATGGCTGTGGTAGGAGGCAGCATAGCTTTGTTCAACAGCTGGAGTCATTAAAATAAAATTACTTAAGACACCTTAATAAATCACGTTTATGCAAGTATCTTACTGGTCAAAGTCACAGCAGCCAAAATACAGATGTCCGTCCAGTTTCTTGGTTTTAGATGCCTGTTTCCAGGTTGAATTTTGAATTGTGGATGTTATCCTAAAAAAAAAAAAAAAAACCCAAACAAAAAACCAGACCTTAATTATCTGAGTTCGTTGAACAAGGCTAGTGACAGCCTTAGATTTGTTTCAATGGGGAGGTTTTGAGCCATAAAGTGCACTGATAGATTTAGGTTTAAAAGCAAGTTCGGTTTCAGAATCTGACATTTGACCTAATGTGGACTTCATATTTGTGACTGAGATTATAACCATATTTTCCAGAAAGAATAAAAGCCATTATGGAAATTTCAAGCGATGACAAATGTGCCCTTTGCTACCTGTTGTTTTGGTGTAATTCCTGATCCACCTCCTGGTTGAATGCTTGACTTTGATTTTTCTTTCAATTTGTGAGTTTTCCAGCATGACATTGCTGGTTCTTTCCCTTCTAAATCAGTTAAGTATCATCTGAATCCCTTGGATTTAGTTAGTCATTTGTCTCTTGCCTGTTAGATATATGTAAGACACTGGGGTCTTACAGGAGTGACACTGGCAGGGTCAGAATAGTTTAAAAAGCCAAATGTATGTTTTCTGTGATCACATTCCTTGTGCATCCAAAGGGAAATAGCCACAGCTTCCCACAACCGGAACACAAAAAAAATTGATTACAGTTGGCAACGGGCTTGCTCAGAGATCAGCAAGTGCATCGTTCCAGGTTGTCCCTATGCTTGTGAAACAGTAGCTCTGCTTTGTTTGAAGGTAATGTTAACAACCCTGTTCTTGCCTTGGTGCTCTTGCCTTCATGTGTGTTGGAGTCCGGTGTTTCTCCCTCTTAGGTCTTCTCACCAGGAAGCTCAGGACATGGAGAGTTCCCAGGATAAAACAGCTTGCGCTCTTTGGTGTCACTTCTGACCACATCCATTGCAAGTCACAAAAAATGGCCAAGGGTTGAGATGGAGCTGAATAGTTTTTTGGTAGAAATGCATCAGGACCCTGGCTACTGCAAGCTACCATGTACTTCCCTTTGTCCACTTCCACCACCCAGGTGAGGAGCAGGCCTGTGTCAGACAAGCAACATCCCAGCCTTGCTGGTCCAAGTTGCCTCTTGTCCAGGGAAGTGGCTGCTCTGATTCCAGACATGAGGTGAAGTCACAGATTTTACCAGCAGCCTAATCTGATCTCAGACCATGCTGCTGCCATTTGAGAAATAATCCTGGAAGTCAGACTTTTAAAAGCCAGATTGGTTTGCTGATTGTGGAGCATAAGGAATGGTGCAGGAAATACGCCGAGGAGGGAAGAGGATGAAAGCATGCTGTTTTCATTCAGACTGCTGGTGAAAGCTCACAGGGCCCTTCATTACAAGGAAAAAGCTGAGGTGCTGGAGCATGTCCAGAGAAGGGCAACAGAGCCAGTGAAGGATCTGGAGCACAAGTCTCATGAGGAGTGACTGAGGGAACTGGGGTTGTTTAGCCTGGAGAAAAGGAGTCTCAAGGGAGATCTCATTGCTCTCCACAACTACCGGAAAGGAGGCTGTAGCAGGGTGGGGGTTGGTCCCTTCTCTGAAATAACAAGCAATGGAACTAGAGGAAATGGCATCAAGTTGCACCAGGAGAGGTATAGAATGGGTATTAGGAAAAACTTTTTATGGAAAGTGTAATCAAGCATTGGAACAGGTTACCCAGGGAAGTGGTGGAGTTACTATCCCTGGAGGGATTTAAAAGATATGCAAGATGCCGTGCTAAGGGAGAGAGGTGGATTTGGTAGTGTTGGGGTAATGGTTGGACACCATCATCCTAAGGGTCTTTTACGACCTAAATGATGCTATGAGTCTTACCATGAAAGCTAAAACAAAAGTGAATTGTGATGGGGAGCGTCCTGCTGTGCATTATGCAAGTTGCTGTCTCCAGCTGAATGGGTTTGCCTCCTGTTTGCACCTAACACTGACACAGCTTCCCAGGTGAGCTAGATCACCTCTCAGTGCTGGCAGAAATGCCCTGTCATTTTTCTCATAGATTGCTTCATTGAGTCAGCCAGACAAGTAACAGAAAAGGCAGGGTTGTGTGCTCAAAAGTGGGATTAGCAGCCACACCAAGTTAAATTGCCTCTAATTGTCACAAAGCCACAGCTGCTATCTCATTTGGCAGATAAGATGCTCTGTAAAGACAGTCGGTCCAGGCAGTGGACAAACAAACAAACACACAAAACAAACAAACAAAACCAAAACCAAACAAAAAAAGCCCTGAACCTGCACAGCTGTTTGCACTGCAGTCAGCTCTGGAAATCCACAAGTACTAGTTTTCTCACAGCTTCAACCTCAGGAGCCTTACAGCAAAGCCTAGAGCTGCACACTTATAAGTCAGTCACTGAGCCGCTGAGCTGCTCCTTCAGTGTAACCTGCAGTAGCTGCTGAGGCCCTGGGGCTCTGGCCCAGTGCTGATGGAGCTGGGTGCTGCTGGATGAGGGATCCTCCTGGCAGCTCTTGGTGGGACATGGCCTTGACCTTTCTGCATCTCCCTGCAGCTGGGCACACAGGAGATACAACGCCACTTCACAGGGATGCCCTGAAGCAAATTAAACCATGTAAAGTGCTTAGGAATGTTTTGGTAAAGAAATTACAGATAGGCAAGTGAGAAATAGTGACGACTTAAAGACTTTTTTTTCCCCAGTGACTCTATTAGTGTTTTGCAACTGTGTATGAGCCCTAAAGAGGAAAATGAGCTAGAGACATTCTTGCTTTATTTGGTTTGTGCCAGTTCCCATTCCACTTGGAAGGGTTGCTTATATTACCATGCTGTCAGGAATAATCTGCGGGCGTATACATGTGCACACAAGAGATACAGTGATATGGGCCATCTTGCAGGATCATGTCCTAGTGAGCAATGCTCCAGTTTGTGTGGTTTTCTCACATGCCAGAAAAGAGGAAATGTTTAATTTTATACAATACACTGACATATGTATTTGTAAATTTACAAATTTGTTTGATATATACATATTATATAAATTATATTACATGCATTTGTTAATTATGAATGCATAAACATATATAACTCATGTACCTTTATAAAACTAACACGAATTAAGATAGCTTTCTTTTTTAAAAATAATTTCCAGATTTTAAATTGATGGTGTGGTTTGAGCTGTTCTACACTTAAAAACCATTCACTGTGGATCTGAGTTGGGAATACTGTCAAGGGCCAGTAATACTGTCATCATTTTACAGATGGGTAAAGTAAGGAACAGAGGCGGTTCAGTGTCATGCAGGAAAGTAGCTGCAGAAGTATGAAAAAATCTCCTAAGTCTTTGCACTTTGTTATGTCTTCAAAACAGACCAGTATTGCTCAAGTAAATCTTATGCCCAGCTTGAAATATTTGGAGCTTTTACTGACATGCAAGAAGCTTTATCCTGTTGGCTTTGGATGTACTCCTGGTGGTAACAGCTGAAAACTGCTCTATGAAGAAGCACACCTTATTCTAAATGTGCTGCCTTTGTACTGCTGGAAAGAAATACATAGTTCTGCTTGTAGACAAAGATTCAGTTCAATCACACTATTTAATATGAAACTGCCTTTACAGAGACACCAAATCCAGTGAAATTACAGTTTTAAGGTACTGTCTCCTATTACTTTTGCTGAATGCCCCCAACAATCTTTCTGAGTTGTTTCCTCTTGGCTTTAAAAATCTGTTATGTGGTAAAATTGATATATACAAAAAAAGAGGCTTTAGGACAGCCTGATACAGAGAGCTGTATTAATTTCTAATGTGTTTGTTGAACAAGAGAAATCATACTTTTGAGTACAGGAAGGAAAAATGGAGCTGATTACAATCAAAAGTTTTCTAAAAATAAAAGGTTATAGAAAAGATGTATGATGAGAGTACAAAGAAGCCTGCCATATTAACTTTAATTTACAGTTAATCTAAATAACTTTTTGTAACAGAAGGGTAATATCTAAATACAGATATGATTAAGTGACTGTGGTTCTCTACCACAACGTGCAATGTGTCTAAGTCCACACTGACAACTGAGATCAAGACTGAAGTTTTGTTCCTTTTTCAGAATTTTGTCTGTTGGAAGTGGATGCAATATTGGCAATAGCACACTGCATATTGTGTGGAAGAGCACAGACAGCCACCTCTGATCAGAACTATCCCTGTTATCACATCATCTACTTTTAGCTGTTTCTGTTTTCTATTTCATATTCCTCAGCACAGAAGCGAATTATTTTGCTGATTTAATTCAAAGTTGAATGTACTCTGTGTAGGGTTTGTTGAAGGAGCCTAAAACAGCCATCCACATCTGCTCTGAACTTTTCCATTCAGAACTGGAACCCGATTTTTTATACAAGTCTTTTATAGTCAAATATACCAATTGCTTCAAGGTCTCATGGTGTCTTACTTATTTGTTTCTTACATATGTGACAATGGGCAGATATGCATTTAAACTGTAGGGATAGAGCTGTCACGATTTAAAAATGCTGTTAACTCACATGGCTAGACTGATAGTGTATATCCAATATATATACAGTATATTCTGTTTACAGTGATGTAGAGCACTTTACATCATCAGATAGAAGTAAGCTGTATCATTTCACATTTTTACAGTGATGGGAATGCACTTACTGTAGAAGACAAGCTCTTTTACATCTCTCTGTCAGTGTTTTTTTTGGTGGCCCCAAAACACTTGAGGAGGTGAGAGTTGCACTGAAAAACAGAAAGCAGAAAACACAGTGGAGTTACTGTATAGCTGCAGTGAGACAGAGAACTGCAAGGAACCCTTATAAAGCAGGTTACCAAAATTAATAGTAGAGGAAAAAAACTTGCTCTGTAGCTGAGAGAGTTTCGCCAGCAGCAGCTGACAAATCCAGGCATGTGTAAATATGTGAAGTCTTTCTGATGGACCAATTTGGCTTCTAGAGAAGAAACTACCTCCATCACATTCAAATGGCCTGTAGATCTCCAAATTAATATAGAAGTTGGGAAATTCAACAGGGGATCCCCAAAAAAATCTCCTGTAGTGCTCCTGATGCAAGCTTAGGTCTGTGAGACTAAAGGTCTCAGACTTTTGGTTCTGTTCTGTTGAGAAAAGAGGCAATGGTGCAAATTTGGCATGAGATTGTTTTCAGAGGTGAAAAAGAAGAGACTTTCTTCTGGGTCACTAAAGTGTGGAATTTTCCTATAAAAGTCTCCAAAGTTTTCTCCTAGCCATGGGTAGTACAGGGTGGTCCTCCCATATCTGAGCGCACCCTGGGGAACCCAGCAGTGCTGACTGGATTGGAACCAGAAGGCTCATCTCTTAAGTCTGCAACACCCACAGTATTGCCAGCTTGCTAGAAAAGCTTGAAGAAATATGTGGAGGGAAAAGAGGTTTCTCAAATCAACTTTTGCTTTAGTTGATGTGTTGGTCTGCAGAACCCATTTCACTTTATTCAGAAATTCTAACAACAACAAGGCATGCATTTGTGTTTCTCTGGGTATATATTCTACAGCTTTTGTGTCCTCTTATCATGCCAACACATCCTCTAAACCCCCTTGGGATGACAAGTACAGCTCCATGGATTTTTGAGTCCTATGCCAGCTGACTAACATAGCAGCTAGCAATAGCTGAAGATTGAAGCACTGATAATTGCTCTGCACCCCAGACAGGGGCAAAGGAGCTAAATATACATTGATTGTCTATCCGTTAAGGAAATCCCCAGATGAGGAGTTGTGGGTGTATTTCACTTTTTTTGCACTACTTGAGTGATGCACTGGGAACAAAGGAGGGTAAAAAATAAATTCAGCCCTAATTACTCATACTGAACTTGTGGCCTTCTTAAAATATGCTCAAACCAAGAAGCAAACCCAGGGCTGAGTGAGACTTCTCCCAGACTTGTTTCAAGACTGCGCCATTAGAAGCCGTTCTCGCTGAAGTGTCTGCCAAAAACCTCTTGAGTCTGTGTTTAAGGAGCAGTCCTGTGTGGAGGTCCTTCCCTGGTGGTGTGCCAGTGTTTTTCTCTTCCTATTAGAAGACTGTCTGAAGATCTTGGACCTGTTCCATACTTAAACTCCAAGCCTCTTTGTTGTCTATCTGTCCTTGCAATATGACAGGCCAGAAACTTTTACTCTCTGGCCTTTTGTAAGGCTTGTTTCACAGTCTGGGTAATATAGATTTCTCAGTTTTCCATTTCCACTTCTGTAATGTTTGTTGTATTCAATTGTATGTCTGTCTAGGGGTTCATTCCTACAGCTCCTGCCTACGTTTCATGCAGTTATTCATCTTATCTGCAATTGCTATCTGTACTCTCAATCAGCTCATCTCTCTTTATTAGTAATAGATCCAGTCAGTCCTTATGTTTGCATACACTCTAGGATGGTAGTGTTTTGTCTTGCCAGCAGACAGAGATTTTGAAGTTGTGATAACCTATATGCTAGTCTGAGGGATGTGAAAATAGTGTTATGAATGTTGTTTAAGAGAAGGGGTTTGCACACCTTCAGTTGCCTTCACATACTGTAGCTGACTGTCCTCAAAGAAGTGACAAACAGAACAGTCAGCATGGCAAGCCCACTGCTCACATCTGATCCTAACTAACTGACCAGGAAAATCCTCAGCATTTTCACTCAGTTACCTTTATGTAGATACCACATTGAGGACAGTTTTCTTTAAATCATTCTATACTTCCTTTGCTCCATTTTAAACTCTGATTATACCTTATTTGCTCTTCCTATTTTTTCTTCTACTGACCTTGCACTATGCATAAACATTCTTCATAGGGAAATCAGTGAGCTATTTGTTGTTAATTTTTTATGTCTTAGATTTTGTGCCCAGTACATAATGATCCACTTACATCTCAACTTGCATGCTGTAACCCCTGCTTTCCACTTCTCTCTGCTGCCAACAAAGCAAGTTTATTTTCTAATAACTTAAAGTACCTCCTTTTATCCTTGAAAGCTCTAAAGATGCTTTCCTCCTTCTTCTTTGTTAATTAATTATCTCTGTTTCCAAGGATCCTCTGCCTAGGATTGTACCTGTCTTCTTCTGTGCCATGTTCTACTCTGAGATGGAAGGCAACAGGTAGCTGCTTCTGTCCCATTCCCATTCCTGAGCATCACAGTAGAAGGATGCCAGCTTGCCCAAAAGGGGCTCTCAGCCAGTTTTTGAGCAAGTGTTTTGAAAACTAGTTAGGCAGTTTTCCCACTGTAGACAGGCTCGTGGAAGGACCACTAATTACTCAGTGCAGGCTTAACTATGGGCAGAAAAAGGGGGCTTTTGTGTGATTGTCAAACCCTCACCATTATTTGTACATGTTGGTTTTGTATTTAATAGGATTACATGACTTCTTTGCTCTATATGCCGAAATGGATGGTTCCTTTCAGTAATAAAACAAAGCCAATAACCTGAAAGGAACCACGGCTCAAAAGCACAAACTTGACCTCTGAGTGACCTTGACATTTACAGACTAAAAAGAACTTTTCTTTGAACAGACAGAAGAAGTCAGGGAGCCAGCAAGAACCAGGAGAAAATGGTTTTGTTGCTTTCTGATTACATTGTTTAAACCAACATACTACATGGTTTACAATACTTCATTACAATGTATTAGGGCCTGGAGGTGATTTAGTGTCTGTTTATAACTGAGACTAATCTTGAAATAAACAAATGAATGTTTGGAAAATGGATGAAGCTGTTCTGCCGGAGACAGCGTTAAATGCATCTCTGAAGAGTAAATCATGGTCGTAGAGCACTTAAATGCTTTTTATTTCTACCTTCAGTTGTATTTCAGTAGTTTTATCTAACAAAATTAATCATGGTGCAGTAAAAAATTTCTAATTGGTTAGGACTGCCTAGCAGCCATACATTCTATAACAAATTCACAATTTAAAAACTGTTTAGCCCTTTAAAATCAGGGGAAAAGATAAATTAGAATATGCTGTAGCATTATACTAGGCACCATGGTGATCTAAATTAAATCTGTTACAACCTGTTCTAATTTGAAATTGCTCCGTTGTGTGAATGAAGGGGAAAAGAAGAAGAGTTAGTTCACTTGTTTAAATCATTTTCATATTCCCAGATAAATCTTTCATCCACCCTGCTTTTGCTTGTGGGCTGTATGTTGCCATTTCCTTCGTGCATCCCCTGCATAACTGCACATACATGAGGCTTCAGACCAAGTCAAAAACTCTTTCTCCAGCGGCTCAGTATCAGTCCTGGTCCCCATCAGCCAAGAACAAGCACTGTCACTGAGTGTCACCATCGGATGCCCAGCTGCTCATGACACTCAGAAGCTCCTCGGCAGTGCTGTAGGCAGGGACCTAGCGAGAGGAGTTTGCTCCAGTTTCTTCTCCCAAAGGAATCGCTCATCCTGCTATCCATCTCTGCAGGCAACTCCTTGGCCACTTCTGCTTTCTCCCTCTCCTACCACCCAAAGCCCTATCCACGGCCCCCAGGCATTGCACAGCACATTTCTGTTCTTCTAACCTCTGAGTCATTCCAAAAACGCCTTGAATTTCCCTTAGTACCAGCCACTAAGCGGTTAAAGCCTGATTTGAGGGGGGGATGGAGAAGAAGTGAAGTCGCATGGCTGCTCCAGCCCCACCAACCACCCACACCCTTCCGGTTGGAGGCTGGAGCGAGTGGGAGCTGGGAGCGCGGCTGGGAGCGGCGGGAGAGGGGCGCTCCTGCACCGCCGTGCCCGCGCCGCCTGCCGACACCTGGCGCTGGCAGCGGGAAGAGCAAGGAGAACCGGCCTCTTCCCTCTCCTCCCGGCCGAGCCTCCTGTAGGAGCCACCACAGCGGGCATGGCTCAGGAGGGCTGCTTAACCTGCCTGCCTCACCATATCCCACAGCCGCTGGAACACGTTTGAGGCTCCGAACTTTGGCAGTGCACTTCCTTGCGCTGCAATGGATGCTAAATACAGTGACTCTTTCTTACTGCAGGGGTTCTAAAGGTCTGGTCCTACCACGACACAGCATAGCTGCACTTCATAGAGGTGGCTGCCTCTCTGTACACCTCCTTCCTGTCACTTTGCTTGCAACGCAAACACAAGTGGCAGAAGTGTCAAGAATAATTGTTTGTTCAAACTTGAAAAATAGTCAACCGCATGAGAGTTCTGCAAAGGGGAAGGTTGCAACATAAGCCTGTGTGTTCATTGGCATCCATAATTGGAGGGGAAGGATGTTAGCTACAGCACAGATTTCAAGTGGGTCTTGCACATTCCTAGGTGTTAAAGCTGACCACCCCTGCGCCACATAGACTTTCTTTGGTACCAGCTCACAGACTTCTTTGTATCCTAAAATCACAGAATGGTTTGGGTTGGAAGGCACCTTAAACATAATCTCGTTCAAACCCCACTGCTGTTGGCAGGGACACCTTGCACTGGACCAGGCTTCTCAGAGCTCCATCCAACCTGGCCTTTAACACATACAGGGACAGAGCATCCATAACTTCTCTAGGCAACCTGTTCCAAAGCCTCACTAGTCTCAAAACAGAGATTTTCTTCCTAGTATCTAATCTAAACCTACTTTCAGTTTGAAGCCATTCCTCCTTGCCCTGTCACTGCATGCTCTCATAAAAAGTCCCTCTCCATCTTTCTTGTAGGCTCCCTTCAGGTACTGGAAGGCCACGATTAGGTCACCCTGAAGCCTTCTCCAGGCTGAACAATCCCAATTTTCTCAGCTTTCCTTTTAGGAGAGGTGCTTTAACCATCTTCATAGACTCCTCTGGACCCCCTCCAACAGATCAATGATCTTCCTGTGCTGTGGACCTCAGAGCTGGACACAGCACTGCAGGAGTCTCACCAGAGTGGAGCAGAGGGGCAGAATCCCCTTCCATGGCCTACTGCCCATGCTCCTTTTGAATTAGCCCAGGACATGATTGGCTTTCTGGGCTGCCAGTGCACATTGCTGGGTCATGTTCAGTTTTTCATCCACCAGCACCCCCAAATCCTTGGCAGGGCTGCTCTTGATCTGTTCATCCCCCAGCCTGTATTAACTGCTATGTCTAAGTACACATTAGCAGTGTTCTGAATTTACAGTGAAAACAGATGAGATCAGGCACATTTTTGCATGTGTAATTTTTTTCCTTTGCTCCCGTGTTAATTTCTCCCCCCGTGCAACTCATTACAGACTATTATCTTAGCTCCTGTTAAATCTCTTTTAGAGGTTGGTATTTTAACTTACCAGCTTGAGCTCTAGACTGTTGACACATTACACTGCAGAAAGCAGTGAAATTATCATGGACTGAGTTGGCACTGTATTTTTTCAAAGGCACTGCATGATGAGAATAAATCATGTTGTCACCCTGACATAATCCACTAATAAAGATGCACATCCTTTTGCCCTGCCTTCTTACTGGATGTTAAGTGAGAACCCTTCCTCTGTCTTTTTTCTTCATTTCCACTGTGGAAGAAGCTTTCTAATTCTGCACATCAGTTTGCTTAGCAATATTGCTGTTGCCTAATGCAATAAAAATCAGTTATGTAACTGCCTTTGCTAGACTTGCAGAGAGCATTCACCAGACGGGAACATGGCCACAGTATCTTTATGCTTTCATTATGCCTCCTATGTTCGCTGTTATTATGCAATATGCTCTGCTTTCGGTGTCTTTTTTAAAAATAATTTTCCTTGACATCATGTTTAGAATATTATACACCTATAATCTAAGCTCATTGAAAGACAGAGCAGGGAAAAGAAATAAGCTTATTCTGATTTATTGTTAAAAGGGTTGATATTATAGCACTAGTGCCTCCAAGGAACAAAGAATCGCCTACAGTTTGTCAGATAGTATTTTTAATACTCTAATTCTGAACCAAATTCCTAAAATAACCTGTGTTTGCAGATTACCGTGTGCTCTTTTGTTCTGAATAATGTCTTGCTTAGTGAACTATGTCTTATCAATCCACCAAGTACTGGGTGTCATTGTTCACCTCATTCACAATTCATCTTTTAATTAACATTATCACAGGCAAAATTCTATTTTGGTCAGCATAATTTGTCATTGGAATTGGCAGTACAGAAATAAAAGAATTGCCATCTGAATTTATCTGAAGACGATGGAGAAGATGGTGACTACAAACCCACCTCATCTAGCACTGAAGAGGAAGGGAGGGAAACTATGTAAATGATAATGGCTTTAAAAATTGTATTTGCTATGTAAAAATCAGTACTTGGGTCATTTAGTATCTGCTAAGCAAACAGTTTTATCAAAATTACTGTTACTGAAAATACAAACCTGAATCCTACATTTAGACACATGCTTTATTTGGTGGAAAGGGTTGCTGACCAGGGAGGATTTAAGAGATACAAATGTCTTTTCAAAGGGATGGTTTTAGATACAGGTATATAATATCAACTTCATGCAGCAAAATGCTGACCATTTGCTTTAATAGTTAAATTAGTGCAAGTGCATCATTGTTTTAGTGAACAGACAAGGAAGTCAGTGCCTTTAAAACATTTTTAACTGTACCAGGAAACCTTTCACAGAGAAAATAGAAACATTTCTGTATCCTTCTCACAAGACTCACCTTTCATAGTGGTTGCCAGAAAACTCCATCAATGTGGGGAAAAATAAATATTGTTGTTTTTCTGCATCTATAAAGCCTGTTGTTTTTCTGAGTCTATAAAGAAGACATCTATCCCTGCAGTCTAGATATGCAGTATTTTTCCATTTACATTCAAATTAATACAGTGATGTCAAATTGACTGCATCTAAGGTACAGTGAACACACCAGCAAACCAGCTACTTAAAAATTCCCTCCAACAGCCCTTTACCTTATGATTTCATCCACTTCTAGTTGCAAATGCAACAGGCCCTGAAGACGATCATGTTCAAGCAGTATGCAGCCAGGATGACAACAATTACTGTATGCTGAGCCCTCTTTGAAGCATGCTCTACTGCAAGTCCTTTCTCTTTCAAACCAGCTGGGCTTCAGCTTGGCTGCCATGGGTGAGTTCTGGTGCATCGAGAAGCAGTCTTCTAGAAGGTGTTTCATTAGTACCTTCTGAAACAGATTTTAGAAAGGAACTATCACTCTCCACTTTGACAATTACTGTTTCCTCAATTATGCCTATCATGCTGGTTTGGGATGGGGTAGAGTTAATTTTCTTCCCAGTGCTGGTATGGGGCTATATTTTGGATTTTTGCTGAACACAGGGCTGATAATATGGAGATGTTTCTCATTATTGCTGAGCCAGGCTCACACCGAGCCAAGGCCTTTTTGTGCTGCCATGCTGGTAAGGATGTTGGGGTTGCATGGGAGGCTGGGAGGAGAGGCAGCTGGGACAGGTGACCCCAACTGACCAAAGGCATATTCCAGACCATATGACATCATGCTCAGTATATAAAATGGGGGGCAGATGGAAGAGGGAGGACGATTTTGAGTGATGGTGTTTGTGTTCCCAAGTAAATGTTAGACATGGTCGAAGCCTGCTTTCCTGGGAATGGCTGAACAGCTGCCTGCCCTTGGGAAGCAGTGAATTGATTCCTTGTTTTTATTTTTTAGTGAGTGCGGCTTTTGCTTTACCCATTAAACTGTCTGTATGAAAACCCAAGAGTTTTCTACCTTTTACCCTCCCAATTCTCTCCCTAATCCTACTGGTGGGGGGTTAGCAAGCAGCTGCATGGGGCTTGGTTGCTGGCTGGGGTTAAACCACGGAAGCTATTTACATAGTATTCTTAATGGATGCAGCATTTATTAAAAATACTGTACCTCATAAGTTAATTGATCCTCAGTCAACGTACCATTTACATTCCCCCCCCCCTATTTTTTTTAAATGGCAGAGGCAAGCAATGCTTGAACAGACAGGTCAGGAGGTAAAAGAGATATAGATGACATCTGCATCTTTCATAATCAGAGTCTGTAGCATTCTGTGGGCTATCTTATGTGTTGAAAGCAAGGTGAGACCCAGAAACGTCTCAGTTAGGGCAGAGAAATGCAATGAAGGTTTGCTATTAACCCTGCTGAAACATTAAAATTCTCTAGATTTCTCTTTTTCAGTTTCTATCTGATAATAGACTTGGGAAGACTTAGACTTTTTGGCAGAAGATAAAGGCAGTCTCCTCAGCCTTAATTATTATTGCTGAATTTGAATAATATCTTTGCTTATGAAGTAAATGGCACAGGCTAAAAGTTATGGAAAATTCTTCCTGAAATTGTAAAAAATTATACTCAGGGAGTTGTTATGCTCATATTGAAATAATGGCTTTGCAGACTAATTTCTGTTTGGGTTGCCCACTTCGCTAGGTGAAAGAAGATGCCTTTCACATCACTAAACCCTAGGATTTTTCTAACAGTTTCTTCATGCAACCCAGAAAGAGAAACAATTAAGTCATACAGCTTCCCTTCACCCTGTGCTAGGTTCCAAAGAAGATTCATGTTCTGTATTCCTTAAGCATTCACAGCACATGAATGAGAAACAGTGTGGGCTTTACTGATCTTCTAAGGAATACATAATTATTTTCTGCATTTTAAGAACAATTACTTAAGAATTGGCAAAGGAGATAAAAATAAATACAGTAAAAATATGTAGCCTGCATATAAGAAGGGTACATACAAAAGGAAATTATGCTTTTTGTTAGACTATTAGGAGGTGAAAGTAATATTCTCAAAACCATCCTTTTACCATTCTGTGATTCCCTTATAGCACTGGCTAAACCCATCTTTGTCAGTTGTTGCAATTAGTCTTTCCAGATGTGTGTGTTCCCTTGATCCCAAAATTCCCCAGAACTCCCAAACCTAATGTAAGTCAGTGTGATGATGTTTAAACCCTTGAGGTTTCAGAGACAAGTGTGAGTAACACATGAGCACATGGTACTGCCCTCTGATGCAGGGAATGTTCAATCTCCACAAGAGGAGCTGGATGATGGCACACAGCCTACCTTCCTTCTTACATCAGTGTATGGCCATAGATGTATTTGTTACTGCTTGGACAGATATAATGTATCTCCCCTGGGAAACTCAATATGTAAATTATTAATTGAGGGGAGAATGAGGAGAAGGGAAAGGAAAGGAGATGAAAAAGGGAAAAAGCAACTATGCATACTAACTATGAGAATGCTTTAAAAGTTTTAGGGAATATAAGATATGAAGTGGTACTCACTTTCAATGCACAGCTCTGCTGTAATTTAGCACTGTTTGGCAAAGGTAACATTTATAGCCGCCTTCAGCTAATACAGGAGGCAATTACGACTTGGTCTGCCTTTCCTGTCTGTTTACTCCCCTCCCATGCATTGTCTAGATTTGGAAATGTAAGTTTTCCAGAGCTGAGACTTCTCCAGCAGGATTTGCTGGGCTAGACTCCTGCTGGGAAGATCCTTACCTCAGCCATGAAGGCTGACAGGAGGTGTGAGGTGGAAATAGTATTCAGTTTGTGCATGACAGCTAGGCCAATGCAGAAGTTGCCAGGGAGCAAAGGAAGGTGTGTTTTTAAACCTCGGCACGCTCAGGTGCCCCATGGCTGCACACACGGTCAGACACGTCTGCTTGGTTTGGGCACAGCTGTAATTACAGAGGTGCAAGGCAAGCCCATGGTACACTAGTGGTACAACAGGTTTGCAGAGAGGCCTCGTAAGATGCCGAGCCTGTGTGAGCTGAAAGAGTTATGGAGGATGACTGTTTGCTGGTTTTGCTGGTGGTGATGACTTGTTTTTGAGACCTGGATCACCACTTGAGTGAGCAAGTGACGCTTCAGCTTGGGTGGCCCGCTGGAAGCTGAGCAACAGAATTTATAGCTTCTGCTATTTAGTAACTTTTGTCTTAAAGCCACGGTTGCCAGCTTCATGTAATTTACTGATCTATTTTTGTTCCACCCACCTTGGATGCGGGAGCCTCCTAGGAAGCCCTCACTGCCCACTTCCCCACAGGCAGCGCTGACAAAAGCATTTCAGCTGAGGGGTCACCCAGCTTTGCCAGCCACACTGGAGATGCCCCCAGCCCCAGATGAGGGGGCTTCACAGTGGGAGAGACTGGGGGACAACAAGCTGGTGGTCCTGGTGCTCAACAAGCTGTCCATGAGCCAGCAGTGTCCTTGTGCCAAGGTGGCCAGCAAAATCTTAGGCTGCATTAGGAAGAGCATTGCCAGCGGGTCAAGGGAGGTGATCCTGCCGCTCTGTTCAGCTCTGGTGAGGCACATCTGGAGTGCTGTGTCCAGTTCTGGGCTCCTCAGGATCAAAGAGATATGGAGCTTCTGCAGGAGGTCCAGTGGAGGGCAATGAGGATGACTGAGAGACTGGGGGATCTCTGCTTTGAGGAAAGGCTGAGGCAGCTGGGCCTGTTCAGCCTCAAGAAAAGACAGCTGACAGGGAACCTCATCAATGTCTAGGAGTATGTGAAGGGAGGGTGCCAAGAGGCTGAAGCTGGGCTCTTCTCAGTGGTGCTGAGCAATAGGACACAAAGAAAGGGGCAGAAACTGATGCACAGAAGTTTCCACCTGAACATGAGTAAAAACTTCTTTACTGTGCAGTGACGGAGCACTGGAACAGATCGTTCAGAGAGATTGTGGAGACTCCCTCACTGGAAATACTCAAGAACCGCCTGGACGAAATCCTGTGCCATGTGCTCTGGGATAACCCTGCCTGAGCAGGGAGGTTGGACCAGACGGCCCACTGTGGTCCCTTCCAGCCGTTCCATCCTGCGATTCTGTGAGGCGAGAAGGGCCCCGAGGAGGCGGCCTGGGGGCGGTACCGACCGCCGACCTCCCCCGTGGCTCCCGCAGCGCCGTGTCCCGGCCGAGCAGTGCCGGGGAAGGACTGCAGCCCCCAGAACGCGGCGCGGCGGCCGGTGACGTGCGGGAGGCGGGGCGGAAGTGTGTGTTCCCCGGGCTGGGCGGCTGCCCGGGCCCCGTTCCGGCTGTCCCGGCCTCGGCCTCGGCGGCGCGGGGCAGGGGGCAGGAGGAGGGAGAAGATGGCGGCGGACCTGGAGGCGGAGGTGCAGGCCATTGACAAGAGCCTGCTGGAGTGCTCCGCCGAGGAGATCGCCGTGGTGAGGCGGGGCGGCGGGCCCGGCGCGGGGAGGGAACAGGGGCTCGGAGGCCGCGGGAGGCACCGGCCTGGGGAGCCGTTCCCGGGGCCGGGGCCAGGCCGCTCCGCGGGGAGAGCGGGCCCTCCGGGAGGGGTGTCTTGCCGGGGCTGGCTCCGAGGGCACCCCGGCTGGCAGCGGCGTCCCGCTGTGGCCTCAGCCCGCTGTTGTCGCCAGCGTCGCTGTTGCAGCAGCCGAAATCCATGGCAGCGATCAGCCAGCTTTTCCTGTTGTGCCGGCTGGCGCAGGTGGCTCCTGGAAGCCGCCCGGACGTGGCAATCCCCTGCTGGGGGCTGCCGGGCATCTCGCCCCTTTCCTAACAGCTTCCTGAAGTTACCTTCCTTCGCCTCTGCTGCCCTTTCGCCTCTCTCTGCCAGCAATCACACCTAGACCTGAGGAGATCCCCCCCTCCATATTAATTTAGGTGGATGTCTGACCCCAAATATGCTTTACAGTGCTGAAGTGCCATTACAAGATTCTTGCTTCCTTCCCACTTATTTGAGATGCGGTTCTGGCAAAAGCTTGCAGTAGTTAATTTTAGGATTATTAGAATGGGGTGTTTGTAGAGGAAATATTAGTAAAATCAGTGTAACATTTGGAGAATTCTGCACATCCGTTTATATACTTTTCCTGCTCTTACAAAGAGTAGTTGGAAGGGGAACGTAATCTCGAGGATAAAGTCTTTGGAGGAACTTTTGTTTCTGGCATAAATGCTTGTCCATTTAGACACTTGGGCATTTGAGGAACTGGGTGTATATGTTAAAGTATTGAGACTGCTCATGTGCCTATCTGTAGGATAAAACCTTGAAGAGCTGTGTCTGTTTCAATGGGAATTACATTGGCTGCTTTCCAAATGAAAATAAAAGGCTATTATAATTCAGATTATCCTCAGATTATGCTGGTATATCTACACTGCAGACAAAGGTATGATTAGATGAGCAAATGTGCACAGTTAGCTATATCCTAGCTAGTTTAGCTCCAGGATTAGTCGTTCTTCCTCTTTAAAGCAAACCAAATAATTCCCTCAAACATTTATAAAGTAGCCCAAATTGAGCCCAAATTACGTTGTCTGTGTGAATAGCAGATGTTTTTTTTGGGTCACACCATAGGTAAACTCAAGGCAATCATGCACCCCGAGGAATGCATTTAGGAATTTGCTATAGGTACAAGCAGCAACTTAAATGTAGCCAATTCCTTCTCATTTTTATTGTCTTTCATCACCTGCACAAGCTCAAGTGCTGAGATCTATTGTTCAAATCTACAGTGTGGTTTTTCTGCCTCCTTTGCTGATACCATTACTTTGCTGGTAGCCCAATACTAACAAAACAAATGGCATCCCAAAGCAGTAGTTGCAGCACTTAAAACTCAAGTTTCTCATAGCAACAACTTAATGACAAAATTCCAAAGAACAAAAATTTAAAAAAAAATAAGTTCTCTTTAACATAATATGAGCCTACATTGCAAGTATTTTTCTGTGTAGCTAAGAAAAACTTAAGTTGTGCCTTTTAGCTTTTGAAATGGAGAAGTGAGTTGTTTTATGGCTTTTTAGTATTATATGCTTTGTTCTCCTGATACATCTTACTTAGAAGTGAATTTAATAGAAACCCTGATGAACCATTCGGTACTTACTTACATAAAGTGTTGTTTGATCAATGCTTTGCACGTTGTTTTTTTCCCAGGGCAGTTAAAGTTGTTGCAAGAGAGTAAGTGTGAGGAGGGAGGAAGTGAAGAGGAATACACTTTTCGCTTTTTAATAAAAACCTCTCTTGGGAGAGTAGAATATTAATTTTTCTTGCGTGTGATTTCAGGTTAGAAGAGAGACAAATACTAATGGAAAACTTGCCTAAATGGAGAATGCCTTTGTTAAAGAACAAATTCCAAAGTTTTGAGTAGTTTTTCTGGAGTTCAGTGATCCCCAGGTAGCGATTTAGAAAGGCAGTGCAACATATGTATACTTATGTGTATATTTCTATTAACAGTTTTAAATGCACACCAGCCCTGTGAGTTGCCTTCCTGGCAGCTCTTAGTCACATCTGTTTCCTTGTCCTAGTAGCCTGGATTTCCTTCTGATATTATTTCATCCAGGATCTGATTTTCAAAACTGTATGCACAGTTATGTGTATAGAACTGGCTCCACAAACAGATTTGGATGTGATGACGTTCATTTTTGCCACACCTAACTTTCAGACAACTGCTCCCAGGATTTTTGGGATGGGAAAACCATTTACTCGAGGAACAAGAATTTTCTCTGCCTAGGTGTTTGTCTGAGCTTGTAGTGTAGCTAGTGTACGCTGTGTATTTCCTAGATAGAATTTAGTAATGTACTGCTGAATTAAAAGACTGAAGTTAAAGATATTTTGCAGAAAAATCCTGCAGTTTAATAGAAAATAATGTAAAAATGAGCTTATTAAATGGAAATCATGGAAAAGATTAAGTCACTGCCATTATGATTGGGTCTTTTCCTGGCAGCAGTAGCTATTTGACAAAACTGATTAAAGGGGAGGAAAAGATGAATGAACTGGTGGGAAAAATAAAATTCTTGTTGATGAAAACTTTACCTTTTTTTTTTTTTGGTGTGGGTTTCTCTGAATCCTGGTGGGGATGGTGGGATTATCTGTAAACTTCTAGATTCTTGGCTCTGGCTTTTTGGCAGCCTTTTTCCATGGACTCCCTTGGAAAAAGACTAGCCTTTGATCATCAAAGCTAGATGAATATAGAAAGAGTCAGCATATCAATAATGATTCTAAGAAGTCAAACTTAGGAAAAGAGAAGTGAAGAAAGCACTTAGGGTTGTTTACAAAATAGGGTTTTTTTAAATATCGAGTTCTACTTCAGAAAAACATACCTGCTAAATGAAACTACTACAATATATTTTTTAAAAAGGCAAAAATGCAGCCAGTCCTCAATGGCACAGATGCTCTGCTGACTCAGAATGTCTATATCCTGAAGAACTTACTACAACTGTGTTGTCTTAAACATAAGTTCTTTAGAGTAAGTTATAAATAATTCAGAGTAAATCAAGCTCTAACATTTGATCACCAAACCCATTTATTTTGGGATAATTAATTCTTGGTTTTCATATACAGTTTTAGCTTGATTCTGAACTCTTTTCCTGAGGTTGCCAGGGGGTGTCTGGTTGTCACATTTACAATGAGAAATGACAGGCTGAGGCTGTTTATATAACACAGGATTTAATCAGTGGACACTTGTAGTATGTGCTTGCTCCCATTTGTTTGTTATAAAAATGTTGCAGTCTTAATTTACAGTTTAAACCTTTCTAAAATTTTAATCCACAAGGCCGAAATAAAACAAATGTTGTCCTACAGGATTGTTTTATTGTGTCTATATACCGGGGGAAGAAACCCCTTGGAGAAGCTGTGAGTTTTTAAGTGGCTTAGGGCAGTTCAGTAGTTTGATGCCTTTTAAAAACTGCCAACATTGTTTTTTAAAATTGATTGACTAAGAGAATAGTAGTGAGTTGACCTTGGCTGGGTGCCAGGTACCCACCAAAGCTGGTCTCTCACTCCCCTCCTCAGCTGGAGAGGGGAGAGAAAGTACAGCAAAAGGCTTGTGGTCGAGATAAAGAGCAGGAGCAATCACTCAGCAATTGCTGTCATGGGCAAAGCAGACTCAACTTGGGAAAAAATTAATTTAGTTTATCACCAGTCAAATCAGAGTAGGATAATGAGAGAGAGAGAACCAAATCTTAGAAACACCTTCCCCCCATCCTTCCCTTCTTGCCTGGCTCAACTTCACTTACATTTGCCCCATGTCCTTCCCTGAGCAGCACAGGTGGATGCAGGATGGGGTTGTGGTCAGTTCCTCCCATGTTGTCTCTGCGCTCCTTCCTCAAGGGGAGGACTCCTCACATCCTTCCTCTGCTCCAGTGTGGGGTCTCTCACAGGAGACTGCCCTCCATGAACTCCAGCGTGGGTCCTTCCCATGAGCTACAGTTCTCCATGAACTGCTCCAGCCTGGGTTCCTTCCATGGGGTGCAGTCCTTCAGGAACAGGCTGCTCCAGCCTGTGGATCCTGTGGGTTCTCTGTGGTGTTACAAGTCCTGCCAGCAAACCTGCTCCAGCATGGGATGCTCACTCATGGGTTCACAGGTCCTACCAGGAACCAGCTCCAACACTGGCTTCCTACTATGGAGTCACAGCCTCTTTTGGGTATCCAGCTGCTCTGGCGTGAGATCTGCCATGGGCTGCAGATGGATCTCTGTTCCCCAGTGGACCTCCATGGGCTGCAGGGGGATCTCTGCTCTGGTGTCTGGAGCTTGTCCTGCCCCTCTTTTTGCACTGATTTTGGGGTCTGCAGAGCTGTTATTCTCCCATATTCTTACTCACACCTCTCAGCTGCTATTCCTCTCTTTTTGTCCCCTTAAATATGGTATCCCCTGTTAAATCTATTATCCGAGCAGTGCTACTGTTGTCTCTGATGGGCTCAGCCTTGGCCAGTGGTGGGTCCGTCTTGGAGCTGTCTGGTGTTGGCTCTCTTGGACATGGGGGAAGCCTCTGGAAGCTTTCATATTAGCCAGCCTGTAGTCCCTTTGCTACCAAAACCTTGCCACACAAACCCAGTGCAAGAATTCATGGATCTAACATCACACTTGAAATAGTAATTCAGATGAGTTATTTTGGTAGTAGGAGAAAACAAAACTCCCTCATTTTCTCAGGTGATTTGTTGAAATTGAATCAGAAACAGACTGTTACCTAATGCTGTGTTTGCTTTTCTCCATGTACTTTTTGTCTCTGCTCCTTGCCAACTCCAGGCTCCCGCTGATCCTCTGTGTCCCCAGCTGGCAGCATCTGTCTGCTCTCCAGAGAAATGCAACCAGCATAGTCTAGGCTGTATCCTAAAAGTCACTTCCAACATTTCACTGGTCATTCATCCTGGAGGAAAATTTTAATGAATTTTTTCTCTTAAATCTTGTGTTTTTGAAAAGAATTTTGTATGTCAAAAGGATACAATGTTTGAGCAGGGGAACAAATTATTCATTGCCTAATGTCTGTCTTTTGTGATCATCTGGATTTAACACTTAGAAGGAAGCATGGCTTTCTAGTTTTGCAATCCCAGTTTAGATTTTTTCATTTAGAAATAAAATAATCTAAATTGATAGAACTGTATTTGATGTTTTTATTAATGAGGAATTTGTGTTCTCATTTCTTCTTCTCTAATATGAAAGAAATGGCTGCAAGCAAATGACCTTCAGAAAGAAGTATACCAGCATCTGGCCTATTATGTACCAAAAATTTACTGCAGGGGTCCCAACCCTGCCCCTCAGAGAGAAGACATGCTGGCACAGCACGTTTTGCTGGGACCAATGGAATGGTATCTTTGTGGTGAAGATCCTGCGTTTGGTTTTCCAAAGCTTGAGCAAGCAAACAAACCTTCCCATCTCTGTGGCCGTGTTTTTAAAGTGGGAGAGCCTACGTATTCTTGCAGGTAGTTCATTGTGTAGTTCATGCACATTGACATTGTGGAAGTATTTATAATTTGTGAAGTCACGGAACACTTTTCAATAAGAATATACTGTCCTCATGAAAAGTTAATACCCTAAATGTATTTTTAAAGTAACCTTGCAGTCTTTCATGACAGGTGGGATCAGGGAAAAATGAACATGCTACATCTCTATGAATGGAAAAATACTAATTAGTATAATGTAGAGTGTTTTCTGTACAAAAGGTGTGCCAGGTTAAGAAAAAAGTTAGGTTGACCTGTCAGGGTGATTTAAGGGCATTAATCAGAAGTACATGGGTAAGTGTATGTGTGTGTGTTTTGGGTGTTTAATATCAGCTGTTCGTGTTGATTCTGTATTTTAGATCTCTTTCCATGACCTGCTAAACCAATCTATCAGATACTAAAAGAAGAATACAAGCTTCTAGTCCCTCCCCTACCTCTATCTCTAGGTCTCTCTAAAAATACTTTTTGCTTGAAAGAGAACAGGAAGTTCCTAACCAATTAGAAGTATTTTTAAAAAATCTTCAGTTTTAAGCCATTGCATTACTAGCTGTAGGTTCATTTTCATCTTCTATTTTCTGAACTGTTTGTAGTTTAAGTTTTGTTTCTGCCCTCTGTGTCACAGCTTCCTCACATTTTATGTGGTTTCTAGCACTCACTGGGACACTTGAACGCTTGGTGGGGTGATGAGGGGAGGGAATGTCTCTCTAATTTCAAGGGTTGATTTATTTGTGTTTCCATCCCCTTCATTTATAAGGAGAGAATGCTTATGGAAAAATTTTGCTTTCTAGTGCTCCCTTCTTCTATAAACATAACACCTTACTGGCCTTTTGGGTTAGGCTTTGAGACCTCTTTATCATGAGATGGATGAGATTAAACTGATGGGTGCTTTAGATACATATTGAGTTGTTGGTCTTGCCAAAGCAAGTGTGTTTAGAAGAAAATTACAGAATTCCCAAAGTTTTCGTTAGTCCATATGAACAGTAGTTGATCATTAACATACTAAGGATGGAGTCTCTCTCTTAATTTTTTCCTGATCAGGAAATATTTGATTCCTGCTGTGTGTTAACTTTAACTTCTAGCTGGTAATGTAGAATAATAATGAGAGTTTAATTTAAACTTTTGTGGAATATAGCAAAGAATTGTTTTCTAAGTCCACATGAAATCCACAGTGGATTTTCTGTGCAGTTGTGCAGCTTACAGGTCTGCTTCTGCTTTAGGTATAGGCACAGTTACTTGTTTGAGAAATTACTTGACAAATGGTGCTGCATTTTTAAGTGCAGTGCCACAAGTTTAGAGCTCTGAAGAATCAGCATTCAATATTGTAGAACTGATCTACCAGATTTTGCAGGCACATTGTTGCGTTAAGTGGTGGTTTGTCTTTTTTTTTTTCAATTGAAAAAAAATAATGCCATGAACATAAACTATTCTAAAATGGAAGAGCTTTGTATAATTTAGCTTTGACATTTCCACCTTTAGTGGCTCCTGTGGAGAAAACAAATGTGAAAATGGTACTTTATGCATAGTAATGGTTGCCTGATGATCTTTCCATAATTTATTTGGTTAAATGAAATTAAGACAATTTTTGATAATAAGATTTTATGTGATCTCTAGTGTTTTCTTTTAAACAAAATAAGTCCTTTCTCTGAATTATTGTTTTAATAATAATCATCATAAGACAGACATTCTCCTGCTAGTTATTTTTACATTGAAAAACCCAACCCCCTTAATCTTTGAGGTGCCTTGAAGTCACTTGCATTACATAAGTTCATGCATTTTCAGTGTTTTTCAGGGAGTCAGTTAAGTATAATGCATAATTGTCTCATTTATTTAGCCATTTTTACTACAAATATTACTTCTCTCTAATGCAGCAGTATTTGTAGACAGGACCTTACCTCTGATCTCCTGGTTGAGAAAACTGTGTTGTTGTAGCTCTTCGGTGAGCTTTTAAGGCTGAACTTGGAAGCAGAGGTTTGATCTGGTGTGTTGTGTGCTATCTTTCTTCCCAGTGTTTGGTGAAAAATGTCTTTTCTGATTGCTGGAGATCATTAATGCTTGTACTCTGTACTTGAGAGAACTTACTTGGGTTTATACTGTTTGCCTGTCTCTTCTGGGTTATGTAATTCATCTGTTTACTTGCCTTTATATTTGTCTCACCTCTTGAAGTCTATATTACCCAGCTAGACATACTACCCACACAATATTTTAAAGCCTTTTCTGTTGGGAGAACAGATTTTTTTCTTTTTTTCTAGTTAATTTTTTCCCCCTCTTTGGAAACCATCCCTTTCCCCTTTCAGAGTAATATATACATTAGTCAGAAGGTTTATGCTGGTGGTATTTGAAAATTACCTGTTGTAAAAGATGTAATTAAAGGCAAAAGCAAGTGTTTAATGCTTTTTTTTTCTCCTTTCTGCTGTTGCTTTTCTCAGAGACTGCGCAGTTGACCCAACCTGTGTGTTGTGTATGGAATGCTTTCTTGGAAGTATTCACAGAGAGCACCGATACAGGGTTAGTAGTCTTGCAGGAGTATATGACAGAGTCATTAGTGGTTTTGTGTGTGTGTGAAACAGTTTCAGGTTTAAGAATGTATATATTATTTCCAAATGCTGAATGAACACAGAGTTCGGAATGTCTGCAGTAATCCTATGTGAACTTGAGTGTAACTTCTGGAAGTTAACACTAAAATATTGAGCAATTAAATTTTATGTGCAACAGTTAAGCTTACAAATGTATGTTATTTTAAACACGTGCCCTTTGGTAAATTTTACAGCTTTAGACTTGGGTTTTGAATTGTTTTGCCTTTGACTGTTCTTAAAAACTATTGAAAAACCTTTATTAAGAAGCCACTTCTATTTAAAGCTTAAACATAAAGTTAAAATAGAAAACTAAAACTGTAAATGCTGTTTATTTCAGTAATATACTGCTATAAGTAGTACAGATTAGTTTAAAAACCCCTGCAAACAAAGCCAAGAAGGCCTTGGTGTGTTTTTATACTAAGAAGTGAAAACTATCAGTGCAGCCTTTCTGTAAGTCTGGTTTTTACAATACTGCACTGCTGCTAATGGAAATCTGATCACTGCATGGTTACACTAAGCACTAGGATTCAGGAAAAAAACTCCCAAGCACGACAACTTGCATCAAGAAACCCAGCCAGGTTTGCTGATACCAGCTTACTTCTTGTATGTTGGTTTTTAGTTTTTGGGCCTAGTGAATGAACAAGTTTAGATAACATACAAAAGTGTAGGCAAATGTTCTTTCAAATGTCAGTCTAATTTTGTTGATAAGGTAGGATGTACCTGTATGTATAGAATATATCAAATAGGCCAAAAATATGTGAAAGAAGAATTCTTCTATGAATTCTTCTTTGAATTGTTGTGATTCAAAAAGAGTATTGCTATGGTTATTAACTTGAGGTGGTCTTAACTTTAAATTTTGTTAAAATGGTGTAAATATATGATTACAATTTGCCAATGCTTTTTTTCTGTGTTTACTCATGTGAACAAGTTAAATCTCTCAATTCCTTTTGTCATAAAGCACATCTTTTACTCACTGTGTAATAGTGCCATGTGAAATGATTTAACTTCGTTCACATAAAAAATGTGAGAATTGGGAATAGTATAGATGTCATTGCAAGTAATAGACTGAGAAAACTAGGAAAACCGCAAAGTCTTCAGGTGGGGCAGAATGGAGGTCTTTGAAGGTGTTTTGTTGTTTTTTTTTTGACATAGGCACACTGATGAGGTAGACAAGCTTTCAGCTGTCATAATAGCCTGGTTTCAGTGCTATTTTGACAGGGTACACTCTCAGGCTATCAGGTGCTGTGATCATGCTTTTGTAGTATAGCTGTGACTACTCTCTTCTTAATGTGCATATATGTATATGCATATTCACATGAACTGCTTTGTTATTAAATAATTTTAGATGACAACATCAGGTGGAGGAGGTTTCTGTGACTGTGGTGATACAGAAGCTTGGAAGGAAGGTCCTTACTGTCAAAAGCATGAGCTTAACACTTCAGAAACTGCAGAGGAAGAGGTAATTACAACTGAGGCATCATGTTTCAAAACATTGTTAACTGTGTATATATGTGTGTATATATAAATCATTCACGCAAGGTTATTTTTAGTTTTGCATACTATGCATGGAGAGGCTGTTGGAGCTTTAATAGCTAGATTTGAACCACAGAGTTAGACAAAAATTAATGTCTTAAGAAGTTCCTTAAAATTTTATTTTCTACTTAAAGGCTTCATTTTGTATGTTCTTGGTCACCTCTGCAGCTTTAGTTCTGTTTCTTTGTTTTTCTGTGTATGCTGAGGTCAAGGGATTCTGCCAGGTGCCAAAATAAAAAAAATCTGTATGTAATCACATGCACCAACAAGTCAAATGCAGCTGTCTGTGCAAAAAATATTCTGGTTCTTACCAAATAAAGTGCACAGATTTCTAAAAATCAAAATACCTTGCTGTCACAGGAAAGGCATAATGGAGATGAAAGGCAGAGGTCTCTAAAAGCTTATTTGGTATGGAGAAGGTAAATAGAGAGCACATCTTCACCACAGAATCAGCATAACAGCTTGGACATTCTAAATGCAAAAAGAGATGCCACTTCTTACAGTAGGAACTCAAACTGTTGGACTAACCTCTGCAAAACACTATTGTTAAAACTTTGTATGTGTTCAAAAGGAAATCTATCATGGTTGTGGAGGGAAAAATTACCAATGGCCATTTAAAATTGCACATACCATCTCTGGTGTGGGAAGTGTTAGTGTCTTAAGTTACTGGAGACTAGAGAAGTATTCTGTCTTCTGCTTATACCCTTCTTATCTGTTATTACATTTCAGGAATGAATGTGGCTAATTGGGCTTCTGACCTAGCCACTCGCATCTGTTCTTACACAGTACAACTTCTATGTTCTTCTATGTACAAATCTATTCTGAGATTTTTTAAAAGGGAAAATATAAGGCAAGCTTTTGTAGTAATTTTGCTGATCTGGTGGTTTAAGTGAAGCAACTGTAATTGTATTTTCAGTGACAATGGTCCTTCTAAAATCTGCTCTCACTCTCTCAGCCCTAAGGCTGTAGCACTGCTGCTGGACTCACCACTTGGTCTACAAACCAGTTTACATTAGTCAGCAGCCTTAGGAAACTCTTGTGAAATCTTGGGTGGACTGCTACTCCAGTGCCCAAAGATACTCACACAGTGAGTGGGCCTGACAGAAAAATCAAGGTTCTGGTCAGGTTTGTGTTTCTTCCCCAATAAAGCATGGAGACTGAGATCTCTTATGCAGTGTTGTGTTTGAGGTAGATTAAGGATGATTTGTTGAGCATTATTGGAGCCTGTTTTCTGCCTTGCCCAGATACATGTCTTTGTTGAAAGTGCTGGTAATTGAGGGAGTGCTGGTGCTTAACAGTTTGCCTTTGCTTTTGGTGACTGATAGTGCTCCATACCCTGGATAAATTTTAAATGAAGGAAAAAGAAAGAGAAATGGCAGTTGTTACCACTCTTCCAAATATTCTTGAAGAGCCTTGGGGTGTAGGGGATAAACTTCACTGGTGAATTGCTTGAGGTGAATTGCTGACTGTCAAGAGTCTTCTGTAGATGATGCAGACTTAAGCTGAGAAAATATTGTTGTGGCCATTTTTATACAACCCAAGCTGTCATGAAACACGGAATTTAGTATTAGGTAATCCTAAACCAGAAATTGGGCCACTGTTAAATATTTTAATTGGCTAACAATTACGCATACTTCAAAATATCAACTGATGAGTGACCCAGCGTATTGTGCATGTGACCTGCACTCCACGCAGCATTCCTTTCTCAGGTTTGTAGGAGAGGAACTAGTTGTTCTCAAAATTTTGATGCTGTAAAAGACAACATCCTTAAGAGAAGAGGTTTTTGATGTTTTCTATTCACAATCCTTGAAATGGACTAGAGAGAAATGGCAGTAGTACCTGCACTGATTCTGAGTTTCCAGTGGTTCTAATTTGCTGCTCCAAAAAGTAGTCCATTCGACTTGGCAGACTGAGGCAGCTCTCCTCTTTCTTCCCCTCCTCATTCCCATTCCCACACCTGCAGCAGCCTCCATTCTGCCCTGGCACAGAGAGCACAACAAGTTTGTAGGGGCTGCTGCAGCTGTCACATGGAGAGCATGGGCACAAATGGGCATGGTCCACAAGAAAAAGGGGAGCAGCTCTCTGTGAGCAAGACTGAGATGTGGACAGATCATTATGAAACACCTATTAACATTTCAGCAGTTAATTATTTATATACCACAGCGTCTGAGAGACGTTCATCATAAATCATGATGCCAGTGTGCTGCATGTTGTATAAGCTTGGATAGATAAGAATTATGCCTTTTAATGCATGCAGCATATAAAACAGGACAAGAGACGCATGGTTGTTTGTATTCTGCAGTTTACTAATATTGATAAGTGGAACAAAAGATACAGGGATTTGAAATTATGATTTTGAAGGCATAGCAGAAGAAGCAGATTTTAATATAGCTGAGGTTAAAAGTTCTTCCAAAGGACTATCTTAAAAGGTGTGCAGGAGTGAGAACAAGGAGAGTGAGAATAGAGGAACGTGTGAAAATGTAAATGGGTGATCAGAGGGTAAGTTAGCATTCAGGTATTGAATGTTAGATTAGAGCTTTGGTGACTGTCAGTGTAGAACTGGAAGAAGAAAACAGGATGATTATTGACTCTTCCTTTCAACTGAAAAGTCATTTAAAGAAAGACATCATTAAAGATGCTTACATCATCTTTGATAAAGAGAGGTGCAAATTTGACAGGTTTTTTTGAATGTCATTTAATTTCTCATTTGCTATTTATATTTATTTTCCAGGATCCTCTTGTGCACTTACCAGAAGATATGGTAGCAAGAGCTTATAATATTTTTGCCATCACATTTAAATATGCAGTAGATATATTAACATGGGAAAAGGAAAACGAGTTGCCTGGACTAGAAATGATGTAAGTATAATATTTGTCTTCTACCATTTAAAGACTTACAGATATATATACAGTTGAAAATGCAAGTTCTGATTTTAAGTATCTTTTCTGCCTTTCCTAAAATTGTCAGAAATATTTTGTTGACAATGATTGTAATAGATTTGTATTTCTCCTATTTTTTACTTTGCTTTTACTTTTAATATTGCTTTGAGTGACATAAATTCAATCATTGCTTTGGGTGACATGAATTCAATCTTTGCTTTGAAGTGAGAAGAATGATACTTACTACTGCATGCTGTTTAATGATGAAGTCCATACCTATGAACAAGTTATTTATACTCTTCAGAAGGCTGTCAACTGCACACAGAAGGAAGCCATTGGTTTTGCAACAACTGTAGATAGAGATGTAAGTGAATTAATTGTTAGAACTTTTAATTACCTTGACCTAATGTTTGTTTTATTACTATACTTACTTTAGTTTGTTTTGCTAAAGTGTATGGTTCACGTGAATCTGTGAGGCCTGTGTGTAACACCATCCTAAAATGCCTTGATACTAAATGTCTTAGTGCCTAAATACTCATTGGCCAGTCCAAGCCAGACCTGATACTGAATATATGTTTCAATGTAAATGTATTCCAGTTAGTCTTGTAAGTATAAACACCATGGTGTTTCTCGCTTGTCTGTCAAGGACAAGCAGCAACTTTGGCCCTTCCCTTACTGAATCAGGGAGCTGACATTGAAAGAGCCCCTAAATGTGTTCCAGTTATAGGAAAGGCTTTTCAGAGTAATACCAGTTAAGTGTCAGGGATGAAATCCATAACTCACTGTTTTTGTTCTGGTGCTTATGGAGCTATTAATGATTCATGGTTTCTTTTTTTAATTTAATTTAATTTTATGCTTCATAATTGTCAGATTATAATGGCAGGAAGAGGTAAAAGCATTTAACACAGTTTTTAGGAAGAACAGTGAGTTCAGAGTCACTATATGCTGAATAGAATTGTAACTAGTATTTCAGTTTCAGAAGCACTATGTCAGCTGTGTTTGTATTTTGGTTCCTGTGCATTTTTTTAAAGAAAGTGACACTTCATAGGGCAACTGCACCTTGTTATTTTTGCAATGAACCTGTAAGCAGTTGACATGAAAAATGACTGTCTTTTTCACTTGACTTATTGTGCCTTTTTTTGGGGGGAGGGGGTGGGCTGTGGGCAGAAAATCTCATCCAAAATGGCAATGGGAATGTCATTTTGGGTGGTTAAAGTACTTCAAGGGAGGTCAGTGGAGCAGGAAATATAACCACTTTATATTACTCAACACTGAACTAGATTTTGGGTTGGTATTATCACTGCTCTAGTTTTTGTGATACTGATAATGAAAAGATTCACATCTGATCCCTGAATATGTGCTAACCTGAGCACATGCTGTGTATTGTCAAAAATACCCAGATTTTTCCCTACTGTTGATCCCTACTACTGCTAAATACATACATATATACGTGAGCATGTATGTGAAAGAAATGAGAATGTTATGCCTGAAGCAATGATTGGGCATCAGTCCAGATCTAAAATACCATTGAGCTTTCCTGTCTGTAATACACTATAAATTGAATCCACTATCTATTTTGATATATGGATTGACGGTATGGAAAGACTGAAAACCTTCCTTTTGGAATACACAAGTGCTTCAATTGTATGTGTAAAGACCAATTAACTTTAATATCTGCTTTTTAAAAGGCACTGAAGTATCTGAAATATCTTCAAGTTATATCAAAACTAATGATTAATGCCTTTGTACTAAAGTTTTCAGTATTTTAATGTGTGGTTACATCTTAAAAACCATGTTACACAGAAAATTTAATGTAACAGGTAACTGCATATATGATACAATTTTATCTTCTTTTAAAAAGTATAGGGTACCTTTGGGAAATGCAAGTATGTAACTGCATACAGTACTTTAAAAAGTGAAAACAGCATGAAAGGCAGAGTAGTTAACATGCATCTGAAACTTTTGCTATGTATTTTATCCTTATGTAAAACACAGCCCTGGAAATTCTTGCATAGCAGCTGATGGTAACGTTACATCCTTACAAATTTACAGGGCCGTAGGTCTGTTCGATATGGAGACTTCCAGTACTGTGATCAGGCAAAATCAGTAATAGTGGTAAGTAGTGGTGCTAAGGGATATTGTCTGCTTGCTTCATCTTAAGCAAAAAGAGGCTTTGCTATGCAGTTTGTGATACTGTTATTGTAATAACTCATTCTATTTTAATGATACAAAGTGTTGGAGATACTATTTACAATATGCACAGTAAAGGTATCAAAATATTAGTTTCTGGGGTTTTTGTTGTTGGTGGTTTTTTGTTGGTTTTTTCCCCCCTACTATGGCTTACCTCACAAACAAAATGATTTTCTAAAAAGAAGTTTGTTGACAGTTTCTTCCTTCATAAAACAGAATGTGACCAGGAACTTTAAATGTAATCTTTTATAATTACATGCCAGTTCATATCAGTGAAATTAAACTATTATAGCTTTTCTCCTATATTGTGAGGTTGCTTATGTCTTTCACAGCAACAGTTATGGAAATTATTACTGGTTGAATCTGTACAGTAGATTCAATCTGTGCAGCAGTGTGAAACTGCAAATACTTCCATTTTGCATCTACACATTTATATATGTGTACATATATATATTTATATATTGCAAGATTCTTCCATGTAAAACACAAGAATAATGTTTTCTGTTTAATTGTTCTTTAACTGCTGCAGTGCAGTACTTAATCACATGAAATAAATAGTTTATGTATGATACTGCAACCATTGAAAAACAAATGCTGCAATTAGAGTTACTGGTCTTTAACTATTTAAGGTATTTTGAAAGTATTAGCATATTTTTAAAGATAATGTGCAATATTTTTAACTTGCTGCCCATGCAGGCAAAGAACTAATGGCTTTTATGTGTAACATCTAGCTATTATATTTTTTAACACTTAGATGAGGGTAAATTCTTTCTTGTTTTAACTCTGTGTATTTAATTTGTATTTTTGAAAATAGTCTCTGGACAGCCAGTTTCCATGATGGGGTGCTGTGTGTCTTGCATGTCATGTTGTGAGGGACAAACATGCATGGCTGTCTTGGATTGTGCGTGGGATTGCTTATCACTAAAATGCAGCAGATCAGTGTGAGCATTGATAACAGGCCAAGAGTGGAAAATGGATTGACCTAAAAATGTTGATACTGCATAATAAGGTCCTTCAAATATTAATAGAATAAACAAAGTTCAGACCTTTTTGGGTTTGCTATGTAGGTGTTTGTAATTAGAATATGTATTAATATTATAAATTATCAAAATTAATCATAGGAATGCTGCATTACTGTATAGAAGTATATGCCAGTCTTCACTTAAATATTCATTGCCTCCTTTTTCCTTTTCTTTTTAAGAGAAATACCAGTCGTCAGACAAAGCCATTGAAAGTGCAAGTTATGCATTCATCTATTGTTGCCCATCAGAGCTTTGGTCTGAAGCTCCTAACTTGGCTTGGCAGTGTTATTGGATATTCAGGTGGGCAAAATTGACCTTTCTGAGATAAGTTAGAGAATATTCGTGAGGGGAGCTGATTTTCTGAAGCAATTTTGTCTACTTATTTCAGATATGTAATGTGTAAGGCAAAGCTATTAATAACTTGTCAGACTTCATTCTATTTTCTCTTACTGGAGTGCTGTTCTGAATTCTAACTCACATGTGAAAGTGCTACCAGGCTTATGTAGTCTTTTCTGTTTAGTTGCTGTTGAACAGAAGCTGAGACTCGCTGTCAAATGCAGTATGCCAAAAAGCTATTTTTTCAGTCCCTAGTTCTTTTTAAATGAATGCAGTAAGCTGAAAATAACCTGTCTGATTAGATAAAACAAAATTATTCAGAAGTAATTTGATGAATGATGATGAAAGTGATTGCTTCAGATTTTTTGCTAAGTAGAACAGAGAAAATGCAAGGAATTATGGAGGGTTTGGGTAAGTATAGAAGCTGACAAAGTCTTAATCAGATTTTTTGAAAGAGATTCTTCAAAGGAATCAGGATGCACGGTATCAGATTTTGTGGGAATGCTTGGGTTTTGTTTTGACTTGGTTCCTCCTTTTTCCTGGTAAATCATAAGATTGTGAAGATGTAGGATATGAGGCAAAATAGAAAGAAAAGTGACAAACTGCTGATATGTAGAAATGCAGATCCAGACCCCCTTGCAATTTGTGTTCTGTGTATCTGGAAATGTTAGCAAGACGTGTTAGCAAAGCACGTTCAACTGTCATATTGCACCTAAGTTCTGCATAGGTGCAAGATTCCTTCAGAGATCGTATGTTTTATTAGACTGAATTGGAAAACTCAAGATTTCACTCACATGGTCTTTATAACATGTTCTCATTTTTGAAATGTAAGTAGTTTATGTTTGCATAAGTTTTAAAGATAAGTAAATTGAACTTTTATTCAACATCTATGTATGGTAGCTGTTTGTTCAGCTCTTTGCCAGTGTTGCTGGTAAACGGTAGGTATTAATAGAAAGGATTTGTCAAGATAGTTAATTTCTGAGATAAAATTTCCTTTCAGTGAAGCATGTAGGCAGGCACCGTCTTTCTCATTTTCTTTAAGCCCAGTCTTGTGCCACGTCATTTGTGCCAGGTGCCACAGTCATTAATTTTCAGTACTAAATGACAGTTACAAAAATGTAACTTGAATATGTCAATGTCTCAAATTACAGAAGGAAGTATTGAATTTTGTTTGACTTGTATGTGTAGTGTTTCTGAAGTTCTGAAGAGTTTAGCTCATTAAATGCTGTGTTCTTTATGACTCAGAAGGGCAAACAACGTTTGATTATAAACAGCACACATATATTTTTTCTGTGACTGATGTGCTCATTTACTTGAACTGCCTTCCGTATCTTGAGATGCAGTCTTGCAATGTACTCTGGAGTCTGGTTCTGTGAAATACACTTCTGAAAAAGTTGGTTTCCCTTAGCTTTTTAACAAACACACCCAAACAACTAAGTTCTGCGAAATATTTTAGACAGCCTGTTACCATTTCTCTTTAACATGGTGTGATAGAGTTGCACTGCTTAAATGGTTACACTGAAATGTACCTGAACAGAGGGTGAGTGGCAGATGGAGGGGTCTTCTGCCATGCCAGAGTCAGGTTGGATGATTGACGTCAAAGGAATGACAAATTCTTATCATCAAAAAAAAAAAAAGGAAAAAGCCTTGCTGGGGAGCTTCATCCTTCCTAGCAAATACTCCTTCTTCAGGAATAAATGTCTGTTTGACAATTGCTGAATAATGCAGTAGTTTCCATTAATTTGTTATCCTTCATAACAGTAGTTGGAATTGAGCTCTGCAAGGCAAAAAGGAATAACTCCAAACTGCTCTAGGGGTTCTCAGAGTGTGTGTTACCATGCAGCACATGGCACAGTGTACATGGCACAGTGTACATGGCACTATAGAGCCACTGCCCACCCTGCCTAAGGAGCTGAGATGCCAAGCAGGGTGTGGAAATCAGGGCTCTGTAAGTCACATAGTTCTCAGAGAACATGTGTTACCTGCAGTGCAAAGCCAAGTTGAACAGTACTAATGGGACCATATCAGGGTTGTGCTCCATTGCAGATGCAGGCTTGTCTTGCAAGCATATAATAATTAACATGTTCATAAAATTACAATTACCTCTTCTTTCCATTAGAAAAAGATATACAGAGAAGCCTTAAAATGATAGCAGCTCCTAAGTGACAAAAAAAGCTACTACATGAATGTATGAGTCATTTCATATGTGAATTATATTTTCCTTTTGATAAGAGTCTAAACGGGAAAAATAAAACCTAGAAAATTAGCCTGCTGTATAACTCTTCCTTATTTCAGTAAGCCAGCAGCATTTTTAAGGAAGCACATTTTTGATAACTTTGAAACAAATCATTGTGTTTGGCAATTTTCACTGTGTTCCTAATGTTCCATAAGGCTGGTGTGAAACTTGCAAGGTATGAAGTATTTGTGTTTGTATCAGCAAAATATGAGTGCTGTTATTCAGTTGTCATGGAAAAGAGGGCAGTGTGAAGGCTTCTGTGTTCTATGAAAACTTCAGTATGTCAAAATAACATACGTTTGTGTTTAAGCTGTAACTAACTTGTATCATTGCTCTTCATTAAGATGGCCTTCGCCGAATACTGTGTCAGGTTGGTTTGCAAGAAGGACCAGATGGTGAAAATTCTTCTCTTGTAGATAAGCTGATGCTGTATGATTCTAAACTGTGGAAAGGTGAGTTTTCTCAAAGTTCTGGAAAATGCTAAAGAATTATATGCATGGGTTTTCCTTTTGCAATATCTGCTAATGCTTGATCATTACATCATGTGATGTATTAGGGATAATTTTGCCTAATTTGTTATAATGTCTCCCTTCAAGATACAGTCCCAAGTATATTCAAAACAAGAACATACAGAGACTGTTTGGAGATGGGGTTGGTTTTAGGTCTAATTTTTCAAAGTGGTCTGAAATTGAGAATGACTTGAATATACAGATAACGGTGATAGTTAAGGGAAATAGAGTAAACAATAGAAAAATAGAGAGTTTCTCTGCTTTATAGGATTTCAGCATTTATTTCATATCTACCAAAATGCCTATTTTTAAAGGATAAGGGAGAGTCTTTCTGCTTTGACTTGTGTTTGTGTTCGTGAGGTATTCAAGTGTTCTGAGAACATTCGGTGAAAACTACTGTTCTGTTGTTTCAGAGCTCTTGAAACTTTGAAAGGCTGTTTGATATAACAGAATTGGCTGGAAAAGTTGTAATTTTGAGGAAGGGGAGGTAGTTAATACCTATTTGCTTATCGATTCCATGTCTGATTTGATAGCCTGAATGGGCATGTAAGGCCAGAGGTAAGAAAGAGAAGCACAAAGGAAAGTTAGAGAATGATGTAATATGTCTGTCTGGAGAACTTCTCAGAGTACCAACGAAATAAGTAAGAAGCAAGGTAGAAAGCGGATGTAGTATGGGGACAATGATGATTTTAGGTTTTGTTTATCTAATACCTTTATCTTGAGAATGAAGTCCTGGCACTGCAAATTTTGTAATCTGAAAGGTACTGCTTTTGTGGAGTATTACAACATTTTTAATACAGGTTTTGTTCAGGTAATGTCTTTCATGAAAGCAAGGAGTAACTTCTGCATTTCTATTACGACATGAACATTTCTCTACTTTTTCTTGTCTTCCTTAGTTACTCTGCATTAAGGAAATAGTGTCATGGCTTTTGACTTAAAATGGCCTACAGAAAGAAATGATGCATATGTGCATTTATTTCCAAGTTACATAGAGATGAGTATCATTTGTACTGATAATACTTTCTGGGATGGTGTTCAGACAGACTAGAAGTTCAAAGATAGCTAAGCTGATTCTTTTATGGAGATGTTCACAATTAGGAAAATTTGTTGCAGTTCCCAAGACTTCTGATGATAGTGTTCTCTTCTTTTCCCTGGGCCATCTAAATCCCCTGTTTATCCTGAGGAGGAGGAGTTCTGTTCTTGTTTTGCTGACTTCCCTTTTATTTGATGATATACATTCCCATTCAACAGTGTTATCTTATACAAGAGTAATAAATAATGCCTCTTGAAGAATTTTGGTTTATGTATTCTTCTTCATCCTGTGCTACCACCTGACAGACTTAATCAAAGCAGCTTCTACTCTGAAATGCGCACTTACCTCATTCTGTAGAAGCTTACTTTTCTAAATGTTTCCATAATATGTTGATAGAAAATAGTAACATGCAATATTTCATTCAATTTTCTTGACAGGAGCTAGAAATGTATATCACCAGTTATTCATGAGCAGTCTGCTTATGGATTTGAAATACAAGAAACTTTTTGCTATCCGCTTTGCAAGAGTAAGTATCTTTCTTACCAAGAGCCATTAAATGCTAAAACTGTCCAGTGAAGAGAGCCTAGTTAGCATGCAGTGATTTAAATGAACTGTTACCTGAATTTTTTTCCTTTTTATGGAAGTGAAAACTTGAAATGAAATGCTGAAAATCTTATTTTACTCTTCAGTATATTAGTTCTAATGGCATCTCATCTCCTGGGAAGGAAATGGCCTTTCAGACGCACCAGAACTAAAGCAGTTCAGACGTTTTTGTCTTCACCATCAGCTATGCAGGCTATCGCTTCTTAAGAGCTAATCGCTGCTCATTGTTGAGGTGTAAGCTGTTAGAGCACTGCTCAGAAATAGTGCTGAAATTCAGTTATGCTGATTAGTATTTCTGCAGTAACTTGTATTTGAAATGCTTTAAATCAGCACCGTGAAATTCTGCTCACTCTGCTGGAGACAAATAACTTTCTTGAGTAGAAAATAAAATACTAGCCTTTATTGTGAAAATGAGTGTGAGTAGATCTCCCATGTGAGCAGATTGTCATATTCTTTGTACAAAATACCCATATAATAATCCATTAGAGCTACTCTTCCCTTTTTCATGGCATTAAAGTTTCCCAGAGCAGACATTTAAGTTAAAAAATCAGGTCAGTGTGGATTAGAGGTGAATTTCCCCTTGTTGTTTAGAATTACCGGCAGTTGCAGAGAGATTATATGGAGGATGATCACGAACGGGCAGTATCGGTGGCTGCTCTGTCTGTCCAACTCTTCACTGTACCTACTCTGGTGAGTAGTGCCTGTCTTTCTTTTAAAAACTGATAGTTGGCACTCCTTGCCTTTTTTTGCCTCCTTCTTAATAGAACTATGAGCGATTGCAGAGTGATTTTATGAAAGATGACCACGACAGAGAGTTCTCAATTGCTGACCTCTCGATACAGATATTCACAGTGCCTTCTCTTGTAAGTACTAAAAGACCAAAAAAGGAAATCTTTATTTGTTAAAAGCCTCTCAAGGTTCATAAATCAAGGCTGCAGATTTCTTTAACATTACTGTGAAAATGCAGAGCAGTCAGACTGTTTGCATACATTGCTATGGGTTTAGAAGTTAAAGCATTCAACATTGGGAAGTTTCAGTCTGACTTCCCAGAGTTGCCTGGGTGTTTTTGGCTTTCCTTTTACTTTTTTTTAGAAAGGTGCTTTCATATTTATTTAGAGATACACACATGTAACATGTAAATTCCTCATCATACTGAGCCACAGTTACTGTTTGTACAAATCTGTATTATGGTTTGCATATCATGGTTTCAGAGCACTGCTCTGGTGCAGTTTTGTAAGTGATCCACTTTATGTTCATTTTCCAGTCAACACAAATGCAAGCAAGAATTGTCTCATGATACTGCCTGCTTCCTTTGGTACTTTGAGTCTCAAGACAACGCCTTCTTTGAGATTTTCAGTTAATTTTTTTTCAGTGCTACAGGCACTGTAATTTCTCCCAGCTCACTAAGGCTGCGGTTTTTCGCCAGCATGTTTGGGAAATTGCTTTTTTTTTGTTCCAGTCTCCATTTAAGTCTGTCCTTGCTTGTATTATAAACTAGACAAATCGAAATTTGGAGCTGTACTGGAATAAAAGTCTGATTTTCATACCCAGAATTGTTTAAAAAATGAATGCTACTGAATCCTCCCAAATTTAATAAGCTTCATTGAGCTCTAAAATTCAATAGTAGCATGGCAGTCACAATACTGAGCAAATGTCTTCTTCAGTTTCTTAGGAATGGATGATATTCATGGGAATTCAACAGGAACTCAAGATTTTTTCCCATGGTTCAGGACAATATTGTGTTGCCTCTTTTAATTTTGATGCTTTCAATAAGAATGATGCCAATATTCAGACTTACAGTTCAGCTTAACCAACTAATATTTTTCAGATGGTTATGGTATTTTGCCCTTCAGCAGATGGGTTGGTGCAATATGAATATCAATACATAGTTTTTAAAAAAGTAATTTCAAACATTTCTCAGGGCAGAATAATTGCAGTGCCACTTTTATATATGTTCTATTTTAAAAGCATGCAAAAAAAAGCAAAGCAAATGCATTTTGACTGTTCTGCAGAATGATAGAATAGATTGATGGCATGAAAATTATTGTGATAAGCTCCTATCATATGAACTAAGTATTATTTTTTAGTATATTTATAGCCATTCACTCTTAACTAAATGAATAAGTTGAAGAATGTGAACCATCCTACCATCCTCCAGTAACATTTTCAAACTGATCTTAATAATGTAAGAGTTTGACCTCTCAAGGAACAGAGTTTTTTTGGTTTGAGGGTGGATGGGCAGCTCTGTTGGTGATGATTTTTTGGGGGGAAAAGTGTTAATGAGTAGATTCTTCTTCCCCCTGCAGTAGTATTTTAGAAAGTAATTTTGGATTATCATTAGCAGCTGTAGAACCTGGAAGGTCTTTCTGGTTGAGAGCCATAATGTCAGAGTGGCCAATCTTCTTGAGTGTACCAACCAGATCCAAGAACTGCAAGGAGTATCCCATTTAACATGGAGAACCGACAGAATGGGGGAGTTCTGGAAGTGTTCACGAGTAGGAGCAGTAATTGCTTATTGCCCCCTGCTCAGTTGTGAAGTTGGGTTAGGTTAGGCTGGATGTAGGAGATGATCTTTGTTAGACTTTTCTGATTTGTTTCACACCACACATGGATACATGGAGTAGCCCTTGAGGGAAATTACAGGTCATTTCATGAAATTTCCATGTGGAAATTGCATGTGCAGTTCCTTACCAGTTCAGAAGACGCTCTGCTCACCACAGTGTTGCACAGTTTGTAAACAAAAAACAGAAGAGCTGTCGCTCCCCTAAAGGGCTTGTACTTAAACTGAGAGGAGACAACACATACTTAAAGGGAGGTACAAGTTAATTATAAGACACATAATAACATGTCTTGTGTCATAATTATATAGGTTAACAGGAGCCTTACTGTAGACAAACTTCTGTACAGAAAGGATCTGAAAAAAGAAATCTGGCTTATGATAATTTTTTACTGGATTCCTTTTTTTTGTCTTCTGTGATTCTGTGGAAAAAATGCTTTTCAGTGTTCTGTTTTGATTGTTGGTGTTAACTATTTTGGATAAAAACCAAATGTATTGTATAAACTTCATGGTGCAGTGTGAAAATCTTGTTAGCTGTGTCTGTTAATTACAGCAAATTTCAATGTACTTTGGCATAGGCTCGAATGCTAATAACAGAAGAGAATCTCATGACCACTATCATCAAAACTTTCATGGACCACTTAAGGCACCGTGACATCCAGGGCAGGTTTCAGTTTGAACGTTACACTGCTCTGCAGGCTTTCAAATTCAGACGTGTCCAGAGCCTTATTTTGGATCTCAAGTAAGTATACTAACTAAGTGCTGATTTGATAAACTGAGGAGTTTTTAAAAAAAAAAAATCTAAAATTAACAGTTGCATCTTTCTAATCTACCCAGGTATGTGTTGATAAGTAAGCCAACAGAATGGTCAGATGACTTGCGACGCAAGTTCCTGGAGGGTTTTGATGCCTTCTTAGAATTACTTAAATGTATGCAGGTATGTAAATCTGTGAGTTACAAAATTTGGCAAAATTTAAGCAGGAAGTTAGCTATCATGATGTCAAAATAGAAGAAATTTGATCTACTCTTCATTTTATAACTACAGTGCAGTATCACTTTTGGAACCATTATGGTTTCCTAAAACATAGAATCTTGCCTCACTTTTTAAAATAAGGCTTGTTGTAGAGGACAATATAAAGGAAGATCAGTTCAAAAAGAGAAGTGTGATTTGGGGCATATTTTGAAGTTGTAGAGGCAGACAAGACAATTAACTGTGTGAGCAAAATCTGGTCCATCTTAAGTATCAGTGGAGTTGCTCCTTGTAATGAGGAATAAATTGTTCCTGACACACAAATAGACCTCTTCACTTGTGGTTTCATTCCCTTTTATTCCCCCAAGGTCCTTTTTACCAGTTGCAGCAGCAGTATAAGAAGAGCTAGCTACTGTCTCATGCTTCTGCTAGTGTTGCCAATATATTTCAGTGATACATTGTTAAAATGCATAATTCTTTTTGTTCTAGGGTATGGATCCAATAACTCGTCAAGTAGGACAACACATTGAAATGGAACCAGAGTGGGAAGCAGCATTTACACTGCAGATGAAATTAACACTTGTTATTTCAATGATGCAGGACTGGTGTGCATTAGATGTAAGTTCCTTCTGAATTGTTTTTCTGTGTGAAGAGGGATAAAACCCAAATATTAATACATGTAAAAATGGACCTAAACACAACTTCACTGTAAGCCAAGAGCATCTTCTATGGGTGAATGCAGATATTTTCTGTATTTCAACACAAATATGGTTTATACTGACAAATTCATAAAAATGTGGTTAAGCCTGTTACAAATATTACAGGGAATTTTGTCACACATCTGAAGATTGTGATTATTACAACACTACCAGGTTATAATTTTCAGAGAAGAGGGAATAGAGGGTAGGCCCTGGATCTACCAAATACTGCCTGATTATAAATCATGTGCCTGCTCTGTAAATGTTTGCAGTTTCAAGATTACAGAACTGAAGGATGTTAAAATATGGCTGTGGAATAAGTGATCCTAGAATATTTGAACATTCGGAATAAGTAATCCTAGAATATTTGAACATTCATGCTGGCTTTAATCTGTTCCTGTTAGGTAATGTGCAGGTTTTACTAGCCCAGCATGATCATTGCTCAGAAAGTTACCATAATGTCAGTTACAAAGAACCCCCAAACCCAAACAATATACTACTGGGTATTTTTCTGATTCAACATACCAGTATGAGTTTTGCATAATTTAATGCAAAACATTGCATTCATTTGGCTCTTTTGTTGGATTCCTTATCTTAATTTTGCAGGACTGTTGATAAAGGTAAAAACCCCAAACCCTTCAGTCTTTTTTATGTTCACTGTATTATTTTTCAGAGCTCTGTTTTTTCCATAATCTCTCTAAACTGCAATCTTTCTTTTAGGAAAAAGTATTGATTGAAGCTTACAAGAAATGCCTGACTGTATTGATGCAGTGTCATAGTGGCTTTACTGATGGAGAGCAGCCTATTGTCCTCAGTATGTGTGGACATTCAGTTGAGACCATCAGATACTGTGTTTCTCAGGAAAAAGTTAGCATTCATCTCCCAGTTTCCCGTTTACTTGCAGGTATGAACAATTTAAAATATTTCAGGAAATGAAAAGCGTTGTATATAAACGTGATTTGTGTTCATGAAGAAGAACCACACAAGCATTGTTAAACGCCTGAATAGGATGAATTTTGGCCATTTTCTATCTGTTTGGTAGCCTCTAGGCCAGATGTTCTCAAGGACCAGAGAAGTTATTATCGTTCAGGCTGGTGGAGATTGTTTTATGCCTCTGGATTTGTATTATAGGCAGCTGATTTTGCCACTTGAGTGATGCAAAAGAATTGCAACAAAATATGGACTGTGGTTGACTGTTTTGGAATATGTTTAGCTGTCAGATTGAATAGACTAATCAACATTCTGTTAGAGAACAGATTTATCAAACAGATGTGTCGCCAGAAAATTGAGCTGTGCCTTTCTCTTTATATTGTGCCTATCTTGTTCAACAGTTGTGTTGAAAAAAAGCTTTGTGAATTTTAGTTTACAGAATCGGAAAGATGTGATAAAAATAAGTTCACAAGTAATGGAATGAAAAAGGTATTTCTTAGGAAAAGTGCCTTGCAGCTCACTGTCAAATAACTTTGAATATTTGAATCTTTGAGCAAAGTCCTTGTAACTTCAAAACAAAGCAAACCAGAAAACCCTCATATATTTTGTAGGGGCCTTATTCTGGTTCCTGAGGTATTTTATAAACCTCTAAGGTCTGATAAAAGGGATGAGGTATCTGCTGTTGACTGTCCTGAGAGACCAAGGACTCTTGACTGTCACTGAAGGGACATGACAGAGTCAAAAGAAAGGCAAAAATCACACTTGTACTGCATGTTTTATACAGATACAATGGGGAAAACTTTAATTCTCTTAAAACGTATTGTTTATAATATGTTTCTTTAGGAAATAGCTGTGTAGCTACAAGGTGATACCTTTGCAGATGTGTAGCTGTGTCCAGAAAATGGTCCAAGAGTAAATTAGATGACCTTTTTTGTCCTATGTGAATTACATAAAGTATTGTATGTGATATTCTGTATGTTTTTTTTCATGTCTTTATGTAGGCTTGCATGTTTTGCTGAGTAAAACTGAAGTGGCATATAAGTTTCCAGAGTTGCTACCCCTGGTAAGTAATTAAATATAGTATAGTTATTAAATATAATTAATGCTGAATGTGAAATTCGTCATGTAAGTGTAGGATATTATTAAACAAAGGACCTTTGTACTATGAATTCAGCTCAGGGAGAATATCTTTAGTAGATAAAATTATCTCTTAAAAGATTAATATCCAGATTTTCATGACTGGAGTATAGGCAATCAGTATTGCTCTCTTAAGTAACTAAGAGTCAGGTTGCATAACCTCCTATTTGTAGTAGAAATTGTTTTAAGGAGCCCCAGGCAGGATCTGATTCCTTTTCCTTGGGCTGGGTTCTAATTTTCTTCCCCAGCTGTTTCTTGCTTTCTGCCATTCTTCCTGATATGCTATTTCTTTAAGGGGTAGTCAAAAGAAAAAAAAAAAGGATGAAACCTAACTGGGAGAGGAAAATTCAGTGTCTTTGGAAAGAAGTAATACTTAAACTTTGAATGAAAGAAGTGAAATAACAGTGTTATTAAATGGCTGGTGTTGATGGTCTAAAGTATGAAAGCTGCTGTCTTTAGGAATAAACTAAAGCCTTTGTGCAGTAGCTGTGTGGAACAAAAACACAATGTAAGGTTGGTTAACAATGATTTGAAAGATAGTGAATAGGCTCATCTAAGTTTTGTGTTGGATTTGCTTGTCTTTTGTAGTGCCCAATATTTTAATTATCTGAAATATCATTCTCCTTCATTCAGTCCCATTTTCTTTTACTTTCTCTGTATACATCAAAATATTGCGTTTTCTTAATACAGAGTGAGCTTAGCCCACCGATGTTAATAGAACATCCTCTACGATGCCTAGTCCTATGTGCCCAAGTGCATGCAGGGATGTGGAGAAGGAATGGCTTCTCTCTTGTTAATCAGGTAAGTGCATAGTAGCTGTAGAATCTTTGTTTCCTGATAACTCTGCCACGATAATTTCACAGAATCACAGAATGAATTAGGTTGAGCAAGACCTCTGAGGTCATCATGTCCAGTCCTTGGCCAAACACCACCTTGTCAAATAGACCTTGGCACTGAGTGCCATGTCCAGTCTTTTTGTGAACACCTCCAAGGATGGTGACTCCACCACCTCCCTGGGCAGTCCATTTCAATTTTTAATGACCCTTTCCATGGAGAAATTCTTCCCAATGTCCAACTGAATTTCCCCTGCCACAACCTGAAGCTATGTTCTCTTGTCCTGTCGCTGGTTGCCTGGCAGAAGAGACTGACCTCTACCTGGCTACACCCTCCTGTCTGTCAGTTGTGAAGAGTGATAAGGTCCACCCTGAGCCTCCCCCTCTCCTGTTCTTTGAGCCACTCCTCACAGGACTTACTCTCTAGACCCTTCACCACCTCATTGGCCTTCTCTGGACACACTTCAGCACCTCAATGTATTTCTTGAAGTGAAGGGCCGAGAATTGGACACAGCACTCGAGGTGATGCCTCACCAGTGCTGAGTACAGAGGGAGCTCTTGGTCTTTCAGACCTCAAAACCTTCTTTTTCTGTATTAATTTGAAATTTTACTCAAGTCAGTCTTAGGGAAGGCAATGTGAGGTAGGCATTTTTATCAGCACTGACATAATTTGAATATTTTTGCTTTTAAACTGGTATTGGATTTTTTAGTTAGAAGTTGCTTTTTTGTTTCAAGGCTGCTACAGTACTCACTGAACTTAGTGTTCTGTGTGTGAAGAAGTTTTGGTATAATGCAGTTAATGACTCCTAGGTTTTTTACTGTGTACTGTCCAGCAGTAGTTGGAAGTGCAGAATTAGGTGTGTGCATCTGTGGTAATGCATTCATCACTTCCAGATAAAAGTGTCTCAGATATAAAAATATACAGCATTATGACATTACGGCTATTTATAAAGTAATAGAAATCCTAAGACCCTCAGAGAAGCATTAGAAGTAGTGCAGAGCTAAGTGTTTCTTGGGTTTTAGCTCTCATATTTCTGGAGACTGGCTCTTTTCATCTCTAAACTCATGTTCTGTTTGTTTGGATTAGGTGTTTCAAGCACAGCAGCTATAAAATGGGTACTGTGATGTCAGTAACACCCATCAGGGTGATTGTCTCAAGTGATTTTCTCAGCAAGACTTAGATTCCAGTAGGAGTAGGGTTTAATTCTGTGAGGTGTTAACTTGTTTTAATTGCAAGAAAATTCTTTCAGTCCCACCAGCCCTCATCTTCATTAGATAATTCCAATGCATGTTTACTAGGAGACTGAATTAAGCCTGGCTCAGTCCTGTTGAGTTCCTTCCCGGGATGGTTTGGGTTAAGTGTAGTTCTGTCACAATATTAGCATTTTGCTGACACTGGCAATTCCTGAGAGATTGTATCTCAGATGATTAAAGAGCAATTCATGGAGTGAAGAAAAAACATTTCTCCAACTGCAAAGGCTTTCTCTCCTGTGAATTTCAAACAGTTAATTATTAAACAAATATATTAAATCATAATACAGAAGGGGCAAAAAGATTTTTGATTCTAAGTTTATGCAATCCAGACATTAGATCACTACAACCCAGCCAGCAAATATGCCTGTCTTATGCTAGGTAAAAAAAGCTTTTTGCATACAGATATAATGGTATAATTTTTTTCAAATCACAGATTCATTTTTTATTTATGAACACAATATAGCAAAGTTTATTTTTCCAGAAGTAAAATAATTTTAGATTAAATATTGTCTTTGTTAATGATTGTGGTGTTTTGGGTATTTTTTTCCAGATTTATTACTATCATAATGTGAAGTGCAGGAGGGAGATGTTTGACAAGGACATAGTAATGCTTCAGGTAACCATGTATACCAGTTTGCATTTTTTTCAAGTATTTTCAGAATGTGTGTGTGTTTGTTTATATCTTCATCAAAAACTTTCTAAGGAAAAAAGTCAGGGTTTTTGTGAAAGGACTTCAGTTTTCTTATTTTATCTATATCATTATGGAATGATTTGTAAAGGAAATAACTGTTGTTGTAATACTTGTTTTTTAACTATAATTTGGAAAGTGTAACATTTTCTGTTTAGTGCATATATGCTATCTTCAAGAAAGTGATATTTTAACTGTTGGGTTGTGCTATACTGGCAGTTGCATGAGTCTGCATGTTGTCAGAGATGTATTCAGCGTATGTGTTGATTTTCTCTTTCCCCCTTCAGAAGAGATTTTGCAAATGTGGCAGTCTATTTAGCTCTGTCACAGATGCAATATTTGTACAATGAGAGCAATATAATCTAAAATTTGCAGCTTGGGGTGCATAGTTCACCTGGAGAGCAAAATACTTTCTCAGGAAGTCTATCAAATCTTTCCTAGAGTTAGCAGTACACAATAGGATAAATATGTCCCAAGTTACTTCTGCTTTCCCATCTGTTTCCTTGAGGCTTTATCTGCCACTGATTTTCACTGATCATCTTCAGCTGCCCATTTGGGTAGATATCCTACAGCTTTGTTGGAAATTATTCTGTCTTAAAGATGGTCCCATTAGTAACTGTAAACTAACAACAAATATTTGTAATGGGCAAACTTGGATACCTTGTTTAATAAACAGAAAAATCTTTAGCCAGTAGTTTTCAGACATTGAAGTTTCTGGAAGTCAGTGTTTGTTTTCTTTCGAAGAAGGTTTGGGAAGTTTTGCACTAAAATCTTCAACCTTTCTTTTGAGGTTTGGAGTTTGTTGTTAAAATCTTTGGTGATATATACTGGTGATGTAATAGGTAATATTATGCCTTCTAGAAGATAAGCCAGCAGGAACAAAGTTTAGGAGATAAAAATAACCAAACAAAAGCTTTTCATTGAAGTTTATTTAGACTGTTTAAGATGGAAGGAATAACCCTGAATATTTTACATGATGTCCTTAAAAGGCCATCAGAAACTCTTGATAAAGCGTAGGATTCTGCTTGTCAAATGTGCTTACACTTTTGTTTCTGGAGCCCTAAGAGAATAAACTTAAATATTAAGTCTTCATATGTAGGACTGAGAGAAAAATTAATTTTATAAAGAATATATAGTGATCATCAAATTATATGTACAAACATGCTATGATAACACTCAATCTGTTTTCTGTTCATAACCTTTTTTTTTCTTTAATAGACAGGTGTGTCTATGATGGATCCAAATCACTTCCTGATGATAATGCTGAGTCGCTTTGAACTTTATCAGATATTTAGTACTCCAGACTATGGCAAAAGATTTAGCACAGAAAATACTAACAAGGTATTTTATGTACTACTGCAATAGAAAATCTGCAGTTTTGTTTTTCAAAGTGTATCAGATGCTGTTGTATTGAGCTATTTCTTGATAAAAAAGCAAAACCTATTGTATTTTAATTTCATTTGGCCAGTTTGAAATATGCATACATATTTTTACCTGTCAAACTGGTAAATGTCAGAAAGTGTTACATAATTTTTGCACTTATGACTGTGTTTCAGCATAGCTCAATTTTGCTGAAAAAGGCAATGTTTTTTGAATCACTGAAAAAGTATTTTCAACATACGGAATAATTATTCATACTGAAAAATGTAATTTTTTTTCATTGTTTCCCTTCAGGATGTTGTTCAACAGAATAACACTCTTATAGAAGAGATGCTATACCTCATTATAATGATTGTTGGTAAGTTCAGAATATATTAAATTAATTTTTAAAAATTAGGTTCTGTAATGGTCTAGAATGCACATTCTTCATTGTCATCTCAAGTTCAGTTCTGTTGTGAACTTCCTATAGCTCTGACTTCTTTCCTCAAAGCCTTGAAACTAGCTTAGATTAATATAAGGAATTTTTGAATGCTGGTGGGTGAACACAAGATTTCACAGAAGACACCTTATTTTCCAGCCTTTAACTTAGAGACAAAGATAAAAAAAATGTTTAAAATTTAAAAAAATGTGCATTTTATTTCTACAGGTGAAAGGTTCAGTCCTGGAATAGGACAGGTAAATGCAACAGATGAAATCAAGCGAGAGATCATCCATCAGCTGAGCATCAGGCCAATGGCTCACAGTGAATTGGTAAAGGCACTACCTGAAGATGTAAGTAATTTGGTGTGGAGGAGGAAGCCAAATTCAATTTTGTAAAGCTGATTGCTGATAACTTTTCTTATGCAAGTTTGTGTCACTTAATGTGGAATGGGAACAGCATGATTATGCTAAGAGCAAGGTTACCATGAGTACAGATTATTAGTTCTGGTGGCAAGGGTAGGAAAGAGGCAAAGAAGGAACAACATATGAAAGAGGCAGGAGTCTGAGAGCTTCTTCAGCTCCTTTCTCTTTTTAATACTGTTTCTAATCAGGCCATCTGGCCAGCAGTCTCTGCAGGCTGCTTGTACACCCTGAATTAGATGTATGGAAGTGGGTTGTTAGAACTATCCAGAAATATAAGCTGTTATATTTTAAAGCCTTACAATAAGTGAAAAGACGTGGAATCAGACACTGTGTTATGACTTGTGTGACATAAATGCTTCATTTACATGAACAGAATCATTTATCTGAATTCTAATTAGAGCACTCCTATAGAACAGCAAAGCTTGCTTTCCTTTTTCCTTTTAATATTTTTGAACCAATTTTTAAAAAATTATTTCTGAAGACAGTCAAAATACTAAAGTTAATATTTTCCTGTACTGGTAGTAATTTTAATAATAAATTCTGAAATATTTTTCTTTTTTCTAAATATTTTAAACTGAAACAGTTTGAAAAGTCAGATTTTAAAATTATTTAAGAATAATTTAGGGTTGCATGAAAGAGCAAACTGGGATTTAAGCTGGAGTTCTCAATTATATTGTCAGTCCTAAATACTTTTTCCCTGGCCTGTTAACTGTTGTGAATATGTATTGCAGGAAGGGGATGGGAATAGAAAAAGATAATTTGTGTATGAAGTATTGTTACATATTTGAGCTGATGTCTCATGCTGCCTTTTGTGGTTGTTTTACCATTTTTCAGCAAGTGGTCTTTTTAGCTTTCCTGTATTTATTTCAATTTAAAGGCCTAGAAACGTGAAATAGAGAGTGTGTATTCCAAAAGTGTGCTAAGTAAGCTACTTAGAGTTTTCTTCTGCTGCTGTTACATCTGATTTTATTACGATAGGAAAAAGCAGTGCAAATTAAGCACTTAGAATGGCCTGACTTTTTAAAAATATTTTTTGCAGAGATGGTATTTCTGAATGTATTTTCATGTTGTATGGTTTAGTGTTCTCTTGAGTGCCAGTAAAATGACTTTGTACTACATTTGTTTTGCATGTTTACTCTAGTACTGTGTGGTATTTGAATGTGTTTATTCCAAGAACTACAGTAACAGTCTTGCCTTTTCACTCCATGTAGGAGAACAGAGAGACAGGGATGGAAAGTGTGATTGAAGAAGTGGCATGTTTCAAGTATGTTTCCCTTTATTCTAATGTTTCAGCTTTAGAACTGAAATTAGTGAACTAAATTAGTGAAAATGAGAGAACAAAAAAAGGGGGCTGAGTCATGGTGATTTCCCATGGCTTTACTCATGTGCAGAATTCTTAATACTGTTATTTATTTAATTTCCAGAATCCGTATTAGGCCGTGTTTGTTAGCTGTTCTTGTTAACTGTTTATTCTCAGATGTTAATAACCGATGGACATAAAGTGGTTTTGTGCTTTTGTTTTATGTAGGAAACCTGGATTAACAGGCAGAGGGCTGTATGAATTAAAACCAGAATGTGCTAAGAACTTCAATCTGTATTTCTATCACTTCTCAAGGGCAGAGCAATCAAAGGTAACTAGTAGTTTAACTTCCTGGGGTTTATTTTATGTCTCTTTTTTTTTGTTTTTTGTTTGTTTGTTTGGTTTTTTGTTTACCTTTTCCCAAAGGTTACTTCTGTGAAGAAGTATTATCAGCTGGATATTTCAGAACGTTAACAAAATTTAGCCAAGATTTTACAGTGGTTTCTGTGCCACTGGATCCTGTACCCTATACATTGCATTCAGGAGCTTGTTTATGGGTTCTCTTACATCTCATTTGACTGAAAATATTTAAAACAATCTGTATTTTCCCTTATCTTTATGGAAATTACCATTTTAGCTTAGTCTTGCCTTACAATTTTATATTAGGAAAAGAATCCAGGCTGGCCCAGGAGGAAAAATTAATTTTGAAGTTACATGCCCTACTTTACAAGTAGAATGTAAGACAAACTGAAAAGACGTGAAACCTTTCATGTTTATTTAAGGCTGTGAAAAATGGGCAAAAACCAGTAACAGTGTAGTAAAGCATGAATGCTATTTTTATTAGTTTTATATTTGTAAAGATTTTGAGTAATGCTGGCATTGTTCTTCTATTTCAGGCAGAGGAAGCACAAAGAAAGTTGAAAAGACAGAACAGAGAAGATACAGGTATTTTTTTTTTTTGAGAGGAGATGGGAGGAGAGGGAATCACATACCGAGCTGTGTATTGTCCTGACATTTAGACTAACAGCCTGTTCCTGGGCTAGAGTAGAAGTTGGTTGGAAATGAAGCAATTTCCCATATGTCTCCCTGGCTATAGACAGGGATCAGGTTTGTCATGGAACCAGCTTTCTGAACAGCTTGTTGCTTTGGCTTTTCTGTTAACACACAAGCCATGTTGAATGTTGCAGCCTGTATTGGTAACATTCTTTATCAAGCAGCCTTAGGATCATAGAATAGTTTGGGTTGGAAGGAACCATAAAGACCATTTAGTTCCAACCCTCTACTTCAGGTTGACCTGTTAAATCAGATATTTTATATGGGAGTTACAAGTTTTGGAGAAATGTCAAACATATGAATTTCCCTTTCAGCACTTCCACCGCCAGCTCTTCCTCCTTTCTGCCCACTTTTTGCCAGCCTGGTTAATATCCTGCAGTCTGATGTCATGCTGTGCATTATGGGAACTATACTGCAGTGGGCAGTGGAACACAATGGCTATGCCTGGTCAGAGTCCATGCTGCAAAGGGTATGGGTTTTTTATTTTAAATAATGCTTCTGCTAATGGAGGAATGTTCATTATAGCATTTTAACGTGATTTTATAGATTTGAGTTGTTTACTTGGTGTCTAAAATATCCAGAATACTCTGAGAAATAAGTGGTATTTCATGATATGCAAAACTAGGGAAACCCCTCTGCCTCTGATGCAATTTATTTTTAAAAGTGGATGGAAGACCCAGGTAAATTTGTAAAGGGATGCACATGAGAGGAAAGAATTCTGCTTCAATCAGTTGCAATATTGTGGTAAAGAAACAGTTAATATGTGTTGTTGCATATTAAGCAGGCATTGATTTTTTTTTCTTGATGTTCCTTTGCTTATTTTCATTTTAGGCTAAATCACTTTAGGAAAAAATCATGAAAATGCACAAAAGAATTTTCTAACTTGAAAATGTGTCAGCTTTGGGAACTGAGCTGCTTGTTCTTTGCTGTTTGTAATGATTTTTAGAAACCTGGTAGGTTATTGTAGGTTTTTGTGTCATGATCATAATTTTCTGGGGTGTGCACAGATGAGTGGTGAACTGCTATCCAGGGGCTGTTCATATTGATCAGGGTTCTTGGTTTAGGGTCCAAACTCAAACTTTTCAAAAATATTAATGGATTTTTAAATAACATTTTGCAATGAAACCCCAGTTTTGAGACTGAGTGTTAATTTTTTGACATCCAGTCTTACTGAGTGTATATTACCTTTTACATCTAGGTTTAAATTAACATAAGCAGTTCTGTATACCACAAAAAAAGTTGAAAAGGGAACAATATATTAGTATTATAAATCAGAACAATGTAGTTGCATTTTAGGTAATGTAAGAATGCTAGGCCTTGGAGTAACTGTTTAAATAAAATTAGATTTTTTTTTGACTGAACTAAAATGTCTTCAGCCATTCTCAAAAATTCATTAGGGACCTATCACTTGCTCAGAAACTCGTAGCACTTTGGCTGTGGTGGTGCCATGCAGCTGGACTGCTTCTTTCCCAAGTCAACCACTTTTGTCTTGGAAGCACTTGCAAAGGTTGATATGAGACCTCTGCAAGAGGTGGCCCATATCTAATGGGATCTTTTTAAACAGATGTGATAGACTAAGGAGAAATAGAAGGTTGTTTATTAAAACAAATGAAAAAAACTTCAAGACTCTCATCAGGTTTTGCCACTTTTTCTGTAGAGACTTGGTCTTTTGAATTCCAGTTCTGTTACAAATTTTCAGGTGATTATCCTTTCCTTACATGGGTGTCAGTGTTGATTCCAGGCATCAGTAAAGCTGTGTGTCTAGAGCATCCTGCCAGTTTGTTGCAAAAGGGTTGCAAAATGGCTGATAGAGCATAACAGTTCACCACCAGGAATGAAGTATTTCAGCTTCAAAATGCCATTCAGACTGTCATAGTGCTAGATGTAATTACATTTTTTAAGTTCAAGGAGATTACAGCTTTTCACTGACCTAAAAATCAACATTATTTTAAAATGTCTTTCTAGAGAGAATAAATTTAACTTAAAAAATTTAACTTTTTGTCAGTACATTTTGTATATAAAAAGGTCTTAAAGTCTGCTTCGTGCTTCTTCTGTCCAGAGACTTGCCATAGTAACATGCAGTGGGTAGGGAGAAAGATAAGAAATACTGACTTCTCACTCACTAGTCAGGACAGCAAACAGAAGGATACTAGTATTTAATGTGGATTTTTTGTGGCAAAGTTTCAAACAAACACTGTTGTTCCTGTGTAGTGTATCTTTGGAATTGTGTATATAGAAATAACTTCAAATATATTCAAATATATAATTGTGTTATATGACTGTCTTTTTTTTATTGAATTACCCAAACTATATAATGAGATTGTATGAATTATTTAAGAAAAGAACTAACATTTTTAATTTTTGCCTAGGTTTTGCATTTGATTGGTATGGCACTACAAGAAGAAAAACAACATCTGGAGAATCTCAGTGAGGAGAATGTTGTAACATTTACCTTCACTCAGAAAATATCAAGTATGTCTTTCTTTTCAAATGTATTGCAAATTTGGAATAACTGAAAATGCCAGGATCTCATATTTTATTCTTCTGAAACAGTATTTGCCAGAAGAGTATATTTGTTTATCCATCAAAATGTTAACAAATTGACTATAGATACATGCTTTACACTTGTGCAGATTCTATGATGGTGCAATAGTAAAGGTGATTGCTAGAGGAGAAATCCAAAAGTTGAATAATTCCCCGTAGATCTGATTCTTAATATCTTTAAGTAGTATTTCAATAAAGATTACTGCACATGATCAGATGCAATTGCAAAAATCCTAGTTTCTTAGTCTTTTAATCTTGACTCTCCTTTTATCTTTTAATGCCTCTAGTTTTGCTAAGGCATGAAAGTTGCTAAGGCTCTTCCATTAAAAGGAGTGGGAAATAAAATATTGGAAGTTCTACATGGCAGCTCCCGAGATGAAAACAGCCAGGGAGCACATAAAGTGCTTTTCTTTTGTAAGAAAATATAGTCAGTGAGCAAGACTTTGCAGGCTTTAGAGGTTTTTCATGAAACGTTTTGTGATGGGGGGGATTAAAAGTTACATATTGTGCCTATTTGATGAAGGAATTCTTCAGCTGCTGAACAAGCATTTGGGTTTCCTGTTTTTAATGTAGTGAGTGATTAATTTGTCATTAATGGTATAATCAATTACCATTGTAATTTTCCTCTCAGAACCAGGAGAGGCACCCAATAACTCCCCTAGCATACTAGCTATGCTAGAAACACTGCAAAATGCACCTCATCTGGAAGTGCACAAGGACATGATCAGATGGATATTGAAGGTAAATACATTTTATATTACCACTGAAAATCATGGAAATAAGATTTGTTAAAACTTTCCTAATTACATTGTCATAATTTCCTTATTTCCCATGTAGATTTGTTGTACCTACAGTTTTATTCTTCTGGATTCCAATACTGCATATTGTGTGGCCAGCATTATAGTATACATTATACATATTTTATATATATACTAACAGTGTATGTAGTGTATATATATATATATATATATATACACACACACACACACACACATGTACGCTATTTTTTTTTCCTCATGTCACAAACAAATTAAGTACTCTCTTTTTTCTTACAGACTTTTAATACTATTAAAAAGCTAAGAGAAAGCTCTTCTTCAAGTCCCGTGGCCGAGACAGAAGGAAATATTATGGAGGAGGTAAAAGCAATCTGTGACAGCTGATCTGGAACAGGTCTGGGTGGTGACTAGCAAAGAAGTGTATTTCTAATTGTAGCTCTAAGTCAAACATGGGAAACATCAGTGACTTCTGAAAATCTGTCTCACAGTTTATAGGTCAACTCATTTGTTTGAAAAACCTATTGATAGAGTGCCCGGACTGTTTTTCTTTGTTTCATGTATTATAGTCCAAATCTTCTGCAGTTCTACTCCATAGAATTGTCTGTAGTACTGATCACGGGATTAAATGCTCCTGCTTTTCCCATAATTTCAGACTTCATGAAAAGTTACTAAAAAAATGGTCTATATATTTTCACCATGCAGGTCATTCCAGATAAGCTCTGCTGGTTTGTGTAGCTCAACATAACATTCTAGGTACTGCTCACAGACCTTGGAGCCTGTAGTACATTCAGGAATGCAGCTGGCGTGGAGGGAGAACAGCACTAGAGATGAGACAAATCACTCTCTTACCCTTTTATTGTATGAATGCTTAAAAGGAAGATAAATAAGAAATACACAGTTCTGCCTCACATTGAACATGAGTTAAGGAAAAGAGGGCACAAAATAATCCTTTGGTAGACTTTCCTGTTGTCCTTTTATGAGATTTTCATTATGTGGAGGTTAGTACAAGTTACATGTAGAAGTAGCTAGAATAAATAATGTGTTGTAACAAGACTTTAAAAATGACTGAGTGAACAATACAATTTCAGAGTTCACGTGATAAAGACAAAGCGGAAAGGAAGCGAAAAGCTGAGATTGCCAGGCTGCGCAGGGAAAAAATCATGGCCCAGATGTCTGAGATGCAACGGCACTTCATTAATGAAAACAAAGAGCTCTTTCAGCAAACTCTGGAGGAGCTGGATACTTCAACCTCTGGAGCCCATGAAAATAGGTAAAGGCATCTTGTTTAAATTTTTTCCCATTAAGATTTACATCAGATTGTCCTATTGTTACTGCTTTCAAAAGCTGTCTCTCTCTTTTTTTTTTTTTTTTTTGTCTTGATGGAAAACTATTCATAAGTTTCTGAGACAAAAAGTCAGCAGTAAATGGAATGCTTTCCTCCCCATCTCTGTCAAAATGATGGGATAAATATAAACATAAACAGGCAAATAATTTTTTGTACAAAATCACCCAATAAATTATTAATAATGCTGAAGAGACTATGCTATTAAACACAGTAAATTGGAAATAGCTGATTATATGTCTCCTGAAGATCTGGAAGAAAATGTACTTGTAGTTGGAAATATGAACTAAAGAATGCTAATGATGTTGTGGGGAAGTGGAGAGTGTTTTTAAAATTCATATCAGACTTAAGGGATCATGATGATGGAGGGCTGCAGATTCAGTTTTTGTGTTAAACTGGAGTGGATTACACTATTAAGAGGGTATGAATTTTTTCTGGAAAATACATGCTACTTCTGGGCACATAGGAATTGTATAAATGCCAAAACTATTTTTTGTCAGAGTGCATTTATCAGAAATTTAGGAAACTCGCTAAAAACACTTAAATCATTATCTGAATTATAGTATTTTTCAGCTAATTTGCTCACTAATATTCTTTGAATATTCTAGCCCTGTAATTTCAGATGCAAAGCTCACAGCCTTGGGACCAGAGCAAACCAGAGTGGCTGAACCCAGACAGGTTGTTATGTGTATATTGTGCCAGGAGGAGCAAGAAGTTAAAGTGGACAGCAGGGCTATGGTCTTGGCAGCGTTTATTCAGAGATCAACTGTGTTGTCTAAAAACAGAAACAAAATTACTCCAGACCCTGGTAAGTATTGCTCTTAGTTGTGTTAAATATTAAAGAATGTTGGCATCACTGTGACAACAGCATCTCTTCTTCTGAGGCAGTGACATAGCCTTTGTATGTTAACTGTTTGTGAATGGCTGCATTGTAATCAGTGGCAAAACTCCCATATTTTTAGTGAGGTAGAAATGTGTGTGCTGAATAATGTAAATCACTGTTCCGCTATTCATTTGTGACAAATTATTTATAACTGTTAAAAAACCCTTAAAATCAGAAGTGTTTGTTCTTACACCCATGCCTATAACATTAGAGAGAGGAGATGTTAACACAGTGCTGTAAAAGGACAAGATGTACATTTTCTTCCTCTCAGTTATATCATCTGAAATGCCTCTTAGTGATAATAAGAAAATCTTGGATTGAGCTACTTTGTGGAAAAGATCACAGGAAGCAAGGGGCATTGTTACAAAGGTTTCTCTGGATTCTGTATGTGTAAACACATAGAAATCTCTGCACAGAATTGTTCTGCACTGTCACTCATTGTTTCATGGTGCTGCAGGTAGGTCCTGGGGAGTTTTAACAGGGCCCAACACCTCTGAAAGTGTGGTTTGAAGCCTTAAGTACAGTACATACACTCAAACCAAAGTAAGGTGATACTTGTAAATTATTTAAACAGTTTAGGCTGTTGTGGATTAGTAAAGTGTTTTATGCTTCATCAAATGAGTTACACTTCTGTGATAAAGTTCAATAATAATGCAAAGGTGGTAACATCAATCTGCAGTTAGGTCTTTGATAAATGTTTATTTCAAAGTTGTTTTGTTTTCTTTTAAATACAGAAAAGTATGACCCCTTATTCATGCACCCAGATCTGTCATGTGGAACACATACGGGTAGCTGTGGACATATTATGCATGCTCATTGTTGGCAAAGGTAAAAGGCTTTAAGTTTTTAGTTTAAATAACATGTTATCAGTTTGCCTAATGGCACTAATTTTAATGGCAAAATTCCTACCATGTAGTAAACTTGAAAGGAATTTCAGGAAGTGATTAAAACAGCTTTCTGTTGGGGAAAAAAAAAAAAGAAAGTGGAAATAAAATGCTGTAAACATATTCAAAATAATTTTCATTTACTGACATCTTGGTAAAAAAGAGTCCAAAGCCATACATGGCAGCTTTCATTCCCTTTGCCTGTTTATTCCCTGTGGTGCACATATATCTGAGGCTCATCTTCTTTGGGAGATTTTTTGCAGTTCACTGACAGACATGCTTTTGCTGCCACTTCTGCTCTCTACTGAGGTTTTAAATGACAGTGCATCCCTTGCACTCTTAATTCCTCCAACAGGTTTAAATTAATTAGAAGTAGAAACATCTGCGAACCAGTTCAAGTTCATCTTCAACATAAACTCAGTTCTATCCTTTGTTCTTAGAATTTTAATAAAGCCTTTTCCAGTTACTGTTATTGTTTGATTTTTGGAGGCATATAAATGTGCTTAGTGCTGTGTGGTGCCAATGCACATGACAAATGCAAACCATTCATGCCTCTGACTTTGATTAGGCCCTTGCTTTGCTCCTTAGTGTGGCTTCTGAAGTGCCTAGTTTCAAACTCTGTGTGTAAAGAGTGTTAGGAGCTCCCAGGGATTCTGTGGCTATTTCCAGGCACAGGTTTAATTTGTGGTCTTTGATGTCACTGCTCACTGAAGTTAGGTTCTTAATCTTCTCGTGTAGCTCGTGTACATTCCTTTGTGGATGCCATTATCTCCTGGAAATGCCCTTAAATGTTTGTATTCAGATCATTTTGGGGTCATCATTGGGTATGCTTTAAACCACATCAGAGGCTTCTGGAATAGCAGTTGCATTTAGCAAAGCAGTGAATTCAGTTCCTTTTTCATATGGGGTTCACCAACAGTTTTTTCAGCTGCTGCTGTTTTGGTTGTGGCCTGTAATAGAAAATGTTCAAGGATAATGCTCATGGCATCTTCCTAAAAAAAATGTAAAAATGAGTTGGGTTTTTTGGCTTAGTTTGGGGTTTTGTGGGTTTTTTTGTTTGTGTTTCTTGTTTAGGGTTTTTGTTTGCTTGTGGGGTTTGTTTTGTTTGGGGTTTTTTATTTGTTTGGTTTGGTTTTGGGTTTGGGTTTTTTGTAATGCTTCAACTTTCTCTCTACCTCTTCCTCTTTTTTCCTACCTGTAATGTTCAGATCTAACCATGACTTTGACAGCCCAGTGAACTTCAGCACTCTAGGGTAGATTTTGGCAGCCAAAGCCACTAATACTTTATCAGTCAGAGGGTAGAGCTTTTTCCTTCAGATAATTCTCTTACCTCTATTTGGGGGTTCTGTAGATGAGAATTCTTGAATTTCTTTGTTCAGTTAATGTTAATAATTTGCCACTAATGTCTTGCTCTTTTCTAAAGGTATTTTGATGCAGTCCAAGCAAAAGAGCAACGCAGACAACAAAGATTACGAGTACACACAAGTTATGATGTAGAAAATGGCGAATTCCTTTGCCCACTTTGTGAATGCTTGAGCAACACTGTTATTCCTCTGCTTCCTCCACCAAGAGTTTTGTTTAACAGGTCAGTTTGGTTTATAAATGTCCTGAATAAGTGTAAAAAAACCAAGGTCCCAAACCAGCTACATATCAGAAGACCTTCCTGAATGTTTGTTGTTTTCTGTTTTGATAAACTTGAGTGGATTACCTGCCTGCTTATTTTGTATTATGGATTTTATTTTGTTATTGTATGTTGTGGAATTTAGAGTGTGGAAGGACAGGAAAGTGTAGAACCTGCAGAAAAAGAGCTGAATGTAGAAAAATGCATGGGCAGCAGAGAAAGAGCCCACTGAGAAACAGATGATTGTTGGAATGCCTATGAAATACTAATCCTGTCTACAGATTGTTTTACCAGTTTTTTGGATTTTTTTTTTGACAGGTTAGACTTTTCAGGCCAACCAAACCTAACTCAGTGGATCAAAACAGTATCTCAGCAAGTAAAAGCCCTGCATTTACTTCGAAATGAAGACTGTGCAAGTAAGTCTGAAGAAATCTATTTATTTGTATGTGAAAATGTTATGATATTCATGGATGAGACCAAGCACTTAGGTTCTGCCCCAGTGGAGTTGAGAGATGATGGCACAAGTGGCAAGAACAGCGTGGAATTTCAGTTTCTGGTGATGTGCCTCTGCACCTTTCTATAATATAGAAATTGTGTATAGGTGAATAATGAGTGATTTATTACTTTTTGTTTGTACAGGCCATTCTGGTCATTCAGAAAAAATGGATCAGCTGCAATTACCTGAAGGATTTAGACCAGATTTCAAACTGAAGTATGTATTTGTATGGTAATAAATCATTAAAAATTCATCATGAAATCATAACATGGAAATGTTATGATCATAAAATGGAAGTAAAACATAGCTTATATGTTAGAAGGTCTCAGTAATTAAGGCAAATATATTAATTTTGCTTTAATTAGAGAAGTTAATATTATGATGATGATGATGATATTGAAGTCCAGCCCATCAGTCCTAAGTAATGCAGCAGAATTTCAGAAGTGGATGTGCTAAGTCATTGTAGAGAAACATGCTGCTGTTATATAAATTATGGCATGAAGATTAGGTTTTGTACTACTTGTAGCTGGATGAAGGATTCATCATTATAGCCAGCACAACATGTAAAACATGAAGGATGACTATGAAATGAAGAGTATGTTAATATGTAATTTCACCTGTTGAGGTGTACTTGTATTTGGTTCTACACTCTCTTCACTTCAGGAGAAAGTAATAAAACTTGTTACACAGTACAGACTGTACACAAAATGCAAGACTCCTGTCCCAGCTGATGACAGATTTAGCTATCAGTCACACACATTTCTTGTAATTTAGCCTTAACTATGTTGTCTTTGAAGACTAGATATTCTTAACACTAAAAATGAGATTGGTTCCATTCAGATTATCCAGAAATAATTGGGAGTGTACCTGTCACAAAAAAGAGGTTATAGAATATCAGATCCAAAGAAGGATATTGGAGTTGTCTCTTAAATTTTAAAAATCCAGCTCTTCATTTATGGGGTGAATGCTTATCATTAAAGGTACTATGCTGCCAGTGGAGAAAAGAATGAATCAGTAATCCTGTGTTCTTTGTTTCAGGAATCCTTATTCTGAGAGCATAAAAGAGATGCTGACAACTTTTGGTACGGCAACATACAAAGTAGGCTTGAAGGTTCATCCAAATGAGGAAGACCCACGTGTCCCTATAATGTGCTGGGGCAGCTGTGCTTACACGATACAGACTATAGGTACTGATCTATTCATCTGGCTCCTTTTTAGGTCATTTGCAGAATTTGGTTAAACTCCCAACACTGAATTCTTTTTTTTCAGAACGAATTTTAGCTGATGAAGATAAGCCATTATTTGGTCATTTACCTTGTCGACAGGTAAGGAACAAGTAGAAATTCCTCTCTGAATTGGTGGAAAAAAGAGGGACTTGTGCTTTGTTAGTGAAGACTATCTACACTTTAAGTTACGGTTATTGGATAGTTTTGTTTGTTGGATTCTACTGTTTAGTTGATCTGTATGTGAGTATTAAACTATTTTAAAATCACATCTAGCATAGCTGTTACATTTTTGTCCTATAAACATAATTTATTAAGGCTGCAGTTTGTCATGGTAACAGTCAAAATAAGAATGCCAAAAGGCATATTTGCATAAACATAAGTATCTCTCATATACTTACACAGTCAAAGTGCCCCCATAAACTGCAGTTGAGAGGCCTGAAAAGAATGCTGTTAAGTCAAAAGACCTTTTCATGTTGAGGAACTTCATTAACTGTGGCATTGTCTCTTTTTCTTTGTTTTCAAAGGATGACTGCCTTACATCACTAACGAGATTTGCAGCAGCTCACTGGACAGTTTCATCTCTTTCAGCAGTACAGGGTCACTTTTGTACTCTATTAGCATGTAAGTTTGCCACCTTATGCTATTTTTTCATGAAGATACAGATAAATGCTTTCAGAATGACTGTTAGTTTTAATTAGAAGATTATTTTGTTTTATGTAGTGGTTTTAAGTAATAAATCAAGAGCTGCTATTTTCACCTATATGTGTTATGTCAAGAAAAAAACATTTCTTTTGGTCTGCTGCTCCAAAAGAGAAGCATGGATATTTTTCTGCGAAGGAGTTATGTTGCTTCTTCCTTAGAGAAAGATACCTAGAGCAAAGGAGAAGGAAGTGTGGTCCTTCACAAAAATGATGCACTGGAGCTTTAAAGATGAAGAAGTTAAGATAAATTTAGTGTGGAAAGGATATTTGCAGAGGTCTGTAATATATCTGCAAAGTTTTCTCTCTTTGAAAAGTAGGATCTGTGATAAGACAGGACTTACTATGTAATGTCATATGTTAATTGAGAATTTTAGTGAGAACAGCCAAAATGTTCCAAGCTTGAAGTATTAGCAGATCCAGATGAAAAGTCTGAAGTTCATCCTAATGAAGTAATTGCCCATGAGAGGACTGTTCTGAAAGGGTATTATAAGATGGGATAACTTTAATATTTCCAGTCAGTAGAGCAGAGAAAATTTTAAAATGCATTCATATACTGAAATTACTAGTAGATGGATACTAGCTACTTCAGCAAAGAGTTGGCAGCTTTATGGGCAAAAACTTAATTGGCATCAGTTTGTAGCAGTAATGGTTGAGCTGTTTTTCTATGTGAAGCAGAAGAGAAAATGCTGCTGGTTGTTTGACTGGAACTTTGTAGTATGTGATGTTCTGAGTGTTTTGGGTTCTCTTGAAAACTTGAATCAATATTTCTTCAAAGCTCTCCTTCCTTCCAACTGGCAGAAGGAACTGTCCTGTTTTTATTTTTATGAACAAAAAGTTTCTGCTATTTTATTTTTCCAGGCTAGGAATAATGAAAATTATGAGCCTTTGATCTGTCTGTATTGTCTAAATGATACATAAAGATGTCTTATCAAAAATAAGGTTGGTTTTGGAAGTTCATTGCTCTGGTCATATTTTTGACAGAGACATTTTTAATACTTTTGGGTTGAGATCTGTGGCTATATGCTTACAAAAGGGAAAGCATTTGATATCTGAGTCGTGGTGAAATGTTTGCTCATAGAAATAGCTTCAAAATGTCACATGTCTTCAGCTTTTAATTTTTTGTCCAGCAAGGCAGCAATCTTCAACTGAGGTATTTTTAAGTTGTCATGATGAGACTATTTTTTACTGTAGTAGTGTTTTTAAACTTGGCAGCTTAATGCTTATAGCTACATTGTAAAACTATACCCAGAGCTGCGGCTTTATTGCAAATCAGATTTTACTGCTTGGAGTAAAGCACTATTCAACTGTTCCTTAATTGTTACTTAAAATATCTTGTAACATTTTTCAAAATTCTTAATTTATGTTTGCATTTAGATGAAGGTGCTTGGAATTATTGTGTGAATTTTTGTTGTTAGCTGGAGTGCTTTGGTTAATACTTTGTGGTTATTGTGAATACTAGAGAGGGAGAGACCAACACCTAACTCTATCTTAGTTAGAGATAAAGTAATGAATTTAAGAGACTCTAGCAGTGCATTTTTGAGTCAGTAAGACAAATGATTTAGGTAAGGCAAGTTCAGGCAGTCTTGTGAAGTTAAGCAAATTACAAAAGTTTCATTTGAGCAGCTGTCCAACAGACAACCATTGGTGTTCCTGTTTAGTCACTATTCCTGTTTGAGCTTATTTTTGTGTCAGAGCTTGAGATACTGTCTCATTTTGTCTCCCACTGGATACCCAGGCAATGAAAGAAAGTCACCATTGGAGTAGAAATGGCTGCCTGAGTTTGTTTTGTTTTAGTACAGTAAAGTAGGCAAGAGTCTTTTCCAATAATGTTGCACAGTTCTTGAATTGACTCTGGGCAAAACACATACATTTCCATTTTAAGTTAAGGATGTAAATGAAGGAGATGGCTCTCATTTTCTGACTGAAGTACACTAAAATATTTTCATGTATAAATGCTCAATTATTTTTTTCTCTCCAAAATACTTAGCACTGGTGCCTAATGAAAAAAATGGGAATCTTCCTTGCATACTTGATATTGACATGTTTCATTTATTGGTAAGTATTTCTTATTAATAACGTTTGATCCACTAGCCACTATGTGAAAACTACTGAAAACTTTCTCTTTACTTTGGGTTAGGAACCTTTTAAAATGTTCAAGTTTTTAGTACTTTTTCACTATTTAATACATTTTGAAGACTTTTTTGATTTCAAGTATTCTTTTCTATAAATAAAAAAGGGGTGAGATGAGACAGAATGCATACTCTTTGTTAAAAAAACCCAAGATACATGAAAACCACTCCCCCCAACAAACAACAAAAAAAAAATAAAGACAAAAAATGCCCCCCCCCCAAAAAAAAACCCCACAAAAATCAAACACAAAACCAAAAAACCAAACAGACTCAAAACTCTCCTGACAGATAATTGTTGTTCTCTTAAATAATGTCTGTGTAATTAGTTTCAAAATTAGCCTTATGTGGTTTGCTGCCTTCAAGGGGTATAGCTGCAGCATGGTCAGAGGAAAGGGGAAGATTCAAAAGGAAAAGGAATGTACAACTTTATTGTTTTTTTTCACAGGTAAGCTTGGTGCTCTCTTTTCCTGCCATACATTGTCAGGATTTTTCAGGGGTTAGTCTTGGCACTGGAGATCTTCACCTGTTTCATCTTGTCACTATGGCACACATAATACAAATTTTACTTACCTCATCAACAGGTAATGCCACTGTTTCAACTTCTATTGAAAAGATTCCTCCAATCTGTACTTAGGAAAAAACTAAGGTGCTGCTGGTAAATGTGTGCAGTTTACACTTCCAAAATACAATTGTTGGTGTTCTGTCTTTGAGCCCACAGAAAGTATTGATAAATTGTTCTCACCAAAATTCAGTCATGTTGTCTTTATTGCTCTTCTCTGGGAGTTTGTTGGAGCATAGCTAATCATGAATTCTGGCTTTCCAGCTACTGTAGCAGTGCCTGGAAGTGTTTATTGCAGGCTTGTCTTAGGCATTGCATGATGAATGAGTTGCAGTTAGCAAAGTAAGGAATCAATGTATCTGCTGGCGAGAGGAGCTGGATAAGGTGTAGTTTGCCAAAAGCAAAGAACTCCAAGCAAGTCTGTCAAGAAACCAAACCAACTGAACAAGTAACCTAACACCTGACTGGAGCTGACAACAGCACAAACTTAGCACATAAGATGTGCACCAGAAAACTTTTTTGCAGTACATCATATTTTATCTCAGTGGAATATTTCACTTAGTTTGGGCATTTTTTATCAGAATTTGACAAAATATGTTCTTGTATAAACATGTATGTATGAAACAATTTGTTAATTATTTATTTTTTCTTCAGAAGAGAATGGCATGGACCAAGAAAACACTAACAGTGAAGAGGAAGTAGCTGTGCTGACACTGTATAAATTTCTTTGCCAGTGTACAGGAAGGTAAGGCATGATCTTTTGATAAAATTTTATCTCTCCTGGACTCAACATAAACTACTGACTAAATTCTATATACCTATGCTGTCAAAGATGAGACTTCTAACTTGGGCACTCCTACATCTTGTTTCTTATCCAGCACTTCTAGACTCACTTAAGTAACTATTCCTATAAATTCGTCTATGATCAGGAAGATACCTGCTCATGAAGATTGTGCTCTGGGGCAATTTTTTGTTATTCAGTTTGCAGAATCTGGAATTGGCAGTGTCTGAGTACAGAAAACTCGTTAGGATGGGAATGGCTTCAAACTGAAAGAAAGTAGGTTTAGATTAGGTAATAGGAAGAAACTCTACTGTGAGGGTAGTGAGGCACTGGCACAGGTTGCCCAGAGAAGTTGTAGATTCCCCATCCCTGGAAGTGTTCAAAGCCAGGCTGGATGGAGCTCTGAGCAGCCTGGTCTAGTGGGAGGTGTCCTGTACATGGAAGGGGTTTGGAACTAGATGATCTTTAAGGTCCCTTCCAACCCAGGCATTCTATGATCTGAAATGTTTATGTAAAATTCTCCTCAAATTGTGGTCCCAGTTGGTTACATTTTTATGAATCTATACTTTGTTGTTTTTCTTGGCGTTTGCTTGAAATAAACACTTTGCATAGTGGTTGTTTCAGCTGAAGTCAGTAATTTAATATGCAGTGTGACTGAAAACTTACTAAATATAACGCTCAAACTGAAATTATTAAATAAAAGCAAATTTATTTCTCTTTTATTCTCCTAAGTGCCTTGAAAGAAATTTCCTCAGGCTGGCACCTGTGGAGGAATCTAAAAGCTGGAATCATGCCTTTCCTGAGATGTTCTGCTTTGTTTTTTCATTACTTAAATGGAGTCCCAGCACCCTCAGAAATTCAAGGTATTGTCTGCTTTGTATTAAATCAGCTTTTCAAGACATAAATGTTTAGGGTCAAAGTAAATAACATTTAAACTCTCTTGTCTGAAGAAGCTGATTGAATGGATTGTTACCAGTGCAGAATCATATCAGCATAATGAAAAAAGGCAAAAAAAAATAATTTGTGTGTTTTAAAAATATATTTTTAATATAGAGATAAATTCTATTCCAGATTACTTAAAATAGAAATTGATGCTCTCCTGTTAATAAGGGAAATTCTGATTATTTCAAAGCTCCTATAGATTGCTATTTTCAAATGAGACCTGCTTTTGAATGCATGGATTTCATTAATTAAGGCCAGGTAGGGGTGGAGTTTTGAGCAGCCTGATCTAGTGGGAGTTATCCCTGCCCATGGCAGGGGGGTTTGGAAGCAGATTGTCTTTAAGGTCCCCTCCAACCCAAACCGTTCTGTATCTCTGTAAATACACAAGGTTACACCCCAAACAATCGATGTTAGTAACATACCTTACTGTCTTCTACATATGGCATATGTAGGGGTAGAATGTAAATCTGAAGGTGTTCATAATAAGCATTTTAAAATGAAGTTATGAGAATTACTTTTTTTTTTGTTTTTCAGTAAACAGTGCAAACCAGTTTGAACACCTATGTAGCTATCTTTCCTTGCCAAACAACCTCACTTGCCTTTTTCAAGAAAACAGTGAGATTCTGAACACGTTAATAGAAAGGTAAGTTGTGGTTTTGTGCTTAGTTTAAATATAAGAAAGAATCCTACACAAGATAGTAGTGTATTCTCCCAGGAATGCATATGGAAGTGAATTGTATATTTTGAAAAGCGTTTGTGAAAAAAGTGTTTTGAAATAAGTAATTTTGGTTTTAGGGGTTATTTAATAGATGTGCTGTGGATTTTTTGATTGTTTTTCTATCATCTATTGAAGTTAAAAGCCAATTTTTTTTCTTGTAGTTGGTGCAGTAACAGTGAGGTAAAAAGATTCCTGGAAGGCAAGAGACATGCTATCAGGTAAACATGGAGGGATTTTTAAGCAGAGACAGGGGAAAAAACTTTATTGTTGCAGCTTTCTCCTAATATTTTTTTCTAATCAGTGTTTGTAATAACATAGTATCTGTTCTGCTTTATTGAATAATAAAGACAAAAGGGAAGAATTGAATTTTTTAAAATTTTATAAGAAAAGGAAATATTGCTTGAATGAGTAGATTTTAAAGGCAAAGTTTAATATTGGTTTTATTTAGAGAGATGTGCAGTAATTAGAAGCTGAAAATTTTCATCTCATATTTCTTGTTACTTTGTACCTTCTGATGTTCTGTTGCTAAAAGATGTATGTAACTTTTGTTTAAAAATATCAGGCATTGAAGAGCTTTTTAAATTCTTTTTAAACAATCCAATTCCTTCAGTAAAGCCAACACGGAGTCAGTTGCTGAAAAGAAAACCAGCTTTTCATACATTTGTTCTTGCTGCACAATTACTTTGAATTCAGAATGCATTTAATACTTAGTGGGTGTAGAAAAGCATTTAGGGTGTTGTTCTTTCTGAAGGCTGGGTAAAAATAGTGGTTAACAATTATCCTGATAATTAGAAATCAATGTGAAGTTCACAGTGCTGTCATTAAAAACATATCCCTGCTCTTTAATCCCCTGTGCTAAATACATAATCAATTTTTTAACATGTTCATACAATAAGGCTGTGACAAAAATAAAAATTAATCACTTCACATGTGAAACACCAGACTATTAACAGAATTTCTTACACAGTAAGAATATTCTGACTGTGTAATTGATTTCCTGCCACATGTGATTGTTGGGATCTTTTCCATGTGTTCCTTTTGCTGATTCTGATCTGCTGCTCCCAAGCTTATGACTACCTTGACAGTGATGTTTTTTTTTTCCTCTGAGCATGTTCTTGTACGTTGCTTCTGTTACAAACCTCTATTTGCATTTCATTTCATTTGTATTATTTCTAGACTTCAAGATTATTAGAATTTAGTGTATAGTATCTGTTACTCTTAGATATATTTTAAATAGATAAGTATTTTATATCAAATAGGTCCTTTTCATTGCATGAATATTTCATTCTCTTCAGGATACAAGTTCCCTGAACTTTAAAGTCAGACTATTTTCCATTCAATATTAGTGACAAAAAGAAAATTCAAAGCAGAGAACAAATATTTGTTCAAATCTGTATTTACCTCATAATTAGGTTTGCTAAAAACATACAAATGACATGTATTTTTCTAGCTTTCTACCTCTGCATTTTCTTAAATTCATAAAAAATAAGACTAAGAAAAGGGGAGGTGGCTTATTTGAGAGATGTTGTGTGTTCGCCTTTTTATGGGCTACCATTTTACTTGAAGAATGGCAGAGAAGAGGGAAACGTATAAAAATTGATTTTTCACAGATGCTGTTTAGATGAGTCAGGAAGACATGAATGAATTTAAATTCACTTGTGTATTATTCAATGAAATATGAGTGTTGATTTGATTGCTTTATTCTAGCTATGCAAGAGAATCCAACAAATTAATAGACCTTCCGGACGACTACAGCTGCCTCATTAACCAAGCATCCAATTTCTCGTAAGTTGTATGCAATTATAGGGAGCACCCCAAAGTCTGCTGCTCCTCTTCATCAACTGGGAAACCTTTAACCTCAAAGTCTCAGAAAGCTGTGTGTAGAATCATAAAGCTAAGGGCACATACCATTTATCAGCAAAACTGCCCTGTGTTTTGGTGAAATAGTGAAATACAAATTTCAGCTGTTACCTGTATAAATGTTCAAAAGTACTTCTGAATCTTTTTACTGTCTAGAGTTAGCACATACAGTGGGTTTCTTTTTTTTTTCCCTAACAAAAGGTGTCCGAAATCGGGTGGTGACAAAAGCAGAGCCCCAACATTGTGCCTTGTGTGTGGGACCATGCTGTGTTCTCAGAGTTACTGCTGTCAGACTGAATTAGAAGGGGAAGATGTTGGAGCCTGTACTGCACATACCTACACTTGTGGTTCTGGAGTGGGCATATTCCTTAGGTAAGGAGCTGAACACCTCTACTTTTATTCCTGGGTTAGATGGTGTGTGTAGTCGTTAAATTAATAGCTCTGTATATGTAATTGAAAGGGTGGTTTGTAAAGGCAGTGTTTTGTTAACAACAGGGTTGCCTAAAAACTGAAGTGTATTTATCTTCCTGTACTTTAGTGTAAGATTCAGAGGTTGCTTCTTTGAAGACAAAATGTCATAGAAAGTTCAAATTTCGTTTTCAGGTGAACTTGTTTTGCCTGTGTTTATTTCTGCTTAAGTATTACAAAATTATGACGGTAGATACTTTGATTTTGTTGCTGCTGCTGCTGTTGAAAACATGAAAATTCATTTTAGTTGTCTTCCCTGCATACAGGAAAAAAATATTTTCACTTTGGCAAAGTTTAGTGAGAAACAAAATTGTTTTATTTTCTTGTGGTTCTGTTGAGCCTTTTACACAGACGGCAAATAATGTGGCACGGAATGACATTGTTGTTAACTGCTACTGAGAAGCTATAACAGGTAGAGAATGAGAGATTTAGTTTTTAAAAAGTGTGCCTTTAAAAATCTGTACATGCAGATTATATGGAATGAAAATAGGTAAGAACTGGAAAAGCAGTGTCTATGAATAAAGTATGAGAAACTATTCACCTAAAAATCAATACCTAAAAGTCTTCTCTCTGGTTCTCTCTAGAGTACGAGAATGTCAGGTGCTATTTTTAGCTGGGAAAACAAAGGGCTGTTTTTATCCTCCTCCTTATCTTGATGACTATGGAGAGACAGACCAGGGACTCAGGTAAATATTTTTAAAATAATATCTTTTAAAGACAGGAATTATAGAGCTATCTGGTTTGGAGAAATGACTTTTTATGTTATATTTTTATTTTAATTATATGGGAACATTATATTTTGACATTGCTGCTGCATCTAATATCTTCAGACTTTTTAATGTTAATATATGGGTTTAGATCAAAAAGATTGAATGGAAGATCTTCCCCAGGTTACAAAGAGTTGTCTTGAAGTGTAAAAACTTAAAACTTTCTAGCATCTGTGAAGTTGCCTAGAAACTAAGTCTGAAAATTTTATTTATAGCTACTGCATTTGTTTTCATAACCTGTGTTAATTTAATATCAAGTGAAAATACTATGAGATTATTTTATTTAATGTGGTAGTTCTTCATCTTAACTCCTATCTCTGCTTCCCATGTGAGAATAATTTAGGGACTTGATATTGTTAATGCTTGCTGCTTCTGAAACTGGCCAAAATCAGAGAATATGAACTGGTTCAGTCTGGAAATGTTGCTGAAAACCTGTGTTTGGTGTTCTGTGGGCTGGATGTGAGGTTCCCAGAGGCTGGAGGGAACTGTTGAGCTCTAAGGGTGGAGCATCTGACAAGGTAGCACTGCAGTTTACTCATCCAAATATCTGTTTGTTTGCTCCGATAAAAGAATAATGGTAAAGGGTTATCTAAATATTGTAGTATTTTATGGGTTTATCTAAAACTTAATATGTCACACCTGAGTGTTTGTGCTTAGTTGCAGTGTTTTTATCATTCCTGATAAGTGTTATCTCCTTTTCAGACGTGGGAATCCCTTACATCTGTGCAAAGAGCGATTTAAAAAGATTCAAAAACTCTGGCAGCAGCACAGTATTACAGAGGAAATTGGACATGCACAAGAAGCAAATCAAACACTAGTTGGCATTGATTGGCAGCATTTATAATGATTATCTGCTGAAGACTGGAACTTTATTAAAGATTTTTGTAATTCAGTAAGCTTTTCAAAGGAGGGATGAGGAAAAAAGTCTAAGGAAAAAAACCCCAAGAAAAACTCAGTCCTGTTATTTAATCTTTGTTTTACAATGTATTTCATAAAGATACCAGTTAACATTAATCAAGTAAACTTCTTTCTATGTAAGCAAGTTTTATTAGTTCTATAATTTGCACTGTGCTTCCTTCACAGAAATGTCTTGGGTTATAAACCTGGGCAGATGAACTTAAGTTTCTGATAAAAAAAGAACGACTCTTTTTGGAAGTCTGACTATGATTTTTCATATGAACTGAAGAGACAAAGACTGCTGAAACAGAAACTAGATAGAGCACAATTATGGATTGTGTTTTGCCCCTTGCTAGTAATCTGAGCCGTTTTATTTATTATTCTGCATTTTAATACTTACGCTGTGTGTACATGCAATGGAATGAAGTAAGGAAGCAAATAATGTAGCAAATGGATGTTTCTGTCTGCATCAGTGGATAATTCACTCTTTCACTTGGTGTATCTAAAATGATTTTGTCATTTGTACTCTTGCAGCTTTCTTGCTTCCAGTTGTTTTTTAACTAAAAACACTAACACTAGCTTTACAAGTAAAATAATTTAATTTAAAGCTTTTTCCAGAGCATTGCACTCCTTAGAATTACATAGTTGTTAATTTGAATTTAGCTGGGAAACCCTTTCACTTTCAATTATGTGATTGGTTATTGGTATTCAAGGGTTGACATTGTGCTTAGAACTTACTTTAAGATAACAACAATATCTAAAAGTCACGAAAGCTAATTTTATGTTAATTTTCAGAAGCACAGAAGATATTTTTCTTCATTTTTGTTCACAGTCAACTTTTAAGGTGCGAATCCCATCTTCTTTTTGTCGCAGATAAAATGAGTGGTTTCCTTTGGCTTTGAAGGGCCACAATCACACTGCCCACATTTTGATTTTTGATTCTTTTTTTTTTTTTTTCTGTTGTCCCATCAAGTATATTTACTTTTTGGCTTGATTTAAAGCTCTGTAAAGATGTTTGCATATAGTATATTTTATAAATATATTCTATAACTGCGCAGATTTGCACTTGATATGAGGGTGCCTGAAGGCAGTGAGTTTTCTAGTTGTATGTAATTAGACCTCCAAGGTGTCTCTAAAAAGTCACATTATGCTTACTGATTTCAAATAAAATCCATTACCTTTCCCTCTCCTATCTTCTGACAAATTAGTAAAATCTTAATTTACATAGTTCTGTTTCCTTAATAGTCTGGTTCTTTTAGTTAAGTCTTAATTTCTGACTATGTCTCAGCCCAGATAAAGAATTCTCTTCACTGTCTGCCAGGTCTTCAGTTCCACTTGGTCTGACTGAATTGTTCCTATTTTTACAGATTAAACGCTTCAGATAAATTTTGTATATTCATGGTGTACAGGACAATTTTTCAATTATTCAGTAATAGTATTGAGTGAAGATGTGAAGTATCAAATAAAGAAACTTGGCCAATGTGGATTTCCTTTTCTTAACGACAGTACAGACTACTTTTGTCTCTACTACCTGTCATAGATTGGATCATTTATATATTGCTGTCACTTTTTATGAAGAGACATGGAGAAGTTGCAGGGAAAAATGACATTAATGCTTTATCTCTGCCCTTCCCTACTGAAACTGGTTGACATACCAGCAATTTTCTGTGCATGGTACTTAGAAATCCCACTTTTTTGGCGATGTTAGTATTCCTTTGCTTTTTAAGCCACGTGCCATGGTTTCAAATAATGTGTAACTGCATAGAAAAACTCTCCTTTCCTGTAATCATAATGTTAAAAAGATAATTGATGATTCTGACAGATTTCTCTGTGCAAACCAAAATACTGATAGCAAGAAGGATTTTTTGTTTTTTCCTCTGGGATCAGAGTTGGAGATTGCAACCGCAAATAGTTGCAAAGTACACAATTTTTTTTTTCAGTTTGGTCATTCTTTACTCAAGACTACTATTTTCTGATTTGTTTTGCATGTGTTTATATTAATGTAGAAATATTTATATATAACACTGTTTCAGCATCAGGGAAATACTATCTGTAATAAATTGGCTATAACTTTAATATTTATGTATTATGTGTACAGTCTAGAATGTATTATGTGTTCGGGGGAAGGAAAAAAAAAGTACAACAAAACACACAAAAATTCCCAAATACAAAACCATCATAACAAAATACAAAACAAAGCTGAAAGTGTCAAATATGTGCTTTTCATGTCAACATTCAATAAGTACTTTTAAAATGTTGGGTTTAGAATTTTGCTGAGCTTGTTCCTTCAAGTGTCCCCCTTGTTAATCACGAGCTGACAGAAATACCTGGATGTGCAACATCTGCAATTCCCTGGCTATAAATGTAAGATGATTATATTATTAGTGTCACTTGCTTCAGTCAGCTAAACCTTTCTTGACCTCTACCAAAAAGTCTAATCGTCTTTTTAAAGGATTGTAAGTTACATTTTATAAAGGGATAAGGGTTGAGGTTCACATCAGTAATGTTATTTACTCTGTTCATACTAGAAGATAACTCTTTTTATTCCCCTCAGTCTGCCACAGGAGGCTCTCTTTTACTCTTCTGGAAGTCTATAACCAAGATAACAAAACTCCTGATGCCTTCTGACTTGTGCCAAGAGCCAGTGCTCCCACAGCTCTCTAACCACTTCATGCAGAGTTACAGGGAATTTGGCTGAGATGAAATGCTCCTGGATTCTCAAGACTATTACCATTTTCAGCTCTCCTCTGGTTTTCTGCAGCTTCCTCCCATGTCCCTCAAACTAGTCTTCAGTGCTGATGACTAAGCAAGTAAATTTCGCCTTCCCACTTTAGCACTGGGAACAACCTGGACTTGAAGGGTTCAATGTGTTCCTGCACTATACAGTTCACTCATTTTCCTGGGGCAGTGGACATGGAGTGTGCAGCTGCACAGACCCTTTTCTGTCCTTTCACATTTGACATGAAGCCCTGTCAGCTCTTGTGCTCCAGCCTTGGGATCTCATTTTATGTGCATTTTATTTATGTTAAATGGCAGTGTTTTGTTCAGAAACTCTGTCATTATAAACATTTTGTCTCTGGCCTGAATGTGTAGAGGAGAAACTGGATGCTCAACCTACCTTCAGCATTAAATCCCAATTAATCTAAATTAATCTTCCTTGCTGGAAGATTAAATTGTTCAAGGGGAGTTGCATCTCAAATCTCCTCAATGTAGCGTCGTATCATGATCAACTGAGTTTTCAATTGGCCTCTCTTCTGCCCTCAACTCTCCTCCTTTCTAGGAGTTGCCTTCAGCAGGAAGTGGTGACTCTATTTCTCTGTTTAGATTATTGATTATAGAAGTCAAATATGACAGTATTAAAGAGTGTGGGCTTGAATATCACCCTGGGGAATTCTGCTTTTAACTGGTTGGCTTCCAACTGTTCATTGCCATCCTCTGAACCTGAAAATCTAGCCAGGATTCTGTCCACCTTGCAGTCTGCCTAGTTTACATCTCCACAAATTGGTTATGAGGATGCCAGAAATCATATGGAAAGTTCTTCTAAATTAAGACATCTGCTGTATACAGAAAGTATTTTAGAGCAGCAAAATACATAAAAATTGACACAAGGAGGCCACCTCTGGTAACAGCAAGAGATACTGGGCTCATCTTCGAGGGGCTTCTGCGGGTCTTGTGATCTCAGTGTTTTTGTGTTGGAATCAGCATGGCTTTTGGTGAGCCAGGACCATTACCTGGCCAGTCCTGCATCATAGTGGCAATGGAATGATGTTTTTCATATCTTACCTAATGGAAGGCATTAATGGAACTGTGATAGGGAGGCATCTACTTCTCTACCAGTAGCTGTTCAGTTCCTCAGCTCCGTACAGTGATTGTCCCAGAGTTCTAGATGCTGTGTGGAGAAGGTTGCAGACTTCATAGGAACAGCTCTGGATGCAGTTATTATCCAGGCTTGCCTTCTGCAGGACTGCTTCCAGGTGCTCAAGGAGTGATGCAAGCCAGGGAGCCTGCCAGTCACCCCTCTGCATGCACAGCTAACACGTTGCTGTTTGACTGTGCTTTCTCTGGGTAGCTGGTTCAAGCTGTGTGGAATGGCTGCTGCATATCCTCAGGGACAGGCACACAGAAAGGTTGCTTAGCAGCGATGGGAAGTCTTACAGACAAGTTGTCTGTAGGGGAAATGTCTCTCTTAACATGATTTTTTTTTTTTCCCTTGGGATTTGAATGTTGAGGAATTGGAAGGAGTAGAGTTGGCTTTTCTTTTTGGGCTGTGTTCAGAAAAAGGCAGGAATAATCGTTCAGGAAGATCTTCATAAATTAGTGTTGCTGAAACAAAAGCTGTCCATCTTCTAGTGCCTGATGGAAGCCATATGGGTGCATGGATATCACACTTTCATCTCCAGTTGCTGATAACTTCAGTTTAAGAGTGAGCAGCTTCACCCTGTGGGAGTGTCATTTGTTGGTTTGGGGAAGTGGCAAGGGCTGATTGAAGGGCATCACTGTAAGCCTGGGACAACTATGTAGAGTTTCCTGCTTGGCTGCTGGGACTGCAAGTAGAGCACACACCACGGGCAGCTGTAGAGCTTCAAGGCATGGCCAGGAGGAGCTGGAGCCTCCCTGCCTCTCCTTGCTGCCAGCCAACAGTGCCTGTGCAGTCTGGGGATTCTGCTGTTGTGGAAGTTTGAACTGCTGGGTCATGCACAGGGAAGAACTTCATATCAGTGGGATGGCTGGGGATCCCAGCCTTCGCTGAGGCTCTTAGTCTGTCAGTACTTTCCCTCAGACCAGGTTCTGGAAGTTCATCCACTGGAAAACTCGCAGAGGCCTCACTAAAAGTCCCCCAGAGCTGTGCTTTTCAGACATTTAAGCAGCTTTTTCCAGTAAGGGGAAGAAGGGTTTTCATTATCCATTTTATTCCTAAGCTAAGGGTCAGGAGAAATAGTGATTCCTGGTTCTGTCCTGAGAGAATCAGCTCTTTGATGGCTAATTCGGGTATGACTTTTATGCAACAGCATTGAGCTAGTTTTGTTGATAATACTATTTTTCACCTTATAGCAGTCAATATGTATTAGTTAAATGTGTTGCAGGCTGATAGAGGAATACAAGTTGCAGTAAAATAGTTCAGGTTTTTACAAAGCAGGGCCCTGTGAATGCCACACGTTGGCTGTGTGTTGCACCCCTCTGATAATGCTGAGAGTGTTTTGATGCTCCTCAGTGTCACCTATCACCAGCTGGCCCTGAGAAGTAGCTGAGTATTTATGATGTATTTCTTTATGAAAGCTTAATACTAAAACATACTCTCACTTCAGCTTGAGACCCTGTAGAAGGGCATGGTAATTTCATTTTATTGGAGTTCACTGTATCCACAACCACACTCACACAGACACCAAGGTGTGTGTGTGTGTCCAAGAGGTCTAGCCAGGACTAGGTGCTACAGAGGACAGGAGCAAAGGCTTTTGGAAATGTCTTTGATATCCTTTGGGATTCAGTAGGACTTGTGGTGCTGTTTTGCTCAGTATCCTGCTTCACCCATCCTGAATCTTGAAATAATTTGCCTGCTGTCCTTTCCTGTTTCGGGGTGCCTTGGCTGGGACACAGTAATGTGAAGAAGAATGGCACACACCACACAGTCTCCCTCTTGTTGCCAAAGCACAGGTCTGCTGCTGAGAAGGCAACTGTACCACGGCCGTTTGGAGCTCAGGCTTCCTGGGCTGGGTGGCAACAACACATTTCTCAGCATCTTCCCACTTTATTGCTGTCAGTCACATCCCTTGTTATCCATACATGCTGCTCTTTAAAGGCTTGCTCAGTTATTTCTTCTGCTGCTTCATACATGTATGTTTCTATTCATACTTCATTCGTAGCAGTTTTAACATTTCTTCTACAAATCTTTGTTCCACTGATAAAAACTGCTTTGCATATTTTTATCTTGAGGCTTTTGCATATTCATCCTCTTTTTTTTTTCCCTGCTCTTCTGCCACCTTTCCCCCTCTCCTGGCATGCAAACATTAGATGCCCAAATCTTACATCTTTGATGGAGAGATTTGTCAAACACTCCTCTCTTGGAGGAAAAAAGAAGAGGGAGAGTATGAGGAGTTTCGCAGTGCGCCAGGTGTAGGAGCTACGAAATGGCAAGTACTGATCTTCGTCTCCATGACAGCAATGATTAAATGTTACTTTTTCATCAGTTTGTGAATATATATTTTCACAGTCTCTTTTCAGACAGCGTGAGCTCGGAGGTGGTAAGTTTTCCAGCTTGTCCTTTGCGTGGGATCCTGGAAAGAAAGCTAGACTGGGTAGAGAGCCCCGGGCAGGGTGGGACAGCTGAGCTCAGGTTAGGGATGGTGTCTGTGCAGACCACTGCGGAATATTTTAGTGACTTAAAAAACCAAAGTGTTGATTTGAAATCAACCATGTATTTGAGGAATAACGTGTGAAATGTATTTCTGTGTTTGCAGTACTCTTAAGTGTGGAGGATGGTACAGTGTGTTAATGAATAGGAGAGAAGATTATATAAAAATAATGAGGGCAAGGGGTCAGCAATGTGTTCACTGATGTAATTCATTGGTGTCCTCTAACTAGAGATGCCTGCATTAGAAAGGTAGTGTTTGCTCCCTGTAAAGACAGCTCCAAGAAGCCTGTGTTTTCTTGCAGTGATTGTATCAGGGTCTCGGAATGAATATGCAATTTAGCACTAAATACACTAGAAGAAGAAAAAAGATCTGCAGTAATTGCTAGGCATCTACTTAATGCTGTTGAACTAGTCAGGTGTCTCATCTGTGTATAATAATCCCTTCCAGGTCAGGTTTTGGTAATTCATAAAGTGCTCTAATAGCTGAAAGCTTGGAACATAGCATGAACTCTGAAACAAAGAACTTTGTGCTTTATTTTTCTTTTTCTGTGTACTACTTTGTAACACAGGCTTTAAGCTCCACTGTCATCTTGAACAGGATGGAGCTGAAACCAAGGAATTTTGAGGGTTTTTTTTTTCTAATGGATTGGTAAATGCTCTACACTAGCACCATGTGTGTCACTTGGAGCATGCAGCTCAGTGTGGTTAGCTGGGAGGCTGGGGGTAACTGCTTCTAATGCCAACACGTGTGAGACAAACATTTCTATGTGGGCAGCATTTCAAATCATTGGGCAGCTGTGGAAGAACAGTTATCCAGGCGTTGAAAGGTGTCACATCCATTTAGGACAGCAAACCCGAGACCCAGCTTGGTTCCTTCATTGCACTGGAGCACAATGGATGCTCAGGGTGGGAATCCTGCTCCAGGCATGGCTGCTGAGGTGCACGTGGTTTCCCAGGGCTGCAGTAGCAGTGGTTGTGGTGAAAGGAGGATGGGGTTGAATTCTGCTCTCAGAGATTCGGAATCCACCTGTAAGCCTTCACCAGTGACAGAAACCTAGCTGTGAAGTATTTGAGGAGGGGGTGTGGCACTGGGAATGTCTGCCTTTGTGAGCAGCACTCCTGGTTGAGTGCCACCTTGCAAATAGGGAGGGGATGGAAAGTTGTTTTGTCCCACTGGAGTCAGGGGTATGGTGCGGTAGTTATTATTTGAAATCTAAACATACCACTGCAAGTTTTTTCCTGAACGAAATGCTCCCTGAAATGCATTAAATTAATTTTTAATATTACCTAATTTCAAAAATGAAATACTCTAATAAAAAAAAAGAAGTTAGACAAGTAGAGGATAAATTTGAATTTCCTAATTGCATTTAACATTCTGGGGTGAAAACATGAAATGCTGTCATAATTTACTTAAAATATGCCAACAGCAACATTACAGAATCAATTTTACTTATGCTCTTGATTAATTTATGTAATTAATGAAAGATTCATTCATACAAAGTTGTGAATTCACCTCGTCCTTGTTGGTATGTCTCCCCTGTGTTTTTTTCATTTTTAACCTTAGCCTGTTGTTTGTGCTGGGGAAAATGTGTGTAAATGGGAAAACTCACACCCATTTGGAAAAGTGTTTATCTGAGGCAAAGCTGTGCCAACCTCTGGATAGGTTCTTTGGACAGCTGGGAAGGCAGGAGGTGATTTGTAAGAGGAAAACTTTGTATTTGAGGACTGTGTGTGTCCTGAAACTGATGAATACAGCCAGAGCCTCCTTCCAGCTTGGGTATCCTGGCACTGCTGCCTGGCTGGAGTGTGGGCTCCGTGTGTCTCCAGCTGGGAAGGACAACAGTTCTTTGGCACTGCTGTTAAATTCTGTATCGTCACAGATTTCAAAGTGACTTCTGTGGGGTGGGTTTTTTTCAAGAATTAAACATTTTTATCCTATTACCAAGGGAGTCAGTCTGGGGAATTGTGTGCCTGAGACTTGGTGCTTTGTTCTCCTCCTTTCCTCACCCTCCAGCTGCAGTTGTGCCTTTCCAAGTTTCACGTGCCTGAGTCTCCTCACTTCTGATTTGCAGTGCTTGACCCTGTTTTGCCTGGGAATGTGGTGCTTGGTTGCCTGGTGGTGTCCATCAATGGGATAGCAGGCTGCAGAACCTGCCCTTGGTCCTTGCTCCACTGTTTGACTTGTTCCTCTGATTGCTGCACCGCCCTTTGCTTCGGAGAGCATTGAGAACAAACTATGGAAATGTACTTCCTTATGAACTTAGAAGCTGGCTGATGTTTATGGACCATCCTTTTAGTTGGTGGGATGGGAGGTGGGAGTCCTGCTCAGCATCCCTCTGATCCCAAGTGTGAGGGGGAAACTGCAAAAAGGGGTGTGTTCCCCGGGGCAGGGTCTGCCGAGACTGTGCATGGGATGGAGAGTCCGCAAAGCTGAGCTCCAGGCCAGGGTTTCCTCCACCTTTCCCACCTCACAAATGTGCTTTGGATCCACATTCAGATAATACCTATGAAATTACACGGGAACAGCAAATGCAGGTGCTTTGAGAGAGGTGTTTTACTATTCCAGTGTTTCAGTCAGTCACTGAACACTATAGGTCTGACATAATTCAAAAGAAGTTCCACGTAGGCATTACTTCAGATTTGAGATAGCTGCATTGCTGTTGCCAGAAATAAATTTGCCTAAGCCTGTGTCTTCCCCACAGGGGGCTGTTATCACATGGTTCCATTCTATTTTTCTGGCCTTATCTCTTAATTAACTAATCTCTAATAATGCTCTTTCTTTTTTTTTTTAAATAAGCATTTGTGATCTGTCCCCATTTTCCATTGATTATGCTAAGAGCAGTGCTGGCTTTTTTTATGAAACAAGCAAGTTGGGTGTAAATAAGTTTTGCTGGGATCCCTTTTTCTTCATATCAGCCGTGAAAATCTTCCCAGCCCATCAGCTAGGAAGTCTGTGGTGCCTGTGAGCCCAATATAGCATTCCCATGCTCTTTGCTAAGCTGCACACATGTATTTGTGAGGTATTACAAAATGCCCAAGCTCATGTAATGCATGGAGGCTAATCTTATCAATTGTATTAAGGCTACTTAGGAACTAATAGCTTTAAGGAAGCTGTTTATATTTCCTCCTTTAAAGCACTTTAGTCAATGTTCTGTGTCCCTTCAAATAAATGTCATCAGTAAAATAGTGCACTTTTTGTCATTTCTTTTAAAAGTGATTATTCTTAAGAGTTGACACTTCGAGGCCTTGGGCTGGCTCTCAGATCTGGGTACTTGGATTTAAGCTGCTAATCCATATGGAGGTACCTAAAAAGAAGTGGCCTGGTTTGCATGAATTAAGATCACATCCTTCTGAAGTTTATTAGTTTGAAAATCAGGGCACGGCTCTGGAAGTTGTCGGATTGCTGCAGGGAGATTTGACTTTGTGAGCTTTAGACTTAAATATAAAATAAGAACAATGTGTTCTTTTGAATGTCCATTGCAAGTTAGATATAAACCAGGGGAGAAAAAGGGGTTATAAATCCAGTTTAGCTGATTGTCAAAGATCCTGAGGATGCTAGTGATTTCACTGTTTGAGCATGACCAGAACATCACGTTCATGGCTGTGAAGATGTTTTAATTCCTATGTACTACATGAGGATGCTATTAAAATAGTACAGCAAATTCTCTTTCTAGTAAGAGTCAGGTGATTTAGGGGTCTGTTTGCACATCCTGAGCTTGGCCGGGCACATGAAAAGAGGAAGGTTTGCTTTCTCTCAGAGCATTATGTAGAGGCAGAGAAAACCTTCCCACATATACAGGAACACATAAAACAGGTCCAAAAAATAGATTCAGAAAGAAAAAGTCAGCAGTAATGCAAATTAAAGAAATCTGTATTAAATTGTATATATTTAAACATTTTCCTTAAAGAGATCTTTACTTGCAATAACATTTTAATATCTAAATTTACATTTGCAGTCAGCAGAAATATCTTTATCTAGAACAGCATTTGCAGTATCACAAGAAAGTATCTGTAAGATTGGACGAGTGATATATTACATGTCATATTTTACAAAGCAGTCATATTACAATCCTGTGGTAATCATAAGATGTCATAAAGATCTTCATCAACCAGGAGGCTTTATTTTAGACAGCATTAGCCCAAATGCTCTTTGTTCCCTGGTTCCAGTACTATTCTTCAGAAACCTGTCTCAGATGGTCTCTTTGCCTGCCTGATACCGTTGCTCTGGGAACTGGCTTCTCCAATGTGGCATTGAAAGAATGACAATTTGTTATGTTGCTTTAGCAATAATCTGATAAAAAATAGAGATCACGAATAATTGGAGAGTCCTGTCTAACTTAAGGCCTAAGCCAGATTTCTAGGGCAGCAATAAATCTAGATCTCTTTGAAAAGTCAGATATCTAGTCAAATAACTGGTACAGATCACAGCTCGCTGAAGCCTCACAAGGAAAGACTGTAATTAATCCTTGTAATGCAGCTCCTATCCACATGTGACTCCTCTGAAAAGCTCTTCTCTGGTACATGTGGCCACATCGTGTGCCATCCACAATCCTTTATTCTCTAATAGACCAGCTGAGAGGGGCAGCTGGCCCCAGTGACGTCCTGCTGAGCAGGGAGGAGCTGCTCTGGCTTGTACTGTCCTTGTCCCTCAGCAGAGCAAGAGACGATAGGCTGTGGTGAGTAGCAAGTTGGCCTTTTGTCAGTGCCCTTGTCCTAGTCAGTCTTATGCACGGAAGAGGAGAGTGACTTTTTAATTCATTATTGTAACTAAGTTCATGATCATAACTAAAGTTAAAAGCTTATTCCAGCTTTGAGAAAGTGAAAGGACACTGCAGACACCTGTCAAAATCAAACCTTGTGTGCAGGTGGCCTGAAACAGCCTGGGCACTGAGATGGAAATGTTTGGGCACATCCCTACCTGTCCTGCCTTGAACTGATCTGTCCGTCCTGGAAGGAATTTGGACTGAAGCTGGAGGAGCTGAGTGCTGCTGGGGCAAGTGCACAAGTGATTAAGAACAAAGGGGTGTGCCATTCTGTGCCCACAATGTACAGTGGGCTGTGCAATGGTTGTGCAGCTGCAAGAGGGCTGCCCACCAGCCAGGGAGAAGGGACCCACTGGAAACCTCACCCAGATGCACCCCGGGAAGCAGAGGGTTTGCACAGCCAGGGTAAAAATAAGTGTGGTACCTGGCATGTAGGGAGGGACTGAGGTGTCTGCAATCATTGGTGCAGGAGGCTGGGGCTTGTTCTCTTGGGTTTCGTTCCCTTTAGCTGAAATTATCTGGCAGCTGAAAATAAACCCGAGATGATGCTCTGTTCCCTTATTAGAGGCTGCACACCACAGCAAACTCTTTCCATATTTTATTCCAACTTGGTGTATGAGAACAGGATCCTCCAGCTATGACAGTATGTTTGGAGAGATGCAGCATATGCAAAATGTGTCTTTCTTTTGATTTAAAAGATATAATGAGGATCTCACTATCACTGATAAAGAAAAGTAAAATTTGCACATTGGGGATTGATTTAAAATTAGTTTTCCCTGGACTGAAATGTTGAAGCTTGATGTACTGGTGGATGAATGGTTTCCATTTACTAGGTTCCTAGAAAACATTTAAAGTCTGAGTTCTAAGTGGCCTGTCTGGTTTTGAGTTTATCTTTTTCTTGCCTTAAAAATAGTTGGGCTTGAATATTCTGGAGCAAGTTATGAGATAACATACTCTGCAAAAGGTGCAGAGTAACCATAACTGGCATATGCTCATAGCCTGGATTCCACCCACTACAAATGAATCTTCTAAGCTTCTGTGAAGAATTTAAACACAAGGTAAAACGTAATTCTACAACACGTGCACTCAAGACATACAGCCTGCAAAAAAACCCTGAGAAACGAACCCCATCAATCTTACCTGAATGTTGTTTTTATGATGCTTGGCTGCTTCATTAAATTACAATTTTTGCTTGGTACATAAATTCTCAGCATAAGTTTGTATTTTGTTCTATGTACATCTTAAGAATACAGCAGAAAATACCATTGCTTAGCACATTAACAAAAATCACATATGAGAGGTTTGTCAAAATACCTGTATACTAAGTTATATACAATTCTGGAAATCCTTCTTTCTTCGAATTCTATCATGTTACTCTCCAGAAACCCAATCTGTTTGTCTTTAAAAGCTGAAGTACAGAAAGTATGCTGATGAAACAACTCGAGCAAAAAATATTAACATTTCAAATTCCACTTTTAATTTCAAAATAAGATGGAATGGATCACTGCGTGATGGCAGCAATCTTTTTTTTTTTTTCACTTTTTTTTCTTAAACTAACTGTCTCTGATAAGGGAACATGTGAATATTGCAAGTCCTAGTTGGGGTCATATGCCCAAAAAGATATGGATGTGGTGTACTCACATTGTGGATAAGTGTTTTATCCCAAGGTGCACTATATTGTATGCTCCCATGTGCAAAAGTGAACATGAGTAGAAATGTGTGTTCTGGTGGTTGATACATAGCTTTTAGAACGTAGATATATTCACAATTCTCAGTTTGTGTTATTTTTCTCTGAGAAAAAGTCCACCTCAATGAGCAGCTCAACTGACCGTTGTGATGGCTGGCGTCTTCCCACCTTCCTCTCCTTCGGCCCCTTCGGCTCCTGCTTCCACCTGGTTGAACTTACCCAGCTTTTTCAAATTCTCCAGCGCGGATTTGAAAGTGTCCTTCAGGCTGTTCTCCAGGACCCACCCTTCGCTTTCACACTCGGGGTCTTCGGGATTGCTGATGCTTTCCAGGGAGGTGTGGAGAAGGCGCAAGCCAACCATCACCGACATCTGTGCCAGGCAATGGGAAAGGCAGAGAGCGTCAGCCACACCTGATACTCCCGTCCCATCCTCACTGTGCCCTGCTCTGGGCTGCTGGTGTGAGCAGCAGCTCTGAGGGGCTGTGTGCCCCAGGGGCCTCTCCACCTGCTCTGGCAGAGTTGGTGCCTCCTGGGAGGTTTAATGCAACCCTGGCTGCTGTGCACGAGGTGTGCACAAAGCAGTTTGTACATGCAATGACCTTGGCCACCATCCACTTAGTTTTAACTAAATATTTTTACTTTGCCTTGACCTTAATATGTTTGGTGAGCATATTAAGCTAATCAAGGAGATATTAATGAATCAGTGTCTCTGCAGAATGGAGCAGCATTAGGATTTGAGCCATCAGTTTGTCTACTTCAGATTCTGATTTTGTTTTAACACAGGTGTGTGCAAATAAGGAAACCAAGGCAGCAGGTGATCTCTCCCTGGTTCCATCTAAAACAAATTTATATTTCTGATCAAATATTACCTAGTCCCAGCAGCCCTGACTGAGACTTTTTCTACCATGTAACGCCCCTGACACTGGAAACACCCTGCACTTGCCTCCAGTGAGAAAGTGTGTTTTTAACCAGTCTCCTGCCTTCTAACACCATTCAGAACAATCTGACGTCACTGTTGTGGTGCTTATGAAGAAAAATGATAGATGAGTGAAGTGGAGAAAGAAAGAAAAGGCATCTCCCAGAAGAGGCAGCCTGGTGAGGTGGTAGAGTGTCCATTACCCTACCCAGTCTCCCAAGGAACTGATTACCTTTGGTCCTCCTAAACCCTAATGGCTAAAGAGGCTGGCAGATTGGAGGTTGGGATTCAGCCATACAGCATGGCCAAAGGCAGAATTCACATCTGGCTTTTGGACTGGAGGGACTGCTCAGGCATGTGCTTCCATGGGCCATCCATCAGCCTGTCCATTTTGGTTGTCCTTCTTGTGTGTGATCAGTGGCTTCAGACTCTTGGAAGACTAAAGCTGCATTTGGCTACTCTTAAAACTTGCAGATGTTCATAATACTCTGCCTTCACTCAAGATCAGAAAGGGAAAAACATTGGTCAAACAAACAAGCTTCATCAAATACTTACATATCCAAAGACAAATTTTCATACTGCTTAACACAGGAATGTATGACTAGCCCCACTTTGGTCACTAAGGAAGTTTCTAGTGGCTCTGAGTCTGGAAATAGTCTCATCTAGCCATGACTATGATGACTTAAACCAGTTGAAGCACTATTCTATAAAAGTCACAAGAAGTGACAAATCCCATCACATTAGTCTTGGGATTTAAAGCCTTTGACATCTTCCTTCCACTGTGAGCCCAGTTTTCCTGCTCTCACTCATGAGACTGTTGTCTTTGAAATCAGTGGCTGTTGCAAGTGCAGGTTAACAGGGCTGAGTGCAGGAAAAGGCCTCCATGTTGCTCTCTACTTATGCTGCCTTGCTGTCAGCAGATTTGTTTGGTGATTGACCCTCCAAGTGCCACTATTTGACAGCCAGTGTAAGTGGCCTGGCTTCCTGGATGGCTCTAAGTCACTAAATATGAGCATGCTTTAATAAAGGAAGGTGCTTGTGCAGCACTGAGCATCTGACCTGTCCTTGAATAAGAGTTTGGGACATTTTCTCTCAGTTTAAGGCTTTGTTTTCTTAAAAACCTTTCTAAGCAAGATTTTGAGTCCTTGAAGTTGAGATTCCTTAAAAGCAATGCAAAATGTCTGGCCTCTTATCACCTCCACTGACCTGAGCCTGCCTTCTCTGCCAGATGAGAAAAGAGTCCAGAAGGATGAGACAAGTATCTGGTAAATTAGTCCGTCTCCTATATGATCACAGAGAGTCTTGGGCCACCAGTTTAGCTGAAGTCTTGCACTAGGGAAGGCATAATGCCATGCACCAGGACATGCTGGGGGTGACTGGCTGACAGCAGCTTGGCAGCAAAGGGCCTTGGGGCTCTGGATGACACCAAGTTGTCCATGAGCCACCAACGTGCCCTTCTGGCAAAGTGGGAAAATGGTATCCTGGGCTGCATTAGATGAAGAATTGTCAGCTTGTTGAGGAATGTGATCTTTCTTCCCCTCTGCTCAGCCCTGGTGAGGCCACAGCTAAACCTCCAACCTTAACCAGTCTGTGAGTTGTGTATTTGGGGTGTCAGGGCCCCAGGGCGAGACCAGTCGTGCTGAGTGATGACTCCCCTGTCTGGAAACTCATGTCATTTTACAGCAACTTTAAATCACCAGAAGAGCATGGCCACAGTGTTTCTCCAGGGCTGCCCAGGCTGTATCCCCTGCACCACAGCATGCTCAGCCTCTCCATCTGGAGCAAACTGTGTCCATCTGGAGGGTCCCTCCTGCCTGTGGGCTGCGTTTGGAGATTACCAGGAGTTCACTCCTACTGTTCAATGCATCAGAGAGCTTACTCTCCACCTCAGGATATGCACTGTGCCTCTTGTGCGTGTCTCAGTGCTCTCCTGGAGCTCAGTGCCTGTGGCACATGTGGGGGGAATCCCAGGATCTCAGCTGTTGCAGCAGCTGTGACCCATTGAGACCCATGTGTTTGCACAGGTGGAGGACCTGGAGCATCTCAGGAACCAGCCCTCTATTCCTTTTGAAATGCTCTATTCAGGGCACCCTAGGACCTCTTTTTTCCTCTTTGCTGGCTGAGGCAGGTCAAGAAGACATCCAGGCTTGCTCTTCTTGACCTTCTGCAGCGCAGCCCATCTGTTTGCCAGGGTTTAGCCTGAGGCGGCTTAGCCAGAGCAGGGTGTGATCTTTTTTTGTCGCCCTCATGACCGGTTATCACTCATGGGAAGCCTAAAGCTTTTGTTAGGAAAAGCAGCTTCTAGATAATATATTAGCATTCTTTTCAAGTAGAAGTTTTGATATTTCAAAATATGTTCATTCTTCCTTGTGCCTAATATAGAAAGGTGAAACATAAATGGCTTTCCCTGAGGTTCCCACACCTGTTTGATACATTACCTTTTTCTGCATCTCCAAATAACAGCTGTGATTAGTATTTCCCTCCATGTTCTCTCCCCCTTCCAACACCTCAATTCCACCAACCCAGCTGGAAGAGTCCTCCACAGCCCCCAGAAGGGCTTTGCTGGAGAAATAAGCAAAGTCCACGGTGAGTCCACAGTGGCTGCAGGTGTAAAGCAACCCAGGATTTTGCTTTTGCATTTTTCTGTGACTTCCCAGGAAGTCAGAGGGGAAACAAAAAGCACAGAACCAGCACTGCCCACTGGGCTCACCCTGCTCAGACCCACATTTACCTTGGCTAGGAGTTGGGACCTCTGCTGCCCTCCTACTCGGCATAAAATTGTTTCCTATCCTGACCAGAATTTAAAGGAAGTGGTTATATTTCAAAAGTGGTTATTTTTCAAGGGAGACTAAATTAATGTCTGTTTCCTGCTTTGCTTCCTCCCTTCAAAGTTTGCCTTAAAAGCAAAGGGAATTTTAGACCCAAATTTGGGCCCTTAATGGTAGAATATCAGGCAAGTCATAAATATTCAGGAGGGCAAGTTACTGTAACCCAGGATCGTGTTGTTTCTTTAAAGCTTTGCCCTAGAAGTCCTCTGATTGCCCAAAAAAAGTCTCACCTTCTATTTTGAAAAAGACAAAGAAGGGAAGATCTTATTCTCATTATGCCACAGGCTGAAAAAAATCCAGATGTACTTTGAAGAGTTAGACATAAAGCATTTTTATCACTGCTATTAATGTTAACATATCACTGTCATTAATCCCTTGCAAGTTAGCAGAGGTATGTTACAGTTTCCTAGTCATGATTTTTTGCAGCTGGCATTAGTATTTTTGTGCAGTTTTCCCCTGAGTTTTTGAATTTCTTCATGACTTTCAAATACAATTGAAATTCCCCTTTCTTCAAGAACTTTGCATCTGAATCTGGGCAAAAATAAAGAGCTTCTCTTTCTTTTCTTACCAGAATAACAGTGCAAAGAGGTAGTACATTTCTCTGCAGTTCGGAGCAGTTATTTTTAAAACAACGCAACATGGAATAACTTTATGATTTTTTTTTTCAGTTCACAGATTTAGGTAGGTGTTTATTTTCTAAAAAGCATCTTCATTCCTGGAAAGCTGTAGGCCAGTGCTTGTATCAAAATGTAATTCATCTTTTTTTAATTTGCATGTATCTAAATTTTTAAAAAGGCAGCTTGAATAATTTAAAATAGGCAGTGCCATTTGCAGCAGCCATTTCAAGGGTTGGAAAGGATCTGCTGCACCCCAGGGAGCTGCACCCTCCCTGTTTTCCAGCAGGACCAGCCTGATATCCTCATCCAGCACCTCACGTTCCAGCCCCCGTGCCACTGCCAGCCCACGCTCCCTGAGCATTAGTTAAACACCCTGGCTAGAGAACTGGCCATCTCCCAGAGGCAGGAGGATGTGTTTGCCTCACATTGGATGAGTGGAATTTTATCAGCCAAGCTGCACTTCAGGTTATGCACTTCAGGTGCCCACAGACACTTGCGCTGGACAGTGTTGGCACCTGTTTGCATTTTCATCGTGGTTTTGGGAAGCAGAGTAAAATAAATTTAATCCACCTGCTTTACCTAAGCCAGTTTTTCTGACCAAAAACCTTGGTGGAGCTGATGAACGACCAAATGCTGCCCTGAAATCATTCCAATGTGCATGGCTTAAAGTCTTGCTTTCTTGGGCACATAACCCCTTTAACTGCCCTTTCTGTCCCCCTAATTATTGTCATATCTTTCTGATGTGCTGCTTTTTCGTATTTCTCATTCCCCACAAATGGTGACACATGAAATTAATGCATGTGGACAGCAGAGCCCTCGCACTCTGTTCCCTGCTCAGCACCTTGCCTTTGACAGAAAATCCCTCCCTTTTTCCCTCTTGCTGTGGGATACTCGAGGCTCTGGTCCCTTGCTCTGCCAGAGGAGCCTGTGATTGTCAGGCCTTACTCAGATTGTCTGGGACCTGTCAGGCCTTACTCAGACGTTAGCTATCAGATAATTTCTCAGCCAAGCAACGGGGAAATTTCTTTTAAATAGATCAGATTTTCACTCAGAAGTCCACGCTGGAAAATGCCACTCTCCTGCAGAGCTGGCACTTCCCTGGAGTGTGCCTGAGGGGAGAGGGTTACCTCAAAGAGCCAGACGAGGAGGATGACGGCGCCCATGGAGCTCATCATGCCGCTGTAGTAGTTGAGCAGAGCTTCCCGGCAGCCGCGGCGCCACAGGTTGAGCTCCTCGGTTTGGTAGTCGTAGCTGTAGTGGGCAGAGTTGTTGGTGACCTGGTACTGGATGCAGGGCCTGGGCGAGCTGGGGTTGCAGCAGCTGAAGGGGACGCCATCCACCAGGTACCTCCCGTCCACGTTGCTTTTGATCCGGCTGCGGGCGAGGGCAGAAGGAAGCGTGAGTGAGCACACAGACATGGAGCAAATTTGCACCAGGAAGGAAGCAAAGGCAAGGAGGAGTTTCCACCGTGCCTTTTCTCTGCGTCCCCTGTTCATACAGCAGTCTTTGTCCAGGATCTCCTTCCTCTCTGAAATCCTTTTCTATGTCAAGGCTACACTGAAGCTGTCATTAGCTCTTCCTGGTAAATGCGTGCTCTTGGGTCGCTTCTCCAAAGAAATTGATTTTTAACAAAAGTAAAGGGAAGAGACAGTTCAGGAGGGGCAGTCAGGAAACAGATCACAGCATAGTTAGGGTGGAAGGGAGGTGCTGGAGCTCACCTGAGCTTGAAAAAGAACCCAGAACAGCCTTAGGAGCCACCATATCCAGCTAGACCACCGATCCAGCAAACCTAACAGCTTCTTTTTGATGGTAATAGCTCCAGGGAGGGGTTGTGCATTTATTCTTGGCTTGGGAAGGTAGCCAGTATTGAAAACATAAAATGTGCTTCAGCAACAGGATGTTGCAAAATTTCCAAAGTCCTTGCAGGAGCTCCCAACTATTGTTCATCTGACACTGTGGTTGTTCTCCATAAATAGTCATTTAGCCTGGTGTCTTAGGAGATGTTTAGATGAGAGATAACTTAGAAGACAAATAATTCCACTGTCTCTCCAAATAAAGCTATAATAAAAGGACTGCAGTTCTAAACCAGGCCATTTGGTTAGAAAATGACAGCATGGGGAGCTCCAGTGGTCTAGAGAGGCAAAAAAAATCTGAGTGTCACTTGTAGCTCACTATATGTATGGATATTTTAAAACTGTGTCGTAGAGAGAGAGGTGATTCCAACTATCTGGTGAAGGAAAATTCCACTTTGCAATCATGACCTAAATATATCTAAACAGCAAACACAGTTGAGGTTTTCTCTCTAAATGTAAAGTGTGGTCTGGATTGGGTCAAATTCCCATTAATGTATAAATTCTCCACTAGTTTCAGAGAGACTGGATCAAGCCTTTGCTTTACAAATAATATAAAAATCCCATTGAGTGGGACAGACTCCCACCTTCCCTGGAATTAAAGAGAACTTTACTATTGACTTCAAAGGTGCCAGACTATCCCACCAGGAATGGGAGCCAGGATTGTGCACCACCACAGAGTACAAACCTTGAATTTGCTAACACCCATTTGTAGATTTTTAATGCCCTATTTCCTGCCTCAGTAGTACAAAGAAATTACCTTGAGTCTCAGTCCCAAACAAGGCATCAGTTATTAAGGACAGTATAACCTTGTTTTCCCTCTGTGCATTGCCCTTCCACTGCTGCTGGATTAAGTTACAGCTCTCAAATCTCCATATAATGCCGGCAAGGTTTTTTCAAGTAGTTATTTATACCCATGGGCATACCTTCGCAATGGAAACACCCCCTTGTTAAATAGTGAGTGTATTTGTAATAACCCTGCAGTGCAATAGGCTAAATCTGTAACAGTTTTCACTAAAAAGTCCTCCTTCAGAATTGCAAAACCAACCAGACCACCCAACAAGTCAAAAGAACATGCAGAGAGAGACACACAAGTGAAATACCATTTACACAGTCAGGCAGGGTTCCCAAGAGATCCCAAGAGATACACAAAGCTTTTTTTCAAAATTACTTCAGACATTTTTAATGCAGGCAGTATATTTAAAAGGCAGATTGCTTCCAGTTTACAGGACCCATTATACAACCACAGAGTATGAACATTAATGAATGATGTTCCCAAAGAACTCTGAATAACCATCTCTTTGCCCAGTGCTTAATTTTTTAAAAGGTTGTGGGTATTTATGCCCAATGCTGTTTTCTTAATTTCAACGGTTCATTTTGTTCTCATGTTTATTTTCTGCTTGAGCTTACTGCACCTAACCTGATTTTGGGATTACTGCCTCTTTGGGCACTGACATCAAAGCCATTAAGGTGTTTCTGGTCAACAGCCTGGTCTGGTTTGTATAGAAACAATAAATGAGTGCTGCTTTCATCCGAGGTTTTAAAAAATTAGGCACAGGAGAGAACTTAAAATCCATATGGCTACAAGGGCCAGTGTGTAAAGCTAGGAACATCAATGACTGTTGATGCTCAGTATTATCACAGCAGTGAAGCAATCCACTGCGTGAATACAAAAATAAAATTCTAAATCATAAGGATCTAAAACACATGAGTTATTGGCAAAGTGTTACTGCCTCTATTTATTTCCATGCAGCTGATTAGCTGCCAATATCTATGTGGAGTTTTAAAAGTGCTATCAACAGTATATCTCCAGGGAATTCTTTTTTTAGGAAATTAATAAATCACATTGACATCTGCCTTAGGATTAGTAAAGTTCTGATACTTTCCTGTTGATTTTGGGAATGTTGCTCAAGGTAATGGCTGAGTAATAAAGAGGTAAAAGATGGTGAAAAATATTAGGTCTACTTACATCACACAGAGTAAGAGTGAGAATTGTATTTTGGTGCTTTATATTTTATGTTATGGGTGACTTTAGAGGAATTTTTCCGGGGAGGAAGCAATCTAGCTGATTGTTGGGGATGCTTTATTCCACAAGACCTCATTTCATACAAACCCCCCTCCAGTCAGTGCCTGTCAGCACTTGAGGATAATATCGATCAAGTATCAATACCACCTGATACAAACCCCACTAAGTCACTTACTCTTTCACTTCTTTGGAGCTGAAGTCCAGATATCTGTTGCTGATCCACTGGATTTCAAACCAATCTTTGTAGCCGTTGTTGCCACAGCACTTGAACTCAATCTGGAGCATGTCGATGGTCTTCTTCATGAAGCATCTTCCGGGGGTGTCTGTGTCCCGGTAGAACTTCATGCCGTTCTTGAGCCCCTGGGCCAGGGTGCTGTCCAGGGAGCCCCGCATGAGAAAGCAAAGCAGAGCAACGAAGAAAATGAGGATGTTAAAGACGCAGCACAGGGCCAGGTAAGGTTTCAGCAAAGGCTTCCACTTGGCAAATTTAGTGGGATCCAGAGAATCGTAACAAATTTTCCCAGCAAAACCATTGAAGGCGCAGGATAATATACCCATCAATATCAAAGAATTGGGCACAAAGTGGCTTTCATTATTGTCCATCACTTCGCTTCGCTTCCGGAGCTCAATTTTGAGGAACAATCCCATGCTAAAAACAAGGATTCCAGCAAACACCGAAAACCAGTTCATGAGCCATAGTCCCTGCGCTAGTTTTACCCGTTTCTTCTGATTGAATTTGACTTTCAGCAGTGCCATCTTTGTAGTGGGAGATGTTGGAGGATTTCACAGCCTGGACCCCTATTCTCAGCGTAAGCAACTCGAGGAAGAACCATTCAGGCGTCGGAAGAGATCCCGAACGGCACATCGGGAAGCGAGCCGCTGCACAGTCCTTCCATCTTGAAGTCCCCTGGTTAGGATTCCAGCAAGTAAAATATTCGAAGGTCCCACTTAGCAATTTCACATTAGTGAGAATAAAGGGCAATTAGCACCTACAACTATTTCTGGTGGTTTCTTCCAAGCAAAGGAGAAACACTCTCAAGGTTTCAAATGATTTGATCTGGATCTGCAAGACGTCATTCTAATACCTTTAATCATTTGATCCAATTTGGAGAAATGTCTGTCAACAGATGAGTGGAAGTAATCCCTCATTTTACTATTTAGTAGATTTGTGCTCTCTTATGATAGGCTGCTGGGCAGAATATGAAACCCCAGAGATATAAAAAGATCTTTGTTGCCAGAAGAATATGGAACCTTTGAGGAAAAAGGAAGAGGGCTCTGGATTAAAAAAAGTGCTTGTATACAAACATACACTTCCCCACCATGATCCTGATATATTCCTATCAACAGCCAAACACACATTCTAGTCCTTATACTTCTGCGCTGACTTGAGATGACATCCTGTGGCTTATGTGTTCTGCAAGCAGATAAGTGTGTAGTTCACAGTGACCTAAAAAAACTAAGCTTGGCATTTTCTCTTTAGTTCCAGGGCTTGCACCATCTCTGGGTCTTGGCAGGAGAGGAGGAGAAAGGAAAAGTGCAGAGAAACTCAAGAAGTAAAACTTGGGCTGAAATCTAGAGATGCTTTTATAAAAAGTGAGCTGGCATGAGCAGCTTACTGGATAATCACCAGGCCAGGCAGGGGAGCAGGGCTGCCCAAGGAGACCGACCTGTGAGCTTACAGCAGGGAGGAATTCAACTCAGCAGCGGAGAGGGACCCTGGGGATGTTGTATCTGAGTGCACAGGAGGCACCCCGGGGATCCTTGGGCTCTCCTGAAGGACCTGCAGCCGGCTCTGCTTTCAGGCTGAAGTGGGCAGAAGGGAGGGTACAACCCTCTCCTGTGGCAGTGGTCTCTTCCTTTCACCACGGAGCTGCTTCAGGCAGGCAGAGAAGCTGGGCTTTCACTCATTCTGCTGCTTGAGGAGTCTTACTCACTTTGAAATATCATCTCCCACTCGCCCCACACAGGTTTGGAGCTACTGGGAAATGCCTGCACTGGCTCACCCCTGCCACCACAATGCACAGTGAACCTCAGGCAACCTCCAGCAATGGAAAATTATCCTGCAGGGGTGTGAGGGCATGGGTGCTAACGCTGCAGGGGAGAAAGGAGGAGCCCCAGAAGAGGGACTGGGAGGCTTCTCTCCTGCCTGCCAGCCAGACCTGCTGCTGCCACCACCCAAACACCCTGGGGGCATCCTCTAGTGGCTGCCAGCAGCATGGCCAGCAGCCCTCAGGGACAGAGAGGGGAAGGGATCTGCCAGGGGGAAGGCGAGTGTGAAAAATAATAATGACAAGAATTAAAAAGCCCAAGCACTGAAAAATAGCGTTTTGGTGGTCTGCTGCTCTGTGGTACCATGGATGCTGCTTAGTTACCATTTGAGATCCTGGAATGCTGACTGTTCCTTCAGGAAGGATAGAGGCTGGCAACTCACTTCTTCCTCCTGCCCTAATAGAAGGGGTTTTTTGCTGGACCTTTCCCAGCCTATGCTGGTGCTATTGCAGCGAGCTGCAGAGCAGCTGGTAACTGGGATTTTTCTAAAGCAAGCCTGGTTGTTTGCACTGCTGTTGCCCTTGCCGTGAAGAGCGAGTGTGTAAGAGGAGAGAAGGAAGGTGATTATCCATCAGGGGCTATTCTCTCCTCTTGCCGTGAAGTGGATGAGAAGTGCCGTTTCTTGAGAGAGATTATTCATGTTTTTGTGCAGTAAGTCATGGTGCTGAAATGACATCTCTCCTGGCAAAATATACTACTACCAATGCAGAACATGTTGCATCTCACTGACTCTTTCAGGGCTCAGCTAAGAAACTTGAATTTGGAAAATGTATTTATCTGACAGCCTGGAGTTAATTCTAGATAAAGGACCTTGAAACCATTTTCTTTCTTGTCTTGACAGTGACACTGTAGTTAAAGTGGAAAAGAATTCTCCATCAAGTCTGTGGGTCATGAGGCTATTTAGTGAAATATTTCCTGCAGGACAAAAATTAGTAAACTTGCCCACAGCAGATGTAAGCCTGGTGCTGCTCTGGATATGAGTAATTTCGTATTCAGGAGCACAGATGAGTCTAAATACCTGTCATCTTAATAATTTAACATTTAGATACCCATGATAAATCTGATGCAGCAAAATCATGTAAGTGTATAAAATACAGTGTTTCCTCTAAGTCAGGAATGTAAGTATTGAAGTAGAACATGCAGAACATGCTTCAGGGCTCACTGATCCCTCCACGTTGACTCTTCTGCCTACAAACAAAGGAAATGGGAGGGGTCCCCATAAATCATTGCTAAATTGCTAGTGTTAGCTGGGAGATGAGCAGTAATTCACCTGATGTTCAGGAAGGGAGACTCAAGTACTAATTAGACCTTTGAGACTTCGAGTGGTACCTTTAAAGTCATCACAGAGAGCAATTAGCACTACCAAAACAACCCAGATTAGGAAAAGTGCTGTTTATTTAAGTAGTTTCAATAGTTCAATGCCAGCTGGGGACTTCGAGTGGCAAAACCTGCCCCACCCATCAATTTAACTCGTCCTGTTAAAGTGGGAATTAATGCTTCCCCGTTATCCCAGACACGGACAAAACCTGTGAAAGCATCGGCGCAAGCCGGCCAGCCGAGGGCTGTCTCTAGCAGAGCAACCTGAGCGAGAGGAAGGTGATAATCGAGAAGCGTTTTGGGGTGTAGACAGGTTAAAAAAGAAAACTCTTTTTGCCTGGTATCTGCTTTTCTTAAAAAGGTTTTTCTTGGCTGCAATTCGTCGTAAGTTTGGCACTTACTACCGCTTTCTACTTCAAATAGAAAATGCTGAAACTTATCCATAGCAGGTAAAAGCTAATTGCTGCAAGAATGTTTGAGTTAATGGTTTCCTCAGAGGTTGTCTATTAAATTCAAATGTATAATTCATATGCCAATATTGGAGAAAAAAAAGTAGAATAAAATATTCAATTATTGATCTCACTATGAGTCTGTTCAAATTCAAAATCTAGTTAAAAAGTATAATGTGTATGTGTAACAATACAATATCGATACCTTACCTAAAAGCTATGCCTGCTAACCTGCATCTAAGCTACAAATTTATCAGTTAAGAGAGAGGAATGTAAACAATTTAATCTGGTATTTGTTAAACAGTCTGGTACTCAGCCCAGGACCGATCTTAATCTTTCCATCTTCAGGAGCATAAAACATAAAACACATAAATGCCTGAACTATGGAAGTGTCCTCAGTTGGTAAAAAGAATAATCTCCCGGCCCAATCTTTCTTTCACACTGTGATATGAAATGTGTGCCTTTCTGAGGCTTTTTTTCTTTCCTTTCCCTAGAAGTGGTTATGTTTCACTGCAAGAATAATGATGTCTGGTTTTACCTTTGATGGGAAGCTGTTGTGTAGAGAGGTTTGCTCATGTACCCTCGCTTATGGTTTTGCTTTCATGTGTAACTCACTGGTGTGTACAGGGACACTCCTGAGGAACAATGCGATAAAAACGCCATACCACACTGTACAATTGATTATCAGGTGCAGAAAAGTCTGATTTATGACTTGTTTTTTCCTCCTTGCACAGGTAACTTGGTAGGCTGTTATTTTTGTGGCATGTGAGGTGACTGCAGGTTCTGAGGCTGGGAACAGAGGCAAGTTCTAAATTCACTGCTGGGATTGTTGTAAATCCTGGGAAGGGTGATTTGACCTGGTGGATCCTGTGGCTCCTGAATTTGCTGGGGCACTCTGGGAGAGCTTTGGTGTGGTTTTGTTCTGGGTAGTTCCCAATATTTCAGTCATCATCCACGCGGTGTGTAGCATCTTCAGAAAACACAGTTTTTTTCTGACCCCCAAGATATTCATTACGAGTATTTATTTGTATTATTGTGATGCCTGGGGTGTAACATTCACTGCTCAAAAAATAAGAGAAATCAAAATTTATACTTGCAGAAGCAGGAAAGAAGTATGTTGGGAATTAAAAGAAGCTTACAAGAAGCTCACGATAGTCATTACCACTGGAAAACTTCTCAGCACAACAGGTGCATCCTCAAGTCAGTCAGATAGATCAGATCATGATGTGAATGGAAATGCTGAAATTTCCCCAAGATGCATAGATGCTTTTTCTTGCTATTCCCGTCTTTCCTTATGTGTGATGAAATTGGCTGTTTAGTAAAATCTGAAGCAATTCCAGGTAAAGCCACTGAGATTTGAACCTTGTCTTCATGCAGCTATTGCTTAATAAGAAACTCTGGGAAAAAAATATCCAAGGCTTCAAAACCACAATGCATAAAGTGTGTAGGAAATTGTCCTACCTGAAAGGACAGGTAGGACCTGAAATACCTAGGTATTTCCTACCTGTTTTTTCACACAAGCATTCTACTACGGCTCACATCAGAATCCATTTAAATGAAAGAGGGCTGGATAAAGAGAGAATGCAAGGAACTCCATTTCTGTTCCTGCTATTCAGAGAAGGAGGGGCAGACAGAGGGAAACGCCTGGATGACAGAGGGAAATGCTTGGACCACAAAGGGAACAGAGAGGGGGGCTGATCCCTCTCGGGACAGACCTCCAGGTGAGCTGATAGCCCCACGAGAAGCAGCAGCAAAGCTCCTGACTGCTTCTCTGGAGACAAGTTTTGGTCTGTGCTACCCCTCAGGGCCTCAACAAATGCCAGTGCTTAAAGCTCTGCTGTGGGCTGGAAAATGGTCTCAGTTTTCTCCCACGGGTTCAATGTTGTGTATCTTTGCACAGGAGTTTTTTATTTCCTCCACAGACATGAACTTTAAAATGCTGAATAACAGCCCTGTGGTGAGCTGAGGAACTTTCACTGGCTTTAAAGCTTTTGGTGTCAGCAAAACTATTCCCTTGCTTCCACACTTACAGCACGTTTTTGGCCTCTGGAACAAACATCTTGAGACAGGAAGTGATTTATCTGATGCTTTGTCAGTTGAGGAAAAACCTAACGTCATGGTGAAGCTACAAATACTGTGAACTAGACTTTTAGGCTTTTCATGTTCAGTAGTTACTTTGTAATTCGTTTGAGCAAAATAATCTAGACTCTATAGTATAAACCTCCCAAAATAGATGCTAAGAAATGCCATGAAACTAGTTTTAAGCAATAGCTGAGGAATTAAAAATACAGATTATATCTATCCAACTATTCTGTAAAACAGATATACATATAGTTACTCCTAGCATGCTTTCAAATACTTAAAAATTAATAAGAATTTAATTCTCAATACATCTGATTTGCCACTTTCCACTAGATTTGAGTGGAAAATGGACCCCCAAACAACTGTAATTTGGGGTTATCAAGCAGCATTCTCTCACTCACATGGCATTTTACCTCTTTCCTACCTAGAAGGGCTTGCAGAGTGCTGGGGGTTATGGTATTGCACTGTCTGCAGTGGTGGTATGAGATTGGAATGTTCTGGGACACACAAATGGCAGCCTGATAGTGCTTGCACTAATAGTGACTTTCTTTTCCATATTAGTTTAAAAAATTAAAATATTAGTGTTGCTATCTAGTTAGAAATACTTAAGCATTTGGTTTTTCTTCTGTACAGATCCCCAGAAGTTGAAATTTTTATACTAAATAGCCCATGAATGTGCTAGCAAACTTTTACTGGTGCTTAAGTTCTCATACTGCACTAACATCTGTTTAGAAATAGTTTTGTATTTCTGTTATGGTTCTACATTAGGAGAGTATAATTTAAAAAGGATGCATGAAAACATGTGCAACTCTGTGTGTATATACATATGAAGGTATATATTCAGAACTATAAATCCCATTTAGGTTATTTGCCTGACCAAACTTTTTTGGACTTGCTGTTCTCAAACTGAACTTCCTTGTTTCATGCCATGCCTGAGACCAAGAGTCAGTTACCTGTTTTGTATTACAAAGGTAATCTTTGTGCAAAATCTTTAAGGGAAAGTAATTGTCTGGCACTATGTTCCTGAAGAGTCTTACTTGCTGATTTTGGTTTGACGTAAGTATTTGAAGGAAAGAAAACATTAGGAACTGGGATGTCAATAACTGACTTGTGAAAACTGACTTGTCACCAAGGAAGCAATTTCAGAGTGAAACTGAAGCCTAAACTTTGGGCAAGTGGAACAAAGGCATTACTGTAGCTCCTATAGGCTGAACGATTTGTAGCCTCAAGGCTAGAGGATGGTAACAGCAGTGATCTGTCATTACCAGGACCTGTGGAGAACAAAATCAAGTTCTGTACTAAGATGGGTATGTTAAAAGATTTTTGAGAGCCTCAACTGATCACACCTATCATAATTTATAACAAATTGTAAATTATGTACATTAAAGCAAGACTGACGGTGTATTCTTTAAATAATTTTTGATATTGTCAGTGCAAAGAAGAATGGTTAATAAAGGGACAACTGTAACAATTCAAAACAAATATATTTGAAATGCAAAATCCAATTCAGTCCAAAATATACATTAACAGAAGTAAACAAAACTGAAAGTTGTCAGGAATATAAAAAAAAAATCCCTTTTCCCCATCCCTTTTAAATTAAATATGCTGAAAACAACTTATATAAAAAAAATTTTAGCTCAAAACCAGTCAAGCACCTAAGTGAAGTTTCAGGTACTTCTGCAGTGGGGCAGTTTTTGATGGTTCAGCTAGGATTTAGTGTCTGTTAGAGGCACATAGATGATGGCTGCACAGCATAAATACTTTGCAGTTTTAAAATAAAGCTTTATGCTAAGGCAAGATAAGTAATTATTTCTCGCAAAATGTCACAAGTTAAGGGGTTTTAGAAACGTAGAACTGCTGTGTATACTTTATGTATGGCCAGTGGTCACTTCTGCACCACTAACAGGGCACTGTAAGGACACTGCATTCCACAGTGCTGCTACTTTTTTATAATTTAGCAGGAATGAAGAGACTTATGCAAGATGACATGCAATTTTAGAACTGGAATATAGCACCTCATCTTTCTGTTTTACTGACTACCTCTGTCAACACTGCCCTTATGCAGTAGCAGAGTGCTGCAAATTAGGGTCACAGCACACAGAGCCTGCTGTCTGGTGAACTAGTGGGACATTCCTAAACACCTCTCCCCTGAGCTTCAGACTGCAGAGGAACAGTTAACCCAATTCTCTGCTGTTCACCTGCACTTGCTGCATGCCTCCGAGCTGCTCACAGAAGAACATCCTATCATGTAACGTTTACAGACTGTGAAGCTTTAGTATTTATATAGACTCTGAAAGATTGTTAATTTTGAGCAATCATTAATATATTAGGAAAGCATCATATGTTTATTAGAGCACTTTTTTCCTTTAGACTTATGTCACTTGAAATAAAAACCTAAGGACAACTTACAGATTTAACCTCTACCAACAGAAACTGGATCATCATTGCATCACAGCCCAGGATGAATTTCAGTCGGCTACGTGGTGCAGTTACAAACTCTTCCTTTAAATTAACCTTTTCTCCCTCATTACCTCACAGCAGTACTGTCCTGCACTCCCCATAAGATATAGTGTACTGCTGTCAGTGAGAACCACAAAAATATGAAAAATTGTGTATCTGATCTTTTCATTCCAATAGAATTCACACTACTTGCAGCTAATTCAGATTCTGCCTGGGTGAGTGAAAGCAGCACGACATCTTTAACAGAGGCTCACTGTTGTTTGTGTATCAGTGGCCTTTGCCTCACCTTAGGTAAAACTCTCAATGAGGTACTTCAGAAGTTGGCAAATCCCACAGTGATACATAAAGACTTTAGCAGCAACCTGTGTAAGAACAGTAAACTCTATTTGACTGGTATTCTTCAACTAAGAAATCCAGCCATTCACAATTTAAATACTCAATGGAATCATTTAATGGCATATCGGAGATTAAGTCCCACAGTTTGTGGATCAATGCGTTTACACCGAGATCTCTCGCACAGCAGAGCTGCCTCCACATTCAGTCCCAGGAAGTGATTCTCTCCTGCTCGGGGATCAGGCTCCAGTTGGGTGAAGGCTTGTCCGTCGCCAGCCAGTCAAAGTCATCCACCAGGTTCCAGTTGTTACTGTTTCTGTCCAGCCCAGACGACTCGAAATCTCCCTCGATACCTGGGTAGCTCCAGGAGTAGGGGGCGAAGGAGACCGCAGTGCAGGCCTCGATCACGGCGCGGCTGGTCACCTGCACGTAGACGCGGCAGTCGCGGGTGCGGTGGGTGCGGAGCTGCTGGCAGGCCAGCGCCAGCAGGCAGTCGCTGCAGCCGTCCACCAGCACGGAGGTGGAGACGGGCCCGCAGAGCACGGTGCAGCCGCGGCAGTCGCGCACCCGCAGCGTGTTGGGGTTGCCGCGGAGCCGCACCCGGCAGCCGCGCAGCTCCGACAGCAGCACGTCCCGCTGCAGCAGCTCCGCGGGGCCGAGCTCCAGCTCCTGGTCCTGGGCGCCGCTGAACCCGCACAGCGCCGGCCCGCCCGATTCGCCCTCGGCGAGGCCGGGGCCGGGCGCGGCGGGGGCCTCCGGGGCGGGCTCGGCGGGGCGCGGGGCGCTGCCCGGGGCCGCTTCTTTCTTGAGGGCGCGGAAGGCGAATTTCTTCTTGGGCTGCAGCTGCTGCCGCCGCGCCGCCAGGTCCCCCTGCAGCCGCGCCACGGTCTCCTGCCCCTGCCGCACCTCGTAGGGCGCCAGGAACCGCACGCTGCCCGTCAGCAGCTTCTGCAGCGCCTGCAGGCGGGTGGCAGCCTCCTCCAGCGTCCCCGCCGCCAGCAGCGCCTCCACGGCCTCCCGCTCCCGGGCGAAGGTGGCCAGGAAGAACTCGCTCTGTTCCTCCTTCACTACCTGCGCCTCCTTCTTCTGCCGCTGCCGCTCCACGCCCTGCTGCCGCTCCGCTTCCCGCCGCTGCAGGCGCTCCGGCAGCACCACGGCGGAGGCGGCCGAGCCCGCGGCCACCTCGGGCTGTGCGGGAGCCACCGCCGCCGCCGCCTCTCCCGGCGCCGCCATCTTGACACTCGCCTCCCCTGCGGTCACTAAGCGGCGCGCCGATTGGCTGCCCGCAGCCCCGGCTGCGTCGCCACCGCCGATTGGCGGCCCGGGAGGCGCGCGGCGGGGGAGGGCGGGAGGGCCGGAGGGAGGGGTCTCCCGCGGTCTTAAAGGGGCCGCCGCCTCTCCGCGGGATGGGGTGAGTGCTGGCGGCAGGTGCCGCGCGGGGCGGTTATCCCGCTTCCCAAATTAGCGCCCGGGATATAAATAACCCCCCGCCCCGCTCCCCCCGTGCCTGTGCGGAGCTGCCTGCTCCTTCCCGCTGCTGTTTACACTCCCCCACCCCGCCCGCGCCGCTCTCGGGCCGCGCCCGTCGCCGCTGGCCCTGGGCGCGGGGCTGCGGCGGGCGGCGGAGCCGGGGCGGCTGAGGCAAGGGGCGGCTCGGCTCGGCTCGGCTCGGCTCGGCTCGGTGCGGGGCCCGGGCGGGAGGCGGCGGGGCCGCAGCGCAGAGCTCCACCTGCCCTCCCGAGCGGGGCCGGGCCGCCCCCGTGGTGCGGAGGTGCCGGGCGGTCAGGCCCTGCCCGGGTGGGGTCCCTGGCAGCCTCAGCGCGCCGCAGCTCTCGGGAGGCTCCGTGCGCGCCTCTGTGTTAATAAACCTTCCCCGCTGCTTTCCTCTCCCGCAGTGAAATGGCTCTGGGAAAGGCTGCTGCTCCTTGCAGGTAACTGCAAAGGTGCTGCCAGGGGGATCGATTGCTTCCTAGCTGCTGATGTGGTTTGTGGAGTGTTTTGTTCCAGACGAGAGCTCGGTTCTGGAGGGGAAAGGTGGGAGAGTGCCGGTGGGTTGCTGTGCCCCGGAGGGAGGGCTGTGCGAACAACCCGCAGAGGCCTGTATGGAAACATGGCAAGGAAGGCTTTTCTCAGTAGGAGATGTGCTAGAAGTAAATTTGCAGCAGGAACCAGAATTTGAGTACCCTCACTACAAAGTAGAAAAGCGTCTGTCGTTCTGCTATATTAATTTGAGGATTGTTTTTCTATTCACTGGACTTTAATTTTTTGCAAGGAAAGTTAACACTAAGCACTCTTTTAGAAACAAGAAAACAAATTCAACTCCTGTCCATTTCTACGAATACCATCTCCTTTCCCTTGTCATTTCGACCTTGCTTGTAACAAATTAGCACAGGACCTAAGATTATCCATTAAAACAAAATGGTGGTAAAACCAAAGCAGATAATCTGAATTTTCTGCCCTCATTTTGGTAACAGCACGAGTTTTTTGCCTGATGTTCCTGTTTGGAAGTATAGGTTGTTATGCCCCTTAAGGTTAGCATTTGAAAGTACCTTTAGCTTGAAAGTAGCTGCTGTTTTCTGTTTCCTGAGAAATGTGGTTTAATTTCTATGTTAGAAATGATACAATGTTAAAATGTGTGGAGTACCTGAACCTTATATGTGATAATGTCAGCCCAGTTGGGATGACAGAAGAAAGGCACAGAAATGCCTTTAATCCTTGCAATGTATAGAGGACTTGCACTAAAATAGAGAATATTCTTTCCTTAACAGTGTTAACATATAAACTAAGGGGATTACAAGGGATTGTTATGGAACAGCAGCACTTTGGAGCAGGTTGGATGGACAGTAGGATAGGTAAAGTGTTTGATGCATTACAATTCTTAACATACCATTGCATCTGTTGCAATACTGCAATGTCCAGAATTTTGCTTCTGCAAAATTGGATTGAGTCTTAAAAAATTAAAACCTCTTACTCTGTAGAGAAGGGGAGTGTGGTCAGTCATGAAAAAGGAAGGGTATTGAAATATTCTCATTTGGTATTTTTTCCAACCAAAGTGTTTAAATGATGCATTTGGTAAGTCTTAGCCATTTTTTCTAATAAATAGTCAAATCCACTCCTGCAGTTATTGAAGCAATGTCCCATTATGCAGGAATATGGTGCAATTAATTCTCTGTAAGAAAAAAAAAAAAATCATTATTTCCCTGTTGTTGAAAGGTGTGAAAGTTTTATTTTAGCCAGCGGGATCTTTTTGCCTTATGTTCTCATGAGTGTAGCTAATACAGGTGGTAACAGTGATGGAAGTGCTTATTCCATACGTGAGAATATTGGCAGAAAAAGGTTTTTGCTGTTTTCAGTATGCACAAATGTTCCTGGAGTATGGCTTTGATACTGTTACACAGATGTGTGCCAGCAGATGGGTAAAACAACTTTATATATGGAAAGATCGCAGCAAACACTAGTGTACACAGCACAGAATAAATATGAAGTATTTTATGCTGTAGTATAATTATTGCTCATTATATTGGGGCACTTAGAATACTAGGTATTCGGAATTGTTTTTTCTGTAGGTGATTGGAGATTTACATTAATGAGGACCAAATACCCCTATGAACAGGAGCTTCTTGGAGAGACTGGAATCTTTTCACCTTGTTAATGTGCACAATTGGGTTTTTTTTTCTGGTTAAAAGCAAGAAAACCACAGGCACAAGAAGGTGAAATATATGACCATAATGAAAAATTAAAAAGGGAGCTGTAAAATTCTTCCAACTGTTTCATCTTGATGTTCCAAAATTACTTTCCACACTTACAATTTGAGGTTTTGGTATAATTGATATTGGCATGGGTAAATTTTTTCTTTGTGGTCATACGAAGACTGAATTTTCTTCCTGAGTTTGCTGGCAGCAACTTCTGTTTTCAGGCTGCTTACTGTGCCAAACAGTAACCACCTGAATAAAATGTAAGCCTTCTAGCTCAGGCTTGGACTCATTTGGGTAAGCTGCAATAAGGATTTTGGCTGTTTGAGGGTATGAGAAAAAAGTAAGGTACATAATTTTCTGTGTTGTATTTTTTTCCTATTTTGTCCCTCTTGAATGTGCTTTTGTTCCTCTCTGGTTTCTAAGTAGATAATAGTAATTTCAGTAAGACCTTTTGCCATTGTTTGCACTGTATAGTGTCATTTGTTTTATGTGAAGTTGGAGATTTCACTTGCTTACTTTGATCTAGTGCTGTGAAACTCTGAAACATGAGCTCTGTGCACGCTTCCAGGTTTAAATCTGTGTCCCATGGTTATCAGTCATGAATGTTATCTACCTGAAATATTTCATACTGATTTGATATAGCACAACAGCATTAACTCATAGCCTTTTAAGTGAGATGAATTGCGTAGTTCAGCTGAAAGTTCAAGATCCTGTCTTGTTTCATCATTATTTTAAGAAGAGTGGGGAGTAAAAGCAAGATCCACAAAGGCAACTGGGTGTTGTAATAGTGGATTCTTATATCTGAGGTTCCTGTGCTTGCAAAAGTCAGGAACCTCATAGTTGTGGTGTGATCTTGAGATGTAGATTTCAGTCTTTCAAGCAGAGGAAGGAAGGAAGGAAGTAGAGTTATTCCTTATTATCAGTATGTGTTCCCAACACTGACAATTTTTATTCCAAAGGGCGTAATGCATGTATGTTGCACCGTCACACGCAAGATGCTGTTTGTTTTCAAGAAAAGCAGCAGCCTCTGTGCCTTGCATGGAGCTCTTATCTCATAGATGTGATCTCTGCCTGTTAGATTGAGTTTCTGCAGAAGAGATTAGCAGAGCAACGTAATTACTTCTGGCTACAAAGTAGGTACTTCAGCGGCTCGTGCAACTAGCGTATTCTACTGATGGTTTTAGTAAGGGCTCTTTGAACTCCTCTGGCACTGTGATCAGGCATTAAAGATGTAAGCCATATTACGATTCATTTAAGATACTGTAGGCTGCACATTTTTCACGGTGCAGTGGGGCTTCATTAAAAGTGGATGTCGAGTCACTGTATCTCGGTTCATTTGGAAAAAAGAAATTCTTTGAACATTACGTTTGGCACAGTGATTGTTTTTTGAAAAGCTTTTGTTTGCACTAAAATGTTGTGCTTTATGTATCTGGCCATATGGAAAGGTAGGACAATGTAAAATACATGTGTTTTTAAATCACTAATTAGAGAGTTAGAGTTAAAACTATGAAACTTATTTGGTGCAACTTAATTGCTGTGAGTAATGCAAAAGCTTTGAAATGTAATCCTTGGGAATGCTTAAGATTCTAATTATATTCCAACCAGTCAAGGTGCACTTGTTTTGAAACTAGTCTGAGCTGGTCCCTTCTGAGAACCTGGTATTTCCAGTGCCAAAGGTGCAGAAACAGATTAATTTCTACAAAAATGAGTTAATGTGCAAAACCAGGGACAGACTTCAAAGCATAACATTTTATTAGAAGAGGTACTTCCAGATTAACAAAGCGAGCCCCAAATATGTTAAATACAAGCTCAAGAGCAGAAAATCACTTCGGTTTGGCCCAGCCCTAGCTGCTGACTGCTATTTAGAACCCTAACTTGCTAATTGACTGTAGTTAAATTCTGAAGAGCTGGCATGTAAGCTACAGTTGCTGCTTTATGGTCTCTCCCTTTGAGGCAATTATTCTATTAGTTACGGAGTTTTGGAGAGTTTTTTTTCAGTGTGTTGCTTTACACTTCAGATGCTTTTACAATTATTTTTTAAAATGAATTTCAGAAAGCTATGGTTATTGGACTAGCCAGTTCAATGGACCACCTAGGTTCAATGGCATATCGAAGTTTTCTGGTTTGGAATTGCAAATCTTGCAAACATATTCCATTTAACTTTCTGAGTAACTGAAATGGAATTAACTTCAAGTCATTATATCCAAGTTTTTCCTATTAACTCTCCTGTAGTGTATTCCCTAGTGGATAAAACTATACTTGTATTCTTTTTGCCATTTATTCATCTTATGAAAAAGTCTGTCAGCTATCATTTTGAATGAGGGTTTCCTCCTCCTTTTATTAGCATTTATTCTTCAGTCTAAATCTGAGAATAAATTCCATTCATATTGGTACACTTTCTAGTGATAATATGAAGACTTCTTTTACAGCAGTCTTCATTCATATCCAAATCTTACCCAGTTGGTTTTCTAGTAGGAACTCAGAAATTTCTAGGTAAAACTATTCTGTCTCAAAAGTTGTGACTTAGGTGGTGTTTTATGCATAATGTCCCTTCTGTTCCTGCATTTTGTCTTGTCTTTATACAAGTATAGCTTAGCATGTCTGTGTTTCTTTCAAGAACACAAATGCTTTTGGTATAACTTACTATTCCTCTGTGTTTCAATATCCCTATAACACCTCATTTTATGTTGTAGGCCTCCTTTTTTAGCTTAAATTCCTCCTATTACTTGTTTGATTTTTGGTTCTTTGGGGTTTTTTTTTTGTTTTTGTTTTGTTTTTTTTGTTTTGTTTTTTTGCATACAACACCTCAGTTGTGTTAGGTATGGTTCTTTTGTTAGTTTCATTGCCTGGCTGCTGTTTTTAATTGCTACTACTTAAAAAAAAAAAAAACCAACAACAAAAAAGCCCCCAAACCCTTGTATCCATCTATTCATTGCCATACTCATCGGTATTTCTGTATCCTTACTTACCTGATCTTTTCCCCTTTCATCTCTGCTAGCCAAATTAACAATTAACTGTGAATATGATAGAAGCTTGTCACAATTTCTGCCATCATTTTAAGTTTAAATTTTTCTATAAATTTTGGCAGTGTTAGTTGTGGAAGATTACTTCTCCATTATTTCTGTAGTAAGGTTCTGTCTCCAGAGGTGAGGGTTTTTTTCTGACACATTTCGGTGGTTGAATATCTTAAGATTATTCTAACTTAGAAGTGAGAGCTATTAATCTTTCAAACTTAATTCTCCTTTTTAAGGTCCTCTAAGCTGAAGAATACGAGACTATATTTAAATAGCTTAGAGAATGATACAGTTATTCTTGATCTGTTCCAGTAATAATTTTGAATTGCCATTTGTTTCAATGGGAGCTCCAGTCACCATGTTTTCTTTGGCTTTACTTGTCTGCTGTATGTCAGATCTCCATCCCAAAGAAGCACAGTTCTCTAAAATCTACTCTTTAGATTCACCACAGACCAGCCTTGCTGGCTTTCACACAATCTCCAGTGACAAAAACCTGTCTGTCTTCTGGTATTGGTGTAAATCTCTTGTTCTGAGGTTCACTCTTCATTACCTCCTCTTACTAGGTATGTCCTTACCAACCACCCCTTAAGATACCTTTGGTTAGGTAGTCCTGTGTTTGGTATGATGATTGATACTGGAGTCATACAGCTTTACAAATTCCATCATGCAATTATGACCCAGGTTTTGTAAGTACTGTTTTGTGTAAGGAAGGCATGGTATCAAGCTGAACATTGTAATGTTTAGGTAATTTTTACTGGTGAGTCATGAAAAGTTTGGTGGCAATTATTCAAAATTTGGTGGTTAATATGGTTATTGAACTGATTTTTTTCATGTGGTATGTCACATATTCCAAGTTAAAGTTCTTGTCTTCATGCCACTGTATTTGGGTGCCCTACTTTTCAAGTGACCTCTACCTCTCTATTGCTTGTACCCTTTAACGATGACCTATTTGTTTCTGTGCCTTCAAGCTTGAAGTTATTTATTCTTAATTAATTAATTAATAAAGCAGTGTGTAGATGGATAAACAGTTGACTGGTGATGAGCTGACACAAGGAACATGTTAAGGGATGGAGAAAGAAAGAAGCATGGGAGGAAGAAATGCCATCAATAGACCTGAAGCATTTAGTCTAAGGAAGTAAGGCTGCAGTGGAGTAAATGGCATTCTTTCCCATCCAACGCACCTCTAAAAGGATGCAGTGAGTTGAGGTTACAAACCATCTATTAATGCAAGAATCTTGGGATGGCTGTGGAATTAATTCCTCTAATGTACTAGCTTAGTCCTTAAATTCTTCATTACGAATCTACTGCTGCTTTATCGTCTTTTGGGGTACTAATTTATGATTGCACAGGAATTGGAATGCATGTGATGCAGACGTGGAAAAATAGGCTGAGAAACAAAGTGACTTGATATAGGAGAAACCTGGAGACAGAATAAAAGAGGGTGTTCTGTACCCCCTTATTTTCTCCCTCTCACTATCTAAACATAGTTTTCAGTCCTTCACAGTTTGTCATTTCAGGGCCGTGCATCTCAGATCACTCCAAATGTCACTTTGTGTCTTCACACACCTTTGAGAATGGTATTTGTTAAATAGCATGGTCACAGTTTGACAGCTGGTGTCAAAATAAAGCCAAGTGGTTTGTTGTGTGATGGGCGCACATGATGTTCTCAGTAGCTGCTCTTACACCACAACTGTCTCCTAAAGATTTCTCTTATTCCTTTTGACACTGGTCTTGCCTTTCTTCTCATGCTTATTTCCCCTTGCTCTGTATGAAGCTGCTACAGGAAAATGTATTAATGTGATTGTAAAAGCTTAAGAAAGACAGCAACTGATTATGCATTGTACGTCATTTGGAGAATAGGACTCTGGTTGAAGATGACAGCTCTGAGCAGGTGACCTTGAGGTAGAAGAATGTTGACATGTAAGAGTCTTTTGTATTAATGCAGTAAGGCAGTGAGAAGAGGGGCAACCTCTTGGGGCAATGACACCTTGTTCTGAAACACCACGTGATGCTCTTAAAAAAGCATGAGTACCTGCCAGCAAAAAGCAGTATTTCTTGACAAACATGATCTGGAAAATTCTGCAGAAAATGGTAACATTACAGCTGATGATTGCATTCAGATCTCTTAGTACTGAAGGTAACATTAAGGGTGCACTTCAGTATGACCTATAAAGTTACGTCCAACTCTTGGTTTTTTTTGGTAACCATTTCCTCCTGAGCCAGTTTTGTTTGTGAACAAATACAGCACACGTGTGTAGATACGGAAAAATCTAGTTGCTGCAGGGTGCTTCATTGTATAGAGGATGTTAGCTCTCCTTCTGTTTTTGTACTGTACCTGCTTAGTAATGCTTTTGTCAATGCTGCTTTGAAACATCCTTCAGGGAAAGTAAGTGTAAGTTATAGTAACATGATAGAAAATTTATGTGTTTCTTATGATAACAGAATCCATTCAAAATCATTTGTCTTCCTTTCTCCAGTTCCTTCTTTGCATCGTATTGCCTACTTCCTGTTTGTGGTTTCTGTTGGACTGGGAGAGTAATAATAATAACATACTGATCAGATGTTCTGCCTTGTAACCTCTGAAGCAAAGTTCCTTCCTGTTAACCAAATCAGAAGAATGCTTGTGGTGTCCCTCCATACAAGTCCTCACTTGAGCAATACTCTCTAAAGCCAGTGATGCTGAGAAGGCTTCAATTTAGGACACAGTTTGGCCTTGAAGAATTTACTGAAGTTAGGGATCTTGAATTTTGGTGCTTTGGATTTTCTAATGCTGGTGTCAGGGGTACAGGCTTACAGCTCTTCCAGAGCTCTTTGGCATGTAGTGTTTCTGTCCATCCTGTGGCTGTTGAGGTCCTTGCTGTACTCACAAAATGTGCAGTGAATGTTCTGGCTGATGGCCGAGGCGCTGCCATGGGAGTGTTCAGTGTGCCTGGGCTGCACAAAGGAGCTGCTGGACTCGTGCTAAGGCTTGTTTGCTTGGGCCCAACCCTTCCACTTAGGGAGTGATTTGCAGCTTCGCCTCAGTTTCTACTGAGGGCATGCATGTAAACAAGATTTGTAGGTCATCTTGGCTTTGGCAGAAGTTTAGAACTGGCAAGTTACTGAAAGAAATAATATAACCAGATTCTAATTGAAACACAACGCTGAGGTGCTGAGGTTTTTTCTTTTAAGATTAGAAACCTGGCCCACTGCTTTGAGAAGGTCCATTTAGTACGCTGCCCATAACCATTTTGATATAGTTGTATTTAAAAACTAAAACCTTTAAAGAGTTTTTTTGAGCTGTGTAAAGCTAATAAAGAAGGATGTGCTACTAAATAAAGTCTTCAAATCCTTGTCTCTCAGGAGTTTTAACAAAGTTACTTAGGAATAAAATAGAAAAGTCCTTGGGAATTACCATTACTAGCAGAAAAAGGGTCTTAAAAGAGATTTTTTTGGGTTGTTTTAAAAGTATTAGCATACATATCTCTGCTTGTGAAGAAACTTTTCAATCAAAACACTTTTTTTTTTTAAATAAACCAGGCTTCGCTGAATTATTGGCAAAAATAATTAGTTTTTTATAATTATTTAAATTGTTTTCAATGAATGGTGTAAGTTGGATTAATTTTCTATAACGAACAAGTGGTGAATAAAGTTATTAATGCTTTTAGCTGAAGTGAACTGTAGAATAGCGTCAATGAACTCTCAGTGCTATAACCTTTGACTTCCAATTAACATTTTTTAGGTTACCCCACACTTTCTTTTTTTAAAAAATAGTTGAAATACATGTAATTTGTTTCCAGCAAGGCTGATAAGAACAGATCTAAAAATACTTAAAATATTGTAGCTTGTCAGGGGATCAAATCTTATCTTTTTCAAGGTGACCTTGTATTTATTTTATGGGGAGCCCCTTGCCCTTGCATTTATTTTTCTGGGGAGCCCTCCCACCCACGAACCTTATAGTGGTTTAGAGCTTTAATATGAAGGAGACCAACCAAATTGTTGAAATTAACGTTGATTTTAATAGGATAAAAACTTTGTTTTACTTTCCTGTAACCCCAAACACACCCCAGTTTTAACCCAAAGCCAGCAGCTCAGGCTAGGTCCCCAGATCTCCGGCTTTCTCAAAAACACCCCCCGTTAAAAAGAAGGTAAAGTTTTTAAAGGGCCTGGCTCTACAATCGCGGAGCGAGGCTGGCGCTGGGGCTGGGGACTCATCATGCCAGGGCGGCGGTGCGTGTGCCCGGGCGCCGGGCTGCGGCGTTGTGTCCCGGCGGAGCTGCGCGGCCGCGCCGGGCCCGGCGGTGCGGTGCGGTGCCGGTGCCGGTGCCGGTGGCGGTGCGGGCGCGGAGCGGAGCCGAGCGGAGCCGCGCTCTCCTCCCGCTCGCTTTCTCTTTCCCCCTCTCTCGCTCGCTCCCTCTCCCGCTCGCTCTCCCCCCTCCCTCCCTCGCTCTCTCGCTCTCCCTCTCTCTCTCCTACACTGCCAGCCCCTGATGTGATGGCGAAGAAACCCCGTTGACAAGGCACTGCTTTTTCATGACGGTGAGTTTCCCTTTGAGTGTATTATAATTTTGTGATAAAAATTTCAAGGAAAAAAAAACACACAACCTCCTTCCTCCCTTCCTTCGGGGAGGGAAAAGAGAGGGGGGAAATCTATCTCCAGACAGACAGAAAAGAAAGAGGAGCAAATTAACAACCAGGAGTTGCCAAAACCAGGATATTAGGTTTCAGCCCAGAGAGCTATTGGCTCTGGGGCTATGTATATAAATATATATCTAGAGAGAGAGCGAGCGAGAGGGGAGACGAGGAGGAAGAAGAGGGATATTTTGTGGGTGGCTGTTGTTTGGGCAGATGTGGATTCACATGGAAATGAACTATATATATTAATTTTTTTTTTTCGCGAGGCTGGTGGTGGTGGCTGCTGAGGGCACTTAAAAAAAAAGTTGTTTCTTAAAATAAAGGCGCGGGGGGGGGTTGAAGGGAGAGATAAGGTTTCAGGTCCAGGCTGATAGCTGCAGAGAGGGGAGAGGTTTGGGGTGGGTTTTTTTTTTTTTTTTTCCCTTGCTGATGCCATGCAAATTCAGGAGAGGAGGGAAGAAAAATCTCTTTTAATGACTCATTGATTGAGCCGGTTTAAAATTAGTTGTTGTTGTTGTCTTTTTTTTTTTTTTTTATTTTCCGCCCCCTTGATGGCCATCAAGAGAGGGATGGAAAGAGGAGAGGAGGGAGAGAGTGTTGTGTGTGTGTATGTGTGAGTGTGAGAGAGAGAGTGAGAGGGAGAGAGGGGGATAGAGAGAGTGTGTGAGGGAGAAAGAAAAATAATCTTTTCAAATCTCCTCCCTCTTTTTTTTCCCCCCTCGTTTCTTTGCTTTTCTCTAAAGCTCTGTGGTCTGTGAAACACTCTTTTCTTCCTCCTCGTCGGGAAAATGGAGACACTTCGTCTCTCTCCTGGCTGTGCAGCTGGGAAGGATTTTTCTTTTCTTTTTTCCTTTTTCGCTCATGGCTCGATTTTTCCCTTTACCCCGTTCACTCGCCGCCACCCTAATTTTGTATTTTCTTTGAGCTCGTGTCTCAGATTTGTACCTTCTGGAGATTTATTTTTCATTTGTTTCCTCGTTTTCGGTGTCGCCACTCGATTTTATTTGATTTGTTTGGTTCTTTCTTTTCAATTTGCTCCGAATCGCTCCGTGCCTCCTGCTTTTTCCCGAGGAATGGAAACGGTGCCGCTTTTTGTGGGTGCGCGAAGTGCTCGGGCGGTAGGTTTGGGCTAATGCGCTTTTTTTCGCCTTTTCGGGACCGAGTTTTTCCATGTGCCTTTTGTTTTATTTATTTAAATTTTTCGTTTTCTTTTGGATAGAGAAGATATTTAACTGTAACGCCTCTTTAACACAACAATAAAGCGTCTCTTTCTGGAGTGATCCGTTTGGCTTCGCTGTAGAGTGGATATGAATCTAATCCTTTGTGCTGCCGGGATTATTTTCCGTAAAAGAAACAATGTTTTGTAAATAGATTTTTAATTTGTGGTTTAAAACAGTAATCAGTCTTGGAGGGGGTTTTTCTGCAATGCTCGCTGTTCACATTTATTGAGTCATGGGTGGTATTCAGCATGTAAATTATACTTTGCTTTTGGTATTAATTGCACAATTCAGTTACGAACTATGGCAGAAAACAGGTATAGAGATGTTAAAAACCGGGCAAAACCGAACGAGGTGCAGGAGGCACGTTTCTATTTCCTTAGAGCTGTTCCTAATCACTGCGGGGAGGAAGGAGACGTGGCGGCCTGTGCCTGTCGCCATTGCTGCTCCCCGCTCCGCTCCGCTCCTGTCCTCCCCGGGCTCGGCAGCGCGGGGTGGCCGAGGGACTGCAGGGGAGAGCGGAGAGCTGCTCCGGCGGCTGCCCCTGCCGTGCCCGGGCTCGGCGGGCCGGCTGCGCGGGGGAGCGGGAAGATGGCGCTGCCTGGCTCCCTGCCAGCGTTTGTTGCGCAGTTTCACCCGCTCTCCTCCCCCACGGGCGCCATTTTAAGGTCCTTTCTGCTGTCGCCGCGCAGCAGCGCGTGGGGCGGTGCCGTCGCGCCCAGCTCGGGCCGTGTTTCTGTGTCTCGTCCGGGCAGCGATCCTGTGTGGGGCTTTGGGAGCCTCTCCGCGAAATCCTAAAATCCTTGCTTCCCTCCCGCACCCCTCACTCCCTTCCTCGTCCTTGGTCACCGTCTGGAGGGGGAAGGGGGTGTTAAACAGGCTTGGCGCACAGGGGCCTGTGCTCGCAGCTTCAAGCCTGCCAAGCCTTACAAGCTTGTTTTCTTACTTCTAAAATACGTGTTTCTTGTCATTCAGAGTACAGGAATTAAAAAAAAATACTTGAACGTCTTCTGAACGATGACCAAAAAATAAAACGTGACATCAAAAAAGAAATCCACCTTTAAAATATGATCTGGTGTCGTGCATAGGGCAAGGTATTCCTCACTGAAGAGGCTTCATACCTTTAAAAGTGCTTGCAAAAAGAAAAGCGTAGGTAACTTTTTGGTGGGTAGGTTGCTCATTTTGTTGCTGTTACTCTCCTTGAAATTTATTTTTAAGGGATTAGCATGTTTTCAAGTTTTTATCACTCCTTATGTGTTACAGGAAGCTGTCTTTTCGAAATTAGTTGAATTACTTCATTTGGCAGCTCTACCTTAATGTATTTTTAAAGTATTGTTTTGGTGCTGTTTTTAGGAAGAACACTGAAAATACATTTCTTTCCTCCCCCCCCCAACCACCTTTTGTTTAATATTTTTGTATGATCTGCCCAAACCTCATGAGGCTTGAGTTTAATACCAACATCAGCTGTACCTGGGAAGAGCAAGGTGTGCTGCCAGATCCACTTACGCTGTGCCCACTAAGGAGTGTAGAATGCTTGTTATGTAGTTCTTTGGTTTATGTTTCTTGGCACATCAGAGGAGGGTTTCCCCATTCCCAATGCTCATTCCTGATGGCAGTGAGAGATTTTTTAAAATTCAGGAATATTTTAAGCCTGTTTAAATTTTTCGCCTGTTGAAGAGTTTTGAACAACATTTCTGTGAAGGACACACGCTTATTGACTGGAATATACTAAAAAATTGTCTGGATATAAACTGTCTTTTTAAAAGACTTTCATGGGGACAAACTTGTTAACATTTTAGCTTTGAAAGAACCACACTAGCTATAAAACTTTAATTGTTTACAAATACTTTTGAGTGTGGAGTACAGTACTTGTTCACATATTTCAGAAATGTTACCTCATTAAAGTCACTATTTTTTAAAGTGATTATATCTTTGTTAACAGGAATCTTGGGATTAAGATAGTGAATTCTTTTTTTTAATGGTAGTGTACTTTTTATAATAAAATTTCTCTAATATGCCTTAATGTCTGGAAGATTGTGTGTGGTTTTTTCATTAATTTGTGAAAATAGTGAAGAAATGACAGAGGTGGGATAAAAATGACCAGTTTATATTCTTTCTGGGCATAATACTTGCCAAATGACTGTATATAATCTGCACACTGGCTACTTGCATTAAAGCACAGTATATTCTCATCTTGAGTTGGTGTCTTTGTTGGGTAGTACTTAAATATTCCAGACCTGTTCTTTTTACATGTAGTTTTATCTTAAAAAACTTAAGACCTTAAAAGTTCATTCTTCTTGATGTTGCAAGTAGCACTTTGCATTGAGTATGTTGCTTGGAGGAGTGGGAAGCTCACCATATTGCTGCAGTAGCCTAGTTTTACTTCCATTGATACACATTGGCTTATTCACTGGTGTGATACTTGTTTAGGTTTGAGTGCTTATTTTGTGTACGATAAACCTGTATTCTCAAGCTGAAAATGCTCTCAGTGAGTGTGTGGATTCAGTTGAGGTCAGTGCTACAGAGATGGCTCTCCTGCAGCTAGGTATTTTACATCACCTTAGGGATGTGCAGTTTTCATCCCCCAGCTCTTTTTCCAGTGCAGTTTATAAATTTAGCTTAATGTACTGCGAGGAAAGCCCCAAAGTTCTGCTGTTAAGAGCTGCATTTCCAGTTTCCTCTAAAGACCCTGTCTGTATTTCTGAAGTTTTACAGCAGAGATAAGTCCATAGTCTAGAGCTGAAGACCTTTGCAGCCATGGATGTCTGGGTATGCCGCTTGGTGTCTTTTCAGAGTTTTGTACTTCCACATGGGTTCCAGAAAAGTTGTATCTGCATAACTACAGTTCGGTTTCACAGTGAGGCTCTAATGGTCAACGATTGTTCCTTTTCATGCTGCATTAGGCTTGTGGTAAATCTAATGGTTGGTGCTTTTTAGCGTAGACGTAGCAGCGAGAGCGTGAAAGAGTGTCACTTCTGTCTAAGAAGTCACTGCCGAGCAGGCCTAAGAGCCTCTTTGATAATGTAGTCACTCTGTTCAGAAAGCTGGCAGCATTTCTTACAGTAGTTCCGCTGGAATAAGCTGCATCTGTGCTTCAAAGGTTTTTTATTGTTGTATAACCGCCCAGCTTAGACATGGGGATTGTCTACAAAAACAAGTGTGTTTTTCTTTGTTATGGAAGAGGAAAAGCAGCAACAATAAGAAACTATTCTAACATTCATCGTGACTTGCCACTGTTTTAGTGTGAAAGTCAGAGTGAGCAGTTTTGGGAAGGCCCTTGTTACACCAACAAAAATGCATAAGAACCAACCTGAACTGGGGTTTTTTTCAAGGTCACCACATAGTTAAATTAATATATGTATTTTTATTTTCAAGTGTCCATTTGCTTTTGCATTCCTTGTTAAGAAAACCCCCAACTACTCTGTCAGTGTTATTTTTGCTTTCTTTGAAAATTGTTGAGGTTTTAGACAAAATAAAAATTACTGACATTAACTAGCACAAAGAGACTACCAAGTTTTTTTATTCGTTTGTTTTCTTGTACTAGTTTTAAAATTTTCTAGTGCTAACAGATTCCTTACCAAAAGAAAGCAGACAAACTCACTGTAAAAATGTAGTACAGTAACCTTTTTCTCATTGAAGGTATTAAGAAAGGGTGGTGAAGTGAAGAAGAGGGTAGGTCTGGGGAGAAAGATTTAACTTCATTGCAAGAGACTGATTGATTATTTTTGTAGAGTCTGATGTTACGCCTTGTCTCAGGTGGAACTTGCAGTAGTTTTACTGTGAACTAGATCTGGGCATAGAATTTCAAGATCTATGTTGCAGCTTGAATTTACCAAGATAAGTCAACTGGAGAAATTATCTTGGCCCCACTGAAATAGGTGCCAAAATCTCCATTGGACTTTAGCAAGGTATTGGCTTCAAGAAGGACAGGATGAGTGGCATGGAGGATTTTCAGCCTGGATTTGGGGGTGTTGATATGGACTGCGCTGCTGAAGTAATTCTGTCAATTTATCCTATTCAATTTTCAGTAGATTTCCCAAACATATTCACTGAAAGGCATATAAATGGCTGTTCAGCTAATTATTGCTAGTTGTTAGCATATACTAGCTTGTGTGACCCATGCTTGTGGCAAGATTTGGTTTTAAAATTAGGATGGACTAGGGTGGCAATGAAAAGATACTAGTCGGGCATTGGTTTATAAATCAACTGAAAAATGCTCAGTTCATAAAGAAGTTAAATTATGGGACTGCAGAATCTTTGAAAACTATATGCACAGAATGAGAAGTATGATGTATGAGTACTCTCAAGTAGAAACAAGGTAATAGCATGTGAGGGAGTGACTCAACATTCCTTGAAGTATTGTTTTACACAAATAGCATATGCTAAAGGTCTGCAGTATTGCATACAGTAGTTTGTAGAAATGCTTAACAGCAGCTAATATCCTTTGGGCAGGTGAATGTTTCCTTCCTAAGGAACTGTTGAGATCACGCCTCCTTTGCCTCTTTTGGGATGAAACCAGGACCTTTCAAAATGGTTTATGAATATTGAAATTCCTGAAGAATTGTGTATGTGCTGGAGCAGCTTGGAAGACAGAGCCCAGCACAGGCTGTAGCATAGTGATGAAGTTAGTCACTGCTGGGGGAAAGGTCTGAGCCCAGCCTTTAGCCTGAGGGATCCCATGGGATAGGGAAGCATCCTGACCCCCAGGCTGAGGTTACCCTGGATTTTCTCTATGTGGTTTAAAAAAATCTGTTCCTGATGAAAATCTTATCAAGATTTTGGTGTTGCCAAGAGCTGCTCTGGATGCAGCAGGAAAAAAGTGGTGTTGAATAAATTAAAAATTCTGTGCTGAACATGTGTGTCTGAGGGAAACCAGACTGTAGACGGTGACGCTGGGGTTCACATGTGTACTTGGTGTTTTGACTGTAGCTGGATTAGCCTTTACTGTCATACATGCTGTTAGTTTAACTGCACATTTCCTTTTTTTTTCTTGACATGCTAAAATACCACTGTAGTTTTTGGAGGTTTGATAAGTTACCACATTTGGCAAGCTCAAATCAATCTTTTTTAAATGGCATACTAAAGGCAAATAAAATGTAGGAGTTGGATAAAGAGCCTATTGTAGGTTGTGTTTTAGCATGTTGTTTTTCTTTTCCTTTCAGTGTGTGGAGCTGGTATTTCACAACTGTGTAAGGATCATCCTGCCTGTCCTCTTAGCTGTTCATCTGCCAGATCTTAAAAACCATGAAGAGGCATAATGTTGTGCCTATCAGTTCATGAGAGGAAGCACTTTTCTGTTCCTTTTCTTGTTGCTATTTTTCTGATTCCTGAATAGTTCCTTCATTTTGGAGTGGTTTTTTTATCATTCTTCTGAATTTTTAAAATTACCAATTACTTCTCATACTCTGTTGCATACAGATGTCTTTGAAATATTGATGATTAAATTCAGTTCCACAGCTAATTTTAAGCATTGTAAAATCATCTTAAAAGTACTACTCAGATTTAGATTCTTGGAACAAAACCACATTTTTATATATTTAGAAAGTTAATGCTTGCATAGTGCACTGCATTACTAGGTTAGAATTCCAAATTTCTTTGTTAGGTCTTTTTTAGAGCACAGTTCCTGGTAGATTTTGCAACAGTGTAGTAGTTGCTTTTTTGGATTACTCTGGAAAAGAAGGTATTCATAAGGAGTAATTTCATATTGTAGAATATAAGTACGGCATAGTTTGTAAGTGAATGAAGTCCTTGTGTTTTACAAAGCACATTTTAAAATTAATTTTGTTTCCATGCTCCTGTTGTCCTGTAATAACAGTTTTTGGATAATTATGACTTTCTTTTTCTCCTGACTGAAATTGAGAGTGAGATTTTAGTTTGCAGTGAATTTTTCAATGTTTACCTCTTTTCCATTGAGTACTGTGTCATTATTGTGCAGCATTAATTTTTTTTTTACAGTAGTGAGAGGGGGAAGTGGAAATACCTCTTAATATCAATTTTTTGTGTATTACATGAATGAAAAAATCAATTTCTTGAAAACAGGGCTTGACATAGTGAGCAGTTTTAAAGTTGGTTATAAGACACAAGCTTGGTTACTTAGAAGAATCTGAAATTCACTTTGCAAGATATTAGATTGCTCAAAAATATTATTGACTTGAAATTTAAGAGTAAACTATATCCTGATAAGTTAAACTCCTTTCTTACACTTCTGTGTTGCAGAGAATGCAAATGAGGTCTGGGTGTTCCTGTGTAGGAGTTTCCTTCAATGAATCCGGGGCTGCCTGTTGGATAGGAACCTGAGAGAGAACTGACAGGGTAAGGCAGGCAGTGGTTACAGCACCTTAGCAACCTGAAGTGCACACTGCTAAGAGGATACGTTACCCAGTGGGTGATAAAATGGCTCAGGTGTTGTCTCCCTAGTTCAGAGGCAAGCTGACCAAAATATTATCACTGCGAAAATTAATGAGAGTTGTGGTGGAAATTTGTGTGTGAGAAGGACTTCAGTTCTGGGTGTTTGACCTCTGCAGTCAGTGTGGAGTCACTTAATGCTGCTGCAATCCTTTTATGTAATTTAGCAAGAGATGGATTGGGTTAATAGAGTAATCTTACATCCGTGCTCAGAAGGGTTGTGAGGGATGAAAATGCCACCAATTTGATGTAGCATACTCAGTTCGCAGCAGTACCATTCTCTGCAGTGACTGTTAGAGTAACTGATTCATTCTGGTTTTGTTGTTCTGATGATTGTTGTTCCAGTGGCAATGTATTTCTTCAGATATTCCATAGTGAAGTTACTGTTGGGATTGTAGATTAAAATTCTGAATGGAGAACAGTAGAGCAACAGAACAATTTAGAAGATTTGATAGGACAGGTTTGTTACAAAGCATGAGAGAGATCTTGTCAAAATTGCTGCTGACAGGATGTGTACAAAGTCATACAGAAGTTGTGAGGATTAGTGGGTGTATGTCATAACTCCAGCAGTAGTTGCTTCAGGTGCTACATATATTACTGTGTGCAGATTTGATTGTCTCCCACTGTAAAGGTTTAGCTACAGCAGTCATTACCTTACTCTAAAGCATTGATTTCCAAAGGTCAGTGTTCACTCTCAGGAGTCATGCTGATAGTCAGGGATTGATCCCATGTATTTGCACAAAACTTTTAAGTTGAGGTTTTTCCAGCAATTTTGCAGATAAATTTATTTACTTGTGACGTGCTAAGTTTTGATGCTGATCATAGCACACTTTCTGGAAATAACTGCTCTAAATATTGTTCTTCTAAGCTATCCATTAGTTTGTGCTTTTTACAGAAAGTGAAAATAGTGGTTTATTGCTTTGTATCTGAAGTGATCTATTAAGGCTGTATGAAATTATAAGTTACTTTGAGAAAGGAAAATAGTGCTTTTCTGGCAAGCTTGAATATAACTTGAGTAAATTTTAAATCCAGTGTTTTCAGCTCTTAGAATACAGATAGTATATGAAGCATATGTGAGTAGTTGGACTGCTTCTGGGCAAATCTAGTTTTAATGACGTGGGAGGTTGTAGATGCTGCATGTGTTATGTGATACTGTAGCATGTTGATGAAAAATTTAGGCTGGTAAGGACCACTAGGGGTTACTTGGCCCTGCCTCCTCCTGTAAGCAGAGCAAGCATCACAATTAGGACAGGCTGGTCAGGGCCATTTTAGTTTTGAAGATTTCCAAAGAGGGAGATTCCACCCTTTTGGCTGGAACATTCTTGTTTGTGAACATTTTTCCTTGCATCTGGTTGGGATTTCCGGTGTTACATGTTTTGGCTGTTGCTTTGTGTCTTGCTGTGTGTTGATGAGACAAGACCTGCTTGGCTCATTTCAGTGCCCCTTTTAGCAGGCTGCAGGTAGCACCTGGGTTTGCCTTCTGTTGTCCGGACTGAACAAAGGCAGTTCCTTCATGTGACCACCGGATTTTGCTTGCACTCTGTTGGACTCCTTCACTTTGTTTTGTATTTCTTTCAAGCCCTGCGTGTGTGTGGAAAAACCAAACACAGATTTCAGCTGGGAGCTCACAAGTGATGATAAAAAGGGAATAATCGCTCCATTGGACTGCTGCATGCACTGTGCTAATGTGAGGGTGGTGGTTGTATTCTCATGTGTTTCAAGCTCACTGAAGCACTTCTGCCTTCTTTCCCCTGTGTTTAACTAGCCATCCACCTTTCTTATTCCCTCTCTTGCACTGGCACTAGCACTGCTGTAGCCCTGTGGCAAGCCAGAACCAATCATGAGGCTCATCCTAAATTGAAACAGATCAATGTATTTTATCATATCAGTTTTTTGTTCCAGATGACTGTTCAAAGCCTTTAGCTGACCCTAGGAAAGTGGATGAGAGGAGGGCAGACTGCTCTATTCATCTTTTGTTGCTCTTTGCTCTCTAGTAGGTCAGAGTGTTGAAATGAAAGCAGAGGCTTTAAGGCCAAGTAATAAGAGCCTCCCAGAGGATTGGCTGGCATAGCTGGGATTTCCTTGTCAGTTTTATTACTTTCAGCTTCTCTTATATTCTGTTTGGGAGCATATGATAAAGGGCATTCTGGTTATTTCCCAGAAGGGATAGGCAGGGCTTCTTGCACAAGTACATGTGATCCAAGTTGAAATACATGGTATATTCACCAGTGTGGTAGCAGAGATATGAAATAAAACAGTAGGAGCTTTGCTAGTAAGCTACAGGGAATATCTGTGCTGGGTTGTGACTAATTAGTGAGGATTGCCCTTTGTAAATTAGTTGGATGCACCAGCAGGGCTGAGTTTGGCCTACTTCTTATAAGAAGATTTTTTGAGGCTTTTTTTTAAAGACACTGTAGACCAGTATTGATAATTACATATTTGCTAGGCTACATTGTAACAGTGCTCCAGCAGGTTGTGTGAATCTTCCCAAGGTGTATTTTTGCCGGCTGTCTCTAGGATGGGCTCTTGGCAGTGCCCTGGATGCATCCATGGGCCCCAATGGCCCAGCCAAGCCACACCTGGAACCTCCACCCACACCCCTTACCCACTGGATGAAGTCTCCAGAGACTGATCCAAATATAGAAATGAGTCAATGTTTAAGGGTCTAGGCCAGTGGTCTCCAAGTGTTTTTGATTGCATACCCCTATTGGTAAGTTTTTTGAGCATGCACCCCCAATATATGTAAATTTATTTACATATGCAGGTATATGCATGTACTACTGAAGTTTTAATACTTTCTTCTTGCCCCCCATTGGATTGTCTTGCACACACCCCACTTTGAAGACCACTGGTCTAGGCTTCATAACTCTTACTTCTACTCATTGTGGCAAGTTTTATTTTCAGATGCTCCTGGCTTAATATGGTTTATACCCATTTCATACATCACTCCTTGCTTTGGCTCACTGTATGTTAACAAAGAGTGAGGAGGACAGAAAACCAGAAGATAACTGACAAGGAAAGTGACAAATTTTTCTATCATTTGTGCCGTAGAAAATGCTTTAGGAAAATTCCACAGGACACGCTTGCTTTTATTAACACACTTTTAAATGATCATCTATGTCAAGGTCATGTGTTGCTCAAATTTCTCTTTTCTAAGAAGACTGAATGACTAGTTTTGGGTGAATTTGCTTTTGGGTGTGCAAGTATTCCATCTGATTGTCTGCCTCCTCCTGAAATTAACAGGGCACTAATCATTTGATAATCCTTGTTGAAAATAGGCATCAGTTGAAAAGATTTAAACCTGCAGTGCCCTGGTTTCAGCAGGGATACAGTTGATTTTCTTCCTAATGGCTGATCCAGTGCTGTGTTTCGGCTTTACAATGACAATAACACATAATAAGGCCTTTTCAGCTTCTGCCACTGCCCCTCCAGTGATTGGGCTGATTTGTATTTGTGAGTAGTAACAAATACCGTGACCAGGACTAGAGAGGCTCTGCCTCCAGCTGGGTGGAGGAAGGGGACTGCCAGGTTTGACTATCAGGTTTATTGTACTGTGGATTTGGCACATCAAAGCCACAGGAGAGATGCAGGATTTATTTCTACAACAACTTCATAGACACTTAGGCCAAAGAGTTGGATATATCATCTTCCCTATTGTGCATCAGCCTCTGGGAAAACCAGACAATACTATGGACTGTTAAAGGCCACACTGGGAACAAGGGGTACTGGGACAGTCAGACATTAGGATACACATTTAGCAAAAGCCATCTGATTAGTTATCTCTAAGGGATTTGCTAAATGGTCTGTCCCTGCCCAATCAAAACTTTCACATACTGTAAAAGTGGATGAAGTTCGTACAGTGCACATAGAAAATGATGTGGAAGGCAATCTGGGTTGTTCCTGTCTCGGGCAAAGGCAAACCTATCCATGAGATTGCATTTGCTCAAGGACCTAATGCAGACGGATGGGGAAATCCAATATGTACTCAAGGGGGATTTGATTTTGGGTGAGAACAACCAATGATGGTGTTAATTGCTGTGTAATACCATATTTCATCACTACTCTGGTTGCTTTATGCCACATCAATGGTATTGCAGTAAGAATTGCCCAGGTTAAGGAGAACAAGTGCTGATGAAACCGAGCAAAGTGCATCAATGATAGAACCAGACAGACTTCAGCATGTAATAATTCCAACACCACTTACCATCTCCTTCACTTTGAAGGACTGATATGACAATGGAGCCCAAAGTCCTGGATTGCATGAGCTCAGTGGACATCTTAGAGGGATGGCCCATAGGCTAAGGGCCTATATGTCTGCATATATATCAAAAGACAGGAAAGATGGTTGTGATTATTTGGGATGCGCTGGAAGGTGTGGGACCTAAAATAAGAGGTAGATATTGTCCTGGTTTTGACTGGGGTAGAGTTAATTTTCTTTTTAGTAGCTGTGTTTTGGCTTTAGGATGAGAATAACATTGATAACACACTGATGTTGCTGAGCAGTGTTTGCACCAAGTCAGGGACTTAGCTTCTCACAGCACCCCACCAGTGAGGAGACTGGAGGTGTGAAAGAAGCTGGGAGGGGAAACAGCCAGCAGAGCTGACCTCAGCTGACCAAAGGGATATCCCATACATATGGCATCATGTGGAACAGTAAAACTGGAGGGAATTGGCCGGATGGTGATGGCACATTGCTTGGATTAAGCTGGTCATCAGTCAGCAGGTGGTGAGCAGTTGGATCGTGCATCACTTCTTTTGACCATTCTTTTATCATTGATATTACTTTCCCTTTATTTTTCTGTTGCATTAAGTTGTCTTTATCTCATGTTTTACCCTTTTTATCATGAGTCTCTCCCCTGTTCCACTTGGGGGATCGAGCAAGTGACTTTGTGGTGCTCAGCTGCCTGTCAGGCACATTAAACCACAGCATGCGGTTACCTGGTTATGTCAGTCTTGGGTATGTGTGGTGAAATAGGAACTCAGAATTTTGTCTAAGTAGGTAGCTTTATGGCTTGGCTGTGATCTTGATAGTTCTTTCACAGACCATACCCCTGTGAGTCTGTTTAAATTGCATGTTGCTGCAGTGGTATTTCACAAAAGCACTGCCATGCTGCATGTTGTTAGTGCAGTGCTGCTTACACATATCTGGGGGGATATTGAGATGGTAGTGATCTGTCTGTATTTTTGCAGTTTTTAAGGTGTGGGAGCATGGAGCCCCTTAGGCAGTGAATGCTGGTTGAAACAGCTTTTGAATGTAGTGAGAGCTGTGCATGGTTAAGTGGCTCTGTGGTGGAGCACTGATCGGCTGTATAAAAGCTTGGTGTTGGTTTTATACAGGTGAGCTCTTTGGTAAACCAGACTTTAAAAATGAAACAGTGACATACTTCTTTTTCATGTGTTACAGAATTCTGCCAGTGATGACAAAAATGTTAAAACTTTTTAAGAAGGTGCACTTCTGAAGGGAACTCGTTATGATTTTTGTTGTTTATAAAAAAATGCAGCAGTTTTGTTTGGGGTTTATCATCTGTTATGAACTGGTAGGAGTTTACAGTATAGATTTTTCTTATATCGTGTTTATCTGGTAAAGCTAAGTGTATGGTCTACTAAAGGGTGTAATGGTAAAGGTTGTGTGTTACTCTAAGATTTTCTCTCATCAGTGTTTTGATGCATTTTGTTTTCCTTCTGATCATCATATGCAGGTTTTGAAGATTCCGTGAACTTAGAAATTTGTCTAAATTTGCATCAGTTGTCTTAATACCTCCAGGAGTATTGATTGAACAGTTCTGTGTTGTCACTTCTGCTATGGTGGACCCTTACTATAATCACAGAGAATATTTGGTCGTGTAAAGCAAAGACATTTTACTGAGTTTAAATAATGCTGTCAGTATTGCAAATAGACACATGGGATGGGATATTCAAAAGTTGGTTTGCAGTGTGAAAACAAAGATAATTTTGACTTTTGATAGATTTTTACTTTTGGTTAGCTAGGAGGCTTTGGAATGTGCTCTTGAGACATGGATATGCTTTCAGCAGTTAGAGGAAGTAAGAGCTTTCTGTAAGTAGTACTATCAGTACAGTTAAAGCAGAATGCTAATTGCTTATTAATTTGTTCTTGGTAATACACATTTACATTTAAATTTCATGACATCATACAATGTCATGCCATTTGCTTAGCATTAAATTACAATAGCAGTGCTCAAGCTGGTGGCTCCATGCAAGAGTAAGCAGATGGAATACTGAATCATGGGAGAAATTGCTTTTCTTAAGATGCATAATCACCTTATGAATGCTGATTTTTGTCAGCATTGAGGTAGTTCTCTGTTGCTGTGCTTTGTTTTTCTGTTCTCCCACAGATGTGATACTGAATGATCCTTACACTGACATATGCTCCATTTCTGTTTCACCCGCACTGTAAGTTAAGGCACAGAGAAAGAAAAAATCTGAATAAGGCTATGCAAGATAGAGGACACGGTATCCTCTGCTAGTCTACAGTATAAGCTATTTTCAGAATCAGTGGAATACAGAAGAATTTCAGGAAAGAGGTTACAGAATCACAGGACAGCCGAGGTGGGAATGGATGTCTGGAGATTATGTTATCCCCTGTCCTGCTCACAGCAGGCTCAGCTAGAGCAGGCAGGTCAGGGCCAGAGCAGGCAGGTCAGGGCTCTGGTCCAGCTGGGTTCTAGGTATCTCCAAGGAGGGAGATACTTCACTGAAAACCTTGTACCAGTATTTTGCTACCCTCAGAATTTTAAAAAATAAAATTGTGGGCTTTTTATTCCCCCCCTACATAGAGTTTTTGGTTTATTTTGTTTTGATTTCTGCCCCTTGCCTTTTGTTCATTCACTGGATACCACTTAGAAACATTTTGTGTGTCTCAGTATTCTTAACACCCTCCTACCAGGTATTTATGCACAAGTTAAGGATTCCCTCATAGTTTTCTCTTCCTCAGGCAGAACAGTCCTGGTGCTCTCAGCTTCTTGTATAGCAGGTGCTTCAGTTCCTTCACTGTTTTAATCATTATGGAGATCAGGATGAGGAGTGATTCACGTGGATCTCTGGTCAGGGAGAGTAGTTTTTATTTGGCAAGAAGTAAGAGAGAGAGCAGTGTTAAAACATTTGAATGATAAGTATGACAGCATGCTTTTTAAGGGAAGTTGAGAAAAAAACAAGCATGGAACAAGTGGCCACATTGTTATTTAGCTATTGCTAAGAAAGGTCTGTTAGAAAATAGTATTCTTTTTAATGCTTAGTCATGTCTTGGCTATAGTTTTGGTTCTAGACTGTAGCAGCATCCTCATGGCACTGGCCTAAGTTTATTTACCTTTTTGACTGCTCAAAAAATACTGAGATATTCTAAATAGGTTTTGTTGTTGAAAACCAACTTTTGTGTGATACATATCAAATATCCATCCTCTCCTTCTTTATTCTAGTTGTCATGGATGATGACGATGATGAATCCTGTCTCCTTGATCTTATTGGGTAAGTTTTCCATAAGCAATTACTGCAGAAAAGTTGGGAATAATTTGCAAAATAATCTTCTAGAAGATGATTCTTAGTATTTTCTAAAGACAAGGTGACTTGCAAGGAAATGAGCAGACATGCTTTACTTCTTCCATGTGGAGATGTGTAGATTGCAGAGCTTTCAATCCCAGTGGGTACTACCTGGCAGTCAACACTTGCTGACATTGTCCTCAGGAGAGGCTAAGGAGTGTGTGTTCATGGAGGATGGATTCTCTTTTCAGGTAGTGGCAAGATCAGATCAGATCAGTGTTGATGCATGTTACTAGGGATGTTACTACAAACTTCACTGCAAATAACTTGTTTTAAATTAAAAACCCAAAGATGACCATTTTTTAGAGAAGTGGAACTAGATAATTTATTAATACTATTTTAAGGGAAAAGTATTTTATTTTTTTAGCTTGTATTTTAAGGGAAAAGTAAAATGATAAATATTTAAACATTTAATGTCTACTGAAAATACACACTTGAATCTAAATGTTGGAAAAAAAGAATAGCTCTCTGTACTGTTTTGTATTCACAACAAAGAAGAATTTACCAACATTTTTGTCAAAGATACTTGATTTTAATAAAATGGGGGATTTTGAACAGTGATATGGGTTGTTGGGTGGTTTGTTGAATGGTCATGTGGGTTACTGGGTCCTCCTTATTTCCATAACGGATTTATATTGGGTTATATAATTCTGTATGGCAATCTCCAAAAATAATTAGGATAGCTGAAGCATGAGCAAGTTTTTTATGGATTGTATATGTGACAGTTTACCTTTCTTTGGCTATTCATGTCAGTATTCATGTCAGTATTCAAGAACAGATAATATGTTAAAAATGCATATAAAACACAAGAAGAGAATTGAGCTTTTCGTGCACAATACTTTGTTCAAACTCTGCTAGAAGTTAGTCTGACATCAGTCTCATGGCAGCAGCTAAAAGATAATTTCTAGTTTGTACAAGAATTTTTTTCTGTCTTAAGTGTAGTAAATAAATAGGCATTTTATGTTTCTCACACACCTGAAAACTGCCAGCAAAACCAGTGACAAGTTAAACTTTAGAAAAATCAAAACACCACCACAATGGTTGCTGTAGTTTGAGGGTTGCTTTGGACGCTGTAGCAAAAGCAGTGCCATTAAACGGTCACAGATACATTCTGTGAAGTATCTGTTGTACAAGGTTAATGATTGTGGCCATATGAAAACACTTCCTGCTTGGAACATAAAGATGATCATGGGACAATTAAGTGCTCTGTCATGAGCATGTATCATGAGGATCTTGGTGAAAGATCACAGGTGGTCCAGAAAATGAAGTGCTCTCTATACGGAGGAGTGTTTGTGTGGAAAATTAGTGTTCTTCCTGCTGCTGGCAGCAATTATTGTCTTAAGCATCTAGAAGAATGGAAAACAATTTTTTTTCATCCGATCTGTGATTTGGTAAGTGCCTTTTAGAATTCCTTCCTTATTAAAGACAATATTTAAGGTGATGAAGTGTTTCTTAATTTTTAATTGCATTTTTCATGATTGAAAGACAGTGAGGGTAATTAGTATTAAATGGCCTGGTTATTTTACTGATAAAATCCATGAGCACAATAGAACCCTGTATGAGATCCCAAGTTCTGTGCTCCTTATTTTTTGAAATTCGGTGACATCTACTATGAAAATGACGTTCTTATTTTAAAATATATGTAACCACTTCAATATTGTAAGCATAATAGTACCATAAAGTCCCTGCCAAGTACTGTCTAACGTCTTTTGTAAACACATAAACACAGTTTAAAAAAAAAGAAAAGGAATAGAGGTGTGTTTGTCCTTTTATAAGAGTAGTTGTGAACCTGAAAGATCTTTAACTTTATGCTTCTTTATTTTCTAGGACCATCAAGCAAGAAGGAGACATTTTTAATTGCTGCTTTTTTACATGAGAATTTCCTGCTTCTAAAAAATGTTTTATTATTACTTGTTAATCAATAAACATGTTCAAAAATCAAAGAAATCCATGTCAGTTTACTCTTTATGCTAAGGGAAATGTTGTATAATTGTTGAATTAGAATAATCCCATGTAACACAGACTTCTTTTTACTTGGTCTATATGTACAATTAAATTAATGTATTTGTATTTGTCTGAATTTCTGGCACTCCTTCTGTCAGACTACATTTTCAATACGAGTTTTATTTAGTGCTAGTGCTAAGTTAATTAAATACACTGAAATTCATAATACTTAGTCAATTATTTCTATGGTTGATTTCATTTGGAAAAGGTGCCAGTTTTTCTTCATGAGGGGATTGTTACTCTGACAATCATAAATTTTTATTAACTTGTGTTAAAGGTGACAGAAAACATGTCAAAGAATCAGGTTTGTAAATACCCTATTATTGGATGCTAGCTAAACAAGGCATTGTAGTTTAGCTGTAGAAGAGGTGGTACCTGTTTTAGTTCTCACATTATTTGGTGGTAGTACATTCCTTAGGTTTTGTACTGTGTGCTGTCATAAAATACCACGTGTTTTAAGAGAATATGAGTAACACCCTCGTAGAGGGAAATAGAGTGTAACTAAAATTTTGTGATCAACGTAGTTTGTTGCTTGAAACGCCTTGTTACAATGTCAGCAGATAGGATCAATGTCTGGAAGTTGTTCTGATACAGAAACACAGATCCCCAGATGATATAAACTTTCAGCTTTGCATTGGATTCAATGAAAGATGCATTTTTACTAGAAACCTGATTTGTATATGAGTACAAGTGTGTGGCTTAGTTAAATTAGGCTTGTTAGTAGAAAGGACTTCCAAAAAGTGGTAACTACTTTTTTTTTTTGTCTTTTCAGGGACCCACAAGCACTGAACTATTTTCTACATGGACCTAGTAGTAAATCTGTAAGTAGCAGATTGCTCTGTGTATCAGATATACTTAAGCTTCGCTAAGTGTACTATGTCTAAACACGATTTTTGTCTTTTACCAGAGCAATGAAGACTTGACTAATGCAGAATATTCTGTAGCCAACTCAAATTCAATTTTCGCCAACTCCAATGTAAGTGGTCAGGAGTTAAATGATACTAGTATTGAGATTGCATGCTTCTGTATGGCTTCACTTGTCTTTTGTAAAACTGAATGAAGTATGTGTGGGTTTCAACTTTTTTAATGTGAGGGTTCTGAATACTATCTTATGCTGTTAGTATTTTAAGTATTTCAGTGGGGAATTAATTGGAAAAATACTGCACTGTTGGGATATGTTTTTTAAATATGTAAACTAGCTTGCTGAGTAGTGAAAGTGCTCTGTGGTGTAACTTTCTCCAGTAAACTGTACTCATGGCTTTAGTGACTGTAGGTGTAGCAGTGCTTGAAGACCTTGAAGGTTAGTCATTCATATGTTTCCTGTGTATGTTAGGATGGCTTTTTGTTTCTTTTTTTATGTACATTCTGAGCTGGCAGCTTTTTTAAAAATTAATGAATAGGCTGGTTTTTCTCTTTTTGTATTTTTTTCTTTAAACTCGGGGTAGTTTGGGATATGTCCTTCCTGTAACTTCAGTGTTAGGGAAGTCACTTTAAATTCATTAGGTGTTGCAAGAAGTCTTCAATGTTCCTTCGTATCAGTGTATTGCAGCCCTGGACCACATTTCACACAACGAGGTTGTGGAATCCCAGTCGTTGGTGATAAATTCAAGGCTAATCTGCTCTAGTGTGGGTGGTAGTCATGCTTTCAGTGGAACGTTGGACTGGATGACATAGAGATCCCTTCAGACTCATGTTTCTGTGGTTTCATTGGTGTGTTTTTTAAAACAACTGAATTGTTAATCTCACAATCAAGTTACTTGAATACATAGAACAGGATTTTCTTGGTAGTTCTTTCTGTTGTCTTGTTATCTTGACTGTTGTCTGCTTGTCCCATGTTTATAACAGATACCTGGATATACTTGTAGGTGTGTAGGGCCCTTAAATAATGGCATGAAGAAATTCTGAAAACTGTTAACCTATGTGTGGAGAACTAGGTGACTTTCCTGTGGGCAAAGTAGTGTAATGGGAAGTGCTTGTCCTGTCCTTCCCCTCTCAGGATCACTGTTAAATACTGTAGAAGAAACAGACAAGCTGAGATAATGGTGAGGGAGTAGGGTGCCAACAGTAACAGGATATGTCCAATTTTCTGCTGATGAGAAACAGTGCTTTCAACTTGGTAGCAGGCTGGCCAATAGCAGACAGCAGCTTCCTGTACACAGCACTGGCAGAGGGGTTTGAGGACTCATTCGGAGGAAAAACCGGATTTGGTGGAAAAGGGTGACGTATGACATGCATTTGTCATAGCTTAGACTTCCTACTTGTTCTTTGTGGACATCTTTCTGATAAGAATCACTAGGTGAGCAGGAGTCAGGTGTTTCTGGTGTATTTTCAGAAAGTGAGTTTGAGTAATTTTCAGAGGCAGTGGGAGATTCTGGATAAGGTGGGTTTTTTGCATAGGGAGTAGTGGTTGGAAGAAACAAAAATATTTGGTGGAAGCTAAGAGCTTTCTGGTATCTGAGATTGGGGTGGTAGGTAATCTGGAAGGCAGGTGGTCAGAGGAGCAGGATTTCCTAGTGTGTGTTCCTGGGATTATATACTACAGTTTAATTCTCAGCACTTGTTCCTCTCATGCTCTGTTCTCATCCATTATGTTTGAATGAGGAACACCAATGCCTTCTTCTCTTCCCTCCTCCCTCCCATGAGAGCCCTGTGCTGATGTAAGTGAAGAATGACTTGATTACAAATACAGATTCTTCCAGTGCATTGGGAAGGAGCAAGTGTTACCTTAAACAGATGGTTTCACAGTCCCTGCTTATAAAATGGGAAACCTGAAAAGTAAAGACTTCTGAGGTTTTTGTCATTAAAGTTTCTGCAGATACTGAAAGTTCTGCCTTTGTATGTGTTCAGAATTGCTGCCATGAAGTAGGATTGACTGTCTTGCTGCCCATCTCATGCCTTTCAGTGGCAGAGTGTACAAATTCAGTGTTGAGGGCTCAGTGCCTCAGCCGGTAAGCATGCTCAGCCAACACCTAAAGGAAGATTAAGTTCCTGCTGACTGAAGGAAAAGAAAGCACTCTCCACTCTTCCCACTCCCTTACATTGCCCCCATCCACCATCCCCACCTCCCCTGAGTTGATTGAGTCTATACCACCTCTGCTGATTCCTGGTTGGTTTCCTGTGGCAGTTGTCATGAGAGGGTTCCCTAGCCACTGCCCTGTTACCTGGCTTGTACTGGGTGGCTGCTTCCATTATCCTATTACAGTATAATAGGACAGTGTAAGAGAGCAGAATATTCACGGAATCAGTGAGAATAAGACTTGTCTTGTTGGTCAGCAGATTCACGAAGCTGCAGAGGTTTTGATTTCTTGAAATTAGCATGGAGTTCTGCATGGCTCTTCTGAATCTGGACAGTAGTGATTCAGATGTTAACTTGGAAGGTTCCTCATTCCAGTTTTTCCATATAAAATAGTTTTTTGATGTTCACTAGTCCTGGGAGCAGAGAATGAAACTTGGGATTCTCTGTTCCAGTGGGAGAATTTCAAGCTATTAATCTTGATTGCATGTAATATTATTTGCTAAGTGTTTCTATTGGTAGTAGTAATGGTTGTATTGTTAGTACTGACTGGAGCTGTTCAAGTTACACAGTTGTAAAAGATTTCAGTTTGGTCATTGTCCTTGGAGACAAGTTACAGATGCAGTAGGGAATTCTCCTCAAGAACCTGACAGTTAAGAATCCTAATTATGGCCTAATTACTGATTCCTTTTTGCTTTGCTCGATGGTAGCTAGGGACAGTTGAGAACCTGATATGTAGCTTTAGGTGTTCTTGAGGTTCAGACATTGAGATATTTAAGCAGTGGTTTAATTCCTCTGGTAACATAAATGTTAAAAAGACTGCTGTAGTTTTATCATTGTAACTTAAAAAGTATTTTATCTTAAGAAGATTTTAAAAATATTTTAAAACGTGACTGAAGTTTCAGAAAATACTCCTGTTGTTTCAGAAGCAAAATGGGGTAAAATTCTGAATAAATATGCTTGAGGAACTGAAGTTAGGGTGGGGACATGATTGCATGTGATAATTATGGCTTGCAGCATCTTCACACTGTTTACATGAGGTGAAAACAAGCGTCTATGACCTTCAAGGAGTGAAGGCTCAGAGTATGAATGTGGCTGATAATTGCACACCCAACAGTTTCCATTTATCCTGACCTAAAAAGAAACTGGTTGTTGCTGCTGAATAGCTGAGATATGATTATGCAATTTAAAAAGGTGTACTTTGCCTAACTTAAAACTATCGCAAGTATTACTGTGCATTTAAATTTGTCATTCTATCTGTAGAAGCCATCTGATGCTTGTGTTGTTCAGAGTTTCTGGACAGAACTTTGTTTTAGGAAAATCTTGACAGTAGGCCAGAGTAAATAGGTTTTGATTTTACTTATTACGGTGTTTATGGATGTGGATTTGAAGGATTTTTTAATGAATGGTACCACTTAATATTCGTGGTAATTCCAGTGTTTATAGTTCTCAGTAATCTTTTTATGAACATAAACCACAAAGTCGGTAACATTTTCTTTTCTTACCTCCTTGTTTCTAAATTTTTTTTTTCAAACAAGGAATTACCATAATGCCTTAACTCTGTGAAATTTTCACTAATTTACACTAAGTGATTATAGAAATGCTGATAGGATTTTGGAGACGAATCTCATTTGGTAGAAGTCAGTGAAAGGAAGGCTTTCTCCTGCCTTTCCCCTGCTTTATTGTTGCTACTGAGGCCTTGCCCCAAATTGAATTACAGTGGAGGTGTTTTCGCTCCACCTTTCTTTTATCCTTTTGTCAGTAGAGTGCTCAGCTTGAGGAAGGGAAAATGGTGCTTAGCATTTCATGTCCTCTTGAAACAGTGCAGCTGCAGGGCTAAGTGGTGTGTATTGAGAGATTTGAGAAGGGAAAGGAGAATGGCATCTCCAGCAGTGTGTTTGAAGGTGTGAGCAGGATGTCTGTGACCTGTTTGTGCTGGCTCACTGTGTGGGGTCCACATCACCCTATGGGAAGAGTGTAATTCCGTGTAGAAAGTTTGCTTGCATGGAAAAATAATGAGGAAAAAAGGTAGATACTGGAATTTCTGAGAGTGATTTCTTTTTTTGCCTTTCAGAACACTGATCCTAAGTCGTCTGTAAAAGGTGTAAGTGGTCAGCTTGGAGAGGGGCCTAGTGATGGACTGCAGCTGTCCAGTAGCCTTCAGTTTCTTGAAGATGAACTTGTGTCTTCTCCTTTACCTGATCTTACTGAGGATCAGCCTTTTGATATTCTTCAGAAGTCCTTGCAGGAGGCCAATATTACTGAACAGACTTTGGCTGAAGAGGCATATTTGGATGCCAGTGTAGGTTCTAGCCAACAGTTTGCACAAGCTCAGCTTCATCCTTCTTCATCAGCATCCTTTACTCAGGCTTCTAATGTTTCTAATTACTCAGGTCAGACGTTGCAACCTATAGGAGTTACTCAAGTGGTACAGCAACCTGTTGGAGCATCTTTTGCAAGCAATACAGTCGGTGTGCAACATGGCTTTATGCAACATGTCGGAATTAGTGTTCCCGGCCAGCATTTGTCTAATAGCAGCCAGATTAGTGGTTCTGGGCAGATACAGCTGATTGGTTCATTTAGTAATCAACCTTCCATGATGACCATCAATAACCTCGATGGATCTCAGATAATACTGAAAGGCAATGGTCAGCAAACACCTGCAAACATGAGCAGTGGCCTCTTGGTTCATAGACAAACTCCAAATGGGAATTCGCTGTTCGGTAACTCAAATTCAAGTCCAGTAGCACAACCTGTAACTGTTCCATTTAACAGCACAAATTTTCAGACTTCGTTGCCTGTTCATAATATCATCATTCAAAGGGGTTTGGCACCAAACTCTAACAAAGTTCCTATTAATATCCAACCAAAGCCTATTCAGATGGGTCAGCAGACTGCTTACAATGTGAATAACTTGGGAATACAGCAACATCATGTACAGCAAGGGATTCCATTTGCTTCTGCAAACTCACCTCAGAGTTCAGTAGTTGGTCCTCATATGTCTGTTAATATTGTTAACCAACAAAATACACGGAAATCAGTTACACCTCAGACAGTTAGCAATGCTGGAGGTAGTATTGTTATCCATTCTCCTATGGGACAGCCTCATGCACCTCAAAACCAGTTTCTCATACCTACAAGTTTGTCTGTTAATTCTAATTCAGTTCATCATGTCCAGGCCATAAATGGACAACTTCTTCAGACTCAGCCTTCCCAGCTGGTTCCTGGCCAAGTGTCTGCTGAGCATGTAATGCTCAACAGGAACTCCGCAAACATGCTAAGAGCCAACCAGTCGTATTCAGGACAGATGCTGAATAATCAGAACACAGCTGTTCAGCTTGTTTCTGGCCAGACATTCACAGCTCCTGGAAACCAAGTTATAGTAAATCATGGAACTTCCCAAATTGTTGGTGGACAGGTGCCACTGCAGCAGGCGTCACCGACGGTGTTGCATTTGTCACCCAGCCAAGCTAATGTTTCTCAAGGCAGATCGAGTTTTACTACCATGTCACCTGGACAGTCCACAGTCTCAAATATGTCAGCTTCTAATCGATTTACTGCTGCGAGTTCTTCTGGTTCAGTACATCCCAGCTTGGGAGCATCAGTTCAGTCTGTCGCATCAGGAGGGAACTTTACAGGAGATCAGCTGGTCCAGAACAGAGCTCAAGTTGCCGTCAGCGCATCGCATCGTCTTCCAGCATCCTCCTCCAAATCTGTCAGCACCTTTAGTCACACGTCTGTTGGAGTAACACAACAACAGTTTGCCTTCGGTCAGGTATGAAAGCTGCCTGAGAATGTAGCCAAAGAAAGGCTTCTAAGCTGTGTTAGAATGTGGTTAGCAAAGTTTAAAGTTGCTGTTAATACACAGAATGTTAATTTTGGTGGTTTCTATTGTTACAAATACTGTGGAACTGCTGAAAATTACTATAACCCAGAGACATCATTTCACTTGGTATTTTCTAAATCTGTCACTGAGTGAACAACTGTGTCACTTTGATTATTTCCAAAGATTTTGTTGATGATTTGTAGTGTTACTTTCAGAAGTGCTTAGCACTGATCTGTTTCTGCTCCTGTTTAAAGGAATGGGCATTGTAAGGTTATACAACTGTGAGCTCTCCTGAAAACTTTACCATAGGCTAGATGTAAAGGCTGAGGTACATTTTTAGCACTTAAAAGTCTTTTGACCTCACTAAAACCTATTCATTTTCTAGGTCTGTCTTACTGAAATTAGAGATGGCAAGATTTCTTGGGCTTCCTTTTGTTATTTACCATATTGGTGCTTTCGTTATGCATGTCTGGAGCAGTTAGAAGCTTTCAAATTTGAAGGAAAGACAAGAGGTGTTTCTTAGAATCTTTAAAAAGGAATTGCTTTTAAAGCAGTTTGTAAAAGCATAACATTTAAAAAAATCATTCTCTAAGAAGTCAAGCTAGCTGTAGTTAAAAAAATACCTGAATTTACTTTTAAGGTAAGATGTGGTCTTTTTCGTCCAGTAGATACACTTGCAGTATATATTCACTCAGATTTTTCTGTTTTCATTAGTGAACTTACAAACAGTCAAAAGTTTAAAAGAAAAAAAATTCATAAAGTTCCAGAGTGAACTGCCAATTTTAACTCAGTGACTTTTCACAGAATTAGCAACAAGCTGTTCAATTTCTATCCTTATTTTTAACTTTTGGTTAGTTTTTTTTTTTTTTGTCATTTTAAAGTACTGGTAACTCTCTCAGAATGCATTTGCACTAATTACCGTAGATCTTTCTCCTTTTCAAGGACCTGATGGATTTTTTTTTAACCAAAACAAAAATCTGCAGCAAAATAATGTCTTAGAAAATAACATGTGTATAAAAATTCAGTACGAAGATGTTGTAGAAACACATTTGTAGCCTTTGCCAAAACTGCTGGCACAGGTTGTAACATTTTGTTTGCAGATGAGTCATTTGAGGCTTGTCTTCATCTTCCTTTTTGCAGATTATGTTCTGGGTCAGTGAGTTTCAGCAGTTATAAAAGCATAGTCTTTCTTGTTGCTGTGAAAGATAATTTTGTTTTTGTGCTGAAATTTCAGAGCGGTAAATAGGAATTTACAGACAACAAATGCCACTATTTGCCAGAATCTTTTTAGTTCGTTTGTACTTGCATTTTAAACACTGTACTTAATACTAAATCATGTGTCATTTAGTTGCTAAACAGTGGATGGTTTGTTCCACTGGGGTTTTTTTGTCGTGAAAGCAACTTCATAATCTTGCAGTTTTGGGACTCTAGAAGCGGAGCTTTCTGAGGGCCACTTGTAGTGGTAAATCAGGGGTCTTGTAGAGTGCAACTGCTATGTATTTGTGCTTTTAGTGTAATTTCTATTCCACTCTGATTTACTTTATAAAATTCTTGAACTTGGAAGGATTGAGATGGGTGAAATTTCACCACTGATGAGTTTGAAGTTCAAAAAAGTATACATAGAGATGAATTTGAGATGCCTTTTCCATTTGTTTGCTAAAGCTTTCAGTAAATACCAGTGATCTAATTTTTTTTTTTTTATTTTATGTATGTGGCACAGAAAAAGGCTGTGAATCAGACATCACCAGTTTCTGCATCGAAGACACAAGATAATTTGAGGCAGCCTCAGCTATCAAGTCTTCTGAGCAACACACTATCAGGTCAACTAAGGTCTTTTTAACATAATTTTCTTAATTTTCTCCAGCAACAGAGATTCGTTCTTCTTCACTGTGTCAAATTTATATTGATGGCTCATGCTCATAGGGTTCTACAGGTTGTTGGAATTTTATTTTTAGAAGAATGCAAGCTGGTTTTTTCCCCAGTATTGAATGTGTGCTTTGACTTTTCCCAACCAAGGTACTTCATTAGAGAGAAAAGTTGAATCTTCACAATTAGTAATTATTTTTGCCCTCTATAAAATCCAAAATTGTACCTTCTTTCATTTTTCTTTTTTTTTTCCAGCTTAGGAAAATAGAAATAAGTAATTCTCAAAATGCAGACATCTGCTAAAATTCCATGAAACTTTAGATTCTTGAATGTGGTGGCTGCTTCAGATACAGAGGGAAGATAAATAGCAATTACAAGGTTATGTGCAGGCTGTCATCACTCACTTTGTTCTTGAATGTGTCACTTTCAGTTAAAAAGTCACTTTCAGTTCAGTTTTATTTCAGTTAAAATAGTTCATGCATTGTTCGTGGCAAAATAGCAGCTTTTCAAGCAGCACCATGCTACTAAAAGAACAAAACCCATACATTCAATGCAAACAGATAAATGCAGTGGCTTCCCTGTTCTCTTTGTACATTAGTAACCCTTTTGAATAAGGTCCAGTACTCTACCTTGCCTTTTTTTTCTTGTGTACTGTTATGTGTAAGCTGTCCAAGCAATTCTTTACAATCAGCACAGTATGCTGAGTGTCTTTGGGGGAAAAAAACCTGAATAAATTCTTACTTGTTTTGGTTGTAACATAGCATGACTGATAAGATGCTGTTTGAATTATGGAGCAAGGTATTTGGAGGAAGTCTGCCTATCTGAAAAATATAGGGGAAAAATATGCTTGCTGGCTCTAGAAAAATTTGATATGCTTGAGGGAGAGTTAGTATTGAAAAGCTTTATAAAATTTACTGTATGATTTTAGGTAAATTAACTAAACTTTCAATATTTGAATTTCTTCTAATATTGCAGTACTCTGGTGGAATGTGATTTATATCTGAGGATTTTTGTGGTTTGCAGGACAAAATATCAGTCCTGTTTAATTTTCATGAGCTGGTTTCTCCACAGGATACTTGCATTAATGCTTTTGTAGGCATAAGCTATATCTAAAAAGTCAAGTGAAATTATCAGGATAGGTACACAAAATCATTGTCTTCTCGCTTAGGATGACAAGAGTCTTTTAAATATTTTTTTATAGGACAGGACTCTGGAGGAAAAATCATACAACAATCTCTAGGAACAGCACAGCCACAAGAAAAAGTGATAGGATCATCATCAGTTCAGCAGAATATACAGGTAGAGAATACTCTTATTTATATGTTTCTCTGTCTGTCCTGGTTTTGGCTGGGGTAGAATGAATTTTTTTCTTAGCAGGTGGAACAGTGCTGTGTTTTGGGTTTAGGGTGAGAATAGTGTTGATAATGCACCAGTGTTTAGTTATTGAGCAGTGCTAACTGTGTAAGTCAAGGCCTTTCCAGTGCCCCATGCTGTGCCAGTGAGGAGGTGCACAAGAAGGGAGGGTGCATGGCCAGGACAGTTGGCCCAGACTGGCCAAAGGAATATTCCATGCTATGGAACATCATTGTCTGTATATAAATGGGGGAATTGGCTGTGAGCCACTGATCACTGGCTGGGACAGGGTGGGCATTGATCAGATGGTGCTCAGCAATTGCATTGTGCATCACTTGTTTCTCCTGGGTTTAATTCCCACTTTTTCTCTTTTTCATAACAACTTTATAATAACTATCATTACTATGTTACTTTATTTTTTCCCTAATTTCAAACGGTTCTTATCAACCTAAAAGGTTTACTTTTTTTCTTGTTCTCATCTCCACTGGGGTGGGGGGAGGGAGTGAGCAAACAAGCTAGGAATCCTTGCAGGTTTTTTTAGAGTATATGAACTCACTCAAACTTGCCAAATTCTACCTTGACATAATAAATGTTGGATTATTTTGCAAATTGATACCCTGAATGCTGCTTTGAGATTCATTTCACTAAGTGGAGTCTGATCGTACTGTTCCCTGAAGATAATTTTGTATGAAATAGCATTTCCTCATTGAGTTGGCCGTAAGTTAGATCTACTCTTACTATTACTTCTTGCAGACTCAGCTGTTCTCTAGCTGATGGGGAGAGAGTGATTAGTGAGAAGTAGCAGAAAAATTCCATCTGGTCTTTGTTTTGTTCTTTGCCTTTTTTTTTTTTCCATCAGAGGTTCTCCTACATATCACAAGTGCGTACAAAAATATTGTCCAGATTTTTTGGAGAGGATCTGACTAAGAATTTTTGTTTTTAAATGTATTTGTCAGTGTAGTAGGACAGGAATGTTTTTCTGTGTCTTATGGATGTGCAAGTAGAGCAAGTAGAGCAGAAGGTACAATAGCGCTCAGGAGTTCAGCCTGGTTGTGTAATGGTTGGTCAGATGGTCATTCTGCTTGGTGGTGACTACTTTGTCTGAAGTTGGAGGCTCTGAAGTGGGAGGCTTTTTGAGGCAAGTACCATTACAGTGGACCTGCCATCAGTCTTTACCCCTTCAGAGAACCTCAGGTCTTAGGACAGTGTTCCCAGGAAAAATCTTGGTTTCATAACTGTCTGAGCAAAGGAGAAAATGAGTTAGAACTCTGCCTGATCGGCATATCTGTAGCATTGACACTGAAGTAGATTTCCTAGAGTGGCTTTTACCACCTCCCCAGCCACTGTGGCTTTTGAGAACTTAAGTGCACAACCTTAGCTTGCTTTCCTCACAGGTACTCTTAATTCATTAACATCAGGCAAGATGACATCTTCTGAGAAATACAGAGGCAGTTTGTAAGAGCAGATTTATTTGGAAATGTTTTTAATTGTACCTTTCCTTCTTTGCACCTGCTAAATTTGATGATCTCTTTCCTAGTGAAATAGGTACCAAGCACAGCAGTGTTTTATACTGAATTTGCCTACAAACAGCATTTCAGACCTTTGGTTTATGTCACTTCCCTATTTTGTTGATAGAGTGCCCTGTGAAAGTAGGAGATAGTTGAAAGTGTTTGTACTTATGCAGTGGTTACAGTTAGTGTTGGTGATGTACTTAATTGACAGAAACAAATACAGAAACACAGGCTTTACAAATGTGGGGATGTATTGTAATTTTTCTTTTATTTTGAACTTAGGTGGATGGTCATTTAGTTGGACAGAAAAGGCCTGCTGCTAAACAGTTAACTAAAGGAGCTTTGTAAGTCATTCTTCCTTTGTAATTTTGTTCCAGAAACCTTAATTTTTTAGTTTTGTCAATGTGACAGCCCTGTACAGTATGTGTTAATTATATATCATTAATTTGTGTTGTAGTATTCTACAGCAATTGCAGAAGGATCAGGTACATGCTGTGACGCCAGATAAAAGTCGGTTCAGATCCTTAAATGATGCAGTTCAGAGACTCCTTTCATACCATGTGTGCCAGGGATCCCTGCCAACAGAAGAAGATTTAAGAAAAGGTAATTTACTTTTTAAAAATTGGCAGTAAGAGTGCAATTAGTGTATTGAGAGAATTCTTAATGTAAGTTAGAGCAGTAAGAAAAGGAACATTTTAAAATTTGTGCAGGTTATTGAAGAGCAGTGTTTGAAAGTGTACTTTGTCTTTCTAGTGGACAGTGAATTTGAATCTGTAGCTACACAGCTTTTGAAGAGGACGCAGGCTATGCTGAACAAATACAGATGTTTGCTTATAGAAGATGCAATGGTAAGGTGTATAACCCAGGTACACTTTGTTTATGGGATGGGATTCAGTTTGTTAAAAAAGTGCACACTTACAGAACAGGCACATGAACTTCAATGCTTCTACTTTGCTCTTACACTAAACAGGCTGTGATAGTCAGGAATGTGATTTCTATATATTTCTGTGACTAATGGAACCTGAAATAGTGTTGATAATGTCCATTCAAAGGCCTCCAGCCATATTATAATTGGAGCCAAATCATATTACAATTTAGGAAATCATTGTTTGCCCTTAAAAGATGGGTGGAACTTCTTGTTCTCATTAGAAGTGCTTCTGATTTAAGTGCTTTCACAGCCCCAGGTACGAAGTAAAATAAAACTGACAAAGTTACTTTAAGAGTGTATTTTACAAGGATCAGGAAATTCCATTGTGACTTCAGACATGCTAGTTTTCAGGCCTGGAACAGTTTTGAATTTGAGTATAATAGCCATTTAGATATTTAGAGACAGGAATACATAATATAATTGTTAGCATTAATATGGTTTTGAAAACTAGCAGTTCCATTGTAAAAGATCCTAGCCATCAAATATTTGCATGTATTTGCAGGTGCAAAGAGAGGATGGAGGTTGTGATTTGTTCTTTTAGCATCTGGTGTGTTGTATGGCAAATCCCATTTAGTAATTTTGAAGGGTTTATTTGACATAGCATTCAATTTTGAAACTAGTTGCTTGTTTTGTGGCCTAGTGCAGTGAACTTTTTCTGTGGTGGATGGATCCAACTTGCTTGAAGGCATTGTCAGCAAAATTCAGCTCTGTACCAGCTGGTTACGAGGATGGGAGAGAAGTGCAGGGAAGATGATAGGGTTGGTCCCATTTCAAGATTTTTGGTGGTTGTTCCTCTAAAAGAGAAATATGTGAAAAAAAATTGTGATATATGGTAGTAAACCTACTCAGTCCTGAAAAAGTACAATTCGTACAATTGGAAGTACTTCCCTATTTTAAAATCTTTACCAAATAAAATTTGCCATACAATGTAATATTTCATGATTGGGTTTCAGTAGTGGTTGGGTCACAGTCAAGAATTTTGAATTGTGAGTATTCTTCACAAATATGTAAGAAAATATTTTCTCTGAAGAGTAACAAAGCTATAAATGTTTTGATTTGCTACCAACATATGAATCACTACAGAGATTGATTCTCTTTTCCATTTCCTACAGCGGATAAATCCCTCTGCAGAAATGGTTATGATTGATAGGATGTTTAACCAGGAGGAAAGAGCATCTCTGACCCGGGATAAGCGTCTTGCACTTGTGGATCCTGGTAAATAATGCTTAACTTCTAATTTGAGTGTGGAGTGTTTAAAAATAGTTGTGGCCACAGTGAGGCACTGATTGCTATGGATTCCAGTAATTGAAATACCGAGTAAGCAGTTGCAAGATAACTTCTCATAACTCCAAAATTCAGCAATCCAGAGACACTCTAAGGTTGAAGCAGTTATTTGTGGGGGAAAAAAATATTTGGCAGAGAAATGTTTGAGTTTCTTTTAACAACAGTAATGACTCCTGCAGTGTCTCCATTCTAGCAGGGAAGAATCTGTGAATTTGCTTGCAGCCAGCAAGGACACCACTGTTTGAAGCATGAATGCTCTTGTTCATCTTAATGAAGTGTTGCTTTTGGGGTGTCATGGCCATTTAAATGGCACCATTTTTAACTGGAATGTTGTTGAACATAGCACCTGGAACCACATTATTTGTGTAAGATTACAGCTACTATTTGTTTAAAGGTTCTGCATGATCTGCATATTTTAAAAGCTATTCATTGGTTGTTTTGTAGAAAGTGTTAGTCTTCAGAGACCATATTTTCATATTTAGAGTGCTGGGAAGTGCCCTTAATCTGGTTTTACTGTGCACATACGTGTGTAGTGTGCTGATTAATTTAGTGATAATCTCTTGCACTGTACACAGCAGAACATTTAAGCATATGAGCAACTCTTAAAGACCCAGATCTGTAAGCTGTGGATGTTATTTGAATTTCAGTACTCACAAGCTGTGTTGGAGTGTCAGTTATTTTGGTGTATAGATAATTTTAATAAAATGTTGGTACTTAATTTTCAGATGGTTATCAGGCCGATTTTTGTTGTTCTGCCAAACAATTTGAGAAAACAGCTGAAGAAGCACAGTCCAGCAAAAGTGACCATCAATCTAGCAAAACATTACCTTCTCGAAGTCAGACTACCAAAACCCAGGCCAGAGACCGACCAAAATTCAGCTCAGCAGAGTCCACAAATCACAGTAAACTTCCTCTAGTGCCTAACAACATTCTGACGCCACAAGAAGGAAAAGCTTCTACTAAAAAATCCGAGAGTCTCACAAAAGCTTTAAAGTTTGAAAAAGCTAATTGTTCTTCTGAGAGCCAATATGTGGCCCTTTCTGAAGAAAGGATGACTGGGAAAGATCTTGCCAAGTCCACTGAGAATTCTTCGAGTTCTGAAGACTTGTCAAAAATAGTTTCAAGAGGCAGTCATGGAACACACAATAAAATATCAAGGAACACAGTTCAATCTTTCTCAAAGGTAACGTGTAATAATTCACTTCAAGACAAAACTCTGAGGAGCTCTCCAAAGAATGAGGTTTTGCATCTTGATAACAGGAAAGGCTCTGGTGAACCCCAGCAAGACTTACTGCTCAGTAAGAGTTTAGAAACTACATTTAAAAACATCTTGGAACTTAAAAAAGCTGGGAGACAGCCGCAAAATGAGGCAACAAGTAGTGGCTCGGTTGAATTAGAGTTTCCTACTTTTTCACCTATTGCTTCACAAGAGAACTGCCTGGAAAAATTTATTCCAGACCACAGTGAAAGTGTTGTAGAAACTGACTCTATTTTAGAAGCAGCTGTAAATAGTATCTTAGAGTGTTAATAGATACAGTACCATGGACAAGTTATGTTTCTCTTAGCAGAAGCAAATGTGAATGACACCACAGGTACAGCCTGACATGCATTTAAGGTTAATCTTTCTAAATTAGATTCTGTTCTGTGTTTGAGAGCAATACTCATTGTGGTTACAGTGAGATATCCAAGTAAAGTTAATCCTTGTTAGAATGCAGTCTGTTAGGGCCTTACTGTTTCAAGTATTATTATGATAGTGCTTTTGCTAATTGAGCAGTACTGCAACATAACAAGGTTGCAGGTTGTTAGGCCCTATATAATATGGTAATATACTGACAATCACAGTCATTTGAAAGGATATATTTATTAAGAAAATGTTTTTAAAGAGTGATGGAAGCAACAATTCTCCCCTACCCTTCTCTTCCACAAATCATCAAATTTTTAGTTTTTCTGGAAAACCCACTGTACCTCTATTCAGAAATGATTATTTGCTTTGTTAATGAATCTGTATTCTAGGATTCTTAAGTTGGAAGGAAATCATCAGTGTGTTTACAAGGCTTCATAATTTAAACTTTAAGTGCTTTTCTATTGCTTTCTGAGCAGAAACTAGTACTTGATGATATATTTGTAGTGGGTAACTTTAGTCTGTGGGATGATATTATATGATCTTAGTCACAGTGGCATGATATGAAGTAATAAATGCTTGACTAAGGAAGGTAGAATGGAAGCCAGTAAATAGCAAAGTGTACAGGATGAGGCCATGATAGAGCCATGAATTTATATATATAATACATATATATGTTATCTCTTGAGGAAAAGATTTTGCATTTTATAATTGGATGTAGTCAGCCTTGAGTCTTTCTGAAGTGGTATAAATGTTTTCTTTGATTTGTTGTTTGGTTTTTTTTTTTTTTAGACCAGTTGTCAGAAGCACTTTTATTTGAAAACTGTATTTGTAGCTTATATTTTAAGAGGACGTTAGCCTTACTCTGATTAAATTTAAAGGCCAGTGTTTATTTTTGATTTTTTTTATTTTTGCTATCAGAGAATGTTAAATCATCCACCGTAGCAGTCATAATTATCAAGATATGTACAGACCAAAGTTGATCAGCAATCCCATTGTTTAAACATATCAAAAATGTGTTATTATTAATTCATATTGTAAAGCCAAGTGAAACCATTGCATGGTTTGCATTTGGCTTGCTGTCATGTTGTTAAGATAGAATCTTATTATTTTATTTATTTATTTTAATCTATAACTTTTTTTTTTGCTGCCCATGCTGCTTTGTTGTAGTTTACTTTGGTCATGAGTGCTTTTATGCACATAAGCGCGCTGACGTTCGTCACGTGTGTGTAGTACATATGTCTGCTCAGGAGGATACAGCTTTTGTGGTTTCTAAGGTATGCTCATGTTCTCCCCCAGAACTTCTCCACTTTTTCTCAGAAACATTACCAGCCATTTTCCAGACTTGCTGATTATGATTTTCGTGATAGAGAGGCTCATTGTGACAAGCTGTGGTTGTCAGTCAGATTGCCAGGAGAGAAGCCAAAGGGTTTTGCTGGTGTGTAATTCAGTCCATCTGAATGGCACAGAAGGAAGCAGAATTAGCTCCTTGGGATAGTAGAACATTACAGCTCAACTCAGTGTTGAGCTGCAGTCCACTGTCTGACCACTAAAGGAAACCAAATCTAGAAAGCAGTGTGAGAAAGATGAACTTCCTTAAAATTCATCTCCCCTTCAACGTGAATGGAAGTACTGGTTTTGTATGTTAATAATTGCCATTTAAAAAAATTGTGCCAATTTTAAAGTACATGTTTGTAAAAACCCAACATTCCCAAGTGTTGTATAAAATATTAATAAGTATTGCCAGTTTTAAATTTTTAGTTGGGTGTCCACAGAATAGACTCTCAGGCAGTTAGTTGTTTTCTTATTGGCAAAACTGACAAGATAGTCTTCACCTATTGCCTTTTTAGATTTAATAATATTCTCATGGCTGTGTATCCTGATGCATATTTTATTTTACCATTTTGGAAATTTAACCATTCTAAACTATTTAGGAAAAAGAGCATTAAGTTACACAGCTGTATGTTAAGTAGTTAAATTTTTTTTTATTGAGAAAGAAAAGTGAAGTTGCACGTTCATCAATCCCCTTGCTTTTTGTACCACCTTGAAATGGGTATGGGGTTTTCAGCCTCTCTACAGCAATTACATGACTGAAGTATCAGGCTATGTGTCTTCTATTGGGTCACATTTGGGGAGAGGGGGCAATGGCATATAAAAAAAGACATTATAAAAAGTAATTGTGGCTGATTTGGTCAGACACATTTCTCTGAACTGCTGATGAGAGGAACCCATTGAACAATCCTACTAAGATTGGTCCTAGATTGTTAATGTTCTGTTCACTCCTTTGAATTCAATTCTAAAGGAATTCTGGTACGTGGTGAAGCAGTAAATGGAAGAATTGTATTTTTGTGGTGCTTAAAAAAGAGTTTATTAATCATATGGGCTCAAGTCCAGCAAAGTATTGTGAATGTGCATGACTTTAAACATGTTTTCATTATTTTGCTGGATCAGCATTGTGATTTCAATGTTATTTAATACTGCCTAATATTAAAACAAATTTTAAACTGGCAATTAAGAAAACTATGTTCATTTTGAAGATTTTAGTATAATTTATCTGTTAGAGTAGGGAGGCCTTACAGACTGACTTCACTTAAAGAGGATGTGTCACTTATTGTCAGTGTGGTATGGACTTTATTTGCTTAAATACCTTCATTTGTAAAGTATGTCTCACTTGAAATTGCTTTGTATACATTTTGTAAAAATATTTATAAAATGTTTTGTAAAAAAAAAAAGTATAACAAATTGCAGTTTATTTTGTTATGTTGGATAAATACTGTTAAAAGACACAAGTCAGTAAATATATTGTTAATCCATGGATAGGAAATGTTTAGTTGGAGATTACAAATTGAAACAACCATTGCAATACAGCCAAAGATTTGGGAAAAAATGTCTATCTGTGATTGTCTTGATTTAACCAAGTTGAATATTTACATTTCCAAAAGAGTATTGATCTCAGTTTTAAGTAATATGACTACAGAATATTCTTACTCCTCTGCTTTTCATGATGCAGCTCTGTTGTACTATACTTAGTAGGCCAACTTTCCATACTCTTTATGCATATTTCTGAACGTACACGATTAGATTTGGTTCATGTGGCATTATAACAATGTACAATAATATTAATCTCCAAATTACAAGAAAGTCAATGGTCCTGCCTTGTTGGTATTAGAAGTCTCACCGCAGCAAGGTCCTTGAGACATGCTCTCCTTCTGTGATGTATTTTCACAAGGTAGAGGAATCATCTTCCTGATGCCTTCAGGAGATGGAAGATAAGAGGGCTTTTGTCAGTCAAGTGGCCATGGCATCCACTCTGCAGGTTTGGCTCATATCAGCTGCATTTGGTTATAGATGCCTGTGTTTGGGTATTTCCCATTCCTTCCTTCTGGCTGTGAGAAGTTACTGCAAGTGCAGGTGATACAGCAAACCTTGCTACTTTTACTAGAGAGGTGATGGACGTTTTTCTACTGTGATTGAATTTTTCAGAAAGTATGCTGAGACTCTGATCTAGTAAAGCTCTTAAGCCTGGAACTTCCTCACTTTATTTTTGGAGGCTATGGAAGTGGAGCATTGGTGAAGGGCACTGCCTCTCAACTTGGAGTAGGGCCTGCACTGTTGAAAGGTAGAAGTCTTCATGGTTAGTATTTGTTATTTTGTCAATCAGGCAAAATAAACACGCCTTTTTAATGCTTCCTACATACATTCAGACAGTAACAAAATGAATAAAATCAGTTATATATTATTTAAATCTCTGTTTGGGTTAGGATGGCTAAGCATCTTGTTGGGGTTTTTTTTTGTTTGTTTGTTTGTTTTTTTTGTTATGATTTTTTTTCTTTTTGTCATATCCCTGTAGACTCATAAGGCAAACCTTTTGCATTGCTAAACATTTTGTGTAAGGTTTAGCGTGCAGCTGCCTTCACCTGAGAATATGTTATGGGAACATGGTGGGTTTTTTATTGCCTTTTAATAGCGTTTTTATGCTGGGGCTTATGTTTAGTCCAACTTAAGGGTCAGAATTTCTGAAGATTTGGGCATGTGTGTCAATGCATAGCTTATTTAAGAAAGTTAGAACACCATTCATTTTGAGGATCTGAATGAAGAAAAAAAAAAAAAAGCCAGAATAAGCTTGGCACAAGGAAAGGTAAGTAAATAATTTCAAAACTTTTGGAATTCCTCTCTTCTTCAGGAAATGTTTTTTTATATAAGCCTTTGAACTTTTCCTCTAAAACCATACATGCATTTCCTTGGAGTTTTCACAACAATGTGTTTGTCAGACAGCTTCAAGAAATGGGAGAAATTGTGACTGGGGGTCAGCTCTTACTTTGGTTAAAGGAAGTCCCTGCAGAAAATAAGTTCTGGTGAAGATCTGATCATAGCACCTCTGGTGCACAGATGCAGTGCATGTACAGATTTCAGACTGCAGTAGTGGTGGGTGTCCTGAGTTACTTGTTTGTGATTTATGGATTGGCATTTGTGTTTGCTGCTAATCTTGCAACTGGTCGTTGTATTGGGTGTGGGAAAAATACATAATAACAAGTTGCAAGAGGTAAATACCAAGCAAACTTGAGGGAGCTTCCTGTAGTAGGGAAGAAAACCATTAAAGGACTCAAAGTGTCCAGCTAAACCAGTATTTCTGTTGTAAAGGCAAAAAAACATTTAAAGTCACCCTGCTGTGTGCTGAAGTTAAACCCCATTTTATATTTTTTTAGAGATTATATCTTACTTTGTGGGGGAAAAGTATTTTATAAATGGAGGAACTAGCTACATCAGAATTTAAGGCTCTTTTGGATTTGATTTTATTTATTTATGTATGTACACACACACACACACACACACACATGTGTCTGTGTGTATATATATATATATATATATATATATGTATGTATGCAAGGCGGGGATGGACCTCCCAGACAGCTAGTGACAAGACAAAAAGACTCAAGATGTGCCAGGGGAGGTTCAGGCTGGATATAGGAGGAATTTCTTCACTGAAAGGGTTGTTCCTCACTGGAATGGACTGCCAAGGGAGTGGAGTTATCACCCCTGGAAACCTACTGTAGCTCATTTCACAGCGTGGCATTGTTGGGCGTATCTGGGGCTGACAAATGGCCAACAGGATAAAAAAGCATGTAAAAAAGCTTAACATTGAGGTTGAACAATTTTCCCTTGCTTTCATGGTAAAATTAATCAAGGATTTTGAAGGCATCTGTTAGCAAGGGCAAATGGCAGATACAGAGCGGTCAGGAGCAGGGATGTGGAAACCTTTGTGTACAGAGAAGGAAATTCAGATGGGGCTGAAGGAGAAGAGGCTCCAGGGTTTGGAAGAAATGAGCAGGAAGGTGAGTAGGTGTGTGTGGGATGGAGTTTTTGGGACCTTTGAGATCTTAATGACTTGATTTAAAAAACACAGGATGTGTTGTAGACACGGGAAGTTGTACAGTATTGTATCTGTTTATGTATTAGATAACATAATTAACATACTTAAACATACTGCTCTTTTTTCCCTTTGCACCTGGGTGAAGAATGAATTTAGTGAATATTTACTCAGATGAGAATTTGTGTGTCATAACACAAATTGCAAGCATAGGCTCACACACAGTTTGAAAGCTGTTTGTGAAAGAACATACCTACTATGCAAGGTTTGATGTTAATTTGAGCAAGAGCATTGGTAAAAACTGTGAGTCAGTTCCAAAGTGGTGTGGAATGGGGGATGTATTCTCATGCTACTGAATGAGTATCATTGACAGCACAAGTCTTTACTAAGAGGCAAGGAAGCTATAGCATCTATTTGCTACTAGACTTGGTTTTTTTTTCTGAGGTTGCATTTCCACCATTGATTTGAATATTTTTGAGCTTTTAGTGAAAACAATATACAACCTTAAGATATCTGTAGTAATTAGAATTCCCTTTATGAAAATGGATTATGTTACTCTAATCTATTAAGGGCAGTTTTAATTCTGTGAAACCAGTCTGAGAGTTAAAACTTACTTCCCAGAGAGTTAAAGACTTGCTTTTTTTTTTTTGGATGAAATTACACCACATTTGATTTTGTTAAAGCCAAAAGGGAGATACCACCCCACTATGATTTTGTTTTGTTTTGTCCTTTGGCAAGCGAATTTTAGTCTAAGTAAGTAGTAAAGCATTTTTGGGTACTTCTAAGACACTTAGACCTGTGTCTGTGGCAGTGTTCTGTTAGAGGCTGTGTGGTTTGTTTCAGAGCCATTGTTATCAAGCAGGATCCCACCAAAAAATGGTCAAATTTTACCTGTACTCCCATTTTCCATAAATTTTCCATAACTTTTGGGGGAACTCATGTTTCTATCTTCAATTTGTTAACTCTAGCTAAGAAACCCCCTGTGCTATTTGCATGCAGATGTGTTTAGCATCTACCCCACACAGAAGGTATTTTCTTCCTTACCTGGCTGGTTTGGTAGAAATAAATACCAGGGCGAGATTATTGATGACAGAGAAAAAGGAATTTATATAACTTTTTTTTTTCATCTGCCATGCTCTTCCAGACTTGAAGGTGTTACTAGCAGTTTTATGGCTCTGATACCAGGGCCCAGGCATTGAAAGTATTTGAGACTGAAGACTAGAGTAAATCGTGCCACGAATGGTGTGACCAGGAGCCTCAAAACCTTATACTCAAATACAGACCTGTTTGTTTGTACTGCAATCCAAAAGCAGGATTTATCTTGAAATCTAGTTTTCTTGTATGTATGGAGAGGAAGAGGAGACGGAGCAGACGTAAATTGTTAAAGGTCCATTTTTATAAAAACAGAAAAAAAGAGGATTTTCACTTGCTTCTTCCTTCCCCTCATTTACTTAACAAGGTTGCAGGAGCTTTGACATTGGTGAGTTAACAATCTTCTGTAAAAGGTTTAAAAAAGAGAAGCAGGGTGGAAAGCAGAGTATGCAGCTCTATTTGTCCATTCCAGAGGTAGCTTAGTAACATCAGGTTCTGTGCAAATAAACAGTAGGTTTCAATTATCTGCTGCTAATTATCACCCAAATTTGATTTGCATGCTCTTCAAAGGGACTCATATCTTTCCATTTAGTTATTTGTTTCAATGCAATGAATCTTTAATTCAAACCAAATGTGGGCTAATCTCCTACTGGGAAAAAAAAAAGGCGAGGAATGTATTTATCCGCAGTCATATCAGTTTAATTTTAGTTTAATGTATGTGGTGATTCATGGCCTCGGTGGGGAGGTGAATTTGTGTCAATCTGTGAATTGGCTTTGCCTGTTTGGCAAGTTTGTAAAGGGTTTGGTCAGTTGTAGAAGGTCTTAAATAATTGTGCCAAATGAGGTGGTTCTGGTGGGCTTTGAGTAATGAGAGGAAGTTTTAACATTATACAGATGTAACCAGATCTCATTGCGAAGACTTTTCCCCCCAGATATTATTTTCCTTACACAACATCAGGTCAGTTGGTCTTTCACATAGACATTTTTTGTACTGCAGTAATTATCCTTTTAATCTTTATAGGCAGACTATTTATTCCTCTGTCTGTAGTGATGCAGCAAACAGTCTCTGAGTGCATTGAAATAATGGTCTCATGCCTTTCCTTCTCCAAAAGCATCTACGAAAATCTACAGGCCTGTAGGGAGGAAATTAAGCAATTTAAGACATGTCTGATGGAGTGATTGACTAATATGTCAAGCAGCACCCTTGCAGGGAATCCTGCAATACTGTGTCATGTGGACATTGTCCTGGGAAACATGCTGTAGGTGACGCTGCTTGAACAGGGGCCTTAGACAAGGTGATCTCTAATTGTCCCGTTCATCCTTTATGACTCTATGCTAATAATATTCAGTAAATATTGTGTGGAAAGGTTATTTAAATGTGCAGTCATAAATGTAACTTTGGTTTCACTGACTGCATTTCTGAGTTGAACTTTATGGGGTCACACAGGAGATGAGGTGTACTGAAAAATATATCGGTTTCAGCTTTTTATGACTTAGAAAAAGAATATACTGTCAGAAACATGATAAAAGATTGTTACCAGTCAAATGGTTAGTATTTCAGAGAGAAAAAGAATTGCAGGTGTGATAGCCTGTATGACTATTTATCCTGCTCAAGGGAACGTATTTTTAATTTAAAAATTTTTAATTTTGAAAAAAAGCCAAATCTCCTCCTCTGACTGCTGGGAAGGGAGCGCCCATCTCCCAGACTCCTGGGTGCTCTCAGTAGCAGCCTTTGTGAAGCTAAAATAACAAATAGTAAAATAAAGTAGGTGTCATCTTTAGCAGAGCTGTCTCGCGAATATTCACCAAATGCCAGCAGCTACTGATCCTCTGTTGGACAATCTCCTACATTTCATAAAGTGTTCACTGGATGCAGTGAATGCCCTTCATTTTAACATGTCTTGTCTCTTTTCAGCATTAAAAATATTCTATGTCCGTCCTCATCCGAAATCTCTTTTACCTGGTCTGTTAACCACTGCTGCAGAAGCTGCCAGCTCCCTGCTTGAGACCAGTCCTGATCTCTTCCTTCAGCTCGTGGTGAAAGCAGTGCTGGCAGCTGCTCTCTGAGCACAGATGGCAAACTTAGACAGTCCTTGTTCAGACACTTGAGCCTCTGCGTTTTGTGTCCCATGGAATCCGTCTTTGTGATAAAAACATCATTACTTATTCAGTGCTTTTGTGCTGTAAGGGATCCAGCCTGGGGGCAATCTGCCATGCAGCTGGCTAGGCATGGAACAGCCACAGCAGGGAAAAGGGTAAATCCAATTGGGGAGTGCTGCTTGTAAAGGTGGCAGTGAAAGTGTTAGCTAGCCCTGGTAACTGGTAACAGCCATTCACAATGATGGGCAGTTTGGGTACACATTCTTGCTAAAAATTGTGTTGCAGATTGTGCATCCCTGTTGTCTGTCCTGCATGTAGGAGTTTATAGAACCTCCAGGGTGAATGCCCTCACAAACCAGGGCCATGAAAGCACAGGTACCTCTGGATAAAGAGTTTTTAGGAGCGTGTGGGTTTTTTTGTTTGTTTTTTTGTTTTTGTTTGTTTTTGGTTTTGTGTATTTTTTTTTTTTGGTTGTCTATTTTAACTTTCTATTTTTTTTACCCAGGAGAAGGAAGAAGAAATTGGGGGCAGGTAAACTCTACAATCTGGGTAAAAGCTGAAATATGCTCTGCAGAGCCTTTTTATCCTACATTTTGAGTACCTTTCAGAAAGAATAGCATGTATAGATTCTGTAGGCAGACAGACACAATAGCACTGCAAAGTGTGAATTTGTTCCAGCTGTCTTAATGGAGTGTTGGTTTTAAAACCGAATTTCACTGCTGCTTGCTATGCAATTAGCACACAGTGAATACATTTGGTTAGCTCAGCTGTGTGTACCATACTTAGCTTTGGGGTGGATATCAGTATGGACATTTCAATCAAAACATCTTTGTGAGCAGTCAAAGAGCAAACAAAATTTAAGGCAATGAAAGCAAGAACACAACAGGAAAAGCTGGTAATATTTCTATCAAAATTTATTTGAATGAAGTGTTAATTTCTGTTATACAAGAAAAGAACTCAAAGTAACCAAAAAACATAACAAAAAGAGTTGAAATGCAGGAAATTCTAAACCCACATTTTTAAATGGTATCATGTAAAGTAGAACCTGACAAGCAGTGGATGATCAAGAGAAGGTGAATCTGATACTATCATGTAAACTTGAAATACAGGAGAACGAGACAGCTGATGAAACAAAGATAAGCATCAATGAGGTAAACCCACTTTTATTAAAAATATAACTGTTCCAGAATAGTAGTAATAGAATTACTGTCTTGTGTAATAACAATGGTATTTACTGGTACAAACTTTTGAGGCCTAGAGCATAGTGAGATGAAAAAACCCACCCTGATTGAGGAGATTCTCCCCACTTTCTAAGGATAAAACAATTAATGTATGTTATAACTTCCAAGATAGCTTAAGATCTTATTACACCTCCTCAGTAGTGATCTCTAAGTTGCTTTTCTGAATCTCTTGTTCGTTTCATGATGTTCTACACTACTAAAAAATTAGGAAGTTTTTAAGCACTTACGATAGATCAGAAGGAACAGGAAACTATTTCCAAAAATTCTGGAACATTCTGGGTCAGGGAAGGGATCTTTTTCCAGACTTAAATATAGTGTATTTTATCAATTTCTGGTGGCTGTGGTTTGTGGATCATTCTCATGATTCTCCACGAGGTGGAGGAAGCAGCTTATGATTTGGGCTGTGGTGTGGGAAGGGGCTGTGCAGGGCTCCTGCTGCCCTCCTTTCCCACTGTCAGCACCCACACCCACCCACTCCATGGGGGAGGATCAAAGGATGGGCTTTGAAGCATTTCTTGCTGCTTTGCTGTTTTTTAAGAATGACAGTGGGGATTTCAATATTGTGATTTTTCAGGAGGTCTCTAAGGGCTGCACAGAATCATAGAATATGCTGAGTTGGAAGGGACCCACAAGCATCATTGAAATCCAACTCCTGGCCCTGCACAGGACATCCCCAAGAATCACACCGTGTGCCTGAGAGCACTGTCCAAGCAAGAAGGATGCTGATGTGACTGTGATGGGAGAAGCTCAGTCCCACAGCTGGGTGCTGCATGTCTGTGGCCATGCAGCCAGGGGGTGGCTGGGCTGGCAGATTTACCTGGTGCTCTGAGATTTGGTGTGCTGCAGTGCACTCAGTCCTGGAGGGCTGTTTCAATATAAAACTGCTGTTCTCTAGGGGTAAAGTACAAGTGGGAAAAAGAACAGCTGATGTCTGTAATTAAAAATATTGTAATTTACACTAGATTTCTGCTGAGGGCTCTGGTTTGTGAACAGTGTTTCAGGTTTTCTGTTGACTATGGTGGGATTCTGAAGGACTTAGCTTGCGCAATTATACCCAAACTTGTCTGTTGCAGAGTCCTGTGTTTTCAGTCTTTGCAGCTCCTAAAAATCAAACTCCATTTCATTTGTAATTTCCTTTCCTTGTCTGAAACCCTCACCCTATTGTTTTTTATTTATTGCTGTGGTGAAACATGTCAAAATAGAAATATTAATTTTAAAATTAGATTCAGTGTATTTCTGTTGAAAAAAAGAAACAAACTCTGTTAATACTCCTATATGAATGCTGCTTCTGTTTTAGCAGTTCATCTTATGGCAGATCACTTGGCTTACTTTTCAAGGCATTAAAGTGTGCTTGCAGCCATGATGAGGTTGTTTCAGCTTTTTACAGCTAACTCAATTGCATCGAGACAAAAAGTCACTGGAAGGGGGTGTTATTAAGGTGATTTGCAGTACGTGAGCACAGCAGTAGAACTGCAGACTGAGATAGTGAATTTCTTGGGAAGAAGGCTGGAAAGGGGCCTTGAGGAGCCATTTCTTCCTCCATATGTGCCAATCCTGTGCCTATTCTGCTCTTGGCAGAAGTCTGTTGAAGGTTGCCATTGTGAGTTTACATAAAAGGTAGTTTTGCTTCCTTTTGCCCCAAACATTTTCTTGGAGCTGCTTGTTTTTGTGTTCCCAGAAGCATTGTGTTGCCATAAATAAAGCATTGGAGAGCTGCAGTGTGAGCTTAAAAAGAAGTGGGATGTGAGGAAGGTGTGGAGTTCATAAATAGTGTTGTGTCAGGGAAAATATCCATGAAGGTGTTCTTAAATGTAGGATGGAGTGTATTCTGCTATGTCCCAAAGCTTTTATTTTCTGGGGGGAAGGGCAAATTGTTGTTTGGTTTAGTTGATACTTGGTTTATTTGCTTTTTTTTTTTTTTTTTCCCTTTACTGGTACTATTTGTGCCACTTCCTTAAAAGCAATAAGCAACAACTTTTTTTTTGCCAAAATACATGAGCACTTCTTCCAGGACGGCTTTGCTAGATAGAGCCATAATTTCTTCTTGCTTCTGACTGATGCACCTATGACAGTAACTCATCTCACTCATAGTCAGGACTTTGACATTTCTAACAGCTTGGATATATGATCTGTACTTCAGGTGAGATTTGGTCTCTCCTCCTTCCCATATGTTAACCTTCTGATAAGCTAAATAATGTTAACATAAACTTTTCTGAAAAAGGTTTACAGGAGTCGAGCTTTGCCAGCTTCTGTGCCAGCTAAACCAATGTTACTGAAGACTCATTTAGTAGCAATCTGTTAGTGGGGTAAATCCGTCAGATGACCAGGCCCCAATTCCTCTTGAGAGGCTTAAAATTCAGGTGGCCATAGTTATGATTAATAGAATCTTAGCTTTAACAGAAAACATTCTGCATTGGTAATAATGGAAATTTAATGGTAATGTGCTTTCTCTGGGTGGAGGGGTAAGTATATGGGAACACCCTACAGATTACTTGAAGAAAAACCACATTTATTCTGAAGTACATAACCTTGGCCAGAGATAGCTGATCTCTGGAGCTGTGCTAAATTATGTGAGTTATCTGTCCCCAGAGAGGCAAAACCTATCTCCAGAGTCCTGAAAACATATGTTGCCGTTGCTATTTTATTTTTGATACAGGACTCAGTTTGGGCAATACCTATATGTGAAGCAGGTCACACTTAGCAGGTTGGGACAGCAGTCTCCTTAAAGCTTAACTCTTTAAATGAAGAGTTTTCTCTCTGTGTGATGAGGAGAGAGACTGCCTTAAGTTCTCTAGCAAGAGCAGATTCAGAGCAAAACCCCATGAGGAGCTTCGGAGAAAGCTCTGTGGCTTCCCTGCAGGGTCAGGCTGGAACAAGGACCAGACCAAGGGACTCTTTGACAAGGGATGGACCCTTGCTGAGCCATACCCAGGGCTGGGAAAACTCAGCAGGTGCCCCTGGAGCTTCTTAAAATGACCCAGCAGTCTCAAGCATGCACAGCCTGGGATGCTGCTCTTGCTCCCTTGCTGCAGGACCTGGATGGGAGAGTTGTTCCCCTCTCTGCCCACCCATGGCCATCCCTCCACCCCTGTTGCAGTGGAAGATTGCTATACAATGAGGAATTAACAATCTATACGAATGAAATTTTACTGTCATGGGTGCTAACTCCAGCAGATAGAAGTGAGTGTGAAATGAGCATAGTCTCTTACTTTTGGAGTGAAGGCTTTAGTAGCTTAAACTGGAGCCAGTCTCCTGAGACGGGGAGATGTGTGTCTTAAGGCTTGCAATCATTTTTCCAGTGGAATTTATTAATCTGATTGCTATTTCCCTTTATCACAAAGACTCTGTAATTTCTAATATTTTAAAAATCTTTATGATCATTCTGTTTGCTGGTGGCTCAGGCTGACTGGAAAAAAACAATCCATAAAACACGTGGTGAAGTGAAAAATACCCTGAAATTTCACTTCAATGCTCTGGCCAAATCTATCTTATGGGAGTTGCTACTCTAGCCTGCTCTGTGCTGGAGAGACATTTTTCTCATCTTCACTTGTGCTGCAAAACTGTGCTTCCTCTTATGCTGAGGCCAAGCACATCCTGAGAAAAACTGCTTGGTTTGCCAAACATGCAGCTGATGACATGTGTATTTATGCTCCCTGGCAAACTAAGTTAAACAAACAGGGACTAAGCTGGGCAGACGTTATAGGAGGTAATACTTCATTATAACTTGACTATGAGCTGCTTATTCTTCTTCCCAATTATGGCATCCCTGTGCATCACTTTGCCAAGAGATGAGTATTCTGGGGAAAACCAAATTATGGCACATAAAACCTTGGAAGCACAGTAACTGTACAGGAAGGGACAGTAGCAGGAGTGAAGGGTCTGAGCACATGTAAATTTGTCTCATTTTGTTCCAAGCATGGTTGTTTCTACCTCAGATATTCAACTGTTAAATTAATTCCTGAAAACTCAGTCATTCGGTTCACAGTGTGCCTGAATTCAAGCCGTGTTTCAGTAACATCAGGTTCTGTGCAAATAAACAGTAGGTTTCAATTGTCTGCTGCTAATTATCACCTAAATTTGATTTGCACGCTCTTCAAAGGGACTCATATCTTTCCATTTAGTTATTTGTTTCAGTGCAATGAATCTTTAATTCAAACCAAACGTGGGTCAATTTCCAACTGGAAAAAAAAAATGTGAGGAATGTGTTTATCCATGGTCATATCAGTGTCTCTCTTCAGTATAATATATGTGGTGATTCATGGCCTTGGTGGGGAGGTGAATTTGTGTCAATCTGTGAATTGGCTTTGCCTGTTTGGCAAGTTTGTAAAGTCAGTTGTAGAAGGTCTTAAATAATTGCTCCTAACGGGATGGTTCTGGTGGGCTTTAGAAAAAGGAGCACTGCAAGTCCTGAAGTTACACAGGCACAGAAAAATCTTGTTAGACTTCAATTCCCATCCTACCTATAAAAAGATATCTGTGTGAGGATGAAATGGAGAGATAGGATAACAGGATCTAGACTCTTTTCTACTGCTTTGAATCTTACCTTGAAAACGTGTGTGTTATATTTTACACAGGCTCCTTGGTTGTTGCTGTAACCCTCTGGCATGTGCACCACCATAAAATTTCAGTCACAGAACTGAAGGAATTCTGGACATTTTTCTTTTTAAAATAAACAGAAAGCACCAAATGCAAGCAAGAGGGCTACAGCAACAAGAAAATTTCATAGTAATAAATACCACATGTGAACACGATTTATGAAGCAGACAATAAGGACTAATTTAAAAAGAGAAATCCTTCCATTCTCTTTCATGTGGCTAAAGGCAGCATAATTTCTGGCTGTCTTTACTGGAGATTTATTCAAAGATTTAACACCCCCTTCTGTTTTTCTTCTCCTGGAAGCTCAGAGGAGGATACTTTATTAACTTGCTATTCTTTAGATTCACATCTGACCTCTGATTTCTTTTAACATGGAGATAGTTGGTAGGAGGTTTGATTTTTTTTTTATTTAAAGAATACTTTCAAGATATTTCAGTACTTTCAGTAATGCATTTCCTGCTCTTTTTTAGTTTCTTTCTAGTGACTGGAGTAAATACCAATATTTTTGATAAGTCCATGGATACTGAAAAACCCCTTCTCAAATTCCATATGTTGCCTTTTGATACTTCAAAATAGGTTCTTCTTCTGCAGAGATGTTACATAACCTATCTTTAATTTGGTGTGCTAACAGTCAGCTAAGCGTAAAGTAGTGACCTAATGTAAAAATGTTTGCTGTTGGCAGTGGAAGAAAGATTTCAACTTTATAGCAAGTATTTCTTGCTTATTTAAAAAGCCCCAAAGTAAAAATAAACTAGGAAGTACTTGCCTGTCACAATAGAAGTGGGATATATCTTAGGGATGTTCAGATTCATGGATATATTTAATGTAAATTCTCCGTGTGTTTTGTAAGGTTTGGTTGTGATGCATTTAGTCACTTCTTGTTTCCTAATATCTGTGTCTATTCTGCCTTGGTGAGGAACAGCAACATGAAAAAGGCTTTGCTTTTCTATATTCTTAGGGTTTTCAGACAATGTATTAAAATGAATTGTCTCTCTGAGAGTGAAGCCCTAAAGAAATAGTCACCACTGTGCAGAGATTTTGAGTGTGGATGGTGGTGGGCTTTTTTAAGTTCTTCACTGCTTTCACTATAATTTTCGTAGAGCTGGAGCTCACTTTAGTAGAATCTGAGCATTCACCTTTTAAAGGATGATCTGTCTGCAGATTTCCTGCCTGGAATAACGTTTACACCATGTGAAGAATGATACCTTTGCTAAAATATCCTTGAATGGTGCTTTTTGTAGGAGTTTCTCTGTTCCTGCTCTCATTCCTCTAAAGCCTCTGAGTTGAGAGTATGGGAACTCGTGAATATGATTGATACTGTTTGAAATTACCAGTTCTGAATGAACATATCAGCTTTCTTGTATCGGTTGCATAGTAATAACTGGAAATTCCTTAAGGATTTGCCTTGTACACTCTTGTTTTGCAGTTCTCCGTTTCTCTTCAAAGAGAAAAAGAATTTCTCTTTGAATTGAAAATTCAGAGAAAACAGGGGCTTGAAAATAGGCTTCACCTCATGCCTTTCCAGGCAAGGGAAAAAACAAGGGAAAAAACACCCTAATCACATATTTTTCTGACATTCAGATAATCTCCTTGTTGTATATTGAGCTGTAAGTGCAGCCATTTCTGTGGGAACAATTTGGAATTTTGGTTCTTAATTTTTCTTCTTTCCAAGAGGAGGAGAGTGACCTGAAGTTCCCTTCTAGCAAAGTAGTGTAGAGTAAATGGCTTTTAAAGATATTTTTTGGAAGATATGATTGCTTTAAAATTCTTTTGCTTCAGAAACAAGTTGGTTTGTTGTTTCTTAAAGGTACCAAAGTGCTAGAATTTCCCTTAATAGTTGCTGTTTGTAATATTGTGGAGAGGAAATCTTTCCCACCCGTTAATCTTCCATTCACTCTTTCTGTCAGTCTGCCTCCCTAGATAGCTCCTGTGACCCCTTTCTCTTAGAAAGCTTTTTCACTGAAGTGGTCTTTTGATGTCTAGTTTTTAGCCAGCTTTGTTACCCAGCCCAGGAGCCTTATGCTGTTGACTCATCACTTAGAGGAAGACACTTCACTGCAAACACCCTGATGCATTCCTGGTAATTCAGCACAGAGCCTGTAACTAGAATGTGCTGTATCTGTTCAATCATAGAGGAAATGGTTATAGATTTCCAGTCTGGGCAAAAAATGAAAATAATTCTTTGCTTTGCCTATCTAGTAACTTAATTTCATTGATTAGTTTGCTCCAGAGTAATTCGCACCCCTACTGCTCATAAATCAGTTACAGAGACAGTCTGTGTGTGTCAGAGCTTGTGTCCCCAGCTCTGTGCTGGACATTTGTGGCTGTACTATCTGGGATTCAAATTGCCACTATGTGTGTAGGAATCTACTCAGCAGTGTTTATTTCTGCTCTTGGTCCAGCAATTCTGTTGGAACCACAGGAAGTATTTAGATTCTTCTCCAGTGCTAAAGGACTTTGAATTGTTTGCGTAATTACAGTCAGAAAGCAAGTAGCAAAATAAAGAATGTGGAGAAAATCAGCTCAACTATACATGGCTTTAAATAGATTAAGAAAATAAAAAAATTACTTGTTAATACAGCTCAGTCCTGAATTGAGAATGTGGGGAAATTAACTGACTAAACCCTCCGTAGGGCACAGCAGAAATAAGCTCCTGGAGAACAGAGACAGACATTCTATCCACTAAAATTTCCGAAGTATATCCTAGTTAATCTTCACACCTGAGGAGTTTTGGGGCTGCTGTGACCCCACATGTTGCTTTCACACATAGGTAACTTCATAAATTTCATCAGGGTGAGGTCAGGAAATTCTCAAAGCACAGACCACGTCGATAATCAATCTTTTATAAGGGCTCCAAGATTAGTGGTGTCCAGGGCATAAAAACACTCTGAGAAAAGTCTTTGACAAAATATCCATGTCTTTCCACCCTTATGCTAGTATTAAGAAAAATGGGTCTTTTATGTCCAGTGGAGAAACCTTGTCACAGTTCTCCATGCCTTTGACACCTTGACACTGGATTATGTTATCGCCATGCACTCCATATGGAGCTCAGTGCTGAGACCTATGGAAATTGGAGCTGGTGCACAGTGTGGAGCTCCATGCCAGGAACACTTGAGATCAGTTTTCCTTGTTGTTAATAAGTTCCTAGGCAGAATTCAAGGTGTTAGTTTGAACCTATAAAGCCCCCAAAGGTTACTTAGGGCGCTGCTTCCCTTCCTGCAGCACAGCACTTGTATCTGGGATCAGCCAGAGACACCCAGCCTTGGCTCTGGAATTCACTTCCCACATCCACCCACCTGGGCTGGGGTCTGTCAAAAGTTAGTGTGTGCTGCAAGCTCAGCCTCTCGTGCCCCATGACCTGGTAGGGGCTGGTGTGAAGTACTGGGAATTTTCTTTATCCTGGTGGTGGTGTGTAATATTACCTACTGGTGAGTAGTTTGTTTTGGGTTTTTTGGGTTGGTTGGTTGGTTTGTTTGTTTGTTCCCCCCCTTCTCTTTGTGCTAGAAAGAACAGTATATTGCTTTCTGAAGTGAAACCACAGCTACAGTTTATACCTGCAGCCATGTGTGGCTGGAACCGAGGCATTGCCAACTGCTTTTCAATTAATTACGTTTCTGGTTCCATCAAAATCAGTGGGTGTATGCAACTCATACCTGGTGTGGTAGGATTTATTCCCCTGAGAAAAGCATTTGAGGTCAGATAGGAATCTGTAAAGTTCTACATGAAGATGGATGAGATGAGGAAACCCTGATAAATACTTCTCTTTGAGAGCAACAATGAGCCATTATGGAGCAGCAATGTCGGCTGGAGAGAGCAGAGCAAAGACAGGCAACAGCATAAGGAGAGGCAAAATCCTTGTTGCTGTTTGTTATGGGATGTTTTATTCTCAGCTTGTTAAACGAGGTGCAGAAGAGAGGAAGCTGCAAGGGGATGGGATGTGTTTGACCTTGATTTCTGGTGAAGAGAGGCAGGATGTGCAGCTACAGCTCTGCAGTGCAGAAAACACAACGTGCAAGCTTAGCTGGCTCTTCCTCAGTGCAGATAGCATGAGGTGCCATGATAGGGTCTCACAGAGCACATCAGGGAAATTAAAATGGGAAATCAAACCTGGGATATTTGGGTATCTAATTTTGCGTGGCTGTGCTGTGCCCTTTGAGAAAGCGCCTGTAACAACATTTTTGCTGTAATTTTATAATAATGAAATTCAGGGACAGGAAAAAATTATGACAATTTTTTTAGCAGTATAAATAATAATACAAATAATAATAATAGATACTAATAACATATAACTGTTTTAAGTGGAGAATCCAATGACTTAATGAGAGAAAGATCTGTTGCTTCTCTATTTCACCAGGAACTGTCAAGAGAGGGAGGATAAAGTGTTAGAAAGCTAAGAGTATATATAAATCCAGAGGCTGGAGTGTTTTATTCACCAGTGGCTCATCCCTAATGTTGTTTGGCTGTAGACCAAAGTTCCTATCTGACAAGACAGGATGTAAAGCTGTGACTAATCCATCCACCAAACAGCACAGGCCAGATTTTTCTGGTTTCATGTGTATAAACAGTTTTTCCCTGCATTTTTATTCCCATTTGTTTAGACAGATCCCAAATTTAGGTGTTGCACTCTGTGGTTGTCCACAGGTGAGAGGTACTGCATCCCCAGTGACCTCCATGAACCTCCCACCCACAGACCCCTGAAAGCTTCAGGTCCCAGTGCAGCTCATTCCTTCATAGAGAAAATATGTCAGCTGCTTGATCAGCCCAAACTTCGTCTTTTTCTGCTTTCAGCCTCCCCACTATGGGGATATAGCTCTTTTAGGCAACCTGGAAATCTGCCTCTCCTTCTTAAAGCCCCTAAATCTTTGCACAGTGAACAAGCCCCACAAGTCTGTCATGGCAAAAGGCTTTTCTTCAGAGGTTGAACCATCTCGATGTAATTGTGATTTTTCTGAACTCTTCACTCATTGCCAGTAAAGAACTCTTTTTTTCCCTAGGAAAATACCATGTCCCAGCTCTAGTAAGTTTATTTGTAAGTCTGATTGACATATGATGGGACGAAGTTAGACTGACAGTGAGTGTTTCATTGATGTGAAATTTTACACCATATCTGGACATAGTATATACTTGGTTTATGATCCAGCTGGGCATGCTTGTTAGTTATTGTTGAGGTCAATCAAAGTGTAATTGTAACATAGGGAAAGACGGTCCCAGGGCTACAAAGATTTGCTTCCAACAGCTGCTATTCATTATTCATTAAACTCTACCTTCTGTTTTTGAAATTAATAACCCTTGGCTTTCTAACAAGGTATCAGACGTGCAGAATATAGATTTAAAAATCAAAGATGCACTGGTTTCATCCCCAAACAAGAGAGACCACAAAGCACTTTAGCTAGCAATAGTAGTTGGCAGCAGAACATAGTATTTCTGTTTGTGGAAAACCAGATGTGAGTTAATTAACCTGAAATTTTTGTGCACTTTATGCTGCGTGTGAGAGAGCCGACTGGTGTACAATAAACCCAAACTTATGGAAGTCAGGGGGAACACTCAAAACTTCAGTTAAATAAAATTTCATAAAAATTAAGGCAAAGTACAGTACCACAAGTCTACAGTGGGGGAATATCAGATGAAACAGTTCATTCAAATTGGCACTTGCACCTCCATTAAAGCAGTGATTTTCCAACATCCATTCACCAGTTTGTTTGAAGTGTAGCCCAGGCTTTAGTTCAGGATGATGGCCAAAGGAGGCACATGATGTTTCTGTCCCATGAATCCCATTCCTGTGTCCTGTGAATGTTGTCTGACTGAGATGGCACATGGAAAAGTCTCAGGAGAACTTTGGAGCAAAACTGGGGACAGGGTCTATCCCAGGCAGGTCCAAGCACAATTTTCCCATTTCATCATTTTGTCATCACAAAGGGCTAACATACTGTGGCAAAAAATGTGTTAAAGATACTGTTCTGAGGCTGAGTGTCTCAGTGCAGGCTATCTGTGAGAAATACGATTAACTATGGTGTATGACCATAAGGCAAGTAACTATGGTAGTATATATAAAGGTAATTGAAATTGGTCTGAGTGTTAACACAGACATCGGTCTACTCTCTGAATCAGGTCTTTGTCCTTTTCTTTCCTGTGTAGATTCCACTACTTATTCATGTGGGGTGCTTTAAACCATCACTAAATGTAACATTTATGCCATGTTTCTAAGCAAACATTGCATATCCATTGCACATGAGCATGTTTCCTCAGCTCTGCTGGCCTTGTTGGGCAGCTTATCTACTGTTCTCCCTGAGTCTGACCTTTCATGTTTAGCTACTTTAAAGACACTAGAAAACCAAGTATCTACTCAATTTCCTTGTAGCTTGGGGGTAAGGTTAAAACATCATGTAGCTACCTTATGTTTGACATTATACAGCAACAACTGATAAGCAAATATTTTCTTTTTAAATACACAGTACATTTTGCAAGAGTATATAACAAGTATTCTCATTTTCACTCTTTGTCCTGGAGAAGGCCTGATGTTGTTAAATATAAAAAGTTGTCATTGGTGTTTATCTAACAAAATCTGCTCACATCAATTGGTTCTGCCTACCCCATATTTCAAAGCAAAATGATGGAGAAAGGTCGTATAGATTGCCCTTCACTTCTCAGCTTAAGGGTGTTCTGTTTGTAATTAAGGAACAATTTCTTTTGTGATGGTAGTCAAGACATTTTTCTTTCGTTTCCCACTTTCTCATTTTTTCACATAATGTTTGGAAAGGCACATGAAAGCCAGAGAACAGTTAATGCAGTTGGAAGATTTCTTATTCCAGGGGTAATTTGTTTTATTTAAAAAAAAATCTGAAACAGCTTCTGTGTATTCATATTTAAATTCAACTCCATAGACTATCAGCAGTGAATTTGGAGGTGACAGGCTGAATGCATAGGTTTTGATTGCAAGGCCATATGGCATTGTTATAAGAAAAGTTCTTGAATGCTTAAAAGAAACCAAAACCACATTGCTCAGTAGGTGCTGACTCCAATGAAATTGAACCATCTTAGTGCAGGTTTGCTGTCTGACTTGCTGGAGAGACTGTGGGAAAATCAGCTATTTCTATATTGATGAAGTGGCTGTGGCTGAGAATCGTGATTTTACAGGAAAAAATGTGAAGTGGAACGCTTGGCATGTTGAAACAAAATGTTTTAAAATTGTAACTTTTTTTTTTTTTTAAAGCTTCCTGAAAGATTCATGCAAGATGTACCTTTTTGGAAGGCCAGAAAGAGGTAATGAATACTTTGTTGCTTCAGTCTGGTCTTAGAGAGAGAGAGAGAGAGAGAGAGGGAGAGACTGAAGAAACATAAAATCTATTTACTGTCACAGAATGGTCTGAAAGTGAGCAATACAGAGAAGTATTATTTTGGAGAGTATGGAGAGTTTTACTGGGGTTGATTTCCTGAAGTCTGAGTTTTTAGGTTTCTGTGAAACTTGATTTGTTTGCCTGCTTTTCTTAAAGATCGTATGCTGTGGATGGAACCGAAGGGATTAGAGATGGGATGTAAGAGCTTTTCAATCTAGGTCAGATTGGATTTAGCACTGAGTGAAAATGACACCGGTTGTTCGGTGTTCTGGATCAAATGTACAGTGGCCAGATTCATAGCAGGCTGGGTCATCTGAGGTCATAGTGCAGCTAAAGTTGAGAAAACACAGCCTCAGCTGAAGCAGCATTTTCAGCCTGCTAAGCAGGGCAGAAGAGCACTGACTATTCCCACACAAGATTTAATTTGTATGTATTTCCCCTTCCTTTTTGAAGCTGAGCACTTTATTCCTAGATGCCACATGTAATACATTTATGAGCTAGGAAAGCACGCATCGGGCCAGGCAAAAATCTGATACGTTATTTTTAGTTGCTCAGCAGAGAAAGGAATGGGAATGGGAAAGAAAAAGGAACTGGTTTCTGCTCTGGCACTGAGGACCTGCCTGCACTGCAGTCTGGCGGCTTGTGAAAGGCAAATGTTATTTGCCTGTGTCTCCTTTTATCCAAGCTGGATTACTTGTGTCATGCCTGTGGAAGAAGTTTCAAGCTGGAATGCCCTGGGTGACAGCAAACAGCCCAAAATCAAAAGAATGGGGATTTAAATTTTGTTACCTCCTTTCTGCATACCAAGCCAGCTGTATGTACTGTGGTCTCTAAGAACTACAATTCATTTATTGTTTGCAATAGTGGAACCCTGGTTCAAGGCCCTAGTTTTGTATGGGTGAAGCATCTCAGCCTTGCAAAATTTAAACTTCTAAGATTGATAAAGTTGGCAAAGTGTGGGATCCTCTCTGTAACCAAGATCTTTCTCATGTCAGTGGACAGTGAGCTCCAATGACTTTGCAGTTGCAGACACGCTGAGCTGTGTTGGTAGATTCTTGTTTCAGGCTGAAAAGATGTAAATCTTCATTCTCTCTGTGATAAATTGTGTGTTAATGAAGGTAGACCTTGCTTTGATATGAAACCATGTTAAAAGAAGAATTCTTCTGATGAGACAAATCCAGAGACCGTGAAAACAGCAAATTAGGATACAGGAGTAATGGTGGATTCTGAAGAGCAATTTTTGTGTAGACAATGTCAAGTTATGTGCAGCTATACTCAAATATTTTAAATATTTGAGTTAAGATCTAAAGGGTGCATTTGCAAGCTACTAGTACAGATAATTACTGATGAATTTGGTGCTGAGTTTTGGCACAAGATGTATTTTGCTATGAGCACACCTCTTCTGTTCCCATAAAACACAGCCTGTCTGTATGTGTAATTTGTCTTTCCTTATTCCACAAAAGGGGTTTGCAAATGGGTAACTGAATGTCAGAAGGGATAGTTCACCCAAAATGCTGTCTGGAGGGTTTGCTTTGAAGCTCTCCTGTATCTCACGTGAAGCGTGTCAGGAAGTGAGCCCTCGCATTGGTTGATTGGTTTGTCTTTGGTTTGACTCACTGCTGCATTATTCCACTTTTATATTGATGTATCCCCATGGGAGTGAGTGACCTCTGAGCTTTTCATCTCTGTGCCTCATCAGGGCAGTTTTTGAGCATCCAGGTGTCTCAGCAACTGAGTGCCTTTCAGTCCTGTGCTGGCAACACTGAGGAAGGCTGGGCGTGTGTTGCTACTCTATATCCACTCCATCTTCAGGACCAAATAATTCCGAATACAGAAAATCTCTTGATACCAGCAGATTGGTCACATATGTCCTGGCACAAAGCATGCTGAAATTACCTGGGACTTACTACAGACTGAACTTTGTACTTCAATAACAATTATTCCCTTTCTGCAGCTCACCTTCAGTCACAATCAGGCTGCACATTTTGGTGTTGCTGTTGTTTCTCCCACCGAAATAGAATCTTTTAAGGAGGGAAACAACTCTGATTTCATCTATCATTCTGTCAGATGCTGAACATCAGACCTGTACTTGAATTATCAGTTGCAGGAGGATCATGTTACCTGTCTGTGTTCTGATCTATTTCTGTTTCCCATATGATACAGCTGGTGTAGGGTTTTCTATCATATAAAAACTATAACCTGGAAGAACCAATGTCAATTTCCTCTGGAGCCTTATGAAAAGTATCAGGGGTGTGCCTGACTTGTGGTGACAGAGCTTTTCAGCATACCCTGAGAAAGAACTGCTTCTGGGCACACATGGCAGCCAGACATGACTTACACGCACAGAATACCAGTTCATTAACTTTCCATCCATGAATATGCTAACCAGATACTTTAATAGCACTTTTAATGTACCATCACATGTCTGGGGTCACACGCTGCTAACACCCAGCTGCAGATCAGGCTGAGGTTCCATAAGACCACAGACAGTAGTGATAAGGTGAAAGCTTAATACCTTTAGTCTTATGAACCCTCTGTCTCAGATATTACATCAGGCATTCATGAAAGAACAGACAGAATAAATTAGTCAATGTAAAATGCATCTGAAAGCCTGAGATAATCCTGTAATTCCCAGTGTTATCCCTAATAACATGACTGTAGAACCAGTGATGAAATGGAGCAAAGAGGTCATTGAATGTCAGGGTTCAGATAAGATCTTCTGTGGATTCTTTCCTGTAAGATCTAACCAAAGAAGTTGAAAGTAATTTGAAAAGAACTCTTTAAAGTAGTCTTTAGTCTGAAGGGATTAGGAGCCCACAGATGAATTTGATGTTCTTCAATCTCCCTGGAAAAAAACCCAAAGCTTTGCTGGGACAGCCTTAAATCAGGGCAAAAAAACCCCATTAGAATTCACAACTCAATTCCCAGGCACAGTGCAGCACATATATGGTGTGACCAAGGAATGGTACAAGGAGACTTTAAATGGACCCTACATGGATATCTGATTGCAAAAATCTTCTGGAAGGGTCATGCATCTGAGTCAGGTTTCTGGGAGAAGGAAAGCAGCTTTTAAGAGTTATCTTGTTCCCAGAGTGGCAGCAGAGGGGGTGAAGGTGTGCTGTGGCTCTCAGAGAAGGGATCCCAGCATGGTCCTTGGCTGAAGTGCGCTGTGGCCTGAGGAGCCACCTGCTTGTGGCTCCTGTGTTCTCTGGCCCATGTGGTGGCCTCTTTGTGACCACACTACTGTTTTGGTTTTGTGTTGGATAGATCCCACCAGCAGGATCTGATGAATGAAAGTGGATTGAAGGAAGTGGTTGATGTGCAGGCTCAGCTGATCTTCAGCTGGTCCTGTGCCCACAGCTGTGTGCTAGGATATGGGTGCCTGTGGCCCTCTGGTTCTTGGGATGCTGGGATGGCTGTGACAGAGGGGCCAGCAGCTGGGACAAGAGCATCAGATGGACAGGTCACTAAAAGTGACATGATACATGTCCTGAGCTGAGAGGGGAGCCTGAAACCAAGAAAAACTAGTGTTTTCCTTTCCTTTTGCAGAGGGAAGGTAGCAGAGTGTAACTGATTTCAAGGCATCTGCCTATAAATTAGTGGTGCTGGTGATGTCTGGAGCTTTCCTCCTTGAAACCACTCCCTGTTCATTCTTCCCACAGGATCCCAGGAGAAAGGGTAAGCAAGAATTTCTGGTTCCCACTGGAGTAGACTATGAATGCAGGAGGCCTTTCTATGATTTTCCCTGGAAAGGAACTGTGGTTGGGACATATGGTCTTCTAATTTGGAAAAATCTTATATTTTCCAGGGTGCTTGCCATAAGTCAGGGAGAGTTTGGGCTCACAGGAAAGATGGGTGGGCGGAAAATATCTTTTTTTTTTTTTTTTTTTTTTTTAAATTTCTCCAGTTTGGGCTCTGACACATACTGTTTCACTCTGCTGTTTGAGATTTTGCCACTAAAACCTTGGGAAGAAAGGAGCCTTCTTCCCCATTGCAAAGCTGGTATTGTTTGGGATACCCTGCTGGGCTTCTGAAGAGAAGTGATGACAGACACCCTGTGACAGACGTAAAAACCAGCTCTGGAATCCGAACAGCAAATCAAGCGTGTGAGCAAAAGCTGCTCTGACTTGTGTGTGTCTTCATCGTCGCCTGCCGCTTTCCAGCCAGGCTGTGTCAGTGGAGCACTTGAAATGCTTCTCAGGAGAGCTGGCTGCTCCGAATGACTGAAACGTGGAACATGACTTACAACTCTGAAAGGTTCAGTGCAGTTTCTGGAGAAACAATGAGACACAGGGATGTGGAGAGCTGAGTTGTAAAAGCCTGTAAGGCAGATAAGCCACCAGGGATTTGCTTGTACCGTGTTGGGAAGATTCCTAGTCCTCAATGCAGATGTGAGACATCTACACTCAGTGAGAAAGAACTGAGCCCCTCAGACAATTATAATTAGGTCATTAAAGTTAAATGCCAGACTGTATCTTTATATTGCAGTAGTAAAAGAATAGTGAGAACCTCCAGTAAAAGTGTCAGATGATGTGCTATTCCCAACTTGTGATTCCTATGGATTATGAGCAAAGTCACAGTCAACGCACAGCATATTTCCTGTGTGAACAGATCTAGTTTCAAAATCACCACTGTGAAATAAACACAAGACTCTCAGACAAGTGAGCTCTAGTCCAGTTTGGTTTGACAGCACAGAGTGATTCCTGAACGGAAACATTTCCAGTGCTGTGGGGCCCAAAGGGTCCTTGTGTGCTGACCTCACCCCACTGGGAGCAAAAGGATGGAGATGGACTGCAAGAGAAAAGTGGGAGAAACCACGCAGATCTAATGTGGTTAACCAGGCTTGGTTAGCCAAGGGCTGTCTGGGCATAGGGACAGCCTCAGGGCAGGGATCGTGGCAATAACAGCTATCACTCTCCGTAGCAAGTGTATATTTGTGTGCTGAATGTATCCATCCTGAAGGAGGAGGAACCCCAGGCTAGTGCACCTCTTCAGATCAAGCAGCAAAATCAGTCACTTGGCACACCTGAAATTGCTTGTTGAAATCTTTTCTTCCTGTTTCTCTGTTACTATCTTGATAACCATTTATCTTTGCATTCTTATAAGTTCTACAGGGGTTAATTCATTGGGACTACCTTCGGGGTAGAAATACTTGGAAGCACTGGAATTCCTGTTTCCCCAAGTGTGAGTGGATGTTATCTGTTCATGTCTGACTGTGTCTTTGATATCTTCAGATGGAAGGTGATGGTGATGCCCCAAGCCCTTTGTGCCAGCCATATATCACCCTTCTGGCACCAGAACTCCTCTGACATCTGACCTGAGTCCTATCAGTTGCAGCACATTCAGTTGCCTACAAAAGCCAGCTTTTTGCTGTAGGGAATACCATTTCCTCTAGCTCCTGGCAGACCTGAGGGGCCAAACAAATCATGTGCAGGGCTCTCTCCTCGAGACTGTCCAAAACACCTTTTTCCACTGTAGAAGAGGCCCTCTCTACCTGTACATACCTTGTACCTTGAGGGACTGCTCAGCCTTGCACAGGGGACTGGATGGATAGCACTGCATGAATGAACAACTATTCAGAATCTCACTTCATTATTCCATGTTTTTTGCCAACTCTTTTGGGTCATATATGTTTCCAAAGCAACCTTTACTTATAAAACTCTCTCTTTTTGTGGAGTTTCTATGGTGCTGATTGTGAAGTTACCCGAGACTTTCATATCAGTGCATTAATTTTTCCTTTGCCCCTGAGTGGGCTGGAAATGACCCAAACCAGTGGTAGAGGGGATTTTAGACTGCAGCAGGGATGCTGAGAGCTTCCAATAACTTCAGCTGCTTTTGTGAGAATTTAGCACTGTAGAAAAATGCACTTCACACTCTCAGCTCCAGGTGAGACTCCCAGAACTGGTGATGTGCAGGGAGCTAGCAGTGCCTGAGCTGCCTGGGGCTGCCTGAAAGCACTGCCCTTTGCAAGAGTAAACCTGAGTTGTTTAGGGCAGCATTTGTGTGTAAGAGCCAGGAAAGTGCACGCACTTCTCACCTTCTGGTTTTCCCAGAAAATAAAAGGAGGAATGAGGAAAAAAGCAACAGAGGTGTAAATATCTGTGAAGGGTAAATAGGTAGTTGATCACTGTGAGTTTTGTTTGTTTGTTTTAAATCCTCCCCAGCACTGCTGATGTTCAACAGGGATTCTATTCTGCCCCACTTATGATAGTACAAGTATTTCCCCCCCCCCGGTTTCAGCTGCAACTTTGCCAAACCTACTGGCCATATCCAAATAGTTTTGTGCACTGAAACCCTCTGAGTTCTCCAGTTGAGAGATGTAGTGCTCTATCTTTATTTTTAACAATTTTTCTTTTTAGTGCGTTTCCTGGGAAACTTTGCACAAAGCCCTTCTCCCTAAGGATTTTTGTGTAAGATTCCCATGGCATCAGTCAGCAGGTCTGAACTGCTGGAGCCTGGCTCGTGTGAGACAATGTGCTGTCCGACTAAAGATGCCACAGCCTTTCTGAAAACTTTGGAGAAACTCCCTAAGAGCATCAAACTGGGAGGAAAGACAGTGCAGGAGATTTCATCAGTAGCTGTAGCTGAAAATTTCCTTTTGCCAGTGGGCTTTCCAGTTGAATCAAAACAGAAAAGGGCTTGTGATTCCTGGCTGAGGTTTAGTGGCATAGAAGAGGACATTTCTTTCAATATGGTCCTGACAATAACATCTGCTAAGCTCCATTTGACAACGCTCAGAAAATGACCTCTGCCAGTTGATACCACCTGGATCACTGAATTTTTTCCATCTAAATTTTAAAATTAACTATTTATGGTATTTTTTTTCTTTTTGAAAATTGCAGAATTATTGTATTTTTTTTCATACTGAGGAATATAAAGACATAAGGAAAATCTTTACATTTTCCCCCAAGCCCCATTATTTAATACAAATGGTTTTGTCCATCTGAGAACAACTCTTCCACCAAGGTCTAGTAACTGAGTTCTGACTTTGTTTTTTAGCCATATTTCATCTGATGTTGGGAGGGAGTGCATTTCTTTCCTCCTCTGTAACTTAGAGTTCATCAACAGAGTCCAGTTTTTCTTGCTGACAGAGTACTTTGGAAATTTAGGTTTGGAGGTTTATATTTTTAATATTACCATACCTTGAAAATGAATAGATGATTGGGACTTTTTTTTTTTCCAGGGGAAGAAATGGCAAGGGAAGATGAGAGAGAGGTCCAGATCTCAGGCTGACAACATCAGTCTCTCGAAACCAGCACTTTGGAGGGCAGTTTCAGTCTGGTGATTTGTTTGATCTATTATAAAATCCTCTCTACCAGTGTGTAGCTACCACCCACTTATATTTATTATGCAGTTTTATTTTTGCTTGGTAATATTTTTCTTGTGTTTATTTTAAAAGGCCTACATTTTGTGGTGACAGTCTCCCATTTTCCAAATTAACTGCTAGCAGATGTTGCTGTGTGGTGTGAAGCACACACAGCAGCTGAAACCTCCAAGGTCTGGATACTGGCTTAGGAAGAAAAAATCCTTGTGTTATTCAAACAAGTTTCAGGAGTGTCTATAAAGTGCTTATGTAGAATCTTATTCAGAAAATAAATTACTGTTGTTTTTATAGCTTTTAGCTGGTTTTACTGTTTGGAATTACTGCTGAAACCTCACAAGTCTGTACCATGTTTTAAGAAATGAAATATCATTCGGGCAGTGTTATTTAGGAAAGGGTTAGCTGCTGATACATTATGTACAGGCAAATGCAGGTAACTCCTACTTAGAGCTACAGCTGCCTGGTTTTGTTCCTTCTAAAACCACTGCTACTGTTGCATGTGTGCTAAACTTTTGCTTAAGCAGAGCACTTTGAAGAGGCTATTTTTGAAACTATTGCTGAAAATGAGAAATGAGGGGTTGTGCTTTTCCTTTTGGAATGAAGTATTGCAGTTTGGTTGGGTCATTAGGTATGCCCTTTTTCTTTGTTTGTTTTTTGCATCTGTGAATTTTTACCCAGTTTTGGACAAACCATGGCACATTTGTGAGAAAGGGAGAATGTGTGTGTTGCAGAGTTGACTGGCTAGGCACATAACCAACCTGTCTGGACCATTTACATATCCTGCTACTGCAATTGCTCATCCAGGTAACTGGGTAAATTATAAGCACTCACTTCTCCATGTCTGTTGTGAGTAGGACAAGAGGGGAAAGAAAGAGTGTCACAGTGCAGCAAGTAATTCACTGCCCAGCTTGTTGCTGGAGTGCTCAGGAGGAAGTGTGGTCAGTGTAGCTGTGACTACATCACAGAAAGGTTTTAAGATCTGTTTGCATGAGTTTTTGTTAAGAGAAAAGCAAGTATTAGGGAATTGTAGAATAGCCTGGGTTGAAAGGGACCTTAAAGATCATCTGGTTCCAACACTCTGCCATGGGCAGGGACACCTTCCACTAGATCAGGTTGCTCAAAGCCCCGTCCAGCCTGGCCTTGAACATGTCCAGGGATGGGCAACCTGTTCCAGTGTCTTGCTATACTCACAGTGATGAGCTTCTTCCTAATATCTAATCAAAACCTACCCTCTTTCAATTTAAAGCCAATACTCCTTGACTTATCACTGTCTCATGCTGTAGTTGGTTCTGCATTAGAGCAGGGAGAAGGACTAGAAAAACTTTAAAGTTTCCTTTTAAATCTACCATTCTCTGTCTGAGCCTTGCTCTGTAGCCTCCCTCACAGAAACTGGAACGTTAACGGAATTTGCCCCATTAGACGCACGACTGTAGGAAAGCTGCCCACTAGATGTCACTGGTACTTCACTGAAATAAGATTCAAAAAGCCTTTTCTGGTGGGTGGTTAAAAAGAGATGGAATGCAAGTGGGCATCATCCCTGTGCTTGCACCCCTCCCGGCCCCACTCCTGCGCCAAGGCTCGTGCTGCCTCTCACTCCACAGGACATCCTGTGCCTTCCCAAGGAACAGTGCCATCCTGGGCTTGGGTGTGCTGGCTAATTCCTCCCTCAAGTTTAAGGCTCAAAAATTGGACTGTGTTAGATGCTGAGGTTTTGGAGAGCCTGTGGATAGGTACAGGAATGCTTTTGGGATTAGCACTGTGCACTCACTTTTGGACAAATGCCTCTCTCTTTGTGAAAGTATTTCAACAGTGCTCTATTCACCAGGACTGCTAAGGGTTTAATTTTCATTATATTTCAAAGGCAACAGCTAACTCTGTATTTGATTTTAAGACAAAACTCCACGATTATATGGAATATGCAGACTTTTGTCTGTAGAGGACCTGAATGTCCAATAATCTCGCTAAAGAAATGCTATCACAAAGATGGCAGATACACAGAAGCTGGTCTTCAACAGTATTTTTAATGCAGAAGTTGGACAAATTATATCTGCTTTATTTCACTTGACCTACCAGAGGTCCCTCCAGTTAAATCACCTGCAGTTGGCCTACAGTTGACCCTTTTTTGACTTATTTAATCATCTGCCTAGTTTTCAGAACAGGTTATGAGCATTCAGGCTTAAATCAGTCCTTGGAAAGGTCCTGTCACTGGGCAGTGAGCCTCATACCTGATAATCTGCCCGTCACACAATATGAGCACAGATGACAATCACTTACCTCTTTTATGTCATGATATAAGGCCAAAATTGTCTAAAATGAGGAAGAAAGCCATTATTTAATCAATAGAATTGCGTCAATTGAGTAAAATTTGTCTCTAGTGTAAACAAATGGAATGTCTTTGCGCTCTGTGAAAACAAGACTAAATTACTTGCAGATCTTGCAGATAGAAAAACATAGGAAGTGGACTTGCAGGCTGACACATTCGGGGGTTTGGAGTATGCATTTAAAATAATTATCCAGATTACACTGGATTACTTAATACAGTTTTTGCATCATGTGTATGCATGTTTAGTTTTAAAGCAATAAAAGCAACATTGGTTTTTTTTGCAGTCATGTTTGATTATTTGAGAAATTTCTTGGAACAATTCGAGACTATTACCAATGAATGTACTACTTAGACATAAAAGTGGCAAAAAACAATTTGAACTTTTGCAGGTGAGTTGAAGAACAGTCAGTCCTCAGTGTGTCCCAGGACAGAGAAAGTTTTGGTGCATGTATGTATAACGGACTTGATGTGAGAAAATGATCTTTCATTAAAAAGATAAAATAAACCTAATTGTCCCCCTTTGTAGCCCCATATCTATATGAAGAACAGAACACAGTAAAGAAGTTAACAATTTCTAGAGTCAAGCTTTTTACCAGTTACCCAGATTTTGGTACTTTGAACACTTAATTTTAGTGATTACAGCCTGATAGTCAATCTGAATGTGGAAAAACCAGGAGCTGGGTGGGCTATTGGTATATCAGCCTGCAGGTATTTTACATATCCCTAAGTTTTCCACAGGTTTAAGGGAAGAGAATGTGAGTGTGTTAAAACTGTGTGTTTCTAACCTGTAGAAATTCTTACTTGTTCAAATAAATTTTATTGGTGCTTTTGTAACTGGTCTAAAGTGATCAGCTGGAGTAAGATCAGCCATATGCTTGACCTGATGCCCCTAGAATGCAAGATATACCTCTGTAAGTCTTCCTCACTGATTCAGAAATTGGGATTGCTCTGCAGAGAAATTTGTCGGAAGAAGCTTGTCTTGGAACCAGGTATTTAATATTTTCTTTTTATTTTAAAGCTCCTGTTGTGGCCTTTTGGAGACAATGTTGGATGATTCAAAGAAATGCTGTGGGAAAGGCAATGAACTGTGTGTTTAGATCTTGATTCAAGAGGCTTCCAGCACAGGCCCTTTACTCAATAAATGCCTGATGAACCAAGCTGAAAGGTATTTAATAATCTCAGCACTTCACAGGGTTGGTCCTTGACTGTGACAGGTGATACCCAAGATGCAAAAGGTGGAGGGGTGGGCAAAATTTCCACACCAAAGATTACAGAAATGGCACAATACGCAATATTTAGAGACTTCCTCCACAGCAGCTCTCATGCTCTCTCCCTGTGCCATGGAAGCAAACCCTCCATTGAGGGAAATGAAATTGAAGCTCCTTTGGTTAATTTGAACGCAAGACATCTACAGCTCTGTCTTCACCACCAGTCCTAAAGTCCCAACCTGACTAAACTCAGTCAGCAGGTTTGCTGCCACTGGGCTTCCTGTGCAGCATTTCCATGGTGGCAATTTTACCTGGACCAGACCTCAGGTTCCACAGTGGCCTCTTGCAATGGGGTGTGCTTCCCACTTTGTGGTGCTGGTCCTTTCTGCAGGAAAATTCTATGGGAAAGGGTGTGAGTGGGCAGGCTTTGGGGAGGGGGGGTCTGTAAATCCTGTGGGTTCATATTTTGGATTTTGAGAAATTAGTAGGAAGGCAATTGCCAGCTCCAGTTTCATCAGGGTGATGCTCCCTGGAACACCCTTGGCAGCTGGCTTTGTTTACAGGTCAGTGTAATGATAAAGTTCATTTCCTTTCATTGCAGGTGTTGCTTTGGGTATCTGAATATATTTATTCAGAAGTGCCTGACATAGCTGATAAAGAAAAGACTATGCTAGATTTTAGTAAAATAAATGAATCTAATAGTCATTAAGCAGAGTGACATCTCTGCATTTGCCTGAGAACCTGATTCCTACAACTTCTAATTTCATGGTTTAGGGTCTTGTTTCTCTTCTTTTGTCATTTAAGATCATTTGTTACCTTTTAACTGAATTTTAAAAAAGCTCTTTATTGTTATGCTCTGCATAGTAAAGAATACTTAAGCAGCAAGGTAGAGAAATCTGCACCTTGAGAGAGTATCATGTTGTGCTGAGACTTCTGAGAGATTAGCTTTTGAAGAACCTCTTTGTTTTTATTCTGAATATGATCCAGTCCTGGGAATTTAATTTGCTTCTCCACATCATTATGTTTGCATGTTTTCTTATCAAAGGAGGCATAAGTTTAGGGCATGAGCCTGTAAATCTGTTTTCACATAATTTATTAAAAGTCACATCGTACTGGTGCTGTTGAAGGGAAGATTCTGTTTATCTTGTAATTCTGCAGTGACATTTAGTCCTTTCAACATGGTTTTAATCTTTAGAGGTCAGTGCATTATTCTGTCTTGCTACACTGTGATTTTCCAGGGATTGGTGGATTTGTGAATAAAACTCAGGTAAATTTTGTTTTCTTTCTGCTCAGTTTCTCTCTGCTTGCATCTCCATACAGTGCCCATCATCCAATGAAGTCCAGTTGCCTGTAGCAATGGAGGATTGGCTTTTTGATGGGTAATCTTGGCTGAACAGAGGAGCAGAAGTTTAGCAGCATCTTTAAGTTGGTTGGTTTTCTCTCAAGTCAGCCAGCCTCCCATGTTCTGAGGCCACATTATTATGCTTTTGTTCAAAAGACTGTTCTCATCCATTTTTCACAAAGAACTCTGAAGGGTTTATTGTTTCTGTGTTGTGATTCCTTAACAGTTGATGAGGTTTGTGAGTGATTTTTTTCTATAATTTCTGAAAATCCTGTGGAATACTTTGTGGGTCATGCAGACAAAAGTTTCTGATTTCCTTCTCCTTCCTCCCATTAACACTGAATATCCCAGGGAATGAGTTCATCTGTGTTCAGAGCCACAGCCTGTAAGAAAGGATTGTGTGCTGGTGTGTTGTGGCAGCCAGAGCAGACTACTCATGTTTAGGGCTGATACTATCCCTGTGGGAATGGACAAAGAGCCTAATTCTGCTTGTGCAAGCTGAAGCCATTTTTGACTTTAAAGGGGATGGAGGGAACAGGACCAGTCAGATTTGAAAGTGCATTTGGAAGCTATGTCTAGTTAATTTAGATGCCCTTCTGTTTGGATCTTTGAGCCTTAAGAGATGAGAAGTAGTGTGATTCCCTAAGGTCTTCAGCTTCCACGTCCATCTCCTGCTGATATTAATGGGGAATGAGCTCACAAGACAAAACCAGTAAATGTGGCCTCTGAGGCTGAGTATAGCTGTGATTTCCTAAGCATTTATATTCTACTGGGAAACTTTCAGACAAAAAGGCTAAAAAGGCTTCCTATTGCCAAAGGTTCCAATACTGTATTTAAAAGGGACTTCCTCCAGGTTCTTAAAGGCAGCTGATCAAAGCATGGCTTTGTGCAGAGAGCACAGTGCAGTTCCCACGTTCCCAAATGAAGTTGCTCCCCTGTGGCAGCAGTGGCATGGCTGACTGCAGGGCTGTGCCTCCCAGTGAGCCTTCTGGCCACACTGCTCCTCTTGCCTGGACAAGCTGCTCCCTGGGCAGGCTGCTTTTGGGCAAGTTTGGTATTGAGGCTGGGATCACATTATGGCTCTGTGCATTGAAGTGCCAAGAGTTTTGAGTGTTTGTAAAGCTAAGTTGTAAACTCAGTTGTAGCAGGCTTGAGACAGAAGTTGAGGCCCATCAGTCTGGGGGTTGGGGCTCCTTTGAACATTGTCTACTCAGCTCTGACATAAATGTGCAAATTTCTGGCTTGGAGCAGAGGGGCTGTGCTCCACTGGCAGCTTTTGGCCTGGGTCTGAAACCCAAATTTTCATGGATTTGAAGCAGTCACAGCTCCTGCTAGAACTGACAGGAGATGCAGGTGCCAGTGTTGCTCAAGAGCAAGACCTAATTCAAGTTGGATACTCTTGGTTTCAACTTGCAGTTGAAAGTGTTGCTTCTGGTGTCTTTGAATGTCTCTTGAAAGTGTGGGATGCTGTCAGGCCTGGCTGGCTGATATTTGCCAGCATTATTAAGACCCCTCAGAAGTTTAAACAACTGTACATTACTGTTGTTATTAACAATCATAAGGCATTTATTTTATTATGACTTGGGCAGTATTTCATTCAGAGAAGCTCAACCCGTCTTCTAATATTTATGACTTATGGTTTGGTTCCCTGCCAGTCAGTTCTCCAAAAACTTGTTTTTCTTCATTGTGCTCAGTGAGAGAGTCTGAGCTCTTCTGGCCTTAGGACCAGTGGATGTAAACATGTGGCATTTCATCTCACAAATGGCATCATGTTTACAGTGCCAGGGTCTGGTTTATCTCTGTGTTTCAGTTTATGCTGCCATAACCCCATTTGTTTCAGCATAGCTGATCTGCAGTGATGCAGCTGAAAGTCAGAAAAGTTGACAAAAATGGCTATAGGCCACTAAAAATGGTTAAAAGTAATACAGAAATCTGACTCAGCCTCTCAGATGACAGAAATTCCTTCACTGCATTAAAGTTATGTGGCTGGGATACATCTTCATTTCTTGCATATTTTATGTGTTTAAAATGATGATTAAGGGTGAGTTGGAGAGTAAGGTAGAAAATGCAGAATGGTTGAATCATTAAGAGAGAGAAGAGAATCGTTAAAATGTGCTTTGCGGTCCCAAACCCATTTCTTACCCATTCTGCAGAAACACAAGCTGCAGTTTCTTTAAAATCCACTGCCAAGAGAACAAAATGTTGCTTTCTTTCACTTTTTTACCACCCCATACTTTCACTCTCTGATTAGTCCTGTTTCTTTTTGAATAAACCTGACTGCATGTCCATCCTCAACACTTTTGTGCCTCATCCACTGAACAGATTATATCTGATTTCTTCTGGTTTCTTTTTCTGGTGAACCTCTTTATTGTCTGTATTGTTACAGACAGAATTCAGTTCAAGCTTATTTCCTGGTTTCTTTTCAAAATAGAATCAGGACAATGATTTATTACTTGTATGACGTTAGGCCTAAAAGCCCTTTCCTGGACTCTTACTCAGTTGTTCCAGGAGCTATATAAAACCAGAACGAAGGCAATGTGTGTGCTATTGCATGCTTTTAAATTGATTATTCTAGAAAGGCAGAATTTCTTCTTAACTATGAGACAAATTATCTTCTCCTCAACTCCATTAGCTGTATACCAGGATTGAAAAATACGACCAGTATAATTTAATGGAAGATGCTCTTCTTGCTGTGTTTGATAACTGCAGCAGGGAGAAGGAATTAAATAGAGCTTGCCTGTTGCAAGAGGTTGCTTTTCAGAGGATAACTTGATATTTAATTTTTCATGAAAAGGACACTATGACTTGTTTATTTCCCTTGTGGGAAATCTGGGTTCATCAAAGCCTGATGTGCTGCTTAGGTAAGTTTGTGATTCACAGGAGAACAAAAGACTGGGCATTGGGGTGTCACAAGAAGATTTTTCAGGGGCTTAAGCATAAGCCAATTTAGCAAATATTATTTGTATTTTTCACATCTAGCTTTCTAGGGCATGATTAATTTTTAACCTAGCCGTTCTTGCTCTCACAGAACTTCCCAGTTATTTGGAAGCCTTTTCTACCAATAATCTTTCTTGCCAATATGTAAAAAAAAATACTAGAATGCAGCAGAGCTCCTAGAGAGCTATCTTGCTTATATAGCTGCTCCTTCCCTGGGCATCTGCCGCTGCCTCCAGGGAGCAGGATGCAATGAAACTGTAGACGCTCCTTTGAGGGAGTCTCACTGAGCTGTTGACAAGTTCTTCATGGGCTGTGGACAATATACCACTATGCACTTGTGTCACACCACAGGGCCTCCCATTGACGCTTATCCTTTTCGTTTGGCCTCTGACCTCCACTGCTTGCCACTTAGGGAAGCAGCAGTTCAGAAAAGAAAGCAAAAGTCAGACCAAAGTAGCTTTCATCTACCTTGCATAGCCTCCCTTGTGCTTTTTGCTGGTTTTCAGATTGCTCACAATTAATGCAGATCCTGTATGTTTTCCCCTATTTTTAAATAAAATCCATTCTTGAGTATAAACGGACAAAACAGCATTGTTTCACTGCTACCCACATGTGGGAATTTTCACCCTGACATCATTATTCTTTTCATATATATATATTTTTTACATATCGGAAGTAATCCAGAACTAACCCTGGAGAGTTAAAAAAATGTACAAATGCAAATTTACAGGTTTGGTCCCTCTGCAGTGTCTGGCTCTCACGTGTTAGTGATCTGTGCTTGGGTTTACTGAACTGAAGGCAAAGTGTCATGTTTAAGTACAGGTTAGACAATCTGTGCAGCAACGATTTTGAATGAGAGCATCTCATTCATCTGGGTAATTAAAACATTCCATTAAGACTGGTCACTATATCAATGCCAATATTTGAAGTCTGGAATGGAAATAATGGTATTGCTCTGGAACTGTGACTATAGAGCTACAGCCCCCCAAATCCTCACATGATGATGCCAAAAAATAACTTCAGTGGCCTCCAAGTCTCTTAATTGAATTACAGCAGCGCTGAAAAACCCTGTCTTTATCCAGGGTTCTGTGGTGTTGAGGTGTTGTACAAAATCAGAATGAAAAACCACCTTTTATGACATGTGGGCTGGGAAACAACCCGCGAAGCCTCCTCCATTCCTCTGCTCTATCCCCAGTAGCTGCCTTCCCCCTCCCACTGGTTCTGGAAGTGGTCTTCAAATGAAAGGGTAGAGCTTTCATTTGGAAGGGAAGACGGTGATTTAATTAGAGATCTAAGGGGTCATTTTTCTCCCCCAGCATGTAGTATTGTTGTAAGTCAGCACTTATTGACGTGTGGTGATTACAGACAGCCAAGAAACTGGCCTACACACACTCTTCTGGGCTCAGGATGGCAGACACAGGAGCCTTTGATTTTAAGAATGAACAGTTCGACCTCTTTGTTTACAGTTAAACTCATCTAGAGGAACAATTCAGTGAAAATAATTACATATATAGGAAGTATAGTCTGAAAAGAAAAGCAAATGTTAAAAATTGACAGTGGTCATTTACAAAATGGACAAAGCTTTGTTGAAAATATGCTTAAGAGATTTAGGAGCATAAACTTTATGAAAAGTGAGCAGGATTTGCATTCTAAGCCCCATACAGAGTTTGGAGTGTTTTCTCTGGTATTTGTACTTCAGTTTAGCAAAGATAAAAATAATTTATAATGTTTAGTTTTGAATTTTATGATGCTGAACTTTGGGAAATGACTGATTTATTTTCAAAGATGTTTACTTACTAAATCTTCAGTTTTGATCTGAGGTTTTGCAGTTTTAGCTGGTGCTGTGGTCTCCAGATATTACTTGCAAAACTATGCCTTCCTTCAAGAAAGAAAGAAAATAAGATTCTGACCCTTAATAGGCTGAAAGAGCCCATGATTTAGAAAAGCTATCTAGTAAATGAGAACGGAGGGATTCATCAGTGATTAATGTATAATCAATGATAATATGAATGTATTTTAATATTTGCTTTTGGCAGGAGCAATACAATAAGTAAGAATCAAACCTAAAGTTTCTGAGTGAGGATTAAACATCAAGACACTGGTGGCAAAAGGAAGCTGCTGGATATCCTAACAATTTCAGTCACTGCTGCAATCAAGTTACCTTCTTTTGCTCCTTCAGTTCTTGAGCATAGAAACAGCAGCCCATGGCTGAGCGTTTAATGCTTTTCCCTGCCTCACAATGAATTAGGAAGGTGGTCCCTGCTTAAAACAGACAATTATCAGACCACTGAAGCAGCCAGTTGTAGCTTCATTCACACTGGTTCTCCATGGATGCCAAGGCTGTGCAGGACTGAGGCCAGTATTTATAGCTCCAATCTACTGCACAGCTCTTTTTCAGCTCTTGATTCTTAACAGGTGCTCTCCCCCTGCCCAGTCTCTGCTGACTGTGAAAGCAATTGAAGGTATTATGGTTAGACACTAAATATATCATGAAGATTAACTTGATAAATGATCAATTCTGGCCTCACGCTTGAAATTTAAGTCAATTGTCTGGATGAAACGTGTAAATCCCTGTATAATAGACATTTATCTCTCTCCAGACTTTTCAGTGCTCTGCACAAGATGAAAGCCAGTGAGTGGATAATCTTTTCTGGAGGTGATGCTGTATTTTTTTCTTCCACTAGGAATAATTTCCTGGGATGTGGTGTCCAGCTCTGTGCATGTGTGATATACTGAAAATAAGGGATGTGGGTACTTTGGACAGTGTTTCCAGTGGTGAAGCTCTGAATGGCCTGGGATCTGATAGACATCCCAGGTAGAAAATGGGACTTTGCCTTCCCAGCATTGTCCCCAGTGTCCAACTGGTGACACCCCTGTTCTTAGGGCTTGCCCCTAACAAGAGTGATGGGAGTATTTATTCTTTGTAATAGCCTGCAGGCTACATGTGCTTTAGTGGGAATATTTTCTTTTTCTCTTACCTCTTTCCCTTCCTTTCTCTCCTGATCTTAGCTTCTCTCTTTCTTTTACCTTTTCTGGATGGACTGCACATTTTTAGAGTTTAAAGCTTTGTTTTTTCTCCATTATTCCCTAAATGGCAGGACTGAAGTGTTACAGACCGGTCATCAAAGTGCCTTTAAGAAAGAGAATTGACAGGAACTAACATATGTTTGAACTATATGTCTTTGCACAGTGATTTTCAAGGGTTATCAGAGGAAACTATGAGTTGCTTTGACAGTGGTCCCATCACAAGCTCTTACCTTCAGGAATTCAACCTCCTACTTTTATGGCCTATTCATAGTCCCTTTGGAAATTTTAAACACAGCATGTTAGGATGTTGGTTAACAGCAAATAAACCTGTGTGCTGACCTGCCCATGTGCTAATAATAAGTCATGAGTCTGTTTTTTAAGAAACTCTGTCACAAATGGTGGTTGAAAAAATAAATGAAAGGCCAGATTCCTACAGATAAGACCATCCAGATGGAACTGCTGGGGGATAGGTTAATGAATTGGCTCTGTAGCCTTGACAGTCTTCTTTCAAAAAAAAAGGGCACGTGTTGTTCAGACAAGCCCATGGCCTCTGTTTTCCAAAGGTGACATTTACCATGGAGTGAAGGGCCAGCAAAAGGTCTCTGCCTTGAGCTCAAATGGGATTGGAAGAAGAGATAAGTTTTGTGCTGGTGAGACTAATTTTTAGGGAGTAAACTGACCCTTTTGGGGAGTTCCTGAACAGTAATCAAACCTAGGCATGAACATTTTGTACAGGCTTTTGATACACTCCTGGCCCTTAAGGATTTGCAAAGAAACCTGCATTTATGGGTTAGGGAGATTCATGGTTATCTGAGTTGCATAAAGGCTGCATATGTGGGAAATATGACATTATTTTTCACAGGAATTGGATGGCTTTAATTTTTCTTTTTTTCTTTTTTTTTTGTTTGTTATATCACTAGAGTAATTAGTTCCACTTTTCCATAATACTAATCAGTTCAGCATTTTCTGAAAGGACTTTTTGTATTGCAGAAATTACTTCCATTTGCATGGAATGTTGGATTTGCTTAAAGTAAGAAATTACGGGTTTTGCCAGCAGACACCCCAGATATTGGGTATCTTTTTGGGGGGATTGAGAGGTGGTTAAAGAGTAACACCAACAGAAAAAAACAATGATATGGAGCTATTATATCTTTTGCAACAACATTTCAGTTTTTGGTATGTGATGACTGTTGCTTTATTTTTGGACAAAACCAGAGCACGAATAGCAACAACTAAACTCCTTGGTCTTGGGAGTTGCTTCCTCTTTTGGCTGACGGACAATTTGCAGAGGTAGTTCCATGATTTTTAGTGTCTCAAGAGTGCATTAGAGTTTCACAGCAGGAGATTTGTAAAAGGGAAAGGAATGGTGTACAGGGAATTAAAAGGTCTGTAAAACTAGAGGCTCGCTCTCCTGTGAGGAGTGATCTTGTCTAAATCAATAAACGTCCATGGTCTGTGTTTTTCAGTTGTGATTGTTAGGATTGTGTGTTCAGTCAGTGCATGCTGAGCAGAGCCAATATTGACTTAATAACGCAAAAAATGTATTTACAGCTATTTGTCCAAATTCTGAATAAGTGTTCCTTTTGTTCTCTGTCCTTTGCTACTCCCAAACCATAATGCAAACAGATTTTGGCTCTGAGTCCACTGAAGTATTTCTAAGCATGCTTAACTCCAGGCACATGACCACTCCAGTTAACTTTTGTAAGACTTTCTACAGGCTTAAAGGTAAGCACACACTGTAAGGGTTTGCTAAGGTCTGCAAGCCTCATTTTTCCTGAGTATTTAGGGGAACAATACTTTTAATGACTGTGCCATGCACAATGAAAGATCCTCTTGGATAAAGATCAGTATTACCTCTCATTCATTTTCCATTATTTTATATTCATCATTACCTGTGTTTCTGCTGAACTGTTTATCTTGAATGAAAAATTGTAGTAAAGGGGCATCCATGAAAAGTTGCATTTTGATATACAAGTGGTCAAAACCAATGACTGAGCAAAAAATCTTAGACATCCAAGATTTATTTTGCAGAAATGCTATGTAAACACATTGGGAAAAAAAAAGGAAATGTTGCTAATGAATAAGAAAGGAGGAATGAAATGGCTATGTGTATATTTTTACTGCAAAAGGGTACATTTTTTAGTGCAGCTCAATTGGTGCCTGCTAATTCTTATCCTGCAAGGTCCTACAGGCACTGCAGACACTACATGGAAGCTGAGCAGGTTTAACTCTCTCACACTCAGCAGAGACTGCCTTTGCCTACTCTCATCTCTTGGAAAAACTGTGGTGCTCAGCTTCTGCTAAAGGGGAATAGCTAACATTTAACACTGTGAACTTTATGCAACTACCACAGCAACAACCAGAGCAGCATTGACAGTGAACGAAAAAGACCTATTTGCATTTATAATAATTAAATCAGTTCTAATTCCAGGGTAGCAGTTAGGGAAATGAAATTCCATAGAGGCATTACACAAAGATATGGTCACAGCTGAATTTTTAATTTTTAAAAGTTAGAACATGAACTCAAAACCAACCAACTGGTTATGAGGAGGACATGTTCTTTATGAGCTGTTCGCTTACATTTTCTGGTGATTCATCTGCTTGTGGAAATCCTTTGCCATCCCTTATAGACTAAAATATCATTCTGGAGATAGAGGCAGGATTCAAGCAGTACCATTCTCCCCAGATAACTTCTGATGAGGTGTCAGCTTCCTTTTGGCAGAGTCTGGAGGATAGATAAGGGACTGTGGCTACAGGCACAAAGGGCTTTTATGACAAGGTGAGAAAGAGAAAGTTTCAGATTAGCAGGAGTTTGTATCTTTATTGTGCTTTTAACTTCAGTTTCAAATCTTAAAACAGATTTTTGCTGGTACGTGAACTCAGTGAACTAATGTCCTATTGCATTTTAATTTCATCATTCTGAGTCTCTGACTTGAAAGCCTGCTCTGAGTCTAGAAAAAGGTTTTCAATCTGCTTGATTTGGCTACAGAAATGTGAGTTTCTTATATGTGGTCACAAAACATGGGAAGCTCTTGAAATTCACCAGCCATGACTAAAACCGTCTACTACCTATTTTGGAAGATCTATTGTATTTGCACCTGGATGAAAAATAATTTTAACCAGCCCTTTACAGTTAAAGTAAGGATTACTATTTTTTAAGGAAACAGATAGAATAAGCCTCAGAGGTAGACTATCTGAAAATAAAGAGAAGTACAACAGTAAAACAAATTAAAAAAATATGCAGGATGTATTTCTTTCTTCTCCCTGCCTCTCTTCCATAGTTGTCTTATTCTCTGGTTTTGTTCATGCACAAATTTTTTAGATTTGCAAATCTCTCCCACAAATTCATGTTCTGGAGTTTTAAAATTATGACCTGTCAGAGTTCACTCTAAGCCTGAGGGATATATCACATTCCATAAAATTTTCAAGACTGTCCATCAGATCAGATGGAAATCTAATGAGTGCAGTAGTATCTCACCACTTAGGAATCACGCTTAGCATTTTGTGTGGCCATCCTCTGAGATAAAAGTCAGTGGTGTGTGAATTCAATTATTTTACGTACATAAAACTTTCCAAATCTCTCCTGAGTTCACATGTTTTAGATATAACCATATCTGTTATGTTACTTCAGGGAGTGTCAACTGTACTTTCACTTTGGGGGAAATGAGATCAAAAAGAAATAAGATTTGGTTCACTGGAAAAGGACAGTTAGAAGGAGTAGCTGGTGAAAATTAAGGAGAGTGGGTTTTAAATTCTCTAGGTTGTTGAAATAATCCATGTAGACTGAGAAAATGGTGTTATTTCTGCCACTGCATTGTATAGAAACTGCAGAGCAGGAATCGGCAAAGGATATTAAGACCTGAGGTTTTGGCCTGAACATTTCTCAGAAGTCATACAAAACTCAGGTCACGTTCATCTTCACTAGAAACTGGATGTGTCCAAATGTAGCACCTGATTCAAGTAATAAACCAGGTGCAAATATTATTCTTGTGGTGGCCCATCAGATCTATCAGTCCATTCTCATTTACCCTGAGGTTCTCTGTGCAGTAACCATGTTGTGACCTCTGGTGCTCTGGGAGGACTTTCACAACAAGGCAGGTACTGGCCAAGACTGGACATTCTTGAGCTCTGGTTCTGGATGTGTACACCTGTCCACAGTCCCATCTCCACTGCAATCCACAAAGGTACATCAGTGACTGGGTGCTGATAGTTGACACTTCTATCTGTGCTCCAGGGGAACTGCTGGGTACTTAAATGCTTTTTCAAAGTAAGACATTTTAAAAGCACAAAAATAAATGCAGTACCTAACTTTAGGAGCTTATCTCAAAACTCCTGGTGGTCCATACTTGGACAAAGAAAATATCAAGTTCTTTGCTGATTTCATGATGTGAAGGCTGCTGGATTGTCATGTGGCTGTTTTCCCCTTACTCAACAGCAATTTGTTTATGTCTGCTCTATCTTACTGCACAACATTGTCACTCAATGGCAGATTAGTATATAAACAATCCTAGGTTGGTCTAAATCAGCAGTATCTATCAAGAGTCTGGCCCTGCCTGCTCACTGGTGCTATCTGAATTTCTCTAACTTTTCCTTTTCTGTGTACTGCATGAAGTCTCTTCTCATATCTGTGCAAGGAGATTTATTTGGCAGTAAAAATGTCCACTTAAATTGAAAGTTCACTTATTTACTTTATAGAAGTGAATAGTCTTCAATAAATCAGTCTTTCTTTCTCTTTCCTATTATTATTCATTGTTTACATCCCTGTAACAGACATATCTCCTGTAAAGCCTTTCAGCTTTAATCCACCAAAGCAGGGAAAACGTGATGTTGAAGTGCAGCTGAAGCAAAGGAGCAGCCAGACCTCTGAATTTTATTCCCCACTGATGGACGAGGGGCTGCCCTATACAATGTCAAGTGTCAGAAAAAAGAAGTTTTCCCTTGCTTTTTGAGGCAAGAATTATTGTCTCCTTCAAGGGGTTCTGAGGGCCTGGAAGAGAAGGTTGAGAGTCTCTGAGAGGGATGTGTGGCTGCTGCCACTGAGGGAAGAGCAGAAAGTGGGCAGTGTGCTGCAGTAAAAGTGCTGTATAAGCCTCCTAGACAGCTATGAACATCTTGTGTAAAAACCCTGTTGCCCAACTGTAACCCAGACACCTTTGTGTTTTAAAATCATGAAGTGTCTTCTAGGAGGAAGATTTAAGTCCTCAGCCACAGCTGAGCAGCCTGTCCCTCGGAGCGCTCTGTCATGGTGAGGGGATGATGAGTCCCATGAACTCAGTGAGGATTTGTGGCTCTCAGGTAGAAGGTAAATTACATTTATTTTGTATGATTTCTGATTTGTATATTGGAGGTGGTAACTCTGCACCAATGCAGACATTTACGATGTGATTACAGTGCCTTCTTATTTAATCCTGTTGATGTCTTGGGTGACTTTGTCCCTTCTGTAGCTGTTTCACCTCCTTGCCTACACTTATTTACTGCTTCTTCTGCTGAGAATCATTCAAGTGCACCACTGACTGAAAGAGCCTGACTAAACATTTTCTAAAGAAAAGCAGGATAAGTCTGTAAAATTGGTTGCAAAATGTACTTATCAGTGTGTCTGGTGGCATGGTAGGTACCCTATGTCACATGTGGCAAGAATCCCTGCTCTGCCCCTACAGCTCTTATGTTGAAATTGCTTTCAACTCTGGTGCTATTTGTCTTTACTTTTGGCAGCAGGGTTGGCAAGTTTAAATTTCGAAAGTTGTTGAATGAGAGAGCTACAGAACTGCTTAGAGAAGGAGTCAGAAAGGACAGGCTAGCTGGAAGCAGGAGGGACAGCTCGTGGGGCAGAGGAAGGTGAAATCCTCCATGGAGCCCAGATGTCCCTCCTGCACACTTTCATCTCCCCCACCCTGTAAGCTTCGTGTCAAAGCCGACCTCTTCCTGCTGGAGGACGACTGGCTGCGATTCCTTTCAGGGCTGTCAGCGCTTCTCCTCTGACTGCCCTGTGGAGATGCTGTTGAGTGACGCAAAACACTTTTTCTCCTGACAGGATTAGTGAGCCATCTCTCCACACTGCCCAGCTTCCCCCTCTGCCTCCACCAGCTCTCTCTATGCGGCCTAAGAGGTATGCTTGTGTCTTGGATAACAAAATAGAACTGGGTCACTTCTCCCACGTTTGCTACTGACAGGAGAACTTAGTTGTTACAGAAAAATTTGTCTCCTCACACAGTTCCATTTTTGGAATTGTTAGTCTATGGCCATTTCTTTTATGCCTCTCCATTTCTATGTTGTGGAAGCATAGGGATTGTCTAATGTCATGCCCAGCCTGCAGCCCTTTCACATGCATTCCTGCTCTGTCCACAGTCTTCTCATCAGGTGTTCTGTAGGAGGGAAAAGATGACAGTGGTAGTTAGCCTATCCCAGTGGAAATACCATGACTAATCTCTGATAATTGAAAACTTTCCTCTTTTGAGGAAGACGTATGATAAAACTTTTCCAAAGAAACTTCCAGAATGAGGATTTTCATCCTGGGTGTTCATTTTGACTCCCCAAGTAATAATGTGAGACAGTCAGGGAGCTGTTTTTCAGCCACTCCTGTGGGTGATGAGTCTCCATTTGCTGGGGGTGGAATCAAGAAACCAGTATTGACTTGCTTCCCCCAGGCTGATGCTTGGTGGTTATCCTGTTCCTTTCTTCACTGTCTCCTGACTGATCTATGTAGGGTGACTCACGCAGATCTCTTTGATTTGACTGCTTTCCTTTTGTCAAAAACATTACTGTGCCTCTTTTGGAATGACTGTGCTTTTGTTAACTCATGTTAACTAAAGCATGCCAGCCAGGTCTTCTTAACAGCTAATCTTGCCTTGCATTTAAATGTATACTTCCCTTCTTGCAAACATATAGATGCAAATGTGTATGAAAAAATAATTTTTTCCCCTGATTGCATATCATACAGAGAAAAAAGGAGCACAATTTTTCTTCATTCCACATATAGTGCTGTTAGTATGTATTCAGCTAAGTATGTATTCAAATAATTCATTCAGATTGCAGCAAGCATGTGTATTGAAATCAGTGTTGGGTCTCCTTATGGGTTGAATCTGGCTCTGCAAATTTACTATATTATATTACCACATTACAATATTCTGTCATGTTCAGATATTTGAATTTATTAAGCAAGATGTAATGTGCCAGATCGTTACAAATTTCTCAGTGTTTTGATACTGGTTGTTGGCAGTATTATCATTAACATAGCAAGCCAAACGACCCTTGCACTAGATTTTCCAAGCAGATGTCAATGCAAGAAACTAATCTCAGTTTATCTCAAATTATTCTCCTTTCAGATGGTTATTCAATCCGTGAAGTATGGGATGATCCATATTCACATTATCCCAAGGGAATCTCTTTGAAAGAACTGTGACCTCTTTGCACTTGAAGGTTAGAGGAAAGCATTTTCTCCCAGCTCTTTACAATTCCATATGTTGCCAACTCTGCTAATCTTTTTGCCAAGAAAAAACAGCCCTTTTACTTTCTCCACTATTCCACCTCTAATTTGTCTTGCTCAGAGCTCTTCCTAGGGAAGAGGACTTATTCCTTCTCTAAAGCAATCTTTTCTGAAAACAGCCACTCAGGTATTATGGTCTTACCATGATTTGATCCTTTTGGAAACACTGAAATGTGAAAAGGGGCACTTGGATCCCATGGTGATGTGCAGGCTTAAAAACACTTAGGTTGATCAAAAACACTGAGTTGCTGAGTTTTGTGGCTTCTGTTTGGATTTTTTGTTTCATTTAACCTGCAGTGTCAACAGAGCCAAAACTCTGAAAGGCATTCCAGACAGGAAAAGCCAGTGGGGAAATGACCTGAAACTGTTGTTGGCACCACTCTTTAAAAGGGAGTCTTTTTATTGTCTGCAAGGCAGTGGCTGCAGACAACTATAGCTGTGTTGTTATTAGCTGGTGCAGTGCTGAGGATACCTACTGAATAGTGGCATTTCATGTAAAACTAGAAAATCCAAGAAAGCTCTTATTTCAGACTTAGAGTTTTGGTTTTCCTATGGCAGGAATTTTTCTCTGATTTTGAAGCTGAAGGAAAACTGTGTCACAGGACCTGACTTTTCATCAGACTTGAAATCAATTATGAGGCGTGCTGGAAGGACTTTGAGTACTTTAGAGAGTCCTGATTATTCTCCTGACACAAGCTTCCTATATTGTATAACCAGCATCACTAAGAAAAATGGAATAGTTGTCTGGTATGCAACAATAATGCCATAAAGAGAAAAGGAAAAAGGAATGAGAAAGGAAAACCATTATAAACCAACAAAGAAAACCCCATACAGAGTAACCTCTCGATCTTTTCTATCAAGGCACCAAGTATTGTGTCTTAATGTCCAAATCTAGCTAAATTTAGTCTATACACTGTCTACCATATTCCCTCTAGGGAATGCAATGCCAAACGAGCACACAGTGTTCTCACATTAAAATCTTCCATCAGCATTGCTGTGGGTTGTGGGGGATATTAAGTCAGGCAGTCTCCTTGCTGCTCTAGCCTGAAAAGGAGGCCAGAGTTCAAGAGTTTCATTAATTCATTCAGGAAGAGAGGAAAGTAAAAACAAACCAAGTTTTTTTGTTGATTGTCCATGTTTCATTGATTGTCCAGACATCCAACTCACTTGGTTGTCTCTTTCTTTTTCCTCTTCCCCCCTTTTCCCCTTCTAGAAATCAAGGGTTTGTAGAACTTTAATATCAGAAATGAAGGTACTTAAACAAATCATTCCATAGTCAAGTTTTTGCTTTAAACTTCTTTTCCTTCATTAGTTTATCTGATAGTAATTTTTAAGCATAACACCTTTATTTTCTTTTCCTACTAGCCACTGGACAAAGACCGTGTTTCAGGTATGCTGGCTGCTTTGCAGAGCCCTGGCTGCACAAGATAGCTCCTTCTCTCTCAGAAAATGCAACCTCACGTAGCATAGAGCAATTAAACTGCTGGGAAATCTGAGAAACTCTGTGGTCACAGGAGATGCAATCCTACATCGACTGCAAAACTCCCTGCCAGATGAAATAAAAATAGCTATTAATTTCACCGTGTTACGAGCTAAGAGCGCATACGGGAGCCAAGCTCCAAAGCCATCCCTTTGTACAGGCTTTCCCCAAAATGTAAATGCAGTCATGCTGTCAAATAAAAACAGAGGCAGCGATATTAATACTAGACATTGCTGTCACACTTGTAAAATCTGGAAAAAATGCTTCGTCTGACGCTGATGTGTACCAGCCTGAGAACCCCACTGGAAACTCCGAGATCACATTCACTGTGCTAATGCATTGCTCAGCCTTACAAATGCACACAAGTTACAGCATCGAGGCCAAAGAGATGAAAGAAGGGCTGGGCTAGAAGTATGGAGAAGAGCAGTAGATTACCTTGGTTAACTTGGTAGTTCAGGAGTTCATGAGAAGTTTGTGACTGCTGTTCTTTGTTTTTCTTCTGCAGAGCAATTTCCCCTGTCCTCTTCCGCCTCTTTCATGTTATTTATTTTCTAATAACACCGACCTTCTGCACTGAAAAATAAAAGGAGTTTCCTTCTCAAAGAAGGACTCTTCTATGTGAAACGATTTTCTTGAGCTCACATTTTGTAAGTACATTTTCTTGCAGGTTTTTCTGGCTTGTGTGTAAAACTTTGTTTTACTTTTTAAATAAATTATTTAAAAGTGCATGACTTGAAAACCTGCATTCCCTGGTTTTCATTACTATCTGAATTAGTCTCTTAAGTCAGATTCAAAAATAAAGCTCAGGCTCATAAGTCACTTAGGTTCTGTTCAGACTTACTTTTAGGGTAAATCCTGATAGCAATTTTTTCCCTGTGTATTGTTTACAACGATAATCTAATGTTTAGCCAATGCTTGGCTGTGGAACAACAGAGAGTTGTGAGATGACCAAGCTCATTTCCTGAGCTGCATCTTTTTGTTTTCATAAGAACTCTTTATTTAACATTTCATTTAATAAGCCTTGTGGACTATCTCTTGATTAGATTCTGCGTGTTTCCTGCCACTTGCATGAACTGAGAAATGTAACCTTAAAGCCAGAGCCAATATAAATATTTTTTCACTGAGTGATGCAACAACCAGCTTTCTGTCTCATGAAATTCAGACTCATTAGAAACTCTGAAATTTTCCTTCATTTTTGGTCTGTCCTGAAAAATCATTTCAGTTGGTCGCTCATCTAAGTGAAGCAGTTGAGGATTTAGCACTGTAGGAAACTACCGCAGAGTTATTATCTGAAAAAAGTGGTGAAATGTTCCAAAGGAAGATTGCAATATCAGTATTCTTAGCATTATGTTAAAAACTAGCCTGTGTGGGCTTCACTCACGTCTGTAAGGTGGGAGTGCCCTTGTATTATTTGTTCACTCTTTTGTATATTCATTGCTAGGCAGACAAGTTATAAAAACCTTCATCTAATTTGCCTTACAGTCAAAAGCAACTAAAATCTTTTTCTCCCTGAATAATTCCTGGAATTAATTGCTGATTTGTGGGACCAGCTTTATAGGCCATGCTCTGGGCTTAGGCTTCATGGTGGAAACCTGCACTGACTTCAGCTGAGTGAGGTTACTCTGCAAATGTCCTTGTGTGAGACCAGCAGCGAGTCCAGAACTAGAGTGTCACAGTAGGTATTTCTGGAGAATATGAGTTAGAGATTGGGGATCATAGTAAACATCTAGACCACGAGAAAATGGAAATTTGTGTTATAGGCATAGTTTTGGGGAAGAGGCCAGCTGAGATAGTCAAGACTAACTAGTCAAGATTGTCACCATGGGATATGCCCCTGAGAGGTTCAGCCAAAGGACTTGAATGTTGGAAGTTTTTCAGGTTTTTTTTTCTCTCTCAACCAGTGTAAGATTAATTTATAGTATTTGGGCAGGGGGGAAGTTGGGAGATGGGGTCAAATTGATGGCAAGCTGCCAAAATCTGCTTAACTTCTTTATCAAAAGAAAAATAAACTTTAATCTGCTTTTCTGATGTCTTTGAGTGTGAAAATGGGTGTGTTGCAAAACGAATGCATAAGCTGTTCTGCAGAAATGAATTTCAAATTCTTTAAGTTTATGGGACATTATTAAACCTGTAGTTACGGTGGTATGTTAACAATTGCCAAGTTTTACTAGCTTTGCTTGAGTTCACTTAAAAAAAAAAAAAAAAGAAAAATCTCAGAGACTTGCTGCTATTCTTTGTTTCCAATGGTCAATGTTCAAATGCTGCTTGAATTTCTCTGCTGATTGTTTTGATTTGTTTCTCAAAGGCCAACCAACATGTAACTCACTCAGCCTGGTTTCTGAGTCTGATTATGGTTTTTATAGTGCCATCTCCCCGTCTCAGTCTTTATAGGTTTTTCAATTGGTATAGGGCCATTGCAGCTTGGTTTTCTCTTGTGAACTTCCAGTGAGATGTGCCAGGTCTGCAGGATGGTAATACTTTTTTCCCCTTCTCTCTGATTGTTGGGAAACTGCACTTATTCAAGGATGCCAAAGCTCCCAAAATATTCTGATTTACTCTGTGGTATCCCAATTGATCACGGTCCTAGTAAGTTCCCCAGTTATTGAATTTGCCTGTCTCTTCTCTCCATTTTCATAAAACTGTTCTTCTAAGACACCATAAAATAAGACTCTCTTTCTAGTCACTTTGGCTTTGCCAGACTTTAAATGTTAGCTTTAAATTTTGTAAGGTCTCTGCATCAAGCAGAATGTGTTTGCTTCAACAAAAAAAATACAGCACCATATTCTACCATTTTTCAGAGTAATGAAAAGGAACAAAAGTACCCTGTTTCATTTATATTTTAAATCTTAAGTATTAAAAAGATTAAAAAGTATTTGTAGCCACACGCTTTGAAACAGACACCTGACAAAGCCAGAGGCTTGAGAATTTGGGCCAGAAATACATCTTTTGACATCCACCCTGAAGAATCTTACCTTATTTGATAAAATTATCACATTTTTAAGAAATCTGAATTTAATTTTTTTGGAAATGTTTTAGTTCATGAAGTCTCAACTATATGATGCATTGACATTTCCTGGGTGCTGAAAATGTGAGTTTTTCTGAGCTGCTACCAAGGTAATGTCTTCTTTGATACTATGTGGTAAAACGCTTTTGGATATCATATTTTGAAGCTACAAGTACCATTGAAAATACTAAGAAATCAACTCCCAGTTTTGATATCTGGAAGATTTTAAGAAATGTTGGTAAGAAAGAAAAAAAAAAGCCCTTAGTCACATGAAGACACTTTCTCTTCAGGCATGGCTAAATTACTCATGGTGGGTGTGGCAGGGTTCAGTGGTGAAGGATGTCTGCAGCCATGCAGCTGAAGGTCCTGTCATGTAACAAGTACCCTGGAAAGGCTCAAGGAAAGCACTGGAAAAGGACAGACAAGGATTTTCCTAAGCATTAAATTTGTCATGGGTAAAATAGCTTGACTTGGGGAATTTTGCTCATATTGATTTAGTGCCAATTAACACAAAATTGTAGTTACTGATTCAATTATGGAACTCTACCAATGAGCTTCAGTTTTGAGGTGCTCAACTGCAGTGTTGGAGTCAGCAGGACCTTGTGGTGACCTGGACCTCCTCCACCCAGAGTCCCTGCATTCCCTGGCCACCCACACCCTGCCATTTAGGTCCAGTAGAAATTTAGGAACATTTCCTAACTTAGAGTGCAGGTGAGCCTACCTGGACATTCAAGTCTTGCAGAAGTCATTCAGATTTGGTCCATTGGGTAGAGAGGTGACTCTTGTGGTCCCCTGCTCCAGGGAATTCTGCTTTACTGAATTTTCAATGCTTTTCTGCAAAAGCTGCAATTAAAGTTTTGAGGAGAAAAAGAGACATCAGATATGTTTTCCAATATTTTCTGGTTCAGGAACTGAAAAGCTTCTGCACCTAATTTATGCCTCTAAACACTAGGCACTGCTAAAGAAAACATGTGGGGAGAAGTAGAATGGAAGTGTCCAATAAAAACATGGGTTTAATGGAAGATTTCAGAATACAAAACTTGCGGAAACAATGTTGAATATTATAATGTTCTCATCCTACAACATTGTTATGTTGATTTTTAAATGCAGTTCTAATGAAAATAGTATTCCAGCTTATAGCTGAACTGGAGTCAGCTCCCTTTGTGCAAAACACCAGTTGATATGGATGAGTTATGCCAGCAAGAAATAAAGATAGAATATGTTATTTGAAAGCCATGCTTGTCAGATAAAAGGGGGAATAAATTATTATGTACCTTTGAAAAAAATACATTAAAGATACAAACAGTGAAGAGGAAAGCATTGGGTGAAGAAATACAGTTAAAAGAGCACATCTGTTTCAAATTCTTATTTGGGGCAAAAGATCCCCACATATGTTTTTATTTTAAATTTGCATGTGTGTTGTTATCCTTGTGTTAACTATTAGGTAAATAAACATATTGAGAATCCATTTTTCAGTGAAGTTTGGTTAGGAGTACTTGTACACACTGTGTGAGAGATAATTTGAAACCTAATTGAAGCTTTGTGAGGAACCAATTTCCCGCATGTCCCTTAATTTTAAATACCTGCTTTTCATGTATTAGTACCGATCAAAGGCATTTATTTATTTTGGAAATGAAATAATTTTCCCTTTTGGTTTGTGTTTTTGACATGCCTTACTAGAGCAGAGCATAACATAGAACCACGTCACAGCTACAGCTGTAGCAAGAATTGAACTGTAGAGGAAACTTGATGGTTTTGGTTAATGAGAATCATGTATTCAGCTGGGATTGGCTTAGAGAGTGATTTTAGATGCACTAAAAGTGAAGTTAGTAAGTGTTGTGGTGAATAGATGGGGGGGGGTCTCTAATAAACCTAGCTGTTTGGGCACAAGTAGGAGAAATTCCAGTGCCATTGAAAGCTTAGGTAAAAACTCTATCAGTTTCCTTTGGTGGAACTTGAGTTTTACACTGCAGCCCTAGTATGGGTCTCTCAGTCTCAGTCTGCACTTACATAAAGATTTGTGGTGAAAACGTATTCACTTTATGTTGCAAGTTCCATGTCATTAGAAAAACTACTTGTGTGAGCAGAAAATACCTAAAATAGGAGCCTTGACCCTTTCCAGGGTGAGTGAAGAGAGAGGGGGCAATTTATCCCCCCTGGGACCTGCTTCACCCCCTGGATGTGATTCAGGAGGGACCTACCTGCCTTGTACTTGCACAGGTGGGAGAAGCCAGATTGTGGAGCTGCCCATTTCTGCTGCCCTTCCCTTGAGACCATGAGAGCCTTGGGTGTCCAGGGAGCATTGATAGGCTCTGCCTCAGGCACTCTGAGGAGCAGTTACAGGAATATAATTAAATAAAAGTCAAGGGGACATTTGCAGTTACTGCCCAAATATCTGGGAAGCATGAGTTCACATCCTGATGTTGACTAGGGGAGCACACAGGTGAGAAAGGATTTTTACTGTGTTTTGTGGGAGCTAGAAATGCATTGGGTCTTTGAATGAAAATAGCTTTATGGACTAATTATGCTCTCTTCTTCACTGCAGAAAAGGTAGTGATTCAATTGCCTCATTGCCTCTGCCAATTTATTGCTCCAAGAAATAGTCATAAAAAGTAGCAATAGAGAAATTTCAGAACTCTATTAAAACCATCACTGTGCCTCTAGCTGCTGCAAGTAAAGAAAAAGGCTTCTGGGCCAAAGTTTTCTATCCAAGATTTTTGCCCTCTGTAGAGACGAAGGAGACTAAAAATGAAATCCCTGTCTGTAGCTCTTGCCAAATAGGCATGGCTTCAGTGTTTGGAGAGTCCCTCTTGGGAGATCAGGAATGATTCAATGTAGAGAGATTTACAGAGACTTAAAACTTATAATGAAACTATTATCTTTGCTCTCTCTCCTCTTTCTAAATCATATGAAGTCAGGTGGTATGTTCTCACAGCAGTATTAATAACTGTCAAGTCAGATATAATGCAAAAAATATTCCTGACTTAGGTAAAAGTTAGAGTTGAGGACAAAAATGTTAGTGGAGAAGTGATTTTTGTGTTGTCTCCAATAGCAAGTAAGGTGTTGCTCTTGCAAATCATTCTCCATGAGATGATCTTGTGCCAAGTCTCATTAATTTCAGCAGGAGCTTCGTGAGAGCCTGGGGATTTTGCCTTTCAGAGCAATTTATGTGACTGAGGCTGAGATGGAGAAAGAGCTTTGTGTGCTGGAGGACAAGGTGGGGAGCTGCTGGCAGAGGGAACTAAGCAGGGAGGGAGCTCAGGGGAAACTAGAGAGGTAGCAATGCCATTACAATCAGAAGAGTTTTCTTGAGTTAAAATCCAGCTGAAATACATTCTCTGTTCTGCTTAAAAAAATACAGCCTTAATAATCGTGGATTGCCAGGGATCAATCCTGCCTCCACTGAGAGCACTGAAGTCTGTTGGCTGGTTTTAGGAGCCATGGGTTTCAGCCCCTGTCAGATCATTCACACACGGACGTTTCTGATTTGCACAAGGTTGCCAGAGCACTGCAGGGTTGGTTTATACCCTCCCTTATTTTCATGCTAAGATGGAAACATCTTGAAACCCAACTGGGGAAAGTGAAATTCTCAAAGAAAACACCGAAGTCCCTATTAAGTTCTCTGGAGCTCACGTAGCATTATAAAATTATCCAAAGCTGGCTTAATAAATGTGGGAGATTGAGAATGCATCACCCTATCTGTCTTTAGACTTTCCTCCCCTTTAGCCATCGAAAAATTGGTGCTGTGGTAATCATTGCAGCTGATGCTGTTAGGAGGAGAAATCCAGAGAAAGATAGTGAGAATATACATTGAAATACACACTTTTCCTTTTCTCCATGTATTTTCCTGTGGAGGGTTTTGTTTGTTTGGTTGGTTTTTATTTTTTTTTCTTACTCTGTTTAAGATCCTCAATTAAAAAGTTTATTTGCATACTGTAGGGACTGGCCTGTTAACCTCCTCCCCAGCCCAATCCTATGGTCTGTTTCACAGAGGTCAGCAGAATCCATGCCAGAGAAGGTTTTGGGAGTCACTGAGATATGTGTTGCTGAAATGCCTGTCTGTACGGTAAGTTTCTCCTTTCCTCTCACCCTCTTCAATAAAGGTTTTGGTGATGTGGTGAAGTCTGAGCACTTGTCATTAATAATAATTGAAAAAAAAAATAGTGTCTACAGGTTTGAAAAGACAGATTAAAACGAGTATATGTGATTTTTGTGCATTCAGAGTAAATACCTAATCTATTTGTGCTGTATCAATATACATTCGTTCCAAATAACTTTGTTGCTTTCAGAGACTAGCTATTTAAACTTTTTCCCCCCAGTCTGTAACACTTTAAACCCTCCTTTTCTAAATCCTCTTCTATGCTCCACATGTATGAGATCTCATTTTGAACATTTATTGTTAATTTTTATGATTGGTGTAAAAGGGGAGCATGAAATCCAGGTCAGTTGGATTGAATCCATGGGAAAATGCCCCTAAAAATTAATTTATGATGGATGAGATTGATGCTGAAAAGGCTGACTTAATTTGTTTCATTATGTTTGGAAAATGAAGCTTAAGTCTTGACAGCACCAAACTGAGGTGGGCACAGCAAAGCCCATTTCTTGGCAATCTTCACTCATAGCTTTGTCTCTGTATCCCTTTAATGATAAGTAATATGCTGATCTTTGGCAGCTCCTGAACAAAATTCTGAATTAATTTTGCATGCAGGGGAGAGTACAAATCATCAGTGTGATGCTGTTCATGGTGTTTACTTTTCAGAAACTTCAGTAGTGCAAAGAAATGGTTCTGAAACAAAGATTGGTGAAGGAAGAGCAGGAGAAACAGGGTAGTCAGAGTAGGAAAAGAGGGTATTTCTTACCCCTGTGTTCAAGGAAAATTGGAGATGGAGTCTTAACCTTTGGAAAGCACAGGTCCTTAGCAGGGATTTGTACTTCCACATACACCATAACTGTTTAGGGCTTCATGAGCAGTGGTCTGCTGGTGACAAAAGGATGTCACACATCAACTTCTGTTTGGGAATGGAACCATCTCAAAGCTTCCAAGATGACATCATTTCTCTTCTTTGCCTTGATTGAATCAGATTAAATGCAGAGCACATTCTTTTAACTTTAATGTCAGAGTAGCTCTAAAATATGTTATTGTGAGAACTCCTGTCATGAGCAGAAGCATTAACTGCTGCCCCTTCTCATTTGACTAATGACTGGAATGACTAATGAAGCGAGAGTGCAAGAGTTCACGCGTAATTTCATTCTATTTGAATTTGAAAATGCTGGGTTACAAAAGTGTTATGAATTTCCATTTGTGGAAGAAAGATAACTATTAAAACAGACCTCCTACTTCAAGCTTCCTGCAGTGATTTTCTTTGGAGTTGTTTCTGTTGTAGGGAAATATAGAGATTCTGTAAATATTTTTCCATTTTTAAAAAAGGGAGCTGGGTTTCTGGGTTAGCCAATGCTGGTGCTGTCTGTGCCCTTCATATGTGGTCTTGATTAGTCTGGATCTATCACAAGAAAATCTGAGGGTTTGGAATATGATTAACAATGATGGGAATCCACCTTTTTTGTCATCAAAACTCAATTTGGGGAAAATTAAATTTTCCTTTCAAATACTATGTTTAAGCTCATTTGTAGATCAGGCCAAATTTGAGAAATAAAGGTACCTGCTGGCACCTTGTGGTGCATCCTACAGTGATGCTGTAAGCTGATGTTGCCCATGAAAATAGGGCTTCCATATGCAAACACAGAGAAGCCTTTGGACACTTGGGCGTCTACAAGAACACAGTGTGTGCATGTTTATGGCCGTGCAACTGGACACGGACTTTAGCCACGGAAATGTTGTCCATAAAGTGCAAAACCATGGCTGTATAAGTGCATTCCCTGCTGATTAGCAACCTGTTGCTAATGATAACATAAACCCCTGTTGACACAGCCATTGGTTGTGCGTAATCATCGTGCGCGTTTTTAGCCGTCGCGTTAAGATTCCCAGTTTCTTGTAAAATCAAGCACTGCAGTATTTTCTTTTTTTATTAATACCTGTGTGTATGAGGTGTCTGACAGAGTTATTATCCACTTAGGTGATGAAAAACTCCTGCTGAGGTCCGGGGGAACAGGATTGCAAAGACCAGCACGATGTCTGTCTCATAAAGCGCTCATTCTTCTGCCTGACCATCTGTGTGTGAAAAAGGACTGCTCTTACGCAGCAGTAGTTTTGTTGAGTTTGGCCTTGATTTCTTTTTTCCAGATTCTGCCTAGCAGAAAGGGAGGGAGAGAAGGGAAAAAAGCAAATTTCACTGGGGAATGGAGGAGGCGGGGGTGGAGGGAAGGAGAGCTGAAAGCTTAAAAAATGAGTGACTAGTAGAAGAGTACAGTAAAGTCAGTGAATAATTTTACTGTCCTGGTCTAGCAACTTGGGAATGTGCCATGTTAAACAATAACATCTTCCAAGTGAGAAAGGCAGAGAGGGAGGGGAAAGTTGGGGCAAAGTGAGAGAAGGGGACTGGAGGGAAGAGCGGGACTGAATCCTTGAGTACAGTCGCTGCCAGTCCTTGGATCAGCTACTTTTTATTATTCTTGGGTTTTTTTCATTAAATATTTGACACTGAGTCAATGCCCAGGATATAAAAATCTGTACTACTCTGTTACCATTGCTTGACAAATAACATTACAGGTAGGCTGCTGGCTTCAGGTTTTACCTGAATAAATTAAATCATTATTGCTTCTTTGGAGCTTTATGGACTTCTCTAAAATCATTGTGTTGTACTGAAGGCAATCCAGAGGCAAAGATGTAGGGCTGCCATGAAACTTAGCCTGGGTCTGTTTTCATTTCTCTCCATTCACCTACTGAAAATGCTGTCCAGAGGCTTTTGAAGGCTTCACAGATTTATTCATGTTTTCCAAATGCCCAGTAGGCTTATTCATTGAGACACCTGCTCCCAGTTTGCTCTTAGCCAGGTGCACCTCTGGGATTTCAGCACATAGGATATCTTGGTCAGTGTGATGATCTGCTAGGAAAGGTTAAGGTACCTGGGTGCTTTGGGAAGCTTTGAGTAGACCCTACAGACAATTTCCTGCTCTGTTTCAGGCTGTTTTCTATACCTGGTTAGCAATGGTGCTGTGCTGCAGGAGCACTGGTTTCAGGTTTGCTGTGCAGAATACAGGGGGCTTTCAGGGCATGGTGGATCAGAACAAAGGGGCTGCCAGGAGAAAACTTCTTGTGCTGACAGAGTTGGTCCATGAGGCTTGGGCAGTGGCCACCTTCAGCCTGGGTTTGGGCTTGCACTGAATGCAATTTTTGTGGTGTCTCGCCGACATCTGGTTTGGCGGAAACTGATGCTGTGACTGAATGTGGCCCTTAGTTTAATTAAGAGCTAAGCTCCAGCAGGTCTGATGCACCATCTGGTGGGAAGATGTCCCGTGTGTGCCTGGCTATTCATGTGCAATGTGCCCCTCCTCTTCCCCCAGGATCAGCACACCGGGACAGCGACTCCGACCTGCTGCCACAGCCACAGGGGATTTCATGCTTAAACCTGCTGCTTTCATCAGTGGCTGCACAGACCCCATGAGACATTTCTCTGGAATGGTGCAGCAAACGTGAGCTTCAGCTGCTGATTGACTGGCAGGTTTTTTCAGGAGGGTGTGTAATTGTAACAGGCTCTAGGTTTGTTGTGCAGGAGTAGAGACAGGACCAAAAATCTGAGAAAATTTCTGGGATATTGGATAATTTCAGGCATTTGAGCCAGTGTTGGTAGGAGGCAAGCCTTGGATCAACACTGAACTGGTTTGAAAAAATACTCACGGAAACCAAACCCAAACCCAAACAAAACAAACAAACAAACAAACAAATATATATATAGGAAGTTGAGCTTCCTGTATCAGGCCCCTTTTAAAAGAGCTAATGTATCATAGCATTGATGGACACCCAGGGAGAGGAAAGAAGGAGAAAGGTGTTGCTTTTCTAACTCATTACTCATGCCAGTTAAGAGGTATTTCATGCTTTTATGAGGATGGATGTGGAATGCATCCAAGAAATGGGTGAAAACAATGTAGAAAACATTTCCCCAATTATCTAGAACATCACAATGATGTAATAGAAGGAATGGCAACTACAGGAGTGGAAGGTTATTGACAAAAATCTGTTCCATGTTATGCAAATTATTCCTGATCTAAAAGTGGGGATAAGCTGTAAAATGACACAAAACTATTCAGGAAAACCTAAACCCAAATCAACCCTGGAGAACTGTAGATACTGTTAGGATGCTGAATGACTGAATATCTTTTCTCAGGTTATTTTCTAATCTTAACAAATGAAGAGTGGTGAAACTAGCATAAACTACATATGTGCCATGACTAGCAGGAAATAGCTACTCACACCTGGGGGGAAACACCTCAGGTGTCATTATGGCTATCTTGGAGAACGTCACCTCAAAATGATGGCAGGGTCATCCAGAGTGCTAGGGTTTGGTAGAAGGGGAACGGAAATCAAAGTGCAGAACAAGAGCATCCTGCCACTGACTATCCACACCCAATCTTCTGTGTGAAACTCTGAAGACATTTAATTTAAAAATCCTAAGGATTTTAAGAAAAAAAGTCAAAGAGATGGATCATAAGGATTATATGAAATGACTTCTACCTGACAAAGGGCTTAATGGATTTCCTAGGCTAGAAAAGAGTGACTGTTGGGAAAAATGATTTTTGTATTTAAAAGCTGGAAGGGTGGATGAAGGATAGAGAAAGAAAATAAGGAACTATTTCTGTATTAATTGTTTCTCACTAAACAAGGACTATGAACAAGCAAAAGGAAGTGCAATGAAGTTGTGGATCTCACTGGCACATCTTGTCCTGGACAAAAGCATGAGCAGGTTCAGAAAGGGATCAGGCAAATTACAGGAGGATGGGTTTGTGATAACTACCAAACATGATAGTGCAGGTGCAAACCCTCAGGTCAGGAAGTCTCTAAGCTGGTACCTTCCTGGGAGCTGCATGGATACAGCAAGGAAAGAATTACTCTGTATGTACTCCTTTTCTTATAGCTTTTTCTAGACTGAGCTCTTTGATAGGCCTTTGATAGGCTCAGATGGTGGTTTCAGATTATGAAATATGTTTTCTCCCTGCTTGGTAGCTTAAGAAATTGCTTCTTATTGGCTTGATACAAATGGCAAGCTCACCACTGAGTGAACAGGGAAGGTGTTTTGTGATGAGGAAGCTCTGCACAGCCGGTCAGGACATCCAGGCTTGTGGCAAGGGTGCCCATGTTCCTCCCTGGCTTTACAAGTGGAGGAGATGATGGAAAGTACAACAAAGCAATGTGCTCTTCATTCGATACAGATCATCTGTCTTAAGTGACTGAAACCACATTTTTACACCAGAGAAAATGACTGGCCACAGTTAATTTGGGAGATGGAAGTCTGCTCTGGGAAAGTGAACCACAGCTGATCAGAGGGTCGTGTTCCTGCTGATAGTGTGGCTGCTGATGTTTTTTCCATATCAGTGTCAAAGAGGGAAACCAGCAGCTCATGTACCAGTGGGAGAGATATCTGTTACCAATGTCAGTACTTTGTAAACTACTTCACTGTACTCCCTGTCTCTTCTCTTTACCTCTTAGCTTTAATAACTGCTTTAGATGGAGAGGTATTCTCGGCAAGACCTAAATGTGATGTGTAGGTGTACCTTAGATGTGTAGGAGAACAGAGCCTCCCTTTGTCACCTGCTCTGGGTTCCACTCACAAAAATCTGATGGTAAAAATTAGTATAATAGACTGAGAGAAGTCAGGTGAAAAAGTAAATATGCTCTGATTCAGCCATAAAAGATGATATTAAAAAAAGATCAGCAAAACACTTGATAAATCTACATGAGTAGATGATTACTTTCAGAGTGTAAGCTAATTGAATTGTGCTGAGGTTCTGCAATATTTAGTTCATGTTGTGGGTTTATTTTTTCCATTTCTGATTTTTGTCCAAAACTGGAAGTGCAGGAAATCCTTCAAGAAAGGCAGTTCTGGAGATTTCCAGCTTGTTTTGGGGCTCTAGAGATTCAGATAGTTTGGGTAAACCTGTGAACTTTTGGATGTTTATCTGAACTGAACCTGAACTCTAAATCTTCCAGCATTCACCCAGCTAAGTCAGAGGGAGGAAGGCCTATAATGATAATTTTAATGTTATTTTCTCATTCAGCCATGGGTATGACCCTTCTCAGCCTCCTGAGAATTTCTTTGTGCTGCATGGAACAAAGAGAAAGCTAAATAGTGTGTATCACATATGCACAATTTAACATTGTATGCACCATTACGGTTTCAGCTGCTATACATCCCAGTTGCTGGTTGCTGTCTTTGTAGGAGGATTTAGCTAGAAAACAGATGACTATTTCCAGCCTGGCATTGTCTTTAGTGATATCTTCCATGTCACATGAAGATAACTTGGGGGAAAAGCATTAGAAACAAATTTACTGAACTACAATGGGCAAAGCACTAAAAAGGAGATAAAAGCTCATAAAAAACCCCACATACTTGAATGTGCAGCATTCATTCTGTCAAGTTTTAAGAAGTGACTATAGTAACATTTTCCTTGTCTGTATAATCACAGCATCTGAGTTTTTGATGTTTATCTATGGAGACCTCTGGGAAGCAGGGGAGCATTTTATAATCTCTATTCTACAGAAAAGAATTTTCTATAATACCAAAGATAACATCATACCTTTCCTCATGTCAAAGGCAAGGCACTAGCTGATTTTTCTTGCTGCAGGATTTTCCTAAAATAAGTTAATATAGGAAACCCACAGCAGAGTGAGGAATGGAGTCATGATTTCCCTCTACTTTATCAAACTATCTACACATATCCCATCATCCTCAACCATTATCACTGGGTCAGATTTGTACTCTTGTATTACTTGTCCAGTCTGAAAAGACACAGAAGTGCCACACTGGTTTAGCTCTCATGTCCTCTGTCCCTTTGAGACTGTTCCAGGAACAACTGTGCTCTTGCCCACACTGACACACAGGTATGGTGAAAACAGAGTGTGGATAGTATTACAGTGTCCTTCCAGATGCAAGAAAACAAATTGCTAGAAGACTGCATAGCTAAATTTCATTTGGGGAGCTGGCAGAGAAGTGCTCTGGTAGGAAGCCTGGAGAGGCAGTGTGCTTTGTGCTAAAGCTTACTTCCTAAATGCCTTCCCAAGCCATGCTTCTAATGTTTATGAAATTGCTGTGAATTTCTTACCACATCAGCAATCATTTATGGTTTTGGAGCTGCCTGTCACTGCAGGGGAAATTCAGAAGAGCTCATTTTATTTTTCAAAGGAATTTGGAAACCATCAATACTGTGTTTGAGCTCCTGGGTTTTCCACAGGACTTGGCGTTCAGCAGGGCTAAGCTGCTCTTGTCAGCTTCTCTCTATGGAGCAGCTGCATGTTGAGACATTTTCAAAACTTTAAGGACTGCTGTTAGGTCCTTCAGGCATATGAAGTGTCTCTTGCTAAATTCGGACTAGGCTTGTTCACAGATTTTTGACAGGACTCTCAAACAAATTGCAGTTACTTTATCCTTTTGAACAGAAACTATGTGGGATTCAGTAATTTTATGGGATTTCCAGATTTTTGAAATATGCCTAGCTTTCTGTTTTTCTCTGAGTATGGATCCATGCAGGCATGAAGTTCATAGTTATAAAGCTCTGAAAACTGTACTGAAGGACTGATTTTCATCAGTCCTTGTCAATGGAGTCTTCCAGCCTGGCATACATTTCACACCTTGCACACCTTGCTTCACACTGCACTCAGTCTTCCTAAAATATCACCTCCTGGAGTGTATGCTTGAAAAAAACCACTGTCTAAACTCATTCAGCTTCTAGGCACATCCTATCAGAAAAGTCTGGGTTTTTTTTCTCTTGGTGAAGCCAATGCAGTGAAGACTAAGTGAGAGAAAAGTATTAATGAACAAATCCTCTGTAGGGAATGGCTTAGAAATGTCCATCCCAGCAGGATGCAGGAATTCCTCCTAGATGCATTTAACCCCATGTGTGCAACCGTGTTTATATAGCAGATCAAAGAAAATGAACTTCTATCCACAAGGTCCAAGGAGATCTGAACCAGGGGAATTATACTTACTTGAAGGATATAGGGCAGGGAATTTTTTATGATCAAAGATTGCTTTGGGGCTTTTCCCACTGATAGAACTCTTAGCTTTAGCTTGTGCTGTAGGTATAAGAATGATTCAAATGTCCACTGTTTGAAGCCTTTCTGGTTTATCTAAATATGCATTGTTCCTCTGCTTCTGTCTTAATATTGGTATTGATTTTTTAATCCAAAAATGGTTATGACTTTCTTTTGAAACCAGAATAGAGAGAGAAAAAACAGGCAATAACATTGTATGAGTAGTGGAAATGAAAATATTCAAAGGAATGAAGCATAAGAGTAAGCAATCTCTTTCACATGCCCTCAAAAGAGATTTTTCAGCTGGGGCTTCAGATAAGGAAATATTTCCAGTAGAAGTGCAATTAGGAGAAATAATTGGGTTGGTTAAACTCTGAGCAAGTTGACCCTTAACCTCATTGTGACTCTGGTCTGATACTCTCTGTGAAGAATAGATTCTTCCCTGAGTCCCAATGCCACAAGTTGAAGCACTGACTCTTAATAATGCCATCCAGTGGGGCAGCTGAGATCCTGATCTGAATGGGGATCTGTGCAGCATGGTTTGGATCCCCTTTATCCCCAGGGCACTGCAGCATGCTGTGACACTTGATTTCCCATGGTGCACTAACTGATTTGTGAGTCCTAAAATTCTGGCAGCTCACAGCCCAGTTCCTTCTCTCCTGATGAAATCTGAGAATGGTGATTAATATCTTATGTTTTGTTGTGCCATGAGTTGCCATGGAAATGAGCTTGAGGTTGCAAATCTAATGAAGTATCCCATATTGTGGAACAAAGAAGAGCAGGAAGTGGTGACACTGTGGCAAGAAGCCTGATGTGAAAGTCTGTTGTCTGACATCAGTATAGGTCAGCCTGGCAGCCCTGGTGCTGCCTATCTTGTCTTTCAGCACATCAGGAAATCTTATTAGAATTACCTCGGATTAGGAGTCATTCATTACAGAAACATGGATTTTAGAACCTCATTTCCCAAATGCTTTTAAAAATAACAGCTGTGAAATTCTTGTTGCTTGCTGGCTGAAAATTTTTTACTTGCAGGAAAAGGAAGAAAATATGACAAAAAGCAAATATATGTGGGGCAAAAATTCAAGAACGGCTGAGAAAAATGCCAACACCCTCCATTCTGGTCCAAGATGCAGTGCTCTGTAGTAGATGGGCAGAGAAGATATGTAAAATCAGAGCACTGTTAGAGCAATGCTTTAATTGTTAAACTGTCAAAAAAGTTGTAAATCTGTAGTGGAGGGACTTCCCAGGGCAGAGGTTGTGTCTTGACCTTTGTGTTTTATAGTCAGTGGTCCTCACTTCCTTCACCTCTAATATGCTTCAGAATTATACATCATTTTGCAGACTGAAAGAAACACAAAGTTATTAGGAGGGGTGGTGCAATCTCTGAACAGCTACTATTATTGTTTCCTAGTCAGTGACACTGCCAAATGTGTAGGAAGCTGAATTCTTCCTGTACAAGTATTTCCCATAATCTGTACCTTAATTTTTACTATGCTAACTAAAATCACTTCCTTTCCTGGGGTGGGCTTTTTTCTCTTTGGGCATATGAAAAGGCTGGAAAACTGTATGGATAACGCAGTTGTTCAGTGCTGTCCTTTTCCAGACCTGTGGTGTGTGCAGTGTGCAGGATTGTGCTGGGAATTTCCCCCCTTGTGCTTGAGCCCTGCCTACGATTTATAGGAGAAGGATGGAAGTCTTGACATTTGGAACACAGCAATGCCTCTTGCTTATTTCCCAGTAGAACTTTCATCTTAAAAGATTTAGATGCTTTTCTTTATTAAATGGAGTGAATACTTCAGTGTTTTCAACTGAAAGCCCATCAGCATATCTCCATATTTTGTCAAGGGGCCCAGCTGCCAATTCTCAGTGGAAGTGCTGTTAGCAGTGGTGGTAATCCAGCTTGGTGGTCTAAGAAAAGGATAGGAGCCAGAAATTTGTGCTCAGGCTCCAGTTTTCTCTCTTGTATTTGGCTACAGTCACCGAAACCAAAGCTTTGAAAAAAAAAGTCTCTGCTTTGTGATAAACGAGTTGGTCACCCCAGAGCCAGGACCTGCCCCCTTGCTTTTGAAAATATTATCCCATACCTTTGTACCTCTGTTTCTTGATCCATCAGCTCTCAATGATGCTATATTTCTTAAAACAGACTGGGCTGCTTGCAGTGCAGTGGTGAAATCCAAAAAACGTAAATGTGCAGATGGTAGGCTAGGTTGTTAATTTTGGTCTGTAATAGCAAACTGAGAATAAAGTAGGAAAATTCATGCAAAACAGGAGAATATATTTGAGACTTTGATGTCTGCCTTTAAATTTCCACCTCTGCATGTCTCTTTCTCTCCCTCTCTTATGTACACATATCCCCAGGCCTCGGACTCTGGCATCCAGCTCATCCCTGCTGTCACCGCAGTGGCATTTGGCAGTCCCTGAGGTGAGAGAGGGAGCTGAAAATTTGCTGTACGGTGTCCTGCAGTTCTGCCCTGATGCAAAACACATTTCCCACCACTAGGATGCTTTTCCATGTCTCCCCTTTCTGAGTGTTCCCTCTTCCCCTACTCCCGCAGGTCAGCACTCCCTTTCCTTCAAACAAAGCTTTATATTCAGATTACTGATTTTAACCTGATTATTGTTTGCAAAACCAATAATTGGAAGAAGTCAGTCATTGCTTAACAGCTTCAGTGGTAAATGAGTTCCAGCAGCTTGCTGGGCTGCTGCTAGCATGAATCCACGTGCTTCTCAGCTAGACGCTCTCGTCTCTCTCTCCTCCTCTCTCTCTCTCTCTCTCTGAGATCCTTTGCTGGGTCCATATGGGGCTGGGGATGTAAGCACTTCAGAGAAGTGTTTCAATAGATGGTTATGATTCTAATTTTTGGCATCAGCTTTTTATTACAAGCTGTTGACTGGCTGGAGGCGTGAGAGAGTGGGAGCAGGGAGGGTTCTCGACCATGTGTGAAGCGAGGAGAGAGCAGTAGCAGAAACAGTACAATAACTCTTCTCTGGAGCATGAAAATGGGGTCTGGAGCAATCCCCTTGGCCCCTAATCTCTTGCTAGCTCTGGGGTTTATAGCATGGACAGTGACAGTTTTGCTGCAAGGAAGGGTCAGGATTTCAACCACAATAAAAGTTGTAGCTCAAGTTAGTAGCATGTAAACTATTTTGGTCTGGCAAAAAAAGGGCACTTAAAGTATGAAATCCAAACCTCTGTTTTAAAATGATACCTATCCTATGTGCTGGTGCTCATTTATTGTATTGCTTTGAGTTTGATTTTCTTGTGGGTCTAAAAATGTAATAAAAATGTAAGCAGATGTGTTTCTATGATAATACAAAAGAAAAGCTCCTGAAATGCAGCGATTTATTTTGTATTTTATATTAGGCAGAAGTTGATACTTAATAAATAAGTAAAGGCAACCATATTTCCAAAGAAAACCAGTAATAATTGTGAGAGATTGTACAAAATTATTAGTAAACCGCAAGATGCAGAGTAATATCCTCTGATTAGCAATTCCAAAACCTGGAGATGAAAAGCTAAAACTGAACTCACTAAGGAATGAGAGCACTTCAGGGGCAGAATGTTCAGGTTCAGGCTCTGTCTCAGAGTGATCCTGTGTAGTAGCTTAGCAGCACCAGCCATTATTTCTGTGTGTGCAGCACCACACACAGCTCTCCCTAACAAAGCACTGATGTACCATGGCTGATGGGAAAACCAGAATGAAAGAGATTCCCTGTGGCACAAGGGGAACAAAAGCATTGGGCTAACGTAGCATGGAGCCAGGTCTGATAGAGCTGAAACTCTGAACTCTTGCCCAACACGAGCCCTGCTAAGCATCACCTGGTCACTTTGTGCTTGTGAGGTTCCCTGCATCCCATATTTCCTCGTGCTCTGCCTTGTGCTGGTGTTATAAAATAATAATAACCTGAGCAGCCTTTTTGGGCACCCAAGGGCTGGATTTGCTGGGCTCTAGCATGCTGGAGCAGCTGGATGAAAGCTCCCAGGGGGTAATACTGGAGATCAGAGGATTCCAGAGAGGTCCTAGGCATTTGTGTCTTACTCTCAGGTGCTTTTACCTCCTCACAAACTACACAGATAGCTAAGGTACCTAAAAGAGTATTAGAAATCCCACTTAAGAGTCAGCATTGAGGTAGACCCTGTGATCCCACATACAGCACTTGCCTGTGAGAGAAAGTTTTGTGGTCTGTTAAATTCTGGATGAGTTTTGGGCCTTACTGAAAGTAGTTAGGGAACACATGAGTGTGCAGAGTCCTTCTGAAGGAGAAAAGGATGAGAGTATTCCATGGAGGCATATTAAAGTCAATCCAAAGTGAACTGATGACTTTACAACCCTCAAGCAAATTACCCCAGATCATTTGTTTTGTGCAACGGGATCGTGTATGAAATATGAAAATGTGTACATGACCTTCTTTTAAACTGCTGTGATTTATTACTGCCAGAGCCACGAGGGAATCAAAATGAGTTTATGAAGAAATCAATGTTATGGGGGATTGCAAAATGATGCTGGGTCTGACGAATCCTTTCTGAAACCCTTCAACCACAAGAAATCTGCTTCTTTACTCAGAGGTTGCAGAGTGGATAAGTCATCCCCTCTGATTCCAAAAAGCCTTAGGTCTCTAAATGATTTTCCGGATGGTGATGTTTGCTTTTTTTTTATTGTTCTGTGCAATCTTCTGCATGCACTTAATATTTTATTGTCATCATGTCTCTTAATTGATGAGAAATTTGAATGATTCTGGTTTTACTTTTTTTGGCTGCATAAAACAACCCAAATTACCTTTTTCAGGCTTTTCAGCAACCTTTATTTTCCTTGCTCTGCTAAACCTGCTTTAGTTTAAAAGCTACTATATACTTTCATGTTTTTAACTTGATGTATGCTCTTCCCATTTTCCCATCCTTCTCTGTGCCTTCCTTCTGCAGCTGGTCTCTTCAGGTGAGAGTTCTGAAGCAGGCAGAATAATAACAGGGAGAACAAAAAACTTTTGTTTCCTTCAGAAGATATTCTCTGAAGAAAAAAAATAATTTTGAGCTGAAAAATGGGAGAGCACAGCCTTCAAAGCGTAATATGACTACTTGTGTTTGGGAAGGTACCACAGACTGCTGATATTCATTGCCTATCAGTGTTTTCTTCAGTATAGGAGAAATCTATTTGATGCTCTGAACTAGGTTTTTGTTCTTTTCTGTGTGTGCTTTTGTGAACAACTAGTGAATGCTAGAAACCTTGAGGAACATCAAGCTGGTGTTTTCAAAAATACTGAGGTCTCAAGCTCAAGCCTGCTGGGCAATTCCAAGCAGGAGCTCAGAATTGCAGATTACTTTAAAATGTCTTCAGTAGGTTTTGATCTAGCTAATGTTTTGACCTCCCTAAGAACAATCTTACAAAGGCATTGCAGTACTAGAGCCATCAAGTTTATCCAATGCTATCTGAAAGCCTTTGCTAATGAAACCATCTTTGATAACATTTTTCCTTTCCAGAAGAGGAGGAGAATGACACTGCTTTCCTGGAAGCTTCTGGACATACAGCCTAGAATAGGCAGAATTCCCTCTGCTTCTGGTAGAAATTTGTCTAGAGCATGCATGATAGGGCTGTGTCCCTTATGGGCTGTGTTAACTCTGCATGTGTCTCATCTTGAGGTAAGTCTGGCTTCACTCACCGTTACTTTGGGGATGAAAGAATAAGACTTCTTTTCCTCAAAAAAACCCAAACAAACAACAAAAAAGAACCCAAAGAAAAACAAACAAAAAAGGGAAAAAAACCCAAAGCAGAACAACAAAAACCCCCAAAACCAACAAAAACGAACCAAAGAAGCAAAAAGAAACCCCAAAACCCCCACAAAAAACAAACAAACAAACAAATTACAAAAGCTTTGTGCTCAGACAAGATTAGCCATTTTTGTCAATGTTTCCAATATTTTGAGGAAAAATCATATCCTGTAATATTTATTTTATTATTATTGCTGTGCATTGTTGCTAGTGCCATGGTTTCAGTCAAATCTGTGAGTTTGTTTAGGATTTGTTTTCAGAAGTGTGTTTTTGACTTGGGACGATAATTTGAAATTGATTTTTTTTCTTGGGTCTGATGGGGGCATTTACTTCCAAAGCTTGGTCCTGATTTGAAGCAGAAAGTTAGTGGAACCACGCTTGATTTCTTGTGCTCAGTGATATCTGACACATTGGCCTCTTTGTGAATATCCCTTCCATGGCTGAATCTTCAGATATGTAGCTGCAATCTCATGCAAACTTAAGCATTTTGGATCTTTACAAAGGTAAAACCAACCAAACAAACTGACCCAAAGAATCAAAACCCAAGTACCGTAAAAATTAATGTGAAATGTGTATTAAAACTGTGTGAATTGCAGTCCACCCCATGTTTCAGATCACATATAGGTCATCTGCAGTAAGTATTTTGTGTGCAGTTTAAAATGTGGACTTAGTTTTCCATATTAAGTAGCCTTCAGCAATAGTTTTTCAAAGCCACATGCTATCTACAATGTCAGCTACCCTTTTTACTTGGCCTGGATTCTGTTCCACTTGTATACACTCTAGATTTTCCCTGATTTTCCTTATCACCTGTAAAATATCCACTTATCTTCTGAGACGAAAGCACGGTTGATAACAGGGTGATGTGTCTATCCACCCAGGCCCAACTAAAATTTGGGAGCATAAGGGATTCTACAAAATTCAGGATTACCTTAATCTACCAGCCTCTGATGTAAGTAGAGCTACAAGTCCAAAGAATGTGATTCTATATTAGCAGTATTTTCCTACATCTCTGTGTTTGTAAGAAAACTATAGTCTAATGTGCTTGATGTTTCTAGCGTGTTAAATATATACAACAAACAACCATTAACGAGTTTGAAAACTGTGATGCTTATTTAGTCCACTCAGTGCTCTTGAATGTGAGCCAACATTAATTCAAGCTCAGTTGATCCTAATAAGTAACTAAGACCCCATTTCATAAACATGCAATTCTAGCTTGTTATTTCTGGCACTGCCGTTAAGCAAAAGTCTCTACCCTCAGAATGACAGAATTAAGGGATTAGGGATAAACTGAAAATCGTGAATAATTCACAATTTCTTCCCTCCTCTCCTCCACACCAAAGGCAGCTCTAGAGGGGCTCAATAACTGCTCTCAGTTATGCACCTTTGCTCACACAAGAGTGTGCATATGAGATTTGCTCATATGAGTGGAGTCTCTAGGAACGGATGTAATATCTTGTCATCATAGGTTCACTAGAACAAAACACCAATGCCTTCACTAAAAAGTGCTTCTTACTGTCACCCGTCCTGAAGGGGAACTTTAGAGCCTCCTTAAAGTGTGTTGTCTCAAAAATATCTATGTCTTTAAAAAGAAAACAACTATGATACTTCTAAATAAATCTATGACGATCTTTACTAAGATGCAATCAGGGTCACTTCTTACCATGGCCCTTCAGGTAATGGAGACATGTGTGATACTTGTTCCTGAAACAGATTTTCTCTTCAACTTCCCTGATTTTGCGGAAAGATATTTTATAAAGACCCTGTCAAATATGAGAAACTTTGCAGCAAATGATCAGGAGATACATTTTACTGCATAAAATCCAGTAAAGTAGGAGTTCACATTAAAGCAACATAGATTGCACAACAATTGTATTTCCCAGTGCAGACATTTCTTACTCAACCTTTATCTCTGCCATGCCACTGGATTTCAAGCAGCTGTTGAAGGTTTAGAATAGTCCTTTCATGTGCTTGTACAGTGCCCAGTTATAAGTTCAGTCATTCTCTGAACTTGAAGGATTTATGGTGATATGGAAGGGAGTAAGAGGTAAGGAGACACTTTGCCTCTCTCCTACAGTGAGAATTACTTGGATTCATGACGCTTAACACACTCCTTTGCCCAAAGGCTGAGCTTTCTTGCTGATGCTAAAATATTTGCATAATGCTACTGTATTGTTGCAGTGTTGTGCCAAAATAATAATAGAAAAAATATAGTTAAATTAAAAATTGGGAAATTAATGGCCTTATAGACTTGCTGTCTTTATTCAGCACCAGTGAATGGCTGTGCTGTTGGCAACACTCATCAATATTCCTCAAGTGGTTGCTGATGTCGTTATTATTATGGGCTTTCTTTTTCTTCATGTGCAATTATTATTTTTAACAAAGCATGCAGGGAAAATGCTGTGCACACAGCTGTGAATTCAGAAAAGGCCAAATCAGCTTGTAAGAGAAATCAGGTGTGTTGCCATCAAGTTTTGGGTCAGTAGCAGGGCACCAAGTGACTTGGCTTTCTTAAAAAACAGCCAGGCTTTTAATTTCTGAACAGAATGGGGGAATGCGTGCAACCCACAGAGACTGGAGTCTCTCCAGGCCTATCTAACATAATGAGAGAATTCTTTGTGAAATGCATAAAATGATGACATTTTAGTGGTGAGTGAAATACTTGATTACTTTTTCCATAACCTAAAATAATTGGAATGTTCTTATGCAATTCCATTCCCGGTGAGGATTAGGAATGTGTAACCTCACCATATATTCCTGAGAGACATCTCCAGGGCAGCATGTGGTAATATGGAAAAATAGGTTGGAAAGAGTTTTTTAAGCCCCAGAAAAAAGTTACAGGAATTTGTGTCTGAGAAAACATCCAGAAGATTAGTTCAGAGTCATGGTCACAAATCTGAGGAGAGAAAGGTTGGTCTGGGCAAGGTCTGCTGAGCTCTGGTGGCTGCTGAGACAAAGGTGAGTGCCTGACTTAGTCTGTCTTGTCCCCTGGCTGTTTGCAGAAGGGGAGAAGGCACCCAATGCCTGCTGGCACCTGGGGACATGGGGACACAACCCTGGTCCAAGGGAGTGAGGTTTGGTGCCAGCCTGGATGGACTGACTGTCAAAAGGACCACTGAGCCCTAGGCTGCCTCTTTGTCCTCTCTCAGCACACCCTGCACTCTGCCACCATCCTGAGGGGGTGCACATCCATGCTGAGCTCTCCTGGGGCTGCTGTAATTTCTCCTCAAGTTTGGACATGGAGGATTAAGTGAATCATCCTGAAGGGATTTTGGTATTTTGCAGCACAGGGGAGACTTTTAACATTGTGTAATATTTCTGACTAGCAAGGGTTAGCATGATCTTTCCCAAAAGATCTTATCTTGTATATTGAGAAGCAGGATTTAGCATTTCAGAGGAACAAAGACATATTAACATCTATTAAAATGGCATTGAGGAGATGTGTGCTCCTGCAGCAATAGGAGTACTCCTGCATACTGTGTTAGGGCTAGCATTTGATGCAGGGACACTGAACAGCTCTGTCACAGTTCAGCATCACAGTGATGCAAGCCATAGCCAACCACAGAAGAAATGGATAGTCTCTGCCCTAAGGAAATGGCAGCTGGACATTCAGGAGGAATCTCCTGGGTTGAGATTCCCGGTACACAGGGAACTGAAATGGCATATGGAACAGGAATGGAGAGGCATTGGGACATATCTGTTTGAACAGCCTGGGGATGCTTTAAAGGTAGACCCAGTCTTCCTCCTCCCTGTAACATCATACTCCTGCTAGTAGAGGACTGTGTGTACTTAGTCACTGAGGACAGAGTAGGCATTGCACAGCATGGCTTTTTTATCACACTCAGTGGATAGTTCTTTCATATTTTGTACTGTCTAAGTACAGAAAGTTTATTAAAGACTAGTTTGCAAGTGGACTGTGTTGACACAGCATTTTGTGGGGACACACAATACCCAGAATGGCTGTTTCTAATGTAAAAACATTGAAATATTTAAAGGTGGACAAGTTTCATTGAGGAGTTAGACCACGAATAGTGTGATGCAAAGGAGCTAATATCTATAAGAGATAGAAATACTAGAAAGGGCTGGTAGAAGTTATACATTGAGTGAAGATGAGCCAGGCTACATCATGCCTGTTCACCAAATTAATTATTTGTTTCAATATTTATAAAAGTGAATAGTGAACAGATGGTAGAACTGGAGATGCCTGTTAGGTTTCTGTAATGGAGAAAGGAGAAAGAGAGAGAGGAAATCAGAATCCCACCATAAGAGAGGAACAGGAAATTAAAATGTCAGACAACTGAAAAAACTGCAGGACCACCCACAAATATAAAGAGTTTTCTCATAGGATCTCCAAAGCATTTTAAATTTAAGCCTTTTCTCTTTTGCCACCCAGGAATCAGAATTTTTTTTTTTAAGAGGAAACTCTAAAGACCCCCCCTTCAACCCAGTTGTCAGAATACAGTATTTTGAAAATTTATTTGGAACATGTCTGAGTAGTTTGGAAAAGTCCTTCTGTGGTATCTAGTGAGAAAACAAAACAGCAGAGATGGGAGTTGCTGATTTGTGTATTGAGTATCCACATCCTTGTCCATGGAGGTAAGAATTAATGGTCTTTATTCTTCAAAGACCAGTGGTGTGGCTGGCAAAGGTATTGTAGATTGGGGTTGTCAGGGAGATGAGGGCTGTGTTTGTCCTCTGCAGTTATTCAGGTCACCTGGGACTTGTGATCTGTCCTTGCATTTGGCTGCATTGAAGTTAATTTCCCCTGAGGTGCAAGATGTGGGCAAGGGAGCACTGCTGGCTTGAGGGGCAGCCTTACAGTGTATGTTCCACCTAGTATGTCAGAATGGGGGAGGATGAAACCAAGGGGGTAAAGAGACAGGGAGCTGTCATATTGAATAGATTTGGTAGAATTGTGCCAGTTGTGTTAACTGCAGGTCAGGGATCCTGAATTCATGTGGGATTCTGATAGTCCACCTGCAGCCAACACACAGCCATGTATTCTCCATGCATGTCTGTAGAAGGCAGATCTGGAAAAGCCAAGTTGCACTTCACAGAAACCTGTTTGTGCTGCATCATTACATGAACCAGATGGATTTGGAAAGAGGTTGAGAATATAGATCGAGTTACTGATCTCTTCCCCTCTCAGCATTGCTTCTAGTTTTTAGTATCCCTGGGAACACAGGGAGAGATGTGCTTTGTCCAGTACCCTTCCCAGATGGAAGGGTTTGCTGTCACTCTTACAATTTCTGCTTCTTTAGCTGCCCCTTCCTTATGTCTCTTCATATTCAGCAGTCATCACTGAGTAAGGGCTGTCTGCTGACCTTTCCTTCAACAGTAAATTCTGAGCCAACCATGCTGCTCTGCTGAGATATGGATGTTTTTCTTTCTGTCTGTCTTTTTTTCTGTCTTGTGGTAGGGTTTTCCATGTCTCGCTTTGACTTTGGCCAAGTGCCTTGCGAGCTATGGACTCTGAATGTCTGCCTTATTTGGAGAAGAACATAGGCTTTTCAGTTGGCTTGACCTCCCAGTAAGTTTCCTACTCTCCTTTGACCTGCTTCTGCATTGCCAGTCTTTGTATTAAGCTTTTCCCCTTTCTTTCATTGTAGAAGTTCACTCATCCTTCTTTCTTCCCCCCAAAATAGGACAAAAAAATTTTAGTAGCTGCTGCTGTTGCCCAGTTCTTCTGCTGATGTTTGATCCTCACCCCAGGAATAAGGAATTTGCAAGTTCACATTCATACCAGGTCAGCAGATGCTGCTGCTGAGGATTATCCTGTAACTTGTAACATAGCTTACTTGAATTGTGAATATGGACAGGTCTGCCTCAGAGAGCTGTTGCCCACTGCATTATATTATTACTGAATATAACTATAATTTTAGAGGTAAATGCTGGTCCTTCAGTTGGTTCAATGAGATCAAGGTTAAGCCTTTCATATCAACTGCAGACCACAGTCTACCAGAAAAATGACTTTGTCTGCAGCCAGCTCTTCCTCCAGTTAGCAGCTGGTAAACCACAGGAACAATGTGAGGAGCAGAATTTCACACGGTGGACTCAATGGTCAATGACAATAAGATACCTGGAAAGAAGATGGATTTTGTGATTTCCCCTGTATTTGCTTTCAAAAGAGGAGCATTGGAAGGAGAGGTGAAATAATGCAAATCAATGGTGCAGCAGTTCAGGAACAAGCAGAGTGGCAGATGGATTCATTCTTTATTTGTCTAGTAATTTTAAATGGGAATTTTCCATAAAGACATGGCTTTTTATGGCACTTTTTATACACAGGTACTGTGGGAGCAGCAAATAGATTTGGTTTTAGCTAAGTGCCAAAAGGAGGAGTTAGCACTTTGCCTTTTGCATTTCTGCCTTCCTCCAAACACTGGGAGTTTTACCATGCGCTTCCTTTGGTGGGTAGGTATTCCAGGATTCTGGTGCATCCCAAAGATCTGAATAGAGCTTGTCTGACTTGTCAACTTGTCTGAAGTTACCATTTACTGGGCATGTGACAAAATCAGCAATGTTCAGGAGAGGGACACTAAGAACCAGTGACTTTGCTGTTCCCTGAGTCAGAGGAGACTCACCTGTGAAGCAGGGTAAAAAGGAGTTTTATTGTACAATTTTCATCTACTTCTCTTCTGACACTGCTTCTGACAAAGCCAGATCTAAATTCATCCCAGGGGCTGCTCCAAAGATGAGTTGTATTTGGTCCAATGGATTTGTGATTTGAAGGCTAAAAGAAGACATACATGTTACAGAAGTGTTGCCTGTCAGTGACTGAAGAGTAAAAAAAATCCATCTCTGCCAGAGAATTACAGAATGGGTAAGGTTGGAGGGAACCTCCTTGGGTCATCTGGTCCAACTTCTCTGCTCAAGCAGGGCCATCATAATGCACAGTGCACAAAACTACATCCAAATTAATTTTTCCAAGGATGTGGCTAAAGCAGATGGACAGCCTGGAATAAATCTTAGAGATATTTTCTTCCTTTCCTCTCCACTTTACTGAATCCTGACGTTTCCCCACCATTATTCCTGCCTGTCCCCCCACCATTGTGCTGTTGTTACTCACAGAGAATTGTCACTGTGATGGACAGGATGGGAACAGGAGTGACTTGGTGAGTCTCAGTCAGGTGGAGGAGAAACACAGTGGAAAACAGGGAAGGAGAAAGATCAGCATCAGCACAAAATCCAAGGAACTGATGCCTTTTTCAGAGTTATGCTTATCCGTACTCTCAAAGGAAGCCTTTCATAGTGCTTCCTTCACCTGCAAGCCTTGCAAACCCCAGCCTCTGGTGGGCTGCCTCCCTTTGCATCAATCCCCCTGTTACCACACAGCGCTGCTGTCTGTGTGGTCTTTGGAATTCACACGGCTTGGTGGCAACTGGTAGGGAGGGAAAATAACGTGTTTTATTTATTTAGAGTCAAGCACAGTTTAAAGCCCATTCTAAATAAATAAAAACTCTTAGCCAGATTTATATAAATAAAAAAGCAGATTTTCCTCTCTCTTTTGGCTGCTGTGGAACAGCATCAGTTTCAAGACCACACAAGGAGCTGTGTCGACAGCTCAGAAATGTGCAGTAGAGGCAGAGGTAGGAGGGTAGGAAGGTCCTTGATAACTTGCTTCGGGTTTCTAACACGTGGAGGTTCCCTGTGCATGTTAGGGAGTTGCCCTGGCACTGTGGTGAGTGAAAAAGTTAGGAGAAAACTGTGACTATCTTAGGTCCTTAACAGAGGAATATTTCTATGAAAGACCAGTTTTTCTTCAGGTGGTTTGTCCACTCTACCAAGGCATCTGTGCAAATGGTGGGATTAGTGAGCACAGGTGAGCACTACTTTCTCTGTCTCTAAGTATAGTTTAGCGGTGACAGAGCACCCACAAAAAGCAGTGATTTGAAGAAGAAACATTTTATTCTTAGGAGGCTGATCCCATTTGGCTTTTGGGGCTTAGGTCTGCCTTACACAAAGGTTCTCAGGTTCCATCAAATGGTGCTCCCACACGGGTGCTGACAGTGCTGTGTCTCCTGTTACAACCATCATTTAGGGAAACTCCAAGCACAGTTTCATTTTCTTGGGAATGAAATGTATTATGTCTGCGCAAGGTTTCAGATCTCTCCTCACTTGCAGACCTGCCAAGATATCAGGAAGGGTGACAAGCAGCTGCTCTGTGGAACACCTGGGTTTTTTTACTCCAGATGAGAGATCATAACAGGCCTTAAATAGATTTCTGCTATTAGTGGGTTCTCCTTGAGGCAGCATTCACTGCGTTGGATGAGGATGGGCTGGAGAACATGATTCTGCTCATTGCAAGATTAGGCTGAGAACAAAAAGAACCCAATTAATGATGGTTATTTTGTGACTGGTCAGAGGCCACTACAATTCTGACAGAGAAAATCAAAGAAACACTCTAGCAAAGCAGCGCTTTTCTCACAGTTCATTACCTCTTTCATATTCTGAACTTCCTTGGGCTGGCAGACGAAACGACCAACAGATGTTAGTCACATTGAGGAAAAATTTCAAAGAATAATTTTTTAAACATGTCCTTTTATAGCTTACTTTGCCCACTTTATATATTTTATTTAAAGTTATGTATGGTCATATATCCCACAATACATCGGGTTGTCTTGTTTTGTTAGTAAAACATCAACTCACTTTTCTCTTCCCACTTAATGACACAGCTGGGGTCCCAGCTTGTCAAAGGCAATGGTGTCAGAACTCCTAAACATCTTCCCTAAACCCTGATCCCGAAGGTAGTTAGTCTGTCTCAGGGCTGTATTGCTCTCTGGTCCAGTTAGCAGTAAAATGCCTTTTTTTTTTTTTTTGCACAGATGAAGTCATTATACAACTTCTGCCATGCCAACTTACAGATGGTTGCTTCAACTACCAGAAATCTCAGATATAGCAAATGGTCTTTGTCCCAGTCCACTCAAGCCAGACACTCAAAGAGTTTCCCTCCTGGCTCAGTGACTCCTCCTCCTTGAGAAAACTCCTCACTTCACTATAAAGAGCATACATTTTGAAAATGCTACTTAGGAATGATTTTTCTATTTAGTCCTGATTATTTATATCAGTTAAGCAGCAATTCTCCCTGATTCTTAGCTGCTTTGAAGGTATCCAAAGTGGGCACTCGGTGGTGGACTTGGCAGCGCTGGGTTAATGCTGGATCTTGAAGATCTTGAAGGTCTTTTCCAATCTAAATGGTTCTATGATTCTCTGATGCAGGAACATAGTGTGGCACAGGCTCACATTGCCTGCCTGCATGAATTTCAGGGCCCCACAAGTTGTTCTATGCATAGGAAAGTGAATTCCTTTTTTATGTGTGTATATTATTATTTCAGAAAATTACACTGCATTTTGAAAACCTGAGTGTAGGAGAGCTAGGACAGATAGCACAAAATACTTTCAGTCCTGAATTGTATTGGTTTTTTTTTTATACTTCTTTTAAAAAAGTTATTTGATGTTTTCCACCATGAGTATATAACATCAATGGCAATGGACTGTAGGTGCAATAAACAGCTTTTTGTGCTTTTTAAATGCCCTAGCCTTGCCTTGCAATTTAACCAGCCATAAGGTCATTTTTTGCATTGTATGCTGAGTTGCCATGAAGGATATCACCTACTTATCACAGTAGTCTAAGTAATCACACCAGAGAGTATTAATTTTCAGAACAGAGAATAAAAATTATTTATCTGTTTTTTTTAAGTCTTAATAGTAACAAGAGGTGTTTAAAGCCTTAAATATAATTTATTTTGTGAATTTTGATTATTTTCTAAAAATGAGAGCTGAGCTATTAGAACTTAGCCAGAAAACAGATGGTTCTACACCTCTTTTATTGGTGACCATGAGCTATCATACTACCTGGCAAGAATGGGCTCCTGGAGAAATTCTGTGCACGTTTACATAGAACAACAACAAATCTCAGCCTTGGGATTCTCAGAGAGATGGAGCCGCTCTTCTATTTTAGTTATTTTACTGGAATTCAGTGTAAATATTAGTTCTGAAATATCAGAAAAATTCTAAGGAATAAAAAAAAAATCCAATGTGCTACTATGTTTAAGAAGAATAATCATAATAATCTCTGTAACTGTAGGCAGGCTAATCTGGTACTGATTCTGAACAAAAAAAATAAAATCTTCTTAGGACATATAATTAGCTAGAGATTAAAAAGTAATTGCTGTCAATGAAGATAGTTTTAATTAAATCTAATTTCAAATATTGTGGCCAAAGTTAAATGTGATGACAAGCTGCTCGCTTAATAAATTAGATTAAGATAATTAGTAGGAGATAAAAGCACTCCATATTGCAAGGATTAAAATTATTTTGTAGGAAGTATCTATAAAAATTTTATCATCATTACAAGGGTAGAAAAGGGTTTTTTTAATCAGGAAATCAGTCTGGTTGATTACTAGTCCAGTGCTATTTAATTGACTATTTTTTCCCAATTATTTGTAAATAGTTATGAAGTTATTGCTAAAAAAATATTTTGATGCTTTTAGGAGCATGACTACAGTATTGTGTGAGCAGGTGGGAGAATATTGTGTAGGATTGGAGTGCTGATTATTCTTATAGATAGGACTGATGAGCTCTTTATTGGAAAAGCAGGTTAATTTCTGGTGTCTGCTACCAAAGAGTATCATAAACCAAGGAAATATGGGAAAAAAAATCCCAGGGATGTTCTAAGGGTCTAGTGATAATAGAGATGTTTAAGACTCTCAAATACACAGGGTATAACTTGCATGTATAACACATAATATACACCAATAAATCTGGTGTTAAAAATTTATCTATAAATTTATGAGCATTTGTATAAAGAAGGATGTATATGTGCCTGTACGTTTGGGAGGTTAATGGTAGCCCACCTTCTTCTCAATTAAAATAGCATCCGTGCAAAAATCCTAGACACTTAAAAGAGCAAATTAATTCTTCTATTAAGCTGCTGTAATAAATGTTGCTCTATCTCATACAACACTTTTATTTTTAAAATGCAGCAGCATCTGGTGTGACTGGTATTGTGTACACAACTGTAGCTCCAGACAAGCTTCACTGATCTCAGTTGCATAATGGACAGTAGGACTTGGCCCTCTAAAATTTAATATGTCAGTCCCAAAATAATTTAAAAAGGAATTTATGTATCTTCTCCTCCTCCACACAGCCTGTAACCTGAGAGCATCCATGTGGCTAAGAATACAGACTTGTCTTCTCTAAATTGAAGACGTTCTGCTCATACCACTGGAGAAACAAACTAAAAAATAAGGCAACCAGATGTTTAAAAATGTTGAAAGTTCCTTTTTTTGGAAAGGTAGCTACGTTAAATAAACACTAAAATGCTATTTTTTCTATATAACTATTCATTTTAATGTCACCCCAAGAGTTCATCCAAAGGTCTCTGGGTCACTTGGGAGAAAGTACAGTATATTTTGGCTTCACAGCCTTCAACTTGCTACAAAGGGCTAATTCTTCCAATTAATGAAATAAATGTTGCTGATGTAGATGGATTGACAAATCAGTTTGAAGGCTAGTTTATTGAGGCAGATGGCAAGTCTGATACAGCAAGAATGCTTCAAGAGGCCTCCCCGGGCAGGAAAAAGAGCCCTTGGAAGAACAAGATACAGTGACCATTCACCCCCATTCACCTGGTGCCTTTTTTTCTGTCCTCAGCAGAACTGACAAAACTAGGGACTGTGAAGACTTTTTGTCCCATAAGGGATAAAAAGAAAAACCCATACAGATAAAAGAAACCCATCCAGACAAGATACTCAGACAACCTGAGGTAGCTGTAGGTCTGGTAATCCTTGTTGGGCATATTGCAGTTTGATGGATTATTTAAGAGAAAAGCAGGTGAATTTACAGCGCCTCTTAGGAAAGGAGGTCATAAACCAAGAAAATATGAGCAAATAAGTCAAGGGAGTGCTCTGAAGTTTATCGATACTTGCTCTATGATCAGATGCTGAAAAGCTAAATAGAGCAAGGAAACTAAAAGGAGAATTTCAAGGCTACTGGTCTGTTTATGTAGATAAAATAAAATACTTTTGGAAGGAGTATGTTTTACTTTTGTAAATACATTCCTCTCTTTGATACAGCATTCTGAAGTAGCTGCATTTTGATTAATTTTGCGACAGTTTATGAGAGTGGATGTATCGCAGTGTTGATGTTTCAGGAGAGGATTAGCTCCATGGATTAATGCATTTATGTGCTTCAGGAATGGTGGAGGTGGGTTGCTGCACACCTGAGATCCTCTGCAGGGCACCTTGATGTCTGGCTGCAATTTCTGAGCTTTACAGCTCTAGCTAACTAATGTGATAGCCTCTGTGTTTCCAGACAGGAAATAACAGTTGCTGTCAGCTGAGCTGGACGTGGTGATGGAAGGTGTGTTCATACCTATAGACATGAAAAGGCTCTCAGAGAGAAGCTTGAGGCTCTCAGCTGGTGCCCATCAGTGTAACCTCAGAGGTGATTCAGGATGTTGCCCACTGCAGTGGATCTGCCAGGACTGGCTTTAAATGCTCTGCCTGATGTGCCACAGCCAGAGCCCCCACGCCACAGTGCTCAGCCAGCTCCTGGCCAGAGCACGAGGGTGGATGCAGCAAATGCAGGGATCCATGCTGCTGTAGCTAAGCTGCTTTTCTTCCCCATGTGTTTGCTTGTTGGAGCCTGCTCAGCTCTCTCTATGCTGTGCTGTGCTGTGCTGGATACCAAATATCAATATTACAGCTGGGCAGAGAGCAACCATCCCTGCAGTGGAATTAACATTCATGGTCTCCAGGTCTAGCTCAGTGAGAATAATAACTTCAAGTCATGGAATTAAATTCCCTTGCTACTGGAGGAGCTTTAATGTTAATTAACTGTGTGAGTGGACATCTGTGCAGAATTAGCTGAACCCCCAAATCCTAACTGGATATTACTCTGTGGGGAAATACTGGACCTCAGTCTGTGTAGATAGGTTTTTCCTTTTCCTTTCTTCCTGTTTATGCTGGGGAGCCTGAGGAGGCTGTTTTATTTTCAGTCACTTGGAGCTCAAGCATGAGCTGTCAACCTGCAGAGCAGTGTAGTATTACAGACAGTTGGATGTTTGCTGAGCTCCAAAAGCATGAATCACCTCTTGTTAAAATACCAGTTTTCACTGTTAGTGAAATTTGATTTTTCTAAAGAAAAATGTCAGGAATACATGTGAGAAACTTGCTTATCATTTATGTTCTGGTAGTAGCTTAGTAGTAAGAGCAATTGTATTTGCAGTACACACGGATAACCTCTTATAAAGTATTGTTTAGAGATCCCAGGAGAGAAATCTGTGCAACATGCCAATGCAAGAATTTTGTTATCCCTTGACTTGGAGAAAGGTATGCAAAGAAAATAATTCATTTGTTGTTTTAAGAGGAATAGATTTACCTTCCAAGAATCATGTATTGTAGATTGGTTTGATTACTATCATTAGCCTATCTGCTGCTGCAGAGTGTTTGCTTTGCTTCTTAAAGAGAAAACAAAATGTGGTGGTATATCTCAAACACATGGGACATAAAGACTATGGATTTGCATTAAAAAGGCTGCTTTTTTGGGCTGCATTTATAGATAGATGTTAAGAAAGCAGCCAAGGAGGCTTATTCACCAGAGAAATTTGTGTGCTTAATAGTCTCTCTTTTTTTTTAATTTTAATTTTTAAAATTTGTAGACTGAATAACATACAATCCCATTTTTTTCCAGCTGCACTCTGTCTACAGATTGTTTCAGAATTTCTGTGCCTTCAACCTCATCTCTCTCTCTCCTTTTTCTTTTTATCCATACAAACACTTCCAAGAGCAAAGAAGATAGTTGCTGGTATGTGATGAAGGCTCTGAAAGGAAAACAATAATTTAACACCAAATGGGCTTCTCCTCCTCCTACTCTGCATACAGGAAGTCTTAAGGAGATCACAGCACACTGTCAGTACTGCCTCCTAACACATTCTGTATCCCAAGAACTCCTCCTATTCCTTTGCAACCTCCAATAATTTCACTTAAAATAAAACTCCTAGTTTGGTCTTTCTTCTGTGAAATGATTAGTGATGTCCTCTGGAAGGTGCAAATTGATGAATTCCCTCAGTTCCTCTTAATGTCTGAAAGAACTGAGACTGTGAGGTGATTTTGGGGGCCATTTAAGGATAGCCTACTTTAATTAATATCCAACTGGATTCAGCTCTTTGCATCTGCTATTTTACACTGTTAAACAAACTGTTTTATGCTTCGTGGCACCTTTCTTGCCAAGGATACCCTACTGATATTTCTCTCTGACCTACATAATAAAGAAGGGGTGTCAGTAAAATGTCAGCACTTGCTGCACTGCTGTATCAGTGAATTGTCTTTAGCAAATCAGAAGCTGATTGTTACCTTACATTTCTCAGTTCAGGCAGCAGAGGTGAGGACTAATATGTGGATGAACATTTCCCAGGGCAGGGCAGCACCCCTGGATGGAGCTGTCTTTGTTTCCTCCCTCAGCTTCACCAGAGACCTCTGAGATACCTGGCCAGCTGACAAAAAGGTGCATGAAAGGTTCAATGTGCAAAGATGGGATTTATTTCTACACTTTGAAGTGCCAAATTGTTGTGCTGTGATTAACAAGGAAAGAAACTTCTGATGTTCATGGTAAGAGAATATGGCTGAGAGAGTGGAGGGATGGCATTTCAGTTGCACTCTACTTATGTTTGTAGCTTTCCTTTGTCCTGTATAAAGGAAAATAATCATGTTTAGACCTCACTGAAAGCACCCAGAAAACCCTTGTCACTATGTTGTATTAGCTTTGATCTAGTGCACTTGATTATGGTTATTTTTTTGTTTATTACAGGCTCTCAATTTTCCTTCTTTGCCCTAGAAACTAAACTCAGAATATTGAATCACTTTTCTCCATATCAGTGAATCTGCTTATTAACATCCTGTTAGAGGCCTGTGCAAATAGTCTTCAAAAAGGAATAAATGAAAGACACCGGTGAAAAGCAAAGTTTGACCAGAGGGCAAAGTTCTGTCAAAAACACTTTATCTTTCTTTGTTACTGAGACATGACCAGATGTTTGTTTATAAAGAAATGCCTGCATTGGGATTTTTCAAAGCCCAGATGAGGAAAACTGTATCTAATTGCTTCTAGGAGTGCAGTCCTGTCCTAGCTGCAACCTGGGTTGATGTGTCCTGAAATACTTTATCTGGAGATTCTGGGAGTGGAATAAAAGTGTCTATGATTTTGCTGAAAGGAGATAGGGATGTCAGTTCAGGCACACACTAAACATCTGCTCTGCCTGAGCTCTGTGGTTTAACTAGATTAAAATGCCACATTAAAATGATCATCAGTCAATCAGAACACTTCCTCACTCTGAGGAACACAACATCACATTCAGGGCTGCAGTTTCCAGGGAAGCCAATGTGTTGTGCAAGGAAAAAAATATCAGAACAGTGAAATATTTCACAATTGGGTTTGTTTGGCCTGTGTGACATCACAGATGAAAGTTTAACCTAGGATCAAGCAACTTGGAATTTGTTGTCCTAAATGATTTTAAATCTAGCTAATTATTTTGAATATTAATTTTGATTATTTTAATCTTGGCTATTAACTCCAGTTAGAAAAATGAAATGTAATTAATGTTCTAGCTTTGGGAGAGTTTCCAATCAATAAAGCTGTATCACAGACCACAAATTTGTGTTGTTTCAGAGGCACAGAGTAATTTTCCTTTTATTTAAACCCCTGGATAGCTATTTAAGACTACCAGACTACAGGTCTTATAAATTATAGAAGTAGGAATTGCCAAGAAAGCTCTGTTTTATTAATAAAAAGAAAGGCAATACTAAAAGAAAAAGCAAACCAGACGACTTAAGATAACCCTCTTCAGCTGGCTTTTAGCTGTGAGCTAGCTGTCTATGGAAAAGGATAATTTCTATAAACAACATACAGTTTGCTAACAGTTATGTAGATGTTGGTCTGAAGTACCTTATGTGATGATTTGCAAGGCCTTTCAGTGAATAGATTTTGAATTACTTAGAATTAAATGCCTTCTTGCATTTATTAAGGCATTTAACCAATTCAATTTTTTTTTTTAGTGAAGCAGAGAAGGTGGAAATGTGTATTTTCTTTTGCACAGTTCATGTAACAGTATAATTTCTGAGGTCTATTTAATGCAGATAGAAGACATAAAATGTATTCATCATTGTTGAAGCACAGCGTTAATGAAAAAATTTCTGTAAATCAATGTACAACAAGCTAATGTCCCCTTTCAGAAACACCCACTGTGAGCTGAGGAAGCAGCTGATGCAATTTGGATGTTTTTTGCCAATTAATTTAATAGCCAAATGTGCAAAAGAGCTTACTGCAAATATTTAAAAATTTTTGCTGATGGAAGTTACAGATATGAATTGAGAGACTGGAATCAAGGGTCAGATTGTGGCTTTTTGGAGCCTGAAGTACATCATATCCTATGGATCCTGTGTGCTTCTTCTGCCCCCTTCTCATTCCTTCCCTCTCACATCCTTGGAACTGCAGTGGGAGGAAGGCTTCCCTCTTGGGAAGCATCAGTGATCCTTTTCTTTTGCAGACAGGGAATTTCTTAGAAGACCAGATAGCTGTGCTTCAAAGGCTTGGCTTGGCCTTGCCTCCTGCACCTTTCTCTGAGTACTATTTGACCAATCCTTTTTTGGGCTGATGCTGAAAGAGTCCTTGCAGTGACAGCTGAGATGAACGAATGTTCTTATTGCAGACCTTAAAAAGGCCACACTACAATTGGATAAATGCCATGTTGTCAAGTTAAAAAAAAAAAAAAAAGTGTGCTAGACTAATTTGAAAAATTAAAAAAAGAATTGATAATCCAGTGTAGTCAGATGATCTCATGATGGGGGATGGTAAGGAACAGCACTTAGGTGCCTGCACATTAACCTCTGCTACTTGTAGCTGCTCCAAAAAGTCACATATACTGGCAACAATGTAGTTCTGTGTGAAGTTTTGAGGAGGAAAGCTCTGTTCCCTAAGGGAAGCTGATAATTAATGCATTGTAAAGTTACTCCTGAGCTTGCCTTGTGATTCCTTCTCTAGGAATCACACCTTGTTCAGTGTTTTACTGACACTTGAGAATTTCAGAAAAGCATGCAGCAATTACAGTGGATTATTGTCATCTGCATTTCGATACGTAAACTATCATAAAATGCCTCTTAAACAATTTCTTGGTTTTTTTTTTCCTTTAAGTGTTGCTGCAAATGATATCATTTGTGTGTGGACTTCAGTTGGATATGGTAACACCTTGTAAAGTACTTTAACATGACAGAAATACTTAAATTTGGTTTGGTTTCAGAGATCTTCCCTTTAGGAGACTGCAGTAAATTCAGCCCCCAAACTGACACCCTTTTCTCTGTATAAATTTAGTTGTCCAGGGTTAACATTTCTTCATGGAGCAACTTAATTGCTTTAAAAGGCAAAACTACAATAGTGTTATACATCTACACTGGCTTTCCCTAGCCTTTGGAAAGTACATGGATTTACAATTAAGCATCAGGTATGTTCTAGTCTGTCACATATTTGGGTTTGTTATATCCATTAACAAGCAATAAAATCTCCTGTACTCAATCTTTCTCACAATTTATATCTTATTTTCATCCCACCCTTTCGCCTTTGGCTTTTGTTTTCTTTCACTTTGGCCAGTTTATTTACAACCATTAAGTAGAAATGGTGCCACTCCTTTCAGCAGACAGGGAATGGTGGATCACTGTTTTTGGCCATCTCTGATCAGCCTCTGCTGCTTGTGCTGTTTGTTATAACTGAGCTCTGTCCATTATACCTCTAAAACCCCTCTTAATCAAGTCTGTCCAGTAAGGCCAGGCTCTTAAAATGGATTTGAGTACTGCAGGTTTCTTACAGTTCTCTTTATCCAGCCATTTAAGTACAACTGTTTTTCAAAAAATCCTTCTTTAACCCAATATAATCCTGCACTCTCCAGCCTGATGCAATCCTTCAAGTTCTGGGCAGGACAAGTGATTCACTGAAATGTCATGTATTTGAGCCTCCAGTTAAGGCTTTATTTTAAAAACACCTAAAATAATAAAAAGAATAAAAAAGAAGATGCTGGAACAGAGCAGATTCTGTGCACACAGTTCAGAAATATGTGTATGGAATGTATCACTTCTAGCTAAATGTCTGCATCATTTCTTCTCACCAGGTTCCAACCAACCCTGCATGGAATGACACACACAACATGGGGATGTCTTATGTGAGCAGGGAACATTTATCCTCAAAAGGCAGGAAAGGGAAAGGGCCTCTCCCTGTTAGTCACTGTGGTGGTTAGAACATTTGGTGGTCACAGGGAATGGTGGCCTTTGCTACAGCCTATCGTGTAATGGGCAAACTTGGTTTGCAGTCAGTTAGAAACTGCTCTTTGGAATGAAGCAGAACCTCTGACAGTATCTCCTTTGCAATTGCAGGGGGTATCCACATTGATATTGAGGAGAAAAAGCTGAGAGAGAAATAGGAATCTAAAAGAGGTCTAAGGGAAGCATATTCAGGCTTTGCTGGGCACACATCAGAAGGAAATTTCTGAAGAAAAACCAGGATGTCTATGTGGATATTTTGGTGAATCTAAATTCTTACAAAGAAAAGGCAGGAAACCCCAAGGCAGGTGAAGCCCAAAGCTTGTCATCTGTTTTTTTGGCAATCTTGAGTCCCAGTGATGCCAGACCTTTGGAAGGAGGGGAAGGAACTGGAGAAACTACCATCACTCTGAGAGATTTTGGAAATGTTCATGGAGAGTGCACAGCAGGCAGGAGGGGGAGTGATAAAAGTGCCACTAAACAAGGGGAGTTCCTTGGGGAAGCACTGAACACTAGGGAAGCAGGTAAATTAATCTGGAAACAGTTTGCTGACTGCTGGCTGGGGGTGTAGCCAGGGCAGGGAGATTCTGGGAATACAGAACCAAGAGCTGCTATTCAGCCAAATTGTGTAGCTGCATAAAACATGATGCAGGAGCCTCCTCTGAGTCTGAAGTAGGTACAAAACTTCTAAACAAAGCAGAACACAGGTTGAGAAACACCACTATGTGTTTAGTGTGGCTGTGGTTATTTGCGGGGCAGTTTAGGTGTGCAGTGTGGTGATGGGATCAAGAGACTGGGATTTCAGGAAAGGCTGGAGGCAGCAACAGGTGAAATGTAAACACAAGCTTTACAAAGAAGGGTTTCTTGGGATGCATATATGGGTAAAAAGTTGATGATGGCAAAATTTGTAATTGCATTTTGGGGAAAAAGCATATTTTGCTAGACCAAAACTATGTCAACCACACGAAGAAGGTATGTTTGCAGAAAATACAGGGCACTTACCCTACCGTAGCCTTTGAACTAATTTTTCAGGTAATAAGAACGTTCCCTGCAGGGTAGGAAGTGGTCTGAGGAAAGGGTTTGTCTCTAGAGGACTGCCTTGGCTGGTAGGTGTGTTCCTCACAGATCACGGAGCCAGACTGTGGTGTCACGGTGACAAATTTGGGTTCCACTGGCCAGGGAAATTGAGTGATTTGACTTAAGTTGCTAGCATGGGGTGAGGTTCTCTGAGGTCCAGCCTTGCTCAGAGCACTGCTCCTGAGAGCTGAGCAGGTCTGTTAGGCTCTTCCATGAGCTTGGTTTCACCTGAAGAGCTTCTGCTGGCACCACAGTGCTCCCACACAGAAACATTGCCCAACACTCACTCCAGTGCCTGTTGGTGGGAGCCACAGCCCAATCCATGCCCAAAGGGATGAGGCATGTGAGACCACAGCAGAGCAGCTGGATTTCCTCCCTCCCTGCCTCCCTCCTTCCCTCCCTCCTGCAGCACAGGGCACAGAGCACAGCTGGCCTCAACGCCCCTGTGGAGCAACCGCAGCCTTCGGGACTGGGAATTTCCAGGTTACAGTAAGTTCAGTCAGAGTTAAGGTTCACCCCAAGCTGCTGATGAACTGGCAACCACTGTCTTGATGATCTGTTTGTGATTATCCTACTGAGAGTTTAATTTAGTTTTATTTTTTCCAGTTGATATTTGCTGTCCCAGAGGCAGGGCATTGCATTGCAGCACTATGGTTGTTTTCAAAATATCTCAATAGAGGTAAGTTTTTTCTCTCAAATCTCCGGCTATTATGGTTCATTTTTAGTGCTACATCCACTTACTACAAATCCCTTGGTTTTTGAAGTGCCTTTCTGTTCTCAAATCTCAATCTCTATTTAAAAGTATTATTAGAGTCAATTAACTGTAAGGAAAAGAAGTATTGGTTTTGCTGAATAAAGCAATGCCCCTAAACACAGGAGATAGATTACTTTCAATGATGGATTCAAACACCTTCAGGGACTGCTTGGTCTCTCTATTTACTATTACCAATATTGTAATTCTGTTATCAAGACTGGCAGTTTCTTCTCACAGAAAATCTTTACTGCAAGGCTGACCTGCCTAACACTTCCCTATTAGTAACAGAAACAAATAAGAGTTGATTGTTCAGCTGCTGTCATTTAAAAAGACTAAATCAACCTGCCACAAAAGAATAATTCCCTCTGGTAACTTTATCCATTTGCCCTTGGTGGTGACACTGTGGATACCACCCTGGTTGAACTATATATTAGATCCTAGAGAAGCACTTCAAAATATATAGCTCTGCACAATGTTGTAATTGAAAAAAATTGAACAGCCATGCATGGTTCAGTAATCTGAAAAGAATGCAAAGGTTCAGTTCTAATTGCTTTGCACAATTTAGTACCATTTTGCTGTGCTTTCCAAATGGGTTTGTTCTGCTATTCTGTGAGTGTCTGTTATATAATTTGGCATCAATGTCTGTATGCAGGCAGCTCTGTTTTTTAAAAGGATACATCATTATTTTTATTTTATGTTTTGTCCATGTTTTCAAAAGAGTTACCGAACCAAATTACCCACTCTGGGTGTCTGCTCATCCAGAGTCCTACAAGGGATGCAGTAACCTGTCAGATGAGTTAAGAATTTGATTTTAAGCTTGTTCATTAAAGCTGCCTTTCTTTTGTCATGTCTTGTAATTGAGTCTCCACATTCTCTTTGTATTGGGAAAGCTTTAAAAGCTGCTGTGAAATATGTACTTTTTAAAATTTACATTGTAGCATCCACTGAGATTGACTTTTATTTTGCATACCATTCTTCTATGTGTTTCTAGCTATTAAAGCCTGTATACCACCTATCTGTGAAGAGCTGCTGTTCTGAAATCTAAGGAAGAATGACTGAACAGACAGTCCTCAGACTGGAGCTTCAGTTTAACTTGAAATTTCTCTTTTATTTTAAACAGCTGGCATAATTTTATTGTCCCATTTTGCTCTTCGTGCATTCCTCACCTTAATCCTACATATAATATGGCCGTCTTTGAGAGTAATTTCAAAAAAAGTTTGTCTAAAAGAATTGTTAATATTAGTGATGTCTATAAATACCCTGGAGACTAAATCACCTTGCTTTTTTTCAAGGTAATTTATCATACTGCTGATAGGAATGCTAATAAAAGTTAGTTAAGATGTAATTCAGAATGTGTCTATCATCTATCTATCTATCTATCTATCTATCATCTATCTATCTATCTATCTATCTATCTATCTATCTATCTACCTATCTATCTATCATCTATCTAATCTCAAGCCTTTTCTTCCATCTAACACGAAGAAGGTTTTGGTTGGTGGGTTTTGCATCTGGCTATTTTAAGATTCCTGTGCTGTTTTTATAATGATATGGATGAAAAAAGAGCCATACTGGGATTTAAAGCAGGCAACCCCAAGAGGGTCAAATTGTTAAAAAGCTTAGGAAAAACACTTGCAATATTTTTCAAGGTCTGTGTAGATGCGTGTGTGCAAAAGACATGAATATAAATACAATCACACATTTCATGTGTGCCAAAATGTGTGCTAGTAAATATTACAGTGCTTTTGGGAGACTTATTGGAAACACAATCCCAGATGAGGGAAGTGTATGGGAATAACTATATTGTCAGACTATCAGGATGTGAACAGGTCAATGGAACAGAATGAATAGCAGGGAGAAGCAATTTTCTATTAAAAAGTAGATTTAAAATAAAATTAATCTTCTCCATTTTTGGTGGGAAAATGAAAGAGATTGGGAGACCAATGAAAAGAGAAGACAAAGATAAATAAATAAAGATAAACTGAAGGAAAACCAATTAATGATTGATAGGAAGCAGAGATTGAAACTGCTTTTAGATTTCACTTAGTGGTATTGCACAATGTTCTACATTCTAGGGCAAGCAGACTTTAGAAAGTCTGTAGGAAATATGAGGAGTTTCTAGATGTTGAAATCTTTTGTATGTATGTCAGTCTCCAGGTAGTTGTAGATGTAAATTTGTAGATGTAAATTTTTGAATCCTAACTTTCAGCATATTTTTATCCCAATGTTATTTTTGTCTTATTCAAGATTTAGTCTTACACAAACTGATTTCTAATTACCTATCAATATATTGATTATAGGATATAGTACTGTTGTTAAGACAGGTATTTCTCAAAATTAAGATAGCCAGTAGTAATTTTCCCTCTCTAGCCTATTTTGGTTAGTCCTGCAAACAGTCTGGGACTGATTACTCAAATATTGGCTTAGAAGGTCAGATCCTGACTGCTTTCTGTGAGGGTAAGGGTCCACCAAAGGTTATTTTACCATAGCTGAAAAAAGAAGCTTTGAATTTGGAATCAATAACAGTGTATAGAATGAAAGAGTTAACTTCTACGGTTTCACTGCTATTCTTCTGTTGCAGGGACATTATTAACAAAGGCCTGATTGTTGTTTTGGCTACAAGTATTAAGTACAAAAGAACTTTATAAAGGTCCCAGACACAGACTGGCATTTAGGATGACTGTCCTTTACCAAAGCAGCTTCTGTGTTAAATAAGTCCATTATTAAAACATGGTAGCTTTAATTAAATCTCTATAATCTTCCATCAGAAAAATGGCATTAGTCTGCTAGCTAGGAAAATATGGTAAGTCCAAACAGTATCCCTGTTATTAGTACTTGATTGTCTGTTGGAGTGTTTGATCACAGGCATGGAGATCTGGATGTTGTTGTACAGTGAGGCTGGCCCAGTGTGCTCAGGACTGTGTGTGTGCTGGGGTTTATAACAACTACAGCTCTTTCTAACTACTGGACCTGAAATCCTAAAGGCTGCACAAAATATTGCTCTTGTACTGATACAGTTTGTCCTTGAGTGGTTGTGTCACTACAGAAGTTCTTGAATTAAAATAATTTATTAGCACATGAGAAAACAATTAAATGTGTAAGATGTATTTACAGAACATAAATCTGTTTTCCCCCAAAGGCTGTAGTGCTGGGAACTGCAGATATAAACAGAAATGAAATTATAATTTTTGCATTTAAGTTTCATTGGATTATACTAAATAACTTGATTAAAAATTACACCTTTAAATGCTGGTTCAGATGTGAGATCAGGAATATTTCTAAGGGACTAAATCAATCTCTCTGGATAAAAGCACTGGAGATAAAGAACTGGCAAATAGCAGCCAGTGATGTGGTTGTTTAATGAAAGGATTTAAATGTTTCTTTCTAGCTTGTCTTTAAGATTTATACCTAACTTTTGTCTCCTCACCACTTTTGAGTACATGACAGTCACAGCAGGCTGAGCTGGGGCGTGGGGCACAGGAGATGTGTGTGCACAGCATCTGAGCCCACACTGCTGGGGAGAACTGCTCAGGTGTCTGTGACATCAGACAATTCTTTCTTCTAGGGAAAGGCAATAAAACAACAGATCATAGTGCTGTTTGTGCTAGAAGTCCACTTTTCCCTGCATCTGCTGAAATGACTGTCAGCAGCTGTTGACTTCAGGGGAATAAGAATGAAGACCCATGTGACAAATATGAAAATTATGGTAGTCCTAGGCTTCTGAGTTTTATAGGAGTGCAATTATCTTAAATATGGTCTGTTACTTCCACCACCACAAAAAAACCCAACAAAAAACCACCCCAACCCCAAAAGGGGAGGGATGCAATTACCCAGAGAGCAAGTGGCATGCTTTTCATTGATTAGACTGTCCTGTTTGATTAAATTCCTCAGTATTTTTAATTTTCTGGCCCTAATTGCTGCCTTACATTTTTCTTGGGTCCCTTTGTTCTGATTCATCTGCTTTCAGGTCCAGATTTATTTTTTCAATGCATTCAGATTCTTCACAAACTTATCCTGTCATTATGTGTTTTCTCTCTCTCTGCAGATGGTTATTTGACAGAAAGTTTCCATCGACTTCAGAGAATGAGTCCTGTAAATATCCTTTGTGGTTCTCAGATGGAGTAGTTGCAAAATGGAATTGATTAAAAGGTCAAAAAACATTACTGTTGCAATGTCTGAATTGCTCCATCAAAGTGTTAGTGGGACAAATGTGTGCAAATCTTTTCATGGGACAAATCTGGATTAAAAAAAAAAAATCTACCCTTCAGATCAGCTTTCTGATGTTTCCTAACAATAGAGACATTTTCAAATTATAGCTAGAAACTAGTCTTTCCTCTAACACTATTACTAATTAGTAGTAACTCTGGAGACAATGAGGTTCCCCTAGTCTGAGTTACAGTAGGATTTAAAGTCATAATATTTGGTCTATTTTTAAAACTCTGGAAATTTGAAGTTGTTCAAAGTAGCAGTTTTCAAAACAATAGTTTCATTAGTATATCTAGCTAAGGTGAGACTTCTTGCAGACAGTGCAAGTAACCAGGGCATACTTGAATCTTTCTACATCAGAATCACTGATGGGGAGCCAGGGAGCATCAGTAATCTGAGACTTGTTTCTCATACAGTACATGACACAGGAGAGCAGGTGGGTGTATGATCTCTCTTGCTCAGAAAGTCACAGAAAGCCAGCCAAGTCTCAAAAGTGATGACGCTAATTTATAAGGACATCATAGCTGGGGCTTGGCAAAAGGTTAATTCTCAGCTTATTTTCACAGCAGGTTTTACTGTTTTGTTATGCAGCCATCCTAAAGCAGGATGTAAATTTGCTCTGCACTACTTAAAATGCATCCCACAACTAATTGTTGGCCACTGAATCTTTACTATCTGCACTGCATATTGATGGAGACAATATAAATGTAATTTTTATTGCCAGCTAGGTAAAGCCTTCTATGGTGCCTCCTCCTTGTGATTTTTCTAGCAGCAAAGCATCACTGAGCTGAAGTGCACAGTACGTGGTAAAACACAACCCTTTGCTCCATGATGAAAGCAAAGCCTCAGTGTGTGTAACCTCTGTGTCTCTCCACTCACTTGTGAGCAGAAAGACATAATTTATGTCTGTGCAACATCATTCATAAACTGAGCACTTGAACTAAGCCTCAAGAGCCTAAACAGGGCTTTTTTTTACCTTTTCTTATGTGCTCTTCTAAAAGAACTTATTGTGGGATGTAGTCAGTCAGTTTGTTTAGTTTGTTTGTAGTCAGTCACTCCTGGTTTAGGTAGGCAATCAATGGGCATCAAGATTGTACACAAATTCTTTGTGAAGTTTGTATGTGTCTTGGGTGGATTTAAGAATGGACTTAGAGTTTCCTTCAAATTCCCATTGCAGATTCACAGAGGGATTGAGGCTGGAAGGGACCTGTGGAGGTCATCTGGTCCCACTTCCCTGCTCAAGCAGAGTCACCCAGAGCCAGCTGCCAGGACCATGTCCACAAGGCTTCCAAGTATCTCCGATGAGGGAGGATCCACAACTTTTCTGGGCACCCTGTGCCAGTGCTCTGTCACCCTCGCAGTACAAAGGTGTTTCCTGATGTTCACTGGGAGCCTCCTGTGTTTGTTTGTGCCCATGGCCTCCTGTCCTTAACTGGGCACAACTGGAACCACCCTGGCTCCATCTCCTTTGTGTCCTCCCTACAGGTATTTACACACATTCTTGAGCTCCTTGCTCAAACTATCAAAACAGTTTCAAAGCAAACAGGATTTTTCAGGGAAAACAATTTTGCCTACAGGTTTGAACAAAGCTGTTTTTGCATGAATCCTGGGAGTACCCATATCTGTAGGATGTGTCACTGGAGCCTAACCTCCACTGTCACTTGGAGCCATCTGCAGACCTGCCTTTTGATCACAAAGGAGCTCTTTGCTGCATGGACAGCAGGGCTGGCTGGCACATGCACAGTTTGAGGCACAAATCTGAGGCACATTGTCACACAGAGGGTGAGGGGAAAGATGGTGAGAGCAGCCAACAAGCACTGAATTAGTTTGTGTGACTAGTAAGTGGTGATGTGCCAGATGAAGTGTTGTGGTGGGCAGATGGCAGCCCGTAAGCCTGGGGTCTTATTGAACCAGACATGCAACCTTGTTTCTTGAATAGTGAGAAGTATTCAACATGTTCTCTGGAAACGTTTAGGGATTGCTGGTGTTATTGCAGTTTATCTAAATTATTTGGATAACAAAAAGTATTTCCAGATAAATGTGATTTTGCATAATCAAAAAGCACTATACAGAGACAGTAGAAATACTGCAGTTCAGTGGAACAGGAAAACTAAATTGTAAATGACAGGACAGCCCATTTCTGTATTTTGCAGTGTCCAATGAAATGCTAGATTGCAAATATCAAAGGCAGAACATACTACTATATAAACCTCTAAAACACTTCTAGTTTCTCATTAGAATTAATTCACCATTCTTTACCAGACTATTATTTCATAGCAACACTTGTGAATTCTCATATAATAATATTGCTTCAACAAAAGCTTGTTTGGGTGAGTGTAGGCTGTAAAGTAGCACATCGCCAAGTTAGGAAATAGATCTTTTTCAAAATAAAGTCCTATAACAGGAGAAAATAAACACACAATATTAAGGAGCTAGAGAGGTTCCTCAAATTATGTCACCACTGGAGAGGGAGACAAATCTTTGTCTTTTGTGGTTTTTCCTGGCTTGCAAGAGGAGCTATACACAAAATCTTCCCCCTGTCCGTTTGTTCTGCTCTCACACTGCTGAGCAGTTGTGTCAGGTCTGCTCTTACCTAGTGGTCTGTACATGCACACCAACTCCTAGCTTGGTGCCTGTCTGGTCTTGAAAAAACTCAGGGTCTGCCCAATTGATGGGCAATGTTCCTGCATGTGTTGCTAAGGTGCAGGTCCTTACCTTTTAACTCTGTTTCATGTTCCTGCTCAAATTTAAATCTGCTCCCTTGGCTTTAATGTGAGAACCTGAACATGGGAAAGAAAAATACAAACAGGCAAACAGGCAATGGTGGTAATGTGGGTGCTGAAACATGGCTGTCACTCCTCCAGCTCACCTGCTGGAACAGCCCTGGTGGCCCTCAGGTGCCACCATGGCTGTCACATCTTTGCCAGCAGTGTTGGGCTGGCTGCCCTTGTACTCTTCATGTTCTGTCATTGTTTTGGCAGGCTGCTCACACTTCCCCAAGGAAGGAACACGTGCAAGGGAAGAAAAACAATGAATTCAAGAGCATGGAGCTGCTGAAAAACAAGGTTCACTGCCCCCTCCGCTGTGATAACATTGCTGTGAGTAAAGCTTCATCACCAGTGTTATGTACAGCTAGTGCAGCCCAGGGCTGTCAGCTCTCCTTATGGAGAAACTGAGCAAATGGATTGCATTACTTCTTCAAACAGTCTTCTGAAATCAGGCTGCTGAACAGAATGAGAGGCACCAGTGCAGCTAGAGACTGTCACACGGTTTGAATTGAAGCAATCATCTTTCCTCTCTCCACCTCCCCTGCAGCATCAGGGTGTCAGTGTTGGTACACTACCAAGGGAACTGAAATTCAAAATTAACATACTTTTTTTTTTTTCTTTTCGAGAGAAAGTGTGGAATTGTTCAGTTGGTCCAAGGCTGAAGCAAAATATTCAGTTAAGAATAAACCTCACAAATTCAAAAATATAAAGGAGACTATAGCATGCAGTGGAAAGTTTAGCCTTTTTTTGGGGGATGCCACAGTGTAGTGGTAGTCTGTGAAAAGTTTGAAATTTGTGAAAATACTAGTAGCATCATGGAGTCTTTTAAATGAAAATTCATGTAGTTTTGTGGAGCATTTGTAGTAAGTTACCAAACTTGGAGTACCCACACATTGGAAAATTTAGTTCTTATGATGCTCCATTACCATTATGGGCCACTTATTATTTCAGCAATGAATTGCCACTTAGAAAATAAAGCAGCAGTAGGATAGAATTCCTTTTGGCCATAAGAGGGCAATGGCTACAGAAATCCATTATTCAGCGTGCAGAACTAACTTACAAATGATGAACATATAATGATTTCTGTTTGCAAAATTTTTTTGTGAAATATGTACTAAACTGCACTAGAATCACAGTTCCTGAAATATGCTCTGTGTGACCCAAATGCAGGGCTGTTTATAACTAGTTTTTTAAATGTGTGGATATTTTGCTTCTGTGGGACTTCTGTGGTCAGTAGCACTTCCCTCTACTGTTTGCTTTTGGTCTTCTGCTTAGGGATTGTGTAGAGCCTAAAACATTTAAAAGTAAAGTTTAACAGATAGAATCTATTTGCTAACAGTGCCACCCTCTCACAGTTCTAATTTATGATTAAAAATGTGAGAAAACCACCTTGCTAAAAAATTCTTTGGTATCACGTTGGTGTCAGTGCTGTCTTCATGTTATCATAGCAAACTCCTTTTCCAGTTTACAGAAATAGTTTGTCCTTTCCAGTTGCAGTGAAAAGAAGTGGTGGATATGAAAAATGACCATGTGTCTGTTTGGAAAAACTCAGGTACTTTTTGCATAGAAAAGGTTCATGTTTTAAGTAAAAATGAGAAGAAAGCTGAGTTAAGAATAATTGAAATAATTATTGAGTTTCTAAAGTACAAAGACCACCTTATTAAAAAACACTCTTTTTGAGTCACAGAGTAAAGCCTGAGTATACCTTCACTTTTATTGATCCGATGATGCATAACATGACAATTTCTTTCCTTAATGATATGTTTTTCTCCCTACATAGCCTTTTTTTGCTCTGATAATGCATGATGTTGAAAATTCTTTCCCCAATGACACGCTTCTGCAGTAACTTACTGATGTGTCTGGCAGATTCCAATGTAGAATACAGTTTTATATTTATGACTAAAAGCCAAGTTCTTCACATACTGCCTTCTCTGAGGTGTCATGTTCAATCAATAATGCTACGAACAAGTTGCCTCAAGCAGATATTATTTTTTCTAGTATTATTTACTTTTATTTTGGCAAACAAACAAGACAGAGTAGTCTAAAACTCAAGCATGGATTCATTCTCTGCAGGTGAGCTTGCAATAAAAAAATGTTTAAATTTGTTAGAGAGAGGCACATCAATGAAAGTTAAGGGGATTCAGAAGTCTAGGAAATTAATTTTATTAATCCAATATGGCATATATATATGTTCTTTCACATGAATTTTAGTTTATCCTGTTTCTAAACCAACTAAATATTAATGAGAAGAATATCAGGGACTTCTGGATACTCATTTTGTCTCTTTTCTAAATCACTGCTGTGAGGTAAAAACCCAACTGATGCACAGTGCCATTGTAGGCACCAGAGACAACAGCTTGAAATGCATAATAAAGGTTCTCAGTTTATTAGATTTGTCCTTCTGTGATTAAAAACATATCTTAACAGCAGACATCTGTTGGACAACTTACGTGGTTCCTTTTTGTCTTGGTATGTGAGAAAATCCTGCAGGCTGTATCGCTCAGCCCTGCTAGACCCTGGTATGCTGCGGATGCACAGGAAATGAAGCATATGCTCAGTGGTGGAGCTGTAATAACAGCCAAGTTTGGTGTAATCTGTTGAAAAGAAAGAGTGCCACTCCTTGCCATGTGCCCCATGGAAAGGAAAATGGGGGAATGCTAGGAGCTTTCTTCCCTTGCCTGATCTCATGTGATACCTCTGAGTGGCTGTGAATCAAGCTTGACTGAAAAAATAAGTGTGTGAAAGACAGCATGCTAAAATCAAAATAATTTTGCATCTACTCCTTTTAAGCCTTGTGCTGTGGCCATTGCGTGAAAAGATCTTCATAAACACAGCAATGCTATGGAGCAGAGCACCACACTCACTAATTTTCTCAAGTGAAGCTAGATTATTTTTTTTTCCACTCGGTGAACATATGTCCCTCAGGCTTCCTTAGATGGGGTATCTCTTTCCTTAGTAAAAGTATTTTTCTTCCTGTGAGCCCAACTAACTCATCTTTTGAAAGGTGGCTGCTTTGAAGTCAAAATAGCAAAATAGCACTGTGGGCAGCCAGCATGCAGCAGATTTTGTGTGTGCTTTCACAGCAAAAAAGACCTCCACTGTTTTAACAAAATGTTTCAGAAATATTCTGGGCCAGCTTTGTGTTTTGCAAGTAAATATGCAATGAAGCCTGTGAGAGAGTCACCGAGGACATATATTTATTTACATACCCATGGTTCATCTGAAATTTGTGTGCTAGAAAGGTATCAAAACAGATAAAAAGCTTTATGAGTTAGATTTTCAAAATTTTGAAGATTCATATGAATAAAAGCATGTTTGACCTGATGGTAGAGAAGGTTTAAATCTTCATGTTTCAGGACACAGCCTCTGTGGAATTTTAGGAAGGAACCCATCTTGAGTCTAAATATGCAGTTTCCTGATGAGACACTGGGGTCTTTTCCCCCAAATCCAAGTCAAAGAGGGACTACGGAAGAGCAGTAGGCAATTTTGATCTGCTGTGGTGATTACCAGAGAATTGTATCTCCAGATACATTCAAGAGGGCACACACAAATATATCCTGTCCTTGGTGACAGCCTGGGAGCTGCAGGAAGTACTGAATCCTTTTTACAGTGAATATTATATCATCCAAGCACTAAGATCCAGAAATGGGTCTTTGTGCCTCTCCAGGACTTGGACAACAACTGAGCCGCTAGAGCTCAGGTCTTGCATCGAGGTGATGTGATCAATACCAGGCAAGGCAGAGATGAAGGGACATGCTGGGCACTCATCAGTCTCCTCAGGACCAATGATTGTTGCACCAAAAATCAGAGTTAATGAAGTACCAAAGAAGGGGTGGCTTCTTCATTTCTTGGCCTTCTCAAGTGAACACTGGAGACCTATTGGCAAATCAGAATGTGATGATTCCAGTGTCAGAGCAGCTGGGTTAATTTTATATGCTGTGGTCTACCTGCTTCAGAGAGCATGGAGGTCAAACTGGATGATTTTGTGATGTTTTCCTAGTTGTTTATCAATATGTATGAGAGAGACCAAAGAGAATGCCCTCCCTAGTGCTTGCATCTGTCTCCAAAGAGTTAATTTCAACAGGAATTTCAGCTGGATTCACTCTGTTAGCTGTATCTAGTCTGAGTGATAGAGAAATTCCTTAGGGCTAAGCTGTGAGTGTAATGTGAAGAAAAGTCAACATGTGCTATGAGAAAACAGGGATGTCTTTTCCCAATGTTTTACTTGGTATGTTGTATGGATGAAGAGTTTTCTTCCTGAGACAGTGCAAGTGGTATGACAGCATGTAAGACAGCTGGCTTTGGAGCTTGGCAAGTAGTGAGTGAAGAAGGTTGAGAAATTCTCCTCTGGGAAGTGATGAAGAAATGACTCGTACCTAGCCTGCATGGAGAATTCTATGTGATTTATAGGTCACAGGATAGGAGATCCTTTGCCAGGTGTTCTACTGAATTGCATGAACTGAAAGGGGCTTATGTTTTATAAGATTTGGAACTTTTCTTTTACCAAAGTCTTCAAAATTTTGATAGCTAATCTGCAACTTCTGTAAATAGTAGCCATATTTTGCCATCTACAAGATTTCTGTTTACCACGTGTTTTGTTAATTTTCCTGGTGTCTGATTAAGCAGGTAAATTACTTTATGTATAAGTAGTATATTTTTCCTAAAATGAAGGCCTTTGATAATGTTACAGTTCTGAGAAATTCAGTAACTGTATATGCTACCTGGTGTCAAAACAATTTGCCTTTTTTTTAAATAGCTACTGTAAAGCTGTTTTTTATGGCTACTTTAGTCCAAATAAATATTCCTGACTCAATGGATCAATATAAAACCACAATCTATAGTTGCTTCTTTAACAAATACCAGGCTGGGACAGTCATTTGCCTACTCATGGGTTTTCTGGCTTCTTTCTTATTAGACATTAACCAGCTATTTACAAAAAAGTCCAGAAGAAGCTTATGATTGATTTTGGACCTTGGGCAAATCTAACCATGTTCTGATAAGGAAGATTTAAAGTAGCAGGTATGTACATAAATTTTACATTTTCAAGTAAAGCTGTGGGGATAGATCATAACTGTCCCACAGCACAGAGGTCTTGCTTTCTGATGCAGTCACAGTAAAGATGAAAATCCTGAAGTCTCTTCTTTTGATTTATGGAATTTAGAAGGTATCACATAGGAAATCTTCAGTAAAATCAGGCGTTGTTCCCACTCCTTCAAACTCTGACTACCATGAAAATTCTTATTTTTGTCTTTACTGGTTGACTAAGTTATTCTAGAGGATTTGCCCAGTGTAAGTAAGAAGTTGATCCTGAACATGTTTTTTGCAGTATCATAATTTCCATTACAGAACTAGAAAGCTCTACCTTTTTATTTATTTATTTATTTTTTTTCTGGAAGGGACCCCCCCACTTTTTGGTGTGCCTCCTGATTTTTAATAATACCACAGACGTCTTTGCCTTGCAGTGAACCAGTTCCACAAGGAGATTGCCACGTCAGATTATGTGAGTTTGCCTCATTTCCAGGCAGTGCTATTTAATATACATCTGCTGTGTAATAGATGCAAAAAACCGAAATGATTTTCAGTTGGGTTAGTCTTTATTGGATCTGACCTCTGGTCTAGGAGGTGAAGGGAGAGTGGAAAATGAAAGCTGATTTGGTATTAGCCCACTATTCATATTAGAAAAAGTAAATGCTTTTGCGGTTTTCCTTACAGAGGTGTCTTTATTCATTTGACATGCCTTTAATAACTAATTCTAGTTGTCTGGTTGCCAAGATAGATTTCCTACAGGCAGACTTAAAAGTGATTTTGTCCTCTTTGAATGCATGGCTTCAAATGATCCCAGAACAGCAAACATTAAACTTCCCCCTAGACCTTGAGATTTTCTGAAGCACTGTAATAACATAAAAGGATAAGACTATTAGAAAAAAATAAATAAATGAATTAAGCATGCTTCATATGATATGAGCAGGACAATAAAACTCCTTGTTTTTCAATGCAAACTAATATCTCTTTTCTACTGTTGGCCATATGCTGTGGATTTCTCACAATTCCCATTTTATGGATTTTGTTATCATCATTCATAGTCGCCTGTGAGAATGAGAATGTTTTGCAGGCTTCATCTGAAAGCAAGGAGCCCACAGAACTCAACTTTTTTCTTTCACAGATGGCTTTGTCAGTGTTTTTTTCTCACATTATCACAAAGCTTTGAATGTGTATCCAGTGTAGGTGTATCTGTGTATCATGTATGTCTGTGAGCATATGTAAAGCTGGCATGGGAGCTGTGAAGTAGGATGTCTTCCCTGTCATTTAACTGGGCTAACTATGGAATTCAGAGCAATTTTAAATCTTGGCTTCATACACAGCCAAATCGAGTTTGGGTGTGCTGGTTGCTTAGAGAAAGAGTATGAGAAACAATATTGTAGTCTCCAGGCATGAACTCCCACTGTCAAGGTATAGATCTGCTATGGGGCTGTCCCCATTCACTTTGAGTTACTAGGTCAAAATTTGAAAGCTGTCTCTCTGGTGTACTGATAGCCAAAAGCCACCTTTTCTTTGGGTTACTGCAATCTAATAAGATATTAATCATGCATAATTACTACAAACTTTTTACCTCTGCTGAGATTTTTATCAGCTTGGTTTGGTAATAAACAGAAGCAACCTTTCCGCTGAGAAGGACAGAGTTAATTTTTCAGCTGAGGATCTTGGAGTTGTGATAGACAGGCTGTGCTTGCTGACCAGGTCAGCCAATTCAGTGCAAGGAGCTTCAGCTCTGTCCTGCATTGCACTGAGCAGACAGAGCAGTCTCTGCCTCTCCTTGATGTTGAGTTGTTTAATTGTCACCTTCTGCGAGGTGATTTCATAGGATGCCACACACTCTTCCTCCCAAGCCATGCTCACTTTGACACTGCTTCTTTGACACTCTTCAAGCACTGTTGAACAATATGTTTTGGCATATCACAGCTATAGCTTGGGCATTTTCATTTCACTGTAGAAAACACCTTGTGCATGAGCCTTAGGTCCATCTCATTTAACTTTTGGAGTGGTTACCTCACAGAGACAGCTCAACAGCATTATGTGATTGGTTTGAAACATGGGTCTATAGAAACAACCAAAGAGGACCTATTCCTGGCAGCTGAATGTGCCGCTAACATCAGAAATTATTGTTAATTCCCTGTCAATATACTATGCTGCATCTGATACAAATAAATTTGCTTTCTTTTGGGTGACCTCAGTTGATGACATCAAGGCCTTTTGAAATGTATTTCTGACACTTCTGTACTGCCAGTACCATGGTCATCAGGAAATTTTGTCAGCACAGTTACATGTTTTTGTGCTGAAGACATGGCTATATATATCAAACATGCTCAGTTCCATCTGTAAACATCTCTATGAGTAACCATGATTAGTCTCTCATGGAGCTGATAATACTTCTCAGTTACTCACTACTGTTAGCCTGGTCCCTTTCAGTCTGGTGTTGTGGGGTTTTTGTTTTCTCAGTTGTTCTAATAATTTACTCCCTACAGTGGCATTGAATGTGTACAGAAGTATAGACAAGTGCGGTTTTTCATTGTTTGGGAGACTGGTTTACTTTCTAAATGAAAAGACCAGTTACAAGGTCTGTCTGGATGATGTGTCTTTGGTAAAATCATGTTTCACATATCCTATATAATTGTACATTTAAATTTTTTTTCCTTAAAAATCTGTGGTTTACTTGGCATCCGTGGAAATAGTAAAGGTCAGAACCACTGTATGACTCAGTTCCCCTGAAAACTCTCAGTGGTGCAGGAGTCCTGTGGCATAAATTAAATTTGGTTTTTAGAAGAAAACAAAGTCATGCTAGACCTCCTTTACTGCAAAAACAGGGTCTTTTTTATGCCAGTGATGAGATGAAATGTTGTTCTAGAAACAGCCTGCAGCTTATTATGTTACCCTGCCAAAATAAAACTATGAAAGCCAACTTGCACAGTACAAACCTGCTTAAGGGATTGCAATTTTAAAAGCAGAACAGTTGTTTTGAAATGCAAATAAATTGTTTGGAAAGTTTCTAATAAGCATTGTGTTATTTTTACAGGACACTGATTCTCACGCCATGCGAGTTATAGCCATTTAATTGTATTTTATATGGTATCAAACTTTCTGCCAAAATCTGGTGTTGGAATGGTTTTCGTTGTTACGGGTCTATCAACATTACATCATTTTCTGACTGCATCATGTGTGACACACATGTCTGTGCTTAACCTTCGCAGTTAGGATATCTGAGCCTGCTTTAATCAAATGTTACACTACCAAATGGGTGTTATTCTTTAAAGCTTCCTTGCTGTGGAAACAGGCCTGAGTTTTTGTGTGCCCACCTGTTAGAGGTTGCTATCAAATTTAATAGAACTTAGCAACAAATTGGCATTTAGTAGAGCCCAAAATTTAGGCTTGGTTGCCTTTGTTGTATTAACTTACCCTTTGTTTCTAGAGCAAGCAGCCAAAAGCTATGGACTGGAAGATGCATGTCCATACCCTCAGGAAAGGAGTAAGGCCAGTGGCTTCTTTGCAGGAGATAAAATGGATCCATGCTGGAGTTGCTCAAATACAACAATTTCTTCCCTTGTAGAGGTGCCTGTGGATACCCCTAAAACTTTTTGCCTGTTCTTGCTGCTGTTGGTCTAGAGAAGAGACAGGCACTCTCTTTAAACAGCCCTTTCAGTGTTGCTGTGGGCAAAGCCTTTGGGGCTGGATTTCACACCCCTCAGCATAACTGAGAACAGGATTTGCTCAGTTGTTGTAGCTATCAGTAACCTGTCCCACAGGGACCTTTCTTCTGGCATCCCCTGATCAAGCTGATGACTATTTCTCCATTCTGAGCCTAAGGTCATCGCTTATAGCAATTTATGCCATCATTTGGGAAACTCAGATATTTTGGAGGGTTTTTTTGGTGAATGTGACTGTCAGTAGTGTGGAGGAGATGGTTTTTATGAGCACCTTTCAGAACAGAAGCAAATAACCTACAAAAGAAAAGCTTTGGTTTAGAAAACCCTCTCACCTTCTCTTTTTGCTCAGCCTCCCCAGCTCTTTGTCAACTGCGCAAAGGTGAAAGACAGACACAGAGCAAAGACTCTCCTAAAATGCATGGTGGGATTACTCCCAAGCTGCTGCTTCCACTGTTTTCAGTAAAGTTCAAAAGATACAGTGTATTGCAAACCCCAGGCCAGGACTTGCACATGGGGCTGGCAGCAGCTATGCTGGAAGGACATGAAGCCTCTAGATGTGTCCCTCATGGTGCAGAGCTCACTAAAGGCAACCAAAAAAGGCTCTGCAGTGCAACTCCATCAGGTTCTGAAGCAGAAGGATGAAGCCACTGATCCCAGACTGATCAGTTAGCTTGCTTAAAACACTTGCTTAAAGCACTACATGTAAGCACGTAGCAGAGTTTAAGCTGAAGGTTTAGTCCTGATGTTGGTGAAAGCAGCAGAGTCACCTCACACAGCTTCTTAAACAAAAATGCCAAATCCAAGGCCCTTTCCCACAAATTCCTGCACTTCCAGCTTATACTGCTCTATAATTGAAATACAGATTTGGGGAAAGTCAGTTCAAATCCTTGTGATACAAATGGAGACAGTAATTTATTTGCTTGTCTGGATCCTAGAAAATCCTTTGCATCAAAGACAATATAGAGATACCCATCTCAAACTCTGTTTTCCCAGAAAACAAAGAAGACAGGGCATGGGTAAACTATTAAGTTAAAGATCCTCTCTGGACTGAGGGTGGTTGTTTTAAATAAATACAGATTTTAAGCAACAGTAGAAGAAGTAGCTTTCCACAGATTGTGTGTTTGTAAATATTAAATGTTAATTGAGAAAGACTGTTACCTATGAACCTGTGAGAAGCTAGAAGAATTATTGAAGGGTGGGTTCTGGGAGATTGTCTGGTTTATTGCTTGACTAATCAAAACATTTCTGTGTCATTAGTTATTCTCAATGACTAAGCCTGTATATGGGTTAAAGACTTAAAAATTATCTGATTTGCAGCACTTTTCTATTTCACTTTGTAGGTAGTGTAAGTGATTCTGTGTCATGAGAAAATGTATACAACACTGATAAATCCATAAAGTATTTGACCTTTAATCAATCCTAATATTTGCAATCCACAGAGCCTTCTTAAATGCCTGTAACCTTGGCCCTTCCACTCCCATTCATCACAATTACTGTTTGAGCTGTCTGATGCAATGCACAAAGCATTGCATGTTGACATCCAATATTTTATCATTAATAAAATAAAATTAAAAAAAAAAAAAACTAAGTAAGAAACATTCCAAGTATTCTTGCTGGTTTGATATTTTCCAGTGCAGTGCCAGGAGAGGAAAAGGGACAGTTGTGATTTATGTTGGTGCTAGCAGACATTGTTAATTAGTGTTTACTGTTAGCAGAATGTAGATGTAGTTGGTTCTCTAAACAAGTTGATTCTTGAAGTTATGCTAATTTTCAGTGCTTGTTAACCTTTTCATGCTGAGAATACTGTTTGTACGATACTTAGGTAAACAGTACAGATTGCATTTTAAACAAGAGTTTAAGAAACGTGGAGCAGTAGCATGTATGAATTAAGAGAGCTTTGGACCAAACAATGCAAGTCTCGTTCATGACATAACACATGAGTTTATGCTAGTAGGATTGTTACAAGAAAATGAACATATTCTCCTATCCCCCAAGGCTTTTATTATTGTCTTGATCAAAGAAGACTGCAGTGATGGATGGAAATGCTAACAAGATTTACCCACGGAGAGGTTGGCTTCTGTAGACAGCTGAATGATTCAATGCAGAGAACACTGGAGTCCTCATGAAGGAACTTGCAGTTGTGCTGTGCATCCAGGCAGTTGCTTTATGTTTTTGGGGGTCTTTTATTCTTGGTCTGCCTTGTCAGTAAAAATTTCAAGATTTTTTTTCTTGGGCAGTCTCCTTCCACACACGTTTCTGTCAAGTACAAAGAATAACACATTAAGATTGAGATAAGTATGATTAAAAAAAAAAACCTGAAATTTCCTTTTGTAGCATTGTGTTTCACATCACCTATGATTCACAACCCCCACGAGGCAGTAGGTGCTGCCCAGGTTTTTTGCTGAGAGCAAACTTATATTTCCTTTGCCTTGGAATGAAATATGAGTCCTTGGATCTCTTCTATATAAAAGCAACATTTGGATATGTTATCATACTGCTCTTTGTCCCATTTCAGAACTATAATATGCTCCCCAGACCTCTCACACCCAGTACCAAAATACTCTTCCACTGGAGTAATGGAAACATTTATTTTGGAAAAGACCCTCATTAACCCAGCACTGCCAAGTCCATCACTAAACATGTCCCTAAGTGCCACATGTACACATCTTTTAAATACTTCCAGGGTTGGTGACTCCACCACTTCCCTGGGCAGGCTGTTCCAGCGCTTGGCAACCCTTTTGGTGAAGGAATCTTTCCTAATATCCAATCAAAAAGTATTTGTTTACACACACACGTAAATATCTTTATGCATACACTTTTATATATATTCATTTATGTCTATACATCTTTCACAACAAGGAGATATAATGACTGTTTCAACATCAAAAGGTCAAAAGTGCAAAGAAATGGCAACATCAAAATTTTTAGACATGTAAGTTCCATCTTTGCTGGAAGAGTTTTATATTCTCTTTCTCAATCCTGAGGATTTTTCTTAGCATAGTTTTTATAAGTCTTAACAATTTATTAGCAGGAATTATACTTTTAATGGAAATCATGAAAAAATGACATGGGAATATGATCTAAGTCCCCCTTCTCCCACAGTGATATTTCTCTGGTTTTTTTCCCAGCTGTTTCGCCAAGGCAAATAATATGATTTTAACTGAGCACTTATGTGTCAGAATTAGCATGATATGTCTCTGCAATGCTGGAAGAAAGAACAAGTATGATTTCATTTTTACTGCAGTTACCACGCAAACTTTTCATGCCTCTGCAGCTTTTTTTTTTTTTCTGGTGGAATTTTCACAGGAATGCCATGGAAAGATTTACAGATGTTTTGGCCAGGTTGATCACTGACATTCTGACTCTGTTGACAAGACTGTGTATAAAAGCTCAGCCTGCTCCAGAGAGCTCAGGGATCACATCATTTGAGTGAGGGAAATATGGGCTGAAGTGTTATTGTACAAGAGGTAAGCAAAGACTAGAATGCCAGACCTTCAGTTCTATGAAGAAGATGCTCTGAGAGAAAGTTATAGGTACAAAGGCTGACAAAATTATGCTCTCATTAGTTGAACTAGAGAATGCTAAACAAGCTGATAACTCATTCCTAAGTAAAAACTGTGGCAGTAGTTCAATTCTGCTGGGTACTGAATATCATTAACTCCCAGAAGAAAATAGCTAATCATGAGAACTCATGTTTTCTGCCATTCATCCAGAGAACATAAAGTTCAAGGGATCCCAAAGAACATCCATTTCCTTGACTTCTGCTATGCACAAAAACTCCAGTGTGCAGATTTTGCACATTTTTATAGGGCTTAATCAGATAGGTACATGCAGCTTTGTTTCAATCTGGCATAAAATGGAGTGACAAAGGTATTTTTCCCTCTCTATGCTGATAAGGTTTCCTATGATGGAAAATCTGTAAAGAGGTCATCTTAACAGCAATTCCAGGTATGAGACTGAAAGTAGCTAAATTTAGGTTGGAAATATTTTCAGTTTTGTGGAACAATTAGGTAATCTCCATGCAATGATGTAGGATGCTAGAAGTAGTCTCAGGTATTTACCGACATCTGTTTTCATACAGGGGCTAATATGGATGGTCTAAGACTCCTTGTGTTTCCATAAACTCTTACACATTGCCCTGTGGAGGCAAACACCTAAAAGAAACTTTTTTATTATGCCACCATACTGCTGGAGAGACTTCGACTGAAGATCTGACATGTTGAACTACTGTGATCTCTTCCCTCCTCTCTTTGACCTCACAGATACATACATCCTCTGAGAAACATTTTATTAGTCCCATGTTTTAGGGAAAAACCATTGTCCATATTGTAAAGGAGTACCGTTCCATAGCTTTTGATTGCCCAGAAGTGAGTCTCCTGCTGAAACTGTTTTTTGAAGCTTAGTGTCAGAGATGCAGTGCTGGTGAGACTTGTCCTAGGCCTGTGTTCATTGGTGTCATTGTGTATTGAACATAGGACTGCTGCTACAATGCTTGTTTATTACTGCATGAAACTGTGCCAGTTTTCTGGGAACAGATCCATGAAAAATGCCCCTGGAAATGTTTATTTGGGAAGAAAATGGATGGGGAATGTATCCCACTGTATGATACTGTCCTCCACACAGGCAGATGTTATGATGGTGCATTTGAGCCTCTGCATGTGGCAGCCATTTCCCCAAAGTCTTTCTTCTTTTAAATCTCTACTCCACTGCATACAGGGACTGTTCAAGCTGAGCTGGGCAGCCCTTTTTGAAGACATGAAAGTGGTCATAAGTTTGCTCCTCGGAAAAGTGTTTGGGCTGTTGATAATTGTGTTGCTGAGTAAATGGAGTAAGATTCATCTCTCATACTTGACTCTCTTCTGCCCTGGATGTATTTACTCAGTGCTTGGAGTCAGTGTCTGTTCTCTTCCCCTTCCCTGCATCCTGTTTCCTTTCATACCCGACACTCATTTGAAAGAGCCAGCCATACACAGACACTGGAACTGTTTATCTTTGTAGAGTGTGCATTATCTATGCTGTTCAGCCTTTTGCCTTAAATCTTTTGTGCCTTCTTTTTCTGAGCTTGACTCATTTCCTTGAGTCTTGTTGTTTAGCAGCCTTTTTATCCAGATACTAAATTCATAGCAGGCGACCTTTCCCTGAAACCATTTTCTCTTCCAGTCTGAGGTTTTCTGAGTTCATGTTCTTTTTTATTTTCTTCCTAAAAAATCTCTTTTTTGGCCAGTCCTGAACCAACTTTGGGAGGTCAGTGGCCTAGGACAGGTTATTCATAATTGCTCAGCATATACAGCCTCAGGCCAAAGTGTGGTTTCAGATCAAAGAAAAGAAACTTGGAAGCACGGTAACAGTAATCTCTGAAGGTGATCTGCATCAGCTATTAGTGCATGAGCTTTCCAAATTTTTATACTGGGATTTTGCATTGCAGTTCTTTCTTTCAGATGAATTTTTTTCTTTCAGTTTAAAACTTTTTAAAAGGATCTGATTAAATATTATTATTTTTGTGTATTCTGACTTGGGAGTTTAGGGATTCCTTCTTCCCTTCTTTTGTGCAAAGAGAAGGGATAGGTAAGGTGTATGTCACCCATCAAGACAGAAGATTCTTTTGAAGATATTTATAGGTATGTTGTGGTATATGAAAATCTCCTTCTGAAAATTCCTAAAAATTTGCTTATCCATGTCTCTTGAAAAACATAGGAACCCAGAAGTGAAAACATATGCAAGTTTTTAGTCTGTAGGGTTGTTGGATTTGGCCTGTGAGTTTGACAGTCCATCAGTAGGAGAAGAGTTGTGTGGGTAGCTCTACATCACAGAGGAAAGACAGTAAAATATGAAGTTGTAGCTCTCTGCCAAGAATTAGCAATAAAATGAAATTTGCATCCAAGTTTCTGTGAGCAAAATGATACAGTCCTTTTCCAATAGATGACTCTACAGAGGCATTGTGGTTGTTCACATCCACACATGTTTATAGATGGCAGCTTTATCATTGAAATATCAACAGCTCAGAAACAAATACCAAAGTAAATACTTTCTCCTTCATTTTATTTCAGGGAATTGTTAACAGCCATTGCTTCAGCTGCAGTGAGGGAATATTCTGTATAAGTAGAAGAAACTTCATGGTCTAAAGTCCAGTTCCTGCATATTCCTTCAGCAGTGGCTTATGACAGTGGCTTGTGTCACCCTACATCTCTCTCTGTTATAAATATATGAAGCTGTGGCTGATCCTTCTTTTGTTTCAAATATGGGTGGAATTGGTTGGAAGGCTATAAAGCTGTTAAGAAGGCATCCAGTAAGACTATATGGGACTAATCATTTAGCACTGTTTTCTTGGGAAGCTAGATATTGTATAATTAGTCCCTTTTATTTGTTTTGCTTCTGATGCCTTCAAGTGTGTTTGGGTAATTTTTCCTCATTACCATATGGGATAAAATTTGCATCCCTGTAAAGCATTAAAGACAAAACCATAAAGGCTGTTCTTGCTTCCAGAAGCTGAAGATGTTAAAAACACCAAACACTTAAGCCTGTAGTAAAGCACTGAGTTGGCAATGCTGCTGCTGTTCTCTTATACCAGGATACATAATACATGCTCCCACAGAAAGCAACAGTGTTTAGCTTCCAGGGAGCACACCCAGACTTCTCGAGGAAACCCAGAAACCACAGCAAAGGGGCAGATTGAAAGGATCCCCTAATGAGTAAATATATCCAGGGCTTTTAGCTCCCCATCTGCTGTTTTGACAAATGCGTGTGAGCTGTTTTGCCAGCAGATATCACTATGTGTGTCCAAATTACAAGTGAGAATGAGAGAGAAAAAGCATTTCTCTACTCGTAAGCGACAGGCAGATTTAGGAATGTCTGCTGGAGTTTATGTGCCTTATTAGGCACATTTTTAATTCTTTTGTCAACCTCTGTTAAGAGGTCGTTTCACTTCAATGCAAATTGAAACATAATTTTTCACCTTCCTACTTTATTTTTTCTTCATTATGTATATATATATTTAATATGTTGCTCAATCACAGCCCTCTGGAACAACATAAATTGAATTACTGTGGCCTTTCTTGTCAAAAAGATCTCCTGGATTTATTTTTGTGTACATTGACACTATAAAATGTTACTTTCTTTTCTCTCTTCTGCAGGCAAAGAGCTATAAAAATCAAGTTTCATTGTCATTTCAACCTTTGTTCTAAAACATTATGATGTGTAGAAAATTGATTATACTGGAATTTAGTATATACAACAAAAGGAAACTTTGTTGAAATCCAGAGGGCCATTTCTGTTCATTTGATAAATGTATTAGTTTCTTTGGTTTCCTGAATTACCAGGTAAAGGGCAACATTTTCCAGATCTAACTAATTTCACTGAAACATATGAAAGACAAATACCAGAAGTCAAATCTAACATATTCTTCCCATGGGCCTTGAAAAAAAAAACCACCCCAAACTCTTTATTTTGAAAAGCTAAAGTAAGAGTTCAAAATTAAATGGATGATTCATGTGAGATATGTGAACTGAACAACACATCAAGCCCTTGTACCAGCTGATATGGCCTGGGTTTTCTCAGCACTGCTAAAGAAAAAAACAAGAGGTGACAAAAATAGGTCCCTGTGCTTCTCCATCTGCAACAAAGCAGACCCTTCACGAGGAGCTCTCTGTGGCAGTGTGAAGTCTTTCATCCCATCCCATCCCATCCCATCTCATCCCATCCCATCCCATGGAAATTCTCAGATCTGCAGACAACTGTTAGAGACTCCTGACTTCACCATCACACCCAAAGGGACCTACTGGGTTTTGCAAAGAATCTGGAAATTGTGAGGGATACAGCAGCATCTGCAGTCAAGCAGCAGGAGAAAAAAGCAGTTCAAACTACCAAAAATAATAGTTACCTATTCACTGACAACATTATAATATGTTACGTTTCTCACTGAAAGCACTCAAAGAAGAAATCATGTTCTTTTGTCTGATATAGCAGAGCATGAACATGGCAAAAATGATAATATATGCTACTGCCATTTTTTTTTTTTTTTTGTTTTTTAGTAACTGTAATTTTAAACAAAAGGAAATGTTCCCAACTGACAAATGATAATCCTCAATTTAATCTACTATCTGAGAGACATTATAGTCCCCAGCAAATATTAACCTCTGCCTCTTGATGCTAAAAAGATCCCCTTTGCCTGTGTCAGTCACATTTATTTCAGTCTAGACAAAACAGCTCCTAGGTGTTGTAGGGAGAAACAATGGCGTCTGAGTGCCTCCTGGAGAGCATTCAAACCTTGAGCATATTTTGGGTTGTGCTGGAGTTCAATTTGATGTGATAGGTCTGGAAAAATATAGAGCTGACAGTCTATATACACAACCAGGTTTTTAGTCCACATGGATAATGAGACCTAAGCACCCAGCCACTTTTTTTTGTGCCACTGTCAATTTAAAGTGCATTTTTAAATGAACAGTGGGGTTATTTGGGTCTATTAATTACAGTAATTGTTTCCTGCGTGGAAACCACATGTATGAGATGTGAAAGGCGCGTGTGTGTGAGAAGGAACGCTGGCGTGTGTGAGACTGGAGCAATTCCCCTTTGAAGATTTTTTTTTTAATCCCTAGAGAGGGAGCTTGTAATGAGCAACAACATTTAAGCTGAGGACTTCAATGCTCCTTGCTGCCCCATCCGCTGCCTTGCCTTTCACATGGAGATTAAAGTCAGCAGTTGAAGCTGCTCCTCCTTTTCCCATGTGTCTGATATAAATTCTACATCAAATGGAAAGGAGGAAGGGCAGGTTTGGTTGTCAGCAAAAAATGAAGGAGAGGTCTGACAGCAGCAGGAGCAGGGGCTCAGCTCTCATTAATCTGGAGGGTACCAGAAGAGTAAACATAAAACCTGGAGAAGATGCCTACTGTGACCTTTAAACCAAGAGCCTGTGATTGGCATAATAAGGAGAGCAGTGCTGATGGGTAAATGGGAAAATACTTTTCCTAAGGTTCGCCTATTAATGATTATGATGGTAAACTCATGCAGATTTTGATAGTTTGTATAAAATTTGAATGCTTTGATTTGTGCAATAAGCAAGTATAATAATGATCCTGTAGTTCAATCTCTAACCCTTTTCTATTACAAGTCTCTCCATTTTAACTTCCACAAGAGAGCTGTCTCTCTTCCTGGTTATGGTGTTTTTCCTAGTGCAGAACAATGACAGAGGAAAAATGTTTAGGGAAGTTTTGGGATTAATCTCATATCCTTGAAATGCAGAATGTTATTTCCCCTTTTACATCTTCTTTTTCTGCAGTGACACATCTCGAATGCAACTCCACCCATGCGTGTCCCTGTGGCTTGCCCTGTGGGACAGCTTAGTTTGGAGAGAAGAGGGAAGGGATGGAAAAAAATTCAACAGCATGTCCTGACAGAGGGCAGCCAGACAGTGTGGCTTTATTAGGGAAGAGCTATGCTGGGAAGAGTGACATTAGATCTCCTGAGACATCTAAGAGCAGATAGTTTGTATGTTGAAGTCATGGCATGGGCACAAAGCAGTCCTCAAAGGCAGTAGGGTTCATAGTTTAAATTGTCATGCTCTCAGCTTGATTTTAGCAGCATTTGCATATTCAGAATTTTTTTTTCTTCTTTGCAGAGGTCCTGTTCTCTGCTCATCCACACAGTAGGTGAGTTGCAGTAGTTCTGTTCTGATATACCCAGAAGTATAAAAGCAAGAGGAGTAGAGTCAGCACAAGGATTTTCATCCAACTTAGATTGGGATGGCCCCTGTGCAAGAACATGGCAGAACTTACTCTTGACACAACTGGGACAATAAACAGTCAGAAATCAAAATTTTAACTACCCTTATCAATCCTGGTTCCCTTTTTTCTTTCACTTCATTTCCTGGGGAAATATTTATAGTTGTTTATACTTTCCCTTTTACCCCTTTTAATCCCACCTGAAGATATATGCAAAGACACCAAGGTTCAGAGACAAGGCTATGAAATAAAACTTTCTTTGTTAGTTTAGCTAGAAATTTGAACCACCACATAAGACTATTACAAAGGTTTTAGGCTGGGGAAAACTTTAGTACTTTTTGAATGCAGAGTTGAATGTCAGAAAAGATTTATGTCAGCAGTGAGATCCAGCTAAGAGGAAATCACATTTTTCTCTCTCCAAAACCCTGTTGCTACCTCATTGTTTACTGTCTTATTAGTGAAATTATTTCAGGATTTTTCCAGAGTTTAACTAGAAGGTTGATGATATTTGAGTGTCTGCTGCTTTTGATGAGCAATAGATGGTTTCTTTGAAGCCACTCCTTTAGCACCAGGTGGCATCACATGGGCACTAAATATCCAGCCAGGCCAAATTAAGAAATAGCTGGGCTTAATTCCTGGTCTAGTGGCTCTCTTCTTTTTCCAGGAGGTGAGTTTTGCAGCTCTGTCTAGTGTTCTGCAGTGAGGTCGATGGAAATCTTCAATCATCTTGGCTCTGTTGTTTGTACACCTCTTGGTGGGACAGGTTCCTCATGGCAGTTTTCTTGTGGCAGAGCCAGAACAGAAGGAAATTTATTCTTACCTGGGCTTATTCACCAGAGTAAGGAGACTCAGCTGGCTTTTGTGATGTGAGCATTCCAGGGGAGAATTATCTCTGGCAGATACTGTCATGCTCATGCATTGGTACACAAAAGGATAAAGTTCTTGTGAGCTCATTCAGTTCTGAGTACCAGAAGATGAAAGTCAGAAAAAGATGAATCTGTGTTTGAGTCTACCAGGCATTTTGAACGAAAGTGAAAAATAAAATATGTTCTTTCTGAAAATTTTATTAAATACTGTGGAAGTATTTTTTGTGGTGACCAAGAAATATATGCAAATATGATTATTGTAAAATTTAATTAAGATTAAATAGTTCAATTAGTTGCTTTAAATGAATAATGTAAAATAGTATCTTCAATCAAACATATAAATGTAATAGTCTCTATAAGTAAGCTACATCAGCCTAATGGCTTGTTATATTTTTATTTGCTTTACTAATGAAGAAAAAACCAAACTTCTGTATGAGTTATTTTATGTTTAGGCATGATTAAAGGTTCTCAAAGCATCAGGGGATATTAACAGGCAATTATATTTTGAGTTTAAAATGGATTGATTATTCCTTCCCGAGAGAACAGCAATGCACAGACAAACTGCATAGAAATAACATGTCAGTAATGTCACACTACTGTACAGATTTTAAAGATAAATTTCCATCTGGCAAGCAGACATTCAGGAAGGAACTTTTGTTAATGTGGCTTTCACAGAAAGTTCGTCAGGGATAAAACCTGGCTTGAAGATTCATTTCTGCTTCTCACACTTGGCAAAAGTTAATATACTGTAGATGTTAAAGAAATTGAGCACACGTAAGGAAAAGATAAGGAAAAAGCTGATTTTCTTCTCTTGTTCCATTGGCGGTTTTGGACTACTCAGATGGTCCTTCTAAAAAACAAGAGCCAAAGAGAAAGACAAAAGGAATTTTTAAAAAAGGACAACTACAAACCAAGAACAAAAATGCTCTGTCATTATTAATACTTCACTGAAAACTTCAACGTGCTGAACAAATAACAGTTAATTTAACCTCTGTGAGGAAAGATAAATAATAAAACCATCATTCACAAATTAGAAGGCAGGAAGAGAGCCTGAGCTTATTGGAATGATATCCCTGCTGACTTCAGTGGACTTTGCAGAAGATCTCCTCTCATGTGAGCAAGGTCAGGGCTGCTGACTGCCACAGGATATGGATGAGAGCCAGCTTCTCTTCTGTCTTTCACCCCAGTACTAACCCAGCATCACACAGGGTAAAAAATAGAAAAATACACAGGTGTTCACTACAGAACACACTGAGTTTGTTTCCCTGAGGTACATACCGCTGATAAACATGAAGAATTACACTGTGTTACTGGAGTACCACATGATCTGTGGTGTTTAACAACCTGAATTTGTAAATTATGCATAGCGTATTTCAGAAGGGAAGAGAAATGAATCAGACAAAAAACATATAGTATTTTAGTCAACATACTATAAAAGGAAGTTATCTTTGCTCATGGAATGGAAGCTACTGGTATTGAACTACTACTGGTAAAAAAGGTAAATATTAAATCCAGAGAAGGAAATGAATAAAGCTGGTTGAAAGATATAGAATTTTAAACTGGAATGGTAAATTTTTTTGACACTATTAATTTACTTTTGTAAAGAGAGGGTTTCCACAAAGTGTTAAATTGTGGTTGTTTTTTTATAACACTTCAGCTTCATAGTTTTTAAGGAATAGATTTGACTGACATGTGCTTAATCACAAGGAAAGATGGAGCTACTGACTCATAAGCACCAATGGACCTTGTCTTTGAAGGCCAGTTTTACAATATTCTTCAAGCATGTTCCAGGCTGCTTATGAGATCTCTTGAGATAAATAGTTTAAAACAATAGTGTTTGTAGTCTTTACCACTAATAGGAGTTACGCAAATCTGTCTGAGAAAGAGTGTGTCTTTTGGATATTTTCTTGTTTACATTGCATATTGCCTTTCCAGTGGCCACTGCAGATTTGTTCTCCATTTCACAGAAAGCTGATTTATGTGCCAGTTGACTCTCTGTGGTTCACTGAAATGAAGGCTTGTTTTAAAAGTGAACTATATTGTAACTCAACCTGGTAAGTGTGGGAGACAGCTGTCTGCAATTCATATTTTGAAATATTGTTTTAATAATTGTTTCTTTCCTTTTCTTAAATCAGTGGTAGAATATTGCCATTATGGGATTTTAGGCAGAAACACCCATTTTTTGTAAGAGAAACAGACTTGCAGAGCATGAGGCTTGGAGATGGGGCACCTGTTAGTTATTTTCTCACTCAGTCACAAACTGGGTTCTGAATTCAAACCATTACTCAGACATTGGGATGAATTGAAAAAAGGAGTTAGCTGGTAACAGCCAGACTAGAAAACTGTCTCTGGCTGAGCAATGAGCTTTAAAATGGAGGAGAGGGGGAACAAACAGATCTTATTTTCTCTGTGACAAGCAGGGTGAGGCTGACTGAGATGCAGAAGCCACATTGGGCTAGTAGGTCAGAAAATGCAGCTACAAGTCAGTGCAGAGGGTGAACAGGTTGGATGTTGAAGTTAAAATTCACTGGTTTCTGTGCCGGGAGCTGGAAGTACTCACTGAGTATAAAAATCTGTCAAACTACTTGGCAATCTGAGCATTCACTAACTTGCCTAATATTAGCTAGCCAGATTTCAACATTTTGACCTAAACACCATTTGTTTTTGTAGTCACCTACAGAATTATTGCAGGGCACAAAGCTCTGAGTTTAAGAAATTCTGGATAAATAAGGCCTTGATTCATCAGTATTTGCCAGATCAAATAATTTCTTAGTAAATGTCCTTTAGACCCCAAGATTTCTTATGGTCCTGCATAGTAAACTGTTTGTGCAATTAGCAATAAATTTGTCACTGTAAGTCAGTCTTTAAAGCTGGGAACAAGTATAACATTTATCAGTGTGTTAGAGTTTGCAGTTAAAAATAGCTCTGCTGTTTTCATATGGCCAGGGCACTTTCAGGCTTGTTTTCTCCAGCTCTGTTGATACAGGGAAGGTAACAGAATCAGCATGAGTATGTGATGGAAAATGGTATTCTTTGTATAGAAGTGAAGTTTATTTGCTGAAGGAAAATTTGCTAATTTTGGATTCATTGCATTGCCACCTCTTTCAGCATTGTCTTTTGAGCTTTAATAAGTGTCTAACACGACCTGCTCAGCTTGCAATAGGCCTTATCTGAAATGTGCAGTCTGATGGCGATAACGTTCATACACTAAACAAATGTGCAAGGTTAACACATCATGCAAACCCCAACAGCAGCTGACACCCAGCATGCAGCTTTAGCACTTAGGAATTAAACAACACACACTGAAGGACTTTCTTCCCATTGGGCACTGTGGTCCAGCATGGGCTCCTGAGGTGCCAGGCTGGCAGATGTCTCTGCACTGAACTCCACGGGGAAGTTCCTGAGGCTGCTCCCTGCAGTACTATGAATGGCATTTAGACTGTGTAACATGGCATTTACTTTCCATAGCCTTCACCAGAGCTGGTGGTTATTTATTTGGAAATCTCAGACATGAGGTGTTATTTGATTTAAGGAGCAGTCTGTGTAATTTAAATATGCCTCGGCTCCTTAGGAGATACCTCAATTAATACAATTTTCTTGATTACCTGACTCCTAATTAAATTTAGCATGCTGCATATATTTATTTAAATTGCTTTATATTTTTGTTTCCTTAGGTTTAATTTTGTAATGAATCTTTTAGGCCACTTATCAAATGTCTATTAGCTTTGCAAAATCAAAAGTGATGCAATATACAAGAAAGAGTTAAACTCACTATAAGCTTCAACCTGTAAGAGGCTGAGGAATCTCTTTTATATCATTAGGAGATGAATAATCTGAGCCCCCACAAAAATCATATCTGACCCATGCATGGAGGGTAGTACTGGGCAAAGTTGAAGTCTGAGAAGGAAAAGGGGGAGACTTGGGGCAAGAAGGATTCCAAAGAAAGGATTTAATTATATTGGAATTAACTCTAAACCATTCAACTGGACTGAAACAAAATTAATTATAAAGCATTTGTTTTGAAGAAGCTGAGCCAGAAAAAGCACAATGCTGCCAAATAATATTTAATAATTGTATTCAAAAATTAGAAAAAGAACCCTTTGGGACTCTTAGTAGATCATTGAAACCAACCGCTCTCTTGATGAAGTATGTGTCTTTCTCAGATTAAATTACAGAGGCTGTCTCATGTTCTCATGAGATTCTGTAAACCTATATTACATTATTTTAGTAAAAGCAAAGTAAAAAGAATTAATTGGTGATCATAGACTTTCTAAGGAAGGGCAGACCAGAATTTTAACGAGCAGTTACTCAGCTGTCTATTTCACTGCTTTTCCCCAACCCGAGCCTCTCGTTTTCTATGGCACTGGGAGAAACTACTTTTCTTGAACAATTTCACATTTCCTGGCCCTGGTTATGTCTTGTAAGTGATGACGTGTCTTAGAAAATAGAGCAACAGAGAGAGAGCGATGGTTCTTGAGTGAGTTGGGAAAAAACACAAGGAAACCTTAACAAAGAGAGAAAGTGATGTGTTTACCTTTTGCTTTGGCTTCAACCATGTCTAGACACAGCTTTATGTGCTTAATGGTAACCGCAGAGACTAGGAGAGAGTCATCCCACTCATTAAAGCCTCCTTGAGACATTGGCTTCCAGGAGGCATTAGGCACTGCCACTAAAACTTCCAGTATCAGGGCTAGCAGGACATGGCAATGTGATTTTGGCTTCTTGAAAACAAAAATCTTGAATGCTGTTGATGTGTGCTGCCAAACACATCCAGCCCTAGGACAGGCTGTTCACAAGAAATGCAGCTCTCTCTCCATGGAAACTTGAATATGGGTGGATACTCACTGCTAACTAACTTTAGGCAATACTTCAATGTTTGTGTTGGTTTGATGGATAAAGCTTTCTGAGATGTTTTGCGTAGAGAGCTCAAATGTAGTCACAAACGAGGAAAACGTTAATTGGATCAGACGGCTCTGTGTTAGATCTCAGGTGCCCCACAGCTGTGAGCCCTTTTTCTTTTCAACAGTGTTTTAGTCAAGAAGTAGAATTAATGTTGGGTTTGTCTTAACATTTCTGATTTTTTTTCTGGCTTAACATTGATCCTTTCTTGCCCAGTTTGAGACTCCCACTGGGAGATAATTGAAGTTCCTCCTGGGACAGTTTCTGCAGAAAAATTGTGGGTTTTTTTTCAGGCTCCTTTTTCTGTTTTGCCTCACTTAAAATTGATGGAAATATGGCTAGATGCATTGATCAATTTTTAACAGGGCTATGGGTGGCAAAGGCAGACAGGATGGCTGATGTGCAGTGTTTTCTAATAAAACACAGCTAAGGCTCTTGGATTTTTAGGTATTAGATTCATAGTTTTTCTACTGTGTTATGCAGATTTTCATGTCTGAAGTTTCATGAAAACATTTCTTGACAACATATCCTGTGAAGGGTGGGCCATGTGTGGAACAGCTTGGAGGATAGGAAGATTACCTTGGCAATTCAGGATGTGGGGGTCTTAATGCTCTTCTATCGACTGTCACAGGACTTATCCTCATGGGCATGCTTCTCCCAGAACATAGGGAAATTCATAATTTCTACAATTTATAATAGAATTTCTTCAGTAAGAAGATTTGTACTGTCGCTTCCAGACTTTAGCGAAAGAAAAGCCAGTGCTGAGTGTCCTTACTTTGCTGCTACATACAGGTGTTAAATCTTTGTCCAAAGTTCAGATCAGGAGTTCTCCCTAAATTAAGAGGAATTTGGCAATCTCTCAGGGGTTTTGCAGCTCTCTACTGCAACGATGTATGGTTATAGAATTGCTTAGGTTGGAAAAGACCTCTAAGATCAACCCAACACTGCCAAGTCCACCACTAAACCATGTCCCTAAGTGTCATATCTGCATGTCTTCTAAATACCTCCAAGGATGGTGACTCCACCACTTCCTTGGATGGCCTGTTTCAGTGCTTGACAACCTGTTTGGTGAAGACATTTTTCCCTAATATCCAACTTAAACCTCCCCATGTGAACCTCATGGTCTTAGAAACCTCATGAAAATAATGTTGTAACAATGTGAAAAGGAGTGGAAATAAAAATTCATGGCCAGGTTGATAACTGCTGAGTGGCATTTTGTGTATGAGTGCTTAGTGAGTATCCATGGCCCTACTCCTGCTGAACAGTTTAGCCCCATCTGGGAAAGGCTGTGGATTTACTGGAGACGTGCAATAGGCACCCTCCCTTAAACCCATAAAGATTTTTTTCTTTTTTTCCCCCACAAATTTAATGTTGTGAATCAGAAATAAATAACTGCAAAATACATCTGGGAACTGAAGGATAAAACGGAGAAACCTGGGAAAACCAGTGGGTCATATCTTGATGGAAGTCCTTGCTTTCCAGAGGAGCAACAGTGCCCCCCTCCAGGTGGGGAACCTGGGGCTCCTTTCTGTCTTTCTGCCATACAACAGGCAGGGCAAAGAGGACGTTTCAAGGATATTTTAAAAAGCTGTAATTGCTTAGAAAGCCTGGTAATGCTTGCACATCTCAAAATATCCCAGCCACTCGTAGCAGGCTTGGATAGAGAGCAGATCCCAAATGGCTTCCTCCAGGGAGTCTGGGGCTCTGCTGTGTCCTTGGGCATTGCTGTACCACAGCTACATGTCAACGGGTAGGAGTAAACCTGTTACTGTGGCCATTGTAATGTCCATAAAGTGGCTATAGAAAGAAAGTAACACCGCAGCACTGTGGTCTTGCCTTTGAACACATTCTCAAAGATATAATTAAAACCACCAAGCTTATTTCAGTCAAAGTTCGTAAGTGATGGGTCTGGCATCATGCCGATTGCAGGAAGGCTAATTAAACCATAAATTAAACTTTTTTTTTCCTAACCAAACATTATGACCTTTAATAAAATTGTTTTTACAACCAGCTGTCAATAAATCATCCAGGAAAGCTAGTGAGAAATGTTCTGTGAACACTCCACTTCTGCGAATTTCATTAGCTGCAGTTTATTTGATTTTTTGTGAGGTATGATGGTTTTTAAATCTCAAATTAAAAGCCCCGAACCATAAAAACTAATTCAAGAACATTAGCATCTTGGTCTCTGAAAATGAGCCTCTCTAATTGCAGAAATTAGTCAAGATTGTATAACGATCAGGAGGTCATTAAAAAAAAGAATAGTGAGTCGGCTGTGCTTGACTCAGCTACAGCAGCTCCAGAAAAGCGTTTTTTTGAATATGCCCTTAATGGAGGAAAACTGTCTCCTGGTAGATCGATTTGAAAGCACTGGGAAAGCCTTTTAAGCCAGAGGTTTGATTTCTGGGACATCAGTTTTCTGGCCTTGTTTATTCTCTTAGGCGCATCAGGACTTGAGTTTGGACACGTGTGAGAAGTTTTACTGCCTGTTGTACCCTGGTGTCTGCAGCAGTGAAGTATGAGGTAGTGTCAATGGGCTTTACTTCAGGACCTCTTTTTGTTTTGCATTCTTAAGGCTCCTGTACTACTTCATGATAATTACAAATATTTGTGAGAAATATACTATACTGCTTGATTTGTGGCTTTAAGGTGGACATATTTTAAAGTGAGGCATTTTTATTAGATTGGTACCAGAAAATGAAGCTGTTAACATTCTACTCCTCTGCCTCATAAAGCTCTTCTAAGTAGAGGAGAGGGGTTATTTTGTGTTGCAGAAGCATCTAGAAACCCTTTAGGTTTGAATCTGATAAATCAAGATGGCAATCCTTATTCTCAGCTCCTTTTTGGAATTGCAGGTTTCCTTATGTTTCTGTTTTCCTCTCTCTTTATTTTGGCATGATAGTTTCAAACCCTTCTTAACTCTCCCTGTTCATCTCACTTTACATAGCTCATCAATGTCGAATATGTATTATAAAAATCAGATACACCTTGCTGAGCCCCATGTAGCTTCCATGAGTCCCTGTTTAAGCAGTTGCTGACATCTCACACAGACATTTTTATTCCTGTCCTGGGGTGTATATTCAGAAGCTTCCTCAGGAGCTCATCTGTAAAGTGTGCCCACTTCCTCATCATATTTTGTTTAACAGAACCAAAAATGAATATAGAACTTAAAGGAGAAGATGAAATTTTATTTCACCCACTTTTTACTAGTAAATTTTAAATATTACCTATTTTCCTGTACTATTCCTTTTTTCCCAGACTTTTTTTTCCTTTTCCCTGCCTGTTGTCACAAGCATTTGTGGATTGTCTGAACCAAAAGTCTTTTGTTATGTTTATACCAAAAATATGAGGAAGTAATATGGAAAGATTTTGAATCTTTATTCATCATTGCAGGTTCCCTGGGAAACCTTTTGGTGACCATGGGAAGTTTTGACACATCCACACTCCCCATTCCATGAGCTCTTCTGAGTCTCAGTCTGAGACATCAACTTCCCTGCTGCATGTTTTCCTCCTCTGGATCTCACAAATAGGTCCATTCACTTATTTCTTGCCATACGTGCATTTTCACTGCCAAAAATAGCCTGTCAAACCCAAACACTGCAATGTTGTCATTCACATTGTTCCCCAAATTCCAACCCCACACTCACCAGTGTGCCTATGTTTATCTCTGGCATGGTGATGGAAGTGACAGTTTTTATTTTGTGATTTGATGTTACCATGTGGGTTTCCTTAGTCTGCTAATATACTGTAGCCTTGTTATTCCTGAAGCAAACAACTTTCTGCTTATTCCTCATATCTGATTTTCAGTGAGACTGTTATTATAGCTTTTCTGATGATCTTTAATCTTTTAAGAATTTGAATTAAATCAGTGGTTTTTTTCTATTGGTATTTATGACATTTTCCCATGCCTATATAGCAGGCAACTGTCACTAAAATGCTGCGACAAAACAGTTTGAACTATGGTCCCATCCAATTAAATACTGAAACATAAACTCTAAACTTTTCTGGGGGTAAAATAAACCAATTATAAATTAGCACGATGTAGGCTACTGATGAGGGCAAGAGAAATCAGAATGTATAAATATGAGTTACTCGAACTCCATGAAACAAACACACGTGTCTGCATGAGCACACACGCATAATGTTAAACTTGATCTGGACTTTTTCCTTCTGGCTTCATTAATCAACTGGCCAGTTAATCTGAAATATTTCACGTCAGCTTCACAGATCTGTTTTATGTATATACATTTTTCAGCTTTTATTTTGTTTGAGGTTTTTTTAATATTGCTTGGCTTGCCCTTCCATTATTCTTGAACATTTAAGGTAGGAAAAAAAAATAAATTACAGACCCCCATGGACTGATGCAACATAAGAAGGCAGAGGTTTTTTCCTCTTCTCAGGTCACACATTGTTTCTAAACTGAATGTAATAAGTCCAATAAAATGGTTTACAAAAATGACCAATTTCATACAGTAGTAGGCATCTCATTCTGCAACCATGATTATTGTGTGTGGAAGTCGTAAGCACTTCAGATGAACAGCTCCTATTTAGTTCTTCTTAAGTACTAAGTTATAGCTTTATCCACATGGAATACACATCATAAGTGTCAGAATTGCCTTGGTGAGCAGTTCTAGTTTCTACAAGTTTGCTACCTACTGATCTGTTAATCTTTCTTTGTATTTATCTCTTTGTCTATTCATTTATCCAAATAACAAACAACTGGCTTTTTAAAAGGTACCAAACTTCTCAGAAAATACTTTTCTCCATACTGATTTAACAGGTAATTTTATAAAGAGTACTCTCTTCACACATTTTCACCACAGATGAAACCCTGGCAGCTGGGAGAAGAATGTCATTCCATGGGACTCTTACTCTGTGATATGACCTGCTTGTTAGTATTTTGTACCAAGCTACTGCTGCTTTTTTGTTTTCTTTTTCCTTTTTTGTTTCCTTAACCTCCTTAGTGTTATCAGGACTCCTTTTGTCATTATAACTGGATCTTTCTTATTGTTTGGCTTAGTATGGCAGCAAGACTCAAAGTTCCTAGAAGAGGCACTATAAATACTAACTATATTGATAGAGGGCTACCTCTGAGGGAGACAAAATGTTGCCAGTTGCAACACTTCTGTTCAGATTGGCATCAAAATTGTCAAGTTTGGAATTAAGGCTTTTAATTGAGGCCTTGTACCAGGAGTGCATAAACTCAGCATTTTTAGTGAATATGTGACTCCCAGTAGCCCCAGGCTTGTCACAATTCTCCAATTTAAAGATGTTACCATGAGATTTTTCTGGGTTTTTGAACTGTTATCCTTTTATTGCGTTTTACTTGTGCAGGGTATACAAGACAAGTATTCCTTTTGTGGCTAAAGTTTTTGGTTATTGAGTGTGTACCCATTACTCCATACACACTCCACTATTTACCTTCAGTTCTGAAGTGAAAGTGAGAGGCTTTTTAACTAGATTGTGGGAGAGCTCAGGGAAAGCCAAGATATCAAACACCTGTTTTTCACTAAACTTGAGGATGTTGGGTAGGTCAAGAGGGGACTTGTGGGTTAGCTCATTTCACTGTAAAGCAATGAAAGCCATAAAATATTATGAGCAAAAAGCCACCTGTTCTTGAATTAGTGCTTGCCATCTACCTTTGTGGTTTAAATTGAAAGTTCAGTATCTAGGCAGCCTGTTTTCCTTTTGCTCTGACTCAGCTGCAGTGTATCAATTTATCCAGTGCCTTCCCAATCAGCTCCATCTCAAAGCCCTCCACAAAACATAAATGCAGGTGCACACATGTCCCTTCCTCTTCCAGGCACAGGAAAGCAACTTTTCTGTAAACAAAGTGTAAAAATAGGTGAATGTCAGAAACTACATTCAATACCAAAGTACTAGACATGAATTTCAGAAAGATAAATCTGTCATGATGGATGGTTGCAAGACCACTCCTTGATTTACTCCAGGTGCTGTATTTTACAAAAGTAAATGGCTTCCACATAGCAGCTCTCCTCGGGCAGCTTCCCAGTCATCTTTTGTTGGACAGAAAACTTGATGGTCTTGGTTTGTTCAGATTTAAAATGTGAGTGTGGAAGGGAAGAGCTGGTCTCACAGAAGGGCCATGTACCTCACAGAGGTAGTCTGTAATCTGAACAGGCCTTGCTGTCCTGTTCCTGCATTGACCAAAAGACAGCTGGCTGAAGGCAAGAAAATCAGCTTGAGAGAGTTTTATCATAAGGTCCCTCAGGAGGTAGTAGCCTAAACAGATTTTCTCTGTCCTGCTCTAAAGGTAATGTCAGTGCAGCTGATTCTCAGGGACTAAATGCCATAAAGGTATGTTTATTTTGGGTTTCAGTATGAATCCTTTCCCTCTAAAAGGATTCTAAAAAATGCTTGCTGTTGCTGATCTCAGTGATCCCTCTGTTCCTGTTTTTCTTGTGGCAGAAGCTTTTTAGCCTGTTATATTTGCTTAGGGTGCATGCACTTCAGTGGGCTCTGGAAGATGAGGCTTGTGTGGCCATGTTATGCTCTCAGGATATACAGGTTTTTCATTAAGTCCATGGCTTTTAGGATATTTGGGACAACAGTTATTTGCTGTTAATAATCTACCTTTGATGCCTAAGTGAGAGCTCATCGTCCCCTTCCCATATTGTCAGTGAAGAGAGAATGCATCCTTGAGGTAGTGATTCAGGTACCACATGGGCTGAGGCCTCATTTCTGGAGATTATCTTTTCTTCTCTTTTCTTCTCTTTTCTTCTCTTTTCTTCTCTTTTCTTCTCTTTTCTTCTCTTTTCTTTTCTTCTCTTCTCTTCTCTTCTCTTCTCTTCTCTTCTCTTCTCTTCTCTTCTCTTCTCTTCTCTTTCCTTTTCTTCTCTTTTCCTATCTTCTCTTCTCTTCTCTTCTCTTCTCTTCTCTTCTCTTCTCTTCTCTTCTCTTCTCTTCTCTTCTCTTCTCTTCTCTTCTCTTCTCTTCTCTTTTCTTCTCTTTTCTTCTCTTTTCTTCTCTTTTCTTCTCTTTTGTCTTTTCCCTTTTCCCTTTGCCTTTCCCTTTCTCCAGCAAGTGTGCAGCCAAGATCAGTCCATGGTCTTCGCTGTTAACATGCATTTGCCAAGCAGTACAAAATTCCCAGGAGAAGTTCAGCTTGCCTGTGTTTCAATGGTTTGATGTTTTCACATTTCTCTGTGGTTTTGTTTGTTTAAAAAAAATTATTGTCCAAAGGAAAATATTCCCTCAGATAATGCTATGAATTTTAGTCTAGCTCTGATTCTTATTTTGTTAACTCTGGCTTATTTTAACTCCTGGATCAAGTAAGACAAGTTTAGTTCTGCAAGCAAACAAAAAGTAATGGCTAAGAATGTTAGAAAAATGGAAAGAAGTCAGCTCAGTCTCTGTAAGAAATACACACAGATCAACTGATGGATTTTAATACCAGTATTTCAAAATTAGCTTGTATGACTTTTATTAGAAAAACTTTAGAAAACCCTTAAAAAAATCTACAAAAGATGAATGAAGTGGCTACTTGATTTAGTATTCATACAGACTGCTACTTGCCAAAAGAAAAACCTCATAGTCTATTGCACATACACCAAATCCACTTCCTACGTTTCTGAGCCTGTGCTACCAACTATTTCTAAAGCTCTGTGGTAGCACTATTAATAATCCTTTTGATATTCTTTTCTCTAATAAATGTAAATCATCATGACCTCATTTGGTATGAGCATGGATGTCATAAGCTTTTCTATGGTTTTCCATCACTTTACAGAAACACTCAGGTGTGGATCTGGCTAAAATTCAAGCAACAACATTGCTGTGGATGAGAACTTTAAAGAATCTCACCTCATGTTGTGATTATGGATGCCACTGTGTACTCTGATGTGAAATTTGTCTGGATTGTGGCAAGTGAGACCATGAGAGAGATGCAAGACTGATTCCTGCCTCCTCTGAGCTTGGAGAAGGCTCCCTGTAGCATGCCAGGACCATGGTGGGGCTCCAGGCATTAGGGCAGGGTGCAAACCCTCCTGCACACAAAAGCAAGGCCAGGGGAGCTGGGCATGCTCTTTTGCTTCTCTCTTTTGGTTGTTCAGGTCGTGATGGCAAAGGTCTCTCCTTCTTGGATGGGGCTGCTGGCTACAGAGCTGGGCTGCTGCTGTTGGGTCTTTGTTTCTCGTAAAGCTTCATCTCTCAGAGCTGAGATGGTGTATGAGAATCATGGCTCTAATGCTGTCAGGACTTGGGTATTTGCTGTGAACAGGCCTGAAGTTGAAAGAGTAGCAAGGTCCTCCTCAGATAACTTTTCAGCTAGTGTAAGTTGTTGTTGCTCTATGACAATCCAAGGATAATTTCTGCAAGTGAGGTTTTGCCTGCTTTGGCTTTTAAACAGACCTCCTCATCGAACTCAGGTGGAATTCTGCTTCTATTTCATAGCAGGGGGCAGTGCCAGACACGCAGTACCTGTGGGGAAAGGTGAGGTGGTGGGCAAATCTGTGTGCAGTATCACAGCATATTCATTGCTTTCGCAGGAGGGAAAAAGGAAGGCTTGAAACCTTAGTGAAGACAACAGGACCAGGATTTCCTATTTTAACTTTGATTGAAATAGGATTGCTGGTGATTGATGGTGCTTATGGAGAAACCTAAGCACTGACATAGGTTAGAAAAAGGGGATAAAAATATAGTGTTACTTCAGTCCAGTATCAGCTATAAAGATGAGTTTAAGAAAAAAGTAGAATGACTCATCTAACATGGCAAAATAGAAACCCTTCTCTTTAAATTTACTAAACAGACATCTCTCCATTGCCAGGTCAAAAATAAAGTCTGCATTCAAATTGCTGACAGACAATTTGAGCTCTGCTCTTGATTCATACCATACCTTTATAATGTCATTTTAAGAAAGGTTGTTCTTATAAATTTTGGGTTTGCTTTTTAGAGGATTACTTATTTACTTTTAGGCTGGGGAAGCAAAAGGCAGGCTGGTTAAGAAGCTTCACACGACTGACCACTTTTTCATACAGTGGGCTATTATTTTGGCAGTAATTGCAAATGATCTTTGCACTTCAAAGGCATAAAATGTCACATTCTCAATATCTACTCAAAGTAAAGATATATGCCAGCTTCTTAATGAGTCCAAATACTGGTCTGCATGATCTGATGGAGGTAAATTACATCCTTTTAGAACACAAAAACCAGTAATAATTTATTTTTTTCTGTTAGCCTTTTTATCGTGGTTAAGTGTTTTTTCCTAAACAGCTTCTTCTAATATCTTTAATTTGCAGTATTTTTACTGATGCAAATTGTGCTGTTGAAGTTTTGCAAAGGATTTAAACCACAGTGGTTTGTTCATTGCACTAGATGCCTGCAGATTTCTTTTTGTCTGTAATTGTGCTGTATGATTTTTATGTGAAATTGATTCTGTACAACTGTAACTAACAGGATTTTCCTGGAAACAATCAGAACATCTTGTACCAATGTTTACAATAAATATATAAGGAGAAATTGATAGCTATCTAACAATTTCCAGGAAGAAGGGAATTAATACAAAGTCAGCCTCTGAGTGTTTTTCAAAGAGAAAGATTGGGGTTTATTTTATTTCTATTGAAACTTGTCATGTTATTTGAATTCCCTTGACATTTTTTCGTACTTCAGAGCCTTTTTAACATTGTCCAACCATCGAACATTATGGCCTTATGTTGTGCCTGGGAAATGTTAATTGAGCAATCCTGAGTTTAACCCTTCCTCCAAGTACTTTGTAAAAATACAGCTGTTAATAACGTTTATTTGGCTTCAATTTAGATATGAAAAAAATCAATTTCAGGAGGTTACTGAAAAAAGGTTTAGACTTAATATGTGTTCCCCACATATTAAGAGCAATGGCATGTGCTGTAAAGAATAAAAACCACAACACACAGACATCAGTCCTCATGGGCTAATGGAAATCTAGACCTGATTAAAAACCCATTTCAGGACTTTTTTATTGCAGGGGTGGGTTTGATAGCTGTCATTGTACAGGAAAATAGCACATCTGGAATCTTACTGTGTACTTGTGCTGGCTGGTATAACTCAACCTGTGTGTCAGATTTTTTTTTTTTAATAGCCAAGATTTATTTGGTTTCTATTAATTTTTTAAAAGTCTTTGGTAAGTATGCTTATTAAGTACTAAATTTTTACCCTCCACAAATTAAAAGCTATATTTTAGTAGTGAGCAGCTTCCTTCAGAGAAAAGTAGGAAAGCCAGAAATACCCATTAGTAATGTAGAGAATTATTTGATTACAAATGTACCCCAGTGGCTTCTCAGGGATGATTATTTTGCAGTTTGTTTAATGAAAGTTGCATTTTTCTTGTGACTTTTTTATCTAGTTATGAGAAGTCTAAAAGGAGATATTAAACAAGTAGTAAGCTCTGTCTACTATTATATCAAGAGTTATTTTCCCATTAGGAAAGTGTACATATCCAGGAAAATGTAACTATTGTTTAAAAAACACTTGGATTTGTTTGTAAAATATGAAACTTTGGTAAAAATTAGGGTTTTTTTTTCTAAGCAATGTCTTCAAGATAAATTGAACAGTCACGTACAGATCAGGAACTTCAGTGTTGTTTTCACATGTTTCACATGTAACCATAATGTTAATTAAATAAGTGAATTTGTAATCATCCTTAAGTTAAAAGCAAGAACAGAGCAATAAAAATATTTTGATGGTCCCCCACAGCCTGAGATTTATTGTCCAGTTAAAATTTTAATAGTGCAGTTTCAGAACTTTTATACTTTAATTGCTCTAGAGATTTGTACAGCTGAAATATTTAATATATTTTCCTATATTCAAATCACGATCTAAAATCAGCAATGACCTGGATGGTGCCTGTCTTAGATGGTCCTAAAAGTCTCCAAAGATTGAACTACACATATGTGTTATTAATGTTTTGGCAGTGTCATTTTAGTCCTGTTCTACTTGGCAAACCCACAATATTTTGAAGTTCTCGCAGGTTAGAGTTACCAGGGGAAACTGTAATTCTTCAATGGGAAGAGAGCCAGAAGGGGATAAATTTTAATCCCATTATATTATCTTCAAGATGGCAATGTTTTTAAAGGACATTATATACTATTTATTCCATTTATATACAGTATAGGTGGACATGCATTCAAATGTCATTCCAGTGTTCAAATAACTAGTTAGAAAAGTCATAATAAAGGACCTCTAGAATTTCACTGCAAGGTACCCCAAAAAGCCTAGTGAGTTCATTTTGGCTGAGCTGGAGGAAAAAAGAGTACACCTTTCTGGGGTAGAGTCACCCACAGGAACAATCATTCATCAAGTAGCCATAATCTTGACACAACAGAGTGTCCATCAATTTTATCTTCACCAAAGTCAAGTGAAAGACTTTGCGCATGAGATGTTTGGGAATTCTGTGTGATACCCTAATTTGGCTCCCAAACATGGCAGTATTTTCAATTTCTTATAGGCTTTAGAGCAGGGTTCAATGGTGATGTTTCAGATAATTATTTATGTTTTAGAAAATGTAGTATGTACATTTCCCAGTACCTTAGAAAGTATTAAACATGAGAAACAAACTGTACTTGTAGATATATATGAGCAAAGCATATGTCATAAAACAGTAGCCTGGCTTCTGTTTTTCTTATTAAACAGCAATTTTCAGAAAGTATTTGATTTTAGAATGCTGTGATTCATGGGTGGTCAGTTTGAGATACTCTGGGCATTTTTTTTCCCCCTAAAAAGTCAGAAGTTGAACAACCCTGGCTTTTACTGGGCTCTTTCCTGGGCTCTTGTACTGGGTTCCTTCTTTTCCTGATTAGTCTTAAGAGGTGTAAAGCCAGGGACAGAAAATTATTGATTAGCAAAGTCTGCTTTGCCAGACAAGATTCCTCACATTTTAAGTTTCTAATCAAACTGAGCAACCTATGACATTACTGAGAGGCTTGTGGACTTTGCACAAACAGCTGCAGTTAGAAAATATTGAGAGGTACCACTGTTTTTTTGTCTCATGTAACAAGAGACTTCTCTGATTTTGACAATTCAACAATCTGTAGTTTTGTATGAGTGGGAAATTACCATTAGAGGTGTGAAAATATCCTCACAAAACTGCAGCTCTTGCATAGATTCCTGGATTTCAAGAGAGAGGACAGATCCTAACAGCGACTCTTAGCCATTTCTGCCAGCCATTCTCACATCAAGGTTATAGACCTGAATTCAACCAAACCATATTTTTTTAGGAAGACATTTGGTTTTGTTACTAAATTTTCAAGTGACAGGGAATGTATTACGTCAGGTAGACTATTGTAGTGCTAATTTACCCACATGGTAAGAATGCACATTATTTTCAGTCTGATATTTTCTGCTCTAGTCATTGGACTTTTTCATATCCCTGTCTCCAAGATTAAAGCAGACTTGATGATTTATAAGATGGGAAATATTTTTGGCATGGATGAGCTTATAAACTATGGTCAAGTCAAGCATTCAAATTACCTTGGATAAGTTTGAATCTATAGAGTCTTTCAGGAAAAGACAGGTTTTGCAGCCACAGACCCATTCCTGTAACTCTTTTCTGAGCTATTCCCAGTTTCTGAACATCCCTTTCAAGTAAAAGTCAGCTGGAGAGCTCAAGCTCAGAGATTCAGCTTGTCTCATGCTCTTTTATTACTCAAAGTAATTTACCCTGTGATCCTAAAATGCCTATAGTAAAAACCAATTTTTCTTTAAAAAATTGTGAGCTTTATAAACCTTACAGAGCTCTCTTTCAGGATGGTAATTCTCATCATTTCAGCTGTCACACCATATTTACTGCTGTCACTGTTTTCTGCAAAAATAATGAAGTGAAACAATGTCTGCAATTGTTAACATCATCCTGGATATGAAATGTTCATGTTTCCTAGCAGGCCCTAAACCAAAGAGAAGCAAACTGGGGAGGAAACCTTTGGCAACCCTGAAAACCATGAGCAGAAAGTTGCTGCCTAGAGGCAGTGAAAGGAGATAGGACACAAGTGTGACAAATGGGTATTTGTGAAGGTGACACCTCAGGGCACAGCTATGAAAAGCTCTTGGGTAGGGTGGGATTTTCCTGTGTCCCAACATGAAAAGTTTGAGTGCAAGGGCCAGAACTGCAGGGCTCACTTGCCAAAATACATTTGGAAGAAGGAATATTTTCAACCACCTCTCGGATGCATCAGGGTTTCTGCTTCTGAAAATGACAGAAAAAGTCCTACAACAGCCATGTTGTCACCATATCAGCTCTGCCACAAGCTGGTAGCCATGAGGCATTGGCCTGTGGGTGTTAGCTCTGATTATGCTTGAAGACTTATTTATTTTTAGCATTTGCAGTACCTCCATCGTTATTAAATTTTATATTCTGTCAATTTTTTTTCACTATGTTTACAGGGAAAGATTATTTTGTCTGCTTGGAGAAAGGAATCTTTCTAGGCATGGACCTTAGAAGACTGAGGAAACAGGAGATGGTGTGAAATGCCTTGGGGGTTTTAACCCAACCTGAACTGGAGGTCTCTGTGGGTAGAGGATATTCTTCTGTGAATGGATTATACCTAGCAAGGAGGTCTAGTGACATGAGAGTAAAAGCCAAGTCTTCTGCTCCTGTCAGATTTCAGAAGACCACACTTTAATTCTAGTTAAAGGTAATATTTATAATTTAGTAATTTATTCTCCATGGTTTCTAGTCCTACTCCCCATTTTAGCTCATTATCCCTTTGCTGTCTTCATTATTTCCTCAAATCCCCCCCATTTTTGACTTTCATATTCAGCTATATCGACAACTAGATGCATGGGTGTAGAAGAAAATTAATTTAAAATGTCCCTGTTAATGTTAAGGTGAATTTTCTAAAATATACCAAAAACCAAACCAGAAAAACCCCAAATTAAAAAAAAAAAAAAAAAAAAGGATGTTCTAATGTAACAATTATGCTGACGGGAATGTTCTGACCTTGTGAACAAATGTGCAGATTGTTGCCAGAAGGAAGTAATTGCACAAATACCTCTAATGTGCTGTAGACTTTAATTCATTGAGTAGAAATTTGAAAGCTGAAACAAATGAGACTTTCTTCCAGAAAATACCAGTTTGTGACATTCAAAGCTGGAAAATACTACCCCTAGTTTATAAAAGGGGAAATGAAGTGCAGAGATGATTATGTGATTTGCCTAAGATTTCAGAGACGTGTGGAAGAGAGCTCAAATGTGACAACAGTTCCAAAGAGAAGTGATAGACCTAATGTATGTAGGGTCAGTTTAGCTCCTTGATGCCTATGAGTCCTACACTTCTGCACTTACTGGCAGTGAAAAACAACCAGTCATTAAGTCAGCATTTAGTGTGGGTTCGCTTCTCATAGGTGCAAATGGAAACACCAGACAGAACCCAAAATTTAGCTGACCATGGATACTTTAATGGCTGTCTCAATTCTTTTCCTAGGATGACAGAGATCTACTGCTACTTCTCTTAACAGAAAGGGTCACTAAAAAGTTCAAATGATGGTGCTTTTCTAACAACTCTGAGAGCTGGCTGCACTAAAATTCTTCCTGACTGCTGTTACCACAAAAGTTGTAAAAACAATTTTACAAGCTGTTGTGCTTTAGTGCAAAACAAACACATTAAAAAGCTTTAATGACCATTGCTTCTTGCATCTTTCCGTTAATTTATGTAATTTAGCCCTATAAAAGAATCAAGAACTGCTTGGTTGGAGCAACTTAGTATGTTTATTAGTAGTTGTTGGTCGTGCTGTACTTGCAATGTGAGCCTAGACAGGAACACCGAGCTCTAAGAGCTCTGTGCTGGCGAGAGAAGTTAACTTTGCATAAGGATGTAGGAAATAAACCAGTTATGACACAGTGGAATGCAGTTAGGTTTTTTCTACTGGATCATTAACTGGAATTTCGTATTCCTGTGGTGCTCATCCTCAGACCCTGAGCCTAAGGGATCTCACACCCCTGCGGAGCCTTCCAAAGCTGTGTGATAGGTGCCTGATTAGAGGGTGCTCTATGATGTTATGGATGCGTGATGGGTGTGTGATTGGAGTATTACTGGGGAGTGATGAGAATGGGATGGGCGTGGGATGTGCATGGGATGGGTGCGTGATTGGCCCACGATGGGTGAGGGATGGCCACTGGTTCCAATTATAGCTCAAGTGCAGCTGCAAAATTCCAATGGCACCCACATCTTAGGCACAGCTTTCCTGCCTCTCTTCCTGTCTCACCGGGTTAATTCGCAGTATGTGCAACTGATTTGGCAGATATATGGATTCCAGAGTAACTTGGCACTGGCTGTACATATTATTGGCAATTTTTCAAACCTCTCCATTCATGTGGATCTCAAAGCCAGTCTTGCTTCATTTGTAAATGCAGTAATGTGCCCAAGTCATGCATGTTGCCCTGTAATAAAGTTATTTCTCCAATAAGCTCAGACCTGCTGTTCAACTTTGTGCTGGAACTAATTATGCTTCCTGACATCCCCTGAGGAGTGACTCCCAATTTGCATATGCTTGCTTTGTATTGTAATTCCTGATCTGTCAATTGATCTTGTTCTGTATATTCTGTATAGTCACACTTTACAGGAATGTGGTTTTTCATAAGTCATGTAAGTTATGCATTTTATCTTCTGTAGTTTTTTGTGTCAGAATATTTGTCTGTGTTTTTTTTTCTTGGATATGAATGAAATCCAAAGGTTCAATAAGTGAGGCTTTATGAATACTGCTGAAAGTTTTCTACCATGGGGCTTAAAAATACACTAAAAGGACATTCTATTTCATGTTTTGAAGTTCTGCTCTAGTGGAGGAGAAAAATGATGAGGCAGGAGAGAAAGAAAATGGCTAGTGGTGAGAGAAATGTGAAGACATGGTGGGAAGGAGACTGGGGCATCAATTTCTTTTCTCTCAGCTCTTGCACAAGGCTTTCACCCAGTTCTACGTGCTACAGAGTTACGTTTGGTATGTTAGTGAAGAAAAAGAAAAAGCTGGGCATGGATTTTAGGCTCTGTTTTTGCATGGTGCCAATTTCTCCAGTGTTCTTCTCTCTTTTTTATTCTCCTCAGCATCAGTCATGTCATGCGGTATTTATTTTGATAATTCTACTTCCTTCTGTTATGAATGACCAAGCTGGGTTCAGTTCAGGCTGGAATAACAGGCAGAAGCAGAACATGGGAAACTAAGTTTAATCCTTACACAATCATTTCTGGTGGTCTAGGGAAAAATGGGATTCCTACAGTGAGGTTAAATAGGTCTGCAGGTGATATTGCTGGAGCAATAACACACCCTCTAATTCACTGAGTGCAGCTTCTGATAGGAATGTGATGAGCAAGATGGATAGAATCCTGCTAGGAATGGCTATAAACCTTTTTATTAAACATGATTCATCTTGTCTTTAATTCCCTCTCCCCTCTTGTTCTCAGAATTGCAATTTCTATCTTTTTTTATACAGTAGGAAAAATAAGGAAAAGAATGAAAGATTTCATCTGGATTACAAACCTCTTTCCTCAGACCTCCTAAATGGAAATTGCTCCTGGAAAGTTTGGACAGTTCCTTTGTTTCCCTTAATACTTGCAAACACTAAACCACCACGGCAGAAGAGAGATTTGTGTTGCCATACACTACTTGGTGATCTTCCTTCTTTTATGACTTCTCCCTGTCTCTTTCCCCTGGCTTCTAGTGCACAGCTTGTGGAAATATGTCACATTTCTGTGGTGCAGAAGAGTGGGAGGCAGAAAATCTGGATCTTATTACCAGTTTGGCCATAGTCTTCCTATGTGAACATGGGTAAGTTATTTATTTCTGCACTCATAATACAGCCACGTTAATCACCTACTTCACAGGGTATACATCTACTGATCTGTAGCATTCTTGAAGTGTTTAAGTAGTTAAGATGGCACTCCCAAAGTATGTAAAGTATGTCTCTGTACTGTGTTTGGCTAGCATGGAGACCTCTGGGCAACCTGAAGCTTCTCTGTGGGGCAGAACAAGTGGCTACAGCTGCTAATGCTCACAGCACCCAGATGTCCTGGGATGAGGCTGCAAGGCAGCCCAGACCTGCTCTTCAACAGGTCCTCAGGTGAGTCACCCTCATGTTCCACCCTGTTAAGATTTTGGTATGAAACATGTGGGATTAGCAAATTTGGCTATCACTCCTATGTGAAAAGGAAAATTTGCTGAGCTCTGATGAGGGGAATTACCAGAGCAAAGCAGGCTGGGAGAGAGCAGGTGTGCAATCCCTCCTGCCAGATGCAAGTTTATACCTGCATGTCTGTTTAAGCCATGCTTTAAAATGTGCCAGTGATGCACCAAGCTGGTACCTAAAAGCAAATATTAGGATTGATTCTTACTGTAATGTACCACTCAGCCATCTTCTTGTTCTCCAAAATAAATAAACTGCATGGGTTAAAGAGTACAGTCTTCTCCACACGTGTCAAAAATCTCTGGCTCACTCTGTTTGCTCAGTTCCTCTGATCCTACAAATTACGCATACTGTGTTCATCTTGGACTCCTACTGCCTTATTTTCCCACTTACTGCATTGCTTGGCAATGTTAGAAGGGACATATTTTTCCTCCCCTTCCTTCTTTTTGTTTTTCTGGCTGTGCATTTTATTTAACTGGGACTATAAAATGACAGCATTAATTAATTGCCAATCTGGCACAAGCTTCACTTTATTTGATAGTGGGCATTACTTCCATCATTGTGTAAATGTAGCAAAAAGTTGTGCTAAACTCCTGCTTCAAGTGCAGCTCATCTGTGCAGTGTGTGTAAGGAAAAGGCCCACAGTTGGGGCTGACAGAGGTTAAGAACAGATCTGGCAACATTCATTCTTTCCTAGAAGCCAAACCAAGAGAATGAGCAATCTCCAGGCTCACAGGCAGCAGCCGAGCATCGGGCTGGGATTCAAGCTCCATGCAAAGCTGATAGATGACACAGCCTAGGAAAAAGGAAGAGGAGGGAAAGCTCCCTCTTAGTAAACAAGCTATTCTCCCATTGATTCTCTTTTAGATCCTCATCTAGCAAAGGCTCCTGTGTGCACTTTATACACTTATAAAGTTCCACCGAGCCAGGTGTGACTTCAGGGTGCTGCCCAATTAATCCAATGTAAAATTATGTCAGAATATTGGGTGACTTCCAGGACTGGGTGTTTACTGATCATCTTTGGATCATTTAGGAAAAAATGCATCTTTTCAGAGCAATCAAGACACTAGGAGGAACTCATAATATGAAAAATGGACCTGCTTTTCCTCAAATTTTCTAATTTGAGTTAAAGGTTCTCACATGTCTTATTACAGTTTTTCCCTGCTAAGACTTCCTTGCTAAACTACAATGAAGATTAAAGCTTTTTGAAGATGTAGAGGTGTATGAACAAATTCAAAGGTCTTAAAATTGGATTAGTTGGTAAGGTATACCTGGCTTACCAGAGTTACCAAACAATGCTTAACTTCCATACAAACACAACATGGAATTAAATGCATTCATCTTGTTCATCAGACTAGAGTTTAATCAGCTTCCAGAATTTAGCTGTGCTTGAAATCTGCACATAACATGAAATTATCTGGGAAAAGTTTGCCATGATATTTATTTTTGTCTTTTCCTCAATTTACCAGAAACGAAGGGAGCAAATCTAAGGGAGCAATTTGTGAAGAATATAGGGGTAAGTGATGGGAATTTAAAGGAAAAGTAATCGTTATTAAGGTGTTTTTCTTCTGCTGAAAATCACCTTAACTCCTCATGCAAGGTTTCTGCTACTTCTGCTTTTGCATGTAGCTTTGTAGGTCTTCATAGCTGGAAACCTGATATTGTCTGTGGCCTTCATGGATGAGAGAGTGTGTATGACATGCTCACCTTCTATCGATTTTCCAGATCCAAGAATGTTAATATTTCTCATATGCAATCACACTGGTGTTTACATTATTTTGGGATTTGAAGTCTGTTTTGATGCTTTATGAAGTCTGACATTGCTTGAATAAACAAATTCTTAATAATTGATTAAAAAGCATAGCTGTACCACTTAATCTGTCTGCGCGAGAGGCATTTTTCCTCCGGGACAGGACTAACCCAGCATTTAGTTAATCAAGTTTTAAAAGCTGTGAATTTAAGCTCTTTGGGATATATACATTACCAATTGCAGGAAGTTGGGAAATAAAAGGAACTTTTCAAATAAAAAGATGTCAATTTAATAGCAAAGGAGCTGGAAACAGATGTTTCACGCAAAGCATAAGAGTTGTGTCATTCCTTTAGGTTTTCAAAGTCACTTCTTGTCAGATGCATTGGTTAAGAGAGAAAATTAATGAGCTGTGTTAAGTTTTATTACACAATCTTCTGATGTGGGAAAGCTTCCCTGCAGGAACAGCTCTGTGCATGGCTTAACTGATTTAGGCATGCCTGGTGCAGTATTCTCCAGAATGTGTTGGAGATCAAAGTGGGGAGAGTTATTCAGGTTTTATGGCAAGGTAATTAAAAAAATATGGGGATTATTACATATAAATCATACTTGCATAAATTTGCTGGTAAAATAAAATCAAATAAACACGTTTAAAAAATGAGATCAGAAAAACATTCAGCCACATTTTTTACCATGGCAGATGCAAATCTGCACCCTGAAGTCTACACAGTGGACCTCATTCTTCCACTGCAGAGGATTTGGCCCAGTTGCATTCTAGTGAGGTTTTGATTTATTTAAAAAAAAGCCCCGAACAAACACACTAAGCATACTGAACTCTCCTGCTTTGTGACTCTGGAGATGGATACTTTGTATCAGGCACAAAGTGGTCCCAGGCAGAGCAGTCACAAAACTTCCCTTGGTTTCTGAGGTGATTTCATCTGAAAATTCATTCTCCTAGAAACAGACTTGTGTGTCTGAATATTTGTTAGCATCTGTTTTAGTGGAGACTCCAAGTGAAGAGAAAGTTTGCATCAACAGCTTCTGGATAAAGGGGTGGAAAGAAAAGCTCTAGAAAACTTCCAGGACTTTCTGTTCTCAGGGGAGGGCATAAAAGCTGAAGGAAGATTGTGGCTCATCCTTTCTGGGCATGTACAGGAGAAATGGATGCATGCACTATACTCCAAATAGGGGCTCAAAAATCCCAGTCTAGAAAGAGGGAGAGATGATCCAGTTGTAAACGTTGAAGTGCTGATCATGAAAAGCAGAAAACATTTCTCTCTGGGTGGGAGAGAAATGAAGATTATTGTGAAACTTCTGTTTAATCAGAGGAGAGCTTCTGCATTTCTGTCACATAAATATGCAGAAAGGATGAGCTTATAGCTTCAGCTGTCCTGAATGCAGTGATGCCATATGATGACAGAACACACATGCACATGGCCTGTATAAATATATACACAGTGGAAGTCAAAACATATAACACTGTCAGGTCTGAGCTTTCTCTCTCTAAGGATGTGCATATGCCCTCTCTGGTCTAATTGGGTTTATGACTCTTCGTGTGTGTATATGCAAGAGATATAAAATGCAATTACAGGAGCTTTTTGATGTGAAATAACATTTTCTTGTACCAGCTACAGGTCCCTGAGAGACTCCATGGGAAGTTCACAGTGAAAGCTATGCAGCTGAAGCCCTGGCAACAGAATAAGCAGAATGCACTTGGCTGTCATTTCTCCAGGATCTCTGCTGCAGTCCTAAATGCATGAAAGAGGAGCTGTTGACTGGCAACTCCATGCAGAAGAAACAGCTCAATTTCGACAAGGAAAACCTATGTGAACTTTCAGGTGAAATGAAATTTCTTTGCTCTTCTGGGTGATGAAATAATTTTCTGAAGAAACTGAAGAAACCACCCCACAATGTCAAAATATGTAATGGTACTTGACTGTGAAATGCTGAACATCTTGGTGTTTGGTATGGCTGCTCTCCCACTTCTGAACTTTTTCAAAGAATCAATACATACTGCATCTAATAATTATAATGAGTATGTATTAAAGATATACTACCTGGAACTGGGAGCTGAGCTGAGCAGACCTGAAAGTATTGCAGAATTAAGTTTTATCTCCACGCTCCCTGAGTATGCAGGGCTGTTAATCACATGTGCACAGTCTTGAAGACAAGGACCACAAAACTCACTGAGATTTTGAAACAACAATAATGTAAAGCCCATTGCAAGATTTAATATAAAATCTGAACAGTAAAGAATTCTGTGATGTATCTGGTTCTTGTTTGATGTACTTCTACTGCCACAGTTAATATAGTGTTTGCAGTGCACACATAAAGCAGATATGCCCAGATTCCTCTCTAAAAGAATTAAATTATTTTATAGTTGCGCATGCTATCTTTTCTGTTATTTCTTTCCCACAATTTCTATAGACTTTATTTAGCTATGTAAGATGCTCTTAACAGCTTTCAACATAATTTACTTTAACATAAGGGTAGCTATAGATGGTTATAAAGAAGGCTATAAAGATTCTTCTAAGAAATTTCTAAGTAAGAGGGAAGTCCCCCTTTCTTGGGGATTACCAAAGTCTGAGAGAAAATAACCCTCAAATGAGCTATTCAGAGACAAGCTTTTCTATTCTCAGGCAGAAATGATTGTATATTTCACTACAGTAGAAAAAAAATTACCCTCCAACACACCATCAGTCAAATTTTTCAAAATATTTCAGCCCCCCCCCAAGTAGAATTGAAGTAGTATCTAAGCTTTCCTAAAGGCTGGTGCCAGTCCTTCAGACATAAAGTTCAAATTCAGCCTGACTTATTCTGTATGCTTGGAAACATCAATGAGCTGAGGATTTTCTTGCTTTTGTTGCAGACAGGCTGCATGAAGGTGTGAATATTTTATACAAGATCTGGAGAAAGACAGGAACATATAAAGCCTGTTGCACAGGCTGTTGTGTCTGGCCAAGGTCAGTCTGACTCAAGTATTCCCAAAGTATTCCCTCTGCCCAAAATCAACATCAACCCTTTCTTCAGTTGTGTTAAGGTCAGGGGCTGGGCAAAGCTGACTTCAAGCATTTAACTACTTAATCTCATTATTTCACCCTTTGTAAAATGGCATCATCATTGGGAAACTCCTTGAAATTCTTACCTAGAAGCTGCTTTAAAAATTGGAACTTTATTACTTTCAGATTACTGTGGAACTAGAAAAAAGAAATTGCCCTGAACTTTTCTCATTCATGAGTAAGATGCAGCCTACAGGAACCTGTATATAGACAAATTCATGGGCACAGTGTTTCCCAAGGCAAAACTCATTTTAGAGGCTCACTAGGTTTACTTCAGACAGTTCCATCTTCCCTATTTGGAACAGCCTATTATCAGCCCAACTGCAAGAATTAAACCATTTTACAGACAGGAATTTCTGTTTGTGTGCTAACACCAGTGTCAGCAGGAGAATGATCACTGGAGGTGATGCTAACTGTCAAATATGTAATTGCTCTCCAGTAACAGTGATAAAAGGCTTTAAAGGGGAAGCAGTACCCTATAGAACCTTCTTCTTCTGATTCTAAAAGGATCTAAAAGGTAAAATGAGGAAATGTCTCTCAACTGTTGGGATGGTTTTGTGATGAGATACACGGCTTGGGCAATCTGATTATGGGCCATCTGCCTCTCATACCTCCTTGAAGGTGAAATTTGCTCTTTGCCAGATTTTTCTTTCGGGTTGCACCATCTTTTGCTTACAACTATCTACATGGATGAGATTTAAATAATTTCTTATATAAGGAAGCACAATTTAATGATTTTGCCTAAATAGAGCTGTACGAGTTTATTTGAAGCAAGGGCATGCCTTTCTGACAAAGATCTTTCATTAAATAGGTTGAACCAATGTTCAGTTTTTTTGATGAATGCATTGATTTGGTAATTATCTGTAAATACTTTCCCCTCTGAGTGAGCAGTGTTTATGGCTTTATTTATTAAATACTGGCATGTAGTTATGTTACAGCACTGTATTCCTGTATGAGATCTGCCTCATTTAGAAGTTAAATGCACCATGTATTCAAGCATGGCATCAGTTATCTGTCATGCACTGAGGACATCAATGGCCCGGTTCTGACACAAGTGTCCAAACAGGTATTGAGGTAATTCACGGTCCATTGAGATGGTCAATACAAATTCACTTATGTCAGCAAAGTTGCTATAAGAGTAGGAAATCTTCTTACATTTTTTTAACAAATATTGCTGGAGGTGAGTGATTTTTAATGGAATTTTCATTGTTATCAGAGTTGTTATGGTAGAAATAACGCAAATTTCTGATGTGACGATGTAAAGACACAGAGAGTCTGCTTTCCTTCCCTTCATGGTGTGCTCAAAAATTAGGGCTTAGCAGGAGTGACAGAGCAGCTAGGCAGGCACCTGGTGTCCAGCCAGTGTCAAAACACCACAATTTAATAAGTAGGCTTCATTCGGTTATCCCATAATCACATAACGATTTTCCTTTTACATACACATTAGCAAAACTCTAAGGTCCTGTGAGTTTAAAGACAAAGCCCAACACAAGGAGTGGAACAACACTCTGAAAGTCGAAAAGTGGCCACAAGATGTGCTTTCAAAACACGAAACTGCTCAGTCAGACGGAGGAATTTCAGTTCTTTGCAATTAACCCACTCTAGTAATCTTTCTGCAAGAAGGCACAGACATCTGTTTGTCTTTCCATGCAACATGTGCTGGGGCAGAATGAAAATCAGAAGCAGAGCTAGTTGCCCTTCCAGAAACTCCCAGATTTGATGTAAGACTAGAATATTGGATATAACTTGTTTGAGGTGACACAAAAACCAGCAGGGAACAAAACATAACCCAAATGTCTCTAAATTCCAGTACTGAAATTATAGTTAAAGTTCCCTTGTACACTTTAACACCAGCTTGTATTATTTTCTGCGCTTGTTCCTTGTATTCAGTGCAGGTAATCGACTGCTTTTAGGCTTTGAAGTAATTATCATTCCAGAAAGTACTTTCCAAACCACAACTGCTTTATGGGCCAGCTCCTGTTCTCAGTGAATCACAGGAGTTCTGCTGGTGGGAGCAGGAGCAGTGTTAATGAAGTAGTCATATAAAAGAAAAAAAGCGAGGGGAAAAGTAAACTACTTTACCAGTGCTTTGAGGTTAAGGGTAGAAGTTTGCTATAGTCATTGCAGGAAAATGATTTGTTCTATAGCTTTTTGTTTAAAATGTAAATGCAGCATTGGCTTATTATGCACATCCTGATCTCTGCCTGTGTACATACTCTTGCTACATATTCTAATTTTGGCAGGAAGCAAATACTAGAGACTATTCTGCTTTGCATTTGCCATAGACAACTTTTTTGGACTCCATGTGACCGATCAGCTATTTCTCCCCTGCTGTTCTCAGAAGTTTTTATAATATCAACCTTAAAAATCACATTTCTTTGGCAAATTTCTCCATGATAAAGTCAGCCATAAAACAGAAGAAAAATGCCTTTGGGCTTATGAATTCTTCTTTCTCTCAAGCAGCAAAATGCTGTTATTTTGAGAAGTGTCTGTGTTCATTGTTTCTCTGAAATCCGAACTTTTTCCACTTGGAGACAGTTAACTCCCTGAGAATCTTGCAGAAGTGGTATTAGATGTTGATCTCTTTGTAGCAGAGCGGGGGGAAAGCAGACAGCCAGACCACATCGATCCGGGCCGCGGGATGTGTTTAGTGAAAAATCTATAGGCTCAGCTTAGGGTGTCAGCTGTCAGTCTGCAGAGCATCTGTCAGAGGAGTATTTGCCGCAGCGGCGCTGAATGTGAGTAATGCTTTCACAATATGGCAGGACGATGCTATAGATTACAGTGGTAATGGAGCACATCCTGAACAGCTGAGGCTGCTCTCTCTCGCCCATTCAACAGCAAGAGCTGCCTTGCTAGAAGAGCTCGGGGGATTATGTACTCCAAACAGCTGTCTATAGCACCATGGATTTATTTGGGCTAAATGAGAACTTGCTTTCTTTAGCTAAATCAAACTTTATCAGACAGTTTTACTGTTGGCAGTTAAAATAAAATGTGTTTGCTGAACAGTAAACACCTTGTTACTGTTAGGAAGGATTATATAAACAAAAGGCATACACAATGAAGTCTTATGCCAACTGACTTACTGTCAAAATAATATACTGCTGTTAGTGGAATTGTGCTCACTTGAAGGAAATTATAGGCCTAAAAACACATCTTGAATGACAAAGAAGCCATTTTTCCACAAATAATCTTTAAAAAGTTTAATACACTGTGCCTCGTAGAAGTGGTTTCAGAGACCTAGGATGCTGAATCCTCATACAGGAATGTTAGGAAAAACTGGGTGAACTGCCTGAAAGCTTCAAAGCTTTACTGAATTTGCATAATGCACAGGATCAAGTAGATTTAACATTTCCCCCTGTGAGATATGCAAGAGTTTATTGTCCAACAAAAACTACAAGCCCTCCCTTTCAAAACAGGATACACTGTTTTTCTTTCACTTATTACACTGGGTAATTTATGCAATTACAGAACACTCATGAGCAGCACAATATATGCAGCAATCACATTAGACTATTTATGTGGCACAAATCAGCTTCCTTTTACTCCTTGAGAAACTGAAAGTCAGGAGGCTATTCTTTTTTATAATCACAAGGATAAAGGCAGGTCCAAGACCAGCAGAGTCACTGGAAGGAGTTGTGGTAACTACAATGAGTTTTGGATTATTCTTCAGAGAGACTGAAAAGGAATTTATGTTCTTTGTGTAAAAATAAAGTCCCAAACCAGGAAAACATAGGGTTAATGTTACCTGCACTTTCTCATTCTGTTCAGGATTTCACTGTGCAAAAAGATTTGCATTTCTTCCAACAAATGTGCAAAGCATTTCTTTTCATTTAAGAGTTAAAACACCAACATCCATCTGAAATGACCAGGAAATGGCTCCTGCTTGCAGAACCCACTATGTGACTGTAATATAGACAGGAAAGATGTCTACTCTAGGAAAGGTGGACAGCATCTCAAAACTCAAGAGCTGTAAACTGCATTCTGGCTAATGGTTTCTCAAGGATAATTTGAGGAAAGATTTGTTAAGTCTGCAAATTCTTGAGTAAAACTCTGTAATTTACACAAAAGTGTGTTGTGGAACCCCAGTGAAGCATTTATTGGTATATTTAAGTTTATTCCTTACTATGTCTATGTTTGGAAGAATTATTTTTCTAGGAAGAGAACATGTTGGAGGTTGAAAAGGGGAATTTTAATGGTGCCTTATAAATTTTCCTTTAGCCAAAACTGGCTCCAGGTGAAGTTAAGATGAAGTTTTCCACACATTTTCCAAGAGAATGTCTTGCTTCCTTAATGTTATGCCTGACCTTAGAAATGCCCCTTTTCCACATTCTTACTGAAGAGCTAATATAATATTATTTTGTGGACAAATATAACAATTTCTTTGCAATTACTTTTTTCAGTTCTTTAGGAAAACTTGAGGACCTGGTAATAATCCCAGTGTGGTGTTTGTCATGAATGTAGTGTAATAAAATGTAGAGAGGCTCTTAAATCCACTTTCTTGCATCTTAGGAAAAAACCTCACAAATGAAAAGATTTCTTCTATTTCATCCTTCAGTAACAGAAAAATATATCTGGCTAATAAATGTTGCTGCTGTAAATTTTAGGAAAAGGTCTAAAACTACCATTTTGTTATGTTAACCAAAAAAGGGCACTTAGGAATCTTTCCATTGGAAATCAAGGGTAAAGTAACTTCATGAGGATTTGTTATTGGTCTTTTTAAAGTATATATATAATTTATGCTGATACACAAGTGATATGCCTAGGTTAATTAATTAGGGTCAAACTCTTTATAGGTCCACACTGCTGACCTTTGACATAAACCCAAAGGATCAGGAAAGATGATCACCTATTTTAATTATTTTCTGAATTCAGGTTTTTTTTTTTTTTTAAATGCAATTTCAGACAGGGTATTTTATGGAGAACATGATACCTCAGAATTTCATCCTTCCTTCAAACCAGGCATTAAATGGCTTACTGTTCCAAGAAAAGGGCTGTCATTTATGAAACTGAATGCAAATTTTTAGCATGTATCAAATTGCTTTCTCTGGCATGTAATATGGCACAGGCAGAACTGTGACAAAGGAAGATGCATAATTAAAGTCAATTCTCCCATGCACTAACATGCTCCAGTGTGAAGCAATTAACATTTCCTGAACAAGCTGCTCTGTAAAGAACAGGTCAAGTGAGGCACAGCTGCCTTCAGATTTATTTCCTTCTGTCCATTAAATGTGTTGTGTTGTAAGAACTCCTGACACTCAGTGAGGAAGATACAACTGTTAGGAACTACTCAGACCCCAACTGTCCAGCTAGTTCATGCAGACTCTTTGGCCAGATGCCTGCTGCTACACAGAGGGTTTAATTGCAGAACTCTGCCTGCCCTCCTGTCTCAGCTATTGCACTGACCTAGCTACTGATTATCACTGCATTTCTAGGAACTTGGTTATCTCTCTGACCTGTAATCCTTTGTCAAATGTGGTTGACATTTGGGAAAGATTTCCAAAGCTAGAAAGAGATAAAGTGTGTGATTGCACAGGCTCATTTCCTTAGGGAAGAGTAATACACAAATTCATATATATGTATTTGCAGTGATTTATCTGGTAACATATGTATCAAAGCTGTAGGTAATTTGAGATTTTGTGGTAAGTATAAATGCTGTGTTCAGAAACTAGCAAAGTGAATTGAATTTACAAAGCTGAAACACAAAGGAGCTTGAAAAATTCCTACTTTGGATCCACTGCCAGAAACATAAAGTATGTTACTTCTAAAAATAAGAGCCCTGTCTTCCAGATGATGTGAGTTTCACCTTCAAACTGGGATCAAACTCTTTTCTTTGTAAGAAATAAATGCACACCTATACTTTGATTACTATCTCTCATTACTCTCCATGGGAATTAGGCACACAGCCTAAAAATCTTTAGCAAAACTCTTGATTGCCTCCAGGTAGCTGCTTTTCTGGACTTTTCTAGACTGAATTTATCTTATGCTTACCTGTCAGTTAATTTTAAATTCTCTACAGGGCCATCATCAGTCTCAGCCATCTTTCACTGCCACACCAATGTCCTAGTTGTCCTTCCTCTTGTTCACCATTAAAGCAATGCCCAGCAGTTTTATTTTTAACTGACTGAAGGAGTCAGTGGTTTGCAGCTGGCAAGCAGAGAAATGCACACCTTTAGTGCTGTTGGCTGTACTGTGTGTTTGGCTGAGCTGTATCTGCTCCATGTACCTGCTGCTATCCTGCTGCCCTTGTGTAACAGTGTGGGACTTCTCTTGCAAAGTGGCCTTTTCTGTGTTTCAAAGACCTGCAGGCAAGGCCACTCACTACTTCATCAGGTGATCTCAGCCCTCTTATTGCTCCACCTGCAAAAAACACCACCTTAGCCTCATTGAAAGCAGCATTTACCTTTCTTTCTTCGGTGCTGAAGGCCACAACTGCTGGTCAAAGTCTGGCTCCCTGAAACCAGTGTTTCTAGTTTCAGTCAGGGCAACAATTAGGGACAGCAAAACAGTCAGTCAGGTTTGGTTCTTTCAGTTGACTTGAGGTGTTTGCTTCCAGGAGAAAACTTTAGGGAGAAGGGGCTGGTTTGCACGCAGAGGAAGGTCGCCCAAGGAAAGAACGTTTCCATCAAAAGGGTTTTTCAGGAAGGCACACAATATCACTTATATTTTCTTTCTGACATGCAAGCAAATTAAGTCATATCAAAGACACTTTATATGTTTTGAATTGCTAAAAGCTCCATAGCTCTTTAAATAATTGCCAGCCAGAATATGGGTTTGCATGTTTTTGGAAACGCACATTAGTCCTGACTCTCCTCCAACTGAAATCAACGGGAATTTGGCCAACTACATCAAAGGAAACAGCACTGGGACATGTAAGTTTGATGCAGATGACTGATTATTGAAAAATATGTATTTGTATGCATGTGAAATAGGATAAAATAAACCCAGGAATACAGTCCCCATTAGATTTAAAGAAATGTTTCAAGTAAAATTTTTTTCCAATTCTGCTCCACTGGGTCTTGCTCCAGAGTAGATTTAAAACTATGCAAATAGCTGTCCTTCTCCATTTCCCACTTTTCAAGATGGCAAAAGTTTCAGGCAAATCAGATTGATCTGAGAGATTACTGGCCCTGTGGAAACTGAAACTGAGAGCATATCAGTGTGATTAGGACTTTTCTCATGATTACTGAAACGTCAGACTTTTCCCTTGATTTGGCCTCAGATGTAAACTTTGATCCTGAGCCTAAAATATTTTCTATTCTAATGTAGTTATCTCTAACCTGAACCACAACCGGCAGAGTGGAATGTGTGCTCTGGGATCTGCAGTGAGCCCTCTGAGCCACACTATCAGCACAGAAAAGCTTTGAGATTGACTTAAGGCGCTGGGAAAGCAGCAGTGCTCTTTGTCTCCTTATATGTAACAACAAGGGAAGCAGTCTGGCACTGGAGAAAAAGAGCTGAATTAAAATCCAGAGGGATTCCTCCATGGATGGAGAAACTCCACCAGAAAGATGAGTGGCTACTTGCAGGCTACATTCACATTTTGTTTCTCCCCCTCTGCCTTCCTACAGAAGCCCTAATCACAAAACATGCCATTTTTGTCTGACATGATTTTGAAGGTAATGCTGCAGATTTATGCAGATTACTTTATGCCACTCTTGGCAGTGTCAACAGGATTTGTGGATGTTTCTGTTTGCAGTGTTCATAAAACCTGAACTATCTGCAGTTGCAAAAATGCACAAATAGATCTGGTGGTGTTTGATTTACTTTCTGAGTCTTGATGTTCTACTAATATGCTGATTCTCACTACCTATATCCTTTAAACTGTCACAGACAACCCTCAACCCACCTCTTATTAAAAAAAAAAAGAGCCTACACTGCATTGAAACCCTTAAAATAAATAGAAAATAACCTTTTTCTTCCTTCCAAAACACTCACATTTGTTCTTTCAAAATTAGGATTCAGCAAATAGTTGGAATACATCTGTACTCAGAGGAATCCACATCAGATCATAAATTTGTTCATGTTAAACACAAACATATGAATGCACTCTTATATCCAGGGACTATGGAAGGGTTTAGAATTTGCACACTTTACTCTGTGTAATGCCAGGGCAATGTTTCACTCATCTACGTAAATAAAAAGCAGGCTTGTTGCATTAAAGGCATAAGTATCCTTATGCTCTGCATAAACATCACAGGATTCAATTTTGAGAAGGAATCACATAATTTGTCATATCTTTTATTGTGATTGACTTCAGTGACGGGCATACACAAACATGTGATTTTCCACTCAGTGTATCAGCATATATCTTGGTGTGCATTTGCTGCTAGAATAACAGGAAAAAAGATTAACCTCAGATATGCAAATAAGCTTAATTGAATAAAACAAGACAAATTACCCCTTCACTGGAGCAGTTCCTGGTTTGGCTATGCTGCACACGCCACAAAAGCACCGGGAAAAGGCTCGTGTTGCTGCCTCTCCTTCCTTCCCTGTTCTTCTGAGGCTCATGGCAGAGCTGTACTGGGGTGACAGAACCCCAGCACAGTCAAATACTGTAGAATGGTGCAAGGGAACCCAAATGTACTATGCTACCCCACTGCAGCCTAATTTAGAGATGTGAGTTTGCTTGAGCCTTACAGTCTCTCCCAAGAGCCCCAGTTTGGCAACTCCAAAGAAAAAAGAAACCAAACTACCTCCACCCAAAAAACCCAAACCCAAAACTTCAGCCTTCGCCCTTAAAGTTTGTAACCCTTGTCATTGCAAAGAAGAAGGCAAATGTGAAAACAGCTGACATGCAAGGCCCCAGAATGGAGTCTCTGCTAAGATCATTAACCATGTGTTTGCACATTTTCAGTGTTGGCAGTTGTGAGGAGACCTCAGGCTTTTGGCTCGCATGGGCTGGCAGTGCTGGTGGAGCGGGAGGTGCCCTCGCAAGACCTCTCTCATGCCGGCTGGGGCTGCTGCAGGAAGTCAAGAAATCATTTGTAGAGCCTGTCCTCAGGCTCTCTACATTGAGGCTATTTATGTTATACCATTAAAAAAACCCCAACAGGGAATGGTTCAGTATGGTCATATTGTTAAAGAAATGTGTCTTAAAAACAGCCTGATGAGGGAAAGAAATCTAGAGGGAAAAAATTCTTCTTTAAAAAGTATCTTTCAGTTATAACTTTCCCACCCCTGAAGCTTCATTCTTCCTTTCTTCCCTGGAAAACCTGGGGAAAACAGTGGAGTCAAAAAAATCTATTTGTATGTATACACCAGATGCAGGTTTTGTTAAGCCATCTACTTCTTGTGAGTGTTGTCTCCCTTGAGTCTATTATTTATCATCTTTTACAAAACAGATAAAGAGGATTTCCTGCTTCAAAAAATGTGCAGCTTAGGGACCAATAATAAAAAACCTTACTTATAAGAGGACTCCAATTGAAACCAAAGGAATTCCTTGCTTGAGAAGCATTTGCAAGATCAGCCACTAGGAAGAGAAAGCAGTGAAAAATAGATGGCTGTAATACTGGGGAAAACCCAACAACATTAAAAGATGAGGGATGGGAATATGAGGTCATGTAAAATATGAAAGGTAATGAGAATGCCTAGGGCCACCACCTTTAAAAAATTGTCTCTTTTAATTCAGCACTGTATCTACATATGGTGAAGAAGTAGCTATTGATTTTATCAGCCTTGCTGAAATAGTGTTGGAGAAATTACTACAGGAGAAAATTAATCTAATCAAGCAAGGGTGTTGTGATCTTCCGCAATGGAGTCTCCAGTCCAGGTCTGACTGAGTTTCAGATGAAAATTGCATTGTGCCCTGGCAGCAAGGAGGGTCAACCCTGTCCTGGGGGGGTATCAGGCACAGGCATCAGGCTGGCAAGGGAGGGGATTGTCCTGCTCTGCCCTGCACTGGGGCAGCCTCACCTTGAGTGCTGGCGGCAGTTTTGGGTGACAAATACAAAAAAGATATCAAGCTATCGGAGACCATCCAAAAGAGGGCAATGAAGATGGTGAAAGTCCTTGAGGTGAAGCTGTATGAGGAGTAGATGAGATCACTTGGTCTGTTCATTCTGGAGAAGAGGAGACTGAGGGGAGACCTCATTGCAGTTACCAGTTCCTCGTGAGGTGAAGAGGAGGGGCAGGCACTGATCTCTGCTCTGTGGTGCCCAGTGACAGGACCCAAGGGAGTGGCCTGAAGTTGTGTCAAAGGAGGTTTGGATTGGATACTCAGAAAATGTTGTTCATCTTTTGGGTGAAGAGGGTAGCTGGGCCCTGGAACAGGCTCCCCAGGGAAGTGGTCACAGCTCCAAGGCGGACAGAGTTCAAGGAGTGCTTGGACAACACTCTCAGGCACACGGTGTGATTTTTGAGTTTGTACTCAATGATCCTTATGGGTCCCTTCCAACTCAGGATATTTTGTGAGTCTATGATTCTCCACAGCAGTCAGGTAGGGCCAATTCCATTACTTTACACCAACAGAGATACTATCATCTCATAATTTGTTTTTCTGTTTTACTTGGGAATGCTATGGTCTTTGATAAAGATTACTTCAAGATTTTCTTAGGTGACATGGACTTATTTGGCCAGGCTGGATAGTGCTTTGGCTCTCTCTGCTGAAGTTGATTCATTGTAGAATTATGGAATGATTTAGGTCAGAAGGGTTTAAGATCATCCAGTTTCAGCCTCCCTGCCATGGGCTAGGACAACTTCCACTAGACCAGGTTGCTCAAAACTCCATTCAGCCTAGCCTTGGACACTTTCAGACAAAAACGTTACTCAAATTGAAACCTTGAAGGACAGTTTCTCATGAAAAATCTTTCTAGACTTAAAAGGTGAGCTGGTCTCTTGCTGTCTCTGCTCTTAAAGCCATGGTAGGCTGTTGTTGTAGCTCTGTGATGGGCTGAGCACACACACAGGACTGCTCAGCCTCAGTAGGGAAAAACGGTGTCTGTGTAGGTGGGAAAAAGCAAAAGCTTCTGAGTGTACAGCCCTACTTCAAGTGAGCAACGTGAGTAGGTGAAGCTTGGAGCAATAATTCCCAAGATGTGTTTAACTTGACATTTTTTTCTTTCTTTTATAAACTCGAAGAAAGGATTTTGTGCTCAAAATTGCACCCATTTGTTCAACACCAGGCATTCTAACAAAACCTTCTAGAAAACTTAGTCACTCTTGAAAGAACAATCACCATCATACAGCATCTCTTGGGCCAAATCTGGTCATAATAATCACTGCAAACTGTTTATTCAATAAGCCCTTTTTCTTGGCTCTTGAATAGTTTCTTTATAATCCTACTTTTGACATTTGTAATTCTTGAGTCTGTGAAGTTTGCAAACATATTTGATCTGGGAACAGCACATACAGAGTTTGTACTTGCTACTCTGAATTTGCTTATCCAAGGTTTTTGATTGATCATAACTCCATTTTACTTGTTAACTGGATGATTTATGTGCTTATAAAGTGTATCTGCTTCTCTGCTTCCTGTGCATTCAACTCAATTTATTTATTAAGCCAACTTATGCTACTGGCCCAAGATACATGTTCTACAGATATTTACAGAGAAGAATTTCCTTTGAGAGCATGCAGAAAATGAAATGCAACCAGAATCCCCCAAAACTAACAGAATACTTTTACTCCCCCCTCCCCCCCAAGTGTTTAGACAGTGGAAAATTCAAACACCTGAATTCAAACAGTATTATATATATGCAGCTTTCATTCTTCTGTTTCTGTCCTGTCTGTCAAATTAATGCAGTACTATAATATTCTTAAATTAAGACTAGGTGCTGGGATTATTAGTTTGTAAAATGCAAATGAAATGGCACATTCTAACTGCTGAAGCAAAGGACACTGAAGAGGTTTGGTCAAGACATTACTCTGAGAGTCATATACCTATATTAACTTCTGCACTATCAGAAATCACTTCATTTTTATGTATTTGGTGCAAATTTCATGTAACTTTCTTGTGCAAGGCACCAAATATTTTTATCACCCTTCCTCAATCCAACCTCAAGCTTTTAAGTTATGAGGACTCACAACATTCTTATAAAGAATGTGATGAACAGGAAGCTAACTCCAAAATAGGTGTGACAGGTTAAGAAAAACCTTTGCATGACTGAATATGTTAAACCTTTTCGTTCCAGATCTGTAGAGTTTTCCTAAGGAACTGAATTCACGTGTCTTATTTACAAAGTGCCAGATAAAAACATTTCTGCTTTCAGTTGTTATGAGTCTTCCCTGGAGTGCAGCTGAAAGTGAGTACTCTGTCATTCACAGATTTGTTTTGGAATAGTGTCCTCCAAGGGCATATGTACAAATATATATTTATTGTTATATGTGTATCTACATAAAGGTGCATATCAGCTCACAGGCACTCCCATGCTATGAGAAAAAAAGCCCAGACAATGAAATAATCACAAGAGATAGACTTTTTCCTGTGCACTACTAGAAATTAGAGTAAATTTTATGCCTGTAGTCTCCTCCAGCATTTCCATCCTGGATGGTTCTGCTAGCTAAAATACATCTGTTGTCAGCACTATGAAAAAATGAAATCTATGGTTCAAACTTAAAATGTGATGGGATATTGCCTGGAATGTTTTCTCATATAGACAGTGTTATCTGAGTCCTTCCTTGGCAAGAAGTTCAATCTGAAACAGTTCTCAGATGGTTTCAGCAGCTTAGTTTGCAATGCCTCTGGAAACAGTGCTCTGTTGTCCTCATACGGAATTCCCCCTCCCTAATCCTTGAAACATTTTCATCTTTTGGGAAACTCACATTTGACCATGAAATCTCCTTCAACTACTATTAGTAGTTCTGGAAATCAGTTGTAGAATTACCTTTTTACTATTGGCATTGGTGGCACAATCCATGCCTGGAGGACCCACGTGCATTTTGTCAGCCCCAGGCTTTTGCTGGTGGCTGCAGCATCCCCGGCTAAACCCACAGGGAGCACAGAGATCCTGAGCCCTCCTGTTTGTTTATTGTGCTGGGGGAAGCCACTGCCACAAATTGTGGCACTTCAGTATGTGGGGATAGATGAAGCCTTTCCCAGCCTATAAAGTACACCTAAAAATAGACCACATGGAAGAGCTATGTCGCAAATTTCAGAGGCTTTAAATTAATTTTGTATATTTTTTTTTGAGAAACCAACCAGCACTCATAAAGCAGCGTTGAGAGGACATTACAGTAAGGAAGCAAGCAGTAATTTGTAGGTTTGCCTCTAACAGCTGGTTTGGGAGGTTCCAGCCATTAAGACAGAGAAGGAGGAATGTGGGATGGGGGAGTGAAAGGGAGATTGTAATAATACTCATAATTAAAATAGTGCAGTCTAGCTGCAGATTTCTGGAAGAAATTTGATTCCAAGAAGTGCGAGAGGCCATGAGTGAAAATTCTTTCATAAGCAGGAAGTGAGAGAGGGAACTATAAGGAAATATTTTGTTTATTTTGGCCATCACTCTGAAAAATCTAGGCTAAAAGCAAAGAGAAATGAAAGAAAGAATACTGATAAATGATGTGTGAAAAGTACCTAGAATTTTTGGAAACTGCAAAGCCTAATTATGAGCATGAGTAATTTATTCATATGTTGTCCCGGAACTAATCAATATTTTGCACTTTATTAGGAATGGAAACTTGCGTTGTCTCTTTCAAACATACGGTAGTTAGCTGATTAATTGAGTGGTTTGTTCAGTAGTATGACCAGCTGTTATAAATGGTTTAGTAATTTCTTTGGCACTAAAAGTAAACAGGACTTTTTTTGTCTTTCTGGCTGGGCTAAATGGGAGAGCACATAGCCAATAAACCTAGATCTTGTTTCAGATCCTGAATTTTCTTTTGAATGCATAATAACCCTAAATGTGTTGCTGTATTTCTAAGCAATCTCTCAAGATGCAAAAATAGGTAGTTATTTTGCTATGATTAAAAGTTCTTTTGATGTTGTATTTTGCTTTACCAGATCCCCTCTGACTGGCTCTAGCCACAGCTAAAGAGAAATTGAGGCCTCCTTGAGGCCTGGTTTTTGAAGATTCTGACATGTATTTTTGGAATAGGCCTCTTTTCCTCCTGGATTAATATCAAGGAAGTAACTGGAAAGTTCTAGGATGCTGAGTATGAGCCCAAAACCTCCGAGGAACATCCCTGCTAACATTAGAGCTGTGCAGCATATGAAAGCCATGGGCGTTATAAAATGCACACTGCAGGTTGAGGAAATGAATGGAGGTATATTCAAAAGTAGGGAAGGCTGTGTTGTGAGGGGCATGGGACTGCAGTTTCTTAAAAACACTGAATCTTCTAAAAAGTTTGAGAATGGCTTGTGGCCATGAGAAACATGTTAGTCAAAATACATCCCCAGCTGCAGGATGGCATAACTCAAGTGTCAGGCTTTCCTTTGGGTTTGTGAAGCTGAAGCCCATCCACATTTGTGCTTGATTCCTTGCTGAGCCTGAAGATGTTGTTGGGCCGAAGAATGTCATTGTGTAGTTTCCATTGTCGGCTGTCACACTGCATATGTTTTGGGACTGATCTGAAGTTTTGTTTGACATCATGACTTTTATAAGAATCAAAACCCCCAAATCCCTCAGATGAAATCCATATGGCTTTGTTCACAGGCTGAAATAAAATCATGCTCACAGCCTTTACTGCAACCGAGGGATATTTGGTGGGAGTCGTTTTTTGCTTAATAAAAGCATAATGTTCAAATGCTTGAAATGTGGATATTATTAAGTACCTGCTCTGTGAGAATAACTCAAATGCTGTTTTATTCCCTGCCCCTTTCGTTAGTTCATATGCACAAGAGTCAGATCTGAGGCTCACATGAAGAACGATCTCCGCAGCCTGGCATGGACCCAGCTTCACTCCAACTCTGTTTTAGATATTATTGGGGGTTTGTCTGCATTTTGGCTGCTTGCAGCTCAGTGCTGAACATTTGGCATAATGTGTGGTAAGGGTTATTACGATACACAGAGGTGAGGTAATTCCCATAATTTCTGCAGTGTAGGCAAGTTTGCTTGGCTGCTAGAGTGGTTAGAGCAGGAAGCTTCCCGGTGTGCCGAGATGCTGATTACTGAGGGTCAGCCCTGTGCTCACCATGACATCATAAAACACAACCAGGGCTGATTTATTTAAGAACTGTCGTGTCACTGGTTTCATCAGCAGAAAACCAGAGGACAGAAAAGGTGAGGGGGAGCAGAAGGTTGCACGGTGCAAGATTTATGTTGAGGAAGAAAACACTGATGGCTCCTTTGACGATGATGTGGTAGTCACCAGCAGGCCTGAGGTATGGAGTGGCACTCCTCTATTGCCCTGTCGTTTCCAAAATAAAGAAAATATTAATAGCAAGTCTGGCAGGAGAGGAAAGACCTTGACAAAGCTCTGGGCAAATAAATTCCTTTCTTTCTCCTCACAAAAACTGTGTTTGGTTCTTGAAGACCAACCCACAAGACACAACCCCCCCTAATTTAAAATTAAATTAATAAGACTCAAGCACTATAAAACCAATGGGAATTTCCATTTGAATGAGACTGTAGCATGAATAAGGGAATATATTTATAAATCGACAATGCAAGTCTCCATACTGATAGGGTACATCTCAGCTTTTCCATACATGCAGATGTAAAAACATGTGCTTAGTATAGCTAACATCTCACTTTAAGACCATTTTCCAGACTTGATTCACTAGATTTCAGCTTCAATCCTTTAGCATATTGCCTGGAAAATGTATCACTGGTTTTTATGCCAAAGAGTGCTCAGTGTTTGGTTTGATACCCTACTGACTAAGTTGTTTTTGTAGTTCTAGTATTTCCTTTATCTGGCTGCCTCCAACCCTTTTCAAATGTGAATTAGGACCTTCAACAGGCAGGTGGTATCATTATGAAGGGCAAATGAGACAGGCAGCTTCACTCATTTCCCTCAAGACCCTGAAATATGGGGCTATAAATGCAAAAAAGCATAGTCCAGCTTCTCTGCTGTGGTCAGAAAACTACAGAACCCCTCATTTTCCACAGTAATGTACAATCTGTTTTGAAAACCATATTTGGGTTACAGTCCTGAGAGTCTGCAGCTGTTAGAAGGTGAAAATAGTAACGCCAACTTATTGTAGGTAGGTACAAAACTCCAGATTTTTCAAGTATGTGGGATCTCTCTGAATTACTTCAGAGCAGCCCTTTGGGACCTAAGCAGCTAATTAATTCATTAACTTTCCATAGGCTTTTACTAGCGATACAGATCCTCATATTTCTCCTCCCCTTACCCTTCTCATCACCTCAAGATTCCCTGCATCCAGGGGTGAGTAGTTCTGAAAGGTTAAGCATTTTGGAACTGCAGAGGAAAGCCAATGTTGGCAGTACCAGAAGGAGTAACTGATGCACTCTAGGTTTTGATTATTTATTAATGATCTAAAAGAACAGTTTTACTGTCTATTCATTTAGAGCTTACCAGTGGCAGCTGTGCTGCCTGGTACCTTGAATAAATAATTCTGCTGAAATGAATGTTTACATGCACCTTAGTAGAAGAAATCTTCCATAGAGTGTGTCTGAGCTGGGTTAATATACACATATATCCCTTAAAATGGGATTTATCAGCCACTCTTGAATTCACTGTTATACATTTTTCATTTTTAAATTAAAATCCTACTTCAAGGCGATAAGGGCTTGCATCAAACACATCTTTTATCCATAGGTTGCTCCTATACCCAGTTAAAGGTAGGGGGCATAACAACTAAATTATTTTTTGCTCATTTTGTACTTGAGAAATGCATAGAAGACTTTTGATGGGAGTGCATTGGTATCTTTCAACACTGTTACCACAGGGCTGCTGGGGAATGTTTTCCTTTCCATACTGCATGCACCAAAGAAAAGTGGAGAACATTAGGTAGGTGTTAGAATCTCTTGTTTGCTTTTGTTACTCAAGATGATGACCTGAGCCAGGGAAAGAAACAAATGCATGGGATGCATGATTCCCTTTGGGTGTGCTGAAAGCAGGTACCTTTTAAGCAAAGGAGGGGAGGCATCTCAATCCAAATCCCATTTTGTTACAGTGTAACATTGCCATTCACACTCAGGTCCTGGCACCTTTTCTCTGTTTAAACATGGTTTAACTAAAAATACAGCTTGTGTATTTGTGGCAGAAGTCATCAGAAGAGCAGTGAAGGGGTTTTTATACATTCTCTGGATTGCACAGAGCAATTCCCAGCTCTACATCAGCAAAGGTTTGACTTGAGAGAGGAGTGGATAATTGAAACTGTAATTGAAGTTAGTGAGAACTCAAGATGTTTATCTTACAAATCAGAATCTACTTGTCTCTAGTGTTAACTCCCTTGATTTGAGAAATATTTAGGCCTTGTCAGGATAATTTAATTAAAAAAGTAAAAAATCACAAGCTGTATAATTTAAACTTTCCTCCTCATTGCAACCCTGTATTTTTACAGACAATATGTGGGAAGTCCTGTGTCTCCATGTGCAAGAAGTGTAAGTGGATTTTTTTTTTTGTCAGAAATGAAAGGCTGCTTTTGCAGGGTACCTTGTTTTTAGCCTTATTCAGGGCTGAAGGACTGGGGTCAAGCTGTTAGCTGGCAGAAGCCAGAGGGTTGTGTCTGCCTAGTAGAGCACAGCTTGGCTGTGCCTCCCCCTGCTCCTTCCCTGGGGCTGCTCAGTGCCCATTGTGTCCTGGGGGCTGCTAGAGACCAGTGGCAGAGTCCAGGTAGGCACAATCCTGGTGAGAGAGTGGTAGAGGTTAAAATCAGCCTCCTTGTCCTTTCCTCAGAGGACTAGAGATGTTCAAGCACTGGTCCTGCTCGAGCAAATAATTGCTATGCTGAGAGATGAGGCAAGGTTACTGCCCAACAGCCTATTAAAGAATTTTATTTCTTCAAATAGAATACACCCTTACACTCTGTATTTGGGCCAGACAGGAAAGAAAGTAGGGGCCAGACAGAGAAGGGCTTTCTTAAAAATCTCATTCCTCTGTATTTCTGTGTGGTTTTAGTTGGCAAGCATGTATTTAATAGACAGGCTATAATGGGCCTCCCTAAGTCAACACAAAGAAATTGTATCTTAATTAATATTAGTCATTACAAAATCAGCACAAAGGACGAATTTTGCTCAATTTTAGCAGTCCCAATGACAGTCTGTATATAAATCACAGTATTTTCCTTAAATTCATAGTCTTTGTTTCAGGGCTTAGTTGCATAGTAAAGCCACTGGAGAATTGCTCCCTGGATAATGATTAGATGAAGATTTTTTTTGTTAATGTGAAAAACTTTTAAAGGACTTATGTCAATTATCCCTTCCTTTTGACCCTAACTAATTTAAATTTTAGGCTAGTGAACGTTATACTGGTAGTATAATTAATTTGCAATATTGCCTTTTTTTTTCTTTAAATGAATTGCAGAAGGCCAAGGATTGGCAAACTCACTCAGTAAGTGGTGACTTGAGTTGGTGGTGACCCTTGGTTGTCTGAAATCAGAAGCCCAGAAATACAAGAGGATTTTTCCAATCTTGATCAATGCTGTGTGCAAACCCTGTTTATTTAAATAACATCAGATAGCTGAATGTTCATCATTCAAAGGGAACTTTTTATAACTTTTTTCTCTAGGTTTGGGCTTGCTTTCTGACCCAACTGCTCAAATAAACAGCAGGGTTTGTTGCTCTTTACATACCAGCAGTTTAAGTTCTAAAGCCACTTTTAGTGACCTGAGATCAGATAAATACTCTCCTGGGAAGTTTAAGTTTTTTGCTGACATTCAGTTCGATTAGGAAGGGTACAATTTTGTGAAAAAGCAGAAAAAAGTAGAGATGTTTCTTTCCCTGGAAGATGATTGACCCTTGTTCTTTGCCCTGGAAAAAAGGTTGAGGGAGCATTTCTGCAGGGTGTGCTAAAATGGGTGAGCAGCCTTTTTCTTGTGAAGAAGTCTAAATCAATCTACTCCAGTTCTATGGTCAGAGAAGATCCCAGTCTAAGCTTCCCTGGAATCACTAGAGAAACCAAGTGAGCTTCAGCAAGTATCAGATAGACCCAGAAAGCAAAAATTTAGGATAGGGCTTAGGCTTTTAAAACCACCCCCAACAACCAAAAAAAAGACCCTCAAACACAAAACAACCCAATAAAAAAGCCCCAACAAAAGAGCTGACTCTCTTCCCAAGTCAGCTTGGAAAATATTGATGATCATGAAGGATCCGTTGCTTCTAATTCTCACAGCACAGTAAAAATATAGTCAGTAATTGTAGAGCAATAAGTCCTCATGCATTTCAGAAAGGATCTGGGTGTGGCTGGAAATGAGGGATACTACACCAAAACAAACCTATTTTGCTGTAAATAAAGAGTTCTTGAGTGGACTGGACAGAGAGCATCTATGTAGTATAATTTAATGTGCTGCTATACAATTTTTCTTTCTCCCTCCCCCTACTCTTTTACTTCAGTGTTTTCTTGGACAAGTTTTTCCTGATCTGAATTAAAGGAATAATATTTTATACCCATTGGAATACTTGCTGGTTTTACATCTCTGGATGAACATTAAAAATGTGCATTACTGCTTTTTTCTTCTTTCTTGCTGTACGTATTTCGGTGCCAGATTTATCAGTTGTAGTTTTCCCAATGCTGGAAAATGAATTTGCTTCAAATTATAACTGTTTGAATGGGACCAGTGCACAAACGAATGCCATTACTGTGTGTCTACAATAGGGCCAAACCTCTGATCTCAAATTCAATTTTGAAAATGAGGAGTTGACTCCAATAACTTCAGTCAAATCACCTTGGATTTACACCAGGGGAGCAGAAATCAGAATCTGGACTTTCATGTTTAGTCTGGGAAGCATTTTGAAATTCTTGTGGATGAAAGATACTAAAAATGTATGTTATTATGTTATTCTTTTTCCATATCCCACTTCACATCATAGGACTGACCATATATCTTAGGATAGTTCAACCCACACTTTCCCTAAATTTTACCCCTTTAATCTGATGATTATAGCTCGCTCATGTCATAAATATACAGTTAAAGTTAAGCAATCATGAAACCATTCTCTTCAGTAGTGTCCTGGGAAATGTGAATGAAACCTATTCCACCATTTTTTGAACTAGAATATGGGAAGTCAATATTTCTTCCCATTTTTAATTTATCCAGTCTTTTCTTGCCAGTAGTTTACTCGAAAACTTCTTAATGCACAGTCTGCAAACTTGGCTTGGACATCTGAGAAAATGTTGTGTATGTTAAACATTTGCTAATAATAGCAAATCATAAGCAAACTGCAAGAGGAGAAACTGCTGGCTTAATGTATAATAAATATAATAAACAGCTAGTGGAATAAAAGATCTTTGGAAAGATAAGAAACAATACTGAAGTCAGTGCTTACTATTGTGCAATCCCATGGAGTTACCTCTTCAGAAAAGCTTGGATGATGAACTGAGAACTGTCCTCAGGCTTGCAGCTTTTTTGTCTGCATCTGGCAATCCATGAACGCACATCTGCAAAGTAAAGCTTAACAATTCCATGAAAAGCTGAAGCCTAAGGACTAAATGGATGAAAAGGGGAATTTAATGTGGATGGATGAATATATGGTGCTGGAGCAGACACACCTCACGCCAACCCTTGCTCTGGGGGACCTCACAGCTGGGGGCTATGGTGAGCTGGAACCTCAGGTATGTAGGGCCTCTAATCCCACCCCTACTGAAATCAGGGGGAAACAGACTCTCAGCTCAGCTTAAATTTCTCTTTATCTGGCCAGGTTCAGGGAAGCACATTTAAAGTACATTTTCAATCATGGGCTTTGCTCTTTTTGATCAGAACTTGCACTATTCTCCTGCTTGATATATGCACCTCAAATTTTGTCCCAGCAATTTGGTTTTCAAGTTTTAAAAAACAGTTAACTAGCCCAAAGTATTTTTCTTTTCATGGCTCAGTTGATCTTAAAGCAAGGATCAGAATGAAGCTTTGTAGCTCTTTCAAACTTTGGGTGGTTTTATGGCTTTCTGGTTCTTGAGTTAATAGTTCAGAAAAAAAAATTGGAATACACAAAAAAACATTTCAGCTCTTCTGATATGTAGTTAAATTTTCTGGAATAATGACAAACTTTGTTCATTACTACAACTATCTGAACTCAAACTAAGACAAGCCAGGAATAACAGCACTAAATACATTTCCAGGAGTAGGGTCTTTTAATATCCCCTGCTAATACAATTGTAACAAAAAGATCGTGCCTGAATCTTCTACAGGACTTTTCCTCTTGGAGTGTTTTACATAAAAGGCTGGTGATGCTAAGCTCTTGTTAAATGAGAAATCACGGTATGGTGTGATGGGAAGGTTATCCAGTAAACAAATGGAAGGAGTGAGACTGAAGCTGACTCTTTTGTGGTGAGTTAGCTGCTACACCAGTGCCTGGCCAGGGCTGTTCATTGTCAGACTGCAGTCTGCCTCTGCACACTCTGCTCCCAATGCTCCACCAAAAGAGGCTGGAGCTGCCTCAGCTCCTCTCAAGGTCCGTGCTGTCTCTTGAAACAAAAACTCACTTTCTCAATTTAAACTCTGCTCACAGAGAAAGCTAAAAATGTCGAACTTGTCTGGGGCAAAGGGGAAAGGGCTCAATGCTAAGAGTGTTAGCAGCTGGTTAGCAGTTTGTCTAAGACTCCATAAATAAGAGGGGGTGGGGGGGAAACCCCAAACGCTGAGACCTGTAATTTAGAATGGATATCATTGAAGGCCTTGGAACATAACGTTCTGTGAAAGAACACAATTTAGCTTGTTTGATGAGGTACTTGAGCATAGAAGGCAAATGGCAATACGTGTGGCAGTGTTCACTGAAGATCAAGTACAACTTCTTGTCTTGGAGATGTAGCAAGACAAGCAGAGGACTGTATTACTTTGAGGGTCTTTAAAAAATGAGCAGCAGCCGATAGAGAGTTTCCTTTGCTATTATCATGTTCAAAAAGGGTTATTTCTAATGCATAATGAAGTGCATATACTTTGCACAGTCTTTCGAATAAAGTAGTTGTCATGGGGAATGTTGCTACTCTCTATTAGTAATGCAGAACAGCTTTCCCACAGGTGACATCTATAGAAAGCCCTCCCTACTACCATTTCTGGACAGTCCTGGCTATTTAATTCCACATTTAAATCCATCCTTTTACATTCTAAATGGAGGAAACAAGAAGCCTAGTTGCATGGGTCGGTATTTCAAATAACTTTATTATAAATCTTTTCCAGGCCTATCAGTTTCTTCCGGGCTTTTGCCCTGCAAAAGAGTTGTATTATATAAACAGGAAACATATAGGAACTTGCTAATTGCTGGGGCTTTTTTCTGGTTTATTTTTCTTCTGCAGCAACATAGGCTGCTTTTCTTATTGTCACTGGAGGGATCAAATTACACCATGGAGCTTGGATGCTGGAGAAGAATGTTAAAGCACTAACCTTGTTCAGGCTCGAGGAAGTGGGGAAGGTTATGTCTCTGCTCTGTTGATAAAGCCCATGAGTTGTTTCTTTCAAAACTTCCTTATAAACCTTGTTGAAAAGATAGTTTGGGAAATTGTCCCAAAAATCAAGAGACAATTGATTTGTGGGAAAACTGCTTTTCTGTCACAAGGTGATGCCGAATGCTGGGGGTTTTAAAGGTGCTGCCTGGGCTGGCCAGTATATCTATGAGTGCTGCACAGCGTTAAAGTTGGTTTTTTTTCTGGCTATGATGTCATCCATCTGTAGATGCCACCTCAGCCTTGCTTTCAGCTGAGATAGATTCTCTCTGAGGCCTTGTGGCAACAATGCTAACACACAGACACAAAAATATCCAAAAAATATTAGAGTTGGCTCTTACTTGAAGAAAAGATACAGAAAAGGCTGCTCACTGACAAAGACAGCTGGAGGCAGCCCTGTAAACCACTTGAGGATCTCCTGTTCCCAGCTCAGAAAAATCCCCATTCAACCAGGATGAGTCCTTATGTATGATCCTTTAATCACAGACCAAGGTCAGCTTTTAAATCCATTATAACCTTTGTTTCCACACTAGGTTTTTGGTACAACTACCCTAGCTTCTGACTTTGACTATTTCAAGGTTCTCTACCAAGCACAGGGCTTTCGTTGTTTTCTTTCTTTTTTAGTGCTGTTGTCTGAGGGACTGTGATTGCCACTTATGTTGTCCCTTTTTGTCTTTGCTTTTGCTAGCAATCACTGTGAACCAGCTGGAAGAAATCCTTAATACATGTAATAATCATGTATTGATACACAGTTTTCTTGCATGATGCATCATACAAGATACTTGCAGAGTTTCTGCTGCAGTGGACTGATATATGACTGAATTTATTGTGCGCCCCTAGATCCATATCTGAGAAAATATATAATGTTATTGCCCTGCTAATAATAGTTTCCTTGTTTGCCAAGAAGAAAAATGATCATTGCTGGGATCTTTAGGAGTCATCATAAATTAACTGGAAAATAACCCCATATGTGAAGTGCTGGAGTGTTTCTTGGAGCATGCTCAGTCGGTCCCCACAAGGAAACACACCCCTCCTTGTAGCTCTTCTAGGAAAACAGAAGTGTGAATATTTTCCTGAGAGAAAGGGGGTTTGTTGTTGATAGTGTACTGTCAGTGCCAGAATATCATATGCTTTTGCAATATATTTACAGGCAATTGGAAGGCCTGAGGAGATAAGTGATTCAAAGGAGCAGCGTGCTACAGAAAACAGTCGGTGAATCAAAGGGAAAACGTGGAGCTAATGAGACAGAGTGATGATACAATGAGGAGTTTACCAGTAATCCTCAGGCAGTGCTTTCTGCTCCCTTCTGAAATTATGTCAAATTCTCTCGCTGTTATAGTAAAACATTTCTGAAATGAAGACCAAGACTCCACATAAAACAAAAATAAATCCTGGGCTATAATGAGGCACTCGTCAAACATTTCAAAAAGTAACAACCAAGTAGCAGGGAATGTTATACTAACCTGGTACTTCTGCTTGGTTACAGTTATTGATATAAAAACTTCCTTGGAGGTCTATGGCTCTCTTAGGATGGCCACCTCATATACTGAATTGTGTGTTTCCCAGGCAACAAATGCATTTTGCTTCTGTGCTTCAAGTTTACTTAGGGAGAAATGAGCCCGTCAGGATGTAGGGGACCTAAAAGGGGAAGGAAGGGAATAGTTGCAACATGAGAATATCAAGCAACAAGGAGAATCAGCTTTTTTTCTTGCCCAGAGCTGGTCCTGCATAACTCAGTCCAGGGCAGCCCCAATGAAGCTGGTAGAGAAACCTATGCAAGATGAGTGAAGCTGGCTCCAAATTTGAGGCATTTGTCTGAAAATGCCTTAGAAGTAGAAAATCTATCAGATTTCAGTTAAAATAACAATTCTTTGCAGCTCTGCCAAATGTCTGCAGGCTTCTGGTGATTTATTGTTGAACCAATGCATGGAGAAAGCTGAGGTCTGCCTTCCCCTCTTTCCACGCCAAACAGAGGAACCTTCACAAGACCTTGGCACTTGTCAGATTTAAATCCTTAGGGCAGTATTTCTCACCTCAAGTGCAAAATTCACCACTTCCCTGTGAAAATCGGTCTGGGTGAGAACTGCACACGGAGCAGAGCTCACTACTGGCGTTTATGCAAGATTGATTATGTGGGTTTTGGGTTTGCGCTTGGTAGTGTCAGAAATAGGGGGGAGGAGGGGAAACTGCTAATTATCCTCCACCCTCTTTCCCAATAAACTTAAAATAGCTGTGTTAGAGTGCAATCTGGGCCTGCCTAATCTCAGTACTGGTTTTGAGAAATAATCTCATTCCCACTCTCTCAATTTCTTTGAAACGTAGTGAATTAGAATTACATGTAAATGCCAGCAGTATTTCAAAGCGAGCCTGAAGCACCATGTCTGGTCTCTAATTAGTACTGCAGTGTGTGGCCTGTAAACTTGATGATAAATGAAGCAATTGGCCATCAGTGGCTTCAATTAGATGGCAGTAAAAATGGTAACAAAATTAAGTCACCAGCAAGGAAATTTGCTCTGAAAAGTGCTGCTGTGGGTTGACTTCAAGCTTTGCAATGAATTGGGGCTAATTGGCTTGTTTGTTCATTGTTTCTCAGGGGCAGGGCAACTGCCTAATTAGTGAGAGCTCTCCAGGGCCCAAAGAAAACAGGAAGGGAAGATGTGACATGGTTCCTCTCTCGGAGTACTTTACCTCCCCACACCAAGCAAATGCCTGCAGGGAGAGCACACACTTCTCTTGCTCCTCTTTTTGCAAGTGGAGCAAATTGGCCAGTACTGATTAGCAGATATTTTCTTAAGCCTTGGATCACAGAGCGTTTTTCAGACAGCTATTGATGAATCAAAATTCAGCAGAGCCTTCTCAGACCCTTTTCTTGAAGCAATAATCAGAAGCCAGGAGCTGGCATTGTACTGGGAAGAGAAGTAAAAGGCAGTGAGCCCTGTGACTGCTGAGCCCAGCAATACTTTTTTTCCCAACTGTGTCTTGCTGTGTTGGTTTTGACACTTAAGTGAGGGAAAATAAGAATGCTATGGTGCTTTTCCTAGTGTGAGATTCACCAGTGTTTTCCCACTTTGCCCAGCCAGTACTTTATTCCAGGACGCTCCCCTCTGTGTAAACAGGACAACTTAACTGCTACCAAAAGTACACAATAGGGAAAAGAGTCAGGCTGGTGGTAAAAACTGTTTCCTGTCTGCTATTCTGAATACGTTTGTCTGTCACCACCTGTAAAGTCATGCCTCTCAGTGGTGATTATCATTATTTTAGTGGGAGCCATTGAGGCTGTCTCACTTTCCATAACTGCTTTTCAAAGATGATGAAGATGCCCAAATTATGAGATAGAAGCAAAGTGTGAAAAAACAAGGGATTTTCAAATTGGGGTTTACGTTTTCAATTAGGAGACTTTGTTATTGAAAACAAGAAGCCAATTTGTCAGAAGCAAAGGCTAATTTGTCTTCACCTCTAAAGACCAGAGGGAAACAATACATCCTGCTCACTCCAGACCCTCTGGGGAAAAGCAAAAGAGCTGCCCAGTGCCAATTCTCCCAATTCAGCCTCTCTAGGAACTGCTGTGCATGTTTGAGAGGACTATGATTATTCCTTTTCAATTGTTACAGTATCCTAAAATGCATCCTAATTGAAATACAGCTACTAGATGGGGACAGGGGTGAAGAATAGAGGTATTGTAATGCCAACACAGGTTATGTGATTCAGGAGTAAGCTAGGGAGAGCTGGGATCTGGCCCTGCTGAAAAATTCATTTCTGAAGGTGTTAAGCCCATCTGCTTCCAGGAAAGATATTGTATTTCACTATAGATTTTACCAGAACGATACCGAGATTATTTGGAGAGTGTTTGTGAAAATTGAGTATTCAGTTTGATAGTACAAACATGCTGCTCTGGCACGCTGTAACACTGAATTTACTTAAATTTTTTTGTATCTCAGGGCTGACAGCTCCAGTGGCACTTCACTCATGGTACATTCATTGTACAGCACCCTCTGCATTTTACTTAAAATGCCATACAGAATTTTTACCTGCCTGTCTTCATGCTGGATGTCCCTGTCCTTGCCTCAAGGAACTCTGTGTATTGGCTCTGCCCAGAGCAGTGTGGGAAGGACTCCACACTGGGCTCTGCAGGGACAAGTGGACTCTCGAGAGATAAAAACAAATGTCCTGGAAAGGTGGGATGTGTTTACATGCAAAGTGATTTCCACTGACACGTTCTTGTACTCTATTGGGTGTTATGTGAGAGATGTGAAAATGTTATATTTTCATATAATAATCACGGTGGGGGTAAGGTTGAAGGGACCACAGTGTGTCATCTGGTCCAACCTCCCTGCTCAAGCAGGGTCATCCCAGAGCACATGGCACAGGATTGTGCCCAGAGGGTTCTTGAATATCTCCAGTGAGGGAGACTCTACAACCTCTCTGGGCAATCTGTTCCAATGCTCAGTCACCTGCACTGGAAGTAAAAAAGCTCTTCCTCATGTTCAGTGGAACTTCCTGTGCATCAGTTTCTGCCCATTGCCTCTTGTCCTGCTGCTCAGCACCGCTGAGCACAGCCTGGCTCCTTGCTCTGACACCTCCCTTCAGACACTGACAGACATGGATGAGGTGCCCTCTCAGTTGTCTCCTCAAGCTCAGGAGGCCCCTTGGTGTTGCTGCCATTCTCTGGATAAAGACCAACTGCCCTAAGTGCTCAGAATTGTACTTTTTTCAAAATGACACATTTCCAACAGTAACCTACTTCTTGATTAATTTATTTTCTTCAGAGAAAGAAATTTCTTCTCTTTCAGTGCTGTTGCCTCTGTTCCCTAAACAGTTGAGCTGTGGTGTTCAGAAAGGCTTCATGGTGTTTCAAAGAACAATCTACCATTTTGCTTCTCTTCAGGGAAGTGTGAACCAATGCAGTTAGAAATCCTGGCTGACATCTAAATTCTTAATGAGAGGAGTATGTTCTTGCAGAGCAGAGAGAAATAACTGAGGCTGCATTGCATCCCCTGCTAGTTGTGGTTATTATCAGTATACATATATTACTAGCAAACTGCTGGGCTGGACGTTTAGCCCATAAACTAAAAATACTTTTATGTTTTGCTCCTCTGTTTGAGGAGTTGCAATTGGAAAAAAATAAGGCTGTTATTTAAAAACAGGCTGCTAAAATGAGACACATAAAATATTGCAGTATTTTTATTATATATAAAATGAAGTCTCTGCATTTGTTTTTTATTATTGCGTTACACACAACAAATGAATATGCTCTGAGCCAACAATTTCTACTGTTACACATGTGCACTGTGTTCCTCTGACTGCACAGGGTTTTGACTAAACTCTTCTAACCAGTTGAAAGAGTAGGCTGAATGATATTAGCTTAAGCAATGAGAGTCAACAGGAAATGGGGGATTTGGGATCTGAATAGTGAAACGAGTCTTGGAGCATGTCATTTGCACAATGGCAGTTCTTGGCATCCAGTGGCTTTGTGCTAAAAATGAGAGTTTATTCCTTAAAAATCTCCAATTTGGGGAATGTGTGGTGGGCTTGAAAGAGCTCAGAACCTCTTGCCTGAACGACACCACTGGGGCTGTAGGGCAGATGAAGACTTTAATCACTTCCAGTCATCTGCTTTGCATGGTTCAACAGGAATGAGTTAGAGAGCATTACAGCGAGCAATGCCAGCATGTAAGACATTTTGAATCACTGGTACTTAAGGACCGGTAAAATCTTAGAGCCAACAATATAAAAAATATTACTATGCTATTCCAGTTTTATCTGCAGTGGTGACACAATACCTTGCCTACCCACTCCACAGCTCCCTGTAGAGTAGTAACTGAATGCCAGCTAAAATTGCCTAGGAAAACAATTTTTTGTTTTAGATTCATTGCAGAAGGACAATCAAAAAAGAAGAAAGAACAAAGTTTCCTCATCTTGAAGTAGCTTTAAGGAAGCATGCAAGGTCTGGGATTCCTTTTGCTTAGTTCAATATTAGTGTTGAATCTTTGGAAATATTCCTGATGCATGTCAGTGGAAACCAGGAAAGAATAAGGTCTGATAACTTCATTCAGAGATGAATAATGGAATAGACCAGCAATCACAAATCTTCCAATATTGGAGGAGAACAAAGCTTTTCATCGCAAAACTGTAGCTGGATGCAAGCAGAGAATAGAGGTTTGTCACATCAGAGAGCCTTCAGAAACATACAAAGCAAACAAAATTAAGATCAAAGAGAAATTTAGAAAGATGGTTTTTAAAGGGTCTGAGCATTGCCAGGAAAGCTCTTTTGTTGTTTTTTTTTTCTTCTTTTTATTGTCCTAATCCATTGACTATGGTAACATCCTAAAGATAGGAAGAAAGTCCATGGCCCTTGTTGGTCCACAGTGAAGGATTAAGTTGTGTAATGCATAAATCATGCTGTCAAGCAAAAGCTTGGCTCATCCTGCATGCCAGTATTAAAGTCTACTGATCCCATCTCACCTATGTTCTTTACCTACAGCAGTGCCTTGAAAAGCTGCATTAATTTCAATTTGGATCTGAACCCTTCAGTGCCAGTTCATGCTGAGCCTAATACTCATGTACCTTCAGTGGGTACCATTGTCTTTGTAATGATTGCTGTGACATGGTGAAAGCAACAGAAACAAAGACTGGAAATGTTTCTACCTGCCCCTGGTTTACTATGCTCCCTGTTAATGCAAGATGGGATGTTCCAGATGAGTCCTTAGTTCTTTTCTGTCATCGTACCTTTCAGAGTGAGTTGTACATCTGTTATCACTCCAGAGTGATTAGTTATCCTTGCATCTGATTGCAAGATTAAAGTATACTTAAAAAGGTAGAAAATGGCAGGGGGTGTAGAGTCCATAACGTGAAGAGAAACCTCATTCCAGGATTAGACTATTACCCACCATTACCCACCATGGATGTTCCTCCATGGATTGACCAAATGGCTTGGTCAAATACTCATTCCTTGACTCTATTTAGTCTCTGGACAGGTGAAAATTGAACTTAGTTACAGCAAATGAACTTAGCAGCCAATGAATTAGTGCAGGGAAAGTAAAAATGTCTTTCAGACAGAGTACAGTGAAGAAATCTTTAGATGGGATGGTGTGAAGGAAGATATGAATATTAATATTCTGCAAGGCCAGGACAAGTATGTTTGCCTAAGTGCTAATAGTCGTTCATTATTATGGGATTATTTAAGGCAGATTACTTTCCTAGGTTGCTCAAAAACTAGCTCCCTTGACAGCAAAATGCAAAATGTCTGTTAATTTCAGCGTACAAAGACGGGGCACAGATATGTATATATATATATATGCACACACAAACACACAAAACCCAAAATACTTCCTAGTCATTCACAGTACTCTTTTTATGTCTGCTCATCTGCTTCTACAAATGCTGAAGCAAAAATATATGTATTTCCAGCTTATGAATGAGTTTGTTCTCTGTATTTATTGGTAACCTACAAATTATGTTAAGATGGATGGAAAAGACTTTCCATTCTTTCATGTTGGCACCTCTATAATTTGGAATACAGGAGCATGGGCAATCCCTTGACGTTCCAAGATCAGAACATACTTCAAAATAGCTACTCATACTGGCAAGATAGGTTTTTGCTGGACCAACTCTCTTCTGGTGCCCGTCACGGGTTAATAACTTGTCTGCATCAGGATAGCGAGGAAGAGCATAAACCCTGACAGATGCAAGGGAATTTGTTTGTGTGTTTATTGAACATGTTCTCTTTTAAACAAGTTTCAGTAATTTCTCTGGCAATGCTCAAGACACTGGTGTGGATAGTTTCTCAGAACTCTGAGATTTCTTGCTGCCATCATGACCTTTTCCTCTGAGTGATTTGATCTTACCACACCATTCCAGGTGAATTAGGAAATAAGCTGAGCACTGAACACTTTGAGAACTATTCATTATGTACCATTCCATAAAAGAAAAATAAATATGAAACAAAACCTCTCAGTTATCAGGGAGACTGTGGGAAGGAGTAAATAAATGTCAGGCATGAGTATTTGCCTGAAAGTTAATAAAAAGTAGTAGCAAGGACAGGCTACTCAAAGCACCTCTCATGTATGGCAGATGCTGTGTGTGATTGATATCTGGGGCTGGTGTGTGCTGTGCAATGACGGATGGTTATCTCATTTAAGCTGCAGTGAGTAACACTCTGAGAAGGGCTGCCAGGCTTACTTCTACATCTGTGTTTTCTGCAGCCAGATGAAAGTCATTTTCTAAGAGCTGGCAATTGCTAACAGGGTGTGCACCGATGGGCTCTGTCCAGAGGTGAAGGTCTTTTCCACAGGGGCTGAATGCATTTTTGGCAGCTTATGTTGCTCTGAAAAATCAATAGATTTTTGTAACTGTTTGTTATCTGAAGGCTGTGTTATGCTGTGCAGTGGTCTTCAGAGCAAGGTGGATTAGAAGTAGATTAGAGTTGCAGTAAATATGGCTTTGCATCAGGCTCTTGCTGTTTGAACTTTCTGTGGTTTGCAGTGCAGACCTCCTTATCGCTGAGCTTCTCCCAGCCAGGAATCTCAGGAAAAGGAGTGTTTGTAGTTGAAGACCAGGTTTTGGTTATGATTTTTTTTTGTTGTTTTTGTGGGGGGTTTGTGCATGTGTGTGTGCGTGTGTGTGTGTAGCTTGTTTTTTGTTTGTTTGTTTTGTGTGTTTTGTTGTTTTGGTTTTTTAAAAATTCCGAATACTTGTATTGCAATATGAAACACTGTCCATAAGTCTGACGCCAAATGATTTCCTGGTGTGCTGACATAGTAAAGGCAGATTGTGAGGTAGCCCATACCCTAAGGAAGCTTGCAATACAAGCAAATAAATTTTAAAAAAATGGAAGGGCATAATGAGTCATGCAGGGTTTATATTATTTTTTTCTGGCTTTGCAACAGAAGGGAAAGAAGAACTCTGATTTCTCCTGTTGACATGCCAATATTCTGTCCATTAGTCCACATAAAAAGTAAATGATGCTTACATTCTCTTTTCACACAATTATATGCTGGTTATTGCCAGCTCACAATTTTATTAGGCTATCCATATGTTCTCTGGCTTTTTAAAATCTTAGATCCTGGACATGTATAATTACATGAGAACCTCTCTTAGGATTTATTTTGTTCATTCTTGCTTTTATTTTTAAGTAGGTCTAGACCTTAAGGAGGAAAGCTTAAATGTGCTTTGTGAATACAAATTGCTCAAAAACCAGAAGGCAAATAAATGAGTTAGAAGGGGTTGCTGCTTTGCTTTGTTTCTTAGAGACATTGTGGTAGTTAGGCCAAAGTCTCAAATTTTTTAAGACTGATTCAACATTTTTTGAATCCTTTGGCTTTTCTCTACCCTGGTTCTGAGAAGCCTCTGGAAGAGGAGTCCCACAAACCCACAGAATTGGGCCTGTTCTGTTTTCTCTGTGATTTGATTTTGCTGCATTTCACAGCAATGCTCATTCCCACCTGGGGAGAGTGAAGCATAGTTTGGAAACTGGAGATGAGCTTTCCTCAGGCACCAAATATTAGAGGCTTAGAAATGCTTCCCTTCTGTCATGAAAGGCAGCATGACAGCAACAGAAATGAGAGAGGCAGAGAGATTTAGGAAAAAAGGAACAAAAGAGTGGTTGTGATACATTCTCAATACCACTATGCTATTCCTTGGCTGCTGTCCTCTAATTATTAAAACATGCTGTTGGCTAATGCGTGTGTTTTATTCCCGGGGGGTTTGCACAGAATTATTCACATTTATGCATTTCGTGTCTCATAAGCCTGGATATGAATAACAACGACAGACACCTGATTGTCCTGAGCAGTGTAATGTCAGTCAAATGAGTTCTCCAATTCAAACCAACAGGTAGCAGTAGTTTCTGGAAATGAAATTTTGTTGTGGAAGTAGCATTATTCAGGTTAGATGTTTTGAAATATTGAGGGTGGTGTGCTCAGCTCTTTTGCTTGTGAGTAGGTATAGTTGTCTGGCAGTTCTAATAACCTGGGACTGTCACCTCTGTTAGCATAAGAAAATAGTGGAATATTAGTCCCTGACTCTGAGCAAGGCATAAGGCAGTTCTGACTGTGGATAAACTGATAGCCCCTAATGGGTCTGAACACCTGCCTACCTTCCACCACTCACATGGATCTTATGGATTGGATTAAAAGGACAGCTTCAGGAATCATTCTGCCTGTGAACTTCACAATCAGTAGGTATCAAGTATGTTATTTTCCACAGTGGCTGGCCCTGATTTGTCCATCCTTGCTGTCTTGATATTCCCTCTGGGACTCATCTAACAACAATGCCACTCTTTGTCCAGATTTTTTAAAAAATTAAACAATAAACCTCACTAGATTCCCTATGGATATTTGTCCCCACAAAAAAGTCCAAACACAAGGCTTCTTCCTTAATGCCACAGCTAAGCCTCCAATTAACAAGTATCCAGAACCACCCTAGACCAGAGCTATCTGTGTTATTTGAGCAAGGCAAGGTAGCTCCCATGCATCTCCCTGGCTGAAATGATCCATGTGTATTGGAGTTGCTTTGCATTTCACCAACAGTGCAGGGCAGGCAGTCCTTCCTGTTGCAGGCAATCTGAGTGCTCCTTCCCCTCCATGCAGAATAATTAACCTGGCTCCAAATCTGTCCCCCAGTGGTGCCTGGCTGCCTGCCTGCCTGGGTCCCTGTGCGGGGCATGAGCTGCTGGTGCACCTTGCTGGCTGCAGCATGTGTTCCTGGGGAAATGCCAGGAAATTGCTCCTTCCCTCTCAATGCATTAGAGAATAATTTAGGTTGGAAAAGACCCTTGGGATCCAGCCAATGCCAATTCCATCACTAAGCTATGTATCTAAGCACCGTGTCTACATGTTTTTTAAATAACCCCAGGGTGGTGATCCATCTCACTTTTCCCTCTGCAAATTGAGGGCTGCCATTGCTTCAGCCTTTACTGGCTTGCTCAGATGGTCAGAGTTGGAGAGCATCTCAGCAAGTGAAAGAATTTACATGCTTTAGAGCCCAGTACCAGGCTGGGGAGGAAGAAAGGGTCTTAGATGTGACACCTGATGCTATGGTAATGCACATCCATGTGCAGAGGGAGGAGACAGCAAAAAAAAAAGGTCAAATTGAACTTTGCTTAGGGGTAATCAAGGGATGTGACACAAGCCTAAGGAGCTGAAGGTGGCTCTGGCCACCTGGTTCTGGGCTCCTGGGTGGGCATGAGCAGTGCAGGGTGCCAGCCTCACGCTGTGTGTAGCTCTGGGACCCCAGGGGGATGATGGTGATACACCCTTGAGAAGCCTTTGCCCCAAATCCACTCACTTTCCTCTGAATTCCAGTATTAGGATGTGCCCAAGCCAAATATGCTATCTTACATTCCTACCATGAGGTTTTATGGAAAAAATCTATCCATTGATTTAAACTTAACCAGACCTTGCTGTATGGAGAGCTGGGTACCATTTCCTGCTGGATGATTTGTCCTGCGACAGCTACAAGAGAGGCTGATGAAAAATGAGAAGAATGTGCTGGCCATCTTAGCAGCCATATTTCACAGTGTGGTTTTGAAACTGTTTGTTTTCTTAACTTCCTGAGGTCAATGGTTACGGGAGATGGATGTCACCACATGTGCTCATTTGGAAAAATAGCAATGGTCAGGCTGTAGGTTAGTGAACAGCAGTATGGGAAGGCAAAGAAATTAAAACAAAATAAAACAAACCCTAAAAAAAGTAACTTACTTGTTTGGGATATGGCCAGGATTTCAAAAATCTCAATTCAGGATGTTAATTAGGAAAATTCAACAGGACTTTCAGTTAATAGATGATTTGTTCTAGATCTGAATAAATGATACATAAATATCTAGAGTTACTCTAGGCTTTTAAAATTAACATTGTGGCTTTCTTGAATTCAAATATGACTACAGGCAGTTTCCCATTTCTTCCAGAAGGCTTTTGATCTCAACTTAGCATTAAAATTTCTTGTTATTCATCAGGTACTGGAAATGCACTCAGGATACCAATTGAGCACTTGAAGATACGAATTATTAAGAAAAGTAGTCACTACTTTTGTTTACAGAAGTCTAAATGCTTGGAGGTTTTAAATAAAACACATTTGGAATTTAAGTTGTGAGACAAATTCAAGCAGCGAAAGTGCAATAGTAATGGTTTTAGCACTTACATAAAAGCCTCATTGCCAGCTCCAAACTATTTCCCAAATAAGGATGTGCATCCTCATTTTACAAACAAAGAAGGCTGATGTATTTTATTGGTGCTTAAGTGCAGGGCTAAAGACCCTGAGCCAGCTGAGAGGGAGCAGTGCTCTCCATGCTCCCCACTCAGTGCCCAGCCCAGGCGGTTGCTCAAAGCCCCTGGGACCCTGACATCTTTAAAACCCAACATGGTTTAGCCTGGTGACTGCTGGCTGGAAGTGCCACCCAGCTGGATGTGCTCCCTCCCTGTGGCACAAGACACAACCGGGTTGGGACAGTCCGTGCCGAGCAGTGCCTCTGTCTGAGTCAGTGCCCGTGCAGCATCCCTCTGGCATGGGCATGCCATGCCATAGTTAGCTGTGGGATTTGGCACACCATGCCTACTGGCTCTTCTGGAAGAAATGCCGGCTGGCTGTCTGGGAATATTCTGCTTCTGGCAATGATAAAGAGCTAGGCAATGCTCCCTCCGCTACTTCAGCTTCCTGGCTGCGTCGTGCAGCGCATTTGGTGATACTCAGTGCTGGCTAGTGATGAAAAAGAAATGAATTGGAAGGAAGGAGTATGACAAAAACGAATGGTATGGTATAACAGAGACTGGCTACAACGCGTGAGACGCCAGTGTGGAGCAGTTATGCTTAAAAATGCTGAACAGATGGCATAGGACAATGCAAAGATTGTTTAACATTACCCTGAGGTATAGTGAAATATTGTCAGGTGTGGGAATGGAGTGAGATTTTCCAAAGAGGTCTTCTGGGACTGCTCACACACCCCAGCGTGTTGGCAAGCATTGGGAGACAAATTGAAACTAATAGCTGAGCAGGTGAGACCAACAGGATCTGCACTCCTGTTGCTAAAATGAGTCTTTAATAACACAGGGTGGGACAGTGCCGTATACTTGATAGCTGCTTTTGTTGCCATTACAACTAATTTGTTTTATGTAGACATTGGAAAAGATAAATTACTAGTAGCAGAGGTGATTAATATGTTTTGCAGAAACACTGCAGCTCTTCTTTCAGATGCCAGGGTCCACACATAGGGAAATTTTCAGGGAGCTTTGAGCTCTGGCAGCCACTTTAGAGTGCCAGAAATGAAAGAACTTACTAGGTTAAAACCAAACTTTAACAAAATACATTTTAATGAAGGAAAAAAAAACTAAGCAGTCTACTAATCTTAAAAAAAAAAAAAACCTATTACAATTAGCTAGTTGCACAAGCATCTAAAAAAAGTAATTACACTGGATTTTTTTAAATGTTAATTTCAATATCACATTAAAATAATTAAGAAAAACTACTACTTCTTTCTTGACTTCTGTCTGAAAGTATAAGACAAAAGTTGTCAACCGCTTGCATGTGGCTCCTGTGGAATCAGCCCAAGAGTGTTTTCAGTTAAAAGAAAAAATGCTCTAATTTTTTCAGAATTATATTGGCTTGGGATGTGATGATGCTGGAGAAGTGTTTTCTGTTTTATTCATAAAACCAAAAAATTTTGGAGGTCATATGTCAAACTTGAGTTTTTCCTGTTTTCCACAAAATCAGCAGGTGGTACTTGCAAGAAAACTCTATTCTTCTAATTTACAAAAATTCCCAAGAATAAAATATACGAGAGAGCTGCAGTTGGTTCCAGTGTGAAACTTGGCAAGAAAAAATTTTGCCTGCAAAAATCAGGTCTTATTTATTACATTTGGCACTTATTCTTTTTCATTATGCAATAAGGACATGAAACATCTACTAGATGTTCCCTAGAGATGGACAAAGTTCTCCCTTGAATTCTTTCTTATAAGAAATGTATGCACATAATTTTTTAAAAGGTTTCCATGAAATAAAAAAGTGAAAGCTGAAAATGTTGCGAGGTTATTTGGGATATTTTTGTCATGCCCAAACAAAAACCTAAATAAATATTACTTTTACAAAACCCAGAAAAAAAATCAAATAATATTGTTTTCGTTTTTAATTTCCGCTGAAAGATTTCAGGAGCTGTTTTTTCTCTGCTTGTCAACTCTCCTAATCTCCTCCTTTCTCCTGGAAGCATCTTTTTTTTCCCCTGGAGTCCTTCACAAGCCTTTGTTATTGTTTACAAATATTAAAATTCTCAGCAGGAATCTACAATTTCTAGGAGTTCCTGCCTATATTGTATAGGTCCAGGTTTATAAACTTAGGCATTTTGGTTTTTAAGAGTTTGATTCTGTAGTTTTGGACAAGGAAACACTCTTCCCTGTGAATGTCAGATATTGACATACCAGGACCAAGCCCAATTGCTGTTGGCCTGGAATTCCTGGGGGTTTTGATCCCCCAAGAGAACATGGTTTGGTGGTGGACTCTGGTGAAAGGCCATGCCCTGGAGGAGGACTTGATGCCCACATTGGGCTGGCAGGAGATGACAGAGGACACCATAACCATAGGTGCCCTTCTGGGAATCTTCTTTTAGCTTTCAGATGCCAAAAGAAGTCCAGAGCTTTAGGAAGCTCTTCCAATCCAGCCTCCAGTAGTCACAGGCCATGAAATATTTCTTCTTGCTATTCTCAAGGACAGCTGTAGCCTGCTTTGCTTTAGAGGTTGCCCAAGGAAGTTGTGGATGCCCCAGCCCTGGCAGTGTTCAAGGCCAGGCTGGACAAGGTCTTGAGCAACCTGGTTGAGTTGGAGGTGTCCCTGCCCAGGGTGGGGGAAAGAGGGGACTAGATGTTTTTTAAGGTCCATTCCAACCTCTTAACATCCTATGACTCTATGATTATATGATTCTACGATTCTACGATTCTTGCCTTTGAAACCTGTGTTTCCCAGTGATTCTCCTCACGCATACCACAAGAACTAACACTGAAAAATAAATTCTTGTGATGCATTTCTGCATTTGCTGAAGAGCACAGCTGTCAATATTTTTAGAAATTAAATCATCAAATTAAGATAGCAATTGTTTCCCATAAAATAAACTATACTGGGTGCCCCAGACAACACATATGTGGGAATTAATCTCAACCAGGCAGTGGCTTATTTAATTGATTAAGTTATAGATATGGTAAGTAACCACATTTGAGTCAATGCAATAAAGCCAAACATATGCTTTGCCTCTGCAGGACTGGAGCCTAAAAGCTGAAAAGGTATAAAAGAGTCGCTTGGCTGGAAACCATCAAATTTGTAACCTTTCACTCTTTTACTATGTACAAAAGAAAATACCTTGTATTATAAACAACTTAATTTATGGTGAATTTAAATGCAGTTTCCAGAAAATAGCTCCCATTAGGATCTAATTAGAAGACACTGACACTTTTTCCAACACGTGTTACTCAAGTCCTCATGAAGTGTGTGGGAGTTAAGAGTAAGGGCTACATTTTACCATGAGCTTCCAACCTTGTACCAAACTGTAAAAATTGTCCCCTGACATTCTGGCCTCAGGTCCTTGTAAATGCTCCTTTCAGCATAAAATTTCTACCTAAAACATTTGGCATAGATAGATCTAAAAGTAAAAGAGTTATTTTGCATTTCAAAAATTCTCCCATCCCACTTCCAGAAGCAGCTTGGATGCCTGTGATGCCTGGCAGTGGAGAAGGGGTGTGAAGGTTGGTGTGGCCATGAAACCTCTTCGGTCTGATGGCCCCAAGGCTGATAATGAGTAAGCATGTGGCTTGTAATCCAACTTTGAAACTCTTGTGTGGCCTCTCTGTCATGGAATATTAGGATCTAGTTGTGGTGTTTCAAGGTCTTCAGCTTTTCCATGGTTTTCACTCACATGCTGGAAATAGCTGGCTTCCCTGAGCGATGGCAGTGAAGGATGGATGGGAGGAGTCGCTTGCTCTTTCCCCTCACTCCCACTGACCTGTTGAAGTCAGGGTTTCAAAGCCATGCTGATAAAGGTAATTTCAGCCCAGTTTTAGGCTAGGTCCAGGGGGAAAAAAGTAAGTAAGTGAAAGCCCTAATTTTTCTATTTGCGGGATGACAGTGTGCTGCTTATTTTGGATCATCTCTGATGACAGCTTGGAGTTACTCTGTCATTATGTACTGTGCCGCAGTCATGATGACATCTTGTAGTGGAGTGCAAATAACATTTATTTTTCAGGCAAAATATAGACCTAGTGGGTTTTAAATGTTTGGGCTTTTTTGTTTTTTTGTTTGTTGGTGTTTTTTTGGTGCTGTTTCTTTTTTTAAGGGTTTTTTTTTTAGATTATATTGAACCTATGTCAGGAGTAATATTTTCCTGGTTTATACAATACCGGTGGCAGGGCAGTGAGACTGCTGTGCCTTTGCTGTCCTCAGGGAATGTCAGGGTTTTTTGTGAAGACCATTGCAGCCCTCCTTGCCCTCACACTGGTGATGTCTGGGCTGGGGCTCTTGGAAGCCCTGGATTAGGCTACTTTGACTCTGGTGAAAGCAAGCCAGCTTCTGATCCCCCAGCAGGGTGGCTGTATGGAATGCTCACTGCCCCATGATAAGCACTGAAGCACAACAGGGGATTTTTGGGAGGGATGTGTACTTGTACTGAGCATGTGTCACAAATATCTTAAATAAGAGGGTGTGGGTTTTGTCCAAATGCTGAGTTTGGGCTCTGCCTTGAACAGTATAGTTTGAAAAACTCAGAAATGACAGATGTATCAAATAATAATATCAATATTATTCCAGCATCTGTTTTATGCATGCATTAGAATGCATGTGTATAAGTTTTGTATGTTTGGACAGGTTATTTATTATTGATTTGGGCCATATTCTGAATTGGTGCAATATTGTTCTTGTTTCAATGAAAGCTATGCAATATATATGAAGAATCTGGCTTTTTCAATATTAAACTACCAAAATATATGATTGACTTTACACATTCAGCAGACATGAAATAAAGTATATACATGAAATAAAGTATATACAGCACCAGACCTTCATTCAAGTCAAAAGCTTATTTTACTTAGTCCAGTGTGTTCCTTTGGGGAGTTTTCCCATTTTTCATAAGAGATGATGTTCTGTTATAAATGCAACAGTTTCAAAAACAAAGGGAAAAAAAAAGAAGAAAAAAAGAGAAGGAAACCAGAGTAAAAATAAAACAAGATATTCCTCAAAATCAAAACCCGGATGATATTCTTATGCAGGCTGTGAATGTTTTGGACTGATATGTGTGTGTATATATTTACATACATATAAAGCATGCAAACAACTAGATGTTAGTCCAAAACAGACACAGTGCTGTGTCTGCCAGAAAGGAGTTTTGTGGATGTGTGAATTTGCGAACTCTTATCCAATTAGATAGCTTTAGATATTTTTTGTAAATATGTAGATTGTTTACTGTGGGTACTGAAGATTGTAGGAAAAATTTACCTGTATTATCTCTGCATTTAGTCTGATTTGGTGATTAAGATATTCACATGGTCAAATATGGAAAATGTAAAATCAAACTAATAGTAGCTGGTTGTGCAGAGACCCTGGGATGTGATTCTCTACCTACCGTGCTCAGGTGCTGCAGTCATAAACACAAGTCTGTTCCCTGAAAAGCTGCAGCATAAACTGCCATGTGTTTCCTGCAAAAGCAGGTCTTGTCCCCAGCCTTTTCCATGTTTAAGACTGAATTCTAAGAATAAGATCTGTGCATGGAGAGAAGAGAGAAGGTGTTTAAGAGGGAGAAGGTAGAGCTTGTGACAAAGGAGCACTATCAGCTTGAGGACAGACAGTGCAGCTTTCGAGTGAGTGGATACAAGACAGTGGAACAGAGAACTGAACACCAGGGCATTCTCTTCCATTGGGAAGCACACAGCGAAGGCAATAATCCTTCCCATCACTTAGAGCTGTGCTTCCCTTGACTCTAGAATTTCCCTGTGATCAGGACAGGCAGAAAACATGAAATCAGTTAATTAGCCTTTCAGCTGGAAGCATTTTAATCTGCTGATACCAATCAGTAACTGGGAAGGGTGGAAGGAAGCAGCTGTAGTGCTTCATGATTTTTTGGGGGAAGGGGGTATATAATTAAATCTCAATTGTTTTTGTTTGCTTTTTTACTAGTAAAATATTATTCAGGGAATTCAATCAATGTGTTACACATCTTTCAAGGATTTTGATGCTCTTTGTAAACTGCTTCCCTTACAATGACAAATTGCTGATCTGTCACTCCAACTAGTTGGCCCTGTACTCTTACACAGTGTGGACAGACAAGGCATGTAATTTCATTCCTACTTGCTTTGCACACTTTTCCTTGGCCTGCTGGCAAAAGCCCTCTGGTGCCAGGTCTCACATTCCAGCTGTTGTGCATTTATCTTACTAGCGGACAAACACTTTATCATCCCGTAACTTTCTTTTGGAATGGAGCTTCAGGGCAGGCAATATTTGTGGGAAAATCTGCAGAGTCTGGCTGTGCCTTCTGACACAGGAGGAAGTGGTTTGCCTCCCTGCTATTTAGAAAGGTCACGGGCAGACACATTTGGCTAAAGAGCACAGAACCCCCTTTGCTGAATGTGGTTGCTGCATGATCCCTTTAGACACAGCAGCTCAGTGCTGCGGATGCTCCTCACCTGTCAGTGCTGTCCTGTTTGCAGTAGGAAGCTGTTCACAACCTTGCCTCTCTCGCTGGAATTGCCTCCTGACAGCTACCTGCATTTCCTCAGCCGTGTCCCCCCTGTTTCCAGTGAAACCCGAAACCAGGTGAAACTTGCTCAGTGTCAGATTTCACTTCCAAATTGAAATTCAAAGCTGAAAGAAGCCCTAGATCTTGCAAGGTTCACCAGCCTCTTGTCAGCCTAGGTCATACCAATGTAAGCCAATTTAGGGCAGTATGTGGAAATAATGAGATTTAGACTTTTCTCATTGCTTTTGTCCACATGTGCCTTAAAAAAAAATCATTGACTTAGAATCTTTTTCCTTCCTATTTGCATGTCCTCCATGCAATAGAATATATTGATTTTGTTATTACGTCAAGGACTTATGACTTAGGCACAGGACATATGCCTGTTTTTTAATGAGTGACATAGTGTTATAAGTTAAAATATATGACAGAAAAGTACATAATTCACAACTGTGTCCAAGACAAACCTCTCACTGAGTAGAGTTTTGTTTGGGTGAAAATAAACAGGCAAGTCCAATTAGGAACAAAGTCTGTACACAGGGATTATTTTTGGTTATTTTTAAAAAGATTTTTTTTTTAAAGAAAAAGAAGGAATACTGACGGTAGTTTACTTTGGATAATTCTGCTAAGCAGCTGGACTTTGAGGAGATTATGTAAAATGGACTAATTGCCAAACTTTGGATTCTTGTTTCTTGCTAGCCATAATTTAATTCTGTATTAAAGTTTCTGGCTTTCACCCATAGCTCCACATGATTTGTGCTTTGTGTAGGGCCAGGGATGGTGAGTAAACAGTAACTATGGTAATCCTGAAATTCTTCTATTCCTTTGCCAGCCATGCGACCCATCAATGTCCTAGGTGCATTTTAGAGTTGCCTTAAGGCTATTCTAACTTATGCCTGCTCAAGTCCCACAGGAATATCCACACAGCTGGGAGGAACAAGACTGTCATTACCACACAGATTTTATTTATTGTTCCAGGGTAATATTTATGCCAGCCATATTTCACATTTATTTTGAAATCAAAGGTTTTTAAAAGTGGCAATGTCATAAAGAAACCAGACAGTTACAAACATGGGAGCTACAAAACTTGTCAGAGCCAAGTATATTGCAGATATCCAGTTCTATACTTAAGCTGCATTAAATATAGCAATGGGAAAAGTGGGGAAAGCATCTGTGTGATAAGGCACCACCTGTGAACAGTTTGGTGGTCTGCAAAAATCCTCCTACTGTTGCAACTGCTGGCGGAGAGACCCAGAGGCGGGAGGGGTAAGAAATCAGAACAAAAATGCAGACAGAGGCCCAGCCACAGAGGCAAGTTGAGACTGTGACCCTTTTCCAGCATACCAAAATGACCATCCTACACTGTTCCGGTGAGATCTACTCTGAAAGTTCAATGCTTGCTCAGCCCCAGAAGGTCTCTCCTGGTGACGGTGGTGGGAGTGGAAGTATGAGAGCAGAGTTAGGTTACTGTATCAAATCTGAGGAAAGTTTTTGATACCAGAAAAGAATTCTGTTCTTGATTCCCATTGCTATTCTTAGAGAAACGAATGTTTCGGTCACAGCTGGGGCTTGACTTCTTTCTTTGCTTGACCCTTGGGAGGGTCACAGATAGGTCCTGAGGCAGTGTGCTGACATCCACGGGCAATTTAGCCTAACAAACTGAGGCAACAGATGTGGTGGGGGCAGAATGATGGCTTGTGTTTCTCTGAGGAGCTCAGCCAGCCTTCCAGCCCTGGCCTGTGTTATCCGGGCTGTCTTTAGCACTGAGGGAGGCTGGTGCCTTTCACTCACACTCACAGTTGTTAATGTAGCCCTGGCATTGCTTCTTCTCGCTCTCCCCAACCTTCCACCAGCCTTTAAATGGACTAACTTAGTATTGTGATCTCCTTTTTGATCCTTGGAGTGATTAAGGTGTTGCCACTACTCCTGAAAGAGTGTGGAGTGTGGATTGTGTCACTGATGGAGTCACACGTGTTTCCTCCAAACATATCCTGCCAAAGGGAAGACTGAAACTGAGCCTCTGGTCTCATCCAGCCTGTGGCTGACTGATCCCCTAAAGGATACAGTGACCACTCCTTCTTCCTAGTAAAAGCCCATATTCAACTTGGTGGTCTTATACTCTTACCTCTCCCATCTCCACCTCTTCTGTGAAACCATGGAATGTCAGGCTGTGGTATCTGGGAGCATGGAGGACACAAACCCTCGGATCTCTTTTCTGTAACTGGATGTAGCAGGAATCTCAGCATGGGTACAAGACAGCTTAAAGGACTAATGATTAGGATGTCCTCTGCAGATATACAGGGATGTGGGATATGATTTTCACCATCTCAAAGAAATTCCATAATCTGCAAATATTCCTGTCCACTCCTTATCTTGACTCTCCTACAAACAGTGGGTTATTAGAATTTGAAAATCTGTTTCAAGGAACACTTGTGAGAAATCAAAAAGAGACTCTGGGAGTCTTGTCTATATCTTGGGTATTTTCCCTTTAGCTTGATTTAAAAACATTCATTCTACAGGAAAACAATAGTTTGGGAAAAATAACAGTAAAGGGCAGAGTACCAAACTCCCGCCTCTGTCTGATAAGTCCCATTCATTGCCCTTTTATTTTCTACTGATTCTGTATTAATCACAAGAAGTTGTTTGCCATTAATTATCAACTGGATCATTAAAAGGCCAAACTAGGACTACAGAAAGGATCCTTGCATTGGATACTGGAGCATGTCTCCACGTGCTTTGAGAGATCAGGTATCTTGCCTCTGAGTTTCATTGCAGGCTCCATCAGAGACACCTTTGTCTGACTGCATCAGCCTTGTGCCATCTCCATATCTGCAGTGAGCAAACCTGTGTGAAGCATCAGGTTCAGAAGGAGAGCGGTGCAGTTGCTGACTTACCCATGGGAAAAGCCTTAGTCTCACATCCAGGAAAGATGTTCTTTCTGACATTGTGATGTGCATGCTGACCCCCATGGACTGCAGTGAGCAGCTGTGTGCTGCACATTTGCATTAGTACACAGGAATTCATCTAAGCAGAGGATGATAGTAGGTAATATGACTTGAAACAACCACCTCCTTGAATTCGAAATATTTTTTTACCAACAGGTTGGTTAATTTGTTTACCAATTATCTAAAGGACTCCCTCTTACATTTTGACCCAAATATGTCAGTAAGGTATCCCTGCTACTCATTTATTCATGTGGTGAATTTGATTTTCATGCACCTGCTATTACTGTTAGGTTTCACTGACAAGCAGAGGCAAAGCTTTTATCTTCTGGAGAATTATTGAATTACATTTGTTTTCTCTTGCTTTTTACCCGTCTCTCTGGAAAAGATCTCAGGTTCACAGGCTTAATGCCTGAGTGATCCACAGAGCCCCATTTCCTGCACATTTCAGTGCTCCAGGTAACAAAAGTCATCTCTCTCTGGTCTCTGAAGTGGAAAAGCTAACTGTTCCCTTCAGAATGAAAGGGGACTTTTGTTCCTACTTTATTACTTATGACTAACGACATTATGAAGGGTTTGCTGTTGTACCTCTGCTCTTGCTGCTGCTGCTGCTGGGGTGTCTCACAGTGTGCATTCATGGGCTCTCTGCTACACTCCCAGTGAGTGTGCTCTTCCTGGCTCACATTGGACTGCATGGCACATGCCATGTTCCAGGCAAAATCCTGACTGCTTTGCTGAGAATGTGTGTCCTCAGTACTGCAGATGACTCCTCCCCGCTCGGGGAGGATTACCCCCACAGCCTCAAGGGTGTTTCAGAAAGCAAAAGGTGCAGTTATGGTCTCTGCATCTGCCTGGGGGGAGAGTTATCGCCAACTCACCAGTGTCTGGAATTGCTTGTTATTGATTCCGGTAAATTGTCTTATTTGTCTGAGGGCTGCCCAGATGAGCAGCAGACGTTGGAGAACTCTAAATACGAGTCAGCCACAGAGTTCAGAGATTAATCTGTCCCTTTGGGGTGCTGAGCAGCCAGCAATCCAAACAGCTTGTTGTAAGAGGCTTAACAATGCAGAACAGCTGATTTCAGATTCATCCATTGAAAACATACATTCATGTTGCTGGATGTTGGAATAATGCTAAATCACTTTAATCTAAACCACATTTGAATACAACTCCCACAGTTTAAAGGGCACTGAATTAATCTTGGAGTAACAGAGTTGCCTTGTAAAATGAATTTGTGTGATGTTATAAGAAACTTATAAGAAACTTGACTGTGAAGGGGGCAGCTCTTTGAACATGTAAACACGCACTGTTTAGAAATATATTGCTGGTTGAACACAAATCTAAATGCAGCAGTATTCAAACAAAGTATTCCTCTGCTTTCCCATATTTTAATGTGCTCATCAGTGAATATTTATGTACGAACCCTGTAGTAGAGCACAGTCGTCATTTCTCAGCTGTCTCCAATTGGCAGATCGATGAAAAATTTGGTGTGCTCCCACTCAATTGAAAAAAGTAACTAACAGGCTGCTAGGTCGTTTTCTCTCAACATTAATCCATCATTATCACCTGAAGTGCAGTACTTTGAAGACTGAAGAAGGTCCATATTTCAATTTAAATAATGCCTAACAGGTATAAGCTTGACATTTTCAGTTCCCACTAAAGCTTAAAGAGCTGACAACATTTTATTTTGTTGAGAATATATCTTTTGTTTCTCAAGGATTTCTATATGAAGACCTAGCCCTAGGTATGCCTTTATGCTAACCAGAGAGGAATATAGTTGTTCAGAAATGCCTTTATTTTGTAGGGCTTTAAATTATCATTGTGTTAGGATTATTTTTTTTTCTGGTAATTGATAGGATTTTTTTGGGGGAGGAGGGATGTTTAATTGTTTTGGGGTTGGGGTATTTTTGGGTTTTGTTGATTGTAATCAAAATCTTAATGAACTTGGAAAAGGAGAATCCTGGTAGATAAGATACCAGCTTTGTTCTGGAAGCAAGTGCAGGAATCTGGTTTTGCAGCAGCCAGATGGGTTTCAGCCTGGATTTGTCACCTAGCAGAGGTAAAGGGAGGTAGCAGCCTCCTTTGGGTAAAAGGGCAGAAATGATCCCTGTGGAAATCCTTTTGGAGGTATAACATGGATTCTTCAAACTTGTGAACTGAGTCCTGCTCTGTGTGGACATCAGGACCGTCACAACCAAAGGCACTGGGATGTTGCTGGTCCTCCATACCCAGCAGGAGTTTGGAAAGGGATCCCACTCCACCAGAGTGCAATCAGCCCTTCCTTGCCTCTCCCCCAAGGCACACGTATGCACAAATGCATGCCAGGCGTAATACAGTTGCCAAAGGTTGAGAATGTCAGGTTCAGTCAGGCCTCAAGAACCTGCAGATGTTTCAAATCAAAATGTTACCTTAATAAGAATAATTAGGTGCTTGAGAGAATATTTTGGTCTGTGCTGTTTGAATGGGGAAAACTATCTTTTCTCTAGCCTAGACATTCTGCTCATCTGAGCATCTTCAGCTCAAGCTTCTTCCCATAAGTCATCTGGAGAAGAAAGCTGGTGATTTTTCTCCGCAGCAATGATGGCTAGAATTTGCTACCTTAAAAATGTCCATACACAGAGTAAGGTGTTCTGAACAAACGCTGAGCAGCCTGTTTCCAGTGCTGCTGGGCTGGGGTGCTGCTCATGGGGTGTATTCCCCAGTGCCAGGCAGCAGAGCCACCCATGGCAGGAGGAAATTTGGGGAAACAAAATCCCAGATGCACTTAATTTCACTTTGTGCGCAACAAAAGCATCTTGCAGCAGCCAGATGGACTCCAGTCTGAACATCTCATGTCGGGAAGATGGTAGCTCCTCTTCAGAGGAAGGAAGGAGCTGCAGCTGTTAGAGACCTGCTGCCTAAAAGGTCATGGGAGAAAGGAGAAAGCATTTCTAAAGCATTTCTAAAGCATTTCTACATGGTTTCCCACTCACTCTTCCTTGGAGCCCCAGCCACAACTTCTGCTGCATGTAATTCACTGTTGAACTTTGAGGATTTTTTCCTCCTCATTCTACCATTCCTCAGAGAATCTACCTCATGCTGAGCAGTTTTGCATAGTCAATTATTAACTATGCATTATTTTTTTAAAAGTGCTTTGAAATAATTTCCTTTTATTTCTTTTAGGGAAAAGAGGGGGGAAAACTTTTCCCACCCATTATAGTTTCCTTTACTAACATATTTTGCATGAGATTGTTGTTTTATGGGATGTTACACAGGTCATTAACTCTTGGTATAATTGGTATCCAACAGTGTAATCAAATCACAGGCTATAAATAAAAGGAATTTTAAGGTACGAAATCTTCATTGAACCTGTCTCCTAAAACATCCAGTTTTTTGATGCATCTTTCCAGCTCTGTGAATTCTAATTTACCTGCTTTGGTTGAAATGATTATCCATCAGAACAACTTATTCTTATGGATAGCAGAATATAAAATGTTTCTAAACACACTGTGTTCATTTCTTATGAATATACTGACCTCTTAAAGGATACCCTCAAAAACAGGAACACAAACACAATAACATTTATAAATTGAAAGGCTCAAAGAAGACAGGCAGTTGAGCAAGAGTGCCACGGTTTTTGAACCTGGAACTTTGTACAGCTTTTTCAGAAGTTACTGTTGTATATTTTTCTGTCTTCCACAAGCTGTAAAACATCACTAATCTGATTCCAGTTTTTTCTACTCATCTAGATTTATACTGCATTCCTCAGTGTGGTAGCTTAACCTTATTATCTCAAAGTTTTACATCTATTCAGATATATCATCATTAGGTGATAGGTGGCCTATAAAATAAAATTCAGTAAGATGAATTTGTAGCTACATATATAATGATCTGATCCTTATAAGATATTATGAATTTATTGCCACTGTCTCTGTTGGTGGTGCACGTCAGCTAAAGAGCTGACAGTGAGCACTTCAGACCATCTAAATGTATTTATATGGATAGAGACACAGAGAGACATTTATATACATATTGAGAGACATAAATATGTACATGTTCAGATGCTGTCCTTTGAAGAAAAATGTTTCAGAAGAGTTGTTGGGGTCTCAGAGGATGAAGGAGAGGGTCTAGTAAAAAGGGTCAAGCCTAGGCTTGCAAACCAATATTTTACCCAGAAGGAAACCCATGGATTTATCATATGTACACGTATGTATAAACACATATGCATGTATACCTTTAGATCAAAATATATCTTTATTTCCGTGCACTGAAGGCAGAAGACACATCCACGCAGGCAGCATTGGCCAGACTTGTATTAATGCCCCAAGTGCCTGCCAAGGGAAAGCCTACCAAGACACCAAGAGTAAGCCTGGTGCTCTCTCTCTGCCTCCCTCAGCCTCCTTGACAGAAAGGACACTGCTTGGACTGTCTCTGTGGTGTTAGAGTTGAGATCTCTGAGGGAGTATCCACAGATATATCATTTCTATTCTTCCCACATGTTTTAAAATCCACACTTCAAACCCTTGTGCATTGTCCGTTGCTGTCCATCATTCACAGAGGAGAGAAATGCAGGACTATGAATAATGATAATGTGAAAAGCAGCAGGCAAATGTAATCCACAGCAGTGCTGGGTGGGGAGCAGCATCTCTGACTGGACTTGGCTTGTGTTTATATGGGCTGCTATTAATAATAAACAAGTCTCTACTCCTTTGCCATATGATAAGCATCATGTTCAGTATAGAGTTTCAAGATTTGGATCTGTCATTGCAACCTCTGAAGCAATACATACATGACCAGATCTGAACTGTTTGGATTGTTAAAAATCCAACTGTTCTGGCAAAGTCCACTACAGAGCCAGGTGCTGCTGCTGTGAGAGCAGCTTTTTACAGGCGCTCCAGGGGAAAAAAGGTCACACTGGGCCAGGGTGGTTTTCAGTACTCAGCTTCCCTTTGGTAATACTGTTAGACATGGAGAATATTTAAACAGGGTTTATGGCAACTGGCAAATCAATTGCCTTGAAATGATATGTATAACAAGAGAACTAAGAAAAGACTAAAAATATAATCCCTAATCTAAAGCACTTGACATGTTTTCTGGACAGTAGTTTGGTATTACCCAGATGTATGCTCACAGAGCTGTCTGTGCAAATCAAAAACATCCATCATACTGAAATGAGCTTAATTATGAAAGTTTTGCTTTTCTAGTCAAGCTTTAATTTCAGTTGTTCCTGATTTCACATTACTCAGCTTCTCCTTTTACATTACATTCTGTTGCACATCCATCACACTAAAGCTGTTGGAATGACAAACACAAAAAACCACAAAGCTGATTCCAAAAGATGGAGATGAAAATCTTCACCCCGCTATGTTTCTAGTGGAATGCATTCCCTAATCATTGCAACATTTTTAATTTTTAAATTTATTGAAACAAAGAGTATGACTGGGGTGCTGCATGTGTTGTAAGATCCCTACTACCACCCCAGCTGGCAATGAGCTTGGACAGATTGCTTCTGTGATGCCCTAGTGTCTCTGGTCATGCCAAAATACTTATCCTCCTGAGGTGAGCACTGAGATTTAGTAACCCAAGTACAAACCCAAGAAGCTGCTGGCAAGATTATCTTTATCCACAGTAATTTCTTGTTTGTACCAATTTGTTGCCCTGGGTGGTGCCATAGCTGTGCTGCAAAGAGGTTTGGGGTCAAACTCCTGCTCCTACATCTTGGGACCATGCACCTCAGAGGGCTTGGGCTCTGTAGGAAGACATCTGCGTGTTGGGAAGCTTCACTACGGATTGAAATAGTCCCCAAAGTCTACCTCTGGTTTCAAACTTGGAAACAGTGTCATGCTGATTTTCTATAGAACATGAGAAGTAAAAGGAGCTAATTCCAAGCTGATTACTCAAAAATTTTCAGTTGCACAATTTATCTTGACACAACATATATTTATTTGTAGCTCTGCTCATCTGAAACATTTAATACATCCACAATAATCTTGAAGACTTGCTCATGGCTGAAATCTCTGTTCCCATAACAGAAATATTCCTTAATGGTACCTTCATCCTTTAAACAAATTATAATTAGAACACCAATATTCTCTTTTAAAATAGCTATTTTAAAATCACTTCTGTATCCATTTATTTAAAATTCAAGATGCTGCCGGAAACTTCCTGTGGAAATTCTGGTTTAAAAAAATCCCTTGCCATAAAGCGAAGGATATGATAAAATCAGCTTGAAGCAGCTCTGTTGTGCTTGGAAGTAATTATTTGCAGTGCTAGTTTGGGGTGTTAGTGCCCAGGATGCCAGCCTGACTGCTCATCCCTACCGGAGCTGCAGAGAGTGGCATATTGGCATAGTGGGGATGGTGGCCACAGTGACCTGCAAAAAAAGAACAGTGAAATATCATCACTTGCTTGCTCCCTCCCAAGTTTGGGAGGTCTTTGGCAAAGTCCTAATTAAATGCCACGTTAGTTAATGTGAGCAAATTGTGTAAGGACAAAGAACAATGTATGTGTATATATGTATGTATATATGTCTGTGTGTGTGTGTATATATATATATATATATATGTGTGTGTGTGTGTGTGTGTGTACACACACCCCCCCAATGACATTATTATTGGAAAATCATGCAGATACTCAGATTCTCTTCAGAGTGGTGTCCTTGCTGAGCTTTTCTAAATTTTCTTGCAAGTGTGACCTACTAGGAGTGCACCTCTCAGGTGAACCTCATCATTACCATTGGTAATATGAATTACAGATATGAAGACTCCCTGTAGAGTCTTCAAGGACCTGGGATTTACTACTGGTTAAAAATAAGAGGTTATGCCCTGTTTAGTTAGTGTGAGATTGGAATTTAGTTAATTTCTAAGTCTTGTTTAGGCAGTAACCATTATACCCATGGTGTTTCATACTTGCAAAGGCATATTTTTTTCCCTCTTGTTAATATTCAAGTTTGTTTGTTTTAAGAATACTTTTTTTTTAATTTTGTGAAAATGTAAATAAAGTAGGATGGACATAGGTTTCCACTCCCAAAAGCCACATAGAGCATTTATTTCACACATCACAACAATTTGAGACAAAATTTTGTTTTTGTAATGAAAATACAGTTATTATGCCAAGCAAGGTTGAATGGGGCAGCCACCCTAAAGCACTTCAGGGCAAGTGGATTCTTAATGTTCACTCTAATCAATTCCCATAAATAGTTAAACAGAGCTCAAGGTAGCTTTAAAGTAGTGTGGTGTCATATTTGCTGTGAAATCTAAATGAGAACCTGTGTCCTTCAGGACAGTAAGGGGAAGACATCAGCCTGCTTTCCACTCTGACACCTTATTTGTAACATAATTATTTTAATTAATTTCTAATTTTATTTTCTGCTTTTGTTTAGAGCTAGCTACTGTAACTTAATATGTATGGTTTTATTACCAGTGCTAAACTTCCCCTGCCCAATAAAAGCTGGACAGGTGGTTAGTCACCATTTTATGAGCAGTTAAACCATTTAGCACATCGCCACTAGTTTTGCATTAGCACCAACCCTGGGATTCATTACATGGTTCAGCAGTACAGAAACCTAATGCATTATGGCCCAGCAGGGTTCACCTCAGGCTGAGTTCTGTTCAATTTTTTACCCTTGGTATGGATGCAAAAAAATCAACAGTCTTGCAAGAGACAAGGTTGCAGCAGACAGCTGATCTTTGGACCATCTCTGTACCGTTGCAATGAATCCATTTGGTGAAAAGTGCTAAATGACATCAAACCAGAGTCCACCATCCACTCCATGAAGGTGCAGATGCAGCCTGGGTGTCTGACGTGCAGCCCTTGCTGGGAGGGTGTTTCCCATTCTGGACTAGGTTGGGGTAGGAGGTAAAACAAAAAAACACAAAAAACACAGAATGAAAAAAAACCAAAAAGACAAGAAATTGTTGATGTTCTCTTAATCATTTGCTCCCCTCACACACAGTGATGAAGCTTCCAGCACTTACTGCTAGCCTCTGAGATAGTGTTTGTCATGTAGATATGCAGCCATTAGAAATATGAGAACCATCTGCTTCCTTTCTCCTTGGAGAGCAAACAGCTATCTGCCAAGGTGGGCTGAAGTCAGATGGGTTATTTCAAGATAAAAGGCTTGTTTTCTTTCTGTAGTTTCAGCCACACGAAATAACTGCATCTATTTATATTTTTTCCCTGCTGTTACTAAGTATATCTACATGAGGGTACCCCTTGCCTTTCTATCTGTTTGCCCTTTTCACCCCCTCCCTTTTCTTTCACCATTTCCATTTAATTTTAGCTCAGTCCATTATTTCCTTCTGAGAAAGGCAGCAAAATAGTGATGTGGTCAAATCTACAGTAAAAGTGAAACTTAGTCTCTGAACTGAATTTGAAAGCATATTTCATACATTTCTGTGTGAATGGTTGGGATTTTCAAAGAGAGCTGATTGTCAAATGAGGTAAAAAAAAAAAGGTGGAGGCATAATTCTAGAATGGATGATGCTCTCTGATAGACTTCTAACCTGAAGAAAGAGGAGTTTTCTCAGAAATAAGAAAATTTTTCAGGACAGTCTTGTCCTACAAGATGTCTATATGGATAATCATATGCACAAATGTGGTCTAACAAATAATTTTCAAAAAAAATTCAAAACTTCCAAGGGGAAGTTTTGAAACTTGCAGAGTTTCCTTTGGGATATTGGAGTTGAATCTGCTCCCTCTTAGGCTCCTTTGTCTCGTGCTGCTGTGCTCCTTCATCCCTTGGCAGCCCTGTTTTGGGAGATGCTCAGCCAAGGGCACAGGACTGTGGGACAGCAGCAATGTCCCCCCAGTAACCACGTTTTCTGGAGAAACAAACAACACAATGCCAAACTTCCAAGAAATCTTCAAAATAGAGAATTCTTTCTGGCAAGTGGAGAACAACAGCTTGAAAGTTGGAAATACAAGTATTGACATTTGATTTCTTGCTGCTCAAACAGACTTTGGGGTTTCATTTAGCCTGAGCTCAACAGCTGGTTGTTTATATAGGCTACTGGCTGCTTACATTAGGTCAATACACAGGACAGGCTGTTTATACCGGACCGGCAACAAATTCCACAGCACAGCCTGTGGCTAGCCCTGCTGCTTTTTCATATGTGCAGAGCTGGAAAGAAATAAAAAATTTGGCTCTGGAACTCAACAAGAAACAAACCCTCCTATGTCTGGAATGTTTATTCTTGCCTTGGAAGTGACCAGCACCATTACTTTTAAATGTTTTATTCAAAAATGCACAGAATAGGTAGTTAGACCAGCACAACAGGAATGGCAAATGATGGGGAAGAGCCAAGAAGAAAGTGAAAGGTCCCAGCTGATGTTTGTCTCCATCTACAGAGTCACAGCAAACAGATTTGCAAGCATTTGGCACAGTTGCACACACAGGTTTGCAGTGCACTGAGCTCACAGTGTAGCTGGTTCCAGCTCCACTAATGCAAAGCCTCCTGTGTCTAATTCGAATGTTTCTCTTCTGAACGATTTAATGGGTTGCTCTGACAGAGCTATGCACAGAGCTGGGTTCTCCTGTCCTGGGTGAGCAATGCTGTTTGTACCCTTCATGGAATTGATAAACATTTGCAGTGCTACTAAAAAGCTTCTTGGCTACAGATCAGTGGGGTCCTCTCAGGCTGTGGGACAAGGTAGGTTTCTGCCCCGCTGCTTTCAGCAGCGCTCGGCTGATTTGAGCTCCCAGAGTCCAGCACTGTTGGACTCTCCCTAAAATGAAGGATGTTGAACTTGATGATCTTAAAAGTCTTTTCCAACTTAAATTATTCAGCGTTTCTCTTTCTTGAGCCCCAGTTCCCCACAGACCACTACAATTCTTCTCTGTTTCTGCACTTTCCCAAAGGGTGCTGCCAGCTGGAGGGAAGACAAGGGGGAAAGCTCATCCCTAACTTGCTTGTCTTGCTACTCCCAGTTAAAACCTGTTAAGAGGTGCTGACTGTCCAGATGCTGCTGGGGACCTTAATCCTGTGCTGAGTGTGTGTGGATCCTGGAAGACCAGGAATACGTCTTTATTTCTGGAAAATGCAAGCTTGCTGTCCATTTTTTTTTCCCACACCTCAGCAGTTTTGCTCTCATTTGACATTTAACTCCAAATGCATTTTGACTTCCTTTGGATTTGGGGCCTGTGGCTGCCTGTGTGCTTTCCCAGTTGTGGCAGCCAGGAAGAACACAATGAGAAAGGACACAAGGTTGAGTGATACCCACCCAAAAGGGAATGGTGTCACCTCCTGCTAGTCAGCTCAGTGTCCTGAACAGCTGGTGAAGGGAAGAGAATCTCCTGTGGGTGATTCTTCCAACTAGATCCAGAAATTAGCAAAAAGCACATGACCAGGGTCTCATCCCACCTCATCTGTGGGCTATTGATCACAGAGGAAGCCTAGATGTGTAGCTGGATTAGGTATATGGCTTCTCAGTGGCTAAGAAGGATTTTCATCCCACCTCTCCCAGTCCTATGCAAGTGCACATGTGCCTACATGCACCAGCCTCACCAGGGCTACCAAGGAGTATAGTAGCAACTGAATTATGCGAGGATGCATGCAGAATTTCCATGAGTTATAATGTTAATGCTGGATTTTATTAATAAGGAAATAAATCACTCCAGAAAGGTGCAACTGGTTTAGCATCACTTATATATTTCCATCAGGTACTGGAAGACTGTTGGGACTCTCCATGCCTCCCCTTGAGCTGAGAGATGATTTAATGGACTGCCTCCTCTCATGGTTGGCTTACATTTAATTCTCAACAAGAAATTATTGCCATGCCAGTTTTTCTACTTTTCCTGCAGAAATATCATCAGGATGAATTTAATACAATATCAAGGATGTGAGGAGGTTTCATTTTTCAAGTGTGCCTTTCTCCAATGCCCCATCCCTACAGTGCTGGGTCAAAAGGCACCTTATTTGGCACATCTCTCCAAGTAAAATAGTTTTTCTTTACCTACTTTTCTTGAGGCCATTGCTAATAGTCTGAAAACTCACCATCTTGTGTCTTTGAAATCTTCCAGTTAAATGATGAAAGGATGTTGCTCATGAAGGAGGCAATATTGGACACATTCCTGACAGTTGCACAAGAAGGAACTGAAGCTCACAAAGAAACAGAAGCTCTTAAATTTTGGCAGCATTCAGTAAACTGCCTCCCATTAATAAATAACTGACATAATTTCCAACTTTATACTCCTTTACAGATGCTTTTCACTTGGCAGCTGGCCTGATCCCAACCAAGTCAGGAGTGAAAATTCACAATGATTTCAGCTGGCCAAAGGGTCAGGAGGCTGAGGATGGATATCTGGATGCTACAGCACTCTGGGGAGAGCAGTGAGCAGCAGCCTCTCCAAGAAGCCTCTGTGAGTAAAAAGGTTCAGTCTAATCATCTTTAAAAGTTTTTCTCTGCTTTTTAATCTTGGGCATAGATGCACTCCATGAGAATCTGCTTCCAGCGCTGCTTCACAGACTCCCTTTGCTCATATTCCATGCTAAGGAAAGACAGCTCCACAGTACATGGGTCAGGTTTGGAAAGGTGAAGAGTGTGCATCCAGGCAAATCAATACTAGCCAGAGGGAATAAGGCAACAGTACCTTTCTTTCCCTCACCCCTAACTGAATCCCCTCAGCCCAGGGAGAGGCAGGCTCACACACTGTGGGGTGATGCTGCTGCATTTGCACTGGGGCTGCATCCGTCTCTCAGCCCTTGCTGACTTCATGGGGGAAGAGATGTGCCCTTTGCATTTTATAGACTTACAGCTGTGTGCAGCAGCACAGGCACATCTGGAAAAGGAAGAATAAAAACCCCACTCCCATATGTAAGCTTCAAGTTGTAGCCCTGGTGACTTCTTGTCATGGTAATGTTTGTTCCAGTGGTGGAAGGCAGGCAGGAGCAGCACACAGGCTTGTGGAAAGTCCCTGCTTTTCCCTGAAAGTCAGAGCTTTGTGCCTCTCAGGAGTGTGGCACATTTGAGTTATCACCCCAGGGCATCTCCTCTGTGCTGTGCAGGAATGGGCCTGAGCTTTCTTGCTGCCCCATTGTTCAGGGAAGTTTGGAGTAACTGAGGATTTGAAGCACCAGAGGCTGAAGCAGAACTCTGCCTTTAGCAAAGGCACTGCTGCTCGCTAGGGCTCTGTGCCTGCTTGTGTAATGTAAGTGCTGCACTGCTTTTCCAGCAACAACTTTAAATGCCATTCATCAATAAATCCATTGGGCTGCTTGGCTTGTATTACATGCCACTGATTAACTACCATTAAATTAGCAGTTAGTGTAATCAGATATAAACATTCCTTTGTGGCTAAGCTGTTAAACTTTTTTTCCTTTTTACAATTGCGTGTAACACATGTCGGCACGAGACAGGCTCAGTAACTTCACATTACTGCAGCTAAATTATGTTTGTGGGCTCCAGAAACGCTTCTGGTGCTACCAGGCTCGTAAACACCTACCTGGCAGGGAAAAGCTACAACTTCTGCCCCAGAGCATTCGGGGTTTAACAGGATTCGACGTAGTACAGTGAGTGAATTTATTACATAAATATGTGCCTGGGCTATGGGCAAGCGATTGATAGGAGTTCAGAATTTGATTTCCTGACATTGACTGCTGACTTTCACCCTGGGTCACGTTATTAATTGGTGTGAGTCAGCATCTAACTCGTTACAGGGAGACATGAAAGAAAGGGAGGTGTTTGCAGTTCAAAAGGAGAGGGACATGACTCCATGTGGCTTTCAGCTCTGGGAACTCCAGGCTGTCATGGTCAAAAGTGGATTTTCATATTTCAAAAGGAGACATTTCACAGGTATTGATTTGTATTTTTTGTGTAGCTCTGTACCCTCTCCATTGCTAGGTATTTTTGCAACTCTTAAAAACCAAAATAAAATACACAGCTGCAGTTTCTCCTATGCACCAGTGCAATACAGAGCATAATAAAATTATTACTGGAAGCTGCTCTCTCAGTGCCAGTGCTACATCATAAAAAAATACCCAGCAGCATTCATGTCCATCATGGTCTTCTGCGCCCTCACAATGCAAGAAAATAGTTAGAACTTGCAGCCCACATATAGCACAGATAATTTTCAGAAAAAAACCAAAGTCTGTGGAACAGAATTTTTTCAACAGTCTGGATGGTGGTGTTTGCTGTTGTTTTGGGTTTTTTCTGCATTAATCTGATGATATTTTTATAGTTTAGATATCACTGTATTGTCTTCTAAAAAAATGCTTGTAATTTAGATTGTACTTGTGCATAACCATGGGGGAAAGTTTACACCATAAATAACTAAAATAACTTGGGAGCTGGAAGCTGAGCTACTAGATTAGCTGTTTTAAAAATTCAGTCTTGTCTCTTTAAAAAACCCCATAACATTCAAAGCTTTTAATTCAAGTTGTTGGGATTGATTTTTTTTTTTTTAATTTTAGTTGTACTGTTTGGAAATACGGTATGGATTGTTACACTTGGAAAATATGTTGTGTTTTGCTCTCATGGAAACCTGTAGTTTCTCCAACTATGCTCAGACAGCTTTCCTGAGTCTTGAAATGGGAAAGGAAGATAATTCAGTTTCACTGCCTGCGTTGTCTTACATTATGTCTGACTATTTAAGAAAATTATGATACAAATGACTTGGGTTTCTAAAACCTAATAGTGGGCTACCCTCCAAATGTATTCTCCCTCACTTTGACTATGAGAAAGGGAAATTTATATGGCTGTTCTTAATATTTTCTTCAGGGGTGCAAACCCGTAGAAACTGGATTAGTGTGTTGACTCCCTCAATTAACTTTAATCTAATATCCTGCCTATTTAAATTAGTGTAAACATTGGTGTATAGGGCTAAGGGAAAGAGTTGAACTGAAAAAGATTTATTTAAGGATTAGTGTAGTAGCTAAATTAGAATTAAATCCAGGAAGTAAACATCCCAGCAATGCAAGTTGTGGGAAACAAGAGACCACAGCAAAGATCAGTGGTTTGAAACAATAATGTGCCACCATGGGAAGAGAAAGGAAGAAGGGAGAAACAAGTAAATCAAGCATTACAGTACAAATAAGACTCTAAGCCTATTACTGCCACACAGGTTGTGGAGAAACTCCCAATTAAATGCAATGGAAAGAAACTTTTATCCTTTTCAGCTTTCCCCTTGATTTGCTCGGTTGAATTACGCTGTGGACTGAAATACCCACATCAATTAGAATAAAAGGATAAATTTGTAGAAGAATCCCTGAAGGTACAGAAATTATCACAATTGCTGGCATCAGATTTGCTGCAACATCTACTGAGGGTTTGTTAGACCTTCTGGATAAGAAAACAAGCAAAAAAAGCAGTTCACTCTCTGTTAGGCTGCACTAAGAACCAGATTTGCCTGGGACATAAAAACATGAATGTTTTCCCATACCTAGCAGAGATTTCATCTCTGTTTTGTCCAGCAGTGCCATGGTAATGCTGTCAGGGCCACCAGCATGCAGCAGGCCAGGACTGGCTCAGCAATCCCACACTCTGCTGCAGCGAGGTAGGGTTTGGTCTCCTCTCCCAGGTAACAAGTGATAGAACAAGAGGAAATGGCCTCAAGTTGTGCCAGAGAGGTTTAAGCTGGCTATTAGGGAAATTTTCTTCACCAAAGAGGTTTTCAATGATTGGAACAGGCTGCTCAGGGAAGTGGTGGAGTCACTATCCCTGGAGGGATGTAAAAGACATGTAGATGTTGCTCTTACTGACGTGGTCAGAGATGGATTTAGCAGTGCTGGATTAATGGTTGGAGTCAATCTTAGAAGCCTTTTCCAACCTTAACAGCTCCATGATTCCATGAAGCATCTCTGACTCCAGAAGTCCTTTGTGTGCCAAAGGCTGAAAGGAGATGACTTTGTCCTCAGACTATTGAAAGCTGCCATCCAGATTTCAAATAAAAACACTAAGCCTGTTCTTGATATTTATTTAGTTGCATTTACTTGGAAAGAAACACGCTGTCTACTGAATTATCACTTTTAGACCTGAATTATTTTTGCAGTTTGACTTGCATGTGTCAATTTGGTCAAATGCTACTGAATCAGTGATGAAAACCTGACAAAAATTCAGCCTGGGTTAATATGGCTGGAGGATGCTCTGGCCGACTGATTTATAAATTAGATAAGGGCTTGTTTGTTGACTAAATACAGTTTAGACTGGTTTTCTTGGTACCCACCAGCCTTAGCAAACGTCAGCTATTCCCTCTTACCATTCCCTTTACCACTGGCAGTAAAAGCAGCGCACTGCCGCAGTGCTGCCAGGGAGCGCGGGAGCTCGTGTTAAACGATGCTCTGCCCATCAGCAGCCAAGGCCACAGCACTCCAGCACAAGGAGAAGGAAGGCTTGGATCTGCAGGCACCCAGCACGTGTGGGGTAGCCTCTTCCAGCAGAACATACAGATTGCTTCCCAGCCACGTATAGAACTCATTTTTAAAAATTGTTTTGGCAGTTTCTTTGCGCTTTATACCCCCAAAAGACTGAAGTGATCCAGCCAGCTTATTCCAAAGGAAAATGTCTGAATTTCAGCTCCTATGAGCGATTGTCTTATAAAGGCAGGCAGCTTAGCATTTCATCTTTTTGACTAAAGCAGCTTTTAACAAGCTTGCTCTTGGCAGAAGGTTTTGGACTTAACCATGACTGAAATACATCATGTGCCTTAAGAGCATGCTTTGTGTGAACTGCCACCCTGCTTGGCAGGGGATGTAAAGAAATACTGGTTCAGGGGTGACCTGAACCCTCGCAGGGTGTCTGCTGAGGGGTCAGCAGGGAGGACTAAAAGAGTGCTGCATCACTCCTCATGGGACATCTGATTGCTGGGCAGGGGAGATAGTTTACTGGGCTGTTACTTCACAGGACACAAAAAACGTCACTCCACAAATTAATTATTCTTGGTCTAATCCTCTTCTCCGCCTGCATGCTGAACACCCTGCCAAGCAAATCTTCCATAGTCCCTTCTGGGTGGATGTGGAAGGGAAAGACTCGGCATTCCTCACTCACCTTAAAAGGCACAGCCACATCAGCAGTATTAAACGTGCAGCAACAAGATCTCTGGCCAAATGCTCAGCCTAAGAGTGTACTAATAAACCTCTCCAGTCATGTAATTCTAGCTTTCTTCTCCCTGACACCTGTTCCAGCTGAGCTGCTTGGGTTTAAGGCTTCATGATATTTTTAATATTTTTAATAATGTTACTTTTTAATTTTTAATAATGTTGCTTGTCTGGCCGTTAGTTAATGGGTGCCATGGTTGTCCCAGGGTGTCTCAGCGCAAATCATGGGATGGAAGTGCTGTGCTGGGGCCAGAGGGTTCAGCACCCATCCTTGGGGCTGGGAAGCCCTCCTGCACCCCCTTCTGGGAAGCCCTCCTGCACCCCCTGCCCTGCAAAGGCTGTGCTGCCCCAGCCTGATGCTGTGAGGCACCATCTGCCCTCATGTCCCACCATGTGCATGTGACAGAAAGCAGCACAGACTGAGAAGGGGGAGGATGGGGCTCAGGGCTGACCCTAATCACCATCTGCTTTGAGGTTTTGTTGCTCTTTTTCCCAGTGCATGGTGCCTCACTTTGGGAGTAGTGTCCCTGGGTCAGCAATTGATATCTTCTTCAAGCTAAGCAGGTTTGTCCTTTTCTGACAGTGTAGGAGGACTTGGGTCTTTTATGAGTATTCTTTTATCAGATGCTGGCAAAGAGAGGTCATGACATAAGCATGAAGTGGACCCAGTCTGTGTAGAAAGGGCAAAAATCTGTCCATAGATCAACTTTCAATAAGTAATGGAACTAATTTAAGTCTGCGTAACTGTGTTGGAGTTCTAAAAAGTTGCAAGGGGCCCTCTAGTTTCAGATGGGGTACCAAGAGAGAGTAGAGTGCTGTTTCAAGGCTAAGTCCCCTATGCCTGTGTCCAAAAAATCAGATCTGAAGAGGTCTCAGAGTATTAACCCTGAGGTGCTCACTGGGCATACTGGGCCAATCTGGACCCATTTGTTGGTGTCCTGAGAGGCCCCTCAGGAGCATATTGAGAGTTTATATTATTTAGACTAACAGAGTTTGCTGCCTCTACTAGTGTCTGCCATCTCACCAACTTTACAGCAGCCTGGCAAGAGAGGGCTTTTGACTTGCAGAAACTTTAAGCTAAGCTGTGGCCACCCTGGTTGGCACTTGTTGGTGTTGGTTCTCCAAGTAGCCCCACCAATGCTGGTGCTGCTGGGGAGAGCAGCAGTGAGGTGGGGTGGCTGGGGCAGGAGAAAGAATTGCTGCCCCAGTGGCTGGGCTCACCTGTTATTCACAGAGCTCACAAACATGCTGCCTTGATGCAGCTCGGTGGAGTTGTTTCCATTGATAAAAGACTTTTGGAGCAGGTCTTTGATCAGGATCAGCAGGGACAATGCCAATTTACTTGGGATGTCTTACCGCCCATTGCATGAATCCTGCATATAAAAAAAGATCCCATCTGAGCAGTGGTTTCCCCCTCTTGTTTAAATGAATTCAACTGCTCAGCTTCCAATTTCCCCATCGGAGCTCCACATCAGCCAGCCCTGTTTGTGGAAAAGCCAGCAAGCATGATTCAGCCAGTGTGAGGTATTAATGCAGGAAGCCAGCACTGGGTTGGTTCTCCATGTTCCTCTTGCTATAGAGTTTCACAGCCTGGGATATTAGTAAATATTTATGTTTAATTACTTTCACTTAAGAAAAACAACCACAGCCAAGAAAACTACAGAGCAATTTAATGGGTTTTAAGTTGCCACACTAAACTGCCTTCTTAAACATAATGAATTATATGAAGTCATCCGGTTTCAGACTCTCTTAAAGAGGTAATTTAATTAAAATAAGGTTGCATATTACTAGCTTCAGTGTCTGAAAACATTTATAGTGCCAGTAACTGTTCCATTGCCCTGAGTTATTCTGCAGACTGAGAGACAATAACAAGCTAAGCTTAGAAAAGCGTGCTGTGGTTTGGTGTAAGTGATAGATGAAATTGCTACGTTCATTGCCTCAGGCGAGAAGTGCTGGGTGAGTGTGCTGGAGTCTCCTTTTACGTAAGCCAGTCTGTGTTAAAACAAAAACAGGAAAGTAAATATGACAGTAGCTGCTCAACAGCATTTTTTTTTGCAGTCTTTTCCTTGAGAAAACTTCTTACAAAAGGGCTTCTTCCCTCTGGGTCCTACCTACAAGGCTGCCTTTCTCTATGGTGATCACGTATGGTGATTAGATTCAGGTATATGTCCTTTGGTCCTTTGTTGCAATATAACATAAAGATGCTTCTGTTCCCTGGCAGTACTGCAGAGCTCCTATTCAAGGAGAAAAGAAGGGGAACATTGGGTTCAAAACTCATATTTTTCCCTGACAGGTAACTAATAGAAGGAACTAAGGAAATAACTGTACTATTCCATCTACAGATCCCTAGCTGCTGAACTATGTGTAGGATCAGAAACATCCACCAGGGCATTTTTCCCCTCACAAGACAAATGGTTATCATTGGATTGAGTTTGGCAGTTAAGAGTCAGAAGGTCTTGCCAGAAAAGCTGTAAAACTTTGTGAGGCTTTCAGTGTCCCTTAAATGGTCATCCTTTAAAGTAATTGCATACTCTAAAGCTCCTTATGGGGCTTAAAGGCTTTATTTGCCAGGACAATTGCACACCTTGTGAAAAAAACTGTAATCCAAATCCCAAGCTTGGTTCTGCCAACTTTCCAGATGTTGATTGCTAAACTTGTGAAAGCTGCTAGATGTTGATTCTAAGTACGTAGCCTGCATGTATGTCTGTCAACACGTTAGGCAGGAGATGCTCAGGGAGACCCCCTGTACTCCTGATACACCTGCAAAGTTGGATACACAACTCACACTTCACAACTTTGCCCATCTATTAAGAGCTTGTGTAATGACTGAAATGCTGAGCAAAGATTACTGCATTAGAAACTGCTGCAAGCATAACTGCCCCCCACAGAAACACTGCCATCATCCTTTAGCTGCCCACCATGGCCAGTGGAGAAGATAATACTTTGCCAACTTTTGAATAGGATTGTGAATGCACACTACATTCAGTGGCACTAACCTTGGCTTCAGAGTTCATGAAGTCCCAGTGAAATCACAGTCCAAGGTTATTTAACACTATGTTTTCCAGTCATCTCCTAGTCCAGATGCCATTTCCCATCTATTAAAGCCTTATTTGAGAACACATTCATTCCTCTTGATTCATTCTCCAGCCTTGGAGCAATTCCATGCCTGTCCAATGCTCATGGGACAGGGACTGTGTCCTTCCTGGAGTCACACAGCATCTGGCCGAATGGAGCTGTAAGTTTGCAGGCACTGCAAACTAAGTGACTGTTAATTTGTTCTGATTGCAAGCTCTTCATGTCTATTCACATCCAGCTAGCTCTGACTGCTAATTAATTATGTGCTTAAAGTTTTACTCTCATAATACAAAAGTCACCCCTGGGAGAACATTGCTGAACACGCCTGATGAATGTACAATCTCTTCTTTGGAAGAAGCCATGTAGGAAGTCACTTAGGTGTTCTTATTGAAGACTTCTGATAGGATTAAATGAACATACAGCACTGGAAAAAAAATATTCATTAGAAGGGATTACATTTAAACCTTTCAAGATGACTGATATATTTTCCCTTTTAACTTGGACTTGAGTGAGCTGTTGAATGGAGCTCAGAGATTATTTCTTGTCAGAACCTATCAAAAAACCCTGAGATCACTAAGGCATTTGAGCATGTTGAGCACAAAATTTTCATTGCCCTCTATGGTGCATTTTAACTAGGTCTAAACCCCAGTATTCACTGCTAAGGGTACTTAGTAATCTTTTAGGAGAACTAATTTCATTTAAGCTCATGGTCAGTAATCAGTCTGGAAATGAAACCATTAATTTTAATGCAGTAAGTGCATGTATACATTAAATTTTATTGCTTTGTCTGAATTTAAAAGGGCAAAAGTAGGGCAATTTCAGGTCAGTGTAAAGTTGCAGGTGCCTGTAATTTACTGCTCACCTCTCAAGAAAGGAGAGCTCACAGTTTCAAACTTTTAGTCCTGCATATCAGTGAAATAAATTTTCGTACTCTATATTTCAGGAAGATTTGGCTCAAGCTTTTGGACTATACCCCTGACGTGTGAGGACCCTCTCACCTAAAGACACAACGCGTGTAAAGTGCACAAAAGACTCAGCTGTGTGCTGCCATTACAACCAGGAACACCACAGATTTCATGAGTCCTGGAACTTGCTACCCAAGCTTGATATATGTAAAGATCTATTGAGCCAACTATAAATGCATTAAAGAAAGCATAATCATAAGAGTGCAACCAAAGCCAAGAATATTTCCGTTTTTTCAAAGGCTTCCAAACATTTTATATGCCACAAGATCATGTGCAGACTCAAGGCATCACATTTCAAGTTAAAGTCAGACATTCATCTGTAACTTTGAATATATGGGTTGGAATCAAACACAATATTTTCACATTACTTGAGTTTAGGCTTTCTTTGTGTTTTTATGTTCCTGTTCAAAAGAAAGGAAATCCCTGATACCAAGACAAGTAATCTGTGTTCTGAGCCAATAAATCCTCAGGGAATTTGAAGCAGGTAGATTGTAAGAGGCCCTTTTTGGAGTCTGAAAAGCAATGGGTGACATTAGAGTGATCTTAATGAGAGTTGCAGGTGCTCAGCTTTTAGGAAGAGGTCATTTCCTGTGTGTTGGCACAATGACAAAGATGGAAGATTGAATGGTTCTTCTGATTCACAGTTCAGTAATACAGACTTCTTAACTGGAAATGGCTGAAAAGATACCCTTGGAATGCTCTTGGTGCCCTAACACATCCTAAACACTTCAGGCACATCTCAACATCATTAAAATAATAGATGCAAATAAGAACCTGCTAGCTGGTAATCAACAACAGCTCCCTTCCCAGTCCTTATAGTTTGGTTTCATGTTTAATACAGACATCCTGTGGCTTTGTTGTCATCCTGACTGCAGGAAAAAAAAAAAGAAACAAACCCCAAAAGCCCAACCATCAGTGCCAGTGCATATCTTTGTACCTAATTTGAACAAGAACAATTGATCAGATGGAGACGGAGAGCCTGAAATATTTCTCTTAGCTTGCTGGGAAAACTCAGTTTTGAAAATGTGGATGGGCTTAGGCCCATGGGCTATGCCTCAAACACCATCTAAAATCAACTAAACTTTCTTGTTTGTTTCTTGACCTCTGTTTTCAGTCACAGCCAAGTGATTCAATACAAATTCCCTTAAATAAACATGCAAATAAAACCAGGTATTTACACTTGAAGTGGATCATCATTAAGGTTTCAAGCTGTCAATAGGTCCAGCACAAGAAAATGTTATTATTAGACCCAAAAGTCTTCAAGGGAATGTGTGAGAAGAAAGGCTAATATCAGGGGACCAGTAATCTGTTCCTAGCTGGCTTTTAATTCCACTTAGCAAACATGAATGATTTTGAGTGTTGAATGAAGAAGCAAGCTACAGAACCTGCACCAGGCATTTAAACTACAGCTGGCTGGAACACGATTTGCCTGAAGGCAACATTTTTAAGTTCAAAGGTAAACATTTGGCTTTTTATGGAGAAAATTAGTTGTACAGCATATTTGATTTAGTATACTGCTACCCAGTCCAACTTTTAATTGAAATGTATTAAAAAATAACCCTTCTTTCACTGACAGTGTGCAGTTTCCTAGCGAGCTGCATACTTGCTAGTAAACATCAGTCCTCTGGGCCAGGGCTAGAAGACAGAGGTCAGAACTTCTATAACTTAATATTTTCCAAGGCACCCTAAAGACTTCCTATTACCTTCCCATGTAAATTGTTTACAGGCTGCTCCAAAGAGGAGCTCTCCTGCAGGACTTTGACCATGCCTGTAAACTGATAAAAAACCTCTCCCTGGAAACTTCCCCTGGTGAACCTCATCATAATATTTTATTGTCTTCACTCTTAAGCTTATACAGAGCAATCCTTTCTGGTAAAAACACAGGCAATAAATAATGCTGAGCGAGGAGAGGTCTATACATTGAGCCTTATTAAGCAGTGATGGTAGCATTTTGTAGCTCTTCTTGCCCTTGGACTATATGGAGCTTTCTAAGGCTGCTCCAATGTCAGCACACACTTTCCTGCAAAGCTGTCACATAGCATTTGCATGCAATTTTGGACATTTTAGTATGGCATGCTTAGGTTTTATTTCTCATAATTGTGGGGCTTTTTTTGTTTAAGTAAACTTTTTTAAAGTGAGGAAAGCCTATGCTGCACAATGAGGTATTGAGAACCATGTGTTCCATGGTACAGAAAGATATGTTATGATTCTTATCTTCGTGAGACTGTGAAAAAATAGTTCTTTGTCCTCAAACTCATTAAAAAGTTATTTAATAAAGAACTTGAAACCATTATCAATATTTACAAAAGAAATGCTTGAGAGCTGAGTTATGTGTTTTGAAATTCACAGAAGGCTCAGTGCATTGAAGCAACAATATACGTGATAGGAAGTATAGCTGACATTTCCCAAATATAAAAACCAGATGATGGAAGGTTTAATTTCTGTGAATTGGAGCAGTAGCTGAGAGCCTAATAATCTCTCGGGAATATTTTCAACCCATTGGGGTGCTCAAAGATTACAAAATTCTCAGCATTTCTGTCAAAGCAGTTGAGATCAATGTGGTTTTGCTAGAGTCAGAAGTGGCTCCAGAATTAACCTAGATTTGAGGATTAAAACAATTTTTAATTTTTTTTTTTTTTGGGTGGGGAGGTGGGGTTATTGTTTTATTTTTCCCCTGAATAACAGCATATAACCTGAGGAATCCTCAGAAATCCCTTTAACCCTTGACCCAGGGTTGCCCAATCCCTGTTGGCAGGTCAGTCTCCACCAGGCTGCTCCTGTTCCCATGGCCCTGTGCTGAGCCATGCAGATGTGAGCATCCTGACTCTGCACCTAATTCAGGGTTTGGCTGGCCTGGCAGAAACCCACCGGGCATCTCCCCTCATCTGTGAGTCACTGCATTAACTGTCCTAAAGCCAACATCAGCAAAATAGGCTTTAAATCCACCTTCTGTGCTGTTAAACCTGCCCAATTGCTGGAAATGTATGTGCTGTGTATTGGCTTCTTTTGTTCCTATTTTAATCAGGGTCTGACTCAATGCTTTTATGAAGCAGCTGATAAAAACCACTGCAGTACAGAATAATTTCTGTAATACTTTTTAATCCTCATCCCATTATGAGTACTCACGGTGGAGAGAAACCCACCATGTAATCTCCTGCCAGCGTACTCCAGTGAGAGATGAGGGACAAGGGATGAACTCTGGTCCCTCTGGGATTCAGCTATGTAGGTCTCCTGGGTTGCAGGACAATCCTAACCACCAGGATTGGAATCAGGACCAAAAATATTAAGCACCAAGTTAGGCACTAGTAACTACAGCCTCGGGCATGAGGGGCACAAGTGATCCCTTTTCCCCATATATTCACTATTTCTGAAAGCATACTTATGGCTGAGAAATTCCCATCTGAGGTCCAACCACAGATACAAATACTCAATTAGCAAAAGTAGTTATGTGAGATATTCTCCATATGATGTAGGAAAATCCTAAACTGTTTGTGAGGTTGTTTAACATGATACAGTTGGTTTTCACATGTGATGTGGTGTTCATGTGAGGGCACTTCACTGCTCATACTAACAGGGCTGTGTGTTCCCTAAACTATGCCAACAGTTGATTTAAAAATATTCAGGGAAAAGACAAAAAAAACCCCACATAATTTATTTTTAATTTTTAGTTACACACTGGGGACTTCAAATTTATACTTCAGCAGGCTTGAAGATGGTCTAATTGGAATGAAGAGCTGGCAAAAGGGTCACAGAGTAGATGCAGTGACCAATACCAGATCCGAAGGCAGGAGCCTGATCACTGAGTACTTTAGTCTCCCCAGAAGTTTCCAACTTGGTCAATGTATACTCAAAGGCTGAGCTTTAAGCAGTAGTTGGATGAAATCTAATCCATACATCTGGAAACAGCCTGTGTATCACAGCAAATACGTGCAGAGGGGGCTGCTCTTGTATTTGTGTCCCATGTGTTTGCTTTTATTTGATTTTGTATTTGGGTGGGAAAGGGAAAGAGGAAATTCTCTGACATTTTCACATGCCTTTTTTTTTAAGTGACTCTGAGAAACAATTCAAACATCTTGTCTATTCAAAGGGAAGACTGTAAAGGGACCTGACATCTTTCCCTTTCTCTCATGCAAAGTACTGCATTCCCATCTCTAAGAATCACTACTGCAATTATCCTGCTGCCAGCATCCTTGGAGGTAGATACCAAAGGCACGGGAATAAATTACAGATCTAGGTCTTTTTGCCCTGTCTTTGTGAACTGGTAGACAGCAAGAAATCATCTTCTGACTACAAAACACTCTGCTCCTGCTTCTTTCCATTGCTCTGTGCTGCTGGACCAACTAAGATTCAGACAACCTCCTTCTGTACCTCTCCAGTCTGACCCTTCTACTTCTGTGCTGATTCTAATCCAAAATTGTTTAAGCCCCCTAAAAAACTACTACTGCTGCAAAGGATTTTATAGCCTGGCAAAATATCTGCATCTATATCTTCTACAATCATGCATAAAAGCTTGCAGCTCTGAAACCTCTTCAATGCTATGTAAACAGATTAATTCAAATAATAACATTGGGGGTGATTAATTATGCCTGGATTAACAAAATGCCAGCCTTTGCTTACTGTTCTGGGACTAAGGAGGAGAGGAGCAAGCACTACCCGGCTGGAAGTGGCTCAGTCACTGCAGTCTGCAAAAGGGCAGAGGAGGGGGAGGCTGAGAAAATGCCATTTTCTCTGCTGGCAGTGGGAAGAATCAGAAGGGGTGACTGGAGGGGCTTTCTGCATGAAGGAAAAAGGGATGTGCTGGGAGAAGCAGGCTCAGTGAAGATGGGAAGGACAAGAAGACCTCAAGTGGAGCCTGAAGACCTGAGTGGTAAAGACACAGCAGAGACAGCCATAGCTCCCCCCACACCAGGGCAGTGAGGCAGGCAGAGGGCAGCCACTTCCAAGGAACTGCTAGGGCTCTGCCTCAGCAGTTTGAAGCCACATACTTGAGTTTTAGTCTTTCTTGCTTTAATTCTACAGCTGCCCAGGGCCATGGGTTGCCCTAGACTCCAGCCTATCCTGATTCCCAGAACAAGCTCGCAGTGCTTACCTTTACATGAAGAAAAGTGATGGGGCTAATGGTGAAATTTACCAAATTTAAGGCATAAATCCCAAGACATTTAGTGACCTACATATGTGCATGACTGCACACTATACTCATGTAGTGTAGTTACTGCAAATATTACCATGATGTTGCCTGAACATTTTGCCTCCCATAACAACTGCATGAGCAATGGCCAAAGAGAATTGCACCTGAGGCTCAGCAGCACAGAGAGCAACCATTCCTGGCCTGTAAAATTGCTCTTTTCAGCCTGATCCTCAGCAGAACCCCTGGTTCCACATGCTGAGTGATTAGACCAGTGCTGTGAAGCTGTTTCTTCACTTCCGAGTACGTCCTCATTTGATGTCAATTCCGAAAGCTCCACAAATGTAGCCTATTCACACTAGCAGCCCACGCCCTGCATTAAAGTATTAGGTTATTGTTTATTAGGCTGACTAGATGTTATGTACATGTGTGTGTGGTTTGGCACTTCAGACTATGAAAAAAAGGAAGTAAGAATCCCAAGAGTGCCATGGAGAGCTTGGATTGAACTGCAAATGTGGGGACAAGGCAAGGCAGTGTGATTCACTGAGAGGGGAGGCTGTCCTGAGTTGCCTTAGGTTATCTCCTGGGTGCTGCAGGATCAGAGGTAAGTCACTTCCCATGTGCATGTGGACTTCCCACTTCCCACCTGGGTTGTGATGCCTTCCAGTTCCCCTTGGGTACAGAGCCCCACCTACTCTTCTGGGGTTCCAATGCTGAGAACACAGGGCATTTCTAATGTAATATAAATCATCAGATGAAAGAGGGGATTTAAAAACAATTTCTTTTGTTGCTGATACTTCAAAATATTTTACAAGTCATATCAAGAGGATTTAAAAAAATCTTTCTTTATGAGTTGCTTTCTTTTCCAGAATAGTATCCTTGGAAATGACCCACTGGGTAAAAACAAAACAATAATAAATCCCTGTGAAAACCAGCCATTTGCATTTGCATAAATGTCATTACCTTCAAAAGCTTGCACTGTGTTTGGGTGGCACTGTGGAGAAGGCAGAACAGTTGGAACTGAGGACTGGCAGCACTGAGATTACAGAAAGTACCACCGAATGTCATCCAGAGTGTTGGGAAGAATATTTGTCTGTGTACCAGGCTCAAGCACAGAGCCTGCAATGTGAGTTCAAGCTGTGCCAGTGCATGCTGCTACAGTTCACATCAGCACAGCTCAGTTACGATGCAGCCACACCGCAAAAGTGACATCAGAAGAGAGAAAAAGCCACAGAGTAAACAACCCACCTAAACAGCTCACCCAGCTTCTGCCTTTGCCCCACTGTGCACTAGATAATTTGACTAATACGTTCATATAGGTATTTGCACCCCAGCTGTGCTGGCAGGTTTTGTTTTTCCAGGTGCCAGGCACCACTCAGGAGCTTACATCCTCAGACGAAGTGGACTTCAGGTTTGTTACTATGTCATGCTCATCAGACCGAACACATAATTTTTGAAATGCCTGTCACAGGTGACCTCTAGAGCTTTTGGCATGTCCTCAGGGAATGATCAGCCAGGGGAACTCAGAGGCTTTTTTACACAATTACTGAAGGAGCTTGTGGAGACACTACTCAGAAACTGGTAGAGGGGCCACGTGGAAGCTTTGTCTTTCCATCTGGCACGAAAACTGAGAGGAGTGAAAAAGGACTTGAGATGCTTGGGAATACTGCCTGTCCCCTGATTATCTACCCCCACCTTTGCAGAGATACACCCTTGTGCTAGAAGGAGAGTGCTGCTGTAGGTTTTGAAGGCACTTCCCAAGCTGCCCTCATACTCCTACATATGGTCCTGCCATTTTATTAAATTCTTCTGGAGTTGCTCCTGACCTAAGCTAAGTACTTTTCTATTGACATCAACTTTTGCCACTTCACTATTCACCCCCACGTTATTAATAAAGCATTAAACAATATTGGTCTGAGTCTCGCTCTCTAGGGCACCTCATTATTAATCTCTTTCCCTAGTAGAATTGGCCATTTATTCCACACCCATTTATAACCAGATTTTAATCCATGACAGGACTTTACCTCTCACTTTGTGGTTACTAAGTTTCCTTAACAGTTTCTCGTATGGGTGTTTATCAAAAGGCTTTTGAATGTCCAAATAAATTATTTTCTCTGGTTGTTCTTTACTCACTATTTTATTAACTCTTAAAAGTGTAAAAGGTCTGACTGGCAAGATTTATTCTTATAGCAGCTATGTTTCTTTTTTCTTTTTGCCTGAGACTTGATATTTCCCTGCAGATTGTAAAATATTTAAAAGAGTGACCCTCTGAATCTTGTGGCTTGAAGCAGCACCAGATGTGTTGTCAATGTTTAATTAAAAAAAAGTGAATGTAATATACTGCTTACTTTCTCAACTACTTCCTTGTAATGAAGTTAAGCTAATAGTGTAAAATTTCCATGAGCTTGTCTGTCTGTGTAAATATTTACAGGGTCTTTATCGCTGCAGTACCTGATTTCTACATACATTAACTGAGTTATCCTCATAACACCTCTCTGATACAGGGAAACTTTAATCCCAACTGCCTGAAGAATCAGGACACACTGACATCTGGCACATAAAACCTGAACTGCTGTGCTTTCAGAATAACAGATTAGGAGATAGAACACTTTCTCCCACTTACAGATGCTGTATTCACAAAAAATGCAAGTATCATCACAATTCACAAAGGTAATGAAAAAGGCTCAGTGCCCCAGTGTCTCTTCCCAAGCTCTCTAAACCCCAAAGTTCATTCTTCCCTTTGGAAAAATGCAGAGCACTGCAGGTAAAATCCAAGTTTTTCCTTTTTTTGCAGGCTTTCTGAGCTTGTAGGTTTTTGCTGGCTCTGCTAGTGACCATTTATTTTGGACTCATACCACACATCCAGTGTTTCATTATGCATTTTTGCTCCAGCCAGAACTAATACAATTGGCTGCATCTCAGCTTGCTTCAAATATACAAGGGAGTGGGTTTCCTTAGAGAAAAGAAAGAAAGAAAGAACATCAGAAAAAGAAATCCTGTTCAAAGCAAAAAGCACTATAGAGATTTTGCCATGCAAGAAAACTTACAAAAGGCTACAAAATCTATATGTGCAAGGGTCCACTGCTGGCCCCACACCCCTGAGGAAAGAGAGGCTTTCCACCCTGCCCTGAAAACTGACAAGTCCTTGGCAAAGCAGGGAATGACGGAGAGGTTGGACATGGAAGACCCCGCAGTGAAAAGGCATACAGTCCCTCTGTTTTCAAGAGACTTCTGGCCTCACGTCTGAGGATGGACCTTCCAAGAAAGCTCTCCTTCCACATAAACAGCCAGAACAGGTGGCCAGGATTAAAGGTTTACTTCATAAAAGGTTATGAAGTAATCTTAAGAAAAAAAAATTAACTCCTTAGGTGTCAAAGGGGAATCATGTGAGTGCAGGACAGTTCTGGAAGAACAAGCTGTCTCAGCAGAAACTGAATTATTCCAGCTGCAAGTTTCTATTTGTGGCTAAGTGAGATCTTGAAGCTACAGATGCTTGAAAATGTGGGACTTCTTTGGGGCCTGGAGTCAAAATCCCTTGAGACCAACAGTGGGACTCGCTTGAAGATGCCTGCACATGAGAGTAAAGCAGGGATAATGGAGCTCAGCTTAGCACATTTCATCGACTCCAGCGACTAGAGGTGCCCATGCAGTTGAGCTAGGAGCAGAAGTGCACATGAACATGGGCATTTGAGGTGGCTCTGGTTGGGTTTGGAGGCCGACTCCCAACTGCCTTTCTCATCAGCCATTCCTGAAGCACAGATTTTGCCTCCAGGATGGCCATGGCTCCTGCAGCAACAAAATTATTTCCCCAAGGAGCAGTCAATGCATTGCCACGATCTTAATCTTATTTAGCCTGGTAGCATGGTTTTAATTTTTCCGTGTTTGATCCCGCAGCTTTAGGAATATTGATAGAAATAGGCACTGTGAGGATTAAATAAAGAGCAGCTTGTTGCACAGGAAAAAATACCCCTCAGTCCTCACTTTCTCCGCGGTGATTCAGCTTTTCCAACTGCGCTGCCGAGATAAAAGGCTCGCATGAGAGCAGAAGTGTTAGCAAGGGCTGTAATGCTTTCAGCGCAGCCTCTGGCAAAAGGGCCTTGGCTGCGGGAACTGATCCCGCCTGCTCCCAACCCTCCTCCCGCGGCGGGGAGGCGCTGGGGATGCAGCGAAGGCTGCTGCCCGCTTCTCACGCCAGCACGGGCTGTTCGCCGCGGCTTTGCTGAAGCACCCGTGCCATTCTCCCTGTCAGGGCGGATGGAAGAGGCGGATCGCTCCTCCCCGCCCAGCCGTGCCGTGCCGTGCCGGGCCGAGCCGGGCCGTGTGTGCCCCTCGGCATCACCCCGGCACCGCCGCTCTAATCAGTGGCAGGCCCCAGGCGCGGGGTAATTAGAAACATCGAAGGGGCTTTCTATCTTTTGAAATCTGTCTCTCAACATCAAAGTGCTCCGCGCAAGTCGTCCTCCAGAGGCCGGCTCCCATATCTAAATGAGTGATGTATTTCATGGTGTCTGTCGGGAAAGATATAATGAAGAAAACCGGCTTTGAGACGGAGCACGATGTGAAAAACAGGTGGCCCGCTGTGGCGGAGCATCTGTTTTGCAGTCCGGTTGTGTTCCTGTAAACTGCGCAAACACGGTGGGTGCGCAACTTCCGCGGGCACCCCTGAGTTGCGCGCCCGCGGATGCCCTCGAGCGTTGCTGACCGTCTTCCTCCCGCCCTGCAAGAAAAGCAGGCACTGCCCCTGCCTCGGGGAGATGTGCGCCTTCTCCGAGCACCCAAGGGTGCGGGTACCACGCGGGGTACCTGGCAAAGCAAGATCTCTCTTCTCTCCACGCTCGCCCTGCCGGGGCCCTCAGCCGCTCCCACGGGGCTGCTGCATCCCCAGGGCCACACTCCGCTGTCGGGGCGGGCACGGCCCCTCGGAGAAGCTGTGTCCCCATTCCATGAGCCCGTTGGCCTCGGGCCACCCCTGGCTTGGCCTCTAAACAATATTCCGCTGAGCTCACACCGCTCGTGCAATGAACTAGATTAGAGCTAGATACACCGCTGGAGTAATGAGCGCGGCTATATTCTGACTCTTATCTGTGCCATAATAAAATGTGTTGGCTCGTATCAACCAAGCCGCAAATCCAGCCGAGCGTGCAGGTTTCAAAGGCACGGGCAAATGATTTCCGCGGAGGACGCGCAGGACGGCGGACAGCGGGAAGAGGCACCGCTGGCCCCTCCGCGCTGGCTTGGCCGGCAACGCACGGCTTGGGATCACCGGCTGGGTCGTTTTGCACCACGGCTCTCCAAGAGCCCTCTGCCCTGCCAGGGGCCGGCGGAGGAAGGGCTCCGCAGCGGGGGAGGTCCGGTGCGGTCAGATCTCCCACACCTACCGCGGGAAGGCAACGCGAGCCTCCCGTCGCCTGCGGGATCTGGGGGAATCCCACTCAAAACAGGGAGGGCTGCAGGTGTCACAACATCTTTGGAAATGCATTTCCTACCATTATCAACTCCTTTACTTTTGAAAAAGAAAAAAATAAAAATATCCCGACCTGCAACCGGTCCTCTACACCCGTGAAAATCCCACTTGTCGCAGTGGGAATGGGCTGCCTCGGGAAGGTAAAACGCTGGCCCCGATAAATAACAACATAAACGATTACGGAAAGGAAAACAAACAAAACCCCAAAAAAGAAACAAAAGAAGATCCGAACACCCAAGGAACCAAGAAAACCCACCCTATCGCTTAAAGCTTCCCCCCGAGCGGTGGTCCCCGCAGCGGCGGCGAGGGCAGGTGGCACCGCCCCGGCAGGAGGAGAGAGTACCGCGGGGCGGCGCGCAACGGGGCGCGGGAGCGGCGCGCCCGCGGAGGCTGGGCTGGGCGCCCGGGAGCCTGCTGTTCCTTCGGGGGCAGACTGCCGCCCCTTCCTACAGTTGTTATTTTTAATTTAATTGGTGATTACGCGCCCTCCCGTCACTTTTCTGCGGTTGCTGGTGCCAGGCTCGGGAGTCCCGCGGGGATGGGGCGCCTGGTCCGGCAGCGGTCCGAGCCTCCGCCCGCCCCGTGTGCGGGGCCGGGGGTGGGCCGTGCTGCCGGTGCCTGCGGAGAGTTCTTGGGGAGCAGCCACAGAAAGGCTCCGAGGCTGCCGGGAGAGACGGTCGGTCTCCACATCCCCTGCCGAGGCTGCCTCCTCCCGGTCTCGCCGCTGCCTCCGGTCCCCAGGCGCTTCCCCGCGGGTCTGGGCGCCGGCAGCGGACGGGCGGGGTCTGGGGGCTGAGTTTCCCCGAGCTCAGTTTTCTGTCAGTACGGGAGGAAAGGCTGACGATCACTGATCGCCGGTTCCCGGGAACCGCGGCTGCTGAGGTTTTTTTAGCTTTTTTTTTCCTCTGTTTTTTTCCCTTACGGTCTGTCCGATGTGTATTACCGAAATGTCTCGTCCCTTTCCCTTATTGGAAATGATTTCCCACTTCTATTGTGGTGAACTTTGCCTCGCCTGACTCTTTACGGCTTTTCTCTTGTTGATGGTCTCTCCTTTGTGGAAGTTTCGCGGGCTGATTGTATTTGTTAATTAGTTGCTAACAGCATCGTAATGTGGGCTTGATGGATAACCATGTCATTAGCGCTCACCCCTGCAATTCACATTTCCAACAGGGCAGGGGCTACCCCCTGCCGAGCCCGTGATTTGTAGCTGTTCTTTCCAGTGGGTGACACGCACCCCCATCCCCTCTCCGCTCTCCTCCGCGCCCGCGCTGTGCCGCGGCTGGAGGGGGCGCGACCGCTGCAATTTTCACTCCGAATGACGAACCCGCAGCTCCCGGCTGCAGCCGCCTCCTTTCGCTTTATTTCGGTGGGGAAAAGACATCCAACCCGTCTTTTGTGTGGCTCTGTGGGTACGCGGGTGCTCGTACAACACACCCCCACAAACCCGGGGCTGCCGGGGAGGGCGACGAGGGCATCCCGCGCAAAACGGTGCCGGCGCGACTTTCCCCGGGCTGCACGGCCACGCGTGGGAAGAGCCACAGCCACGCAGCTCCCTCCCCGCCCGGCGGCAGAGCCCAGGGCCCGCCCTGCCCGGTAGCGCCCGTCGGGGGGGTCCGGCCGCCTGTCCCGCCCCTCTCCGCGCCTTCCCCGCCGGGGGGCTCGGCCGAGCCTGGGAGATGTAGTCCCGGCTCCCGGGCTCGCCGGCGGCCGGCGGGGCTTCTGCGGGGGACTACGTTTCCCAGGCCCCCCTGCTGCTCGGCCGGGCCGCGGGAAGGGCCGGGCTGTCAATCAGCGCGCGTCGGCGGGGGCAGCGGGACGGGGATCCCCCCGCCCGCCCCGTGTCCCGCTAATAATAAGTGCTTCAGAGCCTTAAAAGCAGGGAGGCAAGTGTCATGCGGGCGCGTCGTAAGGGGCTGAGCTCCGGCTGAGCGCCCGGGGCCGTTCTGCCGCCGGCATAGCCGGGAGGGGGAAAAAAAGGGGGGAGAAAAAAAGGAGGAAAAAACCGCCTCGGAGCTGGTTCCCGGGAAAGGGGCGAGAGGAGAGAAGCCTGAAAGGCTGGACAAGCCGTCAGCGAACTGGCGATGAGGCGCAGGAAGACGGCGGTGGCGGTCGGCTGCTGCCTCGCCTTCCTCCTGGGCACCCTGCTCAACCTCCTCTTCATCCCCGGCTCCGAGCACCCGCCGCCGCCCCGAGAGGAGCTGCCCCCCTCCCCGCCCGGCGCGCCCCTCTACCCGCCGGAGGAGGAGATCGGCGGCGGCCAGGCCGCCCTGGCGCGGCAGATCCGCGAGCGCTACGAGGAGGTGCTGCGCTACCGGCAGCACCGGGCGGCGGCGGCGGGGCGGCGGCCGCTGCGGCCGCGGGAGCGGCGCCTGATGGACCTGGCGCCGCCGCGCACCTCGGCGGAGCAGTCGCGGCCGCCGGGGCCGCGGGGCCGAGCGGCGGCGGGGCCGTGGGCCGGCGCCTCGGCCGAACTCTCGGTGGAGCCGCCGCTGCTGGGCTGCCGCGACATCCGCGATGTCAGCGGCGTGCAGTACCTGGGCTCGGGGTACACCAAGGCGGTCTACAAGGCGGTGCTCAACCGCACGCTGGCCGTGGCCCTGAAGGCGGTGGACTTCGGCGGGCACGACATCGCCCACTGCGTGCGGCAGTACTCCGCCCTGGGGGACTGCTACCGCCTGGCCGCCTACAAGATCGTCAAAGAGATGATCCTGCTGCAGCGGCTGCGCCACGCCAACGTGCTGCAGGTACGCGGGTCGGGCTGCGGAGCCGCGCCGGGGCGGGTGGGTCGCGCTTTTCCCCAGCTTCCCCCGTCCTGCCGCGGGCAGCCTGTCGGAGCTGCCTCCGCCGGTCCCGCCGTGCGTGGGGAGCTGGCCGGGACCGTGCCGCGGAGCTCCCGAGAGTCTGCACACACATCCCCGTCCCCTGTTCCGTGGGGAGCCGCACCCCCTTCGGCAGTCGAGGTGGGGGTCGCGGTCGCCGAGGCAGATGTCCCTGTCCCTGGCACGGCGGCTCCGTACCTCCGCTCCCCCTCGGGTGTCCGCGGGAAGGCGCGTCGATGGGCGCTTTCCGCTGGCGGTGCTCACCTCCCGGCGACAAGTGGATCGCTCCGGCGGGGCGCGCCGGGTCCGGGGGCAAGGCCGGGAGCGGTGCGGGATGTGGCACGTTCCTCTGCCGCACGGCATCCCCCCGCGGGTCGCGCTCTGATCCCGCTTCCTCGTGAACAAAACGAATACTGAGGTGAGGAAGGGGCGAGGGAGAAGCTGAGGAAGGACTCGGAAATCCACAAGCACTCCGCGAATGCGGGAAATAAAGGCCGGCTTGAATGCAAGCACCGCTGGCTCCGGTACCCCCGGAGAGAAGGAGGCGGAGGGGTTACCCCTGACAGCCTCTGCCGGGGCTCCCGCTGGGCTCAGCTGGATCCGCGCAGCCCCGGCACACGGGTTAGCCCAGGGGGGCTCACCCAGGACAGGCCGGGTGGGAGTCCTGCTGGCCGATGCGCCGGCACCGCCGCACTTGCCAGAAGGGGCTGCATTGTAGGACTGTTACACATCAGCATGAATCTCAGCGGGTCCATTTGGATGTAAATGCTGGTATGGAAATTCCTATTGCGTTTCGCATAGCATGAGTGTTGCAGTAGAATAAAAAATGAACGTTAGACCAGACGGTCTCACAGTAGGTGCTTTTTGAACTGAACCGGGTAAAGGAGTTTTGTGTTTCTTCTTCAGCAGCTGCAGCAGGAGTACCAGCTCCCCCACGAGAACTTCAGATCCCAGCGATCAAAGCTCTCGAGTTTCATATACCGTTCAAAGAAAGGCTAGTCATGATTTATCCACAAGAAAATAGATATTAACCAAGCTTCCTTCCTTCCTTCCTTCCTTCCTTCCTTCCTTCCTTCCTTCCTTCCTTCCTTCCTTCCTTCCTTCCTTCCTTCCTTCCTTCCTTCCTTCCTTCCTTCCTTCCTTCCTTCCTTCCTTCCTTCCTTCCTTCCTTCCTTCCTTCCTTCCTTCCTTCCTTCCTTCCTTCCTTCCTTCCTTCCTTCTTCCATTTTCCATACCCTTTCCTCTGTGGGGCCAGGTCTAACGTTAATGCATAGGGAGAACATCTTGCAAACCACAAAAACCTGTGCTCCTAGGAAGGATATTAGTTGCTCCTCTTACGCTGTGATGAATTCTTTCTGGAAAGGCAATGCTTGGGTGCTGACATCGTTCCTGGTTGCATTGACAGCAGGAAAGCTCTGAGAGGACTTTGTTGGCCCCCCCGCCCCGATTGTTTTTGGTTTGTTTTCTTTTTCCTCAGTATAAGCGAGTTGGCCGGGTTGAACTTGAAGTGTGTGTTTTCTAAAGTTGAGTCATTTTGGTAGGCACTAGTGTTTGTTTCCCGTGTTACTCGCGTGTCGTTTACTTCTCTTGAAGGATTATTTGGCATTAATTTGGAGCCGTCCCCCTCCCAAAAAGGAAGGAGGGTGCGCTGCCTTCGGCACTGCTGCCGAAGTTGCCCGGCGCCCTGCTCCATCCCCCAGCAAACCTTGGAGGAGCCGCAGTAATTCACTTCTCCGGTCCGGGGTGTCAGGTGGATTCTTTAGGGAGAACCCCAGGCGAGATTCGGGGTGTCCCATGGCGAGGGGCCGGGGCAGGAGCAGCTGGACGATGAGCAGGCACTTCACCAGCGCCTGGAGAAACACGCCCAGCCTCCGTGCTGGGAAAATGCTCTCATGGGCAAAAATCCCGTCTGTTAATTAGGGCTTCGTATTTACATGCCACCCAATTTAAAAATAGATTACGCCTAAATCAGAAACATGTTTTCGGTTTCGCTCCGGTTTTGTCATTGTGTTTTCTTTTGCCTGCCCTCCTGCTGCATCAGCCCCGTTGATGCTGCCAGGCTGGGAGCAGGAGATTCCCGAGCCCTGGGACGTCACCCCGTTTGTTGTTTAACACCCTGAGTTTTAGGGGCTCTCGAGGTCAGGGTGCTGCGGCCTGAGCGAGGTCCAAACGTGTGATAAGGCATTACCTTGGGAGGAGATGGCAAATACCGACCTGACAGGCGCTATCTGGACGCGGTCCGGACAGCGCTGTGGGCCGGGAGTAAGTCGCTGGTGTCATGCAGGAGTCGTGCAACCGATGCAGAAAATGGGCAGCGGCGAACAACATGAAATGTATTGATTAAAAATATGTTAAAATCGCAGACAGGACAAGATTGGCCGCCTTCATGATTTTTAACTTATTTTCAGCAGAAGCCGGCCCAAGGCTTAGAATTCACTGTCCAGGGCTTGCTGCCGAGGCAGAGCAATCACTTCAAAGCCAGCGTCTCCTCCCTCTGGCTTTTGACAGGCGCTTCGGCTCCCATTGGAGCAGGAGGACCGCACTGGCTTACAGATGCCAAAGGCACGACTCCACATCTGCTGGGCCAGCGAGGGCCGGGAGCTTTCCTGCCTTGGCTTCTTACCTCGGTTCTGCTCCTTTCCCTCGCTCCCCGGCGGCTCCCGGCATACCCAAATGCGAGCTGGCTGCTATAAATAGCGGGGAGGACATGCCACCCTCCTGTCACCCTGCCGTGCCGGGGGAGGGCAGGGCTGGCGGGCAGCCCCGGCTGGGGCAGGCGGGAGAACCGAGAGGGATGGGGCAGCGTGGCGACACCCACCGTGTCCCTCCGGCGACCGCCCGGAGCTGGAGGCGAGCCGGGGCCGCTTGAGGCGAGCGGGAGCTCTTCCTCCGCCTCACCACGCCGCGGGCGTGGGAGGGAGCGACCCCGGGGACACATCCACGCAGGCGGCCGGCAGCCGCCCTGCCTCTGCTGGAACCCTCCCGGCCGCTCCCGAGTATCCCCGGTCCCGGACAGGGACTAGCGGCGGTGAGTGAGTGCGTTCATGAGTTTCTTTCGCTGAAAATAAAGTTTCGTGTCGGTTCAGTCCTAGGAAAGGGGGTTTTCCTGTAAATCTCTGGCAGCTGACAGCCTGAAGTGTAGTTTGTAAGATAACAGGCTTGTTCTTTACTGTCTCAGCAGTTCTCATTCTGGCCTGTCTCTTGTCAAAATCAGCTTTTTTTTTTTTCTTTTTTTTTTTTTTAAGCCATCCTTTTTAAAAGACTTGATTGTTGTACAATATATGATAGAGGAGAAAAAAGCTCTTTCCAGAAAGTACCAGTGCCTCCAGACAACATGCTGACATATCCACCGTGCCCTCCGCCTGGGGAAGGAGCCAGATGTGTCAGCTCTGGCAGATGTGGTGAATCAAGTCTAGCAAAAGAAACACGGAAAACCAGCAAGAGGGAGAGTGGTTTCACATTAGGCAATGCGGAGGCGAAGGCAGCTTGCCTTCCTGTTTTTATTTCCATGCTCTGCCCGTCACTTGCACGAAGGGCCAGCCCTGGGCCGTCGCCCCCCTTGCCCTGCCGTCTGGGGCTGCCCGAGGCTCCCTGGGGCGGCAGCCGCTGCGAAGGGCAGGTGCAGGCTGCAGTGGAAATACATTTGCTTTGGAGTGGGGAAGAGAGGGGCCGTTCATTAAAGTTGATTTTATAATGAAGGGCGCCGGGGAAGAGGGGGAACTGGGTCACTGATTTATTGTAGCAGAGGATTTAGCGGCCCGCTAATTGCTTTGCAGTCGCTCTGTGTCAAATGCGGTGCCCGATCTCTTCCTTTCAGTCCGTGCTGCGATTTCTTTTCTTGCAGAGTTCAAATGCTGCTGTCTGAATCCTGGCTTTCTGTGCATTTTCGTGGGGAAGATGATTTAGTGTGCTTTAATTCCTCCCTGCCCATATTTGAGGAAGAAAAGAAAATCAAACCATTTGCAGTTAATTTCAAACAACGAGCACAATTGTAGTGACACAAAGGCAATGTTTGATTTACTGTAATAATGTAATTATAGCTCTGGAGTATCAGAATTAAGGGTGTTGCCATTCTTTCTTCGTTTACATTGCTGAAGAGAAAGGAGGGAAGGTCTGAAACTGCAGACATTTGGAAAAGTGCAAGCTTATTTTTGTGACAGCTATTTATCAGCACTTCCAGTGTGAGTTCACAATGATTCATTTAAGAAGGAGCTACGGCTTTCTTAAAAACACACAGAAAAGCTCAGGGGAAAGGTTTGGCTTTGTCTGAAGCTGATAGAAGACACTAACTGCTAATAGCACCAATGGCTTGCTGGCGGCTCAGACAAGGCCAGTTCACTTGGCTTATTCAGCCTTACTGTTAAGTTAAAATGTGTAGATGAAATACTGAGATGGCATCCACACTAAAAAAGTCACCATCCAAATATCAAAGCAGTTTCTGTATGAATTGGTTCAGTTAGGTCTATTGTATTTGTAGCTGATTTTTTTTAAGATGGTCTTGGTTACAGTGAGAATATTTGTCTCTTGCAAAATTAATTGGTTAAAATAGACTGCAAATAATACATCACTTGCTGCTGACAAGTAGACTTAAGATGTGCTAGCCAATCACAATATTTTTAAATACCTATTTTTAAACAGGATTTTCTTTTCTTTACATGTGATAATTAAGAGTCTTTTTTACCCTGATGGTTTCCCTATACATATGCGTCCCCAACAGGATAGGACAGTTTTAATTTTAATGTGAGAATTAGAATAATAAAGCATTGTATATAGTTTGCTTATTCCAGGTGGAAGTAGGCAATCTTTCTGAGTCTGAAGAAAGTCAATATACAATTAATTTCCAGTGCAAACTCATTTCCATGGGGAATGTATGTACTCCTGAAGGTCTGGTACCTCACCAACCTTTTTGCAGGAATCCACTGTTGTTTTCACAGAAGGCAGGGGGGAAGGGGAGATTGTGCTCTAGTGGAAACAGCTACTCAGGGACCTCTTCCCTGTTGCCAGCGGGTGGGCATTGAATCCCTTTTGTGGTGGCAGTGGTGCAGGATTCCCAGTAACAAGTCTTAATCCGTGTCTGGGTGGAGTTTGGCCACCAGAACTTTGGGAGCTATTGGCCTGAGAAAAGTGCTGCAGTTGCTGATAGAAGCTGGTGGGTGTCTACATGGAGAATTTGTCATTCTTAATTTTTGGATGGGGAACCTTTTTTCCCAGCACTTGGGGATTGAACTTTCTAAAACCAAGTGCCTAATGAGAGCGAACCTTTGAGACTGGGGCTGGGTGGGCTCTGACCATGAACCCCACATACAGAATTGCTGCATTTAGGAAGATTGTTTAGGCTGGGAATGTTTTCTAGCATTTTTCTTAATTACCTCAGTTGAGCTGTGCTTGGGACAGGTTGGTTAAAGATGAACGAGGCCTTGCACTGCATGATGCAAGACCAGGCTGATACTGGCTGTCTAGTTGGGATCAGAGCAACCTTGGCTCCCAGACAGATGAGCCTGCCATGTCTTGCCAGTGGCAGGAGAGGTTAGCACCTCTTGCTGGCCACCTCCTCCCTCTGGAAATTGCTGCCACCACCGCTGCCTGATGAGCAGTGATGGAGCTGCATCTTTGTCCCAGGCAATCCATTACTTGACCTTACCGCAGGTGCACCTTGAAGGAGATGAGGCATCTGAGTCTCTTGGGAGCCCTTTGAGATGGTCAGTGGTGGTGGACACGAGGTGTTGGGGCTGGACATTGATGTGGGTGGGAAAAAAAGCGGGCAGTGCCACCTACTGATGGCTCGGCGGAGACAGCCCGTGCTGCTAACACATGTCCCCGCAGCCCCAAGGAGCTCGGGCTGGAGGGGAGAAGGGCAGCGAGAGCAGACAGATGCGGTTTGGCGAGGAAAGAAGAATTACACAAAGTGCTTCTTTATTGTGAGACTGCTTCCCAAAAGGCCCAGATGTTATCCTGCACTTTTAAGAGTGAAGAAAGGATCTGTTAACAAGAACTCCGGAGCTGCTGGAAGCGTAGAGCTGATACAATTGCAAACCAGCTCTTAGCTGTTCCTGGCCCTGGAAGGCAAGCTGCACATCTTGATACCGAAGTCACCAAATAGTATTTTTTTTCCCCATTGAATTCCTTGGGATGGCAGAGGATGTTCAACTTGCAAAGCTGCTGGCAGGAATGGCTTTCCATAAAGCACATGTCATCACGTAAGTTAAAAGGGCTACATTGTCCCTCCTTTTGAGAGCAGTGTTCATAAAACTAATCCCAGTCATTTGTTGAATGATTTCTATGGTTGCGTCTCAGTTTTATGTGCCACATAAATCATTCCAGAAGACTGGTTTGAATTTCTGCCTCCTTTATGGGAGTTGATGGCTTGCAACCTCATCCAGTCTCTTTTGAGGATAGCCCAGCACTGCTTCTTCTGTACAGTGGCTTGGAGAGATCAGTGGTCACCACAGGATTCTGTGGGTATGATCAAGTTCTCTCTTGCTGCTTGCCTTATTTCATGGGAGGAACAATGAATGAACAAGGCCATTCCAGGCCATCAGTATCCTGGCCTGGAATTAGTTATGACCAGGACAGAATTGCAAGGGAAAGCACTTTGGAAAAACTATATGGTTTTTATAACTTATCCTTTCATTCCCCCTGCCCCTCTGTGTGGGGTATCTAGGTAAATTTCCTCTCCCTGGTATACAGGGATAAGACACCTGGGAATTGTTCAAAGCTGCACTAGGGAAGGCTGAGACTTTAATTAGGGAGGGTGGTCAAACACTGGAACAGGCTTCCTCGAGAGGTGGTCAATGCCCCAAGCCCCCTCAGTGCTCAGGAGGCATATGAATGGTGCCCTCAATAGCATCCTTTAACTTTTGGTCAGCTCTGAACTGGCCAGGAAGTTGAACTGGATGATCATTTTATGTCCTTTCCAACTGACCAACTGACCAATATACCATCCAGTCCTACCCTTGAATTGGATCCTAGTGGCCCTTTTGCACATGCTCTGTCTTCTAGTTGCAGCCATATTCGGGAAGGGCAGGCAGGGATGTGGTGGTTGGCCAGGGAGGAGGAGGTGACTCCTGGAAGGGTACAGCAGGGCTGGCATAGCTCTGCTCCTCTGCCTTTCTGCTCTCTGCATGGACACAGCATTGGTAGATTCAGGCATCAGCTCAGGCCCTGCTTGGAAGTATTGCAGCCCACGTTTGTGAAGTTGTCTGTGTCAAATATGCAAACTGGGCTTTTAAAAATATGGTTTTTAGCGATTTTTGCATCAACACAGTCATCTGATGGTTCAGGTAGATGCCCCATGGCATCTGACTTCTGCTGCCATTTTTCATTTGAGTGATGGCTGTGAAAAACTTGACAAGCACTAGTTCTCACAGGCACTGTGCTAATACTAATATTGACTTTAGACTAATTTTAAAGGAGTTGTTATTTTTCATCACACTCAGCTGAACTGCTCAGTTTAGGTAATAGACACCAAACATGGGTATTTTATATTGTTTTAGGCCAAATTTGGAACAACTTAGTTTGGAAAGACTTGCCTTTTTCTTGGACTCTGTAGCTGCAGATAGACTCCAAGCTTATTTTAAAGCTTGCCATGATAAAGTTCAAAATTATATGACTCATACCTAAGAAAGGAGAATGATACAAATGGATTTATTATAATGAATCCAAGACAAGCTTTTCTGAACATGTGATGTACAGGGGTTATTTGACAGTTTTGTAATGCAAAATCATGTCACGACAAAGGGTTAAGCTTGTGGTGCAGTGGAACTGAATACCCGGCTGAGGATGGAGGTCAGGGGAGCTTCTGATCTGGCTATTTACAAGATAATGAACTGTGCCTCCAGTGATATCAGCCCGTTTCCATTGAAATCATGGTTGTATGAGTGATCTATTTGTCTTCACTGCAAGGCTTTACAAGAGTAGGCTGCTTGTGTGACTAAATATTTGCAGGGCTGGGCCTTGAGCTTGTGCAGTGCAATGCAAATCCAAAGTGCTGTAAATGTTTTTAGTAGAAGAATTTTCCACTTCAGAGTGTAAGGAAAGCAGGGAGAGTGAAAGGGAGATAACGTTACTAAATCATAAGATTATAACCTACATAATATGTGTCAGAGCAGCAGGTATGCATGGATATGTATACACACATATACATGTAAAATATATGGAGATACCTTTATGGAAATACCGACAGATATGGGTGGATACACATAGTGTCTGTTTCTGAGTACTACATTCCAATTTTTCTGTTAATGAAGATGTTTTGTAACGGTGCCAGGAATGAGATTCTTGTACCTTTTAGTTCTTCTGCAACTGAGTGCTAATCATAATAATACATTTATAAATAAAGCCTGGGCAGAACAGTGAATTTAGAGTTTAATATTTGAATTACCTGCTGTTTGCTCTTAGTTCCAATATCTAGCAGCAGACAAAATCCTGTCTCACAGCTGTCAGCACAGTTTGAGTTCCACCCTCAAAAGGTTCTGCATGGTGCTGGGGGTGCTCTGTTAAAGTCTTTTTCCAGTGAAACTCAGCACTTTGCAGGGTTTGATTGCCAGATTTCAATGGGAGAAAATCAGTTTGCTTCTTGTGCACTGTCTCAATATATTCTGTAGCAGTAAATTTGGCATTGGATTGATCTTTTGTAAGTTTAGGCATTGAGTTCCCATGGATTTTCCTGGTTCCCTGCATGTTATAGGTTTTCATGTGCTTTTGGGTTGATTGTCAATATATAAAAATACTTTAATATATATTTTAAAAATATGTAAAACATTTTAAAGTATAAATGCAAATATCTTGTGTACACATTAGATATAAAAACAGGCATGTACATATATGTCATATACACACAAATGTACGTGTATATATGTGCTTGTATGTATATGTATGTTTATATATGTATGTGCCATCAGCAATGAAAGGAAAGTTTTAAAACACCAAGGATTAATAAATCTTAAAATGACACATGTCTCAAGTCATGTATTAGTAAATCATAGCTGTATCAGGCTGTGCTGGGGATTTCTGCTCTTGCAGGCATGGACTGTCTGAGCGCTTCAAAAATGAAAGGTGAATCCAAGGGCTGCTTGCCTAAAAATATTACATTAACTTAGCAATAAAGTAGCAAGAGCTTCTAAAATGTGCCATTCTGGTTTTGAAACATAGCAGCTCAAGCAAATGGCTCATCAAAAGGCCAGTAAGAGCTTTTTATTTCCCCTGGGCACCAAAACACAATCTCGATAATACAGTCTCGATACAACCAGTTTTGATTAAGTAAGTCTCTGTCCTTGCCTTTTTGAAAACAAAGGCTGTGTCAAGTGTTGACTACTGTCACTCTTCATACATGAGAGATTGTATTTAATTGCACTTTTCTATTGTGGGCAGCAGTTGGGTCCTACTGTAGTCAAAATTAAAAGAGAATAGTAGTCCAAATCTGAAAATTGCTTCTGGTGTAATGCAGTTGAGTCTGTCACTTATGTTACAGCTGGTGACAGTGTACTTGAAGTTCACGTTCCTGGACTCACAGAAATCACATGTTCATTAAAGAAAAAAGGGGGAAATTTCCAGTTTTTTGGGGTTGTAGAGAAAGAAAAGTGTTCATTACGTGTTGTAATTTTTAGAGAAATGGTATGATTTGTGCCAGGGGCATTTTGCCCTCCAGCAGTCCTGCCACAGCCTGGCAGCAGAGCTGAGCTGAGCCTCAGCTGGGGAAAGTGGCTGGAGACTCATCTGGAAAAGGTGGGTCCTACTGTTTGTGACTGAGCAACCTCCATATAGGAAATGTAGTGCTTTGGCAGCAGTTCTGGTTTGACATTTAGTTTTCTGTAAGTCCAGCCAGGTTGTCTGCACCAATGCAGGAGGGCTCGTTGTTCACACAGACTTACCCTGCTGACGACAACTTAATAAGCTTCTTTATTTTGTGTTTTTATTCAGTAAGCTTGTTGGCTTTTGTGTAGAGGCTGACCTCTGCTTTTGCCCTCCCCTGTTGCCCCAGCTCCTCTGAAAGGGACACCTCTGTCCCCATAATTTGTAGTAAAAGGGAATTGTAAAGGGAGGTGAACTGGCTGGCTGTAGGGACACGGGCTCCTACAATGCAATTTAACTTTCACAGGGGCTGACCCTCTATACCCAGTGTGCCTAAAAACTGCTGGGAGTCAGCGGGAATTTTGGGTGCAGAAGGACTAATGCAGGACTGAGCCTTTACGACCAAGAGAATCCAAACGGCGAGGGAATAATTCGGTAAACGGGGCTACTCGAAAGAAATGAATTATGGCACATGATGTGAGAACAGGTCAACATTTCATATCTGGCATGCATTTTTCTAAACAGACAGAAAGTCATCCAGTATCGTGACTGTTTGCTATTAGATTCTACACAAAAATATATTGGGGTGGCATTTAAATGCAGTGACTCGAGATAGCAAAAAGATGTGGGATTGTATTTCTTTCCATTCATTTAATTGGAACCACACTGGAAAAGCGTATGAAAACCATCACTCTTCAGTATGTCTGAAGTGTAGCTTTGTGATGCTGAGAATGATGTCCAACCTAATAGAATTTCAGATAGAGGAGATATTTTGGCTCATCTTTTGCTTCCAGCTATATTCAGTTTCCCCGTGTGGTTATTTTTCTTGTTATTGTATGCACCAGCTATCTGTTTCTTACTTCACTGTCTGGGAATACAAACCATTCTGTCTCATTTGTGACCTTAAAATGGATTGGACAAAAACAAAAGGAAATTTAAAAAAAAAGTGTTTTGGGTAGTACACTTATATTTGTTTCTTGTGTTGTATAAGTCAGCTTTTTAAAGGAATGGCCTCAGTATTGCAGTCTGGGAATATTTTGCAACTATATATATTCTGTATTTTGTAACATTTGTATGCTGGGTGGTGGTTCATCAGGAGGGGATGAGTGTAACCATTTCAGATGCTTAACTGGCTGTTGGGACTTGCCCGGTTTGTAATCATGGTAATTGCACATACAAATATGGCCATGTAATTACATGTGCATTTTTGCATTTAGTTTCAGGAGTTCATCTAGAAAAGTATAAATGTGACCCAATAAATCTTTTGTATCTCAGACTTGTGTGCTTTTATAACTCTCTATAATTATGTAGTAACACTGTATCTGAAGAGGTTGCACTTAGGTAAAATCAATAAAGAGCTCGGGTTAGATTATAGATATAATCAGATACTTGGGCAGTGAAGACTTTTGCCGAAGTACAAACGGCACTAAAATGAAAGAATTACAAAAAAATGTTCCAGCTCTCTGAGAGCAAACCTAACTCATTATTATTACTATTTTCATTCATGGATCAAGATACAATAGACACAAATAGGCACTGTAATTAATTTCTACTCGTGTGTTCATATGCACACAAATAGATAGTAAGACTAATTTTTCAATACTTTTAATGTAAATATATATATACGTATTATGTTTGTATAATCAAAAGGAATGGATAATTACAGTTTTTCTTCTGTGTTTCTATTCCTGGAGTTGTTTTCAGAAGTGTTGACAGTGTCTGATGGAGACTGATACCTTTTTTGTATTCAGTGTTACTGTGAAGCAACAGTTACTGCAATACTTTTGTTTCCCACTCGGGTTGCTTGCTAATTTCCCTTACGGCTTTTTTCCCGATGGATAGTATTACTGTGCTAAAGACAAGAGCTGAATTCTGCAGATGATACAGAAGCAGAGGCTAGATTTTGACACTCAGAAGTGAGGGTTTTCAAACCTACTGAGCTTCATCCTGTCTCAGTGTGCCCACACACACGAGAGGTGTGAAGTAGCTAGTGAGGACTGCAGAATCCTACCTTCCCTGAGAAAATAAAACATATTGTATTAAATATTTTGATTTAATTTTTGGTTAGCATAGGTGGCTTAAATAGTTGTGCTGATGTGATCCTCTAAGATAGCTGGTAGCAGATGAAGATTTAACTCCTGGCAATAGACTGCACAAAAAGGGTGTCACAGATGATAAGGAACAAACCCAAGTCAGCTCTGAATAGCTCTAGCTTAAGAAATTATTGCTGTTGATATCTTTGTCGTGGTTGTGGCAGTCAAGAGAAAGGTCCATTTTCCTACTTCAATTGTTCATATCGGCATCTATCACAAATTCTCTTTTTGGCATGTTTTAAAATAAAATCTTCTAGCTCTTTTTTTTGTTTAGGTTAATGTCCGTGTTTAAGCAGCTGTTTTGAAATACAGTGCCATTTTTACACCAAAAAGAATAATTGTTTACTTCTTTTACATTTTTTGGCACCCTTTTTTCCTTTAAACGTAGACAGCTACAGTCAAAACTAGCAGCATGGTTCATAACAAATCCCGTGTTTGCTGACTTTAGCCTGGTCTTTGCTTTTCTGCCTGGGGAGGTCACAAGCCCTAAGAATGTGCTGGGTGCTGGAATCTGCTGCAGCCTCAGCTTGCTCCCTCTGCTCATGGATTTCCTCATGATTTGGGATCGATCTCTGCTCTGCTCTGCCTGAGCCTGCCTTCCTCTGCAGGGCCATATCCGAGTGCCCTCAGCGCAGAGGAACCCCTGTCATCTTCCCTGAGCTTTCTAAAGCTAAAAGAGGTTTGAAAAATCAAATTGCTCAGGGCAAGGCAGTAGAGGAGTAGTGACAGGGCATTTTTTAATGCTGCATTTTCACACCGACCCTTTTACTGTATGCTTTATTTGACTGGGGGCAGAGATTACATTTAATTTTATTTCATGTGCATGCTGTTCTGACTGGAAAGTTGCGATCAGATCCTTATCAGGCTCATTTAACATCGTCTCTGCCAGGGCTTGGCAGGGAGTTCAAAAAAGCCTGTCCTCCAGCCTGTCAGACATTGTCCCACTCCATATAAAGCAAGACAATCTCTCCTCCACAGTCTTTAAATATTCTTCTTGTGCAATTATTTGTCCAAGTGGAAATCATTCAAATATCCTTGGAAAGCAAATAAAAGAAGAAGCTGGAGTATGGCTGAAATTGCCATTTAAATGCTTTTAGATTGTAGATGCTACTGGCAAGTACTATTTTGGAGTTTTTGTCCTGCTTTAATGACGCTGTACACAGAAATTCACCAGATATTGTGAGAGGCAATTTCTGTCTGGAAAAAGATAAATGTTGGCTTTTCAATTGCTTTTCAAGGTGCTTTGTCACTGAAATACACATTGCAACTCAATGCACACCCAGAATTGCTATGGAAAATGTCAAAACTATCTTGCAATATTTTTTAAGCATGAAATCAATATTATTTAGTCAGGTATTGCATAGGCTAAATGGGGCTTACAGTTAACCTTTCCTCTAGATAGTTTTCTGTTTCTGCATTCATAGACATTTAAAATTATTATTATTATTATTAGTGTTATTTTTTGTCTTATACATTTGTCATAGGTTGACCCACTCTGGATGCAAGGTACCCACCAAAGCTGCTTTCTCACTCCCTCCCTCAGCTGGGGAGGGGAGAGAAAATATAAAAAAAGGCTCATGGGTTAAGGAGCAGGAGAGATCACTCAGCAGTTACTGTCACGGGCAAAGCACTGGACTTTGGGAACAATTAATTTCGTTTATCAAATCATAGTAGGGTAATGGAAGATAAAACCAAATCTTAAAAACACTTTCCCCCCACTCCTCCATTCTTCCTGGGCTTCACTTCACTCCCCATTTCCCTGCCTCCTTTCCTGAGCAGTGCAGGGGAATAGGAATGAGGGTTGTGATCAGTTCATCATATGTTATTTCTGTGTCCCCACTCAGCAGGGGAGGACTCCTCACATCCTTCCCCTGCTCCAGTGTGGGGTCTCTCCCACAGGAGACTGCCCGCCATGACTTCTCTAGCGTTGAGTCCTTCCCATGAGCTGCAGTTCTCCATGAACTGCTGCAGCCTGGGTTGCTTCCACTGAACATAGTCCTTCAGGACCAGACTGCTCCAGCGTGGGTTCCCTGCAGGGTCATAAAACCTGCCAGATAAGCTGCTCACAGCCTCCTTTGGGAGTCCACATGCCCAAGGTACATTATGCTGATGTTGCCTGGTTGTGATTGCTTTCAGCTCTATGGCTATTGCTACCAAGACAGCAATGACATCCCAGACACACTGACGACCATCACTGAACTGGGCTCGCCTTTAGAGATGATTCAGCTTTTACAGACTTCCTGGGAAGACAGATTTCGGGTGAGTAACAGCTGTTTTATAAGGATTTTTCAGAGAGCGAGACATAGAAAAGGATATTGTGAAGCAGGAGTTGTGTACTCTTCAGTGCAATTCACGTTTATTAACTGTTTGTTTTGCATATGATTGCATCTTGGTTTAGAAGGAGTATTTAACACTCCCCTTCTGCAGTGTCTAAGATATTTAGTTTTTTTGTCTTTTGATGTTATCTAATTGTAACCAGTTATAGGTTTTTACTTTATATCTTGAAACATTTCTTACTTGTTAAAGCTTGAGGCCCAGGATTTTTGGCATTGTGCTTTGCAACTGGGATTTAAACAATAGAAGGATGTTACATTTCTCTCCCGATCGTTATCATAGGTTTGTTTGATAATTGTTTTCTATTGCATCCTGCTCTATTCATCTTTTCCTGGGGAAAGAGTGAAATAAATATACGCAAATCTCAAACCCAGTTTGTCCACCACACTGGCAATTCACCAGGAACACGAAGGTCACACTTAATTTGTCCAAAATGAAACCAGACTGCAGCAATGCTTTGATCAAGACAGCACTGTCTTGCTTTGTGTGTATGGGGATGTGTTTCTGTCTGGGTTTAAGTCCCTAGGACGCTGAAAGGCAGCAGCATTCTCCATCTGAAACACTTTGGATTGCTTGGCTACATCTGTGCCAGAAAATGAAAAGTGCTCCTGAGTGATGTCCGAGTGGGAAGAGCAAGGTGCAGCCCACGTCTGTGCTGTTCCATTCTTGCACTCTCTGAAGGCTGTAAACAGGATGCCTCTTGGAAACAGTCCCTGGGCCATGCTGCCTTCGGGATCATGTCTGGGACAGTGCAGGAGAGCAGCCTCAGTTCTGGTCAGACCTGGCCAGAGACCATGCTAGCCAGTGTGCGTGTGGGATTAAGTTTCTGTACCCAGGAATGTTCCTGGCAGGGTTTATTCTACTCATACAGCTGCAGCAAGTGTGTTCCCTGCTCTAAGCTTCAGCTCCCTTTTTCTGAAAGAAGTATGGTCTTGATAAGCAGTAGAGGTACTCACCAGGGTTCCCCAAACACAGGACCACCTGCCTTTAGCTCATCTCATCCAGGGAATGCAAATAATGGACTGTGACAGCAATTATGTTCAAAATTAATGACCAAGAGATATGTTAGATTATGGGTAATAAACAGAGAAGTTTCCTTCCTGTGTGGATGTTTCTGAGTGAGCAGTTGCAAAGGGAGATAAAGGTGAATTAGATGAAGATGCTGAGCTGATTCACAGAGGTAGAGTTACAGAAAAACATTCCTGTGACCAATGTAATGAAGTCTTAAATGATGTCATGCTTATGAGTTTGTCTAGAATGCAACTAACACAGAAAGGAGGGAAATGAAACTGTCTTCTTGATATGTGAGACTTGTTTGTGGTCCAGTCCTAAAAGTGGCTGCATAAATCCATGGTGTTATTCCTACAAATGATGTTCTTGTGTGGAGAGACTCAGCAGTAAGCTGAGTAAGCCACCTCTGTGCAGAGCAAAGCCTTCACCTGTGTTCTATACTTGTTCTAAGGGAGCATTTACACTCCCAGCCTGCAGCAGGTTGCAGAGCAGAGCCTGTTGGGGTTGGTCGCAGAGGTTGCTGGTGCAGGAGCAGGGGCTTTTTGGCATTTGAGAAAAGGCAGTTATTTCAAATGACAACCTGTGGTTTTGTTCAGGCTAAATTCTGGGTTTGTTGGCACTTGGAGATACATCTATTTTAGGTATCTTGGCCTGGATGTGCTTTTTCTAGACAGTGAACTGCAGGATGACACGAGTTCTGTGTCCTTCCAAAGGGAGGGAAGAGTGGTCAAGTTTAGCATCCCATAACCAGGCCTATCTACACCTGCAAACATCTCCATGTGAACTGTGGTGTCCTGTAAGTAGGAGAAGAATGTTCTTGTCTGGCCAACCAGGAGAAGGATTACATAGAAGCATGAGATGGTTCTAATGTCCCACAAGTGAAGGGTCTGTGAGGGGTAACTTCAGATATGCTCAGCTTTCTTATCAAGAAAGCACTGAGGTGCTCCCCTGAGTGTATTGTTTATGCCCCAAGATTGAATTTGGATTTGACTACTTCAATGCACGTCCTTAACATTGTATTTTAATAGAAAACAAAGATGGTATATAAACAGTAAAAAGACTGCTAAACTGAACAAGACCTGTTATTTATTTAATACCTAAAATAAAAATTCCAGTATTTAACTGTTTTCATATTACTGCTACATTTGGATTAATAGGTTACATAGTGGACCCTTAAGGAATGCATGAATTGAAAACAGGACTTTGGAAAGGGGGCTGAATTCAATGTTCAATCAGGGTTGCTGTCTAGTTAAGAGTTAGTCAAATTTCTAACCTGCAGTGGAAAAGTGAAACATCAGCACAGAGCTCCCAGCTCAGCCTCAAAGTGGTGCATGAGGGTCCTCCAAGGCAGACCCACTGAGGCAGACAGATATATGCACTTACCCTGAGGCATGGTGAAAAGAGACAGGGGAGCTATGCAGCTCCTCTTCCTGGGAATTTGCTTCCTTCTCCCCTGGAAAAAGGAAAACATAAGAGAAAAGAGTGGAGAAAAATTACAAAAACAGTCAAGAGGCAGGATCAGTCCAGAGGCAATACAGACACTGTCTGCAGTTGGAGCTGCAGGCACTGGTGCAGGGCAGTCCAGCCAAAATTTCCAGACCTGGAGTTTGTAAAAGAGCAGGATCAGACTGTGTGGTCAACGCCTGTGCGTAATGTGTTATTAAAAGTTAATGCTTTTATTTCTGTTAAAAGCAAGAATAGCAACAATGAGCCCTGCTTCAAGAATAGTGTGGGAAAGCACTTGTAAAGAAGCTTATTTTTGTTTCAAGTCTCTCAGGGTTTTACAATCAGTTATGTTAATCCTGTGAAAAATACCTTGGTTGCAACATTCAGTTTTGAGTGTAAGTTATAATGCTTATATTAAGTCATAAATTTATGAACACATCTTCAGCTAAAGTGGTTTTGTTGTATACTTTGCACTGAGAAAATAATGGGAGGTGCCCATTTTTGTGTTTCAGATCTGTCTCAGCTTGGTTCGGCTTCTGCATTATTTGGCTCACTCTCCTCTTGGCTCAGTGACGTTGCTGGATTTTCGCCCCCGGCAGTTTGTGATTGTGGATGGGGAGCTGAAGGTGACAGATCTGGATGATGCCAGCATTGAGGAGAGCTCTTGCACCAGTAACAGTGACTGCTTCATGGAATTCCCTGCCAGAAACTTCACCCTGCCCTGCTCGGTCGAGGGACGGTGTCAGAGCATGAACGAAAAGAGGAATCTCTACAATGCCTACAGGTCTGTGATCAGATAAAAGAGTAGAGAATTAAGAGTGGGCCTAAAGTTCCAGCATCCTTGGTAGTTATTCACTTAAATGAGCACATACTCCCTCAGAATCAATACCCAGGAGTAAGTGAAGCCATGAACAATTGTTTCATTTGTGAAAATACGTGGCATTTATAACTTCTGAAATGTTTTGCATACTCTGAGTGTGATTCACCACTCAGTCGAATTATGTGTTGGTTAAAACCCATTGAATTCTTCACACAAGTAGAGATTTTCAGAGGAGTGAAGCAGAAGCACTTGTGGGGCTGGGGGCCCATGAGTCTGTAATGAAATGATTCCAGCAGGTCTTTGGTGTGAGTTAAGAGAGGTCATCATGTTTTTTGCATCACAAGCTGAGAAAAGGGCCGACTTCAGAGGCAGCGTTAGAGCTCAGTTTGCATCCTGCCCTCTGGCTCAGTGTTCCCTGCCTTGCTGTAGCCTGCCATGGTAGGGTGACAACAGCCCCAGTGCATTCCTGGAGCTGCCAGCACCACCCTCAGTTGCAGACAATTTGGGGTCTTTAAAAGCCCAAACCTTTTAAAGCAAGGGGTGGTCTTTCCATGCTCCCCTCCCAGCCCCTGGTCTGTGTGAGTGGGTGCTGGGAGACTCACTCCCAGTGCTGTTCCCACATGGGGACGTGTGGGTGATGGGGATGCCAGACCAGTGGGCCATGCTGAAGGAAGTGTTCAGCTATTGCAGCCACCTTCCAGATGTGATCCTTAAGGTGTCTCCACACTTACAGCTGGCTCCTCCTGGGCAATGGCTTTGTGTTTGTGATCTCGGCTCTCCCCTGTCAGCCACCACTCCCCTGGGGGGGCTGTGTGGGATGCTGGAGGAGCCACATCACTGCTTTCCAGGGAGCCACTGGAAGATGCTCAGTGCCATGCTTGTCCTGCCATTGTCACTCCGTCTGATGGGCGCTGCTGGGACAGGCGGCCACCTTGGCTGATCCAAACAGGAGGATGCAGATCTCAGAGCAGTGCCACAGTGGTGTGCTCATTTGTCAGACTTCCCTTTCAAGTACCATGCCATTCAGTGCCTTCCAGACCACAGCGAGGAGAGGCTGCTCCAAAGAGAGCCTTCTGCTCTGCTTGCAGGGCGCTCACCAGCATGTGTGTCGCATTAGCTGACCACACTGAAATGGGCTGTGCCACATGACAGCCATCTGCAGTTGTGCAGCGCAGTATTTAGTGTGTCCTGCAAGATTTTCCGTTTCCATTTGCTTGGCTTAAAGATCTTGCTTAGCTTGCTAGCTTTTGGTTAGGGCTGTTTTACTGTTTCTGGCTAGGAGACCTTTACCAGGCGCCCATCCGTCTCGGTTGTGAGTAGGGACGTGGCTGTGGCGTGGTGGGCTTGTGGCAGGTTGCTGGGCACGCTGGAGGAAGTGGTCTTTTCCTAATGCAGTTTCTAGTGTTGCCTTTGAGCTGCTGTCCAGTGTGTCCCATGCACAGTGCCCCAGTGTTCTCAGCACCTGCTTTGCCTTTATTCCATGGAGGCAGTGGGGTTTTGCTGAGCAGTGGATTCATGGTGTGGGAGGCTGTGACCCCCTGTGCTAAGGGCTTACAACAAACCCTGTGCATTTGTCTTGGAAGGTGAACTCCTCACTGTGCTAGGCTGCCTAATTTCTTATTTTCATAGCTGCACTCTATTTTGTAGGCTTAGAGGTTGCCCTCTGATGCTGTTAGGTAGAAGTCAAAAGCAGCAATATGTCAAACAATGCATAAACCCCTTGTAATTTTAAAACATAGTGAGCCCTAGCCTTGAAAGTGTACTTAAGTCTATCTAGCTGGCTTTTTATGAGGTAAATAATTAAAGGAGAGAAAACATTTGGGAGAAACTTCTACAAGAACTGCCCATCTTGACTTTCAGATGGTTACCTCTTGTTACAAATATGTCTCTCTGTCTTTTTCTCCAAATGTTTGGGGGTACAGTTTTCAAAGCACTGGACAGTTTTGAAAGTAAACATAACTAATATTTTGAGCTATTAACCAATGGCTGAGACGAACTCTCCATCATTGAGAGTTCTTAAATTAGGATCAGATAGTTCTCAAAAAGAAACAATTTGTAGGAGCAAATGTAAAGGGATCTGACAGTCCATGTTATGCAGATCACAGGGGATGCCACTGGCCCTGGAATCGACGAATAACAAATGTTCCTGCTATTAAGTTATGCAGACTCCAGTGTCCCTACATGTCAGGATTTCACATGTGGGTGTTTGCAGTAGAACAGTTGTATGTTTCTGTAGCCCTGTAGCTACAGAAAAACAATAACCTCTGTGACTTGCTTCCAGGCAGCATTGAGCAAACTTAGTGACAGCTACTGATTTTTTGCAAAAAAAAACCTATTCACAATGTGTCGGACTCTGCTTTAGGGATAACCTCTAAGCAAAAACAGCGACACAAAATTTACCAGGCAAATTATTTGTTACAATGTTATGCTGCTCTTCAGATTTCTGTATGTATTTATTTACATTGTCTGTTTCATAGTCCTCCTTAAGAAAATTTGACAGTGGATTACCCCAGGTGGGAAAATCATAAACACTGTTTTTGTTAGGGTTGAAAAAGGGAGTTTCATTCTCAAAGAAGTGTTCATTGTGTGAGTAGAGTGTCAGGTCAATAATACCTGCATCTATGATCAATTTTTGGTATCAGTAACTCAATTTTTTAATTTGTGCTTATGTAAAGCATCTGCTGGGCTCCCTTCTGAGCATGAGTCCCTGGGGGTTTCCATCTGACAGTGTAGTCTCTGTATATGAAAAATTGTTTACTTTGCAAGTTAGATGTGAAGCAGGGCAATTTCCCAATTGTGTTCCTGTTCTTTTCATTAGCTAATATTTATGTCCAGTAGTTCTATTTATATTGTCAGATCCTGAACTGTCCATCTCAGGTTTCTGGACATTGTGTTAGTTGCAATAGGTAGTAATATTGACAGAGTAATAGAACTTTAAAGGAAGAATATAATAATTAAATGCACTTCAAGTGATGGTAATGGCATATTGTTTTTCTCTTTTGTAATTAAAATACTAAAATGGAGTTGTGGAATCTCCTTCTCTGTAGATATTCAAAAGCCACGTGGACACAATCCTAAGTAATGTGTTCTAGGGGACCCTGCTTGAGCAGGGAGGCTGGACTAGCTCACTTCCAGTGGTGCTTTCCATCCTCACCCATTCTGTGATTCTGTGATTGTGTGATTCTGCATTCATCACTGAATACCTGCACAAATGCATCTTGAATATAGATAAATGATAGGAATGGAGAGGACATTCAGTCTTCCAGCAGCATTAAAACAATAGAAGGCAGCTTTCTCTGGGCAATTAATTTGAAAGTCTAAGAAAACTGTAGTAAAAAAAATAATGATTTCATTTATTAGAAATGAACAGGATTTTCATTTAAGTACTTTCAGGGTTTGAAAAGCACCAAACCCAAGACTTATGGGGTGGATGGCATCCTTTTAGTTTGTTAAAGTACAGACAGCTTTGCAAATAGTCACAATCCATGGGGCTTCACAGCAAATTGCTGTATTAATGGAACATTTACATGTAGGTACAAGGCAGCCTTGTATATAGCAGTGTGGTCGAGGTATGCCAGGCAGCTGTGTGAATAGTCTCAGCTATGTACTTATTTGAGTATAGAATACCATTATATTTCTTGAATAGGTCAGTGGCATATAAGCAATAGGAATTTTATTGCTTATAATGTTCAGGAGTTACCTGATGTTTGTAAACTCTCGTAAAAAAAACCAAACCAAAACAACCTCAATATTGTTTACTTTTCTATTGCAGGTTTTTTTTTACCTATCTCCTTCCACACAGTGCTCCATCCTCACTGAGACCATTACTGGATAAGATTGTCAATGCAACAGGTAATCACAATAAACATGATAATGCCAAGTATTTGCTTTTTTGGTGTAACTATCATGTTTGAGAGGGGAGGGTGCTGATTTTGTACTCACTGCAATAGAATCAGATTGTTTTTCTATCCAGGATAAAATTTATTCCATACCAAGAAGGCAAGAATGGGCCCATACACCAGAGAAATCCCATTTTTAGATTTTATCTAGGCTTCACAGAGGTATTTGTTTCATCCTGACATCTCAGCACTGAGGTGAACTGCATCAGAACACAATTCCTTGTGGGGTCTGGAAGAACTTCTGTCCCTGAAAAGGGAAATTTTAATGATAAAACCTAGGATACTTTCTCATTGTCAATGATACCAGTGGTGTTTTATTCCTTAGAAGCCAGAGGTACAAATGACATTACTGTAGATCTTTACTGGTTACCAAGGTGATGCCTTTGGGACAAGAGTAACCCTAACCCTAACCTTAACCCTAACCCTGTAAAACTGATCTGAGGGTTTTCCAGTGCCTTTCTCCTGTGTGCATCTGAGAGGGAAATGAATGATGCTGGGCTGTAGCTAATGAATAAGCCAAGCTTTGGAGCTCCCTGTATTAGCTGATGTTGATCTCTTGTGGGGAGCTCTCCTCAGTGTTTTCTGCCTGCAGGCCTGGGGCTGCCAGCTGGGCAAGCCAGCCTCTGGAATGCCTGGCTCATGTTGGGTGTGAAGCCCAGTTTGTGGTAACTCTGGGATTTCCTGCCCACGTACAACCCTGCCACGGAGCAGAGCACCACGGGGCTTTATGCTTAGGGCTTCATTCAAATGAAACCTCCTTTTGTCCTGTGCAGGATGCTCCTCATCTAAGTAATTGTTTTTCTGTCCTTTTAAAGGAGAGCTTCACTGGGGAATAGATGAGACAGCTGCTCAGCTGGAGAGAGTTTTGGATCTGTACAAGAGTGGGGAGTACCTGCAGAACACAAGCCGGGTGCCGAAAACTGGTAAAGTGGTCTTTCTTGGAACTTAATATCAGAGGCTTTGGCATTGTTGTGAGGTTTGCAAGGACAAATGTGCAGAAAACAAGGCTCAGTGGTTCTTGAAATCATGCATGTGATAGTATTTTGTCTGCTTTTTGCATCCTGGGAGCCTCCTGTAACCTTCCTCATTAAGTGATGTAGCTGGACATCCATAAGTGTGAGCAGGCTGTAGTGGGAATCAGGAAATCCAAAGGGAGCATTGCTCTCCATGCCAGATATATGGAAAATGTGTTTCATCACATCCACACACTGCTGTTGTAGAATCAGAACTTGCCTGAACATACATCGTGGAGAATCCAATAAGGAGGCCCTAAAATTCCATGGATTTAAAGGAATTAAATCTATGGGACTTAAAGGAATTTCTTGTAACATAAGCACTTGTACATTGGAAGAACAAATTTTTTACTTCCTTTGCAAGGGAAAAATAATGTGTCCCTCAGCTTTTGCCAGCAATAGAATAAAAAAGTAGAAAAAAGGACAGGGTGAAAACAAAGCTGAATAATAGTATCCTTTCCATAATATCTCTGAATGCTGTTCCAGCTATGGTAGAAAGTGATGCATATTCTTCCTAGAAGGATAGCTGTAGAATTGTACATGTCAAAGAAGATTATGTGTGCTGGAAATGACTGTTAAGTCAAACAATTGTAAAAGCTGTTTCACAAATTATTTTTGTGTATGTACAGCGTTCATGTCAAACTGTCAACATAGCTGACTGCAAGTTGATAGGAAAATTATGGCTTTGCTGCAAAAGCTCGGTGAAGAGGGAAAGATGGGTTCTAAATGAAGATGAATGTTGGCACAGGGGGTTTGAAAAGTTCAGTGAGGCATTTGCTCAGTGAAAGAGACACAGGAGCCAAATTCATTCTGGTCATAGCTCTGTTAACCTCAAAGGGCTATGATACCATGGATGAATTTGACCCACTTATCAGAATAATTCAATATTTATTTTGTTGTAAAATTGGCAGGAAAATTGTTGCAGGTGTTCATTTAACTTTCTAATTTTCAGCTTTTCATCACAATCTGTGCTGAGTGATACCTGTCAACACAGCAAAATTATTTTCAGCAGTACAATCAATAGTACAAACATGTCCTTTGTTGAAGAAGTGCCAGGAGAGCTGAAGTTGTTCTGTGATGCTGGTTGATTCCAGATCTCACTGCTGTATCAGGACAAGATGAAGTTTTTGAATTTTAGAGGTCTGTCATGTTTATAAAGACTCTCAAGGAGAGAAGCTCTGGACAGCAGTAGTAAATGTAACAGTGCAGGTTTCCACTGATATGGAGCAGAGCTGTGTGTATGTTTAGCGACTGTAATAATTCCACATTTTTGTGTTCATTTAATTCTGTAGAGTCCTGCATAATATAACACAGCATCCACTACCCATGTTCATGGTTAGTAATGCCCTGCTCTTCAAGGAGCCCTTTTTATTTGTAGGACACTGCTAATTGATTTAGGCACTCTAGGGTGTGACCAAAGATGTTGGAAATCTCTAGGTACTTTGTGTAACGCATTGGATAATGTACATTAAATACCATGAGTGTAATACTGAATTCCTTGATAGGAAAATGTTCTCAACCAGGCGCAAGGCTGAGGAATTTGGTATCTTACTGGAAATTAAACTTAGGTGAGATGTGTTCTCAGGCTTAGCTGCTATGCCTTTAAGATGTGCAGGCCTGTTTCTTGTTTGTTCCAAGGCTACTTTAACCAAACAGAAAAGGTGTTGTAATTTATTTCCATTTTAAGGCTCCCTTTCCTTGCCAGAAAAGTAAGAAGAAGCTGTATCATGAGGGTTAAAATGTTCCTTCATACCCACTTGTATCATTTTTATTACACACATAATCTTTCCTCAACTGATATTTTACTGATATTTGATATTAATCCTGTGCTGGAATTAATTTTTAATATTTTCAATCCAGAGATTGTGGAATTAGAAATTGTTAATTTGAATTTATTCAGAGGTAATGGAATGAGGAGTTCTCCTGTGGTACAGTGAATTTGCAGGAGAGGGTGAGAGGTGTCCTGGAAGGGAGTGGTGTCCTGGGAATCAGCCTCTTCCACTGGCAGGATGTTCCCAGCTGAGATGGCATCCTGACCACGAAAACCAAGGCTGAACAGCTGAGCAGGTGGAGTATTTTGTATAAATCTTAGTGGGTATTAGAAGGGTAGACAGGGATGAAGAGGAACAACTGCAATATTTTTCCAAGATGCCAGCTGAGGTCTTGCTTTGGTCATGTTTGGGCAAAAAGAAAAAATTAAGATTGTGGGATTTTATAAAATGTTTTCTGTGTCGCTCTGCAGCATAGAAAAAGTTCAAGCAAGGTGCTTTTCAACCCAGTGCTAAGTTGAGATAAAATTAGAGATGATAATTTTTTTCTCAGGCCAGATCAGAGTTAATCAGCATTGCATTCGTACATCAATGAGTGCCAAGATGGGGGAGGCATCAGTTTGCATCCATTTTGCCCCAGATGATAGAAATCTCACAAGGTGACTCACTCCCAGGATTTTCGCGCTCACAAATAGTAGAAATGACAGGAATTTGTGATGCCAGTCTCCTGGTGTCTAAAGATTTGTGGCAAAATAAGGCCTTTCTGGTGTACAATCTATTTTGTGATCCTAAAAGCACAACTGGAGGAGAATTCAGCTCCAAGAATTGTAAGGTTTTGTTTTGTTTTGTTTTGTTTTTGAAAAGAAATTACAGAAGGTTCAGGTAATGGTGCTTCAGAATTTGTCTTAGGTCTGAAATAATTGGAATTATGTGCTATCTTGGATAGAGCATTGTAAACTCATACTAGTAAAGATGAGATCATGATCTTGGGCAAGTCATGTAAGGCCATAACTAAAACATTAACGTTGAGGAAACTGTGTGTTATCTATGTGAACTTATGTTTTTGAAAGCAAGACCTCCTCCTATGAACACCACAAAGTGAGAAAGGTGATATTGATAAGCAGTAGGGAAGTGACACGAAGAAAGTTCTTGTCAGCCCTAGTGTTCCCATAAATAAAGTTTAACAAGATGACATAGTCATATTACAGAAGGTCTTGGATATTAAGCTTTCACTGTGCTTCAGTTGTAAAGATTTTATAGTGCTGTAAATTATATTATGCTCTGGACTTTGGTTTAGTATCCTAGAGTAGAGGCGTGGGAGACATTTGATAGCTGTGTATGTGCTCTGCAATCATAAATCACACTGCTGTTCATGTTGATATGGGAACATTGCAGTGTTTAAAACAACACCAGGAACAAATACTTTTATATTCTATTGGCTGTTGGCCTCCCTTGCTGGAATCCAGAAGAATGTGAATTAAAACAGGAACCATGTATTTCTTCTGACATGTGTTATCCGAAAATGATTAAATCATTCAATTAATTATCCAGATTAAGGAGACTATAAAAAAAACTACTGATGTTCATCAGTAAAGTCATGCCCCAGTATCAACATTTTTATTACTTTGATCAAGTGACAGTGATTTGTACCAACTGAGGATCTGGCCCTTGAGCTAAGCCCCAGCTCTTCAGTTAACTCAGAATTTACTCAGAAATGCGTGAAATCAGCTAACACTCGTAAATCGGATAGCTTTGTTATTCATTAAAGCTAATAGATGACCCATTATTAGGTCTGGGGGTGTGCAAGTCCACAGAAAGCTGTAATTAGCTGCTGTTGTTAGCTGAAAGCACATTCTCAAAGCTAAAAAAGCTGGAAGGCTGGACATAAAGCAAAGACACGTTGTGTTTTCCTTTGTCTCAAGACAATTTGGCAGGATTATGCTGTATGTAAATATTTACAGTACAACAGTGTTTTGAAAAAAATATTCTGCAGGGTCACTATAGCAACCTGCTTAGGAAATTGTAAATCCACCCAAGAATTATGGAAATCAGGAACAAACTACAGCCCAGATTCCCGCTCTATCTTAAAATATTATAATAAATCTTATCAATCTTACATTTTTTGAAATTATTTTTATACATGTGCCTTTGGCATCCCTTTCCCAGAGCTGTCAGGGCTGAGGAGGAAAGGTGCACTGGGCTCTCATATCAGGATCCAGGCACTCCTAGCACACAGAGGAACACAGGAGCAGGTTTGTTTGCACCCGTGTGGCTCTGGCAGTTCCGTGGGTCATTCTGTGGGTCATTCTGTGTGCAGCTGTGCAGTGACCACAACCAGGTGGTTATTGCTTACTTGTATCTCCACTGCCCTGCAAACCATTTGCCCTGTTCCCTGAGCAACGTGTTCTGCTGCTGCTAAACTTCTCCCTGTCCAACTTGGCAGGGCATAGCAAAATACTTTCTGCTGAAGTCCTCAGTTCCCTTCCAGGCTAAAGAAGTCACCAAGTGTCTTTTACAAATCCTGTAGGCATCTGTCTTCAAGCTCAAATGCCCCAACATGTTACCCTAGGCAACATCTGGCTTGTCCATCATCAGCATCACTGTTTTTATGACCCAGTGGGCCACATGGAACATTTAAGTATCTGTAGGACCATTTTGGGCTTGTTGCCTTCTGTGAATTGGTGTGTGCCACAGAGATGGCTGTGGGTATGGAGCAGTTCCACAGCCCGGGGAGTGTCCCTGGGATATGGGGCACGAGGCAAGAAAAATGCTCCAGCTGTGTCATGTTAACAGGAATAAAATGTAAGGGAACATGTCGTTCCTCTGGTTATTTATTTGTGTTTCGGTGACAGCCTGCATACCGATTTAAATACGGCTCTGCGGCAAGCACAATGGAAGTGCATAAAAAGGGACAAGGCTTCCCTTGCCTGCAGCCTGTGCTCAGGAAACGGCCAGAGGATGGAAATACTCCCCAGAGGAGCAGGGCTATGCCCTGGTCTGACGGCAAACCCTGTGCTGCCAGGCCAGCCTGTCTTTCCAGACAGTTGGGAAGCGTCAGGAATGATTGAAAGCAGAGATAGGGATAGGCCTGCGCTCTCGTTCCCTCAGACACACCAAAAGTCACTTTCTGCAGCAAACTGTGCAGGGTGCTTTGCAGGGCCCATGCAGAAGCATGTTTAAATTGAGCTATTTGAACATGAGGAGAAATTCAGCATAAAATGAAGCGTACTAAAACCATAAATGTGTTATTGTCTGTTTTGGATCCAATGCTGTTCTCTGTAAGCTCCCTGGGAATCAGAGGGCACTGTTTGTGGAGCAAAACACTGCTCAATACCACTTTTTGCTGATATTGGCAAGATCAGGCTCTTTCTGCTTACTTGTAAGCAAAGCAATTAAAAGCAACTCCAGAGTCGACTGCTAGCGTTCCTCTTGAGACTGGAGGAAAAAAGGAGGGAGAAAAAGGAGCAACATGATTTTTCTCTCAAGGATGAACGTGGCCACATCTCTGTCATTGACCCACAGTGTATTGGCAGGTGATAAGAGAACTGGGCAAATCTCCAATAAGTAGCTGTAGTTGGTAATAAAAATGCAGTCTGGCTGCTGTGGCTGAAATAAACGGTCATTAGGACTGATTAAAGTCAGATTTAGGGTGATTCAGACAGGCTAAAAGGGTGAAACCACAGGCGGTTTCACATAGTTTATTATATACTTGTGGAGCTCTTTATATGATTCAGTCTAGTACAGTGAAAATGAGTGTGTTTATAGATTGTAGTCGGCTTTGGGACAATGCAGGTGGTTTTTGATGGAAAAAAATATTAGAATAAGAATTTAAAGCACTGGCTTTCTTTTATAGCTGTTGCATTGGTCAGCGATGCTGCAGATTGCTTTTGAAGATGCCTCTCTTGTCACAAGAAGTAAGTGAGCTTGTTTTGAGGATCACTGTGGCCATCATGGGGGTGTGGTTAGCATGCTAAGAAACTTGTAAGAAGATTTTGGCCTGATCAAAGCAGGGTGTTTTGATTGATCAGAACAAACTTGTAAAAATATTTTGAAACTATAAAAACTATCACAAAACTTTTCAGGATTGCCTGGATTCAGCATAGCAAGATACTTTGAAGCTGTCAAATGTTTACGGGTAGGAAAAATGTTTCGTAGTAGTTGTGTAATTGTGAACTCCTGTATTACCTCCTGTGTGTTAAACTGGAGTAAATGCATTGTCAGTGGCATCAAGATCATGCTTACTACATTGCATTTTTTTGCTTAAATTCTCACAAAATTAGTTGATGGAGGAAAGGATTCTTTTCCTGTTGATACTGGTAGGAATAGGAATGCCTTGCATTTCTCTGATCTATTCCTTGCCATTACCTTGATGGACTTTATGTACTCTCTGTCAAGCTATGTGTATGTACGCAAAAGTGTAAATTTATGGCTGCATTTATAGTATTAGGCAAGCATTTATTGGTTTTAAACACCATTAGTCTGGAAATCGACCAGAACTTTGACCTTTTTATGATGTGATTTACTGCTGTGAGCCTTCAAATTCCAAGGACTCCATTTAAGCAAGTTTCAGGTCTTGGCAGGACAAAAATTTGAGCTGGATCTGTCTTTAAGCCATTGGGGTACTGCTTAATTCAGTAATTGTGGTGTCCAAGATGATAATTTAAAGGTGTAGGGGAAGCCCAGCTCTCCTGAGGGCTGGACATAATGTCACTACTGGGACACACCTCAGTGGAGGAGCATCCTTCAGGAGGGTCCTTCTAGTTCATGTGGGAGGAGTGCATTTCCTCACAACTCACACTAAATGGGCTAAAGGCTCAGCTCCCTAAACTGACGCTGTGCAAGCAAGAGATTCCAGGGATACTTGTCTTTACCATGCAAATGGGCAAGGCAGCTGCCTTGCTCAGCTGGAGATGGAGTGAACAGAAATGCAGTTTGCTTTGACCACCACTTTGTTGGTGTTTTCATGAGTTTCTGATCTATTCTGACTGAAACAGTTTCAGAGGAGATCCCCTGTTGGGCAAGCAGGAGTGCCTGGATGGTTTGGGAGCAGGAGTCAGGGCTCAGGGCCATCACATGTCCTGCTTTCTACTCCTTATGGCTTCCTCACCATGGGGATGCTCCTAAGGGAAGGCACTCCCAGGCAGCCATCACTGCTGCTTTGCCATGCAGGGGCGGAGAGGAGCTGCCTTCCTGCCTTTTCCCTTTGTTGCATCCCCCTGCCCTCCCTGCGGGCAGCAAAGGCTCAGATCCCCACACTGTAGGAATCCAGGGGAGTTGGAGGCACTGCCAGAAGCTTCCCTGGTGGAGCCTGTGTGCTCTCAGTCAGGCTGCAGGGGCTGTTTTCACCTCTGTGGTGCTTGATGATCTCTCAGCCAAAGGCAAATGCTCTTGGCGTGTGCCGCAGGGTGGCGTGTGCCTGTTACCTGTTCCTGTGAGTCACTGGAGATGGTTGTGGCTTTCCCTCGTGCAGGAACTGGCAGGGAGCAGCAGGGAGAGAAGGGACAGCCACAGGGCTCTCCTGCATGGTGAGACCATCCTGGCATGGCTGTTTCCATCCTCACAAACGAAGGACCTTGCCATCGCCATCACAGTTATTGCTGGCCCAACTCCACTGATTAATGTGTCTGAGCTGCCCAAATGATTTACCAGGCTTGGTCAGTGGAAAGGGAGAACTTGAAAAAGTCAATGGAAAGGGAGAACTTTATTTCCTACCTCTGACAGAGCCTCAGGTCACGTAAATCACTGCTGCTCTTTTGAAGTGTGTGTTCGTGAGCCGAAAGCCTAACCCCTGACAGCTGCACTGGGAGCAGTGCTGAGAAGGGAAGTGCTACAGGCCTATTAAGAAGCATATTTGTGCTCAGAGGAGTTTAAATATTGGGTGATAATTCAAAATAAGGCTCTTCCCCTGCGTGAAGTCAAATCCATGATGTGATGTGGAGCTGTTCTGCTCAGTGCCATGACTGTGTGCTGAGGGATGCTGCAGCTTCCTCCCAGCCTCAGTGTGTGGAGCCTGTCAGACTCCCAAAGTGCCCTCAAGAAGGGCCAGGATATGGAGAACCAGGCAGATGCTTCATCTCCTGCTTCCACAGCAGGGACCATCCTTCTGGGAATGCCCTCTGTGGCGTGGGGCTTGGCACAGTGCAGCGTGAGGTGGCAATTCTGTGGTGTGCGAAGAGGAGCTGTGGATAGTCACACTTTATTTCCAGTCATCGTGGCATGTATGCTGATACAAATGGTTACATATGATGCTAACTACAGGGAATTGATTTTTTTTTTTTGCTTTTAGTTTGTGCATATCATTTTAGTGACTCAGGCTGTGGGGTACAAATCAATACTCAGCAGTTGCCAAATGGAGATAAGAGAATATTCTGTTACATTCAATTATTGTTACACTACAGTTGATACAGAACTTGGGGGAAAAAGGGACTTTACGTATGCTGCTAGTAGCAATTTGATTTATGCTCTGACTTCTCTTCAGAAGAAATGCATAAATATTTTTGATGGAGAAATGACCATTTGTGATGTGGAGCTACATTTTTATTTTTTATTTCTTCTTATGCATGAATCTGCATTTTCTGAATTAAGAAGACTGCTTTGCTTTTGATTTATCTGGGGCATGATCAGCTCTGATTTTGCTTCTTGTTTGGGAGTGTTTCTTATGATACTTTTAATGAGCTGAGGCTTAAAATAGAATGCATTTGCTACATTTGTTTCCCACTATTTCTGACTGTGTGGTGAGAACGAGCACTTGTGAATGTGCACTTCTTTTCCCAGTTGAAATCCTGACAGTTTGGAGTAGCAGACACACTCGCCTTTGACTCAGTGGTGTTCTTACAATGTGCTGTATGAAATATTAGCAGGCTGAATCAGCAGAGCCAGGCAGAAAATGCCTGAACCAAAGTGACTTAAGAATAGGCTGTGAGTCAGGGCAGGCAGCTCTGGTTTCCATAATAGATACAATTAGAAGAAATATAGAACGTATTTAGTTTTTTGAATAGGACGTGGGGAGGAGAGACAGGAGGGAACCATTAATTTGTGCGTCTGGAGGCTAAATAGAAATGTTTATAAATGATCGGTTGGTTTTGCTGATGCATTCATTAGAGAAAGCCCCGTTAGTGGCTGGGAAAGTGAGAGGAGCTGTGAACAGAGAACAAGAGGCAGCTCATAAAGGCAAGTGAGACTGAACGGCAGCCAAGGGAGAGGAGCAGGCGGCGGGGCAGCGGAGGCGCTGGGCGAGGACCACGCTGACATGCTCCTGCTACTTTCTTCCCCCCCTTCTCTTCAGAGGCCCATCAAGCGACTCCTCTTTTGTCCTAATCTGAGCAAGCAAAAAAAGTTTGCTTAATTAAAAGCCTGTCTTTTCTTCCTTCTCTAAAGGAGCCGGGGAAAAATAGCATGCTCTTCTGAGGGAGAGGGAGGGCTGGGAACGCCTGGTCAGGTCTCACCCCGACAATCCTGCTCGCTGTTGAGAAGTAGGACAGTGAGTCAGTTCATTCAAGTGGATGCTGTTTATTCAATGGGACATTCTTCCTGTAAAACTCCTAATAAAACCAAAGCCTCGCCTCCGCAGTGGGGAAGGGGAAGGGATTTTGTGCACAGACTGTTTATTTACAGACGCTTTCTGGAGAAAAAGGTGAGAAGAAGAAAGGGTGACAGGAAAAGGAAAGTAAGGTGCAGAGCTATAAACACGTTTGGGAGCAAACCAGGGCTGGTACACTCTAACCCGTCAGCTTTTCCGTCATATATCCTGCTCCTAAGCTGTTCCAATAAACTTGCCTGTTAAAAACAACCAGTTTGCTGCAGCTTTCAAATGATGGCTTTGCTCTGATTTGCAGAGTACAGACGGGTGCCTGAAGCTTTTATTCCTGATGAGAACTACAGATGCTGGCCATCTTACCATCACAAGGGCTGCCTCCTCTCCGTGTTTGACGTCAACGAAGCCATTGAGATTTGTGACAGCTACTCCCAGTGCAAAGCTTTTGTCCTAACTAACCAGACAACTTGGACAGGTAGGTCCTGGATGCTGTGGAGCAGAAGCAGCAACTGAGTCGCCTATTCTGGCTGCTTGAAGTGTTTTAATGCAGCTTGGGGAGCGTGTTGTGCTGGGCTGTGGGAGCTACCAGCAGCATCTAGAAGTGAGATGGTTTCTGAAGTTTCAGCTGAGGCAGCTTCATTTTTGTTGAGGCTTCTCTTTGCCAGCTGTCAGGGGAGTAGAAACCTGAAGTCTCTAAAAACATGCAGCTCCGAAATTTGCTCAGTGGTTGAGGCATCCTGTTTGCCGTGTTTTAAAGAAAACAGTGTTATGGGAGCCCCCTAGAGCGGCAGGCTGGGAGCAAATAGCATTTGATTTTCTGAAGTTTCAAGAGGGAAGGCAGAAGCAGAACAGATCTGGAGTGTGTCTCTGTGGCCTGTGCTGCAAGGAAAGGCAGTGATTTTGCAGGTCTGTGGGGCAGCAGGAGCTCAGTGGGAGGCAGAGATGTGAATAAGATAAGGTCAGTGAGTGTGGGGAGATAGAAGAACTGTGCTGTGGCTCCCACAAATATCAAACAAACCTTGCCAAATTCAGCCCCCACTGGCCTTGGGTATATGCGTGGCAGGTGCCTTACGCTACCCAGGCTATTGTCACTTGCTGCTGCTTCTTGTCTAAGGACTAGAAACCTTGTTCCAACTTGTTTAAAGCCCAGAGCTACAAAGTGATCCGCGAGAGCTATTTCAGAGAAAGCCACATTTAATATACATTGAGCTGATCAGTTTTGTAAGGATTCAAGCATGCAAATATGAGGCTGCTCCTGTACAATCAAATGAACCAATGTTTCTATCAGTGGGAGTCTCAAAATACTTTTTTAAAGATCATGTGGAATTTGTATTAAAATCTTCAGACCTTTCCTTTATTTACTATTAGCTGTGCACAGCTTTATCTTGACCATAGTTAGGTAAGAGTAAAGATACTGAAACCAAGGGAAATTTGGTGTCATTTTAGACAAAAACGTTTCAGGTTTTTACCAGCTGAAGTTAAGAGAGAGTTCAGTCTTGCATGGCTTGAAGAATGCATAGGTTGAAGTAGAATTTGAAATACCAATATTTTAAGGTAGGCAGCCTTTTTGTCATCACTTCTAAATATTTTTCCCTTCCCCCCTCCTTTCCTATTCAATGCAGGTCGGCAGCTTGTCTTCTTCAAGATGGCCTCAAATCATATTGTGCCTGATCCCGACAAGATAACATATGTGAAGGTGACAGACTGACACCCAAAGTGGCTCAGTCTGACACGTGAGCGATAAGAGCTGTTTGTGTATAAATGTAGGCAGCTGTTAGGTAGAGGACGGCTGTGGCCGGGGAAATAATTGCACTATTACTCATTCTAATCTATAGAGTGCTAAAGGTAACTTTAAAGAAATAACCTGCATGACCAGGATGAATGTGCAATAAAACAAGATTTTGAAAATGTGATTTAAAAACAAAGCAAAACAAAAGAACCCAAAGCAAAGTACGAGGGGTGATACACTGTTAGAGTATAATTTAGGTTATAAATCAGCTGGCAGCTCTGGCTTTTCTAACCAAGGTTAGCATAACATTTCTGACCTATACATGTGTGTCCAGGGATGAAAGCTGATCATTTCTCTGGGAAGTCTGAATCCTCTGTGCTGATATTTATTTGGGCATGTACAATCACACCAGAGGAACTGAAGCGTATCAGTTTGTCTGCTGAATAGCAAACGTTGCTGAGGACAATCAGCATTTGTGTTAAAGCTATGGAATATGCAATGCCAGCATATTTGTCAAACGGAAGGAATTGCTTATGTTTAGAATTGCAGGACTGCAACTCATTTTCATTTTTGCTTCCAGTGTTATCATAAAGTTTAATTTTTAATTTGAAAGAGCCATTTTGTAGATCTAGCAAATCACATAAGCATATGAATAGTCCCACTGAAAGGGCAGGGACTTACCCAAGTGCTGAGTGCTTTGCTGGATAGGCCTAAGCATATGCTTACAATTAAGCCCGTGCTTAAGACTTTTGTTGAATCAGTTTGAATTGTTCAGGAAGCCACACCTCTGACAGACTGGCAAAGCAGTCCAGCTGGTTGAACAGTACTAATTTAATGACTATCTTGCAATTATTCATACCTTTTATCACCAGATCCTTGGTTTTCTAAGGCATCGCTTGCTAATTCTTAGAGTGAATGAAGTAATGACCTTAATGATGTCAAATGAATGCTAGCCTTAATTCTATATAAAATGCATCTTAAAGGCAGGGTGTGTCTAGAGAATTTGCTTTCAGTGAAAGCAATGAAGTAAATGCTAAAGTGACCAATGTCATACTGTTTTGTAGTTTGTACAGTCAGGAAAAAGTGTGCTTTTGTTTCTCAAATTGTTTATTTTTGTAAAAAAAACAAAAGATAAATAAAATTCCTTTTATTCTTGATTTTTGTATGTGTGTGTTTCAAATCAATGACTAAATCCAGTGTATTGTATGTAAACTTAGACTTAGGATATTTTTTCCAGAAAGGACTAAGGTCGTTCCAGTGGCTCCCAGTGAAGATTCTCTTGGTCCCTGGAGTACTTGGTGGCTTTGTCTATGAGGCTGCCTGGCCCAAAGTGAGTCCTGGTGAGCAGACAATGGTCGAGCAGCCTTTGCTGTTCTATGCTTTGCATTAAGCTGCTATCAGCCTTTTAGCACTTGGAAGGGGCAGCAGTGAGAGCAGCACCTGATGAAATTGCTCTCTGGGCCAAAAGGTGTATTTTCTCTTGCAGGGAGGAGCAGGGAAGGAGAGCAGGAGGGTGAGGGCAGCCGGGCAGCAGTGTGGCCATGGAGGGGAGAAGGTGTGACAGTGACACCACTGGCAGCAGGTCTGCTCTCCCCGCGGTTTCTGCGAGGTCACTGATGCCCTAATGGCTCTGGCAATTGGCTGAAGTGACGCCTGGTAATGGCTGTAACTCACAAATTATCAAACTCCCAGCCCTGAGACCTCAGCTGATTGTGTCACTGTGCACTTAGGAACCCATCAATCATACTGTGGTAATAAACAAACACCACGGATTCTTTTAAAATTGCTGCATAAATCATGCCAACACATGCTGCACAGTTCATTGAAGTGATACGGGCTGTTGGCACTGAGGTGCTGGTATGTATTTTGAAAGTCTTTGACCTCCTGTGATTTCCTTCCCATTAAGCACTGCACAGTTCCAAAAATACTCTGCATTTGAAAACATTCTTTAAATTTAAATCCTTTACTTGCATTCCTATGTAAAAAAAATGCCAACATTTTAAAGGGAAAAAAAGCATCCAGAGTAGTACTTGAATGTTGTAGTAGGTAATTTCAATAATTTCATTCCATCACTTTCTGTACACTGGAAAAAAATGCCTCTTAAGTCAGGAATTGTTTATCCCTAGAATTAAAGAAAGTTGCCAAACCAATTTACATCAGCTTTTGCAAACAGAGATCAAGTAAGCAAGAAAGAAACATAACTGTGAGCCAAGAAGCTGGATTCTAAATTTCAATGGTAATCAGCTTTATACAGGCAGGTTTTATAGCTCTGAGAGTAAGGCTTTCCAGTGGAAATGCTGATTAAAATCTTAGTAAGAGAGGTGTGATACTACAATAAGGGAATTTAACAGCTGTAATAAGCACTGGCAAAATTCTGAATTTATATGGAGAAAGTGATTTTTGCAGCAGTGGGTCTGATTCAGCAAAGTTCCTGACTGGCACTGAAGGCATGGAAACCCTTGAAGAGCCACAGAGGAGGAGGAGGAAGAGGAGGAAAACAAGGCACAAAGCGAGTTGGCAGCTCTGGGCCAGTCAGCCTGGGACCTGCTTCATGTTTTCTGCGGAAAAGGCATTTCTATCTGGTTTCCCCCCTAACTTTTGGACTGCTTTTTACATTTCCTGGCTTCCTCAAGCCACAAGGTAGAAATATGAAAGAAGACACCCACAGGGCTTTAAAGGAGTGCTGTCTGTGTGCACATGCACGTGTGTGGATGTGTATACGTATTTATGTACGTGTCGCGCTGAACAGGGAGAGCTTATTTCCTCAGTGAAAAACCAATTGCCTGTGCACAAAATGAAGTGCTAAACAGGATGTTGAGTTCATCTGGAGAAGTGAGAGCTGCGTGAGGCGATGGGTGCTGCAGCTCTGCAGGGGCTGTGCTGAGTGTTTGGCCCAGTCCAGGGCCACATTGCCCTGGCTGGTCTGAGGCTCAGAGCACCTCCAGGAGCTGCCCGCTGTCTGTGATGGTTTGGTGAGGAGGAGATTCCAGCTCCACCACTGGGAACAGGCTCCAGGCAATGAAGCAAGCACTGACCAGCATCACCTGTGACCTGACATCCTGAGGGTTGCTGGGGACACATGCTGGGAGCTTTTGTCTTTGCTTAGACCAAAATAAAAGTGCATTCTTGTGTTTTTCTCTGGACTTTCTGAGCCTACTGCTTTATCTCTGTTCCTTTTTCAAAGCTTTTCTCCCAACTTCATTGTGTCTTTTTAACCAGAAAGCTGAGGTCTCCCATACTCAGCTTCAGAAACAGGTGGTCACAACTCACATCACATCTGGGAGAAATCTGGTGAAATTAGTGATATTGCCTTGAGCATTCACTGCCAGGAGACAAAGCCTGAAAACAAGTGGGCCCTGTTTCCAGCTGAGAAGCTCAGGTAAGTTTGTATAAAGAGTGAAGGGCGTTGTATGGGCAGTGAGATGCTGGTGAAGAATCTCGGAGAGATACTCTTTCAGCGTGAGATTGTGTAGTACAACTATTTGGGCTTTGCCCTGCCTCTCACTGCTTCACTGAGGCATTTTGCTTAGTCCTTCTGCCAGCCATGATCACCAAGTTTCCCATGAGATTTGTGAGAATGGCAGAGTGGGGTGCAGGGACAGCAACTTGGAATGAAGGCAGCTCTCCCTGTTGCCAGTTTCTGTCCGTGGTGTGGCAACCATGCAGGACACTGTCCTGGAGCAGGACCTGACCATGGTAGGTGCCCAGTGAAGACCTTGTCCCTGCCTCTGAAATTCACCTTATCAACTTGCACCAAGAGGATTTGTAATTCAAAGCATATGGTAGGTGATAGTGAACATCCAGAGATCATGTTATGTTGCCTGTCAGGACATAATAATATGAGCAGTGATGATATGAACAGTGATGTTCAAATTTAGTAGAGACACTTATATCTTTAGTTCTAAATTCTGTGAAGGCTTAACTACCGCCTACTATTGGGGGAAAAAGAAGGGAAAAATGGAGTGGCAAGGCTGTTCACAAGTTTTTTCCAGGAACACATATCCCTAACCTTTTAGTCAAAATGTGAAATGGTGTTGAAAGAAGTCAAACAGATTTGGTATGAAAAGGCTCATCTGAAGTTTTCATCAATTGAAAAAAAAAGTGCACTCAAAGAAGAAGAACATTTATGGAAAGCAGGCAGTATAGAAAGACTTCACAATCATACTCTGCTTAATGTTTTTCGAGATGTGATCATTGAATCCTGGTTTTTGGTCAAGAAAACATTTTTTGCCTCTCTCTTCATTTTAAGCAGGAGCAAGACATGTTGGGCTGACTGCCTTTGAGAGCTCCCAGGGCATGCAGAGTCTCTGTCCTTCCTTCAATACAGACATGGGCCTTGGCATTTGAACTCTAACAAGTACAGTGCTTGCAAGTAAGTACAAGTGATTCTTTTCGAGTTGGAATGGATGCTTTTAAGAGGCACATTTGAAAAGTGTGAAGGAAACAAGACATTGTGTCTCTTTGTAGTTGTGTACAGTCAACAATTGCCTTTGTGTAATAGATGCCCCACGTCTCTGCAAACTGATGGGAAATATAATTCAGTAGGAGCCACCCTCATTATGAAACTGTCTTTGATGTCAAGCCAGAGGGCAAACAACACATTTATTGGAAATGGTGGCTTTTAAATAAAAAATCCCTGCTAACCACAGTTTTTCAGCAAATGACTGTGAGGCTGAGAGGGAAGACTAAACTATCCAGTGGCTACTTGAAATGATAAAGCCAGAGTCTGATCTTACTTAGCTTGATTTCACCAGTGTAAATCAGTTAATCCTTGATTTATGTTCACATAAAACAGAATCAGACTGTTAGGTTTTCAAGTATCTATGGAAGAGGAACTTGGTAAAACCTACCTCTTGGGTCTAAATGTTTGGGCCATATAAGTGAGGAAGAATACATTGATTTTCCCATATATACATGTCTGTGTGAGGATGTGTAGGTTCCTGTGGAATTTAAACAAGGACAATGTGAAGGCTTATCTTTCTTTTGGATGGAAGCTTTAGCAAGATGCAGAAAATGAAAGACCTATTATTTAATAAATAATGCCAGGAAGGGAATATGAATTCTACACATTTACACTCACTGTTTAATAGGTGTAATGCCATTCCTATTTATCATCCTTCTGCCAACTTCAAGTATGCCCTATGAACAATTTCCAGTTTTCAATGTTACAAGTACCTGGCATGTATGCAGATAATGGTACAAATTGGTATTTATGAATTACAGCTTTCTATAAATACACTAGAAGGAATGCAGAGCAGCCAGTCATACAAATAGATGACCAGGGGCACACTGGCACTTTAAGAAGTGGGTGTATTTAATATTTTGTACAAGACCTTGGTTTTGTGCAAGTTCGTGACGTATGAGAAAAACCTCATATGGCTTACTGGCAGGTATTGCTTCATTCTTGGGCACAAGTTGTTGACCAACATGCTGCTATTTCTACAAGTTTTACCATCCTGTCCTTTAACCCCTGAGAGTTACAAACCTAAGGCCTGTTTAAAGAATGGAAACACTTCAGTTAAACGTCAGGTTTTCATCTGTACACAGCTCTGATTTGTGATTCCTTATAGAATTTTGGTCAATGCCAGCTCTTAAGCAGGAAGAATGTTACAGAGGCAAAAATAATGCACATTTTGTCAGAGGCAGTGAATTTGTGAACAGACTCTGCACTCTCTACCTGGAGAATTGAAAAGTTGATTGACTTGGGTCAAGGTGGCAGATGTGAAAAGAAATCACCATTCTGCTGCCTTGTATTGCAACATATATTCCATGGCTTATAATTGTTCTGATACACAGTCCATTTCTTAAAGGCTGAGCTCCTAGAATTGTGTATTCATACATGAACAAACTCCTCTTTGCCTCTTTCTACCAACTACTAAAGAGTAAAAGAGAGCTCTATGAGTGTAATAATACTCTTGCAATTCAGAAACCAGTGTAGCTGTGGTGCAGTTGATTCTGCATGGCTTCTGTGCAGTGACAGCCAATGGACAAGAGCTGGAAGATAAAAGTAGCAGTGACCTTTATCCAAAGTGTATGTTGATGCTAACCAAAAATATCAGTGGATGGCAAACATATCTCATTCTAAAAGTAATAGGAAAGGGACATGAGAACTATATGGTAAAAAAGGTGTAAGAAAAACAGAAACACCATTTGTATAATAGTTGCATAATTTGCTGTGGGGGGGAAACAAATATGAAGTCCAAAAATTCCACCTGGCATCTCAGGGAGAGATTAACCCTTACCTCTCTGAAGCCACCAGCCCATGTAATACCGGTTCATAGTTTCTTCAGTACGCTTTGCAATTTATTTCTCTCCAGATTCCAGTCTTCCCATTCTTGCACAGAGATGGTGGAATCCTTGTGTGTGACAGAAGGAAATGGCAGCAATGCTGTGGCTGCTCAGCCAGCCTTGGTTCTTGCCTCACGTTGCGATTCCCTCACCAAAGCCGCATGGAACATGCCTGCAGCTTGCCTGGGATAAATTCCTTCAGTGTGTTAACTTATTGCTCCTAATCAAAATGACTATAGACTGTTTTCTTAGAATGACATAAAGCACCCTCCAATGCCATCTAGTGATGCTGATAGAATCTTATTCAAAACCCCAGACCTTGTGCATTCCAAGCAGTAAATGTTATGTGTGTGTATACTATGAAGTATAGTTATGCTTTCAGAGCAAATACAGAACAGTTTTTCTTCAATTAATTTCAGCAGTTTTGACTAATTTACTCAGGTAATTTACTATATACTGATATATGGCTTTTTTTCCTTCTAAAGTTCTTGGTGATGTAAGAGGCAGCTGAATCTGCTCCAGCTGTCACCCAGGACCTTGGTGCCATATGCCATGCTGATTACCCTTAATTCAAATTCTACCACAGGAAAGTGTGAAGCTGCCAGTTCAGTACCTTCCAAGGGGCACAAAGCTCGCTTTAAAGCAGAGCTCCAAATGCAGAATCCTACAGAAAAATGTTAATAATTAAAAAAAAAGAATGTTGTTTATTGCAGCAAACCTTATATGAATGGCATCAGATTTCTGTTGCCATGTACTCTTGAAGCTGTTGGGGCTGATAAGATTTCATACAGCCACAGAAAATCTGGGGAAGGGAGCACAGAGGGGATGGAGAAGGGAATGGCAAATTTGCTGTGTTTAATGTATGGGACACCATCTGTATTTTATTCAAATAGGGTTATAGATTTTGTGAAAATAAAAACCAGCCTCGTGAGTCAGTGTGTGCAAGGCAGTCACTTGAATATATATAATGGGAAACATGTTTTAGGTTGGAAGTTGCAAAGGGAAATCAAATGTTTGAAGTGTCAAAGTTGGAAAAATATAAAATACGCCTGACACCGTAGCTATTGAAGCCAAAATGAATAAATCATCATCTCAGGAAAGAAAACCCCACCAAGTTCTTGGCTATAACCTTCATTTTCCTACACTCAAATAAAATTACATACAACCTGATAATTTAACCAGACTTGTCAATAAGAACTGATGGCTTCAGCAGACACTATCACTTCATGCTTCAGTGTAGACTTCAGAAACATCCAGTAATTTATCCAAGAAATAAATTTAGTGTCAAACTTGTCTCTTCAAGTTGATAGATAGAAGAACCTTACACAGTGGAGCTGATGTGAAATATGCCATATTGCAGAACACTAGAGTAAAATTAAATTAATGCCAGCTCAGTAGTTTATTCCCCATGTACAGCTTTTCCTGAGGAGTTATATAAGAAGTATTTTAGTATCTTTCTAAGTAGTGCAAGCATGACTTCCAAGAAGGAACTTGAGAGAAACTTTGAGGCTACAGGAATAGGAGCATGAGTTTACACTCCAGTTTCTGTTGCAGTCTCAGTATTGATTCTGGTCAAGTTTTAAGCCATTTTCTTTTCACATTGGGCTCAGTGTCAGAAATGTGATTTGCAAACATAATAACACCTATCTGGGCCTATCTGGGGAAGATTCCTGGGACATGGTGTTTTCTTGGCTTTTGTACATCAAGGTTTTATTTACAACAAACAAAGCAGCCTGATGGAGACATGAGAGATATTTTAGCTGCAACTTGACATGCAATTATTTGGGCAAACTGAGGCCATTAATTTACTGTTTTAGATGCATACGTACCTGTTTATTTATTTGTCAGAAGGTACAGTCCCTGGAAATTACAAATCAAAATAATTTTGCTGAAAATAACCTAGCTGGCCTTTTACTTGCTAAAAATATGTTAGCTGCTCTAAAGCTTCTGCTGAGTAAAGCCTGAATGCACCAGCGAGGGAGTGATCAGCACTGGATATGGCATCCCAAATCTTCCTTTCACTCTGGCCCTAGGTACATGTTACAAAAGGCTTTTCTTACCTGTTTAGGCTCCCTGCAGGTCTCAGAGGACCATGGTCTCCTGGGGAGCTGTCACAGTGCTCCACCTACACTGTTCTCTCTGATTTCTGTCCCTTTCCCAGCTGTGAGCCATACTGTTAATTTATTAAACCATCTCCAGGCATTGTCTACAAGAGTGTCATATCACTTGTCTTGGCAGCTGTGGAAGGACCAGTATCTTGAAAAGAAGCTCTTCAGCTTAGTCTTGCTGCATACACAGCAGCAGAAAATTGTTGTTCTGCCACTAAGTGCTTTTCTATTGGCATGATATCTTAATTAAATCTACAAATAGAGCACGTCTTTGGTGTTTTCAGCAATTTTTTTCCTTTGTGAATTGCTTGCATAATTTGTTTGTCAGCCAGAAATTCTGTCCAAGGGAAGTTGGAATCAATGTTCAGCTTAAAATCTTGATACTAGCACAAACTGTCCACAGAAGGCCATTTAAACATTTGTTTAGTAAAACCTCCCCCACTTGCAAAGGGATTTTACCATCCTGGCAGATAAATTAAAATATCTAGAGGTGCATATTTCTACATGCAGGTTGGAATTTCTCATTACTCCCCCTTACATCTGTTAGTTCAGAAAGTTTCTGAAAGCATCTCTGCTAATGGAACTGAAAAAGGGTGCAATACTGCAATCTTCTTGGCATATATTACTACTGTATAGACCTGGACTAAGCAATGAGTTTCTGATTTTTCTGGGCTTAGTTTGTAAAAACAACTGAGGCAGATTCAGTGTCATCCGATCGTGTAGTTCAGGATCTCCAATCTCAGTTTTTGAGTTCTTGTCCACAATTTCCTTGTTGAACGAATGGCTTATAGGTTGAACTAATTCAGGAATTATGGTGAGGTAACTGAACACTAAACTTGGGCTATTAACTTCAGATTACTGTGTGGAAATGGGATATCTATTGTGTGTATTTTTTTTACAATAACGCTGTTAAATTCCATGTTTGGAAGGCAAGTTTTAAAGCATTTCCAAAAATTTCTCTTTTGAGGTCACTTGTTATTGAAATGTACTTACTAGAAGACATTATATGCATGAAATTTTTTTCCAATCTCTAGTTGCATTTAATGTCATAAACTTGAGAAGCTCAGCAGTCAAAAGTATTAGTTACTCTGCTTCATATGCTGAATACATTCACTGTGAATGAGCGTAAGAGTTCGGATCCTCTCTTCAATCTGGGTGAAGATTTTCTGAACAATTCTTTATCTGCAAATGTCTAAGTTTCACAGATATAGTTATCCAGCTTTCTGGTAAATGTAAAAGACCACTAAGAACTAAATACAAAGGAGTGGACGAGATGAGGTACCCTTACTCTTGAAATCAACCCTTGAGAACAACTTGCATTCTATCTCCAAACCAGAAAAATACTTCTGAAAAGCTGCAGGAGTGCAGAAAAGAGATGAGGAGGAGAGAGCAAAGCCTGCCTACTTTTCCTAAGCTGTGGTATTCACTCGTGGAACTCAACTCAAAAAGCTTACCTCTGTCATGTGAGGTGCATGAGAGACAGAGGAGGCTTAAGACATTTACATTCCAGCTTCTTTAACTTGCCTTTCTTACTGCTTTTGGTTTCTTACTCTCTATCACATTAACACCATCATTTTTATACAGCAGTTGTATGTGAATTGATGACTTAAATTGGTTTTGTCATGGAAAGGTCACATTCCTACTGCCAGCCCATCCTTTCTGAGCTGGACTGCAAAATGAGGGCTCCTCATGCAGCCTTTGCTCTCAGGCGAGTCCTAGCCCAATACAAACAAAGCTATTGACTTCAGCGTGCCTGCTCCTATGAATAAGGCCTGCAAGATACAGCCTGTACATTCCAAATTGCCTCTTTTTTGTGCCATTCACACCAGGGATTAATATCTATGCGAGGCTTTTGTGAAGCCTTCACCCTCTTGCCCTTCCACAGCCTAGCAGTAGCTGTGATTTCAAGGATGCTGATAGATTTTTTTCTCTGTACTGCCCCTTGTAAAACAGCCCTTTAGCTGAGCTTGAGGAAACTGAAAATTTGCTTCCAGCCTGTAATTTAAAGTCCTGAATTGCCTTTATTGGAATACTGATGGAAGGTCTGAGAGCCCGTGCTTTTCAGTTTCCACTGCCTGTTGATACTTGTCTGCCCTCTGTCAAAATTTCAAAATTAGAGAATGGCAGAGGCTGTGGAATACAAACTGTCCATTAGCTCACCTAAGAAATAATGCATTGAATATTCATTGTTCCTCTTGCAAAATGTCATTTTTCTACGAGTACTGCTTAAAGCAGTTCAGAGAATACATTTGCATAAACCATTTGTCAGAAACAGAAGACTCTTTGTGAAGAACTATTAAGAAACCACATAATCTACTTTTCTGTTCTTATGCAAGTTCCAGGGAGAAGACAGAGCTCCTTTGTAAACAGAATCTAAATACAAGTGCTGGGTATGTTTTTTCTGCAATCAAAATTCCATAAATAATAAAATTGGAGTTCAAAACCAGAACTACCTGAAATTGTTAAATGCAATGTTAATGATTTCCTGGCAGTATATGAGATTCAGAAAGTTTAACACTATTAATATCCATTGCTATTTTGACTGAGCTGAACTCCCCCTCTGCAGTTCTGCTAAATAAAGCTGTAATTAATCTGCAATACAAATTTGGATATCTCCAGTTCCCGGGGAAAAGCATTTTTATAATACATCAGGGGAAGCCGATTCTGTAAATTCAGTTGTGGCTTTTAATAGCCTTCATAATTCATTGCTGTCTCAATGATTTTCTGCATTTATTGCCTGTCTGAGCCCTTTTGTCGAGATAGGTGGCCTTAAAGGTTGCTTTTTAATGGTACCACCTTTCCTCCTGAACGTTTCATTGCCCTTCTCCAGTAGCTGATCTCGTGCACTCCTAAAGAGGCCCTCCAGCACCTCCACCATCACAGGGATTGGGGTAAGTAAGCCAGATAAGTCAAGGCAAACAAAGCCCAAGTGTGGCACACTGAGCAGCCAAAGAGATTACTGCTCATGCGATTAACATCTTTTCATGCCCCTTCTCCCACCGCAAGATGGTCTTGTTTCCTTTTCACCGGACAACACAGTTCAAGTATTTACTTGTTGCATTTCCCCACAGTGAATTACTCAGGCGTTTCTCCATTCCCTGGGAGCTCCTCCCGTGCCTGACTGTGCTGCAGAGGGAGGCTCAGGGGGGAGGCACTGCCAAAAAAGCTCTGCGTGTGCTCTGCTAGGCAGTCTTGGCAGAGAGTGCGTTTGTGTAATCGCCTTCTGTTTTTATTAATGGATAACTCCTTGCTTGAAATGAAATACAAAACCTCTGCAGATAACGTGTGCCCTGGGCGCATGGTGACAGTCATTTGGCTTAGCAGAATGCAGCTGGTTACCTGCAATTATTATCAACAAAAGTCATGGGGACTAATTATACGTCACCTTTAGTCCCAGAGCATGGGTCTCCTGCCAGCATTCATTTATGCTGGCCAGCTGTGGAGGTGCTGAGTGCCTCCTGATACCAGGCAAAGTCACAGTGCCCTGGTGTTTCCTGGGGCACTGCTGGACCTGGCTGGAAGCCCCACAATGCTGTTTTCTCTGTGCCTGGTTTTCCAGCTGATTACATTCCAGAAGCCAAATAGAAAATAAATAAATTGATAAAAAGACAGAAAAAGAAAGGGAAAAATACTGGAAGTACCCAGCCTAGGAGGTCTAGTTTAAATCCCCAACATTTAAATGACTGTATGATATTTTATACTTGTATAACAGTTCTAGATCCAGCACAGCAGCCATACAGCAAATGCTCAGTGGGACTGCACTGCACCACAGGCTAAGCCCAAGCTTAAGTAGGTAGAAATATTCCTCACTACTCACCCCTTACAGTATGTCCCAGATTTGGGCCTCAAATCCTGGATCCATCAACTTCTTAGTTAATTGCACCAAATAGCACACATTCAGCAAGAGGAGCTGAGATCTCTTTTTCTTGGGAGCCAAGGATAATGGTTCCTATTGAATTCTGCAAATGTCCTTCCTGGATTTGAAATTGATTTATTTGGTTCACAGCTGTTTGGTTTTTGCTTTCCGTAATGTTTGTATGATCAGACTTTACCATCTGAAATATTTGCAGAGAATGGATTACTGGAAAACTTGAGGAAACAGATTTCAATTTACACTTTAAATGATACCTTCTGGATGCATTGGTTCACAGATTCAGGGTCAAAGCAGAGCAAGATCAACCCAAGGCCTTTTCACCAGTCTCTACACAGCACTACCCAAATGCACTTCTCTGTGACTCCAGTCAAAAATTAAAAATATAGCTGAGAGAGTGGACTGAGTTGTGATTGGCATGCACGTATTGAGTAAAGAGGCACATTTCATCCAAGTCTAACGGGCTTGCCGCAGTCCTGGCTGAGATTGCAGGTAAGTTTTCCTGTGGGATTATGCACTCCAGGATGTGATATGTGTCCCATGCCTTCTTGTCTCTGTCCCCCACTTCCAGTGCTCTTTTACACTGCTGCTGCCCTTGGTGGAGTGTGCCAGTGTGTGGTCAGAGCAAATTTAAAACTATCCACCAACCTCCTTTAGCAAGCCAACCAAGGAACAAACCAATGCAAATCAGAATAGCATTTGGTAAAAATAAGAAGTCTTTCATTTTAATTTACAATATTTAACGTCCTTGTCAGGAACATGGAGAGTGGGACTGAGGTGCCCTCAGCAATTTTCTGACAGCACCAAGCTGTGTGGTGTGGTCACCATGCCAGAGGACAGGGATGCCATTGAATAAGAACTGGACAGGTTTGAGAGGTGGTGAACTTCCTGGAGTGCAACAAGGCCCAGTGCAAGGTCCTGCCCCTGCGAGAGCAACAATCCCAAGCACAGCTACAGACAGGGCAGAGAATGGATTGAGAGCAGCCCTGAGGAGAAGGACATGTGTTGGTTGATAAGAAGCTCTACATGACCCAGCAATGTGCACTTGCAGCCCAGAAAATCACCTGTGTTATGGGCTGCACCAAATGCAGTGTGGGCAGCAGGTGAAGGAGAGGATTCACCTCATGCTCTGAGGGTTTTCAACAGCAGATGAGTCTTAACCACATATTTTCTCTTATCAGCATAACCTCTTTTTGGAGCTCTGGTACATAACAGCTCATCCAGGACTAGTCAGCAAAGTTGGTTTGATAACTGATGGTGCAGGTAGAAAACTGAACAATTAACTCTGAGGTTAATAATAAAAGTATATCCCACATTCATACTCTATCTATAAATCTGAGAGCTTGAAAACAGCTGTGGGCTTTAAGCAGATTATTTACTTTTGATTAGTAACAACATTTAGCTTAGCATCCATGGATTCAGCAGTTAGCATCCTTGCTGGAATGCAGAATTGTGCCAGATTATAATCTTTTCCTGTACAGCATTAATACTCATGGCTGGGGTGGATCAGGTGGCTTCAAACTGTGTTGCTCTATGGTGATGTGTGAGCTTTGTGTTTGAAAAGTTTATGAAATAAACTGGCTGGACATCAGAATACTCACTTTCATCAATGGCAAAGTTTTGTTCTGTTTTCAAATGTTCCTTAACTGTGGTTTTCTGGCTTCCTCTGAAAAGTCCAAGCAAGAATACACACAATTTTTCTGCTAGATTCTTGAACTGATAGTTATCACATGGGATTTTCTGGCTGTAATTTTTTGAAGAGATTACTTCCAGACAATAACTGTCACCTGTATTTAGCAAAAGGCAATCCCTAAACTCTTCTGAAAATCTCCACCTTTCCAATAAAATTGAAATTTGGGTTTCTAAACCATTCAGCTGAGATTATTCTACAGAGTAACAGTGCATGGCAATGTATAAAGGGCAAGCCTATGTACATTTTGTGCACTATTGCTCTTCTGGCTGCAGAAGCATGGCATTGGTGCAAAGAATTTGGGCAGCCAGCCGGAAAATTTAATCCAGTATGTTTTTCTAAAAATAAATTATTGTTCTTTAAAGAGACAGAATGAAACAGTATGAAAATAATTCTTATGTTGAAATTATGTCCCTCTATGCCCCTTTTCAGGGATTTTCTTCTGATTTTTACATTTTTTATATTCCAGATTTATATTGATTTAAAATGGTACTTGCATATTCCTCCTCTCATAAATATGTTAATTGGACATATATTTGTACTGAGTTACCAAAGAACAAACATTCCAAATGAATGGGCTTTTTTGTGGCTTGCTGCAGAGAGGGGTGATTAATATGGCCCCCAAATACAAGAGATTCTGGCAAATAGGATTATTATATAATTAGAATATTATATATTATGTTATAAAATCCAAACTGGGTGCATTGAAGTTTTTTGCAGAATGAAGGCCTGCCCAGAAGCACAAGTTACTGCAAGCTCTTGCACCCATTCTCTCTCTCTAGCCTGACTTGTGTCCAAAATAAGGTGCCGGCAGTCAGCAAGTTCCACGTATCTTGCAGAAGCACTGACTTGTTGGCTGAGTGATGACTCCAGACTCAGCATTCCCTCAGCTCTCACTTGTGACAGGGATTGCCAAAGCCAGTGGGGAACCAGATAAGGTCGGAGGAACAAGCACCAAGTACTCCTTTGGATTCCTTTTGAATTTTTGAACAGTGACACATCATATGGCCTTGTGTTCCTTAGATAGCCTAAGGCTTGTGCCTTCGCTGAGGAAGAATGCAGAGTCATTATTTCTCACTCTGTTTTCAAGCATGAAATTAAAAACTCCCATTTTGTGCCAGCGTTTAAGGGTTTGTTACTGTAGCAGGAATCACCACTACCAAGATCACCTTTCTTCAGCACCTGGTGGAAGACTAGGTTAGCAGAGAGGCTAATAGCCTGGGGATCTCATGGGTTTAAACAGAAAAGGCAGGATGAGAGCAGCAGGACTGTGGTTCTGGTTTTTTAGAGAAGGTTAAGACATTGCTCTGGCACAAAGAGATCTCCTGGAGACATCCCTGCCCAAGCACTTAGCAGGGCAATTGCTTAGGCATTGCTTGGGCCTCCCCATTTATGCTGGCTCTGCTGTGTTCATGCTGGTGCCACAGAGAGGTGTGTAAAGCTGGATCCAAACCAGCCTGGTCAGCTGGGGTTGTGGAGGAAGGCTTGGGAAAAAGCAACCCACTTTAAACAAATTCCTCCATGACAGATGCAGGGTGAGTGGAAGCATCCCAGGAAAGTGGTAGATATGTTTATTTGGCAAGAATTCATTCTAATAGTCCCAAGACACCCATGATGCTTAACATCCAAACAGAAGAGTAACTGCCCCATGTAATACCATCACCTTGATTTTAGGACATCCCTTCTACCCTCTAAATTTACTACGTTTCCGGTCATTGATCTATCTGGGAATCCTTTTCAAATTAATGTGAGTTTTATTAAATGTTGGGTAATATGTGACCCCATCAAGAAAATGCAGTGTCCACTTGGGAGACTTTTGTTCTGTTCAAACCTTTGTTGCCAATGCAGCGAGCTCTGCTCGGGGCTGCCAGGGGGGCAGGCAGCCGGGGCCGAGCGCGCTTTGATTGATTTACACGATAGGAACGAAAATATTCCCGAAACTCTTGAGATCACTCAACTCTTCCTGCCAGACTTCCATGAAATATAACATGCAATCAATTTAGCTTACAGCCAAATTCTCCCCTTTCCGCCCCCTCTTCCCTTTGGTGTGTCAGCGAAGATAAATGAAAGAAGCAATAAGGAGTACAAACAGCAGTAGCCACGAAAGCAGCAATTGCTTGTGTAGGGGGGACTCGTGGTGCCAGGCCAGAGCAGAACCCACAACAACTTGACCAAACACAGGAATGAATGAAAGGTCCTTTTGAAAGGGCAAAAGAAAGACCGCGTTGACCTCTTTGCAGAAAGAGGAAACTTCAAAGGCTTTACAACAGTTAAAAGACCCAGTTACACGCAGCAAAAATGACTTTCATTGGATGCTAACACGGCGAAACTAAACAACCTCACAGTAAGAGATAGAGCAGAAGGTGGGGTGGAGGGGGCATATTTCCCCTAGTCACTGGAAAAATGTGGAAAAGGCTAATTCTGTCTGTTTGGTGTTAGGTGTAAGGTTCTTTTGAAAGCCATACTTGGGAGGAAAACAGAAATTTAGACAAGAACTCCTAACAGGCTTTGAAAAAGCCAGGCACATGTTTTCTTTTCATTTTTCTCATCAAGAAATGTTCTCATCATGTGCTTCTTTTGGAAACATTTGGCAGTTCCTTAGGTATGAGAGAAAAATGTGTCTGAGGAAGTTAGAACTAATGAAACTGGGTATTTCACAGAGAAAGCTGCTAAATGATCCAAGCATTGCATATGACATAAAAACTGTAATTAAAGGGGCAAAAAAGTGCTAATTGCCTGAGATAGGTGCATTCCACAGTTTTTCTTCACCTGAGGTTCAGGTTTTCACAGTTTTTCTTCACCTGAGGTTCAGATTTTTTACTTGCTCAACACAGCTAGGAAGGTATTTGGTCACACGTGTAGTTTGAAGCAAGAGAGAGCTGCTGGCTGCAGTGACATTGTTTGTGCTCAGTGCTAAGCAAGTGCATAAAACCTTTTGCTAGACAGCAAGGTCTGTCTCTGAATTCCAAGGATTTGAGAGCAAGTAAGTCACAGCACTTCAATGAACAAAGACTTTCCTCTTTAATCTGCTCTAGTTGGGAAAGATAAGACCTCAAATGGAATCTACTTCAAGACTAGATTACACATTAAGATAAGCACAATATGATAAGGACCAACTGACACAGCTTCTGTAAGGGCAAATTGTGCTGCTCTATCTTTCAAGAATTCAACAAAAAACGTGCATGAAGTAAGAGATGAAATGTATCTTTCGAACATAATTTATGTGGAATTTCAAGTGATTTCTGACAGGACCCTTTGTGAGAAATTTTGAAATAAAATAAATAGCAAGCCATGTTGCCAACATATAGGATGCTTGGAATTCATACCACATAGCCAATTTTTAATTAAAAGAGTAATGAAAAAACATACTGGATTTCTGTTTATTATTTGAATTACTTTGAAAAAAGAGTTTTAATGCAATTTGTTAACAAATTATTCTGGATCAGTAACAACAAAAAAGACCATTAGACACCCCCAAAAATACTTGTATTTGCCCAAAGCATTCATTCTTCCATCCATCAATCAGCATTCTGGCAGCCGTAATGAAAAGTACTATGTGTTAGAAAATATAATAAACTTCTCGTTATCGTAATGGACTTTGATCTAACATGGTTCCCTGAGGAAGCAGATATGAATCATTGAGAGTCTTACAGCTAAATGAATGTGCCTTTCCAAAATAAACTAACAAAGAGAAGGATTAGAGAAATACTTTACAAAAGTGATATCTCACTGTAATAGTGATTTAATAGAAAACTACAAATGATACATTCCCAGTTGCTTCACCATTCAGTTTTTGATGCCTCAATGGAAATAAAGATGCCATGCAGAGAAAGCCTCTGGAGGAGAATGACAAACCCAGTCAAAGTTATGTGAAGATTTGCTTGCATGATAACTCCAACTCTGGGCATTTGACACATAAAGATGAAGTTAGCAAAATACCAGGCAAAATAAACTTTCTTAAATTTAAGCTTTGGAGTACCCACATTTGGAATTGTGGGGTACAAGATGCAGAGTCAGTCTTTTTCAGCATGAGAGATGGGAGCCCATTCTCTTGAGAGCCATTGATTCTGTTCTTTGCAGTTACCTTTTGCAGACTTCTTACAAAGCAGTCCATGTATCCCTTTTTCCACATCCCATGAGCTGAGAATGGCTGGCTTAAGTGAGACTAAAATGTGATTTCAACACAAAATAATGAATGGCAATGAGAAGAGTATCCATCAATTTCTTTCTTCTCTGCTCCCCTGTATAAACATTTCAGGGCATCTGATTGAACTCAGATTCAATACATTCAGGACATCTAAGGTAAAGGAAATACTACTGTATCTAGTTTTATTAGTGGCCAATTTCTGATTCACTGATACGTGTCCTCTGTGGCTCTTGTGTAGAAGAATGTTTTGATTCAGTTTTTCAAATCTACATAGGAACTTCTCAGTTTTAGGATGATTTTTCCTTTTGGTAAGGATTCAGCCTTTTTTTTTTTTTTTCTTTTTTGTGCCAAAGAAAAAGGAATCTTCTCTAAATCTGTGTACAAGTCAAAATCATGTTGTTACATATTTTACCAGGAATGGTAATTCTATAATATTATTTAGCAGAACTTTGTCCTTTGTTCAGCAATATAAATGCTCTGGGGAATTCATACCCCAGTCTTTACAAAATATGTAAGACAATATGTTTGGAATAAAATGTCTGTTTATAAATCACCATTTTTGCAGAATGCCACTGATATCAAAGTCCTGAATGACTAAGACATTAATGCAATATTGTCTGGTGGGGTGGTTTCATTTTTCCTGGAATGTATCAAACCAATAAAATGAGATGAATGTCTAAGGTAAGGCTTTGTGAATGCTCTGTATTAGACCACTGTATTTGTATTAAATACAGCATGAAAATAAGAAGCTACTACCTTCTCTTCTGCCTTGCTGAACTGTTATTTTGATACTTCCAAGTGGCTAAGAATAAATGGTACATGCTTCAGCCTGTTGACTCACAGTCACTGACTATTATGTGGATAACTGCAGCAGCATGAAGATTGATTGCCCTGGCTCAGAGGCAGCAGCTGCCATTTACAAATGCCAGCCACTGCTTCTTGTGGGGATTGGTGATAGAATACAGAAATAAGCCAGAATTACTTCAATTACCTGAATAAATGCCTTTTCCCCTTAATTTTGCATTCACACTATGTGTCCCTGCAATAATATTTTTTAAAACATTAGCTGATTTTAAGTAAATTTGACAGAGGCAGCTGGTATTTAAAAGGCAATTAAGTTCTTACAAGTAATGTCAAAATCAGTGATCAAGTAGAGGAGACAGAAAGAGGTTTTTCAAGTGTCTTGTCAAAAGAAGAGGCTGTCACATATATTTATTATACATCAAAGGATGTTTGCAACCAAGAAATCTAAATGCTGAAAGACCCCAGGGATTTGTAATTGTCAGACGCAAGCAATGCTTTCTCTAGCCAGCCTGGCATGCGTGTGTCAACTCCTGTCGCGTATCATCTTGTGATCACAGAGTTGTGCTATTTCTGTGGCAGCTTGGCACCGAAGAGGCAAGCCATAAACCAATTTCTCTCTTTTCATACAGTTGCAGTTCACTTGATTTAAAATTACCGGTGAAATAATGACTTGGTGTTTTATTTAACAAGGTGAGGTCATGGTGGAACCATCACCCAAGTAGCTCTGTTTAGCTTGGAACCTGGTGCAGGGCTTTTAGCAGTGTGGGTATCTGTGTGCCTATTGATATATGTGTGTGTATATATGTGCATACATTTTATATGGTGTATATCCTTTAACCAAGACTATCAGGTTGGGAACTTTCTTCAGCATGTTTGGTTTTAAACAGCCCATATTTCTGCCAGCTTGACTCACAGTGAACACTATCTATTGGTGGCTTACTGCATTGGTTTTATATCGGATTGCTCACAGATTAAAGAGCTAAGCAGCAGGAGGAAAAAGTGCTGCCAAGTTTTTCAATTTTATCACACAGTCTTGGGATATTTGTTTTTTTTCTGTGCCCTAGCTGCTGGGACAGTGGAGGTTTGGGAGAATCTAGGTTTCCATTAAAACTAGGGAATTTTAATGTCAACTTAGACTTCCAGGCTGTGGATCTAAGTTGAAAATATGAAGCAAATAACCTCAGAGGGTCAAGATATGAGAAGTCAAATGTAAACGTTTTTCTTTCTTGAGACATTCTCATAATATCTAATAATTTTCCAGTGTCAATGATTAATGAATAGGAGTGTCAGGATTTCTTCCTCAATTTTAAAATGAAATGAGGTGACTTCAGCAAAAATGAAATACAGACATTTGGTTTTCTTCATGAAGAGATGGATCAGCATAAACAATACGTGGGGCTGAAACAACAACAAAAAGTACATTTATGGATTGAGCAGAAATATGGCCCTTCATCTATGACACTTGTCAGAACTATTAATCTCCTGCCTGGAATCAGATTGCAAAAACTGTATCAGTGTCCTTAGGAAGTACAAGCACATGTCTCTGCTCATTCAAGACAAGCTTCGGTGTATGGTTTTCCTGATGATGGTTTTACAAAATTTTGTGTTTCAGTGAAAGAGAAAAAAAGATTGAAAAGTTAGAAAGATCTGAAAATTAAGGACATATCCTGTGTGTAGCCCGGGGAATAATAAAATGGCAAAGCACTGATGGGAAAAGGGATAAATAACTTTGCAAAGAGTGTGTCCTGTTCTTTGGGTTTTGGAGAAGGTCTAATCAAATTGTACAACAAATAGAATCACATCAGACAAACTTTTCTCAATCAAGTGGAGAGGAAACAGTAAAAAAAAAAAAAAGTGAAATCCTTTGTTTAACTGCTTAACATACCCTCATAATCCTACACAAAGTGGTAGTGGCTTGCTTAACAATTCACTCTTTTCTTTTTCTGTTCTTGTTTGTGTGTGCTTCCACTCCTCATGAAATTAAGAGGACACACTAAACTTTAAGAAACTGTGTAATAAATTGCAGCAATCTAAGAAACTTCAGGACTGTGCCATCAGAAGTAATGGCCTAAGAGAAACAACATGTATTTTAAGACACACAATTAATCAAAATCACAGACAGAAAACCAAGTTTAATGGACTCAGCCTTGACTTTCCAGGAGTAACAATTTTCTTCTGCTGTGAAGGGTATTCTGGATGAAGCCACCTAAAAAGACATTGGAGCCAAACCTTTAAACAGAAGGTAATCAGCTAGTGAAAAATTCCCCAGAAACTCTCCGTCATTTCCCTCTAACTTGTTATTCTGTCTTTGGCTCGTCCCCAAAATAAGCCATGTTTGCTGAGATATCGCTCTCCACGGCTCCTGATGCTGTCTCTCTCTCTCTCTCCCCCATGGATACTCTCCCCAGTGAGAGTATCACATGGATATCCTCTTCTGCATTTTTTATAGTGTTTGCATCTCTAGCTGTAAAAGATTAAATTAAAAGACTATTTGACCTGCCTTTTGTGGTCAGTGCCACTCTAGCAAGCCATAAGTCACTGGAGGAATGTCAGCTTCATGACCCATTACTCAAATGAGGCGCCAACTAGGAAGAGTGAGCTGAGAGATCCAAGAGTTTTAAATTTATTGTTATGATACAGCTAAAAATAAAAAAAAACCCCACCCCTCTAATAGTATGGGGAGTGGGAGGTAGAGGAAAGAAAGAGTAGGAAGTCTCTCAGGTCAATCAAAAGCTTTAAATAATGTGACTCTGGCAAGCAGAGCTTCTTTGCACATGAGATAGCTAATTCTGCTGATTTGATTTTCCTCCTGCAAAAGACAAAATGTTTTCTATCCCCCCTTAGTGCAGCCTTTAGATTTCTGGGCAGATTTACAGCACCAGATTGGATTTGGATGAATGAGGACATACCACTCACTCCACCTTTGTGTGATATATTGTTAGGGAAAGGTTTTTCACCCCGAGGGTGGTTGGGCACTGAACAGGCTCTCTGGGGAAGTTGTCACAGCACCAGCCTGGCAGAACTCAAGAAGCTTTTGTACAATGCTCATGGTGTGACTCTTGGGGTGTCCTGTGCAGGGCCAGGAGCTGTACTCAATGATTCTTGTGGATCCCTTCCAACACAGAATATTCTGTGATGCTGTGGTTATCCTGAAGCAAGGAAGACCAGTTTGTGACTCAGCTGCTAACCTGCTGCAGTTTCTCAGGACAGATTTTTTTAAGCTAGCACTCATTTCATGTCAAACAGTTGGGGCAGCATTAGCTTCAGAAGTTTAATTTGACTGCCCTGTATCTACCACAGTGTGGCCATTCTTCCTGCTTCCATATTCTTTCCAACCTCAGGTCTTCCTCATGTCTCTCCTGCAGCCTCACTCAATCTTGCCCTGGGGTCTTTCTCTGGTCCTCTTTCATTCTCATTTCTATTTGGCTTTTCCATAAAGATTTCCCTTTTTCCACCTTTTTCAAATTGCATATGCTACTGACTCATCTCTTCTGGGCCAGCCCTCCAGGTATTCATATCCTTGAAACAAAACTGGGAAGGAAAGAAATAAATTCATCATGGACCTGGACTCTGCTGTCTCTGCTGGCACACTTTAACCCTATTGCCCCACTCAGTCTGATACATCTTCATAAACTTCATACTCCTGGGCATTTTTAAGGATTTCTGTAGCCAATGGTGAGTGAAATGAGTATTAACAGAGCCCCAAGACTGACATGTGCTTCAGGATGCTGCTAGAAGATATACGGGGAGGAGAGGGGACTAATATCAGCAAGCCAGGGCACACCATTTCAAGCTTTAATGTAGAACCTGAAGCACCTGGTTCTGATGAAGAAAGGCTGAAATATAACATGTGATGTAGTCAGAGCTAGATCTGTTTGTGCCATTGACAATCCTCTTTTGTGGGGCCTGATGCAAAAAGTACAACCACAGGAGACTCAGAAGTAAGGCACTAAAGGGATGAGCAAAGGACAAGATTTCAGCCCATTCTCTGGTGTGTGACATGCAGTGCTGTGGAGTGCTCTAATACGGAAGAAATTCCAGAGACCTTCCAGGACTGAAAGAATTTTAAAAAAATACTAAAGTGTTCAGAGTGCTCTGCATTACAATATTCTTTTTTAAGTATGTAGATTTTCACAGCTTCTGCGGTGCCAAAGATTTTTTTCATAAACTTTGTATTTGATCTTATGAAGTTATAACAATGTATTATTTCACGTTAGTAAAGGATAGTATAACAACACAAGGCATTTATGAATTAGTTGATCTTTTGAGGAACCCCAGCCCTGTGGAAACACACTGTCTAATTCTGTGCCAAATTCTGCCATAAATTTTACCCCTATGACTTTGCTGCTGCCTGCAGCAGTTTTGATAGGATTTTGAGGGTAGGAGTGAACTGAATTCAGACTGTTGATATAAATGTCTCCTTGTACATGTGTAATAGTTCCCATCTCTTCTTCCTCATCAGTTCCCCTATGGCTCTTTCTTGGATCACAGTCCCGATGCAACCACTGCTGGGTCTCTTTCCTGAGCTGCCAAGGTCCCCTCTGCACTCATTTGGGATTTGCCTGCGTGGAGTTTCCTGTAAGACTGAGGATTTGCTTCTTGGAAAGAAGAGAGAGTCCAATTAATTATGTTTGACTGGCACCTAGAAAATTTTAACTGGGAGTGTACTACTCTACTAGTAATAATGATAATAGTAATGATAATATTATTGGTCATACATTTTCCTATTACATTATAGTACTAAAATATGTTATTATATTTTTTATTATTACAATAATTTACATAGTTTCACTGTAGTGAAACAAATTCATGTAAAAATTTATATAAAGAAGGAAACACTTTTTTGAAACCTAGTTTCATAGCTGCTGAAAATGGCTCATTTTTCCAGGCTCTGTTTTTTTGGAGGGATAATCCCCAGCACAGTAGTAAGCCAAGACACTGTAGGCTAGAAACAAAAGTATATGACTCAAAAGAAAGGCTCTCATTCATGGCAGAGTTACTGCAGCAGCTCACACTTCTGTGCTGGGACAAAGCAATCTACAGAAGGGTGTGATCTTGGCTGAGAAGAAGCAGTTTCAGTCCAGTCCTCCCCCAGGTTTGGTTTGTGGTGTCCCAGGGGCTGACAGGAAGGTCAGTCCCTGTGCAATAGCTCACCTTTCCCCGAGGAGCTGTGAAAAGCTGGGCAGGGATCACTCCTCCAGCCACAGCCACAGCCACACAGGAGTGGGCTGTTCACACACAGCCTCACTAACTCAGAGCTCCCAAAGCAACTGCCAGTGCTCCTTGCTATTTTGGCACCTAGAATCCTTTTTTTTTAACAGTACCCTGTAGCAGGTATGAAGTGTATGTGCGCATTGCAATTTATAATGCCACAGAAGGGGAAAAAATCTTTGCAAGTGACAGCACAGCAGTGGAATACTTAGCTTAAACCTTAGCAAAATAATTGTCTTTGTGAGCTATATGTTGTGTGATTTATAGGATGGCTTCAGGAGAGACCAAATGAAACCCTGGTGTGAATTTCACTCAAAAAGATCAGAAGTAAGATTAATGAACTAGTATTCTTTACCTATAGGATTTTGAGGATTCCACTGGACAGAGAGGTCCCTTTTGATGCTAGGAGTCCAACCTACTATATGTTTTGATCCACTGTTTTTTACATATTTTGTATAATGCAATTAGCATATTTATACACAATTATTAAGATGATTCATTACAGTGCCCCCCAAACGTGCCAAACGCTTTAGATACAGTTCCACTTACACATAGTTCTCTGTTTCAAAGAGTTTAGTAGCTGGAAACTTAAGCTTGGAAATGTCTGCACTCAGGTATGGCTTTCCTCACTTTATGTGCAGAAGTGTTTGCAGGGTTGGGCCCTCTACAAACAGCTGGAGTGTGGATATTGCAGTCCTGAAAATCATGACTCTCAGACTTACTTCAATGCCATTTATGTTACCATTTTGGAATCAAGAATCAATAGGTTTAATACTCCTCATATCTAACTTTGCTTGGAGATTATTCAGGGATGTAAATTTGGGGGTGGAGTACTCTGGAAATATCTAAATTTTTCCTCTCTAAAAGCTGTATCAAAATGCAGTGGTGAAAAGGGGACCTGAAATGTTTTGTGAAAGAAATTCCTTTGGCGGGAGTGTGCTGGAATATGGCCATCCATGTTTCTGTGGGGAGCTTTCTCTATGGAGGTTGTGGCAGGACTGAGCATGGATTTACAAGAAATTCCCATTAGTGCTTTCGATCAATATATCTGGGGCAAAATGGGGATTTCTCCAGTCCTAAGGTAATTTTGGGAGCAATCATCTTCAATTTACCTTCCTCAGAGTGTGCTGTGGCTCCATGAAATGCAGCACCAACAACCATGTGCCATTTTTCACACCAAACCCCTTTTGCTCCCCACCCAGAGAGCCAAGACACACCATGTGCTGTCCACAGAGGCCACCCATCTCTTCACTGGCCAACACTGGGTCAGTCCTCTCCAAGAGCTCCACTGCACTAAAGCTGGTGCTCCTGTGCTCCATAATTGCCCTCCAAAAGTGTTTTCTGGGCAAGCCTAATGGGTTTTTGAGGGGGAGGGCACAGCTGGTCCCTCGGGCAGCAGCGTGCGCGGTGCTGTGATGGCAGCTGGTGATTGCAGGGGCACCACCGCTCCGCCCTGCCTGCCCTCTCTGCGCCTTTCTAAACGTTCCTTTTCCCCCAACGCTAACCCAAATAAACACAAGTATCCATAATGATGATGAATGCCCACCAAAGGCTAAAATAATGTGCAAGTTTCTAATTTGTTTTTAAATATAGCGATTTTATTTGTGAGGTTTTTTTGTGCGAGCCTCTCAAACACCATTAAACTCATACTCAAATATTTACAATGTGTTTATACTTACCGTGTTCACCTCTGAACAAATTGTTTGACCTTATTTGCAAATGTGTTACGAGAGCCCCCAATGACAGATGATCTTTCATAGGAAATCACAACATGTAAGTGAAATTGAAGCTATGCTGCTGCCCTGTGCAGTATATCAAAGTGCTCTGATCTCCCCAAAACATAAATTTGCGGTGCAGCCGCCCTGGCAGAGCCTGGGTGGGGATGGAGGAGGGTCCTCCTTTAACCTCTGGTGCACAGACCCACACTTCAGGGGTCAGTTTACGCCATGTGAGGTGAGGGCATTTGACGTCCAAAACCTGTGGGGCTGATGCTACCCAGTCACTCAAATCACGTAATAAATGTGCTCCTGGGTTCCAATAATAAACAATTCTGATGCCTACTCGCTACAGCCAAACTTCCTGGCCTAAATAAACAGCTTTTGCTTTAAAAATGGCTCTTATCCAAAATGAAGTTTTCCATTGATCAACCAATCCTGCTGTGAGTTTGTACTTTCATGACTGGCGAGGGGACAGCAACTGGTTTAGTTTCCCTCTGATTATGTTAAGATTGAGAGGACTTATTAAAGAATTATTTACGTTTCTCTACCTATAAATTTTATGCTGACGTTTGCTCACATTATCTCCAGACACAGTAGTCACACTTAAACCATGTCATTTCAGCTAACTAAATATTATCCTATTTATAGAACTAATGGAAAATATGGAAAACATGAAGTAGGCATTAAAGGAAAATTAGGATAATTTGAATTATATCTTATTATAACTGAATGGCTAGGAGCCAGTCACCAAAGAGCAAAAGGGGGTATACTCACCACAGTGTGTCTTACCCCACTGAGGAACTGGAAGGAACATTAGCAAAAAGTTTCCCATTTGCCATAAAATGATTTTGTTCAGACTCTTCCTTTGTTGCTCAACAGCTCTACCAGCTGAGCTCTCAATAAGAGGGATGCACTGCAGGGAAGTGTCTTCTTCCTCAGGTGACACTGAGGCAACTTACTGGGTGAGAAAAATGGCAAAGAGTTCCTTCTAACCCTGTGATCAACCCTCTCCTTCCACCCACAAATTTAATGTTGAACTCTTTCCGTCGATATCACTGAAGCTGCTGTAAATCAGCAATCCTGATTTACAGTATCTGTGTCCAATAAAAGAATCAGGGCAATTACAGTTCTTCGAACAGGAGCCTAAGCAATGTCTGTTCCCAGTTTAGACACAGTCTAGACATCATTCCTCAGCCATCCTAAGGCTTTTCTGGAAGGACAATATTTCATAGTCATGTAATCATCGGCCCTTTGTTGACATGACCAATAAGAAAGTCAATTGGTGTCAGCTGTAGTGGTGATTTTGTGATGGGAACATCTGTCCTTTTTATTCCTGATGAGACTTAGTCTTGGTCACTGTTAATTGGGCGAGGATGAAAGCTCCAGATCCTGTTACAAGTCCTTTGAGTAAACTATTCCTCATAATTTTTTCACATAGTTTATCTCCTTTGATTTGTAAAATTGTTTCCACTTGATGCTTTGGGCCCAGGTGCCTTTTGACTAATAATAAAACTTTGCAGTGAGCCCCTGACAAATCCAAGTATTCCTTTCTACCTATCCTGCTAGTTTAGATGATGCTATATCTGCCTCAGCCCTTCACGGTCCTTTAATTTTTCATGTCTGTTAATTAATCATTCTGACACAGAGTTCTACCATACCAAAAAATGTTGTAAATATCCTATATATAGTTCTCAACTAGGACTAGCAACCAGGGATTTCTGCTTTGTTCTTTTATCGCACATATGTTTTACTTTGATGTAAACATTGTTTCAAAAACAGTAAAAAGAGCTTTTTCATGTTATGCATAGATTATTCCATAAACATATGCATCCTGTCAGACACAGTAATAATTAGAAATAGCTGTAGTTTCATTGCTAACTCCATAATTCTTCAACTGCTTAGATTTTTAAAAAGTAAAAATCAGATACACATCTTTGATTCTGGGTAGAAACTCTTTAAATTTCAATTCATTTCCCTGTCACTAAGACTTGTTTAATTTTTATAAGTAATAAATAAATAGCAAACTCAATAAACTCACTGAATTTTAAACATTACAACAACAGTAAAACTTCACATACAAAATTTACCTGGGTAGAGAAGTTGAAGTTGTTTAATTATGAAAATATAAAAATTAAGGGTGAAATTCAGTATTATTTTAAAACATAATTGATTTTTTTGTTGTTCCTGAATATTTACTAACATCCAAACTGATGACACTTATAAACCTCTGTTGTACCACACAGTTGCAGTCAAAGAAAAAATTAACATTGAAAAAATGAAATTAAAAACCTTTCAGGGGGAGGGTGTATTTAAATGACTCCTATGTCCCATGGGATAGCTCTAGGGACAAGAAGATTGGAGAGCTCTGTTAACCACTGACACATTTATTTTTAATTAAACATCTCTCAGGCGGTGCTAGATGGCCTCTTGATGGCAAAGTTTAAAGGTATTAATTGTTCTTACACCTGTTCGTGCATTGAACCTGACTCATCTTTCCACCTCAGCTGGTAAGTATAGGAATGGAAAAAACAAGTGAAAAGTGGGGTTTATTTAAACCTGGCTGTCACAGGCAGCAGTGGATTAATTTTCATCATATTTAACGGATGGGACTCAAAACTCAATGAACTCAACAAAAGCGTAGTTCCTGATTGCAGCTGTCCCTTTTGGCTGCCCAGCCCAGGGAAGTGCTGTGTCTTAGCCCGAGGCCAGGCAGAGTCTCCTGGCTCTAACCTGGAAGGTTTCACCCCGAGGTGCCGTGGCTGCTGGGTGTAACAGGGCTCTGGCAATGGGCAGCAGTGCTGGCCAGCTCTGCATCCTTCACTTTCAGCCCCCGGGGTGTTCCCTGCCTCCTTTAGAAACAAGCTTTTCAGGAAAATTCTGCTTTGCAAGGAGCCGTGCCAAGTGACATGCTTAGTGAACTGTGTTGCCCTGGATAATTAAGAAGAGCTGAACCCCAGGTTTGTTGCAACAGCTTTAGCTACAGAGCCATTATTGACTCTGTGCAAGTATCAACAAAATCACCGCTCATACTTCAACCTTTATTTTTGAAATACATTAAATGAGTTATTGCTAATGCTAATGTCTCTGAAGATTAATTAAGAGTGTTGGAGAGGAAATTTTTTTAAAATATAGATCAAGAAGTAACCTTTTCCACCAGCTGTTTCTAATGTAACTCTAGGAAACCAAGTGTCACATTATCTAAAAATTAGATTTGGCTCAGTGGGAATTTCCATTACAATTTTATTTTCTCCAAAATTATACCAGTTAGTAAAGAACGGGGAAAAAAATAGTTTTTCTTTGATGACATTGTGGCTACAGTTTTCAAAAACATTTAGATAGAGAGCAGATAATCTGACTTTTATGAATCTCACAGTGTGCCTTTGACTTTGGCGTATTTGAGATAACATCACATCCATCACAGAGCATGGCAGAGATGCTTTCTCTTTAATTCTGCCTTGACAAACACAAGACCTGATTTACTTCTCCCCTCTGAGGCCAAGGAAATTCTTTTTGTTCATTATTCTATCTTTTGAGTGAAAAAAAAAGTATTTCTGCTATCAGGTATGCACTGATGTTCCCCTGAATCAGCATTTTGTGCTAGAAAAATTAAATATTGTTAAAATGAATTGTGATCCCAGGATTCCTTCTGCTGCTTAGCCTTCCTCTGCAAGTGGTGCCAAGCCTGAAAGGGTAAACTAGACTTTTCCCAGCTTGCTGAGCCCTCTGACCTCCTGTGTTTGAGGCAGTGGGATAAAGAATACTCCACCTCTCCAAACTCTTGTGTTGTTATGGCCAAATAGAATTGCGATTCAAATACAAACAGGCAACAGGACCCCAAAATTTAACTAAGTATCTTAATAGATAAGTGGATAAACCCCTGATTACATGTTGCCCATGGCCCATTGTTCAGAAATAAATGCCCCAGGAATCCTTCAGCAGTGATGATATCAGCAATACTTATCAGAAGCAGACTGATGCCTTTGTACAAATGGAGCTGATAAAGAACTCTCAGAGCAGAGAACAATCCAAACAAGTGGAACGAACAAAGCAGTGCATGGCTTATCTTTTGTGGCATTTTCCATGGCTTCAGAGTATCTGACAGTGGAGCCAATGGGAATATGTATTTTCCATGATAACAGTTACATATGTGGCTTGCACTTTCATGTCTCTGCTGAAGCACACAGTCTCCTGTCTGCTGATGCAGGGCAGGGCAGCTCTGGCACATGGGATCAGCCACCACTTCAGCTAAACTGGCCTCAGAGTGTCAGGTGATTTAAGGTGCTCTCCTAGGATGGTTGTTTTCCAAAACTACACCTATTTGTCTCCAGATAATTATATTTTTCATTTTTTTTTCTTTTTTTTTGTCTGTTTCTTTTAGTTTTTCTTTGAGTTTTGTTTTTGTGTTGGGTTTATTTGTCTTTCTTTGTTTGTTTTTTGTTTGGTTGGTTTCTGTTAATAGTCACCACAGTTCTCAGTCCCAAAATGGGAACCATAGCAGAAACCCCCAGAGTCACCATTTGTCACTATTCCATTTGCTAAACCATTGTTTTACTTTATGTGCACCATGCTGTGGCTTTCCTGTAAGGAAGTATTAGACTTAATTTTAATCTTTATTTTTGTTTGATGGCCCCCACATTATGTGCATCAATATACCTCTGCCTGTTTGTAAAGCAATGGGTTTGGGACTAAAGCCTATATTGCTGATAGCTTAAATAATCCTGCCTCATTTTCTTTCTTTATAACAAAAACATTGACATCCCTGGGAATGATTCTTACTTCATTTACACTACCTGAACACAGTGGAAATTTTATCTTTTCTTGTTTACAAAAACCTATTCTTGCTCTTTCTCCCTCTATCTTTGCTGCCTTCTTACCCACCCCCTTTTTCTTTTGTCACTGCAGGCTCTTTGCTGTGCTCATTAACACCATATCTGAACCTTCAATGGCTTGCTTTTTCTGCCTTCAAAATAATTGAGTCAAATTTACTGTTAATGCTTTCTGAATTCAAGTTTGCACCAACTCCAGAAGGAGCTTTCTGGGTTTTGCATTGTAGTAAAGTAGTTTTGGAAGTGCTAAGGCAGCAGGGTGCAAAGCCAAGAAGCATTCTGTAAGAGAACCTGGACTGAAAAATAATGATTCTTCGCTCTTAGCTGTAATGCTTTATAATAAAACACTGAAGAAAGTATTGCAGCACATGAACAGCCTTCCAGTGTTCATTGGGTGGCTTCTTGTGAAAGAAAGTTAAGAAATTGGGAGTACTCTGGGAATATTTAAATTTTTTCTCTCCATAAAGCCATATCAAAATGCAGTGGTGCAAAGGGGACCTGAAATCCCTTGTGAAAGAAACTGTTTTGGCAGGAGTGTGCTGGAATATGGGCACCCATGTTTGTGTGGGGAGCCTTCTCTATGGAGGTCGTTGCAGGACTGAGGATGTTGAGCTGAGAGTCAAGTGGCTTGGGTAGAACTCCACCAGACCTCTCTGTGGCTGATCTGCTCCTCCCCAGCCTGTGTTGATACAAGGAGTTGCCTCCACCCAGGAGCAGCGCCTGGCACTTGGCTTTGTTGAACATCATGAGCTTCCCCTGGGCACACTTGGCAGGATTGTCCAAGTCCCTCTGGATGACATCTATGAAAGTGGGAGCTTTATGAAAATGGGGAGCCTCATTGCTGCCAGTGACCATATGAACTATGACTTCTGCCTCCTGGTTGACTTCATGCAATATGTTGCCAGCAGAATAAGCCATCTTTTACATTTGGATCAGGAATTCAAAGTGCAGTTAATAGATGTGGAGGTAAATGGAGGGTATCTCTGGCTGGTCTTCCAGGTATGGTTCTCGCTTGCTGAAAGGAATGAGCTGTGGAAACTTCTTCCCTTTTGCTTTTTCAGGTGGGTCTTAACTTTTCCAAGCAGCTGTCTGCAATATGTGTGGCCCCATATCTCATGAGAGGCATTTTTGATACCCTCTGAAGTTAAGGTTTCAAAAAGTGTTATTGAAAAAACGTCCCTACTAAGAATATTTTTTCTTCAAATAGTTATAAAAAGGGAAACCCATGCCCTGAGTTTGAAATCCACATGGTACTTTCCATGTGGTTCACACATGTGTAACATAGGCATGTTTTTATGAATCGTTTGTATATTCCTTAGCCAGACTCCTGTGTTTAAACAAATGTGGAAACAACACAATGCAGCTGTATAAGGAATTTTTTTGTTCGTAAGTAGGATCTATAGATTTTTAAAGCTACACTTTCAGCAATAAAGAAATTGTCCATATTGCTGGAATGTACTTCATATCTTGATAAAACCTTTCATTCTTTTGGTCTGCACAGAAAAGACCTATGAACTTCATAATGATGCCAACTTAGCATTGCAAGAGTTAGTAATAGTCAGGGGTGAAGGTGCTATTCATTACTAAGATATCAAAACAGGCCTGTCTACTTGGCAAGAAGGTTAGTTCTGATGTTGTTTCCAAAATTATGAATATCTTATTAAATGAACTGTTTGAGAACTTGGGACAGTTGAACACGAAAAAAAGTCTGAAAAGTGAAATACAAAATAAATGGCCTTTATTGGCAGTTCCCTCCAAACATTTTTTAATACTTCTCTTTTCTTTTAGACCATGAAAGCAATAGCTTTGGATGGTTGCAATAGCATATGAGAAAATGGCCTCATTTCTTGTACTGTATGATTTAAAATATTACTTCCTGAATTATTCTACTCTGAATCATCCAAGAAGTAAAGGCCTAAGATCTGAACATGTAAGTGCTTGCCAAAATAAAGTGTTGAATTTGGACAGAGTGAATTTCAGGTGTCAGATGTAAGATGGTCTACAAGATAAATGGTCTACTGTCTGCTCCACCACTAATTTGATGAAAAGATGAGTCAAGTTCAAATTCTATATTGCCAATACAAAGAAAATTAACTGCCTTTTACTGGCACATCATTCAGTCTTATTGCTGCCTCTCAGACACAATGAAAAATGGTGTCTGCTCCTACCAGGACTGCTTGGGAAAGAGTAATTTCCAACCCTCTCCAAGGGTTGCCACACACTACCTTCCCTACAGTGTCTCTGACTGTGCTGCTGACCCTGATGTTTCTTCTCTGCTTAATTCATGTTTAAAGGAAGACACCCAACATCTCCAGGTTTGGTATCTAGGACAACATTTCTTACTCTATCTTCATCTTATTTTCCCACTGGGAAGATAATTCTGGACTCATCCTCCTCTAGAGACCTTAATGAAAACTATTTACAGAAGCCTCTTGCACAGACATGGCTATTTTTGTTTAAATGAGGTCTAAAAAATCTGGTTAGTACCAGATTTTCAAAAAAGTTAAAGTATTTTTCCACAGAGTATGAAATCAACCCAAAATATAAATGCCCATGTGGGCCCAGTTAATGAGTTTCAATTACTAAAATAATTGGTAATTATTCTAGGTGACTGATTGATGATTAAACATTCTTTTACTGAAAATTTTGTTTAACTAAGATGATCCTATGCTCTATGGAAAGAAAAGAGAAGACTTCTCTCACAAAATTGCTTACAAAGTCAGAAATTAAGCAAATGAAGCCCAAATTAGAGTTTGCATTTAATTTCCACAAACTGAGCTTAAACAACAGTAAGCATTTGTGTCTGAAGGATGTGTCTGATGCTTTTTCACCATGCAGCACACCCTACTTTTCACCAAAATTATCACTGACAGCTTTAGGAATGTACAATTAACTGAAGGCAAGAATAGGATGAATCCTATCCAATTGTGTGGAATTCAAATCTGTATTAAAATTATTCTAGAAAAAATAATATGACTCGTTCAGTGGAGGAATTCTAGCCTTGCAAGTGAATAATGGATTTTTCCATTCCATAGTTGTATTATGAAGAAAAAGGAATGAGAGGAAAAAGAATGGAGAAAATTTTAAGACATCCAACAATTTTAACATGTAGAAGCCCTGTCTGTGTTACTTAACCCCCCCTTTTTATTCTACTTAAAAGATTTAGGTCACTTAAAAAAAAAAAAAGTAGAAGAAAAGCCAAAACATGATTTTAGAAATGGTCTGATAAATATTTTTGCTTTTATGGATAATTTTGGGCCTTTTTGTTGTTTTTTTTTGGGCTGAGTTATTGCCAAAGGTGATTGAGATTTTGTATTTCATAGCCTGCATTTTTAGCTTGTGTTTTTATATGTATTTATGCAATATAATTTTTGTTTTATCCAGTGCTATCAAGAGATGGAAAAACGCAATATATCAACAGAGGCTAGAAAGTGTACTGGCACTGGTACCAAATGAAAATAAAGGAGAGAACTTCCCAATGTTTACCACAAAGAAGTAAATTTTCTAATTTATTCAGAGGAACCTAGGTCAGAATGGGCGAAGAAGAAGTTTCACATTACCTGACAGAATTATCTTCTAATACAGCTCCATTTTGATTTACTAAACCTTTTAGCAAGGACTTACATTGCTGAAAAAAACCTGCTAGAAGGAAAAACATCACTTCATTATCCACCATTTCCACCCTTCATTTGTGCTAAGTCAAGATAAATATGAAAGCTCTGAGAGCAGGAAAAACAAAGGCCTCTGTCTGTCTTCACCTACAGCAAATTCACGGATGAGACAAACAATAAGCTCAGTAAATGCAGGTCCAGCTTCAGACAGCCTGCACTGCTGAGGCAGCCGCAGCAGCCGGAGCTAATCACTTGCTCTGGCCTGGGGTCTGTATAAACACCAGTAGAACAGCCTCACTTAGGTCTGGGGCTGGGAGTGATTCAACAGAAAATGCAGTAAGAGACATCTTGTTGGATTGCTGGCAGGATGCGCAGAGTCAATATTTGTAATAGTAATTAGTTCTGGAACTGAGACAAGTGACTTGATACACATGTTATGGCATTGTCCTTTAAATCTTTCCTTTTTGAAGTAAATAGTATGTTAATCTAATCTTGCACAAAGTCTCTTTCTCACAGTTCTAAGTTTCTTTTATAAGGAAATTTGTCTAATTTACCAGCTGTTCGGAGGACAGCTTCTTCCTAACAAGTATTTCTGCTGAAGACAATCTAAATTAATGAGGACTAGTTGTCAAAATTTAGTAGTAAGATTAGAAAATCATAACTTTGCTGTAGACTACCACTGAAGAATGAATTTTGTCAATCAGAACAAAACACTTAAAATTAATACTAGCTAGATAAGTTAGGAGCCAGCTCCTTCCCTTTGGAAGCTTATTCTGAGGCTCCTACTTGGAGACTACAAAACCAGATGGAGGGAGTATCATCATTTACTCTGACCTCCAGCATAACTTAGACACAGGACTTTCATAAGCTATTTCTCATTCCAAAAAAGCATCTGATTTAGAAAACATTCTTATTCTGATTTAAAATGGCCTACGATGGGAATTCACTATAAACTTATTAAGCTGTCCTAGTGGCTAATCAGTTGCTGCGCAGAATTTGTCTAGCTCCAGTGTTCAAGCAGTTAAGCTTCTTATAATTTGGTCTTTTGCAACTCTGAAGAATTACAACATTTGCGTTGCCAAGCAAATCGCCCTTTTATATTCTCCTTGACACAGGAATCTGTTGAGTTCCTCAGTGTTTCAGTATAAGGCTAAAATTTCAATCCTTTGTTTCATTTTCCAAGTATTTTCTGCACTCTTCAAGGTTCCTCAGTACTCAGTACAGAGCTGGGCACCAGTTCCCAAAGTAAATGTTTGGTGACTTTCCTTGTCCTGTTTATTAGTATCACATTTCTTCATCTAACCCTGAAATAAATGAACTCTTTCAGCTGTAGCACAGCATCAGGGACACCTCCAGACCCCAAGTATTTCCAGAGCTGCAGCTTGCCAGATGTAGTCTGCTGTCTTGGCAGCATTCACTTTGCATAGCTGGGTGTCCTGCGCTTGGCCGTGCTGGAGCTCAGATTTATAGCCGTGACTTTTTCACACAACAGTCCAGGTGACTCTGTATCTGTGACCAGCTTTCCTGAGCATTGCCTTTCTGTGTCATCCCCAGCTGTCTCAGGAAGGAAGCAGGCAGGGACGTGACTGCATGAGTTTATTTCAGCTCTGTAGAATTAGAATGGATTTTCTTTTTTTCTTTTCTCTTTGCAGACCTATTCAGTTGTCCAGCTTTGGGTTATTTCATAAGGCTGTATACATTTATCACAGTGCACATTTCTTATTCAAGATGTCATTAATGGTATTAACTTAAAATGTTTTTCATAAGTCTTGGAGAAAGCACACTATTAATTTTATCAGCCAAATTTGCAGTTTCTTGCATCTATCTTTAGAAGAGGATCTTAGACTGTGGTTTTTCATTTAACTAGCTGATGTTAATTAAATCATTTTCCTTTGCTTCTTTGTCTGTAAAGTACAATGCCAATTATTCAGACTAATTTCTGCTGTGCCTCTTTCACATTGTTTAAATATTTGCATAGGAGTCGCTTTGTCCATCTCCAAGTAATTTGTGGAAAGTTTCGCTATTTCATGAAAATCTAGTGTTGTGCTGAAGAGAATTCACTTACCCTTTCTCTTTTTAATCTTGTAGAAGTTTGCACTGATAAAAAAATTCAGCTTAGCTTCTATTTATCATGTTTCTTGTCATGCAAAAAGGATTATTTTGCTTTCATTGAATGATAACAGTTGTAACAAACACTAAGAGAGCACTCCCTAAATATACTTTATCTGTCCCTTTATTTCAACCCCCCCCATTACAGATTATTATTTCAAACTCCCATATCTTTTAGGATCAATTGCACCTTTCAAATGAAAATATTACATCTGTGGATTTAAGATGGAATGAATTAATTGTTTAATTGTATCTTAAGTACAAACATACATACTCTCTCAGGATAAAACCCTCCAGTGATAATTCTCAAATGCTGCCATAAGCTTCATCCCAGGCCTTTCACTGGGATAGGCAGCACAAATCTCACGCCCATTGATTTAGCCAGAAATTCATAGATCTCTGTTTTGTTTTCTGTTCCAAAGCTGTCAAAACAGAGAATCCCAGTGAAGACATTCCTGATGTGGCAATCCAGGTGATATTTAGCATCACAAGATTTCTCTTTGGATGCATGAGAGCATCCTGGGTAAGATGGAGCCCTATGGGCCAGTCAGCCTGCTGTGTCTGTTGTAACTTGTGTGATGGGCATGGGGTCTGCATGGACCCAGCCCTGCAGCTGTGGAAAAAATCCAGACGTGTGGAACCCCTGGGAGCTGGGGCTGCAGCACCGGGAGCCACTGAGCCCCTTGTTTGTGGCCTGTGGAGTCTTCAGACCAAGGAGCAAAATTCCTCCCATTCTGCAAGAGCTGGGATTGTATAAACACAAAGCAGGCTCTGGACAGGTTATTCACAAGAGGAAAATACTCTTTTATGACTTATTTATACACTTTTGCTTTGGGCTGGTGATGATTTGGGTCAGAGTTCTGTGTGGTAACAACAAAGAGAAACTTCGTGGTTGGAAAATATGATAGGCTATTCCTTTCTCTAGGTACCTTTACTTTCAGATATTTAATAATAACTTTAGTCCTCAGCAGGCATTCAGACTGCTTATCAACCTGCAAGGAAACCAAGAAAAATAGAAATAAGAAAATAAGAAAAATGAACAATTTAATAAGCTGTAGATAAAACTCGCAACTAGACTTCTTTCCAAATTGATTCCATATGGTGAGTCAGATTCTGCTTTCCATTACATGAATATAAATCTGGAGTCACTCAGCTGATTTCACTGGGGTAACTGCATTGAAAACAGGCAGCAGAATTTGGCCCAATGAGTAGAGATACAGCTTATCCTATTGCTGTTGATGTTCTTGCAGTGCAACAATATACTTGCAAATATTCAGTTCTGTCGCCACATGTTAAATGTTCTAAAGCCCTTATTTTGCACTTGTTAGCTTAGCAATTTTTTGGGAGCATGGAATATGGAGTCAAGGTGCTCCTGGAACCTGCTGCTTTTCTGGCTAAATAGTAACAGTGTTTGTAATGAGCTGGGGATAGATGCCATTTGGAAAGTGAGTGTGGGAGCCATTTGATAGGAATCAGGAAAACAAGAAGAAACTTTAAACCCTGATTTTTCTATATGCATGAGAAGAAGTTAAATAATTCCCTTCTCCTTCTAAAGCCCAGCAGCCGTGTTCAAAAACCCAAATCGAATGCTTTTAATAGAAATCTCAGCATGGTTAAAAAAAATTACTGAGTGTTCATTAACTGAATGTGCTAGGTTTCAGACAGACAGCTGAGTTATAGCAACTTAATAAATTACTGTCTGGCAGCAGAACTGCAGGAACTGTTGGTTACTGGCCATATCTGTCTTAAGTCTGTCCCAGTTTTAAACTGATGTAATGTAGATTAAAAGTCAGAGAGTTTCAATTTTGGTTTTTCTGCCTCCAACTTCACCAGTTGTGAAGCATCAATGCTACACTGCAGCTGATCAGTGGTAACACAATAGATATCTCTGCTCCTTCCAGTGACCAAAACATAGCAGCTTTATGAATCTGATACTGCATCCAAACAAAGTGCTGATTGCTGAGCTATTACTCAGTTCCTTGCAGAGCTGGAATTAGCTACCAAAGCCCTGCATATTCCTCATGATTCAGTAATCATGCAAATTCACATAATTCATGTAAATATTTATTTACACTGAAGACAGAGGTATTTCAGAGCAGAAGCTTTTGTCCATGCACTAGCCATGAGATCTTCTGAACTTGTACAGTCCCTTTGCCAGCAAACCTTAACACATGAGCTGCTGTATCCATCAGGAGCAGTTCCACACCAGCAGTTGGAGGCTCTCCAAATGACAGCTGGAAGATAGAAGATAATGCTGCATGGAGGCTGTAGAATGGTGAAATGGCTCATCTGAAACATGTCAGAAGCTGCTGGTAAGTTTTTTACTCCCTGAAAGGAAAAAAAAAGCAAGCTGGAAATCAAAAAGTGATCTGAAAAGGTAGCTGGCAGTGTCTTACCCTGAGGTTGAATGACAGCTGATGGTGCCTTTCAATGAATGTTTTATTTCCTCAGCTTCTCCTTCCCATCCTGCCTCTAAGCTGAGGTTGCTATTTGTTGTCCAGAGATCAAAGAAAGGGTGTACAATGTATAGTTGCTGATTTTAACTGGTTTTAAAAGGAACTTTAGAGTATCTTTCTCTTGCTCTGTAATTTTAACTAGCTCCAAAACGACAAGTTTGTTCTGCTAAAGTAAGTAATACTGAAATTCAAATGCAATTGAAGAAACTGAATTTCCAGTATCTCTTTAGATACAGCTCCAGATGCCATTAAAAGAGACCAGATGTCAAGCATTTTGTTTTATATTCTAAAACAAGGGGCAATAAAAGTTTCTATTTGAATTTGCTCATTTTAACCTAATGGTGAATCACTGTGCAGATATGCCCACATTTTTTAGAGATATAATCATGACAAAGGAGGTATGGATGCTCTACAGCACCATGATAATATCAGCATGTCCAAGGCAGTGTTGAGGGAAATGATCTCCAGATTCTCTGTCTTCATTGTTCTGGTCACAGACGAAGACTTGGCTTGACAGATACACAGGACTGAATTTTCCCACAGTTTCCACCAGAAGGGAATGGGAATTGTGTGCAGTGGGGATGGGGGACACAGGGGATGGAGGACAGAATCACTTCTCTTGATTATTTTATATTACAGATTTGATTTTGATGGGGCTAAGAAGGTCATTTATATGCTCATTTTTATTACTAAGAAAATTACTAAAAAGGAAAGGTTTGTGCTCATACTTTATGCAAGAATGAGCTTCAGCTTTGCCTCTCCCTTACCTCTCTTAACACAGCTCCAGACCCTGTGAAGGGCTAAAGAAAGCTCTTCATATAAAACATATGAACCCTTGCAGGAGACTGCTGCCATGCTTTGAGACAATGCTTGCTTAAAGAGCACTCTGGACCAGAGCCCAGATGAATTGATGGTGACATTCTGTCAGATGGTGCAAATCTGGTTCATCAGGGTGATGCTGGGATGCATGTCTCATTTTGCTAGTTTTCCAGAACTTCCCAATAATATTTCATTTCTATTAAAGAAAAAAAAAGTTTGTGAAGGGAAATCACAAAGCACCACATTTGATAACTTTCCATGAATGTGTTGAAAACATATATCTGTCCTGTCACCCTATGGTGGGGGATTCAGATTCTGCTTTTGATCAGAGAGTTCCTTGATTTGCAGCTGATACCAGGTATGTGCCAGATACACTTCAGGTGGAACTTTACTGATTACTGTATATTTCTGAAGCAGATCAAACAGAAATTAGAGAACCTGCCAGTTTTGTAAGAAGAAATAAGCATTTCCAGAAGATGACATTTTCAGTCTGTTTAATTTTTTTGGTGGTGTTTGGTCTTTTCAGTGGTTTTCTGAAGCTAGCTTTGTAGCACTGTTAAGAAAGTTGGTGTTTCAGATTTCCTGGGTTTCATGAAAACCTTTGCTTTGGCTTTGGTTTGAATGAGTTCATACTCAGGAATTCTACACTGAGGGTTAGGGTTCAAACCCCAAATCTCAAAGCAATTCTGTGCTAAAATGATTGAGCTTTAGGCTGTTTATTTGTTGGAACCAGGGGACTTTCACCCAAACTAGAGCCTCGCTGAGGGCTCAGTTGAAATCTGACCCTAGTTTTGCTAAAAAGCAGCTCAGTTTTCTAGCTAGGTGTATAAATGAACAGCACAAGCCTATTTGAACACTTCTCATTCACAGATAATTTTATCACATAACACACCACCAAGGTATGAAAACATTTTCCCTGACTCACACAGAGCTTGAAATGTTGGTCTGACAGTAGATCAAGAGTCAGTTTATGCATGTGGACACACACAGACAGAAACTGGCCCAGGCACTGACCTGACCAGCCAATGCAAGTTTGGATTTAAAAGCCATAAAGCTGAATTTTCACAATGCCAGAGTCGTCCTGAATGGACAGGTGTTATTCAAATAAAATGCTGTGCTAACATAGCTGCAGGAATTTTACCCAAGATCTGGCTTGTGCTTCAGCATCTCAAAGGAGGATTTTGTTTGCCTGTCTATTGTTGTGTGGTGCCTTACAGAAAACAAATGGTCAGTTTGGGAGTCAAACAGAGGCTTGCTGTCCTGAGCTGCTGCCATCCAACATTACAGCCATGCAGCCATCCCATCCTCCTCCTCCTCTCTACTGCTCAGCTATGGAAACTTGAAGTCTGAAACCTGAACCTCCTGGGCCAGCCATTCTTGCACTGCTCTCTTCCTTCACAATCCATCCATTTGGGGAAGGAATGAAAGCTCGCAGTCTACCTCCTCCTCCTCAAAACATTTCAAACTTTCACTTATCTTCACTTAGAATAACTTGCCTGACCGGAGCGGGAGTCCAGGCAGTCCTAATTTGTCCATTTGCCAGAACACTTTGTAAGCAGTCAGCCTCTTATCTTTTGTGTGAGGAGGGGAAAAAAAAAATGACCTTACTGTGCTAGCAGGTCATGTCATAGGTCACCCTTTCATTCTCCTCACAATCAACTACATTTGCAATCAAAGAGACAGCACATTTTCCACTAGCAAAACGCTCCTTTCAAAAGCAATTGGAATGCTTAGTGTGTGCCACGCTTGTCCTGAGTCCATGAATTTTTAGGGGGAGAAGAGAATTAGAAAAACGGAAAGATACAGTGGATTTTAAACTCCCCATTTCACAGAGGCATATACTACTATATTGCACAACAAGATGCTTTTTCCTAACAAACCTTCAGTGATTTCCTCTTTTTTTTTTTCTCTCATTTCACAATTGTCAGAGCCATCATGAAGAGTGGGGGTCAAGTTTGTTTGCTTTTTGTCTTGTAATTTAAGCATTCCGTCCTGTCAGGGTTCACTTTCCAGTGACCTCTGAATTCATCTAAAATTGCCCAAAAGAACCCAAGTGCATACAAGTGTGGGAACTCATCTGTTTGTCGTCTCCACCCAGAGCAGACCTGCAGCACAGTTTGCCATTGAGTCTGAGTAGAAAGGGTGAGAGTGTCTGTGCTGGCAGCGAGAGCTCACAGGCTCTCTGAACTGTATAAACTTTTAGTTGTTAGGCTCAATATTGACAGTGAATCTGAGAGCAGCCATTTTATGACCCAGAGTTTCTTAGAAGAGGAGAGGCTTTTGGTGCCTTTGGTTTTATGTGTTTGAGTGGAGACATGATGCAGCTGGTTTCTGTAGAGCCAAGGAGATCCCTAGGTACATTTGAAAATCTGGGATGTGCTTTTGTTTTAGAAAATACACCTGCATTACCTGACACTGAGACAAGAGCAAGACCAGCGCCAGAAAGAGATGTGCCTCTAATTATTTTCTTCTGGAATTTTCTTTAAGTTGTTTCAAAATATGTGAATTTTTTTTTTTTGCTAGGTGAAGGCTTACATGTTTTTATTCTGTGGTCTGTGAAACTGGATGATCAGTCTGTTTCTCGTGTATCTTTTCAGCTAGCATGAATAGAAAAACTGTACTTTTCCTTTTCTTTATTATCATTTATTAATGAACTGACTGTGTATTTAGAACATTTGGGTCTGTTTTAGTCAGTTCGTAAGCCTGCATATATGGTGGATTTATTAATGGAAAAATGGTAGAAGTAAACTAAGTAGTAAAATCCTCATATGTTAAACAGCTGTTTTAAATATGAATATAGTGTATATGTAGCATATAAAACCTTCAAAAGGAACTCCATGGAATGCTGGAATTCAGTGTTACTCCATTTAGTTTACAGTGTAGGTTTGCAGATATTATACAGAAGTTTGGAGGGAAACTAGGTAAGCACTGGATTTAGGGCAAATAATTTACAACAAAATATTTATTTGATTAACTTAGTTCCTATCTATAAATGAGCAATTTGCAAACAAATTAATATTTTATAAAATGCTTGATTTTCAAGTACAGCTACGTCCATTGAAGTCTGTCAGTGACTCACACTGACTCCAATGGGCTTTGAACCAGGGAGCCATTCAAGCTCTAACTAAAGGCAGTAGGAGATGGACTGGCTCCTTAGTAAGTATATCTCAACCTCTATTTTTTTTATAAACTATTTGATTACCGTTTAGTCCAGTGGTTTTAAATATTTTCCACTTCTTGTTCTCTAGCATTCATCTAGTTAGGTACAGCACTCTGCATTGAAGCCTGTGGACACTTTTTTCTTGCTTTCTTTGTTACCTCTCACAGACTCACAGAGCAGGTAGTTTATAGACTTCCGTGGCTCTGCTGATCACAATACATTAAAAAACCACTATTGTCCCAGAGTAATCCACTATTCATGAGAAATGAGTCACCACTCAGTTACACAGACTTCACTTCTTGAATCATCACCAAATATTTCTTTGAAAATACTCTCAGTCCAAATACTGGAGCAACTGCATATCCACAATGCAGTAACAAAATATTTTCTTTCAAAGAAAGAAAGAAAGAAAGAGGCAAAGAAAGAAGTTTTCATGATTTTCACATGAGTCTTCAGTCCAGTTCTACACACTGATCAGTCTCATAAAGCTCTCCCATATGCTGGTTGGTATTTCCTCATTTCCTTGTTTTTTATGTATTGTTTTGTATGCCTGACAAACAAGCAATCAGCTGAAAAAAAAATAGCCTTTGACCCTTTTTCCAGACTGACAGCTAGTAGTTTCGTATTTATTTAGACAGATCCTGTAGGGAACAATCCTCCCTGGTGCTCATTACTCGGTGGACTGACATTTGCACCCACTTTGGAAAGCTTTAAGATCACTGATCCTTGCTAAACCAGTACATTCCAGCAAACTCTTGTGCCAAGGGGCATTAGTTCTAACACATATCACCTTTCAGGACAGGAAAGAAACGAAACGTTATCATTTAACATCAGTACATCTTCTTTGCCCTTGGCTATTTTTACAATAAGCAGATTAAATTAACTTCTTAATTTCCTTGCCAAATTTTTAGATTTCTCAAAAAAGGGGCATGCTAATAAAAGTGAGAGTCCATGTTTTTGCAATGCATTCAGCTCCTCAGTGTGTTTAGTTGAAAGCATAGACACCATACACCTAATGGTGATATGTGAAAAGGACTTTTCACTTCTATAAATTACCTGATTTATTAATTTATTCAATGTTTTTTTCTTTGTTGTGAGTATTTTCCAGGAAAACTTATTTGGTCTTAGTGGAATTTCACCTCAGTTTTCTGGTTCCAAATGAGTAGGACATTTTTTTTTTTGTATTTATATTGAAAAGATGCTGAGAACACCAAGCAGCATCAAATTATCCAACAGGATAGATGAAGTTAAATTCTCCCCATGAGCTAGCCTACACTGCTTTACTTATGTCTCTGACCCCAGTTCCACAAATCACCACTCAGATAATTTCAATCACTGCATAGTAGAGAAAGCCTGAAACAATAACTGAAAACAAATAGTTGGAAACAGAATGATCTGGGTACTTTTAGCTATTTTTGCACATAATTAAAAAATACTAAAGTACTCTGCATCACTTCTTAATTGCAAACTTTGTTTAACTGCAGTACAAGTCACTTGGTGTAGTTTGCGTTTGATGTGGCACAAACTTACCCATTTGACATTCAGCAGGAATGGTACACTACAAAATCAAATTATTTTATTTTATAGCGATTTGTGGGATTTCTTTCATTAGATTGTCCAATTATAAAATTTTTTTCTTATAAAAGTTATATTCATTGGAAATTGCCCAGAACTAAAGACTAACCTAAATCTACATTGTTTTTACTTAGATTTGTTATTTTCTTCTGTCCTAATGTGAGACTGTTTTTTCTTGCTACTATGTATATATTTAAAGATTATTATAATTTCTCTTCAATTCTGTCTTTATATGAGTTTACCTCTTCTTAGAAATTCAGTGTCTTAAACTGGGAATGGAACTTCACTTATAGTTTTGGCATCATGAGTCAAAGAAAAATGATTATTACTTGTTTCTGCCAGAAGTGTTTATACAATGCAGCATGGTTATTTATTTTTTTCTTTTATTCCCCCTTTATTTTTTTTTCATTCCAACTGCATGACATCATATCTAGTGTATGAACTACTTTTATCTCCAAAACCTCTTCTGCAGAAGTGATCATTACTGGTTCTGAATGTGCACATGGTTATTCCTGTTTAGATCCCTGCCACTGTGCTTAGTAATTCACATCCTATTACTGTACTTTCAAGACTGTTTGACCACTTCCTCTGCCTTTTCTGAAAACTAGTCATCATCTTCAATGTGCCTCCAGGCCCCAAAAGCTTCCTCATTGTTTGAAAATGTAAGAAGCAATTTTAATAATGAAAATATTAAACTGGCCCAGGAGGGATGCCTGGGAAATACCACATTATACAGCCCTGTAGTCTGATAATGTGCCTCTGCTCATTTCTTTTTAGCTATGTTTTTTTCAGCAGATTCTATAGCTTTGAATCATACAGGCATCTGTCTTGGATTATTTTCTGTCAATTGTTATTTTGTTTTGCTAATTTGCTAATAGTAATGTCATCTGGGATGATATAAAGAAACTTCCTCAAGTATCAAGAAGTGACAGGAGAGGGGGTGATGGCTTTAAAATGAGAGTAGGTTTGGATTAGATATTAGGAAGAAATTCTTTACTATGAGGGAGGTGAGGCACTGGCACAGGTTGCCCAGAGATGCTGTGGATGCTCCATCCCTGGGAGTGTTCAAGGCCAGGCTGGATGGAGCTGTGAGCAGCCTGGTCTAGTGGAAGGTGCCCATGTCAGGGGGGTTGGAAATAAATGATCTCTAAATTCCCTTCCAACCCAAACCATTCTATGATTCAGTGATTTATGAAATAGAAATATAGCATTTTTATGCTGCTTTTTTCTCACAAAATCTCTGCCTTACTAGAGTAGGAAATAAGGACTGTTTGATATGAATTGTTCTTGACTAATTCATGTTGGCAGCTACATACAAAGCTAAGCCTTATAGCAATTTTATGGGAAAGCACAGAGAGGAATTATTATCTCCTGTGAGGGTTCCTGAAGCTCCCATTAATTGTAGTAATGATCACACTGTTAATGTTGCCAGATCTCAGGATTTTATTGCGAGCCTCACAAGTAAATCCTTATTTCCTGTACTCAGATGACTATCTGTGAAGCCCAGATTGCTCTTTTTTGGTAAGGCTGCATTTCTAGACTTGCAAGTGGACAAGCACTTGATAATGTGACCTCAAATGGATTTCAAATGCAGGAAACAAATAGTAAGAAGTCAAAATGGTGACGAAGTGTTTTTAAAATCTCATGATTTTGAGACACCTGAGGTGTTTCTTAGTAGGAGATTTGGGATGGCTGCCATGACACTCATCGATTCAAAAGGCAGTGTTACAGAAAGATATATCCTCCTTGCTTTGCTTTTTACATGAAGAAAACATTGTAGTGAGCCACCCAAAACTATTAAACCCAAGTGCAGTTTTTAAAAAAATGTGGAGCTGCTAGCAGGTAGAGCCAAGAATCTCTTCTCTGCCTGATCCACTCTAACTTATTTCTCCAGCTCATTCTGGCCTGTTTCTGATGTAAATTACATAAAAGTAGATTATGAATGTAAGAGACTCCAGAAGAGAAAAAACCTCCATTTCTGTCTGCACAAGTTAGGCTACTGCTTTGTTAGCAACTTGCAAGTAATTGCTCACCCCAAATTTTGTTTGTGTCTAGCCAAGGGAACATAGGACCCCAGCATACAACTAATCTTGGAAGACCTCATATCCTGGTTAAATATATGTTAGATTTCGCAAATATGTTCAATGCCCAGCAACCTCGAACTATTGAAAAGTTGACAGGTATTTGGGAACCTCGATGGGACCTCAACACTCCAGAAAACCTGGCTGTAAATTAGTTTATCTTGATGTTTGTGAAAGACCTTTGTGCAGCAGCAGGGAATGGAAAGATATGTGAAAAGGGAGAGAAATGTGGCTGTAAAGGAAAATGGAAGGTGAGGGGAGCGAGGAGCAAGAAGGGAGGAAGAGGAACACCTGAAAAAATTTTCTGAAACTGTGGATTTCAAGCACCCATTGACCTTATATCCCTCCTTTGCCATCTATTCTTTCACGCTGACTGGGATCAGCTTTATATAAGTCAGAAAGAAATTAATTTTACATAAGCTACAGCCCAGGACTGAGGCAAGCTTTGTGCTGCTCCAGCCAGCTCAGGGAGCACTGCAGGGAAGGAGGTGGGCAACAGGGCTCCCTTTGGGATTGCTATTTACAGCTGCCTCCCTGTGGGTTTTAAGGCTCAGATGGTGGAAATTCAGCTACAAAACACTTTGATTTTCAAATACAAAAGTTAAAACATGGCCAAGCTTGTAGCCACTTCCACACCATAGGAAAAGCTGGGAATACACCTCCTTATGTACAGGGCCACAGGCATACATAAGATGTTAAGGGTGCAAACGTGGGCAGAACCTGCTATGGCATAGATCTTGGCATTCCCCCATGCCCCAGCTGATACTGAACCACACATCCAGTCTACCTGAGAGTTCCTTTTTTTAGTTCCCCCAAGCACATTAACGTCAGAGTGCTCCAGAGGTTAATCAGGTAGTGTGGCTAGCAGAGGTTTTTCCCATGAGAAATTTTCTTGTGTTTTATAAATAAAGATAAAGTTTGGATGTTGTTGGAACAGTGTCCCAGAACTTGGGCAGTGCAGGCCTGGCCAATCAGGCCTGGAGGAAGGCTTCTAACTGACCAATCTGGGTGACTTTTGAGAACTCTATATATGTGATGAAATCAAAACAATAAAGGTCATTCCTTCTTGCCACTGAGAACTGATGCATTCATTACTCTGCTAGCTGCTCAACAGCGACAAGGTAGGTACAGCAATGTTCCTAAGGGTCTTTGTGAAACTTTTGTTCTTAGTTTCCTGTTTGTATAGTGGTGTCCCTTGTGCATATTTGTTCTGTGGGGTCTTTTTTTGCTGATAGCATATTAACCAAAAAGGCTCTCGAGCTGCTCAGACTGTGAATTAATTTGCTCTCTGGAAACATGTCCACAGCCAAGCATCTTTGAGTTGGAATAATGTCTCATGCAGCTTTTGTCAGCTGGGTTAGGAAGAAAAGAGCAGCATGAAGATGTACTTGCTGATGGTTTAGTTCAGGTTTATAAAGCATGTTTGGTTTTGATGGGGACCTAGGTATTAGTTTGGAGCCTGGCAAGTAGTAAGAATAGCTTCACAGAGCAGATTTAGGAACACTCGACTGCTGTGAACTTTCATGCAAGCAGACTGCATTCGTCTGAGATCGAATGGTGGCTCCATAAAGCAGCAGCCCTGAGTCCTGACTGTTTTATACTTCGTAGCTGTTGAAATAATTGTTTGTTCTCTTTTGTTTTTCCCATTTGGGCTTTAATTGTCCAATATCCCTGTGCAGATGTGGAAGGAGGATAGGAAAGACTACATTATTCGAGGAAGCTACAGTCAAGAATTTGGCAACAATTTTTTGAAGGAAACCAATCTGATTCCTCCACACATTTGAGGATAGCTGTCTGAGTGAGCTGGAACTCTTGGGGCAAAATAGGATGGTGAAGGCCATGATGTAGCTGGTACACAGGAAAAGGAGCAGAAATGCTGGGCTCTAGCATTTAATCTGGGATCTCAAGAGAACCAGAGCTTCTAGGCTTTTGCAGGAATTTGGAAGGGAAAAAAAATTAGTCTAGAATGCACTAGAACAGTAGATTTGAGAGTGTCCTCCTCATAGAGAGAACCAGAATTACAGTAATAACCTGGTCTCTTTCTCACAAGCATCAGCAAAGTAGAGACCACGAGATCTCTTCCCTATAAAGTTTAGACTTCTCTGTATTAGGTTTATCCATAGAGTCTAGTTATAGTCCTTGGTAGCCTATATTACGTTACACCGACAGAAAGAACTTTAAAATGTCCTTTGAGTATGGCATAATGATGCATTTTATGTCTTTATTCATTGGTCCCTGTGCATGAAATTTTACTGTATTGTATTTAGTAATATGGGAGATGTAAAGAAGCAAGAGACACTGAAGATCTCAGTGGTTCATTAGTCCTGCACTTTATCATGTTTTAAAACGTCTCCTTCTCCAGACCACAAAATAGCTTCCCCCAGTATCGAGTGTATTAAGTGTGAATCCACAGAGAGAACTTTTAGATGTTGCTTCTCCAGAAATAATGATGCCTCTATCTTCCTTCTAAAATAATTTATTATTCTGGAGGAACTTCCTTGTGTAAATGCCTAGTCCTGAATACATTCTCTTTCATCCAGAATTCTGTGCTTGTAGGTAAGCGATTTGGGCTTACCTGTACAGGCACAGTTAATGAAATAATTTCAGAAACAGTGATGAGCACTGTTTCCTATAGTAAAGACACATCTTCATTAGTAGGTACAGAAGACTATTACCAAAAACCCCAGGACATTTTCAGAAAATCCTTAATAGACCAGTCTAGACAGGCATTTACTCCTGAGATTATAGAGATGAAATGCCACCAAAAAGGGAATCATAATAAGCAATCCCCCAAAAAGTGCAAAAAAATTGCTGAGGGCTTGGTGCCATTCCTCTCAGAGGGAGGCCTTCCTTCTCCTGGTGGAAAGCAGCCAGATACTGAGTTGGAAAGAAAAGAATATGAAATAATATTTTTTCTAGCATGATTCCAGTACCTGGATTGTGATCTGATGGCTTGGATGGAAGTTAATCCAGTTTTTTTGACTGTACTGACTTTTTTGATAGCTTGGATGGGAGTTAGTCCAATTTTTTTTTTACTAGACTGGGTTTTTTAAAGAGAAAAAGTAAAGAGATTTCTTTGCCAGCAGGGGACAAATTTTCATGCTGTCAAATTAAGCTGCTTCTCACACCTATTTTTCATTTGAGCCAATGCCACCAATTTAATCTTGATGAGATGGGCCCATAAATCTCAGCCAGAAGAATTATGTGAGCTATTCATTTTCCTCCTGCGTCAGTCACCTCCATCCTCTGCTATCCTATTCCAGTGGCAGAAACTTGTGAACCTCTGCAGCGACAAAGCACTGTGGTCATTCCAAATCTCACCCTGCCCAAGGACTGAGGGTACCAGAGCCCCAGGTACCCCTGCAAGTGTGTAACTCAATCAGCTCTCACCCGCCCTGAGGTTAAAATGATGAGGCACTGACAGTCTGCAAACAGGCTGCTGTGGCTTCTGACGTTGTCTAGCCTCTCGTGGTGTTGAAATGCAGGGCTGCTATGACACCTCCCAGGGGAGAGCTGCTTCTGCGGGGTGAAAACTGACCCATAAACCTTGCCTTCATCCTTTCAAGCCAGCCAGTGCCTCTTTGGTCCCTCTTCAGCCCACAGCATCTCTGCATGGACCAGCTTACAGATGTGAAAAATATTCTCCTTGGCTTGAGTGCATCTTATCAGGGGAGCAGATGTGGACATGAAAGGCAAAAAAAAAAAAACCACCTTTGTGTGAACAGTGGTCCCACAAGCAGAGGTTGCTTGTGTCATTTGTAGCTGCAGGATTGGCCCCTGGAGCACTGAAATGGAGCCTGGAGGAACTCCTGCTCCTTGCTTGTAGGCCCTGCATTCCAACAGAATTATCAAGGAACAGGCTGAACAAGAAGTTCACAACTCCATGAAAATAGGTATGTTTGAAGAGAGCTTAATCCACCTGAAAAAGTTTTATATCTCTCATTTGGGTTACAGCAATTGCCTTATTATCCTCCATGGTTCTGTTCATTTTATACATGAGCAGCACACCTGAAATCACGTGCCCAGGTAGGCTTCCATCTTGTTTTCCAGAGCTGCTAAGTTCAGTGCCCATGAGCACTGGGTTAACCTTTTCTTCCTCAGCAGTCATTTACCAGTTCCTTGCTGCTGTGTGACTTCATGACTTATACAACTCCACTGTTTTATCTTTCAGCACAGAGGAACAGTTATTGCTGGACTCAGGAGACATTTGTCAAAGACATGACTGCTGATTTACTACAAAGGGCTGCTGAATTCCTCTAGGAACTGTCTTTTGACCTGTTGCTATAAATTTTGCACTGCAGAATTGGCAGACTCTAATAGCTTTTTGTAAGTAAGTTCTGCAAAGAGAAGGCTGACCTCAAAGGACCTAAATATTTTAAAGTAAGAAGTCGTGCAGTTGTGTGGGTGTTAGGCTAAAATGTAGACTTAAAAAATGTAATTTCTCAGATATATACTAAGATACATTAATTGCCTTTTTCCCATTAAAAATTAATCTGGGATTGTAATTTTTTAGACATTTTTTAATTTAGTGATGGGGTATTGTGCCTATGGAGCCAAATGCATAATCACATGTTGCATGGTTCAACATCAGAACATATTTTCTTCTGAATAATGAAGCAAAAGTGCATCAGCTATCTGATTTTCATTATTTTCAATAAGCTTGTGTTCCAGACTAGGAGCAGTATTAAAGACACATCTGTATTCTGGAGAATAGTTGAAGGCATTTGGAGCAGTGACAGCTTCTACCTTCCTATTTTACCACAGAAATAATCTGGATACAGGAGAGGAAGCTCTAAATCAGTGGTACAGGGTGGGTGTAAACACCAACATTTGCATATATGTGCACAAGTACAGAGCACACCTGGGAATTCATGGACAGTCAAGTGTCTGAACCTGCCAAGTAAGGCATGAATTTGCATTTGCAGCACACCAGAGATGCCAGTGGAAAATCTGTGACATTGTGGAACAGCCTGGTGCAGGTATCAGAGTTCAAAGCCATTTGAACATTTTATAGGTAGTGATTTATGACCAAGAAAAGCAGATGTAGATCAATTCCTCTTCACCCTGTCTCTCTCCCTCCCTGCTCCCCCATACCATGGAATATTGAAGAGGGTGTTTCTGCAGTTGTGTTGAAGTTCTTGCGTGGAGCTTGGATGATCTATATAGCCTCATTGCTGGGGAGGAAGTCCTGAAATGAATTCCCATTTTATAAGTCATGTTGGGAACAGGAGAGATGGTTCAGCTTTTATATATGGGGCAACTGGCCAGATAGGTCAGACTGATGACACAAAGCAGTGAAGATGAAGAGAGACCATCTGGAGGCAAAAGAAAGTCAAAACCACAGAAGAAGGTAGTAGCTATAGGCAAAAAAAGAGAAATATGAATCAGTAGGGAGTGAAATGTGAGGAGCCTTAGTAGAAAGAAAACCTATGAGGAGAAAGAACAAAGAAGCAAAAAGACTGATAAAAGATGCAGCAAATATAGAGTATGTGAAAAGAGAGGGATTAAAAAAACCCAACATCCCAGAATATTTCACATCTGCTCATGGGGTTCAGATGACATTTCCTGCTTAAATTCATGGTACATGTGTGAACACACAGGTTCCCTAGGTGACTTTGAAAATTTCAGCCAGGAAATCCAGTGAGCCAGAAACAGTACCTCAGACAGGAAGCGTTACCTCTAGAAAAGCCAGTTCAGGAGCTGAATCACATCAACTGCCCAATTTTATTTTATTTTTTAATGGAAAAAAATGAGGTTAGAAGAAGAGAAATGGCTGCTGCTTGTCTAATAAGGGCATTTCAGACTGTGTTCATGATCTAATATTTTCCACTGGAGGAATACAGAGCCTTTCCTCATTTCCCATGGCCTTTTGGGACTTGTATTCTTCTCTGAACTCAGCTTCTTCCCTTGGCATCTCCTTCTGCTTACTTTTCTTTTTCTTCCCTGTCTCTATTGCCCAGGGAAAAGAAGCCCCTGGGTGCTGGGAAGGAGCCTGCTGCCTGCCCTTTTCTGGGGTACCTCGCTCAGGAATCCGGGCAGTCTAGTTCCATGCTGCTCGAGTTTGCCATCAGCTGTGAGCTGCTCAGATTTCTGTGGTGTTTGCAGTGAGATGAGTGGATGTGACTGTGCCTCTTTTCCTGCACAGCTTATGTAGAGCTCAGGTTTGTGCTACAATCAGGTGCAGTGTCTGGCACTGGGTTTATACCTTTCCAAGGGAATGGTGATTAGCCGTGGCCATGGAAGCACAGGCAAGGTCTGCTCTCTGCACCACATCTCTCTCCATTTTGGAATCAGTGCTTACCATCAGATTTATATGCTGCTAAGACAGGGGGTTTCTTTGACTGCTGCTTAGCAGAACCTTTCTTTCCCTTATTAATATAATTCCCATCTAATTTAAGGTAATACCAAATTTGGTTTGGGAACTTTCCCACCTACACTTCTGCTCCATACGGATAAATGAGAGTTAGGACAGGTGATGGTCTGCAAATTCACCAAAATGAGCAACTGACAAAGTTCATCAGCTGGAGCTTTAAAGGCAGCTTATTTAACACATGTGGCTAAAATTAAATGTGCAATAGTTGATGGATGAAATCACACTATGTTTTCACAAAAATACAGTTCTGGAGGTGCTCTTCATTCCCGCTTCACTGGCTTGCACATTGTAATTGAATCCCCAAATCCAGAATTTGGCACTCTTTCTACGCTGTAAGTAGAAATCTGGTTCTCTGTGTTTTCTTAATTTGTATTATTTATAATAACAATAAGTCTCCTGAGCTGGTGGTGGAAGTCAAAATGACAGATCTTTCACCTATTATGCCATGTTTTTTATCAATTATCTTGCTGAATATTCCAGATGAAAACAGTGTTTGTATTGGCCAGAACCTGGGCTGTGCCTGAAGAACTATTTTAGTGAAATGAGCATTAGGAAAGCTTCAGAATATTAAGCCGAAAATAGAATTTTGTATTTAAATATTCTCCTTAGCCTGTTGTACACATAGAAGACTATTAAGTTGTTATTTCCAAGAGAGGCCAATTTGCAGACTTTCAGCATGTGTAAAAAAATTTATAATGATAAAGAGGGAATTCATATTTTCAGGCTTTTAAAAAGCCCATTGTGTAAGTCAGCAGCTCTTACAATAGGCATCTGTCTGCAAAATATTCCTCAAATTTTTGCATGAAGTGGTGCTGTGTTCATTAAACACCCTGCTTTTGTAGTGCCCTCTGGTCAGAGATAAAATGCTTCTGAAGAGCTTTCCAAAGGAGATTTGTGAAATCACATATATTTCTGTCTTGAGGAGATCCTACCTGGATGCTCACGAGCCACAACAGACACAGAGTTTATTGATGGCTGTATCAAGAGCTGAGCAAATTTATTTCATATGAGTGAATTTTTCAGATGAGATGAAAGACGGGAAGAGAATTCTCTTCCAGGAGATAACTCATTCTCTACATATCCACATGCATTTTACAGAACTGGGCTAAGGGACTGCTGGGTCTGTTAGGATTGCAGATGCCTTTTGTGTTTTCTCTCCTTTTTAGGACTTACTAGAGCTGTATAATTAAATGGAGATTATTGGCAACATTATTTAGCAGTCATTATGGAGTCATTAGGGTTCTGCTTGGGCAAGAAGATAAGTCCCCTTCCTCTCTCACACTTGATGCTTCTATCAACAACTTAGAAAAGTGGTTCACAATGAATTGCTACTTAAGTAGTCCTATCTTCCCCTGCAATCTCCCTCCTGTTGTTCTTCCCTGTGGGCTGGCTCAGAAGGTCAGTACACTCAGCTTGCCTGATGTAATGCAGGCTTCCCGATAGCTTTTGGCACTTTGCAACTGCTCCTGTGAAAAAAAAGAAAAAAACTGAGCGCTCCCAGGGGATGGAGCCACTGCTGATCCAAACAGTGATGCCTTTCCTGTACTTTGTTCTGTGAGCCACGGGCTGTGGCTCTCTGTGGGCTGCTCAGACACATCAGCACTCCCTCCTTCACAGAAGATGCTCCACACCGTGGCATGGCACAATGCTCCGTGAAGAAGGAGTTATGGCACCTAACTGCTTCCCAGGCTCTGTGGCTCTCTGGTGGCTGCTCTAACATAGGAATTAAAAGGCTGGATTCCCTCCACACCACACAGTGGAAGTGGGCATATAGTCTAGTGTAATTACATAGCAGTTAATAATTCTGCAAGTGTGTGTGTATGTGTGTGTGTGTAGGTTGAGCTGGCCAGAAAAGGAAACATCTGTTTTCTGGGAAATTCCAGGTTGTCAACATTTCATTTTGTTTGTCCTGGAATGAAACATCAACATTTCCGAATACCTGTCACAAGGAGACAGTCTGTGTGGGTCCCTGGAGCTGCTGGCTGGCCGGGCAGTGCTGGGTGGAGCCTGGGCACACAGTGCCAAGGGCATCAGCATCCAGGCCAGGGGCAAAGGGCTGCCAGCTGGCCAGCCTGCCCTGGAAGCTTCCAGAGAAAGTTTAATCAAATCAGCATGCTGCTTCTGACAGGGAAATAGCTCTGTGATTTCAAAGCAGATCTTTGCCATGGCTTTTTTCTTATGCTTAATTTGAAATTTTGCTTTAAACAAGGAGAATCAAACATCCTTTCCTTTTCAATTGATTGCTTGGTAAAGTCCAAATCTGAGAAGTGCACTGGCTGTGAAGCAGAAGACTCTGTATACATCCACAAAAGAAGTAGCAGTATTTTCTGCTCTTCCAACACAAAACTCTCTTTCAGAGCTGTGGACTCTCAGCTGGGGAATGTGGAAAAGCAGCACACAGCAGCTCCCAGGATAAGTCCTTTAAAATAAGGAAACAAGAAGTAAAGAATTTTAATTATGCCCTTTTTTTCCTGCTGGAGCATAACTGAGGATTTGATTTTGTAGGCTTCATTGCTGAACACTCCAACAGTTTGCAAGTGTTTAACGTGTCTGGGTGTGGAGGTGAGGGGTAAGAAATGCTGTGTGTCAGCATGGAGTCAGCATGGGCTCATTCTGCGAGCTGCAGCCAGTTTTGATGAGGGCAGGATCAGATTGCAGTGCTAACAGAAGCTGAGAGGGCAAATGTTCTGGGACTGGCAAAACTCTATAGATGACTGCAATCTAGAGTGTGCATCTTATTTTTTAAATTCTCTCCTCTTTTTAAAAAGCTTTTTCTTTTTTCCCTGTCAAGTGAAAGCAGTGCTATACCTCTCACTAAACTGTTGGACGTTTCCTTCTAAGTAGATGTGTATATGCTGTTGCAGACAGCTGCCTAAATATTATTTCCATTATACCTCAGAGGCACTTAATAGTTAAGCAGTGACAAAGCTTTGAGACAGATAGGATACTAATATATGTTTATGAAAAGATGTCATTAAATTTGGATAGTAACCTACCATAGATCTTAGAATTTAAGAGGAAAATTAATATGAAGCAGCAAGAAATCTGATCTGCAGAGTCAGTAACTTCTCAAAGTGTTTTAAATCCTGCAGCCCATCCTGTGAGCCAGTTGATCTCACCAAGTATGTTCAGGTCTGGTCTGCATTGCAAATGGAGCTCACCCTGGCAACCCTGTTATTTTGGAAACAGCAGCTGGGTGAATGGCACGCAGGGCCAACAAAGCCCCAGTAAGGCACGTGTGGAGGCCTGAGCAGAAGTGGCAGAATTTCATAGTCATTACTGCAAACTTTTTCACTATTATGCATGAGCAGTGACAGGCTTGCATTGTTAATCAGAGTAATTAGGATTTAGTTGAGGCATGACAATAACCTGTGCCTCATAAAGGCCTGAAGGCGATCCATTTTCTCCCCTTTTCCTAGGAGTCTCCTATTGTGATTCATAGATAGCCCAGCAGGAATGCAATCAGGAAATCTCCAGTGAATCAGTGTCCCTAAATTTTCAGGCTTGACAGGTTGAAGTCTGACAAGCTATTAGAAAAAACTGCTGATCATTAGGCTGTCTAAAATAGACTTAGCTTGTTTCTGTCTGTGTTCATTGATTTATCTGCAGAATGATATTGTTTGAAGCTTAGATTACTCATGCTGCCGCCAGCTGACATGATTTGTATGATAAAATGACAAAGCATGGCTCTGGCTAAGCACACAGGTCTGTCTGCCTTTGCTGTTTCATTGCTTTTGACTCATTCTGTAGTAAGGGCAAGTTGGTTCAATATTGTTGTAAGAAACAAAAGCAGAAATAGACCAAATGGTTTAAAGCAATTTTTGATCACCCAAACGCTGCTATCACTGACAAATAGTGTCAGCTCTCCCTGCATCATTTCAGAACAGGGATTTCTAGGTCAACTGCTGTGGGCTATGCACTTTGCTTCCCAGAGTTCACAACTCTGAACAGGCTTATTACAAAAGGTCTGGTAAGAGTTCTCCTTTATGCATTTTCCAAGGTTTTAATTAAAAAGAAATTACATTTAAGCATAATTTAAAATAAACTGATTTAGTTCATAATACAGTATTTGAGTTGTGAGATTTTCTTCTGAGTTATTCTTACACTCTACTCAAGCTTCCATACAAAAAAACCCACACAAAACCACCCAAACAAAAAAAACCTCAAAAAAAAACAAACCCCAACCAAGCAACAAAAAACACCAACCAACAAAAAAATCCCCAAAAAACCAACCAAAGAAGCAAGCAAACAAACAAAATAAACCCCAAAAAACAAAACAAACAAAAAACTCCCAACCCCCTCCCCCCCAAAAAAAAAACCCAGCCAAAACCACCACATGAGATTGGAAAATTTCTGAACAGACTTCTTTTTAAAACACGATTGTATTCTTATTTGTCATTTACAATGACATCTGTTTTTCCAGTGTTCTAGTCTTCCTGGCTTATTTTTTCTATTTTTTAAAAAATCCTGGCTTTCTTAAAAGATTCAAAAATCTCAGTGTGGAAAATGAAAAAATAAATTCAGCTCTTCTTTCCCATTGGCAGGGATTCTATGCTCTTGAAAATGAAAAAAAGCATCTGTATTTGCACTATTAGGCATGCAGAATACAAGCAAGCTTAAAAATGCATATTTATATACTTGCATAAGCTTATACATATAGTATCTATATAGTATGTTATCTGCATAAATTCTCCTGTTTGTGAAAGACATATAGCAAGACTCTAAAGACTGCTAAAAAGAGATATATATTTACTTGTTATTTAAAGCAGATCAAAATATAGGGAGAATTTATAGTTTAATAAATACTTATTTACATTTACAACTATTAAAGAAGAGAAATTTAGTATGGCACAAACATGCTCATATTCCTGTGAAAAATATAATGATATGTAACCACATAGCAAGTCCCAAGTGTTATGCAAACATGGCTCCCTTTCCATTCATTACTTTAGGAAGATCCATGCCAAGAGAGACAGCACAAATACTCTGTGATGTTTTCCTAAGACTCTGCCCAAAGTTCTGAAGCTGTAATTAAGACCTGTTGTGGCTTAATTTGTAGTCTTCACATCCAGATTTGCTGAAGGATATTTACCACACTGTGTCTTGCACAGAAGGTAAAATACATGCAACCAAACTGATGTTTCCATTTAGCCATGCATCAGGACCTAACTACACCTCGAGGTTTTAGCAAAGATAATTTTGAAGGTTTTTGTAGAGGACCAAGAATTCAGTACAGTACCTTAAGGATAAATTTGCCTCCCCACCCCTCTTCTCCCACTTCAGCCCCTTGATGTTATGAATGATGTTAAGGTAGATGTGTGCAAATTTATGAAACAAACACCAATGGAATATTAACCTCTGAGTTAATGTGTGAATCAAATGGAGAAAGATTTTCATGACAGCTCACCTTTCATTATTTTATTTTGTTCTCTCGTTTCTATCCTTAGTGAACACTTAAAAAGCAATTCAGAAACTTTTGGGTTTTTTGGTAACATTTAAGTCACCACCAAAATACTTCAGATAAACAGTTGGGAAATTGTATAAAAAGGAGAAAGCTCCTTAAGGGAGGTGTGGAAACAGCAGCTAGAATAATTAAATATTTGCAAATAGCATGCATGCTTTTACAGTAGTAAATCTATGTTAGTCATCAATAGCATCAATAAAAATGGACTCTGAATGAGCCACATCCAGAAGCAGATGGCAGAGTAAAACAGCAGTGTAATAGACACCATTCAGAATGAAATGACATCTTCCAAAATACAGACATGGTGTCCAAAGAAAGAAAACAGAGGAGGAGTATAATCCCCAGCAAAATAAATGTTAAGCCACAGCAAAGCCAGCTAAAATATTAGTGAGAGCAACTTGCAGAAGTAATGGGAGCTAACAGTAAAGCCTTTTGTATATACATCAGAAGCAGCACAGTTGGACACTTAGCAGGATGAGAAGAAGCAGCAAGGGAAGATAAAGACATTATGGAACAGCCAAATGAATTATTTGCACTGGTCTCTGCTGTAAATGAGGTGGGAGGCTTTCACACTGGGGTCATTCTTTACCCAGAATGAGTCTGTGCAAACTCCCATATTGGAGTGTCAGAGATTTTAGAGCAAATCAGTAGCACAAGAGATCAGTAACAATTAGTGGTGTTCACACAGGAGATTTAGAAGAGTTCAAATATGAAATTGTCAGGCAATCAGCTGTGATTGTGATTGATGAAAGCAGCACCAGTGTTAGGAAAACATGAAAAGTACAGATAAGTGGAACAAGAATAATCAGAGGAGTTTTCTCTAAAGGAGTCTAAAAAAATAATGCCCTTCCTTTTGCAAAAGTGTTGACTGAAAGGTTAGAGTGGTGAAAATATCTGAAATTAAGAAGATATTCAACTCTGAAATAGTATAGGAGCTCAGGCTGATCTTGTTAGACGACAGGAAAATATAGGAAAAGGAACAGATTTTTTTTGTTTAGGACATCATTAAATCATCCCTGCTGTAGGATGGATGCAATAAAGGACAGACAGGTAATTCTTTCCCCATGAAATTATTGGATTAGGCAAATTCATAAATATAAGATGCTTTGTTGGGTATTAATACAGGTGATTTACATGCTTCTTCTAGCTCAGAAAGTTCTTATGTGTCTAAAGCTGGGAGATGGGAAGTAGGCTACAGCTGAAGGGCAAACACTCAGAAGGCTATAGGATGAATCCTGCCTTAATTGAATCTGCTGCCAAAGATAAGACACCATCAAAGAGACATTGGTCTGGGCCTGTGTTATATTTCTTATGCTTTCACCCCATGAACAGGCATTTTGTCTATGTAATTCTCCTAATTTCCAGGGATGTTCACTTGTGTGATGTTTTTTTTTTCTTCCGACTGGATGACTGGACACAGCCAGGGCAGGAGAAACATTAGAAAGATATGTAAAGGAGAAGCCTTTTGCAACCTTTGAATAAAAACCTGTTAAATAATGTCAAAATCTTCTGTCTACTTTCAAAAATAATGTGATTCAGCAAACAGAACGACTGACCATAGTGAGCTTTTTCCACAATGTTTTTTGTTTTACTGTGTAAAATAAATAATGCTATCACTTCTTATCACCTGAGCGTATATTTAGCAGTCTTTGCTTTTGGGGGCAGGAATGTCAGGTAAGTTCTCTCCCTTGTGTTGCTTCTGACTTGAGCAAAGCAGAATATGATTTATTTTCTTTAGCTATGAGACCACAACACAGGAGAGATTAATTGATTTGCTCTTGTGTATGCAGGAAAACCTGCAGCCAAGCCAGAAACCAGATCCAGTATGTGTGAGTTCCATTTCCCACCCTCATCATTGGAATGTAATTAGTTAGTGTTCAAATCATGAGGTATCATTTCAGAATCTATTCAGGATATGTTTGACCATGACACATATTTTTTTTTTCAAATGTTTTCCATGTGCTATCATGAAGAAATTCAGCTTGAACACAGTTAACTCGGCCTAAGTTTTGGAAATAAGATTTAGGCCCTTCAGGGGATTGTCCTTCCCTGGTGTTGTTAATCCTGTGGTTTTTAAGGCATTTTTTTCATAAAAAGGAAATGTGTTTTGTTTTACTTTAATGTTTACAAGTGTTTGTCTGGGAAATATAGGATTATAAAGGCACACATTTCGAGCACCATGCTGGGTGTGTTAGTGCTTTGTATTCTGCTACCACATCTGAACTTCCTTCATGTTGTATTTCATAATGTTCCAGACAAATAAGGATGAGATCATGTTTGCTAGAATTGTTTAATCACCAGTGGTCTGACCCTGAAGAAGACAAGGCACATCAGCTTTCTGTCACCCTGCATGGGAACTGAGGTTGCACAGCATCTGGCAGGATCTTCTCAGGACCTCACTGAATTTGTGCTTTTTACTTGAGTCCCAGACCACATCCATTTTCTTCAATATACTGCAAACATATAACTGCAGTTAGCACAATTGGTACTTTCACTTTTAGCTGAAATGCTTCTACCCAGCAGGCAAAGCAATAACCATGAGATGACATTGTGATGAATGACAATGCCTCCCAACAGAGTGTTTGAGCCATAAATGGAAAGAGACAGTAAGTTTCATCCTATTTTCTGAAATTGCATATGCTGTAAATCTGTTTCAGATGAAAATTAAATAATGCCTTTTAAGCTACAAATTACAATAGCCCTAATGCAATAATGTACCAACTTCTCTTGTCCTCAGTTCAAGTCATGGCGGCGAGTTTCAAGACAATGCCTAATAAAAGACACATTGATTTGAGGGTGGTTCCTTGTGATAAGACTCTTTCCAGTTGCAGCTCTTTACAACCTTGCATTTTAAGGGCTAAATAAAAGGAGGTGAAGGCAGGAAAACGAGTAAAGAAAGATAAAGCGTGCAAAACACAATGTGCTTGGGGCACCCTCACCCTGCTATCTGTACAGTTGTACAGTCCATTGATTAAGTGGTATTTCTCCTGATGCAGATTTACACAAATGGAACAGCATCAGGCCTTCAGATAACCATGATTTATGGCCTTCCTGGCAGTCACAGCAGATAACAGTGCTGAACGATACCTTCTCCTGTTGAAACACCTTGACATTTGTGACACAAGACTGGAAATTATAGATACGATAATTTTGTATCAAGGCTTAGAAATGGATTTTAAGCACTTGAAAACAATTGCATTTATAAGTTTGTAATATTTCATTTTTCAGGGTTCAAACTGGACTAATTTGCTATTCCAACCACACAGCATTAATGAAATAACTTTCAGAGTGATAGAAATGTTGCCTTTTTCAAGGGTTTTTTGTCAGAATCCCACCTTTTCAGTAAATGGAAATAACTCAATAAGTAGTCCATACTATTTCAGAAATACTCAAAAAAATATTAAAATCCCATCAGAAAAAAACCCAAACATAATCCTGAATTTGCAATGAACATCAAATATGTTATCCATTCATGTATTCATTCTTTGAACAGCTCTAAATCCATTACCTAATTATTAAGAAGATAACATTGACAATAATTTCATAATCTGATTTTCCTTAATCTTTAGACAAAAAGAAATGTCTTTTTTGCTTCACAGACAAAAAGAAAGTCTTCCTGGGGAAGAATCCTCTTATGGGGTTCTTTCTAAGGGTTCACTACCCCTATCATTTGGCAGTTCCTGATCTCTGAAGGAAGAGGAAGAAGCCCATGCAAGCTACCTTTCTGTACAGCCGACACCTTCTGATCCCCAATACCACAGCAGTAATATAGATGAATTAACAGAAGGTTTGTCTGTGCCACAGTCACAGAAATTCCTTTGCGGATTATGCAAAAAGTGGTTTCAGGGGATCTGTGCTGTCTACTGAAAAAAAGATTTAATGAAGAATCAATGGCCAAATCGAGCACTAGTCTCCTCTCAATGAAAGCCTTGTTTGAGTCAAAATTCCCCTGCGTGTTTGTAGCCAACTTGAGTAAGTTTAGAAGAGCAGCACCAGCTGAGGGGTAACTGCAGCACCATGTTTGGAGAATGCCTCCTGTTTGCTCGTGCTTTGTAACATTCCTGAGCTTGGTAAGCACTTGAGATTGCCACTGCTGGGCATGCCAGCTGGCTCGCCTTCCTTCTTCTGTTCTGCAGAAGAATCCTGGCGAGTGAAACGTTTCCAAAATGTGTTTCTGACACAGTGGTGGAAGACTTACAGCTATTGTCTGAAGCAGGCAAGAAGAAATAGCTATATGTGTTCTCCTTGTCGGATGGAATCACATTGTAATAAAAAAAGTTCTGGATTTTCACTGCAGAATGTCGGTGTGTTTTGAATCCTTGCGATGGAGACAACCTTAGCAGACTAATTTTAGTGGAAATACTTGTTTTGACAAGTGAGGAAACACAACAATTACTAATGCGTTTTGTCACTTGAGTGTCTCTTGACAAACATACTGTGAGGATTATAATATAAATACATAACTGCTTTTCCTCATTTCAGCATGCCACTTGTGAACGATTTTGTCATAACAAAACCCATCTTCCCTGCTTTTCATTTATCTCCCTAAAATAGAAATGGTCTTTTTCCATTTACCCTGCTAGAATAAACATCTATTAATTCTCCCAGGTCACAAAACCTTCAGCTTCTGAAGGTTAGAAATGTCTGCACAGTATGCAACTCCTTTGGTTTAGTTCTGCCTTGAATCAACTCAACAGAAAATGTCCAAATATTTGCCCGGTAATGGGAAAAATGAATGTAATTGATCCACAGCTCTTATGTACAACATCAAAGTACTTAGAGACAAGAAGCTATTGTGAGACAGTGACTAATAACTGTATGAGGGGATTTCCATTAGCAGGCCCACAAGGAAGATGATTCTAGTCTGTGAGTGCCTTGTGAAAAGTTAAAACTGTCATGAACTATACAAGGAGTTTTTAATAAAACAAAAGTTGTGGAAAAGGGCATCACTTTCTACATGTATGACCTTGGGATACCTCAATTAAGGTCAGATGCAATCATAAATTGTTTAAATCCACTGAATCTTCTGTAAAATCCTCCTGTAACACAATTTAAAGTCCTCTACCCCAAATCTTTCAAAGCACTGTATCTTTGATAGCTGTGTAGATAGCAGTGAGCAAAACTGAGTCACAATGAATAATTCCAAAATCTCAAGGGATCAATTGATCCTTTCCCTTACTCCAGAAACTGCAACCTGATGGAAGTGTAGCAGTTCCCAGCACAGTGCTACTTGTGAGGTGAACTCTTCAGGTACCTGATACTGATATCTAGACAACTTATTTAAAATTAAAGAAAAGAGGAAAAAAAGACTGACAAGGGAGCTGTTTCTACCACCTTTGACTTTCACTTTGCTCAAAATATTTAAATAGTAGCAGCAAATATCTGGCACAGCAAGATCTCATTCTCCATTGTATTTTCAAAATATTCTCAGATGAAAGTTGCATTTCCAATTTTGTTCTGGTTTAGGAAGCTTGTGTTGTTGTCAGCCTCTACTTAGACCCTTATAGATAATAGTTCATCTTTACTTCTGTAATCATACTTACATGTGCAAGGAACATACATACATAGGTGCATTTCTTCCATATGACCCCATACTTCATCAGAATATTCTCTGCTGAACCAGCTTTGGACTTTTTCCCCCACATGATAAAGTGTTCATCAATGAAGCACATATACAGTGGACGGGGGAAGAGGGAGTAAGACCATTCTTGTCTTTTCACAGTCTTTGTGGATGGCTGAAGTGCAGGACTCAGGGACAAGACCCAGTCTTTGCCTGGAATCAGTGTGAAAAGGGAAGTAAAGAGCATGTTAAATCATTAATTTCTTCTCCTTGCCTAAATTCCACTGGGCCTGTCTGGAATGAAGGAGATAGCTTGTTCCCTGAAAAGGCACATCACGAATTCTTCCCAATTTGAGCCAAATGCTCGTAGTACAAAGGATTGCATTTTTTCTGAGACAGTGCTTTGGATGTGCTCCCTAATGTGCTTCAGCTTCCTTGCTGCCCCTTATTTCAGCCCATGTCTTAACGGTATAATTTAACCCTAAATTAGAGGCATATTTTACCCTTGTTTTGTATGCAGAAATTCCTTTGATGTAATTGGGAGCCCTGTGCAAAGATGGAGGGTTTATCATGGCCCTTTGAATGTGTGTGACATGGCAATTTGTCCAAGACATATTCTCATGCAAGAAGAATGGGATCCCATTGTGGGAAAATCCAGGGCCAAACACTGCACAGAACTGACATCAATAGGATTGAACACAGTGTGAAGTTATGGCAAAATCTGATGTATTGGCTGGGGTTTTTTTATCCATCCACTACTCTTAGTGTTGCTGATGGAGAGTGGATATTATATTGTCCTGAGAAACCTTAACTTCTGTTGCAAGGGGATGAAAGGGAGATGATCTCAAGAGTCTGAGTGACCATTTTAATTGAATGCATGTGGACACAGTCCACATAAATCTCACAGAAAACTGTGGAACTGATTCTGATGGCTTTTGGATGAGTCCCATTATGAAATCTCAAGATTAGGATTTGAAATAGAGTCAGTGAGCACAGAAGTGACAGTCTTGCGAGATAAAAAGACATGCTATAGTTTTGAAATTGAGCATGCTCTTTTCAATCAAAGCATCTCCAGGCTATTTTTACCTTTTTTCCCTGCCCATTCTTTCTTAATAAGGCAAGCTTTGCTGACCTTTATGCGGCTTCTCACAAGAAAATCACCTAAAGAATAAAGTTCTAAGCCCAAACATATCTACACAATTTTAAAGAAAAGTCTAAATAGAGACAGAAAACTTACCACATTTTCTTGTTTAGGCAGCAATTTAAAGAGTGTTGTTCCAGCTGTTTGACTGTAACAGTGGTCACATCTCCTTTGCAAGCTCTCCATGGGGTCTGAATTTCTAGATACATGTAAATTGCATTTTTTCTTTTAGCTCAGTCCAGGATAATGCAATGGAAAACAGGAGGGACTAGTTTGAAATTTCTGGAGTTTATGAAAGGCATGTGAGATAAGAAAATGTCAAGGAAAACAGATCATGGGCAGAAGCAGATGTTCAGCTTATGGCCACATCTTTGATCCTTTCTTCTTTGCATGATGTGTATACAGAGAGAGTATAGAGCCTATACTGCTAATGTGCAGAAGTGAGGGTCATCATGAATGCATAGGAAGATGGGTCTGTAAGTGGATTGAAAGGGGTCATAGAGTCAATCTTTGCACCATTTTCTCATGAGAAAGTAGGTCCCATGTCAGCTAGAGTGTAATCAGTAAGCAGCTTCTAGCCCACATGTATAGTTAAATCTGGATCAAGACCACTGCTAACCGTGAAGAAATATTTCAGTGTATGGATGAGAAACTCACTGGGAACATTACCTGTGCCAGAGCCTGCAGAACTACGCAGCAAAGACCTATCCAAGGAACTTGAACAATGTGGTTGGGTGATTTATATCAGGATGAGGATCTGGCTTTAAACAGGCAGAGGAAGAGAATTTTGAACATAAACAACATAAACATTTAAAATTGGTTCAGACTTTTGTTAGAAAAGCAACACTTAAATTGCTGCAGAGAGCATGTGAATCTCCTTGTACCTGTGCATCAGCTTTCTGGATAATGTCTTTGGTATCTCACAGGTACTGAAGTTTGCCAGCTGTGTGTTTCTGCAGCTGCTTTTTATTGAAAGACACAATAAACACTGCAGTCGTGTAAATCCTCTATAAATAGCTGCAGCAAAAGCCATCCCTGCACCCTGTTCAAAGTTAAACACCCTACTAACTTTCTAGCCCCTCTCTACTAGCTTATAAATTGAGCTCTATACAAATAGCTACCCTTTCCTTAGTGTTTTGGGATCATCTAATGAGAGGCGCTATATGCTAGTGAAGTCCAAATCATTGAAAATATTTACTTATTTATTTCCCATAATTTCTGAACCATCATTTCCAATTCACCTCTATTGTTCCCAGCAAGCAACTAAAATAATTAACAGCAGACAGCCTATTAAGAAATAGAAAGTGTTTTGGTTACTTGCTATTTGTGAGTATGCATTGTTCCAGCATGGGAGCAGCCAAATGCAGTTGGGAGAATGTTTTGTATGATACAGACATTTTATCTCCAATGTTTACCACGTTCTGAATCTGGAAAGGTTCTGAGATTGCTCAACTTCTCCAAAGTTCAATGTCCAAAATTATGTCATTTACAAAGAATAACTCTAAATAAACTCTGATTAGATGCCATAATTTTACACCAGTTCAAGTCAGTTTTTTTTCCTCCAACAGAATCTCTGTTCCCTAAACCTTCCTTTTACTCCATGGAGCCCTTTAGTTATTTCCAGAACTTTTGGTTCTGTCATTTACCAGGGATAGAGGTCATTCTGATGCAGGACATAAACAAAGCAACAAAAATACCAACCAGCTGGCATTTATAGCCATATTTTTTTAAAGTTAAAAGAGAGAAAGGTAAAATAAATAAAAGTTTGAGTTGTTCTACACACAAATAACATGTAAGACTTGTCTGTGTGTGCTGAGATGCTAACTTTTCAGTGAGACACTGCAAAGTAGAGGAAGGACTGCAGAGACAGCAGTCACAAGGCTCTAGACAGGAAGAAGACTAATTTTCTCTCAGGTGTCCTACAGGTAAAGATATTACAATGAATCAAAATTACTTGCCTTCATTTTGAAATTGTTTGCTTCTGTTTGAGACCTGAAAAAAGGCTACTTGTGCCTGCAAATTTGCATTTATTCTAAGGATATAAGTTGTTCTAATCAGATATATTATTTCTACTCTTGGTTATTTCCTGTTTTTCTAAGCAGAAAAGTTACTACTGCTAGGGGCACAGTTTGAGTGGTCTTACTTGAAAGGAAATTTATGGCCTTGGGAATGGAGAGATAATTGGCATGGATATCTAGGAGGACTGAAAAGAACAGACCACATCGAGAAGACTTTTCAAGGGAAAGATAGGACGATGGCTAAAATACTTTGTATATGTTTTTTTTTAGCTTTTGGGGATAATGACTTGATCCAAGGAGTATCCTTGATTAGTCACTATGCCAAGGATTAATATAATTATTGATACAAGAAAAAAATATTTAAGGTATCAAATATATGGTTACAATTTTTTTTTTTATAGCTCTTTCCGTTTCATTTTCCAAATCATCAGTTAAAGGCAGGGGGATTTTGAACTGGACTGTATAATTCTTCAAGATACAGTCCCCTCCCTGTTGACTTTTTTTCTTTTCTATTCATGGCCTGCATGGTAGAGAGGATGCTTTCTCCCTAAGGAGAAATAGTAAATGAATTATAAAAGCATGCATTGTAATTTTTTAGAAATGGAATATGCTTCACACGCCTACTGAGTGATGTGCATGAAAATCCATGTAGTGTACATGTTACAGAAGAAGGCTTTTTTGTAAGATTTTTTTTTTAATGGCCTGTGCCTAGAATACTAAAATTGAAATTTTGCTCTGGGTGGTCTTTTTTTTTGGCTGAAGCCTCGTAATAGTTCCATAAATATTAATTTATGAAGAACGCAGAACACAAGTGAATGTAGAACTGACCACTTTCTTGGTGTTCTCATATTACTTAAGCTGTATTATTATTATTATTTTCTTGTAGAACAGTGGGAATACTGTTAAAAAAATTAAATGAGACTTTTATCATTGAAAAAGTTTGTGGTTTGCTTATTTGGATGAAAAAAATATCAGCTGAGTACATGCAAATAACTTCAGAAATAAAGTGCAACAGTACTAGTTTTGACACCAGCCCCGTTTGTTTCCTCTGAAATGTTTAGCCAGTCCAGCAGCCAGATATTTCAAGAACAGCCTCACAAGAGAAGATTAAATGTGTGTGTTTTTATAAAACAATGACATCTTGTTTTCAAAGCCCTGCAAGCTTAAAATGGATATTAGAGCAGTCACATATAAACTGCAGTTCCCAAGGACAACTGTTTAGCTTAAGTGCCATTTAATGTTCTCCTAAATGGTTCTGCTGTTTAGTGTGCAATATATCTTCTAGATTAGACCTTTAATCCTTTACATTGTGCTTGCTGTGTCAAAGAGGGCTTCATGCCAACTTTTCCTATTGGTGGGTCTCTTTCTCTCTCTTTTAACAGGCACATGAAGAACATCAAAGTCTTATGTTTTGCCTCTTTGAATCCAAGCAAGAAATCCAGATAAAAGTTTTTGTGAACTAAAAACTTTAAACAGTTTAATGTGTTTCTCCCTTTGTTTCTACTTTAATTTTAGTGCTTTTATGAGCACAAAGTAGAAGAAGAAAGACCAAAAATAGTTTATAAAGTGTTGTGTTTTTTTATTAATGTAACAAAATTTATATAGATTAGTTGGATCCTTATGATGTTAATGAGGACTTCAGAGTTCTATGGCTTTCACACCTTAGTGCCTTGAGGTGAAGAGAGCACAATGGCATTGCACACACAATGCACAAAGTAGAGACATTACCTGGTGCACCATGTTTAAGCAGAGCAGGGTATAAAATGAAGCCCAGCTTTGATACTTGACACATCCCTTTATGCTGAGCCAGCAGTTCCATGTACCAGCCAGAAGACCCTCATTACTGATGGACCTTAAGTGTAAGCACTGCTTTGCAGCATAAGTCAACAGTGGGCTTCCAGAAACTAGCTCTGAATTTTTTAGTCTTGGCTATTCTTGCTTTTGCTCCTGAGAGGAAAATAAATTTGCCCTGTACGGCCTAAAAAGCGAAAACATCTGCCGGTGTTATGAGCAGCCCTATTGTCCAAGCTCAACAGCAGGGAGGTCTGCACTTGCTCAGTTCTGCTTTCCTGCTAAGCATCGAGAAAGCCTGTGGGAATCATTATCAAGGTTCCTGAGGGCAGCTGGGGAATGAATTCACCTTTTTGGTGTAGGCAAAAAGGGGCACCCCAATGTTCTGGCTAGCAGCAACTTATGCTATGTACCACGCAGGAGAGACACATTTGGGAAAAGGTTTGGAACACTTGCTCCAAAGCCAGTGACAGACAGCAGCCATGGGCTAAGGGAGGGACATGGTTTTGGGGAAGGCTCGCTGTGCTAGCTGGCAGCTGGAGGACATGGAAAGCTAAGATTTAGTGGGTGGCCGTGAGGAGAAATTGATGGTGCAGCCAGAGCCCTTGGTTAGAAGAAATCACAACTCACTTGGCCCGATTGATTAACCTGAACATCAACTAAAGGAAAAGAACATTTCCCACTTCTTGTCACTCACTGTGGTTTCTCTATCAGTTACGAAATATCTGCACTCAGAGACCTGGGGCCTAACATTGCTTTTTGTTGCTACTTTTGTTATCCTTACCTACAAACAGGTACCTTTGTTTTGTAAGTAGGAACATTGAGAAAAGGAATATATCTCACTTTTTTTTGAACTTGCATTTCTGTTATTTATTTTGGAGCTTATGAGTAAGAAATACATTTCATATTTGGGACCAGATGTACACACACCCAAAAGCTTAAGTTTATCTGAAAATTTTTAATTATCAGATGTTATTCACATTTGGACTGGAATATTAACAAAATACATGACCAGATGTCAGCTATCTAAGAAGAAAAAAAGTCCAAGTAGCATTGACTAGGAAAGCAAACAAACCCCTTCCTGTAAGCACAGGACCTTCAGGTTTCCGTCCAAGTTGATGTTTCTGCCAGCATTGAGGAGGTATCCATTCAATCCCCAAGTTTCTTGGTGGTCCTTTTAATCTTTTTTTCTTTTTAGGCTCACAAGTGAAAAATAACATGGGACGTGTTCTCCTGATCCCATTCACCTAATACTTGTACTTCGGTTTTACCAAGTACTGAAAGTTTTCCAAATATGCCTGGCAGGTCCATAAGAGAAGATCTTCCAAATTTAAGCCTTTCTGTTCAGGACCAAGCCTCAAGACCTGAGCCAACTCTAATGGAAATTTTCAGCCTCTGTCTGAAAATATTTTCACAAATGTAATTATTTTGCTGGTAGACTCAGCTGTATGGTGATTGTTTTTCAGCATGGTATTGTTGCAAAGATGTTCATGGAGAAGAGTTAAAATTGTTGATGCGGTAGATGTCCTGTCAAGGGAGGACAAGTAATGCTTGAATTTGTTGACAGGGTGTGTTCTTCTGTCCACAGAAAATTGTGCAACTCCTCACAGTTGCAGCGAGAAAGCGATTGCAAATCAAGGATTAGCTGAGGTAACTCTGGTGACTTACCCAAGGAACTGCCAGCAGATAGGGTCACTGATCTCCAGCTAGACTTGTATACACAGCCCCTCTGGTGATAAGGGACTGCAACAAAAATAGACCTGTCAGGAACCGTAAGGCAGGATAAAGAATTCCCATCTCACTCCAACAGAGGTTTTGCTTACCTGCCTTTAAAGATCTCCATGCAGAGACTCTGCAGTTGTTTTAGGCAATCTTTCCCTGCATTTCACTTCCCTCAGCGAATATGCTGTCCCAAAAACATTACTCTGATCTTTCTGACCACAGTATTTGATGTTCCTACTTGAACACATCATTTTTTCCCCCTATCTGCCTTGCATGTGGGAATTAGCTTGTTCCCTTCCTCTTTGCAACAACCTTTCATATCCTTGAATACTGTTTATCACAGCTCCACTCAGTCTTCCTTGCCTGTGCTAACAGACGGAGGAAATCTCCAGTTAACAGGAAGATGGTGTAGCTGCCTTCCTATCAGCCCACCCTCGTCTTCACCGAGATAAGTGGGATTTGGAGCTCTGGTGAATTTTGACGAGCACAACAGCCCCTTGAGGGCCTTTCTGAGATAAAGTAGCGGTGGAGTTGTTTTAATTTATCTTGAGGATATAACTGGATAGAACTCACAATCAGAGTGGGGGGCATATAAAGATAGCTGGGCTGTTCCTCCTGTGCCTCTAATTTGTGCTGCATGCAGCTCAGGAAATCCAGAATATTTACCCACAGTAAAGTGGGGATTTGACAAGTTCTGCCCAGAGAATTGTTCACAATGTCCAAAGACTTTAGCTATGGGATACCAACCAGGCTGATACCTTTCGCATTCTTCTCCCAAGTTATTTATCTATTCATTAACTTTTCCATAAGATAATCCATATACTTTTTAAAAAAGAAAATACCAGTACAGAAACTACCTTTCATATATCACCAAAATCAAGTAGTGTTTACAGTCTTCTAACTTGACAGACTTTAAATTCAGTACTAACAGATTTATGTATGATGTAAAATTGATAGTTAAGTTAGCAAAGCTGCATATTAATGAGAATGTATTGGCATTAGTTTTCAAACATTGTTATCAAATATTATTTAAATATTTCGAGTTCAACTCACTAACATAACTTGGCTCCCTTGTGGCATTCTAGTGATACAAAACAGCTACCAATCAACTTAAATCGTAGGTTAACCTCAGTTTATGACTTCTTTGTTCTTCTGCAGTGGTGGAAAACAGCCAGGCTGTATCTGGTTCTCAGTCTCTTACTAATCAAAGGTATTCAATCACCTCATACTAAGGCATTTTGGGCGCTCTATAATACACCTTAATCATAATCTTTGTTACTTATATTCTGATATCTAATAATTTTAATTTATTGTAGTATTCTGCCTTTAAAATTCTACAAAGTAATGGAGACTATCAATTTATATTTATATACCAGTGGGTGTAATGAAGACAGACTTGAAAAGAGCAAACAATCTAAGTCTGAGGAAAACTTTTAGATATCACTATTCACTGAAATAGCACATATAAGTAGAAAACCACACACTAAGCACTTGCTGTTTGTGCTTATATGAAGGCACAACTGTAATACTCCTTAAAAAAGAAAAAAATTCAAAGATAACAACTTTGTTACTGAGTAGGCTTCCCATCAGCTATAAAAAATGAAAGGGACAGATGTACCAGATGTAAGCACAGATCCATGTTAGTGGTAGCCATAACAGAAAAATGCATTCATGTGAAATGCACCATTGTGTGCATTCTGAAGCCTGGAGAATTGTTGAAGTCTGTGCTTTCTTCCTACGCACAGCTGCAAAGATAACACTGTCTACTGTTCAAGGGCTCTGTGGGGAGTTCCTCGTAACAGTTCTGTTCTTTCAATTCTTATTAAGGCTTACATCCCCATTTCAGCTGATGATCAACTCACTATCTGGGTCAACTGCTGGCATAAATCCCATCAGCAATTATAATTTTAACTTGACAGTGTCATTCCTATAGTGAGAGAGCAAGTTGGAGCATTACAGTGAGTCTGGCTGGATCATTTTTCTTTTTTCTGCCCCTGTACTGCATGAAAAGGTTTCTCCATGCTTACCTTTAGCTGCTAAAATTTCTGTGATGATTATATACTTTTATGATGCACTAAAATAATAAGGACAATGACACATGATACCCTTGAACTGAAAATGCTTTGAGGAAGAAATATAGATGCATAGGCCCTTATCCAAAGCTTACTGAAATCACTGGGAGGCTTTTCTATAAATTTTAGCAGACTTTGGATCTGACCTTGAGTTATTTATTAATGACAAAAACAGGTGATGCACTTTCTCCAGTTTAGGCAAACCTTTTGAATCTGCCAATTAGAAGTTTAAAAGGAGTGGTACCTTCTGGTTTCTTTCAGAAACAACTGCTCTTACTAATAAATGCTTGCACTCCTAGTCTGTAACATTTATACAGTTATCACACATTATATTGAGTGTCACATTAAAAACACTTTTTAGGTCACCCTAGCTGTAGTGATAGATGCCTTTGGAGACCAATTCTGTCAAGTTGTGCTTCTCTAGATTCCACTTCAGTGCCTGGAGACTTGCAGTGAGCACTTGGAAAATTCTTAGTAGACTTCAACTGTAGAAGAGTTTCTAAAAATTTCTTAGGAGAGACCATACTTTGGACTATGCAGCTCAAGTGAGCTTAATCAAAGTTTGGCTGGGAAGTTCTCTCAGGTTTTAATGGAGCCTCCCTGTGGGGAGTGTTCTTCTAGATAAGAGGAGATAGAAAAGCTTGTTTGAGTGTGTTAGTGGCCAGAACTTCATTCCTGTAAAAATGAGACTTAAGCTTTGCAGGCTTAAATGAGGTTTAGGCTTTGCAGTCTACATCTGAGTTAATAAAAAAGAAAGGGCTATCTCCCCATGATTTCAGCCTTGCATTGGCCTCCCTTTATGTAAGATGCAGAACTCCACATACAGATGGTGGATCAGATTTTTCTGTCAGTAATACTTATTTAAATGGAGATGATACTACAAAAGAAGTATGTTCCACCATCAAAAGATGGTGGAAGTGAGAAGAGAATTAGGTTCTTGTTTTCCTTTTTAAGGAAAATGTGCAGGATGTTTGTGATCTTAAAGTGTGCTACAGAAGTATTTCCTGTTGGGTACTGCTAAAAACCTTTACTCTTTGAAACACGAGAGTCTATTAAAAGTCAGCTTTAAAAACTGTTTTGATGATCTTAGTGCATTCACTAGTTTTATCATATCCTTATATAACTCCAGCAAAGATTAAGTAGCCCATAATTGTTCATATGAAGTGCTATGAAGAGTTTTGGACTGTAGTCTCTGTGTAATTATTAGCACTTGCCCTGAAAGGCCATGGACAAAGAAATCTGTCAGCCTATGAAAGCTATGCATGCTTCAGGAAAAAGCTAACCAGCAGGAGTAAAATAAGGATTTAAATTAAAAGAAGGAGGAGGCAAAGAGATTTCCTTTTCATTCAGTGGCTATTCAAATATGATTACATTAAAATAACTACTAATTTTTTCCAAATAAATCATCTCTGCATGGCTTGAAATCCTTCATTTGAGCTATACATGCTGAGGCAAAGCATTTGCTATTGGAGCATTTAGCCAAATCATGTAGTTAATCCAGAAATCACCTGCAGTAACCACACTATGTCTATTGTACCCTTGTTCCCTACCAGTACAGCCACTCAGATAAGAATGGGAAGTCCATCTTTTCCAGGAGTCCCCAGAGAGTTTTTGGTTGATGCTTCATCTGTATGAAAAGGAAAACAAGCCAGGAAGGTCACACAGTCAATACAGAGGATGTCCTCTATTCATTCTTGACCACACTCTCTTCAGTGTCCAGAATATTTGTTTGTCTCCCTTGTTGACAAAACTTACAAAGCTAAGAAGCAATGCACAAAGACACCCTATCTCACAAAAATCACAAAACTGTAGGATGTTCTTCATGGTTCAAGAACTGGGATTGTGCAGAAAGGAATTATTTGAGGCATACTATGTCTGCTGGGTTTTTATATTGATATCCAAATCTGGGATTTTTCTGGACAAGGACTGAAATCTCCTCTTCCCATATCCTTGAGTCTGGGGGCAATTCTGAACTCCAGATGTGGAGAAGAGAGTTAATCTCACTTCTTATGGTGAGCAACCCACTGAAAAAATAAAATTCAGTAATCTAAATGCACCATAATATTTACAGTCAGCTGATTTAGATTTCTTAATTAACTCTTCCATTTGGAAAACATGTCAGATGCTGAGTGGGGCTGTTTTTCAAATTTGGAACTCTGTATTTTAGAATACTCTCCCTTGCTCAAGTCTTTCTCATATGATTTCTGAGTAGTATTGCTTGTTCTCAGGTAACATCAGCCTTCTCCTGAAATCTGTGTTACTCTCTTGGTTGGGTCATGGTAGGTCAAGAAAAGAACACAAACAAAATGCTTCTTGCCTTGATCCCTCATCATCTTTTCTAAAGGGAGGTAACGAGGTTATTCTGAGGACTATTCATCATTCCTCTGGTGGTCCAACCACTTCACTTAGTTTATGATTTGCTGCCAGTGAAGCTGTATCAGCACAACCTGAGGCATTGCTCTCAGGCTGACAGTGACAGACTGTTCCCTGTGGGAACAGCAATATGTACTGCAAGGCATATACTGACTTAAAAGTTTGGCAAGATTTTAAATTAAATGGCAGTAAATGGAAATAAAACTTCCATTCAAGGTCTGAGTAAGAATTCATGGGGCATTAATAATTTTGTTGGCAGATCAGCAAAGGATTTCTTAATATTGTGACATCATTTTGTTGATTTGAGAGGAAACGTCTTGTGAATCAGATAAGAACTTTTCTCATCACTGTCCAACTGTATCTGAGGGAAGTGACAATAGAACTGGAATCAGTTTTTCTTGTTTGTGCTCTGGCCATGCACACAGTATCTCTTCCGTTGCAGGTGTCTGTCAACAGGGCTGAACAGAAGTCCTCACTCATGAAACATTATGGGAGGTAGACTACAGAAAATGTCTCACACAGCTCCTCCTCACTCATGGCTCTCAGATTCTCTCTTTCTGTTCTATAGTATTATGAAACTGTGGATTTTATTGAAGATTTTTTTTTAGAAAACAAACTCTGTATCTTGAATTCTGATGTTCTTCATAATTTTTATGCTCCCTTGATAATGACCATAAAAGTGCAAACCACACAAATTCCTACTCCTAATGGTTTTGGAGCCCTACCTCAGTGCAAAATACAGCTGAGAAAACAGTTTAAGAAAACCTGGTGCTCAACCGACCGTTACAAGTTCAAGTGTCTTTAAACAAGCCTGAATTGTTGGGCTAGGATGGGTCTCTGGGCCTAAATCTACAAGCCTACAAACTTCAGCTCATGGATCCAGACTTCCTTCAGTGAAGCTTGGCCAGTTTAATCACTCTGTAACTGAAACATAGTGCATACAGGCTCTGGATGCAATTTCAGCCAGACTTTGGGAAGTTTATAGTAATACCTGAGCTGTAAGTGCAATTTTTTTATTATGTCTTGAAATCCTGGGCAATACACGGTCAAAATCAAGAAGTTTTTTTCTGTACTCAGGAATAGCCTTACTATGAACTGGGGAGAGAGGGAAGAAGGGATTTATGACCAGCAGTACTCTTGTGTGGTATGGGAATAGAAGCAAGAGTTGCTGGACAGAATATAGAACCCTGCAGCTCTTCCTCTCCCCATAAACTTGTGCTTGCATGTCCTGTGAGCACACACATGCATGTGCATGTGCTGACAAGCACAACTCTTGAGTATTTGAAAAAAAAATTGTGAACAGAGTGAATACTTTATCTCCACTGTAATTTACATTTTTATGGGGAGAATGCCCTTTTATATGCTCTACATAGCTGAAAGAGTTGATGATAGACTCACCAATGGGTGTTCTCCTACATTCATGGCCCCTAACTGTACCTAGCATGCACTAAAGAAAACATGATACACTTAATAAAAGAACCACAGGGCTTTTGTTTCCACAGAGGACTCCTGGCTTTACTGGTCAAACTGCTTCCAGAGATGTCAGCAGTTGCGGAGCCCTTTCATATGCTGAAAATATGAACCCACACCATTCCAGGCAGCATTTGTGTTAGCAGTGGAATTTTTAAATAGAAATAATTAGTTTTGCTGGCCATGGTTGTTACATCTGGCATACATTTGCCCCAGTGAACCCTATTTTTGAAAAACAAAGCATCTGAATTGAGGTTCCAGATTATACTAGTTACTGATCTTTGCAAGCCTAATCCATTCTTATGAACAACGCCTCTGTGGTGTTTTCTTCCCCAAAGGATATAGTATGGGTGCAACCCAAGCTTTATTGTGCTTAATCTGAACCAGAAGTTTGAGCTGATTATTTTAAAAGGCATGCTGTTTCTTAAAAGTGATTTTCTTCCTGTCTTCATGCTGTGCTGATAAGAAGTTATAAGTGGATCTCTTTAATGCTTTGGGCTGCAGTGATACAGAAGAAGGCAGTCATGCATCTGGGGGCTACACAGCCCAAGGCTAAGCCAGTTGATGTAGCAACACTAAAGGCTACAAAAAAATACACTTTTACTTTGAAGCATATATACCACAGCTTTTAATTTCTGGAATCAACATATGTGGGGTGAAATTATGCCTGGTGCATAAAGGCGCTAAACAAGGGCAGAGGGAAAGACCTTACCCTTTCAGCACTAAGACCTGGGGTCTGTAGTGCTGTTGACAATGACAGTAAGACCAAATCTCAGGGAGGGCAGGGGTCAAGAGATGTCCCCTGCAACCTTTCAAAGGACCCTGCTGCTCAGCAGGCCAGTGTAGGCTCTATCAAATTCCCCTTCCCACCTCTATCTTCTGACTGGTGCCCCCAGTGAGGTCGGAGAGCACCCAGGTCCCAGCAGGTCTAAGCTCTCAGGAACTGTGTGCTCCTTTATCTCCCTCCACTAATGGGGCATTCCATTTGCCCCCACTATAGCTGCTGTGCCCTGCACACTGATCATTTCAAACACAGAGCTGACAGTCTGTAAGAAATAATGGCATAGTTAATACACACATAGATCTTCAGTCAGCTCTGGATGTGGGACTGCAATCTCCAGCAGTGAGGGAGTTGGCTTCAAGGTACATTCCTGGTTCATTCCAAACTCCCATTGGCCCAACTGCATTTAGGCTGCTGCAATGAATGGTCCTGCCTATTGATCTTCCTGTAATCAGTTCTCTCTGTTAGACAAATACAGGTACTATAAAACCTAATTAGGTGTTTTTACTGTTTAAATATATTTGTCAGTAGAGATGTGCCCTCTGTTCAACATACAATATTTACAAGTCATAAAAATCTCCTTTTGGTGATAAAAATGTCATTTCACATAATACTCTGATTTTTTAACTAGTGAAAGCAGACAGAAAAATCTTCCCAAACCCTGGATTTTCTGGCTCCCTCTCTTATCAGCAGGTACTAGAGTAATTTCATCAGCTGCCTTAGAAACCATTATTGATTCTCAAATCTGTAGTCAGGTCTGTTTCTATTTGTAACCCAATAACATGCACAAGTGATAAATTAGTAGATATCAGGTAATTTGTTCAACTCTTGGCGTCCCACAGCTTCATGTTTAGATATCCAAAGTAACTCTAATGTATTTTGATTATGCCTGCATTATGTAATGATGTCAGAATCTTAGCAGTTAAAGAGCTGGACTGAAATCACAATACTGAGATCACATATGCACTGCATGTGCATATTCCTCCCCACAGACCTGCAATCCCTATTATATCTTCACAAATATTAAATGGACATTTATATATTCATGGGAATTAAACATGAGAATGTGAAGTATCAAACAGCAGTCTCAATGTCATAATTAGGTTATTTTGTTAATTATTTTTCCTGCTAAATCTGTTCCTTGAGAAATTTCTTTCATCATTCATCTGCCCTACATTTTGTTCTAGCAGCTCCAAATTGCAAGGAAACTAGTAACAGATCTTGTGTCCAACTGGTTGAAGACAGGAATTAAGATAACCAAACTTAATCAAGTCTGATTTATCTACAGTTATGTAGTTTCTGTTATTTCTCCTGATACTTTTTTTAGCCCCTGGGATATATAAAGGCAAATCTTATAAGAAGAACAGAAAGCTAGTTCTGTCCTTTTCAACCTCAGACCAAATTTTCAATGATTAGCCAGTTTTAAGCAGAGCCAGATGAGACCTCCCAGTTTCCTGTTGGCCATGTCCTTGGTATCTTAGGAAAATACTGTCCTGTTACTTTAGAAACAGAAGCCAACAACAAACACTGAATGGAGGTGGCCAAGGCCAAGAAAAGTGACAGAGTTAAATGACTGTGTCATAGCTGGCAGAGAACCAGATGAAATTATCCAGGCCTTAGATAGTTGAGATCGAATATGTTCTCAGGCGACTTGCAAAGCAAGAGGAAATTCCAGTAAATCATTTACTTAATGAGATCAATGTGCAACAGATCTTTTTTCTCTCCTACAAAGCTAATATTAGTATTCTGTTATCATCCTTTTTTTTCCCTGTTTGCTAAGTTATCATGAAAGATGCCAACAGGGTCTGTCACTGTCTGAAGTCTGACATTACTCTTAAATACACTGTGTGAATTAGGAGCAACTGCTTAACCCGGCTGAAAAATGCAATATCTTCAGAGCTGTGACCAACCTCTGTAAGATACCTTACTCCTGTCAGGTTCCCTGTTCAGATGAGTAAGAGCCAGGATTATCAGAGCCTCCAGATTCCCAATTTGATCCCATTCCTACCACTAAGAGCTTCAGAGACACCTTCTATTTATTTTTATTTAAAAAAATATTTGTGTTTTGTAACAAAACACACAATTTGACTTCCGTGAAACTGGTTCAGTGTTTTATGCTTATTACTGCAATTTGGAAGGCACATTTCCTAAAATCCTAGGATTTTTCACACATGTACAATTTTGCCTCCTGGCCCTTTCAACAACCACACTGCAAGTCAGTGGAATTATAGCTCCCTTGCCCAGTTAAAACTGCTCTATGTTCGTGGACAAATTCAAACCTTGTGTTAGGAAGCAGAGTTCCAACCACACTTGTGGAGGTTTCAGAGTCTCAGATTCCAGCCACTTTTTTGAAAGCATGTGGCAGGCAGAGGAGAGAAACCCTATTAATGCCACCAGTGAGAGATGGAGAGTAATGTGAGCTCAAATGTTGTTAGACACCAGAGAATCCATATGGAAAGGAGCCCAAATACATGCTCCAACCACCTGAAAAACTAAAGGACAAAGATCTATAAAACCTAACACGAGAATTTACAGGAAATCAGGCCTCTTTGGTCCCAGTGTTCTCTGAACTAGTCATTAATAGACTCTATTTTCTACATCCACCCCCAACAACAGTAACAAAGACAGCATCATTCCGTAGTCAAGGACACAGGAGGACCACAAGCACTTTCGTACAGCATCCCCTGACAGCACTGTCCTTTGCCCCCATGTTCCACTGCACACAGTGCTGCTCCAGAAAGCAAGGGCTAAGGATGAAAACCTGTGCCACTGCAAAGAAACTTCTGCCATCAACATGCAACTGCACAATTGCATCCCGCATAATCTCTCGTTACCCGCTTTGGAAGCACTTGTGTTTGATCAGTCTGGTCAGCCATCTAGCGTTATCCATCGGGCAGTGGGAAGGGAATAAGCTGCTGGTGACAAACGACTGACGCTTGCCAAGTTTGAGCAAAGCTTCTAGCGCAATTTGGAGCAACTCTTTCCGAGATCTGATTTCTGCTATCCTTCCCCCACCTTCAGGTTTCCGCACTGCAAGTAAAATTGGATGGTGGGAGGTTGTGTCCGTGCATGTTTCTGCTTAGCACCTAGGACAAAGAAGCAGTAATAAGGGTGAGGGACTCACACTGTTCTCCCTTGGAGCCCTGGAGCTACCAAGGGCTGATCCTGGCCTGAAAAGAAGCCAAACTGCCAGCTCCTGGCAAGGGAAGGGAGGAAGCCTCCCAGCACAGGGGAAGGGTGTCATTCCACTTAATTCTGGCTCCAAAAGCTCATGGAGCTGAAGCCTGATGATATTTACAGAGTTCCCAATACTTCCAGATGAAAACAGAAGAGGCAAGTGGTTTGAAGCTGCCTGGCTATAAACTCAAAATCTACAGGAGTAAGTCAGTAAATGAGCAAAATATACTGAATATAAAGGATCATCAGGTCTTTATTTTTATTTTCTTACCTTTAAAATGCTTCTGTAGTTATTTTTATCCACTCAGTAAAACCTCTTAAAAAAGGAACAATGTGCAAGCATTTGGAAGCTTTTTTCTGGTTGTTTATTCATTATTTAGCATAATCCCAGGTTGACTTTAGAGATCCAGCTTTTAAAAAAAAATTCAATTACCTAATATATTTCATTTAATATAACAGGACAAAAACACATCTGCTATATGAAAAAAAAAAGAAAAAAATATGGCTTTCTTTTGGAAATACACTTTATACATGAAAATTAAACTCATGAAATCAGTTCTTTAGATGAAATTATTTTACTGTAAGTATGTCAAAGACAGTGGGATAACCCATGGGATGGAATTTCAGGAACAGCTAATTATTTGCTCTTTAAAAAATACCATTTCCTTTCCTTAATGAGCCAAATTTCAGGAAATGAGTACAGAGAAGGGAGAAGAGAGGAAGGAATACAGTATTGTGGAAACTAAAAGTCTTGTTGGTGTTCTTTCTTCAAGTTTTGTGGCTAAGACACTGAATGGATTCCATAAGTGGGATTTTGTCAGTATGCCAAATCTACATGGTCTTCTATCTTTTAAAAAATGTCTTTGATTTTCACAGACTCCATCCCAGCTTGGGACTTGCATTTTTTTTTTTAAAGCATATCCTGCTGCTACAGGAAATATTTTTCTCAACACCACTGTATTTTATTTTTTTAAATCATATTTTAAAAGAATCTTATAGAAATCCTTACAGTACTCTTACGCATAACTCTAAGGAGTTCATTTCATCTATTTACAGGAGAAAAACTCACAGGATTAACACATTTGGAAATGATGTGAAGATGCAAAATGGATTTAAGTTTTTTTAAAGATGTTCAAGTATTGAATGTAATAGGATATGAAACTATGATTTTCCTTCACGTTTGGAGAAAGACCATACAACATTCTGAATACAGGGATTGGTTTATTTTATACCAGATTACAGAGGGTACTACTTCATTTTCTAATACAGAAACTTATTGACACTGGATAAGGCAATGCCAGAAAGCCCTAGAATGTAGTATTGGGCCAAAATTAAATCTCCATGTTTGCATATTACCACACACTGACAATATTCAGGTCTGTGTAGTTTAATAATCTTTACTTCTTATAGTGGGCCAAGTTCAGATTCAGAAACCCCTTACTGCAGATGCAAACATTTGAGCTAAGATCTACAGTGAAAGGTTTGGGTTTCTTTTAATACATCATCCCTATTGGGTTACTTACAAGTCATCTGCAAGAAACCCAAGTTTGCTGTTATTAATAAAGAGGTTTTGAGAAAGTATTACCAGGCAACCATCATTACTGAAGTGTGTTGGACTACTGAAGTATGGGGCTGCAGCAATAGAAGGTTGTTACAGAAAACCACAGTGGTAATCAGCTAGTGCAGTAGTTTGTAGGGAATGCTTTTAAATCAATGATGTAGTTCCATATAAAACGTGAAGAAAAACCCCTGGATTATTGGTATTTTTATTGGTGACATGTGACCTGTTTTATGCACTGTATATTTTCATCCTGTAATCCTTTGCTTCACCAGGTCCCAGGTCAGTAAATCACTCAGAACAGTCATTCACTGCACTGGCAGAAAGTTACCAGCAAGAATGGCCATCATGTAATCCTGGAAGCAAATTAAAACATCTCATTTCTGATCTAGAGAAAAGCAGCCTAATTACATAAAGCCAACCAGATTACCAACCCAACCCTCCATAAGTAATTCAAATGGAAAAGATGAGAGAAAAGAGGTACTAAGCAGCCAGCCCACATTGCTCTTTTGTTTACTGTAAGCTACAGAAACAGAGATGAGTGGATGAACCTTTGGTTTTTGTTATCTATTCTCTAGGATGTCCTTGTTTTCATGGGTCAAAATCTCTCCTGACAGGGTCCATTCAACTGATAATCATCAGTGTGGGCCTCAGTAAGCCATGGGGTATCTTAAACCCTAAAGGGATGCTTAGCATATTCTGAAAGGCTAAGCCATCAGGAAATGTTTTTGGCAAATGTTGCTCAGGTTTCTCGAATAAACTCAAACTGATCCTGGTTCTGAAAATCAGATATCTAAGAGATCCAAAGAAATAATGCATATCCTTTTCAGAATCAGGTTAACTTCATAAGGAAGAGATATTGCAGTTGCTGATTGATTTTGACAAAACTGCTTTGAAATAAAACAGATTTTCCAGCACAAACTACATCTAATTTGTTCAGCCTTAATCAAATATTAGAGTATAAGAATTTGAGCATGGAGAGATCCAAGACAGACTGTGAGCTTGGAGAAATAATCTTAGACCACTACAACTCAGTAAGCTCATGTAAACTTGGTTAGATTCAAAGAACAATTTTTTGCGCCAAAGTTTTCAAATTCCAATAAAATTAACTGTCTTGTTTTTAATTTTTATTCCCCTTGAATAAAACACCATATGCTTTTACTATATCAAATACCACAGTCCATTCCTGGCAAAAATGGAGTCTGTGGCAAAATAATGGAGAAATAAATTTTTAAGAATATCTGGTCAGCATATTTCCTTTATTTTCCTTACTACCTTTTTTAATCATCATATCCTTAAGTTGATTTTAAGTGAAATCAGAAAACAGATCTGTTTAAGTTTAATGAAGTAACCCCTCATGGATGGTGAAACGACTTCCTAAGTACATTTTATGTTCTTTTGGTTCTTGAGTTTTTCATTTTCCACAAATGGAACAGATTTACATGAGCTCACATGACAGCTCTGGCTTGGCGAGAAGTGACCATGGCTGCCAGAGAGACTACTTATCCTTTAGGTACCTCGGCAAGGTAGTACTGTATGTTTAATAGAACTAGGTGTAAAGTGATGGTCTTTTTTCACTGTTTATTGCTAAGCCAACCTACTATAAAACATTGATCTCTCAGATACAGGAGACACATGACTCCCATGCCACTAGGTCCAGTAGGATTAACCTGCTGAACTCAAAGTGCTAAAAAGACTTAAAATGTAATCATTAGTAGATTTTTGCAAGCAGCTGGTAAAACAAGACTTCTAGGCAGTCAGGGTGCTTTAATTTATTTCTTAATCCTGCCAAATCAGCAGAAAAGTATTTTAACTTAGTTCCACTTGGCAAACAAAAGGTAGGATTCCAATGGGACAGCACAAGAGAAAGCATCCATGCAGGTGGAAAATTATAAACTCTGTGTAGTGATGCCTATCAGCTCTGAGGTCCACATTTTTAATGGTTCTCTGGAGGCAGAAATAAAAAAAAATGGAGGAGAAATACTATATCTTGTTTTGGCTCAACCCTGCTAGAAATAAACTATTACTTTTTTCAAAACACCAGCAGTGTTCTGCTCAGTCTTTCCAGCCTCTATTAAATCCAGCACATTGTACTGAGACAAAAGAGATCAGGGAGTTTCCCCTTCTTTCTTCCCCATCCAACTCAGAGCTCGTTTGTCAGCAAGAGTTATTGCCCTAACAAGCAACTTACAAGTCACCCGTTTGTAGCTGCTCACTTTTCACATTAAGGGGAGACACGGCAACGGGCAGCCTTTACAATCAGTTTTCCCATTGTTTAAGCTTGACCCTGCCAGCGTTTGCACACAAGATGTCAGGGTAAATGATAAGGACTGCACCTTTGAAGGCAAACAAAAACCTTCTATCCATTCAAGTAGTTTTTTTCTTGCTTAGTACTTCCTTTACAGATTTTTGGGATACTGAAGTACATCATGAACCCCATTTCTTGTCAGCCCATCCCTAAATTTACAGCAAAATCCGTGGTGCTTGCTAACTAAAAGTATTGACTAGGCTGCAGTGATTGCTGTACAAATACATGCCACACACTTATTTTCATGATCTCATTTAGATGACCTGTTTAAATGAATGCAGTCAACAGACTTGATCTCTTGCCATGTAGTGCACACAGGAAACCCTGGAATAACATAACCTCCAAAGACTTTATTGGACTGAACATGAAAACTTTTGGTTTAACATGCTGCTAAGTCTTTTAAAGAAGAAAAAGCTTGCAAACCACCCCCCCTCCAAAAATGCTCTCAGTGCCCCTGAGATCATAATGTGCAACTCTGACTGACTGGACTGATATTACCTGACCTGATATTTGAGTTAATTCTCATTAATCAAATGAACTGTTGCTTGATTGACTGGCATATAGAGTGAGCCTAAAAAGTAACATGTAGTGACACCTAAAGAAAACTTATAAATGGAATAAGAGAGACAACATGAGAACAAACATGTTGAAAGTATTCTCTAAGGAGGTTTTGTTATATTCCTTTATTAAAACATTACAAAAGATCTCCAAGCTATTTGCTTTCAACACTAAAATATCCCTGACCAAAATGCATGTCATGCTTTTAATATCATCTGCTATGAAAGCCAAACTTGGAATGTATCTTATTTAGCTGCCAAGATTTCCTGAGTGGCTACAGAATTCGTGGATGCAGGTTCATTAAATCTCATCTGTTCCACTATACAATTTGCTCAGCTGGCAAACAGAGGTGTTTCTCAGTTTCAAATCCACAGAGATCTGGCAGCCAAGTCAAGCCTTCCCATCTCATGTGCCCAACAAGCACACTGCAAACCAATGTGGTTTTTCAGATGTTGCTGAAGGCATATTTTAACCACAGCTGATGTTACAGAGATAGAGCTACCAGCATAATTTGGCTCATGTTATTTTTATTGTCAGTGATGATGCATGAAATAAAGAGTTCATGGAGGGCTTGGGGAGTTTTTAGCTTGGAAAACTAAAATTTTTCAGCTGAAAAGTGGGTAAATGCAGTAAGTATTCAGTGGGAAAGAGTAAATACATGCTCTGATTAAGTGATTATTAGAGTCACACTTTAAGGACAGAACTGTTGCTTCATGTAGTGTTGTCTACAGCTCCAAAACCCTACCCATTGGTCGGCATAAACAGCTTCATTTACAGATTCAAAGCCACAAGCCACCCAGTATTTGAAGAAAACTTGGAAAATGCATGCAATATAAGATTACTGTACTGGTTATCAGGATTTTAGACTTCACAAAACTTTGCTGACTTTTTACCGGAATGTAGTCTCATTATCTATCAGAACAATTACCTAGTCAGTAAGAAGGAGATACAAACAAAACCCAGAGTCTGCAATGAAAGGGAATACAAAAGGCTATTTTTCCCATTCACAAGTAGAAATTCTGAGTTCTAAACAGAAATGTAGTTGCTCAAAAAAATGGTACTTTTTTAGAAGTACATTCTTCTAGTTCAGTCCTCTTTTTAAATTTTATAGCAAGAAACTATTCAGAATTGCTATCTTCTGTTTTAGTAAAAGCCATTAGTTTTGGAGTGTATTTACACCAAAGTTGCTCTGATAAATTTTTGTAATTACAAGAGAAACTGAAGAGTGGAGCTGAAACATAGACCCCTTCAGAAACCTAATTTTGTTTTTTAAACTACATTATCTAAAGATCCAGTTTGCTTCACAGCACTGAGCATGTCCCTGGACTTTTGCTTCAGGCCCCTTCCCAGTCAGAAGGATTGTGATCCCAGGCTCAGAGGCGGATCACCTCCTGCCTGAATGGCAGCAGAAATCTCCAAGGTCCCCAGGACTGTACTGCAAATGTTTTCCCAGTCAGTGCAACTATTGCAGCAGTTAGTCAGGTCAGCCCTGTTTTCAAATTCTTTAGTGTTCTATATTCTCACACCTGAAAATGACTTTTAATTGATCAAGTGCAGTGGGTTTGTTTCTCTCTCAGTAAGAAAGAAAAGAGGAAAAACTGGAACAAGAGATTCTGAGTGATTCAAAGGCAATCTGAGCTGAAGAGCTGGAGAAATATAGCAGAGAAGGCAATAGATTAGTCCTGGTTTTGGTACCCAAAAAGGATATAGGAACTTAAATTTTATAATACAGAGTGTACTAAATCGGATACCTTGGCAACTGAAATTAACATCACAACTGGAATTTGTTAGGAAGCATAGAATTGTATTTAAAACAAATGTCTGTAGGCACATATGAACAATTTATATACCCTAATACATATTTAATACAGAGACTGCTTTTTGCAGTTAGTATTATAAACAGTTCACTTAGGAGTGCCAGGAGTTAGCAGCAGAGAGAAAGCAGGAATAAAGTTCTGAACATATAGGACTCCAGGATGAATACCTTCTGAACCAGACCTGATTGATGCTCTCAGGTCAGTATACATAATTCACATGCAGCACTTTTTTATGGGATGGGACATTCCTCAAGATTGTGAGAAAAATGAGGTAGGCATCAGGCTGGACCAGAATTCATTCATACTGAAATTAAACTAACACAGCACATCTCTGACTTCCTCCTTTGCAACTGGGCTACACAGTCATAATGACTGCACAAGAATTTGTGAATAGGAAAATTAGACTGAAGCTCCACATGATAAAGTGGAGTTCAATGGCCCAGGAAGCCTCAGGCCATGAATGCCTTAGAATGAAAACCATTACTTATTAAAAAATTGCTAAACTGTTTCCATTAGCACTACCTATGATTTTCTACCAGTACAGCAGAAATTTTGACTACAAAAATGAAACGTGAAACTCCTCCTGCCTGCCAGCTTTAATCAAATATAGAGCTCAGCCTGAATCTATGCAAGGCTGAACGATGCTGATGGAAGTGAAGCTGGCTGTCTCCCATTAAATGCCTGCAAGGTTTTTTTGTTAAGGTTGGATGAAGGCTTGGAGTCTTATCTGACTCCTTACTGGGTCTGGATGACTGGGCACCTTCCCAAAAATACCTTCTCACATCTTTAGCTTTATGGGGAGTTTCATCCCTTCCTCCTGCTGAGGCCACAATATCCTCTGCGTTTGTTACCTGATGGCTGTGTTATTAACAGCCTCCTGCTTCCCAAGCCAAATGTAAGACAACGTGCAGGCTCCAGATGTGGCAGGAGGAGGCTGTCTGCCTTGTGCCTGCCTTAGATCACTGTAATCACTTCAGGCCAGTGCTCAGGTCCTTTTTTCAACTCCAGGTAATTCCTGATGCCAGTTTACAGCCTTTGGTGAATGAAGCCCTGCTGCAGTTGCAAACCACAAAGGCTCACAAGAAAGCCTTTGGGATTCAGGTTCAAAACAATTTTTTGAAGGCAATCCAGCATTGTAAAAACCTTTCTGTGAACATCAGCTGAATACAGCATCTGACTATCTTTAGAAAACAAAGGAAATCTTCCTCCTGGAGCAGGCTTAACATCAGAAGCACTGATTGCTTCAAGTTTCAAACTCTTTCATTTGTCTTTTCAAAAAGCTGCTCAGACCAAGTTCTGACCCCCTAAAAATAAGGCAGAAATGCTGGACAGTACAGTAATTCAGCAGTTCTTTCACTAGGACTGCAGAATCACACACAGATGGTGAGGGCCAGAACTCGCCGGCTTCAGGCCATGGTTCAATGGTACAAATTCAGCTTTACATTTCTAACTTCTGACACCAAAGAGTGATGACAAAAATCCCTGATCTGGTCTCAACTTGACCAATGCAACTTCTGATGGGTTATCTTTGAAACAGGCTTCAAGCTTAATCAGATGCCAGCTTTCACCACAGTGCCAGGCATGAAACTATCAGGAAAGCATACAGCCAGAGTAAACTCTGTATCATGTGCTCTGCCAAATTTGACAGAAAAGTGATCCTGTGCCCTGATTTAGGTCCAAATTTCACAGCTAGATAACAGCAGTGTGCACAATTTCAACAGCAATGCTTGTGGAACTAATACTTACTTTGCAATATTTTATTTTTTCATCATGGTTTAACTTCTGCTTGGCTCTAATCTTGTTTTTGCTACTGTCCAAGTGTTTTGCCCTGTATACATCAGTAACAGAGTCTTCCCCAGCCTTGTGTGGATTCATACATACAAACATACATATAGATATCTGCATATACTCTGTCCTATCATTTGGGAAGCAAAGGTCATGCTTATACTTTGCTCTGTATCTGTTTAAAAGTTTTCTTCCCCTGTTGACCCCAAGGCCTGGGGAGAGATGGTGGCCTTCCCCTGTAGCAACAGCAATTTGGAGCAAGGTCCCCCTCTTGAGAGCCATGTCCAGTGGATCCCCATGTGCTGTAGGTGCTCAGAGCCCCTCAGTGTGTGGGGTAACCCCAGGGCAGGCTGAGCAGCACAGGCTGTGATTGCCATCTCCCTGATTGTGGTTGTCCCCCTCCCTGAGAACCCTCCTGAGGCACTGTGGCTTGAGGTCCCGTGTTAACTGAGCATTTGGAATCTTCAGATGAATGGAGTTTCAGGATGATGGTTATTTTTAGCATTGTTAAAATACCTAAGGTACCAGCTCTGTGTAGCTGACCAGTTTGGGCTTTGCAGTAGTGCCTGAAAACGGGTAGAAGTGAGCAGTACTCTGTTCCAACTGCCAGACAGCCAAAATCCTGAAAAAACACCAAAAGGAATCTGCAAATTTGTCCTAGAAAAAAATTCAGGTGGAAAAACAGGAAATGTCTGTGGAAAAACAGACATATGGGAGCTCTAGTTCTTCCATAATCTTCCAGTAGATGAAGTCTGGGCAAAGAATTCAACTTCTCATAGGGTGGAGTTTTATCAATTTATTAAAAGAATTTAATGATGTGTGAAACCTGGCCTGGTCCAACCTAGTCCTCACCTAAAAGCTACTCTGAGAACAGGCTCCCCTTGTATGTGCATAACAAAAAGATGGCTCATACAAGAATGAGCAGACAGTATTTATTTATACCTGTGAATTCTTGATGTGAGGATACCATATAAATACACAGGCATACAGAGGTGAAAATTGCTATGGGTAATGGGCTTCTTCAAAAAGATATAACCAAAAAATTCTTATAGCTGTGAGTCAATTCACAAGGCTTTGTAAAAAAAAAATCTAAATTATATGTTTGAAGGGATTCACTTCAACAGGAAAACTACTCATTTAACTTCCAAGATCTGAATTATTGTTTTCAAGCAGCTGTCTAGTGGAGCTGAGGCTAGCTTAACAAAGGGGCTGACTGAAGATTACAGCTCTTGCTCATCTTCCCAAGTACTGAAATAAATAAAATATTTCACAGAGAGGACTGCAAAACTGGCTATTTTACACTACTCACACTTTCAGGTGAGAGGCTGACAAATCCTTTACCTTAGTGCCAAATTGATAATGTAAGTTTTAATGAAGATGGATAGGCATAAACATTATAAAAAAATTCTAGCGGATATACCAGGAGGTAGAACAGGGTGTAAAGAAAGACAAATAGAAAAGCTTGGTTTATTGAACTTAGATTAGGCCAGTTGTACAGTATTTCTTTGTATTGTAGGTTCTTCTTTATTCCTTCTGAAGCAAGAGCGCAGAATCCTTCAAGAAGTAATTCAAAATGGCAAAAGTAACATTTTTCTTTACCTCTACCTGGCAAATTTTCAGAGAGATACATTTACTGGATGGAAACTTCCTGCCTGGATTGGCTGTTCGTTAGTATGAGTAATGAGCAATCCATTCATCATTAGGGCTAGCAAGTTTTCCATTTCATCCTCTTCCCTCTTTAAGTGCATGATTTAATTCACAGCACATAAACATTTATGCAGAAACCTTGTAAAAGCAAACCCATGCCCAGAATTTTGGTCATACATGTATGAGAAAACTATAGGCAGGTGGAGAAACTCATTTTAAAACAAACTCATGTCCACTATTTTTTCACAATATCTAATCTCTCTATTCTGTGTCTGTACAAAATTTACGCTACTCTCTTTCCCTTTCTCCCTTTCACACACAGATATTTCACACTTAGCACTGCTTAGAGATAGAGCTGCTGCATACTTTAGAGGAAATTTGTTCCTGGGACAAATAGGAGCTCTGGGACAGGTTGATTTGTCAACTAGGTTGTAGGTCTAAAACTTGGTATGTCCCACCTGCAGGTCCCTGTGCTTCTCCTTGCTCTGACCCACATCACTTCAGGGATCCTGAGCTGCAGGAGCTGGGTGGGTGTATGGGGAAGAGGTGGCTCATGGTATTTGAGCACCCAATATTTGTCTCAGTGCAGAAGCAACTGTCTTCCTGTTGGAGGATGCCTGAAAGATTTTTAGCTTTCTTTGGCTTCTTTTCAATGAAGCCTTTGGGTTTCCTCTTGCTCCTCGGAGCTGAGGCTGTGGCATTGCACTGCATGTCTAAGACCATCTGAATGCTGAGATATGCAGGAGGGGCTTCTGATGGCGACACTGCAATGACTGTGGGGACTGCTGCTTGCCTTTTCTGCGCTGTGAAAAGCAACAAATTTCACAGTTCAGAGGAGTGGGAACCCTTCTTGCACCTCGGTGTGTGAGTTTTCAGCCACCTTTCCTGGGTTCTTCCTTTGCGTCCTCAAAGGTTAGCAATCTCATTCCACAGCCAGTGCACTTGGGGCAGAGGTAGTCAGTCTCGCCCTGCAATTCCAGCAGCTGAGGAACTTTTCATGGATTTTTAGTGCCTGTCTTAATTTAATATACAGCTAAACATGCAGCTATCCTGAGTGAACATTTATATGCTCTCTCCCAACCTTACAAAAAGCAACCTTTCCTTGCTATAAGTAAATGTGATTTCCTTTCCCATTCCCCAAAATCTACTCACAAAACTGATGCTTACTTGGTGCAAGTAGTGTCAGCAAGAGCCCTGAGCTGCAAGGCAGAGCTGTGAGACAGAGCAAAGCAGTGCTTTCTCAGTGAATACTCACTGAGCCAAGAATACTTTAAACACTCCTCCTCTATCACCTTTCCTTAAAATTGAGATTATTAATGAGTCACACTTACATTCATACTCTTCAGAGCACTGCTGTAGAGAGAAACAATAGCCAGGTCTCCCTCTCCTTCCTCCTGGGTGGGCAAGCAGCACAATACTAAAGCATTATCACATCAACTGCTGGGCTAAGAAGCTTGACCCACAGCCCTGTGCTAGTGAATTATTTTCCCTTGACATATGGCTTAAGGCTGAAGGATTTGAACACTTAATTGGTGCATTTTCTGCAAGGCTTTAAAGGCTTGGCAAGGTGAGATTCCTGCTAATCAGTGATACAGCTGGGATACAGCTCCTGCTGTGCATCACCAGCAGCCTCCACCTACACAAATTTATTGATCCTGTGGAGCTCAAGGGACTTGTATTATCTGAAGGTGTTAAATTCATCTCTAAGTGAAGCTGTGTAAAGATTGTGTTTCAAACATCTTTCATAAGCTGCATTCACTGAGACATGTAACAGCACTGGTCTGTTCATGTGTGTGAAAAAGAACACTACGACCTTCTCTCTCACATTATTGTGGTGAGGTGGCTCTTTGTTAACTAGGAAAACAAAATAAATTCCCTGGAAATTTTTGCCTGTTCCTACAGAAGTTACCTCAGGCCCTCATTAGGAGCAAGCATTCACAAAATTATCATACTTACAACACTTTTTTTGTCATTGAAATTATCATCCCCCACCCAAAAGTACTTCCATTCTAAAGGTGGGTCATTTGATGAGAAATCTGCTAAATTAATTATTGACACTTCTGGAAAACAATTGCTCAGAACATTCGTTTTGCATTTTAATCCTGTCCTTTAACTGTACTTCAGTCTCTGACTTGCAAAACCATGTTTTCTGTAATAGTCCTTACACTTTTCTGGCATTTTACTTGCTCTGCCAAAACTTCTCTAAAGAAATTCCATTACTTTCATTCTTACCAGAAACCTTGTAAACCTACTCTTCACTAAGCTCCTGTGAGCTGGAAGGTCTTCTGCACATGAAGAATTTGCAGGACAGACACATTATTGTTGCTATTCTGTTCTTCCAAGAAAAAATATTTTTCACAATGATCCAGCAAATATATTTTTATGACAGGACAATAAAACTGAAGAGAGCAGTTACTGTTCCCAACAGGGAGAAGAGGCTCTCCCTCGAAGATAGCTTTATCCAACCACAACTGACAACTATTCTGACTCATGAAAGATGTTCTCATGGGACACACCCCTGCAGTCACACTCACTCACACACACTTAGAAATAAAATTATACAGTCTTGAAGTATTAGGGCTGCTTTGGAAGGCATTCTGCACATATTTGTAGTAATTGAATAAAGTCAGTCAAATTAAATTCTTTTAAACACACAAGCACAGAAGAGGGAAGCCAAGGTTGGAAATGTTAGAGGAATGCATATATAGGAATTATTTCCAAAAATCTAGGTATCAGTATAACTGCAATTTTAATATTTTTTATTTATTTTGTTTTAATTCCACTAGGTCCTTTTCTCCTTTTCTCTGCTGAACACATATCAAATTTAGAAGATGGCACAAAATTCCTCTGTCCACTTTCTTCACTCACCTCCATTGACCAGCAATTTTATTAAGTTTTGTAGACTTCAAGCCTGCTTTTAGTCCTGTCATCACGTAGAAGTCCTGTGAGAGCTGGAATAAGATGATCCTCACCCACAACAAAGACAGAGATAACACTGCTTCTCTTTCTTTCTCTGTTTACACCAGCATCACCCACAGCTTTGCAGCACCTCTCTCAAATTTGTAAATGACAAAGACCTTCAAACAAAACCAGGCTCAGATTCTTAAAATATCTTTGGCAACTTAATTAACTTTGCACGCTGGCATCTCAGGACCGCCAATTGTAACATAGTTCAAAGATCAGTTAAAAGATCAGTTCTTTTTCTCTGCATATGGGAAAGTATTTTTACACTAGCAAATACCAATTTACACTCATTAAGTTCTGTGAATAAGCCTGCTGACACACCGGGGGTCCCATTGAAACACACTCTTCACAAATACAGTAGGTGTAGTGTTTACCCATTGCTTAACTGTGCTGAATAAGCTCTTTGACAAATAAAAGCTTTCTTGCTGTGCCCAGTTATCAGAAGGTGCATTACATGCACTCTGCTGCCATCACTCACCACCTTTTCTCCTCGTCCTACCAACAATTTTTAATTAGCAAACTTTCCAAACCAGTAGAACTAAATCCCTCTGCGCAGCAATGAAGTAAAACCACTGGTGTGAGTTGTCGTAATTCACTGGTTTAGGTTTCATGTATCTTTCATAATCCCAACATATCTTGCATAACCCCAATATCCCTCAGTTTGTAAGATTTTCTGCTTTTACAATATAGGTAGTAGAAGTTCAGAGTTTCATGTCAGGACAGTGAGGCAATCCAGCAGGGTGGCTGGCTTGGCAGGGCTGGGTGCTCCTGGGGCAGCCCTCTGCAGCCAGCTTAGCCACTCTCCCTGCCCCTGGAATGGTCAGATTCCTCTGAGTGAGAGCCATTTGTGGTACCTGCACATCCTTCTATTGGAAAGCTGTACCTGGGAGCTGTTAGTGTCCTCCCTGCAAAGTGGTTCTCATGGCACACTGTGTGTCATAACAGTCACGAGTCCTCTCCTGTCAATGAATTTCTGTCTCACTAAGGTTAATTTCTAACCCAAAATGTAGCAATATCAAAAAGGATAATGTTTTAGACCCTCCCATGATTTACACCATTTTATGTTTGTTAGTGCATTTAGGTTTTGGAGAGCAAACGAGGACATCACTGGTGACATTTGGAGGGTTCATGTACTCAGGACTTTACTGTGGATGTGTATAAAATCTATTGTCCACCTGGGGGTTTAATTTTGCTTTTATCACAGGCTCTGTGTTGCACATCTCTGACATTTCAGTTTGTTACAGTGTGCTAAGTCCTGCAGTCTCTTGACTTCTCACCCTTCTCACACTCTGCTGGAGGCTACAAAACTAGAACAAAGCTTGAACACAACAAACAAATGAAGCTTAGAAGCCAGAGAAAAGAAATCATAAAGGAGATTTTGCTGCACTACACTTGACTGTCCTTTTCCTGCAAGCCCTATACATTTTTTTTTACCAGCTAAATTTGGACAAGATGGTCTTCTTGTACACTGCAGAACTTTTACATGCATCTATCTAAAGGTATATAAACAAATGCATACACACATCTATCAAGATATACGTGAGAGTGTGTGTGTGTACTTGCATATATATATATATAGAATGTGCAGACACAGGAGAAGAATTTTATAGCTCTCTGATGGGATAAATGAGCCTGACACTTATATGAAAACTACAGTAAAATTAGACAGTGTTTGAATGAACAGAAAATGAGATGGTGGCCCTTCCAAACAAGTCATGCATCTTCTTTACAACACAGAGATACATACTCAGTATCTTAAGCGGTGGGAAAATTACTTGGAAGTATTTTAAGAAAAGGAGGAAGGGAGATCCTATTTTATTTGTTTATGTTTCTCTCTGTAAAACTCTAAATATCTTGAATCTATCTATATGAGGTCAGAAGAAAGCATAAAAACTTCTAACAATGATCTAAACCAGATTTTAATGTATATAGAAAGGTCAGTCTGAAACATCAGCTACTAGAGACTTTTCCATGGTTAGGTTTGAGTTTTATATGTTTTGCTGGACACCTAACATAAAGCTCTTCAAAGCTGCAGGATGTCAGACTTTATTGTTGTTAACACATGTAATGAAAAGAGAAGTGCCTCATAATAATTCCTCAGTAGTATTTGCTAATGTTGTAATTGGGATGTTTTCTGCCTGAATGTATAGCTTTGGCTGTTGGCTATACAAGAAAAAAAATAGCTCAAGAGAGGCCTCTTGGGGGTGTCACTGGAAGCCAGGCTGCACAAATCGTTGACAAAAGATAATACAACTTTATGGAGTCTATGCACCCATTTTTTCCCTGTGAATGCTTCATTCCTATTGATAAAAGAAACAGTTCTTTGAGTGTAGTAGGCTGTCTGCTCTTTGTTAACCATTAGTCAGAACCTTCCAAAGGAAAGACCTGCAAGTTTTCAAGCTTATTTCTGCTTCAAGCTTTCCAAGCCTTTCAAGGCTTGGTATGGTAAATATGCAAGATCCAGAACAATGTAGCCTTCTGCCTAGGCTAGGGCTGAAAACCCTGCCATTTTGGGTCCTCAAACCAACCAGAAGGAGCTGCTATTGTTACAAAGACGTGCTCACATATTTAAAAGTTTTACTGTGGGATTTTTTATGGGTGGGGTGATTTGTTTTTGTTGAAGGGCTCTCTAGGTCCTATACTAATCACCTATACACCTACATTAATCTCAAAAGCAGACCTGGCAATAGCTATGAAGAAATCCACTTTCCTGCTCTCTGTCCCTGCTGTGCAGTCAGGCCATCAGCATCCTTGCCAAATCCTCCCCTCCTGAAACTGTCCCTGATGCCTCTTCCACAGCCACATTGGCCTGAGCCCCACTTGGGCCACCCTTGCGAAGGAGGACTGCAGGAAAGCTTCTGTGTCTGTGGGTTTTATTACCTCTACTCATGGAGGACAAATATATTCAATATCTAACATTTCCTATGTTTTAAAACCAGCTCTGTTACAGCAGTACAAGAAGGGCAACTGACTGACCTCACAGCTGGCTTTAAAGACAAGAAGCCAGGCAGTTCTCTCTGCCCTACATGATAGCTTTCCTCTATTGCAGAGCAAAACAAGTCACCCAGTGTGCAGATGGGAGGAGTTCACCTGAGTCGAATTTTGGCTCTTTCTATTGCGAACAGGCTGTGCTTTGTGCAGGTTTCTGTTCAACTGAAGGAGAAAAAGCTTTTTTCCTTTGAAAGCTTCCTTCTTTGAAACACAAAAAGAGCAAAATAAGAAAGAATTTCTAACTGATTGCCCTATGAAAATGTCTCAGGATTGTACCAACAAAGAAAGAGTTGGAGGTTTTTCACTTTTTTTTAAATGTCATTCAAGTCCTGAGATAACAGGAAGCTGGGTGTGCAGTGGAAACCTAGACAGACCAGACATTGGATATACAGTATTTTCTTTCTGAGTCTTTCCCCACAGAATTTCCTTGCAACTACTAAACAAGGGTCTTGATAATACAGAACTCTCAACCAACCACATTTTGTTCAGGAAAATATAATTATTTAGAAGGGGTTTTCAATTTTGGGTTTTTTTAAGCAATTCAATCTAATCCTTTAAAATGACACCTTAATAAAATATTTTCAAAAAGAATTACATATTTTAAAACTCTTTTCCCCCTGTAAAACAGAGTTCTGCCCATCACAGTGGGAGGCACACATGAGTCTCCTGGCTATGTCTGTCTGTCACATATCACACAAGGATGAGATGGACTTATGGAATGGCCCAAAATGTCTACATTGCAATAGCTCTAATTTTCACATCCTTGGCTGATTTTGTCATTTGTTCTTGATTATACAGCTAGCAAGTGTAGGTAGCTGCTATAGCAGGAATCACATAAACATTGTGGTTCTACACTGCAGATACTGTTGAATACAGGCCCAACTCCCTGTTTTGTCTTCAAAATAAAGTGTGTGGTGTAATTTCCTTTCCCTTGGGGGTAATCAGTCCATCCTTTTTGCATACTGCAAAATCCAGTTTTCTATTAGTCTAACCACTGACAGCTGTGGTTTCAACAGAAATAAACAAAAGTAGCACAAAGATGAATGAGACTGGATGAAGTTATATTGTAAATGTTCCCTCCAAGGGGCTTTGTTTCTCACCCAGTGATCTTCTTTTCTACTACTGTTATAGATGGAGCTTGCAGGTGAAAAGTATTTCCCAAAACAGACCTTCTCAACAGGAGGAGGGCTCAGGAGAATCCTGAGTCTTTACTTCACTCTCAGAAATAAGACATAATCCTCTTGACCATAATAATTGATAACTAGAATTATTTGAATTAAAATTAAAAAATATCATCTCAGTGGCATGAAAAGCATGCCACTATTTCAATACACTTTCACCATCAGATGGGTTGCTCATACAGATATCTGGGGATCATTGCAGCAGAGGTCAGCTTGTTTGGTCCTTGAAAGAGAGTGTTTTTTTGAGAAGAAATGTATTCAGCATTGGTGTTATTTCAAATATTGAAACACACACACACAAAGTCCTTGACTGCAAACAGTTCATCAAGCTGACACATCTCCTTGTTTTATTTCAGTCAGTTACTGATCAGGGAAGATCTTGTGCCAAAGGAGTGAGGAGGACTCAGGCACTTAGTGTCTGGTGGGTGACAGTAAGTGTTCTGTGTTCCTGCTACAGACTGTTGAACTCGCTGTGCTTGCGTTTGCTGGAGGTCATGCAGAGCAGGGGCTCTAATTCATAGGTCACATTTGCAGGCTGCTGATTAAATTCGTCCTTGTTTTTTTGGTCCCTGTGTCTTATCCTCATCAGTTTAATGTTACCTTTCTCCTCACAGGACTGATACGAGGCTATGTACATTGATGTGTGTTGTATTTGTCATATCTGTCAAACACAGAAAGACTAGAAAATAAGGCAAAAGTAGAGTAGCCCAAATACTTCAATTCAAAACTGAATTTGTGGGTCAATAACCCTGGTTTTTTTTTTAATTTCCCATGTGAAGTTTAGTTGAACATATAGATGATTTGTAAAAGACGTACACTCTACTGTTTCAAATTGCTGAGAAAAATCATGGTTAACACCATGAAGGAAGATGATGGAAGACTTTTTTTTCCTTTTTGATCACCTGAAACCGTTTCTCTGAGCTGGCCTTTTTTCATATACTGAGTAGAAATCGTAGTCAACAGGCAGATTTATCTGATGTCACTCTGAGTTAAAACACAGAATTTTGCCAGAGAGAGAAGATAAAATCAGCAGTGCACCTATGCCAAATTTTCTATATGAGTTTCATTTATTTCAAAGAGAAAATAAGGAAGTTCCTTATATCTGCTTTTAAAGTGAACTGTCGACAGGGCAGTTCTGCTTTACCCTGCTTCTCTTCCAGCTTGTGCATTTATCTCTTTAGCTTTCCGAGGCATGTTGTCTCTCTTTGTACTGATAAGAATAATCCTCTGATTCTCCTTCCTTTCCCTGCAGTATTCATGCAGAGTCTGGCATAAACTGACATCCATATGGCATTCATCCCATTGAGCGGCCCTGGGAGCAATGTGGGGCCGTGGGAGGACAGGTCAGCTGGATGACCCTTGGGGCAACCACAGTGACTCTTACCCCAGAACTGCTGATTGCTGTCACAGCACAGCGTAATCACATTTTTCATCATCCTTCAGACCCTTTATTCTGGACACACTAAGCAGTTTACACCTTCTCCTGGGCTACAGTCGGCCAGAGACTGTACATATGCATGTTAACCTGCTTTCCAGGTAAAAAACCTTCTGACTTGGCTCATGCAACCTTTGGTGATGTAGGGGGAGACTTAATAAACAACAGAAGAGTCTGGAAGAAAAAAAAACTGTGATAAAAAGCCCACTGTACATCTCAAAGGTGTTTGCATCTGCATGGTCATCTGTGCAGACAGACCCCATCTGTAGGGGTCAGTCCTACCTTGTTGTAATGGTGGGGGAATGCTGAAATACTGCAGGGAAAGGCCAACTTGATGCTCTGAATTCCTCTCTAGATTTGCAGACTTGCTTGCTGATATATTGTTCTATTTGAGTGCTTTGTGGAGTTCCATTCACTATAGAAGGCACCATTTTAAAGTCTGGAAATCAGACCTGTTTGCAGCTGTAGAGACTTCAGCAGTTCCTATTTAATACATTCCTTAGGAAGTTAAAGATTATTTTCTTTCCACCCTCCCTGCAGCAGAAATTTTCATCAGGGAGCTGAAGCAGTGAATTCAAATCTACAAGACTTTCTGTACACCTTGCTGTATTGGACGATGGACTACTTTGAACTTGGTATGAAGTTCAACTGGAATTAAAATAAGGAGAGAAACCTGAGGAAAAACATTGAAAAATCCCTGTCTCAAGTGTATTATGATACTGTTATTCAAAAGATCCTAAAATAGGAAAAGCAGCAGAAATTTGTCCACTGCTATTTCTCAACTAATAAGAAAGCCTATAACATTTATTTCTACTGCCTTGAAAATCCTAAGAAGAATTTTCACAGCCTAATGGCATTGTCAAATCACACTCAATTGCAGCATAGTGCTAGAATGTGCTTTCAAGCCATTGTTGTTTCCAGCCTTGATTTCAACATTCTGCTTACAAGCACTTCATTATGAAAAGATGTGGAACACATAAAAAATGTAACTTTTTATTTTCTCGTAGGGCATGTGTGTTTTCTGTCTATCCTCAAGCTCACAAAAAGGCAGGGGAATTTGCACAAGAAGAGAGAGAAAATCTCAACAACAGATTGCTAAAGATCTGAACATTATCTAAACTACCTATTTACCCAGAGAACCATTTCATGTGACATTTCAGTACTCTATTTTTAAGAAGCAGACAAACAAAAACAACTTTTTTGCACAATCAGTTGTCAAAAACTGATTTTAAAAGCTCAGAGACAGAAACTCTTTCAAAACTGGAATTTATAAGGAATATTGTGAGTAGATCAGTGCACTTCTCGTTTGCAGTTATCTGCATCCCATGGAGCTTTCCTTACATACCTGTACAAGTAATCAGCTTGTGCCCTGCACAGATTTCTACTCACAAATATAACTGTCTTAAGTCCCATTTTTGCTCTCCTTGGCTGTTAGTTTAAAATATTCCCATTGTTTCTTCTCTTCTTTGTTACTTTCTATCGCTACTGCTTCACACATCTACTACATTCAAGAAAGCTGCTAGTTTATGGCTCTGGCACCTGAATCTTGCCTCTCCATACCCTCCATGCCCTCACCTCTGGCAGAAAAGGAGGAGAAAGGAGATAGCTGACTGAAGGACAAGCCAAGAAAATGAGAAGGACAACAGCTGAATAAAAAAAGGTAAGAAGCAGATGGGGAGTGCACAAGGTCATAATTCAGGGATCAGTAATGAGTGAAGGCGATTGACATGGAGACTGACATGGTTAAAATTATCTCTTCTTTGCTTCAGTGCCTTCATGTTGGTATGCAAAGAGGATCACTCTCACCACATATTTAGAACTTGCAGAACACAGCTCTTATTTTCTGCTCTGGGAAGGAAAATGTACTGCCACATCATTAATTTTGTCTGAGAGTGCCTTTAAGAAACTTCCTTTAAGGTTTGATGCAGTACAAGCAGCACTACTCCCAAGACTATGTAAGCTTTTTGTGTTCAGCCAAGTAGAGCTTGAACTTCCAGTTACATCAAGATGGGTAACACTCTTTTTCTGCTTCATATAAGAGAATATGTGTCCATCAGTCAGTGAAGTTTCTCCAGTCTGTCAAGTGATGCTCTTGCCAAGGTTTAAGCTTCTCTCCTATGCAAAGATAGGTAGCATCCTTTCCAGTCAACTCCTTCAAAGCTACAGCCAGTGTTTCTTTACAATAAGGCCTTTTATGCCCACTATATGATTTTCAGCTGAGGTCTTTCTTCTTGATTCCTTTAAATCCTCAAATTATTCCCCTTGACAGCTTAGGGGAACATAACAGAGGAATGAGTAACACCTTCCAGACCACACAACCCTCAGTGTGCAGTGATACAGCCTTTTGGGGAATGCGATAGTGTGAGATTTCAAGATGCCAATAACACAAAGCCCCAGTAAGGTCCATTCTTGTGGCTGAGACACACTGATTGCAGAAGGAAATCAAGCTATCATCACCACAAAGCTCTGTGAGTTCACTCTCCACACCATGAGGTACTGGATTATGACCAGTGGCTATCAGGCTAACTGTGGTGGGTTGCCTAGCATATGGAGGCTCCTCGCTACAGCTTTAGCAAAACTGCTTAAATCTGAGAGTCCCATTGCCTTACTCCTTCCAGACAAAGCTGATTAAATAATCTGAAAATGTCTACAAGCATGCCAACGTTGTGGAGGTCTTCAGTATCAGCATGACATTCAACACAATGCATCTCTATCTTGAAAGTTAATTGAAATCCCTGCGGGTAAAAAAAGCTTATGTAACATTTGCTTCACTCATGACTCACTGCGGGATACAGTGATGACTCCCAGCTCACTGTGATGGATAGGCTCAGAACAGCAGTGGTTGACATTTTCTGTGTCTTGGCCCTTTAATATGTTTTATGTTTGCACAGTTGCAATGAACATTCTCCACTGCCTTTAATCCTGGCTGATAAATGAAGCATGAGTCTCCCTCTAACCTTGGATACTCTCACAGCTGATGCTTGCTTGATATGATCTGCATTTTTGCATGGACTCTCTTGGAAACTGTCCAATTAGCTCTCTGCAGCTATTGGAGGAGCATTGCCATTGACTGCTTAATGCTTTTCCTAAAAATTATTAGGCATGCTTGCATTTTTATCATATAACAGTTATAATTTAACCAGTTTCCTAGGTTGTATAAAATCAATACAAAAAAGGCAAAAATTGGGCTGGAGATCCTACAGGAAAAAGCAATAGAAAATCCTTGGACAAAAAAAGATTCTGTCTCCTTGACTGTAAATTGGTATAAATCAAAAGCCGCACAGTCAATCTGTGTCTCAATAAAGTATTTATATATGGAAAAATGGTTGAATTCTGATGTCATATCTGGAATGAGATGAGCATGAAAAAGAAAATGATAACAATAGGAAAAATTTCTCCTCCTTTCTTGCTCACGTGTCAAAATTATACTTGAGGAACACTTGTGATGTATGGTTCTCCATGCGTCTTTCCCCTTCGAGTTATAACCTTTTCAAAGCACACACTTTACTTATGGAAAAAAGCTGCAGATCAAAGCATGACAGTTGACACCGCAAAAACAAAGAGACAAGGTTACTGGATCAAACCCAAGAAGCAAAACTGATGAAAAGCCTTCAAGTACAGAGCAGGCTGATGAAAATAAGTGTGCGCCACATGATTAGAGTAGAAAGGGGATGAAACAGAAGAGAAGCCGGAAAGACTGATGAAAGCCAAGGGCTGAAGACTCACGAAGAAAGAATAAGAAGCTGATGGCTCCAGACTAGGGTTTCATAAGGGGAAACTCCATAATGCATTTAAAATTTAGTGGAGAAACCACTGACCGTGACATCAAATCACAAGACAGAATTAGGAGGAAAGACACTGAAAAAAATTTCCTCTCAAGAGTATACTGAAAGTACTCAGAGAGGTGACAACTAACAAACTTTTGCACCATTGATCTGTGTGTATTTGAAAGCACATTGCTGTCACTTTGCCTATATTTTGTGCCCTGAAAATGGCTGGACAGCCCACAATTTGTGTAAAGTTAGCCAGCAGCTATAATGGGCTCTTATGCAAAATATGTGTATTCAGCTTTTTTTTTGTTGAAATTCCCACTACCTCCAGAAAGGAATATTAGAAGTTACACTCTTAGTCTGTAACTTATCCTTCAGTAAATATTGTGTTTTCATAGGTTCTTCTATGTAGGTAGGCAATGCAATTGCATTCCCACACACTTTCATCCCAGAAATCCCAACTCCTATGCCATTAAAAAGCCACTTTTAAATATTGTCTTACCCTTCTGCATCCAGCATGTGAAGTGTGGTTGAATGTGCGTCTTAGTGCTACCTTATAAAACCAAGTGAATTTAACCACAGAATCCTGCATTACAGTAAGATCTTTAAAACACCACAGAAACAGGAAACAAAGCAAGAAAGACTTTTATGTAGTAGCTGCCTTGAATTCTTCTGTCATGTTCAGGTACTGTTGTACTGTGCATTCTTCTACCCTGTAGGCATCTGTCAGTCAGCACAGCAAACATGAATGACATGAGGATATTGCAATGAGAGTTTAAACAGATTTCTGTCCGAATGCTTATGTCACTTCTAAGTCATGACTTTAGAGAGGGAAGGAAAATTTAAAACAGTAATTGCAAGAACTTGGCATATTGAGAGGATTGCAGGAGAGGAAAATTGGTTTGACATCAAACCACACTGTTTGTACCACAAACATCCCGCTAATAAAGGATGATTCAGTTAAAATCAGAATTCCTCCCCTGTGCAGTCATTCAGTCCTGTTCCAGTTTTACAAAGTGAGCAGTGATTTAGTTATACTTTTGATATTTACTTTTCTTTTTTCTAACTGAATTTTTGGTAAATTCAAAACTTGCCAGGAACAGAAGTCAGATTCACTGAAGTTTCAGATAAGGCAAGGGAGCATCCCCAGGCTGTGGAAAAATCCAATTCCCTTTTCTGTCAAAAATAGTTTGACCATATGTTGTCCAGATTCACCAGACAGAGCCTCATGAAGGCACCCACTCTGCACACTGTACTGTGCTTCCAAAGCCCTTCTTCTTGGAGGTATGATAAACCTGATGAACACACTCTGTCATGAGGGATTTGCTGCTGGGATGGAGGCAGAAAATTTGGAATGCTAGCATCCCCCTTCCCTTTGGTCTCACAGGAAAGCTGGTCAGGCCAATACGTACCCACCCACCACATTCCAAGAGGACCCAGTGGTGAATTGGGGAAGACAACAAAAGAGCAGAGGTTACAAATTTATATTCAGGGTAGATTTCGTAATAACAGCCAGGGATGGGGAAGTGAACATGTGAGCACATGAACTTCTATATCTGCTTCTCAGCACAGGGTGTTGGATTTTGTATACCTTATTTCCCCACTCCTGGAATTTATCTTTACTTTTCTCCACCCTCCTCTTACCTGGTACACATAGCACATTAACAGGCCACCACTAAAGCTGAACACTGCAAATATCCTCCTGAGAAGAGTACAGGTTCAAAGCTTCTTCAGGCAATAATTTCAGAGAGATCTTAGGAAACATGTCATAAATTACTCTTTGTGAGATCAACATCCCTCAAATAATTTCTATACATCAGGAATATGACTCATGATCCAGAATATTCCAGAATTGTACTTAAGTACTTTTTGGGTCTTGAGAGTATTGCCAGCCCCATATCAATGGGAGCAGAGTCTATAGATACATTTGAAGGTGTCATCCAGATGGGTCCCTTGTTCCTGTAATGCCTCAGATGCTAGGTAGGCTTTGCAAGAAGGGGCAGCTGGCATCTTCTATCAGCTTCCACTCAGCAGGGGCTCTGAAGCCCAACAGGTCAGCTCTGTATCCCAGACCACAATGTCAGCTCACATAAAGCATATCACTATCAAAACTGAAGCTCATTCGATGTGCCTCCTGCACACTGCATTGAAATGTGCCATAAGAAAGTACTTTAAATAGTAGTTGCACATTTTGATGTAATAAGTGAAGTGTCCTGATTACCATATGAACTCGGGACTTAAACAGATGTAAAGTGACATCCTATACTTGAAATGAAGAGAAGGATTTTCAAGTTTCACCGTGCTGTACCTTCACTAGATCAAATAAATTCAAATTCAGGGATTGTCAGGGTAGACAAAGAAATTGCCTTTCCTCCAGGCTTTCTGTCTTCTGAGTAATAAACTCAGAGTTACTTCATAGTACTATGCAGACAATAAAACCAAACCAAGCCCACCACATCAAAACCAACACACGAATATGTAGGAGTGAAAAGATATTATTTCTCTCCTGCTTCTTCACTGTTCTGAAATTCATTAATAGTTCCCCAGTAATGAAATGTCAATGACTTTTAGAAGCCACATTAATTGCTTGCATGAAGTAATTTCAGTTTAAGAAATTATTTTTTATGCATTAGACATAGTGACATTTCTCACACAGAGACAGACATAAGTACAAGATATGCAGCTAGGGAATTGTTTGGACAAATAATGCAAGTTTTACTGTAGATTTGGAAACCTTAGGTGAAAGAGCACTGCATGTTGATAAAATTAATTGAAAACGCACTTTTTGTGAAAAACTAGTGTGCAAGATTAGGACTTCTGATACATGGGACCTGTCCTAATAGAATTCTGCCACCTGAATATTCATGGGACAATGTGAGAAAAGTGTGATTGGGTAAAGTAAATGTGTCCAGAATCTAAGAAGCCTGGAGCAACACAAGCTTTCCACTACTGTTTCAGTGCTATTTGGTTGGCCTGTGATTCAATGCATATCAGCTTTGGTATGCAAATTTTGGCAAGCAAGAACACAAGTGCTATATGTTTATATCGTGCAAACATCAGTAATGGTTTGCTGCTCTTGATGACCTTTATTTTAAAATAAAACTACAAGAAAGTTTTACATTATTATTATTATTAGTAGTAATAATGCTATTTAAACCTCCTGAGTTGAATAGAGAAGGAATGAATGTTCTGTGTTAAAGCATGCTGATTTTGTCATTAAAAAAATTTCTTTTTGCTTTTCTTTATATGGAAAATTAAAAATTATTTAGTTGGCTCAGTGTGAGGTGGGCCTTGTAGATGTGAGTCAAGTCCTGCTGTTGGTGCACAGACTGTACCTATGGGAGAGAATACATCTGTATTGACATTTGTGCCTTGCAGGTTCTGTCTGAAGCCAAAGTGGCAGTTCCTGCTGAAAAGGATATGGGAGCCTTTTGCTGTAAAGCAATTGTGAGCAAATAAGTCAGGGCAAGAATGCTGGATCCACCAAGGCAGGGCTGAGTCTGGGAAACTGTGATCAGCAGCAGCTCCCGTTTCTCACACAACATCTGCTGCAGTGGGGATTTCTCAATACACACAGTTAACGTGCTGGCCCAGTATGATTCAGGAAGCATCTTCTCTGTTTCACTGGAAGAGCTCTGCTTCAAAGGGCAAACCTACTAGTCTCAGGAAATAAGAACCTGAAACTCGCAGAGAAAAGGATGTGGAGTAAACAGAGAGCTGGCAGATGTAGCTGCATGCCAGGAATGATCCCACCAGCCCATAAATATTGATGACTTTGCAGTCTCTGAATGCCGATTATTCAGGATGCTGAAGCCTGCAGCTGCACATTCACAGCTTGCTGCTCTCTGAAAGAGCATTCCTGAGAATGTGCATCCGCCTGTCTCAGAATCCCCCACTGCTCTTTTTAACTCTGCTGAAACAATGCTCTTCTCCTTCTGGAATTTATATTTTATCATAATAATTCAAAAAGGCAAACAAAATATTTGTTTTGCAAAACCCATTTGCAAACAGCTATAACAGCTTGCTACGAAAACAGGTAGTTATTAAAACAGAGAAGAGATAAAACTCTTCTTTTTCTTCCTCTATTCCATATATCTTCTTCATATAGCTACTTTTGTTTAAGACTGTTTAATTCAAATAAGCAGAAATAAATAGAGAGCACAGTGACAGTTCATTCATGGGTGTACCATGCATAACCTTAATGTATTTGGCAATAACATCAGCACTTCAGTTGGGTATGGATCCAGTTAAACTCTGAGACTCAGACATCCTTAAGAGAAATTAATTTAAGATTCATGCTGGATCCTTAATTCAATAGCCAAAATTGGAGCTGACATTTTGAGGATAATAAAGAAACCTAGGAAAGTACTGAAGTCCAAACAAGGACAAGCCAAGCCACAAAGTATTCAGCAGAGTATTTCAACATTTCTGAGAAAAAGTAAAATATTAGGAGCTCAGGGCTCATCAAGGGTTGGCTCAGGTTTTAAGGATAAAAGTTAAAAGGCTGCTATTTTACTTGAATTCTATGACAAATATAGTAGGGTCTCAATATTTGCTTATCACTCTGAAATAAATACTTAATTTTTTGTTATATATCCCATAGGTATACAGGTACAGATGTACGTATTTATAGCTATAGGTTCATATATATACACATAAAAACTCTATTATCATTGCACAGTACATGGCTAGCACAAACCTGTGCTTAAGCCTGATCATACCACATTAAGTAAGGTCTTACTCTACATGTATTTTTAATGACCTACCTGTGTTCTCTGTCTTGTGTGCTCCAGTAGGGTCATGATCTCTCAATCAGTGTTTGTAAAAATACTCATAGGTATAACAGAGATGCTTTAAGCACTCTGAACATGGCCCATGTGGAAAAAGAGGCCCGAGCTCAGGCTATTAAATCAGATCTATTCTGGACAACAATGACATGTGTTTTAAATTTTCACAGAACTTCAAACATGTATAAGGGCTTTCCTGAGAAGAGATGCTTCCCTTCACTGGGGTCTAATACAGAAAGTGCAAATTAAATTAGAAGTGAAATTGGTCACAGGGGTGTAGTGTTACTGCATCTTGCAAGGAATCTTGTGCCTCAAACAGCATCAAAGAATTATCATTTCACCGTAGGCGTTTTTGCCGTGTGTCAGACACCACAACTTCCCTGTTCCTGAAAGGAGTTTGCTGCTGAAATGCCTGTTAAAAAGTTTGGGCTTGACTTTCTGTTATAGATTACCACATGATTTAGAGGTTAATCATTTAATTGGCAATTATTTTTTAATATTACTCTCACCTTCAGGTCCCACTTAAATAGACATAAAAATGTTTTGTGTGTGACATTCTCAGATCCTTCTGGAATTTAACTTCTTGTTCGAGTTCAGAGCAGTCCTTTCTAATGCAGCTGCCCTAGCAGTGGTCTGTGCTTCTGTGTCCTGGTTTTGTTTCCAGCTAAATGGCAGTTCAAACTCAGAAGCAATTCCTGTTGAGCATATACATGGAAATCTAAAATTGATAAAATAGTTTGAAGAAACTTTTCCATGGACTCCTACTAAGGTATGTCAAACTGACTCTTTCTCCTTTGCTCCTTTCCTCTTTTTGTTTTTTTTTTTTTCCCGTGTCTATACAGTTTGCTTACTTACAGCAGGGTCATCACTAATGCCTTCCAAAACTTTACTAGACCTGGTGAAATTACAAGCAGCAAAATCTCAACACTGAAAGCACATCCAGGCACCGTACACAATGTACAAAAATAAGACACCAGGTTTGAATCCAAATTAAAAAAAATTGCCTCTTTTTCTTTTGCTTCTCTTGTATCATTAGCAACCAGATAAAACACATGTTTGAAAACTTGGGGCACAGTGATTGATTAGCCCTAGTCCTTTCTGTTATGGAAATCTCCGGGACTCCACACAAGCTGCAAGTGCTAACCACCTGTCCAGATAAAGCTCAGGGGACCTGAAACTCCAACTTCCCTCCAAGAAAATCTGCTGGATTGGCACATGTTCTTTTGCAGCTTAAGCTTTGTCCTGTGGCTCTCTGTTGGCTTTCCTTTCTTTAACAATATTGTTCTTGTACACTTGCATTAATATTAATTCATTTTTATTGAACATTTTAATGTTTTTTCTGTGTACTCCAGTGCCTCATGTCAAGGTTTTCTGCAGCTAGACAAACTTTCAGTTTTGCTTGACTGCAAATGATTCATCTTTTCTTTAACAATAATATTTATTTCTACATTCACTTCATAAAGTCTCAGTCTATTGACACCAGCATGGTACCATTACCAATGGTATAAACAAAGAAAAATTATAACACTGAGACCAAATCAAACTTGTGCGTAGTGTCTGTGGTTGAATTTTAAATGGATGCAGTTCCAGAGAGTTTATCCACATAAAAGTAATAATTAACATTCCTGAAGTAATAACTGCTCAGCCACATTTCAAACTGCTAGCTCAGACTTTTGCATGCTTCCAATATGAGCACGATATGGCTCAGTCTTAAAGCTGCCAAAGCACAGTAGGTTACACAGCATGCATAAAAAGAACTGACATTGCATTCAGTGGGGACTTTATCTTGTTTGAATAATCTTCCGTACAAGATTATTTCAGCATGCAATGTGTTTCATTTGAGCAAAGTCAGAGAATGCAAAGTAATGTGAAGTAATTATGCTATTAAATGTTGCTATTACTTTTTAAGCCCTCTGTCTCAAAGCAGAAATAGTTTTCTCAAGGCTAAAAATTGTCAGCAGAAGATCAAATGCACCTCTTGAGTAACCTCATTATAACCAATGAAGTTTCCTGAAGACTGAGACCTTACTCTCTGCACTCAGAACTAGGAAAACAACAGGAATGCCAATATATTCTTTTCTTCCACTTGGTATTGATTTGCATTTTTAAAACACTTCAATTTGAAATTCTCAAAATATTTTACAATCCTGTATGGAATAGAACAATTCTGTTTACCAGCAACCAGCAAATAAATGGCTGGTGGTACCTCCCTGTGCTAAGACCCACAGCTGTAACTGTGTCCTGGATATCAGCACCTGCCCATGTCAGCAGAGTGGCTGCAGTCCCAACAGCATCTGTGTTAAACTTATCTGGTCAGGGACAGAAATGACACCTTCAGGTATATTTAAAGAGAAACAGATGTCTAATGTTTGCCAGTAATTTGTGTTTTGAAAATTCTCTCCTGCAGCGGCAAACAAATCACAGTCCTGCAGTTTTGAGTTCATCCCCAGGGTCCAATCCAGGCATTACACTGTAGAGAGACTTCCTGAGACGTGTGCACAACTGCAACCTCCTACAGAAAAATATAATGAAGTACTAGGTTTAGCAGTGACTGTGAGCCATTCAGGCAGTAGACTGTAATTACCTCTGATTACTATTTGATGATCAGCTATGCTCAACAGGAGTTTGTAATCCCCTCTTCTTACACCCTACAGAAGGCAGCAATAGATAGTTATAGGGAATGAGGCAGCCATTGTCATTTTGATTGGAAATACCTCGGAGGCCCCTTATCCTTACAGTTTATTCCCAGCTAAGATCTAAGCATAATGGGGAAACCAAGGGGAAAGAAAGTCAGGATTTCTAATGGACAAAACATCATCTTGCCACTCCCCACAAAGATGTCCATAAAAGCTCTTTTCACTTCTTAAAATTTCATTATTATTTAACAGCTTAACTGCAAACAATTTTTCTGCCTTCCTATATTACTTTCTGTTTATTTTCCTGGCTTTTCCTTGTGCCCCAGCTCTCAAAGGGAAGCATTCCTTACAAGCATGCCTTCTGTTGTTGTGACAATGTCACATGACTTATTGTAGGAAAAACTTGCTGGGCCTTATAAGATAGAGGCTTACTTACCCAACACATGAAAAAATCCTATTTCAGACTTTACAAATGAGTATATTATCCAGTGACTGCCATCTGAGCAGTTATGCAGAGCCAGTCTGCTTGTACCAGCTGATATGAATGTGTCAGTCTGGTAGAGCATTGATACTTGGATGTAAAGTTAAGCTCCTGAACAACTACATACCATCTCAAGTGCTGTGCTGGATTGGAGCCACAGGACCTGAAGCAAAACTCATAGAACTTGATCAGAGTATTTTAAATAACTTCAGTGGATTCTGGATCAGGTCCATGCTGTCTGCTAGAGGTATTGGCTACATTTTTCCAAATAAAAGAAGTTAGGAATAATATATCAAAACCTTTGATCCAGGACTAGCAGGCCCAGGAATTAAGACTCAGTCCCTTTATATGATGAATTTACAGATTTCCTGACTTAGGAAACATGAAAAACACTGATAAATACTTATGTTGACATACAAATAAGTACAGGAGACCAAAGGGTAGAAAAGGCATTTTAATCCTCCAAAAATATTGAACCATTCCAGAGCAGAGAGTCTAATGATTTCAGTCCCCAGTTGTTTATATAGCCCTAAACCCTGTATCCATGATGACATTTCATTTTACATCATTTGTTTCTTTAATCAGTTGTGTTTTATAAAAACAGTCTTTCAGCCAGGTCAGCAGGGAATGTGCTGAGCTACCATGAGCAGCAACTGGAGTCACAGATTTTGTCTGCCTGCTTGCAGATGGAGCATATCCGTGTGATCCCAACGCAGCTGCCTGGGAAGCCCTGTCTGAAGCCGCTGTGGATCCCAATACATTACCTTGCCCAGGCTTTCAGCAGTAGGATGTGTTTATTCATCCCAAGCCATGGCCTTAGAGAACACTCTCAAATTGGGTTTGGCCCTTTTTGCTTATTATTTAATCCTTTTCAATGGGGCCAAGTCTCGCTTTCATAACTAAAATAGCACAAATTTCTTCTAAATGTCTGTGGCACCCTTCAACTCTGCTGAGAGAGCAGTTTTTGACCCTGTCCCATACTAATTGAATTGGTCCTTCTACCATGGCAATTACTGTAGTCTTTGAGTGCCTTCCAATACTCATTAAATAATGTGACTTCATATCCCTGAGGTGTCATTTCTTTTTCCCTCTCCTCCCAGAGGAGGTATGTGCACAGCAGAGCACCTTGGACTCAGTAACTTGGTGCTGTATGTTTGGCCATTTTTTTCATGGCAAGTTTCTCTTGAAATATGAATATAGTTTCCAGGCTCAAATGGGGCAAATATCTCACAATTTAACTTGCTGTGCTGGAAGTACTTCATTTTTTAAAACTAATTACATTCACCAAAACAGACAAATATATGAAAAACTCAGCATAAGCATATAGATAAAAAGGAGTTCTTTTAAAAAAACATTGCTTTCACAGAAACAAAAGAACCTAACATGCCCCTTAGATTTTTAACGGGTCAGCTACTGATTGGTATTTATAGCTGCTAAAACCTGTTTTCGGCATTGAACCAAACAATCCCTTGGCTCCAATTACTGTTATCCAGAGAGTATCCGAGAAGGTAGCAGCCACAGAGGGGCCAGGCAGAAAGGAAGAAAAGTAATTTAGTGATTCTTCTGATCCCTCCTTGTCCTATTGTTGGATAGTTTGACCAGAACCTTCCCAGATTCTCCTCCTCATACTTGTGTCCATTCAGTTTTCTCCAGCACAGCTATTCTTAAAAATACCCAACAAAAGACTAATCCATGAATTCACCTACCTTGGGGATTTTCAAGAAAAATTACCTCCTATCAAACATTTCTTTTACCAGGGTGCATGCTTGCATCTACTGAGTAACTATATGAAATTCCTTCCATCTGCTGTCATCACACCTGATTAAACATCACTTACATACTGTATTTCCAATATTTGTATTATTTTTATGCTGATTACTTGCATGCTGGTACTAATTAAAGAGCTCCAGCTGCAACTGCAAGAACACTGAACTTGTAGAATACCAGACAGAAAGATAGTCTCTGCTCCAAAGACTGTATCTGATTTAAATTGGACATGGACAAATGTTTCCACATTTCTCCTGCTATTTTTTCCCCAAGTGACCTCCAGCATAGCTTTGGTGGCCTGAAGCTTCCTAGAATGTCCTGCAATCTATCATGGTCCTTGGAAGTATTTTGAGGTATCTGAAGGTGATGCAAGACCATGAAAAAAATCTTGCTACTGAACTTACTCGTGAACTCCTCTTTCCACTGGAGATGAGCACAGGTTAGCACAGATATGGTTAATTTGACACATCTAAGAATTTCATTTCTGTACTGGTTTCTTGTTTGATTTACAAGTGAAGAGACAGAGCAGGATGTTTTTCCATGGGAAAATAATTTTGTGATTTTTTGACATGATTGCTGACTAAGGAAAGGAAATCAATTTCAGTCTTTTCTCAGCACTATCGTATGTTACATCATCACACAACAATCAGAGGAGTAAAACTACCTAAATAAAATGCATCACTGAGTACAAAACATATTTGCATGCTTACAGTGTTTTCAGTCTCCTATGATGGTGATATAAATACTAAGTTGAATAATGCAAGGACTTTCTTCCCTTTTTTTTTTTTTTTGCAAATATTTCTATCCTACCTAGGTTTAAATGGCAAGAATAGTTCTCAAGTTTTGTAGCTGAACAGCTAAGTTGGATACCTCTCTTCCTCCAAAAAATATTACACTGAATATATTGTGATTGAATTGAGAAAACAACTCAAAACTTACTCATTTATATGCTTCTTGGGTTGGACTTGCAGATCGTAGTAACCAAGATGTCCTTATGGCTGCCAATTCCTCTCAGCCCTGCAGAATCAGTAAGACAGGTTACTTTTTTTTTTTTTTTTTGCAAAGAATTAGAAAGAACTATTTACTAGATCTTAGTTCATTAGACTGCAGAGCTTACACAAGTGTCAGAGGGCGTTTTGTGGCCGGTAGGCACTTTATTGCTGTTAAAGACAACTGAGGGGCTAGAATGCCACGTAACCTCAGTGACATGCATTTATCAAACTGGCAGCTAAGAGACTTCTATTTATAGCATTGTGTGTAGATCTCTGGAAGATAACAATCATACAAACTCACAAGCTCATTTTTGTCTTTTTTTTTCCTTTCAGAGCAAGGCTGTGCTCCAAGGCTGCAAAATCTCTGAGACTCCACAGGAGTGTTACCATGGAGTTTCATGAGCTTGGGCTCAAGCCGTAAATATTTAAGTGGAAATAGTAAAATGAAAAACAAAAGATGGCCAGATACCCAAATGAAACCATCTAGAGCCTGCATGAGTTGGAGATAAGGTTAATGTGACATATGTGACATTCAAGATAAAGTAAAGGCAACATTTTAATTAACACATTTTCATCTCCTATCACAAAGCTGCACTTGCCTTCATAATGGAATCAACCTTTCTTTTGATATTAGCTTTCTCTCAACAAAAGCAGATTTCAGCAAGCAACTGGGGGGGTTTCACATATTTTGTTTTAATAAAATATAAATAGCAAGGACATAAAAATATGAATTTTGAAAGCCAAGCCTCGGTTTCCCAGTGGGAGGAAGTTCAAGTGTGCCAATTTCCAATAGCTCTGGGTTAGGATGCTGTGAGCATGCATGGTGTTTATTGACTTCTAAATTAGAGCAGTCAATCTCAAGGAAAAGCAGAGTAACAGAGGCCTTTCTTTCATGTGTAAAATAGTAACAATCTGCAAAACTTTACTGAATGAACTTCCACCATTGCAGCCACACCTTCTTTATCTTATTCTACTTTTCAGCTTTTTTCTCTGCATCTTTCAATCAATCCCATCCTTCTCCATAACCAGCAAATAACCCTATGTGTCTCTTGGATTGATTTATATTTATTATGCACTGCAGTCATTCTCCTTCATTTGTTAATTTTTTCCAGATGACTGTTAGTAAAACTGTGTGAATAACTCACAATGAACAATTTACTCAGAAAATCTACCTTCTTTTTATGTTCTGTTTTCCTCCAGCAAATTCTGTTTTGAAGTATTCACCCACTATAGGCTGGCATTGCCAGTGAGTGCTTGTGTAACTACTGTTAAGCAAGAAATGCAGTAGAGGTCCCAGCTTTATCCTTCAGACAGAGCTATTGCCCACCAATTATGAGCCAAACAAAATCAGTTGAGATGTCTGGAGTACAGCTCCCAGCATTTTTTCCTATAACTTGTCTTCTTCTGCTTCTCAAAGCCTGGTCCAGACCTTACAGGCTCCTATATCTTCACTTTGTCAACTGTACTACCCAGTATTTAAACTCCAATTAGTTTTAATTGTTCTTTTTCTGTGAAATTATCATACCTTAGAAACATACAGTCCCAGTTACAAAGCCAACAGTTGCTTTTTGCAGTACTTCTGCAATTCCCTGCTTGCATGACTGTTCCTGCGAGGAAACTTGTTACTACAGCATTCCATCTCAGCAAACACAAAACCCAGAGGAGGATGAACACAAGCCCACTGAAGCCTGTTTCAATGAGTGATTTTGTATCTATTGCCAATGTCTGTTCATTTGCTTTTTACAAAATAATTGACCTAGTACCTCCATTAGCTTTCTCACCCTGATATAAGGGCAGGAAGAAACTCTGCCCTTCTGTGTGTCTGCAAAAATTCACGCACCCCAGGACAATTGCATGGTGAGGATGCATCTCTTTTATTCTTAAAACTCTTTTTTTATTTTCCCAGAGTTCTCCCACAATTTTTGAATGAAAAATGTCTGCAGATTATACCTTCTTATCATACACAGTCGATGCAGATATTCATATACGGTTTAGATTATATTCGGAAAGCACATAGACACCACAGTGTTTGTGAAAGACTATGTTTGGTAAAAGAAGAAGAGATGGGCTGATGGATTTACCACCCAAATATTTGCTGATAAAAATGCTGAGACAAATTGCTATCCAATTATTTATCACTTATTTCTTTGGCAGAAAATAGAAAAGATACTGGAGAGGACATAGCCTCATTTGGTCCAATGGGCCATGGTTTACACTCACTTTACTGCTGTATCAAACAAGCCATCAATAATGCATTTTAACAGGACAAAATTCTGGCTCTGGTAACAGAAAAGCTCCAGTAAAGGCTGTGGTGCCATTTCATAATTACATGAAGGGAACTCCAAACATTCTTCTCTCTCTCTCTCCAGCTTTTACATTTGATGTGTGCCCTATTGTCTTTACCACAGAAATTTGAAACAAAATGTCAGACCTGTTATTTGCACAAGTGTCCATAAAACAGTACAGAACCACATGTAGAAGATGATCCTGCCGTATCTGGATGGGTAAAATATAAAAGGTTCTTCCATGATGGAACAGGTGTGGGTGCCCAGACACTGGCAGAGGGCTACTGGGGCAGTGTCTGAGGAGCAGCCAAGGGCTGTCCATGCCAAGCACAGCCAGTTTCGGGGGCTCCAGTGGCCCCACTGCTGAGCCCTGCAGCTTTGGGCAAGAGACTCAAAGAAAGGCTGTCAGAAAGGGCAAAACACTCTGCAGCAGCCAGGGCTGAGGGAAACTGGTGAGAATCAGTCCTGCAAGCCCCAAGGGGCAAGTGAGAGGGGAATTTTTTTATTGTATCATTTACCTCTTTTAGCACCTACTTTAGGAAATGAATCATGCCCTGAAAAATTTTGCTTCTTTCCACTGACTGAAGGCAGTCTGGCTTGGGTGTAATTATGAGCAATGTAGGCATCAGTATGTTCTGATGGATCCCTCCCCAGACACAAACAGAACCAAAAATGCTTTACTGCTAAATAGCAGTTGAAGAGGCCCTTTTGAATGATAGTTTCGGACTAAGACACTCTAGTTCTAAAAACACGTTTTTACCCCTTAAGGCTTTTCCTGGACTCTTGTCTTTGCTGACCTTGTTGATGAACACTGTGATATATGAATAAAATTATTATTACATTACTGCAAAACATATACATTTCATATAGAAAAATCGTATGCTGTGTTTGCTAGAAATTTTGGAGCAATCTGATGTTTCTTTAACAACCTGATAAAAGCATAATTTTTTTCCCAATTTTCCATTCTTATTGTGACTTGAACAATTTTGCTTCATTTGAAGTTCATCCACTGAGGGGATAGACACAAAGTTTAGAGTGGGAATGCCTGCTTTCAGACGATGCTGTGTTAGAATGGAAACCACTATGCTACTTGGTAGTTAAGCATCTGAGCCTGCTTCCACATGAGTAAGACATTTCCAGAGCCCTTAGCAAAGCCCAGCTAAACACAATGCTTATTCAGTTAATAAAAAGCACTGCACTTTCTCTCCTGACAAACCTGACTCCTGAGTGCTTATTAATACATAACATTGCAACAGCTTACCTTTTAGCTTCCGAATGCAAGCCAAAAATTTAGAATATCATGTTATGAAATTTTCTTCATTAAAAACCAGCATGCAGAATGAAATAAGTCTCAAGACTCACACTTTTCAGGACAATTGATATATGGGTTTGCCAGACCTATCACTTTAGCACAGAGACCATTTTTGTCCTTTCAATGTCACAAGTATGTGAAACCCACAGCCATAAAATAAAATTCAAATAGGACTAACAGTCAACTTTGCCTAGCAATTTTTCCTCCATAGAAAAAGTATTCAGTGGCTTGCACAAAAGTTCCACTGAGATCTCAACTGCTACATATCAATGGGCTGGTGAATTTCAAGGAAACACACAATTCTTTATTTTAATCATCTTTTCCTGTGTACTGCCTACCTTTATACACATATTTGATTTGGAAGCACTCATAGCTTTCATACCTTCATTAATCATTTGGAAGGAACACTGGGGAGCTTTCAGGAATTTGGGGGGATGACATCATGATCAGCATTCTGAAAATAATAATTAAAAATGACAGGAGAGCACAGCTGGGAAATAAAGCTAAATTGATAACACATTTTGTCTGACTAATTACAACTTTTTAACCCACAAATCAATATGAAATTGTTAAAATACTGTTGTGCAGTTGCTCTTTTATGAGTACAAATTCAGTGTGAAAAAATACAGAGGACACAAATACAGTAGATGAAATGCTGGTAAGAAAATATCTAGCCTGAAAACTTTAGTTCAGTGTCTTCCTGCTACAGATCACCCTGGGGAAGTAATTTCTATCTGTCTGGTTATTTATGAAATGATCCAATGCTGTATGTGCATTTCTTCTGCTGCCTCACAGGACCGAAAGACACTACACGCCTTCTCCCATGTCGTCATCATTAATTGCATTGAATATTACAGTCAAGGAATTCTGAGGGAATGAAAAAAAAAATTAAAAATGAAAATGAAAAAAAGGTTTAGTACTAGAAAGTGTCCTGGACACATACATGCAATAAGTCACAGAACACTGGACTGGCCTGTAAGAAGTACAGTTGTTTAGCAAAGTAAGCAGTTTATGCTCCTCTTATCAGGAATGACTTCATGAGCATTTCTAGAATTCTTAACTGAGCTCAGAACAGTTGATCCATGCTGCATAGAAATATAGCTGAATAGCATCCAAGTTTTTATTACTTTTCCAGAAGAATAATATGTCCTGGTTTTTCCAGCTGCAGATTGGGCAAGTTCCATTTAGTGAATGTTTTTAAATCTCCCAAGTATTAATGTTAGGAGTAACACAAGATTCATTAGCTGAGCTTAAAGTAGTTTTTGGAGGTGCGTTTGATGGAACACGAGCTCATCCATGATGCTCAGAGGACACGGCAGATTTCTCTCCATACAAAAGAGCAACTATTTGCTAACATATACATCAGGAAACCTTGGAGCCAGCCATTGAGATTCAGGACAAACTATGTCTGACTGAACACTAAAGTTTTAGCGTTTTGACATTGCTCTCAATTTTCTTGGGTTTTCGTCCAGAAAGCAGTGATTTAAAGACTAAAGGCTCTGTTTAGCAAAAATGTTCCACTGCTTTTGCAGTGCTTAAGCCAAGAATGTCATGAAACAGCTTTTTGGCACCCAGACGAGCTATTAAGCAGCAGCTCAGCTGGGACCCCAAACCAGGTGCCTCCTGCAGAGAGCACTCAGAAGGTATTTTCATGTTAACAGCTCTCTTCAACCTTGTTCCCCTCCCAGACTTCATTCAGGACTGTGACCTCTCTTTCTGCAAAAGCAGATCTCAGAAGTCAGTCCTTTCAAAGACAAATGGTCTTCGTCTGGAGCTCCATATTGTCAGTTGTGTGACCAGAGCGACTTCCCTTCCTGCTACTGAGATTGCTCATGGCTCTTTACACATAATAGGTAACAGCACATACTAAAATGAGCTGGATTTCTGGATATAAGCTGAGTAGTGGTTAATCAGCAGCTCCTCCAGCATCTTCTGAAAGTTTTGAGTGGGGCCCATTTGGTCTTTTCATCACAAGCCAAATTCAATGTGGTCATGAAGAGAGGAGGCAAATCAAAAAGGTATTTGTGGAAAAAAGGGAGATAAAAAAATAAAAGCTCAGTTTCACAACCATGATTAAATACAACAAACACTTTTGCCATCTGATTAGAGGTGAAGGAATATTTCCAAAAATATTTTCTGAAAGTCACCTAAATATTTCATCTGAGGGAGAGTTGGGAAAAGGGTGTTGTGATGGATAATAAACTTGCCTTTTTTGTGGTTTTGACCTTTTTCAATTTGTGGAAATATATTGCAGCAACACTTGTGAGAGTGGAAAGCTGTAAATAAGTATCACAGGATATCTGCAAGAACATCAGATTCAGGACCACAAGCACTCAGATGTGAAACTACTCAGAGCAATCAGGTTTATCCATAAACCAGGATATTTTAGGTGTTTGCTCAAAGCAACTTCAGAGCTGAGTGTTTTGCTGTTTGTCCTGCAGATAAAACAATAAGCAGTTTCATTGTAGTAGGCTGGCAGGAACATAAACATCTTACTGAAAGGGTTTTCTGACTTCAGTTTTCCTTAAGAGACCAGGAGTCTCAGAGTGAGACACCAACAACAGTGAGGACCATATGAATGCTCTCGGTATCAATAAAAAATCACACTGGTAAAATATTATTGTATTTATTAAGTTTCAGCTCAGAAGAGGAGTATTTGAAAAAAGTAGTCCCCAGCCAAGGGGACAGGTGGCAGGCCTAATCTTTTGTCAAAAGGGCCATATTAGAAGGGGAAGCAATTTAATGCTATGTCAGTGCCAATCAGTATTACTTTCATGGAAGACTGCAAACAGAGGACTCTCAGGCCCTTGCTAATTAATTCACATGGAGATATTGGTAACAGATGCTAAATACGTGATTAGTCATGGAATCTTTGGTGTCTACTTTAACATAGCTGTCACAAAAAATAAAAGGATTGTACTATTAGAAGCAAGAAGTATACAGTTTTGAAATTACTTACAAGTAATATATTCCTGCACTCATCATGATAGTTCTGCCCTACAGAAATTAAAGTACCATGTTCGCATTTTGTTCAGCAATTGTAACTTATTCTGAGCAGAACAAAACAATGTACAAAAAGTCTCTGCCTTTGGGAAAGCATGGCTTAGCTCCATTTTTTAATGGGAGACACATATCCTTTACTTCAGTTTTCTGTTGTGAATATCAATAATTTGTTTCTTCCATTTGGAAACATTATGAAACAGCCAGAAATATGTGTGAAACACATATTACTTTCTCAGTAATACTGCCCACCAGCCTGAGTTTCCTGTTCAGCTCTTCCTTCCTTGCTGAGGAGAAAATACACACATGGAACTCCAAAGAATCAAAGATTCTAATGTTAAAGTTATGTGCTGTTGCAAGCTAGGCCAGCTCCTAAAAAGCATGCAAAATCAGAGTAAATGAAGCCCAGTCTGGCAGCTGTGAAAACTTTCACTTCTGGTGCAGCCAAAGCAGATGCTTCAGCTCAGAGCAGCATTCAGCAAAGCAGCCGCCAGATCCTGGGCCGTATGGATGGAGGGTTGTCCAGGCTGACACTCAGTGCCAGGGCTGTTCTGTGTCCCATGCCCTCTGCTGTGTTATTTACATAAAGTGACAGAGCTGGAAAAGCATGTGGGGATAAACCTGGCATGATCCTGAAGGAAGATACTTAAAAGACACAGCTTAGCTCAAGTAATTCCAACCTTCAAGGGAGCCTATAAACTTACATACCAAACCCTCACACAGCTGAAAGCCACAAAACACACACCACATACCTCAGAGGGGATAGGAAGGGTTCACAGGTGGCAACAGAACCCAGTGGTTGTCCAGGAGTCCCTCAGCTCCAGCCTGGGAAAGTCTGGGCTCTTTGTGCATCCAGGAGTCAGGACAACCTAGAGGATGACTCTGGGGCCTCTGTTTATCAACAGCTGCCCATCAGATGCTCCAGCACATTTTATTTGAGGAGCATCTTGTTGCTGGTCTCTTAGCATGGCCCCAACATGTAAGCCCAAGAGGGAAAAAGCTGTGCATGTGTGCTTGGTATTTAGCCAGTCCCAGTACACCTGACTACACCTTTTATCTTCTTCTCAGGTAATGAATAAAAGAAAAATAAAAAAATTCAAAATTGTTATGTGTTTAAAAAGTGAAAACATTTTCTAGGACAGGCACTGTGTTCCTTACAAGAGAGAGCCTGAATCCAGGGGGTGTTTGGCTGTTGACTTCAGTACAATAGATTTGAGCCTGACACATTGCTAACATAAAATCTTCCCAAAAGGCTTGAGCAAGATGATTCTCCAGCCTGTAGGACAACATGGGAGAGCAGGATAACAGTAATCACAGAAGTTAACAGCAGCAAAGAGCAGAGAGTGCCTGAATTGGGACTGTGAACACAAAGTTTTTAAGTATGAATTCTGCTGAGTCTCACCTTTATCCAGAAAAAACATAAATACATGCATATTATTAAGGAAATGGCAGGGCTATTAGTGAAAGGTGAAATCACAAATGGATTTCTCTAAACTGAGCCTAGCTCTCTGAGTGAAAAAGAAAGCATATATTCTCCATGAATAGAATATTTTGTTGATAGTAGACTATATTAGGCTCTGTGGTGTGCTTTGCTTTCTCCACTGCTTTAACTGTGTGTTTTATCATATATTTCCAGGTGGTTTCCTGTGCAAGGTTCAAATGAGCCTAAAAGTTGCTGAATGAAGTTGTTTTTCCTGGGTGAAAAGATGGAATGTTTGAAATGCCTTGCAAAGTCAGCTAATGTAGAAAGACATTCCCATTAAAAGATCAAATTCCATTCCACAGAAACTGATTTACCTATTATAAGAGTAGGAAATAAATGAGATATAGAAGATAGTGTGTGTAGTGAAGAAGACTTCTCAGGGGTGCCAATAAGGTATCACTTTTGCTTTGCTAGGATTGTTGCCTTTTTATCAGGTGAGGCAGAACAGCACAGAAGAAAATCCTAAATATAACATGAGCTTTTCCTTCCCCTGTGATCCCTGCTCTGCTCAGGTTTTTCCACTGCTTGAGTTCTCTTACCTTGTCTACCCACGTTAGCTCCAAGTATGGTTTAGTGTTTTCAAAGTTGTCTAAGAGGAAAGAAATCACAGACCACCTCAGAGAAGGAGAAGAGAATCTATGTCCCTCTTGTGCCTCCTGGAACTGCACTGTCTTTTCCCAGAGTATTTCCCACGATGGCCCATTCTGCACCCTACCAACATAAGCTCTGAGAGCCTTGACCAGAGATGCATCTCTGGACTCTTTGAAAGACCGCAGTCATTCAGAAAATGCAATTTTTCCTTTCATACAGAGCTTTAAAACAAATAGCAGGTTTTTCTGAGAATGAAGCCAGTTTTCTGTGCTTGTTTCTGGCTGCCTACCTATATACACAGTCTGGCTTAGCTTATCCTCAAAACACAGGATTTAACTTGGGGATAGAATATTTGGCAGTTACATTAAAGATGTAATGAACAAATCAGTTTGTCATCAGTTTGTAATGGTACAAACATTTGAAGTATTGCAAGACAGCTTGAATAATATTGTGCTCTTCAAAGTAAAATGTTAGCGTTTGGTTAGTGGCAACAGTGGGTAAAAAATGAATTCTTGTTGCTGGAATGTTACAGTTCTGTGAGGTTAACCACACTTTGGCCAGCATCAAGCCAGAAATTAGCCTCTGGGCTGCTAAGACGGAAGCCTAAATGTGCTGATTTGATAAAGAAACACTCCAAGGTTCCAGCTGTTTGAGCCCATTCAGAGAAGGGATAAAGGAGTTTAGCACTAATTTAGATTTGGTTAAACTAGGTCTAAAATTGCCCCCTGCTATGTTATTGATAGAAAAATATGGTACATCTGCTCATTATGATTGTATACCTTAATAAGAACCCAAATTCCTTCACTGAATTCACACAGCTCTGGGGAATGACAGCTGGAGTCATGTTTGAGCACAAGTGGTTACCATCAGCTCAGCTCCTCAGGCAGCTCTTGCCTAACCAACAGGAGCTAGAGTTCCTGCATACCTCCCATTATATGGACTAGTTTTTAAATATTTATGAATTTGCTAAATTTAAATCATTCAGGCAGAACAGCTTATTGTTGCAAAATTTGTTTCCACTTATACAGTTCATTAAAGCAACAGAAATTTGTGCATGAGTGTATATCTAAAAAAATCAGACCCTTCTAATGACCCAGGCATGGTAACTAATTTTATGGTGGAGAAACATCTGTATTTTATCTGTTTCCTGTAAACATTTAAAGAATCTACAAGAACTTTTCCCCCCTGTAACCAGTCACTACTAAGCCATGACAATACAAAAAATCTGCACATGCTTGACACAGTATTCTTGAAGTCCCTTTGAGTCTTCAAAAGATGCTTTTGTTCTGATTGCTGAATTTAAAATTTTATTTTAAACTGAAAACAATTCTACTTTCAGCAAGATGAATCATAATAATGGTTTTGACAGAAATGTCTTTAACCTAAATGAGAAACACGGCACTTCATTTGTCATTGGCTTCTCAAAAAAGACCATCCTTACAAGTATCTTTATGTTTATCCCAAACAAATTCCCTTTTATCTGTGATTTCTATCAACCTATTTCAGGTCTGAATTATTTATGGGAACTCAGATGTGAGCATTTTCCCACATAAATTCTTACTAAATTAAGAAACAATACTGAGCCTTTTGATGCAAAAGAAGAATCTGTGATTTTATTTATTAGTTAAAAAAAAGCTTAGCAAACCTGAAAGTGCTAACATTGAGGAAAAGGTTTAGGAAGGTTGTAATTTGAACACACTGATGATTTTTTTTTTGATTGCCCTTGTTTTAGCAAAAATTTAATTTGATAAGAGGACAAAAACTGTTTATTGATTATGAAAACCAGTCAGAATGCATGAGACACTTTAATACATCATTAAGTATGCCCTTCAAATGTAAAACTATATACTCAAATAGTTAAATAAGCTTTATCTCATGGAAGGAAGGAAGGAAGGAAGGAAGGAAGGAAGGCCGGCCAGGTGAGAGAGAGAGAGAGAAAGAGAGAGAAAGAGAGAAAGAGAGAGAGAGAGAAAGAAAGAAAAGAAAAGAAAAGAAAAGAAAAAAGAAAAGAAAAGAAAAGAAAAGAAAAGAAAAGAAAAGAAAAGAAAAGAAAAGAAAAGAAAAGAAAAGAAAAGAAAAGAAAAGAAAAGAAAAGAAAGACCTCTACACTGTCTCACCACAACAATTGCAAGGAAACAGCTACAAACATCATGGTATGTAAAATAATTGGGGAAGGACATTTGTATTCAGCTTTTACACTTAGAAAATTCTACAGTATGCTTTTTTGCTAGGTTTTATGAATGATTTAAGAGGGTCACAAAAATAAAAAATGAAAAATAAAGTAAGTGTGATATTTGAAAAACAAACACCTAATTGTTAAACAAGGTAATTGGGTGTCCAGTGTGCAGCAATGCTTTGTGAAATCAAAATTGCTTTTGATTTCATGGGAGTCAATGGAATGGAGGAAAATAAATTAGCGATTACAAAGCCCTTCAAAAATTCAGGGAAGTTCTTGCTCCAAGTTCCTTGGAGCTTTGATTATGTATCAATTTGGCCTTGATACGCAGCAAACAGGCAATATTCCACCTGATCTGTTCAGACAGCTGTCTACACAGTAACAAAAGAATAACCTCCTCATACAGACACTAGCTACTGTCCATGTCCATAACAGGAAGCAAAGGAAATTACCCACAGCACAGAAACTGATTTGAAAATGTACATCTCTATCAGTATTAAGAAAAGCCTTTATTCAAATACAGTTAACATGAGTATAAGATACACTAACAGACCCTGTCTAAAAGGTGCTCTCTCACAACAATTTGGGCTTAATTTCTATGAGCAAGTTAAAAACACTCCTGTTTTGGTTTCAGCTGGGCTGGATCAGATTTACCTCACAGAGAACCTGCATCAACAGTGGCATTGATGCAACCCAGAGTGGGGGCACTGCTTCCCTGTGCAAAGGTGCTGCTAGCAGCCAAGGGTGTAACAAGGGTGAGGAAGGAATGTTTTAAACCAGTATCATCACTGAGGATCATCACTGGTCATGAGGTATAATTACACCAGGTCTTGGATATTCTGTACTGTGCAGAGAGGTTGATATTAAGGAACTAATAGGATGCACATACTTTGAAAAGGGATTTTCTCACTTTAAAGCATAAGTTAAAGGAAGTAACTCATACCTCTTACAATAAACTTGTAACGTAAAGCCATCCCCCACTAATCTGTGATCGATTGTAATCACAACTGTGTAAATAGCAATAGACTGGAAAAATTGCAGTTAAAAATGTTTACATTTTCATTTTAAAAAGCATCCATTTCTTGTTGGTATGAAATGGAGTCATCTTTCTGCTCATAGTTAGGAATCTGCTCTGTGCCTTCCTAGACACTGGGATCATTTGTGCAGCAAACAAATACCCAGTGTGGAAGCACTCTTCCTGGTTTTAACCATGTGTTAGGCAGGCTCTGAGAAATAGGAAGAATTATTATTTGCCGTATGAGATGCTTATTGTCAAAGAATCTGGATATTTCATGAGGATGATTGAATCTGTCTTTCAGCATTTAACAGAAGGTAAAATGTTGTTTCTGTTTTAAAAATGGAAATAACCAGGAGTGGCTAAGTACCTAAAAGCAGACAACTTGGAACTGATTTTTTAGAGTACTTAACATTTTATAGCATGCTGTAGTTGTGCATTTTTACAGCACAACCTGTATTGACTCAGCTGCCTTTCTGAGAGCTCAGCACTTCTAAAAGTCAGACCTCAGGTATTTTGAACTGGGTGTTCAGATCTGAGGGAAACACAGTCAGTGACCACCTGTGAAAGTGCTGGTATGTAATTTGCCCACCACTGCCAGCACCTCACTAGCAGGGCAAGGGACCAAAGTAGTAATCCACTCTCTGAAGAACAAGATTTTCCATCTTCTCCCTAAATATCTGCCTTACCTTTGGCTTCATCAAGTTATGGGCAGGAGTATTTTGTCATAGATGACTTGCAAACATTGATGGTCACTTTTGCGAAACAGTATAAATTCAGTGTGACTTTTCTGTGTAGCACTAGACAGAAACCATACATTCTGCAAGATGCTGAGAGCTTTTTGTGAGACAGGAGACATTCACTTTCTATAGTGCCTGACTTGTTGAATATGGCCTCTGTTATACTGACTGCAATTCTGCAATTTTCCATGAAAATACTGTCCCTGCATTTTACTTGTGCAAAGATTAAAGGAAGACATATGGAAAGCACAAGGCAAAAATAAAAAGAAGAAGTAGAATCATATCCTCTGTTACACACCATGATATTTTAATATCATGGGAAGTCAGCCCATGTTACAATACTCTATAAAATACTGACATGAAGCTGCAAAGCAGATATAAAAGACAAAATCTGAAAATAGAGGTGACACAAATGGTATCCTACAGCTAAGCCCAAGAAAACTAGACTGTAAATTCAAAAGCTACATTATTGTATTATTTTGGAAGGTTTTATTTTATTTTATTTTATTCCATAGTACTGTTTAAAAAAATAGCATAACTTCTATCATCATTCAAGTATCAATTATTATCTCATAAAGCCACCACACTTAGTCTGGCAATGTTTTTTAGAATTGTTTTTCATGTATTAGAACTGACAACTCCTGTGCATAACCTGTTTCAAATAAAATTGATACTCACTTTTAAGCCACTCTGACCAAAGCTTACATTTTCCTCTATGGTGTAAAATTTCTGACCTTAGTAACACACATGCATGCAAAGCTGTCCTGAGCCATCAGGCCTATACCACCAGAAAAAAGCAATCTGCCCAGGATAAGAAGGAACAGTCCTCTCTTTTTTGTGATTGGTTCTGTGCTTGTTTGCATCCCTCCAGAACTGAACAAAGCCATGGCCAATATTGATATTACTGATTTGCTGCTTGAAAAGTGCTTTGTCCCCACCAGAGAGCTGCAGAGTTAATCCATCACCTGAACAAATGCAGATACTGTGAGATGAAAGCACTGAGTGCTGGTGGAGCTGGCTGCAAAGCAACCTGCTCCCACAGCAGGGAAGAGCAGGAACGCTGCCTTCGGTGACAGCCCACAGTCAGATGGGCTTAGCCAATAGTGAAACCACAGCGTAAGCCTCCCTTTCTTCACTCCTGGCTGGGCCAGCCCAGAGCACAAAACCCCAAACCTTTACTAACAATATATTATGGCTGGGAAATGGAGCATGCACTGAAGTGTGTGTTTACACAGATATTGGTATGTTCCCAGCCAGGAAATTCACACAAGCTGCTGAGGAAAAGTGTAGCTGCCATCTCGTAGCTATTCCTGCCACAGAAGATCCTTCTTTCCATTCAGAATGAGTCATCATATGTGAGTTAATTTGCAATAAGAAAATGCAGAAATGTTTTTAAAAGTTGAACAAGTTAAATCTTAAAATGTTGTGATTATAAAAGCAAAACATTTCAGCATTTCTGACAATTTTTGCAAACATGCAGCTCAGCATTTTGTTTTCTTTTTTAGAGTGAGTTGTATGGTAAAAAAGATCCATTGTTTTAAACCTCAAGAATTACTGCAAGATGAAAAGGAAGAAGATAGGGTTTCCCACCCTAGTCTAGTCAGCACCTTTCCTGACTGTGCTCTCTCTTCTGTTCCCAGATTTGTGTAGCAAAGCCACACAGAGTTTGAGGGTCCCAGCAGGGTTTACCAGATCATTGCTATGTGTGGCTAGCACAGGTTTTTCCCATGAGAAATTTTCTTGTGTTTTATAAATAAAGATAAAGTTTGGATGTTGTTGGAACAGTGTCCCAGAACTTGGACAGTGCAGGCCTGGCCAATCAGGCCTGGGGGAAGGCTTCTGACTGACCAATCTGGGTGACTTTTGAGAACTCTATATATGTGATGAAATCAAAACAATAAAGGTCATTCCTTCTTGCCACTGAGAACTGGTGCATTCATTACTCTGCTAGCTGCTCAACAGCGACAGCTATGGCATGCACAGGTACCCACTGTCCGTGCACACAAACTTCTCCTCTGGTGAAAACCCAGCTCTCTGTAAACAGTGGTCTGTTACAACCACTTGTCATGGAAGGAAAGATGCTTCCTATATGAGCTTCACTGTGAAGAATTTACATCACTTTATAACTATCACCTCCTTTAGTCCCATTACAGCCCTGGTAATTGAACAGGATAATTTGTCAGAAGGGAAAATTAAGTTATTCAGTTCTGGCATGCCAAAATTTATTGCCATAGCCAGTGATGAAACCCGAACTTCCCTGTTCCAAAACATGAACTCATGCCCCACTCACACTGCTTCCCTGTTTTAGCTGGTTCTTTTCCACTTTCTTTAATATTTAAAGAATGGCAAGTAAATTATATAAACCACTGTCCACTTGAATGTATGTCTCCCTTTCTATTATCAACACTTGTAAATAAATTTATTATTTATGCTGTTAGAGTATTACCATTTAATCCAGAGTTTTATATATATCTAAACCTACTAAGCATATGACAGCACTGCTCAAATAATGATAAAAATTCACCGCAACAAAAATGATGTGAACTTTTCTGCATTCTCTTCTGAGCCAGTGTTTTGGCTGTCTGGATAGTAATGAGGAGACAACAAAGCTAAGAAAAATGAAGTTATGAAAATGCCTTATGGCAGATTGCATGTCAGTAGGAAATGTTTACACTTTCATCAAAAAGAAAATATTTGGATATTTAATATTGAACATATTATAGTACACGGAGAGACAACAATCATAGCTGTTGCTATACATGTGGCCTAACTAATACAAACACACTTGTTATTTATGAAGCAGTAAAATAAACCTAACTCTTCCCTAAGGTGATATTTTATTTAAGAGGTAAACTTATAAAACCATTTAGGTAACCATATAATTACTTTATAAGAAACTTGAGGGCTTCTACTCTGCTGGAAATTTTGTATGCAGCCTTTTCATTTTCAAACCTTTGGTTTCTCCTTGTACAAAGACAGATCCGTCCTATCAGCAATAGCAGAAGAAAAGCATCATGGGTCAGAGTGATGGCAAGAACTGAAGACTGTAAGGTGCCACCAACCTCCCCTGGTGACAGAGGATGCTCAGCACCTTTTGTGTCAGCTCTGTCTCATAGGATGTCCTGTGTCTCATTCTCATCTGTCCTGTCCAATTCCTTAATATAATCTGGATTCTATGAATAAAATACTTATTCTGCAGTGCCTTAGGTGACATGCAGATAACACTTCTGTGAATAACTGAGCAGACTAAACTAAAATGCTTTAAACTATAAAATCAGAAAAAAATAGTGTTAAGCCTTCTTATAGGTATGATTTGAAGTATCTAAAAGCAAAACTATGGGTCTTTTGTGAACATAGGTGAGAGGAAAAGGGAGTTTTCTCTTCAGCCACAAAAGAGAGACAGAGGTATTTACTTACAGCATTGCACAGCCTTGTCTGTGCCCAGTTTGTTAGACTTATACCACAGGACACTTGACAGCATAATGACATAAAATTATATAAAATGCAAAGGAAAGCAAACACCTATTTTGAAGAAATACCCACTTCGCACTCAGTTCAAGTGCCTGCATCTCCAAGCTTAGCAATAGCAAATTATTTCAGAACAAAGTATACATTCTGCTGGAAGGGTGGAAGGGCCATGATATATAGTTCTATCACATTACATGCTTACCATCATGAATATCAATCTTCACATTAAAGTCACAAGGGCTACTATTGTTCATATCCTTTCCATTTTCATCCCCCATCTGAATATACTCTTCCATTTGAAAAAATAATAAAAAAAGGCCTTGAAACATGCTGGGGCACAGTGAATTTAAAAGAAAGAAGTTTGGTTGCTATTCCTTCCAGTTGTGAAACAGGAATTGCTTTTGTATGAAGCTGGGTCTAAAAGAGTGAGACTAAACATTTATAAAATCAAGTAGGGATTGAAATATAGCTTTGTGGTTACTAACATTTTGCAGCAGCATATCAAGTTTCACATTTCATCAGCTGAATAGAGTCTGTGTGCTGTGCTATTGTGGTTCAGTAGCTGACAGCAGTCAAGTAAGTGCTGCTCTCTTCCTGGCTTAATCATTTCTATTACACTCAGTGTCAAAACAATAATGTCAGTGAAATAGGCTTGCTGACATTATAGATTAGAATTGAGTGATTCTGAATGTCCTGTGACTGAATTGCATTTTATTTCTAGAAAATTACACATTACAATTGCAAATTAAAGAGGTTAGATCTCAACAGGCTGTATCAACAAATATGGAGCTGTGGACTCCATGCTGCCGGGGAGATGATCCGTCATGAAATTCATGAGGTTTAATGTATACTAACAAGAGAACAACTGCTGAAATACTCAGCCATGTGTTGGAGAGCATCTGAAGAAAAATCAATTTTGTTAGGAGGGATTAATTCAGCTACACAAGAGGTGAGAATCCCTGGGGTAATCTCAGAGATTTAAAGGATGTTCCAGAAAAAGAAAAAAAGAAATCGTAGATTTTCTTTCTTCCATCTGTGAACCACCACAATTTATGGAGACACATCTCCTGAGACTCACTTAAGGAGCATATTCAGAGTTTAGAGAGCAGCCACAGTAGCAGGCGGCAGAATTTCTGTGTGACTGACAGCTGCCAAATGACAAGAAGTAGCATTTAATTACTGCAGTCATCAGGACACTTACTGAGAAAGAGCAGGGCATTTCTGTCATCTACCCTTTGGATGGCATGGACAGCAACTATGTCCCATAGTACTCTCCTTCTCTAGTCTTATAATATCCAAGTGTAAAACACTTTTGCCAGAATATGAGAAGCTTTGAAATAGAAAACATATATGGCCTCTTAGAGTTTCGCTAGAAAATCAGCAAATCAGAAATTACTCTGGAATTTACAAAATAATCGGAGGTTGCTCACAAACAAGAAAGACCAAGCTCAGGCAAACTGCAGCAGTCAGTCACAAACACAGATAGACACAACATTGACTAGAACAATGGATCAGCTTTGTTCCTCCCAATACCTTGTAACCTCCTCAAAAATATTTGTAGTGAACATATGGAGCTTCTCAGATGACTAAAGATGAAAATTTCCAGTTATAGCAATCCTCTCATTCCACACTGCTTTGGTTTCTTCTTGTAGTAAACTTTCTTAAACTATGCACTCATAATTAGAAGATGATTTCCCAGGAGTTGGTATTCTATCAGCTAAGGCAAGACAAATATTAGATGGTTTGTGTGTTTGATTTTTTATGTATTCTTCTAAATGGGAAAGTACATTAATCTTGTCTGAGCAGGAAGTAAAATTTATTCAGAGCAGACAAAAGTTCATATGAATTCAGTATTAAGGCACTTGGCTTCACCATTTGCAAGTGCTGCCATACAAGTAGAAAATTAATCATATTGTTCATACCTGGGAGTCTTTGCTTCCAGAAACCAAAGTTATAGGTCATCACTTTCAATGCTTTCTGAAAGTCCATTTAATCATTCACCAGAAATAATACAACCAAACAAGTAATGAACAACAGATTCTCAAAGCAAAAACTAAGGAACACTTTACAGGTAAGAAAAAATGAGTAGGAAATATATGATCTGAATGCAGTTCATAAATTACTAAAAAAAACCTACCAGATACTCATGTGCCAGTGTCCTGTGAGTAATGCGGAAACACAGAAGACATCAAGACTGTGGAATAAACAGTTCTCATCAAGATCATGACAAAATAACATTTATGAAGAACAATGAAAGAGAGATGGGGAACAAAGCAAGACTTCATCAATTGATGTAATCCATCATATTATGCAAATAACATTAAAAGTCAGTAATCTGTGTTGCATGATAGAGTTAATTAAGTTTTCAGTTAATTCTCAGTGCTGTTATTTTGAACCAGGGTTCAAAAGGCATCAGTCAGTCAGCAAAAAACATTAGTTTATTTTTTAAAATGGTTATGCTTTTAAACCCTCTTCATTTACTTGATACTTTTTGAGCAAAGAGTCCAGGGTGGTGCATTTTCAATATTTTATTTTCAATCAGTCATAAAGGCTAGGTGTATATTTATTAAAAAATTGGAGATTAGGTTAATCTACTAATATAATGTAAGTTTTTTTTTTGTGCGATTCCTGATGTAACTGGGAGAAAAAAGAAATCTAGTTTTCCTCCGAAGATGTCAGCTTCAGTCCCATGTACATAAGGAAATATATTAGTTACAGAAGATGTGGACACATTTACAAACTGTTTTGGCATGATTTTTGCAAAAGCTTCATTACTTTTGCTGCATGGATGATTACTGAGAAGCCACAGCTTTACCCAGTTATGTGACTGACAACCTCCTTTTTGTAACTGAATGGGAAAGATTGTCCTCATTTCATAGTTAGCAGGAAGCCAGTCATGCACGAAACAAGGTATAAGTTTTAGCAAGGAATAAAGAGTGCCAGGAATACAACTATTCGTTATGGATAATCCCAGAACATCTGTTGCTCCCTTCCCATGGGTGGTCCAGCTCCAAAATATCCCCAGCTTTTGCACCTTTTGCTGTGCAGCCCAGATAAAATACTGTTGTACAGTATCTTGGTTAATGCTGCTTGCTATTTCCCACAGGCTAATATTGCTTTTCCGGGGAAACCATAAATTCTGGGTGAATCATAAAAACAACCACCTTAAGTTAAAAAGAGAAATTGCAAGAGTACATGTGAATGAAAATATAGACCTTATTCTCCACAGTGAGTTTTGATTAATTTATGTTTACAGTTACAAATATGCTCTCTGCTTTTATCTGTCACTGTTTTCCTAGTGCTTTGTCCAAAAGGTAATTATTTTCTTCCTACTCTTACCCAGAGTGGTGATGGTTCCTTGGGTCACAGTTAAACTGTTTGACTTCACAAGAGTAAGTGCAATACAATCTTTCAAATGGTCACTTATGGCATTTTAGCATCACCTCTGCCTTTCGTCTGCATCTGTCTATTTCCTCTCCTCGTCTTCCCCGCCCCCCTCTCTTCCACATTCACGGGCAACAAGGGGACTCTTCTCACACAGCAGAGCACTGAAGCTCTCTCCAGATGCTTCAGTTACACCACAGCCTGTGCTGATCACTCCAGAAATGTGATGGAAGGACATTTCTTTGTAAGGGTTGTTCCCAATATTAAGCCTTTATTAATGTGGGGTGGTTCTTTTCAAATGCTTATGACAAACTCAGCATTAAGAATGAAAACAGAACCTGAACTAATAAGCTACAAGACCCCTTGTTTGTGGACTATAGACTGGAATGCTATTCTGTTACGGGAATGGGCAACACAAGAGGACTCTTGGTTCTTTCAAAATCTAAAGTGCTTGGTTGCAGATGTGCAGAGTGACTGATTATGCACTTATTTTCAGCAAAGATCTACCAAACCTTCAAGCATTTCTCAAACATGTCTTTGCCCCTGTGGTCACCTTTACCTTCTTCTTACTCTCAAAGGTCAGTCAGTCCCTTCCTCTTGTCTATCTCCATTTTCATCACTTTTCCCACAAAGAACAGACACAATAAATCAAATGGCACATCAGGTAACTTCTGCAGTAAAAGAGGTTGTCTGCCAGATAGAGAAGCGAGAAAGAAGTAGAGAGGCTGAGAACACATTAAGGCACTTGGCTTTACCAGATTTTGGCACACTCAGAAGAAATGTAAAGGGCAGATTTGATTTCCTCTGCCGTCTGCCCTCTCCCTGCTCTGGACAGGCTTGTTTCATTTCTGCGGAGTGTATGTATGGCTTGGGTGGGATGCAGCTTCCTGTCCACTCCTCAGACAACCAATAGCTACCATGTTGACTGTCCAGCCCGCCCCTGGCCCCACACTGCCCAGGGGTGCTGACCAAAATGGCCAGACAGCCCCACATGGCACAGAGCTCAGCACCACGTCTGTCCCCATGGCCTCCTGGTGTCCTGCTGTGCTGTGGCTTGGCTCACAAGGTACCGCTGAACAGCCATGCAAGCAGTGATCTTAGGAAGAGGCTTTATGTCAGGACAGTTACCTTGGGACTGCAGCCCTGGGACTGTCACCTTGGGACCAAGAACATCTCCAAGGCCACCAGATGTCAAAACATGCTGCAAAAACACATTCAGCAAAAAACCTGCATTTTAAAGAGAAGGGTTTTTTACACTACAGTAGAGCTTCTACTCTCCCATAAGGCATAGATCCGCATGCTAATCACCAGCTAGGCTTTAAACAAGAATCCTAGGAAATCTATAAATTTTCCAGTCATTTCTGTGGAAAAAAAAATTAAAAATCAGACTTCATTTTCTGGTAAAATATTAAGCTAAGTTTGAAGGGTTTTTTTTAACTTGGAATAAAAAGAACAATGTTCTTTCTGGAAAGAGCTAATTAAGTCTGGGTATGTGATCTAGGAAATACAGAGCTGTGTAACCTGATGGAAACAATAATTTTCAATTGTCAGGACACTTCTGCTTCTTTTCACCCCAGTTTCAAGTACATCTGGTTTCCACCTGCTCTATATAAAATTGGTTCCTCCCTTTTTCAAATGTATCATGCTCTCTGGTTTTGGCGGTGACTCTCCAGTGGCATTTAACTCAAAAAAGTCAGCTCCACCTGGAATATGGATACAGCAAGATGGGAAGGAGATGGGTGTTACAGGAAATTTATTCTATTCATGAAGGGACTTTACAAACTTCAAAAGGGGCAGTTTAGTTGGCATATGAATACACTAACCTTCTCTGGTTTAAAACATAAATTGCTTCAGTTTTAAGAACTGGATTTATATTTGAATAATGCCCTCTAAAAATCTGGTTTGGTTGGTGTCCTTAAACTTTCACATTCTCTCCACAAGTTTTGCAATCTGTCCCAACAGTATACATCCCATGTGATAAGAGATTTTCCAGGACAAAGCTTGCTTTCTGTCTCCTTGTCTATCTCCTAGAGGGTCTTCCATTTCCCACCAGCAGTGACATTTATTAAAGATGATTGTGAGTTTTCAACACCTGGTAAAAATATTAATTTGGTTTTATTTAGCCCTCATAAAGGCTAAATTTATACCAATTTTAAATAAAAAATTGAATTCAGAACTGAAGCTGGAACATAAGAATTTCTCCTTAGATGTAAGGAAAAGATTATTTGCCATTAGGATCATTGGACACTGGGACAGAAGTTGAGAGAGGCTGTGGTCTCCATCTTTTTTGATACATGAAACTCAGTGGGAGATAAAGAGCACCCTAAACTTCATGTAGGGGGAGAGAATTACAGACTTCCAGAAGTCTCTTCCCACCTACGCTACCCTATGATCTGATTTCCATCATGGCTTTTGCTCTATTAAACAAAAATGTAACTACTGGGCAGACTGTGGTATGAAGATACAAAGGTCAAGACTTTTTGCTTAGTCCTTTGCTTCCACTGTAGCAGAAAGATTTGCCCAGAGAGTCTGCAAAAACCTCAAGTGAACAGGCACAGCACTGTCAAAAATCAACCTGCAGATCCATCAATATGCTTCAGCATCAAGACACTCAGCACTGTAAGGCTCAAGAAATAAGACAGTCACCCACCAGAGATCACATTCAGGACAATTCCTTGGTCCTGTTCTAGAAATGAAGTTTTAGTATCAGGTTCCTTCAGGGGAAAACAGGATGTAATGGTAATACTAAAGAGGAAGTAGCTGTCCTCTGAGTATCATCTGGTAATGTAGAAGTCCCTGGAAAGAATCTTTTTCTGCTTCATATTGATACGATTGGGCTGATTAGGGAGATCAATGTTTTCCCAAGGCAGCTGTGCTGATGCAACCACTGAAGTGGGCAAATTCCTGCTATTTTCAAAATATAGCTTAATCCCTTGTTCCCTGAAGTACGAGATAGTCCTATAAAAATAGTCCATGTAACAGAGGCGCGTGATGCAGCTTTACAGTGTTAAAAATACAAAGTGCTGCTACATCTTTGTCCCAATTGCACTCCAGGTGCTGCTTTTGCAAATCTCAGCTTTGATGATGACACATTAAGGAATTTTTTTTAAGGACATTTCCTCGTTTTATTTTTATTGCTCAGAGCATGATCTGTGCACATTAATCAGAGTCTGGTTTGAATAAAAATAATTTTCAAGGCTGTCCTTACAGGGCCAATACCATGCAAACTGGAATGAATTTAGTTTCACAGAACCTGATGCAGCTATGAAGACAGCAACGGCTGCAGCTGGAGTGCAGCTCTGGCTGAAGAAGAGGCTGACACCATGAGGACAACCCTCATCCAGCCACAGCATCCCTCCCAGTCCTCACATTAGCCATATGACAGAGGGGCTACCAAGAGCCAGCCATGTCCCAGTCATTCTTGGCTTTGGCCAGACTTGTCCAAGGCCAGGCAGAATGTTTGAAAACAAAAGTTAACCCAGATACTTCAATTTTTAACTCACTGTTGGACATATGTTTCTATTTCCTCAGGGTCTTCACTCTCTAGCCATTGTGCACATTTGGCATATTTGGAACACGTAGTACTGCCATGAAGTGAATGAGACAGTGCTTTTTCCTAGAAGAGAAAAATACCTCATGATCCCTTCAGTAAAAACCATATTGCAAAGGTGTTGGATAAAAGGGTAGAGAAGTCAACTTGCACACTGAACAAAGACAATTGCCAGTGATAAAGCTGCCAATTTTCAAGTTTCCATTAGCTTTTCCAGAGGTGTTAGAACAATGTAAAAAATCTGTAAACCTCTTACACAATGCTAAAAGCTAAATATCACTTTTTCCTAAGATACAAACTATTCAACCTTCCCTGACTTATGGAGAGAAAGTTACACTTTAGCTAGAAGCAGGCATGCAGCTGTGCAGGTAAAGATTTAAAGTAACTGAATGATAGCAACAATTCATTGCATATTAAGCAACTGACCCAGACAGAGCATCTCGGAATGTTACAAATGTTTTCAAAGACTCACATCATGGGCACAAGCTGGTACCTCTACAGTAGTATTTTACTTGTAGTCAAGACTACTTTTGAGAGAAGAGTTGCTCCCAGTCACTGTGCTTTTGTTTACACCCTAGAATAATCTTGGTATGCACAAAATGGGTTTCTTGAGTTACTGAAGATGTGCTGTAGGAGTCCACTTAATTTCCTATTGCTGAGATTGGTCTTCTAGTCAATGGGAGCAGGCTGGGGTTAATGTGGAATTAAGTAGCTTGGAACATGGATAGCTTGGATGTCAAGTTCTTGGCATTTGTTATTTCCCTGTACATATCTGCTTCTATTGGTCCTTACTTTTTGCTAGTTGGAAATAGTAGATACTGCTAAAAAGTAATAAATGCATAATTATTGCTGATAAAGCTGCTTAAAACATGATGCTATTATTTAAAATGCCATGTTTTATATTATTTAGAAAAAAACCCCAAACAACTGAGTAGCAATGCTCCACATGGATGCACAGGAATGATGAGATTTCAATGAAGGAGGCAGGAAGAAGATGTGCCTGATTTGGTCATGCTCTGATGACCTGGTGTGAGCAGTCAGATTCTGAAGTCATCGCTTACAGAAGAGAGTTTAGTATGTGATTAGGCTGCATCAAAGTGTATGAAATCTCTCAACAAGAGCAAGAACCACAAACTGACTCTGCATGATTGTGATTGGAAAGCAAGAGCAGATGGAAAGTGTTGTCTAGAGACTTTGAGCACAGCCTTCAGGATGCTCCCACCAGCATTTTTTGGCTGGGGTTCCACAACTGCTGACGCTGGATATTGGGCACTATTTGATCACAGCACAACAGATCTGACTGACAACAGAAACAGGCAAACAGTCACATTTTTCTTGAAGTAGCAAGAACAAAAGTTTATGCACAAAGCCAGTTTTATGATTTTATTTGGGCTGCACAAGGACGTGGAATATCTTTTCTGCGTAGTCCACTATTGCAAAGTTAACTCATCAAAAGTTACTGAACAAATTTGAAACAGCAAGTGAGTTTACACAGGATCAGCAATTTGCACTGTATGGCTGTGGTATCTTTGTTCCAGTGCTATAAGTAATGGATTTATTATACCATGACTCTTTGGAGAATTCAGACTATTCAGAAAAATGTGCTCTCCACTAAACCAGCGGAAATCTCTGATTCACATCTGCTGTAGCAAGTGGTTATGTATTTTATGGCATTATCGTTTTTCCTTCTGCCACCTGCGTTCCTCTGCTGTCTGCTCCATTTTCTGCCAAGAGCAGACACTGGTGGCACAGATAGCAGAAGAGGAGGTGCTGCACCTCAGCCTCTTCCTCCCTGAGGCTGCATCCCCCTGTGAGGCTTTGTGTGGTGGCAAAGACTCCTGTGATGTAGCTGAGGAAAGGCTGGGGGCAGCCAGGCACACAAGGAGAAATTGCCAACGTACCACACTGCCACAGCCGTAGGGGGACCACAGCCAGCCAGAGGGAGGACTGAAAAACAGATATATTCTAGAAAACCACAGGCTTTCTATGGACAATTCCCCCATGGACATGCAATGAAGAATGCCGAGTAAATCACTGCAAATTATTAGCTTACTCAGATTTATGCCATCTCTGAAGCAGAAGACAGGAGGGAGTATGGAACATTTTTGCTTTCCCCTTACGTCAGATTTCAGGGTAGAGGAAGAGAAACTTGCTGACAAGATTTTATGTTTATTTGGTGAGAAGTAAATTGAAAGCACACTTAAAAACCTAAGAAAAATGGCAAAAACAAAAAATAAGGCAAAGTCAATCCAGCAGTTGCAACAGTAGTTTTAGTCTGGAAAAATAAGTCCTGATATGCTCCACAACTTTAATTGTTTCCATGGCTTGTCTATAAGTACACACACAAAAGAAAGACCCAACATCCTAAATAAATGGGCCACCACCTAATATATGAAGATAATTGTTCTCTCATCCTGAGACTTGCTCAGAATTAGCTGAGTCCTGTAATTTCAACATCATCTGGAAGGATGCCATTCTTTTACCTGGCCCAGTCAAGGGCTGTCTCTGCTCAGCACTGCTGTGTGAGCATCTCTTCAGTCCTGCGATGCATGTGTGATGTGTGGTGCCTTTTTTTTTGTTTGTTTGTTTTGTTTTGTTTTTTTTCTTTTGTTTTGTTTTTGTTTTTGTTTTTTTTGTTTTTGTCTTGTCACAGTGACTCTCCTGCTCAGTTAACAACTGCTGTTATAGAAAGATCAGTTTTATTTCCATTTTTATGGCAATCTCATATCAATAATTAATTGTGGGAGAAATTATACCTTAATGACTCCATAAAAACCATTCCACAGTACGGCAGAGAGGCAAATTTTATGAAAGGCTGTTGAAATGTTGTGGAATACATTCAAGGAAGTACATTAATTTACTAGGGAATGCAAGTGCCATTATAAATGCAGAGAAAATACTTAGCTGAATGTTTATTATTAATTAGAATGGACCTAACAATTAACTTTTATAAAGTTATTAAATTGCTCAGAGGCAAGCAGTATTACTTAAAAATTCTCAAATGCATTTTTTTCTTGCCCTCCTTGCTGTGACTGAAACTAAATATTTACATCACATTTGGGGCCTCTTCTTGGCCCAGTCTGTTATTTCTGTCATTGTTGTATTTCTCTTTTGGGGTGGGTCAGCTGGTGCTGCAGAAGATAGCTGGTAAATCCAAAATCCAGGTGGTGCAGTCAAATATACACAAAGAATCGAAGCTAACCCAAGCAACGAAATTTGCTGAAATACACAGCTAGTTCCTGATGATTAAAGTGGTATTCATAGCATCAGTCCTCTGCTTGGCCTCCACGGGTCCAAGAAAAAGTCAAAAGGACTGGAGGTGTAACACCATGTAATAAAAATTGTCATGAAAGCATTTCCTTCACGGAAAGCCCTGAATTTGTGTGTCAACAGAAGTAAGCAAATACGTATTGTGCAATCACTTAATTGTGCAATTTGGCACTTCTGTTTGATGATTTAAAAGATCTTGTGAGATCAAGTGAATAATTTACCCTTTTCCAAGTGGAAGGACTGTGGATAACAATTTCAGAAACACCTAAATGCTTCAGAAAATCTTAGAAAGGGCAGATAATGCCGGCAAACAGTTTACTCAGGAGAAGCAAAATCTCTGAGCATTAAGAGAATCATTAAGTTCAAGTACAGCCTTGAAACAAGAGCATGGAAATGGGGGAATACACTGAAAAGAGAGAGGATAATGACCCAGCAACACTGAAAGTGAAGATGATGAATAAACTACACCATAGGAAAGGCAAGTATAATTCCTAAGCACAGAAAAAGAGGAACTTGAGACAGTCCTATGCTCACTGTTTACAGAGGTCAAAGGGGAAAGCAGTAGCCACACTGGGAAAAAACTATTACTATTAAAGTATAGGCTTAAAATGCTTATTCACTGTACACATCTCCATATCATTCTATTGGAAACCAAGATATTGTGAGGGCAAGAGGAGGGGCAGGCACTAATCCTTTCTCTCTGGTGACAGTGACAGGACATGGGTGAATGGCCTGAAGTCGTGTCAGGGGAGGTTTAGGTTGGACCAGAGGGTGATTGGGCACTGAACAGGCTCCCCAAGAAGTGGTCACAGCACCAGCCTGACAGAGCTCAAGAAATGCCTGGACAATGCTCTCAGGCATATGGTGTGACTCTTGGGCCAGGGTGTTCAGGGCCAGGAGCTGGCTTTGAGGATCCTTACAGGGCCCTTCCAACTCAGAATATTCTGTGATTTTGTGATTTTGAAGAACTGGAGCAGCTGACATTGAAAACTCAAACTTCGTTGCATGTTTAATCTGCAAATCTTGACCTTTCCTTCAGAAATGTTTTTTTTCAAGAGCTACCTTAGTCACTGGCACAGGGAAGACCCAATCCACTCTGGAGGTTAAGAAACCTTTGTGCCTTTAAGACCAGGCTGGAGAAGCATCCCCTGAGACTGATGTTGGAGTAGCTGATCTGACAGTCGCAATGGGAGCAGAATTACTAAAATGTATTTGGTTCTCTGCAACTAGATTTTCTTTATGCTACTTAGTGGTTTTAATTTGAAGTCATGCAAGTTAAAAAAAAAAAATGCATCTAATGCAATATTTTATGACCTCCACTACTTGATGAGCAAAATATTCATAAATGATACCTCAAAGTTGTTACTTTTTGTTGCTTCTACGTGCTGAAAACCTGCTTCATATTGCAACAAAACTCAAATTCTGTGTTTTCCAGTACAGCAAAACCCCAGTTTTAGCCTGCTTTGGAGGGAAGTGCAGGGCTGTTGGCTGCCCCCCGTGTTTTGCTGCGGGCTATCCCATGGAATGGAGGGGGCAGGGGCTGGGATACAGCCCCAAAGAAGAGGGCATCGCCAGCTCGCTGCTCCCAAACCAGAAAGAGGTTGCAGGGCCGGGAAGGGAAACTGGGTTTCGCACTTCTTTGCCGCAGCCGGGTTTAGCCGGGCAGCTGTTGCCATCTAATGGTGCAGAGCCGGCAGCAGCGCACCCGGCGGGATGGAGACCAAAGCGCCCCCGGGCAGGGCTGAGCCCCTGCGGCAGCCCACGGACATTCCGCCTTGCTTCTTTAAGGAACCTGCCCTGGAAGCCACGGAAAGATCTGGGAGACCTTCATTAGCTTACACTGAGTGTGAAGCTCTATGTGGTTTTCAGTGGGGGATTTTTATTTCCATCTAAGCTGCTCTTGAAAAAGCAAAACAAAACCAACCAAAAGAGCCCCAAACCCTCCTACAAACCCCAAACAAACAAATAGCACTAATTCAGTAACACAAGACACCTACAAAATCCAAAAGTCTGACTCTCTTGATTATCCTCTTGGAAGTGACAGAAACAGAATCACATTACATAGCATTATTAAAGTTCTGAAGAATCATTAAATAAATCAGAAGTTGAAGAACTTCAAACTTATGTTGCCTTTTCTGTTTGAACTCAGCAGGTCTTTACCATATAATGAAAGTTCTGAACACCTTTTCAACTTCTCCTGAAGAGAACAAAAAGAGAACTTTATAGTTGGACCAAATCATACAATGTGGTTAGTATTCCCTGACTCCCATATTTAATATTCCTGACAGGAATATTAAATTAGATCAATTCTCAAGATCAATATGCCAAAGAGAAGGCAAAGAGATCCTTTCGCTGATGTTTTGACATATCTTCTAGAAACCAAAATCGACTCTTGGTCTTGTCAGGCAAAACACAGGACTTCATCAAAACAGTAAAGGGAGAGGTTAGAAAAACAACATAAACATGCAGACTCACCAGCATATTTGCTCCAGATTTGTATCTTGATTAATAAATTATATCTATTTATAGACTTATATAAAGTAACTTTTTTTTCTTATCACAGTAATTATACTGGGAGTCAGACTGAGAAAAGTCTCCCAAGCATAGATGAGCTGGGAATGACCCAGGAACACCCACCTGTCACTACAAACCCCCACGTGTGCACGCGGTGAGTGCAGCCTCTCTGCATGGCAGGCACAGAGTCTCTGCAGCTTGTTGCGACAGTAGGTGTTGGTAGATGCAGTTGCTATCTAAAGACCTGTAAATCTCCTGAAGACCCAAGAGCTGATGCCTCGTTCTCTGGGTCACTGCCAGGAAGCTCAGCCAGACCACCTGGCCACGTGTGCCTGGGTGCCTGCATGCCGGCTGGATTAGGTGAACATGCTCAACTTGGATCTGGAGAATATGTGGGTGACAGAGTGCGAGTGAGTGAAAACAGTTTTGGTTTAGGTCAGATTCCTCCTTCCTAGTTGCAAAGTCTCATGGCTTAGCTTTACTATTGCTACTGGAATCCTGCAATATTAATTCCTACAGGGTTAGCATAACTGAGCTCACACCCTGAATGGAAAGAAGGGAAGTTTCTTTGATACTTCTCTTCATCTTTAGAATCACTCGTGGGTGAGTACTGTGTAACAATACTTTTTATGAGCCTTTAGTCCAGATGTCATTTGAGGGAGGGGTGAAGCTCCAGAAACAGGTAATAATTGGATATAATAATTTCTATCCAAACAGCTTGCTAGGCCTTTGGCTATCAATAAAAGTATCTCTGTCCATACGTATGCAAACACACAAGAAAAATGAATCTGTAATTTGATTGTTGCTCCCAGGAATTCAATTACTCCTCAATTTAAATTTAAAATTCAAGATACATTTCAAGGTAAAATTGTAGGTAATACAAACTTACATGTAAGAACAGCCAGATGTTTTATAGACAACCAAAGCTGAATATAAAATAAAATGGTAAGGTTTTCAGAAAATTTTGAAGTGTCCTGTAGCTTTCCACAATTGTTGGAATTTGTTAGGATTACATAAGACACTGGCAGACTGTAGCATGCAGCATTTTCATTGAGTAACTCTCAACTTGGGGTGCTGAGCCCTCTCCACATTATCCTGAGCAATGAGTGCCAAGTCACGCCAGCCAGTGGCTCCAGCAAACCCTCACCAAGATTATGGCACCACACACATCCTGTGGGACCTTTAAAAGTGCAAACACAGAGGAAAACTCCAGTGCTCTATTATTATATTGCAGCTGTCAAGAGAGCCATATTCCAAGAAAAACCCTGTCTTTTGGATTTCAGGTTTGAGGCCTTCTCTCTCTGCGATTGATAGGTGCAGAGAACACTGCAGCTGGTGGGGAAGACTGTACATCCCCCCTCAGCCTGTGGCCACTGGGAACTGACTTTGGGAATGTAGTAGTATAGGGGGATGGCAGGGCAGAAGTAGTAGGGAAGAGGTGCTTGTGCAGGCGCCCTCCTTGTGCCTGTGTGCACTGCTGGCAGGGAGGCAGGGAGAAAAGCTGCCCAGGAATGGTGACTCTGTGGCTTCCCCAGGGTCAACAAAGCCCAGAAATCCCTCAAAACTTGGATGCTGGAAATCTCTACTAGGATCCTACCACTGTTCGTTTCAAAAGCCAGTACATCAAAACAGGTAACAATCTGTACTTTCATTTGTGTTTCCACTTTTCTATAAATCTTTCTATAAATCTTTGAGGGAAAGCTGTATCAGAAACCCACATAATAGTGCTATACATACCAACAGATAAACTGTAAACTGTCTGCATGTTTTGTTTCAGGCTTTTTGCAAGTCAGGAATCATAGGAAACCACCTCAGCTGGCTGGAGATCCATGGACTTATTGTGACAAATACTATGTCCTCTGAGTGACCCGGGTGTTTGTTTTGGTTGGCTAGATGACAACACATGGGAGTCAGGGAATACTAACCACATTGTATGATTTGGTCCAACTATAAAGTTCTCTTTTCTTTCTCTTCAGGAGAAGTTGAAAAGGTTTTCAGAACTTTCACTTTATGGCAAAGACCTGCTGAGTTCAAACAGAAAACGCAACATAAATTCAGTGAGATGACTGCCTTTTATCCAGACCACTGGTATACTTGTAACAGTGTAGAGGGAATAAAATATGTAAAGAATATACAGCGTTTTGAAGAAAATTATCTTTTAGCCCATTTGAAAATGTTTTTCATTAAATGTCATTGTGCTGGGGTTCTTTGGGGTTTTTTTGTGATTCTTCCCTATCTTGAATTACACCACTGATAATAACCCCTGCTGGGTATAGCTCTTTTTCATGCAATAACCTAAGATGGAATTTATTCTAAAGTTACATCCATGCATGTTATATCCCCATTGCTATTATTTCATAATTGACTCTTATCTAATCTGAAAGGTATCAAAAATTAATCTTGCTGAAGTCCATTCAGTTGTGCTCAATAGATATTCTTTTGTACTCTAAACAGCATTCCACTTGCATAAAAAGCACTGTGTCTGTCTCTCATCTTTATCTGCTTGTCTGGTTCACTACTATATGTTGAGACACTTCCTGAATCTTTCTTGCAAAAATTTCTTGCTCTAGATGATGTGATCTGTCCATGGGTTATTTTTATATTACAAAAGCAATAAAACATGCTAGATATTTCTCCAAATGAATCACAGTGATGACTACTATCCCCAATGCCTACAAGTTTGGGAAAGTGAATTTAATGTCCAAAATGCAAGGCATGTTTGGCAAATGGGACATACCCACCACAGAAGGGGCTCTCCTTGCCTTTACAGCTTCAGGAACATCTTATCCACTCCTGCAGGCAGATTGATCTACTAGATAGTCATAAGAAACCCAAGCCCAAACCCTCATCAAATGTATTTTAAGATGAATGCGTGGAGGAGGTGAGGGGAAGTCAGTGAACTTCAGACAGAAGCTTTGTAGAATCAAACAGACCATTTGCTGACTTGGTAGCTCTGTGACCTTCTGGGCTACCTCAAACCATGTTCTCCACAGGATAATACTGTAGCAGCTTTCCTTAAAACATGGGTTTAAAAGGCTTCTTTCGTTCTGAATGACATGAGAAAGCAGAGGGGGAGATGGGAGATAACACAGCCTGAGGCAGAACTACTATTTCTGCCCAGAGTGAAGTGAGTGCTCCCTGTTTCAGGGTCATGAAAAAGGGATAAAAAGTGATAAACCAGAATTGTTCTCCTGATAGACTTCTCTTGACTTTGACAGAAAAATGGCAAATTGCATTACAAATAAGTTCCAAAATACCATTCCCATTCCCCTTCCCTCCCAGAGAATGACTGGAATAACATAACATATTACCCCAGTGATTTGTAGGTTAATAACTGTAATAATTTTTCATCCATGCTAATAAATAGGCTGTCTGTATTTAAGTTAACAAAGTACATGCATTAATAGCTTTGATTTAACAATATTATTTTTTAGGAGCATGAACCTTAACTTTAAAGCTTTTTAAATTTTGCCTTGCAAATGATGTATCTACCCAGAGAAAGAAATAAATTGATTTTTAGCTGTCTACAAAAAAATCACAGAATAAATCTGTCCTTAGAATTGCTTTTGATGCTGTATTAAATAAATTAAAATAGATTATAAGGAAATTGTCATATTGGAGGTGAGTAGATGAGTGAAATCCTACTTTTAAATAGCAATTAGCCATTGTTCACTCTTAAAAATATAGAAATACACCAGCATCTACCCAAGTCCAGTTTTCTACAAAAGTTACTGCTTTGGACAAAGGACTGCAGTATTATAAACTGAAAGGTGTCACAAACTCTTTTGAAGGTCGAAATTAGAATTCAAAGGCTCTTGACAAATTGAGGAAATAGTCTAAAATCTGAATGCAACAATTGGTACAGGTAGATGCACATGAGGCTCATGGTGGATGAAGGATTAAATGTGAGTCAGCAATGAGAGGCTACTGCAAAGTGAAAAAAGTTATATGCAATATATGGGCCATGATTATTGTAGTGTCCTCACTGCTGCTCACACCTGAGCTGCTGCTTTGGGCACTCCAGTCGAGAGAGACGGAAATAACTTCCCATCTTGGGTGGTTTGTAGGGGAGCATACCCCAAGAAGAACAGCAATACAGGGAGGGTGCATATAAATGTGCATTAAAGTACATATAAATGAGATGGAAAAGCTGAAGTTTCCCTACCACGTCTCTTCTAAAAGAGGAGATTGAAAGGTTGAAAACTGACAACTTTTCAGTGAGGAGTACAACATGCTTGGCTGACCTCAGTTTCTCCTGACCACAATGACAGGGAAAAAAAATTTAATCAAAATACATTCAAATTAGCCATTAGAAAAGGCTTGTCTGTCTGCAAACGTACTGGAGAGCATGGGAGGGCATGGATTTTCCCATTTTAAAATGTTTTCAATAGATATTAAACTATCACTGACAGATTTCTTCCCTTGTAAGTTTGAATTCATCCTTCTGTAGAAGTATAGACCTCTAGAGGTCCCTTCCAGTTCTTCATCTCTAGAAAGCTATGGGGAGCTCTGGGCTAGCAGGCAAAGGAAACTGCAAAAGCTACCGAGTAACAGCTCACTTGGTTGAGATGTTTTTTCATCCCTGTCACTGGCACACATCCATGTTTTAAATTTATTTGATGCTGAATTACATCCAAGTAAGTGTCTACACATAGCTACAAATATGTTCTGCAAGCCAAAATAATTATTTCTTTTAATATGAATCATCTTGAAGAACATTTTATTATTATAAATGAGAATGTTTCTAAAAATATATTATGCCCTATTTGGCATGGTATTATAAAAATACCATTGTATTAGATTTGAAAATGTCCCCTCCATGCCAAGTCTTACCCAATTTGACTGGTGTATCTGAGGGCAGAATTTGGCCTACTGTAATTAAATCCAAATGTTGCATCAGAGTTTAACAAGTACAAGACCTTGCTTTTTGGTGTAAAGACAGTGAAAATTTTTATAGTCTTTTTTTTCAGGGTCTTTGGACTGCAACAGGACTTCCACAGGTTTTAATCATGTGATGAACACAATTCAAAGAAATGTGTCTGCCTAGTGTGAAAGAATAATCATGGGTTAGTGGGATTAGAAAGGTAGACTTAACAGCTAGAAGTGATCTTTCCCTTCCTACTTCCTGCTGAGTTTATAAGGAGCAGACCCCGATGCCAGCTGATAGAGAAATACACCTGAAATGTGTTGATAATGCCTTATATGAATTCTGAATCCAGCAGTAATTAGACATATCTTGTCTGTCTTTCTAAGGGAAACTGCTGACCTTAAAGTAGCCCACTGTCAGTGGAACCCACAGGGACGGATTCTCCATCTGCTATATTAATTTTATGAATCTTACTGATTGAAAATGGAATTTTCTTTAGGAAGTTTATCTCTTGCTGTTGTAAACCTGTGGAAACAGTGGAACACTGTCAGAAGACTGGCATGGGATATCACTCCATCTTAGCCAGAAAGAGATTTCTTTTAATCAGCATTACAAAAAAAAAAAATAGGTGGAATGAGAAAACGAGGACAGGGAAGAGATAATGTTACGTGAACGTAATGAGAGGTAGGTATGATGGGTAACAAAAAATTTGAAAGAGTAAAACTCCGCCATGTTACATCTCCCACTTTCAACTAATTTGAAATGCTCCAAATCTCCGCCATTTTTAGTTAAAATATAATACAGCAATTTAGAATTAGGGATGTCTTTCACCTTGAATGTGTTTGTGCCTGAAAAGGAGCTTCTTCTTAAGGATTTAGTCAGGCAAACTTGCACTGAGTAGAAAGAGAAGGGCAGACCCCTTCTATTGTATTGTATTTTCTTGTTCCATCAGTAGGGTTGAATCTGATGAGTGAATGAGGAAATGATCCCTGGGGACCATTAGACTTCTCATCAGAAATTATATCTGCACATCTGCTTGGCATAATTTGCCCACAGGACTGTGTTATTTTCCTTATTGGGGATTTTTCCACAACCCTGTGGAGAATAAGAATAGGCTTGGTGCTGGTTGCCTGAAAGTATACGCCCAGCCATGGTTTGGGCTTGGCTCAAAAGAATAAATTTTAATGGGGCTGACTTTTGAACACTGCATGTTTATGTTTGGAAAAGTATATAAAGTATATCTGGAGGCATTACTTTTTTCCACGGGGTACAGCAGTTGGAAAGCAATCTGGCCCAGGACAGAGCTCTGTTTTGTTGGCTTACAAAACCCCTTTCCTCAGTACCCAGGATGGGTAGCACATCAGGTAGCAGACTGTTGGATAAAAGCTGTGGAAATGATACCTCCTTGTCCACTGTGAGCTAGAATTTTATAAAGGAATATTATAGGAATTGTTCTTTGAGCTAAAAATTAGATTCTGCTTTCAAAATGCATGCCAATTTAACATTTGAGTGAGAAGGAAAATCCTTGTGAATACACTGTAACCATGAAGACAATTGAACTCACATGCTAAATGGCAAGAACTATTTGCAAAATTTTCTATACTACATGCCACTTTTCAAAACTGTTCTATAACTTTATCATATTTTGATTTCATACCTTGGAAAAAAAGGCTTCACAAGTTAACTAGTATGTCATTCACCTTGTATACTGCCCAAAATGTTAACCTGGTCATATCTAGATTGGAATGGAATGGAGTGGAGTGGAGTGGAGTGGAGTGGAGTGGAATGGAATAGAATAGAATAGAATAGAATAGAATAGAATAGAATAGAATAGAATAGAATAGAAAGAATGGAATAGAAGTATTTCAGCTGGAAGGAATTTACAGTGATCACCAGTACCACTGCAAAATATGAGCAAATCCAAAGGCAGCTATTCAAAATGTTTGCCTTTTCATGGATCACTGCTATGTTTAAGAAACAGTCCAAACCATAAAACTTAATTAAAATTTTGCCTGTTTTGATCACTCTTGTATTAAAAATATTTAAATAGACATAGCAGAATTAAGATAGCTGGCCTGGAATATTATTATATGTACCCATTCATAACAGAGAGAAGTAAAAAATTTAAATTACATTTTATGTTTCTATTTGTATTATATATGAGAAGGTCAAGTTCTCAGTAAAAAAAAATCTTCCAAAAGAACTGATGGGCAGAACTTGACAGGTAAAAAACTGCTTGTGTGGGAAAGAAATGAGCCACTTACACTAACAGACTATTAAATCCTCAAAGATAAACAGAGACTGATATCAGAAACTGATAAGAGTCTCTGACAAATATAGCAGCACTCAAGCAATTCAAAAGAATTCCTAAATTCCCTGGATATATGTAAAAGGATATGCTAGGCAATGTAGAGTGTCCATACCCCATACATTGAATTAGGAGTGCTACAAGATTGAAGGGGAGGGGAAGTGGAGGAGGATGAGAAGGTTCAGCAGTAGATTATATTAAGACTTGGAAAGATGCCTCTTCTAAGCCATATTAAATACAGAAAAGGTCAACATTTTTGGCATTCAGGCCAAATCTAAATGAGAAGGGTTCAGCACTGCACAACCCCTGTAATATGCTGTCAGCTCTTTAGCAGCTAAAAAAGATGTTATCAGTAGAGGCAAGAATGCAGAGGAATGTTCTTGGAGGCTTAAGGCAGATAAAAGAACAGAGTAAGATATCACATTATATTTTTCTTTTCTGAGGGCAAAAAGATCTATCAAAACCACAAATTTTATATAATAGGTGCCTGAAAAGAAAATTTTATTCTGAAGGGAATGAAAAATAAAAGATGTCCCTTGAAATATCTCATCAGTCCATCAAAGCTATTTCTCTCTTGACCTTTTAGTCAGGATGCCAGTGACGTGCAACATTAGTTGGTATCAATACAAGACAGGCCATGTGATATTCAGGTATGATAGTCTACTCATAGTAAATGAAGAAGTGGAAAGAACACACAGATGAGTAGGACAGCATTAAAAAAGTCCCACAGACTTATCTTTCTGTGTACTCTTAAATAAAAATCTTATCATTAAATGGCTGCCTTTTGCAAGTCTGAAGATATGAGGCAAAGGTAATGCTGTCAGCCTATACCCTTTTGCAGGGCATATGGAAATATCTTGGCTCAAAATAACTAGGTAAGGCTCACTGAAAGAAGCAGCAATCATTAGATCTGCTTTACTAAGATAATAATCATCTTAATCAGAGACAAAAAAAAAAAAAAAGAAGTATTTTTATACTTTCTAGTTAGCACAAAAATGGCCCAGAGTCTGGAATTATATTTCAGCCACTGCCCTTAATGGACTGCATAGCAGGTTACAACAGCTAAACCTTTGCTTCTATTTTATTGCCTCAGTCACTAGGTTTTAAGCTCTATTTATACAAGTGGTTTGAGTTATAAAACACACATTATTACTTAAAAGTAATTGAAAATAGCCTCCCAGACAAACAGAGATCTGGCCACCTGAACTGTAAGTTTGCCTAGGAAAACTATAATTTGATAGGTGTGCGACAAATGGTAGATATCCGGCACTAATTCTTCTGCATGTCATTTGATACAAAGATGTAAGGAAAACAGTAGCAGAAGTATACACAGTTATTTCGAGTTTAAGTCACTAGGAAAATTATTGGGAAATTGCAAATGTCTCCCATTAACTTTTTAACTTTATTAGTATGTTTTCAATTTAGCTGACAAGCTCCTCCTTTGCAGGTCCTCCAGGAATGTGTAGAAAAATAAGGTACTTGATAAAATGTTTCCATGCAGAATTTGGTTTCAGCTATGCAGTAAAATGTACACACTTATGCTTTTTCCTCTTTATGCTGGTAGAAACTGGAAATGTTAGAAAAAATGTGCTTTGCTCAAGATAGGCATTTTTAGTAATGCACCTTACATGCCTAAAGAGAAGTAAGTATGAAAGCTACAGGTTGCAAGAAGAAAGAAAAATATTAATATTTAAAAGGGTAAGGAAATTTCTGAGTCTTCTACTGACAAAAGACTCAGGACTTAATCCTACTGTGGTTGAAGTCAAAGCAAATTGTTTAAATCAAATTGGACCTCCTTCTAACACAGGAATAGGGCAAGTACATCTGGACTTACTCGACTAAAACCTGTTCCGAAAGGAATTTTCTGTGGCTACAGAGGATCATGGCCAATTTTGAGTTGTATTCTTTTTCTGGTAAGCCTGGGTAAAACTTTCAAAATCAAGTGAGTGTCCTTGAAGTCTCACTCCTTGAAGAGACTTAGGCACTTCAGAAACTTTTAGTCCATGCCTCTTTCCAAACCACTTTTGTGTGTTTGCCTCCAACATATGCCCTTTAAATTGATGCCATGAGTGCACTTTGTACTGGAATGCAGCCGACAGTATAAATAGCTGCTCTGCTTAATTACAAAAGGAACATTGTTTTCTTCTAGAGTCCTTGCATCATCAGTATAAAAATCTTGTTTCATTAAATTTCAAATTTTGAAGTTTAACTGTTCATTTAAATACTTCCAGATACATATTCTAGCAGAAGTAGTATGAATTTAAGATGAACATCAAAAACCAGAATTTGTGTTTTCTTTGCTGCAGGAAATGGCTTTCAGTAAAAACTGAGATAATGGATCTAAATCCCCATAATCAGCACAGTTGCATGTCGTGCTAGCAATTATTTTAAGTGGAACTTCCCTTCAAATCCAAAGAAAAAGCCTGCTTTTAAATTTTAGTCGCCATATTGCCCTACCCCAGTTAATATTGCAGACTGTAAGTACTGCAAGCTGTGCTATAGAAGGAGACCAGCAGCTTAGAGCAGCTTGGAAGGGAAATGCTGTTGTTGCTACTTTACAGATGGCTGAAAAGAGTCAGAGAACAAGCTATATCCTTTCATGCTCTCCATCAGATCATACTGAACACCACAGAGTTGACTTTTCTTATTTCCTTAACTCATTCTCTGAGTAATAGAATTTCGTGTGTATGTGCACACAGCCCACAAGCCCCTAAAACCTAATTAAGATGCTTTCCCTGATTAAAAATAAACATTCTAGGTTTTGACCATTCTAAGCATTTCTGAGTCTACAGGATGAGTGAAACTTGAGCAGGGTTTGGCTAAGCAAGTATGGCTGGCACTTAGATCAACTTTATTCTGCCCTGTGGAAACAGATTAACACAGTAGCCTCATCCTAGCAATATCAAGTGGATCTGGGAGTGATGGCCTGCTGCACAGAGCTTTTCCTGGGTTGAAGCATCTGTCTTCTTCGGAAGTGTTCAGGCATGGCTCCAGCTGGCTTCAGTGACAGCGTTGCCTGAGCCAGGGCTGCCAGTGTCCTTGTTCATGGGACTGTAGCCACCAGCCCTCGCCAGGCAGTGCCCACAGCAGGCAAATGCCTGTGGTCTTCAGGACCACCAAGGGGGGCTTGGCAACAACGGCACTGCTGCAAAGCGTGCCACACACTGCTTTTAATTAGTCACAGGCAGACTTCTTCAAACAGAGCAGGATGAAAGTTTCCCTCTTGGAAAAAATGTTAAAAGGTTTAACATTTCAAAAACTCTTTGGAGCCTCACTGAACTTCGGCAGATCAGTCATTTAAAAGGTGTGGTTTTCCTTCAGCATTGCAAAAGCCTGAGACAAGGAGGCACTGAAGTTTGATTTCCAGACCAATTATTTCCCAATAACGATCTGAATGTGTTATTTGAACAAACTTTTTTAGGTTTGTAAAGTTTTCCCACCCATCCCTCAGCAGCTCTACTCTTCAAAGCTCCACAGTTATTTAATCCAGTGACATTCTGAAATCACGCTGGCAAAGCAGGTCAGCATGGATTAGTCATCACATGGTGATCAAAACTGTACTGGGCATCAAGGGACACACATAAATCTGTTTCTGAAATCCAACTGTGTCATGGTGCTCAGTCTCCTGTCATCAATAACTAATCTTTAAGAAGACTGTGAGATGGTCTGGACAGCTCTGAACAGCAGAGTTGGGTTCACACCATGCTACGCAGAAAGCACCTGGGGACAAAGGCAGCCAGGGCAAGTGCAACTGCAGCTCTGGTGCTGAAGTTCTCCAGGAAGCTTTAGGTCTTCTGCTTTCCTTTCGAGAAGGGTAATGAAATCCCGAATTGAGAGAAGAAGAGAAAGGAGCGCTTGGGGCAGGAGATAGGATCAAATACAAGGCCGGCGAGAAAAACCCGAAAATTTGGAAACATCGAACGCAAGCAGTGGATTGGGATGAAAGGAGGGGCAGTGGAAAGAAGTGGTGTTTGCCTGAAATCCACTGGCTGAATTTTTAAAATCGGAAAGGAAAGCGTCAAGGCATGTTTGGAGAACAATGGGAGGAAAGGAAAGGCTGGGGAAAAAAATGGGGAAAATTTCGCACTGGAGCACAGCCAAGCAAATGGCATGGCATGAGCTGAAGTGCAGGGGAAAGGACCAAACCTGGCCAAATTGATCCTCACTGAAATAGCAAGATTTCATTACCCTTCCCAAAAGGAAGGGTAATGAAATCCTGAATTGAGAGAAGAAGAGGAAGGAGCGCTTGGGGCAGGAGTTATGATCAAATACAAGGCCGGTGAGAACAAACCTGAAAATTTGGAAAAGGATCGAACGCAAGCAGTGGATCGGGATGAAAGGAGGGGCAGTGGAAAGAAGCAGTGTTTGCCTGAAATCCACGGGTTGAATTTTTAAAATTGGAAAGGAAAGCGTCAAGGCGTGTTTGGAGAGCAATGGGAGGAAAGGAAAGGCTGGGGAAAAAAATGGGGAAAATTTTGCACCAGAGCGCAAACAAGCAAATGGCATGGCATGAGCTGAAGTGCAGGGGAAAGGACCAAACCTTGCCAAATTGATCCTCACTGAAATAGCAAGATTTCATTACCCTTCCCAAAAGGTAATGGGAATGAAAGACACCACGGTTTGCATTCTCTAGCGATTAGGACTCTTCAAATTTCGTATCTGAGACATCAATATGTATTCATTTTGTAGTTAATAGCAAAAAATATTTACTTGACATTACTGCTTCATGGGGTTATTAACCATGCCCTCAGAGTTCCTCTTCTTCTGTATTGTCTATAAAGTCCATGATTAGTTCACATGCTGCCAAAAAACCCCATTTTCTCTTGACAATATAATACTTTTAAAAGAAAATGCGTTTTCCCTATTTTTTTTAATAGATTAGAAAAAGAAATAGGAAGCAGTAGTGTGAAGTTATGAGTGAGGAATATGCCCTTTATGAGGAGTCTATTGAGAATGCCCTACTGAGGAGGCTTGGGGGACCAGTCCAGATATTGACACCTATAGCAAAGACATTCTATTTAGCTATATTACTCTGTTCCATCTTGGCTACTTTCACCACTTTTCCTCATCAACCACCACCCTCACAGCTCCTCCTTCCAGTGTTTTTTCCCAGCTCAGAACTCCACCTTCTGCTTAGGAAGCACAGATTACATATGTGCATTATACCCCTGCAATTGCTGTCAAAACCTCTTCCTTTCCTCCTCTGTCAGACTTATATCTCTGGTGATTTCTGGTGATCTCTGAATTTCACCAAAGTTTTCAAAGACTTCATCTTTTGTCAGTCTCTTCCCCATGGAGTGCCATTTCATACAACACTTTGGACCAGTTTGAACTGTCATTACTGAGCATTTTCAGCTATTCAAAATCTTACACACTCACTGGAAGAACTCACTTCTATTTTATTGTTATCAACTCTCAGAGTATTGAACCATAGTTGTACCCAAACTGATGCTTTTGCAAAGCTGCCACCAAGAATTGCACCATGTAAGTTTTGGTGCCTATGGAAGGAAATTCAGATAGGAAAAAATCTAATCTCTAGTCTGATGACTAGAGACAGTTCTGCTGCTACCTGTGTTGCCTGGAGCTAGAAGAGATGTATATGAGCCTTTGAGTCCTCTTAAATTAAATGTTCTATGGATAAATATATAATAGGATGAGAAAAAATGAGCTCTGACAGAAAAAGAAAAAAGTAAAATAAAAGAAGTCTCATATTTGTTAATAGACAAATACTCATTTTCATTCATGGTTCCTCTCAGTTCAGGGAATGTACACAACCTGGTAGGAATGGGGAACAGAAAGGGCACTCCAGGTACCACTGTCTATCTTAGCATGAGTCACAGAGATGAAAAGAAACATCAGCAGAGCCCAGAGAAACATCCTGGGCCTCAGACCCTACCACAGCAGTTACAGGATGCACTTTTTGTTTAAAGAAAGGTACTGCTGTTACTGGGGTGAGGGAGATAACTGATTCCTACCCCAAAACAAAAAGAGAAGCTCGATGACCAGAGCTAATGCAGCTGTCCTGGCTGTAAGGTACCTCTCAAAATGGAGAAATAAGGAATGATGCTTCTTATCTTTGGGCCATTGTGTCAAATGACTTCTCATACTGCCCTCATATGATGCATTACAAAAGGCTGCTGAGTAGTTTTTCCCAAACAATACACTGTAGAGGAAGTTACAATAACTGCAATAAAATCAGGGAAGATTTCTATGGAGAAAGGTGAAATAGCTATGAATAATAAATAAAGATAAAATCAAATCATGCTTACAGCGAGAGCTGGAACTTGGAAGTAAGAGGTTGGGACACCTTCAGTTAGAATATCAAGCCAATGTGTTTCACACATTTTAGAAAGGCTGGATAACACAATTACACTTACTTACTTGCCTTATTTGTGTTTTAAAATTCTGGGGTGTAAAGGAAGTGACAAAATGCCACAGAAGAACTTATGTTTTAATTTTTCTGGCTGACTGTGACTGGAGAAATACCAAAAATATCAAGGGACCTTTTTCTTATATTGCAAGTAAAAAAAAGTAAAAGGTAAAAAAAAAAAAAAAATAAAGCACCTCAACTTCTGCAACTACTGCTGAGTTAATACCTGTGATCTGAGGTTTCTTAGAGTTGAGTAGACAGCTTCCTGATATTATTAATAAAGCAAATAAAGATGAGAGATGGCAGATCTAACAGTAAAGGCCATGAACTGTAAAACAGAAAGTCTGGGCTACTCTTCTTTTCTGTCACTGTCTCTCTCTGTGCCCTTGAGAAAGGATACGTTCCCTCTTTCAGTTAACTTTCCCCTTGTGAAACGAGGACAATAACATCCTCCCATTCCACATAGTGAGAATCATTGTGTGTAATGTGCATTCTTTTCATCAAATATGAGGATATCTGCAAATATTTTAATGAGTAAAAAATAATTCATCTTCTTGACACAGCCCTTGGGTCATCTGATTTGATTTGATGGCATTTTTTATGTAAGAAACACTCATTCTCAAGTTGATCAATTTCAGTCATCCTACATGTTTATTCCCTCTGTAGCTGCTTATCCCTGAATTTAATTATTAATGTGGTCTAAAATACAAAATCTCAACATCTGAAAAAAATTATGAAACAATAACTGATTTTAATCTGTATTATATAAATCTGTATTTTTTTTAATACAAGAATATCTTAGCTAGAATTCCTCAATGTATGAAATGTAAGTTCGGAGAACCTGGAGTCCCAGAGCCAAAACACCCATGGTGAGCTGCAAGCTCATCACTCAGATGAACAACCACAAGGTGGAGATGTTACAAGCTCTTGCCGGCAAATATGAAGCATTGTGCCTAATACTGATTTTTCTGGGTTTTGTCTAGGGAAACTGGATCGCATTTTAAATTAAAATTGTCGCAGTTAACAATTACAGTGCAATAAAAGTAAAGGAAGTCTCTAATAGCAAAATAATTAAAAGGAAGGCCATTTGTATCTTGACCTTGAAATTAGTTCCTTAAATTTTATAAAATTTAATGACACTAACTTGATTATTTCTCTCGGTAGAGGAACATGACTTATGTTCATGCCATAAATTGTGTATTTGATAATTATATAGCGAGACTGCAAGTCAGCTTTACACAGTCATCCACATATCCCTTAAAATCTTCACACAGCCATGCAGAAACACTTTAACTGTAGGAGGGAGAGCAGCAGAGAGAGAGAGAGAGAGCACAAGCTGGAGTGTTGTATTTTAGCTCTGAATACCACCAGCTCTTGCCATATCATCAGCATAGGAAATGCAGGTAAGAATCGTATCAAGCTCAGGAAACTTTCAAAAGAAGTAAAAAGAAGTAAAAGGCAAGTTTCACAATAGATGGCATTTATAAGGATAAGGAAGAGAAAGAAATAATCCTGGCTTTTCTATATTCTGTACCCAGTAGTCAGAATGCTGCACAGGCAGGGAAAATGTGCATTCAGCTCCTTTTGTGAAGTATTAAACATTCTGACCATCTGACTACTCAGGAAATATCCTTATAAAATGGAATCTACAGATTCCAAATCCTTCTCTCAATAAAAGAGCAAGATGATCTCTGCAGTAAATGTAACCTGCTCTTGATCTACCTGATTTTTAATTACTCTTGTGCATCTATATCCCAACTTTTATATGATTCATAGACTCATTTTCAAAAACACTGACCTTTCATTGCCTACATTTTTGGCAGGACAAATGTCAGAAGCGGTTTGTAAGATTGCTCTAGTACACTAGAGCTTCTAGAAATTAACAATTTCTTTCCCCTTTTGTTCCATTTTCTAAATCCCTGATAGGGATATATGTCCTGCAGGGCTTTCCAAAATGCAACATGCTACTGTTGCCCACAATCTCAAGATTTGTGAATGCAATAAATGCTTTCTATAGACGTGGAACTTAATCTGAATTGGAAAAAGTATAACCTATCATCCTGAATGTTTTTTACATCGCTATCTTGAGACAATTAAGTCATTCAAGGTATTTTGAAACATGAAAAATATCTTTGGGGAGTAGTACTGGTGTTATCTACATCTGTTAAATTTATAACTTCAGAATAATTTAAACTTAGGCATAAGTCATCTGTTCTTTTCCTGGAGACACAATCTGATACAGAAGGAACTAAAAAGTTCAAGAACCATAACAACTTTATGTCTCTATAAAATATGTTACAATGCTATATAACTGTTGGCAAAAAGTTGTGTATATGTTACATATTCATTGCTAAGAGCTGTAAGTTTATGTATAGCTATAACTTCGGGAATTAACTTCCATCAAGCGCATCCTTTAAACCAGCAAAAATTACCCCTGTGGAGTTTTCATATTACAGAAATATTATAGCTATGTTATGGGAAATAAAAAATGGGCATTAAAAGAAATTTGCTCCTTTTCACATACACTAGTGTTTCACATACACTATTTGTGTACCTCCGTGTTCTTCCTCTGTACAAATGATGTTATTCAGAATCAGGGAAACGTGGATATGTGGCTCATATTTTATGTAAATCATTATCTATATAAAATGTTTTTGCCCTGATTTATTTTTCAAAACATCTTTGTCATTCCTAGGATGTAAGAATCTTTATACTGCAAAGATGTTGTACAGTTTGCTGTTACTCCAGCAGCAGTACAATGTTACCATTTCTAGTACTAAAACTTAGAAATCCCCTACACTCACTGATGTCCAATTTAAAATGCTGGAGAGTCCTACTAGTCTTTATGATCTTACTGTATACATTGGCTTGGCTTTAAAAACTGGATAATGAAGATAGAAGAATTACATAATACCAAAACCAGACTGTAAAATACTAACTTCAGCTGAAACACCTCCCTTGTAAATGCCAGGAGATGACTGCTGCAGCTGGCACTCCACACAAGTTCTCCATCAAGCCCCAGAATGAAGTTGCCATGGTTTGGACCCTGGCCAAATGCCAGGCACCCACGACAGCCACTCACTCGCTCTCTTCCCTGCCACAGCTGGGTGGAGCAGAGAGGAAAAAAATTAAATGAAGGGGTCATGAGGTGAGATAAGGACTGGGAGAAAACACTCCAAGGGCAAAACAGGCTCAACTTAAAGTTCTGAAGTTAATTTATTACTAACAGAGTCAGAGGAGGATAATGAGAAGTAAAATAAACCCTTAAGACACCACTCTTCCCCCCAACCCCTCCCTCCTTCCCACCAACAGCACAGGGAACAGGGCATGGGGGTTTGGTCAGTTCATCACTGAGATCTTCTTACGCCGCTCAGGGAGAGGAGTCTTTCCCCTGCTGTGCCATGGGGTCTCTCCATGGCAGACAGTTCTCTGTGAACTCCTCCCATGTGTCCACCCAAACCTCCTGCAACATAAAGTCCCCCCATTGGCAGGCAGTCCTCCCAAAACTGCTGCAGCATGGGTCACTCATCCACAGAGTACAGTCCTCCAAGGCCAGGCTGCTCCAGCCTGGAAGCAGGGCCCCCTCTCTGCCCTGGGACTCCCACTGTACCACAGCCTCCTCCAGGCATCCAACTGCTCTGGCAAGGGCACCTCCCCATGGGCTGTGAGTGGATCTCTGCATCCTTGTGGACCCCATGGGACTGCAGGGGGACAACCTGCTTCACCATGTCTTCACCATGGCCGGCAGAGGAATTGCAGCTCCAGCACCTGGAGCACATCCTCCCCCTCCTTCTTCACTGACCTTGGTGTCTCCATGTTGTTTCCCTCACATGTTCTCACCTCCTCCTCTTCTCTAGCTAGAAACAGCTGCGTGCCCCCTTTGTTTTGATTTCTTCTTAAATATGTCATCACAGAGGCATAACCAACATCTCTTAACTGGCCCAGCCTTGGCAAGTGACATGTCCATCATCTTCAGAGCCACCAGGGACTGGCTCTGCTGGACGTGGTGGAAGCTTCTAGCAGCTTCTCACAGAACTCACCTCTGTGGCCTCCCCCGCTACCAAAAACCAGGCCAAGCAAAACCAACACAGAAGTACTTAGGGCTGATCCAGACGACTAAGGGATGGAAATAAGAAGAGCCTTACTGTAGGAGGAGGAAGCATCTTTATTTTCTTTATTGTTTTTTCAGTTGGTCTCCATATCCAGAGCATTTGCAAACACAAAGGCCCTAGTGGTGTCAAATTTTTCTTATTATCAGTACATAAGCCCACAATTACACATTCATTATGAGTCACTACACACTTCTGTAGGAACAAATGTACAGAGACATTGTTCTCTGAAATGGGAAAAATGCACCCACAGCTATTTCCAGCCCACTTAAGAAAGCCCACTGAATGAATGTCTATGTGTGTTTAGATCAGCAAAGACCCTTATGAGGCAGCAAATCCTTAAAATCAACAAAAGTGGGAGCTGGTAGCTACCGTAATTGCAAACAGTGAGTCATGTTAACTGAGAAATGGTGAAATATGGCCTGTTTTATTATTATTATGAGGGGCTATAGCTAGATTCAACTGAAGAATATAGGACTCATGGGAAGCCTCATAAACACTGACATAATCAAGTATTGGTTTTAATACAAATTCATAAATTTTTATAGGTGTTGAGTTGTCAGGCAGATAATATATGACCAAAATTTGGATAAAGTATATGGAAAAAAGCATTCCAGAAGGACTGCAAATATAACATGATACAGTGCAATGCCACTGAGGACTACAGTTTTGTTGGGACCAGAGCTGTGAGAAAAGGGGTACACAAAGCATTCCAGGCCCTACCTTTAAGGGGCTGGCCTGCCTCTTGAAAGTCCTCTGTCATCAGGGAAAGCTTCCTTGAAATAGTTAACAAAATCTAGCAGAGAAACATGAGCCATAAACATACTGAGTACAATTTTCACAAAATTTCTTATTTTCCCTACAAAGAAATAAGAATAAGGATTATTACGTCGGAAGATTTGTCGAAAGAAGAGATGAGGCCTTTCTCCAGTAAGTTGGAAAGCTGGACCTTGTCCAGAGAAGTAGTGATGTGTGTGCAGCTATTAGCTGTGTTTCCCCAGTCACCAGCAAAGCATCACAGACTGTGTAAGGAACACCCCTTGTAAAAGCAGAAGGAGCACAGATCATGTAACTCTCAGCTTTAGGAGCAGCTCTCTAGCTCCACAGTCAACGCCAGCAATGAGTGGGCTGGAGGAAGACTCAAACAGTGGCAGCTCACACTGGACAATGACTGGGAGAACAAAAGCCTGAATGACCCCTGCAGCAGCCAGTTTTGCATTGTAGATTACATAGAGGAAGCATCTAAAAGCACAGATGGCTGCAGCTTCTTCCTGACTCTCACACAGAAGAATGCAAGGCAGGGGCCCCTTTCCTTCTTTGCTCCATCTCTGCTCTGCTCCCCTTGTAACCCCTCCTCGATACTGCAGTGTGTTGGCTCTGAGCCACTTGCTGCTTCCCTACAGGCAACTACAACTGCAGTTGCAGGACGGAGGGTATCTTGCCAATTGTGAAATATTATATTCTGACTTTATGCAACCACTCCATGTAAAATAAAGATGCGTGCAATCAGCGAGTAGAATGGCTAATAAAATGGGAAGAGGCAGGGGCAGTGTAAGGAGAGGGAAATTCTATCCCTGTTGAGATCAATGGCAGAATTCCCACTCTTTTCAGTGAGCCACAATTTCGCCCTAGGTATTCATAACCCTTTTTAGCTACATTTTAGATAGCTAGTTAGACGAATTCTAAAGCACTTCATGCCATGTGTATAACTTCAGGATTTTTATTCAACTGATTATATTTGAGCCTTTTTACTTCGATCATGTATCAATGCCAGCCTAAAAATTATTAGTGCACAATGACACTTTTTCCTAAGAAGTACTATTTTCTTGATACCTGGAAGGGGTAACATAGGTTTTAGGATGGTTCCAAACAGTTTAAGATGTTGTTACCCCAGAGTCATCACGAACTTTACACAACCAAGTAGTTGGTGTCATGCAGTCTGTTGCCCCTTGCCTGTCCCAGAGCAACCACTGGTTGTCCCCATGTAGCAGATCCCCGACACACTGAGCTCCATCTGCTCCATGGCAACCCCACTCCAGTCTTCACCCTTTGTTGCCTCCTTCTCAAGGAACTGCAAAGAGCCATCTAAACCCAGAAATGATGCTGCAACTTCCCTCTGACAAAGATTTTTTTATTTTAATCAATGTGAGAGGTACACCTGACACAGTGACGTGTCCATGCACAAACCTTGTCATGCACAGTGACAGTTTGGTACATGCGCTGTATTGAGCTCTGCTGGTGCTCAAGGACATCAAGAGATAAGTTTCAGGACAGAACAGAGCGGGAGAGACAGGCATATCTGGAAGTGATCTCGATCTATACAAATCCCACTGTACATTAAGTCAAAAGGAACCCAACTTTTAAAGAAAATGATGCTTCCCAGTCTCAGAAAGCTTGGTTGGAAACAGTATCAAGGAGAAAAACTTGAGTCAAGTTACCTGATCCATTCTGCAATCCTTCATGTGCCATGGTGCTTGTCTTCAGAACAAAATTACCCTGCATCTCAGACTGGGAATGGTTAGCAACCTTTGCTCAAACTGAGCAGGACCAAATAATTCATACACAAGTTTGTGTTCTTTTAATAACTAGTTTGTTTGATGAATTTGTCTACTTTGGACAGTGCTTTGATCATTTTTCACTTCAGACTCTCTCTGAAACAACCTTATATATTATACTCTTAAGGAGAGACAACCTTATGATTTATATCAGTTAAATATATATTACAGTACCTTATAGCTAACATAAGCCTTTTGTTTTCCCTCAGAACACTACAGCAAGCCATATTATGAATCAATAAAATCTGCTGCCTTTTCCCCTTGCTCCACTGCATACACTTGGGGCCTGGGGCTGTGCCAAAAAAAATCAACACATACCAGTGGAGGTCATAAAGAAAAAAATGTTGACATCTTCTCCTGCCACTCATTTTAACATAGTTAGTATGGCTGGACACATAATTTACTTTTTCAGATAATGTGCTAGTTGATCACTGTTGCTCACCTCTTAGCAGATATTTTGGTCAAATTTCCCAATTCTCTGAGTCGATGCTTCTATTGTGTGAATACTTGTTGGGCCACAAAATTTTTGTAATTAAGAAGGGCATTTTTTTCCTTTCGTAATTTGTCTGGTAGTGAGAATTAGGCACTCTGAAGTTCATTCTTCAGGGAAAATTGAAAGGGAAAAAGACAGCAACCAACAGAAAGTTTTAACCCTGCAGGGATTTCTTATTGACAGTCCACAAGAAATGGCACTGTTTAATTTAGGACTAAAGGAAAATCACTCACACAAAACATATGTTCCTTGCCTAAACCGCAGCGTTTATTAAATGTTGTGAAACACAGCTCATAGTGTATGTGCTTACTTTCATGGCACACCACTTCTTCACACAAGGCTGTGCTTTTGTAAGCAGACTGTCAACACAAAAGGAATATTCACTTCTGAATTTCATTTTCCAGACTATTCATACTACAACTACTCAGAAATCAGCCATCTCTGTTCATGTTGGAGATGGTAGCAAACCTTTTGTTTTTGACAGAAGCTGTTCAAAGGCTTAGCCAAGGATGAAAAACAGTCAAGAGAACTGGATCTGATCTGGGACTGATTCCTGCATTTCAACACTTCACAAGAAAATACTGACATTTCAGTGTTTGGCCAAATCGACTGACTTAACATCCCCTGCAGTCACAGTCTCATGCTTGAACTCAATAGTATTGGATACAATCCATATGCCCTAATTCATATCTGCATCTCTAATTAGAAAAAAATAAATTGAAAACACTAAATAACACTCTGGAAAGGCAGGCACTAAAGTACATCTTCTAAATGCTCCTTTGTATCATGGCTACAATAAGAAACCATAAGAAGAACCACAGGAAACATGATAATAACTCTAAATAAATATGATAATAACTCTCAAATAATATAATTTACATTTTTTCAGTTTGGGGAAATAATGTGCAACCATTTTTAGTATTTTAAATTATCAAATCCAGAAAGTTCAAAAAACTCTTCTCCCAGCAACGGCCTAACAATACACTATATTTATAATGTTTGGTCTATAGATCTGATTCTGCAACAGAATTACTGCACAGCTGCCCACATCATGGCATGGTTACAAACGACCTTCCTAAGCACGGTTCCCCTGTCAATTTGCCAGCACTTGCTGTATTTTCCTGTGGGTCCAGACCTGTCCTGTCACTGTGATACTCCTCCCATTTACTTTAACAGCGCTGGAACAGATCTGTGCTCACAGAAAAAGTTCAAGCAGAAGCAGGTCTTATGTTTGCAGTACATTTCACTAATATTTCCTTTAAAAAACAAACTCCCATGAAAATGCAGAAAAAGTTCTTTTGATATGGTCTGGATGCCAACAGAAAAACTTCACTGCTTCCTTTTGTAAATGTGGTTTGGTGAGCTTTTTTAGATTGTGCTTACACAAACAGCCCAGGTAGTGGGGAGTGAACAGTCTGTTAAAATATTTTTCTGGGTTAACTTTTCTGCCCACTTTCTTTTTGTTAATACTCCCAGTTGTCCCCATTACTTTGAAGCAGTTTTAAGTGTGTTCACCCCTCTGCTTCTTTTGGAACTGGACTCAAGTCGTTGAAGCACAAACCAATATGGACACAGAAAGCCCCTGAGCACACAAATAAACTCTTTCCTGGTTGAGGGATAGCTGCTCACTTGGACAACTCTAGAGGTCATTTGGAACACAATGCATTTTTTCTCTTTGCATTTTGTAACACTTGCACGCAACATGTGAGAAGCCGCAGGTGTGGTGCAGTCCTTTTCCAGCCAAGCAGCAGGGGCCACTCAAAGAGATGCCTTCCCCACACCAGACATAAGGGGAGATATCCCCAAGGGGATGAATGCAGCTCCCTCATCACCTCTGCAGCCTCTATGAGGTGACAACCTGTTCCAAGAAAGCTCTTCCATGCTTAAAATCCACAAAACCAATACCATTGAGAGAGGGGGTAAATGCACTTTTCTTTTTTGTCTAGAAGAGCTGAGTGTAAAGCAAAACACAGGTTTTTAGCAGCTAGAGCTACTGCTCTTGGTCTGTCTAACCATGTGAAGGATGCCTCACTGATTTGCAAGACCATCTTTAATTAATATATACACCTCAGGACATTGCTCATGGCACTGTGATTACTTTGGAGGGGCCACCACACTACTCAATTCACACAAGCTTTTCTTGGAGCATTCATTGACTGCTCCTCAGACCATGCAACTCCCTTGAGGATATTGCTGCTTCCATAAAAGACATCTGCTAGGAGGGCAATGGAAGGTAAGAACCAGGCCAAGGTTCTTCTGTGCTAAGAACTCCTGCAGATGCCAAAAGCATCTTGGCTTTTCCTGATAAACTAGGACCCAAATGATTGCACAAGACAATTTTCTAATTATACTGAATTTATACTGCAGATAGAAATTACTTTCCCTGAATAGAAAGCACAATGTACAAGTGGATATTGAACTGTAAATGAACCCAGTCTTGCCTTTCTAAATAAATAATGATTTTACCATTAACTACTCAATGTAGGCTTTTGAATAACAAGTCTCTACATGCATTTGCTGTTCTAAATTTGATGAGGTTCATTAAAAATGTTGAAGAAGCATAGTCCTCTTTTTCCTCTCCCAATTTTCTCTCCAATTGCTGTCAATCCTTACAGACTCTTGGCAGCTGGCTCCTATCATACAAACAACCAGTACACTTAAGCTAACAGAAACATTGCTTTCAAATGAGAGAACAGAGGAAATCATAGAAAAACCTATTTTGACTTTCCTATTTTGACTTTTCCTATTTTGACTTTCCTATTTTGACTTTTCCTATTTTGACTTTGTGTTTCAAAGAGTTTTGGCTTATTTTGTAAGAGATGTAAGAAAGAGACATAAATTCTTGGTTTATTTTAGAAGTAACAATGTTTTAATCTGTTTTTCTCCCAAACACATGGCCAAACAAATACCATTAGTCCCACCAGGATCCCCATGGCTGTTCCACGAATTAAGGCATATTTGGTACAATCCCTCAAGAGCGGGATCTCATAACTTTTTTCCCACAGATTTTCCTATGCCTTTATTGCTATAGGTAGCAATGACAAAAGTTAACCTGATCCAAGGATGGGTTTTGTGCAATGTCATTCTGAAACCTGCCATTGCTGAGGGAAGCCAAGGACAGTTCTGGTGAAGAGATCATTCTGGGCTGCACAGCAGCTTGAGTCAGCATGTCCAGACCTCCAACTGCCCACCATTCTCTCATTCCCTCTCTGCCTCCAAGTGCCTAGCAGTGCTGCTGCTTCCCATCCTTGCTCTCAGCCTGGCGTGCTGCTTCTTCAGTGTTTCTGCAACTGCTGCATTTTGGGGCTGATGCAAAAGTCCAGGGGGGCTTAAAGCCTGATATCAGTAAAACCTTGCTGCTGCCTGTTTGATAGGCAGTTTGCCACATATTTCAAAACATTTCCATTTGTCAGATATCCAGATGTCCTCAGTTACAGATAGCGTTGGTGTGTCTGTCCTCAGGCAGGCAGGTGAAAAGTGTGTATTCAACGTTACCCTGCTTCCTTGCTGGTCTAGCAGCAGGCAGAGCAGACTCTGCAGAAATTACCACTGTGTGATAGTGTGCACCTTGAAGCAAATTTGGGTATTGCCATTTGCTGTGTGGAAAAACTGGAACATTCAACCTTATTAATCATTCTGCAAAATAAATTTCTAGTGCCAGAAGGTCTTATGGCAGATAGCAAAGAACTCATATCAAATAAAATTGAGATATTTCTAAGAAGAAACACACTTTCAAACAGGTCAAGAAATGTTCAGAAAGGATGATGTACTTTTACTCATCCAAGCAAATAATTCAGTGCAAACCACTGAGAGAATTGTTTAAATGTACATGCAACTTTTATTCCACTGTAACTAATTGCCACCACATCAGGAGATACTCTTTCTTGGTGCAGGATATCATAGTGATAGAAAAGAAACTGTTTTTCACTGCTAATCAATATTAGGATATATTGGGCCATATTTCAATTAGTCATTCTCCTTGAACATACCATAACAGTTAATCTTTTTACCCAATTTCTCTTTTTTCCTTGAATTCTCCTATGTTGCAAGATAAGAATTATCCACCAGATCTTGATACTGGTTGTTTATAGGATTAGATTAATTGTGGAAGAGCAAATTCTTTACTTAAAATGCCAACATTTGAAGAAGGCCCTAGAGATAAATGACCTGCTGCTATTCTTGTGGAGCAATATGGACCTTTCCATTCCTAGTCATTTTCTTGTTTTCAGTGAGAGTGCCACTTTGGCATTGCTTTGCACCACCTTATCAAAGCAGTCCCCTGAGGAAGAGGAGTGTTATGGCATGTGGCAGCAGGGATGTGCTTGTTGGATCCTGGTGGACAGAGGTTCAGACATCTGCAGGCTGGATGGTGCCTTGGTCTTCAGCAAGCTGCTCTGATGTTACTGAGAATTGCAAAAGGAGAGATCTTGCCTTGCTTTCATCTGTCAGAGCAAGTTCATACACAGAGATGGGAATTTGACTGTAACACTTCAGAAATCTGTAACAGTGGTTGATCTTTCATTTTCTCATTTAATGCAATAATTATTCTTGAACATATAGACCAATCCTATTGCAAATATTATCTCTTTAAAAATGACCATTTTATTTCGGCAAATTCTTTGTACAGACAGCTTATTATACTTTTGCTATTCTTTTAACTTGACTATGGCCACACACCCTGAACAAAACATTGTGCTATTGTTTTCATAAGCTCTCCTTTTCACAGCCAAAAACATTGGCCCTGGTTTGCACTCATAGTTACGTAGGGCACAGCGAAGAAAAACCCTGCCAGGAATCTGCCTGTATTAGCTCCAAATATATTTTTATGCCTTGTAAAGCTAAAGATCATTTGAAGACTATATCCAAACTCTCAGGAGAGAGGAAAGTGCCTGGTGGCCTGTAAATATAGCCTTAGTGAAATGACCAAATTTTTTTTAATAATCTGTAAACATATATACATTTTGCTAAGTTTGCAAACATGCAGCTGCATACTCTCTGGGTTTTTTTTTTTTGAACCATGGTATTGGTTTAGACTGCAATAAATCTAAGCAGTCAGAAAATTTTCTATATGTGCTAAAGGTTCTCACAGAATCTGCTTGAAACCACACAATACAATTCCAAAGTCTGACAGAATGATAGGGGCCTTGTTGGCTGCAGCACTGTAAGAATAGGAAAAAATTAATTCAAGACCATCCTGATGATAGCAAGGATAAAGCTTTATAACAATAACCATAAGAGCCACTGAATAAAGTGTCACTGGCTGTAACCTCAGCCCATGTCACATTTCTGTGGCCAGAAAACAAAGATAATTTTGTTCCCAGTTCTTCTGTGTGTCATAACATTATGAAAGACACATTGCTTTATTTTGAGAGCACACAATCCCTAAAAACTGAGCGAAAGTCAAGTCTTTTACAGCAGGGTATTTACCACTCACATGAGAATTGTTTCTGCCTTCCAGTGAAAAGCTCTGGTGCAGAGTTGTCCTCGCCAGGCAATCATGAAACAATTGCTTCAGAGACTAAATACTTTAATTAAAAAAATTTCTTGTCCCACAGTAATCTTGTTGCTCATAAACCCCATGTACTGCCAAACATAATTGGAGCTAACACAAAAGCCACCTCTGTGTCTCAGGAGAGCTTTTTGGACAAAGTGATGCACGTGTCCTGTGCCCAGTTTGGTGAACTGAAGAATGGACAAGCCTTATGCCTTGAAAATCTCAATGCTGAAGACTTTCTCTGGACAAACTGTGCTTTTTCTATTAGATTTTCACCACCCTGCCTTTCTACTGCCAGAGCAGCTCCTAGGTCAGAGGCAGTAATGTCACCAGGAATAAGCTCTCCTGGATAATACCTGGAGAGATTTATTTCCTTCCAACTCTCTGCAGGGCTGTATCACATTAACTACATCTGAAAACTAAACTTCTTTAAAACCCTGCACCAACTGCATACACAATGGCCTTCCTAAGCTGCTTTATGTTTCTCCTGTAGGAATATTACTATATTGCTGTAGAAGGAGGTCTCCACACTCTGCATCTCTTTGTCATTTTGCTATAAGTAGGACACACTGATACCCCCAGTTAAGACAACTTCCCCTAATCTTAATGGCACAAATAGCCCGGATTTGTGAGTGTCAACATTCCTACTTCATTCATGCCCTCTTATCAGTTCATGTCATTGTGTTTTGCTTGGCACTTGTGAAGTTCTACAGAGCAGATTCAGAGTCAACTCTTATTAAGCTATTCTTGTACACCTTTTTCCTCTCTCTGAACTGCCAAAACGGAGATCTGGAAAGCGAACTGTAATTTCTATACATTTAAAAACAAAGCACACACAGGAAACAATTTCTGAGGAATTGGTAATAGGCAAAAAGTATCTGAAAGAATGCACTAGAGCCCCTCCTGGTTTAAATTTTTCCAGATGCTCACCAGGTGTCCTTACCATACATCACTGAGTGGAATAAAGCTCGATTCTGTATACTCAATAGCAAATCACTTGCAGATATCCTTTATTTCATGCAGTGCTTCAACATCCACCTGGATATTCCTCCCAGGAATGAATCTGAGTGCTACTCAGTTCAAGTCCACACCAGGTTCTTGCCCTTTTGTCTTTCATCACTCTCTCTTTTCTTTAAGAAAATGTAATGAAAATTGTGAAGGATTTTCCAAATATGCATTTTCATTTCTCTCTCTCCCCCTCCTCCAGAAGTTATTCCTTATGTCTTCCAAGAAGATTCAGATTGGAAGAAATGGGAGGAAAAACATTCTGCCAACATGTTCAGAAGGGGGATTGGCCTCACTAGCATTGGAAATGGCATGAGGATAAAGCAGACAAGAGCAATGCTGTACAGAAGTCAAGGCTTCATTGCTCTTCTGCCTTTTGCCATCATTGTCAGCACCTACACTGGGAGCACTGCAGCTTCAGGGAGAGAAATGGGGCATTTGCAGGGAGTGTTTCAACACCTCAGAGTGGTCTCTGCTTTTAAATTTGTTTCCTTACTTGTTCCAATCTGTCCAATAGCAGATGATTGTAAGTAGGCACCACATCAACTTCACCAGAGCTCATCCATCACCACCAGGTCACCGTTTATCTTTGTCCCTTGCCTTGAATTTGGCTGTTTGCTGCAGCCACTGTTTCAGCTGGTTGAGTCTGAGTGTTGCTGAAATCTCCTTAAATCTGTTTCATTTCCTATCTCTCACACTTACAAAAACTGTTGCCTTGCTTACTTAACCTCCAGTTTTGAAATAGCTGATGCACCATTTGCTTTTCAGTAACTTCTGCAAGTGTCCTAGAGCAGAATGAATGTAGCTGAAATGAAATTGGAGGACAAAAAGATCAAAAAAATTTCATGGCTGCAATTTCACCTTTTGCCAAAACTTGAGTGGCAAGCTGTGAAAAGTGGCTTTTCTTCCTAAGAAGAGAGTACAGATTCAGACAGCCTAGAAAAGAACTGCCTTCAATGAATTCAGGTTAATTGGGGAAAAGTGGAATATAATTTCTGATGAACAGCTGAGGACAAAACCAGAGAAGAATTGATTTAAAGAGCATTTTTAATGACTTGATTGTAAAGGCAAAATACCATGAAAAATTTGGAATTTGCTGTGTTTTTCACAGATAGGCCACATACCTGTGAAACACATGCTTTTCTGGCTTGGCCATCATTATGATGAAACTCTCAGGCTTTTCAGATGGGTTCTTTCACCTGTATAATTGTTTTCAGGTCATTACAGGGTAAGGTGTGGATGCTCTATGATGTGTTCTAAGAAACATATTATAATTGCTTTGGCTTCATTTGCAAGACAAAAAGGGTGACAAAATCTCTGTTCACTGAAGTTAAAAATCCAGAAAGTTACCAATTTCTTCATGCACAAATAACTGTTGTGTGCCTTTACTCCAAATTACTTATTTTAGATAAAATGGAAACATGTGAGAAAGAACAAACATCAGAGGCCCCAAGAGGGAGTTCATTTCACACATTTCTTTTGGAACAGGCTGTCTCAGCTCTTTGCACAGCACACCAAACAAGCAGACTCCATATTTCATTAAAAGACACAAAGCAGACAAAGCAAAAGATGAGCAACCATGAGCAAAGCCCCACTGTGCAATGTATATCTTACATACTGAAGGACATAAGAGATATTGCCCCAGAGAGGCTGCAGCCACAAAAGATGTGTAGCTACAGAAGTCTCCTTGCAGCATAAGGCATCAGACATTTTTCCAACAAAAATAAGCTTTTTTTTTCCCTCAAAAACATCCAAAACATCCTGTCTACCCAGATGTGGTGTTTAAAAAAAATAAATAAAAAGGAATGTAATCCGGACCTTGTGGAAGAAAACTGGATGTACAGTGTTCATCAGGCAAAAAAAAAATCCATTACAGCAGAGTTCTGGTATCTGTACATCATCTCTGGCATGTCATCCTCCTTGTTCTTTATGTTGCTTCTGCAGTAATGCCCTTATTCTGTCATTTTGTGATATATGTTATTCTTTTTACAGCTTTGAACAATATGTTCTCATATGAAATGTTCTTATGGCTGTACTGAATAGTCCATGAAATATCTAAGTATTCTCTTTTCAGGTCAAGTGTTTGCATACTTGATTCACCAAACATGACAGATAGATAGATAGACAGACAGACAGAGAGACAGATGTAGAAACATGATCTTTATAGATATCACTATAAAAAGCAATTTTAAAACACTAACCTCAAAGTGGAGAAATTAAAAGCTAAGGCTTGGAGAGCAACATAATCTGTGCTTTTCATTATTACATCTTATTTTACTGTCTTATGCTCTGGGACTTATTTCAAGGGACTTCTCACTACAGAAGCAGCAAGTCAAACTGTCACCATAAGAGAATGTTGCAAAAGTCATGACATTTTATTCTCTAAATTAGAACTCAAAGGAAATATCTAATATCTGTAGATTGCAGAGGCATTGGCTAATGCTTGAGCTCTCTCATGTAAAAGAGCTTGCTTTAAAAAAAAGTATTTGGCACCAATTTAGACTTTATAAAAACATGCATCCAGTATTTAATGGAAGAATTACACACAAATTTACCTTCAGGTAATGGAAAATTTTCTAAAAATTCCAAAGTATCTGAAAATGAGTTCTATGTACAACATGGCTTCAGCAGTTCCAAAATGGCCTATACTTCCATAGGCTTTTACATCCTATAAGAATCCAAAATAATTTTAGAAATTATGAGACATTCTTGACTCTATGTCCCGAGGACTGCTCTGCCAATATTACTGAGCATTTAATTTAGTCTGTCTAAAGGAACGCCAGGTGAAGCCTGTCCATTTGTCGGGTGACACATATAGGAAAACTCCTCAAGATAACACAAAAATATCTCATCTTGCTGAATAACTAGGAAGAATAAAATACTCAGAATACAATAGCCTACAGGGAAATTTGGATTTCACAATAAATAAACTAATGCTGCAATGGAACTTCTACATTCAATTCAATTCAATTCAATTCAGTTCAATTCACTTGATCTAAATGGATAAAAACTGGAGGTGTTGGGACTCCTTTTGCTGAGTGTTCAGGCTGGAAGCGTTGAGGTGGTTTTTAGGTCCCTCTCCAACATTTCAAAGTCTTGGTAGAGTAACTTATTAAAGTCAGCTAAAAAACAACACCCAAAGAAGCTGCCAATCAGTACAAATAGTTCAAGCTGTGGTAGAGCCAGCTGCAAATGCAGAGTGCTGAGATTCTGTGTGGAACCATTAGCTAAGACGTTTACAGTATTTTCACTAAGCCATTAAAAAAATAAACTTTGATTTTCTGGAAATGTTTCTTGGAGAAGTTGTTTCGAGTGAAGTTTTGAGATAACTAGACCATGGGAATTACTTTGAATAACAGCAGTACTACATCCACCATTATCATAAAAAAACAGTCAACAATTGCATCAGTCACGAGACAGTTCACTCTGTAAATCAACTAAAGCACAACCTGAACCTGATTAAATTTTAAAATGTAGAACATCAATTTGAAATTTTGCACAACAGCAGATGTGATCACCCCTAGATGACTTTTGACAGCAGAACCTGATGGAAAGAAAACAGGAATACTTGGGGGAAAAAAAGAGAAAAAAAAAGGTCAAAACATGTTTCAGTTGGGGATTTGGTTTTCCAATTTAAGAATCTTCTGGAGTAGTATTCCCAAGGCTAGCGCCAGCTATTCTGAATCACAGCCTCAAGCCTAAGGCTGTGTTAGCCTCTGGCTACAAAATGTCTTGGAAACTGCTTCTCTTTAACATTGAATAGACACAGTGCCATGGAGGCCAGACCTCCTTCCCCCTCTCAACCCCCTTTTCTGTCTCTTTCTGATTCTATTCATTAGAGAATTTATGCATTTAACTATCTGATGAATCATAGCTTTTATCCCACTATCAGATCCAGAGGTTACTTGGATCCTGCCTGCAACTAAAGACTAAAAAGGGTATTTTCTAAAGAGGCCTCATGTGGCAGAGTCACAGTCTGGAGAATTGGCAGGTACTGGAGCACAAGGGCTATCTTTTGCTCTATAAAAGCTTCTGGCTCATGCGTACGCACACTAGTACTATATATATATTATTTTGCTGCTTTTCCTTTTTTTGGGAAAATCCTTTCACATGTTCACAGCCATGCAAGCTGCAACAAAGCCCTGCTCACATAATAATCCAGCTGCATCCCACTATGACAGTAATCCAAAAACCTAAGGCCTCAAAACTTCAAGAGCCCTTGCCAGATTTTCCCTCACCCTTCCTGGGTTAGCACTGCAGCCAGTTAAAACCACATTGAAATTACCTTTTAAACATGCCCTTAGGCAAAGAGCTAAAGCAAAGGTTTGGCAAAGCTCATCCTGTTCTTAATGTTCTAATGCCATATTATTACTACTCACTGAAAAGCTTAATGCATTTAAACTCAGTCCTCATGCCAAAATACACTGATGATATTTAAGAGTTTGCCATATAATTTGAACTGATTGCATATTTATTGTTGTAGCAGTCTCAGACCATTAAGCCTCCTGGTTTGCTCAGAAGCACTTATCCCTCACATTCTTTGGTAGTCTCTTCCTACACAATTGTTAGTCACAGCAGACTTCAGGGAATTTTTTATTTAATAGAGAATATTTATATTTCTTCTACCTTCCATAACTAAAGTTTTAAATCTGAGGGTCAGAGATTTTCTGCTAAAAAAAGTAACAACAATACCCTGCAGCAAAAGATCTCAGATTCTCCTGTGCCAACACACTTCACCCCTGGTATGCCCTGAGGAGCAAAAGTGCTGTACAATTACATTTTGGATGTGTCTATACATGCACTGTGAAAAGAGTATTTCCCCTTTCCTTGGGGAAGCTCTTAAAACCAGTGTGCGCTGCAACAAATATATTCTAGGGATACTTTATTCCTGATGCCATTTTAAATTTAAAAGATACTGAGAAACTGGGTAACTCCCAATGGCCAGCCATCCTTAAAAAAAGAAATCCACAACCCAGATATCTGAAATATGAAGGTGCATACTCCAGAACATACAACAGAACTCTCACTATCTCTGTGAATATTTTTTTAGCATATCACTTGAATTCCTTCTTGTCCTCACTTTGATACATACCTTTTACTTCCTAGGCAAATTCACAGTTCATAGCAGGGTGCATTCACAGAAAGATACATTTCTTGCAGCAATTGTAATACATTAAATGCTGAAAAATACCAGCTGTACCTTCATATTACACTTGGGTAGTGTCCAGTGACAGTAGGTCCCACCGGACCATTCAGTAGCATCTTCCCTGTTGACAAAAGCACTGCTCTCTCCTCCCTTAGTTTTTCCTTTTCCATTCTGATATACATGCATATATTCCACAACATCCAAAAATTGATGACTACTGAATGCCTTTTCCCCACTTACTTTCAGGAAATGCTTCCTTTCACTAAATTACTCTACAAGCCCATCTACTTGAAATACCCTCAAGTAACCTGACTTGAAATAACATTGAAAGACAGAAGTGCCTTGGATCATGGACATGAAAATAACTCTATTATGGCACAGAGAGACTTGTTCACTACTGCTCAAAAAAGCCCCCTTTGGCAGTGTGTTGAGGGAGAGAGGTCTGGGCTGCAGTCAGTGAGAGCAAAGCAGGTTTCAAGTGCCCCCAGTCAGCTCCTGCAGAGGTAACAGGCAGAAGTGTGCTTCGTTACACCACAGCTCTCCAGCTGGCCTCCGTGCAGGAAGACCAAAAGGAGCATTTGACCCTCTGTGTATTTAACAGGATCTGTGCCAGGAAAAGACGAAAAGAGCCCACACACAGTCCACAAATTTATCAAGTAAGTATCTTTCAAGAAATTAGAAACAGTGAGTCTTTCTTGGGCGACAACTGTGCCTATGTTGCAAATCATTTCTTCCACAACTAAAGGCGGTACAGAATTTACATTCCTTTTTATTTTTCCTTTCAGGCTGATACTTCTGTACCCAGTTCACAAGCAGCTGCAAAATCACCAAATCAGACTTTGCTAACTGAGATTATTTTTCTATAATATCCATCAGGCAGCCCATTATGTCCCCTGTGCAAAAGTGAGATTGCAAAAGAGTTAAACACAGAGCCCTTTAATTTCTCTGGATATCCCACTGATGGCAAAGCAAAATACATACATCTGCAGGCTAAATGGGAGGTAATTTTATATTTGAAGAGGATAGTGCTACTGAGCATATGGGAGGCATGAAACGAAACAAGTCAGAAACAAAAATATACTGAATCATGCTGGTCAATTAAAGAGTACAGCACTGTCACCCAAATGGAGGGCAGCAGGAATCCATGAAACCCTCACCTTTCCCCACATCCAAACAGGCATATTTCACAAAGAAGGCTTCTGTAGGGATCTGCAGTGAATCTGGAGCCACCCACGTATCAAGTATTTTGTTTGTTTTAAACTGACATGCTCTTTTCCTGGACTGATAAATGAATGGGAGATGGAAGTGAGAGGGAATAAATAAATCTCACATGTAGAAATAAATACATTTTTCATCCTCATAACATCAGGAAAAGAGTCCTTGCCAAACTCTGAAAAGTAGGATGGCAACTGTGTGTCATTTCATCATCTGAAGCTCATGGAGATTACTTTCATTAGAAAAATAAATCAACTTTGTCACAAAGTCTCTTTCAGCTTGATTTCTTGGCACTATACCAGCCAATACAAATTCACTTATGGTATCAATGCTAGAAAGTCAGAGGCCAAGAGCTACAAGAACAGCCAAGAGATAGTATTTCTTTAACATCTGGAAGTAAGGAACTACACATTTTCTTAAATGGCTTTTATCAAACAGGACTGTGAGGAGGAACTTCTGTCCCTCTTTCCACACAGATAGCCCACTCTGCTGAATGCCTCTAGTATTGTTTATCTTTGTAATCTGCTTCTTCACATCCATGAAGGGCTCACATCCTCCCACAAGGATACATCTTCCAACAAGGGCAAGAGGCAGCCATCTCCCCTTTAAAAGTGCCAGAGAACAGGCATGGCTAAAGCCAAACATTGGTGTGCAGTCCATATGGATAAAGACAGGAAAGGTAGCTGGGAATTTCATCATCTCCACTGCCTGGAAGAGATTTTTACATACTCCTCAGAAAGGCAGCTATGAGCTAACAGAAAGATGTCATCCAAACAGCACTCTGTGGATGAATCTTTACACATGGGAGCAGAGCTCACCTCCCTGGATCTTACAGCAGGAGCTGCTGCTGCCTCACCTGGCTAACTCAGCCTGGGTAAGTGTTTTGCTGTGAGCTCAAGAAATTTCATATTTTCCTTAAAAGAGAGAGAAAATTACATCAAAAAAGTATGTTAATACATTTGATTTTAAATGGCTCATCCAGACAAGGTCTGAAAAGACTGTAGAATTGTTACATTTTCATGATGTGATGATGATCTTATCATCACACTGTTTACTAGTCCATTTTCTGTACTCCATGTAAATAATAAATTCCTCCCTTAGTGATTACCAATTCAGATCCTATTTTTTAAGTTTCTTTTTCCTTTGACAGATTTTTCATGAAAAGCAAGTCATACCAACTTTTCCCTGAGGGGATTTTCATTTCTACTTCTTTACCTCCAGACCACTCCACACAGTGTTTTAAGTTCCAGTGAATCATAAGAAAAGGAAGGATGGGATCTGCCATCTGGAAATGATTATGAAAACCTATTGTACTGCATAAATATGCTTCTTTTTTCCCTGCTAATTCTAACACAAAGCAGTGATATTGAAACAAATGCCAGACTAAACAGTGGAGAAAACAATGCAAACATGAACTTTGCCACCAGCAACTTAAGTATTCAGCTTGGTCATAAAGGAAAGCACAAGCTGGAGTGCATGAATATTCTGAACAGGGTGAAATGGTCTGCTAGGAAAAGTAAAGAGAAGTTTAGGTAGGGGTTTTGAGGGCTTTTTTGTTAACATCAGCAAAATTTGATATCATTGAGAACTAGCTGGACTTAAGCTGCTGAAGTGTGAAATCACAGCAGAAAGGTTTAGTTTCTCAAAAAGCTCTAGGAAAACATGCATCTCTAGCACAGAGGAAGTCAGAAGGAAATCAGCTACAAAGAATGTCTGCTCTATTTCCTCTGAGACAAAGGTATTTCTAGCTCCAGAAAAGGCAAAACAATCACAGCTTGCCTTGGGCCTCAGCTCCTCAGCCAGCTCTTTTTTGGGTTTTGTAATATATTTGTTGTTGTTGTTGGGATTTCAGTGATCTGGCACTACTATCAGTCTCCTTGTAAAAGGATCTATTTTTTTTTTTTGAGAAATCACTGATTCTACATTTAGCTGGGAATATAGAGTTGGATTGCTTGACCTTATTGAAAAATTCTTTTGTGTCCTCCAAATTCAAGTAGCATTTTGCATATATTTATCTGGCTCATTTATTCTTGATTCAATCAAAACCAAGTTACCAATGAACAGCTGTCTAATGCTGATGACCCAGCAGCCCAAAGCTGACAAGGGGTCACAGGGTTTGGTACAAACAGATGCCCACCTTGAAGACTTTCTTGTCAGTGCATGCAAGTGAGAGTGCACAGAGAGGATGGGGAGAGAAAAGCCAAAGGTCTGCTCTGGGTACAATCAGTTCACCAGGTAAGCAGTTGAAAGTACAAGGCTTTTAAATGCTCCTTCCATTTGACATCAGATTTTTGTTCACATGAAGTAAACCTTCACTTTGCTACTTCTCTTACAGGTACAGAGATGACCTTACAGGTACAGATGTGTAGGCACAGCTGGCAGGAAGTAGGCTGGATCTGCACTTCTGTCTTTCAGCTTCTTTCTTCTCAGCCTCCTTCACCTTCTCCAGACTCCTGCCACTGCCTTTACCCTCCTCAGCCCTGCAACCCCATGGGATTTGATGCTTCCCTAAAAGTGTGGTGAGCCCTAGTAAAATAAGTTCGCTGTAATTTATTAACTGGCACACCTCATTTGTAATGCTGGCAATACTTCCATCACAACACCTTTGTCTCCTTAGTGACAAAGCAGGGAAAAAAAGAGGAAGACCAAGCAAAGGGCAACTGTCCTGTTCCATATCCTATCCCCAGCATCAGGATGCAATCACTGACTAAGCAGCAAACTCAAGACCCTCTCCTATGCATCTCTGCATGGCTGCTGCACAGCAGCCCTCTATAAGCTCTTCTGCCTATGCCCCATGTGCACAATATCTTTAGACTTTGTCCATGCTTTTCACATAATCAGAAGCTGTAGTTGCAATTCTACTCATTATATTTACTTTTATGGAGAGACTGAGAAGATATTAATGACTGGTAGGCATAGAGTACTGTAAGTCAGCTGATATAAAAGCAACCTACAGATCTGAGGATATGACATAAAAGCAACCTACTCTAATACATATGTGCATTAGAGTACAGGCTATCTGGATATTCAAAATATTGATGTTAGTCACATGCACGTAGAAATATTGGGTGGCTGCTGACCTTATAAATAACAAAGATTATGCCTCAGCTATTTATCACCCGAACTCCCTAGGATGGGATGTTCAATTTGATCTTCCGTGTTTCACTGAAATGTCAGAATGAGCAAATTCTCTGAAATGGTATAAAAAGTAGCAGTTATGAAAGCATAAGAAAGCCATGAAAGTACAACTTTTGTCTCTTGCTCCACTGCATTTTTTCAGTGCAGAAGGGATCATCTAAACTTTGGAAATTCTTATGGAAAGAGACAACTCTGGTAAGCAGACAAGAAACAGCCCATGAAATTGGTTAGCTGGGAGTGGCCACACACTGAAGTTGCACAAGCTATATCCCAGAGTGTCTTTGTTAGCTATGGCCAAATGTGGCTCAAGTCACCGGCCCAAACAGCCTGGAGGTCTGAGAGCCTGGCAGGGCATGGTTCAGGGTCAAGCTCGTCCCCATGTGGGGCTTGATTTTTCCTGCCTGACAAAACACAGTTGATTTGCCTGCAGCCAAGCTGAAATATGAGCAATAACAGGAAGTGAGGATGGTGGGAGAGCCTGGACTCAAGCCATGAACCAACATGTAATTAGGCACAAATAACATCACGTCAGAAAGCACTGCTGAAACCAACAAGTCAGCTCTGGCTGGAACCACCAGCCAGTTAGGTGTTATCAGGCAGTTATCTAGGCAAGTATTTAACTGGAATCACATTATCATCTGATTTTGATGCTGCAGAAGGGAGGGGGTTGATTGCTCTTCTTTTACAGATCTTGGGATATGACTGAGTAAGACCAGAAATGAGCAGATTCTCAAGTGTTACGCACTCATATACAGACCCAAACCAGCAGGAACAGCTTGGAGACAAATCACTCAATCTAGTCAGTCAAATATCCCCAACTGCTGCTTTCATTGATCTGATCACAGACAGGAGTTCAAGTGGGAATTTTCAACAGCACAGTGCTCGAAAATGAAGTTTTGAAATTTCTAGTCAGCCTCTAGATTTTCAGCAAAGTCCTGCAACAAGTCAACCCCCCAAAACTTTTGTGTACATGCTTTTCTATTCCCGATGGCTTGTGGATATCAATTCTGCTATTGGCATCCAGGTGCCTGAATGGGCCACTGCCTGGTTAATGTCTTGGAGTTAGGGAATATCTGGAGCTTCTGTCTCAAAGGAATGAGCAAACTTTCAAACAAGAGCAAGAAGAAGAAGGATGAATAGACTTGAACAGACACCTCAGGCTCAGGCATATAAGTGCCACAGCTGAATGGGAAACAGGTTGGTGAGAAGAAAGAAAAACGTACACTGAACAATGTGTGAAACAAGAGGAACACACATGGGTGAATAAGGAGGGCAAAAAGCAGAAAGCACTACATACAGAAGGAAATCAAATCAGGACAAGAGGTGACCAACATGCTCCCAGAACACCACTGGCAAGACAAAACCCAACCCCAGAAAGGGCAGGGCAAATCTGCAGGAAAAGGTTGTGCAGAAGGAATGGGGTAAAATAAGCAAATTACAACTTTAAAGCCTATATAGCAAACTGTGGTCTTGTACTCCTATGAACTGTAAGACAAACTTTGTACCTGAATGCTACTGGTACCTGAACACCATCCCACAAAAACCAAACAGACCAGCTCCCCTAGATCAGACAGCAATAGACATCTCCTGACACCAAAACCCCAGTTTGCTGGTTCTGTTTAGTCCTAAAAAGCCCTTGCTGAGCATATCAAACATCTGCATTGAGCTATTTCAGGCACTGAAGTGTAGTCCAAAGTCTGTGGTCCCTTAGGAACAGCTCTTTGTCTGCAAGCCTCGCGATCAGACACCTGCAGGACTCTGACGTAGCAGTCCAAGCATGGGCAGGAAGTATTTATCCTACATATTGGCTTTTAAACATGCAAGATTTATAATTCAAGGCCAAAAAACTACTACCAGCCTAGTTGTAGCCAATGCTACTGCAAAGTGCAGCATCTGGTAAACAAATTCCAGCTTCTTAATTGTATTTGATAACACTAGTGCCACCACACATTCCACTCTGTATACTCACTACTTAGCAGAGTAACTTCAAAAGCATGTTGATAAATTGGAGAGGCTGCAAATGCGATTTGTGTGCTGGAGAAAGCACAATACAATGAGACTTGGCAAGTTCAAGCTATGCATATTATCAAAAAAAGTGAAAGATGAGCTGATTGTCACATAAAAACTTTCAGATAAAAACAAAAACAGGGGTTCCAGGGCTCTTACTTTAAAGGACAGAATGATTGAGACTTGTGTGCAGCCACAGGAGCCAGACAAAAAAAAATCAAATTATATTGCAGGAGCACATTTTAATTGTGACAGTGATAAACTACTGTGGCAAAACTTCAAAGGATGTGGTGAGTTCCCCACCTCTTGCTGTTTGTCGTATCAAGGGTAGATGCTTTTCTGGGGAAGATCTCACAGCAAATCTGAGCCAAACTCTGAAGCCTGCGCTATGCAAAAGATTAGTCAAGATTGTCTAATGGTCCCTTTTGGCCTCAAAAATCAGTCTGCGGCTCTGTGACGACGCACGGCACCAGGCCTGGCTTGCCCAGCCCATCTCCGGCGGCTGTGAGCATCTAACCCTCGCCCCGAGGGGCTCGCTGGGTGAAATATGCGGTAAATACACATGCAAACACCTCCAAACTGACCTCGGATACACGGCCGAGTGGTCTAGGGTGAAAGCCGTGGGGAGGTGGCTGTGAGCTCGGGTTTTTGCTCAGTAAAATGTGACTTTGCCCATCAGCGCAGCGGCGGGCAAGGAGCGGAGTGGAGCCGCGCGGCCGCCAGGGGGCAGTGCCGCGCCGCGCGCCCCTTCAGGCACCCGCGGCGCCGAAAGCTGGGATTTTGCCCAAAAGCAGGGATTTCTCACCCAAAGCAAGAGCAGCGCGGGGCACCGGGGCAGCAGAACGTGGCCAGCTGGCTCCGGTCACACCCCAGCCGTGGCATTTGGAAGGGATGCCATGGAGCTGATGGAGCCTTTGCCGCTGCCGCTTTGTCTTCGCGCAGAGGCGAGGAAAGTGTCCCACGAGGGGAGCAGCTGTGACGCACGGCCGGATTTATGTTCGCGGGGAATGTCCGTGGGGGAACACAAGCTGTAAATGTCTAATTCTCCGGCTTAGTAACTGGTATGTTTTAGGAATTTACTATCCTTGTAAACTTGGAGGATTTGGAGCTTTCGTAAAGCAACTGTGCGGTGAGCCAGACCTGCTGTCTGTGTCACGCCGAATTTATGCGCTAAGCGTCATTTCTGATCCCATAAATGCCATCTCCAAAGTGCTTGCAGAACTTGCAACACGACAGCGGTTTTGCTCTGCTCACTCTGAACCCAGAAAATGTGCTGTTTTACTATAACATGAAATTTGGCCTTTATGTTTAGCTCACGCTTATAATTATGGCAGAAATACTGTGGCAGTGGACGTTCACAGCAGAAATATCCATCATCTTCCAGAGCACTCAGCTGATTTCCAGAATTTGTACTTGATATATGGCAACAGTTTAAGGCAGAGTGGCATGACACAGTAGGGGTGGAAACATCCTAATTGCTCCGAAGATGAAGTTTGGCCTGACTCTCTTTCTTTTCCCCCATGCTGTGACTTTTGTATTTATTAAGAACAAATTACCAGGAAATTAGTTTTAAAATTAAAATTACTGTGCACTCAATGCTTATTACAGCAAAGCCCAATCATAAGGACTTCTCACTGTTCCCAGTAAGCCAAAGTGAGCTCTCTTTGCCATTGCCACTTTTCCTGAGCAGTCATATCCACATCTTCCTCCCTAAATCCCACCTGGCTCTTTATCCTTCATTGATAAAAAGCAGCAGGAGAATTGACTAAATTCTTTTGTCTTAGGGTCCCTTATTTTCCTCAAAAACATATTTTTTTCACAAAATTTGGACCCAGATCTTGAGGGGGTAAGGATCAAGAAGAGGTTTTGCTTCTTACTTCATTTTCTTGTATTATATCACTAAAGTTTGTATTTTCTTGCAAGTTTATAATCACCAAAATAGTTCCTTTTAAAATAGTTTCTGATAGATAACAAGTCACGTTTCTTGTGCTTGAAAGGGAAATGACAACAAATAATTACTTTTAGAAGATAAACACCATGTGCAAATTTTTTTTTAGATTTGTTGGTTTTTATTTCCTGTGTCTACCGTTTGTCTGGAATGAAGGGCTACATGCAATCTTTTCTAAATGTGTCTTCATTAGTTTTTCTGGTATTATTTGTAGATATAACATCAGGAACGAGCAAATAAAAAATCCTACTCATTTCAAACCATCTGAAGGGCCCACAGACTCCATCTATTGCTGCTACTTACTCACTACCCCTTTGATACAGAAACAGTTAAAAATGTCTGCAATTGCTCGACTGGGCCAAATTGCTCCCTGGTGAAATTCCATAGACTATATCAGGGATGAATTTAGCACCATTTCATCAGCATTATAAAAGCTGTATTCAGTCATTAGCCAGCTGATAAATTATTCAGGAGATTTTCTTCCATGTGGCTCATTAGGGATAAAGAAAATCCTTTTCCAATCAGTCATTGTCTCGTCTTTATTTTTGGTAGTAGTTTAAGCAAACGCACCACATTAGCAAGTGATTAATGACATAGGCAGGCAGTGGCCAATGGACCATCTCTCCTCTGTGCCCATGAGGAGGTGCAGCTGGAGCCTGTCCAGCATCCCACCCTGAACACAGGCAGCTTGGGGCTGCCAGTGACAGCCCGGTGCGTGCTCCTGCTTCCAGCAAAGTTCCATCCCGTATCAGCCACGGGATAGCCCCTCGGTGCCCAGCTGCCTGTGCCGCTGGCTGCTCGCTCTGCACTGGCGTCCTCTACGGAGCTGCCAAACGCTGATTAATGCTGCTCCTCATGGGGAGCTCTGGTGAACACACAGGTTTGCAGCAGCAAATCCACACATGCCAAAAGAGATAACTTTCTATTACTACTGACAGAGGCCAAGGCAAAAGCTGTGCAATGGAAAAAAATGAAGTGCTTTTTTCTACTGCAAAGTTTGGGAAGTGATTGGGCTGTGGACACTGAGCACAGCTCACCCGGTTTTCTTACTGGTGAGGAGTGTGTGTGTCATTGCCACAGACATGCAGCTTTTATTTCAGGTGCCATGGTCCCACAGTCCTGATTCTCCTGCTTCCCTAACCCCACAAATACCCATATTCTCTCAGCTTCAGCTTCTGGCTGCAGTGTCCAACACAAGCACATAAGGCCTGAACCCATAGCTTGATGAAACATCCAAATGCTTTGCAGCTTTCACAGCTGGACAATTATGCCCATTTATTTGCTATGCATGCTTTAAGAACAGTCAGTGAACATAGGGAGAGAAGTAGAGGGTGTTTTTCCCATTCCTCCCTCACTAACCATCAGCTCTTGAATGACTGCAGCAACCAGCTAAATAGTGGGAATTCTCAGCTAAAGTGTCTCTCCCACCAGCTCTTTAGGAACAGGATATTGAATTTCAATCTCGCCTCTCCTTCTTGTCATCAAGTCTGTGGTGTTAGATTCTTTGCTGACTTTTTTTTTTTTTTTTAGGAAGAAGTTTTTGAGATATAAACCAGAGAATGGAGAGGGATTGAGGTCTCTCAGCTGAATGTTCTGGATATGGGGCTATGGGCTTATTGCCCTTCAATGTAAATAATTAATTGTACTGAGGATCCACCATCAGACACTACCATGAGCATCTGAGATAGGTAAGCAGCCAAGAGGGACTGAATTTTTCATCACAGCCCAAGAACAATGGAATTAAGGTGATTAAAGGTATTTTTCAATTTAATATTAAAAAAATACAAACAAACAGAACTACACTTAACTGTAGTCACAGAGTTTTATTTGGATAATTTAAAAAATAGGTATGCTGTGTAAGTTAATGTTGAATTGGTAAAATAGAATAATACAATTTATCTTTTCCTTAGTTCTATTGCTTCATGGTGTCTAAAAATGAATGGAAAGTTTTCCATCTGCCTAACAGGAATGTCAAGAAATTGACCTGCAGAAAATGGAAAAAGATTAAAACTATTTCTGAGTTCAAAAGTGCATCAGCTTGTAGGTGAAACATTCACATTCACCTGATATTTCAGGAGAACTCTTATAAAATGTGGGGAGGAATTACGGAAGTTTCTAGCAGACATAGAGGGTAGTATGAACTGTGCTAAAATTGTCTCCGTAAAATGTCACTAGTTGTATCCCTACTTGAATTGTGTCAGTCTCCTCATATAGTTGCACCACAACATAAATGACAGGGCCATTCTCTCTTATAGGGAAAGAACAAGCAAACCCAACAGTCAGGATATATCTGTCATATCAATTTGGGCTCATGCACCATGTCCCAAAAGATAAAGCCCAACTCTGCGGCACAATACTCACTGCTCTGTCACAAGGGTGAAATTAATTCACAGTAGGAGATTGAGTTGCACACTCATAAAGCCAATAACCATGCCAAAGCTTTGATGCATTATATAAAAACTCAGTATCAGTTTTCACTCTCCTTCTCTTTTGCCTCACTTAAAAAATTCCCCACTCAGATCTCTTATTTCTAATCCAATCCAACACAAATTCTTTGCAATATAAGCACAGAGTTCTGTCCTCTCTAAAACCAGATGATATTTAAATTAGCTTCATCTATTTGCTTATTTAAAGCAGCATGACAGCAGGGATAACTGAGCTCCACCTTGATGGTATATTAAACTTGAACTCTATGTTATGTGCAGGGGATTGATTTATGCTGTTGACAGATTCTAGGCTTCAACAATGAATGTGTTAGAGGGGATGTAAATGCAAATGGCCACATGGTTTCCTGAAGACATGAGTGCTCCTCATGGTCTTATACTAATCACTTCCACATTTAGCTCTTATTTTTCTCCTTATAAGCTCCCTGTTTTTCCCAGGAAGGTTATGGCCATCCACACTGCATGCATTTATTCACCAAATCGAACTCCTTGGAATAATAAGTATTGATTCTAAAAAAACCAAACACACAAACCAAAACCCACCCCTCCAAAAACAAAACCAAGAATTTCACAAAAACAAGACTTTCACTTTCCCTTGAAGGTAGCTTCTAATATGTGTTAGACCACAACCCTGACTAAATGAAAACTGACATAGGGTAAAAATCAGTATAAGAAATGTCAACCTGCATTTCCCATATTGATATAGATAAATTTATACTCCTTTTACACCATCTCAAAAAACTTCAGTCAGAAACACACATCTGTGATGACAACCTCAATTTTTGCCAAAAGGTAGTGTCAGTTTTCCCCAGTTTTAGCAGCCTTTGTCTCACTCCCATTCTTGAGAACAGCAGAGCAGACTTTAGTGCCTGCTCTCAGACTGACTTTCAGAGAGTGAATGTTTTGCTGGTGGCTTGCAATGAGACAAAAAGTTCCCAAGATGTTATCACCTTTCCCCAGAATTTTTGCCTTGCTCAAATCAAAGCATAAATTTTGAGCTATAGAAAATCTGCTAAAAGAAGTAGGAAAATGAGAAATCCTGAGATCTTAGCACTGGAACTGCCCATTGGAAAATGACTTGTTCTTATCAAGATAATGCAGTTTGGCCATGCTGCCAGTGTGGTAGGAAACACTGCACCTTGAGCTTCTGAGCAGAGCCCAACACAGCCTGTCCCAGCACCCAGTTGCTGCCCACCACAGCACCCAGCTCCTTCCCAAAACCCATCTGCTGCGTGCAGGCGTTGGTGTGCTTGGCCTTTTGAGGAAGGAAATGACCTTGCCTTGGACGGGGCACGGTCGCAGCCAAAACCGCAGCTGCAGTTTTGCAGAACTACCGAGACCTCAGCTGATGTTACCTTTTCCTGATTCTTGTGCTAAAGGAAGCAGAAACCATGCAAATTTAGAGGAATATCTTGACCAGCAATGAAGTAATTCTTTGAGTTCAAGCCTCTGACACAACTCCCAATGACCTAAATAAATTATAAACACAAAGGGCTTGACCTTGTATGAAACCACTATATTGCTTTGTGAGGGAAAAGATGTAATGGAAGGACAGACAGAGCTGACAGACAGAGCTGCCCATCCATCTCCAGCCTGACAGGCAAGAAGTACACACATCTGGTAGCTGATTCCAGTCAGCAAGAAGTACCCACAGCTTCCAGTATAAAACTTATTTCCTTGGCTGTTTGTATATAGGCAGCCTAATGGTTTGACCCATCCTCTTCCCATGTACTCTGAAGGAAGAAAATGCAAATGAAAGACTTCTCCCATTTTCTCTGTGGAATCAATACGCAAACCAGTATTACAAACTCATGGTTTGTCCAGACTCTGCTCAGTAAAATTTTGTCAAAATATAAACCTCCTGGGCTCTGTTTGCCCTTGATCTTGAAACTCTTGGTCTCATTTTCAGCTTTAAGGAGATTTACTGCCAGGATTCCAGAAAATGGAGCTTAAACTAAAACCAAAAGGAGCCCAACATTCACAATACACTTGATAACCCCAAGAGCGCTGCATATCTTGCAGTAGCCTTGTAGTCCTCTGCTGAGTTATCGTGTAAAGACTCACAGAAGAAAGGATTTGGTTTAGCAACACCCAGATTACAAAAAGCCAGCCTTTCAAAGCAAAACAGGAAGCCAGATCTCTGTGCCAGCTACCTGACTCATGGCAATGGAACCATTGGTACAGTGCGTTTCAACACCCAGTCAGTGAAGGCCTTCTCACAATTAAAAAAAAAAATACCCAAAAAGTCTCTACTACTTCTTTTATTCTTTTTGCATTATGTCTTGCTTTTATTATTTGGTACAGATTTACTTTCAAAAACTTTTTTGGACTATGGGAGAATCTATGAAATCATCACACTGCACTTCCTTGTTCTTATGTATAACTTTTTATAAATGTAAAACCTCATTGTTTTCTCAAAGCAAGCTTTATCTTTTAGTTTTAGAGAAAGGCCAGTCAAGGCCAGGAGTTGATGTCTGAGTCATGATTAGGACCCTGGACTCTGCACCTCAGCCTGCTGTTCAGCCCTAGTCAGGGATGCTCTGTGGTGAACAAGGCAGCATTTTGAGCATTTTGAGCTTCACCTGAGGCAGCTGAGAAGGTGCAGTTCTCTACACAATTTGGAGAAGGGTTTTAGAAAACCAACAGTTAAAGTAAAGTCCAAGTTACAGGCAAAACAGAGAGTAAAACTGCAAATTTGTTATTCTCAGCTGTTTCAAAAAAACAGCATCAACCTGGTTCTGGTGTATAGTACAAGTTTAATTACCTTAATAATGCCCAAAGAATTCATAGTTTGGCCAGCTTTAGAATTTAAGGGACTGTTGTTTGTGCAAAGTCTGCTCAGAAGTGTTTTGTTGTCAAAAGTTGGAAAACATCCTGCAGACCAAAACCTCAGACAGTGTGTTCATTTGCCCAGAGCACAGTGTGGGATACTCTTTGTGTGACCCATCTTTTTGAAGCAGCATATGCATCATACTGCCTGGATAGCAAAGCAGAGTCACAGAAGGCTCAGAGCTGGACGGTATCAGAAGGGCAAGAAGTCAGTGTATGAAGAACTGAATCATACTGACTGTACTGCGGTAATTAGGTCTAAATAGCCAGTGGTGCTGCTGTCCTACTGGGAGTTCTTCGTAACAGACAAGAGAGATGAATAAAATACTTTGTTCTGGATTTCTTTTAGTTCTAGCATTGCCTATTCTAACCGCAACAACCTGATCAATGCTCAAAACCTTGCTTTCAGCTATTGTCACTGCCGCAAATTATCTCAAAGTAGTGAATGCTTTGTACTGAGACATTTTGCAAAGTCTAATGACCTTTTGGTTAGGAAAAAACCCTCCACTTCTAGCATACTGCATTCAGCTTAAATCACATTCCTCTGAACTCTCTTTCTTTGCATTGTAAGATAACGGTGGAAAAGGCTGTAAAGAACCTCTCACTATTTGAACTTCTCACCATCCTTGTTGTAAGTTTCCATGTACACAGCCTGTATGCTAGCACACTAACTACTGTGTTTTAAAAAACATCATATAAGCTCATGGAAGAAGTTGCCTATGCTCTTGAAGAAGGAAATTAGTTGAATGCCCATGTGTACAAGACAATCACTTTTTAAAGTTTTTCTTTCATTTATAGGAATGTCACCCAGCTTCAGCAGTTAATTACCTTGCTTGGTATCACTGTGACTTAATAAATGTTCTTTTGTGTTGGTCACAGGGTAGAAACCTGAAGCAGGTACCCTGGGAGAGACCAAGATTCCCGTCCTTAACTGTAGGTGGCATTCTTCATCTGTTCATCTGAGTTATTGCTGAAGAAATTTCAATATTGCTGAGACAAATGACTTATTTTTATGTTCCCTTCATTAATGTTATCAGTCTTCTCCTGTGTTTAATTAAATAGTACTTTTAATTTGAAGGAATGCAGGTTCATGAAATCTGAAGTTGCATAACTATGTTACTTGGAAAGATTAAAACAACTTTCTGCTGTTCTTGCCCTAGAAGCTGAGGAAATGACATGTCTTTGAGTGATCTGGAGTGTTTCCAGATAAATTCTTCCACCGTGTGCTATGAAGAAGAAAAAGCTGTAAGGCCTGAAGGCCTAGAGACCATTTTCAATTACCTTGCAGCAATAGTAAGTAAATCCAAGCACATTTTGAATTTTCAGTGTTATCTCTAGAGAAATCTCAAATAATTTCCTTTAGTAGGTGGATTTTGGCATGCCCAAAATTTCTCATGTGTACTTGGTTATCTGAGACAACTCTACTCTTCTAGCAGCTTTAGAAAGTTTACACGGAAAAAAAAAAAAAGAGAGAGAATTTTTTTCTTAAATTTAGCAAAAAATATAGCGAGATTAAAAAAGAGAGTTAATCATGTTTGGCTAGAACCAGACTGAACTGCGAGGAAACAAGTTATCTGTGAGTATCCCAGGCAGCTCTGGGTACATTTTGCTCTCTAAGCTTTTCCAGCCCTGATCATTCTTCTGATGTAATTCCATCAGTGGTATCAGATTATGTACATCCTTCATGATGCAGGCAAACATCCACAGAGGAGTAGACTTAAGGACACAGGGTTCATATGCTCTTGTGACCTGGGAGAGTAGACAGTTTCTAATCCTGGGAATAAATCTTCCAAATAGAAATGCAATTCAATTAAATTATTCATTTCCCTTCTCAGTTTAATCAAAGATTAAGATACGAGAAATACGTATTTGTGCCAGATAACTGAAAACAGATGGCTGAGATTTGTTTAGCTCTCCAGAGAAATGGGTAGGTCAAAGACATCAAGTCCCTTATATATTAGGCTTTCTTTTATAAAAAAGAAATTAGTTTGGGGGTGATTCTTTTGATATTTATATTTTCGTCTCTGTTGTGATAGCGAGGTACAGTCAAAATTGTTAAATGATCTGTTATCCACATGAACAAGAGGATTACAGGCAGCATTTTACAGGGATGTATTAATTCTTTCACATTTCTTCTGTGTGAATAGTATTATCAAAATATTAATTTCAGCCTTCTTTATGAACGAGTCAAAACCAAATATTTTAGTCTTATTAAAGGGGAAATGTTCAGAAAAAGCCTAAATAAAATATTCTGGAAAGTTTAATTTCTTGGATGGCAGTTTGGAGCCCAATGCAAACAAAATAAAACTCTGAATTCAGCTGCAGAAGTAATATTAGTTTTGATCATTTCTAGAAACACTTTCTGTTTCTACAGCACTTATCAGCAACAAACTTGAAAGAAAATTAATTCTTTGGCTCTTACAAAAGTTTTGTTGAATTTCTTTTGTAGAAAAATTAGTGATTGAAAGATAAAAGTGATTTAGCAAAGACCTTTCCAGGAGTTGTGCCTAGCTTTCACTTTACTTCATATGGATTTTCTGAAGAGAGTGAAGGGAGGCAAAGTAAACTGCACTTATCTCTTTTTCCTGACTCCCATTTTCACAGCTTAGGTCAATGTGCCTTCACTGATAAGGGACAGTAAAGACGTGATGAGTCTTGTCTCTCCCATTCACAGTGTTGCTGCTGTTGCCAGAATGATTTTCGCTTTTTCCTTTAGCTGATAGGAGCAGAAATACAAATCAGTCACCGTGAGAAAACTGTGAAAATCCTGTATTATTCATGCCTCATACAATTAGATACACTTTTTTTTTCATAACTAAAAACACATTACTACTGTTCTTGTTTATGGCTTATTATTGTTAGATATGCACAGAATGGTGTATTAGAATTTAGGAAAAGGGCATTAATTAACTGGTTTTTGTGTTGGTTTATCTGCTATGTAACTGTATAAAAACTTCAGACATGTGCCCATCAGGCTTCAACCTCAATGGATGTCACAAAAAGAACCACATCCACTGGTACCAGGTGAAGGGCTGGACTGCTGCCTGTGGGAGCTACTGTGGGAGTGCAGTGTAAGTGTAATGACTAGTGGAGGCAGGCTTAGATTTGCTGCTGATTATCACAAAATGGCAAAATATTTCACAGAGTTCACCAATATCAACAGGATTTTGGAACATTTAGCTCTGATCAGTGGATAGAAAATGCATTTCTAAAGCTGGTTCTGTACACTGCTGAGTTCATTACAGTGCAAAATCCTGACCACGTTCAAAGCTCCAAACCACAATGTGGTCCCGAAAGAAGTAAAACATAAAATAGAATTGTGCAGCCCAATCTGTTTAAGATCATGGATGATTTAACTCTCAGTCTTTTTTACCTGGGTTCTGTGAAGGGTGAGCAAAACAGGTTCTTGAGTAAAGGGCTTTTCTTTTTCAAGTTGGACCAATGTAAATGAGGTCTTTGGCAACATGGCTGATAAAGATGAACAGCCTTATTCTGTAAGGAAACAGACCAAGGTTATATAAAGTCATCCTCTAGTATGTTTTACAGTTCCCTGTGTGTTCTCAGATCTGGAAAATATGCTTCACAGTGACAGTTTTACTAGAGTCCTGTGAACTGAAGCCTGAAGCAGGTTTCTAGGTTTTATTTTAGGCAGAGAAAAAAAAAAACAGCTTTGTTTTTTGTAAAGATGAGCCATTTTGGTATTAGCTTGATCCTACAACCCAGTCTGTTTCAGATAGCTGTGGCTTTGCACAGATCTCTAGAGTCAAGCAGCATGTCAGAGAGTCCCTCAGCAGCACACAACCATGCAGAGACAGCACATTGAAAACATGCATTCATAAAGTAACCTTCTGCAGTGCAATATTTTTATCACTTCAGTGAGGATACACCTGATGTGATGCTCCAGATTATGTCTTCTACAATTCTACAGTGAAGTTCAGGTTAGCATCATCACAGCCATGTTGGCTGAGTGAGAACATAAGCATAAGTATCTTTCATTATTGGGAACTTTGCAGCTATTTAGAGTCTACCTTGAAATATTTAAAACTTCACCAGTGTTTTCCCTGTGAACTGCTAAAAGAGCAAACATGAACAAGACCAAGGCAAAATCTATCCTTACTGGTATAGTTAAATACCACCTCAGTCATATCCTTTGACTGAGGTGATAGATTCCCCACACTACTCAAATGATTGTAAAACCTTTCTATTTAGTACTGAGTGAGATGGAGAAGAGATGGTCATGGATCCTCTACAGCAGCCTGGGGACTGAGCCAACACATCAGGGCAGCACAGAACCTCATGCTCTGTGCCACGACGTGTGATCCTCACAGGTGACTGTGGGAATTAGTTCACAAATCCCTTTTCTCAAGTTTAGTAAAAGGATTTGGCTGAACTAAAGATCACCATATAATCTGGAGACAAACATGAAGAGCAGTAATACTCATCACATTGTGGATTTAATAATGCCAAGTTGCTGGTGACCCACCTGGACCATATCTGCAAATCTTGCAGTGATTTTTCCACATCAAATCCATTCAGGGTTTCGAAAGAGTGCCTTGGAAAAGGAAGTTCATGATTCTTCTTGCATCATGTGAACTCTGTGTAGGCATATTTTCTAATACCATAAGAACAGATAGTGCATTTTCCCACTCCCCTAGAAACTGAGTTAATGCAGAATGAGTAATGTATCTGTTTGGACTGTCAAAATACTCATTCTAAGCTTGATGCATAATTTAGCCTAAGTACATCACAGCAAAGGATACAGTCCAAGGAACACAGTTTCTTTTCCCTTGATTAATAAAGGCTTGGAAATCAGACTTAAGAGCATTCTGTGCTCCCTCAAGGTCAAGAAAAAGATGCAATGCTTAGAAGTGTTTCATTCTGAGGCATTAATCAGTACTTTAGCTCATCCCTACATTGCTCAATAATTTACTTTAAAACTTTCCATGTGGCTTCATCTACCCTTCCTCTCTTTCTCTCTGCAATGTTTTGTTTCCCTATTGGGGTGGACAGTGCAGACCCCAGGGCTGCCCATGCAATCTTTGTGCCATGATCGGTGCCTGTTTGACAGAGCTCTTGGAGCGAAGCATGCACTTCAGTCTTCGAGAAAGTGTCTGCTTCATGGGAAATATTGTGCAGACCCCTGACAGAGACTACAGCAAACCCCCAGGTTTATTCGCCTTTTATGTATGATTTCTTGAGTTTGGAATTTGCCACCAGATAATGCAAGTTGACTTTAAAATGGTGATATAAAACATAGGGAAAGGTCAGGTTTTTGCAGGAACTACAAGGTCAGGATTTTTAGGAGCTATGTGCAGCATCAGCAAACATTTTCCTTGCAGCCTTCTTCCCAGCAATTTATTTCCAAAATAAACTGCAGTGATTGTGCCAGTACTAAAACAATCATTCCCCTGACTCACCAGTGCTAATAAACTTTCTGACACACAAAGAACAGGGGATGTTCAGACAGCACCAGGTCTTTTTCTGTCATAACACTGATGAATAACAGTAAAGAGAAAGAAAATATTTGTGAAGAAAGATTCCCAAACCTATGAGCATCACTTGGGACCAAGCCAAGCGATGTGGGAGAAAAAAGCTGGATCAAGGAACTGTAGGTATGACTCATGGGGACACAGTGCTGTACCCAACAACCCTGTCTAGAAGGTGAAAGACCACCTAGAACCCTTGAAAACTTACCCCTGTGACACAGCTCAATGGTGAATAGGACACTTGCAAAATTCAGGATTTTATACCTTCCTAATGTTATTTTGGGTTTTTATTAATTTTACAGAAAAACACTGATAACATGGTTCAACAAGTCCTCCTGAGTGTTTGTTTTCCATAACATCTTACATACCATTTATAAGTATAGTAAGTCCAAAGAACTTGGCTATAAATAATTTAAAATTGTTTCTTCAAACAACAACACACTGAAAGTATATTTTTTCTCCTGTGGGGGAAGAAAAAGTCTTTGAATGACTTCTACAATATGTCACACTGAATGTCTTGATTAATAAAACCTCAAGGGATATAGAATAGAGCTGGTATCACAGGAACAATTCAAAGGCCCAGAAAGCTATTATTTTGTAATAATTACTCTGGAATTACAAGCATTCATTGCAGCATGTTCATCAGGAGCATTTCTATTTTATCATCACTGAAATACTCAGCTAGTCAGCTGAGAGATGTGAGATTGCTACAGGAGGGAAACTGTACTTTTAAAGGGTGGAAGGTTCTTATTTATCTAAGGTGCCAGTGTGAATATATTACAATAATATTGCTGTTTAAACAGGATGAAGCTTGGATCCCAACAAAAAATATGAATGTCAGCTTCAGGTTGGTCAACACGGCATCATAAAATCGAGTATTTCAAGTACTGTCAATGGAGAAAAGGTCTGTGTATTTCAGGTGCCTTCTGTTCATCAGTAAAAGGATAAGAAACTAAAAATGGAGGAATTGTTTTCACTAAAGTTATGAATTTGAAATACCTATTGACAACAACCCCAGGGTCTTTTTAATTCTCCTTCAGGATTTATCAATCAGCTTAAAAAGCAATAACCACAGTTTTACAGTTAGAATAACAAATAGCTGTAACTAAGGAATAGTAAGGAAATGTCAATAAATACATTAATTTCACATTGTAACACTTCATTCATTTCCAATATTCCTCTATTCAATCCCAAAGTTATCTAATTATATACCTTAAATAAAAAATGAACTGGAGGCAGATAGTCATTATGTGAGCAAAAGATATAGCTTATTTTGTAAAAAAAATTATAAGGATTGACAACAGCAAAATACTAGAACCAAGGTAAGGAGAGCAAAATAAAATACTCAAAAATAAATGAAGCTTTAGTGAAAGTATGCAGTGGAAAAGAATATGGGAAAGAAAGTTCAGGAAAAATGCAGTAAAGGGATATGGATAAAACAAATGGGAAAGAAAAAATAAACAAGGAAAATGCTGTTTAAAAAAACCAGAGCTTGAAATATCATATTCCCCCTTCATTGAAAACAAATCTAGTGTCTACTTCTTTTATGTGCAGAAGGGTAAACACTGGCTGAAACACGCTGGCTTCCAAAAGACATTGCCAACATAAATACTGCCAGGAAACACAAGCTGTCCCTGGCATTTACCCTGCAGTTAATTCTGTTGTTCTGACTTCCACAAACACAAAACTCTGTGCAGGTTGTTGGTTAATGCTACACCTGAACAATGGGCATTCACCCAAACGCCTCTGGGGCAGTCTCAGGGTGTGTGCAGGGCTGCTCAGCAAAGAGAGGGCTACGTGAACTCCGGGGTCTCCAGGGTGCTTTGTGAGGCAGCAGCCACAAACCCACAGGCTCCCTTGTGTCTGCTTGTTAAGCTGTTCAAATAGGGTATCTTTCAAACTTGGCATTTCACCTCAGAAATGCAGAAAACCTACAACTGCATCATATTTTACACTATCCACAGCTAAAGAGAATCTCATAGATGCACACTCAAGAGCTGGAAACTGCTCTCAAATCTTCATTAGCGGCCTGCCTCTTTTCCCCAGAATCCATCTGTCCACCCACGGCCAAAACACATTGTCTGTGATCAAGCTTCCCTACTGATAAGTGTGTGATAAAATATTAGAGTATGAGAACCACTGAAAAAATTGAGAAATTGAAGCAGATCTTTCTCAGGTTAGTTAGAAGTGACAGGGTTGCAAGATATAGTAGACTACATGGAAAACCTCAGCATCTGCTGAGGGTGGACATAGAATCTTAGAATTGTTAGCTTGGAAAAGACTTTTAAGACCATTGAGTCCAAACATTAATCCAGCACTGCGAAATCCGTTGCTAAACCATGTCCTTAAGTGCCACATCTGCATGTCATTTAAATACCTCCAAGAATGGCTACTCCTCTGGGCAGCCTCTTCCAATGCTTCACCACCCTTTTGGTGAAGAATTTTTTCCTAATATCCCATTTAAAGTTCCCATAGTGCAACTTGAGTCTCTTTCCTCTTATCCTGTTGCTTGTCACTCAGGAGAAGAAACCATGTAAACTTTCCTGAAGGCTTTTCAGGTTCTGTCAATATCCTTTTGTTTGTTGACTTCAGTCCCTTGCTAATGGAGGAAGCAGGGTGGTGAACAAGCAGTTCTTATGGTTCAGAGTTTCTGCACAGGGTCTGCAACATATGCCTGGCATTCTACCTACCTGTTCTTCCTGAGGCTAGAATTATTTGTTGCTGACATCAGTTTATTTGCCCCCACCTTGATGTATGAGTGAGATCATGTCTTTGTACCCAAAGAAGATCCAAACTGAGATGGTTCTCTGGCAAAGCTTCCCAAGGCTGGGATGTGCTCAGTGTCAATAGCCTGTCCAGCAGCACCCATGGGCCAGTCCGTGCTTATCAGTACTGTTGGGACAAAAGTAGGCAAATATAAGGTTGTTTTAGGTTTAGAATATTGCTGAGCCTGGATAAAAGTCACGTTCATTTTCCTTTTCTGAAGAATTTCTATGGTTCCTGAAACCCTTAAGACACTCAGAATTACCCTTGTTCAGCGAGGAAAATATGAAACGCTTTTATATCATGTTTTCATTCATTTAAAGAAAACTTTACATGCCATGGCTTTGCCTTAAATATTCTTTCTTTGATGTAGGAAGGAAAGGTAATATCATACCTGAAATCTTTTCATGGATGAATGTAATATATACTGAATTTGTGTCAGGAACAAACATTTCTCCCCTTCCTTCTTGCCTCACCAATTAATTTTGCATGAAATAACAACATTTGACTTATTAAAATTTCTGTGCTTGTGGCACGGCTAAAAGAGTGAGTGACTTTTACAACTGAAAGTGTGAGCTAAAAATAAACAAATCTTGACTTGATTGCTGTTTTCTATATATTTGAAAAGGAGATGTGAAGGTAGTCACTGAGACAAAAACATGCAGTGATCCATGGATCACTCAGAACTATTTTTCCCGTAGTCTAGAAGCTGGAAATCAGTCCAAACTAGGAAACACTTAGATACAGCACGTACATAGGTAGTAAGCACAACTCTGTAATGACCTGTTAAGGGTCATATACTGCTCATTATTTTCTTACTCAAGAAGCAATGTTCAGCCATCTCAGCTCTTGAAATGAGGCAACAAATTTCTGTTGACAACTATGAGTGCACTTGTAACTCAGATTTCCCTGAAGCCCAAGTCTTGACTTCACAGGACTGATTTCCTATGTCACCAGTAAGCCAAGTCATTATTTCACCTTAAATGTATAAAGGCAAAATGCAAAAAAATGCAATTAGGTGGGATAAAAGTATCAATAAACCCCAGAAAACCTATCTCAGGTTTCTCAGGAGAGGACTGGCCAGCTGGTCACTGAGCAAAAATATTGACAATGGTTTCCAGAGTAGTAGAATCACTTTATTGTTTTTCCCATATCGTAGTTTGAGAATGAACAACAAGCAAAAAGGATGACATTTTTAAAGCTATCTAGTGCTAATGTTTTGAACATACCAAACTTCTGAATGTTCAAGTTAAAATGCATGCATGCATTGCATACATATATGTTTTCAGTGCAAAAATAAAATGCAAAATTGATGCATGACACACTGTGCAATCTCTGGGTAATTTAGAAGGGAAATCAAGATCTCTGATATTTTCCCATTTATTCTAAAATATATGAAAATGATTCAATGAAATTTTCTTCTGTTTACTTGTTTATTATTGTTTTCTTTTATTACTTTTGCTTTCTTTTACTACATTCCCATTCCATTTGTTAGTAGATAAGCATTCTACATTTCTTTCCCTTTTTTTTAAAGCTGGGCAAGATCATCATAAAAATAAGACTTAGTGGAAAAGAAATTCAGGCTGATTTAAGTTAGAAACTCAAGAAAGTTAGAGTAATGGACTCCAGGTAGCAAAGTCCATATCTTTCTGCTTGTCTCCTGTGAAAAGTTAGTTGATGCTTCCTTCTCCTTTCTAAGCAGTCTGAAAATTGGAACTTACAACACTGAAAATGCAGGGTAAATACCCCTGAGAGTGCTTGACAAAAAAACCCCAAGCTGTGTCTCAAATGGAAAGCTTAAAAAGATATTTTTTAATGGCAGAGATTTTGCAAAAGAAAAGTTTGCACTTATAAGCCAATGATTCAGTAGCATTTTTGAGATCAGGAAATCCTTTCTCTACAATGGATACTTTGTCATGCCAAAAGACGGATCCAAAATTGCATTGTGACTCATTCACGAGGCATTCAAACATTTTTATTTTCTTCAAATGTCTGGAGTTTGAATCATCCAAATCTCCATTAAAAAAAAAAAAAAGAAAAAAAAAAAGCAGCAAGCAAGCACTTTCCCCTTTCAGATGGGATGTTTTGAGGAGAGGTTACGCCTTTCTCTGGCCAGTGTGGCCATGTGTGGCACCCAGAGTTTGGTAACAGCACTCAGTGGTGTTTGCAGTATCCCGGGGGCTAAGGGGCTGCTCACCAACTTGTCTCTACAGATTTTTACCTCTAATAGTGCCTTTCAAAGAACAAAAGTACTTTGGCTGTGGTAAGGTATGTGTACATCATTATGACTTTGTACAAGCTATGTACCCTTGAAATTAATCTGTTTAGACAAGTTCCTCATCTGATTCACAGCTTAAGTAACATACCCTGAAAAGATTTTCATGGAGTTTTATTAATTTCCTGTTTTGCTTCTATTCAAGTATTGCTGATATAAAATTTTTTAGATTAACACAGGAACAGCAAAGATCTTAATCACTGGCATTCACGAAAAGCCACAAATTGCTCTCAAAAGAGATCTTATTCTCTGGTATGCAATGTATCCATGAAAGCACCAATAATGAGTTCACAGGGGGTTGAAAGTATAAGTGCACAGATATTTTAAGTTAATGTTCACTTGTGATATCTGAATACTAATCCATGAGAATTTTTTTCTAAATTCCTGAGAAAACTTATCATGGTTGTTTTGTTCCTCCTTTTGGTTGTCTGCTGCATTGTTCACTACTGAGCACGTTTCACTCGCGAGAAGTAGAAAATGGAGCCATACATGGAAAAAGTTTGTTTTGGTATCTTCTACTTTTTTCTTCTCTGTGGAAGTGATCAGGTTTTCATCATAAATTTGGGAATTACTGCATACAATTAATTTAAAATTTCTATGAGGAGTACTATGCAGTGTAAAAGATCAAAAATATTGTTTTTTCAATCAAGTGCAAACTATACCATGCCATTTTTTGATCAAGAACAAGTGCATCACATCACCTGGAACAACTAGTCAGTTCACACAGTTTAAACCAAATCAGTATTGAAATGGTTGGTAGAGTTACTAATGACCCATAGTTAACCAGTGATCACTGAACTGTAAAGTCAGGATCAATATCCTGTTAATAAAACAGATAAACCCCAGTATCAGGAATTTATGAAATGTTAATAAACACCTGAATATTTCTAAACATCTTTCTAGCACAGTTGTGGTTACTGCTGTTTCCATCCCATGGTCTCACCACCAGATGCAAATCTTGATGCTTCTTCATTCACCTCCCCCAAAACTTAAAGTAACTATTATTAATAAAGAACTGTGAAATATCTAGATTACCAGCCAAGCAAATTAACTAAGTTCTTACAATTTATCCACTTAGCTGAAATGAAGCAAAGTACTTCAAATTTAAGAAACTGATCTTACAGGCTTCTATAAGCTCCTGTAGGACTGCCTAACTCTACCACAAGGAGGAGTTCCATTTTGGCACCAACTCATGGAGAATTATGAGAACACAGCAAACTTATGCATGTTTGCTAGATTGGTACTTTATGTCTTAAAAGTTTGTGGCTAGCACAGGCCTTTCCCATGAGAACTTCTTCTGTGTTTTATAAACAAAGATAAAGTTTGGATGTTGTTAGAACAGTGTCACGAGATTTGGACAGTTCAGGCCTGGCCAATCAGGCCTAGGGGGAGGTTTCTGGCTGACCAATCTGGGTGACCTCTGAAAAGTCTATATAAGCTGAAATCAAAATAATAAAGCTCTCTTTTCTATGCCACGCTGAGAATCCGGGGATTTCTTCTCTGCTAGCGGCTCAATAGTGACAAAAGTTGGTATATTGAAAAATTTTCAACAGTTTAACATGTTGATTACCTTGACTTTATTATAATGACAGTTCAATTTTTAGTCTTTTCATTACAACAGTGATTCAGCAGCTGCTGGCTACAAGCCTTACAAACTATTTAAAAGTATCTAGAATTAAACGATGAGGTTTTATTTTTATTTTTTAAAAAAATAGCATGGATATTTTATTAGTCAGTTCACAAATTTTAATTGATACACACACAAACTTTAATTTGTAATGAGGGAATCTCAGAACAACCCAGCTGCTTGCACTGCTTGGGAGCTAGTATTTTCAAACTCTGGAGACACAAAGAGGCATACCTGAGATTCCAAGCCTTGGCTTTACAAGATTTCCAAATGCTCAGCTTTAAAAACCTTATGAATAGGAAGTACAGGCTCTCCACATCCTCAGTACCTGCTTCCAGCTCTTGCAAAGCAGGCACTCAAATGCTGTGAAGATTGGCATGCACAATTGTTGGTTAATTAAAGAGATATGCCATGGCCTCTGTACCATGCACCTGTCTGCATATCCACAAATGTATCTGTCTGCAGCATTATTTTGGAGGTGTTAAATATGTAATTCTGTACTTTGCAATCTAAAATTAGAAAGAAATTTTTTTTTCCAATTTCTGTCAATTATAATGGGCCTTAAAAAATTTAATTTCTACAGAGCAGTTCTACTGCATTCACAATCACCTAGAATATTAGAGAAAGACATTATACCTTTTCTGCATCAGGCTATTAATCCAGCAAAATTACCTTTTCAGATTTAGAGATATATGTGCAATATACTATTTCCACTCTTAGTTCACCTCTGTTCAGAGCTGGAACAAATCTATATAAGAATTGCCAACTGGAAAAATACTGGTAGGGCAACAGATTTGCCGAGGGCTGGATTACACCATGCAACCATAAAAACCCCAGGAGCATGTTTGAGCCACTCTTTCCGGAGTAATTTGTCCTTGTCTACTGTAGCAAGTCATATTAAATATACAGCTAGTTCAGTGGCAGCCTTTACTGACAGTCACCAGGAGATGCAAGTGACATTTTAAGGTAGATAATGATTGTGGGCAAAATCCTGATCTCAGTCTCTCTCTCTGGAATGCCATTGACTCTAGTGGACAAGGGTTGAAAGATGGTTAGCATTGAGCTGCCTTTTTTTGGGAAAATCGTTACATTTCAGTATTTTAAATGGCAATGCAGATTGACAGTTTTGACAGGCAGCATTTTAACTTTCAAAGGAAAGTTACAGCCAGTGAAAGTTACTGCTACCTGCCAATAATTTGCAGCTAGAACTGGCCATTTCCACACTATTATGTATTCAGCTGCCATTAGGTTAGGTAGATGTTTTCCTTGTGGGCTTTTGCAGTCCATACTGTTATGAAAACCCATGTAATATGGATCAAAGCTTGACTCATCGAACTGTAAAACACAAAATTCCCTGGAACAGAATATCCATGAATATACCAATCTATCTTAGGCGGCTTATGAATGGTTGTCACAGCATAATAAAACTGCTTTGAATAAAAACCAATTAACTTCCAAACACCACTCCAGCCAAAACTAACCATGAAGTCCACATAATAGTAGTAGAGCCAACTAACAGAACCTACTGGGAAGGAGCTTAGGCTATCACAGCAAGCCATGTCACATATTTTCCTCTCTATAAGCCTTGTGGATCCATGAAAAAGAAACAAAACATGATTAATTCCCCCCTGCAGTCCACCAGTCTCTAGGTACCGGATTGTCCGTCTGTGCCTGTTGGTCGCTAGCACAGACTGGAACAGAAGTCCGGATTATCTCAGCTGTAACAAAAGAAAAAGAACTTGAAGAAGGAAAGCTACAGTCTCTGCTATCTTTGCTCATCCTCCCCTGGCCCTGCCAGCTTAGTCAAGAAAAGTTTAGTACTAACAGATTATGCAACGTAGAGGAATAATTTTGCATTTGAAGCAAAATATGTGATGAATATACCCACATATGGTCCAAAACTAACAAAGAGCCTAGGAGTATTACTGCTAAAAGGCTCCTCTGAAGGGGACCACATGGGATTCTGCTGTTCTGAAATGAGTTATACGTAGTAAGGAGACCCCCATGGTATTGACAAGGAAGCTAAGTAAGAAACTAACCCTTCCAGCTCTTTGTGCTGTAGGAAATGTTTCGTGCAACACATTTACATTTACTGTGCTGCTGCTAATGAAAGTGATCTCTCTCCTGGAAGAAGGCACTGTCAGTTTCTTTGGCCAAAAGACACATGGCAGGAATTTCCTTCAAGTACTGCAGATGGGACAATGACCCCCATGGACCTGCCCATGCTCCCTGTTATAGTGTTACCAAGCCAGGAGAGAGAAAGTGAAACATTTCATGCCTCACTTTCCAGGTGACCACTTCTTGTTCTTGGGGACTTTGGGTCATCCCAAACCAACACAGTTTCAAATTAATTATCTCATTTTCAGATGCACGGCAACCGGTTAAGAAGGGACATATGAAAAACAGTGATGGCAATTCTTCAGAAACAGCCCTACTAAGAAAAAAACATGCTTTTTCACTTATTCTGTCTTTGCACCTTATTGCAATTGCTAAAACCCTCTGTACTGGAGGTGTCAGTAATTGCAAAGCAAACATGTCATGCAATCTTAATCTGTGGGTCTGTTTCCTCCTTGAACCTCAAAGCACTGTAGAAAGGAAGGGAAATATTGTTATTCCTGTTTAAAGTGAATGGTTCCTATTTCACAGATGTAGTTACCATACCACAGGTTCCCCTCAGACAGCAGAAATGCCTCCTCAGTGCAGCTCTAACTATAAAGAGAATCAGCACAGTGATGCATTTGGACCAACACACACAAGGGAGATAAATACACATCTTGAGGCATTCTATTTCAAAGTCTGTATCTCTAGAGGACACATGAAGATTAGAGATCTTTCTCACAGACACACGAGTGCAAACACCTGTATGTTCTTTGGGGTTTATTGCACTTTATGACCTTTCTTTCCATTCTATTTAACCAGCACATCTTCCCTACAACTGGAAATTGTTAGAAAACAGCAGGAAAGTGGGGTTGGGAAGGAAGCAGGAGAAAAAGGGAATATTTCCATGTTGTTTAAACTATTTTGCACATTTGAGCTTTCAGGGTAGGGGGAGAAGAAGCAGAGCCTATTTTTGTAAAAAATATGTGAATTCAAAAGTCAAAATCTTTAAATTTCTAAATGCCAAAATTCAGTGGCATTAAGCTAAAATGGGTGATTTATTTCAGTTTTGCATTTTTTAAACGGATGTAAGTTTGAATATTGTCATAACAAGAATTTCTGTTTAGATAGTTCTATAAAGAAATTTTCCGTTTTCTGGAGTTTTTTGTTAGGAGGTGTCCCAAGGGAGGTCTTAGCAGGAAAAAACAAAGGGCATTCTGACCTCCTCTACCTCCAAGCTTGACGTTAATGTGCAATGAAAACACCTAATCTCATAACCTCTATTATGCTGTGCTCAGAAAAAGATGACCCAAGAAGGTGTTAGAATATTCCCTTTTGGAAAGTATATGATGATATAATGTATTATGGGCACTGCAGACAGTACCTTTTATCACTTATAATTTATGGAGAAACTACAACATATAGTAGAATAAGGTACGATATAAAACTGAAGCAGAGGAGACTACATTTTTCATTTTGCAATGTAGAAATGTGTATTTCTTATAAATTTATAGGTGTGGGTTGACTTTATTTTTATTATTTTTCCTGATACAGTTTTCATAAAGTTGAATAAATGTTTTATGATCAATACTTGGCATTTTGCATCTTAGTTGCAATTTTTTGAAAGATGGTGTTATAGCCACTTGAAAGACTATTAGAGAAAACCATGCAAACATGCATATGCAAAGGTACATGCCTCCGTATTTTCATTTTTAATCAATTTTAATACAGCATGCTGTGATACAAAGAGTGGAAAAGCATTCTAAAGACAGATTTTCTCAGCTGTTTGCTACATTGAAAATGCTGCTTTGTGAATGATATAGTTGCCATATTTGCAAAGAAATGCATTTTTTTTTAAATTGTGAAACTAATCACCTGGCTTCTTCAATCGAATTCCTTTGAAAGGATTCCTGTGCTGCCACAGTGACATTTATGCAAATATGCCCACTGAGATGAGCCTGAAAGACTGGGGAGCAGTTACAGGGATTTTTTTGTACAATGGATAAGAATAATCTGAGGGGAAGAAAAATGCAGTTTCAAACCACAGAGTTAATGGTGTGGATCTGGTGCAGAGAGAGGGAGCAGGGAGAAAGAGAAGAGGATATGTGTCTCAGGACTCAAGCTAAGAAACATTAGAATTGTTTTGTGAAAGGTAGAAAGAGCTCTTGTGTCTATTTTTGTCTTTTGCAAAGTAAGTCTAAATAGCACAGTAGAGCCCAGGGTCAGATTTTTTAAAAACACAAAGGATGTAGATAAGATAATTTGGGTGCAGAGGGAAGTGCGTTATCTGTCATCCAACTCTCTTTGCGAATCACAAGGTGAGCAAGCCATTTTAACTTTAAAAATCAACCCTCACCTCCATGTGCAGAATAATATGAGTGAGCAGCATTTCCTCATTAAAACATTTTTCCATAACCCTTCAAGCAGTGATCATGTGCAAGAGCCATTTGGCAGAGAGCAGCGTGCAGTAGGGGCACCACAGTACAGCAGGACGTCACTTCACCATTAAATCTTCACTCTCAGGTGTCCCTTTATAATACAGTGCAGGAAAATACATCCATTATGTTGGAGTCAGCCTGTGATTTCACATGCAAGAAAAAAGCCTGCAGTTTTCTGAAAGAGTGAATTTTGCTCCTTGTGTCTGGACCTCAGCCCCATGCTCTCTGCAGGGCTGGGGCGACCTCATATTCACCCATGAATTATCAAGAATCAGACTTCAATTTCTGGTGGGGTTCATTTACCCATGAAAGTATTTCCTGGGGGTGGCTCTGGCTGAGCTGTAAAACCCAACTCCTCCAAAGAGCCAACACTCACTCTTTGGTCCCAGAGAAGCAGGGATGTGTCACCCATGGTGGGAAAGGGGATGTAGAATGTGTGGGAGCTCCCTGTGCTTCAGGTCAGCTCTAACCCAGGCTGTCAGTGTGAAGACCCACCACAGAACAATATTATGTTTACAATTAAATGTTATAACATCACTGTCCCTGGGGTGACTCCTGATTCAGCTTGCTGCCTGGGAGACGAATAAATTCCATTATACTTTGGGAGCATGTGTTAATGTGGGCAAGGTGGCTTTTGCTCTGAGACAAAGCAAAGCACTTCTGTGCTTGGAAAAAGGTCAAAGCACAACAGCAGCTCTGGCCCTAAAAGCTCTCTCCTTTGGTTTCTATTGGGATACTTTCTGTTATTATGCAATTTTCGGAGTAATCAAAACCAAATGATTTCAAGCAGCAGCTAAATGAAGTTAAGGAAGAGGTTAATATAAACTACATGGAAAGACTTGAAAGTTTTCAGTGTAAGCAGATTAAAAGGGTGAGACAGTGAGATGAAGGAGAGCACATACCTCAATCAGCAGGGAGCTGGTGGGAGTGGTACAGCTTTCTGAAGAGAAACTGGAATGTGTACTCATTTCTCTAACTATAAACCTACATGTCACAGTCCCCTGTGCCACTCTTCAGTGGCTCAGGAGTTAGTCTTCAGTTCACAATTCAGTTTGCAATTTTTTTTTAAATTTTTTTTTTTAGGTTTTTTTTTTAGTTTTTAGTGTTTGAGTCAAATGTCTCCCTCCTTAAGTGTGTGTTCAGATAGGTATTTCTGATTCATTAAACACAATAGGTTCATATGTTCACTGTGTGCTTCAGGACTGAAGCACAGTATTTCAGTATTTACTAATATTTACAGAACACTATGTACACGTCTCTTGACAATCACAAAATTGTTTTTACTCAAATGTTGCTTTTTCCCTCAGAGTTGTTATTCTGTGTTCTTTTGTTTCTTTCTCCCTGGCTTGTTTGCATTCCCTTTACTTTCCAAACACATCCTATTTCCTCTCAGGTGATTTACAAAGAAAATCAGTGACCTTCCACTGTTCAACTCTTGTATAAACTGTTTTGACAGAATTGTGGGCTTTAGGGAAGGGGATAGGTGGAGGAGTCTGGCTCCTTGGCTGAGGGTGCAGCTTCCCCAGAGCTTCAGTTTGGGCCATACATTGCTTGCGGAGATAAATGACATCATTACATGCCATTAGCTGCCCAAAAATTAGACTGGCTGTATCACTAAATTCTTGTCAGTCCCTTTGTTTTGACATTAGCTTCTATTTTACCATAACTGCGTGATTGAAGTATTTTGTGTAGCATTTCATCATTATGCAAAGCTAACCAAGTATGACCAATGACTGATGGCACATTTGTTGTGGGTCTTGGATACCTAGTGATCTGCATCAGGGTGCTTTCCCAACATCCACTACATTCAGAAAACTTGGTGCAGAATGGGGCCTTTGTAATACAGATTAAAAAACCCTTCTCTGAGGTTTTTAAGCATGTTTGCTTGCAGTGTGTTTTCAGTAATCATGTCTATTATTCCTGTGCCAGACCTGAGCTACGTCTTGGCACCTGCACAGAGGCATTGTATATATGTATGTATACAGACATCTAGATCAGATCTTAAAGCTGCTCAGGACTGGACTAACTATTGCTTCCTGGCATTATCTTAGCAAGCAAATTTATTGGCACAAATAGTAATTAATTAAAACAAGTGACAAGTGGCTCTAATACAAGTCTATTTTAAATTGGTGCCATACAAAATCTCAGTAGAAGCCCAGTTCCCTGAGGTACAGACATCTGATCAAGGAATGTGCTGGAACACTTGCATCCAGTAAACACAAACTCAGCTTCACATGTTTGTATGACATTGAATAATTGAAGGGAATTGATAGTCCTTGTGTTCCTGCTGCAACACTCTCCCCAGTGAGCTTTCCATCAGCCAACAGAAGAAAACCTCTCCCCCAAAACATCCCACAAGGAAAAGGGATGCTGGTCTCTTGCTGGGGTTGTCCAGAGAGAAACTGATGGATTGTAGCCCCAGCAAAGCAGCTTCTCCCCATCCCTGCTGGGTGAGCAGACAGGCTCAGCCACAGTCTGCTCCACATCTGGTTGTCTGCTCCAGCTTTTGGCACTGAGTCTGCATGGATATTTGCAGTCTGTTGAGGGGTTTGATGAACATGTCGATATGATGGTCAAGCACTTCAGTTTTCATTTCATGTAGCATTGCCAAAGTATGTTTTTATTTAAAGTAAGGCTATTTTGAAACTCTTTCATTCTTCTCTGATGTCTCACAGATTATTGAAACTCATTTTGGGAAGGCTGAAGTGGCCTTGAGAGCTTAACCTCCATTTTTCACAGGCTGTTCAGGGAATTTGCCACTCTTCCCCACGCTGCCTACAACAGGCAGATAGAACGGCTTTCAATGTTAAGCTTTGTACATGCAAAAAAAAAAAAAAAAATTCTAGCAACGTCCACATTTTGCAAAGTTTATATGTAACTGCACAACAAGCTTTCTCCCTGTTAGAAGGGGATGGATCTAAACAGCATGAGAGCTGTCCCACAACAGGGGAGTATGCTTCAAGGGAAGACAGTAAACAACAAGGAAGGAAAAATGTACAAATGAGGACACCCAGGAAAGTTAATTCTTATTTTTCTTAAAGAGGGGTTAGTTAAACCAAATTAAAATCTCACATAGATACTTTTTCTCTCCCAAAGGAATTAAGTACTGGCAGCCACATAGGTGTGTTTAACAGTATTCACAGGACAGTTTAATTCCATTTAATTAATTTCAAAATTCACTCTTTAATTAAATTCAAGCTCACTTTTTAAATATATGATTTGTTGACAACCCCTACATGAATAGCCCTCCTAACAAGGTTGTTTTTTGCTAACTTGAAAATGAGAGAAATAATTTTAGAACGCTTGTGTTGCTTAAGGGGAAGGAGCTTTACAAGGAGCTGGTACAAGAGAGTGCTTGGCTTTGTTTTAAATTACAAGTCTTTCTATGACTTTTCCTTTGATTTTATTATTCCTGCCTCAGGATTCTAAGGAAGAGATCAAGATGCAATTAAGATAAGAATGTCTCATGGTTTGGTAAGGAATCATTCTGTCTCAGTAGATCTGTAATGACTTGAAACTTATCAAAAACAAGACCAAGCAAATTCCCTTAGAGAAATGTGTCTCAAATGGAGTCTGCTCATCCCAAGGTTCCATCTCAGGTACCAAGAATGGGCAGAAAAAATTACATTCATTTTTATACAATGAAACACCAGGGCTTTTGGTTCAGTGAGCTGAAAACTCAGAGAGCCAGGGTCTGTTGGTTGACTGGATGATTACAGCTTTTAGGGAAAAGAAAAATAAACTGGTAAGACAGAGTGACTAATGACCAGTTCATTTATGGTACACTTGCTTGTGGTTTGAGCCCTAATCTGTGGTATTTGCAGGATGCATGAGTTGGTGCATAGCAACCTTCCAGACTTGTTAAAAGGTAGATGTTGAATGGAAATCTTCACTTTCTTGAATTCCTGTTTATTATCTGAGAAACTTTGGGCAGCTAAGATACGATTCCCCAAGGGGTTATTAGACAGTATCTTAATCCAATGAAACACTTTAGCACCAAGCTTAAGTGTTCTGCTGCACCTTTAAGCCAGAGGGCTCTCCAGCACCTTGGTTATGACATCCCATGTGAAAGCTGCTCAGTGAGGAACACGAAAATAAAGTGATTGCAGTCCTCTAAGAGTTAAAAGCACAGCTGCAGCATTCCAGTAACAACATCCCGGAAACATCAGCTCCCATAAGAACACATTGACCACAAAAGTCTGTCAAGCTTGAACACAGCAAATTGATATACTGCTACTTTTTAAAAAAGCCCTGTAAAGTGACAACACATTTATGAAGCACATTTGTAGCTGCAGTTATGGCAAGTATCAAGTGGGTTTCCTCCCTGCAAGGAGAGAAGGATAGCAGCAGACACTGTCCTCCAAAGGTATTGTTCAGCCTTTGTTTTATTTTTGGAGTCCTCAGGAAGAGGGAAAGTGGGCATTGGCAGTCATCACCTTCCACAGTTATCCTAGCTTTGGTTCACAATCACCCCCCACACCATTCAGCCAGTTTTCCAGCTGGTTTACCAACCTAGCAGCACTGTAACTGTGTCACATTCAACACCCAAGCATGATCTAAGAGACTGAATGAAGTGGAATGGCCCCTACAGCCAAAGTTTACATGACACCTGATCCAGGTTAATAATGAAACATAAATGGGTAGATCAGAACCCAATTTATTTTTTAGCATCACACCACCAAACCCTGATTTCAGACAATGGTGTAGCAGTTGTACCCTCAGAAATTCCTTTTTATCCTCCAGGACTATTACTTGGGTTGATTGTCCTCAGCAGGAGGTGACTTGAGTGCCAATGCAGAGATGTGCAGAAGAGAACTTGACCTGCCTCAGGAGGTATCTGTGAGACGGGAAACTGCCTCCTTCTGGGTGGTATTGATTTCAGCATCTTGCCTTACTGATTGTTCCATGGCGCCTTGACAAAAATCAGATTTATCCAGATTCTGTCTGGCATGAAGTACTTCAAAAACACATATATATGCCAAGACCAGCCTGAGAAAAACTGTGTGTGATCCGAAGAATACATGTATTTCTCTTACTTTTGAGATAGCTTATCTCAATGCTCATCTCTCATATTTAATGATTACACCCTCAAAAGGCCATGATGTTAACAGAGCACAGAATGTGGTATTTAGAGAGCAGCAATTATGCAGCAGTTGAGACAGGGTCTGTAAGCAGAAGCAATACATTTTATTAGTCTTACTGCTGCTACAGGGAGAAACAAATAAACTCTGGCCTTGTGTGCACTGAACATCTTCAAAACATCTTTTGTTTATCCTTTCTTCTCTACAAACAGTGCCCTTCTTACATCTTATGTAATAGAGGTAGGTTAAACAAACAACAGGCAAAAATGAGAGGACAAAGGCGGTTCCACCAAAAATAAAACATACCTATCTAGCTATATATATATATAATTTTTCGAATTTTAAGGTGTTCAATAAATACATGAATTCAAGCATGGTCTGTTTGCTTCACCTTAGGTCTTAACAGCTGAAATTAGATCCAGTCCATGTTTCTGACTTATCACTTTGATTTTTTGTCAAAACCAAGTAGCCCAGAAGCTGTTTGCCAGCCCGTTTATTTGTGCCAGACGTGGAGAAAGCACATCCTTTTCTGCTAGTTCTGTTTTTCCCCAAAACATCTAAATGTGAAATATTTAGATTCTTTTTTGGGAGCAATCTGTAAACCTAGATGATTTCTCTAACTCTATTTCTGAAACATATGCAAGCAGAGATGTAAAAGGAAATAAACTATTTCAAGATACCAAAACTCACTGGTGATGGAATCTCACATTATTTCTTTCAACTTTGGCCAAAACCTTTGCTTCTGCTAGTACTAAGGAAGCTTGAAGGATGCAGCAAAATAATAGAAGGAAATTCTTGCCTGGCAATTGTTTCTTTAAAAGCCAGTTCAGCCATAACTTGTGGTAGGTTATGAAGGTACAGCCTTACTTTTGAAAAGGCAGTTGAAGGCACTAAATACAAATAGAATGATCACTGAACTGTAATTTACAGCTTGATCTAAAACTTTCCACAAACGAAACCACAGCGGGTGAATCAGACTTTCCACCAGGGCGCCAGCATTGCCACCAATGTTCAGTCAGGGAAATGTCTGAACCTGGCAGGGGGCCAGAGCCTTACCTCTCTCTGGCACTGGGAACACAGATATGGAAAAAGTGCCCACCAGCACCGCTGGTGACCCACATCCTGGTCCCTCTGCTCAGAGGTGGTCAGGTTTTGGGCCACCACTGAATGAAGATGGGACCATCAACAATGCCTCCAGATTTTTAGAGATAAGACTGAGGGCTGACTCAGGGGGAAATTAAATGTGCCGCCTACTTATTCTTGCAGCACCTGGGATTTTCCCTGAAAACTCCTATTCAAAGATTCACACAGACCTTCACCAATTTACGGGTAAGGAATCAAGCAAGACAAGTGTCATCACACAGAATGAGAAACAGGATCTGCTTACTGGACTTTCTGTCTTTGATTTAGACTTCAGTTTTTACTCAACTAAGCTACTGTAGATGTTAAAGGAAATTTTACCTGTGAATCGTCTGATGTTGCTCTGAAGTACTTTGCAAACCAAACGGTGATTTTTCACTGAAATAATGTTAGTCTGAGGTTTATGGGGTCATCCTGCTAATGGCCATTGCAACAAACAAAGCCTCTAGGATATGTATCCATTGGCCTCAGTAAACTTCTTCCTCAGATTTGTAGTTGTCTAGAGTCAGCTTCTTTCCATACATCCTATAGGAGCTTTGCATCTCTAAATAGCCATTCATGATGAACACTGAAAGTGTTTTAAAAACTTTTTTTATTATGCTGTTCTCTTACATCTTTGTCTGCAGAGGGAAATGACTATATCTCTTTTTTTTGGTGCCTGATTCTGCTCTTGTTTACGTTAGCGTTAATTTTTAACAGCTCTATTTACTTTGTTTATCTGTATTAGCATTTGTATTGCTTGCAGCAGAAGTTGGAAGCCTTTTTTTGACAGTTGGCGAGCTAAATTGTACTTGTTGCATGACTATGCACCTAAAATCCTTGCAATAATCCATTGCCTCTAGCAGAGGTAGCATTCTAGCATTTTCTCTCATAATTTTAATTATTGATTCCAGTCTTATTCCCCTTTGCATGAGATAACAAATCTCATTTTGATCAACTTGAAAGAGTCTTTCCCTGAGAAGATAAAGTGTCACTGCCCTTGTACACATTCACAAACTAACAAAATTGCTTTTTGGCTTCATGTTTGTGAGCCTCAGTGAAAGAAAAAGGTTCTTTATTTGCTGAGTGTGGCCCCAAATATTTCCAGGATGCTTTTGTGGCTGTTTCATTACAAATTCAAATTTTATATTGTGGAGGATTGCAACAAATGGATATCTGGGTAAAAGTTGTGCATATGTTGCCTGGCCTGGCTTTCTGACAAGATACCAAATATTTTTTCCACAAACAGACAGAAACATTCAGAGTAGAACTCTGTGCAAGCCCCTGCTGTGAAGAAGGTGAGTGCTCTGGATTTAGACTTAATCACATTCTGGTGCATGCTCACTCATGTAGCAATTTGTCTTTTTGCATTAGGAATAAAATATACAGGCTGTCAGTTTAAAACATACATTTTCCCTTCTGCTCCTGTTATTCTTTCACTGGCAGGCCACAAAATCCATATTCTGAAATGAAGTCTCAGATTTAGGGTATGTTTTCTTTTGGCAGATCATATTTCAAGGCTTTTCTGCTACTCATGTGAGATCTGAGGTTAGCTAAGCCTCATTGCCTTAAAAATGGGGCTACAAAGGGGATGTTAGAAAAACGGAAATAGTCTTCCAGAAGAAAGGGGTCAAGTACCCAGAAAGGGCATGGCATCTATTTAAAAGTTTTCATGCTATCACATATTCAGAGCCTATTTTTAGTTGCAAAAATTATTGGTAGTAAGATGGGGGTTTTTTGTCAGAAGCAAAATGTCTTTCACCTTCCTTTTAGTTTCAGGTATTTCTGACTGTCTTCTGCCAAGCCCAAGAGAAGTCAAGTGGTCAGAAGGATCACTTGCTAGTGATGTAGGATTTGGCAGTGCCAAGGTCCTTGGTATTCACAACAAGTTTCATGACTATCCCTCCTCTGGAAGGGATGAGAGGACCAAAGGACAGGATAGCACGGGGGACATGGTGCATCTTATCTTTCCCCAGCTCCTGAGGGGATGTGCTCAATCCTCAGTCTACTCACTGACCCTTCATTGGGCATGAAAAGGATGAAAGTTTGTGAAGCGGAATTTGGAGAACCAATGCAGGCACAGAGGAGATGAGGTGGAGGACAAGACCACCCTCTGAGTAATTAATCGACTCAGTCTCCTGATAACACCCAACATCTCCATTATGCAATGCAATCTCTCACCCTATAATTATTCACACCTTTTGTTCTGTGTCCCATCAGTGCTACATGGTCCTCCTCCAGCAATTTGGAGTTGCCTTCCCCCACAGCCTATTGAACAACTCCAGCCTGTTGAACAACTTAGAAAAACTGACACAACTTCTAGCTACACTGAAAGCTGCTAAATTAATTCTTCAAACATCTGCCAGATCATGGGGTTACTTCCCATTTTTGTCAGCATTCAGCCTTCTGGTTATATTCTCAGCTCCTCAGTCTCCAGCCTTCTCCCCTCAAGTCTGCTTTTCATTTCCTGCCACTCAAATCCAGTTTCTCCAGCCCCCTTTCTGAGAAAGAAAAAGAGAAAATATAACTATCAGAATATCCTTTCACAAATTTACAAAGAATTAACTTACCAAGTGTCAGGCACCAAAACTACCCACTTCCAATGCATACTTTTATTTGCACACTGAGCAGCAATGTAGTCTATCTCAGAAAAATTCAGAAAGAAGGGACCTTTTTGCAACATCTGCATTTCCAGCTGTATACTAATTCTTTCTTCTTTTCCCTGCATGGAAATTTTTATACAAAAATAATTTTTATATATTTTTATGAAAATTATTTATAAAGAAAAAAATTTATCTATATAAAAAAATGTGATCCTTCTTTGATCTACAACCATATTTATACTTCAGAAGACCAAAAAAAACCAAACAGCAACAACAGCAAAAAAATCCCCTTCCTAATAGCCACAGGGAAATGAAAAAAAGGATTGCCTATTAAACAGCACCAGTGTTGATGAAACTGGATTCCAGTGACCTGATGTTCACACTGTCTGCACCACTTGACCAGATATATTTGCTTGGGGCTGAAATGCAGCCTGCTGGGCATGGGGCAGCTTTTACAAAGCAAGTGGCAACTGAAAAGGTAGCAAGGCATTGAGTCAGCAGAGTTTCCCTGGCAAACCCATGAGCCCATGCAGACTACTACTAAAAGCAAGAGAGAAGTCTCCTGTGGCAACAAGGTGCTCTTAGTAACAGACACCCAAATAATGCCACAATACTCATTGCAAGAGTGTCTCTTGGTAGCAGATGGTTATCACTATGGCTAAAGCAAGGCAAGGCTTCTAGGGGACAGCAAATAATTTTATTAGACTAGTTGGTGGACTTGAAGGAATGAACAAGCTTTGAGGAACACAAACTCCTCTTCAAGGTACAATCTGAAACCACTTTCAGCCTGTACTTACCCCAGCCACTCCTCACTCCTCACTCCTCAGGACAGGCTGGGCAATAGCTGTGGCTAGCACAGGTCTTTCCCATGAGAAATCCTTTTGTGTTTTATAAATAAAGATAAGGTTTGGATGTTATTAAAAACAGTGTCCCAAGACTTGGACGGTGCAGACCTGGCCAATCAGGCCTAGGGGGAGGTTTCTGACTGACCAATCTGGTCGACTTTTGAAAACTCTATATATATGATGAAATCAAAACAATAAAGGCCTTTTCCTTCTTGCCACTGAGAACTGGATTCTCCTCTCTGCTAGCGGCTCAACAGCCACAAATAGCCACGCAAATGTCCCCCCTCCTCCACCAGCCGTGGGCTGATGGGACTGTGGCCTTGCTGTAGCAGTGAGCAACCTGGAGGCTGCAGCAGGAGGCGAGAACCCATGCAGACTGGAGATGGGTGATGCTGGAATGACAAGGGGGGTTCCCTGGCTCAAGAGCCTACAGCAAAGCCATGTTCTGTGGCTTTCCCCTGCTGTTACCTTCAGGACTTTCCCTCGAGCTCCTGGGGTACCGTTGTGCACAGTGGTCCAGCACAGGTAAAATGTGGGGAGTTTCCTGTGTGTCTCCCACTCACAGCCCTTCCAAGCAGAGGCAGTGAGAGCACCATCCTCCTCCTGGCTCCCAGGGAAACCCACCCCTGACCCTGTTCTAGCCCTAAGGGGCTGTCCCCTCATCACCATACCATAACTCTCCCGAGGTTCAACTCCCTCAGGGCCCTGCAGGCAGCACTTCAAGTCCCCATCACACATCTGAGTAGGGGAATTTTTCTGTAAAGCTGCAGGGGAATCCTGCATTGCAGAAAAGTCAGGTAGGCTGTACTGGCTTGAGGTGTGCCAGAGCCGTGGTGAGGAAAAGTGCTTCCTTAAGGATAAAACCGATTCTAGCAGTGGAAGAGCTCCTGTCACTGCAGCAATGCACATGCCGAGGAGAGGAGAGGAGAGGAGAGGAGAGGAGAGGAGAGGAGAGGAGAGGAGAGGAGAGGAGAGGAGAGGAGAGGAGAGGAGAGGAGAGGATTGTGGGTGACAGACAGCCCAGGGCAGGTGCCACACTGCCAGAAGGATGCACTGTGGCTACCAGCAAAAAAATCTGCTCTTTTCCCAGCATGCTGGGGAAGAGACCACTCTGGTGAGCTATCTGTGGGAGATTTTCTCATTGGGGAGCTGGCAGCTGCACTGCTCTGCCTATGCCTTTGACAGTCCTCACCTTCTCTTAAATACCTCCTTGGCTAAAATGCCAGGCTCATGTTGCAACTACCTCCCAAAGCCTTTCAGGTGCTCCTTTCCTGCATGCTGAATCTACCCAAGAGAAGCCTGTCCCAACTTGCACACATCCTTCTCACTGCGCTTCCCATGCTGAGGTCTGACCTTACAGATAAGTTACATAATGCATAATGCCATCAGAAACTCGTGCAGTTTCTAATTTTCCCAAGATCCCAGCTCTTGGCACACAGCAAAGTTTTGGCTTTCTGTTTTATTGAATATAATTCTAGCCAATATGGAAGCGGGAGGGTTGAAAAAGAAATGCTGTCAGTCCAGAAAACAAAGAGCAACCAAAACCTGAATTCATAGTTATTATTATAAAAAATACTGTGTCAGATAGCCTCAAGATTTCTAAAGCCTTGGGGTTGGCAGTAAAAAAAAAACAACCTGCCTCTCATTCCTTGAGTCTGGAGAGAGATGTATCTGCACTGCCAAAGCACAGCAATAGAGATTTCATTCTCATCCTGTTATCATCCATCATCACTCCACCAGGCACAGACACACACACAATTTCAAGCAGTCTGGGCCACATCCTTATTTAGAAAATAGTCTCAGCTTCCTTGTACTTTTGCTCCGTGCCCACTAATGCCATGCAGCCCATTAACATAACAGCTGACAGAATTAATCAGCAGTAATAAAAGCACTTGCATGACTTGACCTGTATAATCTATTTGAGGACATCTCTCTCTTGCCTGTTCTCTCACTCACCCTCTGTGTTTATGTCTAGTTTACTTATTCTTACTCGTCATCTGCAGATCAATTTAAACGTGCTGCAGCACTCGGGTGATTACTGAGCTGCACAGCAGAAGTTACTTTTGGCAGTGGCTACACAAAGCAGGTCAAAGATAGCTGCAAAGCTGGTTTTAGGCAGTTTTTTTTGTTTTTCTTTCTCTTAATGAAGACCTGTGTTGGAAAAATGTCACCAAAGAATGTCCCACCTCCCACAGAAAATCCAATTAAGTTTTGGAAAAACAATTAAGAGGTAAAGCAAAAAAAACCAAAACCACCTTACCCAAACCCCGAAACAAAACAAAACAAAACCAACTGGGGAAGGAAAAACTATGTCTTGGAAACAAGAACAAGATTTATTATGCGTGATGGGAGATAACACACTTGTGTCTTGGTGCGTTATTGTTGTTAATGAAGTATATTTGATCTAATCAAAGGACACAAAAGGGAAATGTTCAGACTAGGGCAATGAAATTTTTTACAGCTCTGTGGGCCTTCCTTATGAGAAGAAATGAAAATGCCTGATTTTATTTCATGTGCAATGAAGTAAATGATGAGGACACGAGTAATTCTGTAAAGGACCATTCTGGAAGAAATAAGGTGACAATTACCATTTCATCTATAATGCAGGTAGAAAGATGGCTTTCTGGCTGGACTGTTGGTAGAAATGAGGCAAGTCAAGCAACAGGAAATTCCTTCTCATGAAGCTATACATATGCATGTTATTCCCTGGGAATACTAGTTTCTGTTACTTCCTGAGGGTTTACCCCAGGAGGCTTGTGTTGGTGGGATCATCTGGGGAGAGGCACTCAGCTGACAGGCTGTGAGAGCAGATCTCCAGCACTGGTCTGGCTCTTCCTGCTCCCCTGGGTGCAGGTGACATCCAGGATGTGCTGGGAGAATTTGATACTGTGACTGACATGGGAAAGGATTCCTTTCTGTCCCTTCCTTCTCATGCACATAGTGTGACTATCTAACCTTTCTCAAGAAAGCTAAAGTACAGGCAGATGCAATTCCCTATGCTACGTTTAAATTTGGGAGCATGCAAACACACATGCAAGCATGGCATGGCCCAGGAGACCTGGGCTGCTGCCAGGGTAATGCTGCATATTTGAGGGGGTTCCTCGATTAGGCAATTACAGAACTGCTCCTCTGGAATAGCCTAATGATTATAAGATACATTTTCCACCTGAGTCAGAAATGTATTTTCCTTCCTTCTCTCCACCTTGTTGTATTGATAGACCCTCCTTGCACAATTTTTGCCTATAAAAGTATTGCAGGTGAAGATGAATAAATTAAACCCTACCTTATTGAATACACTTCCTACTTGTTTTGCCTGTATAGTATCCATTTCCATATGCCAGTTTTGCCAACAGTGTTTTATTGGTAAATTTGCTCAGTACATCTCTTATTTCATACCTGGTACCATGATTGTGGAGCTGCCTAGATAAAGTTGTGAAGGGCAGTGCAGAGTTTCTGTTTGCTGGCTCTAGGAGACAATTAAGCTTCAAAAGAAGATGAGCATTGTTAGGTCAGGTTCTAGAAACAAGCTCAGCCCTTTTACAAGTGCACATCTTAACACTAGTAAATCTTCACTGCTAGTGTGTTGAAAAAAGGAAGTCTGCAAATGGAATTCCTTGGGTATTTTCTTTTCTGAGTCCAAATAATGGAAAAGGATTTTTGGTACAGATAAACAAGTTTGGAGCCGATGGGAAACTTGATTTTTCCTGTGTACAATCTCCTGGCAGTTCTTAATGACAATTCTCCCCTGAGACTTAAAGCTATTGATCCTAACTAGATTTGCTAGAAATATCAGGTTTTTTTGATTGGCACTCTGGTGTCCCATTTAATGGTTGAACGAAACCATTCACCAACTGAAGAGTTTCTGCAGGTATTTCAATTCAGTTTAAATGTCCCAAGTGGCTTCTACAGGCAATCACACAGTGGCCAATAACACAGTTGACTTGTTGTATTTTCTTTCCTGCAGCCAGTTCTGTTGGTTCTGCTGAGTCTGCTAAGCCTGGATCCACAGGAAAGCTCCAGCTATCTGAGACTAATGGAGGAACTGAAAGGGTCTTGAGCAAACATATTCAGAGAGCATCGCTTGCTTCAGATCAATGTGAAAAGAGTTGGCCAACAAGAAACCAGCAGGAAGGATCAATCACATATAGTACATGGAAGAGGATAACCCAGCTTTTCATAGGGTGGAAGGCAGTAAAATAGCCAGCAAGCCATGATCATGAAAGGGAAAAGCACTGAGTGAAATTCTGCATAGCTGTAAGCATCCAGTAGCATCAGTGGCACAAAGTATGTAGAAAGGAGCCTTGACATTTTAAAAACAACAAACACAAGAAAAATGAAAGTTTATTATAAAAATATGCAGAAGAAATTCATCTTATAACACATGGCAAAAATTTGAAAAGAGGAACAAAAAAAATGAAGGTCAGCAGTGATAAGAACAGTCAGATCTTTAATAGACTAGGAGCAAAAGGGACTAAGTCAGTGCATATGTTGGAATAAATGGTCAGTTTTGAGAAAATGGCCAAGTTTTTTACAGTAATGAACAAGGGAGAAAGTCTGATATTAGTGGGAAAGTTTGGACAATTTCTGTTCAAGAATTTTACAAGAAATTGCTGAGAACTTTTCTGAACTCCTTTTTTGAGTCATTTTTGGTTGTAGGTTTTCATTTTTCTTCTGCAGCTGTTGGAATAGAGGGGAAAACCTGGGAGGAAAGATGAAAATCTTTTAGGATTATGCCAATATTTAAAACAGGTAGGTAAGGTGAAAGTTATTACATGGGTGCTTGTCTCTTAATCTGAAAGAACATATCCATATATCTGTCACCAGTCTTAAGAGAGTGTATCTGTATTGCACAGCACAGCTCTTGGCTGAGATAATATCTTAGTTTCAGGAGCAATATAGCTGTATCAGTGCAGCCTCTGCCCTACTTTAATTAGCCTGGGCATACCACTGTGCTGATGCAGCTGAACTGTTCCCAGCTCTGGAGCTGGTTCAGTTGGAGCTCTGTCAGGTATTGTAGCATATTTTGGTATTGCACCATAAAGACAGAAAGGATAGAATCCATATGTCTGGCCGTGCAGTATAGTGCTCAGGGAAGGGGTCATACTTGCACTAGTGAAGAAATCTTCCAGTTAGAACAACAGGCAACAACACAATATAAGACTCACTATCCTTCCAGCAGAGTAATTTGTAATTGTCGTCAGCACTCATGCACTTGCAGTGTTACAAACAATGATATATGAGCATTCATGTGAAATATGGTTCAGATGTTGCCACTATATCATGTACTACTTTGCACAAGATTTCTTAGTGCTGACAAAGTCAACAAGACAGTGCCAGCCTTAACTTATGCACATAGAACAAAAGGGGGAAAAAACCCAAACCCCAGAGAAAACTCTTGACCAGAAAGGAAAAGAAAAATAAGGAAGACATAAAAAAACACCACATAATTTGCAGCATGTTCTGTTGAAGAATAGAGGATGGGATCTCTCATCCATGTATCTTTTTATTTTTCTTTTCTGTAGCTGAGTCTCTGCTGAGTCTCTTGGAGTATCATGGAATTTCTTCCACAGTATCTGCCATGGAAGCTATTATTCTAATTGCACAGACAATTTGTGCAACCCACAGGCTAGTGCTTGGACTTGGCTTTCCCTGCCAACTTTTCTTTTTCCCCCAAGAGATTTTCTTCCTTCTTTAGTGCCACACTCCTCATATTTCTCTTTTCCTCCCTGCTGTGAAAGTATGTTTCTTTTCTGCTCTCTCTAGAGCTCCTCTTGCCTGAGGAGAAGATCTGGGGTCCTGCAGAACCATCCACAGGCTGCTCATATAGGGGAAAACAACATCTGCAGGTTCTGATGGCTGCCTGGGGCAGTAACCCCCCCTAGTTACCTCCAGCACAGCCCTGCTAGCTGAGAAGCATCACTGGTTATTCATGTAAGAGTAGATATAGGGCTATCTACTCCTCCAAGCCAGCGTTTCCTGCTCCAGTGTACCTTTATGATGCCTGGTAGATCAGCTCACTGTGTCGTGGCTCAGGCTCTGGCATCAGCTGTGTCTGCTGGCACAGAGGAACACCCTGGCTCTGCATGTGTATGGTCCCTTAGTTTCAAAGAACATCAGTGCCCTGACTTGAATTTATTTAATTGTTTTTGTCACTGAAATGACAAGCAGATAAAATTCATGGGAGTGCAGACTAGAAGTAAGCCCACCTGGGCACAACTGATCCTCCCTCCAAAACCAAACAGACGTTACAGGCTCTCATCATCTCTTCAACATTCAAAAATTTCAACCCTAGTTACAAAACACACCTTCAACATCCCTAAATGTGTACATAAAATCTTGGGAACAAAGCAGTAGGAAGAACAAGGAAGAAAAAATATTGCCTGTATCTATGGCTCCTGCAATGAAAGGAGAAGAGGGAGGTAAAGCAGTAAGGGAAGCCCAAGACTATTTCATGGTGGCAGCAAGGCTTTCTTTCCCAAGCTAACACCCAATCTGCTTTACCACGAGATTAAGGAAGAAAGAAATACAATCTTCATGATTAGTTCCAGAATTTGCAGAGAGATGCTTAGCTCTGCTCTCACAGAAATGCTTTTGTGTGTTTGCATACGCTTTTTAAAGTCTTTGGCAACCTTCCGTCACTCCAATATATTCACTGCATACATACGTCTCATATTAGTAACTTATATTGTCCTTTACCTTCCCTCATCATGTCAGTATCAACTTCTCAAATTAATTTGATGTCCTCTTTCTTCATTCTTATTGTGATAACCCAATCCTTCTCAGCTACACTTGTAATATTTTGGGTGTAATATTTCTAACTCTTACAATTTGAATGTTTGGTATTTTGCTGGTTTGGGGTCATTTTGGGATGGGTTTTTTTTTTTTTTCTTTTTTTCTTTTTTTTTCTTTTAATTCTGGTTTCTAGAGTCCTGTAGGCTTAATTTGAAAATTAATTTTCCCTTGAGACTGCAGAAAAAAAGTGGAAGAATTGAAAACTTCCAACAATCCAAAGCAAATGGAAAGAATTGCACGGCTGGTATTTTTCTATCTTGTGGTTTTTAGACCTGCCTAATGATTTTTGGACTTTTGAATGCATACAGCTGGTGCCTGATCTCCAGTCCCTGTTGCACTGAGGGAACATGCTCTTCACATGCTGAAATTCTGGCACTTCCTAGGGAGGAAACCTTTTCTCCAGAGGTAACTGCCATATAGTTCAGGATGCTGCCCATGTAAAGAAAGGAACAAATGCTGGGAAACAGAAGATCCAGCTGAAGGAAGAGTTGGGTGTTCTTTTTTCCCCCAGCAATTGTAGCTGGATTTTTGTTTATCAGTTTTCTGCCTGGGGATTTTTGCTCACTCAGCCATTATCTCCCTGCCTTTGCACTGCAAAAACTTACACAAAACAGACATGAGTTTTCACTTATTAGACAGGAATAGTCCATTTCTGCAATTTAGATTTTAACCTTGCTGGATCAAAAAAGAACTTACTCCCAGTTTAAATCTTTACAAAGTAAGAACGAATTTGGTTTATGACATCCTATATTTCTCCTGAGTTTTTTTCAATGAGTAAGGTCTTGTTACAGCTCTGTAGGCAGAGCCCAGGGTCTGTCAGCACAAACTGCTGGTTTATCTGTCCTGTGGACACCCCTGCACTGCCAAGTCTCAGCTCTAAGCCAGTTCCCAATACACACACTGTACTGTGCAGCCTAGTACATATGCACAGTTTAAGTAAAATAAGTCTTTTCCTGCATTCTCTGCACGTATTGTGTATCTCTGTTTCATACAGTTGTGGTAGAAGTTATTCCAAAAATGAAGATGCTAAAAATATCAAGCCTTCAGAACTGAAATAGCATCCACATGCTACAGCCTCTTTTCCCACGAGGTGTATGTCCTTCTTATCAAGAAATGTTAATAATACTCTACACACACCCACATTACAAACAAAACAGTATCGCACTTCTCTTTTATAATATGTTTTTTAACAGTGTGTACACAGACATTTGGCTAATAATCATTGGAAGACATGGCACAACGCTTCCCCAGTTCTTGTATTTAGGACCAAAAAGAGTCTTTCTTCCTCTCTTCTTTACTTTCATAGATTAAATACACAATGTGCCCCTTTTGGAAAGTGCACACCACATTTCCAGCATTTAGTCATAATGAAAACCAGAAGGCCATAGTCTGGCTGCTCTGGAGCGTGTGTGCACTGCAGAGAGGAGGAATAAGGTCCATTTCCTCTGTTTGTGTGTCTCTTGTGAATAAAATGATGGCTCTGCAAATTGGTGGGGTCGAGACGCTGCAGGGTCCATGTCCTGAGATTCAGCCCTGTGAGCCTGGGACTGTGCAAGGTCTCTGCTCACACTTCAGCTCTGATGGACATCAGGGCTAGGGGGGAAGAAAAAACAGGGAAAAACTCCCCACTTTTGTATGAGCAAAATCAGATTCTAAAAGCTCTGGCTTGGAGAAATAGGAAACATCTCTCTCATCTCACATGTATGTTGATGTCAGGATCCTCAGAAGCACATGTTGGCACCAGAGCCAAGTGCTCAAGAGGTAGTGGGCACAATGAAGACAGTGCTGGCAGAGATCTGGGACAGCCTCACCACAGCTGAGCAGTGAGTGAACTACCAGGGAATTTCAGGAGAGCCCTTGGCACTGTAGGACCTCCAGCAGAGGGGAGTCAAAGCACTGTGGGCTCCCCACCAACCTCCCATCTTCCCAGGTGCCTGGGACTCCTGATGCCAGCACCACTTCCATGGGCAGCTATGGGAATGTGGATCTCCTGCCTGCAGCACAACTCACCCATGAAACAGCAAGGAAGTGGCCGTTATGGTCCACAGAAAATTGGACAGGAATATAGCACTCTCTTAGCTAATATACCTAAAAGTCTGCTGAAGGCATTGGAGGCAGCCAAATACTTTTCTCCCTCTGTAAATACATATGATTTCTCTTTGTCTGTGCACGACACTGCTGGATAAGAACAGCCACACACTGTACCAAGATGTACTTTCCAAACAGTAATCAAATTTGCCTCGTTTATATTCACATGCTTTTTGGATCTTCTTTCTGAAAAAATCCATCTAAAAAGTTTCTTTTCGAGACTGCTCATCTTGAAAGAAAAATGTAGAAATTTATAGGGAGACTATGTGGGGTTTTTAACTGAAGATTTGCAGAGAATAAGAGGTAGGCTGAGAGAAAAGGGTCCCAGGCAGGGATTGCTGGGCCAGGAGCCAGATGCCAGGCTGGCACTACTGAAAAGATACCACCAGGGGCTGGTGCTCGGGTGTCCCTCTTTTACTTAGGGTCTGCCTGTGCAGAAATCCACCTCCTGCACCTGCAGTGAATTGACAGCATGACTGTGGAAAAGGAAGAGTGGCTGTGCCATAAATAAACTCTGCTGCCTCACAGGGAGACCAACAGCCCTTTTAGGCTACAAGTAACACCATTAAAGAACATGACTGACAAGGGAAGAATCTCATAGTGAGAGAAGGATTTGTTGACTCCTCCATTAGTTGTATAACAAATGGAAAACTATAAGGAGGAGAGAGCACTAAATTACAAATGCAATCTGCTTGGAGACATGGGAAGACAAAGGAAATGTGAAGCTGACAAGCAGAGCACAGGAAAAAAAAAACACTCTGTTGCGCTAAACACATTACACAGCTCTCCAAGGGCTCCCAGGACAGAACACTGAAAACTCCAAATGATGTCAGAATGAAGTGAGCAGGACTGAAGTTTATTTTTTAGGAAGTTCCTCAAATTCAAGCACTAGGCTTTACAAAATAATAAAGGGAAAAATTAAAAGACCACTAAAAGAAAGAAATAATTCCAAGAATTTTATCCATTTAATCAGAGAACATAAATTAATGGTGTTACTGGTGCATCCAGATCAAAAGTCCAGATCACATTGTTTAAATAATAACTGTGGTTACTCTGCTAGCATAGAAATAGTTCTTGCAAAATATTTTCTTCATAGATAAATAGAACAATCCATACATTCACATTCTATGAGGGAAATGAGAATTACGTTGGAAGTACAAATAAACACATAGCTTTGGTTTGGCACTATGTGCTGCTGAAATACACTTAGGTTTGTGTGCACCAGAGGTGGATCCAGATTCCGGTAATTTTTAATGCTACTTGAAACTAACTGGCAAGGCAGATCTGATGGTGTTGTTCCCATCTATTTGCCCATTTGGAGCAAGCACAAGGGATCTATTGTTCAGCCACACTTCCTGCAGTGGATTAGGAATAAAGCTCAGGTTGCTGTCAGGGTGGCTGTTGCAGGGATTCTATTGACATGATTAAGGCATTACAATGGCAAAAGAGGAAAAGAGATTTTTAACTATCCATTATCTCCCCAGCTTTTTCTGCCAGGTGACATTTTTTTCTGCCAGGTAACATTTTTTGTATGCCAGGTAACATTACCTGTTTCTCTCTTTATAGCTTTTTAGCACCTTTTTAATCATAGATAAAACTGCCTTAATGTGAGACTAAGGATAACATCTATATTTAGGGGGATTTGGAAGTCATTATATTGAAAAAAAAAAAAAACCTTGGGAATGGGAGCTTTAGGAAAATATTAAATAGTTAAGGTATGGCCAAGCAAATAGCTGTTATTACATCTAGACAGAAGACTTTGTAATGAGAAATATTTATGGAGATTTCACACTTATAGCTTGGCTACAAAGGGAAGATATGGACAGTAATGGAGCATGTGAATTTATAGAGCACCAATTATCCAGCACTAGCTCTCTGCTCAGACACCCCTAATGCATAATGGATATGACATACCTTATTCCACTTTTTAAAGTAAAAGTGGTAGCTTTCCTCTGAATACATAAATCCAAGACTTTGCCCTCCATGACAGAGTGATGGGGGGGACGGAAGAGGCAGTTTGCAGGGAAATTCCTGTTTCTAAACTGTTATCACACCCTGTGTCCTCAATGAAAGCAAGTGGTCACAGCAGGTCCTGAGGAGGGAAGAGAAAGGACTGGGTAAGGTGAACTGATGGGAACACGAAGCTCTAGGATATGAAAGGGGACAATGTTCTCTAAGAGTAAAACTTCAAAACTCTTTAATTCAATGCAAAATTAACCCAGCAATAGTTTTCAGCAGCCATACATACCTTCTTTATGCAAATCCCGTTCTAATGCAACCCTATTCCAAATAAAAAATTGTACCACTAAAATAAAACTCTATGTGGTGTAAAAATACATCTTACAGTGCTTGGTGAGGACTAAATTCCTCTTTTGAAAGAAGATAGGAAAAGCTGATTTGACAGCCAGCACAGGAAGAAGAGCATTCTTCCCCCAGAGTAATAACAACCAAAGGACTGCAGGGATTACTGTGAATATTAATATACAGGCAGGCACTGGGAAGTTATACCTTGTATTTTATTTGTGAATTCAATCATGACCAGAAGGAAGGAAGGAAGGAAGGATAAGAAACTTTAAGGTTCCATGGTATCATTTAAATCCTATTCTACTTACCCTACCAACTGCAGGTAGAACTATAATGAGAAATAGAATTTTGGAAGCTTGAAGACAGTGTAGAAATGTATTCTACCAAGTCATTTATTCAAACAGTGAAAGGGCATAGGCTGAGTCATGGTGGTTTTTCAGCACAGGTTAAACACCTAGAGAAATAAATTAAACACAGATTAGGAAGTGGATGTTAAAGTCTTCCTCTGAATTTTTTTCTCATGTTCACAACATTCAGTGCCTGAAATGTGAAACTCCAACTGTATTTATTAAGAGTCAGTTTCAGATCATCTTGACAATTGATGGCCATCTCAGCATTGTCTTGGCAGACTGAGGAAAAGAAAAAAAAAGGCTCTCTTTTAGACAATGATGGGAAAACATTAGTCATTTCATACAAAACTATATAATTATATAAATTTAATTAAATTCAATTTCTTTGCAGTCACCAGTGTTGACACATAAAATTGAAGTTTTGCTATTGACTTCAAAGGAATAAGGATTTAATCCTCAATTATATTTTTCAAGTGCAATTTTAGGGCCTAATGCAGAACCTTCTGAAGGTAACAACAAAAGACTGTTGTTGGTATCAGCAGATTCAGTGGGAGTAGGTGGTAGTTTAACAATGCATAAAGGAGCTACTGAAAATATGTAAGAATATTTTTCAAATCTTCCAAAATGTCTGTTTCAAATTCTATACAGTGTATTGGTTGCTGAGACATATATCAGTAAGATTGAGTGAAAGTAAAGGAGCGTTTTAAAGTTTGAGCCTTCTGCTTCTGGAGTAAGTGAAGTTTTGCCTCCCATTTTATTGTAAGCAGTTGAAGTCCTCTACAAAGCAGCAAACCAGAGAGAATAGTTATGTATTTGGTAACACTGTATTGCAAGCTTTTCCAGGAAAATTATTTGTGTGCGCTAGAAACAGTCCTTGCTTCTTTTTTATGTAGTTTATTGCAGAATACACTTATCTCAAACAATTACTGATAAACAATATCAAGCCACATTCCTTTAACTGCTCACCTGATAGTTTAAATTGGTTCAAGCGAGGCTGGAAAAGCACATTCATGGGTAGAGGGTGTGGTACCAGATTTGGTGTCTTTGCTTTTCCTCCTCTTGCTATGCAAATTTGTCCTTCTTTTCAAAGAGGTGGTGAAGAGCCACATGTATTTACTCCAAAAAAGGTCCAAACTCAAGGGCCGCACTCTTACAGCCAGCCAGGAGTCCTTTCTCACACCAGATGTCCTTGACTTTCCTGTGAGTCCCTCAGGCAAGGCCATGGATGGTGTCCATATCAATCACAGCCAATTCTTCCTCATAAGGCAATGTTGGTATGGTGCAACTGATAAATAACAGGTGGTTGCTGCAAAGGAATGTAGGCACATGACAAAGGCTGTATAGGGTTAAAACACTGGGATTTTGCCTGCAGCTGTCCACAATAAATATGCATAAGTTCATTTTTTGCTTAGTTATGGATTCATCCACCTGTTTTCCTAAGAGTGCCAGACATTTTGAACTCTAATTATTACCAGGTCCTATCCAAGGTCCATTTCCGTTAACACAAAAGAAGCTGACAGTGATCTTGGGGAGCAGGGATCAAGACATATGGAACAGTTTCACTACCATATTTATATTACAGATTCTCATTTTTGACCTTACATTTGCTCTTTCTTCAAGACACTTAAAAATTCTGTGCTGTTCTTATTTCCAGGGAGTTTTCGAAAATAAATCTGTGCTCCTGCTAAATTATTCCAGCAGATATTGTTGCAGGAACACAGAGTGGAGGGTTCAGAGCTGCAGCACCAGTGAGCAGACATGGATTGTGCTCTGCTGATGGTTCCCACCTCAATTCATTCTCCAGACTTTCCCAGGTCAGCTTTCACACTCTCTCCAGAGCTGCTTCAGCTACAGCACAATGTTGCCCATAAAGCAGATGAAGTGTTGCTGCCACAGAAATGAACACACTTCCTTCTCCAGACCACCTCTTTGCTCCTGATGCTTCTTGCTTCCTACCTGTTCTCTTTCACTATGATCTTACCAATTTATGTCTGATAATTTTATCTCTATTTTCTTGGTATCCAGGTAAGGCCACAGGGTATCCTGCAGGAATAGCTCATCAGTAAATCCACAGGTGGAATCATAGCCCTCAGAAATATAACCTTCTCAGGAAAATACCTGTAATCTGTGAATGTTCCAGAAAACTTCACATTATGATTTAACAAACTAAAGAGCAAAACAAAAAACAGCAACAGCAAAGGAGTACCTAGAGGTGAATTCTCATGGGCATAACTGAACAGCTCTGTAGATAATCAGATGTACAAGCTATCAAGCATTACCAGTTTTCAGTGAGTTTTGGGATCCATTTTATAAATCTGGAATTGCATCACATAATATACTGTTATTTAATAATACATTTAATTACATGAGCTATTATATTGTGCAACCTGGCCTTCTCTATGCTCCATTTTTCCTCTGTGAAACAATCAGTGAAGCAATTTCTCAAATGTGGCTACTCACAACTATCATAACAATATAACAAAACCTCTAGTTAATCAACATCAGACTGACCTCTTTTTGTTAGTTTATTATATTGAAGATGTTGGCTAGTCCTGAAGCTGAGGAAGTAGAAATGTGGTTTGCATGTTCACTGACACCTCTCTGCACAATTATGTTCTGCTGTGAGTCACTTGGGATGGAGATGTTTGTCAGCCAGGTTTTGGGAGGTTCATGGACATGATTAGGTGACAGTGAGTGTCCCAAGAGGCTAGTGCACACAAAACAAAAAGAAATCAGTCTTCCATTCTTGGCAAGTAAATGGAGGAAGAGCTGGCCTAGACTTTTTTCTTTAATGCATTTTTAGTTGTTATTTAAAAATTTCTTAATTCCTACTTTATACTAATGTTAGCAGACTGAGATGAAATATCATGCACAGTTTTCCTTTCTTCAATATTTTAAATTACATTACATGCTAGTTAGACTTTCTTATGTGACCTGTCAGTAACAGTCAGTGGTTTGCAGATGGAAAAAAAACCCCAAAACCAAATAAGCAATATTATTTCCACAAATTGGTTTGCTTTTTAAAGGCTGGAACACAAAGTTTAAAATATCTGCTCTTAATAACACACTGGTGAGCCAAGATGTATTTCTTTGCTGCTGACCACTTTTCATGCGGTACTGTCATGGTTATTTGAATAAAAAGAAATGGAATTCCCCCATTGGATCTGGATGTGGAGAAGTAGGGCTGCTTGCTGAGGGTGCCCCAAGAGAGGCTGAGGAGAGCTGAGCTCCTGGTGTTCACTTCACTGATCTATGCTCCCTCTTTCTAAGAGCCCTGCAACCAAATCTGAGTTGAAATCTATTGTCTTGATAGATGTATTTTTTTTAATAGGAAGTGTGTTAATTTCAGCATAAAAACACTGCAGCAATTTCAGCTTCTGAAAGTTGCTGAAGTTCTGTGGATGTCTAATTATTTACTAACTTTTTCTTGAGACATCAGCATTTTAGGAGGGACTGTGTACCCTAGTCACAGATTTTTATTGGAATACATTACTTTAAAAGACAATGTATGTAATAGAATATTAAATATTAAGACACAAAGCTCAATGCATTTTATATGTATCATATAATCATTCTTGCTATAAACTATTAATACTGTAAAATTGATTACTAAATTATAAATGTTTCCCAAAATCCTGAAAATAAGACGTTTGATTACAAGAGAATCCCATGTTAAAGCAATTTCCATATCCCCTGATGTAAAGAAAGCTCAAAAAACCTAAGCTGAATGCAAACTGAACAGACCAAAAGCGAATGAAATTACACATATTTGTTAAAGACTTCTGCAAGCTGATTTCATTCTGTGAGTAGAAGCCTGGTAATAGTCAATGAGACACCTGATTAAAAATAAGAATTGCTAGCATGCAAAAACTGAAATAATTCTTTGCACAAGTATGTATGCTGTTACTGAACTCTGGGCCCAAATGCCTTTCTGCTTTTTCTGGTATGGCTCAGAAATTTTAAGAGCCACATTTTCCTTTTAAACTAATACTCAAAAATAAAAATACAGTAGGACTTCCAGGAAAGAAACTCCTGGGAATTGAATAATGCTTTTCATTGGATATTGCTACAGCAAGTCAGACTGTACTTGCTACTGCTGAGAATTAAAAAGGTAATTAGCAAAAACCAGGCAGAGATGCTTAACTGGATGAACTGGATTGCATCTGTACAGCTCATATGCAATCCAAAAAGACTGCCAAGACCAGACGAAGACAGACTTAAGATTTTGCTTTGTATTTTTCTTGGATATACAAATACAGGCACAAAAGATTAAAGCTACATTTTTAATAAAGTCCTATAGCTATAATACCTGATGCAAAATTGCACTCAGCTTTAGAAACCTGGCCCACTTCATAAACTTTATGGATGAGAAGTTAGTAATTGATTTGGCTCTGTGGAGAAGACAAAGCCTTATTTCTCAGAAGCATCAGCATAAGCTGTAAAGGGACCTGTAGTTTATGGGAAAAACATGCATTGTAGAAGCATACTGATTTTACCATAAGTGATCTGCTTCAGGAATAAAGTTCTGCAAAGAAATATCCCCTGAACTCAATAAAAATATGAAGCATTTATTCCTAGTAAGCCTGACATTTTTGTTGGGATTATCCCAGGCAACAAATTTGGAAATAATCACCTTTAAAAATTAACTGGTCTTACTATGCATCACTAATAATCCATTTTAAAATCTAATACAGATATGCAAAGAAAGCTTAACTTAGCAAACAAATTCTGAGTTTTGCAGCAAATGATTTTCCTTGCAGATGAGCACCCAGAATAATTTCAGGTAAGTGGGTATCAATAAGGAAAGACTTCCAAGGGTACTAAGCAATAATTTATCCCTGTTTTTCATATTATGTCAAAAGTAATGATCTTAAGAACCTGGAATAGAATACACAACATAGTACTAATGCTAGAAAAACTAGCTCTGTTTTATCTAGTTAATGATAGTAACTTTGCTGCAAATGTGGATGCCAGTATTTTAATGATACATATCTTTCATCTGTATCATTAAATTATATTAACATTTTAATTTTTATAACTTAAGAATTATTTTAATTGTATCTTCAAATAACTTCAAATAATTTTAATTAAATTGTGTAAATTTCATTTAACTGAAAATTGTTACTGTTTTAGCACTGTGTTTGATATTCCTGTGTCTCCTGAGATATTATGAAAAGATTTTGATATTCAGAATATGAAAAAGTAAATAATTAAGTTTAATTTTTCTAGCAGATGAATTCACTGGTCACTGGTGTTGATACTTCATTGTTTTGCATCTGGTGTAGTCATTTGGAGACGTGCAGAGTCAGTGCAAAACATTACAAAATTAGAATCACATTTTTCCAAATCCCTTTATGGAGGTGCTCAAAATGTAAGGCAGGAAACTGGAAAGTCACTCCCAATGTCTTGTGGATCTCCTATGGATACTGGGCTGGATTCTAGTTTTATTCAAATAAATTCTTCAGATCTGATCCTTTTTATTGTTAATTCACAGTCAAGGATGAGACATATGGACCTGAGCTCAAGAGGTTTCTTTGAAGAACAGGTAAGCAGTGGTAAACAGGGACAGACTCCCAGTTATTCTCTGGGGTTTTTTCAGGCATTTGCTTAAATTCTTACAAGAAGAGTCAGCTCTGTGTGCTTTGCTGGACAGAATATGCACAAAAATATTTTCAAACTAAATGCAGCTGGTTCTAATCCTCTGATAATTCAATCTACATGCATCCCTAGCTTTAACATGAACCAAGCCATCTGTAAAAAGTTAGTTACATTAGAAGACAGAAATCTAGTTTGTGACCAGATCCAAGCCAATCAATACATCTTTCTTTCTTTGATCTTTGTATTTTCTGGAATAATGGCAAGAAACCAAACCAAAGTCACCATAAAATCAATCCAGGCCTTAATACATTCTTAAAACTACCAGGAACAGTTTTTGATGAGGGGCTTCGCTGCTGGTAGAGTTTCTCTGCTCGAGACATGCATTCCAGCAGTGATTCAAATTTTTCTGCTGAAACGAGAGGATAAACTGTACTTGCAATCATATAGCAAGCAGTAGGAATCTTAAAAAAGGTAATTTTACTTTAAAAGACATATATGGCCCTCCTTGGCTTATTTCATATGAAATCCAGACCAAATTTGTTTAAATGACCAGCAAAGAAAATACAGGAACTAAATGCAGGAACAATGCTGAGAAAAAGTAAAACACAGCCAATTCCAAGTACACCAAAAGAATTTTATTCATATTGTATATTCACATTACATTCAATAAGCACATTCATGTGCTTATTCCATACTCTCACACTCTAGCTATAATGTGGTTCCAGAGACATTTACAGGTAACAGTTTGCATTTTAAAAGCCCAAGGTTGTTTTATTAAAAGGCAGTGAATTTGCATGAGAAATGCCAATTTTTTTGTGAAAGTCTCTTTATGCATCACGTAGATTCCTTCCATTTGTGAGGCATATATTATTGAGTAGGATTTTCTCTACCCCACATTTATATAAGCGAGAGATAATTGAGTAGGAACGGGCATAAAGCACTGCTGCTGGAGTAGGGCAGTGTTTTGGTTTTTCTTGGTGCAATTGTCCATGCAAGGGAGAGATAAGCTGAGTATGAAACTGGTGTCTGCACACCAACTGTTCTCTGAATGTTGAGGAAAGACAGTGACACTGGAAATGCCTTCAAGTCATTTTTTTTTGCTACGTACAAAAATGATTCAAGTGCAGCTCTTCACTCGAAGCATGTTTTCAGCAGCATGGTAGATTAAACCATAAGGCACAGAAATCAAGAAAAAGATTACTAACTTGGCTTCATGTCTGTTAAAGAGGGGCTGCTCTATTCCTCTAGTTGTCAGGCATAATTCCTCCACCTTTTTTTTTTCTCCCTGTTCCTGCAGTCCTGTATTTTTCTTGCCATATTATTATTAGCTGTAATACACAGTTTTTGCCAGCCTCAAAATCAATCACATTTTTACTGACATGGAACCAGCCAGAATAATTTAAAAGCTCTTCCTAACACCTGCCATCACAGTCATACTTCTACTGCTTCATTTACCTGAAACCCTTATAGTCTACATAGGGATATTTTCATTTGAACTCCTAACTAAGGTCTACTAGTGCCTGGGGCTTTTAGTCTTTTCCACTTATCTGGTACCTTTATAGTCTCCTCAAACCAAAGGACTGGATGCTCATCCCCTTCTTCCATATTGGTAGAAGCTTTGGGCAGACTCCATCATTTCATCCACTCTGCTGGTGTGGTTGGCCATGGAAATATTTTTTTCCAGTTTTATGGTCAGTGGAGGCACCTGGTACTCCCTGCTCTGAAGGATACTGGAAGGCTGACATAGGTAGGGAGGGACATGACAAAAAGAACATTCAGTTCCAATCTCCTGGACTTCAGAACATTATCTCAAGTACAAAATAAAGTAGCAATCATACTGAAATTAGAAAAATATGAGAGATAAGTCATTTCCACCTTTCCCATGCTGCCACCTGTCCTCTCCCAGCGAGATTCTGGTTTGACAGACTTTATAGAAAGAGCACTTAAAGTACATTGTGATCTTCATGAATTGTAACAGCTGTAACAGCTCACCATGATTTTCCACGTGAAAAAAATGCTGGATGTGGCATCTAAATCTTTTGTTTTAGAAGAGCAAAATAGAATGTATAGCCAAAATAATCTGTCTGGTGCATCTTTTATTCAAAACCAAAATGTCATTCAGTGTCATGCATACTTCAACCAAAGCATGCAGAGATACAGAATGAGAGAGGAAACCTTTAAAAGGCTTCCCTAGAAACAAGGAGAGCACCAGAACTTTAAACCCACTGTGAAGTCATTAGAAATTTTTTTTAGTTTAAATTTGAAACAAAGAACTTTCAGAGTATCACTCTCAGTTGTGAAGACTGGAACAGGCAGTCAACCTGTCAGGGCCATCTGAGCCAAACAACCTCTTATACCTCACTGAGAAAATAAAGATTTTGAAAGGATTAGCAGAGTACAGAGGAAAAGAAACCATTTAGAAATATTTAGAAATGTCTCCTGAAGAGGACTGAGTTGCCTGTTCTGAAATGTGGTAAAAGAGTGTACAGAGCATGAAACTCCATTCCTAATGTTGCAAGATTAGTTAGGTGGAGATATGTTTTCTAAATTTGATTCTGGACTGTTGCTGGTTTCCTTAATTATGAAGTCCTAGAATAAATTTTGCCTTCATAGCTCAAACTGTATTTCCTTAAAACATATTGTACCTCTGAAAATAAGGAGCTGCAGAACCTAAAATCACTGCCCTGTGGAAACTTCACCTCCACTGATTGCTGTTCAAAAGATGAATTTATGAGCACCTGGATATTAAATGAAACTTTTATGTTCAATGCCTGTCTCACAACTCCAACAATATTAGTTGCTGAATGGCATTTTTCTTCCTTTTTTGAGAAATATTGCCTTTGCCTGTGATACCATTTATGTATCACATGATGCTCAGGAAGCAATTTTCTCATACCTTGTCTCCAGCCTGTACGTTCCCTGTATGCAGAGTAAACCTTGGGAATTGTGGCCCTGACACATAAAGGATTTTGTCAGAGAAGCACGTTTTTGAAGGAGAAATGTCCTTATTCACCAATATTTAAATATAATATTTAAAACAAAATAAAGGGACTGAGTTGCTCTGGGCACTCACTTTTGCCTCCAGTACAATTTCTTAAGCATTACAAACCACACAAATGGACAAAGGATACTTCAGTGCCAGTCCAGAGAAACCTGAGCCAAGAAATACCTTTCCAGGATGAAGATCACAGACATTGAGATCACATGCCTGAAAGAACGCAGAATTTTTTACTTTCTTAGGTTTTCAGGACCAACTTGGAGAGATGTTAGCCAAGAAATTATTCAAAGCCTATCCACCCAAGTAAGGAAGGCAAACCCCAGATTTGGATGCGCACTGCCAAGGTTGCTGCCATCTGCTGTTTTCACGTGGAAACATGGTAAATTTCAAATTACTTTTTCCCCCACCACATTTTTTCAATTTTAAAATGCAGTCATACAAACGAAGTTAGAGGGAAAGCTTTCTCTTTCCCAATTCTTTACTGAAGAATGCTAATTTACTAATTTGATCTGAGAAATTTTCCTTTAATTTAGTTTTGCTGCCTATTTCAGGGCTGGGTTTGGGGTTTTTTTGTTTTTTGTTTTTTGTTTTTTTAAATGAATTCCTATTTGGGTTAAAAGAAAAGGTTGTCCACTTCTGCAGAATGGCAAAGTAGATTAATGGGGGAAATAATGTATTCATTTGGGTGTATTATATACTTTCTATGAGTAAATTTTAATTGGATGACTTGCATAAATGGAATGTAAATGTGTCTACAGCACAGCATGGGTTTGGTGCTTTAAAAGCCAAAGTTCAACTCCTGATGTCATTAATTAGGAACTATAATTAATAAATGTAGGGTAGGTAAAGGAAATGAAAACAAATGTGCTTCATTAACTATTCTTCAGGCACAGGTAAATCTATTTGAAAATGAGTTCATACACTGCAACTTTACACTGCATGTCTGAGACAGCCTTATTAGGAATAAAGTAATAATCTACTGCCTTTGACTACAGAAAGTCTAACTCCCTTGGTTACTGTTGTTAGAATTTCATGGCTAGGAATCACGGTGCAAAGCAGGTTTGAAGTTTCTTCTTTGAGCCTTTACAGTTGTGGCCTACAGGAAGATCAGTTATCACTGCCCCTATTGCACTATGAGCCTGAATGACCTTAGAGGGCTTCTCAAAGCAGGAGATATTAAGCTGCATGGTTTTGATGACAATTAAGAAACCAGATTAGAATTTTATTTTCTTGATTAATTGTGATGACCCTAATATTATTAATTCACAAAGACTCAATCAGTTACTTCATCAGACTTTGCAAATGATACACCACTTCTGTATGACCCATCTGAATGGTGTGTGTCCCTGAGCTGGGCAGAAGCTCCTTCCTGGAACTACATCTTCTCCCAGGGTAGTAAAGTAAATGTCTGATACTGCAGATGTGGAAGATACCAATGCCTAAAAGATCAGTTGTATACTGTTGGTAACCACAGTGCAGCCTTGCCCTTAATCCAAGTTGTCTATAGATATTTGCTATTTTTGCAAAATTAATATTTTTCTTTTAATGGAAATAGAGTTTCTTTCCAGTTTATTTCAGTTTAGCCCATGCTGACCTGTTTTTGGTCTTCATTCTCCAGCCTATGTCTTACATTAACACTTATCTTGTTGGTGCTCTCAGCCTGTAGAACAGAGGATGGTCCCCATGCTGCTCACTGAATTAGGGTGCTAACATTATCCTTTCTAAAGGAAAACATCACACACCTGACCTGCTGGCTAATAACCAGGCAATAAGATGGTTGTCACAGCTTAAAAATGTAGAAATGGAAATGGGAAAGAATCCCAAGCTCCCAGAGGGGACAAGGCCAAATAAAAGAGATAAATCTATTGCTGAGTCCAGCATAGCTGAAAGACAATAAAAGATTCCTTAAACTGGGCAGAACAACAGAACCAAAAAAAAAAAAAACAAACCCAAAAAACCCACAAAGCCTCCTAAGCCATGTCTGTTCATTTTTTATTATGGGGTGGGCTGCAGACTGCCAGCCTGTTTTAAAATCAACACTTCACAGCAAGAAACTATACAGTAATGTATCACTTCTCTGCAGGCACTTCCTTCCCCTGACAAATGGTTCAGGCACAGTAATAGCTTAAACAGAACCACATCGAGGGACGACCAGCTCCGAGGAAGAAGGATCTATAGGGGTGTATTTATTTACAGACACACACACAGGCACACAGGTTCTTGCGCAGAGCAGCTCCTTATTGAGGAAAATGAGCTGTATAAAATGCAAAGCTACGGGAGATGTTTTAACACTCAGGGGGAAAAAAAAAAAAATTCCACATGTTACGCTAATTTATTCTGTCCCCAAGGGAGATCTCCACAAACTTCTCAGTCGAAAAATCAGCTCCTCTTCCAGCAGTTTTAAGACTTACTAGTTAGCATTCCTTGTTAACATCACTAACCTGCTAGCCTTACATTTTCCTAATTTTTCTAAGAAAGGAGAACAGAACAGGGATTGTTCCAGAGCTCATCATAGTGCTCCTGAGTACAAGCTGAAGCACATTTTTTCCTGAGGCTGAGAATAAACTGCACCCTAATGTAAATGGCTGATACAAAGCCAATACACCAATTTATGCCTCAGCTAAATCCTTAACTTAGCACTTATGTAAGACATTAGACTTTTATAGCACTTGGACCAAGGTAGGAATTCATGAGGAGCTCACTAATTTGAGAAAACAACTGAGTGTGCTTTTCAGTATGACAAACCAGACCACTTATTCAATTAGGGAGAGATGAAGGAAGATAAATTCTATTTTTCCAGCTTTCTGAGATGTTTTTCAGATTTTCTCATTTAATACAAGCTTCATACAAAGCTGCAGAATAAAATTTTTAAGCTGCTCTCTAGTTAAAATGCTAAGCCTTTCCCCTCATGAGGAAAAAAAAAGGTATTATGCATGCAGGGTTTTAACTATCTCTGCTCAAATTCTGCCAATTTTTAAATGCTTAGGAATAGCACTGAATCTGCTCATTCCCCACCAGGGCTGGTGAATGAATTAGCACTAGAGCTCTGCTATTTTTCTCTTACTCAGTAGTCACATTTGTAGGAGACTACTATTTTTTAAAGACATGAATGTAATGATAGGAAATTTAGCATAAGCTAACAGAGATTTGTAGGTTCTACACCTGAACCAATATGCGCATTTAATGAGGACCCCAGGAAATTATGCAGTCCTTACCAAAGTGTCCTTAATGGCTTCGAATTGAAATTTTGGGATAATCAAAACAAAGAAGCAACCTGTAAGCTGGACTTTTCAGGATATGGATGATTAGCACATCCCCAAAATGAAGCCATCTCTATCGAGTCTTAATTATGGAGAACCTCACAAATCATTAGTATCCTTAAAAATTTTTGGCTTTTTTGACTGCCAGTAAATTGTATTCATGCTAAATGAAGACATCTCCAAACTGTGCAAACTGTGATGAAAATCTATTTGCAATGAACTGAAAAATGAAATGTGCAGAAGTGAAACAAAGATCAGCTCTATATAGCTGCAAAAGTCAACCTCTCTGAGTTTTCATGGTAACCAACAATGAAGTAGTAGCACTGCAGAAATAAGACTATGATCCATCCTACTGCAACAACAAAAAAGTCTACCTAAATAGAACTTAGCCACTGGAAAGCTTTTGGCAAACTCTGATATTTTTGTTTTGGAAGACCATTTCTGTTCCTACTTTTTAAGACAATGGGGGAAGACCAGGAGATGCTTAGGCATGCTTTAACATCAGACATCTAGGAATGCTTTACAAAAACTGAGTGAAGCACATACACAGCAACATCAAAAAGTCTGGCTTCTAAAATGCATTATACAGGAGCAGCTTGGTGTCATTAACAAAATGAGTGAGGATAGACACAGCAGTTAATTCATTCCCATTTTTAAAATCCTAGGTCATACTTTACTTAGAAGTTCTCTTAGTTCTCCTCAAGTTCCTGACAAGACTCTTAGTGCCTTCTAGCCCATTCGGCGTTACCAGTGCTGATTCATGCCCCTGGGTAATTTAGAGGGACTGAACCTTAGGCTGCTTCTTGGGGGAGGCAAAATCCCAGCCCAGAGAGAAAAACTCCAGAGACTGTGTTGGAGGTAAGAGAAGTACCCTCTATAAATCAGGAAGGAGTAATTTAATTTTCCTCTAGGTCAGACATCAAATCTTTTCCCTTACATCAGTGACCCCTGGGAATTTGAGACATGGGAGAGTCAACAATATCCCTTGCCTTATGGCAAGCCAACAAAGCTGTTCCTCTTCAAAACAAGGCATCATAAAGAGCCCCACCTATCTGGAAAGGACAACATCTCAAACGAACATGGGGAGAAATCCTACACTGACTACACCACCAGCTGTGGGGCACAGCTGGTTACAAATAGCATCACCTCTTCTCCTTTTTGCAGGTCTGCAGGTAGAACAGGACAGAGTCAGGATCAGACTTCTGGGGCTGGATCAGACTTCAGGCTTTCTGACTGCTCGGTTCCATCTGGGCTCTTGCTACTCACTCTGAAGAGGTGAACCAGAAAAACTGCAGGAGGGAGGAGTCCTGTGGGAAGTAAATTTCTCTTTCTAACTATTAAGATGAAGTGGCTCAGGTTCAGATTCCCAACTTCGCATACAAGAATCTCAGCAATTTCATTTTCTGTTGTTCGTAATTTTTATGCTTCCTCAGTGGAAAAATGGTTAAATGTAATTTACATTCAAGCCACCAAAAGGTTATAAACAATTCCCAGGCTGAAGGTTGCCAAACTATGTCAATTCAAAAAACCACCAAGACAAACACAGGTATTCTTGCAAGAAGTAATGTTCAAAAACCTGTAGTCCAAGGAAAATGTGCCAGAGAAATGAAACAATGGGGAAAAACCAGCCTATTTCCTTCAAGGACTGTGCAAATATCTCTGGAATGTGCAAAGCCTCCACTGTGTATTCCAGGGTGACCTCCTTCTGGGGTTTGCATTTTCCATAACTTCTCTCTGGAAAGAGGGAGACTCCGTGTGTACATCCAGGTCCCCAGCTAGGCTCTGTCAGCCTTGCGTGCTGCAGTCAGCAACACCAAACTGATTTAGTGCAGCTGAGGCACTGGCTCATTGCTCACCAGCTATTCTGAGAAGCAGAGCTCAGGCTTTGCCTGTCCCAGCAATGGTCCAGCTGCCTCCTGAGCCAGTGGGAATCACAAAAGGTCGGGGTGCAGTGTAGGGGGAGGGAAAGCTGCAGAAAAGAACTTAGATTTCTTAAACAGTGTCTCCGTCAAACTGATGTATACTTTCTGCCTTGTGGTATCACATTTATCTTTTTCAATTTACTGTCTATATGTGCAATAAAGCAATGGATATTTAGCTGATTTGAAAGTTGAGGTGGGATATTCCAAGTTTCCTCCAATCTCGAACAGCGTTATCTTTCCGTAGCATCGAAACGTAAACTAGACGGAGACAATCACTGAGCTTGTTAAAACTTTGTAACAACTCTCTGGGTCACGTTTTTTAATCACTCTCAACAAAGTAACAGAAGTTAAACCCCTTAAAGCACTATGCGGTTCCTCCCTCCTCAAAGTCAAACGTTAGTACAACACCGGAGGTAAGAAATCATCCTTTCCTTAGGGTTTGCACCTGGAACAGTCATACTGTTAATCAGTTTACAGCTATGTTAAATAATTTGCCAGCACCTGTCTGAAACATACACAAATAAGAGTATTTTTTTCTGTAAATATAAGTTCTTCTGCTCATCAGCCAAGTAAAATTGTTAAAGATTATTTGCACATGGCTATACATGTATTTTCTACAGATTTTTTTGCTGAAGTTCTGCTTGTGTCTTATCTATACCACAATTACATCTGTTGTGTGCCCCAGAAAGACAAACAATAAATAAATTAATGCTTCAGTCAAAACCCCACCTAAATTTACCTAGCATGCAGAACTTGGCTCACACTGAAGAAATTACCATAAGAATTTAAAAGATGGAGTTTGTCATATTTTGTTAAGTTCTGCATAGTGTTTGCTCTTCAGAAATTCCTGTGACAAGTCACATAGAGCTAAACTTCCTTTCTAAATTCCTCAGTTTCGTTCAGTTCCTTAACTCTGCAGTGATTTAGCTTTACTTTTAAAATACTGGAACCAAATTCTGGGCTTTCAACAGTACTCCAGCACCATACTCATGTTTAATATCAGATTATGGAGAACTGGCTTTCTTTGCTGCTCTTTCACCTTTTTGTTTACTTCTGTGCAAGCTCTGCACATCCCAGATAATCAAAGGTACTCTTTCATGCTCCTAACCAGTTTTAGTAGGGATTAAACACCTAGATAAGGATCTATGGTGCCATCTGAACCTCTGAACCTCAGTTTCCAGTCTATAAAATAAAGGCAACACTTACAAGCTTAAGGATGTTTGCAATACCTCACTCATGGATACATCTGAAGGATGGTTTTGAATAGCTGAAGAAGGCACCTGGGCTTGCTTTTTGTTTATTTAGGGTTTTTTGTTTAACAAAACAGCGCACCTGATGCACACAAGTCCCACCTGAAGAATTTACATAAGGTTCTGCCCCAGGGGAAGGGACCTTTTTCTGAAGAAAATTGTGCACAGGTTCTGAATTCACAGGGCGCTTTTCCTTTCCTAGCTTCAGGAGATTTCTCGCTGTGTACTCCCAGTGCTCTGAGAATTTTGGAAACGTGCCCTGAAGCGAGCAATAAATGGCAGGTGGGGAGACAGGACTGGAGCTGTAGTGCCTTGTTCTTCTGGCTTTTGTTTGTAAAATGAAGCATTTTAAAGGGAATTTGGACTATACTGACTGCAAGACCCATTTTTCATAGCTAAAAGACCATGAAAATATCCTATATCCAGCCATTCTACAACATGCTCCACGTGCAGGTAGGAACTCCAATGCCTGTTAGTAATTAAGACCACAATTTAGAGGCTAACGGTGGCTCATTTATAGTAGATCGATTGCAGGGCATCTTTTTTGACAAGACTACTGGATGCATGATGGTGGATTATTAATGTAGTTTGCAGGCAGCTGCACTCAAATATATTGCTGTGACAGCTGTTCAGTAAAATTTTCTGGAAAATCCAGTGGAGATTAGGTTTTGATGAAGAATTTCAAGGCGCTTTTCTCTGATGTGAGTAAGCATAAACCTCCTGTGTTTATTTCATATTGCAGATCAGCAAGATAACGATGCTTTTGCCTAAGCGGCTGGAAGGCGCTGGGAAACGTGGGCTGCTCCCAGCAGGTCTGTGCTGCTCTCCAGCTCCGCGTTCTCCCCAGTCCTGTTCCACAACATCCACAGCCTGTCATTAGAGAGCCCAGCTGCAAATGCCAGGGACGTGCTCGAGAGGCAATTACCCACATCTCTGTGTAACTGCGGTACTAGCCCTGAGCGCATTACAGGGAAATACTTATAGCAAAACAGGATGTTGCGAGGGGTACGGAGCTTTTCCTGACCAAGGAGAAAATGCGTCATGCAACTCGATGATGTTGCTTAACATACGAAATCGCCCTAGCTGGGCGATTAGATAGTGTGCAGCGTGGCTGACTCGAATTTCTGATCCTATTTTCTGTTTTCCCTCGACATCGAGCACATGGCTGGAAGTTACGGGAGACGGTCAGGAACCTGGCTGGCTAGGAGCGGCGGGAGTGACTGCCTGTGCGCAGCTATAAGAAATGCGAGGGTACAGAAGTGACACTTCCTCTGGATTAGCACCAGTGAAGAAAAACTTCCCCTAACTAGTAGGAACGAACGTTTTGATAATCATCTATGAAAACCTGTTTTGATTGCTGGGGTAATTACATTAAGTCGCCCAATTAACCCTCCCACGAGACCGCCCGACAGCATAAGCTTCTGAAGGTAAACCGAGGTGCTGCTGCCCGCCGGCCCACGCCAGAGAAGGCGCGCTGCCCCGGTAGTGCCGCTGCCCCCGGCCGAGAGCCGCGCCCCGCAGCCCAGCCCGTCCAGTCCGCTCCGCGCCCCGCGCAGCCCCGCGCCCGCCGCGCTCGGGGCCGCCGCAGCTCCCGCGGGAGCCGCAGGCGCTGGGCGCTGCCCGCCCGCCGGCGGGGGCTGCGGCGGGGCCGGGCCGCCCGCAGGGGAAGCGGCGGCTGCCAGGGCGGGCGGAGTCGGAAGCACGACAGCACGGGGCGCTGGGGCGGTGCTGGCGGCGGGGGCGGGAGCAGCTCGGCACTCGCTGCCGTGCTGGGGTCGCGGCGCAGGGACGGAGCCGGGCAGCGCCGGCCCTGCAGCAGCACCAGAAGCAGCAGCAGCAGCAGCAGCAGCGGCGGCGGCAGCAGGAGGAGGAGGAGCAGCAGCCGTCGGAGCCGCCTCCCGCCACCGAGCGCGGGGAGCTGCCGGAGCCGCTGCCCCGGGCGCCTTACGAGCGCCGGGCTGCGGCGCCGCCGCTGCCTGCTGCCGCTCCGCGGGTGAATGAACCTGTCCCGGCCGACCACGGCGGCTTCCCCTCGGGCTCCGGCACCAGCCTCCCCCCGCACAAGATGGACGGTTTCGCCGGGAGTTTGGGTGAGTGGCGGCGGGACGGGTCGGGACGGGGCGAGGTGCGGGCAGCCGTCGTGCGGCGGGGCCCGGGCGCGCACCTGCGGGCGGCGGGGATGCCGGAGCCGCGGGCTGGGGCTGCCCGGGGCCGGCCGGGCCGGTGCGTGCGAACACCGCCCGCGGCGGGAGGGGAGGGGATGCCAGCGCGAAATCTGGTCAGCTTCAAACCATCTGTTGCGAGAGCTCCGGCTGCACTTGCCTTCTTTGTTCTTCCCTCGCCGTGGCTTTGCGCTTCCCCGGAGCTAGTTGCTTGGCTTTGGGCTGATGGCTTGGCTTAGGTTGTTTGGGGTTTTCTTAACTGTTATTTTGTTTTTCTTGTCTCCCTTTTGCACTGGGGCGGGAGGGACAGGGTCGGTGCGGGTGCAGCGGGTCCGGTGTCGCAGCGAGCGCCCCGGGAGCCGCGGGCAGCTCTGCCCTGTCCCGGCTCAGAGCGGCTCCAAGGGGACCGCAGCCCCCCTGGAAACCTGGGGGCTGGCGGCATCTGCGGGAATGTTAACGGGGAAGTCGGCGCCTTCCCGGTGTCCGAGCATCCGTCCGTGCGCCCGAGGAGCCCTCCTGGCTCCCTGGGCAGCAGGTTCCTCTGCCGGGAGCCGTCGCGTGATCGAAAATATTTACCGCTGGTTCATGTAAGTGTTGCCAGAGAACGGATAGGCTGCGGCAAATTCTCACCGGTTTCTTAAAAAAAAACTCCACTAGCCCACTTTTTGAGTCGTTTGGGGAACAGATTGCATGTGCTACCAAGTTGTCCTGATTACAACTGTGAACTGAAAATGTATCCAGATGTAAGTGTTGTAAACAGTGTAAGTTTCCATTTCTGCAAATTACAAGACCATTGGCTTTGCAGTGCTGCCTACCTGCTGCTCTCACAGTATTTAGTGCTTCTGCATCTATTGCAGACACTTTGTGATCAAACTCACTCCATCTTTTGTGGAATAATAAATCTGTGCCTCTGAAAAACAAGATTAATTTATTTTTACGTCACTCCTGTAAGGTCTGTAGTAATAATGAATAGTTCTCAATTTTCTGGAAAAATTGACTCATTTAAATACTTCTGAGTGTGATCCTAACCTTTCAGGTTTTTGAAATGTCAACTCCAGCATTTTGGGCATCTGTCCAAACCAAACTGGTGCACCATAATTAACAGTATGCTTTGGTAGTTTGGCTCTTTGCCAGATATACTGTCCTTGCTCAAGTAACTGCCATGGCCATTTTATATCTGGCGGTCAGAAAGCGACACATGGAAGAGTTGTGTGGGTTCTGTTCCCAGTTTTCTGAGGGCAGATCGTGCCTGTGGGTGACATATGCAAATACGCCATGGTTAATATTTATGAACCTCTTAACCCAGCAGAGGAACTGATCACCATATCAAAGCACACCGATACTGCTTTTAACTCGTGCCGTATTGGCCCCGTGAGGTCGATATTTAGAAGTAACTATTTTCTGTTGGAAGTAGAAAAAAGTCAATTATTATGAAATAATAAAGCTTTGCTTTCTTGCGTGGATGTTGCTTGCTGAGTAGTTGGCAGGGGATGGTCGGGTGGCCCAGCACCTTGTGCTGGAGCCACGATGGGCTCCTTGGGACATCCCATGTGCCTTATTAAGGGAGGCTCCATCTGGACCTTTAATTTGTTTCACTGTTTGTTCAGGAAGGCACTGTGATTTTATTAGAATTTAATGAGGATTAAGCTCAGCTCAACCTTTTAAACTGTGTATTATGATATTCACTGCTAGATGGCCTTTGATTTTGCTTTTGTAGTGAGCACTGATGCACTGAGGCTTTCTGGACTGGGGCTGAGGAGAGGGCATTCCCATAATCTTTAGCTTTGAAGTATGAAACTTTACGTGACTTTTTTGTTTCCAGGTTTGAATTATGCTGCTTAGTCCTCTTCTGTATTTATAATCACTTGTTGGCTCTTCTAGCTGCTAATGAGCACATAGTGTTCACAAAGATGTGGGAATTGTTCTGAGACCTTTTTTTTTTTAAATCTCTAATTAAAATCTAATGGCTTGAATTTAATTAGCTGTCTGCTAAATGTCTTTTAGGAAGACCATAAATTAATGTAATTTAGAATGAAATGTAAAAATTAATTAAAAGTATTGTTGGCAAAACCATGCTACCTATGTATGTGCATGCTCAACCAGTCAAGCAAGCTTATTAGAGAGCAAGTTGTCCTTTTAATGCCTCTTGTCATTATCTGGAAGGCAAAATGTTATTACAGATTGTGCCCTCTAGCACAGGCAGAAATACCTTCTTGCATGTCTCTTGCAGTTGAAAATACTTTACGCAGCTGTTTTCTTTTGGCTTCCACACTGAAATTTTTATGAGAATAAACAGATGAAAGAAACCATTTTATATGTAATTTAGAAAATTGTTTTGGTTATTGGCTTAATAAGTGCTTATGTAGCACTGCACTTAAGAGTATACAATTACTGTATACAGTAAAAAAAAAATCTATATGTTATGAGTTAACTTGCACAGTTGAAATAGGTATTGATTATTTTGATAAAGCACTGAGTTATTTCCCATTTCCTGTGACTTCAATACCTTTAGAAATATCACAGTGATAATTGAATCTCATTTCTTCTCAAGGAGGACAGTAGTATCTTACATTTGGTATTTCCAACATGAAGGTTGTCAGAGGGCTCAATGGATTCTGGCCATCTGCTTTTTCAGATGCATCCCTCGAAGTAAAAGAATGTGCTTCTGAATGGGAACAAGAAGTCTGTGAACTTGGACAGGGCGCCTGGGCTCTTGCCTTGTGCCCTGGCTGAGACAGGAGCACAGCATGGGCGTCTGGCTCTGACACTGCCAAGTTCCCTTGCCTCTCAGGGTCCTCATCAAAACAGCCTGGAGATATGCATCAGGGCAGAGAAAGCACTGCTGATTCTGCCAAAAGAGTCAAGCAGAGAGTTCTGGGGAAAGGGGAAAAAAAGGCAAATAAACAAAAAAGCCCGTGTGGGAAATAGTGCAGCTACAGCTGTCAGTAAATGTTGTACTGCCCCATCCCTCTCTCCTGTTTGTTCTGCACAACTGCTCTGTGTCTCTTCCACTCTCACATTGGTGCCTGCGAGCCCAGGGTGAGCTGCTTCACACATGCCCATCAGGTGGCTGCAGGACTGGAGCAGACGGACAGTTTTGCCAACAATAATTTTGATTTTGGGTTTCATCGTGTATTATATTACTTTATTGCCTTCCTGCTTGCCCCTGCTGTTTCGGTGGGTTTCTGCCCTAAATTGGCTTGTTATGGAGTAGGAGAAGCATGGCAGGTGGTGGGAGGGAAGCAGTGGGAGCTTTCAGCCGAGGGTAGGTGGGACCAGGTGGCGCTGTGCGTGGCTGTCAGCTCTAGACTGACTTTGCTGTGTGGAAGGTATGAGCTCTGCTAGATTTAGACTTAGGAAGAGCCAGCCGTGACAGGCTGCCTGGGGCTGGTGAGGAAAGCTCTTTGGTGGACGGTTTTCCATTGCTTTTAGCAGCTGCATTGTTTCCCCTTCTGAGAAAGCTTCTGCTGATTGAACTCTGTAACAATAACTCGTGGTAAACAAAGATATGGAAACATTCATCAGATTATATTCAAAAAATCACTACAGCCTTTTCCAAGTTTGTCACCATTGTGTGATAACGATGTGGAAAAAAGCATTTCACTAGGAGTCTCACTATTGTTGAGGTCTGTGACAGAACAGTAACTCAAAAAAAAGGAAAAGTCTCAACTTCTGAATTCTAACCATGGTTTTTGTGCAGCTATGCAGGATGCCCTGAAGCTTAGAAGGAGTCTTTCCTAAACGATTCTCTGTGGTTGAAAATATTTTCAGAGACAAATTAAAATAACTTTTCTCTTGAAGTTTTAGACAAGGAGAATAATATAGGCTTTTTTAAGCTTATTAGAGCTTATGCATTTTTTTTCAGAGAAATAAAAAGTAAAGGAAACCTGAAATTGCTAAGTGGAGACCAATGTTTTGCTCTGCTGTTGTTAATGGAGGAAGAACTGGAGATGTAATAAAAGAGATTATTTTTTTATAATTTTGTGTAGTATCTACATTTTTTGTCACTGTTTATGTTTTGCTACTAACTACAGTTTATATGCTAACCACTTACTGGAGGGGTGACATGGAGGTAAGTTCATATTATTTTGCCCCATTTCTTTTCCTGGATATTTTACAGAAGCTGTCTGTGTCAGGCAGGGTCTGAGGCAGTGTTATGAATATGCTGCTCCTCAGCCCTGGAAGAGCCAGCAGTGTCTGTTGAACCTGTGGCTTTGCTAAAACCCTGTAAGGTTTCTCCAAAGCCCCCGGTGTGTGGGGGCAGCTCTGCTGCAGGGCTCAGCGCTGCTCAGGCAGAGAGGATCTTGTGGTCGCTGGTGCTGCGAGCCTGGAAAGCGTGTGTGCATCATGATTCATCTCTGGCTGGGCTCACTACCGAGAAAAATGACTGTGTGGGGTATTTGTCATTTATTTGGGCTAGAATATTAAGTTTTATCGTTGCCCGTCTAGACTGCAGAAGTGGCCGTGGTACTGCAATGCGATTGCTCATAGCAACAGCAAGCTCAGCCTAATTCATGGGGCTCTGCTCGTGGGATTGCTGTGTGCTATTGTCACTGTGCTGCTCTTCTTAAAAGTAAAAACTTTGGCAGGACATTATTCTCCCCTGCCTGAGAAAGATGGCCTTGGCTGGTGCCAGGGGAGATTAAACTCCAGCAGCAAGGAAGGAACAGGCTGTTTGCTTTAGAAACTTGGTGGCGGCAGCTCACCTTTTGCTGAAGAGGTCTTTAGTTCATGTGCACTGAGGAGGAACCCTTTGCTCTCTAGCCAGCTGCAAAGAAAAGGACTGTGTGTTTAAAAAACAGTCCTATTTTTGCACAGAATAATTGGCAATATTTGCCCTCATTGTAACACTCACACTTTTACAAAAAAAAAAAAGAAAAGAAACACAAACACAGTATCTCAAACACAGGACTCTATTAGAACTCCTCTCCTAGAACTTCTTTCTCCTTTAGAAAGGCTTTTAATGCTTGGGATGTTGAAAGAATAATTTCTCACCTTACAGTGTGTTTTTTTTACTCTGTAACTGAATACTTTTGATATGGCAGTAGATATATATGACAGGATTTTCTCTTGCCTGTAGAACCTACCCTTAAAGGATTTTTTCCTTCTATGCTTTATATCATGAAGTATGTAAGAGGGAAAAAATTGGTCAAGAGCAGTATTCTTAGAAGTTCTCTGAAGCATCATTTTGTTTTGTAAGCAGTATTATTATTATTATTTTTAGTTGTGTTGTTAGTAAGTACAGGGTGATCTGTATGTTCCTCTTGCTCTTCAGAGTAGCTGTTTCCCTTCCTGGTGTGGTTTGTATCAATTACTGAAGTTTATTTTTCCCTCCTCTCTTTAGATCCTTGCTAAACCTAATCCTTAATGAATGCGATCCTAAGGCCAAGAATGTTGTTCCTGTTTTACCCACACATAATGTAATGGGAAGGGTGTTAGAGGATAATTAATTTTATAGCACATGGCATGTATGATGACAGTGCAAGTCTCTCTGCACTTGCTGGAGTTGAACATTTCTAGTAGGGACATTCTTCTGTTTAGGAGGTGAAAAATACTTGATAAACAACTTTTCGTAAGTTTCACTAACTTCCCTTTCAAGAAATCTTTCTGCAGTTACTTATGAGCTCAGGTGGAACCACTGCTCTCTTTGCTTTTCCTCCCTGTGCACAAGTGAGCACCAGCAGTTTAAAGAGGAATTACTTGCCTCTTTTTCTTCATCTGCTTGTTTAAATTGATGAAAAATTCTAATTTTCTGGACTTTTCTTTCATTGGATGCTGAAGGATGGGTACCTGGACACCATGTGGTGCTGTGCAAGCTTTTCTGAGAGTTTGAGCACCCTTTAGGAAGTACTCATATGGGTGTTCAGATTGCAAAAGCTTGTTTCCATGGAGCAGCTTGGAGTCTGAGCTGATCATTCAGTCAATGCAAGTAGATTATAGTATTGCTGATGGAAGGGTGGGATTTGGAGAGCAACACCATAATCATTAAAAGCCTGAGTTTATTGCTAAATCTTAGAACATACCAAAAGTTTTTTTCTCTTCTTGTTTTGCCTTTTCTTCCTTCTTCCTGCTCCTCTTCTTATTTTTATTTAACTTTTTTTTTCTGCATGTCGTAAAGATTCATGCTACAAATCATCTCTGAGTGCTACAATATTCTAAAGCTTTCTGCCCTAAGACTTCTTACGGGGTTGAGTGAACTAGGGTTTTTTGTAATTAGTTTTTTGTTTTGCTTCTCAATGGGTTGCCTCTTTTGCTTATCCTCAATAATTTCAGCCTAACTTGTTTAATAAATATAGCTGTGTCTTATTCTTTAACTGCTGGTTTCTGGACCCCTCTCCTGACTCTTTAATGGCTGCACTACTCTACTTTGCCTGACTGCTGTTCATTGGGAAGGACAACTGTCTTTTAGCAAGTATTTGAAAAATCCAGTTTCTTTGGTTGATGGTATGCACTACCATAGTGCCTCATCTAGTTATGTGGATTCCATACTCTTGTAGCTCTTTAAGCAAGATATTTTTGACTGCAAATCTGTCTTATTGCAGAAGTGAGTTTACTTTTTGTATTTAAAAACCTCTTCTTAACTTTCTGGAGCTGCTTGTACTTGTGAATGACTCTTGTGCATAATAAAAATGCCGTGTAAGGGGCAAGAAAAGGAACACCACCTGTGCATTATAAATGGATATGATATATTTTGTATATGATCTATTATGTACAATTACATGGAATTTCCAATGTTGTATTAAATTGAAGTGCTCCAGCCTGGAGTTGGTTCTCATCTCTCTGGCCAGTTTCTTTGGGCTTAAAAAATACGGTGGAGGGAGGCTGAAACCAGGCTGGTTCATGTTTGATTGTATTTTGGATTTGTGTAAACAGTTTTAATGCATCAAGCAAAATTGGCAGGCTTTCCTAATCCTCTGGGAAAATTGGGAGTTTGAAACCCAGTGGATAAATGAAAAAAAATGGTTCTAAGCCCCAGATTTGGCTCCCTAAAGCAATGCTGTAAATTAGATCTAGAAATGCAGTTTAGTTAATGAAAATGAAAATGTGTTCATGAGAACCTTATAATTTTAAAGACAAAAGAGTTGGATTTCTTTATTCTGAGTTGAGACACAAAAGTGAAAAAATGGCTGTTGACAAGAAATTTATATTTGCTGTCCAAACAAAGAGGTAATGATTTCACCACTTTTTATGGTTTTTAATGAAATGATGACATAAGGGTACTAGAAATTGTTTTAAAATGCTTAAATTCAGTCAGTGGCTGAGGTAAGCAAGCCTGCACATGCATAACTAATTTAACAATCCCAAATATACATAAGATGAATGGTAGAAATAGTAGTTTCTTTACAGTTTACTCTATGTTACCTTTTTTGAGAACAAAAGAAAAATGTTGGTTTTACATCGGGGTTCTGAGCTTTGTGCACATCACTGTAGAAAAGAACAGCAGTAGGGTGGGCTGGAGTTTGTTTCCTTCCCCCTTATGGTCACAAGCAGACCATGCCATTTTCTTTAGACATTTCCTGCTGTGTGCATTATATGGATCTTTATTTCATTAGAACTCAAGATTTTCATTGGCAAGCTCTGTTTAAACATGGCAGAGTAGAGCCCAGTTTTGCAGGCTCAGTTTTTGAGGAAGGACGTCATCTCCCCAAACTAACTATTTTTTAGTCTTTATTGTATATCTTGCAGTACTTCTGGCTTCTGTAACTAATAGGCAAACTTTGGAGTGGCTTTGAATTGTATTCATAATCCTGTAGGTGGGGCTCAACTGACCAAATTCCTTTCCAGGAGTAGTAGGTGTTGGAAACCTGGCCATGTGGAATGGAAGGGAAAGAGCTGCTATTTAAAGATTTTCTTGCACATCTCTGGTTTGGTGTAGCTGTGGTGAAATCGTGCTTTGAGAGGGAGCAGCTCTGAGGTGATTGCTGCACACATCCATCTGGCAGCAGAGTCCAAATCCACTTTAGATATGTTAACAGGCATTGCAACTCTTATGGTTTGGGAGTCTTTTGGATGGAATTTGATTGAATGGAATTTCAGAAGAGCATTTCTAAAAATGGGCTTTTCGGTGTTTCTGAAGAGAGGTGTGGAAAGGAGAATCCTCCAGTGGTAGGAACCATAAATTAAACTCTTTCAGCTGCAAGATTCAGAGACATGGCCATACTCATGTCTGCATAGTCTCACTTAGCTTCTTTAAACAAGAGCTCTAACAAAGAGGTAATTACAACTTTGTTTAACTATGAAATTCTGCATTGAACTGCTGTCTCCTCCTCTCCCAGCATGTGCTGTGCAAATGCCATCAGAGAGACCTGGCAGGAAATCAGTGGTTTGTGTGGCTGTGGTGCTTGCTTTCTGAAGTCTAAACATGTCCATTAAAGCCATGAGGCAAGGGGGACAATAACAACCAGCGCGAATTCTGTGGGTTTTGGGTTTGTTTTTTTATAATTTTAATTTTCTTTTTCATACTCTTTCATAGGATAAGCATGAAGCAGCACTGAGTCCATCTGCATGTCTATTTTTTAAGGATTTAATGATGGCATTTTCCCATGAAAATGATATATTTAAAAAAGATGGCATGTTGGCAGTGCTAATCTTCAGATTTGGATTCTTTTGTCTGTATTTTTGGTAATCTGTGACTGTAGTATTTTCTGAATGATGCTTGGAAGAGTGAAGCATCATTCAAAGAGTTGGGTGATTTGAGATATTTTCAGAGTAGCTTTAAAAATAAGCATTGCTTGTCTTCCTCTTAAACCTAGAGAAGAATGAGCATTAGGCATAGCTGTAGAAAACAGTAAACACAGACTCTTGAATTTTTTTTTTTCCCCCCAATACTTTATTTGGCTTACTAATATTTCTTTAGAAGTGGTATTCCAGTATGGCAGTATTCCTGTGCTGTTTGCTAGAATAACTAACCTGATTTGTTGTTTCAAACTCTAAATAGGAAGAAACAATTGCTGGCCCCCAAGTGCTGTAGAACTTTGTGTGGTATATTTCCAAAGTCTACCCAGCATATTGGTCAGTAATGGTATTACAAACTGATAGACATTTTTAGGATTCAATTGAAAAATTGTCAAAGTGAGGAGAATACAAATAATTTCTGTGTGAGATTAATATCATGCCTCAAGCTTTTCATGCTACCTGGTTTGGGTTAGAAAGAAAACAGACAGAAGCTGGCAATCTTCAAATTTGTAAACTCTGAAGTTTAGAACCACCCCAGCCCAGAACTGAGAAACAATCCCACTTTATTCATGATGTGGACAAATACAGACTAGAAGTTATTGTTTAATCACCGAATGGTTTGGTTTGGAAGGAACCTTAAAGATCTAATCTAGTTCCAACCCCCCTGCTGTGGGCAGGGACACCTTCCACTAGACCAGTTTGCTCAAAGCCTCATCTGATGACAAATTTAATTCTGAAATAGACTTCCATTTTCAATTTTTAGGTGCCAAACCTTTAGATGTTAATACTTGTTAGTTATTTAAATTTCAGATGAATTTAAGCTGTGGGCATCAGATTGGTGGTTGTTACCAATCTTTGATCTTAGTGTAGTGCAGAATGGTTTTTTATGTGTAAAATATCATGGTGTACATTATTAAAAACAGAAAATACTTGTTTGGAGGAACCTTGTATTGCTTTTTCATTAGGATAATTTGTCGGTGAGCTGGTGTGGTATTGTGTGGGACTCTAATCTGGCGTCCTGCTTACTGAACTGGAGATGGGAGACCAGTTTTTCTTTATATCCAGTCATCTGAGTTTTGAACAGATTTTTGATCATTCATTTTGTGTGTGTCTGCCAGCCTTGTGGTTCTGCTATAGGAATGTTTGTATGTGTATGTAGTGTTCTACTTGTAGAGGGATATGAGGTTGGGAGAGCATTTAATTTGACTTTGAGCAGTCAAATGCCAAAGTGGTCATCCACTTCAGAAACAAACAGTGTAAGCTGTGCACTGCTGGGCTAAGGTATTTTAAAACACGTGGATATAAAGATTGCAAGCTGTGGAAGCACTGTCACTTTCCCTGTGCCTGCAGAAGTCTTACAGCTTCAGATGAGACCTCTCTGAAGATGGCCAGAGCTGTGGGATGGAGAATGGACTCTGAGCTTCTGGGTGAGCACTTCTGAACCTGGGAGACCAGCAAGGAGTTGTTTCGTGCTTTTAATTATCTGCATTTACTTATTATTATTTGCAGTAGAAATTTCCATTTCCTGCTCCTATAGCTACAGCAGCTTTACCAGCAGAAGCACTCTAACTTGGCTGCTGGTTTTTGTGAATGAATGGCAACATTTGCTGTTTGTTTTCTATAGACCACAAAGGGATGTTTATTTCAAAGCTATAGGTAAAATATCTGGGAATTGCAGGAAAGTGAAAGAGAATTGACAAGAAAACTTGCACAGAGTATTTGCAGCCTAAGCTGTATTTGTGGGTTTGTGCAGATTTGTGTTTAAGATCACTTACCTCTGCCATCTGCCTTTCAGCCTTCAATTGAAGTTAATTTAAACAGATAAACTTTGAATCGTCTTTATTTTAGTTTCTATAACTAATTGGGAAATGTCCAGACTCTGGTGTCTGTGTGTATGTATGTATGTATATATATATATATACACACAGACATATGTGTGTATATATATATATACACATACACACACATATATAGTAACACACCCACTGACATCCCCCCACCCGCTCCCCAGTTTTATTTAAAGGAGTCAAAGTCTGGCCTTTTTTAATGCATAACTGAACATGCCAGAGAATGCCATTACAGCTTGTTCTGAAGGTGGTGGTATATTACATTTTCAGCAGCATCTGCAACAGGTCTTTTTGGCTTCCCCAAAAACGGCATAAAATCATTACACAGTGCTCCTATAATCTCAAAAAAGTGTATATGCATTCTTCAGCTGAAATATTGTTATTACAGAATCATAGAATTGTTAAGGTTGGAAAAGACCTCTAGGATCATTGAGTTCAACTGTTAGCCCAGCACTGCCATGTACACCACTAAAAGATGTCCCCAAGTGCCATATCTAGTTGTTTTTTAAACATTTCCAGGGTTGTTGACTCTATGACTTCCCAGAGCAGTTGATTCCAATCCCTGACCTCCCTTTCACTGAAGAAACTTCCTAACATCAGATCCAAACCTGTCCTGGTGCAATTTCCTCTGTTGTGTCACTTGTTTCCTGGGAGACTGACTCCCACCTTATATATAACATATCTGCTATGTAATATAGCCCTATTTGGACTTTTTGTATGTGTGATTAATGTACATTTTAGTTTCATGTCAGTATTACTGGATCTTTATCATCTTAGGCATTGCAGTATGTATTTTGGTTTTGCAAAACTTTAAGCTAACTTTGAAGTAGCTTTGCCATATTGCTGTTTACAGAGTCTTTTGCATACAGTGTATGTGTTAAAGCTCAAAATGCCTTCAAAGTTAAACTAATTAGCAGGCAGCAGAAGATAGAAATCTTTACTAGAAAGAAGTGACTTGCCCAAGATGAACAAGAAGCTGCATTTTGGCAAACAGCTCTGTACTATCCTCTGTACTATCATACTATCTTTGGGTATGTATTTTTAGAAGAAAAATGGGTAGGGTTGATGTCATCTAAGAGTTGCCTGTTGACTCTTACTCGAGTTTTCTTCATCGGCTTAATTACTCTGGGATGTTATGAACCCTTGAGTTGCAGTACTGGCTTAGCAGCCTTGGGTACCAGCTCCTGCCTTTGATCTGCATCTTTCTTTGAGAAATAGGGGTGCAGAAACAGTCATTTCATGGTGGTTTTCATCAGCTTCATCAGCTTTAATGTGTTAACATCCCCCCTTCTGTGTCATGCACGGTTCTTGTTGTATCCTATGTTCTCCTCCAAGCTCCACCAAGAGCAGAAGCTGGGTGGCCTTGAGCTATGTGCTGCCCATGGGCACTGTCATGCTGGGGAGCACAGCTGGATCCTCACTGGGATTTGGGGTGACCCATCTGGGGCAAGACCCTTGAGGTGAAAACCATCTCTGCTCCTCTTTGCTGATTCCCCTGCAGATATGGTGCTAAGTGGTGTGTAGGGAAGCTAGGTTGTGTGACAGCAGAGACTTCTGTGTGCTTGCACAAAATAGGGGTAATGGTAATAATTACATATCACATATAGTTTTGACTTTCTGTGAACAACCAGTTTTGTAGTGGGGAAGGGAAAGGAAAATGTCTGCCCCTGGAAGGAAGGCCTTTAATTGGAGACTGCAGGAGCCACCCTGGTGAGCTCTCTGAGAGGTTTCATGGGGATGCTGACAAGCTGCAGCTGCTGCAGGGGTGCTCTGCAGAGCAGCTTGTGTTTCTTCCTGTTGTGTTAGACTGCTGTGACGTGCTTCTCACTTTGAATACCTAGATTGTCCAACACTGCCATTTTGTAGAACTTCCCTCTCCAGTATCTCTGCAGATGCCTTGTGATGTCTGAGGTTTTTTTAAACTTCTATTCCATTAGAATATTATTTTCTGTTTTTCACTGAATGGCATTTAACTTCAAGCTTTTGCTGGAAAACTGAGGTGGTGTACAACATGCATGCCATGTTCACTTCCTGTGCCTTTGCTCGTCCAGGGATTTTAGTGCTGCAGCATCCCCCTCCTGCTCTATAGTGGCTGTTCAGCCCAGCAAGGATCTGCTCCTCAGTTCTCTTCTAACAAGAACCATCCTTCTTATTTAATAAGATGATGGCTGCCATATGGCTTTCTTCATTACGCTCTTCTCTTCTTCTAATTTTTCATCTGTGCTTATATACTAAAAGCATCAGGGCAACCATCTTCCATGCTAGTAAAACACTGAAAGTGGGTAAATTTCTACTTGTTTTTAGGAACAGTTTAATTACTCTTAGTTTTCTGAATTAAGAAAATGTTTTGTTGGCATTTGCAAAATATATTCCTCGAGTTCCTGAAGACTCTTATATTTGTAGGGTTGTTTTGTTATTTGTATTTTTTTTTATTATTTTTCTTTTGTGTGCAGAATGGTTAATGCATTTTGAGATAACCTACTATGGGAATAGGAAATAAGTTGTTCTTGCAGAACAGAGCTGCACTTTTTTAAAGTATTGCAAATAGTCATAAGGGCATTTGTATTAGAGCTTTTTTATACTCTGAGGAACATTCCACTTATTTGTTAGTCATTATGGTTTGATTGTTTTGCTTGATGTAACACACTTTTCCAAAGACTTTTATTGCAGCAATTACACGTGTACAGCGTGAAACTTAGAAGGAAGTGCAACATCAGATCACTGGAGATTCTCTGCTGCTTTTACAGCTAATTTTTATGTTTTGTGGTGTTAAAGTTAATGATTTCTTGCTGTGTGCACTGTTTTACATGCATGGTGTATATTGCATCTGCTTTATTACTGAGAGTATTTTTTTGAACCCACATGCGTCAATGTAATTAGTAGGAAACTTATCTTTGGTTTTGTAATTGGACACACAATTGTATTTCAGTGCTTTCCAGTGCTGCTTCTTTTATTGATCTAGCAAGTGACTTGTAGCAGTCATGTAGAGTAGTTATAATTACCAAGAGGCACTGCAGCTCTTCTGTTACATATTGTGATCTTTTTATTGCCATGTGTGGTGTTCTGCTTTTGTTTTGCATTTCACATTTCTAGTCCCTTCAGAGTAAGTTTCATTTTGAACAGTTCAGTTTCTTTCTACCTACCAGAAAAAACCTTCAGCAAACTCATGTGCATGGTACCTTGCTGTGCTGCACTTGGGAAGAGCTGGACCCATCTCATAGCTCAAACCGTGGGGTGCATGAAGCTGGGCTGGAGGACTGCAGGGGGCTGCTGAGAGCTCTGGCAGCAGAGGAAAGAGGGCTTCTGAGTGTGACTCTTCTGCCTTGGGAAGCAACACGTTTTTATTCATTTTGGTTTTTAGTCTGCTTTTATAGCCCCTCTTCAGGTGAATGCTAAGTACTGACTGTATTTGATGGCCAGAGAGTGAGAAAAACAAAAGTTGAGCACTTGAAGCCCAAATGATACCTTGTATAAAATGTTTAGGATTATCTGTGTGTCCATTAGCATGATAATGAGTATGTTTCTGCAGAAAATTAGCTAATTCCTGATCTGAGTTGCTGGGCTATACTGTTTATCTCATGGTAACCACTTTCTTGCACGTCCAGGGGTGACAGTGGTAACTCTTCTGCTCTGTGTGAGAGGTTACTGGGAGGATCAATTTGTCGCCGTATCTCTGGAGGATGGAAGATGTGGGAAAGTGAGTGGTCAGACTGTGGTCTGAAAACTTGGTTTGGAAGCTATAAAGAGTGCACTGTGCCTCTGCCCTTTTGAAAAACTCTTGAATTGTGGGTAAAGAAATTAGAGAAGGTGCCTGGCTGGTGTGTATGCTGCCCAGTATGGCCAGCCTGCAGTCTGGCTTCCCTTTGCAAGGACATGTCTGTCTCTGTTGTGGAGCTCCTGTCTCCCAGTATGGTGGATGGAGGTGGTTCACTTCCCAGTCCAGAGGTGGAAATATCTCCTTGATGTGTGACTGCAGGATGGATGCTGTGAGGGAGAAAAAACTACTTGGTGTGGTAGTAGAGCGGCTGGGGAGACAGTCGGATGCTTTTGAACATCCCTGTTCTCTCAAAAACCTACCAACTTTCTTCTCCCCCTGTTGCTTTTCCTCCACTTCTTCCTGTCCTTCTCCTGCCATCCTCAAAAAGGGTATGTGAAAAGACTGAATGGATTTTCCTTTTCAAATCCTTGGAGAGAGCCTAATGTTACACATCCACCTATGTCACTGGGTCTTCTCAAAAATCAAATATAAACAAACACAGTACTGTTTTCTTAACCAAACCAACCCCAAAATTGAAATCAGCTAAATATATAATTATCCCATTTGATTATCATTATTTGTCTTGCTGTCCTTATTAAGGCAGTTATGCATATGTTCCAGACGAGAAAACATGTTTTAATTTGGTTTTACTGTTGCTGTGTGCTCAATGAAAAAATAAGGCAACCTAATTCTCTTAAGAATATGTATTTTCTGGAAAATGTATATATTTTATAGAAAGAACTGAAATTAGGGAGTCAATAATTTTAACTTAATACCTCATTTATAAGACTTGAATTTGAGATTCCTATTCTAAAGCTTATGTGTTGTGGAGCAGCTAATAATAGGAAAGGAAAATAAGTATCAGATTACAAAACTTTTCTACATTAAAAATATGACCATATGTGCCTCTGAATAATTCCAGATGGAAGGCTGCTGGTTTATAATTTATTGTTTTATATTAAATTTCTTCAGAATTCTTTGGGTTTTTTTCTTTTTGTTGTTTTGTTTTTTTTTTGTTGTTGTTGTGAGCATAGGTTGTGAATCCAGAGGTATATTGCAAGCAGAAGAAAATAAAGAGTGCAAAATAATAGTTAATGCTAGCAGAGTTTTAGGTTGGACATTATGTAAAATTTCTTCGCAGACAGGGTTGTAAAGAACTGGAATAAGCTGCCCAGGGAAGTGGTGGAGTCACCATGCTTGGAAGTGTTTGACAAAACAATATGGTGCTTGAGGACATGGTTTAGTGGTGAAAATGGTGCTGGGTTGATGGTCAGACCTGATAATCTTAAAGGTAATTTCCAACCCAAATGATTCTATTTCACTTCCTAGGTGTGTAAATCCCACTTGCCGACATTTTGGTTGCATACCTGAGCTGACAGGGATGTCAGGTTTAGATTGGTCATAAGACTTTTTCATTCATTATTATGTAGTCCCTGAGTGATCACATTTCAGAGTACAATTATTTTTTAATATGTATTTTAAGAAGCATATTCAGATGCTTATTGAGAGAGTTCCCAAAGTGAATGTGAAGCCTTTCAAATAAAAAGGGAAAATTTTGAGAACATTACAAACCTCTGAAAACATGCAAACAATATTATATTGAAAATTGTTTTGCAACCTTGGCTCTGATTGTCAACAGTAGTGCAGCATGAAACTCATTTTGAAAGCAACATACTCTTGAGAACTTGTCAGCTAATTCTCTTTAATGAGTCTCTTCCCTTGTGTTACAAATAGAACCTTAGAAATAGGCATAAGCATGGTTCCTGTTGTCAAAGGCAGTGGTTAAATATTTCATCTTATTGAGCTGCACTTTCTAATTGTAGCTGCACTTTCATGGTAAGGTGAGAATGAAGTTGTAATTGCTCCAAGATTGGAGGTCACTTGGGACTCTCTTGCTTCAGGAGTGGGTTCTAGTAACCCTCTTACCCTCCTGCCCTGGGCTTGATCATGCTTTATTCCCACCTGGAATGCCTGAATCATGTTTCTGGTCCTTATTAGTCCTTGTTTGCTTACTCTTTATGATAGAGCAGTAGAATGTTCCATGGTAATTTCAATTCTTAAAATTTGTGTCTATTTATAGTGTTTTCCTTGGATCTATTTGTTTACTCATTTCTCACGCAGTTCTAACAGTATTTTATAAGCCACTATTGTAGCAAATAATAACTGTATTCATGTCAATAGATTCTTTATGTTTAAGTTCACTCAAAGCATCACATGGGGTCCATGTGCAACATAATAATAACCCAGATGATGAGCTTGGCATAAAAAGTGCCTGTTCCAAGTTGCTTTTTCACAGACAGCCTCCCTTGTTTTCAGGGAGGATCAATCAAATCAATCAATCAAATTTCAGGGCTTGAAGAAAGTCTGTGTACTCTGTTCACTTCATTGCAGAGGAAGGTATGGGATTTAGTTTTGGCCATGACAATTGTGAAGTCAGAGTATCTGGAAAGCTTATTTTTCCAGAGTATCTGGAAAGTTTGGAAACTATCCTTCTTTTACTACTTTTTGGGGCTAAATATTGATTAAATTATTGATTGTTCGGGAGTCATGTGAAATACAACATGCTTCAGAGCCTCAGTAGTTTTAAGCCTTTAGAAGCTTGCCCCAATGCCTTTCAATGGGTCATATAAGTAAAGAGGTTCTTCACGTGCTTTGATGAGGCATTAAATGTTTGTGTCTGCAAAATATTGGTTTTCTTCTGCAATGCAGGAAAATGAAGTTCTGTGATATGTCCTTTTTACAATAAGTGTAAATGTGAAATTATATATTGTTTTTAATCAGATCAGTTTCATTGATGTTACAAGTATGTGCAACTTAAAAGAAATCATCTTGATTTCTCAAGAAGCATCATCTTTGTAGAAAAGTGCAACTCGAGTAAAATAGTTTCTGGAGAACAGAACCTACTGTGCAGTGCTATTTCTGAAATACTGCTAGGAAAGAGGCCAGGATTAGAAGGGGAGCAAAATTTAGCAGTATGGAGGACTGGGATTGCTAATGGTAAGCTTTTTCTCATGCTTGTTGACTGTACCATTTTTATGCAGGAGTCTTTTAAAGAGGGATATTGTGATATTTCTCCTAGGCTCAAGTACTTCTGTGATCACCCTTATCTGTGGTTTAGACTTTTATTTCTTCAAATTCCACATTTTAAAGGGTTTTATCACTTTTCTATGAAACCTTTGCTCCGGCCCTTCAGCATTTGAGATGAAAACAGTCCTTTGTAGCTAAATATTCCCATTAACTGGCTTGTTTCTCGCACAAAGTAAGTTTAAACATATTCACAAGCCCTTGTGTATAAGGAGAAGGATATTTCCTTGCAGTTGCTTTGAGAAAACACAGCATGAATAAACTTTTGCAATATCAGGATTGTTTGCTCAATTGCTATTATAACACACCCCTCTGAAATGCTGCTTTGTAAATGAAATCCTACCTACTGTTAATTATTTTTAATTCTAAAATGAATTTTATTTGGTGAGCATTTAACCTGGAGAACTTGCCTTGACATGTGAGGCTGATTAGCATGCATGGTGTGGTGTTCTTTGCATGATTTTTTTATTTTTACACAGCTGATGTAGCAGCAGTGAGGCACCATCTGGCATTTTTTAAGGTTTGTGATCATTCCTCTGCATCAGGCTTTCAGGAAGACACTGTCACCACACCCACCAGCAGCTCTCCCTTCTCTAGGGACTCCTTTTGCTGGTATTTCCTATGGTGCCTGTGAGATTCAGCCGTTCAGAAGCATTTGTTTGGCTTGTTCAACAAGGTGACTGGATTTTGCTCAAGAATCAGAAGCTCATGAGAAAAACCACAGCAAGCTGGCAAAACCTGCCCACCTGTGTCCTTGCAAGGGATGTAAGGCTGGGGGTGTATGTGTGCATCTAAGATCGTGGAGTTAATTATGACAGAAACTATGTCTTGGAGCAGAAATGTGTAGATCACTCAGTTAGATCAGCACCAATTTTCTGTGCCAAGCACACAAGGAAGATGGCGTGGGGTGTGTGCATAATCAGCTTAAAACATGGATTGGTTATGTTCAGTCTTTCTGCAGGAATTGCCTTTGAGTAGAAACCAGGCATGAAGAGCAGAGGCCCACATGGAAGGGATTTGCTGCAAGTATGAAGATTTAAGATTTGGAAAAAAGGAGAGGGATGCTATAATGTGAGGTGCACTTGCCTCCCCCAGCATATACTTTCACACAAGCTAATGGTATTTTCCTCAGGTGAAATGTGGGCTAGCAGAAGACAGGAGACAGTGTTATATCTTCAAGTAAACACTTAAACCTTTAATTAAAAACTGAAGATGTGGGGAGGAGAGGTTGCCTTAGGAGCACAGGCAATTACAATTACCAAAAGGTGTTGAAAGATAAGGTGATGCATTGCATAAAAGTCTATAGTATTGTTGAGTGTTAACTCTCTGATACAGTTAATTTCTTCATAGGGAAGTTCCTCTGCATTACTCAAAAAGACATGCTATGTTTTTTGGCATGGATGTGTTTATATGAACTACAGTACCAATATTAGATGCAACTGCATACTTTCTTCAAATGTCTGAGTGGTTATTCAGTTTTTCTCTATTTTATAAATGAATTAACCAGATGTAGCTATTTAAATCCTGTATTTCTAATGCTACACTATCTTGAGTCATGAAGTCTCATTCGCTCAGGCTGCATTTTTGTAAATGACACTTGACAAGCCAGCAGACAGAAATTTAGAAACTGGTAAGTGTTGGCATCTTTAGTAACTGATCGCATTCTGCCACATGGGCTCTCACGAAGGGCTTTTAGTGTTCTGAGGTATGGGGGTTTTGTTTCCTCCCCTTGCATCTGTTCATATAGGGCTTATTCTTTGCTTGTTGGTTGATTTGCAGACACGTTAGTTGAGTTATTTTTGTTGTATTTCTTTGCAATCAGGGAGATAACAAAAACTGCTGGAATGAATGTCTATTTGCACGTAGTTTATTTAACCTGTCGGTGGTGTTGCTTTGCACAAATGTGATGCATACTCAAAATGTTAATTTGCAGCTTGGCAAGAATGGTGAGGAGTTGAGCATCTAGCATCTTTGCATGTTTTTGATGGCATTCCTGCCATACCTATTCAAGACATTTGAATGTACTCCTTTCATCAGAAGTCTCCAGAAGACTTAATATTTTGGCCAGCAAAATGGGGAATCATCTACTAAAATAATTGCCCCTTTCTTTTTCATTCTCTTTATGATTTTTTTTTCTTTTCCTTCTTTTCACATGCATGCTTGTATAAATTGCACTCAGTTCAGTAACTATTTGTACAGCTCACACAGAAACTCTTACAACAGAGACTATGTTTTCCAAATGTCAGAATAGCATTCTCAGTAATGGTTGAGGGTCTGCAACGTCTCAACCTCTTTTTTTTTAATTACATATTAGTGCATAAATTCTCCAGTATTTTAACTTCAGAAGTTATTTTCGCCTAAGTCTGTTCACCTCAATCTCTTTGATTTGCTTGTGGGCTGGTTTGTAAATGTCCATGACTTTAAACAACATGGAGTGAATGCATTTTTTTTTTTTTTTTTGGTGGTGTAGTGCTAGATGAGCCTGTTTCCTTTTGCCTCCCTTCTTTCTTCCCCACAGGCCATTAGTGAAAATTAAGTTCTTCAAAATAGTAGTTTTCAAATGAAAATAGACTTTTTAATGAGTAGGTGTGAGATAGATGTTCTTGTGATTAGAGGAGGAAGGAAGATCAGTGTGTCTGTAAGAGACAGCTTATTACTGCCTTTTATCTTGTTGTCGGGATAAAGTGACACCTGTGGCTTTTCCCTGGTGTGGGTTCCTCTTGTTCCTCCTAAATTATGGCCAGGCTCCAGCCTTCATAGTAAATTTCAGTTAGACTTCTAAAGCTAACTTGGACTTTAGACACACAATATCTTAATTGTATTTATTAGTAAAAAGCAATAATATTTACTTCTGCATTCTATGTGTGTACAGTAGACTGGTTTCCCATTCTTCAGAGAGGTGGTTAATTCTGTCAGCTTCTGGCTGAAACTGTCAGATATTGAAATGAGTAATCCCTTACCCTGTTCTTAACAGACTCTCTGTCATGAGGACTCTCCATCAACATAAATCAAAGTTATCACATCAGACTCTACTGAAGTTTTTTCAACATATGCAGCAAAAGCACAGCAGGCTTTATCCCCTCTCCTTGATGGGGTTCTGTTGATTAACATCAGCTGAATTTCTGTCGCAGCACGTCCAGAGGTCTCAATTCCCAAACACAGCCATACTGGCTCTGCAAGACACCAGTGCCACATTTATATTGGAGGAAAGTTTGTTGTATCAGCTGTGTTACAGAAAATCTGTTTTCCCTGTTTGTTACAGACTTTTCATTGTGACTTTGGCTAGCTATCAGATGCTTCTATTTAAACAAGCAAATCTGTTCTCCAACTTTTCCTCAAGATTTCCTGCAGTGAAGTACCTCTGAGACAAAATGAGTGATACATATGTATTTAATAAGTGACATCAGGATTTGTACAAACACATCAATAAATCTGTCATTGAATTCTGACTTCAGAGCAGGTTCTAGTGGCAGTAAACCGGCAACTGGAATCTCTAAAAATTTCCATTTCAAGACACTTACCTTTTGTCCCAGATGTTATTTCCCCTTCAGGCCAGGTCAGTGCTACCAGCATCCATGCTACCTGTGTTGTTGCTCAAAGGTGAGCTACAGAAGGGTATGATCAGCCATATTTGAGGTAGAAGTCCTTCTGTACAGATATGTCAAAGCAACTGTGTGGTTTTGTTTCTGGATTTTTTTTTTTCCCTTTTCTTCCCCTTGCCCTTTCCCATGAGTTTTGATCGAGCATTTTGGAGCATCTGACAAGGGTATGTCAAAAGAGTGTAGCGTAGTATCTTCTATTCTTGCAATTTGGCTGGCAGTGCATCTTGGCTTGCTGGTGTATTACATTTGTAATCCTATACCATGCATACTGTCCTAGAATAGATCATAGAATCACTGCAAAATGTAGGTTGGAACCGCTGGAGGTCATCTGGTCCAACACCCTCTAGCTCCAGCAATGATGGCTTCAAAAATGGATAGTGTTACTCAGGGTCTTGCTCCAGTTGAGTTTTGAATATGTAGAAGAAAGAAAAGGCTACAACTCTTGGTACAAGGAAAAAAATGGATTGAGAGTGTTTAAAAGCTGAAACAGTTGGCTGAATTGGCGTTTCCTTTGTTGCCTCTTCCCTTTGCACCTCTGAAGAGAGTTGGATGCAAATTTTCCTGTAGTCCCTGCTCCCCAGTGCAGTGAAGAATTGAATTGGATCCTGCTTTGACTTTTCTCACAGCCTCTGGTCTTACATGATGTGCTGCAGCCTCCTTACCACTGAGTCTCTCCAGCTGGTCAATCTCTGCACTGGGAGATACCAATCTGGATGTGTGTCTAGCTGCCACCCAGATGGCAATAATTATTTCTGCCAACGTGTTGGCTGCAATTCTGCTCAGACAGCCCAGTGTGTGGGCAGCCGTGGCTGCTGCAAGGGTCCCCTGACAATCCCTCTCAGTTCATTCACCTGGATCTTCAGCTTCTTTGTGCTGGTCATCCAGCCTGCACTGCTGTGTGGGATTTCCATGGACTGCTAAAAGATTCTGTTTGTCTTTGCTGAATATTGTGAGACTTCTGTCAAACCAGTTTTTTATTTTGCCCTGATGCTGAGTGTCCTAGGTTACAATATTGATGTAGTTAAGTATTCTATTACCACCAGCTGTGGGCCATTAGCTGCTATCACCCACTCCGGATGACAGGCAATGGGCCATCCGTTAGCTGTTACCAGCTGCTAACGACCCACCCCACATGACAGGCAATGGGCCATCAGGGACCCACTGTGTGACTCATGGACTTATCTCATCCCATTGTGAGATGCTCTGCCGAGGAGGGAGGAGCCAGGTGTTCCCACCTGGATATAACCTGGCCTTGGAACTGCCTGAGCTAGCCCTGTCTACTGGGTTCCCAGAGGACGAGAGCTACCACTGGATCTTCAGCTGGAGACTAGACCTTCACAGGATCACCATTTCAACTGGACTACTTCAGCTGGACTGCTACTACCACCCTAACAGGGTGTTAGGTTGTATCTGACTTTGTCAGTGCTTTTCCTTGTATTATTTCACTTATTTTTAATTTCAATCTTGACTTGTGATCTCTCACTGGTTTGTTTTCAAACCAAGACATATTTTGGCGCCCAACGTGGGGCTGGACCTGGGGAAACTCAGAAAATCATATCACCATGATGCTCAGCCTGTCTATGTGGGTAATGTATCTTACCCTTTATATTTTCCCTCAAATGGGAAACTATCTACCCGTTGCATTGCTCCTGTTGAGACCAGGGAATGGCATGAGAATTGCTGTATTGCTTTATTATGCCTATTGCATGGTAACCTGTGAGGCGATGAATACCATTCGGAATATATACTCGACTTTGTCTGCCTGGCCTAACCTGAGCTGCTTCGTCTGGGACCTACTCAGCAATCGCACCCACCCTCTGGGGCTAGGAGGAGAGAGTGGTTTCTTCCAGCATTTCAGGCCAGGCACAGCCATCTTTGACAACATTGAGTTCTTTCTGGATGCTAAGGATGGCATAATCTTCCTGTTAGTTCTGTTTTCTTTCTTCTCTGCGACCAGCACAGTGTACCTCATGCTGAAGAACAGAAAAATACTTTGTCTTCTTGAGGAGGAGAAACGAAGCAAATCAGCAGGCAAGAGGAAAAGAACCAAAAGAGCAGTCGACATCTCAACACAGACCATTGCCGAATCAGAACAGCCAAAGCCAGTAGCAGTTGCCCCCGTCCAGAAAAAGAAATCCAAGAGCAAGTCAGTCCGCACAGCGACTGATGAGGATGCGGCAGGACCATCTCACCAAGCAGAAGAGACAGAGCCAGAGATCATCACTCGCTCTCTATCCCTGGGGGAGCTGCGTGACCTACGGAGGGAATTCACCCGGCAGGAGAATGAGTCCATCTTGACCTGGCTGCTCCGTATCTGGGACGCCGCAGCTAATGACACTATTCTGGATGGAAGTGAGGCCAGACAACTGGGATCCCTGTCTCAGGATGTGGTCATTGACCAGGGGATTGGTAAAACCCAGGAAACTCTCAGCCTCTGGCGGCGATTGCTGCTGAGTGTACGGGACAGATACCTGTGCAAAGAAGACCTCCAGATGCACCAAAGAAAATGGAACACCATAGAACAAGGTATCCGATGCCTGAGGGAATTGGCCGTGCTAGAGATCATTTTCTCAGACAACGAGAGATTCCCCAAGAGCCCAGATAACGTCCGGTGCACTTCACAAATGTGGCTAAGATTCGCACGGCTCGGACCAGAGATATACTCTCGTTACCTGGCAACATTGCAGTGGAGGGAAGGCGAAGACCAGGTGGGCGTGTTAACAAACAAACTGAGAATTTATGAGGACACTGTCACCGCTCCACTACGCACTCAGGTCTCATCAGTGGAAACAAACCTGGCCGAGCAAGTCCGGAGCTTGATTGAAGAGAGCCTCCAGAAACTAAGGAAAGAGTTCAAAGAAGGATTTTTCCATGTCACACCGAAACCAACCAGAGTCTCTGCCATCAGGAGCAGACGTTCCCCAGCCAGGGAAAGAAGACAAACCCCGCGACGTGACCTCTGGTTTTTCCTGCAGGAGCATGGGGAAGACATGAGAAAGTGGGATAGGAAACCCACCTCCACCTTAGCAGCCCGGGTACGTGAATTGGAAAAGGAAACATCCACCTCAGGAGGCTCATCTAGGTACAACACTGCCCCAGTCTCTTGTGGACAGAACCCCCGACAGAATGGAAAGGATAATATGACTGATCCTCTTGAAGGGACCTCAGGAACACATTTACAGGAGAAGAACATCGTGCACCAAAAACAGGATTAGAGGAGCCCTGCCTCTAGCCAGGGAGAGGAAAGGGACAATCGGATCTATTGGACTGTGTGGATCCGATGGCCTGGCACGTCTGACCCACAAAGATACACGGCTTTGGTTGACACCGGCGCTCAGTGCACCCTGATGCCATCCAGGTATGTGGGGACCGAATCCATTTCCATTTCTGGGGTGACAGGAGGATCCCAGCAGCTGACTGTACTGGAAGCTGAAGTGAGTTTAACTGAGAATGAGTGGCAGAAACACCCCATTGTGACTGGTCCAGACGCCCCATGCATCCTCGGCATAGATTATCTCAGGAGTGGATATTTCAAAGACCCAAAGGGACATCGCTGGGCTTTTGGGATAGCAGCTGTAGAGACGGAAGACATAAGACAACTGAATACCCTGCCTGGTCTCTCAGATAACCCGTCTGCTGTAGGACTACTGAGAATTGAAGAACAGCGGGTACCAATTGCTACAGCAACAGTGCATCGCCGGCAATACCGCACTGACAGAGACTCTGTGGCCCCCATCCATAAGATGATTCGGGAACTGGAGAGCCAAGGAGTGGTCAGCAAGGCTCACTCACCCTTTAACAGCCCTATATGGCCGGTGCGTAAGTCCAGTGAAGAATGGAGACTGACGGTGGATTACCGTGGCCTGAATGAAGTCACACCACCACTGAGTGCTGCTGTGCCGGACATGTTGGAACTTCAGTATGAGCTGGAATCCAAGGCAGCAAAGTGGTATGCGACCATCGATATTGCCAATGCCTTTTTCTCCATTCCTCTGGCAGCAGAGTGCAGGCCTCAGTTTGCTTTTACCTGGAGAGGTGTGCAGTACACGTGGAACCGACTGCCCCAGGGGTGGAAGCACAGTCCCACCATCTGCCATGGACTGATCCAGGCTGCTCTGGAAAAGGGTGAGGCTCCAGAACATCTGCAGTATATTGATGACATCATTGTGTGGGGGGACACAGCAACGGAAGTATTTGGGAAAGGAGAGAAAATCATCAGAATTCTCCTGGAAGCCGGTTTCGCCATCAAGAAGAGCCAAGTCAAGGGACCTGCCCGAGAGATCCAGTTCCTGGGAGTAAAGTGGCAAGACGGACGGCGTCAGATTCCTTCTGAGGTCATCAATAAGATCATCGCGATGTCTCCACCAACCAACAAGAAGGAGATGCAAGCTTTCCTAGGCGCCATAGGCTTTTGGAGAATGCACATCCCTGAGTACAGCCAGATCGTGAGTCCTCTCTACCTCATAACCCGCAAGAAGAATGATTTCCACTGGGGCCCTGAACAGCAGCAAGCCTTCACCCAGATCAAACAGGAGATTGCTCATGCGGTAGCCCTTGGACCAGTCAGGACAGGACCAGAGGTAAAGAATGTGCTTTACTCTGCAGCCGGGAGCCATGGTCTGTCCTGGAGCCTTTGGCAGAAGGTGCCTGGTGAGACCCGAGGTCGACCACTAGGATTCTGGAGTCGAAGTTACAGAGGGTCTGAAGTCAACTACACTCCCACTGAGAAAGAAATCTTGGCAGCTTACGAAGGAGTCCAAGCCGCCTCAGAGGTGATCGGCACAGAAACACAACTTCTCCTTGCACCCCGACTGCCAGTGCTGGGGTGGATGTTCAAAGGAAGGGTTCCCTCTACCCACCATGCCACTGATGCCACGTGAAGCAAATGGATTGCCCTCATCACACAGTGCGCCCGTATTAAAAACCCGAATCGCCCTGGGATTCTAGAAATCATAACAAACTGGCCTGAAGGTGAGACTTTTAAATTATCTTCAGAAGAAGCAGAGGAGAAAGTAGCACGTGCCGAAGAAACACCCCCGTATAACGAGCTGCCGGAGAGTGAAAGACGCTATGCCCTCTTCACCGATAGGTCCTGCCGAATTGTAGGCGCAGATCGGAGATAGAAAGCTGCAGTATGGAGCCCCGGGTTAGATCGCTAGAAAAAGGCTAACTGGCAGCGCAGAAGAAAACCCATCTGGGCCGCTGAGATTTGGCAAGACATCGCCGCCCGGGCAGAAAAGCTAACCGTGAAAGTTCGACATGTGGATGCACATGTACCTAAGAGTCGGGCTAATGAAGAGCATCGTAACAACGAGCAGGTAGACCAAGCTGCCAAGGTGGAAGTGTCACAGGTGGATCTAGACTGGCAGCACAAAGGAGAGTTATTTCTAGCTCGTTGGGCCCATGATGCCTCTGGTCATCAAGAGAGAGATGCGACATACAGATGGGCTCGTGACCGAGGGGTGGACTTGACCATGGACAACATCTCACAGGTCATCCACAGCTGTGAGACTTGCGCTGCAATCAAACAGGCCAAGCGGGTGAAGCCTCTGTGGTATGGTAGACGATAGTCAAAGTACAGGTATGGGGAAGTATGGCAAGTTGACTACATCACACTTCCCCAAACCCGCCAAGGAAAGCGCTACGTGTTGACCATGGTAGAAGCAACCACGGGATGGTTAGAGACCTACCCTGTGCCTCATGCTACTGCCCAGAACACCATCTTGGGTCTGGAAAAGCAAGTCCTGTGGAGACATGGTACCCCAGAGAAAATCGAGTCTAACAATGGAACCCATTTCAAGAATGACCTCATAAGCACCTGAGCTAGAGAACATGAAATTGAATAGATATACCACATCCCCTATCATGCACCAGCTGACGGGAAAGTTGAACGGTGCAACAGACTACTTAAGACCACTTTGAAGGCACTTAACGAAAAAACCTTCAAAAATTAAGAACTAAACTTAGCAAAGGCCACCTAGATGGTTAACACAAAGAGTTCTATCAATCGAGCCAGTCCTGCCGAGTCCAAACCTTTGCACACAGTAGATGGAGATAAAGTCCCTGTGGTACACGTAAGAGGTTTTTTAAGAAAGACTGTTTAGATTAGTCCCACCTCAGGGAAAGGCAAACCCATCCGTGGGGTTGTTTTTGCCCAAGAACCTGGTTATACTTAGTGGGTGATGCAGGCAGATGGGGAAACCCGTTATGTCCCACAAAGAGACCTTATCTTAAGTGAGAACTGTGTAAATGGTAATAGAATAAGGGGTGGATAATGTCCTAAGTTGCAATATTGATGTAGTTAAGTATTCTATTACCACCAGCTGTGGGCCATTAGCTGCTATCACCCACTCCGGATGACAGGCAATGGGCCATCCGTTAGCTATTATCACTTACTAACAACCCACCCCACATAACAAGCAATAGGCCATCAGAGACCCACCGTGTAACTCATGGACTTATCTCATCCCATTGTGAAATGCTCTGCCGAAGAAAGAAGAGCCAGGTGTTCCCACCTGGATATAACCTGGCCCTGAAACTGCCTGAGCTAGCCCTGTCTACTGAGTTCCCAGAAGACCAGACTACCACTGGATCTTCAGCTGGAGACTAGACCTTCACAGGATCACCATTTCAACTGGACTACTTCAGCTGGACTGCTACTACCACCCTAACAGGGTGTTAGGTTGTATCTGACTTTGTCAGTGCTTTTTCCTTGTATTATTTCACTTATTTTTAATTTCAATCTTGACTTGTGATCTCCCACTGGTTTGTTTTCAAACCAAGACACTGAGGAGCAGCAGCCCTACATCCCAGCATTTCAGTCCTCCCCAAGGTTGATGTCATGAATTCATACAGTTGTTTAGATTGGAAAAGACCTTCAAGATTGAGTCCAATCATGGATCTAGTACTGCCAGGTCCACCACTAAACCATGTCCCTAAGTGCCACATCTACATGGCATTTAAATACCTCCAGGGGTGGTGACTCAACCCAGAAGTTATTTATTTAATGTGACCTGAATTTTTCCCTTAAACTGCATTGGGAGTGGGGTATTGATTACTCTTAAATAGGATGAGGGTGTGTCCATCCCATTGGCCAGATGAAGCTGTATTGACCTGGGTATTGACCTATGAGGGGCACCACTTGGAATCAGCCACCAGTGGGACCATTAGACCGCAACCACTGACTGCATTTGAAGCCTGGTGACCCAGCTATTTTTTCATGCTACTTCTAATAATAATTATCATTATTATCTTTCTCTGTCATCCAATCCTCACATTTGTGCAATGCAGATTTAATAAACAGGTTAGTGGAAAGCTTAACAGTGTAATGGAAAGTGTTAAAATTGTAGACTTCTCAAAATGCATCGTTGCATTTAAGAAGGGATTGGGAGTTGTTTGTGGAAAGCTGACAGAGTCCAGCAGAAGAATTTTTACAGGACAGTGAGACAACTTGAGAGAGTGTTGCACACCATAAACTTTCTAGGGAGAAAACTGAGATGGGAGAGCCAGTTTAGGAACAAGGTTTTGCCAGTTTAGGAACAACTGATATCTGTGATCTTTGTGGAGGTGTTTCTCACCGTCTAAGTGTGAGGAATGGAGTTGCAGATAGGGGAGAAGGCTGTCTGGGCATTCAGGGTTTCCAGTGTTGCACAGCAGCTTAGTGCTGGAATACTTGAGTTTAACATTTCTCTCCTAAGGGGGGATTAATATCATAGTCCTGTGCTGTGTTTATTGCAGAGATTTTATGCCTCTTTTCCTGCTCTTCCTCCCTGACACCTCCCTCTCCATCCCCTTCCCCTCCTTGTCAAACTTGCCCAGCGCCCCCCACAATCTGCTGCATTGGCAGATGTGTTTTGAAACAGGTACATTGTATTTAAAATACTTACCCATAGCTCTACTTTCATAGTCAGGTGAACCTTACAGCGTACCTTAGTGCATTAATTTTGCTAATCTCCATTATAACTTACATGTTCTTTCCTTTCCTTGTTTGTTTTGAACTTGAGAGAGTTTACACAACCAAAGCTGTGTTTGCATGCCTTTTAATTAAGCTAAGCAGCTTTGATTGTCAAAAAATAGGCAAGTATGTTGACTTTGCCAGTGGATAAGTGTTTGGTAGATGACTTAAATTCCACAAAATCTGTGGAAAGGAAAGTTCTTCTATGAAGCACCTTGATGAATGAACATACATTTTCAGTTTGCCATAAGTGACTTGGATTACCAAATGTAATGGTCAGAACATCACCTGCAAAAGAAAATTTGGTGGCAGAGATCAGAACTAGTGTTCCAGAAGTAAGCAAAAAATGGTTCTTGAAAATTTGCATGTGCTTGGTTTTGTCCTAAGTGTTGATACAATGTTTTCAAAGATTATGTAAAACTGTGCAACACTTTCTTTCGAAATAGTATTTTTTTTTTTTCTTTTTTTTTTCTTTTTTTTTTTTAAAGCAAAATAAAAACATAGGAATTATTGGAATGAATGTGGAAAAAAAAGTCCAAGTATGAATTTATGCAGCTGGGCATGGCACTAGAGATGTTGACTTGCCAAATGTAAAGAAATATAAGTGGAGATGCTTTTATTCTTAAACACTCAAGTTTGCTGGAAGCACAGAAAATAATGACCAATTGATTCAGGTGCTGGATGTATAGCTTGATGCCAGCAGGAGTACTTAGAATAAAGAGAACACCTTCAGTTTTTAATAGAAGCCTGTTTAACATACCTAGAGGAACAGCTAGTCTTCTGAAAATAATCTGCTGTCAAATACAGGGGGAAAGTGACATCTGTCAACTTGCAGCCTAGTTTAACTTAAAGGAAGATGTTAATTAAAAAAAAATTGATTGTTGACAGTGGACGGTGGGTGGGGTTTGTTTAGTTTTGTTTTGGTTTTTTTGGTCCTTTTTGGGGGGGCTTTTTTTTTTTTTTCCTCTCTGTACATGTTGCCTGAAACTCATCTTGCTGTAGGTGAATATGGAATGGAGCAGCAAGGTATATTTGCTGGAAGGAGCTGCAAGTTCACCTTAAACTGCTGTTTCAGTGAGAGAGGACTTTGGTCTTGGGGAAAAGTGGAGCAGGGTTTTGGGAGAGAAAAGCTGTTTGGAGTTGGGAATTTCCCTTGTGGTGCTGCAGGGAGAAATGATATGTTCTGTTTTTACTGTATATAATCACGGAAGATCTTGATCTTTGTGGTTACTTGGTCAAATTCATGTGCAATCTTCAACTTTCTGACACAAGTCGGTAACTTTAGTTTGGAGAAAACCACAAACTTTTAGGCAGTTTTGTTGTTCATCTGGGCCCCTGGGTACAACTTTAAATTTGCAGTTTTAAAGGTGTTTCAAGCATCTTGGTTGGTCAGTCTGATTGAAATTTAAAAATCAAATTAATTTTGAAGAATATGATTGCTATTCTAATAATTACTAGTAATGTAGTCATTACTGTGCTGCTGCATCAGTTTGAGGAACACTCATATTGAGCCTTTTAGTTTGTATTTTGTGCTGTTAAAAATAAGCACAAAATGCTTGCAGTAAAAATCAGATCCTGATCTGTGAGTTTGTTAGATGGAGTTGGTGGGGTTGAGTACAGACAAAGCAGTTCAGCTGCCTGATCCGGTGGTGGCAATGAGATCCAAAATACAATTTTTCAGCATGCAGCTTTGTAAGAAATTGCAGAGGAAGAAACTTTATTATATTGCCCTTGGGGTTTTATTCATTTTTTTTTAAGACAGAAATGTAGTTAATAGGGCACTGTTAGCTTGAGAGCTTTGTTTTTTTAATTGACAGAATCACATTCATGCTAAATAGAACTCTTTATTAAAAACTCAATTTTTATGTGAAGATATATCTGTAGCTTATGGATGTGATGGATACTGTGTAGAGCATGTTATCAAATAATGATGTTAAAGTTTTGCCCTTTCACTAATCTCTTTAATATTTTTTCCCCAAATGCAGTAAATAACATGGTATGAATATTATACTCTTATTTTCCATTTCTACAGGTTTAAATCTTAGTAGGAATTTTGAGGAAGATAATTACTAGAAGCTTTTATTGTGATCCTTCAAAATGCCTTAGTGTCTCATAGGATACTGAGTCTTAAATGTGTTGTCTAAAGCCAGTTGTGTAATGCAGGAGCTCTTAGGTTTTTCTGTTTTGTAGGTAGAGCAGGTCTGGAGCTGGTGTTCAGACCATAAATGCATTGCATTTTACATTCACTGAACATTGTAGTAGAACATGAAAAAGAAACTTCATTTCTGCAGGGGGCAGAAAGGCCTCCATGGAAAAATAGTGTTTTGTTTCTGTGGATAACATCAAGAGATACTCAGAAACTGTCAGAAGAAATGGCAGTATACCTAGAGTTAAAGTGATAGAATAATTGGAACTTGAGACAAGGTTGGAGCTGAAATTAAAGGTAATTTAGGAAATCTGACTTACATATGATCAGTCCCCAAGATTCATCCAACTACACTGCAGTCACTTTTACCACAAAGTACAAGAGAAACACAGAAGTTCCCCCTACTTTCCTCAGTTGTTTTTCCCCTTACAGATTTAAAGTGCTGACTGAAGTTTGAGCAGCTGTGTTTGACTACATATAAATAAAGTTCATACTGCAAGTAATACTTAGTAGCATCAGAACTGAAGAGCTGGAGGACTCCTCCTGTGGTGTGTTGGCATTTTCTCTGCCACCATGTCTTGCTCTGCTCCATCCCTCTGCTCCTCTGGCTTGGCTGCTGCATTTTCTTATTTCCCCAGGTACAGGCAGGTACTTAAGACATGCTTTTGGCAAGGACTAGCAGCTTTTTCCTCTTTGTTGGCGAGATTTGGTGAGATCATGCGGACGCTTGCTCCAGGAGCTGGGAAATTGCGTTACAGTCTGTTCCAGTTAGGTTTTTGTGAGTAATTGCAAGCTTCCCTTATCTGTATTGTCTTAAGGGTTTCTATTGTTAATTGATTTGGTTGCATGAAGCTGTGACAGCTGTGATAAGCCTTAACATTTTTACTTCCAGTTAAATATTTATAAAATGTGAATTTCACTGTATGTGGCTTGAAAGTCAGATGGAGAGCCTCTGAGTGTATTTGTTTAATTGTCTGTAGCCAAGTACAATTAGCATGTACTGTATGGGCAGTGTAATTATCCTGTCTAGTAAGCATGCAGAATTCTTCCTTACTAAACGATTATTTTATTATTCCCTTGGTATAGTGTGGGGCAGCAGTTGGATCCTCATACTAAAAATAAGAAAGGAAGATGTGTGTTTTGTGTATTGCATCAGCTTTCAGCAAGATTAAAATAATGTATTGTGCAAGAACATGTCCTTCAGCTGTTTCCCTAAAGACTATTGACACGTTTAACTTCTTCGAGCCACACACATGCTCCCCCTGCCATGTATGGACACAGAAATAATTCATATGGTATTCCCCATTCAGGTTATAAAGTAACTCATCTATGCACTGATCTAAATTCAGGAGGAGTTGGGCTTGTTTATGTGGAAGAGGTAGCATTATCTTTAACCAAAATACAGCACTTTGAATTTGATTGATTTGGCACGAGTGCTGGTCTCATTAAAATAAAGGCTTTCTGAAAAGGTTGTTTATGTATCTGTCTACTTTCTTGGGTTCCTTTGTTCCCCAGGGAAGAGAATTGGAGAATGAATGTGTCATGTAAAACATTTTTTTTTTAATTGGTGTGTGTTGATGCCTTTCTTTGGTTTATTTGGATTATTTTTACAAGTGAAATCATATATAGATGTTTTGGAGTTTTGGAAAGTCAAAGCTTTTTTTATTGCTTACCTTGGAAATGATGCAGTCTTATTACCTGTTTACTGGGCAGGACAAAAAAAGGTAAGGAATTTGGTACAGGGTGGGGGAGAGATCACTGTGACGCTGAAGTTTGCTGTTGAAGTAGGAGAGACCTTGTAAAAAAGTTGTTATTGTAACTTCCCAGGTTGAACGGGTTGTTGCACTTGTTGATGTTTCAACTGGTGCTGAACTGCAGCTTCTAATATTTTTTATATTGGCAGTGGAGCAAAATGACCCCATTTCATGGAGAGACTGACATATTTTTCATGTTAACTTAGCGTAACTTACTGTAACAGTTAACTTACTGTAACGGGACTAATCTGAAATCATAAGTCTCTTTAATTCTATGTACTAGAGATAATCTCTTGATTCCAGCTTTTGGAGAATCAGCAATAAATACATCCTTCCTCAAATACCAATTATGCATTTCTGCTTGTACCTGCTCATTAGTTGACTCAGGGACTGTAGTATGTAATATCTTGTCCAACTTCCACAGAGGTGCTTAGAAATAACTATGCATTCCTCTTTTCTCTTTTGCTTTAGTTGTAGAATAATATTTTTGTTCTCTGCTTTGATGAGTTTTGTGTGTTGCCTCAGTATAGTTAATACTTAAAAAGAGGACGAGAATGGTTATTCCAGTAGGCTAAGTAGCTATTGACCGAAATGTTTAAAGCTTATCTTGGAGATGTGAGGTGAAAGTAGTAACTTCCAGAAATGAACTGTCAGCTTCAGTGTTTGAGACCTGTATTTATTTTCTGCTCTGTCTCTCACTGTGGGATTTTTTTAGGTGTCAAGTAAAAGTAATGGCATCATTTAGAAGAGAAAGCAATAAAAATGTCATCCATATCTGTTAAGATATGTGTCAGTGCCCACACAAGTTTGCTTGTGCTGTCTCCATGCACATACTTCCTTTGAGGCATTCATCGCCTGAGTTGGACCTTGCTTAGTGTGGAACATCACTGCTCATTCCAGTGCTTCTCCCATTTCTTCTAGAGCAGGTGGCAATTGGCTCTAAACCTTTTCTGTGAAGTCCTCATGTCCTTTTGTCTGTCCAGTACTTACTGCTGTGATCTTCCTCTGGCATTTCTTGGGATGACAGCAGTGGATTTAGAAACATGTGCAAATATCTGAATGCCTCTGGCTTGGGTGACCCAGCTGTTGGAAATGCACTGCAAACACATCTTGCAGAGTAGGATGACTTAAAAAAGCATCAGTAGATAGCAGTGGTAGTTTGTTCTGTATGTTACTTTGTTGGGAAAGTACTGAATTGTGTAATGTGTGCTTGAATAAATGGGATTGCACTAACTTTGAAGAAAAAGAAAGAAGCAGCAGAGTGAAATATTTTAGTTTGATTATAATACTACAGAAGCGGCATAGTTGCGGTTCTGTCTTGGAATTAGGGAATAGGTAGGCATGAAACAGGTAGTCTTCACCCTCTAAAATGTGAAAAAGAAACTAATTCTGAATAAGGTTAATTTTTTCTTCTGGGTTTTTTTTTTTCATTTGTCTGTTTTTGGGGTTTTGTTTGTTTATTTTAGGGAAGATGTTTGTATGCTTTCAAGACTTGCACAGAGAGCTGACATTTCTATTTCTGTCTGAGCAATTGTAAAAGTCTGACACATCTACCGAAGTGAATTCAGACAATGAATTAAGGGTTTTTCATGAGAATTATTTTCCTTACTTGATTCAAAATTGGAACTTGAGTGTATTTCACACAACAGATTTAAAAGTGCAAAATTGATTTTTGTCTCAAAATAATTAAAAGTGTTCAGATATTGTAATGTATAGGAGCCTTAAATTACAGTTAGCACTCTGTTAAACGGTATTAAAACCAAATCCATATGTATGTACAGAACAGGAATTATACTGCATCTAATTGGCTGTTGATATTCTCATGAACTTTACTAGGTTACAGTTAATTAAATATTGATTCCTATTTATTTAATATTGTTTGTGGTTTGAATTCTGTATCAAAATATATTACAAGGGGCCTAATCATGAGCCCATTGAGCTTTACCTCAATTTTTAATGTATAGTGCAGGGCCTTTAAAAAATAAATAAATAACCTTAATCTACAAAATGAATGCTCCCAGCTGTAACTAGTTACTGAAATGTAGAGTGTCAGAGGTATGATTAGAGATGTGTATCTTAGAGTTTAGGTTTTTTGGGTTTGTTGCATTTTTTGTTTGTTTTTGTTTATGGTTAATGGAACATTTTCTCATACTTAATTCTGGTTAGTCATAGAATTTTAGAATTCTTCATTTGGTATGACACATCCTTTTTTGTGTTCTGCTGCTCTGTGTTTCTTACCACACTGAATATGAAGGAGTATTTTTTGCCAGTATAAAAACTGTTTTATATAATCCCGCATTAAAAGGTATTTAGGGAGTTTCAGCAGCATGTACTTATCTGGAAAGATGAGCTAAACTGCACAACCTGCTTTAACAGGTTCCTGCAGTTTTGAATGCCTGCCTTTCGTATTCAGTAAGTACAGAGGCAGCTGATTGGGGTTGGCCAAGTTCTGCTACATCAATTGTAATTACCTAAACTTAGACATACCAGCTGTGATGAGAAAAAAAAAAATAGGTAGGTCTTCCTCTTCTATCTTCTGTCCCTGATTTAAAGTAAAAGCAGATTAACTCTGAGAGTTAATTAGCTCTTGGAGTTAAAAATGTTTTAAAAACTTTGTGATAGAGGAAACTAAGCCATGATGTTTGTCTTTTTTTATATATGAGAGATTTTCCTAGATATTTTCTTGAATGTAGATAAAAGAGTACTGCTGAAGTGATCACATTGAGCTGGTAACTCTGCTCTGCCCTGCCCAAACAAGCCCAGGGAATTTTTGGGGGAAGGAGCTTAATTCCTGTCTGCCTACCCCTTCAGACAGGAGGGTGCCATCAAGAGTTTGACTTGGGAAGCAAAGAATCTTGAATAATTAAATTTAGGTCATTAAAGTTTAAGTAACATCCGGTCTCAGAAAGGATACATATGTCTGGGGGGGGAGGAGGGTAAAAAAAGAAGACAAAAGGGAAGCAGGAAGAGAGAGCAGTGCACCAAGGTTGAGTTAACAGAGGCCCTTCAGAAAAGGGGAATTCAACCCTAACGAAACCAATACAGAAAGCCATAAAATACATCAGGCAAATGTATGGGAAGGAAATCAGAAGGGTGATAAGTCTATGAAGCAGATGGTCTACTTTGTAGTGCGTCACTTTACAAAAATAGGAAGTGAAATAGTTCCTTCTCCAGTAGATAGTTAAAGGAAAAAATCATGTGAGGCTGTGGTGATAAGTACTCAAATTCTGTGGAGTGTTGTTTTGTTTTGGTGGTGTGGTGGGTTTTTTTGTTTGTTTTTTCCCTTCAGTGAGAGGGAATCACTGTCCTGCTTTAATATGTTGAATAAAAGGATGCTCAAGCATTGAAACACAGAAAAGTGTTGTGACCAGTTGGATATGCCAAAGAACTCTGGTAGAAATTAAGGTTTATGAGATTGTTCTGTTCCAAATGTGTGTTATGCTGTCATTGTGAGCAACACAGTGAAAGGACAAAAAGAATAAGAAAGTTAGGTATTTGGCTAAAACTAGACAAGTTTATGAGAAAATAAAGAGTAACCTGATGAAGCAGCAAGAGTGAGCAACAAGGAGACAAGGACAGCATGTTGGACTAAGGGACTTTACAGAGGCTTAATTACTGTCTTAACTTGTGAAGCAAGGGGGTAGGACAAACATGAGTTTACAGATAAAAGAGGACCTTGATGTAGATTCTAAATCCGGAGTTGCGCAGCCAAATTTTAAGCACTTGGAAGAAAACAGAATGCTTTATCTTAGTGTTTGTCTCCAAGGGATCAAAAAAAAAAAAAAGGGGGTGGGGGTGGGGGAAATGTATGAGACAATGGAAAGGTAGAACATCTCCCATGAACAATGAACACTCAGCAAAACTAAATCCAAGGAAAAGGAAATACTCCCACCCACTCTTTTTTCCTTATCCTTGTTCTCGCAGAATCGGTGTTTACATTGAGCAGCACATCTCTTTCAGAGGCCACTGAAGCTGATAACTCTTCTGAGGATTCAGATGATATAGACATTTGTATGAGCGGCAAGTAGGTGTTAGAATAAACAACGTTTTGTTTTTAGCAAAGTGTAGAATTATCATGGGTTTGGGCATCGGCCAATCTCAGAGGTGTGGTTTTTAGTTTTTGTGGTTCTTCTCCCTCACCCCCCTCCAAAATAAAGTATGTCTGTATGTGTTATCAACATAAATGGAGAAACAAATGCATTGCTCTTTTCTGATGCATGCTGTAGGATAGATTCACCAGTAGTCTCGCCATATTGAATGTTTTCCTGAAGCACAGCCCTACTACATGGGCAGTTTGTGACCTTAGTGTGTGTCGGGGTGATGGGAGGAACATTAATTTACTTCCTTTTAAAGAAACAAACAATAAAACAACACAACAAACACACAAACAAAACCCCCAAATCAAATGCTTTGATTTGTATCTTGTTTGACTTTTGCTTGGGAAAATCGTTAGGAGCTATTTGTCTTATGAACATACTCATATCTTCTCTCCTTTGTTTAAGAAGCTGGCATGAGACTAGCATCAGTGGAGATGATGTGGGCTGTTATTTCTGTGAATACAAGCAGAATTAAAAAGGAATTGCTCTGGCTGGGAACTGAACTGCCTTAGCAGTTCAAGTGCTTCCAAGCACTGGTGACTGTTGGCGCTACAATGCCTTCATCTGCCCAAATCTGCCTGCTTTGCAGCCACTGCTGTCACCAGGGAAAAGACTTGTGAGGACTCATGATCTGCCCCACAGCATGTGAATTTCCATCTTAAATATGCAAATAAAAATGTGAGGGCTGAGCAGAGTCTGGTATAAGAGAGTCAGCCCCGAAGTTGTCAAATACAACTGTTGACTTCTCTTACTAAAGAAATATGTAAGTTAGCTGGAATCAGGTTGGGCATGTTGGATCTCTCTGTCACACCTTGAGATTTCCATGTAATTTAGTGCAGATGATGGCTGGTGGTCATGCCTCCCTCCTGTGGCATAAATAGAGCCCTGAAGGGAGCTCTGTAATTCGTGATTATGAAATGAACCAGTTTTTTATTTTTGATGGTGAGGTCAAATCCTATTAGCTAGCATCAAATGCAATGAAATACTTATTCAGAGGGACTTTAAACTTTATAATGCACTTAACAAGTATTCTTCTCTCATCCACGGTGTGTCACCAAGCACATCTGCAAAGCAGTTTACATGCCTATTGCATTTATAGTGGATTAGTTATGTTTTTTTACCTGGAGGGGTGTGTGTAAATCCTTGATGTGTGAACTGCTTCTGCAGATGTGTTCAAGTAGAAACCCCACACTTCAAAGTCTGAATGTTATGGATGTAAAGTACTTGGGGCAAGACAAGGCCTCATGTCAAAGTGTTATCTCAATACACATTTCTGAGGCTTGCAAAAGAAAGGTGCTTTAACTTGGACTTCTCTGCTTGGGGTAAGAAACCTGTGTTTTATTACTGTTTGCGCTGAATTACGGGAGTTAATCATTGTTCACGTGTGTGTGCATTGGGAGAGCATGTGTTCACTGAAGGCAGTAAATCTAACAGTTCAAGGTGTTTTCTGCTGCTCAGTGTACTCAGTGAGATATTCAATAATGATTTTTCTGTGTTAGGTTCTTTGAAAGCATTTTTTTAAATATAATAATCATGGGTGAACAACGTCTTAGAAAAAATACTCTTGCAATGTTTGGTTAGTGATGTATAGTCTGAAGCATGATAAAGCTGATGTATAGTTGTACATTCTGAAATACAATTAAATCTGTCAAAGCATTAGACATGACAAACATTTGTCAAAGGCAAAAAGTGCCCAAGAATCACATAATTTTCTTATTTTTTACTTAGTATTCAGTTTACAATATTTATTTTATCATAACTGAAAGATGGTAACAGAGGTGAGTTAAACTGCTGTTTTTAACCATTATGTGGTAAAGCTCACAGCAATAGTTTCACACATCTAGTGACCTTCAGTATGAGAACATGCTGCTGTTGTCTGTCTAGTCTAGTATCTTGTCTTGTCTCTAACTTCAGGCATCATCAGTCTATTTCACAAAAGGGGTAAAACTAAAACCTCCCTGCCAGACAAATGTGGGATGATCTTCCTCCTCATTCTTAGTGAAGTTGTTTTATCAACCTTGAGAAGGGTGCTTTGTATCTCTACTAAAGCACTTGTGTTTGTTTTCTTTGTATTCTTTGTGTGTCATGTCTGTTTTTAAAACTGGCTTTCCTTTGTGGTTTTTTCTTTATGCCTGTTTTTGTCAATGGTAATCTGAATGACTTTATTACCCTCCTGGAAAGAACAAATGACATTTTTAGGAATGGTTGAAATTTTTGACTTTACATTTTTTAAAAGTAAATGTTTTTATTAACATAAATACAGCAATAGTTGCAATTAGAGTGCTGTTGTGCTTTTTGATGTAGCTTATATAGCCTCACATTAACAAATGCAAAAATTCTTCTTTTGCAACTATACTTTTGCAATAGAGTTCTGAAGAAAATGAACTGTCTGTATAATATTTTTCTCTTCTTAAAATGGTTTTGATGGCAACATTTTCTTCTACTGAAGTCATTAACACAAGACATTTAATTTTGTTTTACTTTGCTAAAGTAATAAAAATTAATTTTGGTTGTAACAAATGTTAAAAATTAGGTGTAATAGAGAAGAATATGAACCTATTAAATATTAATTGCTTTTTTAAGGATAATTTTGTTCATGCTTATTTGTGGTCAGTTGGAAGGAAGTCAGCACTTTGTATCCTGCTTAGTGTGGAAGGCTTTAAATATGCATTGCTTGGTGTTAACTTTTTTAAAACATTACTTATGACTGACACATCCTGGTGTAGTTTGCTCTTCCCGCTAGTGACCTTGAAAGCATGTCTGTGCAATAATTGCTTATTGCTGGAACAAAAGATAGTTCTGTCTATGATTTGTTTGAATTCAGGAAGCCGTGTTTGCCAAAGTAAAATCTTGGTGACGCAACTATGTCAGGTTTCAGCAGCCACACCTCTGCTAAGCAGTTTCAAGTTTTCAGTTTTAACCTTTGTTCATAGCCATATTCCTTTTCCAGCGAAACTTCTGAGGTGGTTTGCTTTCTTCCTTTTGCACTGCAGTTGTGCTAAACAAATGCCAAGTTAGAAGGAAAAGCAGCAGAAAGAACTGTTGAGGTTTCCAGTAATTTTGTACTAAGGCAACTGGAGGGTAGAAGAATAAATGGATTCTCTTCCTGATCATTGTGGTAAGGTTGACTCAGAATATTCTTAAGTGTTGGATGGTATAGATGGTGTGGGTTTTGTGGAATAGGATTTCATAATGAGCTGTGCTTAATATCTGAAGAACAATGCAAAATGCCATCATGGGGCTCCAGTTGCCTTCCACTGTGGAGGGACAGAGGATCCAATTGCATATGTATGTCTTCACTGCTGTAATGCAGTTTTCAGTGTGGCTCTGAGGTATTGCATTAACGTTTGTCTTTGATATTGGTGTTTAACGCAAGAATACATTTCAAATGAGCCAAGCTGCCGAAAGTGCTCCCTCTAGGACTGTGTGAATGTAGTTTTCCGTGCTTTATGATGAGGATTTGCCTTTCTGTAATTATGGATTTGTAAGAATCCCTTCAAAATTAATAGGTTTTGGACAGCAATTACAGTTTTGAAGTGTATATTGCTGTTAATGTGCTGAGTTGGTCCCTGTGCTGTAACCAGCTGCATATATTGACCTCTTCTCAGGACTGAGTCTCTGGTGAGTGTAACTTCTCAGCATTATCAAACTGCGAGCAAGAATTTAATTACAAATTAGCTGTTTTAATGGCTTTGTGGGGGAAAAAAGCCAACAGAGTTTTTAAATCGAGTCCTGAAGGATCAGCATTTCAAAAACAGATTTGTCCATTTCTGCCTGGAGCCATCCATATTTGTGCGCGTGCGTACACATGCGGCTTTTAATAATCAAATACCAAAGTTTTTACTGAGATTTCTGAAATTTGACCCTTGGATGCAAATTCTAATTTTTGTCAAACTCCAAAGTGCTTTAAGCATCATGTTTGCTGAATGTAGAGGGCTGAAATCAAGAACCATGGTCTTGGAAAGCATTCAGAGCTTTGTTAACACTGCTCTCCAGTCAGACATGATGCCAGGGGTCAAAACTTTGTTTACAGCAGAAGTAAATGAAGCAGTCATTTTACAAATGGCCTGTGAAGAAATGATAGCAGTAGCATGTGGAGCCTCTGTAGTTCATTGTAGTTCTCTGTTGCTGCTGCATTCAGCTGTGCCTTGTCTTTGTCCTGCCCGATTTATGGGACAAGTCCCAAAGACCCTTACTGAAAGCAGTTTGTTACCTTCTGCCATGTTGAGTACAATGCCATGTTTATCATCACAGCCCACTGTTTATGAGTTAAAATGGCATGCTAAAGTCGTCATTTACAAAACTAGACTTTTTTTTCCCCTTCTAATACTGTTGTGTTTCTTGCTTTTGTGTACCTGCTTTCTGATGGGACTTCCAGAGCTAACCAGCACCACTCCTTTCCTAAGTCTCTTGGAGGTGCTGGTGAAGGATTTAGGGATATTCTGTACCTTGAGAGACTAAACTGTGCTTTCCACTAGGCACAGACTAGGAAAATGAACTTGCAAACCCTGATTTTTTTCATGGCCAGCACTATCCAACCAATTCAGTGGTAACCAAATTCTGAAACTTTTTTTTAAATTAAAGATTGTAATATGGTTACTAAAGTATTTAGTGTGGTTTTTCATTAGGAAGAAAAATTACATTTTGTCATTGAATGCATTTTCAGCCATTGATATATGCAGACTTGCCTGCTGCAAAACAAATAAACATCTGCTGTGTTCACTGTGGTCAGAATTTGCATCTCTCTAGGAGACAGTGAGTATCTGCAGAGAGAATACTTCAAGTAAAGCTGAAGCTAAAGTTTTGATAGACACAAGATACCTGAGAGATCCAGATGTTCAAGAGCAGTTTCTCCTAAATTATAAAACAACTCTGCATGCCTCAGAAGAACTTGGGGAATGCAATTCCATCAAGAATCAGGATAGTTGCTCAAGTGTTTGACATTTATTGAAAGTTTCCTAGAATAAATTTTTTTCTTGTCTCTGTAATATGCAGGCCTGAAATTGAAGTGAATTTAAAAAAAGCTTGCTGGAAAAGGCAGTAAAAAGAGGAGGTATACAACAGCTGTTATAGATGAAAAAGGTCTTTCAGCCTCCAGGGTTGACTAACTGTTGCCTTCCCCTTGGGCCACAAAGTGAGTGGTGAATGCTAAAGTAATGTGAAAATGGGACAGTAAAAGACTTGGAAAAAACATGAAATAATCTAATTCAAGAATGTTTTAATTGAGCCTTGGTTTTCTGGCTGCATTTAGATATAAGTGATACCTGTTCATTTGGTATGTGACAACCTCTGAGAAAGAGCTGGGATATGTGGTGGGTTTTTTTGCTTTGCTAAGAAATATGTAAAATTAAGAGTGTTGATAATTGAGTGCTTAAAGTTATTCTATGCAGAGATGAACCTTTTACTCGAAGACAGATTTACGTGATATTCACAGCTCATAAATCATTCTTGCATTGCCTCCCTGCTAGACTATTGGCAGTAGTGCGCATTTCTCAAAATATGCCTGTTTTCAATTAGCTCAAGGAAAATTCTGTAGTTACGGAAAGAACATCCATCTCTATTACCTGCCCCAGGAATTAACACCCAAATACACTTGCATGAAGATTACCAAAGCTTACTGTGTGTAAGCAGTGATTAGGGCTGATTTTTAAATAGGAGAGGATAGGAAGATTTAACACAACTGCCTTTGAAATGTTTCTAATCCTGAGAGTCAGTGTTGTGATGGATTGTGGAACAGCTCCTCAGAAATGCAGAAGTGCAGCACAAAGCATTTTGGGCTTGGAAAATAGGAGAATTTCAGAGAGCCAGTGTGGTGTGAGCTGGAGCTGGTCAGGCCCTGTTTCAGGGGGGTAATGGAAAGGCAGGATGCTGCCTCCCTCCCAGCTTGCTCTGCTCTCCTGGGCAATCCTGCTATTTGTTGTTTTTCCTCTTTAGCAGCAGTTTTCTGTACACTCTGTATACAGCCTTCCCTCTTTTTAACTCTGGGCTGAGGCAATTGAAAGCTTCTTGGTTCTGTTTTATTATGTCTTCTCTGAGCAACCTTCAGATGCCCTTGCCTTTTGTTTGCGGCTTTGCCCATTTCATTGTGCTTTGGTTAAAAAAGGTAGTTGTATCCATGCAATTACAGATCCTTGCAAAACACAGTTTGTTCTGTGCTCTCATGGTATTTCTTGAATAGTGAGTTCCACCTCTCCTGCATCGACTTTGTTCTCTTAACTGAAGAAAAGGCAAGGGACACTGCCAACTTTCACAAAAAGCTTATTTTCTTCCAAAGGGAATTGAAATAGTTTTAGTCTGTGACTTTTTCTATTGAAAACCAGATTTGTGTGAACTGGCATACTTGGAATGAACAATGTCCCACTAGTGTGGTCGATCCAAAATCACTTTTTGAAGGCAGAATGGGTGATCTTGATTTGTGTGAGGTTGCCAAAGTAAATGTCACTTGAAGTCATTGGCTTGCACTTAGCTGGAACAATATACCTGGCTTTTAAATAAAGCTTTTTTTCACTGCCTGATCGTGGGTGAAGAGCTAATTTTATTCTGTTTTGCTGCTAGTGAACGGATTTCTAAGGTACTGAGCTAATTAGAGCAACTATTTTCTGTTTTTCCAGTGAAAGAAACGTTTACTTCAGCACGTACGTTTCAGTGAGTAAAATGGCAAAGAGACAACACTTCTAGGAGCATCTTGTGAGCTCTTCTGGTGGGAAGGGCAGGTTGCTTGAGAGAGCACATGTGTGTGTATACATTTGGAGAAGTCTGTTGTATGAACTTATGCCTATTGCTTCTAGAAAGTGAACATTTCCACAAAATAATACTGTTACATATGGCTAGAATTAAATTATGGTGGTGTGTATTTGAGCTGCTAGGGAATTGCTAAGAATCTAATAATTTAAGTAGTCAGCTTTTCATCATGGTCAAGAGAAGTGGGTCATTTTGCAGTGTGCCTACAATGAGAAGAAGATACTGTGTGGCAGGATACATTGAGGCATGCAGAAGTGCTCAGGCCCACAAAAGACAATGCTGAGGAAATGCTTTATATAGAGTCTATACTGGGAATTCTTGACATTTTTGTTAATAGCACATAAGTCTGTGTTTATGAGACTTTAAAAATACTTCTGAGATATTCACAGTTTGTGTTCAAGAAGCTCTCTGCGTACCTGTGTCAGTACAGAACTGAGCCTTTATTAAAGACTTAGTGGACAGTTCTGAAGTGGCTGTAGTTTATCATGTCCAGAAGTGCTCAACAGGGAAGATCTGTTCTGATTGAGATACCTGTTCAGGGATCTTTGTCTGCTGGCATTACATGTGTCAAGATGCAAAATATTCTTTAGTAAAAGTTTAGAAAAGCTGACTGTGGGTTGAATTTAGTGTTTGGAGGAACAATATCATTATATCATATTTTTTATCTGGAAGATGAGGATGGGAGAGAGGGAGGAAAGCCTTGGTCCAGATAAGCTGACTTGTGCAGGTTATGAGTCAAGGGGTAGCAAGCACTATTTTTTCCTCCCTTTTAACATTTTTTTATTTAATATGTCTGTGGTCTTAGGCTTCTGAAGGCTCAAGCAGACTAATGCCCAGTTTTTATGAATTCATGTACTAGATGCCTATCTCTTTACTGTAGGGCTTCTGGAAAATGTAATTTCTCCTTTACTTGCATAATAAATTAAAGAAAAAATTGGAACAGATAATTTATTGCTTAACTGCAGGTTCTGTGCTTTAATAGGAATAATATGCTTCCCTTTTACAAATGCTTTTACCCTCCTGACTATTTCATCCCCTGATATAACCTTTCAGTTGAAAATTTGAACTTCCAAAAACTCACAAGCTGAGACAGGAATAGGAAGAGTATTTTTAAGTGAGGCCTTGTTTGGTTCTCTATAATAAATATATATAAAATATATGTAATACACATATAAAATGTGTATATACCTTATATATATATGCACATATAAGTGTTTATTTACTTTAAAACATATATATTTATGTATATATTTTTTTGCCAGCTTACTTTAGTAACAATTAAGAATGCTTTTTACTAGTGTTAAACCATTTTTGTAAAATTTGAAGAGAAGGAGCATTAGAGTTGCCTTTACCTTTGAGGAAGCCATGGTAGGGAGCAGAGGTGTTGTGTCTGAGCAGTGCCCAGGGAGGAAGGAAACACCACCATCAAACACAAACATATGGTGCCCTTTGGCTCACCAGATTGTTGTAGTGCTAGTGGTCATATCTGCTTCAATTTTAGTAATAGTGTTAGAGTTGAGGCTAAAAACTGAGAGATCCTGCTCTTTTTGGAGTTTTACCCTTGACTTCTAGGGAGGAGAAT